>NC_051307.1:95879691-98379691 GCF_015220235.1 Choloepus didactylus | reverse complement strand
CCCATCCTCTCCAAGCATGAGGATGACAGCTAGGATCTACATAAATGCTGGGACATAGGCCTTACCCTCTCTGAGTATTGGGATGGCTGCACTGTCCCTGAATGATGGGGTGGAAGGCCTGCCCCCTCCAAGCACAGGGGTAGACCTGCATGTCACACATGGGTGGATCTGCTCTTTTGGCCCAAAGAGATCTCTACAAAACAGAACATGGCTTCCATGGTCTGGAAGAAGTTATTCTTGATGTTCTTCTTCCTTCAATGTGTCCCTTCTCTGTCCTTTTCAGTCCAGTCTGGCAGTGGTTCCATTCATACAAATCTTGCAAAAAAACTTGTTGGCTTTGCATATAATTCACAGAGATCCAAACCATTAGACAGAAGGATTTTCCACAGATCCTTCGTGGGTAACTGAATTTCCAGTCCTGGCTTCCATGGATATTACTGATGTTGCCATGTTCAGCTAAACCCTCACATGGAGTCCTATTCTCTGGGGACTCGTTTTCTGGAAGCTCAGAGAGGTTCCTGATAGAGCCACCTCTGTCCCCAGTCTCAGAGCACACTATCTGGATAGGCTCAGAATTTTCCAAACCATCAATTTCTGGTTTCTTTGTTTCCAAGAGTTGATTTCTCAGTTAATCCCTTTCCTCTCTCATTTCACTATAAACTGCAAGGAGAAACCAGGCTACACCTTCCACACTGAGCTTGGAAATCTCAGCTAAATAGCCAAGTTCATCTCTTTCACATTCTACCCTCCATCCATCATCAGAGCTCAATTTCACCAAGTTCTCTGCACTTTAAAACAAGGATCGCCTTTCCTCCAGTTTCCAATAACACATTCATCATTTCCTTCTAAGGCCTCATCTCACATATATTTAGCATCCATATTTCTACCAACAGACTTTTCAAAACAATCCAAGCTTTTTCTATCAAGTGCCTTACAATTCTTCCAGTCTCTACCCATGACCCAATTTTAAGGCTGTTTACACATTTTTTGATAGTTAGAGAAGTAACACCCTACTCTTGTTACCAAAATCTGTTTCAGGTTCCTAGGCTTCCCAAGCAAATAAATGCAATGGTATAGCTTCAACACTGAGAATTTAACAGCTCACAGTTTTGAGGTTAGAAAAAAAGCCCAAATCAAGGCATCATCAAGATGATGCTTTCTCTCTAAAGAGAGGGCTGGCTGCTGGTGATCCTTGGTGCTTCGCTTGTCACATGGCAAGGCACATGGCAGCATCTCTTGATCTCTCCCTTCTCTTCCAGGTTACTTTGATGTTCAGCTTCTGGCTGCTCCCTTTGTGACTTTCTCTCCATCTGGATTTCTTTCACATATAAAGGACTCCAGTAATAAGATAAAGGCCCACCCTGATTGGGTTGGGTCACACCTTAACTGAAGTAACCTCATCAAAAGGTCATACTAACAGTGGGTTCATAGCCACAGGAATGGATTGAGTTTAAGAACATGTTTTTCTGGGGTACATACAGCTCCAAACCACCACACACAGAAGCCATACATGAAAAGATAAGTATGTTTAAATGTAGACTTTTCTAATGTCTGATACTGTTAAAAGTCAAGGTTAAGAGACAAATGATAGACTATAAAATAAAATGTTTTCTCATATATGATGGATATAAATAGGTAGTTATTAGAAAAGAAAAATGAGAATCTCTAGTAAATATTAAAAAGATTCCTAATCTCACTGATTATCAGGGAATTATAAATTAAAACAGCAATGATACACAATTTTTAAAAACTTATCCTGTTGTAAAAAATTTAAATATCAATATTTAACACCCAATGCTGGTGAGGATCTGGTGAAATGGGTACTTTCATATGTTGCTGATGGGAGAAAATATAAAGCAGCATCTTTTAATATTCAAAATATACAGATCCTTTGATTCAGCAATCTGGCTTTTGATTGCTATGCTAAAAAAAATGGAAGCATCAATATGTAAGGACACACCTATACTGTAACTATATTTAAGACAACAGTGTACAGGGTGGAAAAAATTGGGAATAAAATCCCCTAATATCATTAATAAATTTATTCAACCTTAAATTATTATATACCGTGGATATCATATCATTATTTTAAAAATGATTTAGAATTATTTATTTACCTGAGGGATGACTATGATGTATATATAGTAAAGTGAATAACACAAGCTCCAGATTCAAGTTTATAGTAAGATCCTATTTTAGTAAAACGGATTGATAAATATGTAAATAAATCCCCACATAAACGTGTATGTGCTCCTAATAGAGCAGAAATAATGAATTATATGTTCAGCTGATTATGACATGAATAAATAAATACTAGTTTTTGTGACTTTGTTCTTTGAATTTATGCTTTTGTGGATTCCCCTGTAACAATAGCACTTAAGCCTTTAGAATGCTTAACAATCATATTAAGAAACTCTTAAAACATGCGGATTCTTATTATTGCCCCAGACATTTTGATTCAATAGATCAAAGGCTCAAGAATCTGCATTTTAAAACAAGCATCTCAGGTAATTCTTTTGCTGCAGCAATGCTGTTTAGAGTATAGAATTAAACCCAATGTTTCTGCAACCCTTCCCCTGACTCTCACACAGGAATTTCTATGGCATTTCTTTTGGGTTTCCTTAAAGAAAGGTATACTTGAATTCCAAGTGAAGAAATAGACATCGTAATGGAATTCTAAGAGAAAGACTGAAATTTATTGTAAATATGTAGATGGGAAATGTGTAGGAAAAATACAGTATTTAAGTCAGCAGAAACAGTCGAAACATTCTAGGGAGGACAGCACATTAAACAGTAAGATTACATTTATTTGGGACTCATTTGATTGCAAGTTATAGAAATTTGTCAAGCTGACCTAAGCAGAAGACGGGAATTTATGAAGATGCGGGGATGTCTTCAGAAACCTAAGGTGGAAGTGCAGCCAGGTCCCCTGAGGTCTCCAAATAGGAACAGGAAATGCTCTGAGGAACAAGTTAATCAGTCTATCTCTGCAGCATTGCATATTGCTCACCTCTGCTTCTCGTTGTATATTTTGTTCATTCTTTTGCTCTCTTTCTCTGCAGTTTTTTTCTGTTTGCCTATGAACAGGGATCAAGGACAGCCACCGGTCCCAGCTATTCATCATTGCCCAGGTCATGTGCCTAACAGAGGATGATCGGCATCTTCAAGTCCTTATTCCAGAATCCCAGGCAAAAAGATATATTTGCATCACCCCAGTTGATGGATTGGCTTCTAGTAGGTGAGGTGCCCCCTGCTCCAACTAACTGTGCCACATGGCACAAACCTAGCTTCAGACTGCCACATCTGTGAGGGCACTAGGTTCTCAGAGGAGTAGGGGTGGAGCACTCATCTCAGAATGTGTCTACTTCATTCCAGACATGACAGGGAATAGGAAGCTGGAGAAAGTAACCTGAGTTCCTGGGTCCAGCCCCTTGTAAAGTCCTCTACACTTCAGGCCCTTGGATTTCATAAGCTACTGGTATATATATTTCATATCTCTTTTATGATTAAGGTAGTTTAAATAGGTTTCTCTTATTTATACCCATTCTGACTGAGTAGTTTATCTGGCTAGTCAAGCCAACAACTAATAGGGTCCTAATAGGAATGAACTCCAGCCTATAAAACATGCTTCCAGATTTCTGGTGGTCAGAGAGTTTCTTATTAGTTTTTTTTTTTTTTTTTTAAACATTTTCTAGGATTCCTTTTCATTCCTATTGGCAATGGGCCAAATGACAGACTCCTATAAAGGCAGGACTAGAGAACCAGAGTTCAACCCCCATCATTTACAGGTAAGTAAACCACGGCCCAGGGAAGGAAAGGGAGTCTCAGAGTCAGGTAATGAGTCAGCAGCAGTTTGGAGTCCTGTCCAGAGCTACAGCTCCTCCCTTCAATCTCTGAATCCCCGACCATCTTTCCACCACCCACTTCCCTACCCCCAGAAATAATAATCAAAACAGCAACAGCCATGATCACCACTACTATTTGGTAAGTGCCTACTATGTGCCAGGTACATTAGTATTTCAAATTCATTGTTTCATTTCATTCTTTCAACTATAATGTTGGACACACACACACACATTTGTACTGTATATACACATATACATAGATGCATATATATAACAGATGAGGAAGCTGATTATTAAAGCATTAAATAACCCAAGTAGAAGATTTGAGTCTTTAAACTTTGACTAGATGAGGTCTTCCCATCAAAGATTCTCATAGTTCTCTCTGTATTTCTCTTCAGAACACCTCCATGGTTTGTAATTATACATTGGGGTGCTTGTGTGATAGACGTCTTCTTAATAGAATGAGGCCCACAGGGAAAAAGAATATATTCACTGGTGTTTAATATAAGCCAGAGAGCATATGAGTGGCTTGCAAGTATTTTTGGTGCCTTGAGCACAGTATGCATTCAATAAACATTTATTAAATGAATGTTTGTCAGTCTGATTCAAAGTTCAAGTTTTTAATTAACTACCATACTATGCTGATTATCTGGAAGCAATGTTAATATGAATATAGTTAAATAAATTTTGAGAAATCTACTTTATGGAATATTGTGAAAACATTTTAATAATGCTATGAAGACAAGACAGCAACAGAGAAAAGTGTTCATGTTATGTCATGTTAATATATTATAGCCACAGTTTTTCCCTCTATGTTTCCAAATTTTAAAAATATGGCTAATCTAATCACATTAATATAATTTTATAATTATAAAATAAAATTCTTAGAGGTGAATTTCCTGAGGGAAAACAGCCAAAAAAGTGGCAGAAAGATGATTTTAAAGTAAATATTTGAATTCTGAGGCTTATGTTCTCAGTTTGCTTACTGTCAACTAAGCAGATATCATATGGAGACCATATTAAAAGGCAAACATAGGAATTAAAGTATTAAATTAGATAGTCTATTAAAACAAAGATTTTTCAAACACCAGAGTCTAGAAATTCCATTTGGGGGCTTCACATCACCCAACTTTATCAAATGACAAAGGTAAAAGTTTGGGACACTATCTGTTTCCTGGTATGACTGGAAAGAATGCGTCAGATCCTTTATGATCCTGGTTCCTATTTTAATGCTTGGAGGTCATAAGAAGAGCCAGCTCTTTTCCCTCTGATCTGGCAGCCAAATCAAATGAGTTGCCACCTTCAAAAGAAGGCTGCTGGCCACTGTTAGTTTTTATGTTAATGATCTAAATTAGTTCGTGTAGAAACATTTTATAATATACTTCAGATCAGACACTCGTGGAAAAAAAAAAAGAAAAGAAAATTAAGCCCTTCTAGTCCTCCCTCTCTTGCCCAAAATATCTGCAAACATTTAAACTTTCATTTTAGGTCCTGTTGTCTAATGCTTTAATACATAGTGTGTTTCTTTAATTTCTCTTCAAACACTTTATAACTCAAAAGTTGCAGCATATAAAACCAGACAAAAAGCCAATAGTAGAACTAATATTTGTTGAATGACTGAAACATAGTAGCAATGAAAGGTCTTTTTTGGTGAGACGTCTGCCTTACTGACATGCGCCCAGATTATACTCTGTCGACAATCTTACAGACTTCATTGGCTGAGAGTGACACCGCTAGAATTCATCTGTCATCTCGTGTTGATATTTGATTTTCATCCCCAGCCATGGTGGTGCCTTGGAAGCAGCTTTATGCCAAGGAAGCATTGCACAGAAAGTAGAATTTCATCTGATGAGCAGCCCTGACTCTGTCATAAACCCACTTGACGACCTTGGACAATCTCCCTGTGTCTTAGCTTCCTCTGCTCTAGGGGAAGGATGAGGCTTGAGACTGGATGGCTTCAATATTTCAACAGAGTTGACAGGCTGACACAGGACCATCACTCTCAGTGCCTAATAAGCTAATTCTACAGGACAAGTTTCCAAAAATATACAACAAATACAATGAGGCATCCTTTTGGAGTTGCTTCATGATTTAGTCTAATGAATCTAAGCAAAGTAGTAGAGCATTTTTTAGAAAGATGTGGGGAACTGCGACTTAAAGGAGCTGAGAAATTAGAGATAGTATTCAGGTAAATTTTATTTCAGAATGTGCTCTTATATCATTTAGAAGAATGATAAAAGAGAAAGATTTAAATGGACATAAAATGAATCATGATGTCAGAAGAGAGAGAAAGATTATGGACAACGAACTTATTATAATCAGTGAGAAGGATTTGTATTATAAAAGAGCCTAGGAATTAGCAGAACTGCTTAAGATGGGCTTTAGGGGGAAAGGGAACTATGAAGCTCTGAAAAACCATGCTCCAAACAAGACTGTGCTCCAATGAAAAAGAGATGGAGAATCCAGCAAAAACTAAATTGGAGCCTGGAATGGGGAGAACACTTAGGAACAAGGGAAAATAGAGTGTCTTCAACATGAAGGAACGTGGATCAAAGTACTGAATTAAAAGAGCTCAAGGAAGGTTTGGAGGCAAATGAGAGCACATGGGCTCTGCCATCTTCTGCCTCCTGCTGGCACAGCCAGGGTCCTTTGGGGGCTATTGATATAGAACTGGTAAAAAGTGGATTTCTTTTTCCACCTGAAATCATGGACTCTGAAGAAAATGTGTGGCCAAGACTGCTGTGGCCATTTTTGCCACCATAGGGAGAGTCACTGCCTGGTTATGAAGACCACACAATGAAACACTGCTTCTCAAAAGATAATTTCTAGAAAACTGATCAATGCTTGGATGGTGTGGCAATGTCAAATGCTATAAACATTTCTAAATGCTTACTCTTAAGTTCTATAGGACTTATTTCATCACAGACAGACAACAGACAGTTTTCAGACCAATACCAGTCAACAGACCACACTTTGAGTAACACTGCAGTAAGGTAGTGTTAAGAGATAAAGAGGGAAAGATTCCTAATGATTGTTTGAATATCTGGATCCAGCCATGCCACAGTGAAAACATCCCTGAATTTTGCTATATGAATTGCTTAATTTAGCTCAAGTTAGGCTCTGTCACTCCAATTGCATGAGTCTTGACTAATACACATGGCCAGGATGTTACCCCTCCATTCTCCTAAAACCATGGCTGACACTCTTAATCCATCACAAGATTCTTTCCCACTATATCCAGACACAACCTCAAGTTCCTTCCAAACACTGTATTCAAGGCAGACTTTTGGTCAATAACGAGAATTTCAAAGACATTGAAATCTACCTGGTATTCCAGAAACCCTCCTCCTGAGATCCCACATGTAGTTAAGTCCTTGTTTTTTGCTTTGATACATGACTTAAGTCTGACAAAGCCACTCCTTGATGTCAGTGGAAATTCTTGTTCAGCCAGAAGCTAAAAAGAATCCAGTTATGATTTCAGCTCTTACCTGTCGCAGATCATATACAGTTAAGACGATGGAGATAACAGACAAGATGATGATGGCCACAGAGTATTCTATGTAACCTTGAGACAGCCACAAAGTTAGAGTAAAGGCTTGGAACACATAGAATGGATTTAATACCTGTAAGTACAAAAACAGCATTTGGTTCACTCTCATGGATCTTAGTAGCAGTCAAGATGATGTAATTCTTTATAGAATGTCAGTGATATTTTCCCATTTTTTTAAACAATAGAAAATAACTCAATATTTAAGAATTTCCCTTAGAACTTCATTAACTTGGTAGAGACAATGTCAAGCCCAGAGAATGAGGTATGGTGGAAGCAAATTTATTGTAAGCTCTCAAAGCCATGCCCACATATGGATCATTCTTATTTATTTCAAATTTTCAAAAAACCTTTTACCAATAACAAATATCCAACAATTTACCTTTTAAAATGGAGTTACCCATTATGGAGGAGAAACATGATTCAGTCTCTTTTTGAAACCAACTTCAGTTTTGAGCAATATTATTGCAGACTTCTTTTTGCACGTTAGCACATGCTGCAGATTTAGTCAAGTTGTGTGATGAAAACTGGAGACTGTACTTTCATCCAGGTCATTTAAAAATAACATATTCTTTCTGTCACAGGTCTTAGCAAGATCTTCTGAGAATCAGCTGGATCAGCATGACCCTTCCCTTGAGCAAGGAGAGACACTGAAGAGAAATGTCTTACCCAAGACTGCATTGAAAGCCATGGGCAGGATGTATTCCCCGCCCTGAGGCTTGTCACTCATGCATGCATTTTTTTTTTTTTTTTTGGTCTCTTGAGAATATCTTCAACTTTTTCTATTCCCTCAATTTTCCCCATTTTGGTCCTGCTGACTCCACTATTAATAATTATAGACGAGAGGGCAAACCTGAGGGAGCTAAATAACTGTTACGTGATGTACCTGCATAGCATGAATTAAAGAGTCCATCTGAACAAAGCAATGATTCTTTTCTTGAGGAAGTGCCCTTTATAATTATGAAGTATATGAAATATTGGCTAAAACCAATGCCATTCCTTTCTTAACTCAACTTTCTGTAATTTTCTAGTGTATTAAATGAAATTCAATTTTAATTCTAAAAAATGAACTGACATCTGGTTAATAAGCCAATAAGCTGCATCGCAAGGGTTTCTTAAAATTTTGAGTATATTTTGTACATTAAAAAAGCTTTTCTTCCTTAATGTTTCTTCTTATTTCCATTCTAACATGCTTTACTAACAAATTACAGTTCTTCTGTTTGCTTGGCTTAAAATGCTTTAATTGTAGATTATGCAGTAATGATAATATGATTTTGAATTTATATAAACCCAGTGGAAAATTGGTTAAATACTTCTTACAGAAGGAAAAACACCATCATAATTTATTTAGCTTCTTTATTCAAGATTCTTTTGAAACTAAATGCAAAGAAAGGCATAGTTTTACTTATTTATTTATTTATTTATTTGTTACTCTACTAAAGGCCTAGCAAATAGATGTTTGAAAAATACCAGCACAACTCTCCACATAGACCAAATTGACATCTGGGAGAGGATCTGGCAAATTGAAAATGTGCTTGAATAAGAAGCTTAAACAGCACCAAGCCTAATGCTCCACACGCTGAGAAATAAACAATAGATTAGAAATTTTTTAACATTAAAAATATATGATCATGCTCAAAAACAAAATGACCATCTTTATGGATTAGAAATAGACTAGAAACATGCAGCATTAACTGAGAATGGGCACAACAAGCTTAGTGCATTCCAGATAAGGATTAGACAGTGGCAGCTAGGAGTTTAATTCTAGGGGGAATGGAGATAGGGGACAAAATGGCAGGGGATAGAAACTAGGCTTACTGTGCAAAACAGGGGTGACTATGGGCTTTTCCTCCCCAGGGAAGAGGCTGAGAAATGTCATAACCAGTGGCTGAGTGGCCAAGGGTGGGGTGGGAGAGAAGAGAGTCCATGGGACAACTGTGAACAGGGGATCCCAGGTGGGCCAGTTAGAGGTAAACACAGAGCCACCAAGGAGGGAGAGTGAGCACAGGGAGAAAGGGAAAAAGAGAGAGAAAAATGTCCCACTTAAAGTGAAATTACAACAGAAAAAAAATTCAAAGCATGCAAAGAAACAATCGTTAAAAAACAAGAACACTAATAAAGGAAGGAGTCACTCCCAAGAAATGGAAATAATAGAGCAATATGAAAAAGACTAAAATAACTATGTTAGAAATCCTCAAAGAGAACACAGAAGTAATAACATTGCCCCCCTCCCCCAAAAAACTTAAGAAAACAAAACAGAACAAACAGAAGACTGTGAAACAGCAATCTGTCCCTCACAGTGGAAAGGAATTTTAAAGTGGATTTGAATTTAAAACAAGTGGTTATTGAAAGAGATCAGTTAGAAATCCTGGAACAATATATATATATATATATATACATATTCATTGAAATATATATATTCATTGAAATAAAATTTAAAACCTCAATAGACAGGAAAAACATAAAGCCAAAGAGGGAGTAACAAAAGGAAGTTGCATGAAACACAGATTTCATTCACATCAAAGTATCCATGTGCTGCTTTAGATTCCCCTGAGTACTAAGAATAAGAAGGAGAAAAAATTATTATTTTTTTTCAAAAAGAAAACAGTTAGTTACCTGTTTAACAAGCAGCTTCCAAATGGGTTGGATTTCAACCTCGATGGCATTGGGTCCACACACCAATCGTCTGTAAAGATCGGGCATCCATTAGTGTCACATCTACAAGCTCACTGATTAGTGAGTTCAGACCAAACTAAGCAGAAGTCATTTCTCCACACTTTAGGGATTTTGTGGCTTCAGTTTAAAAAAAGTAATGTGAAAATAAATTTAAAACATAATCCTAAACTACTAATATGTTTTTTAAGTGAAAGTCATTCTATGTTGAACAAATTGTTCTGGTGAAAAGAATATCTTAAGTATAGTACAATCCAAATGAAGTTAGTAAGGCATTTTGAGTTGGATTATTTTTTTAAAAATAATTTGTTTATCCTCTAAGAGCAGCTAAAGAGACACGGACATGAAGATGTTCCTAGACTTCTCAGGTATTCTAGGTTGCTCTTGATGTTAGAGATCATCTCTACCTTGTTTGGGTAACTCCAGCACCGAGGACAGGCCCACTGTAGACTAACTGAATGAATGAACCCAAAAATGGAAAACGGTAACTGATCTGGTTGACTAAGGCATGGTAAATCCGTATATATATATATCACCATAAGAAGCTTTCATGTTGGAATAGTGTTTTACAATTTTCTTACAAAAAGAATCTCTCATTTCATGCTTACAATAGTGGAAAGGGCTAATAGTCCCATTTTACCAATGGGAAAAACTATTTAGAGTGGTCAAATGTTTTGCCAAAGGTGCAGATATCTAAAATTAATCATGATAATATAATTTTAAGCACAGATGACTGTTCCAGAAACTGAATTTAGCCTTTTATATATATCATTTCCTTTAAACATCACATTGTCCCTATGGAATTTCATATTATCATCTCTATTGTAGGGAAAACTGAAGTTCAGATAAACTAACTTTCCCAGCCTAGAAAAGAGGCAGAGTCAGGTTTTGTAGCCTGGTCTCCATGACTTTAGCTCACAACACTGACTCTGTAGGTACTAATGGTGAGAATCTGCATAATGAACCTTTGTTCTAACTCAGGTATAACAGAGTTGAGCTCAAGTTCATCTGGCTTCTAAACCCCTGCTTTTCCAAGTAAAATTACCACTTGCAGGGGCAGAGGAGACTCACATCAAGGTCTTCTGACTCCACCATGAAAATGCTGAGGCTTAGAGAGATTGGAGAGGAGAGAGGTCAAATAGCATGTCCTTTGATTTGGTTTCACACTGGGAAGGGGACCTGAGTCAATCCATGGGGATGCTCAGGATTCCTTTCCAGAACCCATGGAAGTAGCCTGCTCTTGGCCAAGTGTCAGAACTTTTCAGGACCCCAGACATGGTCCTCTCTCTGTGCTTGGAATGCCCTTCTGACATTCCTCATTTTGTAAACCCACACTCAGCATTCAAGGGCCAAATCTGACACTCAAGTCTAGTGGTTAAAAAATTTCAGATTATACTGACCAGGGTTTGAAGCTAGCTAAGCCTTTGCATTAGCTGTTCCCTCTACCTGGAATCCACATCTCCCATTTCTTTGCACAGCTTATTCTGTCATTTCATTCAGGTCTCTGTTCAAACAGCACCTCCTTGTTGAAGCTTTCCCTAAAAATTCTATCTAAGATAAATACCCTAGCTACAACCTGAGTCTCTTTACCTCCTCACCCTACCTTATTTTTCTTTATAGTAACAACCTAAAATTATTCCTTACATTTTTATATGTTAATAAGCATAAAAACAATAGTATGCATCCTCCACTGTAATACAAGTTTCGAAAGGGCACTAAGGTATCCTAATTGCCTAAAACAGGGCCTAGAACATATAATGCATCAATAATTATTTGTTGAATGAATGAATAAATGAACGAAAGGGTGAACTTCAATTCTCTCATCTGTAAAATGGGGTTGATAATACCTGTCTAATAAGACTGCAACCAGGATCATAGGAGATAATTATGCAATCTATATGCCCCCATGCCTGGTACACGACAAGTTCTCAATAAATTGCTACTATCTTGGAAGTCTTCCCTACTCTCTCAAGAATAGTTAACTGCATTTTTCTTTCCTCCAGTAGCCCTTCCTTTCTTAATACAGCACATCATTCATTGAATTGTAACACGTATTTATAGGTCTTTCTCCTTGAGTTTTCTAGACCCTCTAGAAAGGCAAGGCTGGAGCTTTTCAATTGTGTTTTTCTACCATCTGGGGGTACGGTGTCTGACACAGAGACTGTTCCCTAAATATCGGAATGAATTAATGGAGACCCTTGTGACACATTTCTAGAACCCTCTCTTTTGACAACTACATCAGCATACAGGTGGTGAGAAGTGAGTTTAAGATGTGAGCCAGGGGTCCAGCTGTGCTTTCAGCTTTCCATGTTTGGTGTGATGGTTTCTGATATTGCTGTTAAGAGAGAGGTGCTTGGATCCCACGAGCACTGGGATCCAGTCAATCAATACTTGCATGCAGATCACCCCACCTAATGCTCATCTGGGTCATGTTTGAATCACAGCCTGGCACATGCCACACTGTTTTATCCTTTCTACCATCTCTTGCCAAAAGGTATTGCGTGCTTTGGTAAAATGAACCTCGTCTCAATCTCAGTGCCAGCCAGGTCACATGAGGAAAGTTCCAAGGAACAAGGGAGAATATATGCCATGATTTTAAAAATCTGAAGAGCTGTCAGGAAAAAAGAGGTCCTGAAATAGTTCCAGGTGGACTCACAGAACTGAACAGACTGAATAAAATGAAGTCGACTTGTCTAATACTCAGAAATATTCCCCAGCATATTCAGAAATATTCACCAACAATAATGGAATAGCCACTTTGGAGGTGGAAGGTCCCTCCCAGAAGAGATTGAACAGTTTCTCTACAGGGTAGTTGTAGAGGGAATTTCTGTATTGGTGATGGGCTGAATTTAAGAGAACACTGAGGTTTCCTCCAGCCCTGAGATAATAATGATATTAGGAGATCTACTGGAATATATTTATATCTGAGAAGCCAAACGTGAATGATTAGGAATATCTTTGTTTGTGGGTGGTACAGATCCCTGTTCAATTTGGTTATTTGTTCAATCATTCATTTTTTTCAAGTTATTCATCAAATAAATACTGGTAATAAGTTGTATGCTAGGCACTTTGGGTTCCAAAAGATGATTGGAATGGGGTTTTCAAGGTGGCAGAAGGATCACAGGTAGCTTTTTCAAATTAAACATCACCATGCTGCTGCTCAACCACTGCTTCTATTCTGATAAGCCTCCAAAATGGTCTCTGATGGAGAGAGAGACATAGTTTTCCAAATAATTGGGCCAAACCAAGGGATTCTGGCATGACCCACTTATAGGGATTTTGCAGTTTTCAGGGAGCAGACATGTAAAGTTTAGAAAAAATTCCTGGTAATTTTGCTGGCCAACCCATCACCCCATATCACTCCTGCCTCAAAAACAGAGGGAGATATGGGGCAAGATGGCAGCATAGGGAGGTGTGGAATTTAGTTAGTCCTCTAGAGAAACTAGTAAATAACCAGGAACAATTAGCAAATAGTCTGGAACAACTGCTGGGGGACATCCATGACTGTCCACACATCATACACCAGTCTGGAATGGGTGGAATGGCTGAGATCATCACATAGAACTGTAAGTAAAGCTACCCAAACTGTGGAGCTGGTACCCCTTCCCTCCTGGCCACAGCAGGCTGAATTGGAACTCTCTCTGTGGGAAAAAGAAGCAATTTACTAGGTGCAAGGGAAAAATAACTCAACCAAGCTCCAATTATGGTTTTCTTAACAAATCTGGACAACTGAATACAAGCTATGAGCACAGATAAACCTGGAGCAAGCAGGAAAGGAAACCTGAGGTCTTTCCTGGGAGAGAGGAGCTTGTAAAATGGCAAAATAAATAAATAAAAACAGAGGCTTTTGGAGATGGGTGAGCGCAGAATATTGGAAAATGGCTGTGTCCCAAGAAAAGTGGCACATAGACCAGGTACCAACTCTGGCCAGTGAAACTGGGGGGCTGGAGACTGGCTTTGAAAGGGGGATTTCTTTCTTTTTTCTTTTTTTTTCCTCTGTCTAGATAGCTCATTAGAGATAGCAGCAGGCATTTTCAGTTGTCAGCACTGACCCAAGTAAGGGTGAAGTTAAGATTGTTAGAGAGACAAAGGATGAAGCAAATGAGAGAATTTCCTAAAGGGCATATCTTCCCTAAGAAAATGGGGGGGGGGCAGGGCAGCACCCAGTTCAAGTGTCGGCCCTCCCTTAGAGAATTCAGACCCCAAGGCCTGGAGGGAATGGGAACAGAAACAACTTAAGCTTAGCTTCTAACACCTTGGCCTCTGGCTGGGACAGGGTCTGCTGGAATTAAAGGTATAGCACCTCCTTACACCAGTGGGGAACTGTGGGCTGACAAGCACCACCTGTTGGGCAGGATAGGAAAACACAGAGACTAGAGGCCTCACAGGAAAGTCAGAAAACCTTCTGAGTTGCATCCTCAGGGAAACCTGATACTGATTACACCCTCCTCCTGAGACCTGGGCCTGTCTGGTGTGACAAATATGAATAGGGTAATCAAGGAAACCAGCTGCCTAGAAAACAAAAAATTATGAGTCACACTAGGAAAAATGAAGATATGGCCCAGTCAAAGGAACAAACTAACACTTCAAATGAGATACAGGAGTTGAAACAACTAATTAAATATGTTCAAACAAATCTTCTAAACCAAATCAACAAGCTGAAGAAAAATGTGGCAAAAGTGATTAAGGATATAAAGAAGACACTGAGTGACCATAAAGAAGAATTTGTAAACTTGAAAAGCAAATGGCAGAACTTATGGGAATGAGAGGCACAAAAGTTGAGATGAAAAACCCAATGGAGACATACAACAGCAGATTTGAAGAAGCAGAAGAAAGGACTCTATGAACTGGAGGGCAGGACATTTGAAATCCTACACACAAAGGAACAGAAGGGAAAAGAATGGAAAAATATGAGCAGCATCTCAGGGAATTGAAGGACGACATGAAGTGCATGAATATATGTGTCATTAGTGTCCTAGAAGGAGAAGAGAAGGGAAAAGGGGCAGAAACAACAATGGAGGAAATAATCAATGAAAATTTCCCATCACTTATAAAAGACATAAAATTACAGATCCAAGAAGCACAGCATGCCCCAAACAGAATGGATCCAAATAGATCTACTTCAATATACTTAATAATCAGATTATCAAATGTCAAAGACAAAGAGAGAATTCTGAAAGCAGCAAGAGAAAAGCAATTCATCACGTACAAGGGCACCTCAATAAGACTATGTGTGGATTTCTCAGTAGAAACCATGGAGGAGAGAAGGCAGTGGTATGGTATATTTAAGATACTGAAAGAAAAGAACAGCCAGCCCAGAATTCTATATTTGACAAAACTGTCCTTCAAAAATAAGGGAGAATTTAAAATATTTTCAGACAAACAGACACTGAGAGAGTTTGTGAACAAGATACCAGGTCTACAAGAAATACTAAGCGCTACAGGCAAATAGGAAAAGAGAGAAGAGAGAGGTTCAGAGAAAAGTGCAGAAATGAAGACTATCAGTAAGGATAAAGAGAGAGAGAGAAAAAAAAAGAAAAATAAAATAAGGTATGACATATAAAATCCAAAGGATAAAATGTAGGCAGTAGACATTATGTTGAGTGAAATTAGCCAGAAACAAAAGCACAAATACTGTATGGTTTCATTAATATGAACTAACATTAATAAGCAAAGCTTGAAAGTTAAAGTTGAGAACACAGGTTATCAGGCAATAGAAAGTGGTAGAGATCAGGCATCTGATGCTGAAGGAGTATAGAATGTTTAACAGGATTGATTGCATAGATCCAGAAATAGATAGCACAATATTGTGTGATGGTAGCATAATATTGTAAGTACTCTGAACAAAGATGAGTATGTGTATGGGTGAAAGGGGAAGGTGAGGGGCATATATGATACCAGAAAGAAAAATAAAAGATCAAGACTGGGATTGTATAACTTAGTTAAACCTAGAGTGGTCATTAAGTGTACTAATCGCAAGACTATTTTTACATGAGGGAGAATAAATGAATGTCAACACTGCAAGGTGTTGAAAACTGGATGGTATAGGAGAAACAATACAATCAATGCAAACTAGAGTCTATAGTTAACAGTAACATTGCAATGTGCTTCCACTAATTGTAATAAAAGCAATATACCAAAGCTAAATGTCTATAAGAGGGGAATATAAGGGAGTGGTATGGATTCTTGGTGATGTTTTTGTTGCATGATCTTTACATTGTATTCTTGTTTTTATTTTGTTTTATTATTTTCTTCTATCTTTTTTTTTATTCTTCATTTTTTTGTCTCCTCTTCTTCTTTCGCTGCGGAAGAAATGGAAATGTCCTCATGTGGACTGTGGTGGTAAATGCATAACTATGTGATTGTACCAGGAATCATTGATTGTTTTCTTAAGATGGATTGTATGGTGTGTGAATAAAACTGTTTAAAAAATAAACAGAGTGATATGGGTGCTAGAGACAATGTAGAGAGGGGTATACCTATTCACTGTTGGTGGGGAAGTAGATAGGTGCAGCCCATCTGGAGGGTCATGTGGTATTTCCACAGGAAGCTAAGTATGGAGTTGCCATATGGTTCTGCAATCCTGTTATTGGTTGTGTACTTGAGGAACTGAGAGTGGGGACATGAGTGGGCATTTGCACACTGGTGCCTATGGCAGCCATATTCATGATTTGCAATGGATGGAGGTGACCTAATGGTACATTGACTGATAAAAGGAGTGGTGAACTGTGGTGTATACATACAATGGAATATTGAGAGTGGCAAGAAGGAATGAAGTTGAGGTATGCAACTAGATGAACAGATCTTGAGGACAGTAGGTTGAATGAAATAAGCCAGAAATGAAAAGACAAACATTATAACACCTCACTAATATGGACTAACAATAATATGCAAACTCTGAGAATTGAAACTAGGAGCATGGGTTATTAGGGGAAAGCTTATGTAAAGGTTCCTAGATTGTAAGCTCTTACAGCAGTCACATACATTCATGAGTATTAACAGTTATTTCTAAATTCTGAGATGTTGAACTGTTTGTGTGTGACCTGGTTGGTCCCTGGAGCTTCGGGGGTCTGTGAGGTGCCTGGGGCTTGGAGCCAGAGTTCATCAGCTGTGAGTGTTGGCATTGCCCCATGCAGCAAACATTAAAGAGGCTGTAAAGGAATTCGGACTTCCTTTGGAGCTATGAATGAAATGGACTTGGTTGAGATTGGGGTAGATCAGACCAAAGGGTAGAGGATGATATTAACTGTGTTAAAACTTCAGCTTCTGTTTGGGCTTATTTGGTGCAAAATCTGTATTTTCTGTAGCACACTACATAATTTAACTTTTATGGTCAGTTTACTCAAACACCATAGTTACATGGAACCTTGAATAGGGAGTGAGATCCGGTTGGTTTGTACAGGTTAGTGTGAAGCCCCGATACATCCCAGGGTAATTTGGGCAGAGAATAAAAAGTATTTGCAAAGCCCTTGAGGGACTGGGGGAAAATGTGGAAATATTAAACTTCCCCACCTGGGGAATCCCTGATATTCTCACAAGCATTGGGGAATACCAGTTTAGTAGGCCGAACCCTCAGTCTTGGGGTTTGCCCTTATAAAGCTTGTTACTACAGAGGAGAGCCTAAGCCTACTTATAATTGTGCCTGAGACTCACCCCCCAGAGAACCTCCTTTGTTGCTCAGATGTGGCCTCCCTCTCTAAACTCACTGCCCGCACCCCTACAAAGGACATGACTCCCAGGGGTATAAATCTCTCTGGCAACATGGGACATGAATGACTCTGGGGATAAGCTTGGACCTGGCATCATAGGATTGAGAATGCCTTCTTGACCAAAAGGGGGAAAAGAAATGAAACAAAATAAAGTTTCAGTGGCTGAGAGATTTCAAATGAAGTTGAGAAGTCATTCTGGAGGTAACTCATGCATTAAATAGACATCCCTTTTTAGATTTTACTTTATTATAATAGCTAGAAGGAAATATCTGAAACCCTTGAACTGCAATTCAGTATCCTTGATTCTTGAAGACGAACCTATAGCTATATAGCTTATATAGTGTAACCGTGTGATTGTGAAAACATTATGAATTACACTTCCTTTACCCAGTGTATAGACAAATGAGTAGAAATATGGAGAAAAAAAGTAAATGAATATGGGGGGGGAGGATGGATATTTTGGGTGTTTTTATTTTTATTTTTATTTTTTGGAGTAATGAAATGTTCAAAAATTGTGTGAAAAATGCACAACTATATGATGATACTGTAAACAATTGTTGTATACTTTCAAAAGAATGAGCAAAGCCCCTTCTCCACTCTCTCCTCTGACCACTCCTTCTGTGCTTCTTCCAGAAGAGCTGATCTGATCTGTGAGTATTTATGATTGGGCTGTCTTCTAGGGGTGGAGCTTTTTAAAAAGATTTCAAAAGATTATGGTATATAAGCATACTTTCTTTTCTGACTTTTGCTCCCCCACACCTAAGGAGTGAGAGAGTAGGATCTCACAGCACCCTCAATTTCTCTCTTACTCCTGCCTCCTTCTCCCTTCTTTCTCTCCAGTTGTTCACTTCTCTAGGGACAGCTTTGCCAGCTTGGGAGCTGGGCATTGATAGCTAACCTACTCTCCCTTATCACCTGTCAATCAGATTCCTTTTCTCTGGTGCTGGCAAGCATGCCTTTTTTTCCTCAGTGGTGTGGGAAATGCTCAGAATTCTGTTTGGCCCTTTAGTGATACACTGGAGCCAATTCTGAGCATCTCTTTCCAGCTCAATGTTCAGTGATGTCATATCAATAGCTTGAAATCAGCCACTATAAACATTGGCAAACTACAAATCTCAAAGCTGTTTTTCTTCCAAAGAGCTGGATTACCAGCAAAGTGATTATTCTGGAACTAACCTCTGTTATAAGTTGCCTGCTACTCTCCGCTGCCAGGAGCAGGGTGGGCTGAGTGAAAAGAAGTTTAAGAGACATTCAACTTAAAAACTGTCCAAATAGAAAGATTACTTGGATGATGGGAATGAGGTAGCTGTTTTTTAAATTGGGCCCTATTTTCATAAGATAAGAGAAGTACCTCAAGTGTCTAGGGACAGATACTAAGATGAAAAGTTGAGTTCTGTTCATGGGTGAAGAAAGCTAAGAGCTTGTAACCTCCTGGAACATTTTACATGCTTGCTTCCCAACAGACTTCTGATCGTTTCTCTACTGGGCAAAGTTCTCTCTTCTGATGTTCTGATTTGATTTTTGCTACTGCAAAGTGAGAGTTATATAAACCTGTTCATTTTCCCTCTTTACCTGGCTGCTGGTAAAACCAGAAAAGTTTGTGTTCAGACTCCATAACTTTTCATATCAGAATTACTAACAGAAATTTTTTATATCCCCCTTTATTTATTTTTCATATTATGCCCTTGCTTTTATTGC
The DNA here is from genome assembly GCF_015220235.1 of Choloepus didactylus. Lineage (NCBI taxonomy): Eukaryota > Metazoa > Chordata > Mammalia > Pilosa > Megalonychidae > Choloepus > Choloepus didactylus. The sequence continues at coordinate 98,360,219 of NC_051307.1, read as the reverse complement.
AAGTAAACTCAAACCCATTTGGGAAATTATAAGATATCACCCAATCAATCAATCATATTTAATAAAGTGGACTTTGTTCTTCCACTCTAAAAATGGGGAGAAAAAATTAGAGGAAAAAACACTCTCTATTCTACCTACTCTCTTCTCCCAGTAAACTTCTCTGAGTAAACAAGTCCATAAAATAAAATATGCTTAAATTTATAAGTAGATTATCTCCTCTTTTCTTTGTGCTTGGGAAAGTACTCTTTTTGTCTTATTAGATTGTCAGCTTCTTTTTTGTGTGGAACAGATTTAAGGTTAATTATGTATGATGTATATTAAAGCTTGGCCCTTGATAAATAAGGACATGCATGAGGTAGCTACATGGATGGAAAATCTTTGCCATGTAAATGGTTTCCTAGGCAGGGTATATCTATATATATAAACTAGATTTTTTAAATGCCCTAGATTAATCCTTTAAGTGTTCTGTGCTTAAGTCTATTAAAGCAATATGTTTTTAATGACTGAAAACTTCTGTATTCCAATGTATTGAGCATTATATTTGAAATCTTATATAATGATGCCATTTATAAGGCATTCTGCAGTGTAGTCATAATCTAGATGCCTGCTTCATTTTTCATAATGTTCAGGCAAAAGGAAAACTGAAAAACATAAACAGATTAGCAATTCTTAAACTTGGTATGCACATTGGGCATTGCTTGCTAAAAATGCAGTTACTTCCCTTACTATCACCCTTTGCTAATAACTACTAAAGCAGAATTCTAGGGGTGCAGTCCAATACTCTATATTTCGAGCTACCAGAATGCATCTTAAGCTTGAGAATTGTTGTTTCTTGCTGATAGCAAAGAAGTTAGGCACGTAATGTTCCTAAAAATAGGCAGGAAACAAAGGTTATCACTAAGCCTCTGGGGGACCAGATGGCTTCATGGGTGAATTTTACAATTATTCCAGGAAGAATTAATACCAATCCTGTTCAAAGTCTTGAAAGAAAATTGAAGAGGAAGAACAATCACTAACTCATTCTATGAGGCCAACATCACCCTAATACTAGATAAAGATACTACAAGAAAAGAAAATTACAGACCAATTTATCTTATGACTATAGATGCAAAAATCCTCAATTTGCAAATTGAATCCAACAGCACATTAAAAGAATTATACACCATGAACAGGTGTTTTATCCCCCAGGTATGCAAGGGTGGTTCAATATAAGAAAGTCAATTAATGTAATACACCACATTAACAAAATGAAGGGAAAACACTGCATGATCATCTCATTTGATGCAAAACGGCATTTGACAAAACCCAACATCCTTTTCTTGATAAAAACACTTAGAAAAACAGGAATAGAAGGAAATATCCTCAACATGATAAAGGGCCTATATGAAAAACCCGCAGCTAGCATCATACTCAATGGTGAAAGATTCAAAGCTTTCTAAGATCTGGAGCAAGACAAGGATGCCCACTGTCACCACTGTTATTCAACATTGTACTGGAAGTTCTAGCCAGAGCAATTAGACAAGAAAAAGAAATAAAAGGCCTTCAAATTGGAAAGGAAGAATTAAAGCTTTCACTACTTGCAGTTGGCATGATCCTGTATATGGAAGGTCCTGAAAAACCGTAACAAAGCTAACCAGAACTAATAAATGACTTCAGCAAAGAGGCAGTGTACAAGATCAACAGGTAAAAACCAGTAGTGTTTCTATACACAAGCAATGAGCAATCTAAGGAGGAAATCAAGAAAAAAGTTCCATTTACAATAGCAAATAAAAGAATGAAAATATCTAGAAATAAATTTAGCTAAGTATATAAAAGTATATACATGGAAAACTACAAAATTTTGCTTAAAAAAATCAAAGAATTTCTTAATAAAAGGAAGGACATTCCATGCTCATAGATTGGAAGACTAAATACCATTAAGTTGTCAATTATATCCAAAATGATTTACAGATTCAATGCAATACCAATCAAAATTCCAACAGCCTACTTTGCAGAAATGGAAAAGTCAATTAGCAAATCTATTTAGAAGGGCAAGGGGACTGAAACAGCCAAAAACATCTTGAAAAATAAGAACAAAGTTGGAGGACTCACACTTCCTGAGTTCAAAGCTACAGAGGTCAAAACAGCATGGTTTCTGCACAAGGATAAATATATAGACCAATGAAATAGAATTGAGAGTTCAGAAATAGACCTTCACATCTATAGCAAACTGATTTTTGACAAGGCTGCCAAGTCCACTCAACTGGGAAAAAATAGTGTCTTCAACAGATGGTGCTAGAAGAACTGGATATCCATATGCAAAAGAATGAAGAAGGACCCCTGTCTCACACTATATACCAAAATTAACTCAAAGTGGATCAAAGACATAAATATAACAACCAGAACTATAAAACTCCTGCAAGAAAATATAGGGAAGCATCTTCAGAATCTTGTGTACGCAGTGGTTCCTTAGGCTTCATACCCAAAGCACAAGCAACAAAAGAAAAAATAGGAAAATGAGACCACATCATGTGCTTCAAAGGAGTTTATTATGAAAATCAAAAGACAGCCTACATAGTGGGAAAAAATAGTTGGAAACCACATATCCAATAAGGGTTTGATATCCAGAATATATAAAGTAATATACCACTTAATAAAAAGACAAACAACCCAATTTAAAAATGGACAAAAGACTTGCATAGACATTTCTCCAAAGAGGATATACAAGTGGCTAAAAAAGCACATGAAAAGATGCTCAACATCACTAGCTATTAGGAAAATGCTAATCAAAACCACAATGAACTACCCTTTCACTCTCACTAGAATGGCTACTATTAGAAAAAATAGAACATTACAAGTGTCGGAGAGGATGTCAAGAAATAGGAACACTCATTTATTGCTGGTGGAAATGTAAAATGGTGCAGCCACTGTGGAAGACAGTTTGACAGTTCCTCAAAACGCTAAGAATAGAATGACCATATGACCAATCCCTCTACTGGACATATACCCAAAAGAATTGAAAGCAGAGACTTGAACAGATATTTGCACACCAGTGTTCATAGCAGCATTATTCACAATTGCCCAAATATGGGAGCAACCCAAGTGTCCACCAACTGATGAATGGATGGATAAATTGTGGTATATATATACAGTCATATAAAGGAATGGAATTTATACAGTCATATAAAGGAATGAAGTCCTGATACATGTGACAACAAGGATGAACCTTGAAGACATTATACTGAATGAAATAAGTCAGACACAAAAGGACAAATATCGTATGATCTTACTGATATGAAATAATTAGAATAAGCAAACTCATAGAGTTAGAATCTAGAATATAGGTAACCCCCAGTTTGGGGGTAAGGAATGGGAAGTTAATGCTTAATTTATACAGAATTTCTATTTAGGTTGATTGTAAAGTTTTGGAAATGGATGGTGGTGATGGTAGCACAATAATGTGAGTGTAATTAATAGAACTGAATTGTATTTATGGATGTGATTAAAAGGGAAATTTTGTGTCATATGTATGTTACTAGAAGAAAAATTAAAAGATGAAACAGGACTGTACTTATTATAAATGATGGACTATAGTTAATAGCCAATTATAAAAATGATCTTTCATGAATTATAACAAATGTACCACCACACTAATGCTTGGTGTTAATAATAGGGTGGTAAATGGGAAAAATATACACCCTAATGTAAACTATGTACTGTAGTTAATAGTACAATTTTAGTATTCTTTCATCAATTGTAACAAAGGGACCACACTAATGCAAAGTGTTAACAATAGCGGGGTATGTGGGAATGCTGTCTTTTTTACATGACTTCTCTGTAAACCTATTTCTCTAATTAAAAAAAAAAAATTAAATCCCGGTAAAGATTTGCATTGGTTTCCTTTTGCATTCCCCAGAAGGATGTAAGATTTCAAATAATGATTGAGGGAAGCAAGGTTTCTAGATCACTGTGAGTTAATGAGTAGCATAAGCATTTCCTAAGCTATGTGCTTCTATGGGTTCCATTCTCTCTGTTGGGCCATTATTCCTGGTCTCTCTCTCCCACTACTCTGTCTCTGGAGCAATGACTAAGTTGTGTTTATCTTTAGATCCCCAGTGCTTTTCAAAGTATCTGGCATATTAGAGGCATTGAGTTAATAGACCAATGAATGCATTCATTTAATCGTTTATTCCACAAATATTTCTAGAGCTCCTACCATGAATCACTGTCCTAGGTGCTGCAGATACAGTGGTGAATAACACAGCTAATTGAGCAAGTAAAATCCTCATCTCCTAAGCTGCTTCTCCATAGTAAAATGCAATCATAATATTGTCTTTCTATCTCTCAGAAGATTTAGAGGATTAAGAACATGATGCTTAGGAATGACTCAACATTTTTTGAGGAGAGGATTAAAAAGACAACAGAGAAGACTGTTATCAGGCTCGAGAGAAAAGATAGAGTTTCCTTTGGTTGCACTCTTCTTTTAGTCTTCTCTTTCATAAGTTTGTTTAAGAAGAGAACAATTTACAATATACCTCTGTTGTCAGTGAATGAATTGACAAGTTGATGAAGCATTATGTCAGCAATTCACTGATCATAAGCTATTTTAATACTTCATTTTCCACTGGCAGAGTGCACTCTCAGGGAGTGCTACAAACCCTACCTGACCTCTTGCTCTTCACTGGTCAGGCCCAGTCCAAAGGTGTGGTGGATGTCATAGCAGGAGTTGCTGTCTTCCAGCAATCTAGGATGTGGCAAGGACAGGAACCACACTTAAGTTGACGGACTCAACAAATCAGTGCTCTACCCCTATATGAGAAAAAGTCAGACTTACCCAACTTTCTTAAACTGCTTCTCTGAGTTGTCCCAAACATACCTGATTTTCTGCACTTGGATACATCGCAGCTGCAAGTACAAATGTGATAGAACAGATGTCATTCACGAGGTAAAGATGATCAAGGGAAGTGAGAGTTTTTAAATGCAAGTCCCCGTGCCATTATCACTTTCCTTGCTAGATGTTATTCCCAGCCTGACAGTGTGATATTCAGAACTTTCATCCAATGAACAATATTATTCTTCCTCTGCAAAAATATGCCATAAAATTGCACTCTTAAAATCGCTTACTTTTAATTCTGGTTTCAATACAGCTTGATTGATGATGGAGTGGTGATCAGCCACAAGGGGTTCTTCTGGGTTCTTGCTTAGAGGAAACTTCAATGTGGATAAGCAGAGGCAAATCACCTTCTTCCTAATATATCTTTGAAACTCATCCTAGAAAAGACAGTCCAAACCATGAAATTCTCCAATGTTACTCAATAAAGCACTCAATCAACCAAAAACCTACCCCGAACTCAATCAGTAGTTACCAAAGTTTGTGCTCCAGACAAGAGCACCAGCATCAGCATCAACTTGGAACTTGTTAGAATTGCAAATTCTCAGGCCCCATTCCAGACTTCTGAATCAGAAACTCAGAGGATGGGGCCAGCAATCTTTTTTTTAACAAGTCCTCCAGGTGATTCTAATTTGCACTAAATTTGAGAACACCTGTGCTAGACAATAAAGAGGAAGACACACTTTGCAGTAAAGCTTTATATCCAGAGAAAAGTTTGACAATTTAAAAATGACATCTAAATTTTAATATGTCTAATTTACCCCAAATATATATTTTTTAAAAATTGAATGGTTATCCCATGTTATACTCTAAGAGTTGTAACACTGACAACCACTGCTCATGTAATGGCTAAGAGCACTACCAATTAGCTGACATGGTAGAAAATTCTCTAAGTAGATGTGGAAGAAGTTTCCTTCACTCTTGGATCACTGCATACGTAGCAAAACTATTCCTGTAATCTGCTTACCATCTCTCCTACTTTGGTCTGGTGAAACTCTTTAAAAGAGGAAGATCTAACCTCCAGAATGTTGAAGAGTCATTGGCCAGTTTTATAGCTATGTCACAGATGCGGTAGAGAAGACATGCTCATGGCAATTGAATTTTTTTTTTTTTTAGAAAACACAACAGTTCGTATTTCCTCAACTAGTAAAATGAGCCAGTGAGACCCCAAAGGACAGGATGCCAGGGCTACCTCCCTAGGCCACACTTCTAACTCATCTTGGTCTAGCATCACCGTAAACAATGAGGAAATTTCATATGGACGTGCAAATGTTGATGGCACTTGAATTTGAAAAAGAAGAGCACCCACCACTGTCCTCAGCAAAACCGTGTCTGCTTCTTGCAAGGGACAAGGAATACAGTGGGCCCACACACTCCACTGAGGCCTCCAGTAGAACACGAGCAGAAGGGCCCCACCGGTCAGCACTGAGGCCAGAAGGCAGAGAGCCCTCCGTAGCTTCTGGGTTCGGTAACCAAATACCTCCTGGAGAGAAAATAAAAGATTGCTCTATTTTTCTCCTTTCATATAAACACATTTTGTTACAAGAATAATCCACTTTAGATGCAGGGGTTTTGGTTGGGAGAGAAATCTGGTTTCAGCTGATTGAATCAGGTTAACTGCAGCTGTCAGCTGACAAGAAAAAAAGGACTCAATTTAGTACCCTGGCATAGGGAATTAAAACATTAGACAGGAGGAACAAGGAATGGGCAGACTTATCTGGTTCTATATAGTCACATTTTTACAAAATACTTAATGTTTTGGACCAGATTTATTTTCTTTAGATAAAAGATTTTTTTTTAAATGTAGGTATGAATTTACTAAAGGAAAACAATGAGAATATGGCAAGTGTGACCCATACTTATATATTTAGCTTTATTCAAATTCAGCTTTGTTTTATAATAATATTATTGAAAATGATTGAAAGTATGAATAAATTTACTGGTCTCTGAAAGAGTTAGAGAAAGTCTGTGAATATGAAAGACTTTCAAAAGACAGCTTACATGTATTTACATGAGAGTAACATGCTGAAATATTTGTATTTTTAGTAGTAGGTTAGGTAATATTTATCATAATTGGAAAAAAGATTGAGATGTGATTTCAGGAAAAACAAAAGTCCTGAAAAATGGACTTGTTTGTTTAAAGCCAATTTCTAGTTTCCATCATCAACAATGATGTTTCATAGGATTACATTTTACGTTTCAAAAACTAATTTTTTAAGTGTATTTTGAAGACCATGGGATGCTGATTAGGAGTGGCATCTTCATTATGCTATTAGCATAGGTTCTGCCATTGTTGCTTCTTGGTGTTTTATTTTATTTTATTTTATTTTTTCCCTGTAGTGGTTAACTCCTGTGTCCAGGTCACAGATATGTAATGCCAACAAGTGGGTTTTTAATTAGTTTCTATGGCACTTTACATGATGGAATCTCCTGAATTTTTTGCCATTTTAGATCATTTTGTAGCAAATCTCTTGGCTTAATTCTTTGGAAGAGTTTTCATGTTCAATATGGTCACTTTCATTAATGTTTTTAAATAAAGAACCCTCTGTGATAGATTAAGATCGTAATAACAATTGTTGAAAATAATCCTTAAACATGGTGGAAAGGGCTTATGAAGCAGAAGTCATAGGATTCGGTATTGCTTTGCTAGTAATCAGCTGTGTAACCTTAGGTAAATCGTTTCACCTCTAGGAAATCCCAGTTTACTGCTCTACAAAACACAATTAGAAATGCATGCCTTACAGGATAGTTGTGCTCAAATGAGATAATGTCTACTTAAGTGCTTTGTAAAGTAATTACAATTGTAAGAGTTCCTTTCCACTGCTCTTCAACATCATTGCCCACTTGGGGGGAAGTGTTCATTAGATTTAGTGAGGCAGTCACTCTATATTGAGATTATTTGTGATAAGGTTTAAAGGTAACTTAGAAACATGTTTTAATTAGCTTTTAAGCATATAGTTGGATGTCCTCTCTCTTTTCCTATCTTCCCTCTGTTTTTATAAACTTGTTTTAGTTTTATTTGGGAATTATGGTTTCAGTAGACCCAAATAAAATGTATATTCCAATTCATGTATTATATCATACACATAAATTATTTTACCAAGAGTTATTTACAGGGGCTTATTGTCAAAGTCCAAGTGTGTTCAGAATAAAAGCAGAAGAATTTTAGTTCAGCTTGTAGCTTAAATCAGAATATTCATAAATGGTTTTCCCTTTTTCTGTATATTTACACAGAGTAGTGGCATTAGTATTCATAATTCTGATCCCCCCTTCAGTTCTTCTCTATACAACAATTTTTTTATTAAAAAAAGAACTCACAATGCTAGCAATTCTGCAATGAAATCACTCCAGCTACGTACTACTAATAACCTTGCAAACTGAAATGATTCTTTAAGGAACACAATATAGCAAATTGTATCAAGAGGCATAAAGATTCTTCCATCCTTTGAACCAGTAATTCTATACATAGAAATATACTCTAAGGAAATAAAACAGTAAAAAGAAGAAAGCTATACATATGAAGGTGTAGAGTGCAGCACTGTCTGAAATAGCAAATGTACTGAAAGAAACAAAATGATAGCTAGCGGTTCAGTAAGTTGTGAGAAATTTAAAACAATGGACTATGATGGAGCCATTCAAAACAAAATGTTTTCAGTAGATGTAGAAACATAGAACATTTTATGATATAATGTTAAATAAGGAAAATAACTGAGTAAGTGGAAAACAAATAATGACATTGTGGACTTTCACCCAATTACATCAGTAAATACATTAAATGTAGTTTTACTGCAATTGAAAGTAAAGATTGTCAGACTGGAAATAAAAGAAGACCCACTATAAGCTGTTTACAAGAAACAAGCTTTAAATATAAAGACATGAATAGGTTAAAAGGCAAAAGAAGGGGGACTATGTCATGCAAACACTAACAAAAAGAAAGCTGATGAAGCTATATTAATACTAGGAGAAACAGATATTAAGGAAAGAGATATCAGGAGAGAAAAAGAATGATGTTTCATAATGCTACAAAAGGTCAATTCAACAGGAAGACATAATAATCCTAAATCTTTATCCACCTAAAAACATTGTTTTGAAATTTGTAAAGCAAAATTGATAGCACTTAAAGCCACTGTCATCACTGGAGATTTTAACACATCTCTCTCACTTACTGATTAAACAAGCAGACAAAAAAATCGGTAAGAATATATACAATTTGAACAACCCCATCATCTAAATTGTCATAATTGACAAATACAGAAAATTGCAGCCAACAACTGCAGCATTCAAATTCTTTTCAAGTACATATAAAATACTTACTGACATTGACCTTTATTATGGGCCAAAAAGTATTATAATTAAACTAGAAATTAACAAGAGAATGATAACTAAAGAACCCCAAATATTTGGAAATTAAGCAACACATTTATAAACAACAAATGTGAGTCATGTAAGAAATTAAAATGGTCATTAGGAAATATTTTGAACTGAATGAAAAACTGAAAACATGACAAATAAATGTGTGGGATACAGCTAAGTTGGCTCTTAGAGGAAAATTTATAGCTTTGCATTCATATGTTAGAAAAAGGGGGGAAAAGATTAAAATCAAATTGTATACTTCCAGTGCAAGAAAGAGGAGACACAGAATTTGGAACAACTGATCAAAGATATTCATACAAATCTTCTAAATAATTTTAATGAGTTGACTAAAGAGGTAAAGTGTATCAAGAAGACACTAGAAGAGCGTAAAGAAGAATTTGAATGAATAAATAGAAAAAGTGCAGATCTTATGTAAGTGAAAGATACTGTAGATCAAATAAAAAATACACTAGAGACACATGGCAGCAGATTTTAAAAGGCAGAAGAAAGAATTCATAAACTAGAGGATAGAACAACTGAATTTGAATGAACAAAAGATGGAAAAATTTGAATTTGATCTCAGGGAAATGATGAACAACATGAAGTGCACAAATATAAGAATCACTGGTTTCCCAGAAGGAGAAGAAAAAAGGGCTAGGAAGATTATTTGAGGAGATAATTGGGGAAAACTTCCCAATCCTTACAAAATAGAAATATGCAAATAAAAGAAGCCCAATGAACTCCAGATAGAATAAATCCAAATAGACTCACTCCAAAACACATACTAAGTAGACTATGTAATGCTGAAGACAAGGAGACAGTCCTGAGAGCAACAAGAGAAAAGCTATTCACCACATACAAGGGAAGTCACATAAAAATAAGTTCTGATTATTCATTGGCCACCATGGAGGTGAGAAGGCAGTAGTATGATATATGTAAGATTCTGAAAGAGAAAAATTGCTAGTCAAGAATTCTTTAACCAGCAAAGCTGTCCTTCAAAAGTAAGGGAGAGTTTAAAATTTCACAGATAAACAAATGCTGAGATAATTTGCTAACAAGAGACCTACTCTACAGGAAATACTAAGGGGGATTCTGTTAGCTGAAAAAAAAAAAAAAGACAGGAGAGAGAGACTTGGAGGAGAGTATAGATGTGATGATTATCAGAAGGGTAACTAAAAGGATAAAAAGAGAAAAATACTAATCTGACAAATAAAAACAAGGAATAAAATGGATGAAGCAAGGATTGCTTTTACAGTAATAACGTTGAATGTTAATTTATTAAACTCCAAAATAGAAAGATACAGATATGCAGAATGGATTAAAAAAAAATGATCCATCTATATGCTATTTACAAGAGACTCACTTTAGACCCAAAGATCCAAATAAGTTGAAAATGGATGGATAGAAAAAGATATTCAAAGCAAATAATAACCAAAAGAAAGCAGGAGTAGGTATACTAATATCAGATAAAATAGAACTTAAATGAAAAAAAGTTATAAGAGATAAGGAAGGGCACTATGTATTAATAAAAGGGAAAATCCACCAAAAGGAAATATCATAAATGTCTATGCATCCAATCAAAATGCCCGAAAGTACATGAGGCAAACACTGGCAAAACTGAAGGGAACAATAGATGTTTCTCCGTTAATAGTGGAAGACTTCAACAAACCATTCTCTTCAATAGATAGAACAACTAGATAAAGGATCAACAAGGAAATGGTGAGCCTAATAATACAATAAATGAACTAGACCTAACAGACATATGTAGATTGTTGCATCCCTAAATAGCAGGATATATGTTCTTCTCAAGCACTCATGGAATATTATTTTATTAATAAATTAAAAAAAGACTGAACTCATTCAAAGCACATTCTCCAATCACAATGGAATGAAGTTGGAAGTCAATAACCACCAAAGAACTGGAACTGGTTAATCAATGGGTCAAAGAAGGAATTGCAAGAGAAATTAGTAAGTGTCTGGAGATGAGTGAAAATGAGAATACAACATATGACAACTTATGGGATGTAGCAAAGGCAGTGCTGAGGGGGAAATTTGTAGCTCTAATGCCTACTTTAAAAAAGATTAAAGAGCTGAAACCAAAGGCCTAAGTGACTAACTTAAGATACTAGAGAAAGGGCAGCAAACTAACCATATAGCAAGTAGAAGAAAAGAAATAACAAAGATTAAAGTGGAAATAAATGAATTGGAGAACAAAAAAAAAAAAATAGAGAATCAATAAAACTGAAAGTTGATTCTTTGGAAATATCAACAAGATTGACAAACCCTTAACTAGATTGACAAATCAAAAAGAGAGAAGATGCAAATAAATAATAACAGAAATGAGAGGGGGATCTTTACCACACATCCCAAAGAAATAAAAAAGATCATAAGAGGATGGCTGCATACAACCATATGCCAAAAAACTAGACAACTTAGATGAAATGTACATTTTTTAGAAAACATACAAACATCCTATACTGACTTGAGAAGAAACAGAAGACCTCAACAAACCAATCACAAGTAAAGATATTCAATCAGTCATCAAACCTCCCTACAAAGAAAACCCCAGGGCCAAATGGCTTCACAGGGGAATTTTATCAAACATTCCAAGAAGAATTAACACCATTTCTGCTCAAACTCTTCCAAAAAATTGAAAAAAAGGGAAGACTACCTTCCATTCTATTAAGCTAAAACCAAAAACCTAACAAAGGAAAACTACAGGCCAATCTCCCTAATGAATATAGATGCAAAAATTCTTGACAAAAATGCTTGCAAATCAAATCCAAAGGTACATCAAAAGAATTATACACCACTACTGTGCCAATTTGAATGTATTATGGCCCCCAAAACACCATTATCTTTGCTGCAATCTTGTGGGGCCAGATGAATTAGTATTGATTAGGTGAATCTTTGATTGAGTGTTTCCATGGAAATGTGACTCAAGCAACTGTGAGCAAGACCTTTCTTTGGATTGTTTCCATGGAGGTGTTGGCCCACCCATTCAGGGTGGGTCTTTATTGGATCACTGGAGTACTTTAAAAGAGCCACACAGGCCCAGACATGGAGCGAAGGAGAGTGACATTTTGGAGAGAAGCTACAGCTGAGAGACATATTTTGAAGATGGCCATTGGAAGCTGACACTGACATTTGGAAAATACCATTTTGAAACACAACCTGGGAGCAAGGAGATGCCAGCCACATGCCTTCCCAGCTAACAGAGGTTTTCTGGATGCCAATGGCTTTTCTCCAGTGAAGGTACCCTGTAGTTGATGCCTTACCTTGGATACTTTATGGCCTTAAGATTATAACTTTGTAACCAAATAAACCCCCTTTATAAAAGCCAATCCATTTCTGGTGTTTTGCAAAATGGCAGCATTAGCAAACTAGAACAACTACCAAGTGGGATTTATTCCAAGCATGCAAGGTGGTTCAATACAAGAAAATCAGTTACTATAATACATCACATTAACAAATTGAAAAGGAAAAATTCCATGTTCATCTCAATTGATGCTGAAAAAGAATTTGACAAGATTCAACATCTTTTCTTGATAAAAACACTTCAAATGGTAGGAATTGAAGGAAAGTTCCTCAATATGAAAAAGGCATTTTTGAAAAACCCACAGCCAGCATAATGCTCAATGGGGAGAGACTGAAAACCTTCCCACCAAGATCAGAACTGAGACAAAGATGCCCACTGTCATCACCGTAATTCAACATTGTGCTACAGGTTCTAGCGAGAGAAATCAGGCAAGAAAAATAAATAAATAAATAAATAAATAAAAGGCATCCAAATTGGAAAGGAAGAATTAACACTCTTATTATGAGCAGATGACATGATCCCATATTTGGAAAATCCTGAGGAGTCCTCAACAAAGCTACTTGAGCTAAAAAACAAATTTTGAAATGTGGTGGCATACAAGATCAATGTACAAAGATCAGTAGTATTTCTTTTAATTTTTTTTTAAAGGGAGAGATGAAACCATTTTATGTAATATATTTTAGAAAGAGGAGAAGGGAAACAGTCTTATCCTAATTGTAAAACAGAGAAAGATGATTCAGGAATAGAAAAGTACAGACCAATATTTCACATGAACATAGACATCTAAAAGTGTAATAAACTACAACCAAGTGGTTTTCACAAAAATTAAAAGAATATTTGACTTTTTTATAATGGTACAATGAAAAATAATGGGAAAATACAGCACTTCAGACTCTGATAAAGATATTTCCAAAAACCCACAGCTAGCACCATACTTAATGTGAAAGACTGAATGCTTTTTTTTAATTCATTTTATTGAGATATATTCACATACCATGCAGTCATACAAAACAAAGTGTACATTTGATTGTTCACAGTACCATTACATAGTTGTGCATTTATCCCCCATATCAATCCCTGACACCTTCATTACCACACACACAAAAATAACAAGAATAATAATTAAAGTGAAAAAGAGCAATTAAAGTAAAAAAGAACACCCCACGGTGCCTTTGTTTGTTTGTTTGTTTGTTTGTTTGTTTTCCTTCCCCCATTTTTCTACTCATCCATCCATAAACTAGACAAAGGGGATTGTGGTCCTTATGGCTTTCCCAATCACATTGTCACCCCTCATAAGCTACATTTTTATACAATCATCTTCAAGATTCATGGGTTCTGGGTTGTAGTTTGATAGTTTCAGGTATCTACCACCAGCTACCTCAATTCATTAGAACCTAAAAAGTTGTCTATATTGGGCATAAGAGTGCCCAGCAGAGTGACCTCTTGGCTCCTTTTGGAATCTCTCTGCCACTGAAGCTTATTTCATTTCTTTTCACTTCCCCTTTTGGTCAAGTAGATGTTCTCCATCCCACGATGCCGGGTCTACATTCCTCCCTGGGAGTTATATTCCACATTGCCAGGGAGATTCACTCCCCTGGGTGTCTAATCCCACGTAGAGGGGAGGGCAGTGATTTCACCTGCCAAGTTGGCTTAGCTAGAGAGAGAGGGCCACATCTGAGCAACAAAGAGGCATTCGGGAGGAGGCTCTTGGGCACAATTATAGGGAGGCCCAGCCTCTCCTTTGCAGCAACAGTCTTCCCAAGGGCAAGTCCTGCGGTAGAGGGCTCAACCTATCAAACCACCAGTCCCCTAAGTCTGTGAGAAAATTAGCAACCGTCGAGGTGGGGCAGCCCAATATCCCTGCATTCTCCACCAGCTCCTCAAGGGGGCTCTGCATATTATTTTTCCATTTTATTATTTTTTTAATTACCTCTTTTTTTAAAATCAACTGTATAAAAAAAATAAAAAAAAAAACATACACTAAAAGAACATTTCAAACAGACCATAACAAGGGAGTAAGAAAAAGACAACTAACCCAAGATAACACTTTACTTCCAACATGTTCCTACTCTACCCCAAGAAAGTAATCTAATATAGCAACATTTCTGTGAACTTGTTCCTACTATAACCATCAGAAATTAACAGACCATAGTCATTCCTGGGCATTCCCAGAACGTTAATTTTACCCATGATAGCTTATCTGTTATTGGATTATCATTCTGCCTTCCTTAAATGCTCTCTATCACTTTTTCCCCTACATTATACATTATGAACCATTCATTTTACATTTTTCAATGTTCACATTAGTGGTAGCATATAATATTTCTCTTTTTGTGCCTGGCTTATTTCACTCAGCATTATGTCTTCAAGATTCATCCATGTTGTCATATGTTTCACGACACCGTTCGTTCTTACTGCCGTGTAGTATTCCATCATTGTATATACCACATTTTATTTATCCACTCATCTGTTGAAGGACATTTGGGTTGCTTCCATCTCTTGGCAATTGTGAATAATGCTGCTATGAACATTGGCGTGCAGATACCTGTTCATGTCACTGCTTTCAGATCTTCTGGGTATATACCAAGAAGTGTGATCGCTGGATTGAAGGGTAGCTCTATATCTAGTTTTCTAAGGAACTGCCAGACTGACTTCCAGAGTGGCTGAACCATTATACAGTCCCACCAACAATGAATAAGAGTTCCAATTTCTCTACATCCCCTCCAGCATTTGTAGTTTCCTGTTTGTTTAATGGCAGCCATTCTAATTGGTGTGAGATGGTATCTCATTGTGGTCTTAATTTGCATCTCTCTAATAGCTAGTGAAGCTGACATTTTTTCATGTGTTTCTTGGCCATTTGTATTTCCTCTTCAGAGAACTGTCTTTTCATACCTTTTGCCCATTTTGTAATTGGGCTGTCTGCACTATCGTCATTGAGTTGTAAGATTTCTTTATATATGCAAGATATCAATCTTTTGTCAGACACATGGTTTCCAAAAATTTTTTCCCATTGAGTTGGCTGCCTCTTTACCTTTTTGAGAAATTCCTTTGAGGTACAGAAACTTCTAAGCTTGAGGAGTTCCCATTTATCTATTTTTGTTTTTGTTGTTGCTTGTGCTTTGGGTGTAAAGTCTAGGAAGTGGCCACCTAATACAAGGTCTTGAAGACATTTCCCTACATTATCTTCTAGGAGTTTTATGGTACTTTCTTTTATATTGAGATCTTTGATCCATTTTGAGTGAATTGTTGTGTAGGGTGTGAGGTAGGGGTCCTCTTTCATTCTTTTGGATAGCCTTGATTCTTGAAGATGATTGCATAACTATATAGCTTGTATAGTGTTACTGTGTGATGGTGAAAGCATTACAGCTCACACTCCCTTTATCCAATGCATGGACAGATGAGTATAAAAAAGGTGGACAAAAAGTAAGTGAATAATGGGGGGAGAGTATGAAATGTTTTGGGTATTCTTTTGTACTTTTATTTTTATTCTTATTTTCATTTTTATTTCTTGGAGAAATGAAAATGTTCAAAAAATTGATTGTGGTGATGAATGCACAACTATATGATGATACTGTGAACAACTGATTGTATACTTTGGATGACTGTATAGTATGTGAATACATATCAATAAAATTGCTTTAAAAAAAACCACAGTGAGAGATCATCTCACACCTATATAAGAATGGTTGCTATTAAACAAACAGGAAACTACAAGTTTCGGGGAGGATGTGGAAAACAGGGACACTTATTCAGTGCTGGTGGGAGTGTAAAATGGTACAGACAGTGTGGAAGACAGTTTGATGGTTTCTCAGAAAACTAAATATTGAGTTGCCATATAACCTGGCAATTCTGCTACTTGGTGTATACCCAGAAGATAAGAAAACAAGGACATGAACAGACATTTGCACACAGATGCTTGTAGCTGTGTTGCTCACAATTGCCAAAAGATGGACAATCCAAACACCCATCAACAGATGAATAGCTAAAGAAAATGTGGTATACACATATGATGGGATTTTGTCCAGCAGTAAGAAGGAAGGAGATCCTGAAGCATGCTACAACATGGATGAAACTTGAGGACATAATGCTGAGTGAACAAGTCAGACACAAAGGATAGATATTGTATGATTTCACTAATATGAACTAACTAGAATATGTAAACTCAGAATCTTAAGATGTAGAATATAGGTTACTAAAAATAGAAGTTAGAGAGGATGGAGTGGTAACAAAATATGTCCAGAATATATAACAAGAGTGAACTTAAAATGTTTGGAAATAGATATGGTGTGAGGATAGCTTGTTATTGGGAATATAAGGAATTCCTGTATTGTAGATGACTTTGTTTGAAAGGGGTTGTTTAGAGTCATGTATGTCACCAATTAACACTACAAATTTAAATAAGTACTTGCATAAACTGGTACAAATGTATGACACTGAGTACAGAGAGTTAATAGTAGAGTGGAATGTGGGGGGAAATACCTATTGCAAGCTATGGACTATAGTTAACAGAAATACTTTAAAATTCTTTCATCAACAGTAAATGGTGTATCACACCAATACAAGGGGTCAATAATAGTGGGAGATAAGGGATATGGGGTGTTTTGGACTTTCTTTTTTGTGTCTATCTGATAATTTTCTTTTTGGAATAATGAAAATGGTCTAAAACTGAATATGATGGTTGCATAACTGATGATACTGTGAGACACTGATTCTACAATTTGAATGGAATATAGGATAAATGAATATATCAATAAAATATGAAAAAATCTCATCAGACTTTTCTTGTGGTTAATTGATCAGATCATTCTAAAATTTCTATTGAAATGCAAAGGACCTAGAATGATTAAATCAATTTTGAGAAAGAACAAAGTGAGAGGAGTTACATCACCAGAATTGAAGACTTAAAATAAAGCCACAGTAATTAAGACAATGAAGTAAATGTAAGTACAGAAAAAAAGAGCAATTAAGTAAAGTAATGAGTCCAGAAAGAGACACAAGCATATATGGTCACTTGATTTACAGTAAAGAAACCATTGCATTTCAGTGGACAAAAATATGGTTTGCTCAATAAACAGTGCTAGAATAAATGAATAGAGCTGAAAAAAAATGAGCTTGACCCTGACTTTACACCATACTCTAAAATTCATTACAGATGGCACATATACTTAAATGTAAAAACCAAAATAATAAATCATCTGAAAGAAAACATAGGAGAAATTTTTCAGGAACTTGGAGGAGACAAATATTTCTTAAACAGGAAACAAAAAGAAAAGATGAAAAATAAATTCAACTTTATTAAAATTAAGAGCTTCTGTTCATCAAAAGATCTCTGGAAAAAGACATTAGCTATCTCTTTGTCTATACATATATGTAAAGGACTCGTATTTGCCATATACAGAAGAATTACTGCAAAACAATAAAAAATAAACACTCAATAAAAGTTGGCAAAAGACTTGGCAATTTACAAAAGATTTCCAAATGGTCTATACCGTTTAAGAAAGTGCTCAACATTATGTCATCGAGGAAATGCAAAATATAACTACAATGCTATGTCACAGCCAAGACTAGCCTAGATAATCCTAAAATGGAAGAAAGTTGGAACATTTACACAATTAGCTTTGAGGACTTACTCTAAAGTTATGCAATGATAAAATGATACAATGATGCAGTCACAGAATAGCTCAAATTAAAAAGTCTAAATAGAGCAATTATGGGTAAGGCTGTAGTGCAACAAGATGTCCCCATATACTGATGGTGGGAGTAAACAGGTACAGTTTTAATAATTGTGTTGCTAAAAATACAACTACTCTATGAGCCACTAACCCCACTCTTAGGTTTTTACATAAGGGAAATGAATGTATATGTCCACCAAAATATTTGTACAAAATATTCAGAGCAGCTTTACTCACAAGAGCAAAAATTGGAAACAACCTAAAGGTCCATCAACAGGAGAAAGATAAATAAATAGTGGTATTTTCATACAATGGAATACTACACAGCAATAAGAAAAAGGAACTTCTGATGCACAAAACAGTGGGGATGAATTTCACAGACATTATACTGAGTAAAGAAGAACCACAAAGCAATACCCAATTCTATTTATATCAAGGTCAAAAACGGGCAAAAGTAACTGATGATAGAAGTTGAACTATACACTGAAGATTAGTGCACTTTATGGACATCAATGAATTTATATATGTTAATAAAAAGTGAAAAAAGTGGGGTGAATTTATTTACTAGACACTTCTAAGCAAGTGATATGTAATTTAATTATTTTAATGGCAATATATTAAGAGAAAATAGCAGAAAATTTTAAGAAGTAAATAAAAAAAAAGATAAGAGCCATAGAAAGGGGATTTCTATGGGAAATGGGAGATTTGGTGACCTGGGTAAACTGTAGCCATCCTCTGGTGGGGATGCTTGGTAAGAGTTGAATTCCAACTGAGTAGAGGTAAAATCACATCCCTAATAAAGACACTACCAAAGATAGGTGAAGAGGTTTCTATGAAAGACATTGCTAATGGCTGGGGACGCCTTATTATCAAAAGGTCCACAGATTCCCATCTGCCCTCCCATTTGTTAAAAATAATAAACAAGTGAACAAAGGAGCTCATAAATGTCAGAGTAACTTTTTGAGATGTGTAGCTCTTTGAGCAAAGATGAATAGGAGCAACATTTTGCTTCCTTGATAAATTGGCTTCATAAACTTTGGTAGAATTCTTTCTAGATCATTTTTCAGTTTTCCCAGAGGAACAGGGCTGGGTATGAGAGTTGAGATTTTGGCTAAAAGACTCACCGTTTTATCTGACATTCTTTTAATACTCTCTATTGGCTTGCCAGTGTTGCTGTGATAAGAGTTTATTACAGTGAATTATCTATTATGACCAATTAAATTCAAGTATGATTAGATTTTTTCTAAATGATTATTCTTCAATGTACCCAGTAAAATCCACTAAGAAATTCAAGGTAGATGAGGGAGCCAGAAGAGGAAGTCAAGTAGAATCCTGAGATCTTGTAAACATAAAGACACTTGGAATAGGAGTGAGAGGATCAGAATCTCAAACCCATTCGTGATGGTTAGGTTCATGTGTCAAGTTGGCCAGGTGATGGTGTCCAGGTGTCTGCTCAAGCAAGCACTGGCCTAACCATTACTGCAAGGGCATTTGTGGTTGGTTAATAAACCAGAAGGCTGGTCTATTAAATCATCAGTCAACTGGCTGCAGCTGTGACTGATTACATCAACAAAGGGTGGGTCTTCCACAATGAGGGAATTCAATCAACTGGATTTAATCCAATCAGCTGAAGACTTTTAAGTGAGATAGATAGAGGACCTTCACTTCTTTTTCAGCTAGTCAGTGAAGCATTTCCTGAGGAGTTCATCAAATACCTTCATCAGAGTTGCCAGTTCACTGTCTGAGGACTTCATCAAACACCTTCATTGGAGTTGCCTGTTTGCTACCTGTCCTATGAAATTTGGACTCATGAATACACACAGTTGCATGAGACACTTCTATAAAATCTTATATTTATAGATATCTCCCATTGATTTTGTTTCCCTAGAGAACCCTAACTAATGCAACTTGGTACTAGGAGTGATTCTTGAGAAACAGAATCTTAAAAGGGGCTTTTACAGTTGGTTTCCTAGTCTGATTAGATTCAAAGGCACTAATGACTCCATTTCCAGTAATCAAGATGGCACTGACAGTCCATGGCGTGAGTTGGCAATGGAGATATGCAAAGTATCACCGCTTGATTCTTCTAATCATACTCTTGACAAAGCAAGGCTCTGAGTGGCAGTGTTTTTGACACCTTAACAGAGTTTTGCAGATTAAGAGGTATAATGATGTTGGCTGGCTGCTCTTAGATACACTAGATAAGGTTATAAGAGAAAGGGAGGAGCTAAAGTCTTCAAATTTAAAACTAAAGCACTGATTGGCAGATGTGAAGGCTTCTATGTGTGCCCCAAAAGAAAATCTTATTTCCTGTGGCTGCAGACTTGAGATTTCTGAAAACCAGACCAGAGTCTCATTGTGTGAGTAGCAGATTTACAATGTATACTAAACTCTCAACCTCACAGGGTGTCTGCTGTTAAAGTAAAGGCATTGGTTGGAAAAGAATGAGATCCAGAAACTTGGGATGGGGACATATGGATTGATAATAATGGCGGTGAGGACACTGGGACCCTGTATTCTGCTGAGTCTTTGTTAAATCTACCTGTAGTGGTCCTGAGGAAACAGTGCCCAACCTCCAGTCTGTCCTGAGGAGACAGCTACCCAACCTCCAGCCTGCTTTGTGGAAACAGCTTCCTGACCTCCAGTCTGCTCTGAGGAGCCTGCCATCCAACTTCCATCTAAAGAGATTAACCCTTCAGTGCCTGCTGATCCTATAATCACCTCCCCTGAGGAAGCAGCCCTCACTCCTCTGTCTGGAGAGATTAATCCTCCTTTATGAGATGAAATTGTAACAGAATGTCCTGAGGCAAATGGCTTGAGGGATTCTTCTAATTCTTTTCATGACCCATCCCCACCACCAGTGTGCCGTTTTGAATGTATTATGTCCCCCAGAAAAAGCCATATTCTTTGATGCAATCTTGTGGGGCAGACATAATAGTGGGGATTAAGTTGGAACGTTTGGATTAGGTTGTTTGCATGGAGATGTGCCCCACCCAACTGTAGATGATAACTGATGGGATATTTCCATGGAGGCATGGCCCCTCCCATTCAGGGTGGGCCTTGATCAGTGGAGCCATATAAATGAGCTGACTCAAAGAGAAGGAACTTGGTGTAGCTGTGAGTGACGTTTTGAAGAGGAGCAAGCTTGCTAGGGAGGAACGTCCTGGGAGAAAGCCATTTTGAAACCAGAACTTTGGAGCAGACGCCAGCCACATGCCTTCCCAGCTAACAGAGGTTTTCCGGATGCCATTGGCCATCCTCCAGTGAAGGTACCCGATCACTGATGTGTTACCTTGGATGCTTTATGGCCTTAAGACTGTAACTGTGTAGCCAAATAAACTCCCTTTTTATAAAAGCCAATCCATCTCTGGTGTTTTGCATTCTGCAGCATTAGCAAACTAGAACCAGTCTTTGCTTCAAGACCTATAACTAGACTAAAGTCCCAACAGGCCCTGAAGAATGCCGTACAAAGTGTGACCCATGAGGAAGTACACCATACTCCAAAAGAATTGTATGAGTTTTCCAATTTATACAGACAGAAATCAGGGGAATATGCGTGGGAATGGATATTAAGGATGTGGGATAATGGTGGAAGGAATAAAAAGTTGGATCAGGCTGAATTTAATGATATGGGCCCACTAAGCAGAGATTCTGCATTTGATGTTGTAGCTCAAGGGGTTAGAAAGTGCATTAACAGTTTGTATGTGTGGTTGGCTGAAACATGGATCAAAAGGAGGCCAGCATTACCAGAGGTTGAAATGCCAGAACTGCCCTGGTATGATGTAGAGGAGGGGATTCAAAGGCTTAGATAGATTGGAATGTTAGAGTGGATTTATCATGTAAGACCTTCTCACACACCCCTGGAATGTCCAGAGGGCACACCTTTTACCAGGACTGTGAGGAATAAATTTGTAAGACTAGCTCCATCATCCCTGAAGAGCTCTGTTGCCCTTCTCTGTAGGGCAGATATTACTGCAGGAATGGCTGTCACTGAGATGGCATCCTTAAACACAATGGGGATGATCAGATCCTGAGTAGGCAGAAGCCACATGGCAGCAGTTAATTACCAAAGACAAGGTGGGCATGGCTGCCATAATGGAAAACAGGCTCAAAGCAGCAGTCAAAATAATCTGACTGGCAGAGACTTATGGCATTGGCTAGCAGATCATGGAGTACCTAGTAGTAAAATAGATGGGCAGTCTACTAAATTCTTGTTTGATCTATATAAGTAGAAGAATTCTAGGTCAAGTGAACAAAAGTCTAACTTGAATTATGAAAATAGAGTCAATCAATCAATTCCCAGAATTGAGACAGTTTACAGATCCAGAGCCCCTTGAATGAGAGGAAGGCCGGTACCCTTGAGGAAGGACCCTGTTACACTGCCAAAATTTTATACTGTTAATCTTCCTCCCATCCTTCCCCAGGGGGGCCTATGGGTTTTTACCAAGGTAACTGTGCATTGGAGAAAATGAAATGATCAGATATTTCAGGGATTATTAGACACTAGTTCAGAAGTGACATTAATTTCAGGAGACCCAAAACATCACTCTGGTCTGCCAGTCAGAGTAGGGGCTTATGAAAATCAGGTGAACGATGGAGTTTTAGCTCAGACCCATCTCATGGTGGGTCCAGTGGGTCCGGAGACCCATTCTGTGGTTTTTTCACCAGTTCCAGAATGCATAATTGAAATAGACATACTCAGCAACTGGCAGAATCCTCACATTGGTACTCTGACTCATGGAGTGAGGGCTATTATGGTGGGAAAGGCCAAGTGGAAGCCACTGGAACTGCCCCTGCTTAGCAAAATAGTAAATCAGAAGCAATACTGGATACCTGGAGGGATTGAAGAGATTAATGCCACTCTTATGGACTTGAAGGATGTAGGGGTGGTGATTCGTACCACATGCCCATTCAGCTCTCCTATTTGGCCTGTGCAGAAAACAGATGGGTCTCGGAGGATTACAGTGGATTATTATAAGCTTAACCAGGTGGTGATTCCAATTGCAGCTGCTGTTCCAGATGTGGTATCATTGCTTGAGCAAATAAACACTTCCCCTGGTACCTGGTATGCAGCTATTGATCTGGAAAATGTTTTTTCTAATCAATAGCTGTTAGTAAGGACCACCAGGAACAGTTTTATTCAGCTGGCAAGGCAAGCAGTGTACATTCACAGTGCTATTTCAGGGGTATATCAACTCTCCAGCCCTATGTCATAATATTGTCTGCAAGGATCTTGATTGTTTCTCCCTCCCATAAGACATCACACTGGTCCATTAAATTGATGATATCATGTTGATTGGACCTAGTGAGCAAGAAGTAGCAACTAATCTATATTTGTTAGTAAGATATTTGCATGGCAAAGGAGATATCCCTTCTAAGGTGAAAAGCTGTTGCATCTGGCCCCTCCTATGACCAAAAAAGAGGCACAAGGCTTAGTTAGCCTCTCTGGATTTTGGAGACAACATACTCCTCATTTGGGTGTGCTACTCCAGCCCATTTACCGAGTGACCAGAAAAGCTGGGTTTTGAGTGGGGACCGGAACAAGATGAGGCTCTGTGACAGGTCCAGGCTGCTGTGCTGAACTGTATGAACTAGCACCAGGTGATCCAATGGTTCTGGAAGTGTCAGTGGCAAATAGAGATGCTGTTTGGAGCCTTTGGCAGGCTCCTATAGGAGAGTCGCAATGCAGGCCTTTAGGATTTTGGAGTAAAGCCTTACCATCCTCTGTAGATAACTACTCTCCATTTGAGAAACAGCTTTTGGCCTGCTATTGGGCCTTAGTAAGGACAGAATGCTTAACCATGGGCCACCAAGTTACCATGAGACCTGAGTTACCTATCATTAGCTGGGTGTTTCTGACCCACCAAGCCATAAAGTTGGGCGTGCACAGCAGCACTCCATCATAAAATGGAAATGGTATATATGAGATAGAACTCAAGAGGGTCCTGAAGGCACAAGTAAGTTACATGAGGAAGTGGCCCAAATGCCCATGGCCCCCACTCCTTCCACCTTACCTTTCTTTTCCCAGCCCATAGCTATGGCGTCTTGGGGAGCTCCTTACAATCTGTTGACTGAGGAAGAGAAAACTCAGGCCTGGCTTACAGATGGAGTTGCACAATATGCAGGCACCACCTGAAAGTGGACAGTTGCAGCACTGCAGCCCCTTTCTGGGATGTCCCTGAAGGACAATGGTGAGGGGAAATACTCCCAGTGGGTGGAACTTCAAGCAGTACACCTGATTGTTCACTTTGCTTAGAAGGAGAACTGGCCAGAGGTGCATTTGTATACTGATTCATGGCTATTACTAATGGTTTGGCTGGATGGTCAGGGACTTGGAATGAGCATGATTGGAAAATTGGTGACAAAGAAGTCTGGGGAAGAGGTATGTGGATAGACCTTTCTGAGTGGGCAAAAAAACATGAAGATATTT
This sequence comes from Choloepus didactylus, assembly GCF_015220235.1. Classification (NCBI taxonomy): domain Eukaryota; kingdom Metazoa; phylum Chordata; class Mammalia; order Pilosa; family Megalonychidae; genus Choloepus; species Choloepus didactylus. The sequence goes on along the minus strand of NC_051307.1, from coordinate 98,335,575 downwards.
GTGGCTCATGTGAATGCTCACCAGAGGGTGACTTTAGCAGCAGCAGATTTTAATGATCAAGTGGATAAGATGACCCATTTGGTGGATACCAATCAGCCTCTTTCCCCAGCCAATCCTGTCATTTCCCAATGGGCTCATGTACAAAGTGGTCATGGTGGTAGAGATGGAGGTTATGCATGGGCTCAGCAACATGGACTTCCACTCACCAAGGCTGACCTGGCCACAGCCACTATTTAGTGCCCAATCTGCCAGCAATAGAAACTCACACTCAGCCCCTGATATGGCACCATTCCCCAAGGTGATCACTCTGCTACCTGGTGGCAGGTTGATTACATTGGACCACTTCTGTCATGGAAGGGGCAACAATTTGTTCTCACTGGAATAGACACATACTCCAGATATGGGTTTGCCTTCACTGGATGCAATGCTTCTGCCAAAACTACCATCTGTGGACTTACAGAATGCCTTATCCACCATAATGGTATTCCACACAGCATTGCTTCTGACCAAGGAACCCACTTCACAGCAAATGAAGTGAAGGAATGGGCACATGTTCATGGAATTCTCTGGTCTTACCATGTTCCCCACCATCCAGAGGCAGCTGGGTTGATAGAATGGTGGTATGGCCCGTTGAAGACTCAATTACAGTGCCAACTAGCTGGCGGTACCTTGCAGGGCTGGGACAGTGTTCTGCAGGAGGCTGTGTGTGCTCTGAATCACCATTCAGTCTTAGCCAGTATTCATGGGTCCAGGAATCAAGGGATGGAAATGGGAGTGGCACCACTTGCTATCACTCCTAGTGATCCACTAGGAAAATTTTTGCTTCCTGTCCCTGCAAGCTTAAGCTCTGCTGGTCTACAAGTCTTAGTTCCAAGAGGAGGAGTGCTTCCACCAGGAAGTACAACTATAATTCCATTGAACTGGAAGTTAAAACTGCCATCTGGCCACTGTGGGCTTCTTATGCCTCTGAATCAACAGGCAAGGAAGGGGATTACTGTACTGGCTGAGGTGATTGATCCTGACTATCAAGGAGAAACAGCACTCCAACTATATACTGGAGGTAAAGAAGAGTTTTCCTGGAATACAGGGGACCCCCTAGGGTGTCTCTTAGTACTACCATGCCCTGTGATAAAACTCAATGGAAAACTGCAACAACCCCATCCAGGCAGGACTACCAATGGTCCAGAAACTTCAGGAATAAAGGTTTGGGTCACCCCACCAGGCAAAGAACCATGGCCAGCTGAAGTGCTTGCTGAGGGTAAAGGGAACATGGAATGGCTAGTGGAAGAAGTTAGTGATAAATATGAACTATGACCATGTGACCAGTTACAGAAATGAGGACTATGATGGCATGAATATTTCCTCCTTGATTGTTTAATGAGTATGTTTGTATTTGTCTGTAAAGCAAATATCTTTGTTTTCTTCTCTATCTTATCCTCTTAGCATATGACAAAAGCTGTATTGTTCATTTTGCAGTATGTAAGTTAAAGGAAATCAAGTTTAAGAGTTAATGTCACCCAAAGACTTGCCCCCTATTCTGTAGAGATTTAGTGTGTTTCCAGTTGTACTCAGGACAGTGGAGTATTGTTAGGTGAAATATATGTCTGTTATTGTTCTCTACTTAGAGATAAAGTATGGTTTAAGGTGATGTGTATAACTGTCAAATTGACAAGGGGTGGACTGTGATGGTTAGGTTCATGTGTCAACTTGGCCAGGTGATGGTGTCCAGGTGTCTGCTCAAGCAAGCACTGGCCTGTTACTGCAAGAACATTTGTGGCTAGTTAATAAACCAGAGGGCTGGTTTATTAAATCATCTATCAATTGGCTGCAGCTGTGACTGATTACATCAATGACGGGCATGTCTTCCACAAAGAGAGAATTCAATCAGCTGGACTGAATCCAATCAGTTGAAGACTTGTAAGCGAGACAGACAGAAGACCTTCACTTCTTCTTCAGCTAGCCAGTGAAGGGTTTCTTGAGGAGTTCATTAAATACCTTCATCAGAATCGCCAGTTCACTGCTTGAGGAGTTCATAGAACACCTTCACTGGAGTTGCCTGTTTGCTGCCTGCCTTATGAAATTTTGACTCATGAATACTCACAGATGCATGAGACACTTTTATAAAATCTTGTATTTATAGATGTCTCCTGTTGATTCTATTTTCCTTGAGAACCCTAACTAGTACACCATTATTCATAATGTTTTCTTGTGGTAAAGTGAATTTTGCCACCTTTAACTTCTCCTAAGTCTCCATTCCCACATCTGCTATTAGGGGAATATTAATAGCACACACCTGGAGGAGTAGCTGTGAAGGTAAAATGAGAATTGTAAGGTGTTGAGCACAAAGTAAGCTCTCAGCAAATGTTAGCAGGTAGTTTGACAGTAAGTCCAATCAAAGGAAGAGAGAGGTGACTATTTCAGTCTTATGCTACAGTATGCTGGATCAGGGTTAATAAAGGAAACAGGATGTGTCTCCTTGAGGTAAGGGACCTGCCACCACCCACTAATTGAAATGAATAGCACAGAGGTTGTGCCCATCTCCACATTAACTTGATTTGTATTTCTCTAAGAAGTGATATTCTTTCACTTTTTATTTTCCTGCTGGAATTCTGTATTCTAGATACCAGAAGAAGTACCGCAGTCCTAATGTTCTTTTTCTAGGTCCAGAACACAGAGGAAACAGCTTGGATTAGGAGTGACAAAGAAAGACACACAAGTTTTGACAGAGATTGTTGCCAAAGGTCACAAGTTAGAGCCAAGGTCTGACACCCTCTGTTCCTTACACTCCACCCCACTGCCTTCTAGCAACCCCAGTTCTGTTCCTTGTTCCAGCACATACTCGCCATATGAGCTGGATGAATGACATAAATTTTCTGAATCTTAGATTCCTCATGTGAAAAATGTGGATACCTTATCTGTCTCGGGAGCGGGTTGTAAACACAATGGAAGTAGTCTGGTATAGCTGTTAAAAGTAGGGGATATGGAGGGAGAAAACCAAGTTCAAATCCTACCTCTATCACTTAACTAGATATATGACCTTGGGCAATGAACTTTACATTTTCTGAAGCCTTAATTTCCTCCTTTATAAATGGGAATAATAACAATAACTATCTTCCAGGGTTGTTGTGAGAAACTAATGAGATAATGCATTCAAAGCATTTAGCATAGTTCCTGAAACATTTTAAGCACTCAATATGTGTTAAGTATTAATATTATCTTGAGTAATATATAGTTCAACAAAATTTCAGTAGATTAAATGTGGCTAGTCCCACTGGATTCACTGTAAAATGATTTTACTGCAGGCAATATTCAGAACTAAATGTTATTTGCCAACACTATAAATTGTATTTCTAAGAGTGATTGATCCAATGGCTTAAAAGGAGTTTTTGCTTTTCCCAAAGAGCACAAGTTGTCGAAATTGAAGTCAAATAGAGATGTAAAGGAAAACTGCTCACCTTTGTAATATGAAATCCTGGGGAAAGGGGCTTTAGGATAAACACCAAACTGATTAGAAGATTAGCTAGATGCAGAAACTATACACACACACACACACCAGTCCAATAATTGTTCAATCATACAGGAGGAAAGCAAAGTGACATAAAAGAGCATCCTGCCTCTGTACTTATGTACTGTGACCTTAGACACATTATTTAACTGAGCCTCGATGCCCTCAGTTGCAAAATGGATACTGAGTGCCTACCTCATAGATAGTAAATGAGAACATACATGAAGTACTAAGATGTAGATGGCACTCACATTATTTCCCTTCCTTCCTTTTCTTTATAGGGAGCTCTAACAGTCAAGAGATATAACTAAGATAGGCCAAATTACTCAGGAAAGGAGAATTAAAGGGTGCAGCTTTGTACAAACATGGTTACTTCCCCAAATTCCCTTTTCATGAGACCCTTTCAGTCTTGTGGAACCAGCCCCTGGGGTCTCCTCTGTCACTGTTCCTGAATTTTCACTGCATCTGGAGCACTAGCATTTATGCAGTGCTGTATTGTGACCAGGTCCTTTTCAGTTTTTGTAAGTCCTTTTATTCTTATGTTTACCATTCATGTGTTTATCCATCTAAAATATTCATTGAGTCCCCACCATTCACGGGAACAGTAGCATGTAATTCAAATCCTTTGAAATGGATATTTTGGGTTATAGTTCATAACACTTTCACTTACTCAAACCAAGATTCTTATATGGCACAAAGTTACAAATTTATTTACTCAACCAAGATATAACATAAATAACATTTGGTATTACAATGAACTTCTGTAAATGTCAAGGCCAGTTTTTGCTGGGGCTTTTCCAAGGGTGAGAATGTTCCAATCGCCTTAGAGCAATTTGTTTTTTTCTTTTGGTCCCTTGATTCATGGCCAAGGAGATGATCTCTCTGTGTCCTTCCATGAGACTAGAATTTATCATGTTTTATTTTCTTGTTGTTTTTTTTTAAACAATAATCACAGCAACAATTTTCTATTTATTATTAACAATCTACCCTTTGTTATTTTATCTGAACATGACAAATTGTGGTTTTTATGTGATGGATGGGAGAACATCCTTAAAACTCTGCTCTCTTATCTCTAACTCTGTCATGCTTCAAGGTTACTATAGCCATGTCTAGTTTGGTTTGACCAAATGTAATGCTTTGTATTGGTTATCACTAATTAGTAAGTATTCTTAATTAATGTTTCACATATTATGTCCTAGAGGAATAATAATCATCTTATGGAGTGTCCTTTGGGTAGGCAGAAGATGTCTTGAATCACTTTGATTTTTGTCTATGTTTGACAATAAGAATTAACCGTAATTGAGCACTTACTTAGGTGTCATTTAATCCTCATGACTATCCTATGAGATAGGCATTATTCCAATTTGCAGATCAAAGAAACTGAATTTTGTAGAGGTTCAAAATAACTATTAAAGTAGACCAAATATTAAATTTTTCCTCATGCGTTGAAGTCAGAAAGGCCCTTCACCATTTAGCAAAACCCAGTACCAAAGAGATGAACTTATCACTCTCAACTAAAGACATTCCATAATGACAACCAGTAATACTATAAATAAAAGAGTGAATGTGTGCTCTTCCTGGAAGTTGAAGTACAACTGATGACCCTTGTTTGTTGAGGCCAACAGCAAGAGAACATGGTAGATGTGGATCAAAAGACAATGAGATGCATGATCTGATCAGCGGGGATAATTTCTGGAGCCAGAATTCTTGCCCCAGATCAAAGACATGCACAACATGGCCTATACTCTTAAAGGTCATTGGTAGAATAAGCACATCACTAATAAGGAGGGGGCATCAGAGATTTTTTAGTTCAGATTCTTCTCTAGGAAGAAATAGCTGCATATCATCCTTCACAGGTGAGTATCTGTTATTTGCTTAAGGTAGGCTGCTCATTATCTTATAAGGCACAATATCTGTTGGACAGCTATGACAGTGTATTAGTTTTCTATTGCTGCATAACAAATTACCATAAACTTAGTAGCTCAAAACAGTACAAAGTTATTATTTTACAGTTTCTGTGAGTCAGAAATCTGTTTAGCTGTATCCTCTGCTCAGGATCTCACAAGGCTGGAATCAAGGTGTTGGCTAAGGTGTGTTCCTTTCTGAATTTGGGTACTTATTTCAAGCTCACATTGTACTGAGAAGTTAGGAATTAACAAATTATTATAATTATTAAATTATAAATTAGATATTTCTTTTTTACTTTCTAAGTGTATTAGAATAGCCAGAAGGAAATACCTGAAATTGTCAAACTATAATCAAACCACCTTGATCTTTGATGATTGTATAACTTTTATCTTGTGCCCTTGTGATTGTAAAAACCTTGTGACCTTGTGACTAACCTTCACTTGTACCCATTTAATCCAGTTTTTCAACTTTAGAGTCTTATGGTCATTAAAGACAGCCCCTAATGTTTATTAAAGGAGGGTCTTGGATCGGCCCAGAACTAACCTACTCCAAGTCCAAACTTATCTCTTTTTTTAATGCAATTTATTGAGATGTATTCACATTCCATACAGTCATCTAAAGTGTACCATAAATTGTTCACAGTGTCATCATATAGTTGTGCATTCATCACCACAGTCAATTTTTTAACATTTTCATTACTCCAAAATTAAAAAAAAAAGAATAAAAGTAAAAAAGAACACTGAAAACATCCCATAGGCCTCCTCCCTCCCTATTATTCATTTACTTTTTGACCCCATTTTTCTACTCATCTATCCATACACTGGATAAAGGGAATGTGAGCCACAGGCTTCTCACAATCACACAGTCACACCATGTAAGCTACATAGTTATGCAATCATCTTCAAGAATCAAGGCTACTGGGAGGAGGGGCCACCTGCTGGGCAGGTTAGGAAAATCAAGGTGACTGGAGACCTCACAGGGTGTGTCAATCTTCTAAGACACACCCTCAGGGAAACCCTTCTGAGACCTGAGCCTGTTCTGGTCTGGGAAAACCTGATTGGGGTAACCAAGTAAATCAGATGCCTAGACAACAGAAAACTACAACCTACACTAAGGAAAATGAAGATACGGCCCAGTCAAGGAAACAAACTTACACCTCAATCAAGGTACAGTTGAGATACCATTTCAGTTTAATGAAACAATCTATTAAAGATTTTCAAAGAAATGTGCTAAACCAAATTAACAAACTCAGGGAAGATACAACAAAAGAGATGAAGGCCATAAAGAAAACACTAGGCAAACATAAGTAGAAATTGAAAGTTTGAAAAAACAACTGGCAGAATCTATCGAATGAAAGGCACAATACAAGAGATGAAAAACACAATAGAGACATACAACAGCAGATCTCAAGAGGCAGAAGAAAACACTCAGGAACTGGAGAACAAGACAACTGAAAGCCTACACACAAAAGAACAGATAGGGAAAAGAATGGAAAAATATGAGCAATGTCTCAGGGAAATGAATGACAACATGAAACACATGAATATGTATGTCATGGATTTCCCAGAAGGAGAAGAGAATGGAAAAGGGGCAGAAGCAATAATAGAGGAAATAATCAATGAAAATTTCCCATTTCTTATGAAAGACATAAAATTACAGATCCAAGAAGCACAGCATACCCCAAACAGAATAGATCTGAATAGACCTGTGCCAAGACACATAATTATCATACCATCAAATGTCAAAGACAGAGAGAATCCTGAAAGCAGCAAGAGAAAAGTGATCCATCACATACAAAGGAAGCTTGATAAGACTGTGTGGATTTCTCAGTCAAAACCATGGAGGCAAACAGAAAGTGGTGTGTTATATTTAAGATACTGAAAGAGAAAAACCGTCAACTTAGAATCCTATACCCGGCAATACTGTCCTTCATATATGAGGGAGAGTTTAAAATATTCTCTGACAAACAATGAGAGAATTTGTGAACAAGATACCTGTGCTACAGGAAGTACTAAAGGGAGCACTACAGACAGATAATAAAAGATGGGAGTGAGAAGTTTGGAACACAATTTTGGGTGATGGGCAATGTAAGTACACTGAACAAAGATGACTGTGAGTATGGTTGAAAGAGGAAGGTTAGGAGCATGTGGGACACCAGAAGGAAAGAGGAAAGATAAAGACTGGGACTTTATAATACAGTGAAACCTAGAATATTTGACAATTGTGATAAAGTGTACAAATATGTTTTTACATGAGGGAGAACAAATGAGTGTCAACCTTGCACAGTGTTAAAAATAGGTGGTATTGGGGAAAAAATACAATCAATGCAAACTAGAAAAAAAAACATTGCTGGGTGGAAAAAAACTACTTATAACATTTATGAGACAATTAGATATTTGAAAACTGAATGGATATTTGATTATGTTAAGAAATAATTATCACCATGGTGATTAATGTACAACTATGTGATGATATTGTGAGCCACTGATTGTATACTTTGGGTGGATCATATGGTGAGTCAATATATCTCAATAAAATTGCATTAAAAAGTGATAATTATTGATATTTTATGTGTGATAATAGTATTGTAGCTATGGTTTTAAAAGCGTCCTCCAGAGAATAAAAATATACATGCAGGGCCCCCCTGAGGAGCTGGGAGAAAATGCTGAAGTGTTGGGCTTCCTCACCTGGATTGTTGCTGATGTTCTCACAAACATTGAGGACTGGTGGTTTGATGTGCCAAGCACTCCATCACAGGACTTGCCCATATGAAGCTTCTTACTGCAGAGGAGAGGCTATCCTCTCAAATGCCTCTTTGTTGCTCAGATGTGGCCCTCTTTCTCTAGCTAAGCCAACTTGGCAGGTGAAATCACTGCCTCCCCCCACCCCCACATAGGATCTGGCACCCAGGGAAGTGAATCTCCCTGGCAACATGGAATATGACTCCTGGGGAGGAATCCAGACCTGGCATCATGGGATGGAGAACATCTTCTTGACCAAAAGGGGGATGTGAAAGGAAATGAAATAAGCTTCAGTGGCAGAGAGATTCCAAAAGGAGCCGAGAGGTCACTCTGGTGGGCACTCTTATGCACAATTTAGACAACCCTTTTTAGGTTCTAAAGAATTGGGGTAGCTGGTGGTGGATACCTGAAACTATCAAACTACAACCCAGAACCCATGAATCTCGAAGACAATTGTATAAAAATGTAGCTTATGAGGGGTGACAATGGGATTGGGAAAGCCATAAGGACCACACTCCACTTTGTCTAGTTTATGGATGGATGAGTAGAAAAATAGGGGAAGGAAACAAACAGACAAAGGTACCCAGTGTTCTTTTTTACTTTAATTGCTCTTTTTCACTTTAATTATTATTCTTGTTATTTTTGTGTGTGTGCTAATGAAGGTGTCTGGGATTGATTTAGGTGATGAATGTACAACTATGTAATGGTACTTTGAACAATCAAATGTAAGATTTGTTTTGTATGACTGCATGGTATGTGAATATATCTCAATAAAATGAAGATTTAAAAAAAAAAAAAAAAGAAAAAGGAGAGGCTAAACCTGCTTATAACTGTGCCTAAGAGTCTCCCCCTGAGTACCTCTTTGTTGCTCAGATGTGGCCCTCTCTCTCTAGCTAAGCCAACTCAGTGGGTGAACTCACTGCCCCTCCCCCCCAACATGGGATCTGACTCTCAGGGTTATAAATCTCCCTGGCAATGTGGGATATGATTCCCAAGAATGAATCTGGATCTGACATCATGGGATTGAGAACATCTTCTTGACCAAAAGGGGGATGCAAAATGAAATGGAGTAAAGTTTCAGTGGCTGAGAGATTCCAAACAGAGTCGAGAGGTTACTCTGGTGGGCATTCTTGGGCACTATATAGATATCCCTTTTTAGGTTTTAATGCATTGGAATAGTTAGAAGTAAATACCTGAAACTATCAAACTGCAACCCAGTAGCCTTGACTCTTGAAGACAATTGTATAGCAATGTAGCCTACAAGAGCTGACACCGTGATTGTGAAAGCCTGTGGATCACACTCCCTTTATCCAGTGTATGGATGGATAAGTAGAAAAATGGGGACAAAAAAATAAATGAAAAATAGGGTGGGGGGGTGATTTGGGTGTTCTTTTTTACTTTTATAGTTTATTCTTATTTTCACTTTTTCTGGTACAAGGCAAATGTTCAAAAAACAGATTGGGGTGATGAATGCACAACTATATGATGGTACTGTGAACAATTGATTGTACACTGGATGATTGTATGGTATGTGAATATATCTCAATAAAACTGAATTAAAAAAAAAGAATCAAGGTTACTGGGTTGCAGTGTTTCAGTTTCAGGTATTTCCTTCTAGCTATTCTAATACACTACAAACTAAAAGGGATAACTATATAATGCATAAGAATAACCTCCAGAATGACCTCTCAGCTCCATTTGAAATCTCTCAGCCACTGAAACTTCATTTTGTTTCATTTCTCTTCCCCTTTTTGATACAGGAAGCCCAAGTTATCTTAGTAACTAAAGGTAGATCTAACTAAAATGGGCTGCCTGACATATGCAGTAGCCTAGACTTTGACCTAAAAGTGACCTATACTTCAGCATAATACGAAAAATAACACCCATCATCATATTAAGGCCACCATTTTCTTACACATGTTCTGTGATTAAGCATGTAATCAATCTGTGCATGCTCAATAATTAAATCACCTCTAATTACATCATGTGGAGCCATTGTGCTCATTATCCTGAAACCTGCCCGTCTTTTGATACTATGAAACTATCAGAATTACTGCAGTTTGGGGAGACTGCAGTTTGTTAGGCCATCAGCTCTCCTGCTTTGTGCCTGGCAATAAACTCTTTCTTCCTTTGAAATCTTGGTGTCTTAGGAATTGGTCATTTGAATGCATCGGGCAGAGAATCCACCACCTTGATCCACTAACAACATGGATATTGGCAGAATTCAGCTTAAGGACAAAGGCCAACCTTCTCTTGCCAGTTGTCGGCTGGAAGCTACTCTAAGTTCCTGAGGTCACTCACAGGTCCTTGTTGTATTGGGTCCTCTGTCTTCAAATGAGAACCTCCCTTGCATCAAATCTCTCTTGCTCTTTGAAGTTTCTGACTTCAGGAAGGGCCCAGACCCTTTTAAGGTCTCACCCAATTAGGTCAGGGCCACCCAGACAGTCTCCCTTTTGATCAACTCAACTGAGTACATTTCATTATATCTGTAAAATCCCTTTTGCCATAAAATATAACATAATCACAGGACCTGTATCTTATCATATTCACAGGTTCTGCCCACATTCAATGGGAGGAGAATGGCAAAGGTCACTGAAGGGAATCATATTACAATTCTGCCATTATTGATGATTCAGAAAGTTCTTCCATAAGGAAACAGATCAGGATGGAATATGCCAACCTGTAGTTCGTTCTCAGCAACAGCCATTCTACTTTTGGAAGACACCCATGCCATTCCTCCAGAGCATAATGAGTGAACCATGATTGTTCTTTGGGAAAATGTCCCCAATTTATTTTGAACGGTTTTTATTTGTGATATGCAGATATACCTCCAAATACACTATACTTACTGAAATGTCTCTGAAAGCATGAGATTAGCATTAAATATAACTTCCTGGAGATTTCCTAAACAGTCCAGAGTATAACAGAACTATTATTTCTTCTATTGTGCCAAATAGACTTCTATTTAAGGTATCCCAGGATGGATTTTTTTTAATAGCCACACCACCCTGGCAACTAAATTCAGCCATATTAAAAAAGCACTCCAACTTCTTTTTCATGCATAGCTACCAACTCCAAGTTGTTGATATCTTCACTTTGTATTCTGGTAATAATCTAAAACAAAAACTCAATACTGAGTCCTGTTACCTTGCATCTTGCCAATGTCTGTCCTATCATTCCAGCCCAGAGAAATTTTGGAATCTTGATTCTGTCATCTATAATGTTATCTCTCCTTCATAGCAAGATAAAAGATTAGATAAGCTCATTTTTGTCTAAGCTATTAAAATAAATGTTGAACAAAAAACAGGGGAGAGCCAATAGGACATGAACTTTTCAATTTTAATTTTTTGAGTTTTTTAAATTATTTGGGGGGGCCTTTAATGGAGGAGTTCATGACATCTCAGTATTCGTGATTATTCTAAAACTGTGGCTCAAAATTCATGAGTTTTCTTACTAACTCTTCATACAAAAATTTGTTCTTGTAGTGGTAGGCCTCCAACAATTCTCTTTCCCCAAGTTTTAATAAAACAAAGGGGAACTATTCCTCAAATCAATATAACTTAATTATTTTTACATTTCTCAAATTGTACATCATGACTTCCAACTCCTTTTATGCAAGTGAATCCCATATATTTTCATAGTACTTTCCCTCATGTGACCCTAATAAATCTTTTGAGTCAGGAGGGTAAGTGGTGTAATTCCCAGGCAACCAGAAAGTTCCAAAGAGCAGAAAGCACTTATCCACACTGCATGGTTAGGTTCCAAAGAGCAGAAAGCACTTATCCACACTACATGGTTAGGAGCAGATCCTTCACTAAAGCCCAGATCTGCCCTCTCACAGTCCAAGTCTCCTAATAATTCAATGTCCACAACGCTAAGAGGGTATCTTTCCTTCTGGGGTTCCTCCCTATCTTAATTCTGACACTTAGCCAGTGCATATCTGTGCAGAAGGGGAGAATCAATGGAATGGCTGTGCTTTGCAAGATATGAATAAAACAGTACCACACTTGTGGCTCACAGGCAGAAGCAGGACCTTGTCCAGAAAGTAAATGTGACCAGAGGGTACCTGAAACTGGAGCAGAGGCTGATGAGCTCATAGGGTGCCTCCAGACATGCCCAGTCGGGAGAGAGGACATTTTTCTCCCAGAAGGCTAACAATGATCAAACAAGCCTGTATCAGTGTCTCAGGCTGCGGTAACAAATTACCAGAAACTCTGTGGCTCAAAACAACAGACATTTATTCTCTCGCAGATCTGGAGCCAGAAGTCTGAAATCAAGGACTGGCAGGGCCACACTCCCCCTGAGGGCTCTAGAGGAGAACTCTTCCTCCTCTCTTCCAGCTTTGGGTGGCTGTCACCCACATCACTGCACTGTCCGCCTCTCTGGCCACACCGCCTCCTCCCCCATGCATCTCCTCCACATATAATCCATGATGATCTCATCTTGAGAGCCTCAACTTAATTACATCTGTAAAGATCCCTTTCCAAATAAGGTCACTCTGATGGTTAAGTTCATGTGTCAACTTGGCGGGGTTATAGTGTCCAGTTGTTTGGTCAAGCAAGTACTGACCTGATTGTTACTGTGAGGGTATTTTGTGGATTTAAATCTTTAATCAGATGCATCTATGGCTGATTACATCTGCAATCAATAAAGGAGCTTGCCCTCAGCAATGAGAGAAGTCTTTTCCAATCAGTTGAAGGCCTTAACAGGAGAACTGATGAATTTAGCAGTCCGAAAGAATTTCCATTTCAACTTTAGGCAGCCAGATTCTCCTGGGGAATTTGTCAAAACCTTCATTGGAGCTCCCAGTTTACAGCCTGCCCTGAAGAATTTGGATTTGCCAATTGCCATGGTCACGTGAGCCTATATCTCATTATATTTACGTGTTTGTATGTCCTGTTAGTCCTGTTTCTCTGGATAACCCGGACTAATATGGTCACATTCTACAGGTACAGGTTCCAGGTAGACATACTTTTTGGAGGGCCACCATTCACCTCACTATAAATGACTATAATTCATTGAGAATATAACAATTTTTTCCTATGGTGGTAGTCATGAGAGAATCTGCACATGCAAACATATGCAAGGATTCCGTGAATGCCTAAGTGTGGGAAGCAGCACACTATACTGCCCATCCTAGAGATTCTTAAAGAACTGAAATTATTAAAATCTTGGAGAAGCGCTGCTTTACCTGCTGACCTCCATTTCACCTAGTGTTTTACAAACCTACTTGGTAAGGGAAAAAAGGGGACATTTAGTCACATAATGCCTATTAACAATATTGTTGTCCAGAAGACAGTTTTGGAAAAGCTAGTATTACCTCATTTAATCCTCACTGCAACTCTGAATTGTAGGTATTATTATCCCCATTTTTACAAACATGCAGAGAGGTAAACAGCTTGCCTGACAGAACCAGAATTCATGTCTAGGTCTGTGTGGGGCCAAATCCCATTCCATTAGAAATTGAGCTATACAACCTGAAGTCTCCAGCTTCATTTAGAGTCTGGAGTTGTGAAGGATTCTGTGGGATTTTTCGTGAAGCTATGGGTTCAAGAGAAGACAGTAAACCTGAGCATGAATGGAGGGGCAGAGTAGAACACCTGGTCAAGGCAAATTTTTAGAAAAAAGTCAGGTAAAAGGAAAGGAGACTATGAGAGTTGAATAATAATGGAGAGGGTGGGCAAAGGAGGTAAATCAAGAAGTTCAATGCAGGACTGTACAGTGAGCATATCTATTGCACAGGCTGGGTGAAATAAAATACTGCTTGTCCAGTGCCCAGCCTCATGCTTGGAACAGTAAATATTTGCTCCGCCACCCCCATCCCAAGGAGTTAGGACCTGAGTGGCAACAGAACTCAACTCCTGGAGGCTAATGCAGTGCTTCATATCCCTGTGGAGCTCAGCAAGGTAACCTAAGTGTGTGTTTGAATAACCTCACAGGCCTTCCCCATCCTCTCAGGTTCCTAGTGTGTGTTTGATTAAAGGAATTTATTATTTGCCCCAACCATATGGAGTTTTTACCTCCAAGTCTCTCACCACATTAAGAAGTGATTGCTCACTTGAAATGATGAAAGCTAGAAGATATCAGATCGTGCCATGGGAAAGAACTTCAGGGAAAGAAGAGAAAAAGTGGGAAAAGGCTGTTAAAAGTCACAGACCAACAATCCCCAAGGCTGGGACTAGACCACACCCAGGTTTGGTTTGACATTGGGACTGTTTTAAAAAGAAAAATGAATTTGTTTGCGAGATTTAAAATCAGGCTATTTAAAAATTTTAAGTCAGTTTCCCTTCAGGCCTACCCAACTCACCAAGTTATATGATAGCAGGAGAGGATTTGCATCTTGTTTTTTCCGCCCAAACTCATGAGAAGATTTGAGAAGGAGAGATTTACCACCCTTCCCAGCATGCCCGGATGACATGAAGTAAACAACGGCGGGGATTCCTAATGGGGATTTTTGATGGATGTTCTAAATGTATTTGATCACCCACAAGAAAAAGGAAACTGGAAACTGACACGTTTTATAATCCTTTGATACCCCACCCCCTCCACTGTGATTAAGAGAATTAAAAGACTTGGTTATAAATTTTACAAATACATACAGCACCTAGTTGGAGAATAATAAAGAGCAACATGAATTTCTTCATGATTACTCATCTGCATGTTGACTAAAGCAGGGTTGTTCAGCAGTGAACACAGGTGAGTAGATCTGAATTCTTTAAATCCTGACAGTCTGAAGACTTGAGAGCACTGTAACATTGTGGAGATGAGTACTGTCCAATCATGCAAGTCACAAATGTGATCCATACTTGTACTTTGAAATTTCCTAATAGCTACACTGGAAAGGTAAAAAGAAGCAGGTGAAAATAATTTTAATAATATGTTTTGTTTAAACCCAACCTATCCAAACTATTGTCATTTCAACGTGAAATCAATATAGAAATTCTTAATGAGATTTTTACTTTTTTCATTCATGTTACGTCTTTGAAATCTGAGGTGCATTTTACACTTACAGAACATTTCAGTTTGGCTTGGCTACTTTCCTAGTACTCAGAAACCTCACATAGTCAGTGTCTGCTTTAGTGGGTAGCTGAAGTCACTTATTTTCCTTATGTTAACAAACAAGGTAAATGGAGAGAGGGTGTGTTTGGATTTCCCACAGATCTCATAAGAAACTTTAGAGGGAGGAAGAAACTGTTAGCTTCTGACATATGAAACTATGTTTGCTTGTGTTATTTTCAGCCGCCCAGTGCTCTCTCTCTTCCTCTTTGCCTCCCTCCTGCCCCTCTCTCTCTAGGTCTCTTTTGCTTATTGCCTCCCCAGAGACAATGTTGTAGTGTAAAAGCCTGGGCTGGGGTTGGCAGGGGGAAGCACTGGGCTGGATTCCCAGCCCTGTCTCCTGCAGCCTGGATGACAGTGGCCAAGCTACTTAACCTGCCTGGTCTCAGCTTTCTTTCCTATGAAATAAGATTAGCTCTTTCATCATCAGATTGTGAGGATTACATATCATACTAAATGTAAACTCCCTGGCACCAAATACACACTGTAGGCGTTTTCAATGCTTTTAGTGATTATTCTTCAAGATTTATACATGTTGATCAAAGGAGCAATGGGGGAAAATGAATTGGAGAGGAAAGAGAACTTTTCTTTTTATATGCGCGCTAAAATCCCAGGACATATGGTATCCCTTCTTCAATACTCGGTGCTTAAAACCTTTCTGTGCTCTTAGTAAAAAGCATGACTTGAGCTAAAAGCACCCTGTTCCTAGGCAATGCAAACATACCCAAAATAAAAAAATGAAAAAAGAAACAATTTCATTTTTCAACAACTTTAGAGGCCAATTACACAGTGACCCAGATAATAAGGGGGGGAGACTTCAATGAACATCATGTAGGACCATATTCTGATTATTCTAGAAAATGTCTGAGGAAGAAACTTCATGTGGTCTGCTGCATATAAGGAAGAAAAGGCAAGAACTATACCATCCCGCGGACACAACCTTCTTAGCTACTGCAGGTTACTCTGCAATAAAACAGCGGCTCACTGCTCTCCAAGGAGCCTTGCCAGACTTAAACTTTTCCAGGCTTTAAAGCCAGTAACATCAGTGCTAGAGTCTCTCATAAATTAGTTGAAAACAATGGTCACTGCCCACAGTCTGGGCACACTGAGAAGACTGTAATAAAAAGAAGGGAAGACTCACCAGTTCATTCTCGTCTCCTTGGTTGAGCAACGCCTGATGGTCCCCCTTAGAGTTCTCCATCTAACCTGGACAGCCTCACCTGTTAAGAGTCCCTCCTGGCTAAAGCTCCAGCGAAATGTCAAAGCCACCTGGGCTTATGTGAATGCAGAACAATCCCTACTTGTTATTGCTTTTAAAATCTTAGCACACACCTTCTTATTAGGATATGAAAGGAGAATAAATCTCCTTAGTCATAGGATTGCAATTTGTTAATCTGCCTGTTTCCAGTTTGGGTTTTTTTTTCTTCCTGGTGTTTATTTACTGAGCTAAATGTGAGTGCCTGCAGCCTTGAGGAAGGATGGCACTGCATGAAAAAAGTTGTTGAACTAAAGAGACTAAGGATTTCAGGTTCTATTCATAGATGTCTCAGCCAATGAATGGGGATGACAAACAAATAAACAACAAAAAAACCCAAGACAGAAGGGTTAACCAGTGCAAGCTTGATAAAAACATGTGGACATTGGAAAAATAATAAGCATATTGGGGTAGCAATGAGAATTGGAAGAAAGTGTCCCAGCCCCACCTCTACTACTCAGTACCTCAGTGACTGGACAAATAATATCTGAATTTTAGGTTTCTAATATTAAAATGGCAAAAATAATTATAGGGTTGATGTAAGTATTTAAGGTGATATTTGTAAAAGGCCAACTATAGTACCTGCCACACTCAATAAATGATAGTTCATCATCATCATGACACTAATGAAGAAGAGAAAGACTTAAAAATAAACAATAATAATTTGAGTCCTTTCATTTTCCCATAGTTTGTGTGGTGGTTTGGAGCTGTATGTAACCAAAAAAACTGTGTTCTGAAACAATTGATTCCTGTGGGTTTGAACTCATTGTAAGTGAGAACTTTTTTTCTTTTTTTTTTTTATTGATTGTTCAGACACCATACAACTATCCAAAGATCCAAAGTGTACAATCAGCTGCCCATGGCACCACCATACAGCGGTGCATCCATCAACACAATTAATTTTTTTTTCAATTTTTAGAACATTTTCACTGCTCCGGACAAAAAAATAAAGACAACAATAAAGGAAACTCAGATTTTCCCATACCCCTAACCATGCCCCACTCCATTATTGATTCATAGTTTTGGTATAGTACATTTGTTACTGTTGATGAAAGAATGTTAAAATACTACTAACTGTAGTATATAGTTTGCAATAGGTATATATTTTTCCCTATATGCCTCTCTATTATTAACTTCTAGTTACAGTGACATACATTTGTTCTAGTTCTTAAGAGAGATTTCTAATATTTTCTAATATTTTTCTAATATTTGTATAGTTAATCACGGACATTGTCCACCACAAAATTCACTGTTTTATACATTCCCATCTTTCAACCTCCAACTTTCCTTCTGGTGACATGCGTGACTCTGAGCTTAGCCTTCGCACCACCTTCACACACCTTTCAACACTGTTAGTTATTCTCACAACATGTTTATACATTTCCAGTCATTTAAGTTCACCCTAGTTGAACATTCTGCTCATAATAAGCAACTGCTCCCCATTCTTTAGCCTCATTTCTATATCCTGGTAACTTATATTTCATGTCTGTGAGTTTATATATTATAATCAGTTCATATCAGTGAGACCCTGTAATATTTGCCTTAATGTGTCTGTCTTATTTGACTTAATATAGTGCCCTCAAGTTTTCTTCATCAACCCATTTCTTTTAAAATGGTTTTGTTCACACACCATACATTCTGTCCTAAGTAAACAATCATTGGTTCCCCATATAGTCAGGTATTTATGTACTGAGCACCTTCAGCGCTCTCTATATAAAGACATCTCCATTTCTTCCACAGAGACAGAGGAAGAGTCAAAGAAGGCAGAGAGGCAAAAGAAAAAGAAAAGAGAAAGAGAGAAAAACAAACAAGCAAACAAAAACTTGATAGCTAGAAAGCAACGAAAGGAAAGGAGCATAAACCTAAAGTACAGTAAAGAGTCAGACAACATCACCAATGCCAGGAGTCCCACACCTTCCCCTATTCCCCAACCATAAGCATTTAGCTTTGGTACACTGCCCTTGCTACATCAAAGGAAGCATAACACAATGTTTCTGTTAATACTAGCCTCTAGTTTGCATTGATTGTATTTCCCCTCAATCCCACCCTATTTTTAACACCTTGCAATGTTGACATTCATTTGTTCCACCTCATGTAAAAACATATTTGTAGCTTTTATTACAATAGTTGAGCACCCCAGGTTTCCCTGAGTTACAAAGTCCCTATCTTTCCTCTTTTGTTCTGGTGTCCCACATGGTACCAGCCTTCCTCCTTCAACCATACTCACAGTCATCTTTGTTCAGTGTACTTACATTGCTGTGCTACTATCTCCCAAAATTGTTTTCCAAACCTTTCACTCCTGTCATTTCCTTTCTGTCTGCAATGCTTCCTTTAATGTTTCCTGTAGAGCAGGTATCTTGTTCACAAACTCTGTCATTGTCTGTTTGTCAGAGAATATTTTAAGCTCTCTCTCATATCTGAAGGATAGTTTTGCCAGATATAGGATTCTTGGTTGGTGGTTTTTCTCTTTCAGTATCTTAAATATATCACACCACTTCCTTCTTGCCTCCAGGGCTTCTCTTGAGCAATCCACACATAGTCTTATCAAGCTTCCTTTGTATGTGATAGATCTCTTTTCTCTTGCTGCTTTCAGGATTCTCTCTTTATCTTTGATATTTGATAATGTGATTATTAAGTGTCTTGACATAGGCCTATTCAGATCTATTCTATTTGGGGTACGCTGCACTTCTTGGATCCGTAATTTTATGTCTTTCATAAGAGATGGGAAATTTTCATTGATTATTTCCTCTATTATTGCTTCTGCCCCTTTTCCCTTCTCTTCTCCTTCTGGGACACCAAAGACATGTAAATTCTTGCTTTTCATTTTGTCTTTAAGTTCCTGGGGACGTTGCTCGTGTTTTTTCATTCTTTTCTCTACCCGTTCCTCTGTGTGTAGGCTTTCAGGTGCCTTGTTCTCCAGTTCCTGAGTGTTTTCTTCTGCATCTTGTTGTATGTTTCCAGTGTGTCTTTCATCTCTTGTGTTGTGCCTTTCATTTCCATAGATTCTGCCAGTTGGTTTTTTGAACTTTCAATTTCTACCTTATGTATGTCCTGTGTTTTCATTACACGGTTCAGTTCTTTTGCCATATCTTCCCTAAACTTTTTGAATTGACTTATTATTAGTTGTTTCAATTCCTGTATCACAGTTGAAGTATAAGTCTGTTCCTTTGACTGGGTCATAATTTCATTTTTCTTAGTATAGGTGTAGTTTTCTATTGTCTAGGCATGGTTTCCTTGGTTACCCCAATCAGGTTTTCCCAGACCAGAATAGGCTCAGGTCCCAGAAGGAAGAAATATTCAGTAGCCAGTTTCCCTGAGGGTATATCCTAGAAAATTGGTACACCCTGTGATGACTCAGGTCTCTGTGTTTTTCTGCCCAGCAGGTGGCATGTGTCAGCCTGTAATTCTTGACTGGTGTAAGGAGGTGTGGCTCTTTTTCCCAAATTTCTGAATGAAAGGCAGGTAGTAGAGCTGGACCCCACCCCTTTCCTCTTAGAGAAGATAGATGTCCTAGGGGGAGGTCATTAGCATTTCAATGGTCTCTCTCTCCCTGTGCTATACCCTTGTCTGGGTCACAGCACTGGGAACTGAAAATGGCTGAGGCTTTCTCCACTGAGCAAAAAAGAAACATAAAGTCCCCTTCAGAGATAGTCTGAGGTGACCCTCCAGCACTTCAAGGTCAGTCGTCACCCAAAGCCTCTGTCTGCTTGTTGGGGATTCATACCTCGTAGGGAGCAGTTCACACTTGCTAATTAAAATCCCAGTTGGAGCTCAGCTGAGCTATATTTGCTTGCTGGGAGAGAGCTTCTCTCTGGCACCACAAGGCTTTGCAGCTCAGGCTGTGGTGGGAGGGGTCTCCCAGCTTGGATCTGCAGTTTTTACTTACAGATTTTATGCTGTGATCTCGGGCATTCCTCCCAATTCAGGTTGGCGTATGATGAGTAGATGGTCTCGTTTGTCCCCCTGCAGTTATTCCAGATTATTTACTAGTTGTTTCTGGTTTTTTTTCAGTTGTTCCAGGAGGACTACTTAGCTTCTACTCCTCTCTATGCTGCCATCTTAGATCCTCTGTAAGTAAGGCCTTTTGATGAGGTTACTTCAGTGAAGCTGTGGCCCAGGATGGGTCTTCATCCTGTTACTGGAGTCCTTTCTAAGCAGAACGAAATTCAGTTAGAGAGAAAGCCTTGGGAAACAAGAAGCTGAAGGTCAGCGGAAGCCAGAAGAGAAGGAAGAGGCCGCCATGTGCATCACCATGTGACACAGAGGGCCCAGGCCAAGGATCACTAGCAGCCAACCCCAGAATGCCAGTCTTCAGGAAGAAAGCTTCACCTTGATGATGACTCGATTTGATTTTTTCCCAACCTCAAAACTGTGAACTAATAAATTCCTATTGTTTAAGCCAGCCCATAGCATGGTATTTGCTCAAGTGGCCTAGGAAACTAAAGAAGTTTACAAGGACTTTTCAGATAAGTATATGGAAGGAGGAGGAGCTAGAAAAGCTGAGTATTGGGGATATAACCAAAATTTCCACAAATGTATAATCCCTGCTGAATTTATCATCAAGTAACTGGATAAACTGTGATCCATTCAGGAGTTGCTAATTTGTTCACAATAAAAACTTTTATCATTTTATTGTATTTTATTGCATTCAATCCACTGAACAAAACTCTTGCCACTTTGGCCATGCAAGAAAAGTTACTAGACATGAAAACTACCAGAGGATGATGTTAGACCCCTCCCAGTGCCTGACATAGTCATCAGTTGCTTTGAGAGGGCATCAATGTTCACCTTGAAGTTCAGGAGAGGTCAAAGTTTCTCTCTGGCTCAGGAGAAACTGGCTGATGAGAATAAACATACAACACAGCTTTGCATGACAAACAGGCTACCAAAGTGCTTGTTCAAAAGAATCACATGCCACTGCAAATGTTGCACTTTAAGTAGTACCAATCTAAGTTAGAGCTCAAATTTGGAGAAATGGGTTCTGGATTTTAGTAAAATGTAATGAAATGAAAAATATGAGTGACAGACATCATGAGCTTCTTACTTCATCAGCTATTCACTCATATTTCTTGCCAAGAGAAATCTAGTTTTGTCTGGGCAGCATGACTTCTGCTCAAAGCACCGGGGTTGAATTATGATTTGTCTAGGAGTGGGCATGTGGCCCAATTTTAAATATTGACATTCAAGGGGAAAAAAATAGCCAGCAGGAGGGGTCTTCTGAGAAACAGTATACTATGAATGGAGAGAGAGAACTTTTTTCCTCTTCCTCTCTTCCTCTCTTCCTTTCTTTGAAAGTTATGCATGAGGATGCGATGCTTGGATATGGCAGCCATCATTAGATCATGGGAACAATGAAAGCCACTGAGCTAATGGTGGTGGAAAATAGGATAAAAGAGCTTCCATCCATATGATACAACAAAGCCATTGCACCAAGCCTGGGACTGCCTAACTCCAGATTCTTATTAAATAAACAATTAAATGTTTTTAATGAAGCCACTCTTATTTGGGTTTTCTATTCATTACAGCCCAAATTTTCTCACTGATGCAATGCAGAACACTCATGGCAAGTTTGTTCAACTTTCACTTGGCAATTATTTATTGAACAACAGCTCTGTTGCAGACATCATGCTAGGCCTGTGGAATACAACAATGAAAAGGAGAGAGCCACTTCCCTGAGTGGGTTTACTGTTGTTTAGGAAAGACAAAGTTTAAACAGCTTCTTAAATAAGAAAGGCAGTGAACTCAGACTTGGGTTAGGAACAGCTTCCCAAAGGAAGTGGCATATAAGCTGATACCTTCAAGAGGAGCAGAAGTCAACCAAGTGAAAAGACTGGGGGAGAGTGGCAGGTGGTGAGCACGTTGTAGGCCGAGGAAGAGAACATATGAGGATGGTCAAGAAAGACGAGAAAATGTGGCCCGCTGGAGGTATTAAGAGAAATCAAAGTGAAACTTGAGAATAGAGAGAAAGAGGGGGAGTGATGAGTGATGATGACGGAGATGTGAACAGAGTTCTGCCAGGCTGTGAGGAGCTTGCAAACCATGTTGAGCTGGTTGATCCCTTCTTTGGGTTGTTATTTTTTGACTTTGTATGTGACAGACGGTCTGTAAATCCACTAGCCAAGAGCCCACACCCTGACTCTTCTACACAGACTGTAGATTAATCACAGTGAGGGGTAAAGGGATAGATCAGGATGGATCCTCTATCAAGGGACTCACAGTCTGGTGTAAGAGGCAAAACCATGCAGAGGTGACTGATCTGCAAGGCAGATGTGATGAAGGACTGCATTATTCCAGGCTAAGCCTTCAGAACCTGCAAGGCTCTAATATTGGGTGATGGTGTAGAATGGCCTATGACATCTGATTGCATGACCTCGTGAGCTCACTGCAACAACCAAAGGTAAGGAAGATACTTGAATTTCGATACATGACTAATCCTTGACAGGAAATATGGATTCAAAGATGTGGGCAAATACCCACTCTTTAATTGCACTCAGACTGTTTATGAGTGGAACCAACCAACCCTTACCTCTACCACTCCTAACCAGCACTGGACCAAAATAACCCATACATTGGAACAGAGCAGAGAGAGCTCTCTTTAGGAAACAAAAATATGGGCTGTTCAAATAAAGCCTGGTTGTGGCCTTTCCCATTCTCCACCTCAAATTTCTATTTAGGAAATCAGCATCTTGAGAATGTGGTAGATGTGTCAAACCTCAGATGAGCAGAAGTGAAATCGTATCTTAACTGGGACAAAAGGAAGGTCCAAACTTAAAAGGAGCTGTTTCAGTTTGCTAAAGCTGCCAAAACGCAATAGACCAGAAATGGGTTGGCTTTTTCAATGGGGATTTATTGGGTTGCAAATTTACACTTCTAAGTCCATGAAAATGTCCAAATTAAAGCATTAAGGAAATTGAGGAAAAGCTGATGGTATCAGGGTTCCTCTGTCACATGGGAAGGCACATGGCGACTTCTGCTGGTCCTTCTTCTCCTGGGTTCTGGTTTCAGAATGGCTTTCTCCAAAATGTCTCTGGGCTTCTGTCTCTCTCAGCTTCTCCTGTGGGTCCTTCTTGCTTCTCCCAGGGTATTTACTTTCTAAACTTCTCTCTCTCCATGAGCTCTCTTAAAAGACTCTAGTACAGGATTAAGACCCACCTTGAATGGGCTGGGTCACATCTTCATGGAAACAACCTAATCCAAAGTCCCCTCCCCACCACAATAAGTCTGCACCCACAAGAATGGATTAAAAGAACATAGTCTTTTCTGGGGTACATAACATTCCAAACCAGCACAGGACTCTTCCTTTATTACTTCCTAATTTCTTTCTGTCTGTTTCATTCTTTTAGCCAATAGGTTCTCAGCTCTCAGACCAGTGTTAGGACTTAAAGGTGGATAGAAATAAATCAGACACTAATCCTGGCATTTTGAGTCTACAGTCTAGTAAAGAGATAAGACAAGAATATGACTCTGCTATAGGGGAAAAATGGAATGGGCCAGTGGAGAAAAAGCTCTGGGAATTCAGAAGAGGGAGAGGAGCTCAAAATGCAGCAGCTCAAAGTACTTAAAAGAGAATCTGATCCAGTGGCTATTCACCTTTGTGAGGTTACAAAGAATGCTGAGAATCCCACGAAATTTGCAGATTTTCCCCTCTCAAGAATAATGCACATATGCACATGTGTTTAAAATTTTATTTACATGGTGGTGGTGGTGGGGTGTTAAAGAATAAGAACCACTTATCCAGTTCAATCATTTCATTGCATAGTTCTTATTAAGGTGTTTAACAAATATTTATTGACCACTTACATTCTGTCATGTACTACTCATGGTGTTGGGAGGAGAGATAAAGTCGCTACCCCCACAGAGCTGACTTCCATGGCAGGAGATTAACAAAACAAGTAAAATTCAATTTGCCAGATAGTGCTATTGCTGTGAGAGAAGGAAGGCTAAGAAGGTTAACAGGAAAAAGGTATGGTGGGTGGGAGTGTTGCATTTTAAATACAGTGCTCAGGAAGGCAAAGGCATGAGGCCATCTGGGCAAACATGGGTCCAGGCAGACATTCCAGAGAATATCAAGTGTAAAAACTCTGCAGTGAGGGCCAGGAAGGAAGCCAGTGAGTTAGGGTGGCATAAACAAATGACAAAGTCACAGAATTTGAGGTCAGAGAGGAAGTGGGGTGGACCGAGTGTACTTAGCACCTAGAGTGGCTCATTTTTTAGCACTCCCCTCCTTTATATGACAAACGTTTTCCAATAATAATTGTAATATGAAATGAATAACAACAATGGCCAGAAATGAAACAGACAGTAAAATTTTATTTTTTTGATTTTTATATATATAATTATACCATTAAAATAATTTTTTAAAAAATGAAAAATAAAATCAATATTACTATGTATAAAAGAAAAGTAATGGATTAATACTTCTAAGTTAAAGTTTTTTTTACAAAAGGAGAAAATATATACCTTGTAATTAATAGTAGCATGGCAGTAATTAATAAATGAATTTTAATAAAATCAGAACACCTGCAGGAGGTATAATTCAGGCAACTGCTAATTATCCCACTAATGTAATGGTTTACCTTCATGACCCATTCTTTGGTTTTAAAACCAGCAACTGAAAGTTTGAAAATCAATAAATTTCAATTTTATAGATATTATTCAAATTCAGAATATTTTCAAGTATGAACTAAAATTTGTGCTTAACATACAAAACTATTACAACTTGCAATGCACACTCTGTTTTACTCCAGTTACTATATTTGAAGAAGAACCTTGGAAGACAAAATGTAGACAATTAAATCTAAGCCAGGTGATGAAAGTCTTAAATGTTTAGGCAGGTAAAGAATTAGATTTTATATGGTTGCTGAAAAGCATCCCTGGGAGGTGAAGTAGTGGTTCACCAAGATCTTCCACTCCTCTCAGTTCAGTTCTTCACACTCTTGTGAAAAACTTCCATATACAAAGCACCATTCTAGGCCCTCAAATGAGAATCCAGTGATGAAAGAGGCACAGGCACTGCCTGTGAGCTCAATCTGCTGGAGCCAGGGATCCTGAAGCCAAGCTTTCTGCATTCTCTACTTTCCTCCAGCGGCTCTTGTGACCCTTTAACAGAAGGGCTTTGGCTAGCTCATCTCCCACTGGCAAGTTCTAGTTTGGCTCATCACTGACATGCATTAAATCATTTATTGCTTACATGGATCCTTGAGGTATAGAAACCGGAGTTCAGAATGTGTTGGCAGAAGTTATGGTGTCTGAAAATGATTGATTTGTGGACTATCTGCAGCTTCTGATAGAAAAGAAGGAAGCCTGGAGACTTCTAATCAGAGCAAGTGAAGCAAAGGGGGAAGAATCATTCCATTTCACCCACTTATAGCTGACTCCTGACCAATGAGGACAAGGTGCCCCCCTCTTCTGCTGATGGGTTTTCTCTAGGGCTCTCATTTCTGAGCCTATTCTAGGCATGGCTGCCCTCAAGCTGCCCTCCGATGAGGCAGAAGTACTGTTTAGGGAGCTGAGCTAGCTCTTCCAAACCTCTCATGGGAATCTAGGACCAGCATTTGGATTAAAGCCTATGCTCTACTTTGCTCTTATTGTGAGATGGAGTTTTATGCATTGCAGATTCTGTTAATTTGGTGTGGATCATTGAAGCAATTATTCTTTTTATTTAATTACTTCTGTTTTGGATTTCAAAGACATTGTCTCTTCAGTCAGTAAAAAAGTATTAATTGATTTGCTCCATTATGCGGTCAATTCTATTTTACTGCTTTATACATCCTAGGCTTGATGGATCTCACTGTCCTTGGGCCCACCTATTATCCTCGGGGACTATTCCCCAAAACACTTTATTCATAAGTCAATAATGGCTCTTATTGCATTCAAAGGGAAGAATAATTCATCTTCAAATCCCAGGACTTAGCACAAGGAATGGTACATATAGTAGGTGTTCAATAAATGTTGAGTGAATGAGTGAATCACCTTTTCCCTGCCTAGAGAATGTGCTTTGTAAGATTTCACTTTTCAGATGAGACAGATGCCTATAAAGGTTAGCTGCTGGGTTGGTCAGTGGCAGAGTGAAAAACAGAACTGTGGCAGACATTATCTGTGGTCTCCACAGATCCCCCTTTGATATATTTTGGCTTCCCCCCTTCTCAGGCTTCTTTGTGCTTTTTCTTCTAATGACATGCATTTGCCACTCTTCAGAGGACTGCCCTTGAGCTTTGAGAGCCTCTTTGACCATACTTGAAAAGTGGCTGGAGTATACTCTCACCCTTCCCCATCTCCGCTTCTGCACAAGCAACCCTGAGCCAATACTTAATGAGCATCAGAATCTGAAGCCCTGCTCCCTTGCCAAGAGTAGGGACAAACTGTGGTCAAGTTTACATTCCAGAGCTCCCCTCAGAATTAGGCTGAGGCCCCAAATCACATCCTTATTTGTCTTTTTCTCTCTTGCTAGTTTCTCCTAAGAACACTTCCTTAAAAAGTATTTGCATAGAAATCCCTGTGTCAGGATGTGTTTCTGGGGACCCAACTCAGAAAAGAAACAAGGATTCATAATACTTGTACCCTCTGCATCTATCTTTATTCCCTTAAGGAAGAAAACCACTACCTGCTATATAAGCAGTTTTTGTCTTTCCATTCTCTCACCTGGCTTTTACTCAGATCCTTTACTTTAGAGCTTTAGTTTCTTCTTTCCTTAAATTAAAATTTTCCATGCAACCACCCCGAATTTGGTCGGATCATTCTTTCTGCTTTAGGTATTGGGATTCTTCCGGGAGAATACAATAGCTCATTTTCTCTCCTGCTGGAAATGTATTGACTATTGTCAAGGACTTTAAGCTTGCCGGAACTGAAGTCACATTGCCCTGGTGCTGCATATTTAGCTGCACAGGAGCAGAATGTCTAATTTAATATTCTGGAAGGCTTTCCAGATGACTGACCACAAGAACAAACGAACAAACTGCCAGTTGCATAACTTGTCTGATGCACACAGTAAGTGCCAGTGAGAATGATTGTCAAGTGTTAAACATCTTTGTCAGATAAGGCACCAACCTGAGTCTGATGAGTAGCCAAAAAGATGCCCCGGTGCTGTCACATCAATACCTTCGTGAACACTTAACTCCGGTCTCTGCTCCCCTCATTACTACTGAAAATGCTGACAACCACTGAGACCAGTGAATAGTACTGAACAGAAGGGCAGTGACATTTCTGAAATGGTGTTGTCTTTGCTGAAAGAACAGAGGTTCGATTGCATTTGCCAATTCAACAGATTTTCCTGGTGAAAAAAAAAGAGCTGGGTTTGATGTCGGGTGGTCACAAAAATGGGGAATGTGCCTTGGCATTCCAGAATGAGCTGGGTCCCAAGATCTACCCTAAGGATAATATAAACCTTTAAGTTGATGCTCCAAAGCAATTGATTTTTACTAGTCAGTTCCAGATGCTCTAACCTTGTAGTGTATAGGAGTCCCTTGAGATACTCCAACCTGGAATTGATGTAGAATCAGGTTTTCTTTTTCTCCTTTATTTATCTGAAAGCGTAGGTAGTTTGAAAATATTATGGAGTGGAGTTTTTGCAAAAATTTTCGAGTAGCTTCAAGAATACAAAGTATAAAACTGTTCTATTTTATTGCCTTTGGCTCATGACAGTACTTTCCCCACAGAACTTAGCCACCATGTGACTGTTTTGTCAAGAGTGATGGACAGCTCCCACCTAAAGAGCTGGATAAATGAACTTGCACCAAAGGAGAGAAGTCAGCAGGCTTTCTTCCCACAAAGTACTGCTCTTAGACTATGGAGTAGAGGTTGCACATTTCCAAAGGAAATATACCACAAACAGGTCTTCCAATGCTGGGTGAGTTGGCAGGGAAAAAATGTAGTTGAGGGAATGTGAACAAGTGCAAGACAGTACATTTAGGCAGAAACAACCTAAGTTATTCTTTTAGGATCATGATTCCCAAACCTGATTTGTTAGCTAGAGAGCTTGATAAAGATACAGATTCTGATTGAGCATATCTGAGGTTGGACCCAATAATGTAGTTTTGATAAGGTCCTTGGGGAGTTTAATGAGGGGTTGAGAACTGTGGCTTCTTCCTTGGAGAGAATGGGCTAACAACATTGATGTGACAGCAGAAAGACCAACTAAATGCCACCTACCAGTATGTCCAAATCTGAACTGTTGTGCACAGGTCTTTGCATCTCTTGGGAGATCTCATAGACTTGGAAAATTTCCAGGAAAGGCCAATTTTAAAAAGAGCAATTCTTTAAGATATTCAGATGATGAGATGAAAGGGGCTGCAAAATGAAGTCTAAAGAGGAAGTTGACATATTGGAGGCTCAAGTAATTGACTCTGAAAGCAAGGGCTGGAGGTAGATCACTCTGTATTTTATATTAAATGAAACAAGAATAAACAGACTAAGAGAGAATAATATCCAACAAATAGTAAAACATGGATAATTACATTTAAATGAAAACCAGAATCACATGCATTCAATTTCTGGAAGTTGGTAGTGTGTCTACTGTTCATTCATTCATTTATCCATCCCTTTATTTACTCATTTACTGATTCACACAACACATTAAACAGCTACACTATGTGCAAGGCCAGGACTTAAGAAACCTCCTTAAAACTTGAGAGAGAAAGGGGAAGAAATTATGTGCCACTTTTATCTCTTTTGATTTTTACAGTTGTGAAGGAGTCTGCCAATAGCCAAGGAATCTAAGATGCAGACATGGGACTAACTTGCTCAAAACCAGAAATCAGAGAAGTCTGATTTAGAACTCAGACCTCTTTGATTCCAAAAGCTATATTCTTAATGAACATACACCATGGCCCAAAAGAGACACTTTTGAGAATGATGTCTTCTCTCTGGGGATGTGGTCAGACATAGGGTACTAATCAAGAGCCTGTGACTTCAGTCAGCATGGTTGCTCCTATGCCCCCAGACGTCATTTCTGCAGGGGCGGACCCAGACTTCTGCCAGCCTGAGCCATCCACTCTGTTCTGGAATGCTTGTAAACACCCCCAGGCTGCTGGGCTAGGGTGAGTTGTGGAGGGATACAAAGAACTGGCCTTTTCCACATCTGACTTTCAGCAAGTAATCATGGATTGTGGTTTAATTCTTGTGGCTAGTTAAGCCTCTATTAAATTCTCAAGGCTAATCCAGGGCTGGGTCAATTGAGAACTGGCTCAGCTTTTAGGAAAGAGTACCCAGCCAGCTGTAGAGTCACTTTACCTTAAACTTTGTTCAGACTCAGCAGACCAGGAACAGAGTAGTGGCCTTGAGTCTCTGTGATGCTTTCTCCATTGTATGGTGCTCCCTAAGTGTCCCTACGTGGACTTTCACCAAAATGGCATACACCAAGTGGGATGGTGTCACTCCTATCATTATAACCCACATTCCCTTGTCATGTGAACCTGGGACAATAGTCAAAAAACAGGTTCACAGAAGTCCCCCCGCTGTGAAGTCCCTCCTGAGTCATTCAGAGGGCCCCCCGAAGTCTCTCACATGTGATGCCACAAGCAGAGCTCCTAGTTCCAGGGTCCTTTCCCCTTCCACAACCTGTGTTAGTCGTATGGGCCACAAGCCACTACTCTGAGACTCTCTGCTGCTTCCATGGTCAGGTGTCAGTGGGCCTTGCCTGAGATTGGTTTAGGGGGCCCCAGGCCTCCACAATCTTCACCACCACTTTGTGTGACCCCCAGCTATTCTCCCCTCTCTATCACCTTTAGCCACTTGGAGACCTTCTCAGACTCTTTATGCCACCAGTGGTCATGGCGCAATATCATCAGCCACTACTAACAAGCGTCTTCCTTCTGTGCTCCCACAGTCACACCCCTGCCAGGGAATGGAGGTCAAAAGAGGACTCCCTCCATCCTGCTTTTATTATTCTCTGACAAACACACCACAGAGTAGGTCTCTCTGGCTCTCAGTCTCTCCTTTCATCACAGTTTTCTCTCAAGGACAGCTTTCTCTTCCTTGAGTCCTTGCAAAACATCGTAAAGGTAGAGTAAAACCAGAGAAGAAATTGAAAAATACACATGCTACTATACTCAAAATTTGTTCCTGTTCTCTAATATCCAATGTTTTGCTTTTAAACAAGCTAGTCTGCCTCAGCTTTCAATTCTGTATTTTCTCATGAAGGTCCTCCCACTCACCTGCAAATAATCTTCTGGGATCTTCTACATATTGAGATATTCTTTATAGCACATACTTAACACTTTTCATTCTGCACCACATACTCCAAGCAGCCCACTGTATAAACAGACAACCAAATTTACTAAACACGATATTGGGATCACCATTCTTTGTGCTTTTGGTTGTTTTTATTCATAATCCTTTTGTTTAGTTAAGCATCTTTGTACTGAATGGAAAACAGATGTTCACAGACAAAGGAGGAGAAATAAATCAACAAAATAGCCCAGTGATTATATATATATATATTTTGTCCAATCATGTCATAATTGCTTGCTGAGGCCCTAACCATGTACTTGGCCATGTGCTAGGCACAGAGAGGGATGATGAGATAAATCAGGCTTGGTCCTCCTCTAAAAGAAAGTGATATATCTAGAAGGGGGAATGGGGAGAAATCGAGATACTACAGGACTATAATACAAGGTAAAAGAGATACATGGTACACAAAGGATGTATATGTAGAGTGTGATGGGCACTCACATAAAAGAGAGCTCCTCCCTGGCTTGGCAGATCAGATGGCATTATAATTGGATCTTGAGAAATGGGTTGGACTTGGATGTGTGGACGTAAGAGTAAGAATGATTGATGCCCCAAAAGAGAAGACACCAAGAACAAAGGACATGAGGTGGGAAAGTGAGTAATGAATCTCAGGGATAACAGGAAGTTTAGTTTGCTGCAGAAAATGCAAGAAGGGGAATGGTCCCAGATGAGGCCAATGTGGTTGGTATAAAGGCCTTGAATTCCTTACAATGACTTTATTTGGTAGACAATTTGGAGACTATTAAAGATTTCTGAGCATGGAAATGACATGATCAGAGCTGCGAAATAGGAGAATTAATAGGGACCTTGAGAAGGAAAGACAGAGGAAAGGGAGCCCTCAGTCAGGGAGACTAGTTAGGAGACTTTTGTAGTCAGGCAGATGGTGGTCAAGGGCTTGAAAGAAAGGAGGCTCTACATGACAGTCATTTACAGGAGAGAGTCCAGGGACTTGGATCAGAAGGGACATCTGGTGTTCTTGGTTGCATACCTGTGTGTTTGTTGTTAGGAAGTAAAAGCTCTCACTTACCCACAATCTTCCTTGATGCCACACAGAACCATCATTTCTGGTTGTGCAGATGTGAATAGTGTCCCCTATGGTGCTGCAGTGCATAATACACACACTTTTGTGAGACCTCTCAACATAGCTGCCCTCACCCAGAACATCAAACTCAATGAGGTAGTCAGAGCCAATATATATTCAGCCTTTATCACAGACCACTGAGTCCTCAGATTTTTCATGGAGCTGAGACATTAAGAGGAGCAAGTCAACAGGGGACAGCAAGGGAATTGAACTGGGAGAGTCTGGGTGATCCCTTGAATGCTGTCATTCAACCATGGAAAAAGCTCTACAATATGCTGGATTCTTTTTCTCAGTGGATTAGTTAGTTTGATTAGCAGAATCTGGATAAGTGTGAGAAACAGAAAGAACCTTGGTTTGAAAGTCAGACTCAACTGGTATTACAGACTCAACTCACCTACTTGCTAAGTATGTGATCTTTGAGCAAGTAGTCTCTTAAAGGGTTAAATAAGTATTCTGTAGAAAATGAAACAAGCTAGTAGAGCTTGGTGGCATGGAGGACAATGTTAGATAAAATGGTCAGGGAAGGATTCTTTAGGAAGTGACCTGAAACCTGCAAGAAGTTATTCATGGGGTCAGATATTCAAGGTAGAGAGATGGCAAATGCAGTTTTCCAGAGGAAGGTACAAGCTTGGTGTATTTGAGAAGGTCATGGTGGTCATTCCTAAGGCTATCTCAACAACTCCAGGAGAGTTGGATATTATTGTTGTCGATGTTGGTTGTTCAATTTAAGAGAAAATAATTTTGTTGATAAAATTTATAGGGTCATTTTTCCAAATCTAATGAAAACAAAAGAGTGAACAGAATAAATGCAGTGTGGCAACATTTTGCAATTTTTTTTATTTTTTTTATTTCTTTCTTTCATTTTTTTTTTTTTTTTTTTTTTTTTTTTAAAGTAGAGATGAGAACATTATGCAAAGCTGAGAGAGAATCCAATGACCCTGGAAAGCTGGACACAGGCTAGGGCTGAACATAGTTCAAGAGGAGATATGGGTTTCTGCTTCTGGAGACTGAAATCAGAAATGAGAGCTTTATCTGATCACATGAAAGCGGCTCACAGGGCTCTGATTTTATGATTTTACTCTCATAGCTGTGGAAGTTGACCTTTTCTGTGACTGAAGATCAGGTTCAAGAGAACTTCAGTGAAAAACTAAAAACTCATTCTGGAGGGAAATATCCTCATGATGGCAATTGCATTGGATAGTTGCCTTGCTTGCTCTTTAGTTTTTCAGTGCCACAAATTTTTCATCTAGGAGAAAAATGCATAGGAGAGTGACACAGAAGGGAACTTGCTGGTAGAGGACCAGCCTAGGAATCCAGTTCCTCTCTTCACTAGCTGTGGGTCTTTAGAAAAGTTACTGAGCCTTTTGGAGTCTCATCAAAAGAAGGAGAATAATTATATTTGTCCAGTCTTCTTCCTAAGATGGTTATGAGGCTTAAATAAGCATGAAAGCATTTTTTTGCACTATAATTCACTGTGTGTGAGGCAGGGAATAATAGTATATGTGATGTTAGGAAATACTTGGAATTTGGTAAAGATATTGCTTTGATTCAACATTACTGGAGTAAATGATACCGTCTTATTAGCCAGAGTGAAAGATTTCACTGCAGGAGAGAGAGAGACAGAGAAAGATAGAGAGAAAGAGATAGGGATAGAGATAGAGATAGAGATAGAGATGATAGAGATAGAGACAGAGATAGTGCTTGATTGATCTCACATCAATAGAAACATATATTTTAGTTGTCTCTTTATACAGAATAATTTATTGTAGTATTAACTAAATACAAGGTTCTGAATAATCATCTCTTTTTTTCCAGTCATCACATCTGTAAGCATGTACCTGCACATATCTGTGCACTCATAAAGACAAAGATGACACAGATACTTTTCCATTCTCCGATGACTACATGTTTAGTGAAGAGAGCCTGGATCCAGGCAGCTTCTCTGCAGTGCACTGGGTGCCATGTGGTGAACATACAGGGAAACCTCTCAAATGATTTGGATTTTATGACTGTGTTCTTTTCTCCTCCAAGTCGTGGTCAGGAAAGTGTGGTAGTACCAAGTAGCTCTGCCCTTGGGTTTTGGCACTCTCCCATGTTCCTTTACTCAAAATATTGAAACACCACTTTCTAAGAACTATACACATCAGAAGTCTTCTCCCAGCTGTAAAACTGGCAGTCAGGATCCCTGGCTGCCCACCTCTTCTGTAGGCTCTTATTCCCAACAGGAGTCACCTTCCAAGTTACAGAGCAGACAAGTCTGTACATCTACACAGTAGGATCTCATAGGGCCAGAGAAACACTTATCACTTACCCCATCCTGCCCAACCCACCTCCCCCAGGAGTGTCAGTCTGATACTCTGTGTGGGCAGCAGTAGTAAATAGTCCCACATCACAAGACAACCGGGCACATCAACCAGGAAAGGGCTTTTGCATGTAATTGAGTTTCATCTGCTTCTTGATTTCTTTCTCTAGTTGGTCTTTGAATATCCACTTACTCCTCCAATGCCACGGAGTGTACCCCTGGTGAAGCCATTAGCTTCCTGTTCTATCAGTGGTCTTCTGGTTAGCCTGAGGTCATTCCCAATGTAGTCTTCACCCATGGGTTATGTTTCTGCTTTCTTGTGCCACATTACCCAAGTCAGATCCTTCTCTCCTAGGATTTCCATTCAACTATTTGGATACAGCTCTCACAGTACCCTGACTCCTCTTCTCCAGGCTAATCACTCCCTGTTCCTTCACTTACTGCCTCTAAGGAATAGGTTGTCCCAAGCAGAGTCTTCAAAATGAGTCCCTCTTGGCAGAGATGTTAGGGCTGCTTTGCCAGTGGGGAATCAGAGTCCTCCACCCTTGTTCCCTGCCTTTTGTTTGCAAATTGATGAGGATGGAATCATTTAGATCATTTAGGATCAAGATAAGAACAACTCAAGATTTCACAAAGACAAACAAATGCTCATTTTTGTTGTGGTTTTTATCACACCTCCAGTCCCGGCCCGGCAGAGTGCCTGCCATTCATTTGCACAGAAGGTCCTGCCTCCCTCCCATCTGGCAAATAAGAAACCCATTATTGGCTTGATTCTGAGGCCACACTGAATGCCCTGCCCTTGTGGAGCTTCCTCATTAGGAAATATTTGGAAACAACATAAGATTTGTGCAGATACGTGTTTGAGGCCTAGGTCTGCTCTATGCCCTGCGAATCCTAGTTTTCTCATCTCTAAGGTGGGTATGATAAGCCCTTTCTTGTTGGGGTCATGGCAGAATGGTGCAATTCAAAGGAGTTAGTGGAGGTGAAAGCAATATACAAGAGGCTCTCATATATATGAACTGGGCATGCTGTTCTTCCTCAGAATCAGGTTGCAGAGCACCTCCAGCTTGTCCCTATCCATAAGCCTCCACTTTTGGAAAACAAGAAAATCTATTCATTTTAGAACAAAACACAAGGAGCTGCCATGTCATTGCTGAGGTTGACTTTGCAAAAGGAAACATTTCTTTCTGTACCAAGGAAGACAATGATTCTGCAGCCTTGGAACACAGAAATAGCTTCATGCTCTATTCTAAAACCAGAAGCAAGAAAAGTACCCTTGTGGCTGGGAAAAGCTGTGTTCCCAGAATTATCTGCAGTCCCAGAGCCACCAACCAGTCAGGGAAGAGCTCAGTCTGGGAAGGGAATGCTTGTCGATGCTATTGCTAAGCAGAAAAGCCAATGCAGGTCAGGACACTCACCTTCTGCCCAGAGCATACACTTAGAATTTGACATTCACAATGAAAATCTTGTTTTTGCTGTGAAATGGTATTTGTGGATGTTCTACAATTCAGTATTGTCTGCTGAGCTAAAAGAAACCTGGGTGTTTTCTATGCTGCCCAATCCAATAAAACCAAATTGTAGCAATGATAAAATAAGGGGGAATTAAGTTTTTGGAAACTGAAGCCTCAAACTTATGAAATGTGTAGGCTGTATGAGGAATTAAATATGTGATTACATGAATTATAGCAGTGATGACATGAATAATTTTGAGGAACATTAGCACCAGGCTAATGTTCCTCAAAAATAATAGAGCAGAGGTATGAAAATCTCCTGATGTTGGGCATGTGTGAGAAGAGGGATACCTAAAACGTAGGAGAAAGAAGTTCATAGGGTCAAGAGGGTAGAGTTCAGTGGACAGAATTAGTACAT
The DNA here is from genome assembly GCF_015220235.1 of Choloepus didactylus. Taxonomy (NCBI): domain Eukaryota; kingdom Metazoa; phylum Chordata; class Mammalia; order Pilosa; family Megalonychidae; genus Choloepus; species Choloepus didactylus. Next base: position 98,299,632 of record NC_051307.1, on the reverse strand, counting down.
TTAGATATGCTGCTTTTCTTTCCTTCCAAGGAATACAGGCTGGACCAATTACATCATTTGTGGGTTCCAGTACAAAATGAAAATGCAGGGACCCTCAAAAATTAAGAATTTCATGATGGCAACAGCAAAGCATTAACCAAGTGTGGGGTCCTTTTAAGCAAAGAGCCCAGCATAACTGCACAGGTAGAACACCCATGACACCAGCTCTGAATACAGGAGATGATAATTCTCAGCTCCTTTATCAGATTCTTGGCTAGTGAGATGTGAGTGGTAAGAGAGATGTGTGCCACTTTGGGGCCAAGGCAGTGAGAAACCTTTATGTGGTTCTCCAGTTTCTTCCCTTCCCTGCTACAGTAAACATGGAGTCCTTGTGTTGAGTTGCTGAAGGCATCGGATTGCAGCATTCACCACTATGAGGATAGCTCTTCTAGGGTCACCTGGACCAAGAAAGAAATTCTTGTGTGTTAAGCCACTGAGATATGGGACTTGTTTGTTATTGCAGCATACATAAGCCTAGCCTGTCCTTACTAATACTTAGGGGGAAAGCCAGAAGTAGATGAAAAATCTCAACTCTGGAAAGTACTAAAAAAGAAAGGAAACCAGACAGCAAAGATTGGTGTGATGGTTCCCATGCATTTGTTTTCCCATCAATGAAGTATTCACAAATGATCTTTAATATATTACAAATCTGAGTGTTCATAATGCTATTTCCCCTCAACTGATTAAAAAAAGTAGTAGCCTAAGAAGAAACATTGCATATTCTTCTTCTCCTTTAGTGTTCCAATTCCTTGGTCCAGTGCCATCTCGGTCAATTCTTGATGAATTGAACATCCTCAATACTTTCAGAAACCAAGAGGAAAGCACTTCTCTGGGGAAGTGTTCTGCTCTGTAGAAAGTATTTTATCAAACAGATTTTAACTTGTCACTGTGATTTGATAAGTATGCCAAAAATTCCAGGTGATATTGTAAGAGTCTTATTGCTTAAAAATCACTGAAACTGGTCCCTTTTGTCGCCATTTCTCTGTGGTATCAACTCCAGATATCACATTTCCTTCAAAGTTGTTCTTCATTGCTCTCAAATACAGGGTTGCTGTAAGACACTCCCCTGCCACAGCCTGGCATGTCAGAGTAGGAGGTTTGGCTTAGTGGAGGCCAACTGGGGTCATTTGCCAAGGCCCTCTGCCATATCCGATACTGGCTTTTGGATTGATAGCCAAAACACCTTTTGATTACCATCCACAGGGCTCGGTTTTCAATAATGGCCTCCTGCAAAATAGAAGAATTACTCTTTACTATCAGAGGTCAAGCATTTCTAAGCTATGACCCTTGATAGGGCATAATAATTTACTATGGCATTGGCTGCTTAAATTCAACTTGACAAAGAACTTGAGACCTGGACAAATCCAAGATGACTTCAAGGGTAGGGCTGGGCTTCTCAAACTTTTACACTTAAGTAAGTCTTCCAGAAAAGAGAGGTACATACTTTGAAGAATTTGGGGACATAGCTTGAAGTGGCCTGCCTCAAGGTTGAAATTTCCTTGGAGTCTCATATTTAAATTAAATTTAAAATAATTCAAATTCTGCATTCCACTCCATACCGCATCCATATTTTATTTGATATAAAATGACATGTTTAATTACTTACCGCCAAAGAGAACTGATCCTATAGAAAGATGTGCCATGTCTATATTGTAGCTTTGCTATCCCTTGGCAATTCATTGCATAGTAGTGAACACAGGTCAGTGGAACTGGCATATAGGCCACGATCTTAGAGTTGACAGATCTGGATTCAAATCCCAGCTCTGACTCTTACTGTGCTTTGGTGATTAGAAATAATAATTCCTTCCTCCTATGCTTGCTGCAAGGATTATGTAACACCCCTTACAACACAGGGCAAGGCATGACATAGTGCTTCCCTTTCCCCATCCTTCTGAACTACTCATTTAACAAACAACTGTGCACTGGGGCCCTGTTCAAGGCAAGTGTATATTCCTCTGACCTTCACCTACAAGTATTTCAATGAAATGCACCTTTTTTTGGATTATGAAAGATACATCTCTTTGGAAACATTTTGACTGCCAGGTTATTTCATGAGTTAGGCTGAATCTTGAATAAAGCCCAAGATATATTAGGTATGCATGAAGGTTTACCTTGCTCATTTTTAATTTTTTATCATATGTGTTCACAAAGGTTAACCATCTTAGAAGTTATCATGAAAGAAATAAAGAGAAAAATATGAGGAACCAAGCTGTTCCACGGAATTAGAGCTTGTTTTGGTGTCCATCAGTACAGCTTTGCTAAACTGAAAGAGTGCATTCTATAGGATTCTATAAAGTGCTTTGACAGAGATAGTAGTTTTTCTAAAATCCACCCATCTTCAAGATTTGAGTCCCACTGTCCACAGAAAAGATGGACAACAGCTAGTCTAAATCTTTCCTCTAACTGATCATCAGCTGGTAGGCTGTTAAAGCTCCACACAGCCATCTCAAAAGGATCTTGCAGACCTCAGGGCTTACCTGGCTAGACCTGTTATTCTGCTTTCCCACAGCAGGGATTTTTGTCCTCCTTAAATAACAAAAGTACAGTAGTTCTCCTTAAGGCTGGGATAAGGTATGGAGCAGGAGAACTGGTATACCAATAAAAGGTTTTAAAATCTTCAGCAGGCCTTAAAACAAAACAAATGAAACAAAGCACATGGATGCACAAAGACATGCATGATCACAAACACATACACACACATGCAGAAATACATACATACACGCACACACACAGAAGCACACACACACACCCAGAGAAACTTTAGTGCTTGCTTTGGGTTTTTTTTTTTTTTTTTTTCCACAGTTCTAGAACTATGATGACCTATATCACCTTTACCAGGTGGTAGAGGAAACTGAAACACTGAAAGATGATCTATCCTGTCACTCAATATCATAATTTAAAAGCAGAACTAGAAACAAAAGTAAAGCCTTACTGAGATTATGTTTCTTAAAACAAACAAAAAACTTCACTACACTGCTTCTTATGACTTCCTACCCAGATAATTCATACATTAATATACACATGAATAATTTTTAAATTTGGGATTAAAGACCTCCACCTTAGCTTCCATGCCTCTCAGCAGGAGATTAGATTGTGAGAATTGGCAAAGGAAGGTAAGATCTCATTCAAGCCTGTTTGTTTTCTGGGCGACTCTAAGATTAGGGTTAGGGTCAGGGTTAGACCTCAGATGATCAGACAATATTCAGAGCTGTGAAAAAGGAGGCATCCTCCATGCCTGTCCCAAGACCACTGCCACAGTAAACAATCTTGGCCACAGACTGGCCAGGCAGCATGGGGATATCCCAGACAACTATAGCATTCTTAGTGTCTAATGATAGACCCTGAGTCACTGGGGAAAAATATCATGCTCTATCCAAGCTAGTCTGGGGTCTTTTCCTACTCTGCTAGGTTCACTCATGAGGCAGGAAATCATAGGGTCCATAAATTTCTGATGCAACTGCCTTCACCAAAGAGTCAAACAGCTATGGTCTGTCCCTAACCAAAATGGGATGGCAGGGAAATAGGTAACTCCCAGCTCCTGGGGACTGTCTTAGTCACCTGCCGTAGAGGAGCACGGGAGTGAGAACTGAAATCCTGCAATGTGTGTTCTCAGTTTAGAAGGAACCCACACTAAACAACCACGTGCATTGCTCTGTTTCTCATGAGAGGCAAAGGAGAAACTTTATCTTTCCTGCGCATCAGATTACCCTCTCCGCCTGCTGGGGCTGAGCAGGTCACCTCTTACATTTAATAAGTGAATAACCCTTTAACCAGCTCCTATTAGAATAAAGCAGTGTTTTAAAGACTGTAGCTACTTGGATGAATTCTTGCCAGCATAGTTTAATGACAGTTGGAAGAAGAAATTTAAATACAAATAATTTTTAGATTGTAAGCTCCACTATTTTGTCATCCTTATCCCCTAGTAAAGTGCTAAGGAAAAGGCACATGGTCAACAAGTATTTGTGAAAGAAATACTTTTCTTTCTTTCTTTGTTTGTTTCTTTCTTTCTTTCTTTCTTTCTTTCTTTCTTTCTTTCTTCCTTTCTTTCACAAAAAATGAATGAATGTGGTAGATTCAAAGTCAGAAATGGTATCACAAGAGATAATATAACAACAACAGGTAATGTTTATTAAACACTTACTATGTGCTCTTTACTATTCACATTTCATGCTCATAATAACCCTATGAAGTAAGATACTATTATTAGTACCATTTAGAGATGAGGAAACAGAGACACAGAGAAGCGGAGTAACTTGCCCAAAGTCAGACAGCAAGAGAGGGGTGGAGCCAGGATTCAAACCCAGAGCTTGTGCTCTTAACTACAAAAACACTGATAAAGGAATGGCTTCCCAGGAAGAGACTATGGAAGAGTTTATTGCTCAGTTACCCTAGAATCCGTTCCCTCCTGACTCTTCCCTGCCCACCTAAAAGGCAAAAATCATCAATAGTCTAAGCCAATTGGTCCAACCTTTTAGACCATAAACTAATGGCTGAGCAGAATGGCCAGGAGACCCAATTCTAACCAATGGGGCATAAGAGGAAGTCTGCCTATGGGCTGCAAGAAAATGTTTAGCTTCCCAATACAAGGTTTGAGTGTGAGGGAAAAGCTTGCTGGTACCTACTCCTCCCTTTTATTCCTGCACTGAAAACAAATATAATGCCCAACTATGTGGAAGCTGTCCTGCAACCATAGGCAACAATGACAAACATGAAAGGCCAACATGTAAGGATGGTGGGACAGAAAAGTGAAAGAATCTGGACCCCTAATGACACTGTTGAGTCATTTTAACCAGCCCTGAAATTACCTACCTCCAATCTTATTGTCAAATCTGTATCTGTATCAATAAGTATCCTTATTGATTATACCACTGTCAGTTGAGGTTTATTACTTGCCCAGCTGATTCAGGGATGAGGAAAGATTCACAAAGAGGATAATGTGACAACTGGGCCATAGAGAATAGAATAGTATTTCAATATGCAGAAATGGGAGGAAGGATGTACTTAGATGGGAAATAACAAGATCATGACACAGGGATAAGATCTATACATAAGACAATCCTTAAAAGGGCAAGGCCATCTTTCTGCAACTCAGTCTGAGGAAATCCATGGTGATGCTCTTTTATTAATTTGGTTGCTGTGGAGACATTATAGTTTAACATAGTGTGTCTCAAAGTGTGGTCCCTGGACCAAAAGCATTGGAACCACTTGCAACACGTGAGAAATGCAAACTCTTGCACCTACTCCAGAGCTGCTGAATCTGAATTGCTGGGTGTGGAGTACAGCAATCTGTGTTTTAACAAGCCCTCCTGGTGATTCCGATGCCCTTTCAAGTTTGAGAACCATTGGTTTAGCATATAAAAGAAGCTCCAGTACCCTAATTCTATATCCTATTCTGCTACCAGCCTCTGTGAAACTTTAACCTGCTTAATAAGGAAGGTTCTCTGAACTCCTTCCTATAAAGTACTACAATGAAGTCAGTGTGTAGGTGCTCACAGCCTGCCATGAATATACCTTTTACTGGTACTGTCCTGGATTTGTAACTGGGAAAGGGAATCCTGCATCTTCTACTTCATCATGGATACCTTTGCAGGGGTGGCCGCTGCCTAACGTTGGGCTCTGAAGAATGGAGACTGTCTAACAGCACTGAGGAAAGAGAGTAAGGCCATGTAGAGAAAGTAAGAGGGAGAATGAGCTAATTTCACTGAGGAAATTGAGCAAATGGGAGCTGAAAATAAAAGCAAGAAAGAGCTCACTATGACTCTCATTTCCCATCTGTAGGATAAAAATGATACAAGTTAAGTGACAGAAGCCAGGCACCAAAGGCCACATATTGTATAATTCTATTTATTTAGATGAAATATCCAGAGTAGGTAAATCTATAAAGACAGAAAGTAGGGTAGTGGTTGCCAGGGCTGGGGGGGCAGGGGTGGTAATAGGGAATGTCTCATAATGAGTATAAGTTTTCTTTTGGGGTTGATGAAAATGTTCTGAAATCAGACAGTGGTGATAATTGCACAACTCAGTAAATATACAAAAAACCACTGAATTGTCCTTTAAAGCAAACATTTTATGATACATGAATTTTATCTCAATTTTGAAAATTGAGTTGGGTCACTATTTGGGAATTTTACAAATTAATGGCCTTAGAGATCTTTTAGCCCATCTCTCCAGGCCCATTTTACAGAAGGGAAAACTAAAGCCTTGTTTGGAATTCCTCAGAGAAAAGCACAATTGCTCATGCTGTGAAGGAAGGGAGTCCCCTGCACTGTTGAGCCCTTGTCAGCTAAAGCTAAAGCTCTTCCTTTCTCAGACTTCCAAAGAACGCCTCTCCCTACCCATGGGGCTCAGCAGCCCGAGGGCACTTACCTCCACAATAAGGGACACGATGAAATTGGAGCTAAGCATAATGACCACGTAGACCCTCCACAGGACAGGGGTGCAGAGCAGCTGGAGGGAGACAAAGAAGCACAGTTGGTCTGAAGAAAAATATGCACTGGAAAGATGCTCACGGTGTACATTTTCATAGGTTACAAAACTTGCATATAATATACACATATGTACATATACTAAGTATGTCTATGCATGTGTGCACAGAGAAGAGTACAGAAGAAGTATACCCAATGATGGGGGGTTTTGATTGCTGATCTTCCTTCCTTCCTTCCTTCCTTCCTTCCTTCCTTCCTTCCTTCCTTCCTACCTTCCTTCCTTTCCTTCTATCTTTCCTCTTTCTTTTTCTTTCTCTTTCTTTCTTTCTGCCTCACTCTCTTTCCTTGCTGCCTTTCTTTTTCTTTATTTCTTTCTGTTTCCTTTTCATTTCTTTCCTTTCTCTTTCTTTCCTTATCCTTTCTTTTTCTTTTTCCTTTTTTTGTTTCTCCATAATTTCTAAATTTCCTAAAATAAACACAACCACCTTGCAATAAAAATAACGGTAAACGTGTTCATTGTTTTCTTGCTTTGTTTTTTTTATGAAAGGGAGTACAGGAGGCTCTGAGAGTACTTGTCCAATCTCCACATAGGCAGTGCTGCTCTTTTCTCTCTGGTGCCACATCTCTTCTCAGCCGGGCCCTGAGTCAGGGCTTCACTCCCAGGACTGTGCGTTAAGCTGCACAGTTGTGTTATCCTCCAGGGCGCTCACTACAGGTGCAAGTGGGGGCTGTAGCCAAGCTCATCACCTCCCGTCTCTTTCCCCACTTTCTCTGCACCCCTCCCCCCCAGCACCCTTCCCAAGCCTAGCTTTGGGCCTAGGACATACATATGTTCGGTGAATGAATGAATAAAAAAATGAAACAAAAGCTAAGTATACTCTGTTGTGCCAAGCAATACTTCATGCATTGCCTCTTATGCTGGTGAGAGCTAAAATTGATACAACTCTATTGAGGGCAATAGATATCAAAATTAAAAATGTAAATACATTTATAGGAAGTTATCCTACAGATATACTTGAACATGGATGAAAAGACATGTGCACAAGGGTATTTATTGCAACTTTGTTTTTTTAATGGAAAAAAATGTGGAAGCAATCTAAATGTTTATCAGAAGGGGACTACATAGAAATTATGGTCCATATATAAAATGAAACACTATATTGGCATAAAAATAATGAGGAAGCTTTGTGCACTGATACAGAACAATTACTAACATGAACTGTCACATGAAAGAAGCAAAGTGGAGGACTGTGTCTGTGGTTGTGGTAGGGAGAATAAAGGATGAATGCCCAGTTTCACGCATTCACCCTAAAACCACAATTTCTATGGACTGCTCTCAGCCAATACCTGAGCATAGCAGGGATGCTAATAAAGCCCATTCCTGCAAGATTCTGGAATCCACTGATGGGCAACTTCACTCAACTTTCTTAGAACTCTGTGGCAGTCTGAGACTCTACTCAGCCAGCCCTCCTTCCTTCTCTCTCTCTTTTGCAGGGGTCAGATTTGCATCCCAGTGCCCACCTCCTCTGGCTCTCATCTCTTTTTCCCACATGGACACATCCCCTAATAAATCTCTTGGACACTTCATCCCACCTTGGAACCTACATCTCACAAGACCTGAACGAATGCAATTGTTTGCTACTATTTACATTAAAAATGTGGTTAAAGATACACATATAAGTAAATATCTGTATCTTTTTACATATGTATAAAATATCTCTGAATGTATGAAAAAGAAACTGGTGTCGTTTGTTGCCTCCCAAGAGAAAGGAACTGGTGACTAGGGAAGAAGTATGGGAGGGATATTTTCACTATATAACTTTTCTAACTTTTGAATTTTGAACCATGGCAATGTATTCTTATCCAAAAAAAAAATGCATTTTTTAAAAAAGTCAACAGCAACTAGGTTGCAAAGCAGCATGATCCCGTTTAAAAGAAAATAAGCTCCATAAATCAGTATATGCACATTTATAACATATGAATTTCAAAAGACAGAAAGATATAGTGAATAATGATTCTCCTAGCCTGCATATTCTATATTTTCTAAAATGAACACATATTTTATGTAATAATAAGAAAAATAATTATTTTAAAAGTGAGCAACAACTCTTTGCAGAATCCTTTGCAGTTATGCTGGCAATGACTCCACACAGGTTTCCTCCAAGCCAAATAGTTCCCGATTTTGTTATACCAGAGGAACCACCCTCTCTGCAAGAGTCTTTCATATATTAAAGAGCATGATTAAACCCAGTATGTCTTAACCTTGACTTCTGAAAATTAAGAAGTCTTAACTCACTTTAAAAACTCGTAGGCAAAGACTATTTCTTTCCACAGAGTTCTTAATCTCATTTATGGATGATACTTAAAGGCAACAATGGAAATTGCACAGCTAACCACAATAATGCAAATATAAAATAAAACCAAATGTAGATACTAGTTTCCATGTCAAATGTCACTAGGGGTTCTGCCAAGGTATTCCTAGTTTGGAATTCATCATGCACTCTAAGTAATGTGTTCATCTACATTTAGGAACCTGGTACAGGATGATAAGTCAGCCATTCATTCACCATCATGTAACATTGTGCTAGGCACTGGTAGTACAAGAATGAATGAGATACGATCTTAGCCCTCATGAAACTCATCTTCTCAGTAAAAAGGCAAGTAGGCATACAAAGAACTAAGTGAAAAAAAACTCAGTTCCTTTCAGCATCTCTGCTGTGTTTGATTTATTGGTGTAAAGGACATTTAGCAATGATTAAATTTTAATTCAAAAGTAGAATAGTTTAGAGGAATCAAAATATTTGTTTGTCCTCTGTTTGATTATGTAAGTTTTCTGTATCTTGTAGGGTTTAAAAATGTGAAAGAAGTCATGAAGTAAAGTATGGCTCTTTGAAGGTAAGTTTTGCAGACATTAAGTATGAACACACAGAAAAACATTTTAAAGGAGGTTTAAAACACGATATAAATAACAGATTTGAGAATTAACAGGAAAAGTGTTTTGGGAAAAACTTTTAAACATATTCAAAACAGAAGCATTTCAGGGGGGATTATCTCACATTTGAAAAAGAAAATGTATAAATAGATTCTCCAATCTTATACGGATCTTTCAAAAGAAAAATATATAATAATTTTGAAAGTCTGTCTCCAGTTTCAGGAAAACAAGACTAGACTGAATTTTATTGTTGACCAGCTTAAATGAAAATACGGATAAAATCAGCATGCTTTTTAAATCTGCCATCCCAAAAGGATAACTGGTGTCAATAATTCATGGCAATTGCAGTTGTGACCTGCTTCTTGCAGTCAGGTTATTAGATAATGGTAAAGCATCAACATAACCTTGAGATACTTACATCCAAACGCCTATATAATTCTGGAATATCAGCAAATAGAATGAAAAGACACACACCCAGCTGTATGATCAGCACAAGGACAAACATATCTGAGGAAATAAGAACACAGCAATTACTTTGAGAAATTGGCAAATGGAGTGTCATTTCTATTGATAGACATACTCTACATTAACAGTGATTAAATTTACTTATTTTCTGTATCCAAACACAGCATAATATATGGAAAGTACTAATTTCTATACAATGGATCTCACCTCTACAATTTCTATGCATGCCCTGGGTCAAGTGAAATTTTCACATGCATGTTATAAGTTTCACTTAATAGAAGCAAAAAATATTTATAAGTTAACATTGATAAAAATGCATTTTCAGTGAAAGGATTGAAGACATTCAAATGCCTGAATCTCTTTAATGCAGACTCAGTACCTCAACTCCTTTTCTGTGGAAAAAAAAAAAAAGGAGGGCTGTAAATTTTTAAAATTTTTAAATTGCAAAACATGTAGAGGTCAGCATTCAGCTGTTTCTTTATTCCAAGGAAGGTTAAGGGCAAAATAACTTTCCCTGAACAAACACATTTTATGAGAATATTGATCCTTCAACTTGTACTTCTGAATTTTCCCAGTTACACAAAGAAATGCCCCATAGGCCAACCAGGTGATACACCTCTCCTCCACAAGTACCCCAAACCCAGAATGCAAGGAGGTGGGAGGTGCTTTGCCTAAAAGTCTCCACAATTATCTATAGTCAGGTTCCTCCAGGCTGGATCCACTCCTAGCTTGCCAACCACGCAACGTCATCCTGACCATTAGCTCTGTGGCAAGAGACACATTCCAACTGAGTGCTGCGAAACTTCTCCCTGCTTCCTCCAGGATGAATGCTGGCAAGTACTGACAAATAGAGAAATAAATGGGTCTTTCCAATTTAGATTTATGAGGACTCCTGGAGAAAATTTCTGGTGAAGGGAAGAGGTAGAGAAAGAAGCCCTGGTGTTTAGTGCAGCTCCAAAGGAAGGAACAGAGGACTATAAGAATGAGGCTGCACAGTGTGTTCTACAGCATCCTGGAGTGGCTGTCAGGAGAGCCCATATGAAAGCAGACTCTGCAGCCGCTCCCCGAGTGACTTAGATTAGTCTGTTCTCTTCTCTGATGGCCTCTCCCTCCGAACCAATGATTCTACTCACAGTTTGTATATGTGGGCTGCCGAAATGGTTTTCCTTTAGAGAATATGAAAGCCACAATGATACAGTTGATTGTTCCCAAGAACCATATAGTAGTGTTCTCAAAACTTGTGAAGGCACCAATATTTCCAGGTTTTTCTGGAGCAGTTGAAGGAATGGTTAATTTTGAGAGGCTTTCATTTTTCACTGAGCAGGCACTAAAAAGGAAACCGAAGAAGCTAATGAAGTGAGAGGCCATCACATGCCCTTATGGAGCATTTGAATCTATACCTCACCATCCAGACCACACCCAGCAAAGGTACTCAATGCTTCTGTATTTGCCTACACTTCGGGAAAGAATATGTTGAAAAATAAGGAGAAGGAAACCAGCACATATAGACCTATATTTTGGATTGATGGATGGATGGATGGACAGGTGGACCAGAAAGATTCATTTGGTCATTTATTCAACAAATTCTTGTGCACCTATCATGTGTATTAAGGCTTTGTGGGAGAGAAAGAAACAAGCCATGATTCTTCTGTTATGTAGTTAAAGATCTCTGATAATGCATAAGTAAGTTGACCATATAATTAATCATCCAATAGGGACAGTCTTAAAAGGGAAAGGAAAAGACTTGAATAATTTCTTCGGAACGTCAGGCTTAAACTGGAGCTGCCCAGGCGACTATAAGGTATGGTCTCCCTAGATTAAAAAAAAAATGATCCTAGATCATTATCACACAATACAGGCAAAGTGCCAATGAATGACACCATCAAACTGAGACGAGGCCTTTTATTGGCCAGATGGTGTTAGATAGAGATAAGAAAGTGAGACGTTGGAGTGGAGGCTGTGATAGTACCTGTGCATCTCCACAGAATACCAAGGCTGCCTCTGAACCAGGATGAAGCCCACAATGTGCATGGCCAGGCTGAGAAGGACATTGAGGATGACAGAGAGCAGCAGAGGTGGGGAGATCAGCCGGCCCGCGGGTCTGAAGGGTACCAGCTTGGGGTAGGCACCGTTCAGATTCACTACAAAACAAATTCAAGTTTTATGTTTATATGAGAACAGAAAAATGTTGCATTCTTAATCAGTAGGATTGTGTAACTTCTTGGACCCACATATTTGAGAAAATGGACAAGCTGGAGTACATCACAAACCGAGGGAACAAACCCGTGAAAACCTTCAAATTCAAGTCATATAAGGAATGCTTAAAGGAGCTGACATAGACCAGCTGCAAGATATGACTTTTTGTCTATTAAATGAGCAAAGCCCATTAAATTATAGAAGAGGGTGTAACAAAATGGACACTCTCATATGCTGTTTGTGGGCATGTAAATTAATGCAAACCTTCTGAAAGGCAATTTGGCAATAAATATGAAGAGATGAAAAATGTTCATAACTTTTGACACAGTTATTCCACTTCTGGAAATTTACCCTAAGCTGCAAAAAATTCAGAAATGTGGAAGAATATTCAGCACAAAATCATTTACAATAAGCAAAAATAAAAAGTATATGTGCATATGTATTTCTACTAGAACTCAAAATCTTACCACACACACACACACACACACACACAGACACACACACACACATGTGCGTGTGTATAAAGAGAAAACTCACAGAAAAAATGAGAGTTATTTTCAAATATCTGATGGTCTATCCCGGGGAGAAAAATCAGACTGTTTCGTGCCACCTCAAATGGGGTGAGTAAAAAATACATAGAGATTGATTTGGCTCCGTGTGTAGGAGAAATAAGTTAAAAGTAAGGACTGCCCACAAGTATTCTTTCAATCAATTTATTCAGCAAACATTTAATAAGATCCTTTGTTATGTCAGACACTGATAGAAACATTGGGGACACAGCAGAGATCAAGACAGACAAGGTGTCTGTTCTCAGAAAGCTAACATTCTGGTGAGGTGAGGTAGGCAAAAAGTAAGTAAAAACACAAATAAATGGCAATCTCAGATTGTGAAAAGTACTAGAGAATACTTTGCTTGAGGTCCTTCAAAAGGACCTTTGTGAGGTGGTGACATTGAGCTGAGATCTGAAAAACAAAAAAAAGTCAAAGCCATATGAAAATCTAAGTCAGGGTATTTTAGGCAAAGGGAATAAATAGCAAATGCAAAGGAAAGCAAGTGAATGGCGATACAGTTAGAGGTGAAGTTGGAGAATTCGGTAGGAGTCGAATTTTGGAAGACTTTAAATTCTATTGAAAATGGGAATCCAATGGAGCATTTCATGCAAGAGCATGACATGATCAAATTTATATTTGTAAAATGACACTCTTACTATTGTGTAAAAGGTAAATAGAGTTGTGGAGCAGGCAGCAAGAGCACAATCAAGATCAGTTATAAGGTTCTTGCAGGAATCCATGAGAGAGGGGACATTGCTCAGTGACGGTGTCTAAAGTGGAGATGGAGAGAAGGGATTCAGGATACACTTTGGAAGTAGAACAAATAGGAATTTCTTATTCATTGAATGTGAAGGGTGAAGGAAAGGGATAAATTAAGGATGACTTGAATGAGTAGGTAGATAGTGATGCTATTTCAATAGAACGAAAGCTCCACGAGGGAAGGAATTTTGGTTTTTGTTTCCACTGATATATTCCAAGTGGCTAGAATATTAAGTAGCAGAAACCAGGCAGTGAGTAAGTATTTACAGAAATTGTTGAACAAAATCTGGAGATGTATAAAATTAGATGAAGAATAGATTAGGTAAAATCAAAAGTTCTGTTTGGGATGATAAATTTGAGTCCTATTAAATAACCAAAGGGTAGATGCTGATTAGCTACAATTCCAGAACCCAGGATAGAGATCAAGACTGGAGATATAAATGTGGGACTTATCAACATATAGATAGTATAAAAGTCGTAGGACTGGTTGAGAAATCTAGGAAGATGGCGTAGAGTGAAGAGATGAGATAACACAAGAACAAGCCCTGGAACATTCTGAAAGTTAGAGGACAGGTATTAAGAACAGGAGCCAGCAATGGAGATGGAAAAGCTGTAGTTACTGAAGTGGGAGTAAATCCAGAGGGTGTGGTATCACAAAAGCTAAGAGGAGAAACTTTCAAGGAAAGAGAGTGCTGTTGAGAAATCAAATACAATGAGGAGAGAAAAGTGGCCATTGTTGTTGACAGCAAGGGAGTCATTAGTGGACCTTGACAAGAGAAGTGCCAGTGAGGTGGTGGCTCAAGTGTACGTAGCAGTTGCTCCCCTTGAGTGCCTCCAAAAGCAGAGATAAAGTCAGCAGCTTTATTGAGATATAATTCACATACCATATACAAGTCTATGGTTTTTAGTATAGTCACTAGTCACAGATATGTACATCCATCACCACGGTAAATTTTAGAACATGTTCATCAACCCAAAAAGAAACCCCACACTCTATCAATGCCCCTACCCTCCCATACCTGCCCACTCCCACCTCCATCCCCAGCCCTAAGCAACCACTAAGCTACTATCTTTCTCTAGAGATTTTCCTATTCTGGGTTTTTCATATGAATGGAATATTATATGTGGTCTTTTATGAACTGGCTTCTTTCACTCAGCATAATGCTTCCAAGGTTCATCCGAGTTGTAGCATGTCAGTACTTTATCCTACTTTATGACAGAATAATATTCCTTGATATGGATTTGGCCATTTGTATATCTTCTTTGGATAAATTTCTATTCAAGTCTTTGGCCCATTTTTTAAATTGGGTTGTTAGTCCTTTTGTTGTTTGGTTGTAGAACTTCTTTACATATTCCGGATAGTAAACCCTTATTGGATATATGGTTTCCAAATATTTTTTCCCATTCTTTAGGTTGTCTTTTTAAAAATTTCTCTTTTTATTTAGATTCTCAAATTTTTCATTCATCATTTTCCTGATATCTTTTATTTCTTTCTCTGTGTTCCCCTTTATCTCTTTGAGCATATTGAAGATCATTTTTTGAAAGTCTTTTTTCTGTATGTACAAAATCTGGTATTCTTCATCGATTGTTTCTGAAATTTTATCGTGTTTTCTTTTATTTTTAATGGGCCACCATTTCCTGTTCCTTTGTTTGTGTTGTAATCTTTTGATGGATACTGTACATTTTAATATTTTAAAGGCTAATTCTGTGATTTAGTCCCTGAGCTGTCTGTTCCTTAGCTTGTATCTAACTACTGATATGACAGAGACTTACTTGAATGCCAAGAGCCAAGAAAACAAACCAATGCAAAAAACACCTTTCACCATCTTTGCAAATTGCCTCTGTGTTTTCTGGTGCTCTTTTTCAGAGTTTAGGCTTCCTATCCAGAAAATCAGCCCAAGGTGAAAGTGTGGGGTCCTCGCTGTCTTTTCTGAGCCTACATCTTGTGTGGGCTTGGGCACTTGGACTAAAGAAGTACCCTGTGTACAGGAATTGTGGTGCCCTCTCTTCTCCCTATAAAATAGACACAACCCTCCCAGGTGCTCTATTGTATTTCTTAAAGCCTGTGATCCTTTGCCCCAGGCTGTTTTGATTTAATTGTTTCTTACACTGTTTTAGCTGTTTCTGCCTGCAGGACAAGGTATGGGAGCTCAAGTCAGAGACAAGTGTTGTGTTTCAAAATTCCAGACTGCTACCAGATACACTGGTCCCAACATACAGTCACCCCAGTATGTGCAAAGGGGTTATGCCATTCCCTCCAGAACAGGACAGAGACCTTCAGTGGGAGCACAGGCCATGTCCACACCACACTGGGAGGGTGGAGGAGGGACAGCAAGGGCATCTTGAGCTTCTTCTAATGATTTTAGTTGTGTTTTATTGATTTGGCCTTTGTCCAATTACTGCAATCCTCTAACTGCCTCCTAGAGTTTTGAGGAAGATGGCTGTGCCTGTTTTTGCTAGCTGTTGAAAGATTCTGTGGGGAAACAGAACCTTGTAACATTTTACACCACCATCTTGGTTGACCAGACAACTTTGTCCATTTTTAAATTGGGTTATCTGTCACTTTATTATTGAGATATAAGAGTTCTTTATATATTCTAGATATAACTCCCTTATCAAATACATGATTTGCAAATATTTTCTCCCATTCTGTAGTATCCTTTCTTGAAGGTGTTCGAAGCACAAAAGTTTTCAATTTTGATAAAGTCCAATTTACCTGTTTTTGTTGTTGTTGCTCATGTTTTTGAAGTCATATCTAAGAATCATTTGCCAAATCCAAGGTCATGAAGATTAATCCTTTGTTTCTGTCAAAGAGTTTTATAGCTTTCATTCTTACAATTAAATCATTGATCCATTTGGAATTACTTTTTGTGTATGGTATGAGTTAGGAGTCCAACTTTTTTCCTTTGCATGTGGATATCCAGTTGTCCTGCACCATTTGTTAACAAGACTGTTCTTTAATAGTCTTCACATCTTGCCAAAAATAAGCTCTCTACATATATTTAGGCTTTTTTTTCTCTCTTGGGGTCTAAATTCCATTCCATTGATCTATATGTCTATCCTGGTGCCTGTACTACACTGTCTTGATCACCATTACTTCATAGTAAGTTTTGAAATTGTAAAGTGTAAATCCCCCCAACTTTGCTCTTTTCAGTATTGTTGTGGCTATTCTGGTTCCCTTCAAATACCACATGAATTTTAGAATCAGCTTATCAATTTCTACAAAGAAGTCAGCTGGTATTCTGATAGGTATTATGTTGAATCTGTACATAAGTTCAGGGAATAATGTCAACCTAACAGTGTTAAGTATTCTGATCCATGAACATAGGATTTTTTTTTCAGTTTACTTAGATCTTCTTTAATTTCTTTCAACAATGTTTTGTAGATTTCAGAGTATAATTTTTACACATCTTTTGTTAAATTTGTTCCTAGGTATTTTATTCTTTTTGATACTATTGTGATTGAAATCATTTTCTTAATTCCCTTTTTGGATTGTTCATTGCAAGTGTATAAAAATGCAATTTATTTTTTCTTATTGATCTTGTATCCTGCAATCTTGCTGAACTCATTTATTAGTTCTAATAGTTTTTTTTAGTGGATGCCTTAGGATTTTCCATCTACAAGATCTTGTCATTTTCTTCTTTTATTTCCTCCTTTACAAGCTGGATGCCTTTTATTTCTTGTTCTTGCCTAATTGCTCTGGCTAGAATCTCCAGTACAAAGTTGAATAGAAGTGGTGAGCTCCAATATGCTTGTCTAGTTTCTGATATTAGGGGGAAAGATCCAGTCTTTCACCATTAAGTATGATGTTAGTTGTGACTTTTAAAAGCAGAGATTTTGAATAATTTCTAATATAATACATTAGCACAATGACTGCTAAGATCAAAGAGGAAACAGTGTAAAGGTAAGACCATGAGGCATGTAGAAGAGGTAGTCAAACACTGATACTTTTTAATGTGCTTACCCTCCCAGCCACTGGTAGCTGGAGCTAGCTCATACTGGCTCACCAGAGCCAATTGGTAATATTTTAGACCAGTTGTTAAACACAGCCATTAAAAAAATAAATGATATGAAGTCATAATTAAACATATTAAAACAAAGGTAATGAATATTCAAAAGTTATCACTTCCTAATTATTTTACTACATTTTAGTATTATCTATGTTCTTGAGGCTAATAACGCAGGTTAACTTTAAAGTATGTCATAAATATAGTCATTGCTTCCATGAATAAAATATTAAAGATGAGGAAATATTCTTCTAACATTCAAGAACTATTATCTGATTCATCAAAATTGCCCACATCAGTGACAAAAGAATGAAGTTTCAATAAAAATCTTTGTTGTTTTGCTTTCATCTTACTCATTAAGGTAAAGGAAAATATCAACCAGTATTCATTTTGGAAATAATTCAGTCATCAATTGCAACTGTAGGTCAACCATGGATACAAAAGTCTGGCAAAATTCAATGAAAGCAATCTGTAAGAAATAATTGGCAAAATGGAATTTGCAATAGAGTATTGTATATTTTATTATTATTTGAAAATTGTGCATTATGAATTCTTCATTTCCATAAAGTTGATGATAAAGCTATGTGTGTTTGTATATATGTGTGTACATATATATGAATATATAGATAAAGATATAATTTTTTAATCAGTTGTTAAACATTTGCCATTCCCTTCTACCAAATGACAGCATAGAAATGGGGTGATAATAGATTTAGAGATGGAATCTGGAGAAAGTGTGTATACATAACTGTTTGGGAAGATTGAAAATAAGGGGGGTAGTAGCTCATGGGAGATTTGTGGTCTAGCATTAGTTTTTAGAGAAATAAGATTCTAGAACATAATTGTATGCTGCCGGGAATGATCCAGTAGACCAAAGAAAAGTTGATGATAATGGAGAAAGAAGTTATTACATGAACAAAGTCCTTAAGAAGGAGGGAGGAGATAGAATTCAAAATACAGGTGGAGACCTTAGCATTTATGTTTAACAGAGGGAATAGCAAAGAATGTGGGTAAAGATAATAGTGGGAGGGGTGGAAAAATCTCTTAGCAGGGCAACTGGAGAGATGATTCTTATATTAGTTGGGAGCGTTATGATGGCAAGATTATCTTTAAACTGTGTTCTAAATCCTAAGAGACAAAGATTTGTAGGTGGGAAACATAAAAGCCATTTAGCTTCTACAAGTTGGGCACATTTCAACTGTAGCTATACTTAGAAGAACACTGACATCAGTGTTCCTGATTTTCAAGGTGCTTCTTTCATTTTAAATGTTTAGTGACCATTTATGGAAGACCTACATTTTGTGGAAAACAGCAAAATAACTACCAGCTTTTTCTTTGCCAACACTTTCTTTCAACACTAATAAATGAGGCTCCGGTTTCCTCCTTCTCTCAGTATACACCTATGGGAATCATTTAGTCACTGCAGCCTCTGTCCTTCCTGGTAGGTGAACCTTCTGGGGAGAGGAAAGCAAGACGAGGGGAGCACTCTAGGAAGAAAGTTTACAAAGTGCCTTACTTGTAACACCAATAAGAGTCGTAATGGCCAGATCCTGGAACAGAAACTGGTAATTTGAAAGACTATTTGTCTCCTGAAAGGAAAAAGAAAAGAGGCTCAAAAAGGTTGAATTTGACATCATTACAATCCTATGTTGTAGGATTTTTTGAGTAAAAACTGAGGAGGTGGTATGGTCTGAGGCTGCTTCTTCGGGTTGGTGAGGGGTGGTGCTGGTGGGAGAACCCAAAGCCAAGCCTGTGAAACCCTCACCAAGCAGGATGTCCTTCATGTGCTTCTGGGCTAGTCCTTTGTGCAGTGAGATGACCCTTTGTTGAGGATAATGCTTAACTTTACTAGATTGATCTCTGATCTTTTCTATTTTTTAGCACAAAACTTAGGATTTGGTCTAGCACAATAAAATAGTGCATTTCAAATGATAACAAGTGACAAATGTGTGGTGATCCTGCCTACATTTTACCTGATAGAAAGTAACACAACCCACTATTTACATTCTGGGGTGTTGCTAGACTTGATGTTAGAAAGTATTGATGAAGCACGTTGATACATTTGAATACAATATGTTCAGATCTTACATTCAAGCATACTTGCTTTGCTGCCTCCATTCCCCTTAGTGAGAAGGGGATAATGAAATTTCATATTTAACTGAACTTTCAAGCATATTGAGTCTTTAGGATTCTAAAATAGCGTCAAATTTCTTAAATGACATGTTCTTTTCCAAGCCATTCATCAGTGAGTGGGAAAAGATAGAGGTATTCTGAAAGCAATGGGGCTAAAACATTCAACCCAAAAGCAAAAGGACAAGATGTAGAGATTAAGCTAGAAAAGTTCAGCACAAATGAAATAGTACCCTTTTTGAAGAAGTCAGTGCTAACTTGATGAAATAAGCATACAAGTTGGGTGTATAAACAAAAGGCACGTGTTTTCTCCTTTTAT
Source organism: Choloepus didactylus (assembly GCF_015220235.1). NCBI lineage: Eukaryota > Metazoa > Chordata > Mammalia > Pilosa > Megalonychidae > Choloepus > Choloepus didactylus. Next base: position 98,279,809 of record NC_051307.1, on the reverse strand, counting down.
ATCTTGTTAAACAGTAAAAGTCATCAAAAGACCTATGAGTTTTTGTGGTTTGATAAGTCAATTTTAAAATCTCATATGCAAGGAATCAGTGGTGTACTAGAGATGGCTTGTACTAGCTTATTAGAGCTGGTTGCTAAATTTTCAGGAATTTTCTATAAAACACAGGCATTGTTAAAAAAATTAAATCATACAAACTTACCATTAAATAAGTTATATGAAAAACAAAGGCAGTAAATACTTAAAACTCAGTGCTTCCTAATTATTTTACTACATTTTACTGTTCTCTATGCCCTTGAGGTTATTTACATCTATTGTATCCATATATACTTCTGTACATCTCTTCCCAACTCTACATTCATTGATGTCAGGATGGTAGCTTGAAGTCAGCCATGATGGGAATATTTACACCACAGAAATTGGTCAGCATTAATAATCAGGGTTTGTTTCCCAGAAAAATATTATAAACGTTTTATAATATTTCCCAGCACACTACTGCAGAGAATTATCTCCTTAATGAATGGTATGCTATAGTAGAACAACAATGGATCTGGGAATGTAGAGACCTTGTCCAAGCTGGACAGGTGAAAACGTCTGGGAGAGAGGAAGTGTGATGTTCAGTCCTGATCCTCAACTACCCCTAGATAAAAGGTTTGGGGTCAGAGAGACAGAGAACTGACACCAACAACCTTTCCTGTATACATGCATCTATTTCAGATATACTTTCAAAAACTATAAGGATACTTTAAGTGGGGTTAAGGGTATGCAAATAGCCTATTTACACTCTTCAGTTATGAGGCATTGCAAATTGAGAGTGCACCTCCACTTGTTTTAGGTCCCAAGTCATACCCAGTAGAGCAGCAGAACACCAACATACTGAATCATGCTGTACAGAGCCATGTACTTAAACATACAAAATGAGGTAACGAGAGCCGCACGTCCTTCCCTGTGTAAGGAAAAGAAATGAGGTCAGTAATTCTGTGTTGTTCAGCTAAGCTCAGGAGAAAAAAATGAAAAGTTTGATTATACAATTTTTGTCTGACAGACTGGACAGTCTTGAGCCAGTGGCAGTTGGCTGTCATTATGCTAAATGACCAGATTTCCAGGAAAGATCAATTCCAGGCCAGGGTTCACAGGCATTTATCTGGCTGTGCAGTCCAGATTTAATTACTCTTGTCCTTTCTGTGGGCATAATTCCAACTCCTGAATTCAGGGTCAGGGACCTGGGAACTAGTTCTAGATCTCACACCTATTCACTAGTGTGATTTGGAAGGTCATTTCCTCTCTCTGACTCAGTTTCTTCATCTGTGAACTAGGATGTAAATAAGGTTGCGGGTTTGGGGGAGCTATTTTCATGCAGGTGCTTCAGGATTTGGGCTAACATTGGATTCAAATTTCATTTTGGTATTCCCAACTGTAGGAGATTGAATCACGTCCCCCACGAAAGATATGTTCAGGTCCTAACCCTGGTCCCACTGGTGCAAACCCATTTGTAAATAAGACCTCCTGTGATGTTACTAGTTAAGCTGTGCCCAAACTGAAGGAGGGTGGGCCTTAATCCAATATGACTGAGGTCCATATAAGCAAAGGAAGTTGGACACAGAATGAGCCACAGGGAGCAGCCAGAAGCTGGAAGTCAACAGAACCCCAAAGAGAAAGGAGACGCTGCCATGTGATGGAAAATCCAAGGAATCCCAAAGATAGCCAGCCAGAGACACCAACCAGAGTAGGAAGCAAGCCTTCTAGTCCCCGAAACCTTGAGCCAATAAATTCCTGTTGTTAAGCCAATCCATTGTATAGTATTTGTTTTAGCAGCTAGGAAACTAAACTACCAACTATTTCTAAAACTACTAAAAACAATATGCATATTCAAATGTGTCATATATCAAATTTAAGTAGATCAGAGACTATGACCACATTAATCTGTATTCTTCTTGATTGACTTTGAATAAATAGTACATATTTAAACCATTGAATTGATTACTTATGCAATATTACTATTATCTATTTCATTTGGGGAAAAAAGGGTTTAAGTTTATTCGTGATCATGATGATTTCCTCGGATTCCACAATCTGATATCCAAGCCAGACTTTTTTCCATATCAGGGCCTTGCCGCTGCCATTCGCTGTGCCTAGAAGGTGGTTGCTCCTCTTTTCTCACCCCCTTAAAGGAACTTTCCCACACCAAGCCATGTGAAGCAGCCAATCCCACCTCCCCAGTAATCTTACTACCTTACACATTATCCTTTTTATTTCTTTGATAGCACCTACCAAAATCCAACTATTGTCTTTATTATCTACTTACTTGTTTAATCTGGATATCTATCACTGGAATAATGCTTCATGAGATCAATGGCCTTTTGGTTTACTTGCTTTTTGGTCCCCAGTACTCCAACACTGGCTGGCACTAAGTTATGTTCAATAAGTATTTGTGGACAACATGAAAAAAGAGGAAAAGTTGGGAGGAGCTAGCCAAATCATTATTTTAACATGGTGGAAAGAGTATGAGATTTGCAGATAAAACATAGTTAAACAAAATGAATTCTAATTCCATCTCCAACTCTACATGGCTGCATAATCTTGGGCACATCAGACAAATTCTCTGAGCCTCAATTTACTGTTTGTGAAAGATATAACCATTCCTACATCTGTAAGCTGTTTTGAAGTGTAATATAATAGACATTAAAATACTTTATAAACTGTACACATTCTAGTTATTATAATAACCAACATCTGTCCCAGTGCTAACCATCTTGATTATTCAAATAAAATGCAGGAGAAGTACATGTTCTGGGGGAAAAAATTAAAGCAGCAAAAGAAATTTTAATGGAAGCAGCAAAGATGAATAAATATTTTGAAAACTGGCTATGGGAAGGATACTGCAAAGAAGCATAAAGAGGTAAGAGGGAATGAAGGCAAGTAGGGAAGATAAGGTTTACGTCAATTCCCCAGAATAAAACATCTAAGGAAAAAGAGTAAAAAAATAAATAAACAAAAATAAGAGGAATGATGAGCACTTTCAATGCAGTAAAAGTTCCAGATTCTTCTAAAAGTTATTTAATCATTGACTTTTATTGGAGATGCACTGCTCTCTTAGTTTTATTTTTAAACTTGTGGTAAGTCCATTTGGGAGCCAAATATTTGAAAGTACACTCTCAGCCCAAAGACACAATCAAAGTTTCCCTGGTCTTTCCCAGGCAAGGTGATTTGGCCCCTAAAAGTCAGGAGAGATTTAAAAAAAAAAAAAAAAAAAAAAAAAAAATTGGTGGGGGAAGATGCCTACTTACTTGATAAGATGAGGTACGCACTCAATGTTTGGAGTTTTGGAGGTGAAAGGTGAGGCCACAGATGCCTCCTGCTCTGACAAAGAGATGCCCACGTGAGCCATTTTCAAAGCCTGAAAGCAAACAGTCCATTTACTGCTTATGGAAACGGATACTCATCCCTAATGAGGCCACATAGTAAATTTCCAGCTAAGCACCATACTTGGTGGCTTCTGGGCCCAAGAACTAACTAGCCAGGGGATGATCAGCCTTTGCTCAACCTGCCACATGAGGAAGAGCACAGTGAGACATGTAGCCAAAGAAATGGGAATTCTGGAACCAAAATCTAGCCCATCAAGTCTCTTCTGACTACTGAGTCGCTCTGTGGCTTTGCTCAAATCCCTCCCAACTCCAGCATCAGTTTCTCCTTTAAGAGAAATGGAGATAGCATACATGCCATGGAATACTCTCTTTAAAGGGCTCCGGGCAAGTGTAACTGACAGAGATTTTGGCACCACACGCTGGCATGTACTTACCCCACAGTCATTTGCCCCATCACCGCACATACCTACAAAGTAACTAAAAGAGAACCATGTCAATTGCTGATGAGATTGAAGAGATTTTAGATTTTACCAACTAATTTCTCTAAAACGACAAAGTGACCTTCTTTACTTGGGAATCAAACTTATTATTTATTTTGAGGGCGTTTCCCTAGGAGTCTGGTCTGACTAAAAGTAAGTATGACTTAGCAGTTTATATTACGGGTTGAGATATCCAGCACCATTCCTGACTCTTCATATTTCATGTATATCCTGCACTTCACTGTTTAGGGAGCAGTTTTCTCAGCTGTAAAACAGGGATGTTCACATTTATTTATGAGACACAATGGATGGTGGATGGGATTTGAAACCAGAAGATCCGAATCTTTAACCTGGTGACTTTACCATTTTGACCATCATTTTTCTTTCCTACAAAGTGTTATGAATATTAAATGACATGTTCTATGGAAAGGTGCCTTCTAAATTCTAAAACAGTAAACAAGTACTAGTTGCTGCTGCTATTAATACTAACACAAGAGGATATAGCTGTGTCAGCAGTCACTCAACTCAAAATGCAGTGCCAAATTAAAGAAAGAAAACACATCCATGCCTCAGGATGGTTTTCTGAGGCTGGGTGAATATTAATCTCTTGATTTGTTGGCAAAGAATATGGATAGTCTGCTTTTTAAACTATGAACACTCTGACAGCATTTATAGAATTTGCTATACTTTTTGTTCCATTCTGCTTTACTCTCCAGGACTTTCTGAATCAAGAAGTTCATCTGATAGTAGGAAGACGGAGGTGAAGGTGTGTGCAAGTGGTCCAGTGCCAAAAGTAGAGAAAGATCCTGGGACTCTGGAAGGTTCCATAAATAGGAAACAAAGGGTCACAAATAATGGACCCTTTTATTTGGACTGTTCATTCTGTCTGGGAATGGAGACCCTTCATGTTAAAAGGATATTTTTTTTTCTGATTTAGTGGAGAAGATGCTTTGGCATAGGAATGTTTAACTAGTCAGAGGGTTATATGAATCTCATGTCCCACACATATTCCTATACCATAACTGAAATGCTGTCAGCTTATAAAAATCAAGTCTAAATTCTCATTGTCCTTCCAGGATCTGAATGCAAACTACCTTCCCAGGCTTATTTCTCACTATACCTTTCATGCCTCTTTTGTTCTAGTCTAGTGGTTCTCAACTCTGGATGCACAGTCACCTTACCTGGGGAGCCATGAAAACATATGAAACTTTGACTCAGAATCCCTCAAGGGTGAGTCCTGGTATTGTGAACTTTGAAAAGCTCCTTAGGGGACTCTCAGGTGTAGCCAAGGTAACAACCACTGCCCTAACCAAACTGAGTGCCTCCCTATGCCCCTCACACTCCCCTGACTGTCATGCCTCCACGCAGTTCATGCTACCTGAATTGGTAAATAACCTACTCCAGTTTCTGAAATTCTTCCACCAGACTGGATTTCTGCCCAGGCGACATTCTTGCAAAGATGGTCCCATTGATCAGTATCTGTAAGGAACCCAAAAAGGAAAGTTTTTATCATATTAGTGGAGCATGCATGAAATAACTGGTAATACTTAGAACACTGATTTGGTAATGATACTCATGAATGAGAATAAAGTTTGTTTCCAAGGAGCCCTCCTTTAGGTATTAAAATGGACACTGAGATTAGGTCATCAGATATGTGACTAGTGGAGACCACAAATCAGTCAAGATGACTACTTTATAAAATATTTGATGACAATGGTGACCTATAGGAACTTAGCTCATCACCATGGGGCATTTGCTCCTGAAAAAACCTGGGTTTAACAGAATCTTAACTAGTACAGTATGAGAAACTGCAAGATAGCATGAGGTCAGGAACACAAGAAGGAAAGGAGAATACTTCTTGGAAACAGAACTGGCAGAAAAACAGCCTAATGGTGAAATAATGACTATTTGTGCTCTTTGACTTAAACATACTGTTGGGTCTCAACCAACTATGAAACTCAACTGATATTCCGAACTTTACTTTGACTATGAAACATGGATGGTTTGAGGGTTTAAACACCTGTACTAGCTCCCTCAACCTACAGAGTCTAAATCCTTCTGTGTCAAATCTGTGTGTTCCCTACTCCTCTTGGCAGTAAACACAGCTGAGGACTCACTCAGTCTCAAAGTCTTTATTGTTTTTTCTTAAACAGTACCTAAGATGATGAGCTATAAGTACAAAAGATTTCTCTTCAAGTTACACTGAACACAATCTTTCTCTGTTTTGTTCATATGTTTCCTATATACATGCATATGTATGTACACACACACACACACACACACACACACACACACACATATAATTTATCTACCCCCACTGTGGATGTGTTCCTCATCAGAAAGTTTGACCTTCTTCAGTTTTAGTACAGAAGTCTTCTCTCCAAAATCTACCAGAGTTCTCTATTTTTGCCATGCCTTCCTGTATAATTGCAGGCTTTTCATTATCCTGTGAGACTGCCAACCATAGCAATATAGCAATAGCTACCCCAAAGCAATCCTTATGGTATGAAAAGTCACTGACACTTCAGTTCTGTAGATGGTGGAAAACTGGCTAATCAAGTCTACTTATTTCAAATCTAGTAGGAAATGAGACACTAGTAACCTCTGAAAAATATCTGCCTCCCTTATGATGCATAGAACTCACCATTCAATTCTAAATCTCACCTATTTAGAGGTTTAAAATTACATAGGCCCATGCTCTGAAATGAAATTTTCAGCATCTTTATGGGGAGATTGATACGCTTTTAGAATTTACCTTTGGCAGTAGGTTGCTGAAATGTTGATTTATAACCTGAAAGGATTTTCCACTTAGGGCAAAATGGTAACTTCCTTCTTTGTCATTATCAGGGACTTCTTCCTTGATGTTAATGTAATTGTCCTGCAAAGCAAGTTAGGGTTGTTTTGGACTCTCCCACTTGATAAGAGTTAATACCGCAAGCCTATCTGAGCGAAGACAATGAAGACAGACTAGGGTCTCTCTTTAACAGTCACACCCCAGCCCTGATTCCTCAGGGAAGCACTTTCTTTTTGCTGGATCAATCTTTGCACATTGCAGCCACTAGCGAATAGAATAACACTTACTCATGTCCTATTCTCATTCTGATTTGATCTCCTCAGTGAGTCCCTGGGAAAAGCACATTTCACACATTTCAAATGTAAAATACAAAAGCACTGCAGCTTAACAAATATCTCCCCGAAGTGAGAACTTACTGTTTTTTTTTCCTACAGAATTAATATTGTTCCATGTGGATACAACAGAGACGGAATACAGACAAGACGAGATAAACAAGTAAAACTTTTTTTCCCCACCCAGAAGACATAGTCTGATTTTCTGATGCACACAGTAGTGTCTCTCCCAGGGACTGAATCCCTTTTGAACCCAATGGAGTAACTAACAAGCAAGAGAAAAATAAGAAATAAGATTCATAGCTCTGTTTACTATATTCTTTCTCATACAGAGCCACAAATTATTCTTTTTCACAAATTTAAAAGAGTGAATTATTTCCAGCATCCCAGGAAAGCACTGTATCTTAGAGTTCGGTAGGAATGGTATGGGAAACTGACATAATTGAGTTCATCAAACTGCATATGTCAGAAATTTGGGAGAAGTATGTTAATTCTAGGTCACCCATATACCTCTAGTTGTCAAAGCTGCTCAGTCACCAGCACTGTGAGACAAGTTAGTTAATACAGTGGAAGGTCCCTTTTCAGGTATACCTGATTCCCATATCCAATGTGTTTCTTCTCTTCTACTAATTTCCAAGATATTGATGCTGACGAGGATCCAGTGGTTTCATTTGCTTCAATGAGAATGACTTTTTGACTTTCAGAAACCATCCCAGACTTTCGGGCCACTGTTATTGCAGTTTCAAGATTGTCACCTAGAAGAAAGTAAGAACATCCCAAGATGAGGTTGAACCAACTCATATGGGGTCTAGAAGATCATGGTAAGGAATTTAGACCTTCTTTTAGAAGTAAAGAGAAATAACCTTCTAAGGTTTCTTATAGCCCTGATTGTCCATGATCCCATGTCCCCTCAATCACTCTTTTTTTTTTTTTTTTGGTCTTGCAGACATTCATTTGGTTATTTCATGACCTACCAGGTTAGTTTTGCCAAAGAGTGGAAAAGGTAAATAAAAAGGTGAAATTTAAATCTATTATTGTCATTAATTGGTAGCTTTGCAGAAGTTTGTTGTAGTAAAACCCTTCCGGTTTAATATATTGCATGGTGGTTCTATTTCCAGCCAATATATAACAACCCCCTGAAAACTCTGGACAAAAAGTAAACAAAAGTAGGAAGAATGTGGAAGGTAGTCAAAACCTGCAGAAACAGGTTTGACCCTAGAGAGAGCCTCAGTTTCAAAGCAATGCAGGCAGTGAAAAATCCAACAGAAAGCCAGTGTTTCTGGCCAGAGAAACCAGGAAAAGGGGCCCCTGTGGGCTGGAAATTATGAGGGACATCATGGAAAGGAAGGCTGGACATGGGAACAAATTTAGTATATGGACCTACATAAATCCTAGCTTAAACCAGAGCTGTGTATCAGAGGAACTGACCCAACAAAGCACAGTAAAAATTCAAGAACAAAAGTGTGGTATAATCAGCTCCAAAGTCCCAAATAACCCCTGAATGGGACAGACCCAAACAGCTTAGCAGCTTTGAAATCTAAGCTAACAACAGGCAAGCAGAACTTGTGGTTGGTTGCTTGCTAAAATACAAAAAAAAAAGTCAATATTCTCCAGAGGATTTTAAGAGGAGCCAATGTCTTGCAATATAATATTCAAAATTTCAATACTCAAATTGAATATTAAATATTCAATATTCAAAGGATAGATAAATTAACTTGGCTGTGAGTCCATACATGGTGACTGTGATAAATTGAATTATGTACTCCAGTGAAAGACATTTTCTTAATCTTAATCCACATTCCAGTGGGTATGAACTCATGTGTAAATGGGACCTTTTGAAGACGCTAATTTTAGTTAAGGTGTGGCCCAACTGAATTATGGTGGGCCTTAATCTGTATTACTGGAGGCCTCAGAAAGACGAAGTTCAGACACAGTTAGTCAGAAAATGCTGCCCAGAAAGAAGCCAGAAGTCAGTGGAAACTGGAAGAGCAGACACAAGGAGAGAGACAGAACCATGTAACACAGGCAGAGCTGCAAGCCAAGGAACCCCAAGGATTGCAACAAGCCAGGACCAGAATGCTACCGACTTTGGGGAGAAAGCATGGTCTTGCTGAAGCCTTAATTTGGACTTCTGGCTTCTGAAACCATGGGACAATAATTGTTATGCCAACCAGTGTGTGCTATTTGTCACAGCAGCCTGGCAAACTGAGAAACAGTGATGCTATAGCCTTAAAACAGGAGAGGCAAATTGATGACATAAGATGAATTAACAACTTTTCAGAAAGGCCTCCCTTAACTACTGCACCTGAGGTACACAGTTTTCTGTGCCTCATAACCCTTATTACTAGCTGTTTATTTGATTGATTCATTGACTAAGTGAGTGAGTAAATGAGTGATTTGTTTTCCATCTCATCCCATTGGAATGTAAACTCAGTGAAAGCAGCAATTTTGCCTTTTTGTTGCCCATCTCTAACATCCTAATTGGCACATAGTAGGTAGTCAACAATATTTATTAAATGAGTGAATTCGTCTCTATTTCCATACTATATTCTTCCTGTTTTCACAGTATACTTTGTTCTATACCTGTGATCATTACAGTCCTTATCCGGGCGGAGATGAGCTCTTCCAGGACAGGTTTTGTCTCTTCTTTCAATCGATTCTCCAAGATCAGCAATCCCAGAAATATCAGGTCTGATTCTACCTTGTCCCTTGAAATACATATATGATTGAACAGAAATAGCACATTATAGTCTTTCTTACAGGAAGTAAAAAAAAAAAAAAAAAAAAAAGACAAAAATCTACCTGTCAGAGTGATTCCCAATTACTCATTCAAAAACTGTTTCTTAGACCCAAATATGTGCCAGAGACTACTGGAAAAGAAGCCAGGAGGCAACACACAAGTTGTTGAGACATTTACCCTGACTGATTTAAGAGGAAGAGAGTACCTGATGAGCCAAAGATTGGCTTTAACCTTCCCAGAGAATGAACTAAATTACTGCAAAGTTCTCTTCCATCTACTGTGGCTAGCTTGATTTTTATTACCTCACTGCTAGCAACCACCAGAGAGGAGTCCTAGTTCTGGTATGAAACATCATGCCAATACGTGAGGCTCAAGAAAAGTAAAAGAAAATGCCAGTTTCTCCAGAAGCCAAAGTAATAATCAAAACCATCTTAGCCCTAGGAAGTATGAGGTCATCTCTCAACAAATGGCTCCTCTATTAGGGCCAAGCTCCTGGACCTCTTTCTTCCTCTGTTGGTAGCATTGCTCTTCTGCATAAAGTATAAATGTTTCTGCAAGTAAAGGAGGCATCTGGGGTTTGCATCACCACAAGAACATTTCCAAGACATTCCACGGGAACAAGTGCAGGGGAGTAAATCTGGGGTAGTAGTTCAAAAATTCTTTCATGATTCATTCATCTGAGAGCAGAGACCTCTAGCAGACACAAGAGCAAGACATCGGTACTGCTTAATTCTGTTTGAAATACAGATGTAAGCATCACCCAGAAAAGCCCTCCTTGCCTTGTTTGCCATGTGCATCCCAGTGCTGAGCCTCTCCCCTCCCAGGGGCATGGACTAGAGTTAGTTGATCCTTCCAGGAAACTGCCAATACCTCCACCACTGGTGCATGAAGTGGACACAGTTTGAACCACTCACCCCAGAGCATGCTGAGCAGGATGATGGCATTCTCTATTCTTCTGAACAAGGCATTTAACGTGCACCAGGATCTGGTTCCAGATTATCTTTCCAGCTTCAAATATCACTCATTTCTTTACCCACCCTGACCCTCAGCTAAGTTGGACCACTCAACATGTCCGCACATGCTTTCTGCTTAACCATTTCCGAACATTTGCTCTACAATGCTAGAAGACATTCTTCCTTATTTGTATCATAGAAAAGATAACAAAAGCCCCATGATCTGCCATTGAAATCCTTCCTGTATTTTGAGGCCCAATTCACATGCCGCCTCCCTCATAAAGGCTTCCCCAGATAGAAATAATTACCCTCTTAACATATTACTTCTACCTCAATTTAGCTCATTTATGTCCATATATTACGATTATTTTCTCTCTGATATTTCTGTCTCAACTGCTTGAAGCTAAGGCCTGCCTAATTCAACTATGTGTTCAACAACACCCACATGGTGCCTGACACATGGGGAGTGCTTGGCAAATATCTGTCTAATTAAAATACTCTAATTCCTGTTGTGACAATTATTTTCCAGGCAACCTAGGGAAATTCATTCCCTCTTTCAGAAATTCTCCTGCCAGTGGGTTCTCACTGACCCAAAGTCAGTCAGTCTGTCAAGACAGTAACCATTTACTAGTATTTAGTAAGTACAGGAAACAGGACTAAGGAGAAAGGGGGAGAGAAGATGCAGAGAACATAGAAGCCCACGAGAGTTCACATTTAAATGTGAATAAAAGATTAGGCATGACCGCATCAGTTACATGGACGGCTGGTATAAGTACTATGATAGATGTACAAAACAGTCCCATGGAGTCGGAGAGGAAGGTGCAATCAATTCTGAGTGGAATAATTGGAGAAATCTTCCTGGAGGAGGTGATGTTTAGGCTGGTCACTGAAGGATAACTAATTAATGCCTTATTGAGGTCCTCCAATCCATCTAATGGATTTCATAGCCAGGCCTCAGGCTTTAGATATTTTCAGAGACCATATGGCATGAGCCAAACACAAGAAAGTGGCCTCAGGGTCAAATGTCTGACATGCTCTGCAGCCTGCCTCAGCACTCATATATCTGGTTTCTCTGGCTTACAGCCTGTCTTAGTTTGCTAATGCTGCAGAATGCAAAACACCAGAGATGGATAGGCTTGTATAAAACGGGGGTTTATTTCACTACACAGTTACAGTCTTAAGGCCACAAAACGTCCAAGGTAACACCTCAGCAATCGGGTACCTTCACCGGAGGATGGCCAATGGCGTCCGGAAAACCTCTGCCAGCTAGGAAGGCAGCTGGCGTCTGCTCCAAAGCTCCGGCCTCAAAATGGCTTTCTCCCAGGACGTTCCTTTCCAGCAAGCTTGCTTCTCTTCAAAACATCACTCCCAGGTGCACTCAGTTAGTTCCCTCTCTCTGAGTCAGCTCATTTATATAGCTCCACTGATCAAGGCCCACCCCGAATGGGTGGGGCCATGCCTCCATGGGAACATCTCATCAGAATCATTACCCACAGCTGAGTGGGGCACATTCCAAGCAAATCCAACCATCACCAAAATGTCTCCTCACAAGACCACAAAGATAATGGCATTTGGGGGACACAATACATCCAAACTGGCACACAGCCCTTGTGGAGTTCAATGCACAATAATCAGGAAACAAGAGTTCTAATACCAGCTCTGCCACCAACTTGCTGTATGATCATGGATAAATCACTTTCTTTGTCTGGTAATCTATTTCTTCTTTTGTAAGAGGATGAAACTAATGGGTCTTCAAGGCCTCTTCTAACCCTAACACTATATGATACTCCCTTTCATGGATTTTCAATGTGAGCCAGGAAATAAAGGGAAGTCATAACCCCTTTAGAGTTCTCAATACCCACAACTTTCTATAGCATGCTGTCTTTTACTGCTTCCTACACAGACATTAGGCCTGCTCCTGAAGCATCTAAATATAATAAAGACTGATGAGTGTAATACAAATGGAGAATTATCCGTGATTACACTTCATATTCTTTAAATCTGTGTGACTTTTAAAGGATGAAATATGTATGAAGTGGGCCAATAATCCCCAAAGAGATTATGATATCAGTGCTGAAAGGACCCTGAGTAATGACAGAAAAAAAACAGAAGGTTCTGCCCTAATTGGGGATTAGCAAAAGATAGGTAAATTAACTTGACTGTGAGTCTATACAAGGTGATTGTATAAACTGAATAATGTACCCCAGTGAAAGACAACGTCTTAATCTTAATCTACATCCCTGTGGGTGTGAACTCATGTGTAAATGGGACCTTCTGAAGATGTTATTTTTAGTAAAGGGGTGGCCCAACCGAATAAGGTGGGCCTTAATCTGTATTACTAGAGGCCTTAGAAAGAGAGGAAATTTGGACAAATTAGTCAGAGAAGGCCACACAGGAAGAAGCCAGAAGTCAGTGGAAACTGGAAGAGCAGACACAAGGAGAGAGAAAGAAACATGTAACAAAAGCAAAGATGCAAGCCAAGGAACCCCAAGGATTGCAACAAGCCAGCACCAGAATGCTACTGACTTTGGGGAGAAAGAATGGTCTTGCTGGGGCCTTGATTTGGACTTCTGACCACTGAAACCATGAAACAACAAATTTCTATTAAGCTTATCAGTTTGTGGTATTTGTCATAGCAGCCTGGCAAACTGAAACAGTGACAACAGATTTTAAGACAGGAAAAGCAAATTGATGACCTAAGATCAGATCCCATTGGTGAATTGTGTTTAGACCTCACCAGGTTTTGAAAAGTTGGAATTTCAACATCTTTAGCCAGAGCATGTGCTCTCCAGCCTGCACTAGTCCTCACCTTTCTCTATTATGCCATATGCATCCAACAGGAATGTTTTTTGTCACGTGCATAAGCCTCACAGTCATGAGTTTACCACTTGCAAATATGCAAACATTTTATTATAATTATTGGAAGGAGCAGTATAGTAGTCAGAACCTTGATATATCTCTGGTAATAGGCTCTTGGGAAATTAAGTTCTGTTCCCAAATTTGCCACATCCCTTTCCGAACCCAAGATTCCTCTTCTCTAAAATTTCAGAGCAAAACTCAGAGTTCACTTTTAGCTCTCTGACACTAACTTTGACCTGAGTTGATCTGCAACAAATATCCAGAGTTGTAACAGCCAAAGGTTCAGGGATCACATTAAGTTGGCCCCAGGAAGAGTGGCCCAGTAAGTCTTAGGAATCCAACACTCAGTGACTTTAGATGAGCCACTTCCCCTCTGGGCCTCAGTTTGTCCATTCAGAGTGACACTGCAGGGTCCTCTCAGTGATTCTCAGCAGGGACAGTACTGCCTACTGCCTCTAGAAGATGTTTTGTGCATTGCTGAGGGCATCTATACAAGATTTTCTGCAATTTTCAATGTAAAATGAAGAATTATCCTGCATCTCACATCCTTTTTGAAGGCTTTACTGAACATTGATGGACAGTAAAAAATTGTTCATAATTTCATGAACCTAGACCCTAACTCTCTTTTACATATAAATACAAAGTAGCTTTGACCAGTTTTAATATCCTGTTAGATTACCAGGAACATAAATTGAGAGGAGATTGTACATTTTTGTTCAGAACTTTACTAGGAGTTGTTGAGCATTTCACAAAATAATACCACTGACAGCCCGACTACTTGTAGTATTTGAGACCCAATGTATAACACACCAATGTCTGTATGCATTTGTGGCTGTTGCATCCCCAGTGATTCTACACACATGTGCAAGCAACTTACTATTTCATTTTTAGTCCATATTATTTTTTGTGATATATTGTAGATTTGCTTTTATTTTTATCCTATAGATAAGTCATTATATTTGCTTTTTGCAAAGAATATATACTGACAATTTTATATGTTAATTTTATTTAGAATATTAAAGGAAGTATTACAAAATACAGTTGCAACAACAGAATGCTGAGTATGATAGGGTTGAAAATAATTAAATAAAATAAATATAAATAAATATGTTAGACCACCCAGATTTGTGAGTTTTTGTCTAAATGACAAAATGAGCCTTAATTATCTCCACAGGAGTGTTACCAGTAGAGGCTCACACAGAGTATCACACATGGCAATAAAGGTGAAATAAATATGACAGGCTAAAAATAGTGGAAAATAAAATGACAACAAAGAATAATTTTGAATTAACAAGCACTCTAAGCCATTTTCTCTTTTGAACATTCCTATTTTAATCTATTCATATGGAAATTTTCCCTAGAATTACCCCTCAAAAGCTTTTATCTAGATTATGTCTTAAACCTAAGCTATATTTATTTGTTTCAATAACTGTGTATTTATTATCAAGAATTTTTTCAGGGAAATATTATATTTCATAACTTTCAACCAACCTACCAACTGTAATAAAAACATTAGCTACCTGTATTTGGTTCAAAATGGGGACATGACCACAATTTCAAACTCTCTGAAACACTGGTTATTTCATATATCTGTTTTCATAAAGCCGTATGATCACACATTTTACCACTTATGTGACTATTTCTTATACAATCTCCCAGTCTTTGCTCACATCAGCTTTGTTATTTAGGCAGAGCAGAGATGACCATATCACTGTTTACAGATATTCAGACATTTCATGCAGACGAAGCCAGCAAACTATGGTGCTGGGTCCACCGCCCCAACCCCTTGATTCCCATCCCAGACTTGAGCATCTTTCTAACAAACCATTCTGCTTTATAAAAATGCCCCCATTTACCTCATCAAGGCTGTGTTGTGGTGGTCAGTTTCCAGTTTCTTGTAGGCCAGTGCTATGACCCGGAAGCCCTGTGTCGTGTAAATCTGAAGTTCACTAACAAAACTAGTTGGTACTGTTCAGAAAATGACACAGGATTAGTAGGCAATATTTATTCAGCTGGTGCTGGTGAGAAATTCTGTACAAACAGACCCAACTCTTGCCCAAGCAAACACACCTCAAAAAAAGTACACAAGCAAGTGGGTGAGAGCCCTAAATATAACTACATTGTCAGGACTGATCTCTTGGGATCTGGTGAAACTGAATGGAAGAGAGGAAGCATTCAAAAAAAAATAAAAAAAAAAAAAGGAAAAAGGATATAGAAAGAGTAGAGTTCTTTTTCCCAGTTTAACCAACAAACATTTACTGAGTGTCTACTATGTAATAGGTATTCACTATACAGAGACTGAAGCGCAGGCCCTGCTTGGAGAATCTTTGTCTTATGGGGTGACAGCAAGCAAGCTAACAATTACAATCAAATGAGATCCTTGCTCTGGTCTAGGCAATGCAGGCTGCTAGGGAAGCACTTGGTGGTGCATTAGCCAGACTGGGAAGGAGTGGTTGAGCAAGGGATGAAACTAGCACTTAGGCTGAGATAGTGTCAGTCGCTGAGGCAAGGAGGCAGGAGAGAGCAAGCCTTGAGTAGTTAGTCCAGCTTATGGCAATTCCACACAGGATGTGAGGAGAGGAGTGGCAAGGCATATCTGCAGAGTTGAGTAGTGGGTCAGTGCATTAAGGCCATCCTAAAGGAGTTTGAAATGAGCCTAGAACCTACGGGAAGCAACCCAAGAACAAAAGCAGGAAAGTGACAACATATTTTGTGAAAGAAAGACCAATCTGGTCATAGTATGGAGAATGAATGGGGTGGTGGGGGCAGGAAGGGCTGTAGGCAGGGAGTCCATTTGCCAACTATCAAAGTGATCCAGTGGAGGGATGATGAGAGCCTGAGCTGCTGAAGTGACAGGTCTATGGATTAGCAACTGACTAGATAGAGATACTGAGGGAGAGGGAGGGGTCATGGCTAACTCCTCCTTGAGGCGGATGGTGGCATCATTCTCCAATATGGGAAATACAGGAAGAGAGAAAAGATAAGCATGATTTTGGTATTGAATTTGGGATGATATCAAGTCGCCCAATTGGAGATGACTTGTAGGCAGTTAGATTCACAGATTGAGAGTTGCGGTGACAGACTTGAGCTGGAAATACAGATTTGCTAGTTGCAAACCAACTCTACACATTTACCTGTTTCAGGTTGGCAAAAGCTGGCCACCCTCTCTGGTGCCCCTTTCATGAATGCCAGCCGGTCACCGCCCATCTCTTGAACAATGACCGTCATCCTCTGCAATGCTGATGAGAATGGGAACTGATGCAGGATTGCAATTCCTTCCACTGGGACCTGCTTGGGGGATGGGGAACAGAGAGGGACTTATGGACATAATTTCTAGCTATTGGGAATTAACTACTGCTTCCTCAATCCTTTTTAGCAAATAAGAGAAATGAGGTCACGCCAGTTTTCCCAAGTGGAATTCAAAGACACATCTCTGACCCTTCAAGAAATATGGGCCTGAAAGGAGTTCCCGTCAAGTTTGGGCATTGAGGAAACAATTGGAAGCGAGGCTTACCTGGCTGGCTGTTTTGCAGGGTTTAACCACCATGGCATGTGCTGGCACTCCCTTGATGTGGAAATCGTCCCCAGAAATATCCATTTCCTATTTCACAAATGGGATACTTCATTGCAGAGATTTATTTTTTGTCCACCTACTGATACTACGTTCAAACCCTTTCCTTGAGAGAATCCTCAGACCATCTCACTGTATTCCTGGTGTCTTCCCTCGCTCACTGAAGGCAAATCAAACTCAACCCTCAACAGAAAAAAATAACACATTGGAAATGCTGTGGAACTTGAAGGGCAGACATTTCTGAATTATTCATGCAATTTATCCTGCTTTCTCTGTTGGAATGTGCTGTGTAAAGGCTCATTCTCCATTTCTGAAGAGCGTGACTTAAAAACAGTGGGCATGAATAGCCAGACTCACTTTGCTTGAAGCAAGCACCTTTCTATCTTTCTTTTCCTGGAGGTCACTGCTGTTCCTGTCTTCCCTGTCTGTCTAATCTGGCTTGGTCGCCCTCTGGGCAGGGCAGGGCCTGTGACTTACATGGTTAATGTTCAGTAAACCCTCAGTAATTGCTTTAATAATGACCCCAAATTGTTGTCAAAGAAATCTTTACCCAAAGATGTCAAAGTGCTTAGTAAACGTCTCATTAAGTGGCTGACAAAATCTCAAAGAGGAAATTATAATCACTACTGAGAGATACAGAAACAGGAACCCAGAAAGGACAGAGGCTTGACAAAGTTACATCAGATTGTTGCAGAACCATGCACTGTTAGGGTGGAAAGGAAACCTAAAGATTTTTTCCTTCAGTGGCGCCCACACATATGTCACAGGGGCCTAGCTGGCTGAGTAGGTGGGGATGTGAGTTCCCCAAATCCCACCCTTCCCCTTCCATTGCAACCAGAGAAACTCCAACTATATATTGCATGTACTGGGCTTCTGAATACTGTTACCCTTCAAGAAACTATTCCAGTTTCATATTGTTTTGGCTTTTTATGTGCAAACTGATGGTCTAATTCCATCCTCTCCTGTTATAGTCAAGAAAGCCAAGACCCCAACCAGAGAGATGTCTTCCTAGGGTCAGACACTCAGAGCAGGGCTGCGACTAGAACTGGAGAGCCTGACACCTCATCCAGAACTCTGATGACAGCATTTGCTCCCAACCCTTATTCAAAGTTTCAACAAAAGCTCTTTCACAGGCTCCTTTTTGTTGTTTCCAGTCTTAGAAATAAAGTCAATACTAAATTAATGGGAATAAACCTGTTGGTAACAATGAGTCTATGAGTTATTCTAAACACCAGGGACAGTGGTGTTTCCTAATCCCCATATTCTGAAAAGCTGTGAAACAGGATATTGCTCTTAATATGTACAAAGAATTGAGAAATAATTATATAATAATTATAGTTATAATTATAATTATAATTATAACTATAATTATACCTTTGAACTTGTAATATGAGCCAGGCATAGTACCAAGCATTTTTTATGCATTATCTTATTTAATCCTCACAATAACCCTATAATACAAATACTACAATTAGCTGCACTGTACAAATGAGGAAACCAGGCTTAGATTAATTTATCCCTATTGCTATATGGACTCTGTTTTAGAGACCTCACATTTTGTAAGTATTTAATGGCTGTGATAAAGCCTTTATTGATCTAGCATTGAAGAAGCTTTTTAGATTCCCTGAAGAGCAGTGACTTACCCAAGTGGTAGCTTCAAACATTTTGAGGTCCAGAGGGTCTCCCTGGATGGTCCCCTCGAGAAGAATCAGAGAGTGGCAGCTGGCCATGGCCGCGCACAGAGGGCTCCACGGCAAAGCCCTGCCCGAGGCAAAGCTGTGGACTTCCTGGAAGCTAAAGGAGAACAGGGAAATGGCTTCATTCTTACCTACCCTGCCAAAATAGAGCTTTTTGGAAGTGAATACCTTTTTTAAAAAAGCAAATTTAACAAGCTTTTTTGCATTTCGTACCCACTCTCCAATCTCCCCAAATTAACCGTGTTTCATTCAGTCATTGTCCTGAGGTAAATTCAGTGAGTATGAGAAAGGTTTGTGAGGTTCTTTCAAGCTCTTTCTTCCCTCTTTTCCTCACCTATTCTCTCACACTGATTTAGTGCCAGCGGTAGAGAGAGAACAAGAATTAGCTCTCTTAGTTCCGCCCCAACCCCCAACTACTAAACCATTTTGCTTTGAACCTTGTGAGACAGAACGGGCTAGTTTATACTATAGCTATCTGTAAATATGTGGATCTCCCTCAATCAATCCTTCAAGGTGAGGATTATGTCTTTTGTATCTCTGTCTCCATCATATTTTAGCCTATCGTGGACAGCCAACAACTGTATGAGTTGGTTATGGAAAGCTGCAAGACCTTAATGGTAAACAAATGAGCACACACAAAAAATAGTTTTTGAAATAGACTAAGAGTCTTCCCTCTTCCACCCTGGCACTAGTGTCCTATTTCAGGAATCATTTCAGAACTTTCTGTAAAAAGTGGCTACATCTAGAAACTACTGAAAAACAACTGTAATGTCACATGCAGAGTCCTCTCACTGACTCAGAGTTGAGTTCAGCCTCAGTGCCACCAGAGGAATAGACTCTGCCACCTTTCTGGTCAGTCCTGATTAAATGTGCAGCACAGTAGTTGGTTCACAGATCAGCCCATTCTTTTTGGAGGACCCCCAAAGGGCAGAAGAACCACATGTCGATTAGAAGAACTCTACACTGAGACAAAATCTGCTCTTGGAGCCTGTAAGAATTGATTTGCTTTCTTTCCTTCACATGTCGAGTTCTTTCGGATTTATGGAACACCTCTCCTTTATCCCCCTTTATCCTCCCTTCCTCAGGGGTTACACAAGACCTTCCAGATGTCCCTTCAATACACAGTTTCCAGACCTCTCACCTTCCTAGTTACTTTTTCTTGGAGAAAAAATTTATTTGCCATAGTTTGTCTTAAAATGTGATCTCCAGACTCAGACTGTTATTTCTCATGATATGGCTGTATTTTTTAAATACAGCCTTATGTTGTGCTAGCTTATTGTTTTTGAAAGCATCCATATCACAGTGTTAACTCATCATTAAGCCATATTTCTGTGTGGCATCCTCATCAAGCTACCTTTGGCATATTAACAATTCAAAAATCTCTTGTCTTATTACCAGTCCTGTTGGTCATATCCATTATTATGTGTCAAAAGATCAAATTGTCTTAATGATCTGTAATATTTCCCACAGTATTTTAGTGAACATATAAAAGATATTGCCAGCAGTGTGGTTAACACAGAAACTTAAGCTCACATGAGAAAGCAAAACACAGATCAGGAAAAAATAATCTAATTTTTTTAAGAAGACACACACACTGTCATCAGTATGTAACTCTGATTATGGAATTCTGAGTCCCTGGGCATTGGGCTAGACTCTGGTTAGCACAACAAATAAATTCCTGTCATTGTCATCTTATTTGAATATTTATGATTTATAAAGTCCAGGTAGTTTTTGACAGTTCTTGAATTATCAAGCACATTGGGCAGTCCCTTTCTGGAAAGGACAAGAATTGTTAGAGATGAATTCACCTTCAACAAGAAGAAATTTATGGCCTGTAAATCAGGTGCTGACTTTTTACTTAGAATTGAATCTGTCTTCTCTCATTTATTAAACTTTAAAAAATGTTTTCCTTTTTTATTTTAAACTGCTATATTAATCATTTGAAGTCAATTTTAACTTTTTCTTAGGAAGGAAGGAAGGAAAGAAGGGAGGGAGGGAGGGAGGGAGGAAGGAAGTTCTTATTAATCAGTAACTAAACATTTTATCAGCTGTTTTTATTTAAATTTAACAAGTCACTTTTAGAAATAGAAAGTTTCAAGGGTTTTGTGAATAACATGGTGCATATTCAATAAGTAGAGGAGCATTCAATAGCCAAAGAACATTCAATTCATTTTAGCTGAACAAATATTTACTGTGCACCCACCCTATGTGCCTGGTACAGTGATATGGCATTAGGGACACAAATATAAGTAAGAAACAGATTTTCTTCAAGATATTCACAAATTTGAATAAATTCATACTTTTTTTGGTAGAAGTTGAAACAGAAAAATACTAATGAACAAAGACATCAAATGTATGTCCAAATCAACCCTCTACGGGAAACATAAAGAACTTTGGAAAGTTTAACACTTATAAGAGTTTTCTTCTGTAGACTATAGTAGTAAAAGTCACCAGGATCATTTTTTAACTCCGGAAATAGACTTGTTTACATATACGTATCTTAATATAAAAATGTATTAAACCCTAGTAATTAACATATTTTGTGGCTAAATTGTATGCTGTCTGCATAAGGCAGAAAAACCACAAGGTACTTTTGGAGTATAAAACACTTTCTGATTTAGGTTTTAAATGTTAGACACAAATATTTTCTTTACAAACAAAGCATAAATGTCAAATAGTGGGGAGAAAAAGCTGGCTTGAGGCAAAATCAGACATGGCCGCAAGAGGGCCACAGGACAGGGGGGCATACAAATCTACCACACACTAAGCTGAAAAATGCCAAAGCTGAGTTTTCTTGCTAGAAAAGAGGCTTTTTTGGCATCCAGAAGGTTGAGTTCTCAGAATTAGAGTACCAAGGAAAATGAACACAGCACAGTTGTTTCTCTTCCTGAAACTCATTTTGCACAAATCATTGAAGGGTCCTCCTCCCTCCTAGCACATGAAAAGGCTTCACTTTGTACAAGGAATGTTACCTCCTTAAAGGAGAGCATCCCAGTGTTGTGCGAATTATTTATACTAGACCAACTTCAGGTCCCTCACTAATATGCAGGAAGCAAATTACATTTTAGCAATGATTTGAATGCAGTGTCAAAACCTCCCCTTCATCTCTTGGGTTTGTGAGTGGCAGGGGCATGGGGATGGGGTGGGGGGAAATATTTATATCTTGGTGGGACTTTGAAGTATTCAAGAGGAGAAATTAAACAAGCTGCTCATCAAAGCCAAAATCCAAATGTCTCATTAGGAGTTTTCAAGAGAAAATGCAGAGTTCTGGAAAAAGGTAGACTGCAATGCGTTTAGTCCAAGGTACTCACCCATTCCTACCGCAGGGCACAACTCCCCAGAGATCCAAGCCATCCCTTGTCAAGGTGCCTGTCTAAACAGAAACAAACTATCAGTTTACTCTGAAGATCCAGCCGCTTCATTGTGAAGACAAAAAAAAAAAAAGTACATCTGAACAGGAAAGTGTATGTCACAAACATGTTATCAAGGTCATGCTTCAGGGAGGAACACCATCATGTAGCTAGCTGGGCCCCTGAGCCGAAGCTCAGACGAGCTCAGAGCAGTTGTATGGCAAGCTGGCACTTACTCTTTTTGAAACTTAGTTGTCTTCTGTGGCAAAAAGAAGAAAATGATATTTGCCTTGCACACTTTGTAGGGTGGTTTTGAGGGTCTAATGGAAGAGGGACTGCACAGGAAAGTCTTTTGTAAATCTTGAAGAGCTTTAAAATGGGTAAGTCCCAGTTCTTTAAACAGAAGTTAGAAGTATGCCATCGGAAATGAGTAGTAGAAGTCCACTTTTGGAAAGAGTCTAAAGAAGTAGCTTGTCATTTGTCCTCTGTTTTGTAAAAACATGTTTAAGGGCATGTATTTCAGTATAGTATAATGTTTAAGAGCTCAGGTCAAGAGCATGACTGGTTTCGAATACCAGCTGTGTCACTTGGGTGAATTAATAATCTCCCTAAACATTAGTATGTAACATGGTCATGACTGTACAGGGTTGCTGTGAAAATTAAAAGGGATGATGCAAAGACTTTGCTTAATTTAATGTCTGGCATATAACGAGCTAATAATACAGATAATTACTCATAATTTTACTTATTATTTATTCAAATTTATATCACAATGATCTCCACCCTGTTTTTTTTTTTTTCCCAAGTCCAAGAATGATCTGATCCCATAAATAGGTTGTCTTTCCTTCTGATGCTTGTTTGATCATAAAACAATATTGAAATGGTGGCAAGAGCCATGTTAACCTTCTGTCCTTGGTATATCTCTCTGGTACCCCAGTAATAATAAAATACAGCTCTGATCCCATTACTTCTCTGCCATCAAAAACCTTCAATGGTTTCCCATTGTCTAAGGAGTGAGTTCAAATTCCTTAGCCAGACATTCAAGGTCCACAGCACTGTCTCCCATTCTAACGTCCTGCCATAGTCAAAGCCACACACACCATTTCTTTCCTGCCTCCATGTCTTTACCCATTTTCACCTGCCTGCAATGCCCTCCACTTCTATCTTACCCTCTCAGAATTCCCACCTTCACTCAAGCATTTGTGTGAACAGACTAAAAGAGTGGACCAAAACGCAGATACAACAAGGGGCTGGTTGGGAGTAACTGGCTTATAATCAAGGGCAATTTTAATCAGTATACTGCAGAAGGGAAAATATAGTAAGGGTTTGAATGGAGCTTTATTGTAACCAAGTATCATAGTAAGACATAATTAAATAAACTCTTCTCTTTGTTTTTACTCATTCATCAATTCAACAAATATTTATTGAGCACCAACTATATGCCAGGCAATATTCTCAGGATCAGGGATACAGCAGTGACCATAGTAAGGGGTTTAAATTTTATTTTTTATATGAGGATTTTGACTGCTGAAGTACAGGATACCATTTTTAATTAACTGATTTTCATAGAATATCAAAGTTAGAAAGCCTCCAAAAGATTCCCTGATTCAGTACCTACTCTGCCTCCTTTAAACCCCTGAATCTGAGAGCTCTAGAGACATATCTTTCCCAGACCATGCACCCAACCAGAGACAAAATGTAGCCAGGAACCCACGTCCTTTGTGTCCTGCCACATAAAACACTCATTCACGATGACAATGATGATAAAAATCATGATGAGAACAAGGATAAAGCACACATACCTTGTCAAAGCAGACAAGGTTTAATTGTCCACACACATTGATCCTCTGGGGACTAATGCAGAAGATGCCTTTCTTCTTCAGCCTCCTCTGGGCATAGATAATTCCTGTGGTCAGAGCAGCAGGGAGAGCAGGAGGAACTGCAATTGTGATGACATCCAGGGCTTTCTTCACCACCTCCACCAGTGGTTCCTGGAAGATAAAGCCATTCTTTGGCTAGTACAGACAAATTGATAATGAACATCTTTGTGCATATGGTTTTTGTTTATTTCATTAGATTAAATTCCTAGAAATGGTATCAGTGGGCCAAAGGGTATGAACATGCTTATGGCTCTCAACATGTATTTGCCAAAGTGCAAGAACAGATGTATAACAATTCATACCGTCACCAGCAGTGAACAAAGTACCAGTTTTGCCATGACCTTGCCAACAACACTGGGTATCAGGTTTTATTTAAAATTCCTCACTCAACAGCTATAAAATCCTACATTACTTAAATAAATATATTCTCAGGACGAAAATGACAAAATAGCATAAGTAGAAGTTTGAAGAAAAGTGTGCAAGAATAGAGGCATGTTGAAAAATCAATACATAGATTGTCTTATCCCTCTGGATATGATTGTTTTTTGGAATTTTGTACTTATTTTGGTGAACTGGGAGTATATAAGCAGATTTCAGTATTTGGCTTTGTTTCCCAGGTTTGTAAACCAGGCCCCAGTTTAAGGTCAACATGTAGAGTGTGTGTGTGTGTGTGTGTGTGTGTGTGTGTGTGTATATGAGTGTATGTATGCATGTATTAAAACAACAAAGGCAGCTTACCCTACTGTGCACATAGACACACAGAGTGTAGATCATCCCAATGGTTGCTGTCCCCACAAGGCACAGGAGGAACCTGATGGCATCCCTGTAGAGCTTAAAATTCATCGGCTTGGGGTAGAGAATGGATCTCACGAGGTCCCCTTTCGCAGTGTTGAATCCTGAGCAGCAAACACACAAACCACACTCTCAGGATGACAAATCCTGCTACGAGTGCTCTGCTAAACCTCAACACTGCCTTTGTTTTTCTCTAGAGATATTTCAACAATGTTTAAACTCAAAGACATTTGAAGGATAATTAGGAAAACACACAAGTGCTCGAATGCAAATATCTTACCTCTCTCAGAGCTTATTACCCTCTGTCTTCCTTCCCTCTGTTTCCAATCTGATTGCAACCCAGAGACAGGAAAACACCATATCACGTGCAGAGCACAGATTTTTCAAACATAACTTTATTTTAAGGAAATGACTCACGAGCACATAAGAAAAAATATATATTGAATTTGAATCAACTGGCCCAACAAGTACTGATGGAGTCACTTTTCTAATTCTTCTCAGTTAAGTTTTCAGTTCTAGACCTGCCTAGAAAGAACTTGGGATTTGAAGTGAGAATACCTGAGTACTAGGTCCAACTCTGACAATTACTGGCTAAATGATTTTTAAAAGTTCACTTGAATTGTGTGGGCCTCAGCCTATTAATGTTCAAAGTGGGGGCAATAGGCATCTTTGCTCAGCTGGTTTTATATGTGGAAACCATGTGGAAACTGTAAAGCTCATAAATAGTAATTAGTCATCAGTATTATGACTATTACTGAAAGGCATATGCCATAGTTCAACTGGCATTTGGTTTGCTATCAAAGACTGCTCCTTACCTAATAATTTTAAGGCACTACACAAACTCAACAGAACTATTTCATTAAAAACAAGAGCACAAAGGAGGAGATGCTAACCAGTCTGCAGTACCACTGCTTTCACGGCCCCGGAGCTAGCTGCCTTGGCCTGGATAACCTCTGTTCCACAGAAGAGAACATGCCGTTTGCAATCCGCTTCACTCTGTATTTTCCAGGGCACAGAGCTATCCATCTTGGGTAATGGCATTTTAGTTACTGGAATACTTTCTCCTGCAGAAAATAAGCATCCCATTTAGTGAGGTGGGATGTCTTCACTCATTTAAATCATGCATGCCCTCACTCATTACACAACAAACATTTGTTGTGGGCCTACTGTGTGGCAGGGACAATTTAGGTGTCCTAAATTGTCCTAGTTTTTAAAAGGTTTACAGCTCAGAAGGGGAGACAACATGTAAACCATAAGTATAATGCCATATTATAAATGCCATATGATAAAACGGATGAATAAAAATGGACTGGAAATAACCATTTAGGGAACAGTAAGCTGTGCAGACTAAAGTTAGTGGAGAGGGGAATAAAGGAGTCATGAAAACTATGCAGGAGGCAAAGCAAGGAGTGCCCCAAATTTACATATTTAAGCATTTAAACATCTTTCAATAGGCACTGGTGGCAGAAGGAGTTGGAGGAGATACTTGTTTTAATCTGGGGAATAATCTTGTATTTGTTTGCAGTACAGAGATTGAAAGGAAGTCTGGTGAGGTTGGAGGATGCATGGCCAGTTAAGAAACTATCTCAGTAGTCCCAACTGGGCAGGATGAGACCTGAATCAGGGCAGCAGGCTGTGGGAATAGAAAGGAAGTGCTGGAGGCAAGAAATAAAGAACCAAGAAGCTACAAAACTTGGGGAGATTTTGTTATTGGCAGGTTATAGGAACAGAGGAATTTTAAATGGCTTACTGGTCTCTGACTTGGGAGAATGAATAAAGGGTGATGTTATTCATCAACATGGGGATTGTAGGAGGAGAGAAAAAATTGCCTTTGGCCAAAGCGACTTGGAGTGGCCTTTTGGAATGGCCATATCAAGATGCCTTACAGGTAACTGGGCATTATTTGGGGCTGGAGCTCAGAGGAGAGGCCTTGACTAGAGAGATTTTGTCAGATCTCATGAGCTTATAGGTGATAAACTAAAGCCACGGGAAGAGACAGGATGACTTAGAGGTCAAGTGTGGGGTGAGAAGAGGAAAGAACAAGGACCTATCCCTGAGCAATGCTACCAATTAAGGAGCTGAATGAAGGGGAGCAGCAGAGGAAAGTAAATGAGTGTAATCAATAGTAGAAGAACTTGGAAAGAGAGAATTACCTTGGAAAGTTAGGGAGAAGAAAGTTTGAAGAAGGAAGAGGTGGTCAGAGTAGTCAAATGCAGCAGGGAGATCAACAGGAAAAATTTAAAGAAACTACTGGGTTTGAAAATTGAGACACTGATGACTTTTGCAAGGGGAGTGGGAGGGGCAGATTTCAGTGGGTTGACATGCTAATAAATGATGGTAAATAAAGTGGTAAAGGTAATTTTTGCCTGTTCAGAGGAACAAAGCTTGGAAAGCCTTCCAGTGGTCTTTGCAGAGTGGGCAGTATAAAGTCAGAGATATATTCCAATGGACTAAGGCTACTTCCACTTGGAAAACAGTACGTGGCAATTCCAAAAGTCCCAGCATGAGGGGTTTGTATGAATTTATGGATTCCCGAGGTAAGGTAACCTGCAGTTTTTCATGAGTTCAAGTAAGAGGAAAAAGTGTGTCATTGTCTCTATTTCATATTTCTTAGATCTTTCCAGGAAAAATGGATTTGGATTTTAGTGGGAACCATAGTACTTCAGTGTTCATTCCCAGGGTCCCTTTCCATTTCTGTAAAAGACTTTTTGATCCGTCTTTAATTCACAAAAATTTTGACACATCTCGTCATTTACATTATGTGAATTAGAAACTGAAACACCATGATCTTGAACAAGTGAGTTCCCTTCTCTGGACCTCAATTTCCATATC
Organism: Choloepus didactylus; assembly: GCF_015220235.1. Taxonomy (NCBI): domain Eukaryota; kingdom Metazoa; phylum Chordata; class Mammalia; order Pilosa; family Megalonychidae; genus Choloepus; species Choloepus didactylus. Next base: position 98,252,168 of record NC_051307.1, on the reverse strand, counting down.
TGTCAAATGAGGTGATCTCTATATCCCTCCCAGATCCATTATTCTATTTAAAAATGAAATAGGGTTAATCCAAAATACTCAACATATATTTTGAAAGTAGTAGATTTGCTAAATGCTACATCATGGACTTCTCAAGCAGCTTTACATTTTCAAGCCAGGTTAGGAAGAACTTGGACTTGATCAAATGGGTTTCATGATGTCATTAATAGTTTTCAAACCTCCAAATTTATCTGAAGACATACTTTATATAAAAATGCTAAACATAAAAGTCACAGGCAATTCTGAATAATCTAATAATCTCTACAATCTTTTAAGATAAAATGAATGGACTGTAGTAACACTTTATTCAAGAGAGAAATACCAAACAATCAAAAAGTTAAGCTTGCATCAAATTTAACCCATAAAAAGTAGCTTTAATTCAAATTCTTAGATCCATCAAAAGCAGGATTGTTCACTGAAGTTTGTAGGAATAGGAAGGTCTTGTTCTGACTGCCAAAGCCCAGTTCCTACATGTCTTCTGCTAATGCTCACAGCAGTAACACACTTTGCAGTGAGCATCTGTCTTTCAGGTAAAGGAGGAACTGAGACTGTGGTAAGTAGGACTAAAAGAGCAGGGAGAGGCTTTAAGTCATTCAGATAGATAGAACTATACCTGTCAGCATGCCTTCATCTACCACACAGCTGCCATCAATCAGAATGGCATCACATGGCATTTGCACTTTGTTCCCTGTCAAAATCAATAGATCTCCAGGTACCAGGAATTGTGATTCCAGCTCTTGGACTCCAGCTGAAAATGAGACACAAGTTGAGTCAAATGTTTTCCCACAAAAATACAGTACAATATTTATCCGAATTAGAAATCAATGAAAAAGCAAACAAGTCATTAAAACAAAGGATGACATTACTCAACATTGATTCAAAGTCCATCATCAATAAGAAAAAGAGTGATAAATTCATTTACATAAAAACAAAAACCTTGTGTGTGGCAAAAAAATAAGCATAGAGAAAACAAATGACAAATTCATAAAGGCATATTTGAAAAAAATTACAGACAATAGATTAAAATGTCTAACAGAGTTTCTAAAAAAGAAATTAAATAAATGTATAGCAAATTTGCTCACGATATTAACAGTTCACACAGAAAAATGCAAGTGGCTTGCTAATTATTTAAAAAGGTGCTCAGTCTATTCATGATAAGAGAAATGCAGATTCTTTCCTTTCCTCTTTTCTCCCTTCTTTTCTTCCTTATTCAGTCCCAAAACTATTCTGGGACTTCTGGTTTCTGGTCCAACATGTTAAAAGCTTGGAAGCTGTCACTCCCATCCTCACAAAAATTAAAAGCTGAACACACTGAAAATCAAAAGTTTTCTTAGATCCATCTGAGAATTGAGGTCACAGGGCAAATTGCCACCCCTAAAACTATAAAGACAGGCAGATACAAAGAGTCAAAACTTACTTGGAGCAGAAATCACAGAAGGATCCAGCAACTGACAGGAATACTTAAACAGTAATTGACTAATTGCTGGTGACTGCACGTGGCCTAGCCTGAGAGAAAACAACTCCTGGGGGCCCAGCACTAGGGAAACACTCACACTTTTGAGTTTTACCTCTAGACATCCCAGAATGTTCTTAATATGAGGATTGGAGAAAAATCCCTTTGTGCTTCTGGCAGGAAGTGGAGGAAAGTAATCAGTATGAGCATTCTGTTCTCCTTAACAAAGTCCTGGCATAAGGGGAAATTATTTTATCAGGCATAACCAATGCGGGTTTTACCAGAGCCTACCAATGTGGGAAAGAGGAAACACTGAACTCTAAATCTCCTCTAGTCTTTGTGTCTCACTGAAGAGAGGGGGAAAACTGAGAAGTACTTGTGAATGTCACAGCACAGGGGCATAGACTCACTAAGAGGCTGAGACCTAATCATAGGATTATATAACAATTCCTCTCTCCCTACATCTTGTCACTTCATCAGTAGGGCTCTGGGATCATAATAGGGGGTTACAATTGAAAAAACTGCAAGGTTCAGACCCTATTTAAGAAGGAGCCTCTAGGGAAACCCAGAGACAACAGAGGAGACCAAAACAATGAAGCCAGGGAAAATTTTATCCTCTGACACCTACAGAAAACAGTAAATACAACTTAACTCCTGGAAAGATAGACATAAGACCTCACACCAATGGCCTATTTATCTCAGCTCCTTTTACCCAATATATCATGTACAGCTTTCAACAAAGATTACACAGTGTGTTCAAAGGCAAAAAACAATGACTGAAGAGATAAAGTAAACATCAAGTCAGACTCAGATATGGCAGAGATTTGGAAATTATCAGACCATGAATTTAAAATAACCATGATTAATATGCTAAGTGTTCTAATGGAAAAAAAGGACAACATTCAATAATGGATAAGATGGTAAGGTAAACAAATAGATGGATAATAAATTGATGGTAAGGTAAACAGATAGATGGAAACCATAAGAAAGAATCAAAAGGAAATGTTAGAAATAAAAAAAACATGGTGAGTGACATGAAGAACGCCTGTGATGGGCCTATTAGTAGAATGGGCACAGCCAAGGAAAGAATCAGTTGGCTTGAAGATAAGGCAACAGAAACTTCCCAAACTGAAAAGCAAAGAGAAGAAGAACTGAAAAAAATGGAACAGAATACCTAACAACTGTGGGAAAATGACAAAAAAGACTATAACATTTGTGTAATGGGGATAGCAGGAGGAGAAGAAAGAGAAAAGGAAAAAAAAGAAATGTTTGAAGTAATAGTGGCAGAGGATTTTCCAAAACTAATGACTGGCACCAAACCACAGATCCGGGAAGCTTAAAGAACACCAAGCAGGATAAATACCAAAAAACCTTACACTTAGGCATATAATATGCAGGCAGCAGAAGATAAAAGAAAGGAGAAAATCTTGAAAGAAGCCAGAGGAAAAACACCTTACCTACAGAGGAACAATGATAATAATTATCATAGGAATGATAAACTATCAGACTTCTCTTCAGAAACCATGAAAGCAAGAAGAGAAAGTGGAAGTGAAATATTTAAAGGGTTGAAAGAAAAAGTCACCAACTTTAAACTCTGTAATCAGTGAATTACCCTTCAGACAAACAAAAATTGAGGGAATTTTTACCAGTTGACTTGCCTTGCAAGAAATATTAAAAGGAAGAAGAGAGAAGTAAAAGTGTATAGGTCAGAACCTAGTATCTATGTAAAGAAAGGAAAAGCATCAGAGAAAGAATAAATGAAGATAAAATATTTTGTTTTTCTTATTCTTAATTGATCTAACAGATAACCATTACTTTAAACTAATCATAACAATATCTTGGGTGAATATAGCTAATAGATAAGTGGAATTAATGATAACAATGTAATAAGGGAGGAGAGGGAAGAATTGGGAATATTGGTTTTAAGGGTACCTGTACTATTCATGAAAGGGTATAGTATTATTTGAAAAAGGACATAGATTAGTTGTAAATGTATACTGACAATTCTAGTACAACCACTAAAAAATTTCAAAAGAAGTGTAATTGACATGTTGAGAGGAGAGAAAATGGAATAATATAAAATGCTAAATTAAAACCAGGGAAGGCAAGAAAAGAGTAGAATAAAAACAAAACAAAAAACAAGAAATAAGAAATAAAGGTAACAAATAGAAAACAGTTAAACAGTTACAAATGTGATAGGTATTAATCTAACTATATAAATAATTTCTTTAAATGTGAATGATCTACTTATACAAATTAAAAGAGACTCCCAGAGTGGATTTAAAAACTCAAGACTGAACTATATGTAGTCTACACAAAAATCCCCTTTAAATATAAAGACTCAGAGAGATTAAAAGGGAGCAGAAAATGATATACCATGCTAAAACTAATCAAAAGAAAGCTGTAGTCATTGTGTTAATTTCAGATAAAGTAGATTTCCAAGAAAGAAAAATTATCAGGGATAAAAAGGGGCATTAAATAATGTAACAGGGATAATTCTTCAAGAAAACAAAATAAACCCAAATATAAATAAAACAGAGCATCAAAATATGTGAGGCAAAAAAAAGACAGCACTGCAAAGAGAAATAGATAAATCCACTATTACAGTGGCAACTCAGCACTTATTTATCAGTAATTCACAGATACAATGTACAGAAAAAAAGTAAGTATAGAATTGAACTGAACCACACCATCAATCAATTGAATATATTTGATATTTATTGATATTTATAGACTACTTCATCCAACAACAGAATACACATTATTCTCAAGCACACAAGAAGCATTTACAAAATAGGCCACATCTTGGGCCATAAAACACACCCTAACAAATGTAAAAGATTATATATCACACAAAGCATGCTCTTAGACCACACTGGCACTAACCTGGAAATCAACAATGGAAAGACAGTTGGGAAATTCCAAAATTTTGGAGATTAAGCAACACTTCTAAATAACACATAGGTCAGAGAAGAAGTCTCAAGAGGAATTTTTAAAATATTTTGAACTAAATGAGAATGAAAATGCAATTTATGAAAATTTGTTAGATGCAGCAAAATCAGTGCTTAGTGGGAAATTTAGAGCACTGAATGCATTAGACAAGAAAGAGGATCTAAGAAAGATCTATAATCAACTAATCTAAACTTTGATCTACTTTAGGGAAATAAAAAAGAAGAGCAAATTAAATCCACAGTAAACATAAGTAAAGAGGTAATAAAAATTGGAGAAGAAATTAATGAAATTGAAAACAGAAAATTAATAGGAAAAAACAATGAAACTGAAAGTTGGTTTTTTGAAAGAACAATAAAATTGATATCTGTAGCTAGGATAAACAAGAACAAGAGAGGGAAGACACAAATTACTACAACAGAAATGAAAGAGGGGCCACCACCATTGATTTCATGGACTTTAAAAGGATAGTAATGACAAAGCTACAGTAATCAAGACAGCATGGTACTGGCACAAGGGCAAACATGTAGACCAATGGAATCAAACTGAGAGTTCAGAAATAATACACCCTCACATCTATGGCCAACTGACTTTGTACAAGGAGTCCAAGTTCACTCAATGAAGAAACAATAATCTCTTCAAGAAATGGTGCTGGAAAAAACTGGAAATCCATATGCAAAAGAATGAAGGTGGACCCCTACCTCACACCATATACAAAAATAACTCAAAATGGACAAAAGACCTAAATATAAAAACCAAAACTATAAAACTCCTAGAAGAAAACATAGGGAAATCTCTTCAGGACCTTATGTTAGAAAATGGTTTCTTAGACTTTACACTAAAAGTGCAAGCAACAAAAGAAAAAATTGATAAATGGGACTTCATAAAAACTAAAAACTTTTGTAGATCAAAGGACTTTACCATGAAAGTAAAAATACATCCTAAAGAATGGGAGAAAAATATTTGGAGATCATATATCTGATAAGAGCTTAATATCCAGAATAGAGAAATCCTACAACTCAACAACAAAAATATAAACATATCAATTAAGAAATGAGCAAAAGAACGGACATTTCTCCAAAGAATATATAAAATGGCCAAAAACATATGAAAAGATGCTTAACATCATTAGCCATTAGGGAAATCCAAATCAAAACCACAATGAGATACCATATCATATCCACTAGAATGGCCACTATTCAAAAAAGAATGGAAAATTACAAGTGTTGGATAGGATGTAGAGAAATACGAACAGTCATTAATTGTTTGTGGAGATGTAAAATGATGCAACTACTGTGGAAAACCACTTGGCAGTTCCTCATAAAATTAAGTATAGATTACCATATGACCCAGAAATCCACTTCTAGATATATACCCAAAAGAACTGAAAGCAAGGACTCAAACAGATATTTGCACATTGTTGTTCATAGTGGCATTATTCACAATTGCCAAAAGGTGGAAGCACCCAAGTATCTATCAACAAATGAATGGATAAACAAAATGTAGTGTATACATACAATGGAATATTTTGACTGTAAAAAGGAAAGAAGTTCTGTACATGTTACAATGTGGATGAAACTTGTAGACATCATTTTGAGTTAAATAAGCCAGGAACAAAAGAACAAATATTGTATGATGTCACTGATATGAAATAATTAGAATATACAAAATTCATAGACTCAGAAATTGGAACACAGGTTACCAGGGGCCAGGGTGGAGGTGAGGAATGGGGATTTAATGCTTAACTGGTACAGAGTTTCTGTTTGAGGTGGAGGAAAAGTTTTGGTAATGGACAGTAGTGGTGATACAACATTGTGAATGTAATATACACCACTGAATTGCATTTTCAAAAGTGGGTAAAATGGGCAATTTTAGGTTGTATATATGTTACCATAATTAAAAAACTAACAAACATAGAACTGTACAACACAAAGAGTGAAGCCTAATGTAAGCTATGGACTTTAGTTAATATTATAATAATAATAATATTGTTTCATGAATTGTAAAAAAGTTAACATACTAACACAAAATAATAATAGGGAAAGCTGTGAGTGTGAATGGGTGGGAGGTGGTATGTAGTAACTGTATACTTTCTGTGTGATATTTCTGTAAACCCACAACATCTCTAATAAAAAAAAAGATAATAAAGGAATATTAGGAACAACTCTATGCCAACAAATCTGATAGCTTGAATGAAATGGACAGATTCCCTAAAAGACACAATCTACCAAAACTTTTACTGAATCAACAATTAAGAAACTTCCAAAACAGAAAACACCAGACCAAGTGGGTTCATTGGTGTCAAACATTTAAAGAAGAAATGGTACCAATTCTCTACAATCTCTTCCATAAAATAGAAGGAATACTTTCCAACTCATCCTATGAGTCCAGCATGATCCTTATAGCAAAACAAGGCAAAGACACTACAAGAAAGGAAAGTTACAGACTAATATCTGTCATGAAACTAGATGCAATGATCGTCAACAAAATATTAACAAATTGAGTCCAACAATGTATAAAAATAATAATATAAAAGCAAGTAAATTTATTCTAGGTATGGATGGCTCATTCAACATTTGATAATCAATTGATGTAATCTATCACATCAGCAGGCTGAAGAAGAAAAATCATATGCTCATATAAATAAATGCAGAAAAAGTATTTGAAAATCCAACACACATTAAAGAGAAAAACTCAGCAAACTCAGAATACAGGGGAATTTCTTCAACTTGATAAAGAAGATCTACAAAAAGCCTGCAGCCAGCATCATACTTAGTAGTGAGAAACTACATGCTTTCCTCCTGATATCAAGAACAAAAAGAGGATGTTCCTTCTCACTACTCCTATTCAACATCATAATGGAAGTCCTAGCCATGGCAATAAGACAAGAAAAGGAAATAAAATGCATTCAGAACAGAAAAGAAGAAAGAAAACTGATTTGCAGATGATATGATTGTCAATGTGGAAAATCAAAGAACTGACAAAAAAATCCTGGAATTTATATGCAATTATAGCAAATTTTTAAGATACAAGATTAATATATGAAACTCAATTGCTTTCCTATATACCATCAATGAACAATTAGAATTTGAAATTAAAAGCCTAATACCAAAGATATTTGAAGCTAAGGAAGGTAGGCATCCATGCAAGGGGCAGGGTAGGGTGGGGAGTGGGACAGTGCTGAAGGGCATTGAAGCTAGAGAGGATGGAAGGGTGTTTAAATGGCCTAGTGCAGGGTGTCAGAATCCAAGCAGAGTGAGAAGGGCTCCCATGATGACAGTGGCTTGGTGTGAGATGTTGGAGTCTGAACTAGGTAACAAGGGTATCCATGAAGGTCTACAGTAGTGACCCAGTATAGGGTGCCAAATCCCAAGCAGGATGAGAATGGATTGGGGCAGGCAATGATTTCATCCAGGCAAGACTGACACAAGAAGTATATATATGTTGAGACTAATGTGAGCCAGAAATCTTGCTGAAGAAAAGAAGTTACAAATATAGAAAGAGATATAACAAAAGAATCTGTGGTACTAGATTAGAATTGGAGGTATCAGTAAACTCATGGTTTGAGAGAGAGAGAGAGAGAAGGAGAGAGAAAGATTGTGGGGGGAATAATATAGATGTAAATATGTATTTATATATTAATATATACATATTTAATTTGTTTGCTTGCATGTTTATACAGATGTTCCCTAGTTCTGTCTACTGAGAAAGCCTGAGAGCAGTGAAAACCCAATAACAAAGAGTAAATCCAGTGCCCAAATCTTGCTTTCTAAATTCCATTACCCACGCCACCCCCCAAAAAAAATCAGGGTTTCTTAAAGAAATGACTAAATACAAGGCTAGGGCAAAAAAAAAAAAAAAAAAAAAAGCTAAGCTAGAACCTCTTGTGACAAAAAGTAAAGAAGTGCTCAAATGTCAAATGCTCAATGAATGATGGGGACATGCCAAAAAGGTATAGAAACCAGTTTAAAGGGCTCCTGCTGCCCAAATTGGAACAGTATCAGCATCAATGTAAACAATAGTAATGAACTATAATCATTGAATAAAATAGGAATCCATGACTCCATGATGATATGCATAAATGAATAAATTAACAGGAAGAAAATAAAAAGCTTTTCCTTACAGTAAACTGTCAAGTAATTAATGTAGAAGGAAATATGGAATTAGAAAATCACTACTTGGCAACTATCAGAGTAAAACTGATTTTGCCAAGAAACATCAATGGACACTAAAACTAGTAGATGAAAATTTGATGAGAATGGTTTATTTATACAGCTTCAAAGTATTTATCAACAAAATAATTATTAATTACAAACGGAAAAAGAGTAAATTGACAGAGAAACCAGGAAGACAGTATCTTAATCCAAGTTGACATCTCCAGTAATAGGATAAATTGAAAACATGCATCACCTGAGAGGATAAATTGAAAATATGCACCACCTGAGAGGATGCACTAAGAACACAATATCACGTCTGTGATATTCCAGCCAAAAATGCATAACCTGAACTTAACTATGAGGAAACATCAGACAAATCTAAACTGAGGGACGTTTCACAAAATAACAGTTAAGAGTCAAGGTCATGAAAATCAAGGAGAGATTGAAGATTAAAGAGACTTCGTAGGCAAAGGCATCGTGTGATCTTGGATTGGATCCTTCACCTACAGAGAACATTATTGGAACAACTGGCAAAATTTGAATTGGGGCTGAGCATTAGTTGATAATAATGTGTCAGTGATAACTTCCTGATTTTGAAGATTGTGCTATCGTTTCTACAGGACAATGCCTTTGTTTACAAGAAATATGCACCAAATATTGTATGATCTCACTGAAAGTGTGAGGGTCATGGAGCCATGCATCAGCAACTTATTCTCAAATAGTCCAGGAAAAAAATTTATTTGAACTATTCTTACATTCAAAAACAGAAAAAGAATTGAGAAATATACATAAGATAACATTTCTCACCTATCTGATTAGAAAAATCAAAAGGTTTGCCAGCATATTCTGTTGGAAAGACTGGAAAAAAACAGGATCTCTCACTTATTTCTGGTGTGGATGCAAACTGACAGAATCTCTGGAAAAAAATTTGGCAATTTCTCTATAGCCAAACTATATGCATTTATTTTTTAATCCAGAATTATACTTCTTAAAATCGATACCAAAGATACACTGGCAAAAATATGAGTATATGTACACAAGGCTTTTTTCATATATATGTGTGTATATTTTATATATATGTGTGTTTATGTGTATATAAATATAAATATATATATAAAACAGAAGTTGTGAGTTTACAAAACAACCATGATAAATACAGGTTTCCCATATATCACCCCACACCAACACCTTACATTGGTATGGAGTATTTTTACCATTAATGATGGTACTTTTTTTTAATAATTGAACTGTTTTTTAAAACAGCAGAAATATTATGAAAATAGCTCTATCATCCATTATTTATATTAGGTGTATTTTTTCCATATACCACTCTATTATTGCCACCTAGTATTATTATCTTATATTTGTTATAACCCATGAAAGAAAATTCTTATATTTGTACCATTAACTACCATCCATCAACTACGATAGGGTTCACTCTCTGTACAGACTTATGTTTTATCTTTTAATTTTATTCTAGTAATATACACATCCTAAATTTTCCACTTTTAACCACAATCATCTATATAGTTCAGTGTTGTTGATTACACTCACAATAATGTAACTACCATCACCACCATCCATTTCCAAATCTTCATCATCATCCAAAATAGAAATGATGTACAAGTTAACATAAACTCCGTATTTTCTAACCCCAATCTATCTCCTGGTTACCTATATTCTAGATTCCAACTATATGAGCTTGCTTATTATAATTAATTTATAACAGTGAGATCTTATAATATTTACCCTCTTGTGCTTGGTTATTCTACTCAACATAATGTCCTCAAGGTTCATACATGTTGTCACATGCATCAGGACTTCATTCCCTCTTACAGCTGAATAATATTTCATTGTATGTATATATGACATTTTGTTTATCCATTCATCAGTTAATGGACACTTGGGTTGCTTCCAATTTTTGGGAATTGTGAATAATGCCACTAAGAACATCAGTGTGAAATCTGTTCACTACCCTGCTTTCAGTTCTTCTGGGTATATACCTAGTAGCAGTATTACTGGATCATATGGCAATTCTATACTTAGCTTCCTGAGGAAACACCACACTCTCTTTCACAATGGCTGCATCATTTCACATTCCCACCAGCAATGAATACATGTTCCTATTTCTCCACATCCTCTTGAACACTTGAAGTTTTCCGCTGTTTTTTTTTAAATTGTGGTCATTCTAGTAGGTGTGAAATGATAACTCATTGGTTTTGATTTGCATTTCCCTAATAGCTAGTGATGTTGAACATCTTTTTGCCATTTATATTTAGTCTTTGGGAAAATGGCTATTCAAGTCCTTTGCCCATTTTTTATTTGGGTTGTTCATCTTTTTGTTGCTGAGTTGTAGGATTTCTTTATATATTCTGGATATTAAACCCATATCAGATATGTGGTTTCCAAATATTTTCTCCCATTGAGTAGGTTGCCTTCTCACTTTTTTGACATCTTTTGATGCACAAAAATATTCACTTTTGAGGAGATCCCATTTATCTATTTTTCCTTTCATTGCTTGTGCTTTGGGTGTAAAGTCTAAGAAATCATTGCCTACCACAAGATCTTTCAGATGCTTCCCTACATTTTCTTCTAGGAGTTTAATGGTCCTGGCTCTTATATTTAGGTCTTGATCCATTTTGAGTTAATTTTTGCATAAGGTGTGAGAGAGGTGTCCTCTTTCATTCTTTTGCATATGGATATCCAGTTCTCCCAGCACCATTTGTTGAAGAGACTATTAAGTCCCAGTTGAGTGAACTTGGCAGCCTTGTTAAATGTAAATTGGCCATAAATGTGAGGGTTTATTTCTGAATTCTTAATTTGACTCCATTGGCAAATATATCTATCTTTATGCCAGTACCATGCTATTTTTATCACTGGAGCTTTTTAATATGCTTTTAGAATAAGGAAGTGTGTATTCTCCAATTTCTTTCTTCTTTTTCAAAATGTTTTTGTTATTTGGGGCCCCTCACCCTTCCAAATAAATTTGAAAATTGGCTTTTCCATTTCTGCAAAGTAGGCTGCTGGAATTTCAATTGGGATTGTGTTGAATAGGTAAATAAATTTAGATAGAATTGACATCTTAATATTTAGACTTCCAATCCATGAACAAGGAATGTCCTTCTATTTATATAGGACTTATTTGATATCCTTTAGCAATCTTGCTTCATCTCCTTGAATTGATTTAGGATATTTATTTGAACTTGTTTGACTAGTTCCAAATTCTGTGTCTCCTCTGACATTTTAATTCCTTTTTTTGACTGGTCCATATCTTCCTGTAAGTATGGCTTGTAATTTTTTGCTGATATCTTAGCATCTGATTATGTTGATTAGTTTGCTCTGAAGGTCAGTTTCTCTCTCTTGCCTAGGGTTTTATTGTTGATTGGCTTTGTGTTAAGGTACACCTTTGGCTCAGAAAAGACTGAGAGAATGCTTCATTTCACATTTGCCTTGTTTGATCTTCTTGATACGTGGGCTAAATACAGAAAAGAGCACATGCCAATACAGGACCAATTTCAAAAGACTAAAAGATGTTTTTGTAATCCTAAGAACAGGAGCAATATATATGTATTATTTGCATGATTTTTCTATAAACCCTCAACTTCTCTAATAAAAAAAAAAAAACTGGTAAAAAAAAAGAGATAAGACAACTAAATGATCAGGATAGTTTTTTAAAGTGAAGATCCACTTTCAGCTAAGATGGAATAAAAAGGATTTAGATTTATCTTCCTACCTGAAACAACCAAGGAAAACAACACAACCAAAAAATAATGGATTTTAGACACTGAACACAAAACAACAAAAGACCATGATTCCTTGTCAGTATTTACCCATACAGCAACTGTTAAAAAAAAAACTGAGCAAGAGGAGAGAGAAGATGGCAGCATAGAGAGGAGTGGAAGCTAAGCAGTCCCCCTGGAACAACTACAAAAAACCAGAAACAACTAGTAAATAATCCAGAATAATTGCAGGGGGACAAACGAGACCATCCACTCATCATACACCAACCGGAAACGGGAGGAATGCCCAAGAACACAGCATAAAATCTGTAAGTAAAACCTGCGGATCCAAGTCATGAGACCCCCTCCCCCATAGCCCAAGCTGCAAAGCCTCGTGGTGCCAGAGAGAAACTCTCTCCCAGCAAGCGAATACAGCTCAGCTGAGCTCCAACTGGGGTTTTAAGTAGCGAGTGTGAACTGCTCACTACAGGTACGAATCCCCAAAAAACAGACAGAGGCTTTGGGTGACAACTGACCTCGGAGAGCCGGAGGGTTGCCTTGGACTAGGTCTGAAGGGGACTATCTGTTTCTTTTTCGGCTCAGTGGAGAAAGCCCCAGTCATTTTCAGTTTCCAGGGCTGTGACTCAGAGAAGGGTGGAGACAGCACAAGAAGAGAGAGAGACCACTGAAATGCTAATGACCTCCCCCTAGGGGGTCTACCTTCTCTAAGAGGAAAGGGGTGGGGCCCTTTCCATTCAGAACCAGACCCCAGAGCCTGGGGGAACACAGCCATACCTCCTCACACTAGTCAAGAATTATAGGCTAACAGGCATCACCTGCTGGGCAGAAAAGCACAGTGACCTGAGGCATCACAGGGTGGAGCAATGTTCTATGACACACCCTCAAGGAAACCAGATACTGAATATTTCTTCCCTCTGGGACCTGAGCCTGTTCTGGTCTGGGAAAACCTGATTTGGATAACCAAGGAAATCATGCCTAGACAACAGAAAATTACAACCTACACTAAGAAAAACAAAGTTATGGCCCAGTCAAAGGAACAAATGTACACTTCAACTGAGATAACAGGAATTTAAACAACTAATGCTAAACCAATTCAAAAAGTCTAGAGAAGATATTGCAAAAGATATAGAGGCTGTAAGGAAACACTGGGCATATATTAGGCAGAAATCGAAAGTTCAAAAAAACAACTAGTAGAATCTATGGAAATGAAAGGCACAACACAAGAGATGAAAGACACAATGGAAACATACAACAGCAGATCTCAAGAGGCAGAAGAAAACACTCAGGAACTGGAGAACAAAACACCTGAAAGCCTACATGCAAAGGTGCAGATGGAGAAAAGAATGAAAAAATATGAGCAATGTCTCCGGGAACTCAAGGATGAAACAAAGTACAATAATGTACATATCATTGGTGCCCCAGAAGGAGAAGAGAAGGGAAAAGGGGAAGAAGCAATAATAGAGGAAATAATTAATGAAAATTTCCCATCTCTTATGAAGGACATAAAATTACAGATCCAAGAAGTGCAGCGTACTCCAAACAGAAGAGATCTGAATAGACCTACGCCAAGACACTTAATAATCAGATTATCAAATGTCAAAGGCAAAGAGAGAATCCTGAAAGCAGCAAGAGAAAAGCGATCCATTACATACAAAGGAAGCTTAATAAGACTATGTGTGGATCTCTCAGCAGAAACCATGGAGGCAAGAAGGAAGTGGTGTGATATATTTAAGATACTGAAAGAGAAAAACCGCCAACCAAGAATCCTGTATCCAGCAAAGCTGTCCTTCAAATATAAGGGAGAGCTCAAAATATTTTCTGACAAACAGACAATGAGAGACTTTGTGAACAAGACACCCACCCTACAGGAATTACTAAAGGGAGCACTACAGAGTGATAGAAGACAGGAGTGCATGGTTTGGAACACAATTTTGGGAAATGGTAGCACAACAATGTAAGTACACTGAACAAAGATAACTATGAATACTTTTGAGAGAGGAAGGTGGGGAGCATGTGAGACACCACAAGAAAGGAGGAAAGATAAAGACTGGGACTGTGTAACTTGGTGACATCTAGAGTATTCAACAGTTGTGATAAAATGTACAAATATGTTCTTTTATGAGGAAGAACAAGTAAATGTCAGCCTTGCAAGGGGTTAAAAATGGGGATTGGGGGAGGGATGCAATCAACATAAACTAGAGACTGTAACTAATAGAATCATTGTATTATGCTTCCTTTAATGTAACAAAGGTAATATACCAAGGTAAATGCAGATAAGAGGGGGGGATAGGGGAGGCATGTTAGACACTTGACATTGGTGGTATTGTCTGATTCTTTACTCTACTTTAAGGTTATTTTTCCTTTTGCTCCTTCCTAGCTGTCATTTTTTTTCCCTCTTTCTTTTGCCTCTCTACCTTCTTTGACTCTCCCTCCTTCCTTGTGGAAGAAATGTAGATGCCCTTATATAGACAGTGGTGAAGGTGGTGAACACATAAATATATGACCATACAGAGAAACATTGATTATTTACTTAGGATAGAATGTATCGTGAGTGAACAAAACCATATTAAAAAAAAAATGAGTTGATGACAAAACCTCGAGGGCGATATACTGAGTGAAATAAGCCAGACACATAAGGACAATTATTGCAGGGTCTCACTGATAGGAACTAATTATAATATGTAAACTCATAGACATGAAATATAGGGTACCAAGATATAGGATGAGGCTTAAGAATGGGGAGCGGTTGCTTAGTATGAGCAGAATGTTCAACTAGGATGAACTTAAATGTTTGGAAATGAACAGGGGTGTTGGTAGCAAGATGTGAGAATAACTAACAGGACTGAATGGTGTATGAATGAGGTGGAAAGGGGAAGCTCAGAGTCATATATGTCACCAGAAGGAAAATTGGAGATCAAAAGATGGGAATGTATAAAACTGAATCCTATGGTGGGCAATGTCCACGATCAACTGTACAAATACTAGAAATCACTTCCATGATTTCTAGTATGACAATACAACTAGAAGTTAATAATAGAGGGGCATATAGGGAAGAAATATATACCTATTGCAAACTATATGCTACAGTTAGTAGTATTTCAACATTTTTTCATAAACAGTAACAAATGTACTATACCAATACTACGAGTCAACAATTGAGGGGGTTGGTTAGGGATAGGGGAGGATTAGAGTTTCCTTTTCTTTTTTTCTTTTTTCATCTTTCACTTTATTTCTTGTCTGGAGTAATGAAAAGTTTCTAAAAATTGAACAAAAATTAAGTGTGGTGATGGATGCACATCTGCATGAGGGTACCCAGGGGCAAGTGATTGTACACTTTGGATCTTTAGATAATTGTATGGTATCTGAACAATCTCAATAAAAATGGGGAAAAAAAAACAGAATTAGGAAAAAAAACCTGAGCAAGAGATCAGACTTCAATTAGAGATATGAATGAAACTAATTTGGTGATGACTAAGGCAAATCAGACTAAATGGTAAAGGACATTACTGACAGTGTCTTAAAACTTCAACTGCTGTATAATACCAAAGGAAGAGATGTTTATTGGGTGCAAAATCTATATTTTCTGTAATACAGTAAATAATTTAACTTGAATGGTCAGTTTATTCAAACACCATAATTACATGGAACTTTGAATAGGAAGTGAGATCTGGTTGGTTTGTATAGGTTAGTATGATGCCCCAATTCAACCCAAAGTAATTTGAGCAGAGAATAAAAAAGTATTACACTCCTGATGAATTGGGGGGAAATGCAGAATATTAAACTTCCCCACCTGGGGAATTACTTCCTTACCTTGGGAATATTCTCACAAGCATTGGGGTCTCCCAATTTAGAAGTCTGGGTCCTTGATCTTGGGGCTTGCCCTTTTGAAGTTTGTTACTGCAAAGGAGAGGCTGAGCCTACTTATAATTGTGCCTGAGAGTGTCCTCCAGAGAACTTCTTTTATTTGTCAGATGTGGCCTCTCTCTCTAAGCCAATTTGGCAGGTAAACTCACTGTCCTCCCTGCTACATTGGCCATGACTCCCAGGGTTGCAATTCTCCCTGGCAACGTGGGACATGACTCCCAGGGTTGCAAATCTCCCTGGCAACGTGGGACATGACTCCCAGGGATGAGCCTGGATTTGGCATCATGGGATTGAGAAAGACTTCTTGACCAAAAGGGAGAAGACAAATGAAACAAAATAAAGTTTCAGTGGCTCAGAGATTTCAAATGGAGTCAAGAGGTCATTCTAGATGTTATTCTTACGCATTAAATAGATATCCCTTTTTAGTTTTTAGTGTATTGGAATAGCTAGAAGGAAATACCTGAAACTGCTGAACTGCAACTGAGTGGCTTTCATTCTTAAAGATAATTGTATAACTATATAGCTTACATGGTGTGGCAGTTGGATATATTATGTCCCCCCAAAAGCCATATTCTTTAAAGCAGTCTTATGGGGGCAGACTGATTTAGTCTGTTGATTAGAGTGGAAATGTTTGATTAAATTATTTCCATGGAGATGTGTATCCCACCCATTTAGGGTGGTCTTAAGTAAATCACAAGAAAGCTCACAGATAGGGGAGCTCAAAGCAGATGAGAGAGACTTTTGGAGAGACACTTGGGAGCTGATAGAGATGCTCAGAGATGCTTGGAGTTGTGGACAGTAGGACATTTGGAGATGCTAAGCTAAGGAAACACAGGAACTGAGAGGATCTGAAACACAACCCAGGACCAGCAGTGCCAGCCACATGCCTTCCCAGTTGACAGAGGTGTTCCGGATGCCATCAGCCATTCCTCAGTAAAGGCATCCTCTTGTTGATACCTTAGTATGAACACTTTAATGGCCCTAGAACTGTAAGTTTGTAACCAAATAAACCCCCTTTATAAAAACAAATCCATTGCTGGTATGTTGCACAGTGGCAGCTCTAGGAAGCCGCAACACATGGTGTGACTGTGTAATTGTGAAAACCTTGTGGCTCACATTCCCTTTATCCAGTATATGGACAGATGAGTAGAAAAATGGGGACAAAAATTAAATAAATAATAGGAGCGATGGGGGGATGGGATGTTTTGGATGTTCTTTTTTACTCATTTTTTCTTTTTTAGAGTAATGAAGATGTTCCAAAATTGATTTTTGGTGATGAATGCACAACTAATGATGATGCTGTGAACAACTGATTGTACACTGTGGATAATTGTACAGTACGTGAATTTATCTCAATAAAACTGAATAAAAAATAAAAATAAATTTTAAAAAAGACAGTGAATCCTATAGAGCAAATGAGGACGCTCTACAGTTTCCCAGTTCACTGCTGTTAGAGTTTCCAGGCTACTATATGGAGAGAGTAGGAACCCATACAAAGCCCAGAAGACTCCCTGGAATAGAGCACAGTGATGAGAGTCCAGGGAGAATACGGTTACTTGAGTTCATAGGACAGACCACCAGGGAGAGATCCAAAGATCTGCAGAAAGTCCCCCTTTAAAATTCAGATGATTACTAGTCAGTACATGCACATGAGGGAACTACTAGCAATGAACAACTGGAAATTCATATATAAAAATATCACTTACAATAGCATCAAAAATATGAAATAATTAGAAATAAACCTGGGTGGGGTGGGGCAAGATGGTGGAGTGGTGAGGTGTACATTTTAGTTATTCTTCCAGGGCAGTAGGTAGAAAGCCAGGAACTGCGTGGACCAGACATTGCAGAACAATTGGACTTTGGGCATACTTCATACAACACTCATGAACACGTGGAACAGCTGAGACCAGAGAAATCTGTAAGTTTTTGTGGCCGGGGACCCACACCCCTCCCTGTGAGGCTCATTCCCATGGAAGGAGGGGCCATCAGCACTGGGAACGAGGAGGGAAAACTGCAGTTGTGGCTCTTATCAGAAGCTCATTCTACTGATCCAAACTCCAAGCATAGATAGACAGAGACCAGGCATCAGAGAATCCAGGAGCAGCCAGCCCAGCAGAGGGGAGATGGGGATAGCAAAAACAGCAAGAAAAACCCAAAAATAAAAGTGGAGACTTTTTGGAGTTCTGGTGAACACAGAACAGGGAAGGGCAGAGCTCAGGCTGAGTCAGGCTCATATGCAAATCCAAAAGGCAAATTTCTTTGTCTGAAAAACTGGTTTCTCTGCTCCCTGGAGCATTCCTTACAGGCTGTAATCTCCTTGTCTCTTAGCATTTCGATAGCCCATTAGAACTGCAAGGAGGGCCCTTCCTTTTTTTTTTTTTTTTTTTTTATCTTTTTCTCTTTTTTTAAAACCATTCTCTAAGAAGCCCAATACAGAAAGCCTCAAAGACTTTCAATTTGGGCAAGCCAAGACAAGAGCAGAACTAAGAGAGCTCTGAGACACAAGGCAATAAGTCCAGAGGCTGAGAAAATTTACTAAACACCACAACTTTCCAAGAAAAGGGGGTGTCCCCTCACAGCCATCTTCCCAGTGGGCAGGGAACACTCCTGCCAGGTGCTGGCTCCACAGCCCAGAGCTGCCCCAGACAACCCAGTGTGATGGGAATTGTTGCCAACAACACATGCACACACCACAAAATCGGGTGTGGCCATTAGCCTTTCCCACACCCTCAGTTGGTGGTCCCAGAGTTGGGAAGATGGAGCAGTGTAAATTAACATGCCCCATTCAGCCATACTTTCAGCAGACTGGGAACATCCCTACACAGCCCTGCAGCCCAGAACCACCCTGGGGGGACAGCGCTCACCTGTGACATAACACAGTCATCCCTCAACAGAGACCTGGGGGTGCACAGACTGGAAGAGGGACCCACTCACAAGTCTCAGGGGCCATACGCCAATACCAAGGACTTGTGGGTCAGTGGCAGAGACAAACTGTGGCAAGACTGAACTGAAGGATTAGACTATTGCAGCAGCTTTTAATCTCCAGGAATACCAGGGAGATTTCATTGTTAGAGCTGCCCCCCCTCCCTGACTGCCCAGACACATGCCCCATATACAGGGCAGGCAACACCAACTATGCATGCAAGCTTGGAACATCAATTGAACCCCATAAGTCTCACATACCCACTCACCACAAAGACAAAGTGAGGGAGAACTGGCTTGAGGGGAATAGGAGGCTCACAGACGCCACCTGCTGGTTAGAGAAAGTGTACTCCATGAAGCTGTAGATCTGACAAATTAGAGATAAGGGTTTTAATTGGTCTACAAATCCTAAAAGATCCCTATCAAGTTAAGCAAATGCCTAGAGGCCAAAAACAACAGAAAATTTTAAAGCATATGAGAAAACCAGATGATACGGATAACCCTAGCCCAAGTACCCAAATCAAAAAGATGAGAGGAGACACAGTACTCAGAGCAAGTAATCAAAGAACTAAAGATGAATGAGACCATGGCACAGGATATAAAGGACATGAAGAAGAGCATGGCACAGGATATAAAGGACATAAAGAAGACCTTAGAAGAGCATAAAGAAGAAATTGCATGAGTAAATAAAAAAAAAAATAGACGATCTTATGGAAATCAAAGAAACTGTTGACCAAATTAAAAAGATTCTGGATACTCTTAGTACAAGACAAGAGGAAGTTGAACAATGAATCAGTGACCTGGAAGACGACAGAATGGAAAACAAAAGAACAAAAGAAATAATGGGGAAAAAAATCAAAAAAATCGAAATGGACCTCAGGGATATGATAGATAACATAAAACGTCCAAATATAAGACTCATTGGTGATCGCAAAGGGGAAGAGAAGGGTAAAGGCCTAGGAAGAGTATTCAAAGAAATTGTTAGGGAAAACTTTCCAAATCTTCTAAACACCATAAATACACAAATCATAAATGCCCAGTGAACTCCAAATAGAATAAATCCAAATAAACCCACTCCAAGACATATTCTGATCACACTGTCAAATATGAAAGGACATAAAGAAGACCTTAGAAGAGCATAAAGAAGAAATTGCATGAGTAAATAAAAAAAAAAATAGACGATCTTATGGAAATCAAAGAAACTATTGACCAAATTAAAAAGATTCTGGATACTCTTAGTACAAGACAAGAGGAAGTTGAACAATGAATCAGTGACCTGGAAGACGACAGAATGGAAAACAAAAGAACAAAAGAAATAATGGGGAAAAAAATAAAAAAAATCGAAATGGACCTCAGGGATATGATAGATAACATAAAACGTCCAAATATAAGACTCATTGGTGTTCGCAAAGGGGAAGAGAAGGGTAAAGGCCTAGGAAGAGTATTCAAAGAAATTGTTAGGGAAAACTTTCCAAATCTTCTAAACACCATAAATACACAAATCATAAATGCCCAGTGAACTCCAAATAGAATAAATCCAAATAAACCCACTCCAAGACATATTCTGATCACACTGTCAAATATGGAAGACAAGGAGCAAGTTCTGAAAGTGGCGAGAGAAAAGCAATTCACCACAAACAAAGGGAACAGCATAAGACTAAGTAGTGAATACTCAGCAGCCACCATGGAGGCAAGAAGGCAATGGCATGACATATTTAAAATTCTGAGTGAGAAAAACTGCCAATCAAGAACTCTTTATCCAGCAAATCTCTCCTTCAAATTTGAGGGACAGCTTAAATATTTCACAGACAAATAAATGCTGAGAGAATATGCTAACAAGAGACCTGCCCTACTGGAGATACTAAAGGGAGCCCTACTGACAGAGAAATAAAGAAAGGAGAAAGAGCTATGGAGAAAGGTTCAGTACTAAAGGGATTCCGTAAGGGTACATTAAAAGACATTAATAGAGAGAGAGAAAAAATATATCTGACAAACATAAACCAAAGGATAGGATAACTGATTCAAGAAATGCCTTCACAGTAATAACATTGAATGTAAATGGATTAAACTCCCCAATTAAAAGATATAGATTTGTAGAATGGATCAAAAAAAATGAGCCATCAATATGTTGCATACAAGAGACTCATCTCAGACACAGGGACACAAAGAAATTGAAAGTGAAAGGACTGAAAAAAATATTTCATGCAAGCTACAGCCAAAAGAAAGCAGGTGTAGCAATATTAATCTCAGATAAATAGACTTAACATGCAAGGATGTTATGAGAGACAAAGAAGGCCACTATGTACTAATAAAAGGGGCAATTCAACAAGAAGAAATAACAATCATTAATGTTTATGCACCCAATCAAGGTGCCACAAAATACATGAGATAAACACTGGCAAAACTAAAGGAAGCAATTGATGTTTCCACAATAATTGTGGGAGACTTCAACACATCACTCTCTCCTATAGATAGATCAACCAGACAGAAGACCAATAAGGAAATTGAAAACCTAAACAATCTGATAAATGAATTGGATTTAACAGACATATATAGAACATTACATCCCAAATCAGCAGGATACACATTCTTCTCTAGTGCTCACAGAACTTTCTCCAGAATAGATCATATGCTGGGACATAAAACAAGCCTCAATAAATTTAAAAAAATTTAAATTATTGAAAGCACATTCTCTGACCACAATGGAATACAATTAGAAGTCAATAACCATCAGAGACTTAGAAAATTCACAAATACCTGGAGGTTAAACAAGATGCTCCTAAACAATCAGTGGGTTAAAGAAGAAATAGCAAGAGAAATTGCTAAATATATAGAGACAAATGTAAGTGGGAACACAACATACCAAAACGTATGGGATGCAGCAAAAGTGGTACTGAGGCGGAAATTTATAGCATTAAACGCATATATCAAAAAGGAAGAAAGAGCCAAAATCAAAGAACTAATGGATCAACTGAACAAGTCAGTAAATGAACAGCAAACCAATCCTAAACCAAGTAGAAGAAATGAAATAACAAGGATTAAAGCAGAAATAAATGACATAGAGAACAAAGAAACAATAGAGAGGATAAATAACACCAAAAGTTGGTTCTTTGAGAAGATCAACAAGATTGACAAGCCCCTAGCTAGACTGACAAAATCAAAAAGAGGGAAGACCCATATAAGCAAAATAATGAATGAGAAAGGTGACATTACTGCGGATCTCGAAGAAATTTAAAAAATTATAAGAGGATACTATGAACAACTGTATGGCAACAAACTGGATAATGTAGAGGAAATGGACAATTTCCTGGAAACATATGAACAACCTAGACTGACCAGAGAAGAAACAGAAGACCTCATCCAACCCATCACAAGCAAAGAGATCCAATCAGTCATCAAAAATCTTCCCACAAATAAATGCCCAGGGCCAGATGGCTTCACAGGGGAATTCTACCAAACTTTCCAGAAAGAACTAACACCAATCTTACTTAAACTCTTTCAAAACATCGAAGAAAACGGACACTACTTAATTCATTTTATGAAGCTAACATCAATCTAATACCGAAACCAGGCAAAGATGCTACAAAAAAAGGAAAACTACAGGCCAATCTCCCTAATGAATATAAATGCAAAAATCCTCAACAAAACACTTGCAAATCGAATCCAAAGACACGTTAAAAAAATCATACACCATGACCAAGTGGGGTTCATTCCAGGCATGCAAGGATGGTTCAACATAAGAAAATCAATCAATGTATTACAACACATTAACAAATCAAAAAGAAAAATCAAGTGATCATCTCAATAGATGCTGAAAAAGCATTCGACAAAATCCAACATCTCTTTTTGATAAAAACACTTCAAAAGGTAGGAATTGAAGGAAACTTCCTCAACATGATAAAGAGCATATATGAAAAACCCACAGCCAGCATAGTACTCAATGGTGAGAGACTGAAAGCCTTCCCTCTAAGATTAGGAACAAGACAAGGATGCCCACTATCACCACTGTTATTCAACATTGTGCTGGAAGTGCTAGCCAGGGCAATCTGGCAAGACAAAGAAATAAAAGGCATCCAAATTGGAAAGGAAGAAGTAAAACTGTCATTGCTTGCAGATGATATGATCTTGTATCTGGAAAACCCTGAGAAATTGACAATACAGCTACTAAAGCTAATAAACAAATTTAGCAAAGTAGCAGGATACAAGATTAATGCACACAGGTCAGTAATGTTTCTATATGCTAGAAATGAACAAATTGAAGAGACACTCAAGAAAAAGATACCATTTTCAATAGCAACTAAAAAAATCAAGTACCTAGGAATAAACTTAACCAAAGATGTAAAAGACCTATACAAAGAAAGTTACATAATTCTACTAAAAGAAATAGAAAGGGACCTTAAAAGATGGAAAAATATTCCATGTTCATGGATAGGAAGGCTAAATGTCATTAAGATGTCAATTCTACCCAAACTCATCTACAGATTCAATGCAATCCCAATCAAAATTCCAACAACCTACTTTGCAGACTTGGAAAAGCTAGTAATCAAATTTATTTGGAAAGGGAAGATGCCTCGAATTGCTAAAGACACTCTAAAAAGGAAAAATGAAGTGGGAGGACTTACACTCCCTGACTTTGAAGCTTATTATAAAGCCACAGTTGTCAAAACAGCATGGTACTGGCACAAAGATAGCCATATTGATCAATGGAATCAAAGTGAGAATTTGGAGATAGACCCTCAGATCTATGGCCGACTGATCTTTGATGAGGCCCCCAAAGTCACTGAACTGGGACATAACAGTCTTTTCAACAAATGGGGCTGGGAGAGTTGGATATCCATATCCAAAAGAATGAAAGAGGACCCCTACCTCACACCCTACACAAAAATTAACTCAAAATGGACCAAAGATCTCAATATAAAAGAAAGTACCATAAAATTCCTAGAAGATAATGTAGGGAAACATCTTCAACACCTTGTATTAGGCAGCCACTTCCTAGACATGACACCCAAAACACAAGCAACAAAAGAGAAAATAGATAAATGGGAACTCCTCAAGCTTAGAAGTTTCTGCACCTCAAAGGAATTTCTCAAAAAGGTAAAGAGGCAGCCAACTCAATGGGAAAAAATTTTTGGAAACCATGTATCCGATAAAAGACTGATATCTTGCATATATAATGAAATCCTACAACTCAAAGACAAGAGTACAGACAGCCCAATTATAAAATGGGCAAAAGACATGAAAAGACAGTTCTCTGAAGAGGAAATACAAATGGCCAAGAAACACATGAAAAAATGTTCAGCTTCACTAGCTATTAGAGAGATGCAAATTAAGACCACAATGAGATACCATCTCACACCAATTAGAATGGCTGCCATTAAACAAACAGGAAACTACAAATGCTGGAGAGGATGTGGAGAAATTGGAACTCTTATTCATTGTTGGTGCGACTGTATAATGGTTCAGCCACTCTGGAAGTCAGTCTGGCAGTTCCTTAGAAAACTACATGTAGAGTTACCCTTCGATCCAGCGATTGCACTTCTCGGTATACATCTGGAAGTTCTGAAAGCAGTGACACAAACAGATCTCTGCATGCCAATGTTCATAGCAGCATTATTCACAATTGCCAAGAGATGGAAACAACCCAAATGTCCCTCAACAGATGAGTGGATAAATAAAATGTGGTATATACACACGATGTAATACTACATGGCAGTAAGAAGGAACAATGTCATGAAACAGATGACAACATGGATGAACCTTGAAGACATAATGCTGAGCGAAATAAGCCAGGCACAAAAAGAGAAATATTATATGCTACCACTAATGTGAACATTGAAAAATGTAAAACAAATGGTTTATAATGTAGAATGTAGGGGAACTAGTGACAGAGAGCAATTAAGGAAGGGGGAATGATAACGCAACAAGAACAGATAAGCTATCATGGGTAAATTTAACGTTCTGGGAATGCCCAGGAAAGACTATTGTCTGTTGATTTCTGATGGGTATGGTAGGAACAAGTTCACAGAAATGTTGCTATATTAGGTTACTTTCTTGGGGTAGAGTAGGAACATGTTGGAAGTAAAGTGTTATCTTAGGTTAGTTGTCTTTTTCTTATTCCCTTGTTATGGTTTGTTTGAAATGTTTTTTATTGTATGTTTTTTTTATTTTTTTATATCATTAATTAAAAAAATTAATAAAAAAAATAAAAAAATATGCACAGCCCCCTTGAGGAGCTGGTGGAGAATGCAGGGGTGTTGGGCTTCCCCACCTCAATGGTTGCTGATGTGCTCACAGACATAGGGGTCTTGGTGGTTTGATGGGTTGAGCCCTCTACCACAGGACTTGCCCTTGGGAAGACTGTTGCTGCAAAGGAGAGGCTAGGCCTCCCTAAAATTGTGCCTAAGAGCCTCCTCTGAATACCTCTTTGTTGCTCAGATGTGGCCCTCTCTCTCTAGCTAAGCCAACTAGGCTAGTGAAATCACTGGCCTCCCCTCTTCGTGGGATCAGACACCCAGGGGAGGGAATCTCCCTGGCAACGTGGAATATGACTCCTGGGGAGGAATGTAGACCCGGCATCGTGGGACAGAGAACATGTTCTTGACCAAAGTGGGGATGAGAAAGGAAATGAAATAAGCTACAGTGGCAGAGAGATTCTAAAAGGAGCCAAGAGGTCACTCTGGTGGGCACTCTTACGCACAACATAGACAAATCTTCTTAGGTTCTAATGAATTGGAGTAGCTAGCAGTAAATACCCGAAACTATCAAACTACAACCCAGAAACCATGAATCTTGAAGATGATTGTATAAAAATGTAGCTTATGAGGGTTGAAAATGTGATTATGAAAGCTATATGGGCCACACTCCCCTTTGTCTAGTTTATGGATGGATGAGTAGAAAAATGGGAGAAGGAGAAAAACAAACAAACAAACAGACAAAGGTACCCAGTGTTCTTTTTTACTTTAATTGCTCTTTTTCACTTTAATTATTATTCTTGTTATTTTTGTGTGTGTGGTAATGAATGTGTCAGGGATTGATTTTGGTAATGAATGCAGAACTATGTAATGGTACTGTGAACAATCGAACGTACAATTTGTTTTGTATGACTGCATGGTATGTGAATATATCTCAAAACGAATTAAAAAAATAAAGTTTTGGTAATGGATGGTGGTGATGGTAGCATAACATTGTCAATGTAATTAACATCACTAGATTGTATACTTGAAAGTGTTTAAATGTAAAATGTTATGTTGTATATATATTACCAAAACTTGAAAAAAAAAAGATACTGCAGAAAATGCCTGCTTGAGCATCACGTCTTTCAGGGTTCCGCTGCTCCAAGAGCCAAGGGCGGTGTTTGCCGACTCCTCGTGGGAACCCTCCCTGCCAGACCCGATTGCAGGCAGGCGACTTTCGAGAACACGGGGACCCCGGGAGCCGTCGTGGCACAGACGCGAGGCCGGGACCTGGGGAGCGGCCTATGGCTCCTCGCAGCCCCGGAGAAGCCGCGCAGAGGAGAAGGCGGGTCATTGACCACCCTCGCCAATTCAGACCCGGGATCCTCCAGGGAGGAAGCCGCCCATCAGGCGGAGGGGAAAGGTCCAGGCACAGCTCCTGAGGTTAAGAGGATGGAGGGAGGATGCTGTCGGAGGCGGGAGCTTATTCAGCTTCTACCTCCTGAGCCCGAGGAGTCTTCTCTGGCGGTCACCCCTGTCCAGCCACAACCGAGGCAAACCTGATGTCCGTGGAAAGAAAGCGCAGCCTCGGGAGGCCTTCAGGTCAACTCCCACCTTTTAATCCTTTTTAGTGTCTGGAGGGTAGGTGATAGGTCGGACCAGAAAGAAAGCCCATGGTCGTTCGGTTTTTGCCTGCTTAATACTCTACAGAGACAAAGACCAAATTGTGACCTATGGATAAGAGTTTCTGCTGATTTCAACTGCAAAAGGCTCAGTGTCACAGACTTGGGGAAAAAAATGCATTTTGCTCTAAGTTGTGAAAATTCTAAACTACAGAAAAGTACACGATTCGTATTACCTGGAATTACTGCTTTGAGAAATGCCCTTCCTCACCATCCTTCACCACTTGAGAAAACAGAATCTTAGAATGTTGCAATTTGCTAATCAACTGCTCAAGGGTAAGGAATTAGAAGATCCAATTAAAAGCAAAACAAAAACCAAAAGCTTGACAGACACAAAATTCCTTTTTAAAGGAATTAAATGGCGATTAAATGCATAATATCTTTAATACTGATATTTAGTTTGTTTTTTATGTCTTTCCCAGATGGTCCCATAGCACTTTGTATTTCTCCAGAAGACTGCATTGCATTAAAGTTGTTATGGTTAATTGGACATGAGTTAATCCATTCAACCAGGAAGCAGTGGGGAGGGACTGAGTCTAGTATGTCTTTTTTCAAACCTAGCACCGACCACTGTGCCTATAGGTCTCTATTGAGTTTAATGGATGATTGAACTAAGATTGTTCAGAAAATTTGAAGATCCTCATCAATGCAGTGGCACTCCCAAGCTGGCTCGTATCCCTAGCGTATCATCCAACTACGGATCCAGGCTGCAAGCATGGGGATACTTCAGACATTTATTCAATTTATTTTATTAGTTCTAAAACTATAGCAAACATTTGGGTCATAGTGTGAAGCACTGAAGCAGCTTCTCTCAATCCACTAATTTTTAAACCATGGGTTATAACCCATTAGCAGTCATGAAATAATTCTGTGGATCAGACTAACATTTTCAAAACTAAAATAGTCTTAAATATATTAAAGTACTTCTCATGGAGCAAGGGTAAATACGGTTTTGTCAACCTTTTGTTTCAACTTTGGGTCACGATGTAAAAAGTAATTCTTCTTCGTGAGTCATGGTCAAAAACGTTTAGGAGTGACTTAAACGTGCGCGTACCAGCCGCGGGTGTTCAGTAGGGAGAGGCTTAAAGTGGAAACTCCCAGAAAGTCGCACACTGAAAGAGGAACACTGGATTGGCGCATTGACTCAAGGCGGGCTCCACAAATAAGAGAGCGGATTGGCCAGGCCATTGAAGGTCTCGCCCATGATACCTCATAGGCCAATGGCTGTGTGCCTGAGATAGGCGGAGGCAGTGTGAGCCTCACGCACGCTCCTTAAGTAGCGGCTGTGTGGCTGCCCTGGTAGGCTAGCACTGCGACGTCCGGGTTGGGGCTGCAGAGTCAGAGGAGAACGGCGTCGGACGTGTCGAGTCTTTTTCTCGGAACCATGTCTAGGCAAAAGGCAGGCTCCAATACCTCTTCCTGGATTGCTGCTCCTCGGCGAAGCTCAGTAGCGTCCCAGGCGCCAGAGCGGAGGCCGGCAGATGAGCCAAATCGAATAGGTCACGGGGGCCATACGGGAGGAAGAAGTGGTGACTGGAAGGACCCTGCCGGCCCCACGGAACATGTGATCACTGGACCCAAGGAGCTGCCACTCTGCTTTGGATTGAAGAATGACTTGGTCGGCGCAGTGATCGGTTGTGGTGGATCAAAAATAAGAGCCATCCAGGGTACATCAAACACCAAAATACAGGGTATCCTGAAGCAGAAGTCCAAATTTTTGGCAGCAAGGTAATGCAGACAAAATCAAAAGCAGTGATAGATAATCTTGCTAAAAAACAAGAGGAAAACTACCATTCAGAATCTAGATTTGATATTGTTGTATTCCAAACATCTGCTGAAAGAGATATAAGCCAAGATGACAACCTTACAGAAGATCAGCCATTGATAGATTGGGACCAAATTTGACAAGATGCATTGAAATGGGAAAAAGAAAAGTGGGCAAATTTACCTCCAACTAAGAAAAACTTTTACATAGAGTCAGCAAGAACAAGCTCAATGTCACAAGTGCAAATAGACAACTGGAGGTGGGGGCAAGATGGCGGCATAGAGAGGTGTGGAATTTAGTGAGTCCCCTGGAGCGTCTAATAAACAACCAGGAACTAGTATATAATCTGGAACAACTGCTAGGGGACAACCGTGACTGTCCACACATCATGCACCAATCTGGATTGGGGTGGAATGGCTGAGAACACAGCATAAAAACTGAAGGAAAACTATAATATAATGTGTGATGACTTGAAAGATGGCAAAAAAGTCCTATCGTACTTGTAACCTTTGAGGATGCCTTCCAATGTTATCCTGAAGTTATGGAAAACATAATAAAGGCAGGTTTTCAGAAGCCAACACCAATTCAGTCACAGGCATGGCCAATAGTTCTTCAAGAAATAGATCTTATAGGAGTAGCCCAAACTGAAACAAGGAAGAGATTGTACTATTTAATGCCTGGATTTATTCATCTTGATTCTCAACCAATAACTAAAGAAAAAAGAAATGGACCCAGCATGTTAGTCCTTACACCCACTAGAGAATTAGCTCTTCAAGTGGAAGCCGAATGTTCTAAGTATTCATATAAAGGCCTTAAAAGTGTTTGTATATATCATCGTGGAGATAGAGATGGACAAATACAAGACCTTACAAAAGGTGTAAATACCATCATTGCAACTCCAGAAGATTGAATGATCTACAAATGAATAGCTTCGTCTACCTGAAAAGCATAACATACTTGGTTTTAGATGAAGCATACAAGATGTTAGACATGGGATTTGAACCACAGATAATGAAGATTTTATTAGATGTAGACCCAGACAGGCAGACTATTATGACAAGGCTGCAAATACTGTGAAGCAAAATATAATTGTTACCACAGAAGAAGAAAAATGGTCTCATATCCAAAGTTTCCTAGAAAGCATGTCTCCAAAAGACAAAGTTAGTGTGTTTGTCAGCAGAAAAGCTGTGTAAAGTGAGAATATTGATTGCTACTGACTTAGCATCCCGAGGTCTTGATGTTCGTGATGTCACACACATCTATAATTATGATTTCCCCCAGAACACTGAAGAATATGTCCACAGAGTAGGACATACTGGAAGAGCAGGTGAACTGCTTGCCTTTCCCCAGAACTTGCTTGGCTACTTTATCCCTGTCCAACAGGCCTGCAACAGATGCAACCACATCCTCCCTCCACGATTAGCTTCATGCTGATTCTACTCTTTGCTTCAAATAGTGTCACAACATTGAGCTATATCAGTGGTTACTTTAAATTGTCCAAGTTGGCATGCTTATGGAAGAGGAACTCTTTTACCCCTAAGAACTACTGTATATCCCTTTCTGATGTTTTAAATAATTGCAGATTATTTGGATTCCAAATGATGGTTTGCATGACCTTGAATCTTAATACATAAAAATATTTGGATTTATGTGAAAAAAAAAATCTGACAAATAATATGTAAGATTCATACTACAAAGCATTGCTGAGAGAAATTTAAAAACACTTAAATAAATGGAGAGCTATATCATGTTCACAGGTCAGAAGACTCCAGTTTGATAAGATGTCCATTTTCCCCAAATTTATCTATTGATTCAACACAATCCCAATTAAAATCCCAACAGGATTTTTTTTTTAATTTGATGAATATATTATAAAATTCATTTGGAAATTCAGAGGACCTAGAATTAGTCAAAACAACTCTGAAAAACAAGAACAAAGATGAAGGACTAACATCATCTGATTTAAAGACTTACTATAAAACTACATAATGTGTCATTGGTATAATTATGGGCAAATAAATCAATAGAACAGAATAGACAGTTCAGAAATAGATACACTCGTGGAAAAATGATTTTTGACAAAGCTGCTACGCAATTCAGTTGCTAAAGGATAGTCATTCATCAAATGGTACTGGAAAATTTGGATATCTGTTTTCAAAGAAATGAACTTTAATCCAAAAAGCAATTAATTCAAAATACACTACAGATCTAAATGTAAAACTACAACTATAAAACTTCCAGAAAACAACACAGGAGAAAATCTTGGTATCCTGGGTTAAGCAAGATGGTTTAGATATGACACCAAAAGCATGATTCACAAAAGAAAAAAACTGATAAATTGGACTTCATCAAAAGTAAAAACTTCTTCCCTTTGAAAACACTCTGAAAAAAATAAAGATAAGTCATAGACTGAGAAAAATATTTGCAGATTATATATCTGATAAAGAACTCATATCCAGAACATAGAAAAAAACCCTCAAATCTCAGCAATAAGAAAACAACCCAACAAAAGATTTGTACAATCACTTCAACAAAGAAGATCTACAAATGGCAAATAAGTACTGAAAAGATGTTCAATGCCATTAATCATTAGGAAAATGCAAATTAAAATAATAAGAAGGTACTACTACACACCTATTAAATTGGCTAAAATTAAAAAGACTGACCATATCAAATACTGTTAAGAATGTGGAGCAACTAGAACTCTTACACACTGCTGGTGGGAATGTAAACTGGTGCAATCACTTTGGAAAAAGAGTTTCTTAAAAAGCTAAACATATATCTACCATATGATCCAGCCATTCTATAACTACATATTTTTTCCACAAGAATTGAAAGTATATATATTTCCATACAAAGACTTGTACACAAATGTTCATAGCAGTTTTATTTGTAATAACCAAAAATTGGGAACAACCTAAATGTGCATCAACAGGTGAGTGAATGAACAAACTGGTATATCCATATCATGGAATACTACTCAGTAATAAAAAGAATTAAAATATTTATATAGGTAACAAAATACATGAATCTCAAAATGATGATGGTATTCAATCCAAAAAAAAAAAAAAATAGCTCAAGATGTATTATAAAAGACCCAGTAAAGTGCATACTGTATGATACCATTTATATAAAATTCTTAAAAATGCAAATTAACCTATAGTGAGAGATAGCAGGTAAGTGGTTGCCTGAAGATGGGGGACAGTTAGGGGTGGCAAGAAAAGAATTACAAAGGGGCACAAGACACGTGCATTTTAATTTGCATTTTCCTAATGATTAATGGCATTGAACATCTTTTAAGTACTTATTTGCCATTTGTAGGTCTTCTTTGTCGAAGTGATTGTACAAATCTTTTGTTTATTGGGTTGTTTTCTTATTACTGAGATTTGAGGGTTTTTTTTCCTATGTTCTGGATATGAGTTCTTTATCAGATATATAATTAACCTTGTGTTAATGGTTTCACAGGTGTATACATATGCCAAAACATATCAAATGGTACAGTTTAAATAGTTCAGTTTAAAGTATGTCAATTCTACCTCAGTGAAGGTCCTTTTTTTTTAAGGTAAAACGTCCTCAAGTTCCTCATTCTTTAAATCAAATGCACAGAAAAGGATACACATGAAGATAAGCATAGCAAGAGCAATCAGAAATACAAAATAAAATCCTTTTCTGATTTCATATGGACAACCCATAGATGCAAAATAATGGACTTACTTTTTCTTCCACATACAGAGACTGTAATGCTATTATGTGACTCAACTAAACGGTGAAGTTTTACAGATTGCTGGAAAAGAAGAAAAAATAAAGGCTTATCTATTTGAATATAGTTCCCAGGTATTATTCATTAAGGTACTAGCCTTCTTTAGAGATGGAGCACCATCTTGTTGCCAGATGAGTGTACTGGATAGAAACTAAGGACTGAGTACCCTATTACACAAATTAAAAAGCACCCAACTCTTAGTGCTCTTCACCCAGCAATCAGGAGTATGTGATATTTAATAGAAAGGAATGTCCTGGCTTGTTCTTTCCACTCAAAAAAGTTTTTGAAAACCACAAATTTATGTTTAGTTCTTTAAGTAGATGGATAACAGGAAGAATTTTTATCATTCAAGATGTCTGTTTAAATCTAAATATCTTCAAGAACAAAGCATTATTTCCATTTTGGGATCCCCCACACCAGAGTTCTTAAACTATAACTTTACAAAGGGTTTTTTTGTTCCTTCTATTTCCTCAGAGTCTTTTGTTCTAATATATGAGATATGTGAGACACTAAGAGTGAACCAATAAGAAGAGACAAAAGAAAACTGTGATAAAATATATTTGAGTCCACATTTATTGAACAACTATTGTGTGAAAGACCTTTGACCTGGTTATGGGGGCTAAAGGTTCTAGTCATTTAGTGCGTTTATTTTTTTATCCTGATTTTGTCATTTAAGAGTCTCCCTAAATTTCCTAGCTTCATATAATTTACATATCTCATCAATGACCTAAGAATGATGAACAGAATAAGATAAGGTCAAGGACAGAGTGCTATTCTGTTAATTCAGTCTTGTATTCATTCGTGCATTCAGTCAACAAACATTTATTATTATTTATTCATTAGCCAGGCACCATGCTAAGAGATGGGGTGAGAATGGTATTCAAAATAGACATGGTTCTTGCCATCAGAGAACTACAACCTACTGGGAGACATACATTTTAACCAAATAATTACATATATAAATGCTTAATTACAAACAGTTATAAAAAGAAGAAAAATAAAACAAGGTGGTTTTGGAGCAAATTTAGAGGGAGTCAAGGTAGACCTTCCCTGAAGGAGCAGTATTTGATCCAAGACCTGAGGAGTTGAGGAGAGATCACAGAGATGAAGAGAAAAGACACTCCAGGTGACATGCTCAAATCTTCTGAGGCTGGAAAAGGGTATTTTTCAATAAACAAAAGGAAGAACGATGTGGTTGGAGGGCGGAAGGCAAGGGAGAGGGTGGGTGAAATAAGGCAGGAAAAGTTACAATAGCCGCAGGTACCAGTAACAGATAGAGCAGTGGTTCTCGGAGTGTGCTCTGAGGATTCCTTTGGGTTCCCAAGAATCTTTCACAGGGTCTGAGGAGTTAAAACTATTTTCATAATCATACTAGGATGTTAATTGCCTTTTCCAATCTCATTCTCTCAAAAGTGTACCGTGGAGTTTTCCAGAGGTTAGATGATGTGTGACTTTGCAACAGATTGAATGCAGAAGCAGTTAGGAGAATCCAGCTGTCTTCTCTTAAGCTAGACATTAAAGAGACTTGCAAAAATGTAAAATAATGCCATTCTTACTAATTTTCATTTCATAAAATAATTTTCATTAAAATTATATTTTATGTTTACATGTAGTGAGGTTATTGTTATTTTTACATGAATTAATAAATAAATATTTTATAATCTGAGTTTTAACTTCTAACATGGTAAATATTGATAGATATAACCCACAGGAACTAAAGCTCTTTGGGGTCCTCAGCGATTTTTAAGTGTGTACAGGGATTCAGAGAAATAAAAAATTTATGAAATTCTGAGGTATGTTTTAGAGACCATGATAAGATTTAGAACTTTACTGTAAGAACAATGAGAATACTTTGAAACATTTTGGTTGTAAGAGTACAACAATCATGTTCAGGTTGGATTTTAAAATGATGGCTCAGCCTGCTGTATGGAAAGTGATTTCCAAGAGTGGCTGCGTGGTAGCCAGATGGGAGCTACTGCCAGGCAAGAGATGATGGTAACTTGGACCACAATAGGGGTGAGGGTGGGAAAAAGCGAATAGTGGCAAGTATATTTAAGAGGAAAAATCAACAAGACTTGGCTATGGGCCTGAAAGGGAATAAAAAGGAACTTTCAAGAATGACAACCCAATATCTTGCTTGTGCAATTGAATGGACAGTAGTGTCTGTTACCAAGTCAGATCAGTCTGAATGGGCAGAATTGAGGAGAAGAATTCTTGAATATTTTGTTGAATGAGTTAGGTGTAAGGTACTTTTTGGACATTAAAATGGGGATATTAAATAGGTGGATGGATCTATGAGTCTGGAACTCAAAAGAGATATTTGGACTTGAGATCTATATAAATTTAGAAGCAAGTACATGCCTTTATAAGTTATTAGCATGTGCAGTTGTAAAAATAGTGAATAATCTCTCTATACAGTCATATGAAAAGATCAAGACATATTAATTTAAAAATCAAGGTAGAAAAAAATGTAATTATGCTATTGCATAAGAAAGAAAGAAAAACAAAATGTGTATTCATATTTGCTTGTACTTGCCTAACAATTTTTTGAAAAAAATATACAAAAAACTAATAAAAGTGGTTACACAAGTGGAAGGGGACAAGCAGATGGAGCCTTAACACTGTTTTAAATTACTTAGATTTATATTACTTAGATTTTTAAACGATGTGAATGTGTTACCCATTTTTTTACAAAAGGCCAGGTAGAAAAAGATGAGCTGTCAAAAGACAATGAAAAAGAGCAGTTGGAGAGTATGGAGGATGTGTTTCACTATAGCAAGAAGGGAAAAGTACTTCAGCAAGAATGGAACAATTAAACATGTCAAACGTAGCTAAGAGGTTTAGCTAACACTGTATGAAAAAAAAAAAGTTCCTTTCAGGGGGAAAACCACCCAAAGGAACAAATGAAAATAGGTCTTAAAATCAGTAAACCAAAGACAAAGTATATGAATACAGTTCACAGTAAAAAAAAATAAATAGTTTAAAATATGGAAAAATGCTTTACTAATTAAAAAAACACAAGATTAAAATTACAGAATGCCCTTTTTCACTTATATTGGCAAAGATAAGGGAAACACTCATCTACTATTGAGAAGAGTGTAAATTGGTATTGCTTATTTAAGAGGTATGTTGAAAACGTTTACTAAAATTGATTTTCCAAGCTTATGACTAAGTAATTCCAATTATAGGAGTTTTGTAGCTATAGACCTAGAAAGATAATTTTATGTATACATACAGACATATACAATATACATATGTGTATATATATATATACTTGTACTTTCATATATGTGTGTGTTTATGTGTATTTATTCCATGTGTGAAAAGATGTACTTGCGAGGATGCTTGCTCACTGTAGCAATGTTTGTAATAACAAAACTACAAACAACCTAAATGCCTGTCAATGTAGGGCTTGTTAAAAAATTATGGTACCTCCGGAATAAATTTGTGTGGATATGGAAAGATCTTCAAGATACATAAGGTGAAAAATATAAGATACAGAACCATGTCAAAGTATACTACCACTTGTGTGAAACTAATGGATGCTCATAAATTTAATATTTCTGAAAGGATAGAGAATGTCCCAGTGGATGCCTCTTATGAGGGGAACTGGATCCTGGGAGAACCAAGTTGGGAGGGATACTTATTTTTCATTCATGCCATTCTGCCCTGTTTCAAATTTTGTTCTGTTTGAAATTTTTATCATGTCCATATATTGCTGCTTCAATTAAGAAAAAAGTAGCTAATTTTAAAATATTTTAAAACTATCTAAGGGCTTGAAGATTGTAATGGTCCCCTTTAGAGTTGTTTAAATGGAGTTTTGACAGAGGAAGCCAGGTAAGCCAGGGTGAAAAGTGAGAAGGAGATGGGTAAATGATGAAAGTATGATAAATAAATCAAGAAGTTTTACTGTAAAAGGGAGAAGAGGGATATAGTAACTGAAGGTAGAAGTACAGTCAAGAGAAGGGATTGTTTTGTCCGCCATTTTTTTTTTTAACTTAGGAGAAGCTTGAGAATGTTTCCGTGCTGATGAGAAGGTTCTTGGGAAAGGGGGAAAGAAGGGGTCATTCATTACCAAATAAGGACACTGAGAAGATGGGAGAAGATGTCATCCAGGCACATGCAGAGGGGCTTGCCCTCCACTGTATGGAGAGGTCAAGGCAGGAGGGGGCTGGAGACAAGGGTGATGTGGCAGTTGGAGGATGGGAAGTTGAGTAAACTCCTCTCTTATGGTTTCCATTGTCTTTGTGAAATAAGTGATGAGATTATCTGCTGAGTTAGAGGCAAATGGACGTGGGAAGATGGGCCTCTCAGAAACTTGATCAGAGAGATGAATTGAAATCATAATCTTAGAGAACCTTGACCAGAGAAGCATGAAAGGCTTTCCTAGGTGAGGATGGCATTTATGGATTTATATGGTACAATCACCGTTGTGTTCTATGTGGTTTTCTCCCAAAAGCTCCCAACTCTCCTGGCATAGCAAAAAGAAAGCTGAGAGTTGGATTGTGGTTTTCTCAGATGAATACCAACCAACACAAAGGCCAAAGGAGTTTCTACTTAACAGAGCCTCCCACCTTCTGCCCCTCTTCTGTCATCTTGGAGGTCCATTAGTATTATCGGCATGATTTTTCACCTACGTATTCTCCTGGCCAAACAGTCTGGGGTAAGCTGAAGGGAGGGAATAAATAACTGGAAAGGTTAGAGGAGGAAGGGGAAGCACTAACACCTGCAGAGCATCGGTGATGTTCTGAGCATTGTTCTCCATATGGACAAATGTGTCTCATTGAATATGGAGTGGGCAGTAATGATTTCATGACTCTCCTTTCTATAAAAAGTTCAATAAAGTCACTACCGCTCCCTTTCTGAGAGCATACAATTGGCAGGAAAACTCACCTCTCTGAGGTCATATACAGTCAAAGCTATGGAAATGACGGACATGATTATGATGGCAAATGCATACTCCTTATAGTCTTCACTAAACCACAAACAGACACTGAAGAGTTGAAATATGTAAAATGGATTTAGAACCTGTTGGCAGACATAAAAACAAGAAGACAAGGGAAATATTTAGGCTTCACACTTAACTATTCATTGACTTGCTTGTTTTCATAATCATCTCCATGTCATTAATTATCCCATACAATTGTCTTATTCTTATTCAGCAATTGCCATGTCCCACACCCTGCACTGAGCAACTTGACCTGCATTTGCTCATTTAATTCTTATAATTGTCTTATTAACCAGAAATTATTTCTTATCTCCATTTTAAAGAAGAAGAAACCGAGCCTTAGATCTTGCATAAATTGCCCAAGGTCACACAGCTGAGACTGCCATAGAGCCGAGACTTGAACCCAGACAGTTCAACCCCCAAGCATTTGCTTTTAGTCATTGTCACAGTTTATAAGTTATAAAATAGTGTCTCATGTCATCATACTGACCAACACAACCGTTCTATGAGGAGCAGATGTTATCATCTCCATTTTACATTTGCTGGCCTTCAGAAGGATAAGGTATTGGTTCAAGTGTACAAAGCTAACCTGACTTATAGTCTATTGTTCTTTTCTATGCCACAACAGCTGTTATATTTGAAACCATTAAGGTATTTTATATTAATGGATGAGTTGAATATTTATTTTCTAATGAGTAGAGACTTGAGTTGAAAGTGTCAAGCTGTAATTGAGCATCGCATCTAGAACACTTTGGGGGAGAGGCAGTATTAGCTCCAACAGTTGTAATCCTGTTTTGATCAAAAAAAAAACCATTTTGTGGCCTAACTCAAATTCCCTCGAGTTGGTTTTCATCTGTCTTGAACAGTAATGGGGGTCCTTGCTTCTGGTTAGGGAAGAAGCACACAGAAACTTTCCTGTGATTTTGTTTCACTTTCTTTCATGCCCGAACGCTTGCTGGGAAATACTGAGAAAGAACCTTGGGGATTTTTAGGGCAAGCTTTTATAAAAGTAAGGAGAGATGGGGCTGGAGAGCAGGAGAAGACTCAGAGTATAGCTGAATGATTTTGGTTTGATACTAATCACCATAAAATGAAAAATGATAAGTGCAGTGATTCAGTAAAAAGGAAAAAATTCAACTTTGGAAGGGATAATCAATCTCCCCCCCCAGTGAGGGACAAACATGTTGAAATTAATGGTCTGAAAAAGGCTGAACAGATGGTCTTCCTACAATGTTGTAGGTTAAGGAAACTGTGTCTGTCACTCATAAGAAAAGGAATTTTATTATTATTATTTTAGTTTCTCAAAGTTCAAACAGGGTAAGTAGCATAGTATTTAAAAAGCAAAAAGAAAAGAAATGTGTTCATCCCGTCATTAACTGATAAGCAGATACATGAGCACTATGCCTTATATTGTATCAGACAATGTGTGCAAAAAGGGACTCCACGAAAAAAAAAAAAATAGAAAAGAGATGAAGAAAATATTCTTGGCATTCTTTTAAATAAAGTTACTTATCAACAAGTAGCTCTCCTGTTCATTTGACTAGAACCAAGCTTCTCCAATTTCTATCTAGCCAAACAGGGAACCAAGAGAAAATATTGGTTACCTCCTTGATGAGCAGTTTCCAAATTGGAGTGATCTCAACATCGATAGTATTAGGCCCACATATTAACCTCCTATGGGAAGAGATCACAGATCACTTTAATCACTAATAATAAAAATGAAATTCATTTTCTCACCTGTTCAAAATGAAAGGTCTATTCTATGTTCCCTTTCTCACTTGTGGGATCAATTGTATGCCTCCCTTGTTATATAACATTCCTATCCCTCGCAAAATAACTGGCGGAGGTGGGAGGTGTCCCAGGTGCAAAAAAAAATTTAGCACAATCATAATGTTTTTATTGAACTAGATTCTCTCCCAGGTGGTTCAGTGACTCATTCAGGTAGTTTCAGGGTTGGTAGTTTCTTTACTCTGTCTCTTCCCAACTCTGACTCCATGTGTGTGGGATGAAGGAGTCATTAAGAGAAAATCATTTGGCTGATGAGGAAACACTGTACTACTTTCCTACCCCTGATCAGACTTTCTGTGAAGGCACAGATTTTGTAAAAAATATGTAAGTAAAGGTGTTGGGCTTTAAAAAATATTTCTAAACACAGGATTGTATGATCCTCTAATTGAAGACCCAGAGAAGTGTTTCTTTGATTATGCAGAGGAGATGATAACTTTATTTTGCTGTTGAGAACACTAACCACTCTCTCTGTGCCTTTCATGTAGACACTCAGGTCATATAGCTTGGGCAAATGTATTAGAGCAGTGCTTTTCAAACTTTAATGTTCATAGTTATTACTTGGTGATCTGGTTAAAATTTAGATTTTGATTCCTAAGATTGGGTTGTGGTTTGAGATTCTCCAGTTCTAACAAGTTCTCAGGTGATGCTGATATTGCAAGACTCTGATATTGCAAGTCTCTTCCAAGTTCTGAAATAGTGTTGGGGGTGGGGAGTGGAGGGAAGGGTGGGAATCAGAGGCCTTCACAGAGTCTTCCTCCTCCTCCTTTCTTCTATTGGGAAACTAAGGCCCAAAAAGGAAAAGATATTTGTTTAAAGCCAAACAGTAAATAATGACAAATTCTTAACATTAAATCCAGTACCTTTCCTAAACCTTGTTCCTGTGCCCAGGAACTGTCTGGAATTGTGGAGCTACATGTCATGTATGATATTCTTCTGATGCTCCACAATTATTATTTAATTCTGTTTTCATGGTATAGTAGGTATTTCCTGATTGCAATCAAAACTAGCTCAATATCATTATTATAAAAAACTTAAGTATTATGTATAATAGAAAGAGCACTAAACCTATAGTCAGAAAGTG
This sequence comes from Choloepus didactylus, assembly GCF_015220235.1. NCBI lineage: Eukaryota > Metazoa > Chordata > Mammalia > Pilosa > Megalonychidae > Choloepus > Choloepus didactylus. Next base: position 98,211,847 of record NC_051307.1, on the reverse strand, counting down.
TGGAACTCAATTCTTACTCAATAATGCCAACTTCCCAGCTGTGTGACCTCATTCAGGCCATGAAACATCTCTGAGCCTCAGATGTCTCATCTGTAACATTGGGAGGTGGTGCTATCTATTCTACATCCCCCACAAAGTTATTCTGAAGATGAAGTGAAATAATATATGTGAAAGCACTTTATTTTAATAATACTAAACAGAACATTACAATGTTTTCTGGTATTAACTATTTAAGATAACCATTTCCTGGGCTCTCCATTTGGCTAACTGGTAGCAGTTCTTTTGAGCTGGTGTAGACACTACCTAATGTCTTGTTCTTCTCTTGTTAGACCTGATCCAAATTTTAGATGTATCTTGGCAGAAGTGAGCCAGTCTTCCAAAGAGCTAAAATAATAATAACAAAAGACATCCTTAGCAATTATATTTTTGAAATAACTTTTTCTTCTTTGTAGGTAACTGCTGAAACAACTTACCCAATTTTCTGGAACTGTCCTTCTAAGTTGTCCCAAACATATCTTATTTTCTGCACCTTTATGCATCTCACCTTCAAAAGAAGAGTACCAAGTTTGAGGATCTGAGAATGCACAGCAACACAGTGGCTAGAAAAGCTTTTGTGGAAGAAACAAAGATAGAATACTAATATACTGACTTACAGTTATATCCTTTCCTATCCTATCCTAGCCTTTCCTACTACACAAATGGTATTCTTTATTTGAAGTCACCTGAATGAATGAATTAGTATTTATAATGAATATTTATAATATTTATAAATGAATTAACATTTATCATGAGCCAACTATAGGGATTAAATTATGAATAAAATCCAGTCCTTGTATTCCACTACTTCACTGTCCAAGAAGGTAAAGAAAATATATTTAGAAATAAGAAAATAAGGCAATATAGTCAAATCTGATATGTGTCAAAAAATAAAAAGGTGTTGAAATGTTATAAAAAGATAGGGAGGGCAGGTGACAGACAACATCATGGACGAGATGCCATCTGAGCTGCAGCCTTGAAGGACTGGAAGGATTTTGCTCAGATGAGGGGGAAGAAGGCATTTCAAAGAGGTTATGCTTAAGTTACTTTGAGTAATGAGTAGACCTATTTGTTCGCAGAATGGGGAAGGACACTGGAAAGATTAAATCAGATTATGAGCAGCATTAAACACTGGATAAGGTACTTGGGACTTTATCACATAGGCAATGGACTAGTGGAATAAACTACCAAAGAGCCAGTAAACAGATTTGGCTGAAGGAGAGAGAGGAGATTATTCCAAGAAAAATGTGTTCCAGGCATTGAGGGCCCAAGGGGGTTGGCAGCGGATAGGAAAGGTTAATGCTGTGACAATTGTGCCTTCTTGCTACTGATTTCCTTAAGCCACTTTATATATGAATCTGAATTTCCATTAACTGGTGATCTAACCAACCACAAAGGGAAAAACTGAGACTGTCATATTGCTAAGGAGCAATAATTATTAGACACAGTTTGCTGGTTGGAATCATCTGGGAAACTTTAAACCTGGTGTTTGGGTCCTAACCCCATGAGATTCTGATTTAATTTGTCTGGGGTGCTGCCCAGGCATATGCATTCTTTTAATTACTCCAGGTAATTCTAATGTGTAGCCAAAGTTGAGAAGCACTTTGTTAAAACTTTCTTTTAACACTGCTCTGATATTTGTGCCCTTGAGAAATTCAATTAAATTTCCCTGTATGTCAGTTTCCTCATGTGTAAATTGAGGCACTTGGACTAGATTGTTTCTAAGATCCCCTTCAGCTCTTCTAAATATCTATACTTATGAATATTAGAGTCAGTATAACCATATTATAAATTCTAAAACTGGAAAGAGGATATAGATGGTACATAGTAAGGAGTCAATACATTTTTATTGAATAAACAAATGAATGTTTTCTAAAACCTCCTCAACTAGAAATATAGCTTAAATCCTTAAACTCAAAGACCTGGATTACCTCAAATGAATCATAACCCAACTCAATTAGTATATGTGTATACACACAAATATTCCAAGTTACCAAGTAAAATGTTAAAAATCTCTATTTTAAAATTTTTACAAAAAGGGTTTATTTCAGTGAGGTTGGTTGCAAAATAACTTTTTATTAAATAAATCTCATTTTCCAATTGATTTTCAGTGTAAAATTGGAGTGCATTGGCCCTGGAAATGAGTCTTTCTTTTCAATCTGCAAGCCAGAGGTGAGGAAAGAGTATCTGAAAGCCAACAACCCCAGGGAGCATCTTGGAATCAAGACTCTCTGGCCCCACAACCCACTTTCCTTTTCAGTATTCCCTGCAAGTTTGCAAATAGAGCTGGATTTTAATCAAAGCTACCGTTTATTGAGTAGTTTGAGGTTATTCACACATTATCTTTAGTCCTTTTTAATCATACTTTAATAGGGCAGATATTATTTTCATTTTCACTTTGCACCTAAATTTCATTCTGATAAAGTAGCCCAAGATCACACCAGTTAAGATACAAGGCTATAATTTGAACCCAAGCCCACCTGGCTCCAAAGTCAAATGTCTCTCAAAGAATATAATATTCAAGCTAGTCTCAGAAGAGTTAGGGTTGCCCACTTTATTCATTCCATAAATTTAAAAAATCTGAATTAAAAAATACTTCCACACACTTTAGTAGACTGTTAGGCCTCTGTTCAGTTCAAGTACTTAGACAAAGAGACTGAAATCACAGACTCAGAGGAATTTATGAAACATAGTAGGCATGAAACATCAGCAGATGAAGGCAGCAATAACCAGGAATAAAGAGGTTACTGATAATTTTACCGCAGACCAGAAAATGGAAAATTCCATTTTCCCCTATTTCTGAGGCCATTCCTTGGCAGCGTGAGAAGAATGATTCCATCTTAGACTTTTAAAGCATCTTTGAGATTCCTCCAGCAGGAAACATACTCTGCCTGGAATTTCTATGCATCCTTCATCACCTGTGAAGTCTCTAGAAGTTGGCAAGAAGATATTAGACATAATATTTGCAAAGAATGGAGTTTATGTCCCAGTTTCCTGGAACTTCAGATCAGGAAACAGTAATAAGGAAATCAGTGGTCTGCTACTGGTGTATTTCACCTTTCTGCTCAGAATCAGGGAGCTCCCCCGCCCCCTCCCCAGGCTTCCCTGTCTTCATTTCTTGTTGGAACACATAAAAATATCCTGTTCAACAGGTTAAGCACTGAGTTTCAGCTTTGTATGCAATCCTACAAAATGGTCCTTAATGTATCCTCTTAGCCTATGTTTACAAACCTGACATAGTTCTTCGTGGACGTCTCCAGACTCCCCCTACATGGCCCTGAATGGTTATCGTCTTGTTATTACTGTTATTGCTTTCAGTGTCATCGTGGCTGAGCCCAGGACATCTCCTCTGGCCTTTAGTGAAAGGTTTTGAACCTTTATATGACTGTAGCTCATTACAGTTCATGAATCACCTTGATATCCAACCTTTCATCTTAAGTTCACAACAGTCCTGAGAAGCAGGCAGAGAGGGATTTCAATCTCATTTTATAGATAAGAAACAGGTGATTCAGAGAGACAGCAACTAGTCAAACATCCCCCACCAAAAACTGATTAATGAAGATAACAAGCCTGCGGATACCAGATCTTTCCATTTCTACCCACTTGCCCCTTTCCCACATTTTGTTTATTTGATTGTTTCTTCATTTGTTTGTTTGTCCACTTAGTCATTTGATTCAAATAAGATGCTGAAATTTCAAGGCAATAATACGCTGATGCCATGTCCAAAAAGCTGCTTTGGGACACTTATTGCCCCAGGTGAATGGCTACCTAACAGATGAGATCATCTGTTGGCTGGAGTTGATTGACCTCTTTTGTTAAAATAATTGGGTGATTACAATTTACAATAGAGCAACTGCTCAGCAATTGACTTTTATTAGTAAAAAAACAATCTTGAGCTCCTAAAAATTAAACAGCTGTCTGTGCATAAATGTAAGAAAACAATCGGTCTTATGAAATGTTTTTATTGTGTAAATGTTAACTAGTCATAATTTGAGTAGTTCTAATTCAATATGTTGGGATGGGAATTACCTAAATATTGAATTACAGAATTCAAAATAAGCTCATTTTGTGAACATGGGTAAACTCCCCGGGTATTCCTGGCTAAATACTTTTACTGTAAGATTAACCTCGTTAATCTGTATTATACTATGGGATATGATACTATCAAGATCTAGTATATATTAAGTATCTACTGTGGACCTGGCACTTTAATGGTCATCGTATCCCTAAACTTATTTAATTCCATCAATTAATATTAGATGTAGACATCCTTATCATCATTTTATAGATGAGGAAACTGAGGCTCAGCACAGTTAAGTAACGGATCAAAAGTTGTACAGTTCAGTTGAGAAAGATGAAGCTGAGTTTTGAACAGAGCTCTCTCTGACTCCAAAGTTCATATTCTTTATAATGTTTTACACTGTTAATTGAAAATTGGCACAGTGGAGGACCTGAATTTAGCCTTATATTTGGAAAAACAAAAAGACTAAATGTCTCTGGCATCATCAGCAACCATAATTTTACTTACCTTTAGGTCAGGCTTTCTTATGGCTCTATTGATGATATATTCCTCATCTGTAATGAGAGGGTGGTCGTGAGTGAGACCATACACGCTGTTCAGTGCTGACAGGTAGATCCACATTACCTTTTTCCGAGAGTAAGTTTGAAATTCATCCTGAGGAAATAGACACCAAAATCCCCGTGAATTTAAGAGAAGTCATCAAGCTAAAATTCAAGCTGAAATACATCATTTTAGTATAATTCTATAAGCTTTGGAGTCAGTGAGCATTCTAGATTGAATTATATACTTTAGAAAGCTGGTAGATATAGAACCTTGAGGGAAAAAGTCATCATCTGGAGAGGAGGCACTGACACATGACAAAGCCCCCGAGTGAGAGAGGCATCCCTAGGTAAGAGACAATTTTTCCCAATAGCTCATGTGGCTACTACCAGATACAAAATTTCACAGGGAAAAGAAAACAAAACAAGCCTTCCAAGGTCCTCTGAGTCTCTTAAGGAGATGAAACCAAGTCAATTAAACCATTCCATCTTTCCTGGTCTAACATTCCAGCTCCTCCAGAGCAGGCCTTTTATCACCTTCCCACCAGAAACAAAGAAAAAGTCACCGTGCTAATTCCCAAGAAGCGTAACTGTCATTCTCTTGTGTCCTAGTCACTTTCTGTCCTGTATTCTTTTACTTCTTCTAGACTACCTTGAAGACAAAGACTATGGTTTATTGTTCCTTAAATCCCTACTCATGTGGAGCTCTGTGACTTGCTCAGAGTCTGATGAACGGATAGAAAAAAGACTGAATGCATGGACTGAACTTGCCCACAGGTAATTGTCAAGATGTTGGCACAGGCAGGATTGAAGAAGGTACCTTCGTGCATGATCCTAAATGAAACTGCATTTCTTTGCAGTTCACTGAATACTTCATCCCAGAATAAAATTGGAAGAAACAGCACTAGATTAACAGGTACCACAATGGTCCCATAAAAACTGATGTGATAATAACAGTTGTTATTATCTAAATGGATAAATGCTACATGTGTAACACACTTGGATGCCTGATAAACCTCAAGAGCTAAGAAGAATGGCAAGAGAAGTCAAACCTGGGAAAAAACAGATGACTGGCGAATGTAGGTCAGAGCTGGGAATTGTCTCTGCCAAACCCACTTTTTCCCCCTGAAAAGTGTTCCAGCCGTCTCTGCAGAAGGCAGAGAAGAGATGCAATGTTCATTGAAAGTAAATCTCTTATATTGATTGTCCTCTAGAGCAGCCCACCTCCATGCCGCTGCTTCTCCTGTTTCCTCAGCCTGGAATACACATCCTTTTCTCTCTTTTCTCTCTCTAAGTCTCACATGGTTAGATCCCCCCCTAGTTTTTCCAAAAGATCCCTCCTCTAAACTATCAGGGTACTCAAGATTCTTACCACATACTGCCTCATTGCACTGGCCTTTGCCTGTCCACCTTACCACTCTTCCCAGACTGTGAGTAGGGACCATGTTTGAGGTTATGTCTTTACTCCAGCCAGACCTAGCACAGATTCTAAAAGAAAGGGGGACAGGGGGAGAAAGCAAAGCAAAGGAAGAGGAGAGGTGAGGAGAGGAGAGGGAAGAGGGGGAAGGGAAGGGAAGGGAAGTTAGGAGGGGAAGGAAGGGAAGAGGCAGGAAGGGGAGGGGAGAAGAGCAGTGGAGAGAAAGCTTAATAGAAATTTGAAACTTAGTGAATTAATTTTAAAAACCAGTGAAACTGGCTATTACCATCATGAAAATAAAAGTTGACTAAATCAAATCAAATTTGCGTGAGTTACCTTCAGATCAGAATCTAAGAATCCCCAAAGATGGCTAAATTTCCAGCAGCTGAGCCACTGTACTGATGGACATGTTACAGGCATGGCTGCAGAGGCAACTAACTCCCTAGAACACAGCTTGACATATTTTAGCATTATATAGCTTTGTCTTTGACTTCATCAAAGAGGGCTTTGGTATCCGAAGAACTTTGAGTTATTAATAATAATACTAAATAGCTAGCATTATTGAGTGCTTACTATATTCTAGGCACATAGGACTACTCATGTATTATTTCAATTAATCCTCACACACACACACACACAAAACCCTATTAGGCAGTTATTGTTAATTATCATCCCCATTTTACTGTGAAGAAATCAAGACTATGTGATAAATATTAGAGCAGGGATTTGACCCCCTCTTGCCACCTCCAGAGCCCTCTTCTAACTTCTGTTCTACTCTGCATTTTGCTAAAAAAATACAGTTTTATTGGACTGCCATTTTTATATCCAGCCTGAACTAAGACTGCCAAGGAACAAAGTTTCAATGAAAAATTTGATAAGAAAAACAGACATTTGTAGGTAAATAGGAGCACAAATTATAAAAGGACCATCAAGACCAGAGACCTCTGGCCACCAAGCAAGACAGTTATGAAGACAGCTACTCTTGGTCCTCTTAATGAATTAAAATAATTTGCATATAATTGCTTAGCAGTTTATAAAAACTTTTTGAATCAGTTATCCTGTTCTAGGTTTACAAATTTCCAAGTTGATATTATCATCTCCATTTTGTAGATGAGAAAACACAATTAGTGAGGCTAAGAATTGCTCAAGTCTAGTATATACCACTCCAAATTTTAGCTCCTCCTTCATTCCAACAAATTGTCCCATGGTGCCTGTGGCATATGTATGAAAGTTGCCTTGAATTCTGCACTGTGTAATAAATAGCATCCAGTTTTTCATACTCGCTTTTCTCTTGTCATCAGAGACTGTGATTCCCAAAATCAGGTGTCACCCTCTGGTCCTGTGAGATAGAAAACAGACCTCTAGACTGTGATGCCTAAAAAAAGAAAGACAGTGTGGGACATTGGCCCCAAGTTCTCAAAAGCTAGTGTTAATCCACTGTGACAACTGCATGTCTAAGTCGATATTAAAGATTGAAATTCATCTGAACATGTCAATCTTATTTTGAATGGTAGTATTATTAAAATGAAAGTGTCTGGATATAATTGCCTTTAACCCCATTTTCTGCCATCCCCTTTCCCCTCAAGCCCTGTAACTTCAATCTATATGGTGCAAAGTAGAATTCTAGAGGCAAGATAAAAGACAACAGAATGAGACAACAGCTTTTCTTAGAGTAATATAGTGACACTGACTTCTTACTTGTTTTCTGCCCTGTTGAGAACTGTGCACAAATTTCTCATATTTTTTTAAGAAGACCATCCAAAATTTTAAGGAAGAAAACCAACAGCAAACAAACGGAGGAAAAGTATGTCGATCTAAAGAGATCACTTCAAGCACCATCATCAAACTTCTCTCCAGTGCTCAGTTTGGTGTTGTCTGATAGTGGAAACAGCACAGGCTTGAGAACTGAGCTCAAATCCCAGCTCCTCCAGAGAGTCTTAAAAATCATTTCAACTCTCTGAGCCTAATTTTATTTATCTGCGAAGAGGGGATAATAATACCACATTTCATGGATGTTTGAAGAATTAAAGGCAATAATATATACGCACCTTGTCCAAGATCTGGCCCAGAGCAGAGGTGCAACCAGTTTGTGATTGGCTCTGCACCTCTTTTTTCACAGCATGCTGTTTCTGAGATCTTTCTGTAAAAGGAATTTATTTTCCCTTTGAGGACAATTTAGAATCTCTGAGAGTCACTATATTTATTTTTCCTTTCTAGAAAAAAAACATCTTTAACTGGAAATGGCTTCTCCCATTTTAGTCTGTTTCGCAGCTCTGTTCTGAGCAGTTAATGTTCTGTAAAATACTTAAATGCACCAGAGGAGCTACCATTTTAAATAATTGGTTTGTAATGGAAATAATCCAAATAGTTTACTTAGAAAACCTGGGATTTTTGCACTTGAAGTTTCATAGAGCAAGCTTTACCTGTTTTTTATCAAGAGAATTAACCAGATCAATCCTTGAACTCTAGAAGAGTAGGATTGAAAATAATTTGAGTACATTTCAAAGAGTTGAATGTACACAGAGGACCCATGTTTGATCTGGAGAGAAAAATAGAGGAAGAAACCTATGTGGTGTTTTTTGTTTGTTTGTTTGTTTGTTTGTTTTTCTTTTTTGTTTTTTTTAACTTTCCCTTCTTTTTTAAATCAACTGTATGAAAAAAAAAGTTAAAAAGAAAACAAACATACAATAAAAGAACATTTCAAAGAGACCATAACAAGGGAGTAAGAAAAAGACAACTAACCTAAGATAACTGCTTAACTTCCAACATGTTCCTACTTTACCCCAAGAAAGTTACCTAATATAGCAACATTTCTGTGAACTTGCTCCTACTATATCCATCAGAAATTAACAGACCATAGTCATTCCTGGGCATCCCCAGAACGTTAAACAGCTTATCTGTTCTTCTTGGATTATTGTTCCCCCTTCCTTAATTGCTCTCTATTGCTAGTTCCCCTACATTCTACATTATAAACCATTTGTTTTACATTTTTCAAAGTTCACATTAGTGGTAGCATATAATATTTCTCTTTTTGTGCCTGGCTTATTTCGCTCAGCATTATGTCTTCAAGGTTCATCCATGTTGTCATATGTTTCACGAGATCGTTCCTTCTTACTGCCGCGTAGTATTCCATCGTGTGTATATACCACATTTTATTTATCCACTCATCTGCTGAAGGACATTTGGGTTGTTTCCATCTCTTGGCAATTGTGAATAATGCTGCTATGAACATTGGCGTGCAGATATCTGTTCGTGTCACTGCTTTCCGACCTTCCGGGTATATACCGAGAAGTGCAATCGCTGGATCGAATGGTAACTCTATATCTAGTTTTCTAAGGAACTGCCAGACTGACTTCCAGAGTGGCTGAACCATTATACAGTTCCACCAACAATGAATAAGAGTTCCAATTTCTCCACATCCCCTCCAGCATTTGTAGTTTCCTGTTTGTTTAATGGCAGCCATTCTAACCGGTGTTAGATGGTATCTCATTGTGGTCTTAATTTGCATCTCTCTAATAGCTAGTGAAGCTGAACATTTTTTCATGTGTTTCTTGGCCATTTGTATTTCCTCTTCAGAGAACTGTCTTTTCATATCTTTTGCCCATTTTATAAATGGGCCGACTGTACTATTGTCATTGAGTTGTAGGATTTCTTTATATATGCAAGATATCAGTCTTTTGTCAGATACATGGTTTCCAAAAATTTTTTCCCATTGAGTTGGCTGCCTCTTTACCTTTTTGAGAAATTCCTTTGAGGTGCAGAAACTTCTAAGCTTGAGGAGTTCCCATTTATCTATTTTCTCTTTTGTTGCTTGTGCTTTGGGTGTAAAGTCTAGGAAGTGGCCGCCTAATACATGGTCTTGAAGATGTTTTCCTACATTATCTTCTAGGAGTTTTATGGTACTTTCTTTTATATTGAGATCTTTGGTCCATTTTGAGTTAATTTTTGTGTAGGGGGTGAGGTAGGGGTCCTCTTTCATTCTTTTGGATATGGATATCCAACTCTCCCAGCCCCATTTGTTGAAAAGACCATTATGACTCAGTTCAGTAACTTTGGGGGCCTTATCAAAGATCAGTCGGCCATAGATCTGAGGGTCTATCTCTGAATTCTCAATTCGATTCCATTGATCTATATGTCTATCTTTGTGCCAATACCATGCTGTTTTGGCAACTGTGGCTTTATAATAAGCTTCAAAGTCAGGGAGTGTAAGTCCTCCCACTTCGTTTTTCTTTTTTAGAGTGTCTTTAGCAATTCGAGGCATCTTCCCTTTCCAAATAAATTTGATAACTAGCTTTTCCAAGTCTGCAAAGTAGGTTGTTGGAATTTTGATTGGGATTGCATTGAATCTGTAGATGAGTTTGGGTAGAATTGACATCTTAATGACATTTAGTCTTCCTATCCATGAACATGGAATATTTTTCCATCTTTTAAGGTCCCCTTCTATTTCTTTTAGTAGAGTTATGTAGTTTTCTTTGTATAGGTCTTTTACATCTTTGGTTAAGTTTATTCCTAGGTACTTGATTTTTTTAGTTGCTATTGAAAATGGTATCTTTTTCTTGAGTGTCTCTTCAGTTTGTTCATTTCTAGCATATAGAAACATTACTGACTTACGTGCATTAACCTTGTATCCCGCTACTTTGCTAAATTTATTAGCTCTAGTAGCTGTATCGTCAATTTCTCAGGGTTTTCTAGATATAAGATCATATCATCTGCAAACAATGACAGTTTTACTTCTTCTTTTCCAATTTGGATGCCTTTTATTTCTTTGTCTTGCCGGATTGCCCTGGCTAGCACTTCCAGCACAATGTTGAATAACAGTGGTGACAGCGGGCATCCTTGTCTTGTTCCTGATCTTAGAGGGAAGGCTTTCAGTCTCTCACCATTGAGTACTATGCTGGCTGTGGGTTTTTCATATATGCTCTTTATCATGTTGAGGAAGTTTCCTTCAATTCCAACCTTTTGAAGTGTTTTTATCAAAAACGGATGTTGGATTTTGTCAAATGCTTTTTCAGCATCTATTGAGATGATCAATTGATTTTTCCCTTTCGAGTTTTTAATGTGTTGTAATACATTGATTGTTTTTCTTATGTTGAACCATCCTTGCATGCCTGGAATGAACCCCACTTGGTCATGGTGTATGATTTTTTTAATGTGTCTTTGGATTCGATTTGCAAGTATTTTGTTGAGGATTTTTGCATCTATATTCATTAGGGAGATTGGCCGGTAGTTTTCCTTTTTTGTAGCATCTTTGCCTGGTTTTGGTATTAGATTGATGTTAGCTTCATAAAATGAGTTAGGTAATGTTCCATTTTCTTCAATGTTTTGAAAGAGTTTGAGTAAGATTGGTGTCAGTTCTTTCTGGAAAGTTTGGTAGAATTCCCCTGTGAAGCCATCTGGCCCTGGGCATTTATTTGTGGAAAGATTTTTGATGACTGATTGGATCTCTTTGCTTGTGATGGGTTGGTTGAGGTCTTCTATTTCTTCTCTGTTCAGTCTAGGTTGTTCATATGTTTCCAGGAAATTGTCCATTTCCTCTACATTATCCAGTTTGTTGCCATACAGTTGTTCATAGTATCCTCTTATAATTTTTTTAATTTCTTCAGGATCTGCAGTTATGTCACCTTTTTCATTCATTATTTTGTTTATATGGGTCTTCTCTCTTTTTGATTTTGTCAGTCTAGCTAGGGGCTTGTCAATCTTGTTGATCTTCTCAAAGAACCAACTTTTGGTGATATTTATCCTCTCTATTGTTTTTTTGTTCTCTATGTCATTTATTTCTGCTTTAATCCTTGTTATTTCTTTTCTTCTACTTGGTTTAGGATTGGTTTGCTGTTCATTTTCTAGCTTCTTCAGTTGATCCATTAGTTCTTTGATTTGGGCTCTTTCTTCCTTTTTAATATATGCATTTAGTGCTATAAATTTCCCCCTTAGCACTGCTTTTGCTGCATCCCATAGGTTTTGGTATGTTGTGTTCTCATTTTCATTCATCTCTATATATTTAGCAATTTCTCTTGCTATTTCTTCTTTAACCCACTGATTGTTTAGGAGTGTGTTGTTTAACCTCCAGGTATTTGTGAATTTTCTAAGTCTCTGATGGTTATTGACTTCTAATTGTATTCCATTGTGGTCAGAGAATGTGCTTTGAATAATTTCAATCTTTTTAAATTTATTGAGGCTTGTTTTATGTCCCAGCATATGATCTATTCTGGAGAAAGTTCCATGAGCACTAGAAAAGTATGTGTATCCTGGTGATTTGGGATGTAATGTCCTGTATATGTCTGTTAAATCTAATTCATTTATCAGATTGTTTAGGTTTTCAATTTCCTTATTGGTCTTCTGTCTGGTTGATCTATCTATAGGAGAGAGTGATGTGTTGAAGTCTCCCACAATTATTGTGGAAACATCAATTGCTTCCTTTAGTTTTGCCAGTGTTTCTCTCATGTATTTTGTGGCACCTTGATTGGGTGCATAGACATTTACGATTGTTATTTCTTCTTGCTGAATTGCCCCTTTTATTAGTATGTACTGGCCTTCTTTATCTCTCAAAACATCCCTACATTTGAAGTCTATTTTATCTGAGATTAATATTGCTACACCTGCTTTCTTTTGGCTGTAGCTTGCATGAAATATTTTTTTCCATCCTTTCACTTTCAGTTTCTTTGTGTCCTTGTGTCTAAGATGAGTCTCTTGTATGCAACATATTGATGGTTCATTTTTTTTGATCCATTCTGCGAATCTATATCTTTTAATTGGGGAGTTTAATCCATTTACATTCAACGTTATAACCGTGAAGGCATTTCTTGAATCAGCCATCCTATCCTTTGGTTTATGTTTGTCATATTTTTCCCCTCTGTCTATTAATATCCTTTATTGTACCCATACCGAATCTCTTTAGTACTGAACCTTTCTCCAAGTCTCTCTGTCCTTTCTTTGTTTCTCTGTCTGTGGGGGTCCCTTTAGTATCTCCAGTAGGGCAGTTCTCTTGTTAGCATATTCTCTCAGCATTTGTTTGTCTGTGAAAAATTTAAGCTCTCCCTCAAATTTGAAGGAGAGCTTTGCTGGATAAAGTATTCTTGGCTGGAAATTTTTCTCACTCAGAATTTTAAATATATCGTGCTACTGCCTTCTCGCCTCCATGGTGGCTGCTGAGTAGTCACTACTTAGTCTTATGCTGTTTCCTTTGTATGTGGTGAATTGCTTTTCTCTTGCTGCTTTCAGAACTTGCTCCTTCTCTTCTGTGTTTGACAGTGTGATCAGTATATGTCTCGGAGTGGGTTTATTTGGATTTATTCTATTTGGGGTTCGCTGAGCATTTATGATTTGTGTATTTATGTTGTTTAGAAGATTTGGGAAGTTTTCGCCAACAATTTCTTTGAATACTCTTCCTAGACCTTTACCCTTTTCTTCCCCTTCTGGGACACCAATGAGTCTTATATTTGGACGTTTCATATTATCTATCATATCCCTGAGGTTCATTTCGATTTTTCCAATTTTTTTCCCCATTCTTTCTTTTATGCTTTCATTTTCCATTCTGTCATCTTCGAGGTCACTGATTCATTGTTCAAATTCCTCTAGTCTTGTACTATGAGTGTCCAGAATCTTTTTAATTTGGTCAACAGTTTCTTTAATTTCCATAAGATCATCCATTTTTTTATTTAGTCTTGCAATGTCTTCTTTATGCTCTTCTAGGGTCTTCTTGATTTCCTTTGTCTCCCGTACTATGGTCTCATTGTTCATCTTTAGTTCTTTGAGTAGCTGCTCTAGGTGCTGTGTCTCTTCTGATCTTTTGATTTGGGTGCTTGGGCTTGGGTTATCCATATCGTCTGGTTTTTTCATATGCTTTATAATTTTCTGTTGTTTTTGGCCTCGTGGCATTTGCTGAACTTGATAGGGTTCTTTTAGGATTTGTAGACCAATTGAAGTCCTTATCTCTACTTTATCAGATCTACAGCTTCATGGAGTACACTTTCTCTAACTAACCAGCAGGTGGCGTCCACGAGCCACCTGTTCTCCACAAGCCAGTTCTCCCCTGCTTAGCCTTTTTGGTGAGTGGGGGAGTGAGTCTTGTGGGGTCCAATTGGTGTACCAAGCTTGCGTGTGTAGTTGGTGTTGCCTGCCCTGTATATGAGGCGTGTTTCTGGGCAGTCAGGGAGGGGGGGGTGGCTCTAACAATCAAATCTCCCTGGTGATCCTAGAGTTTTAAGGCTGCTGCAATAGTCTAATCCTTCAGTTCAGTCCTGCCACAGTTTGTCTCTGCCACTGATCCACAAGTCCTTGGTATTGGCGTACGGCTCCTGAGACTTGCAAGTGGGCCCCTCTTCCAGGCCGTGCACCCCCTGGTCCTCTGTTGAGGGATGACTGTGCTATGTCACAGGTGAGTGCCGTCCCCCCAGGGCAGTTCTGGGCTGCTGGGCTGTGTAGGGAAGCTCCCAGTCTGCTGAAATGATGGCTGAACGGGGCTTTGTTAATTCACACTGCTCTACCTTCCCAACTCTGGGACAATCAGCTGAGGTTGCAGGGAAGGCTAATGTCCACGCCCAGTTTTGTTGTGTGTGCCTGTTATCTGAAGCACTTCCGTCACACTGGGTTGTTTGGGGCAGTTCTGGGCTATGGGGCTGGCGATGGGCAGGAGTGTTTCCTGTCCACCAGGATGATGGCTGTGAGCGGACACCCCCCTTTTCTTGGGAAGTTGTGGTGTTTAGTAAATTTTCTCAGCCACTGGATTATTGCGTTTTGTCTCAGAGCTCTCCTAGTTCTGCTCTTGACTTGACCTGCCCAAATTGCAGGTCTTTGAAGCTTTCTGTATTGGGCTTCTTAGAGTAATTGTTTTAGAAAAAGAAAAAAGGATTAAAAAAAAAAGGGCCCTCCTCAGAGATCTAATGGGTTATTGAAATGCTAAGAGACAAAGCAACCAGGGCCATTAAGGAAAGGTCCACAGGGCAGAGAGATCAGCTTTTCTTCGGGATTTGCATATGCGCCTCAGGGCCCGAGCTCGGGCCTGAGCTCTGCCCTTCCCCCTTCCACGCTCACCAGAACTCCAAAAATCCTCCACTTTTATTTTGGAGTTTTTCGTGTTGTTTTTTTTCTATGCCTGTCTCCTCTCTGCTGGGCTGGCTGCTCTCAGATTCTCTGGTGTCTGGTCTCCGTCTATCTATGGTTGGAGTTTGGATCAGCAGAATGAGTTTCCGATAAGGGCTGCCACTGCAGTTCTCCCTTCTCCTTCCCGGAGCTGACAGCCTCTCCTCCCACGGGACTGAGCCTGGCAGGGAGGGGTGCGGGTCCCCTGGCCGCAAAAACTTACAGATTTCGCTGATCTCAGCAGTTCCACGTTTTCATGAGTGTTGTATGAAGTATGCCCAAAGTCAGATTGCTCTGTGGTGTCCAGTCCACGCAGTTCCTGGCTTTCTACCTCCTTTCCTGTAGGAGTAACTAAAACATACAGCTTACCAGTCTGCCATCTTGCCCCGCCTCCTCCTGTTTGTTTTTGTTTGTTTTGTTTTTTTGCCTATGACTTGCATTTTCTGAACTGAAAATGTCAGACTAACTTTTATATTTGAATAAGGCAAGTGATCTTGGCTTATCTGATTCCAACTTTTTGTTTAGAAGAAGTGTAATGGTCACTTCAAGTTCAGGCCAATGTTATAACTTCTCCTCTGTGTAGGAGTTTCACGACATAAAAAATGAACTTATGAGCTTGACTTAGAAAGAAAAAAGTAACCTACTGCAAAGTTCCAAAGAAACATTAAAACATCAGTACTTTCCTCTTGGAGATAGATACAATACAATGCTAAAAGGTTGAACTCTAGCTAAAGTGAAGTACTTAGAGAATTATGGATAAAGTAACAGTAACTTAAATTTCTCAGGCCCTTTTTAAAGCACTGCAGTACTTTTGCAGACCCATAATTTTGCCAATATGTTATTCTTTCTATATTTAATTATCATTTATTTCTTTTTCTTCCTCTTGTCCAGATCCATTGATGTCTGGACACACTGATCTTAGACCCATGTTGCTTAGCTGAAAAAAGTTGACATTAGTTAAAATGTAGGAGTTAGTTATAAGATATATGCTTTGGGGAAATCATGCTATTAATTCCCTTAGCACTCCAGGAACATGTTGTCAATTGGCAAAAGAAAAAAAGGCCAAATCGATGAAGTTACATGAAAAATGCTATATCCATGTATCTACATTTGTATGCCAAAAAAAGAAAATCCTGTACAACTTAGACTACATTTTGGAAGAGATTGGTTTGGGTTGTTGTTTTCTGAGGGGAGAGGGAGCAATGGGTTAGCTGGTTTTTTGTCTGAAATGTCTGGAGACACAATGTATAGCAAAAACTTAACAAATACTCTTGAATGCTTACATGCCAGGCACTGTCTCATCTCAGCAATTTATGCACAGCTCATTTAGTCCTCAGACCAGTGAGGAGGTGCCATTGTCATCCTCATTTAACAGAAGAGGGGATGGGGACAGAGAGGGGTTGAGTAAATTGGCCAAGGTTATACTGTAGGGTGAAAGCAGAACTAGAAATCAAACCCAGGTAGTTGAACTCCAGACTCTTTACTCAAACTGCTTCACCATATTGCATCTATAGAGACTGATCACTGGACAGAGAGTAAGAGATCTAATTTCAACTCTGGCTCAATTCTCAAGAGAAGTTTTGCTTCTACTGCTTACAGCTATGGAACCCCGAGTGTTTAATTTAACTTCTCTATGCCTGCATCTGTAAAATGGGGAAAAAATTCTACAAGTAAGGACCAAAAGAGACAACTTACATGCAAATACTTTGCAAACTAAATCACAATATAAATGGCCCTGTGTTATAAAGTAAAGGACAATGGCCTCAAAACTACTTATCTTAAAGGCACAGAGTCACTTCTTAGACGGCAGCCCACAGAATCTCAGAGATTTCTGGCTAGATGTCTAATGAAAAACCTGGTTGAAAGGGAGAGTGGGAAAATGGAGTTTGGGAAAAGGGAGTATGTACCTAAAAGAAATCTGATACTATATTCTCTTACTTTCTCAACTGTGACATTTCACTTTAGTATGTTTGTAACAAAGTACTGGTGGAAATGGTAAGACCAATTATTATAATTAATTCAATTTATTTAATTGAATTAAATAAATATTGAGCAACTGCTGTGTGGCCATGTAGGGGATGAAAGTAAACCATGTTCACTGATTTCAGAAAGTTTATAATCTAACAGAAGAAAAAGCTATAAAAAGGAATGTTTCATAGTGGCAAAAAATGTCTGATCTTAGTCAGAAAACAGGTTCAAGTTCTTTGCCCATGCTCTTTCTTTTACCTAAACAAGCCCTATGATCCCAACCACCAGCTGCCACCACCTTTTAACTTTTATCAACCTTTGGATCTCAGGGAAGTCTTTTCTGGCTTTCTTGACTGGCTTTGCACAATCCCTTTTATATACTCCTGTCATAATCATGAACCTTTCCTAAGTAGCTTATAATAGCCATAATATAAGCTTAGCTTATGATATCTGCATTTTTACATGTATTTGTGTAGTGATCTGATGAATCCCATGAAGTCAAGGACCCTAGTTTCACTTATCATTTTATAGATCCCCCTGACCCTTGCAATATGCTAGCATGTGGGCTAGCATACAGCCTGTGTCCCTCAAATTTATGAAGGTAGGAAAGTTAGAGGAAGGAAGGAAAATCCTGGGTCTAAAACTTACTGAGTTGCAAAGTCACTTGTCCTCTGTTTCTTCACCTGTAAAATGGAGATGACAATGCCTCTTTCCCAGGGTTGTTATGAGAATCAAATGAAATGATTGATAAGATGCTGTTTTATAAACTGTAAAGCTAATGGCATTTTAATACAGGGCAAACTGTGAAAAACATTATAATAACCAGAGATGAAAATACAAAGCTAAAAGAGAATGGACAAGTGATTAATTCCCTCTGAAATTTGGGACTGAGAATGGATTAACAAAGACTTAAAAGAGAAGGTGGTATATGGCTTAAGAATGGGTAGGTTTTAGGGAGTAGAGGTAGAATACCTATTTTCTGTATTTACTCTACAGGAAAAAAAAAATGTGAATATATGTATATATATATATATATCCATTAGAATGGCATTCTGTGAGCACAGAGATGTCTGCTCTGTTTTGTTCATAGTTGTATCCCCGGAACTTAAACCAATGTCTTGTACATGGTTGGTGTTCAGTAAATATTTATTGAATGAATTAATAAGTAAATGAATGAATGGAGGGGAAAGGGAATACCAGAGATATAAAAGAAAGTGTCTGGTTCCCTTAGAAAATGGTCCTGATGTAGGGAGACCAAGGAGCAGAGGAAGTGTAAGGGAGCAGGGGAGTTAAAGGATTCAGTAAACACAAATGCCGCTGACTGACAAGAATCCTGGTGGACTGGCGGATTTTAGATGCCATGTGCATGGCTGATTTGCAGAATTTCTAAGTTTTCATACTAAAGCCTTTAGCACTGTCATCTTCCTTAGGTGAAACAGAAGGGACAGTGCTCCCCATTAAAACATCAAAATGGAATGCCTTGAGTCAGGCTTAATAACTAATCATCACAAAGTTCTCTTCTGCATATCATGCCTGGCTCTTTGACAACATGTGACACACAATGACAGTGAAGGAAAAATGCATTTGTAATTATAATAAAGAGAAACTATGGAAATCAACAGGAGTGTCAGAATTCAAAATGCCAGTGAATGCAAATCAAGGTATTTGCATAGAAATGTGGTATTGCTACAGATATTGGTTAAAATTCAGAAGTAGATGAATAACGAATAGAATTTCATTTTTTAAATTATGAAATTAATCTTATCATTTGGAAAAATCTCACTCTTAGAGGTGCTTAATAGAAGAAGAGGAACTGAAAATAAGCTGAGTACCAAAGACGTTCAGTACATCATGGCCTTTTCCTTAATGTTAAGAAATGACTACCTAATCAGTATCTGTGATAATGATCTGTAATTTAACCAGTGTGAGACTGATGATAAATACCAAGTACTGATTTTTTAATAACATGAAGAAAAGATATACAACACATTTGCAGGTAGGAATCATACAGCACTCCCTAATGGAAAATCATTATAATCCAACAATTGTAATATAATTCAAATAAACTATTCTTAAGGCATTATTTTAATGCAAATAACCTAGCTGGAGACTTTTAAGCCATTGATGCCCAAAGCCTATTTTTACCTACGGCTCAGATAGTAAGAATGTTCAAAATAATTGAGTTCTTATCTAATTACATAGACTGATTTAGAACCTCATTTCTTTGGAGAGTCTTTAGCATAGCAAATTCATTTAAAATGACACACAAGAGCAGGTAATTAAAAATTAAAGTTGAAATCAAAATGAAAAAGGCAATGAAGCTGGTTGAGACTGCTCTGATTAGCTATGGTGAGGTGGTGAAATAGGGGAGAGGTTTAACAGACTTTCAAAGGTGCAAAGAAATGAACAGGAGGATGGAACTCAGCTCACCAAGGCATCAATATTTTTTGTCTTCCCAGCACATATCCGGTTGCAGAACTAGCTACATGTAACCAGAAAAGCTGACCTGGTTGAGCGTGGATGAGCACTAGGGATTCCCAGCCACAGAGCCCCTTCTCCTGTGTCTCCTGTCCTAGAAAGAAAAGCCAGGCCTCTGGGATAACAAGAGGAGGACACACCACCCAGAGAAGCAAGGCCATTATCCACGGGTGAGCTTTGTGTACAGCAAGCTCTTAGAGCTGCTTGAGAAGTAACAAAATAAAAGCCAGCAAAATGTTCTTTGATAATGCATTTTGCAGTCTGCAAATGGATTTTACATACATAATCTCAATTCATCCTCACACTGCCTTAAGTACTTATACTAGCCCCATTTACAAGAGAAATTGAGGTCCTAAAAGGTTATGTAACAAAACTAAGGTGTCACTACTAGTACAAAAAACCGAAACTTTTGACCCCAAATCCCAAAATGTACTATCTCCCTGTTTGTTGACACTTTTTCATTTCTTTCATTTTTAGTGGCTCTTTCTCTTTTCTCCCTCTACATGTTCCTTTTGCCTACTTCTTTCTTCATTTCTCATTTTCCTCCCCTTCCTTTTCCATTTCCTTGACCATTTCCCCTTTTCCTGCTTGTTCCTTTACTCTGCCAGCAACCCCAAAGAGAATAGTTCAACCAATCAGATGTTTTTAATCTGAAGAGTCTCATGACAGCACCCTGAAAGCTTTCTGTCCCTAAAATTCTGTATCTGCTTTATCAAAAGTTTTGCCCCTTTAGAACTAGCTGGGGGCAGATGGAAGAGTCTGCAGGGTAGAGCTAAGTACTTTTCCAAGACTTCCTTTCATACCAAAAAATAAGAACCTCATAAATACTTAAATTCACATGGAGGGACTTAACCCCACAAAGGAGCCCAAAGATGTGGACTTCCCTAAGTTTTTGTGTCCCCACTGTGATACCCACAAAACAAACCATGAGAGTCTCTGCAACCTCTCTCGACTTCAACCCCAGCAAGACACTCAGGCAATGTATGGAAGGAACATTTACAACGCGTTGCTAAATCTAGATCATCTCCCCTGAGACTGTGTAAACATGTATTGGCTGGGCCATAAAGTGAGTGTCCAGACCTCCATTCCTCTCCCACAGGCCAAGTGAGCAAATGTGCTCATAGATGGGAGTGATGACTACCTACAGCAGCAGTTCTCAAAGTACGGCTCACTTTGAGAATGGTTCAAAGTGTACATTAGCATCACTTGGGAACTTGTTAAAATACCAATTCTTGTACCCCAACCCAAATCTGCTGAATTAGAAATTCTGGGGATGGGGCCCAGCAATTTAAAGTTTAACAAGCTCTCCAGATGATTCGGATGCTAGGTAAAGTTTAGGAACCACTGGTCTAAGTACAGTTCATTAGGAATGGCCTCAGGGTACAGGGGATTTAGTTCTTGTTAGGCCACTGCCTCACGTTTGAGTTTGGGTAGTTGCATCACCTCTCCAGGCCCTATTGCCTCACCCATCAAATGAAGTCTTATTAGGTAAGCACCAGGCACTCTTCCCTTATGCATGTTCTGTGAGCCTTCATGAAGGACGATTGGGAGCAGCAGTGCAGTAGGGCTCCCAACATCATCGATGTGACCTCCTCTTACTCCACAATAATCTTTGCATTCTTAATGTCTTGAAGTTTATACTCCTGGAATCTCTAGTTAAATTACAGTTGAACTTATGAGAAGATGCCTCAACTCTCACCTTTATCATGGTTAACATGTCAGCTAAACACAAGGTTGGGACATAAAGCTGATGGTTCTTGAAGGGCCCAGGAGCCAGAAATGAGGGATGGGGCTGACTCAAATGGAGCAAATCAACAAAGACAAATTTCATTGAATTCCTAATTTCACTGTAATTGAGTTAGGTTCTAACAGAAATTTGAAATTGAAAAGGCTGAAGTTTGGATTTTTTTTTTTTGTTAGTTATAAGCTTGTTGCTACCTTCTCCTTTTGCTGCATTTTATAGAATGTTTACCTAGAAAGATTACTATATATAAAAAGAAGGCAACATGCCAGCAGAGGTTGATTTATCAAGAATTTAGTTGTCATCATCTGTCATTTGGGCTGATGCATTGTTAGAAACACTCCATAAAAGTCAGTCAGAAAGGAGTGTTCCGTGAGGCTGTACTTTGACTCCCATCAATAAGAATATCCACTTCAGTCCATCAGCCACCACATATTGATGGAACCCCTACCCACATGCAGGAACTGGGAATGCAGCAATCGATGAGTTAGAAATGGTCCCTTCCCCTGTGGAGCTTGCAGTCTAGCAGCAACAACAGACATTACATAAATCTAATGAGTGCTATGAGGAAATGCTACAGGATCAAATATAAGGAAACTCACCTAACATCAGGAGTTTACATTAGCAGAGAGAGGTGATGACCTTGGGAACAGGATGGTTGCATTATGTTACCTGAGCATATGTGCAGGATGCAATACACCCCCATCAATAACCGTGACGCTTTCAAATCAGCAGGGGAAGACAGCATCCTCCTTGGAGGGGTGTCCCCGTCTTCTCCCCAAATCACCCCCTCCCTTCCTCCTGAGTCACTCCAGTGGGGGTGTGGGGTAGACATGGATTAATCAGGATTCCAAAGGAAAGATATGAATGAATTTCATAGCCTGTAGCTACTTCCCACTACCTATTATTTTTAGGTATAAACATGGTTATTCCATACACTGATTTTAACATATTCACATTAGGGTCGTTTGTTCACAAAACTCACAATTTTAAAAGGAAAACCCTGTGAAATAGGTTTGCTTAATCAAATCCCATCATATACAAAGTATTTAATTCTTGGCTATTATAAGGCTGTGATGGATGTAAGACCTGAGACTGGAGCCTCCACCCCCCACCCCCACCTGCCTTGTCTAAATCTCCCCACAGTGATCCTATAACACAATGTCCAGGAAAAAGAGCAAGCGGGTTCAAAACCAGATATACACTTACTGTTGTCCTCAGCAACACAATGTCTGCCTCTTGCAAGGAACATGGGACACAGTTTGCCCATACATGCCAAGCTGGTCTCCAGTAAAACACCAACGGGAGGATCCCAAATGAGAAGATGGATCCAGCAAGGCAGAGGGTTTTCCGGCAGCCATGAGTCCGATAGCCAAATATCTCCTGGGACAGAACACAAATGACCCCAAATATTGGTTAAACACAATAAACAATAAATGAACAAATTCTGATTCTGGTGATGGAACTGGGGGTGAGGAGGCTGGGGGAGGATGGATTGACTGTCTGAACTCTCTGAGGGCATTCAGAAAGTTGAGAGAGATCCCAGACAAAGAAATATGGACTTGATCCCAGCCCTCCAAGAAGTTGCAGTATAATCAGGAAATTCAGTTGCTATATTTTTGAGCACCCAGTTACCCTGTGCCAAGCCTTGGGCCAGGTTTTCAGACATATGATCTTATTTAAATCTCCAGTCATCCTCTGAAAAAATATCATTACCTCCATTTTGTAAATGAAGGGACTGAGTTCAGAAAGGCTGCATGACTTGTCTTAGACCATATAGCTATGCTGCCAAGATTAGAACCCAGGCCCATCATTTTCCAAGTCTTGAGTGCAATCCACACTTTAACAGATATGGTGATGAGCCATGTCACAGAGGGGGAGGTGAGGGCAGCAACCAATGATCTGTTTGTCTGGGACCAGCAGCCTTGTAGGCAGAAGGGACTAGAACCAGGCTTTGAGTTCAGATATAGGATTTGGTGAAAGAATTTGACCCCAAAAAAGATTAATGACTAAATGCCAACTTGCTTTTCAGAATTTAGGGTAGAGCTATGCATTTCCACTCACCTCCCTGTTCAGTTAGAAAAAGAATTTTACATCAAGGTTGAGAAATAATACAGACTATTTGATTTATTGTACCTCATGCTTATTGAGCACCTATTATGTGTCCTGGGAGGGTGGGGCTGTTATTAGACCCTGGAAGATATAAATATGAACAAGATGTGGTTTCTATCTCTAGTCAATTTATAATCTGAACCAACTTCTTCTTTCCATATAAAGCGTGGGACAGAATGGAAAATCATCACTGTATTTTATGACTTCACCCCACAACTATATCACACAAAGCTATGGATGTACTTTACCCTGGTTATAATGGCTAAAACTGAGAAGTAGAGAGGATTTTGGCTACTGGACCAAGACACTTTGGGTTCAAAATCTAGCTCTGCCACACTCACCAGGTTTGTGATCTTGGGCAAGATACTGAACCTCTTTATTCCTCAGTTTATCATCAGTAAAATAGGAGTAGTGGTATTACCCACTCCACAGGGTTGCTGTGAGGATTGAATGAGTTAACATTTGTGCTATGTAAGCATTTCCTACTACTGTTATTATTGTTGTTGTTGTTTGATCCCATTTCCCAACACAGACCTTAAATCCTACCTCTAGTTTATTTGCATTTAGATCCCTGTGGGGAACCAAGTCTTTCATGTTACTTAGACCATGTTCGGGGTGACGGCCTGGAATGCTGGGCTGCAGGCCTGCATGGAATGCTATGCAGGCGCACCTTGTAAAGATATGTGTCTTGTGACTATGATGACAACGTTTACCATTGTCCTAAACCTAGATTGTTCCTTCTGATATGCAACAGGATGTAAACATAGGTATCTGGTGGGCTCTGCATGCCTTAGGACACTTAGCATATACTCTCTTATCTTCTGAAACAAATAAATAGCTGGAGCACAGATGCATTAGCATCCACTTAGCACACGATGCGGTGGGTCCCCTGCTCCCTTAATTCTTAACTTTGCGTCTGTGTCTCATTCCTGCGCCGCCCTGTCAGCAACAGATCCCAAAATCCCTAGTATCACTAAGAGGTCTCCTCTTGCTAGGATTGCTGCTTAGGACAATAGGGAAGCTAGAACATGCAACTTCAAATCCACCAACTTCTCTAACTCACCTGATAAGGATTATATTAACAGAAAAGCTTCTGAAACCATTGACTGAGAACTGCTTTCACATATAATTATAAGGGGGTGTGCCAGTTTGTATGTATTATGTCCCCCAAAACACCATGTTCTTTGATGCAATCTTGTGGAGGCAGATGTATTAGTATTGATTAGGTTGGAACCTATTGATTGAGTGTTTCCATGGAGATGTGACTCAATCAACTGTGGACAAGAACTTCAATTGGATAATTCCATGGAGGTGTTACCCCACCCATTCAGGGTGGGTCTTAATTAAATCACTAGAGCCATATATAAGAGCTCAGACAGAAGGAGCTTGCTGCTGCAGCTTAGAGACACATTTTGAAGATGGCCATTGAAAGTGATCACTGACATTTTGGAAAACACCATGTTGAAATGCAACATTGGAACAAGCAGATGTCAGCCACGTGCCTTCTGAGCTAACAGAGGTTTTCTAGACACCAATGGCCTTTCTCTGGTGATGGCATACTTGAGTTGATGCCTTAATTTGGACATTTTCATGGACTTCAGACTGTAACTTTGTAACCAAATAAACCCCCTTTATAAAAGCCAATCCCTTTCTGGTATTTTGAAGAATGGCAACATTAGCAAACCGGAACAGGGGGCCTTCCTGTTATTAGCAGCACACACAGGTGCTGAATGGCTTCCTTCAGGGTTGTCCATATTTGGAGAATCTTTGATCAAATGTTCATGTTAACTCAGAAATACAAATTTTGACTGATTTTTCAAAATAGAATATCTATTTTAAATGAACCCATTTCTGTCCCAAGCTCAAGCTACTGCTCTCCTGATGCCAAACCTGGAATGTCTCTGTTCCCCCATCATGCCTGCGGCAAATGCTCTATTGATTCCACACTGAGCAGCCTTCCAATCCTAAACCCATAGTCCATCCCACCATCTTTTCCCATTTGCTTTTTTTTTTTTAATCTCCCTACACTTTGGTGTAGATCAACTTCTCCCTCCAACTTAACCATTTTATCATCTTTAGAAACCATTTTATATTCAAAAGTTTCCCTATATTGCCATTTAATTGAGCCCCCATGTAATGTGCCTGAGTTACTCTATTCTATAGCACAAACATCCCTGGTACTATGTGTTCTTTTATGTGCTATGCAACGAGAACCCTTTATAGTTTCTAAAGTGTCTTCATGTTCATTATCAAAACAAAGTAAGCAGGAGTTATTATTTTCATTTCTTAGCTAAGAAACTAAAATCTAAAGTTATTATAGGTAATAATAGTTATTATTAGCAACTAATTATTGGCAACAATAATAGCAGCTAACATTTATTGGGCATTTAAAAGCTCCTCACTAAGCACTTTACACATACACATTTAATGTAAAAAGATTAAATAACCTTCCCAAGACACAAAGCTAGCAAGTAACTCAAAATTGGGCCTCCAGTCTAGGCCTTTTCAGCCTAGGTCTCTGTCCACTTCACCACATTACTTTGAATTTATAGACGGTTTTCCAGATGGAGTCAGAGGAATTCCTTTCCTTTTCTTTCCACACAGGGGAGTTAATGAGCTCCCACCCCACACCCTCCACACCCCCAATCAGGCAAAAAATAAGAAAACTTATTTGGAAGTAGTACTAGTCAAGGAAAGATAGTGTGAACTGGTCATTTCTACACTAAGCTATACCTCGTTCTGGTTTAATTTCAGTTCAATTTAACAACTATTTACTTAATGTCTGCCAAATAGCAGGCATGTGCTAGGCACCGAGACAAATGAGATAATTACTCTGGCTTCAAGGAGCTCATTAGTTTAGTGGGGAAGAGAGACACAGAGACAGGTAAGATTAAACAAGTTTAGAGCAATGAAAGGGTTAATATAGGGTGGACATACAAATCATCATCTAAACTGGATGCTATTAATAATTGCATTGGGACAAGAAGTTTAGACCAGAAGTGTTGCAGGCAAGCCATGAGAATGCTCCCCTAGTTATATCAGAGATTTACTCTAAGAGCTTTCCAGCTCAGTCCTGTGCACACCACAACACTACTCAGTGGCTCGTGACTCATTGCGTGAACAGATATCCATTGCCGAATTTTCTGTGGAAAGGATGGAATGATGTGGACAAGGAGCATTCAATTATTGCCTGTTAAAGTGAGTTGAATTGCACTAATTTGAATGAAATCAATTGCACTGCAGGAACTATTAACAGATGTTGGGTTTTAAATTACAAAAATTAGCACGGTGCTTTTTATTATGATCCCATAGCAATTTACTTCATACACTTATGGAGTGCCTTCCATGTCCTGTATATGTTTGTGAGAGCTCTCCCCATGACCCTGTACTCCACCCACAAAAAGGAATCAATCATCCAAGAAAAGAATATTGGGGAAATGTGGAAAGAATATTATACAAATAATTAAACTCATGGCAAGCTATGTGCATCACAGAATAGGACTCTCTCCCTTTCTTTGTTATTCTCCCCCTGGAGGTTTCTCTCCTTCCTCTGTCCCTGAGCATCTTGATCCTTTGAATCTCTAAGGGCTCAAAGTTTGGCTTCCAGGTATCCAGGCCCTCTCCCCTGCAGGATCCCCATGCTCAAGAAGCCAAACTGCTTCCCAGAGCAATGGCTTACACTACCTTAGTGAGCAGAACCCTTTAAGAATCTGTAGACCTTCTTTCAGAAAAATAGATACATGTGCCGGTTTAGATGTATTATGTCCCCCAAAATGCCATGTTCTTCAAAGCAATCTTGTCGGGGCAGACATATTAGAGTTGATTCTGTTGGAATCTTTGGATTAGGTTGTTTCCATAGAGATGTGACCCATCCAACTGTGGGTAATATCTTTGATTAGATTATTTCCATGGAGGCATGACCCTGCCCATTCAGAGTGGGTCTTGATTAGTTTACTGGAGTCCATTAAAAACACTGGCACAGGCCCAGACACCTGCTGCAGCCATGAGAGACGTTTTGAAAGTGGCTATTGAAAGTAGACTTTTGCTACTCCAGAGAGTTTGCCTGGGAGAAACTAAGAGTATACCCCCAGATGCCTAGAGAGAAACATCCTGGGAGAAAGCCATTTTGAAACACAACCTGGAAGCAAAGGAAGAAGACACCAGCCACGTGCCTTCCCAGACAGCAGAGGTATTCCAGACGCCATTGGCCACTCTTCTGTGAAAGTACCCTATTGTTGACGCCTTAGCTTGGACACTTTTATGGCCTTAAGTCTGTAATTTGTAACTAAATAAACCCCCTTTATAAAAGCCAATTCATTTCTGGTATTTTGCATAACAGCAGCATTAGCAAACCGGCACAACACATATGCACAAAATTCCCTATGAAGATTCAGGAGGTTCCCAGAACCTAGAAAAGACCCTGCCCTAGAAGACTCACAAGGATGAATCAAGGCTGAATTTTCACAGTTCACCCTCAGTACTAGGTAAGCCTTTAGTAAAGGTAGAAGTGTAAAGACATAGACACATGGAAATGCAGGTGTGAGTGACAACTGGAGAAGATGGGTTGTCAAGAAAGCTCCACAGTATGATGTCACCACCTGAGGGTTCACCAAGTCTTGAACCTGGTTCTCAGCATTCTAGTCCTAAAAGCTGTGAGCAGAACCATCTCTCATAGGGAAGCCTCATTTTAACCAAGTATTAGAGATTGTGGTGAAGTGAGAGTGAGATGCACTGTCACACTAAGCAGATAGATAGGTGGGTTGGTATTAAGTTAGTTAAAATTTCAAACTTAGTAGTGTCTTAGTAGTAGTTTTTAGTACTAAAAAAGGATATCTGTTGCTGGTATCACCAACTTTCCTAAGTATCCTCTAAGTTAATTTGACTTTTGGATCCAGGTGAAAATTCTCAGCTTGAACTACCTAATCCAAAAATCTCAAACTGAAGGCTCAAAAAATATTGCTTAAAACTTTAAATCAGTCCCTCAGTTATTGTCACACAAAAAAAAGTTATGATTACTATCTTTGCTTTAAAATCAAATCAATCAGAAATTATGGCAATACTGCACCAATATTCTTGCCTTATAAGAATAAGGTGGGGAGCATTAAAAGACAGGTACAAAATAACCCAGGAAATAACCCAAACTCCCGTCAATGAAAAACAGGATGATCTGCTCTGGGATATTTACACAATGGAAGTTTATACAGCAGTTTTTGTTAAAAAATGAACTATAGCAATAATAGAATGACTCAACACCTTAATATTAAGTGAAAAAAATTTCCAAAAGGACTATATACATACAACATAACTTTTTCATAAAGTTAAAAACAACTAAAATGTCAAACATGCTTTTAAGATACATCTAGAAAAAAGAAAACTGTATAGAAAGGACAGCACAGGAATGGTGAACACATGATGCAGGACAATGGTTGCTTTGAATGAGGAGAGGCAGGAAAATGAAGGGGCCATATGGTTAGACGTAGGCTATTGTCAACATCCTAGCTTTCGTGTGGGGTGGTTGGTTCATTATGTTATTGTAAATAACCAATAAAGTAATTACCAAATTAAAACAACTCAGCATGAGTAAATGCTATTTGTTAGACACTTGTTAGAGTGTCATGAGCCAAGCATTCTGAACAATATACTGTGCACCTGAAGTCTTAGAATAAAAAAGAAGAATCAGCAGGAGGAAGTAAGGGATGTTCCCCTATAAATGAGCAGGTGCTCTCCCGTTCCCCATGGTCCTCTCCATGTCTATGTTTTCCCCCCAGCACTGAGGCCATTTGTCAGTTCCATTTCTCATCTCAAACCCAGCCTACTCATTGTAGTTACTGTCTCACCCTGTAAGCCAGTAGTTCTCAAGCAAGGATGATTTTGTTCCCCAGGGGACATTTTTGGTTGTCACATTGGGGAGTGAGAGGTGGGAAGGGAGGCTGCTATTTGCATCTGGTGGGTAGAGGTCAGGCATACTGTTAACACCCTACAATGTAAAGGAAAGGACCCCCACCAACAGAGACATATCTTCCCCTAAATATTGCTGAGGTTGATAAATCCTGCTGTAGGCATTTGAGTTTCCCCCAACTAACCTAAGGAATCTCTCGGTCCTAGTGCCTAGGAGTCACCGTCAGCACCCAGAGGAGAACTAGAAAACTCTGATATTGACATCTATGGTGAAAAAGGATTTATGTTTCATGCCAAATGGATGCTATGGTCAGCAAATTGTCCACATGGTCTTCCCCTGCCTCCTTCTCTAACCTCCTCTTGTGCCCCTCTCCCTCTGTCTCACTCTGCCCTAGCCTCATGGCCCCTTTCCATTTCATGGAACTTACCAAGGCCTTTCTTGCCTCAGGTCTTCCCATGACTGGCTACTTCTCATCCTACCTGTCTCCTTGAAGTGTTTCCTTCTTTATACGGTCTTACACAACCACCCTATGTACTCAAGTCCTGATCTCATACACTCTTGTTAACACTTTTATAGCACATTTATAATTTGCAATTTGTATTTTTTGCCTATTTCTAAAAACTGTTTCCACCCTTTCTGCTACTACCATTAGGCTTTAAATGCTGTCAGATTAGGATGGCTTCAAGTTTGTTTCCTTCAGTACTATTGACCCAGCAACAAGTTCATTATCTGTGTGTAGTGGATACTCAACAAATACTGAATGAATGAATGAATGAATAAATGTGTGAATATAGTAAAGGAAGGAAGAAGGAAGGAAGGGAGGGAGGGAGGGAGAAGGGAGAGAGAAAGGAAAATAGGAAGTGAAAATTAATAAATCCTTATTCTCCATGTTCCTAGACCAACAGATTCAACTGTATTATCTTTTCGTACCTTGTAAAGACACATAAGCAGCCCCCAGATATGGTTCTATGCCTTTGGTCATTAGGAAATGTTAACTCACTGCATTATTTGCATTGCACTCAAGTTAATCCCTAAGGCTAGGTTTCTTGAACAAATGCGTACATTTTTGCCCTTTCTTTCTGCTTATTGTTCCGGTTTGCTAATACTGCTGTTATGCAAAATACCAGAAATGGATTGGCTTTTATAAAGGGGGTTTATTTGGTTACAAAGTTGTAGCCCGAAGGCCATGAAAATGTCCAAATAAGGCATCAACAACAGTACGGTACCTTCACTGAAGGATGGTTGATGGCGTCTGGAAAACCTCTGTTAACTGCGAAGGCACATGGCTGGCATCTGCTCCAAGTTCTGGTTTCAAAATGGCTTTCTCCTAGGAAATTTCTCTCTAGGCATCTGGCAGTGTCTCTTAGTTTCTCCCAGGTGAACTCTGGACTAGCAAAAGTCTACTTTCAATGGCCATCTCCAAAATGTCTCTCTTGGCTACAGCACCAAGCTCTCTCTGTCTGAGCTTTTATAGGGCTCCAGTAAACTAATCAAGACACAGGTTGAATGGGTGGTGGGGTCACATATCCACAGAAATCATCTAATCAAAGGTATTACCCACAGTTGGGTGGGTCATATCTCCATGGAAACAACCTAATACAAAGATTCCAACATAATCAACACTACTATGTCTGCCCCCACAAGATTGCATTAAAAAACATGGTGTTTTGGGGGCCATAATACATCCAAAATGGCACATTCCACCCCCTGGACCACAAAATGATGTGGTCTTTCCATATACAAAATACATTCATCCCATCACAATATCACTAAAACTTAAATCATTTCAGTAACAATAGGTAAGTATAGGTTCTTATCAAAATCAGTTACAGGCGTGGTCTGTCCTAATGCAAAATTCCCCTCTAGCTGTGTACCTTTGAAACTTAGAACAAGTTATCTGCTGCCAATATACAAAGGAGGGGCAGTCATAGGATAAATATCTCCATTGCCATAGGGAGAAATTGAAAGGGAAACAGGGGTCACTGGATCCAAACAGTTCCTAAAACCTGCAGGACATACACCATTAGATTTCAAAGTTTGAGAGTCATCTACAGAATCACATTTTTACCTCAAGTCTTGGGAGAGTGGCTATGCCACCCTTTCCAAAGGCCCTTATAGAAGCCCTTTTCTCTCCAAATGCTGAGGTGAGTGCTGCAACATATCCACACATATCCACCTTCTTCTTGACCCCACCCTCCTCAAGCATCGGGGTGACTACCCAGACTCTGCCTCTCTGGGGCAAAGGCTCTCCCCTCTCTGAGTAGCAGCCAGGCTCTCCCCAATCCCTGGAGAATGTGCTCCACTGTCTCTGAGGCCTGAGGTGACAGCACTTTTCCTAAAAATCGAGGCAGAAGGCCCACCCTCTCTGCCTCTGGAGCAAACTCACCCTTTCCATGTTCATGGGTTGTTCCACTCTCCCTGCCTGAGACCTCTTGACTCTGGACCTCAATTTCCATGATTCTATCCTTGAAGAAATTTTTCCTTTAATTTGTTCCTTCTCCATCCCCTCCAGTCCAGACCAGCAGTGGTTCTGTCTATACAGATCTCACAAAAATTTTGCAAGCTTGGCCTGCACTTTACAGGGGTCAAAACCATCAGATGATAGGACTTTCCACAAATCCTTTCTGGATAACTTCATCTCCAATCCTGGTTTGTACTGAAATGGCTGGTTGGTTCCAGGTTTCATTAAATCCTCACGTGGAGCTGTAGCTTCTGGCATCTCACTTTTTGGAAGCCCAGAATTTTTCAAACTATCAGTTTCTGATTTCTTTGTACCCAAGGGTTCAATTCTCAGTTTATTTCTGTCCTCTCTCATTTTACTATAAGCTGCAAAAAGAGCCAGGCTACATCCTTCATAGGCAGTCTGGAGAGCTCCTCAGCTAAGTATCCTAGATCGTTGCTTTCAAATTCTGCCTTGCATCTGATACCAGGATAGAATTTTGCCAAATTCTCTGCCACTTTCAAACAAGGACCACCTTTCTTCCAGTTTGCAATGACACATTCAACATTTCTGTCCAAGGCCTTATCAGAGCTATTTTTAGAGTCCATATTTCAACCAACAGTCTCTTCAAAACCATTCAGGCCTTGTCTATCAAGTTCCTCACAATTCTTCCAGAATTTTCCCCTATCCATTTAAAAAGCTATTCCAACATATTTGGTATTTGCAAACACAGCAGCACCCCACTTCTCTGGTACCAAAATCTGTTAGCTTGCTAATGCTGCCATTATGCAAAATACCAGAAATGGATTGGCTTTTATAAAGGGGGTTTATTTGATTACAAAGTTATAGTCCTAAGGCCATAAAAGTGTCCAAACAAAGGCATCAACAATAGGGCACCTTCACAGAAGAACACTGATATCATCCAGAAAACCTCTGTCCACTGAGAACGCACAGGTACATGGCTGGCATCTGCTCTGGGGTTCTGGTTTCAAAATGGCTTTCTCCCAGGATGTTTCTCTCTAGTAATCTGTTCATTTTGAAGTATTTAAGTTAAAGGAAATCAAATTAAAGAATCAGTGTCACCCAAGGACTTGCACCCCATTCTGGAGAGATTTAGTGCATTTCCAGTTGTATGCATGCAGGACAGCTGAGTTTTGTTAGGAGAAATATGTCTGTTATTGTGTTTTACTTAGAGATGGTGTAAGGTGATGTGTATAATGGCCAAGTTGACAAGGGGTGGCCTGTGATGGTTAGGTCCATGTGTCAACTTGGCCAGGTGATGGTGTACAGGTGTCTGGTCAGGCAAGCACTGGCATAACTATTACTGCAAAGACATTTGTGGCTGGTTAATAAACCAGAAGTCTTAATTAAGCCTGAAATCGTCAGTCAATTGACTGCACCTGTGGCTGATTTTGATGGGCTCTTGCATTTACCCATTGTTACTCAAAGGATTTAAGCTTTTGTGATATTGTGATGGGATGAATGTATTTTGTATTTGGAAAGAATATGTCTTTTGGGGGTCCAGGGAGTGGAATGTGCTAGTTAGGATATCTTACGTCCAACCAAAAGCCACGTTCTTTAATGCAATCTTGTGGGGGCAGATGTATTCATGTTGATTAGGTTGAAACCTATTGATTGTTTCTATGTAGATATGACTCAATCAACTATGGGCAAGACCTTTGATTAAGTTTTTTCCATGGAGGTATTACCTCACCTATTCAGGGTGTGCCTTAATTAAATCACTGTAATCCTATAAAAGAGCTCACAAATAGAAGGACGTTAGAGCAGCTGAGAATGACATTTTGGAGAGCAACTGAGAGAGGCATTTTGGAGATGGCCATTGAAAGCAGACTTTGCTGATAATTTGGAGATACTAGCCCAGAATTTGCCCCAAGAAGCTAAGCCCAGAATGCTGCCACATAAGCCTTTGGAAAGCACCTGGGAGAAAGAACCAAGAATGCACAGGAGCTGAGAGAGGAGCTGGAACACAACCCAGGATCAGCAGGCACCAGCCACGGGCCTTCAGAGCTAACAAAGGTTTTTCTGGAAATCATTAGCCATCCTTCAGCAAAGGATACCTATTGTTGATGCCTTAGCCTGGACACTATCATGGCCTTAAGACTGTAACTTTTTAATGAAATAAATCCTCCTTTATAGAAGCCAATCCATTTCTGGTATTTTGTATAATGGCAGAATTAGCAAACTGGAACACTTACAGTCTGTCCCCTGGACCTGAAAGGGTGCTAAAGGCAAGGCAGAATTTCACACATTCCCTACTTGCAACAAAGCCAAACCAAGGGCCTGGGCTGGAAGGAACAAACTGATCCTGACACAGGTGGAATGGCACCTATGTCAGGTATGAGGACCCAGAACCCCGGAACTGAACATAAAATAGTTTAGGTGCTACAGCCCCAAGTTTTCATGGTGTCCTTGCTTCAGTTCAATTCAAACTTTCTACAATGTCTAAGGCCACGGGTTAAGTAGGTCTGCTAACAAAAAAGTCCCCATCCTCAAGGGGCTGACAGAAGAGGGGATGAATTTTAAAATAACTATAATTCAGGGTAGAAAATATCAAGTGCCATATGGAAAGCACAGGAGAATTATTGCTATTAGGTGCAAATGATAAAGTGATCCTACTGAGATAATAATTAGGAAAAGTTTTGCAGGAGAATTGTTACTTGGGATGAACTTTGAGAGTCCACAGCATTTCACTTGCTGGGAAAGCAGAGTAGGAGAAAGGGCTTTCTAAGTGAAAGATCTCTCCCGAGCAAAGGTATGGGGTTTGCAACCTGGGTGTATTTAAGGATAAAAAGGCAGTTACAGGGGGGGTCAGTGCACTCTGGTATTGCCATTAACCCAGCTATCAATGGCTAGGTAATGTACCTTTTGGTGAGGCATAGGGTATTCTGGAACTCGCACACTACTCCAGCTAGCAATCGGCCAAAAGAATTTGCTGAACCCTCAAAGATCGCACTTCTGTCTTTCTCCATCCACAACTAGCAGGTGGATCCCCATGACTGCCATGAAGCTGGCGTTCCCAGGCAAAGTCAGGGGAAGAAGCAGCTGAATAAGTCCATTTCAGCTTGGCAACATTCTAGCTTTGAAAGCAGGTGCAAGTCCTGTCCGAATAGGAGGCAGAACAGACATTCTTAGGGCTTCAGTTTCCTTTCACAAACCAGGGTTTCCTTTTCTGAGCCCAAGGTGCTGCCAGCCGGGGCTGTGGAAACTCCTCTTTGTCACATGGGTTGGCTGGCAGAAAAGCAACCTGTCCCACCAGTTGGTGACAGGCAGGGTGGGAAAACTCAGCCCTATGCAAAATTGTCCACCCAAACCTGGCCTGAAGCTCATGAAAACACACAGCTCATATGAACAATAACCTCTTATTATGTTCCAGTCAGTTTAAATATATATTTTTCCAAAGGTTGCTTTAATTCTCACAACTCTTTAAGGAAGAAAATATCAGCCCTGGCTTTCAAATAAGGAAATTAGGTTTCAAGGGGATTAAGGAATGTGCCCTGCATCACCCAGCTGGTCATAACAGAGCCAGGTCCTTCTTCCTTAAAAACACTTTCCACCCAACCAAGCTGCCTTTCACAAAGGCACTCCCATTGGTGCTTGGTCACTTGCTGATCCTTCACTTTTGAGCTAACAGATGTGCCGCCCAGACAAGTTCTTAGGTTTCTCTTAAACAGGTTTTCCCAAGTTTCAAATTATGGTACAAGGACAGAGGCAGCACGGCCTCCACCCAGCAGCCAGACCATGGTTTCTGCAGCAACGTCTCAATTTCTTGGCCAGACAATCTTGGGCAAGAGGCGTTTTCTAAGCTCTCGTGTGATGCTGAAATTAAAACTTCTCTTGCTGGTGAAGCCTGGGAGGTCTAAGACAGTAAAAGCGCACAGGCAGGTCAGTATCTGAGATGGCTCCCTGTCGAGGCAGCCTCCTCACTGCACAGCACAAAGACCCCAATAGTGAGGTGCAGAAGAAAAGGGAACAAATGTAAAGACAAAACACTTGGGGTGAAGACCTTTTCTGCCACTTATTAATTTTATTACCTGGAAGTCAATTCTTCTTCTGCAAATAAGAATACTAATGGCCATCTCACACAACTGTTATGAGAATGAAATGGGATAACAGTTGTGAAAGTGTTATTCAAATATAAGCTGTTATTATTATGAGGGAAATTAGACTTAAGGCTGATGATTGATAAGTTCAGACACGTCTGACCCCTCCTTATCATTCAGATCTCAGCTTCCCCGACCACTCAGTCCAAAGTGGCTGCCCAGTTACTCCTGCGCACATCATCCTAACTCTGGAGCCCTTATCTCTATCTGATATTTTTCTTATTTGTTCATTTTTTCACAGTCTGTTACTAGAATGTAAGTTTCACAAGAGCAGAGCCCTAATCTATCATACTCATTGCTGAATTCCTGGCACACATAGGCCCACAAATATTTCTGAGTGAATGGATGGCTCAAATTACATTATAGGGAGTCCATCCAAGGAAGTAGATTGGAATATTACTATGCTGGTAAGCAGAGAGGCTAAAAATGACAGCCAAAGACTGTACTTGATGAATGCCTAACAAACATCGCATCCAACTCATCATTTTTCAGAGAAGAAACCTGGGAGAACTCTCAGTCAAGGACTCATAGAGATAAACAGAGCACGGGCAAAACAATAATCTCCTTCCAAAGTTATTCTTCCTCTCTTGGACCAGTAAAGAATTTATCTTGACAATTTTATCACCAAGTATAAATATTTGCCTTTGTCCCCAGGTATTATTTGTCACTTACCATAGAATTTTAGAAAATAAAAGAGAGAGAAGTGTCCTATCGTGTTCCGAGAGTGGGAAATATCAGAGATGAACTGATCTTTCATTTCTCCCACACCTGTAACAGATGCCTTCCTGACTCCCACGTCTCCATTGAAGCAAAGTCTACTCCGGGGCAGCCTGTTCTGGATTCAGACAACCCTACTAATAATTACACCATGTGCCAGACATGGGGCTGAGTGTCCTTTGCAGAGCCCAGAGGGTGGGTGGGGGGCTCTGAGCTCCCTCTCCCCCACCACACACACACACCACACATGGATGCATGCACACACACACACAAATTCTCTTTCAACCAGAACAACTCCACTTCAATCTCTTTTACATATCGGTCTTTCATCAAAAGTCTGTGCTTAAATAATTTGTGCTTAAATAACTCTGTATATAAATCATTTTGAAAACCTCTATATTACATAAAGCTCTCTTGTTGAGATCTCCTGAATCTTTTCCAAATAAAAGTTTATAAAGAAAGTGGGTGGAAAGCAGACTATATAACAATGGTTCCCACCCTCTTTTAGTATGAGGAATCTTTTCTTAACATTGCTGGTGAGAGATCAATTAAAACCATTTTGGAAAGCAGTTTGGCAATATGTAGTAAAGTTGAAGATCACACTGTGTGACTTGGCAATTTCACTCAGAGGTGTGTTCGCTATAGAAATATGGGCACACGTGCACCAGGATAGGTGAACAAGAAAAATTCAAGGCTGGAAACAACCCAAAGTCCATCAACAGAGAAACTGATTTCTTTAAAAGTATAATCTTACAATGGTCTACTCTGCCACAATGAAAATGAATAAATTACAATTTTATGCAATACCATGGATACCTCTCAAAAATACAATAAGCAGAAGAAGCAAAACACAAAGATATAATCTGTGATTTCAATCACATAAACTTCTAAAATATTAAGGAATGCATGCATAGTTAGAAAAACAAGTTGTTTTTTAAAAAATAAAAAAAGTCAAAGAAATAATTACAAAAGCCAGGTGAGAAGCTACGTCAGAGTTGGACAAGTGCAACAGGGATGGTTAATAGTAAAGGAAGACACCAGGGGAACCTCTGAAATAATAGCAGTCCTCTAGCTTCTGTCCTTGGTGGTGACCATGTGGGTTTTCAATTTGTATATTAAATTGGTTGTATATATTTTTGCATGTTGTATGAAATATTTCAAAAAATGTCATGGGATTTTTTTCCCTACTTTTGCTTCTGGAGAGTATATCAATACTTGTTGGGCATATGAATCTTTGGACCCATAGCAATAACTCTATCGTATTAAGGGTTGGCGACCCACAGGTTTGCATCCATTGGTGTAGAAAAGAAAAATGCATTGGCTTGGAGATGGGGATACTTGGTTTGTAGTCTGGGCTCTGATGCTATTGAACAATCTCTTTCTCTTCTCTGGGCCCCAGTTTATCCATCTGCAACAGAGGAGGTTAAATTATGTGATTTCTTCAGCCTCTCTAAATTTTGAATCATGTAGTTCTTATAACAATAGGAACCTCCGAATGCAATGATGTGACAGCTTGCAGTCCCCTCAGAGGTCACATCCTTCCATGGAGATGCCTGTCTCTCTTCAAAGCTGCCCACATGAATGTCACTCAAGCTTCAACATTCCATTAAGGAGACATAAAGGGTGATTCCTATTGCACCATTTGTGAAAATCGGTGCCAACAGGTTGTATAGATCACCTGCCTGAGAAGCATCAAAGAGCCCTCTGGGAGGAGGAGATTGTCACATAGCAGGCCCCCAGCTTGGCATCAGGAATGGGAGTTAACATGCTGTTAGGTAACTCCCTGGCCACTGTACCATATTAATTAATTGTGCATCCGGATTACCCAATGTGACAAGACTACTTGATTCATTTCTATAACTGGTATTCGGACTTGAGCATGACCTTGGGGAAGGTTTCTCTCAATCCTGTAAGACCACTCCATCAAGACATGACATGTAACTATGGTGTTGACTGACAGAAAAGGGGCCCCCTAATCTGCTGAAGAATTTCAAGCAAATAGAAGTGAAAAAAGGTAAAGTTAGGGTAGATTATAGGAAAATTAACATGATTAGAATGGAAAACTGTTTGGAAGAATACTGGAGCACAAGAGAGGTCAGAATTTCTACCTTTTTCAAAAATTATGGGGATGCCATACCCAACTGACACAGAATAATTCAGGACAGTAAATGTTGTGCCAGATAGTTACAATATCATATTGGGGTTTATTTAATAACCCTTTTATTATTACAGAAGCAACACATGCACATTTTAAAGATCGGAAAATAAAAATACACAAAAAAAACTTTAGATTCCTGCCGCCCAGAGAATAACACTAACACCTTATCTCATGTTTTTTTTCTTTTACCAAAATGAGAATAAAATGCTGTGTATGCTATTTTGCATTCTTCTTTTTCATTCAATGACACCCCCCTCCCCACCTTTTTCCAGGTCAGTGGTTTTTTTTTTTTTTTTTTTTTGCTATATAATTATACAATCATTGTCAAAGATCAGGGCTACAGAATTTCAGTTTAATAATGTCAGGTATTTCCTTTTGGCCATTCTAAAATACTAGACACTAAAAATAAATATATATATAATGAATCAGTAGTCACAGTCATTTGTTAAATCCTAATTTTTCAGTTATGCTTCCTCCCTCTCATTTGATCTTTCTCTCAATCTTCAGGGATATCTGGGCAATGACCATTTTAACTTCTTCATGCTGAAAATAGGTGTTGACCTTATGGGGTACAGGAATGAAACTGGTTGATATTCTTGGAGAAAACACCAGGTATCTCTGGGTTTCAGGCTTATCTGGCATAGGATCAATACGGAGGCTCTAAGTTTCTGAAAAAAAAATTACTAAGAAAAACTTTTATAGAGACTAAGATAGAACCCAGGTCATTCCCTAGGGTTTTCAGGAATACTGTTGGTTGGGGCTTCGTATACTCAGATAGTTTACAGTATCTTGCTAAAGCTTGCATAAAAGTAACCTCCAGAATGACCCCTTAACTCTATTTGAAATGTCTTAGCCACTGAAACTTTATTTTGTTCCATTTCTTTTCCCCCTTTTGGTCAAGAAAGCATTCTCAATCCCACAATGCCAGGGCCAGGCTCATCCCTGGGAGTCATGCCGCACATTGCCAGGGAGACTTATAGCCCTGGGAGTCATGTCCCACATAGGGAAGAATGTAGTGAGTCTATTTGCAACATTTGGCTTAGAGAGAGAGGCCACATCTGAGCAACAAAAGTGGCTCTCTGGGGACGGCTCTGAGGCATAATTACAAGCAGGCATAGCTTCACCATTGCAGAAATAAGTTTCATAAGGGCAAGTCTCAAGATTGAGGGCTTGTTAGTGGATTCTTTTATCTAATACACAAACTATATTCAAATTTTACCCCAATGGGTCTACTGATGACCATTACAATAGATTTTTACAAACTGGCTTGGCATTATTCAATTTATTAATCTAGATGATTGATAATCTTTTAAAATTATCCATTAAACTGTACATAGATATTTTGTATACTTTTATGTGGATATAATATATATCACAATAAAAGGGGGAAGTTTTCACACATTCTTCTAGGTTGTCATTGTATTTTGCTTGTTCTCTTAATCTAGCTCTTCCTCTGTTTTACGATAATAACTTGTACAGGGATCAGTCATTCTGCTGGAATTCATCTTCTAATAGCTGCTTCTCCTAACTTCAGATGTTACACAAAGACCACAGACAAGTGACCTACTCTCCAGCTGCTTCCATTTTCATGTTTGCCTTAGGAATAAGAACTCTTACCCACAGAGAAATGGTAAAAAAATAAATAAATAAAAATAAAATATATTAAAAAAAAATAAAAAGCCAAAGTTGTTGTTTACAAAGAACTAATTTTTGTTTTGATATTTTACATTCAAAAATTTAGCCATAATTTTATGTCAATTGAAGTTCTTTGTTCTAAACCAAATAAAAGAAGGGATTTCCTTCACAAAGAGCCCCCAAATATTGTTCATATGATGGCATCCATAGAAAAATCATAATACTTGCACAGTGCCAATCAGGTAAAAGGAGGAGGCTATTTGAAGCTGAAGGGGATATGTCTTATGATTTCTGTAAGCACCCTGGTAATCCATCCTTGGTGCCCCAGTGCTATTCGTGGAACACCAGTTGGGAAGCCTTGCCTTATCCTGTTTATGGCCAAACAATAGCTTTCCTTTCTCCTATTTCCCTCAGTCTAATCAGATTCTTATTGGGCAGAGTTGCATCTAAAATGGGCATGTCCTCACCATTCCTAGAAATGCCCTGTGTTTTCCTACCTCTATGCCTTAATTCAAGCAGATTTTTTTGTTCATTTATTTTTGCTTTTGCTTTTGTTTTTCAAATGCCTGCCCCAACCTCACTGCTTGCTCTCCCAGGAAAAAGAATCCTAGCAATTGTTAAAAGAAACTTTACTTTCTCCATGTGGCCTCCTCAATCAGAATTAATCACAGTTTCAAAACCAAACTCATTACCTACCCCTTTTCTCTCTCTGAATTACCACCAGGGCCATCACACATCCAAATGCATGATTCAGAAATCTAGGAATTCCCTTTAATATTGTCTTCCTCATTCCCCAAACATCTAATTAGTCCAAGGTCTGTTGATTTTATCTTCTAGATAGCTCTCAAATTTGTCTCCTCTGCTCCATCCCTGATACTACTGTCTTTTAGTTGAGCCTGTGCTATTTCTCACTGGATTCCCTGAAAGGAACCTCCATGTCCAGTTTCATCCCTGTCTAAATTGTTGCCCATACTGCTATAGAGTGACTTTACCGAAACAGTCCTGATTTCAATTTCCTACTAGAATGAACAAACACCCTGGTTTTTCTGGGACTGAGGGGTTTCCCAGCAGGGGATCTTTTAGTACTAAGACCCAGACAGTCCCAAGCAAACCAGGATAGTTGACCACATAACCAGAACCCTGAAGTCCCTTTAGGATGGTATACAAAGTTCTTCCTAATCTTTCCCACACTATATTTTCAACCTTGGCTCTCTGTTCTCCCTGCCCCTGCTCCACCACATACCATATACTCTGTGTCCCAGCTTTGCAAGCAACATTCAGTTCTCTGAATGGAATGTGCCTCCTGCCTTTACATCTCAGTACCTTTGGACATTGTGTTTCCTTGACCTAAAATACCCTTTGATTTATCTGGGATTCCTGGCAAACTCCTATTCATCCAACTAGATTATTTTCAATAGGCACTTTTTTGCTGCAGTCATAAGGAGTTGGCTGTAACCTCCTCTATGCTCTCACAGCACCTTGCAGATATTGCTGTCATAGCACTTAGACCAATGAACACCACCATCTACCAGATATTGAGCCCCAAGACTTTTCTTCATATATCTATGGCCTAGAATAAGGCCTCAAACTGGTAAGTGCTCAATAAATGAGGAAGGAAGAAAGGGAGAATCGTCAGAAAGAAAATATGTTGACAGTATTTGCCTAGAGCACTTTGCCTTCTGTGCAGAATTTATGGGTTGGTTGAATGAAATGTCTATTTCTCCCATGAGGACAAGAATCAAGCTCCATATACTTTATATCCCCACAGCATTGGCACTGCAGGGACTTATTACATTTGTTCGGTTGAACTAGTTTGGCTAGGGCTGATTAAATGTGGGTGAAATGAAGGCATTGTTCTGGGAATGTGTCATGAGTAACTGCAGGGATGTATAAATGTGGTTCTCAGGTGTTACTTGAGGGCTACCCCTCACTGAGTGTGACTGCCACGAATTTACCTTTGAGGCAGTTACTGCTTCTCTTACTGGAAAGCCCCTTTATTAGCATATTATATAGATAAGGGTGCAGCGAATTGGAATATCTTACCTGTACTAGGCACTGCAAACTGTTGAAATGGCTTTACCCCTAACTAGGTAGTGAGTTTTCTGCCTGAAGAAAGAAAATCATTCCTTGTTTAAAGTATCATGTAGTCCCCAAAGAAATTTTTACAAGTGATAAGTGAATCTATACCAGTGTTCTTAAATGTAGGACTACTGATCACATGCATCAGAATCACATGGACACTTACTAAAAATGCAGAGTCAGGCCTGCCACTCAAAATTTCTGAGCAAGGCAGAGGATGGGGGCATATTCAGTTCAGTATCCCAGCTGATTCTTACGTACGCTGGCATTTGAGAACTGCCACAGTGAAATGAAGAAGACTCTATGATTTGGGCAAGTAATGTTTTCTCTGTCAAATGAAAATGATAACAGTAACTACTACCTCATAGGGTTGTGGTGACAATTAAATAATATGTTGCCTGTAAAGTGATCACACAATGTCTAGACTTTGAATTCCTTGGCTACAGAACATGTCTTTTGCAACTCTGTATTCACCTTGATATTTTAGCATCCAGCATAGGAACTTACAGATAAAAGGCTCTCAACAAATTGAATTACACTGAACCAGGTGGCAATTACAAGGTCACTCTTGTACAAAGTTGATAGCCTTGTTCATAAAGTGACATAAACTTTCTAGAAAGCAGTTCAAAAATATTTATCAAAAGCCTTAAAGTGTAAAAGTATTCATAATTTTTCTTGTGGAAATAATGCAATAAAAAAAGAAAATTAAGGAAGTAATCTGAAATGTAAATGTTGAAATCTACAGATTGTTTTGTACATAAGAATAAAGCATACTCACGCACTAGAAAGAACTTACTTGACAAAAATTAGGGGAACAATTAAGTAAATTAAATGAATAATGGGGGGGATTGAGGGAGATGGGTTGTTTTGGATGTTCTTTTTTACTTTTATTTTTATTCTTATTTTTATTTTTTATTCATTTATTTATATATTTTTTTGGAGTAATGAAAATGTTCAAAAATTGAATGTGGTGATGAATGCCCAACTATATGATGATACTGTGAACAATTTACACTTCGGATGATTGTATGGTATGGGACTATATCTTAATACATTGCAAAGAAAAAAAAATATTGTGGGGCCAGATATCAAC
The DNA here is from genome assembly GCF_015220235.1 of Choloepus didactylus. Taxonomy (NCBI): domain Eukaryota; kingdom Metazoa; phylum Chordata; class Mammalia; order Pilosa; family Megalonychidae; genus Choloepus; species Choloepus didactylus. The sequence continues at coordinate 98,168,315 of NC_051307.1, read as the reverse complement.
TCATACCCCCAGTTAATGCACTTTACATGAAGGGCAGCCTTGTCTCAAATAATAATAATAATAAGAAGAAGAAGAAGAAGAAGAAGGAGGAGGAGGAGGAGGAGGAGGAGGAGGAGGAGGAGGAGGAGGAGGAGAAGAAGACCTTGACTTCTGGGAAGATGGAACAGCCATACTTATTTCTATTCTTCCCACTAAGTTCAACTAAAACCCTAGATATGATATGAATATAAACATAACGAGTCTCTGAAAGGTGGAGAGAAGAAGGGAGACTGGCTAGCTGCATTTAGAAACCAAGGAACAAATGACATAGTGGTGAATCCCCTGGGTTTTCTTTTTGCTGTATATATCCCAGGCTTGGGGCAGATGAAGCAGGCAACTGGAAATGCCAACAAGAACACAAGAACAGACCAAAAAAAAAAAAAAAAAAAGAAAGCCTATTCTCTAGCCAAAGGACCAGGAGAGAAGAAGCCTAGCAAAACAAAGAACTTTTAGACAATAACCACTCGACACCAGCCAAACACAACAGAAAAATGTGTGGTTCCACCCACACCCACACTAGCAAAGGCCAGGTGAGGAGCCTAGACTTCCATCCTCACCAGTCTGTAATGAGGCACCCCCAACACCCACACCAGGATGGAGTCAGAGAAGGCCAAGTAGAAAGCTAGGACTTCATCCCTGCCAGGTGGTGCTGAGCCTGCTTCCCACAGCCATGTCAGTAAAGACCACATGGAGAACCTGGACCTTCACCAACAACCAGCAGTAACAAAATGCCTCTCCCCTTCCCTACTGGAGCTGTGTCACAGGAAATCTAGAGGAGAGTCAGGACTTTCACCACAAACCATTGGTAACAAGACTGTGATGGTTAGGTTCATGTGTCAACTTGGCCAGGTGATAGTACCCAGCTGTCTGGTCAAGCAAGCACTGGCCTAACAATTGCTGTGAGGATGTTTATGGCTGGTTAATAAACCAACAGGCTGGTTTATTAAATCATCAGTCAATTGACTGCAGCTGTGACTGATGACTCATCTAAGGGAGTGTCTTCCACAATGAGAGAATGCAATTGGCTGGATTTAATCCAATTAATCAGTTGAAGACTTATAAGCGAGACAGGTAGAGGACTTTCACTTCTTTGGCTGCCCAGCGAAGTGTTTCCTGAGGAGTTTGTCGAAGTTGCCCGTTCATTTCCTGAGGAGTTCATCGGACATCTTTCTTGGAGCTGACAATTTACTGACTGCCCTACAGAATTTGGACTCATGCATACCCACAGTTGCGTGAGTCACTTTTATAAATTTTATAGTCATAGATACCTCTTATTGATTCTGTTTCCCTAGAGAACCCTAACTAATATAAAGACCCCTACACATACCCAGTGGTGGCTAGGTGGGGAGCAATAGTGAGATATTTCTAATTCTCCCAGACAGAGAGCTATTGGAGGCCTAATGAAGGGGCAGAACTGCCCCCCTCCCCTGTCCACAGTAATGAGTAGCCCCTCCCTCTTCAGTTGTCAGTAAAGGCTGAGTGGGGAACCTGAACTTCAACACCCAGCTGGAAGTAATGAGGTGCTATCCCACCCTTCTCCTAACAAAACAGTGTCAGAGTAAGCCACATAAGACAAAAGCTTTAAATAAGTCTCATGACACAATACCCTAAATTTCCAGGTTTCAATATGAGGAAATCACTAGTTATACCAAGAACCAGGCAGTTCTCAAACTGAATAGGAAAAAAATAAATAGATGCCAACAGAGATGTCTGAATTATCTGATAAGGATTTTTAAAGAAGCCATCATAAAAATGCTTTAATGAGCACTCACAATCACACCTGAAACAAATGAAAAGTTAGAAAATCTCAGAACAGAAATAGGTAATCTCAGCAAATAAACAGAATATATAAAGTAGAACCAAATGGAAACCTTAGACTGAAAAAAATACAATACCCAAAATTAAAAAAAAAAAAATCTTAGTAGATGGACTCTACAGCAGAATGGAGGGGACAGGAGGAATGATCAGTGAAATGGAAGACAGAAAAATAAAAATTGCCCAATCTGAACTGCATGGAGAAAATAGACTAAAAAAAGAAAATTAACAAAGACTCAAAGACCTGTGGGACTATAACAAAAGGTCTGACATTCATGTTATTGGAGTCCTGGAAGAGAAGGAGAAAGACAGCAGACTGAAAAAGCACTCAAAGAAATAATGGTCAAAAACTTCCTAAATTTGGCAAGACATAAACCTAGAGATTTGAGAAGCTAGGTGAACTCCAAACAGGATAAACCCAAAGGAATCCACACCAAAATATATCATAGTCATAAATCTGAAAGAAAATCTTGAAAGAAGCCAGAGAAAAATGATACACACCTAAAGGGAGAAAAACAATTTGAGTTATTGCAGATTTCTCATCAGAAATCATGAAGTCCAGAAGGTAGTGATACTATGTTTTCAAGGCTGAAAGAAAATAACCTTTGGTGCAGAATCCCATATTCAGTGAAAATATCCTTCAGTAATGAGTGGGAAATCAAGACAGTCTCAGATGAAAGAAAACTAAGAGGACTTAACAGAAGACCTACCCTAAAAGAATGGCTAAAGGAAATTCTCTAAACTGAAAGGAAACAATAAAAGAAGAAACCTTAAAATTTCAGGAAGGAAGAGAGAACATGTTAAGTAAAAATATGGGTAAATTCAATGGACATTCCTCTTGTGTTTGCTACATTATATTTGACAGCTGCAACAAAATATAACATTGATGATTCAAAATGTATGTAAAGGAACTATTTAAGTCAATGTTATAAATGATAGAGGATAAAGTGACAAAAAGGTTGGTAAGGTTTCTAAACTTCACTTTGATAAACAGATGACACCAGTTGACTGTGATAAAGGTATGTATACATAATACTTAAAGCAACTATTAGGGCAATACAAATAGAAAAACTAAAAACACTATAGATAAATCAAAAGGGAATTCTAAAACATATTCACATAACCCACAGGAAGGCAAGAAAAATAAAACAAAGGAGAAGAAAAAAAAGAGTGGACAGACAACAAAAACTAAAAAAGCATACATAAACCTCAAAATATCAAGAATTACATTACCCTGGCAACGTGGAATACGACTCCCGGGGAGGAATGTAGACCTGGCATCGTGGGACGGAGAACATCTTCTTGACCAAAAGGGGGATGTGAAAGGAAATGAAATAAGCTTCAGTGGCAGAGAGATTCCAAAAGGAGCCGAGAGGTCACTCTGGTGGGCACTCTTATGCACACTTTAGACAACCCTTTTTAGGTTCTAAAGAATTGGGGTAGCTGGTGGTGGATACCTGAAACTATCAAACTACAACCCAGAACCCATGAATCTCGAAGACAGTTGTATAAAAATGTAGCTTATGAGGGGTGACAATGGGATTGGGAAAGCCATAAGGACCACACTCCACTTTGTCTAGTTTAGGGATGGATGAGTAGAAAAATAGGGGAAGGAAACAAACAAACAAAGGTACCCAGTGTTCTTTTTTACTTCAATTGCTCTTTTTCACTCTAATTATTATTCTTGTTATTTTTGTGTGTGTGCTAATGAAGGTGTCAGGGATTGATTTGGGTGATGAATGTACCACTATGTAATGGTACTGTAAACAATCGAAAGTACGATTTATTTTGTATGACTGCGTGGTATGTGAATATATCTCAATAAAATGAAGATTAAAAAAAAAAAAAAAAAGAATTACATTACAAGAAAATGGTCTAAATACACCAATGAACAGATAGCAATTGTTAGAGTGGATTAAAAAAACTTTTAGAAGATAAAGCCTACTGTTTATCCCCAGTGACTAACATAGTTCCAATTCCTGAGTCTATGATCAACAAATATTTATTGAATGAATAAATTAATCCTCATCACAACTTTATGTTATAGGTACTATTATCATCTACATTTTTCAAATGAAGACACAGACACTTAGAATAGGTATATTTACATACAGTCATACACAAACATACACAAAGTGTCACAAGCACATTCACCATTGTCTGCTTTCATTTTGATATAATTTGACCATAATTTCACTTTGACATCAATTCACTCAGGCTTGTGCAGGATTTTGCATGTACAGTTTACCAGTCACACAATCTCATAATCTCACATCCATCCAAACATGGATATGCCTTAATATGTCAAACATGTAATCATACAGTCACAAAATCACAATCACGAGTCATAATAGCACAGCCATGGATGGGAGGGAGGCAATATGACCTAATTATGCATTGTCAACAAGAAACTTACTTCAAAAATAACACTACAGGCAGACTGAAATTAAAAGAAAGAAAAGATATATCATGTAAACATTAATCAAAAGAAGGCAAGATTAACTGTATTACTATCAGATAAATAGACATCAGAATTAAATATATTACCAGAAACAAAGATGACCTTTATATAATGATAAAAGGTTGATCCACCAAGACACAGAAATCCTACATTTATGTGTATGAACCAAACAACAGAACTATAATATAAACAAAATCTGATAGAACTGAAAGGAGAAATTCACAATTATAGTTGAAGACTTCAGGATTCCACTCTCAAGAATTGTTAGAAAAACTAGACAGAAAATCAACAACGATTTGGAAGAACTCAAGAATATCATCAACCAGCAGGATCTAGTTGTTATTTATAGAACACCCCCCCCCCCCCCAACAGCGTTCTTTTCAAGTGCCTATGGAACATATCCCAACATAGACAATATCCTGGGCCATAAAACAAACTTTAACAAATTTAAAAGAATAGAAGTCTATTGTTCTCCAACCACAATAGAATCCAACTAGAAATTAATAACAGAAATTTCAAAGGAAAATCTTCAAACACTTGGAATCTAATCAATACACTTCTAAATAATTCATGTATCAAAGAGGAAGTCCCAGGAAAATCAAAATAAACACTGAACTGAATAGAAATGAAAACACAACATCAAAATTTGTGAGACACAGCTTAAGCAAAGCTGCAAGAAAAACTGATAGCACTAAATGCATATGTTAGAAAAATGGAAAATTTCAAATCAATAATCTAATCTCACCCCCAAAAACCTAGGGAAAGAGCAAAATATGCACAAAGGAAGCAGAGTGAAGGAAATAATAACTATAAGAGTAGAAATCAATGAAATTGTAAACAGAAAAACAATTTTAAAAACAATGAAGCAAAGAGCTGGTTCTTTGATTAAAAAAAAATATGGAAAACACAGATTATCAAAGTCAGGCATGAAATGAAGGATATCACCGCAGACTCCAGACATCAAAATGAAAATAGGGAAATACCATGGAAAACCCTACACAAATAAACTTGCAAACTTAGATGAAATGGACCAAAAATACAAACTACCTTAACTCACTCACTATGAAATAGATACTTGGAATAGCCCTATAACTAAAAGAAAATGAATTCATTCTTTTTAAACTTTGAAAAAAAAAGATATATCAGGCTTTGATTGTTTCACAGGAAAATTCTACCATTCATTTAAAGAAGAATTTAACACCAGTTCTATAGAATCTCTTCAAGAAAACAGAAAGGCAGGAAACACACCCAATTCATTTTATGAAGCTGTCCTTGTCATGACAAAATCAGACAAAGACAGAACAAAAGAAAAGAAAAGAGAGAAAATTACAGACCAATATTCCCCAGAAACATAGAAGCAAAAATCCTTAACAAAATATTAGCAAATAGAAGCCAGCAATATATTTTTAAAATTATACACCATGACTATGTGGAGTTTATTTCAGGGATGCAAGACCGGTTCAGTATTCCAAAATCAATTAATGTAATCTGCCACATTAACAAGCTAAAGAAGAAAAATCACATGAGCCTATCAATTGATAAAGAAAAAGCACTGCGAAAATTCAACACTCTTTCATGGTAAAATCTCTCAGGAAAATAGGAATAGAAGGTAAGTTCCTCAACTTGACAAATAACATCTACAAAAAACCTACACCTAGCATTACACTTAATTATGTAACACAATGTTTTCCCCATAAGATCAGGAACAAGGCAAGAAAGTACATTCTAACTACTATCTAGTTCAATAAAGCATGAAAAGGAAATAAAAGCATACTCATCTCAAAGGAAGAAATAAAACTGTCCCTATTTGCACATGATATATCTATGTAGAAAATTCCAAGGCATCTATTAAAAAAAAAAAAAACTCTTAGAATAATAAGTGAGTTCAGTAAGATTGCTGGACACAAGATAAACATACAAATATCAATTGTATTTCCATATATTCATTATGAACACATAAATACCAAAATTAAAATACAATACCATTATAACCACTCAAAAAATGAAATACCTAGGTGTAAATCTAACAGAACACATACAGGAATTGTGTGCTGAAAACTACAAAATGCTGATGAAAGAAATCAAAGATCTAAATAAATGAAGAGACAGATCACATTCATGGATTAAAAGAATCCATACTGTAAAGATATTAATTCTCCCAATTTTATATAGAGGTTTATCTTAATTCTTACCAAAATATAGTAAATTTTTTCATACATATAGACAAGATTATGCTAAAAGTTATATGAAAGTCCATGGCTTTAAAAACCCCTCATACAAATCCTCAGGAGATATGAGTTTGCAAGGATCCATTAGCTCTTGGACGTGAAAGGCTGTTTTCCAACAAAACTTTATTTACAAAAACAGTCAGTGGGCCAGATTTCACCCACAGGCCATAATTTTGGCACCTGAGAGAAAGAACAGAAACATTTAGTCTTGTACCTGTAGTAATAGTACCTACCTGATGGTATTACTATAAATTTAAAATTAAATATCACATGGAAGTCCTAAGAAACATGCATGTAAGACATGGTGTGCTGGTTTGGATGTATTATGTCTCCCAAACTGCCATTATCTTTGATTCAGTCTTGTGTGGGCAGGAAATGTATTGGTGTTGATTGGGTTGGAGACTTTCAATTGGATGTTTCCGTGGAGATGTGATCACTTGGCTGTGAGTGAGATCTTTTATTGGATAATTTCCACGGAGGTGTGGGACTTGATTGGTTTACTGGAGCACTATACAAGCTCAGACAGAAGGACCGAGCTTGCTACAGCCAAGAGGAACACTCTGAAGAATGCCCAGGAGCTGAGAGAGGAGCTGCAGATGAGAGACAGTTTGAAGATGACCATTGAAAGCAGACTCTCGCTCTGGAGAAGCTAAGAGAGGACAAACACCCCAAGAGCAACTGAGGGTGACATTTTGAAGAGGAGCTGCAGCCTAGAGAGGAATGCCCTGGGAGAAAACCATGTTGAAACCAGAGCTTGGAGCAGACACCAGCCACATACATGTCTTCTCAGCTAACAGAGGTTTTCCAGACACCATTTGCCATCCTCCAGTGAAGATACCCGATTGCTGATGACACTTTATGGCCCTAACACTATAATTGTGTAACCAAATAAACTCCCTTTTATAAAAGCCAATCCACCTCTGGTGTTTCACATTCTGGCAGCATTAGCAAACTAGAACACATGGTAAGTGGTTAATAAATGTTAACTATTATCATTATTCAGCAGGAACCAGGCTGATCTATGACCTGGGTGGCATTGGTGGTCTGAACTCCTAGATTAATCAGCTTAGTAGTGCAATAAGTATCAACAATCCCTTCCATTGTCTTCTGGTAGATGCTCCTTTGTCCCAGAATCCTACAGATTTAAGAGAGAGATTCACTCCAAGAGAGGACAGCTTCTTTAAACTATAATAGGGATATCTTTTTAAAACATTCTGAGGTAAAAAGTCAAAGAATGATGCCACATGAAGAGTGGTAGTAGAAATTGAGTATGTTTAGATTAGAGAAGAGATGCCAAGAGTGGTTGAGATGGGAGGCCTAGGAGAACAGTTTTTAAATGGCTGAGCTGTTGACATGAGGAACACAAAAGCTGATTTTTATTTATGGCCTCAGAAGGCAAGAACTAATCAATTAAAATTAATGGAAGTATATTTCAATTCAATATAAGGAAGATTTTTTTTTAATTATTGGTTCTTTTTAATTGGAGAAGCTGTAGGTTTAGAGAAAAGTTATGTAAAAAATGCAACATTTCCATCCAACCCCCTATTCCTGACACTGCATTATTGTGGTAGCTTTGTTACAATTCATGAAAAAATATTAGAAGATTACTGTTAACTATAGTCCACAGTACACATTAGATTTATTTTCTCATATACAACCCTATTAACATCTTGTAATAGTGATGTACATTTTTTAAAGTTCATGAAAGACCATTCTTATATTTGTAATAGTAATGACAGCCATCATCCATAACAGGGTACACTGTGTTATACAGTCCATGTTTTATCTTCTAACTTTCCTTCTAGTAACATACCTGACCCAGAACTTCCTCTTTCAATCACATTCACAAACATAATTCAGTACCATTAATTATACTCACAATAAAGTGCTGCCATTATCACTATCCATTTCCAAACATTTACAATCAACCTAAAATAGAAATTCTGCACAAATGAAGCATCAGCTTCCCATTCTCTACACCTACTCTATCCTCTGGTAACCTATATTCGAGATTCTGACTCTATGGCTTTGCTTATTACAATTAGTTCATATCAGTGAGATCATACAATATTTGTCCTTTTGTATCTGGTTTATTTCACCCAATATAATGTCCTTAAGGTTCATCCATTTTGTCACATGCATCAGGAGTTCATTCCTTCTTATACCTGAATAATATTCCATATATGTATGTATCACATTTGGTTATCCATTCATCAGTTGATGGACACTCTCTTGCTTCCATCTTTTGGCAACTGTGAACAAAGCCACTATGAAAATCAGTGTGCAAATGTTTGTTTTTGTCCTTGTTTTCAGATCTTCTGGGTATATACGTAGTAGCAGGATCGTGGGAACATACAGCAATTTGATACTTAGCTTCCTGAGGAACCACCGAACTGTCTTCCACAGTGGCTGCAAATTTTAATTCTCACCAGCAGTATCTCTCCACATCCTCTCCAACACTTGAAGTTTTCTGTTGTTGTTTTTTTTTTTTTATATAGTGGCCATTCCACTAGGTATGAAATGATACTTCATTGTGGTTTTGATTTGCATTTCCCTAATAACAAATGATGTTGAGCATTTTTTAATGTGCTTTTTAGCCATTTGTATTTCTCCTTTGGAAAAATGTCTATTCAACTCTTTTGCCCATTTCTTAATTGGTCCTTTGTCTTTTTATTGTTGAGTCATAGGATTTCTTTATATATTCTGGATACTAAATCCTTATTGGATATGTGGTTTCAAAATATTTTCTCCTGATGAGAAGGTTGCTTTTTCACTTTCTAGAAAAAAATTCTTTAAAGAACAGAAGTTCTTAATTTTGAGGATGTCCTATTTATTGAATTTGTTTTCATTACTTGTGCTTTTGGTGTAAAGTCTAAGAAACCATTACCATCACAAGATCCACATTTTCTTCTAGGAGTTTTATGGTCCTGACTATTATATTTAGGGCTTTGATTCATTTTGGGTTAATTTTTGTATAAGGTGTGAGATAGGGGTTCTCTTTCATTGTTTTGCATATGGACATCCAGTTCTCACAACACCATTTGTTGAAGAGACTACTGTGTCCCAGTTGAGTGAACTTGGCAGCCTTGCCAAATGTCAATTGGCTATAGATGTGGGGGCCTCTTTCTGAAATCTCAATTTGATTCCATTGGTCAACACATCTATCTTTATGCCAGTACCATGTTTTTTTAACCACTGTGGCTGTGTAATATGTTTTAAAGTCAGGAAGTCTTAGTCCTCCAATTTCATTTTTCTCTTTCAAGATATTTTGCTACTTATGGCCCCTTACCCTTCCAAATAAATTTGATAATTGGCTTTTCCATTTCTGCAAAGTAGTCTGTTGGAACATTAATTGGGATTGCACTGAAACTGCAATGGTAGAATCGACATGTTAATGACATTTAGGCTTCCAATCCCTGAGCACAAAATGTCTATCCATTTATTTAGGTTTTTGATTTGTTTTAGCAATGTTTTTTTCAGTTTTCTGTGTACAAGTCCTTTACATCTTTGGTTAAATTTATTCCTAGTTATTTGATTCTTTTAGTTGCTATGTAAATGGAAAGTTTTTCTTGATTTCCTCCTCAGATTGCTCATTATGATTCTATAGAAACACAACTGATTTTTGCATGTTGATCTCTTGTAACCTGCCACTTTGAAATTCATTTATTAGCTCTAATGGCTTTGTTGTAGATTTGGGGGAATTTCTATATATAGGATCATGTCATTTGAAAATAGTGAAAATTTTACTACATCCTTTCTAAACTGGATGTCTTTTATTTCTTTTTCTTGCCTAACTGCATTGGCTAGAACTTCTAGCACAATATGGAATAATGGTGGTGACACTGGGCATCCTTGTCTTGTTTCGGATCTTAGTGGGAAAAGTTTCAGTCTTTAACAATTGAGCACAATGTTAGCTGTGGGTTTTTCCTTTATACCCTTTGTCATGTTGAGGAAATTTTCTTCTATTCCTATCTTTTGAAGTGATTTCACTAAGAAAGGATGCTGGATTTTGTCAAATGTCTTTTCTGCATCAATTGAGATGGTCACATGGTTTTTTTCCCCTTTGATTTGTTAATGTAGTGTATTACATTAATTGATTTTCTTGTATTGAACCACCCTTGCCTTTATGGGATAAAACTCAGTTGATCACGGTGTATAATTTTTTTAATGTTCTGTTGGATTTGATTTGCAAGTGTTTTCTTGAGGAGTTTTGCATCTATATGCATTAGAGAAATTTGTAATTTTCTTTTCTTGTGGTATCTTTATTTCGCTTTGGTATTAGGGTGATGGTGGTGGCATAGAATTAGTTACATAGTTTTCCCTCCTCTTCAATTTTTTTTGAAGATTTGGAGAAGAATTGGTATTAATTCTTTTTGGAATGATTGTTGAATTCACCTGTGGAGCCATCTCATCCAGGGCTTTTCTTTTTTTGGTAAGTTTTTGATGACTGATTCAATCTCTTTACTTGTAATTGATCTGTTGAGGTCTTCTGTTTCTTCTAGAGTGAGAATTTGTTGTTTTTAAATTTTTAGGAATTTATCCATTTCATCTAATGTGTTAAATTTGTTTGCATTCAGTAGTTCATAGGAACCTCTTATGATCTTTTTTATTTCTGTCAATTCTGTGGGGTTCTAAGTAATGTCACCCCTCTCACCCTCATTTTTTATTTTATTTATTTGCATCTTTTTTTTTTTTTGCTGTGTCAGTTTAGCTAAGGGTTTGTCAATTTTATTGATCATCTCAAAGAGCCAACTTTTGTTTTTGTAAATCTCTGTATTGTCTTTTTATTCTCAATTTCATTTATTTTTGTTCTAACCTCTCTTATTTCTTTCCTTCTTCCTGTTTTCAGATTAGTCTGCTGTTCTTTTTCTAGTTCCTGCAGGTATGTAATTCAGTCTTTTATTTAAGCTCTTTCTTCTCTTTTAGTCTAGGTATTTAGGGCTACAAATTTCACTCTCAGCATTGCCTTCACTGCATCACATAATTTTTTTATACCTTTTGTCCTCATTTTCATTCATCTTCACATATTTACTGATTTCTCTTGCAATTTTTCCTTTGACCCACTGATTGTTCAAGTGTGTGTTGTTTAAATTCCATATATTCATGAATTTTCCAGTTCTTACCTGTTATTGATTTCTAGCTTCATTTTATTATGGTAGGGAAAATGCTTTGTATAATTTCAATCTTTTTAAATTTATTGAGATTTGTTTTGTGATGCAACATGTTGTCTATCCAGAAGAGTGATCCATGAGTACTTGAGAAGATTGTATATCCTGCGTTTTGTGGTGCAGTGTGCCACATATTCCTGTTAAGCCTAGTTCATTTATCATAAGTTTCAACTCTCTGTTTTCTTATTGATCCTCTGTCTAGATAGTCTATCTATTGATGAGAGTGGTGTATTGAAGTTTCCAACTATTATTGTCGAGATATCTATTTCTCCCTTCTGTTTTGCCAGTATTTGCCTCATGTATTTTGGGGCACCTTGGTTAGGTGCATAAATATTTATGATTGTTATTTCAATCTGAATTCACCTGTGAAGCCATCTCATCCAGGGCTTTTCTTTGTTGTTAAGTTTTTGATGACTGATTCAGTCTCTTTACTTGTAATTGATCTGTTGGGGTCTTCTGTTTCTTCTAGAGTCAGCATTGGTTGTTTGTAAATTTTTAGGAATTTATCCATTTCATCTAATTTGTTAAATTTGTTTGCATACAGTAGTTCATAGGAACCTCTTATGATTTTTTTTTTTATTTCTGTGGGGTCCTGAGTAATGTCACCCCTCTCATTTATTTTATTTATTTGCATCTTCTCTTTGGATTGCCCCTGTTATTAATATATAGTGACCTTCAGAGTCTCTTACAGTAGCTTTTGACTTAAAGTCTATTTTGTCTGATATTAGTACAGCTACTCCAGCTCTTTTCTGGTTAGTGTTTTTGTGGAAAACGTCTCTCAACCTTTCACTTTCAATCTATTTGTATCTTTGGGTCTAAGGAGAATCTCTTGTAGACAGCTTATAGACAGGATACTTTTTTATCCATTCTTCCAATTTTTGTCTTTTAATTGGGGAGTTTAATCTATTAATATTCAATGTTTTTACTATAAAGGCAGTACTTATTTCAACCATCTTATACTTTGGTTTTTGTAGGTCATACCTTACTTTGTCCCTCTTTTTACTTTTAGTTTCTCTTACTGATAATCTTACTTTCTACACTCTACTTCAAGTGTCTCTCCTGTCTTTTCCTTTCAACCTCCAGAACTCCCTTTAGTATTTCTTGTAGGGCAGGTCTCTTGATAATGAACTCTCTCAGTTTCTGTTTATCTGCAAATATTTTAAACTCTCCCTAGGTTTTGAAAGTCAGTTTTGCTGGATAAAGAATTCTTGGCTGGCAGTTTTTCTCTCTCAGTACCTTAAATATATCATGCAGCTGCCTTCTTGCCTCTATGGTTTCTGAAGAGAAATTGGCATTTAGTCATATTGAGGTTCCCTTGTAGGTGAAAAATCAATTTTATCTTGCTCCTTTCAGCTTTCGCTCTTTATCTTTGACATTTGACATTCCAGTTAGTATGTGTCTTGGAGTATGTCCATTAGAATTTATTCTGTTTGGAGTATATTGCACTTCTTGGACATGTAAATTTACGTCTTACACAAGAATTGGGAATTTGGGGCCATTATTTCCTCAAATATTCTTTCTTCCCCTTTTCCCTTCTCTTCTCCTTCAGGGACTTCCATGACTTGTATGTTTGGGCACTTTGTGCTGTCATTCATATCCCTTAAACCCTGCTCAATATTTTCCATTCTTTTCTCTATGTGTTCTTCTGCATGTAAGATTTTGATTGCCCTATCTTCTAGTTTGCTGGTTCTTTCTTCTGCCTATTTAAATCTGCTGTTGTATGTCTCTATTGTATTTTTAATCTCTTCTATTGTGCCTTTCATTCCCATAATTTCTGTTATGGCTCTTTTCATGCTTTCAAAGTTTTCTTTTTGTTCACCCAGTGTCTTCTCAATATCCTTTATCTTCTTAGCCATATTTTCCTTCATCTCCTTAAATTGATTTAGGATATTTGTTTGAATATCTTTGATTGGTCATTTCAAATTATTTGTCTCCTTCAAAGTTTTAAATTGTTCCTTTCACTAGACCATATCTTCCTGTTTTTTAATATGGCTTCTAATTTTTTGCTGATGTCTAGGCATCTGATTATCTTGAGGAGTTTACTCTTAGGTGAGTTTCTCTTTCTTGCCTAGGGTTTTATTGCTGGTAGGCTTTGTGTTAAGGCTCTTCTTTGACACTCAGTTCAACAATCTAGAATTACTCATGTTTAGCTGATCAAATTTGTTCAGCTCTTCTTCATCTGATTCTTTCCCTGAATATGTGGTACAGTTTTTATGATTGCAATGTTTGTATAATTGTTTCATTGTTTCACCCCCAGAATAAAGCTCCCTTCACTCTATTCCTTCTCTGGGAAATGTGATCTGTCCTGTTTCCTTTGTTTTGCCTCTATAGTTTTTTTTATGCTTCTTTTCTTGTCTCTAGGTACTTCTGTCTGGAGGACAAATTCTGAGAGGAGGGTCACCCCAGAAAGAAAACAAACTATCATTATTTAGAGTTATGTGATTGTCTGTGTACAAAACTCCAAAGAATCTTTGAAAAAACTAATGGAAATTATAAGTGAGTTTAGAAATGTTGCAAAATACAAGGTCAATATACAAAAATCAACTGCATTTCTATACTGGCAACAAACAATAAGACATTGTTATTATTAAGGAAAAGCATTTACAATAGCTTCAAAAGTTAAATACTTAGAGATAAATCTAATAAAATATTTGTAAGATTTGTATGCTTAAAATTATAAAACACTGATGAAAGCATCAAGGAATACAGAAATAAATGGAGAGATGTATCCTATACATGACTCAAAACACTCAATAATATAAGTTGTTAATTCTCTGCCAGATTGATCTGTACACTCCTTGCAATTTCAATTAAAATACCAATAAGCTCTTTTGTAGAAATAAAAAAAATTCTAAAATTTATATTGAAAGCAAAGTACTTAGGCGGGACAAGATGGCGGACTGGTGAGCTGTATGGTTTAGTTACTCCTCCGGGAAAGTAGGTAGAAAGCCAGGAACTGCATGGACTGGACACCACAGAGCAATCTGACTTTGGGCATGCTTCATACAACACTCATGAAAACGTGTAACTGCTGAGATCAGCGAAATCTGTAAGTTTTGGTGGCCAGGGGACCCGCACCCCTCCCTGCCAGGCTCAGTCCCGTGGGAGGAGGGGCTGTCAGCTCCGGGAAGGAGAAGGGAGAACTGCAGTGGCAGCCCTTATGGGAAACTCATTCTACTGATCCAAACTCCAACCATAGATAGACTGAGACCAGACACCAGAGAATCCGAGAGCAGCCAGCCCAGCAGAGAGGAGACAGGCATAGAAAAAAAGAACATGAAAAACTCCAAAATAAAAGCGGAGGATTTTTGGAGTTCTGGTGAACATAGAAAGGGGAAGGGCAGAGCTCAGGCCCTGAGGCTCATATGCAAATCCCGAAGAAAAGCTGATCTCACTGCCCTGTGGACCTTTCCTTAATGGCCCTAATTGCTTTGTCTCTTAGCATTTCAATAACCCATTAGATCTCTGAGGAGGGCCCCCCCCCTTTTTTTTTTTTAATCCTTTTTTCTTTTTCTAAAACAATTACTCTAAGAAGCCCAATACAGAAAGCTTCAAAGACTTGCAATTTGGGCAGGTCAAGACAAGAGCAGAACTAAGAGAGCTCTGAGACAAAAGGCAATAATCCAGTGGCTGAGAAAATTCACTAAACACCACAACTTCCCAAGAAAAGGGGGGTGTCTGCTCATAGCCATCATCCTGGTGGACAGGAAACACTCCTGCCCATCGCCAGCCCCATAGCCCAGAGTTGCCCCAGACAACCCAGTGTGATGGAAGTGCTTCAAGTAACAGGCACACACCACAAAACTGGGCGTGGACATTAGCTTTCCCTGCAACCTCAGCTGATTGTCCCAGAGTTGGGAAGGTAGAGCAGTGTGAATTAACAAAGCCCCATTCAGCCATCATTTCAGCAGACTGGGAGCCTCCCTACACAGCCCAGCAGCCCAGAACTGCCCTGGGGGGACGGCACTCACCTGTGACATAGCACAGTCATCCCTCAACAGAGGACCAGGGGGTGCACGGCCTGGAAGAGGGGCCCACTCGCAAGTCTCAGGAGCCATAGGCCAATACCAAGGACTTGTGGGTCAGTGGCAGAGACAAACTGTGGCAGGACTGAACTGAAGGATTAGACTATTGCAGCAGCTTTAAAACTCTAGGATCACCAGGGAGATTTGATTGTTAGAGCCACCCCCCCTCCCTGACTGTCCAGAAACACGCCCCATATACAGGGCAGGCAACACCAACTACACACGCAAGCTTGGTACACCAATTGGACCCCACAAGACTCATTCCCCCACTCACCACAAAGGCAAAGCAGGGGAGAACTGGCTTGTGGGGAACAGGTGGCTCGTGGATGCCACCTGCTGGTTAGAGAAAGTGTACTCCACAAAGCTGTAGATCTGAAAAATTACAGACAAGGACTTCAATAGGTCTACAAATCCGAAAAGAACTCTATCAAGTCCAGCAAATGCCAAGAGGCCAAAAACAACAGAAAATTATAAAGCATATGAAAAAACCAGACGATATGGATAACCCAAGCCCAAGCACCCAAATCAAAAGATCCGAAGAGACACAGCACCTAGAGCAGCTACTCAAAGAACTAAAGATGAACAATGAGACCATAGTACAGGATACAAAGGATATCAAGAAGACCCTAGAAGAGCATAAAGAAGACATTGCAAGACTAAATAAAAAAATGGATGACCTTATGGAAATTAAAGAAACTGTTGACCAAATTAAAAAGATTCTGGACACTCATAGTACAAGACTAGAGGAAGTTGAACAACGAATCAGTGACCTGGAAGATGACAGAATGGAAAATGAAAGCATAAAAGAAAGAATGGGGAAAAAAATTGAAAAAATCAAAATGGACCTCAGGGATATGATAGATAATATAAAACGTCCGAATATAAGACTCATTGGTGTTCCAGAAGGGGAAGAAAAGGGTAAAGGTCTAGGAAGAGTATCCAAAGAAATTGTTGGGGAAAACTTCTAAACAACATAAATACACAAATCATAAATGCCCAGTGAACTCCAAATAGAATAAATCCAAATAAACCCACTCTGAGACATATTCTGATCACACTGTCAAACATGGAAGAGAAGGAGCAAGCTCTGAAAGCAGCAAGAGAAAAGCAATTCACCACATACAAAGGAAACAGCATAAGACTAAGTAGTCACTACTCAGCAGCCACCATGGAGGCAAGAAGGCAGTGGCATGATATATTTAAAATTCTGAGTGAGAAAAATTTCCAACCAAGAATACTTTATCCAGCAAAGCTCTCCTTCAAATTTGAGGGAGAGCTGAAATTTTTCACAGACAAACAAATGCTGAGAGAATATGCTAACAAGAGACCTGCCCTACTGGAGATACTAAAGGGAGCCCTACAGACAGAGAAACAAAGAAAGGACAGAGAGACTTGGAGAAAGGTTCAGTACTAAAGAGATTCGGTATGGGTACAATAAAGGATATTAATAGAGAGAGGGGAAAAATATGACAAACATAAACCAAAGGATACGATAGCTGATTCAAGAAATGCCTTCACGGTTATAACGTTGAATGTAAATGGATTAAACTCCCCAATTAAAAGATATAGATTCGCAGAATGGATCAAAAAAATGAACCATCAATATGTTGCATACAAGAGACTCATCTTAGACACAGGGACACAAAGAAATTGAAAGTGAAAGGATGGAAAAAAATATTTCATGCAAGCTACAGCCAAAAGAAAGCAGGTGTAGCAATATTAATCTCAGATAAAATAGACTTTAAATGCAGGGATGTTCTGAGAGACAAAGAAGGCCACTACATACTAATAAAAGGGACAATTCAACAGGAAGAAATAACAATCGTAAATGTCTATGCACCCAATCAAGGTGCCACAAAATACATGAGAGAAACACTGGCAAAACTAAAGGAAGCAATTGATGTTTCCACAATAATTGTGGGAGACTTCAACACATCACTCTCTCTTATAGATAGATCAACCAGACAGAAGACCAATAAGGAAATTGAAAAGCAAAGGACTTAGAATAGCCAAAGCAATTTTACAAAAAAAGAACTAAGCTGAAAGACTCACACTACCTGATTTCAAGACTTCTATAAAGCTCCACTAATCAAGACAGTGACATATTAGCACACAGACATAGAGAGAAAGAGAGAATATAATGAAAATCCAGAAATAGAAGCATAGCTAGGTGGTCAGCTGACTTTCAACAATGTTGCCAAAGGAAGTAGGTTGAATTATGCACCTCAGAAAAAAAACATTCTTGATCTTAATGCATTCCTGTGTGTGTAAACCTATTGTAAATTGGGCCTTTTGAAGATGCTAGTTGTAGTTAAGGTGTGGTCCAACTGAATGCAGTTGGGCCTTAATCTTATAACTGGATGCTTTATGAAGAAAAAGTCACATGGAGGAGCAGAAACTGGAAGTCAACAGAACCCAGATGAGAAAGGAGAGAACATTGCTACATGATGGGAAATCCAAAGCACCCAAGGATTGGGCCAGCCAGAATGCTATGAATCCCAGGAAGAAGTAAGCCTTCTAGCCTCTGAAACCTTGAGCCAATAAATACCTGTTGTTTAAGCCAACCAATTGTGTTATTTGTCATAGCAGCTAGGAAACTAAGATACCAAGTAATTTGATGGAGAAAACATAGCATTCACAAGAGAAATTCTTGTAACATTTGCACAAAAATCTTCAATTTGCCTTATCAGAAACTTTTTAAGAAAATTCAGTGTTATGTGTAAGAAGCAGACAATTTCTTATAAAACTAAACACATTCATATTCTATGACCCAACAAACCCACTTCTAGAGAAATGAAAACATGTCTACATAAAGTCTTGTACATGATTGTTTACAGAAGTTTTTGTTCATTTTTGCCATAAACTGGCAACCACCAAATGTCTATCAATCAGTGACTGTATAAACAAGTGTGATACATCTGTAAAAGGGATTTCTACTTACCAATAAAATGAAAAAAAAATTACTGATCATACAACAACATGGATTAATCTCAAAAGCATTACTAAGTGAAAGAAGCCAGACACAAAAAAATACCTACTGTATTATCCCATTCATACAACATTTAGGAAGGGCTAAACTATAGGGACAGAAATTAGAGGAGTGGTTGCCAGTGACTGGGGTGAGGGGAGAAAACTGAACTGCAAAGGGGCACCAGGAAACTTTGGGAGTAATGCAAATATGCTACATCTTGATTGTGGTGATAGTAATGTGGCTATATATATTTGTCAAAACTCATAGTAGTGTTTGTTAAAATTCACCTAAGATGGTGAATTTTGTTGTATATAAATGATACCTCAAAAAACCTGATATTTAAAAAAAAATAGGGTTAAATAAATAAATAAATTTAAACAAATGAATAATATATTTTTAAAGATCTCTCTTGGCATCCTTATGGCAAGAAATGGCTCAAAGAAAACTCAAAGAATATAGTCTAATGGATTAGTGTTAACCTAGGAAATGTCTCTAATTTACTGTGTACTCACTAAGTGCCACATACATATCACCTCATGTAATCTTCACAATAATCCCACAAGGAAAATACAATTAACACATTTTGCAGGCATTGAGGCAGAGACTTGGAGAGGCTGAATACCAGCTAGTAAGTTGCAGAAAATCTACTCCTTTTGACTCCAAAATTCATGTTTTTCCCACTATGCTATGATGACTTTTCTAGAATGTTGCTGGACTCATCCCTAACCTACCTCGATTTAGCATTGTTTGTGATGATGTGGCTGTGACATAGAAGGGAGGCTTTAATGTGCTGAAGATGACACAAGATTGGTTGAGAAAGTTGGTATACTAGATGACAATGTCATATTTCAAATATATCTCAGTATGCAAAAACTGATAGTGATAATAATATTAACATTTATGATGTACTCTCTTTTATGCTAGACAAGGTACTAAAAATTGTACATGCATAAACTTATTTAATCCTTCATAAGTAAGGTATTATTATCATCTCTATTTTATGGGTTAAGAGAGGATATCTGAGACATAAAGATGTTGAAGAATTTTCCCAAAGTCACTAGTAAATGATTGAAATCCAGTCTCTGTGCCTCTTATTCACCTCTATGTTCTAAAGATCAGGTAACTATGACCTTTATAAAAGGAGAACTGGAAGTTTTGTTTTTCACAGGATCAAAATGAGGCTGAAGTATAAAATGGCAACTAAACAAGTATGCACTGTCTTGGGCTTATTTAGTAGAAGTTTAGTGGTTCCATCACAGGCCTGAGGTAGTAGACTACTGGAGATAAAAGCAGGAGCTTTTGAGTCAAACCTACCTGCATTCAAGTTCTGCTTTTGCCACTTCTGCTGCCAGACATTGGGTAAATTACATAATTTCTCAGTGCCTCCATTTGTAAAATTGGGATTAACAACCAGAGTGAATCAGGAAAGGAAAGAGAAATTCTTGTAAATATGCACAGAAATCTTCAATTTGCCTTATCAGGAACTTATTAAGTAAATTCAGTGTGATGTGTAAGATGTAAACAGGAAATAATATATGGTTCCTGCCCACAATAACTTAACAATCTGTTGGGGAAGAAGGATAAATACATGGCTCCAATGCAAACCTAAGTGAAAATCGCTATAAATGAATCAAACCTAGTCCAGATAAAGTGATTAAGTGTGATTAAAGGCTTCCCAGATGGCTTAATGAAGGTAGACAGATTTGTGTTTTGATGGATAGGCAGGAACTCTGATGACCACATACCAGGGTGAAGACATGGTCTGGAGAAAGTATATAACATATTCTGGGAAGTGCAACCAGACCATGTTTGGGTGGTCACAGAAAATGGAAACTGAAAAATTGTCTCTTGGAATTGGCTAAGGAAAAAACCCACCCAGGGTGACTTGGCTTCCAAACTGAAAGATCCTTAATATGCTTGGAGTTTCCAAATCGAATGAGAGCAAAACTGCAGGTCAGTGTGAGCCATTGTTCCATTAAAAACAAACACACAAACAAACAAAAAACAAATAGAAATAACTACTTATGTTTAGGTTTGGGAAACTTTACCCAACCCTAATTCTTAGATACTTCTGTTTTGGAACTATAACATTGATCTTACACAATATTCTTCGTGCTGATTCAGAGTTTCATAATCTTCAACCATGGCTCCCCTAAGGAGCTAATAGATTTTGAAACTGCTAAGTTGTTTTCAGTCGCAGGGCTGTGAAATCAGAGAGTGTCCTCGACCGGGGGCCATATTTCTCTGGAAAGCACAGAGGACATTCAGTCTCCTCTCTGTTCTTTTTCTGAGGGGGCATCTAGGACATAGCTGTGCTCATTTTCCATAAGAGTACCCTTGGGCTGAAGGTGTTGTTGAGGAGGCAGTGTTCTGAGCTGCCTTTCAACTCTATCCAAGCTGTGGTTTTAGGCAATTTACCAAGGTTTGCATGATGGCCACCCAGAAATAGCTGTGGGCCATGTAAGTGGGTGATCCCACTCTGGCTGGTCTTTAGGAGGCCTTGAAACAGCCACAAACCTAGAAACTAACACCCAGGAATGTATCCCTAGTCCTCTGGACATGTCACCATGTTACCAACTGCTTTTAAGGCCAAGTCCCTATGCTGTATGTCTTCTGCAGGCCTGGGGACCCTGTGGCAGGCTGTGACTTAGGGGTCAGCATTGGTTAATCATTTACTTATATTTTCTCTCGATTCCTTTATTCATGAGTAAGTCACACAGCAACTTCTATAAATTTCCTGTTCTCACTTAACATAATGGCCCCAGATACGTTTTCCTTTCCTTGACTAAAAATTCTCATAGTACTTTGAAAAATATTATCAATTGGATTTCTTAAGATGTTTCACAGTAAATTTATCCAACTATTTAAAGCATTTTTTAATCATAGTTTTTTTCCATGTTGGAAAGAATCTCAAGAAATTTGCACTGGCAGATTTCCACCTTTTCAAATCTCCACCTTGTAACTGGAACCTCAGATACATTCTTTTTTTTTTTTTTTTGTACTGTTATCCTCATTGTAGACATATTCTTACTAGCTATTTGTCCTGCTCATCTCTTTCTTCTCACCCCACAGTCTATGGATTACTAAGTTTTATTAGTTCTAATTTCTAAATATCTCTCAAATCCATTCTCTACTCAGCATCCTCTCTGACAAGGCTGTAGTTTAGTTATTATCCTCTCACCTGGACTATTTCAAACACCTTCTCACTGGTGTCTCTTCCTCTGACCAACTCTCCTCACCCCTTGGTGTAACATCCTTTGAAAAAGCAATGACTTGATCATACAATTCCCTGCTTGAAATCCTCCAGTGACTTCCCCATTGTGTCTCCCAAACTGACATCAACCATTCTGACCAATTCCAGCTCCACCATCAAAGTTTCTAATTCCGTAGGTCTGAATTGAGGCTTAGGGATCTATTTTTTATATACTCCATCACATGATTCTGGTACAGTTGTTTCCTGGACCAACGTTTGGGAATCAATGGAAAGGATAAAATATACATTCATTAGAATGTCTTATTCTCAAGTCCTTCATAATCTGGTCTTCACCTATTCCTCCAAGGAAATTATATGTCATCCTTCCCTGGAAGTTTTGTTTTTTGACTGAATTACTTCTTATTCTGTGGTCTCACAGCTCTATATATGTAACTACCACAATGACTCCTATTAGATCACACTGCCACTTTATTTGTACCAAAGTTTCCTTCACTTAGAGCTTCGTGGGGATGTGGCCAGTGCAGTCACACAGGCTGCTTGCTCAGAAGGCCCTTTGTGCTTGGTTTAATGCTCTGCTATCACCATCCTAAAATTCTTAATATGATTGAACAGGGGGCACTTCATTTCCATTTTGCTATGTAGCCGATTCGGCCTACTCAACTGTGAGCTCCTTGAAAACAGAAGCTGTTTGCTATTCACTTAAAATCTCTCTTGGTTAGTCCAGCTCCTGGCACCAAATGGGGTTTTGGTGAATATTTGTTAACTTCATCCTTGAATGGCTGAAAGGATAGAATAATGTCTCTCATAGAAAAATAGTGTAGGATGGCTAATTAACTTTGAAGAGGAAGCCCTGTTTATGCTTGGAGGAGGGAAGAGCCAATTGACAAATTCACAGGCTATTGACAGATCGAAATAACATGTAATTTTCTGGGTTGCTCTTTAAATTATTCAAACTGTTTCTCCTTCTGAGTGCTGCTACCTCCCTGCTCTGCTCAGAATGCAAAATTGCAAGTTAATGGAGCTTGCAATTGTACTGATCAAATATGCTTGAAATGCTTGTGCCAGGCACTGTACAAAATTCTGGGGGTAGTAGAAAAGAGAAGAGAGGGGTGGGGGGAGGATGGGAAGGTGAATTAAGCAGGGTCCCTGTCTTCGAGAAGCAATTTAATCTCACTCCTCCAGAGTTTGTTATCAAAGACAAGTTGACTTCATGGGAGTTCTGCAGCAATGAATTGAGACTAAAGCCATTAGACTTGGCCAGTGGCCACCTTCCAGAACATTTCAAATGACAAAATGTCTCAGTCTGAACACAATTCCTCCACTATGAGATCTGTGGGTTCACTAGTTAGCATTGGCAACCACCACAGAGGTGCTCATGAAGCATAATAAATAAGTGGCTATTGAGGTGGGGGAAAGGGTTTTTGCTCCTGGGGTTTAGAGAAGAAGAGATGAACGTCGGCCATCAAAGTGAGATAAATAATTGGTAAGGACAAATGTCTGTAGCTCATGCTGAAGTTACGACAGGACTCCTGATGTGTCAAAGACCACACACTGCTCGCTGTCAGGTCATGTGCCTTTTGCTGCACTAACTATTTGCTAAGTTCTCAGAAATAGGAAGAAAGTTGCAAAAAATTTTTCTACTGCTTTTCCACATTCACCAGATAATTGGTTATCCAGATTTTAGTTATCTAGTCAACTAACTGTCATGACACCAACAATAAAACTAAGAGATTCTTGTTGAAAAAAAATAAATGTCCAATAAACATATAAAGATGTGTTCAACTTCAAATCAAGGAAATGCAAAACAATACAGCAATAAAATAACACTTTTGCTTACTGGATGAGCCAATGTTTAAAAGATTGATAACATTTAACATTGACAAGTGTAGAGGAGAAAACAGTATTCTCAAAAGGACCGCTAGTCAGAACATAAACCAGTGTAATCCTTTTGGAGGGCAACTTGGCATTCTGCATCAATCAAAATTTAAAACGTATCTTCTTAGGTGCAGCAGTGCCATTTCTAGCACCTCATTCTAAGCAAATAATCTGATAAATATGTAAAAATACATGTACAAAGTTTTCTGTCACAGTCTTAAAATAGAAATAACATAAACGTACAACATAGGAGATTTGCTTAATACAGCATAATTCATCCAAATACAATTTAAAGATTAAAATGCTTATGTAGCTCTATAATTATTGAAAGGCAAATATAGCCATAACATATTCCTAGGCATGAAGAAAAGGCCAGCATAAAATAAAGTATATATAGAATGACTCCATTTGTTGTTAAAAATGTATATTTGTGAGTATGCGTATGCATTTTTAAGAATAAATTGTGACATTTTATTTTCCAATGATGCATGGTGCAAAAAAAAAATGGATGATAATCAAATATAATATAATATTTTTTGTTGGGATATGTATGGAAAAAAAGAGGCAGTCATGAGCATATAATATGTCTAGTGAGTTATATGCTGGCAAGTATTTAACACTGGTCTTCAGGTGGTGAGGTGGTTTGATTATTGATTTCCATGGTGTAAATACTCCCAAGATGATTTGTTTCAAATTACTAACATGATGTTATTGAATTCAGAGTTGGGAAGAGTCATGCACCATTACACAGTATTTTTATGATACAGATAAAAAACAGGTACATAATCTCAAGAGTATAGATAATATTTAAATGCAGTAAAATAATTAGAAAGTGGTGAATTTTATGTATGCAGCTTTTTTAAGTTTGAAAGGAGAGGTACAAGAATCATCTTCAGCTGGTGAACTCATGGATCATAGTTACTTATATATATCTTCTTTCAGTATTTTTATAATGCAATATTTACTTTCATTGTTAAATAAAAACACGCAAGGACTTTTTTGTGGTTGTTATTGTTCCTATTTGCTAAAACCTAGGAAAGAAAAAAAATCCCTACTTTTAAATCAACTCTCACTGGAACAAAACACTTCCCTCAAAGGATTATCATTTTGTTACAGTGCAACTAAAAATAATGGTGAGCAATGTATGAATCAATTAAACCCTGATATTTTTGTTCAGTCACAGGCTAAGGAAATGAGGACTCAGTGTTTCTAAGGCCTTTCAAAAAAATAGAAACAAGTACCCTCACAACACAAAGGTTCTTGAGCTCCTAGGCAGTCAGATACCCTCAACTGAGTCCCAAAACAGGTAGGCGGTTTGCCAATTTTTATACTGCAAGTCAAGGTATATGTTTTCTTGTATATCACATCTCCATTGATAAATAGACTCTATTGCTTGTGAATATAAGAATACATTCCTTGCTGTCATTATTTATTGAGAAGAAAAGACTTATTTTTGTGGTTTAGTACTCATTCAATTGGCAAATCACCGAAGTCCTGACTTTTCCTTCCTTTGTGTTAATAACAGCTTGCTCTCTTCAGAACTTTCTACTTCCATATAGGTTATCCTAGTTGATCCCCGTAAGAGCCCTGAGAGACAGGCAGGGTAAGAAAGGCCACTTCTATTTTACAGACGTGGAAACTGAGGCTAACGAACACGTGGCCAGCCCAGGGCTAGTCAGAGCCCGGGCTCTGGTCCTGCCTCAGTGCTGCCGGCACCCGCGAGACCCCTGTGAGGCCTTTCCAAGGTGAAGTCTTCATCAGGGTGAGCCTTCTTTGAAGGTCACTTCCTCCCCTTTTCTCCCTTGTCCTTTCCACAAATTCCTTCTTCCCTTGGCTCCTATCTCATTTTTCACTATAAGGATGTTACTTTCAGTTCACCTAGAATTGCTCTTTAGCTCCCATTTCATTTATTCTAGAACAAAAGATAGCCCCAGACATCTTTAGGCCTCAGAACATTCTTATTCTGCTTTATTTGACATCAGGGTTAAACCCTAGTATATTGTTTTATCTTGAAATGTAAAGCCAATTCTATTGAGACAAATTACTCTTGTAAAGATCAAAACTCAGTGTATATTATAAAGCAAAAAAACGTGAACATTTTGGTGTGACACATTTCTAAACACAGCCTTGGCTTTCTAAAAGGGATTAGCATTTGCCACCAGAAGAGATGGACTTATTCAGGAAAATCAAATCACATTTAACAGAACAGATCCTGGGAAACTAAGATCATAAGTTCTCCTTAACTTTGTTGTAGTAAGGGAGGAAATGAGTTCTGTTAAGAGTACAACGTCCTTAGGAAGAACCGAAAAGTATAACGATGGGTTATGTATCAATGGGTTATCAATGGTCCAGCAGTCAAAAGAGCTACCAGTTTAAGCCAACCCATGCAGTGTCTCAGCCCCTGGACATATTGGCTGGTGTGATCTTAGATAAGCAAATTGTGTTCCTCAGTTTCCTTGGTCTTGGAAGGGGGAATCAGAGAACCTACCTCACAGGGTTATTGTGAAAACTAAAGTAGCTAGTGGACAAGAAAAAACTTTGGAAACTAAAGCTCATGATAAAAATGTGTGGAGTACATCTAGGACACCTTGATAATTTTTGAAGTTCGCTGTTCTGGGCAAGGGATGAGAGCTGAGGAAAAAGAGGACGTAGTGTCAGGACCAGCAGAGGCAGATGATCAAGTTTCTCCAGGCAGAGCAGGATGGAGAGCTCAAGAATGAATACTAATTCCTGCACCTCTGCTGAGGCTACCCACTCAGTGACTCCTCATCAGGAAACACAGTGTCCTTTTCCAAATCGAAGGCCCTCTCCAAACCGGGCTTTCAGCTGCACAGGGAACGGGCTGACACTGGGATGCACTCATTAGTGGCTCTGTTCTGAAGGGGAACTCTGAATAAAGTTGCTTCATTTTGAATGTGTAGGCTAGGGGAGCTGTAGTAGTTTCCCTTCCTAGAACTATGAAACTGTCTGCTGGGAAGTAGATGACTCCTAATGACTCTAAAAGACAAATTGACAAAGAGCAGAAATGAGTGTACAGGAAAAGAAAGGGTGTGTTTCCATCTGAGGATATGAGGGGGTGGGGAAGCATACCAGAGGAGACCCTGACTTCTGGTGAAGAGTGCTCAAGATGAGGATAAAATTTTCAGCTGAATAAGGAGACTCATGGAAAATTCACTCCCTAAAGAAAACACTTTGGAGATGTAAGAATATGATATATCCAACATGTGGTCATTTCTGGTGACATTTCATTAGGGCCTGAAGGAAATTGTCATTTGGCTGTCAAGTCTGAAAGAAAGCCACCTGAATTGAAGTGCTTTTTATTTCTTTGTAATTTTTGCAGCTTTGATAGCAGAATAGATCTACTCCTGAAAGTCCAAAAAATGTTGTTGCTATAGGGACAGGTAAGCAGATTAGACTTGAAACACTAGTTTAAGAACAAATAATATAATAGTATAGTCAGGTCTCAGACAGTTAACCAAGAAAATATTTTTAGTCAATCTCTTTTGGGTTTGTTATTTGCATATTAATTCCGGAAAGATAAAGTGCTATTATAGAATGAGAGCATCACATTTTAACATTTTAATTACATCATTACTCACATAAAAGTCTATACTTACACAATTACCAGGAAGACCTTATTAAACTGAAGCACACATTTCTAACTCTCCCTGGATTACATTGTAATTGAGAAATACAACTTTAAATTCAGCAAGCCCCTAAGAGTCATCTTTGATTTTCCTACAGTTCCCCAGATGGAAACACAGCTAAAATGAAGGAGACAGTGAACTACAGAAAGTTTTCTGCAACCAAACTCTATAATTAGGCAGCCACAAGCAAAATTCTCGAAGTAAGCAGAAATGTGTGCAGGCTGATAATTGTTAATATTTTATATGTTTTTGCTGCCCAACAGTTTTTGTGAACACAGATACGTGAGAAGAGAAAGTCAAAGACCCGGCTACACTCTTACTTCACTTTTGATTTTCTGCTTCCTCATATCAGGGAATGCACTGTCCTAACACTAGGGATTTTCTGGAATTGTTAGAAGTTTCCAACAGAACTTGCTGTACTGGTGAGGCTCAAAAACTAATCATAAAATGACAGTGTGCTTCTCTCCCTTTCTCTTTTATTTAAAATGAGAACATTCTTGATAAAATAAATACAATATTTTCATCCTAACAAATTCTGCTGTCAGAGGTTACAGTTGTGGGACAGAGAGATTTCTTGGTCATTATCTTTTCTCACATAATACCGGAGTCAAACTGCAGAGAAGTGTGTGTGTGAGAGAGTGTGTGAGAGCCTGTGTAACTGTGTGTGTGTGTGTGTTTGAGTGTTAGGGGCTGGGGAATAGGAAGAAGGGAGTGTGGCTGGAATCTTACCATCTCATTCTCTTCTCCTTCATTGAGCAAAGCACGCTGGCCCTTCTCAAAGTGGTCCCCCATGAAAAATTTACTCCACTCCTCCTCCCAGACTTTCTGAGCAGACACTTCCAAGACGAACTTGCCAAGCTACCGCCGCTCCCCAGCTGGCTGAAAGAGTTAACAATCCTCCAGGTAAAAACTCCTTCTTGAGCGCACACCTTCACTCAGCAAATGACAATACTTAGCAAACTGAACTCCTCCCACAAGTCACTCTCTGCTAAGAATTTCAGCCTGCTCCTTGCTTACCACATTCCTTCAGAGCAGCTGTCCAAAAGGAGGCAGCTCCTATGCCGATCTTTTTGTGCCCAACTTACAGGGAAAGAACTCAATGCCTGCCCAGTGCCTGCCAGCATAAGACTTCTGACTGCAAATCTGACAGGACAATAGAGAGCTGGCAGGACTCTTCCAAGGAGCGGGGAGCTGGGGCAGGAACTCCCAGATCACTGCTTTATCCTCAGGAGCTGCAGAATTGCAGGGGCAGAGGCAAGAGGGGGTAACAAAGCTGTAGACTTTATTTGGTAAATAAAAACCCCAAGCTGTTTTAAATAGTACCCTCATTCAGTTTGTTTATGAAAGGTACAAATTATGACTAATCTCCTTCAAAATGTATTTATAATCATATTTCCTTGTGTATGCAAAACATACATAAGATGTATATGGAATTAAGTTTATGTTTTTGAAAAGCATGTAGAGAAAAAAAACAAAGGTATAATCAAACTATTCTATGTAGTCCCCACTAAAATATTGGCAGTTAAACTCAAGAAGCTCTAGAAATAAAATATTCAAGGGACTAATGGCAGGACAGATTTTTTTTAGTTGATTCACACATTCATTCAATAAATATTGTTTGAGCATAGATGCTACATGTATAAATCAAGTCACATATATAAATCAAGTCACATTTGATACCCCCAAGGTGGTGATAGGGATTCAAACACATAAACAAGTAGGAGAAAAAGTGGTTTATATTTATTATGAGAGTCAGAACAGAAGTCTAAGATAACTGCTAGATGTCTCAGTGTGGTGTCCACACTGACTCTGGGAAACACCCGGGTTCCAGCTTCCCATCTGCCCTGGCATTACTATGTGATCATTTAACCTGTAGGAGTCATGCCCTTCTCATCTGTTAGCCATCCGACAGGACCAGCTAAGGGACTGAATGAG
Organism: Choloepus didactylus; assembly: GCF_015220235.1. Taxonomy (NCBI): domain Eukaryota; kingdom Metazoa; phylum Chordata; class Mammalia; order Pilosa; family Megalonychidae; genus Choloepus; species Choloepus didactylus. Next base: position 98,138,937 of record NC_051307.1, on the reverse strand, counting down.
ATATTTGTGAAAGCATGTTATACAGCACTTACCAAGTGCTACTGGTATTATTAAAGTTAAATCTCTAATTTAACAGCAGGCCATTTAGCATAAGTTAAGGGCATATGCTCTGTATTTGGAGAGACTGGGTTCAAATCTGGATGGACTTTCCTAGGTAGTAGTTATGCCACTTTGGATAATAAGTTATGTAAACTCCTTAAGCATGCATTTGCTCACATGTAAAATAAGGATGATGATAATAAAACCTACCTCCTCACACTGTTTTGTGAAGAATAGGACCTGGGGAAATAGTAGGTGCTCAGTAAAGAATAATTTTTATGTGAATTATATCTCAATAAAAAATTATAGCTAAAAAAATACAGGTATAGAAATTGGTCCCACCAGTACATAAGATAATGTAAAGATGGTGGAGTGAGATGCTCTTCAGGACTCCATCCCCCCACAGAAGCTTTGAACAACCTGCAAGAACTAGCAGAAACATCTTTCTCAAAGTTCCGGGAAACAGTTAAAGGACTTCAGTAACAGGGCAAGCACCGAATCAAGGAAAAGGCTGCTTAAAAAAGGGTAGGATCTCTTGGTGCCCTGGCCAGCTCCATGGGTGTGGACTGTTCCCAGTGCAAATCCCTGGTCCCAGTTCCAGAGGGAGCAGAGAAAACCTTGTGCACCTACTGGGAGCATGTATGTCTGGCCCAGTCTGTCTGGTGGTGGCCTGAAGTCTTGCTGTTACAGAAGTTGCCCTGAATGCAGAAGGCAGCTCACTGAACTTCTCACAGAATGCTATGGGAGAGAAGTAAAGTCGTGCTGCCTGGGGAAAGGGATTGGTGGCTTTAGGAAATACAATGTAGTACCTGGTACCCTGAGAAAATTGGTTCCTAAGAAAAAGAGACATTCAGAACCCTATAAGTGGGGGAATTCCTGGGGCCACAAGCACATCTCCAAGACAATGTTCATGCACAGAAAGAATCAGGAAGGCCCCTATGCTTTGGCCTGGAGTTATTCTCTTAACTTATTGTATGGATAAGCCCTGAAGGAGAGCCTCTCACGGGTCAATCTGCAAAGACTGGAAAAGGTGGTTTATTTCCTTTCTTCTTCCCTCCTCCTCTTCCACTTTGCCTTTCTCCTCCTCCTCCTCCTCCTTCTCCTGGCATTCAAGGAAAGCTCTGTGATAACACCAGCTGGATATAAGCTTAAGGATAGATGCCTCAGAGTCTAAATTTCAGCAATAGCATACTGAAATATCAAAATGTCTAGGTTTTAACAAAAGGTTACAAAATATACAAAGAAACAATAAGTGATGGCCAGGCAAAGAAGAAGACAAAAGCATTATAAACCATTGGTGAGGAGGCCAGACCTGGGACATATGAGACAAAGACTTTTTAAAAAGTGGTTGTAAATAGAGCTGAAGAGCTAAAGGAAAACATGGACAAAAAACTACAAGAAATCAGGGGAAATGCCACATGAACACAGAATTTTAATAGATAGGGTGAAATTATGAAAGGAACAAAACATAACTGAAGACCACAACAAAAGAAATTAAAAATTCTTCAGAGAGGTTCAAAAGCAGATTGGAGCTGGCAAAAGAAAGAATTGGAGACCTTGAAGACAAGCCAAATGAAATCACCCAGTCTGAGGAGCAGAAAGAAGAAAGAACGAAGAAAAATAAACAGAGACTGAGGAACCTAAGGAACACCATCCAGTTTACCAATATATGCATTCTTCCTCCCCTCCAGAGGAGGAGAAAGAGAGAAAGAGGCAGAGAGAATATTCAAAGAAATAATTGCTGACAGCATCCCAAATTTAACAAATTTTACACATCCAAGATGCTCAACAAACTTCAGACAGGATAAAGTCAAATAAAACAAGGCAGCAGTATTTTAAAACCAAACAGTCAAATGCGAAAGATAAAGAGAGAATTCTGAAAGCCACTAGAGAGAAACAATGTGTCAAATAAAAGGGAGCCTCAATAACAAGTGCTGATTTCTCATTGGAAATAATGGAAGCAAGAAGGCAGTGGGATGACATATTTAAAGTGCCGAAAGCAAAAATTTGTTAACCAACAATTCTATATCCAGCAAAACCATATTTCAAAAAATGAGGGTGAGATTAAGACATTCCTAGATAAACAAAAGCTGAGGGAGGTGTCACCACTAGACTGGCCCTACAAGAGATGGTAGAGAGAGTTCTGCAGGCTGAAAGGAAAGGACAATACACAATAGATCAAAGCCACATAAAAAAATAAAGATCTCTGGTGAGGATAATGACATAGGTAAATATAAATGCAAGTACTATTGTATTTTGGGTTTGAAACTCCTCTTTATTACTTCCTGCAGGATCTGAAAGGCAAATTCATAAAATGTAATGAAAATTCAGTGGTTTGGGAACCAAAATTTATAATTTGTGATAAGAACTACTAAAGTGGGGGGGTGGAGGATTGTAGGAATATATTTTGTGTATCCTATTGAATTCAGTTTGGCATCAAAGCAAATGAGATTGTTATAGATTTAGGATATTAAATTTAAGCCCCATGATAACTACAAAGAAAATACCAGAGAATATGCAAGTTCATAGAAACAGAAATCAAACTATAGGTCTCCAGGGGTGTGGTACAGGGAAATGGGAAATGGGGAGTTCATGCATAATAGTTGTATGGTTTCTATCTGGAGAGATGGGAAAGTTTTTGTGATGGAAGGTGGTGAAGGTACCACAATATTGTGAAGGTGATTAATGCCATTGAATGGTATACTTGGGAGTAGTTGAGATGGGAAAATTTACATGAGAGATAGCACAACTAAAGTGACAATGACAATTAAATGCAATATATGATCCTGGATGGGATCTAGCAAGGGAGGAGTAAAGGCTCAAAGGGACAATATTGGGACATAAGGAAGAATTGGAATATAGACTGTAAGCTTTATATCAATGTTAAATTTCTTCAACTTGACTGCACTTAAGATAGATACATAAGTGAATATCCTTGTTCTTAGGAAATGCATATAGCAGTATTAAGTGTTCAAGAGCATGATGTATACAGCACACACTCAAGTATTCAGAAAATGGATTGCTAAATAGACAGCCAGATGATTGACAGATGGATAGATAGATAGATAGATACAACAAATATGACAAAATATTAAAAATTGGTGGATATGGGTATCTGGGAAATTTGGAGATGGTGGAGTTCTCTGTATGGAGTTTGTATATTTTTGTAACTGTCCTGTAAGTTTGAAAATACTCCAAAATAGAAAGTTTAAAAAAGACAGGTATAAAAATTAAGTGAACATTTTATAGCCATAGTAGGCAGTCATTTGAACATTTAGCAGAGAAAAAAGTGAAACAGAAAGATTTCAAACTTGAACTTAATTGACCTGGGCAGCAGAGGAAAGAGGAATCAGATGGAAATATTGGTATGGAAAGGTATAAAATCACACCAACACTTAGGTTTCATATATGTTACCAGAATAAACATAGTTAAAAACCATAGAACTGTACAACACAGTGAACTCTAATGTAAACTATGGACTATAGTTAATAATATAATTATAATAATATTGTTTCATCAATTGTAACAAAAGTACCACATTAATGCAAAGTGTAAATAAAAGGGAAAACTGTGAGTGTCAGGGGGAATATACGGGAGCCCCATACTTCTGCATTTTTATTCTGTAAACCTACAACTTCTCTAATAAAAAAAAATCATGACAATACCAGTGTGAAGTCACAAGAGGGGTTTTTCACATTATCTGTAACTGGCTATACTTGCACTGCTTCCTTCTGGCTGCGATTCTGAATAAATTTGGCAACTCATGCACCATTGTGGCATTAAGGTGAGTGTGGAATTGACCAGAACTTAGAAGAGAAGTTGTACACATGCTTACTCCATCAAGCAAATCTGGCTGTTCTATATCAATATCTAAAGTCGAACTTGAATAGGAAGATGAGTCCCTAAGAACCTAGCGGTTGTAAAAACCAGGATTCCATTTTAAACCACATGGTTCAGGAGAGTTGAGGATTGAGTGAGTTTCCTCAAGTCTCTCAAGGAGTTCTGATGGTAAAACACCCAAGTGCCTCCAGAGCAGCATGACTTGTGGGGATTGTTCTTCCTAGTTTACTGCTACTGCTCTAAAAGCATGAGTGTATCCAGAAACAGGGCTAGATTCTACAGGAAGACAAAGAGAACTTAAGCTGAGCACTCAACATACGCCAGGCACTCTTCTGAGCATTTTGCACACACCATTCCAACACAGTCCCTACAACAGCCTCTGGTATGTAAATTATTGTTGCTCCCATTTAGCAGCCAAGGAAACACAGGTGCAGAAAATAAGTAATTTGCTCAAATTCAAGCAATTAGAAAGGGACAGATCCAGTATTTGAGCCCAGGCAATACAGCTCCCCCAGTCCATGATCTTAGTTACTAGACTAATACTGCTCCTGCCAATCTTTTTAGCACATTCAAAGTGCTCTGCAAGGAATATTGCACTTATGTGACCTGGAAACTTCTTGGTGGAGGAAGCATTTGAGAGGGACCTTGAAAATAGACAGGAAAGTCTTCAATAGGTGGAGATGCTGGAGCCCAGACAGGAGTAAGACCATAGGAAAGAGAATTTGAAGTACAAGGGAGCCATCCGAGGGGGCAATACACGGGTGTGTTCAGCATGAGTCCATCACCTCTGCTGTAGGCAGAATGTGTGTGAAAGGGGAAGAAGGGAGTGAAATGTAGCAGAGGAAAGACAGGCCAACACCATTCCATGAGGGTCTTGACTACTAGGCCTGAGTTTGGGCTTAATGCAATGGTTAATGATAATACTGAAAGCAAACTAACGTCTATAAATATACATATTTTTCCCAATCAGACAGTGCTGTCAGACTTTGGAAATCATTGCATGAGCAGATTCTAAAGTGATTCATTCTTCCTAGGTAATCTTGTAGGTATAGGGTAAGTTTCCTTATGCCCTCTAAGTTAATTCTCCTATTTTCCCTTTGGAATATTGCTTGAAAGATTAACTTTGTCAGTTTCTCTGTCCCTTAATTTTGCCTATTCAGTATTTCTATTCTGCACAATAGATGCCTCACAGGGTGTGATAAGATATAGTGAGATTGGCAGATGTGGATCTGGCATGGTCTGAATTCTGTTCTTGACAATTTGCTGACATATTCCATTCATTCATTCATTTACATTTATTTGCTTAACTTCACTATGTTAGACAAAGAATAGAGATTAGTGAAATATGCCCTGGAGGAACTAAGTCAGACCAACACCAAAATATAAGTCCAGAAGTGTATGCTAATTAATTACATAGAAGTGACAGAGGAAGTTCAAGTAGGGATAGACCAAGAATGCTTTATAGGGGTAGAAAGTTATAAGCTGTCCAAGATATATGGAGATGGACAGAGAAAATATTTTTAACAAAGAAGACTGAGGAAAAAGGCATGGGGGAGGATTTGCAAAGTAGCACTGTTGATTAAATTCATGTGTCACCTTGGCCAGATTATGGTGTCCAGTTGATTGGTCAAGCAACCATTGACCTCATTGTTACTAGTGAGGATATTTCATGGATTTAAATCATCAGTATGTAGAATGCATCTACAATGAACTGAGGAGATTGCCTTCAACAACGAAAGGCATCTCATCCAATCAGTTGAAGGCCTTCTGATTCCCTAAAGAAACTGTTGGTTCTTACTTCCTAAAGAACCCTGACTAATATAGATTTTGATACCAAGAGTGGGGTCATTTTTGAGAAACAGAATCTTAAGGATGAGTTTTCCAAGTTGGTTCTGGTGTTTGTGGAATTTTTTCTTTAACCTGATTAAAGTCAAAGGTACTAATGACTCTATTTTCAACAATTAAGATGGCAGTCCATGGCATAGGTTGACAACAGAGATATGCAAACTATCACCACAAGGTATGGGCTACTCGAATGCTTATAAGAGGATAAGAGGCAAGGCTCTGGGTGAGAGTGTTATTGAAACCTGAACAGAGTTTTGTGTAGTTAAAAAGTATAATGATGTTGGCTGGTTCTTCCTAAATAAGCTGGATATAGTTGTAAAGGAAATGAATGAGCTCAAGACTTCAAATTTCCAACTGATGCACATGAAAGACATGAAAATTTCTGTGGGTTCCTTGAAAGAAAATCTTATTTCATGTTGCCACAGACTTGAGATTTCTGAAAGTCAGACTCAGTCCCACTGTGCAAGTGGATGAATTACAATGTAAAGTGAATTCCCAACTTTGCAGGGTGTCTGCTGTTAAAGTGAGGGCATTCAGGAGTGGAATCCTGAAAATTGGAGTAAGGACATATGGTTGATAATAGTAATGGTGAGGCATTGAAACCCTAGATTCTGCTGAGTCCTTGCCAGATAAACCTGTAAAGACCTGCCCTGAGGAATCAGCTACCCAAACTCCACCTGAAGACATTAGCCTGCTGTGCCTGATAAGCCTATAACCACCTTCCCTGAGGAAAGGGCCCTTAACACCTCTATCTGAAGAGATTAATCTGTTTCACCAGATGAAAAGGCAATGGAATGCCCTGAGGTAGGTGGCTTGCCAGACACTTCTAATTCATCTCATGACCCACCCCTATGACCCTTCTTTTCTTCCAGACCTATAACTAGACTGAAGTGCCAATAGGCTCCAAAAGGTAACGTACCCTTTGTGGCCCATGAGGAGGTGCAATACACTCCAAAAGAACTGCAGGACTTTTCCAATTTATATAGATAGATTTTAGGGGAATATGTGTGGCAATGCATATTAAGGATGTGAGATTGTAGTGGAAGAAACATAAAGCTGGATCAGTGTATACAATAATAGAAATGGGCCCACTAAGCAGAGATTCTGGATTCCATGTTGTACATTGAGGGATTAGAAAGCCTCTAAGTTTGTTCAGGTGGTTGGCTAAAGCATGGACCGAAAGATGGCCTACATTGCCTGAAGTCGAAGTTCCAGAACTGCTCAGTATAATGTAAATCAGGGTATCCAATACTTTAAAGAGATTGGAATGTTATAGTGGATTTATCATGTAAGACCTACTCATTCATCCCAGGAATGTCCAGAGGACACACCTTTTACCAGGACTGTGAGGAATAAATTTGTGTGACTAATGCTACCTTCCCTGAAGAGCTCTGTGGTTGCTCTTCTCTGTAGGTCAGATATTACTTTTGGGACGTGCAGTCACTGAACTTGGATGCTTAAACACAATGGGGATGATCAGATCCCAGGCTGGCAGAAGCCAAGTGGCAATATCTAATCAATCCATTCTGTGGTTGTTTCCCCAGTTCTCAAATGCATGATTGGAATAGATAATACCGAGCAACTGACAGAATTTCCACATTGGTTCCCTGACTTGGGGAGTGAGGACAATTATGGCAGGAAAGCCAAGTAGAAACCACTTGAACTGCCTCTACCTAGCAAAATAGTAAATCAAAAGCAATACTGCATTCTTGGAGGGATTTCAGAGATTGGTGCCACCATCAAGGACTTGAAGAAATACAGCATTGGTGATTCTCACCAGATCCCGTTAAACTCTCCTGTTTGACTTGTGCAGAAAACAGACGGATCTTCAAGGACGACAGTAGATTATCATAAACTTAACCCAGTGGCAGGTTGATTACATTGGACCACATCCATCATTGAAGGGAAAGAATTTTGTTCTAACTGGAATAGACATATACTCCAGATATGGCTTTAACTTCCCTGCATGCAACACTTCTTTAAAACTACCATCTGTGGGCTTACAGAATGCCTTACCCAACATCACGGTATTCCACACACCATTACTTATGATAAAGGAACCCACTTCACAGCAAATGAAGTGCAGGAATGGGTACCTACTCATGGAATTCACTGGTCTTACCATGTTTCCAATCATCCTGAAGCAGCTGGATTGATAGAATGGTGGAATGGCCTTTCAAAGCCTCAATTACAGTGCCAACAAGGCAGCAATATCTTGCAGGGCTGGGGCAATGTTTTCCAGGAGGCTGTGTATGCTCCAAATCAGTGTCCACTATATGGTGCTATTTCTCCCACAGCCAGGAATCATGCATCCAGGAATCAAGGGGTGGAAATGGGAGTGGCACCACTCACTATCACCCCTAGTGATCCACTAGAAAAAATTTTACTTCCTGCCCCTGAAAACTTAAGCTCTGTTGGTCTACAAGTCTTAGTTCCAAAAGGATGAGTGTTCCCACCAGGAGACACAACAATAATTCCATTGAACTGGAAGTTGACTGCCACCTGGCCACTTTGGGCTCCTCATGCTTCTGAGTCAAAAGGCAAAGAAGGGAATTACCGAACTGGTTGGGCTGATTAATCCTATCAAGGGGAAACAGCACTGCAACTACACAAGGAAGGTAAAGAAAAGTTTGCCTGGACTACAGGAGATCCCCTAGCGTATCTCTTAGTACTATCATGCCTAATGATTAATGTCAATGGAAAACTGAAACAACCCAATCCAGGCAGGACTACTAATGGCCCAGCAACTTCAAGAACGAAGGTTTGGGTCACCCAAATAGGCAAAGAATCACATCCTTGCTGAGGTGCTTGCTGGAGTTAAAGGGGAAATGGAATGGGTAGTGGAAGAAGGTCATTATAAATAGGAGCTACGGCCACTTGAATGGTTATAGAAATGAGAACTGTAATGGTTAGGTATATTTCTTCCTTGTTTTGTTATGAGTATATGTACATAAAGTAAATATATTTGTTTTCTTCCCTATCTTATCCCCTTATTACGTGACATAAGTTGTATTAACTTCATGTTGCAGTATTTAAGTGATAGGATATCGAGTTTAAGAGTGAACATTGCCCAAGGACTTGCACCCTATTCTGGGGAAAATTGGTGCATTTCTGGTTGTATACAAGACAGTTGAGTATTGCTAGGTGAAAATATGACTATTATTGTTTTTATTTAGAGATTAAGCATGGTTTAAGGAGATGTGTATGGGTGTCAAATTGAGAAGGGGTGTAGTGTGATGCTTAAGTTTTTGTGTCATCTTTGCCAGGTGATGGTGTCCAGTTGTTTGGTCAAGCAAGCACTGGCCTGATTTTTACTGTGTGGATATTTCGTGGATTCAAATTATCAGTAAGTTGATTGCATCTGTGGCTAATTACATCTACAATAAACTGAGGAGATTGCCTTTAACAATGAGAGATGTCTCATCCAATCAGTTAAAGGCCCTAAAAGGAGAAGTGGTGATGTCAGCATACAGAAAGGAGAATATCTTTCTGTATGGTACCCAGCCAGCCAGTCCTGGGAAATTCATCAAAAACCTTCATTGGAGAACTCACTGCCCTCCCCACTACATGGGACCTGACTCCCAGAAGTGTAAATCTCCCTGGCAATGCAGGATATAACTCCCAAGGATGAATCTGGACCTGGGATCATGGTAATGAGAACATCTTCTTGACCAGAAGGGGGATGTGAGATGAAACGAAATAAAGTTTCAGTGGCTGAGAGATTCCAAATGGAGTCAAGAGGTCACTCTGGTGAGCACTCTTAAGCACTATATAGATAGTCCTTTTTAGGTTTTAATGTATTGGAATAGCTAGAAGTAAATACCTGAAACTATCAAACTGCAACCCAGTAGCCTTGACTTTGAAGGCAATTGTATAACTATGCAGCTTACAAGGGTGTGACAGTGTAGTTGTGAAAACCTTGTGGATCACACTTCCTTTATCCAGTGTATGGATAGATGAGTATAAAAATGGGGACAAAAACTAAGTGAAAAATAGGGTGGGTGGGTGGGTATTCTTTTTTACTTTTATTTTTTATTCCTATTTTTATTCTTTCTGGTGTAAGAAAAATGTTCAAAAATAGATTGGGGTGATGAATGCACAACTATATGATGGTACTGTGAGCAGCTGATTGTACACCATAGATGACTGTATGGTATGTGAATATAGCTCAATAAAACTGAATTAAAAAAAATCACAAAAACCCTTCATCAGAGTTCCCAGCTTTCAGGCTGCCATATATAATTTGAATTTGCCCATCCCCATAGTCATGTAAGCCAACTCCTATTAAAAAAGCTCATGATATTTACATCATATTTATATATCCTGTTGGTTCTGTTTCCCTAGAGAACCCTGACTAATACAAGCACATTCTGGAAGCTATGAATGATATGCATAAATTGATAACTTACAATTGAGACAAATATTCAAGAGGAAAGTTGCTTCTTCTATTCCCTAATTCTCTCTCAGAACTCATTTCCTTTCAAACATGCCATCTCAAGTAAGAGTGGGAAAAAAAAAAAAAAAAGAAAGAAAAGAACTAATGAGATACCTTTTTCATGATCCACTTTCTCAGCTTGCTTTCGTTTATCCCAAGAGCATGTCTGCTCCTCTGAGCAGGTCTCAACCTTTTGAGTGCCTATTACTTATATTAAAGGAAAATGGCAATACTGGTTTCTCTGCCAGGACTGTGGATATGCTGATACTCCATTTGCCTAGCCTATTTAGACGATATGACGATGAACAGTAGTAATGTTTCATCATATATTAATTTCTGCCTTTCATCTGAGAACTCCACACTATATTACAATTATTATTCCTTGCAACATCTCTGTGAGTAAAAGGTGAGTAATATGATAATCCCCTGCTTGAGAGCTGTAGGAACTGAGTCATAAAGAGGTTACAAAGACCTGTTCAAGGTTATGTGTCCTCAGCATGGAGCACTACTTGAAACAAGCAATATTTCTGCCTTGTCATCATTAAGCTGGCTCTTGCTTCCTCTTCAATTCTCACTAAACAAATCTGATATTTGTAAAGTACTTTGAGACCTTTAGTTACAGAACATTATCTAAACTCAAGGTATTATTATTATTATTAATTACCCTAATCTGCACTAGTGTACAGTCCATGGACCTTATAGAAAAAAGAGAGAGACAAGAGAGATGTGATGTCCCTGAAAGGAATTACCTACCTAAAAGTGGTGTTTTGAAGTTTAATTGAATTAATTAACATTTGTAAAACATGTAGCAACCCTTAGATTAAAGTGTCTAATACAAAGATACAGAGACTCCCCATTAATTACAGAGGCATTGCTCTCCAAAATCTCTGCTCAGCACTGGCTTCTGACCTTTTGTAAGGTGGCTTAGGGTGGACTACTGTTGCACATTCAGAAAAGGCCCTCTTGCTTTCTTTTATTTCCAAACACAAAAAGCTCCTTTCTGGAGGTAAGGCAATACCCCTTCTATGAAGACTACCTTAGTTGGCAACTGTTATGACAATTCCAGGTCATTGAGTTCATCCTTAGGAACAAAAGCCAAAAGAATACATCCCCAGGCAGTTCTAGGGAGACTTTTGTCCAAGGTTACATAGTCATAGTCTGTAAGAGCTGGGACTTGAACCAAGGACTCAAGTCTTATATAATGTACTTCATACAGCACCATATTGCTACCCAGTTTTTGTAAAGGAATCAGATAGGTCTATTTGAAATAATCTCTCTAGAATATTTAAAAAAGGAATCCATTTGCATAGCACTGACCTAAATAGAAAGTTTCTAGAACCCACCAATAGTGTAAGGCCATGGCATCTCTTAATAATGGGAATGTAGGTATTACAATTTCTACTTTGTGCTATATCACTTAATTGTGGAGCATTATCTTAGGCAGGATAGAGAGAGCTTAGAACATAACAAAAGATCAGTGGACTCAGTGGTAAAAATCACTGCTTGGGGAACCAATGAAATTGCAGGTACTAACAGAGCAAATTGAATCTGGTGGGCAGTTGAAGCTCATGGGAATCTTTGCTTACAGTTCGGGACAGCAATTGGCAAAGGGAGAAGGGAAAGAGTCCATAAGACTGAAGTGGAAATGTTTCCGACAAGCAGTTAGACCCAACAAGGAGAAACTGGGGGCAGGTGCTACTTGGAGATCCATACAGGAAGCTGACCAATCTTCTAGTGGCCAATCTCCAACCAGATGCCTTGGGCCCAGGGCAGTGTTCCAATTCTGGGTGGGAGCCTGGCAGGAGAAAGGCAAATGCTTTCTCTTACAAAGGCTCTGGGACTGAATACAGAGTACCAGGCAGGAATTTGGGAATAGTAATACCCACAGGGGACCTTAGACTTGGGCATGAGGCAGGAGCCCAATTAGCAGAACTAGGGCACTGCATCTGGTCAGACTGGTGGGGAGTGTGACTTGATGCTGAGCGGTGGAGGGCAAGGCTGGGCTGGATTCAGTACCCCCACCATGGACCTGGGGTAACCTGCTAACTGGGCTGAATCCACTACTGGGAATCAAGAACAGGTCCCTCCTGAGGATGGAGAAAGGAGCAAGATTGAGGCTCTGTTGTGCCTATCAGGCTTCCCTGTTTATCATCCTTCCAAATGTCCACTTTAGGGTGGTTTATACCAAGTAAGATGCTGTACAGAGGAGAGGTGACTCTAAAATGGGTCAATCATATCTGAGGAGGGAGAAAAGACTGAAATTAACAACTATTCATGTTCCAATCTTTTATTTGCCCATAGCTTAAGTGTCTTTCAATGTCCTAAGCAAATGGGAAATGGGAAATATTTCCTGATGGAAAAAAGAAAGTAAAATGGAACTATTGCATCTCCTTGTATCCAGTGCCTCCCCCAGTTAGTGTAGCCTCAAAGAGGGCTCTCTGAGGTGTTTTCACTCTCCCCATATATTCCATCAACACTGCCAAATAATTCCAAATGAACAATCTAAGTAAAACTCTACTTACTATGCAAATGCAACTTTAAAATAAGTCCCAGTTTCCAACCAGATCTCTGTTCCTATAGAGGTCTTTGTGGGCCACCATGGTACATCCATTCTTGGGGCACCCTGTGAAACAAACAGCCCTTCTCCTGCCGGTAGTGTGGTACTCTACACAGTAGTACCATACTTCTCCTCTCTGCTGGGAGCTGAGCCTGGTCTTCTCTCCCTGCCTCCCCCTTCTGCTCAATCTCTCTGTGGCACCAGGGCTATCGTTTATTGGTTTGTCCCATGCTTGTGAGTTGCTCTGTTTGCTTAAATTTCATTCACTGTGTAAGGAAACAGCAGGGAACAGCAGGAGCTCTTTATCAGGTAGGTGTGTCAGTCATCCCAGGAGCTTTTCGAGACTCCATATGCCCTGGTCCCAACCCAGACCTACTAAATCAGAATCACTGGGGGTGGAAACACAGAATCTACATTTTTGGTTAGTATGAGAAAGATCTGTTGGTAATGACATGGAAAGATGTCCCTGACATTGTTAACTGCAAAGTTAAGTTAAAAAACATGATGATATAACATGATCCCATTTTTATAAAAGAGAAAAATATGTGTATGTGTGCCTGATGAATACAAAGATATTTAAACAAAGGCATTCTTGGACTTGGGATTTTAGCCACCGTTGCCCATATCCCTCTACTACTCACCTCCCAAACCCCGATACACTGAAACCAATTCCAGCCTTAGAATCACACAGAGTTAGGTTCATGTTAGGCTCTAACCATTTACTATCTATGGGACATTTGACAAGTTACATAATTACCCTAAGCTTCAGTTTGTCATCTGTGAAATTAGGATAAAACTATTATGATGTCTATGGGATGGTTGTAAGGATAAATGAGATAGCATATACATGCCCAAACCAGTGTCAGTACATTATAAGAATGTGCTGGGCCCCGCTATGGTGGTTGTTGGCCTGTGTGCCTCGGGACAAAAGATGCATGGCTTTTGCCAACATCTAAATATCCAATTACCTGGGCAGAATCCCTAAGGGAGATTGCAGTAGTCAGGTTTCTCTAGGGAAATGGAACCAGCAGGATATATATAATGCAAATATTAGGAGATTTGTTTATTAGGAATTGGCTCATGCAACTGTGGGATGGGCAAGTCCAAATTCTGTATAGCAGGTTGCAAGCTGGGAACTCTGATGAAGTATTTTGATGAATTTCCAAGGAAAGGCTGGCTGGCTGGCTAAAATAGAGATGGAAATTCTCCCTTTCTGAATGCTGACACTAACGCTTTTCCTTTTAAGACCATCAACTAATTAGATGAGACTTCTCTTATTCTTGAAGGCAGTCTCCTCAGTTAATTGTAGTGAGATCAGCCATAGATGCAATCAATGTACTGATGATTTAAATCCATGAAATACCCTCAGAGTGACAATCAGGCCAATGCTTGCTTGACCAAACAACTGGATCCCATAATCTGATCAAGTTGACACTAGAACTTTAGCATCATAGTCTACCCCTTGTCTATTTGGCACCCATATACAGCTCCTTAAACCATACTTAATCTCTAAATAAAAACAATAATAGTCATATTTTCACCTTATAATACTCAACTGTCCTATGTACAACCAGAAATACACTAACTTTTCCCAGAATAGGGTGCAAGTCCTTAGGCAATATTCACTCTTAAACTTGATACCCTATGACTTAAATACTGTGTCATGAAGTTAATACAACTTACATCATATGATAAGGGGATAAGATAGGAAAGAAAACAAAGATATTTGCTTTATTTATATATATACAAACATACCATAAGAAAACAAGGAAGAAATATGCATAAACATTACAGTCCTCATTTCTGTAACTGTTCAAGTGGTTGTAGCTTCTATTTATAACAACCTTCTTCCACTACCCATTCCACATCCCCATTAACCTCTCAGCAAGTACCTCAGCTGGCCATAGTTCTTTGCCTGGTGGTGTGACCCAAACTTTCATTTCTGAAGTTTCTGAACCATCAGCAGTCCTGCCTGGATTGGGTTGTTGCCGTTTTCCATCGACATTAATCACTAGGCATGATAGTACTAAGAGACACCTTAGGGGATTGATCTCCTGTAGTCCAGGCAAACTCTTCTTTACCTCCCTTGTGTAGTTGCAGTCCTATTTCCCCTTGATAGTCAGGATCAATCAGCCCAGCCAGTGCAGTAATCCCCTTCTTTGCCTGTTGATTCAGAGGCAAGAGGAGCCCAAAGTGACTGGGTGGCAGTTTTAACCTCCAATTCAATGGAATCCTTGTATCTCCTGGTGGAAGCACTCTTCCTTTTGGAATTAAGACCTATAGACTAGCAAAGCTGAAATTTGCAGGGAAAGGAAGCAAATTTTTTTCTAGTGGATTACTAGGAGTAATAGTGAGTGATGTCACTCCCATTTCCACACTTAGATTTCTGGATCCATGAATCCTGGCTATGAGAAATAGCACCATAGAGTGGACACCGATTTAGAGCATACACAGCCTCCTGGAGAACATTGCCCCAGCCCTGCAAGGTATTGCCACCCAGTTGGCACTGTAGTTGAGGCTCCTACAGGCCAGTCTACCATTCTATCAACCCAGTGCTTCAGCATGGTTGGGAATATGGTAAGACCAGTGAATTCCATGAGTATATAACATTCCTGCACTTCATTTGCTGTGAAATGGGTTGCTTGATCAGAAGCAATGCTGTGTGAAATATATGATGGTGGGTAAGGCATTCTATAAGCCCACAGATGGTGGCTTTGGCAGAGTGTTGCATGCAGGGAAAGCAAAGCCATGTCTGGAGTATGTCTGCATAAAAAAAGGCACTGCCCCTCTGTGATGGAAGCGGTCCAATGTAATCGACCTTCCACCACGTAGCAAACTGATCACCTGGGAAAATAATGCCATATCAGGGATTAAGTGTTGGTCTCTGCTGCTGGCTAGCTGGATCCTCAGCAGTGGCTGTAGCCAGGTTGGCTTTGGTGAGTGCAATTCCATGTTGCTGAGCCCGTACATAACTTCCATCCTACCACCATAGCTACTTTTTTCATGAGTCCATTGGGCAATGATAGGAGTGGCTGGAGAAGGGGGCCAACTGGTATTCACAGAACAGGTCTTTTTATCCACTTGATTATTAAAATCTTTCCCTGCTGTAGTCATCCTCTGGTGAGCATTCACATGGAATACAAATATCCTTGGTTTTTTGTCCACTCAGAAAAGTTAATTCACATACCCTCCCACAGAGTTCTTTGTCACCAATTTTCCAACTGTGTTCTTTCCAAGTCCCTGACTATCCAGCCAACCAGGGTGACAGCCCATGAATCAGTATACAAACTTACTTCCAGCCATTTCTCCTCCCAAGCATAGTTAACGACCAGGTGTCCATTGGGAGAATTTCCCTTCTCCACCATCCTTCAGGGATGTCCAAGAAAGGGGCTATTTGCTATTGTTGTCCACTTTCAGATGGTACCTGTACATCATGCAGAACCATCTGTAAAACCAGGCCTGAATTTCCTCTTTCTCAGTCAACTGATCCCTAAGGAACTCCCCAAGAGACCTAGCTGTGGGCTGAGAAAGAGAAGGTAATGTGGCAGGAATAGGGGCCATGGGCATTCGGGCACTTCCTCATAAAACTTATTTGTGCCTTCAGGGCCTGCTCAAATCCAATCTCATATATGTCACTTCCATTTTATGATGGAGTGCTGTTGTGACTGTCCAACTTTAATGGCTTGGTGAGTCAGGCAACACTCAGTTCATGATGGGCCACATGGTTCTCCTGGTAGCTTGGTGGTTTAGTCTAAGGCCCAGTAGCAGGTCAAAAGCCTTTTCTCAAAAGGAGAGCAGAGGATAAAGTCCTCACATTTTAAGCAAAAGTAGAGATGGAAATTCTGCCTTCTTACTGCTGAAATCATCACTTCTCCTTTTAAGGCCTTCAACTGATTGGATGAGACTTCTCTCTTTGTTGAAGGCAGCCTCCTCAGTTTGTTGTAGATATAGTTAACCATAGATGCAATCAACTTACTGATAATTTAAGTCCAAGAAATAACTTGGCCAAGTTGACACATGAAATTAACCATCACAGAGAGTGAATAAGCTGATAAGAGAAATATAACCATGTCCTATGATGAGCATTTTCAGGAACTCTTCAAAGATCTTATCTTGAGGAAAAGGAGATTTAGGGAGCACAGGTTGATCATCTTCAAATATCTGTCTGCTTGTCGTGTAGAAGGAGGGGATGACAATGATCTAGCCATCCTGAGGGAAGAACCAGGATCCACAAGTGAAGCTGCTTCCTAGTGGTTAAGAGTAAAGCTCTAGGGGACTGTGGTGATAGTTTCACAGGTGTATACCTGACATATTTTATACTCTATATATGTGAGTTTATTGTATTTCAATTATACTTGAGTAACATAAGAAGGAGTAAGAGTTTTGTAGTCAGACAGGTTGGGCTCCAATTATTGTTTTGGCACTTGCTGTCATTGTGATCTAGAGCAAATTCCATAACCTCTAATAACCTCTTGGAGGTGATGTGAAATTGGGTGAGCTGATGCACATAAAGTGCTTAGCACAGTCAGTGCGTGGCAAAAATGAGCTGTTATTACCCTGAAGTTCTTAACATTGGAAGGGGTGGTTTAACATAAGTGTGGCAGGCCTAGGAGGGCTATCCTGTGCTTCCTAGGGCCCTTGAAAGGCCTTCAGAGAGCACTGGAGGGGGAGAATCACAGCCGAACTCTGTCAGCCTCATTGTCTAACTTGGGACAACCCTAGCCGTTTAAATGGAAGTGAGAGCCAGAGAACCTTGGTGTTGGAAGGAGCTTTAGAGAATGGCTGGTCTAATTCCTACTGCTCTCCATGAGATGTGTCGCCTTCCTCTTTTCGCCCCTCCCAGCACCCCAGCAGAGGGCACTGCTCCAGTTGGCACTCTCTGCTGGCATCTGGAAGCCAGGATCTTGGATACTCTACAAAACTTAGTGGCCCAGAGTTTTGGAATAGGAGGTGGGAAACTCATTCACATCCTATTTCTTGCTATCCTGTGGTATGACCTCAAACAAGCCACTTTGCTTCTCTGAACTCAGTTTCTTCATCTGTTCAGTGGGACTGACATATAATACCAATGTTCTTTAAAGGGTATTTTTGCCACACTCTTTTAATCTGTGTAAAGTGCTTATTACTGTCCAGTACAGAGTTGAGTGCTCCCTGAAAGGCAGGTCACAAGACTGTCATGAGCATCACATGAGGTAATGGATGTAAAAGTGATAGACAATGGAGTGTCTGAATCCTCAACTCATTATCCAGTGTAGTTTCCAAAAAGAGCAAATGAAAAGTCTCCCTTCCTCTCTAGGTAATTCAGATACATTTTAGACAGGGCTTCTCTGCACCTACCTTTGCTCTCTTAACCTGCTCTTTTTGCCACTGCCCTAAATTCCAGTTTTGGTTATTGAAATTTAATATTTCAGTGATTATCCTTAAGTTTGGATTTCCTGATTTTGCTTTGATATGTTTAGCCTTATGATAGAACAGATGGTCTCCAGATATACGTTCTCTCCACATCTGAACATTGCATGTATTTCCATGTATTTTGACAGCAGCTGGCCTGACTCAGTGCTCCCATGACTCCACCTAAGCCTGCATTTTGCCCTTGATAATCTGTGACTACCCCTGGGTATGCAGCTTGGAACTTATTGTGCTGGAGCTTCTCAAGCCCCTGGAAGAAAGTAAGCATTTCAAGAGCCTTGCATCCCTTTCCCTCTCCCCACCTCAATATCATGTGTGCACACATATGCACACCACATATGCACAAATGTGTGCACGTGCACATGCTTGCACACATACACACACACATGTGCTAACCCAGCATGAACTCTGGTCATACTTCCATTAGATCTAATGGCAACAGTTCTTCTCAATTCCTTTCCATTGTAGTTCTTTAACCCAACTGTTGGGAGGTCTGTTGCTAATCTCTTCAATCCCTTTGGCCAAGACCCTACCTTTTATACCAGATATCATAAAGACTGGTGTTGTGTTTCAAATATTTTCAATTACTATTAAAATATTTTATGACATGCAAATCCTAAGAATAAAAAGGGGTTTTCTTGAAGACTATTTGTTAATATTTATCAAACTCCTATAAAATATATTTATAATAATCGTAGCTAACATTGATTGAATGTTTACCATGCAACAAAACTGTTCTAAGTGGTTTAACTCATCTAATCTCATTTTCCTATTATCAGTTATATGAGGGAGGTATTTTTATTATCACTATAGAAAGTATTCCTATGGGAATAATCATAGATAGATTCAAAATCTAGGTACACAAAAATTTTATCATAGTCTTGTTCCAACTGAAGATATCCATATGATAGAATACTATTGCAGCCATTAAACACCAAAATTTTCAAGAATATTTAACAATGTGAAAATGATAATCAAATATTAAGTGAAAAAGAAGAGGCAAATTTTTATATGCAACATAAGCCTGATATTATCTATAGATGCATAGTCAGAAAAACTGAGAAGAAATACAACAAAACCCTAACAATGAATATCTCTATATGCAAGGATTCCTTGCTTTATCCATTCGCCTGTGTCATCTAAATTTTCCACAATAAACATGCTTTAATGTTATAATTAGAAAAAGTAAAAGATGTTAAAAATATTTTTTACTATAGCATAATGTCCTCTATAGTCTAATTAATCTCTACTAGAGCTCAAGTCTCTTGCCTGCCCCCATTAGGAGCTTCACCATGTCACTCTCTTTGACAGGGCCATAGACTACAAGTTAATATTATTCCCAAAGACGAGAAGTCTGAAATGCATTGCAAGTTTATTCCAATCATACAGAAAATATCCTAGTAAAGAAGCTGTGGGGCTAGTCTGGGTGGCAGGAAATGAATCCTCATTAGGGACCCACGAACTTCCTTAACTTCCCTGACAACTGGAAATTCAGCTCCCTGTATTAGGCCTTCTCTTTTCCTCCAGGATGTTTTCTTCTTCCAGGGTTTATCTCAGTTTTGTTCTTTGTATCTTTCTTCCCCACCAGCCCCTGCACCTCCCAATTCTGACCAGCCCTGGTTCTGCTTGAAGCCTGAGCTAGGGTACTTTGGTCCTATGAGCCAGTGTAGAGCAGATCCATCTCAGATCTTGGACCCATGGTCACTCTCTCCCTGTAAAGCTAGGGCACCTGACACACCACCACTTTCCTTTAACTACCAAACGGCTTCAGTGAACAATTGGTTCTAAGAGAAAAGATGCTTCTTTCTCTGGTATAAAAAATCATGGAAGTAAACACAAGAATCTTTCATCCAATTTCAGGCAATCATGCACACTCCCCTTCCACTTTAGACATTATTTCTGGGCATACTGAAAAGAGTATGGAGTTGGGGTCAGTTCAGATCCGGAATTGAGACCTGGCTCTACAGCTATCGGGGGCAACTTGTGCAAGGCTGCAAGAGTAGCTCAAATATAAAACAGGGTTAATTGGATTAATAACTTTACAGAGTTGTTGAAAAACATTAAGAAATGTACATAAATGAGCACATCTAGCACCCAGATCTTTGTTTCTAATACCATTCCCCAATAAAAGGAACCAAGACTTCTTGGAAAAATGGCTGATTCTAGGATTAGGGCAGGAAAAATACAAGATGAACCTGGAGCATCTTTTAGTGCCAAAAAGTACGGAGGAACTCAAAAAAAAAAAAAAAAAATTAGGGCATGGCAAAAGGACACAGAAGCCAACTGAAAGAACTTCCAATGGCCAAAGCTGGAGCAATTGGAGCAATAAAATATATAAGGTAGTAGTATATATTGGATTATAACCCAAAGTATAAAATAAATATTCATGAGTTCATACCAATTCAAATAAATGATTGTGTAATTAAAATAAATGGAGGATAAGAGACAAATAAAAGAAATCCAAATAATTTATATTGATACTTGTACAGGTTTGTGTATATTATGTCACCCAGAAAAAGCCATGTTCTTTGATGCAATCTTGTGGGGGCAGACATATTAGTATTGATTAAGTTGGAATGTTTGGATTAGGTTGTTTCCATGGAGCTGTGACCCACTCAGCTTTGGGTGATAACTCTGATTAAATAATTTCCGTGGAGGTGTGGCCCTGCCCATGCAGCATGGGCCTTGATTAGTTTACCAGGGCACAATATAAGCTCAGACAGAAGAATCGAGCTTGCTACAGCCAAGAGGGACACTTTGAAAAACACACAGAAGCTGAGAGAGGAGCTTCTGCTTACAGAGACATTTTGGAGATGGCCTTTGAAAGCAGACTTTTGCTCTGGAGAAGCTAAGAGAGGACAAACACCCCAGGAGCAACTAAGAGTGATATTTTTGAGGAGCTGAAGCCGAGGGAGGAAGGTCCTGGGAGAAAGCCATTTTGAAACCAGAACTCCGGAGCAGACACCAGCCACGTGTCTTCCCAGCTAACGGAGGTTTTCTGGATGCCAGAAAAGGTACCCAGTTGTTGATGAATTACCTTGAACACTTTATGGCCTTAAGACTGTAACTGTGTAACCAAATAAACCCCCTTTTATAAAAGCCAATCCTTTTCTGGTGTTTTGCATTCTGGTAGCATTAGCAAACCAGAACAAATACTCCGTCCTCACAGAGGGTGAGCATAACTCCCCATTCCTTATGTGTGGACTGGGTATAGTGACTTCTTTCCAAAGAATGCAATATGGAAAGGGGTGGGGGGAGTAACTGTACAGTGGGGAAACCTGAAGAACACTACTTTGATCAGTTGATCATGGTCAACATCAACAGTGATAAGCCATGTTGATATTATGTACCCTTGATATGATGTGATGAAAATGGCACTTTACCTCTGGGGTCATCCTCCCCAAAACACATGGCCCTATTTAACCATGAGAAAAATATCAGACAACCCCAAATTCAAAGATAGTCTATAAAATACCTGACTGTCAAGATCATTAAAAACAAGGAAAGCCCAAGAAACTGTCATAGTCTAGAGATACCTAAGAAGACATGATGACTAAATGTAATGTGTTATCTATCCTGAATGAGATCCTGGAAGAAGAAACAGACATTAAGTAAAAATTAAGCAGATCTTAATAAAGTCTGGACTTTAAGCTTAAGAACAATGTGCCAATACTGGTTTATTAGTTGTAACAAATGCATACTACTAATGTAAGATGATAATGATAAGGGAAACTGGGTGTAGGGTGTATGGAGACTTTTCTGTATTATCGTCACAACTTTTCTGCAAATCTAAAACTACTTTAAAATAAAAATTCATTTTAAAAACGTGAAAACAATGTGCTTGTTAGGGTAATTGAGTACTAGCTATTTTAAATTTACAGCAGCCCTGTCTTTGTTTATCAACTTGTTAAAATAATTGAAGCCACCTTGATGGCAAGGTCAGGATTCAGATAAAGATTGGTGATATAAACTGGCTTGGATTTTAAATAAACAAATAAATAATCCTTGATTCAGTGTGATAATTCTGCCCTCTAGTGGTTTCAGGTCCAATCAACTCTTAGTGGCAAACAACCTGCATGCTTCCATCATGCTTTTAATGTTTCAAGGTCTTGACCAAAGTCTAGACTCGGAGCCACTGATCAGCTGGGACCACGCTCCACGTTGTTCCTATTCGCAGAAGTTACTCTCTTGAGTGGTCCCTAAAGAAACAGGCACAGCCAGTTGAGGGAGTTGGAAAGAACCAGCTGTAACCAGTTGGTGGGTATATAAAGAGAATGACTATGCTGGAGGGCAGTTTGGCAATGTGATAGGAAGCCTTAGAAATCTTTATACTACTTCACCCAGCCACTTCAGTTTTGGAAATTGTTCCCCAAGAAATAATGAGAGATACAGTAAAAAGATTTAAAATTTTAAAAATTATGTATAGGTTTCTCAGTATAAAAACAGAACACAATCCATTCACAGTCTGGGTATATTCAGCACATAGTTTTACCTTTTTGAAGAATTCTTTACCATATACCTTATTGAAATGGATTTAGGGAAAGTGGGGTGGTCAGAGTGCTGAGAATGTGGAAATTTCCAAGAGACACACAAAAATGGCCTCATCTACCAATTCCATACAGACAAAACTGGGCTGTTACTTATTGACCCAGGCAATACAGTGTTGGATTTAAGGCTGTGTCCTTTCCATGGTAGGAGATCCTTGTTATTCTGGCTTTCAGAGGAAATCTAGTGGTGACTACCTGCAATCAGAAAACATAGCTGCTGGGATCAACAATATCATTCCCAATATTTTTTTGCCCTAAACAAGAAGAACCCTTTTTCCTGGACTTTAATAGTGTTACACAACACAACTTCAGTGATGACGAAATCTCAGCGATTACTGGATTTTATACTTACCAAATGTCAACTCTTCAAATGACAATGCAAATTTGTGTAACACTAAACACAACAATCAGATATTAATTAAATCTCTAAAACATGACAGTGGAATCAGGTGCTCATGTCAGGGTGGTTGGTGAGAACTGTATAAAGACAATTACCGTAAGTTACTCAGAGGTACAGTTTACCTGGTTTTGAGTATATAGACAGTTGGCTTGCTTTTAGTGCCCATGTTGTATAAAAATGTATGTATCATTAAATTAGACTCACATTCAAAAAAATTATGTATAACAGTGAAAAATTAGGAACAAAATTAATGTTACAAGCAAGTCATTGTGGAAGGAAGGGAGGGAGGGAGGGAGAAAGAAGGATGGAAGGAGGAAAGGAAAGAAGGTTGAAAGAAATGAAGGAAATTTATATCCATATAGTGGATAATAAAAGCATGATGCACAAGAATATTTAATAACATGGCTAAAATATTCATGATATAATGTTAATTTTAAAATTTAGGTTTGAACGTTATAAAAATGTGATCAAAACTTTGGGAAAAACATATAATTATATATACAAATTCACACGTAAAAGGATACATATTTTTCAAGCTACAGTGTGCAGAAAATGTAACTATTTTTTTACACCTGAACTTGATTTTTGCTTTAACCCCTCATTTTACCTGATGGCAGAAAATGAATCCAGTCAATTCTGGGGTATCTTAGTTACCTCAGGGTCTGCCCTTTATACTTTAATCATTGATTAAGGATTTCCCCACTTCCATCTTCCTTCTTTGTAAGGTGGCATCTATGTTCAGTGGATTTTGGTGTCACCACAATACAGAGTGAGGACAGTTGGTCTTTTCCCACTATCTGTGCTCAGCATATGCTAAGACATCACTTTTCTTTGCTTATTTAGTCGTTTGCATCTAACCTGCTTGCATCCACTGAGACATCTGTGGACATACCATGAATTTTATCTCAGCCTTCTCTCAGTGCTTCTCCACCATCTCTGGGGCAAATGAAACTTTGGGGTACTTCCCAAGCCTCCCAGGCC
Source organism: Choloepus didactylus (assembly GCF_015220235.1). Classification (NCBI taxonomy): domain Eukaryota; kingdom Metazoa; phylum Chordata; class Mammalia; order Pilosa; family Megalonychidae; genus Choloepus; species Choloepus didactylus. The sequence goes on along the minus strand of NC_051307.1, from coordinate 98,114,883 downwards.
ACAGGGAACTGTGGGATGTGGTCTCTGGCTATGCCCACCCTGCTTTGCCCATTTTATCCACAAGGCTGCTGCGACACCCTGGCATGGGGAACTTTACGGTGCACGTCACTGCCTCCTCAGGTTTCCCTAGGAATCAGGACACGGTTCTTCTCTGCTTTAGTTCCCTGTTCCCATCTCTCTGGGTTTGTATCATTTCACAGGGTGGGGGTGGGAGGTAGCATCCCTGAGATCTGCACCAGCACCTAATCCTATCATACTTCCCAAATCTACCCTCCTTCCTCAGCTGTAGAATCTTTACCAAGTCCAAGGCTGAAAAATGGGCTCCTACATCATTCATTCTTTCAAAAGGTGTTATTTATAAAATAAAAGTTGCCTTTTGTATGCAAAAGTCAGACTTTGAGACTCAAAAAGCCTTTTTCTCTAAATAAAGACTCTGCCAGGAATTTTGAAAGTTTATTTACAAAATTTAAACACTAGTAATTGTCTCATTTCTTTCCCTTTGCATTCTTGTTGTAATCTGACCCTGAGTGTATCTAGAAAAGCCTTGCTGGTGATTGAATGATGCGGGTGAAGGGTAGGAGTAAAAAGGAATGGATATGTGTGTACGTGTGCAGGTGTGTGTGTGTGCAAGTGTACACATATATGCATGCATATTTTTATAAAGACAGATTATGCAAAAGGTTTCAGTAGCTGTCTATTATTTCTTATAATTTTTCATATTTTCTAAATTTCTGGCAATAGATCTTTATATAACCAGAAAAAGAAAAGTATATGTAAAAATGAAATAAGCTCTATAACTCCCAGCACCGCCCCCCCCACCCCCACCCCCACCCAATGAAGCAGGGAAGGTAGAGAACCCCAGCCTTCTGATGGTCACATCCCAAACTTTCCTCTCAGTCTCAGCGATACTTGATCCTTGACTTGACTAACCACTCTTTTCTTGAAACTCTCTCCTTCCTGGGCTTTCAGAGGACCAAACTTTCTTAGTTCTTTTTCTAATTCTCTAATCTATCAAAATCTCAGACCTAAAATCTTAGTCTGATGCTGTAATGGATAAGACTTTTAGGAGTCCTGGGAGAGGGTGAGGTTACTTTGCCTGTAGAAGAAATGTCAATGATTTGTAGACAGAGGGTGTACTGTGTTGAAATAAAGATGGCCACATATTCCCTTGAATCCAGTAGGCTCTGTGACTACATTGATCACTAGCATATGGCAGAACTGACAGTCTCAAGCATTAGGTGACTGGCAGCTTCTACTTCCAGTCACTGAAGAGAATTTTCTCTAGGAGCCCTAAGCATCATGTAAAAAGTGAATCATTCTGAAACCACCTTGCTATGAGGATGTTCAAGATAAACATGAATACGCCATTAGAGGAGAGAGACAATGAAATGGTTGTTATTTTCACCACTAAGTTTTGGTTGGTTTGCTATGCAGTCATAGGTAACTGGAAGTTTCCTCCTTGTAAAAGGGAGTTCATACTGTCTTTATATAGAAAGAGTTGTTATGAGAATTGCAGCAGGATTAAAATGTAATTATCATAAAAGTAGTTTCCATAATTACTTAGGGGGAGGGAATTTTTTTCCAATTTGTTTAGGAAAATACCTTGATAAGCCCATTAGGAGTAGTAGGTGAGAAACTGAGGGGATGGATTGGCAAAGAGAAATAAAAAGATGTGACTAAACCACTTGACTTGAAAATGGACAGGAATTTGGAACTAGTAAAGAGTGGAGAAGAGAAAAGAAAATAGGGAGAATGAAAGAGAGACAGGGGAGAGGCTATCTGCATGGACAGAGGCTAGAGTCCAAGTTGCAGCAATGACAGACATTTTAAGAACAAGGGCATCTAACAAATTTGATGTGGATTGCGTAGCTGTGATGAAAATCTCTCCATTTCTCCCAAACTTCAGCAAAGTTTGCTATGAGTATTGTTCTAGTTTGCTAATGCTGCCAGAATGCAAAACACCAGAAATGGATTGGCTTTTATAAAAGGGGGTTTATTTGGTTACACAGTTACAGTCTTAAGGCCATAAAGTGTCCAAGGTAACACATTAGCAATTGGGTACCTTCACTGGAGGATGGCCAATGGCGTCTGGAAAACCTCTGTTAGCTGGGAAGGCACATGGCTGGTGTCTGCTCCAAAGTTATGGTTTCAAAATGGCTTTCTCCTAGGATGTTCCTTTCTAGGCTTCAGTTCTTCAAAAATATCACTCTTTGTTGCACTTGGGGTATTTGTCCTCTCTTAGCTTCTCTGTAGCAAGAGTCTGCTTCCAACAGCCCTCTTCAAAATGTCTCTCATCTGCAGCTCCTGTGCTTTTCTTCAAAGTGTCCCTTTTGGCTGTAGCTCCTCTTCAGAATGTCACTCTCAACTGCACTGAGTTCCTTCTGTTTGCCAGCTCATTTATATGGCTCCAGTGATTTAATTTAGACCCACCCTGAATGGGCGGGCCAACACCTCCATGGAAATTATCCAATCAGAGTCATCACCCACAGTTGGGTGGGGCACATCTCCATGGAAACACTCAAAGAATTACAATCTAATTAACACTGATAGGTCTGCCCACACAAGATTACATCAAAGACAATGGTGTTTGGGGGGACATAATACATTCAAACTGGCACAAGCATAGATAGCTTTTGTGAAGTTTTTAGATTTTACATTTTTGTGGAAATTAAGAAAACCATCTGAATTCCACACCTACGTTGACTTGGAGAGGAACAGTCATGACATATTCTGATTCCTAAGGTGAAGTTGTTGAGAATAGGGGTTCCCAACTTGGGGAGCATCTGACAATGTCCAGATACATTTTTGATTACCAGACTGGTGCAGGGCAAGGGGCAGGGACAGCTATCAGCATCTACTGGGCAGGGGCTAGGGATGTGACCAAATGCCGTACAATGTTCAGGACAACATCCCACAACAAAGAATTATCCAGCCCAAAATGTCAATAGTGACAAGGATGAGAAATCCTGATTTAGAGGAAGCAAAATGTTTGGATCAAATGTGTTCATGGAATCTAAGCCTCCTACATAATTTTCAGAAATCTGGGAAAAGACATGGGCCTTTCTACATTCCATGGGACATGGTTTGAATGAATCTTATCTAAAACATCAGGAGCAGATGATTCTAGGTAACATCTGGGTTATGACATCAAATAAGAAAACTGAGTCATTTAATAAATGCATGGCACTAATCAAGATGTTAATAATAGGGTGGTATATGGGGAAAAAATATACCTAATGGAAACTATGGACAATAGTTAATAGTACCATTTTAATAATCTTTCATCAATTTCAACGAAGTGTGAACAATAGGGGATATATAGGAATGCTGTATTTTTTACATGATTTCTCTGTAAACTGACAACTTTCCTAATTTAAAAACAATTTTTTTTAAAATAAAAATAATAGGACCTATTTCACAGGCCTGTCTATTGGGTGTTTTAAATGAGGTAATCCATGTAAATTGCCTCACCTAGTGCCTAGAACATGGAGTCTCTCAATAAATGCTGTCTTCTACTGTTTAAAAAATAGTACAGGAGAGATGGTGGCATAGAGAGCAGTGGAAGCTAGTCAGTCCCCCTGGAACAACTAATTAACAACGAGGAACAAATAGTAAATAATCTGGAATAACTGCGGGGGGACAAACTTGGCCAGCCACTCATCATACGCCAACCTGAATTGGGGGGAATGCCTGAGTTTGCAGCATAAAATCTGTAAGTAAAAACTGTGGACCCGAGCTGGGAGGCCCCTCCTCCATGGCCCGAACTGCAAAGGCTTGCAGTGTTACAGGCGGCATTATCCCAAACTGCAAAGCCTCACAGCGCTAGAGAGCAGCACTTTCTGAGCAAGCGAATATAGCTCAGCTGAGCTCCAACTGAGGTTTTAATTAGCAAGCTACAAATCCCCAAAAAGCAGACAGAAGCTTTTGGTGATGACTGACCTTGGAGAGCCAGAGGTCTTCTCTGGGAGGGAGCGGGAGCCCAGAGGACTGGGTGCTGTCTCTGGCCAATGGGTGAAACTGAGAAGGGCTGCAGACTGACCCTGAAAGGGGTCTTTCTGTCCCTTTTTTTGGCTCAGTGGAGAAAGCCTCAGCCATTTTCAATTTCCAGCACTCAGACCCAGACAAGGGTGGAGATAGCAGAGCCAGAGACTATACAAATGCAAATGACCTCTCCCCAGGGGGGCTATCCTCCCTAAGAGGAAACAGGTGGTGCCAAGCTCTACTACCCACCTTCCATTCAGAACCAGACCCCAGAGCCTGGGGGAAAACAACCATGGGCCACACCCCCTTACACCAGTCAGGAGTGACAGGTTGACAGGCACCACCTGCTGGGCAGAAAAGCACAGTGACTTGAGGCTCACAGTGCACCAGTCTTCTAAAACACACCCTCAGAGAGATCTTAAACTATTGCCTCCTTCCAAGACCTCATCCCGTTCTGGTCTGGGAAAACCTGCCTGGGGTAACCAAGGAGGCCAGATGCCTAGACAACAGAAAACTACAACCTACACTTGGAGGGGTGAAGTTATGGCCCAGTCAAAGGAACAAACTTACACTTCAACTGAGATACAGGAATTTAGACAACTAGTGCTGGATCAATTCAGAAAGTTTAGGGAAGATATGGCAAAAGAGATGAAGTGTATAATGAAAACACTGGGCGTACATAAAGTAGTAATCAAAAGTTCAAAACAACAACTGACAGAATCTATGGAAATGAAAGGTACAACACACGAGATGAAAGACACAATGGAGACATACAACAGCAGACCTCAAGAGGCAGAGGAAAACACTCAGGAATTGGAGAACAAGGTAACTGAAAGCCTACATGCAAAACAACAGATAGATAAAAGAATGGAAAAATATGAGCAACGTCTCTGGGAACTTAAGGACAAAATGAAATGCAGGCATGTACATGTCATGGGTGTCCCAGAAGGAGAAGAGAAGGGAAAGGGGGCAGAAGCATTAATAGAGGAAATAATCAATGAAAATGTCCCATCTCTTATGAAAGACATAAAATTACAGATCCAAGAAACTTTAGCATACCCCAAACAGAATAGATCCAAATAGGCCTACGACAAGACACTTAATAATCAGATTATCAAACATCAAAGATAAAAAGAGAATCCTGAAAGCAGCAAGAGAAAAACGATCCATCACATACAAAGGAAGCTTGATAAGACTATGTGCGAATTTCTCAATAGAAACCATGGAGGCAAGAAGGAAGTGGGTGATAAATTTAAGACACTGAAAGAGAAAAACCACTGACCAAGAATCTTATGTCCAGCAAAAGTTGTCCAAAATAATCACAAAACTAGTAAATACTGGAGTTCAAGGAAGACCCAGATTTCTTTCTTTTTTCTTTCTTTCTTTTTTAATCTGAGTATGTTTAGTTCTGGTCAGACTTATACCCTCTGGAGCTACTTCAAATTTAACTGAATCTCTTTCACTATTTCTTACCACTTCCCCTTCCCTCCTCTCAGCCATACCAAGCTAACCCATGTCTACACCTATACTTGGAGTCCAGTCCAAAATTGTATTGGATATCACAAGCTAGTGAGACTTGGGGAAAACTCTCTTCCTTAAAAGAACTCCTAAGAGGAGCTAGTGAAAGCTACTTTTATGTCAGAACCCTGAGCCATTATTGGAGCAACCTTGCTCATATTATTGGAACTTGTTGGAAGGAAGAAAGTATATATCTACTAGAAATTGTGATAGAATAGATTTAAAAGAGAAAATAAAGAGGAAGTGTTACATCAAAGCAGTCCATTTATAAATATCTTTCAGCCTTAACATTAGAAAATGAAAACTCAGCCACTTACATTCAAAACCTCACAGTCATCTTTGACCCCATAATCATAATCTAAGCCAAAACACAGCTGAGTAATTACAATGGCCTACTAACAGATCCACCTACTTGTAGTCTCCCCCATTTAGCCAACCGTACACCCACCAGTGGATTAACCTCTCTAACTCTTTTGTTCACGGTGCTTCTCAGCAAATAAATTATGCATAAATCCTGTTGACAAAAGAAAAATATATCCAAACATAATTTGACATCATTCAAATCACTATCATCTGTTTTGAACCAACTCTCCAGTCTTCTCTCCCACTACTCATCAGACAAATGGTTTGCTTATTTAACCCTAAATATACCATACAAATCCTTCTTCAGTGCCTTTGTTCCCACTGTGCTGTCTTTTGAAATGCCTTTTCCCCTTTTCTCTGCTCACCTAAATCTCACACCCATTCTTTTTTTTTTAATCTTCATTTTATTGAGATATATTCACATACCACGCAGTCATACAAAACAAATCATACATTCAATTGTTCACAGTACCATTACATAGTTGTACATTCATCACCTAAATCAATCCCTGACACCTTCATTAGCACACACACAAAAATAACAAGAATAATAATTAAAGTGAAAAAGAGCAATTGAAGTAAAAAAGAACACTGGGTACCTTTGTCTGTTTGTTTGTTTGTTTCCTTCCCCTATTTTTCTACTCATCCATCCATAAACTAGACAAAGTGGAGTGTGGTCCTTATGGTTTTCCCAATCCCATTGTCACCCCTCATAAGCTACATTTTTATACAATTGTCTTCGAGATTCATGGGTTCTGGGTTGTAGTTTGATAGTTTCAGGTATCCAATTCTTTAGAACCTAAAAAGGGTTGTCTAAATTGTGCATGAGAGTGCCCACCAGAGTGACCTCTCGGCTCCCTTTGGAATCTCTCTGCCACTGAAGCTTATTTCATTTCCTTTCACATCCCCCTTTTGGTCAAGAAGAAGTTCTCCATCCCACGATGCCAGGTCTACATTCCTCCCCGGGAGTCATATTCCACGTTGCCAGGGAGATTCACTCCCCTGGGTCACACCCATTCTTTAAGGTCCAGCTCAGAAATCACAGAATACCTAACAATACCACCAATGTACTGATATGATGACCTTGAAAAAATGAATACTTTTCTTTGAACTCATAAAAATACATAATGAAAATCATATTGTCTACACTGCTCATTGGTAGAACTCGTAGTTACAAACCCAGTGTCCTGAGCTAACTAGAGGATGAGCACTAAAGCACAGGCTGTCTCATATCCTTTCTAAAGCCACATGATTTATTTCCAAGTCCAACCCTTTATCAAACAGATGTCTAAGTTGCAAGCTAACATAGAAAGTTGTATTTCCCAATAGCCTTTCTTCCAGTGATCTTAAAACTCTTTCCATAGAAGAGTCCTGAAAGTTGCCTACACTTCAATCTCTTTTGGCCTCTGTGCACAGAGTGTATATTATTATGGAGCAGGTATTAGTCTCAGACTGTAAATTACAGTGTGTGCTAAATATTTCCTTTCTTTAAATCAAGTGAATTTTAACTCTGAGCCCTCGTGTAGTTGGTTTTTTGGAAATTCAACTACTGCCACTTTTGGTGATTTTCTTGTTATGGAGACTAAAATAAAATTAGGTTACTCTCCCATTATAGAGACTAAAATAAAAGTGGGTGTCATGGTGTTTTAGAAACAAGTAGGCATAAATTAAAAAGTAATCTAAAACTTTAAGGTCAATGGAAATACAGACAGTAATACATAACCAAAAGGAGCATCTAATTCTTGGAGGATACTAACAATAATATTATTATAACTAATTCTTAGTATGGCAGAGACAGGTGGTCTTAACAACTCACTATGTGTTCCTTTATACTTCCCAGCCTTGCCTGTGATTATGTTGGGGCCATTTGACTAGGTTCTGGCCAATGGGATGTGGACAGAAGTAAAGTAAGTTATTTCTATCCTCACCCTTAAAAAATCATCCTAGGCAATCCTCCACACTCTCCAAGATGACCTTGAAGGCCATATGTTTCAGATGGTGTAAGTTCAAGATGGAAGCAAGCTGGATCTCTGAGTCTCCAGCCTTCAAGAGTATTCCAAGGCACATTGGACTGCCCTGCGAAAAGGAAAAAACCCTGTATTGGATAGAGCCCTTGATATTTGCATCATGATCCATCTCGGTGAATACAATTATTAAGTGTTCACTATGTATTAGGCACTGCTCCATGTGTTTCACATATGTTAACTCATTTTATAATGATACATGCATTACAACATATTATAATGTCATGATAAGAAAATGACCCAGAAGTACAAGCCTAAAGTAGTCATTGACCCTCAAATTTACCACACACATCCTTCCAGTATGCCTTCCCCCATGCTTTGCGCTTATTGAAATCCCATCCATCCTCAAGGAAGGAATAAATGGCAAACTGGTAGAATAAAGGTGAAAAAAAGAAGGGGGAGGGGCTCTAGTTGGTTGGTTGATTGGTTGGTTTTTAAAATAATTATGTAAATCCAATCCTGCCTGTTAAGAATTTCTTGGGTGCTGTGCATGCCTATTATCTCTCCTTCTGGTATGACTTGGTAAAAAATCGCTGTAAGCAGATTTGTTTTGCCTTCTCCAAATTTGAGCATCATTGCTGCTCAGGTGGGTCTCTAGACTGAGGATAATAGAACTTCTTCTCCTGGTAGTATTAGGACCACCCAAAATATGTAGTAGAGAAAAGGCTATCAACAGTTTGGAACGACAAGCAGCAAGGATGTGGGAGCTGGTCCTGCAACGCACTCAGGTTAACCTACCCTTGCTGAGGAAGATGCTACCAAGTGGGAAAAGAGTTTGGTACAGATAATACTGGAATGGATTACCATGCAGAACACCCAAGGGCCAGAATATACTTGATTAATTTTACAGGCCAAGTTGTGGAACAGGGTGGAGGCAGAGGATAAGTTTTCAGTCTAAAAGAGGAACAGTAAGAAAATGTTCCAAAGTGTATGGGGGGGGGGGCGGAATATCTCCAAGCAGTAGAGAGAGAGCCTGAGAATATGAAGAGTGGAGAAAAGGATACTTCTGTGGGGTTAGGCATGACACTGGCCCAAATGATGAGAGAAAGCCCTAAAGTGGTTTAAGACATAGAGAAGTTCAAAACAAAGAAAAAACCTATATGCTAAAAGTTTTTAACAATGGAAATGTGAAAATACAGTAAACAAAACAAAATAGTGGTGTGCTTCTCAAGCAGTGGTGTGCTGGTAAGTGTTTAACAAATGTGTTTCAGAGGAAAAGTATGCATATGTATGCATAAGTTTATTATAAATTTTACCACAAATAAATGTTTGATTACTACCTACTTCATTGTATCATTAACCTATGGGTTTAGCTCCAACGTGAATGTTGGTTCATATTTCCCTTTACATTAACTAGTATGTGAAAAACTGAATGGTAAAGATGTGAGCACTTAAATAGTTCCTGACGACATGAGTGACTTCTTTGCTGAATCAGATAATAGTTTCAAATATTGGAAGAATATTTCTTTAATTTTTTGTGCTATTCATAACGTAACAACTACAATGTAACACACTTGTAAATTTAATCTGCAGTACAAACATTTTTCCATCATTTTCTTAAGAGCAGATACTCAACAAAACAATAAATTAATCCCTAATTTGTGGTGTTTGCTGATTTCCATGGCATAAATACTGCCACTTGTGGCTAATTTTAAACTACCAACGTCAGGTCACTAAACACAGAGTTGGGAAGAGAGGCACGGTAATAGACAAAAATAACCAATAATGCAGAGAAAATAATGCCTTATAATTAGTGGTCAGAGGTTACCTAAGAAGTCCCCAAAATTCCTAATTCTTGTGATCCCTTTGAATCTGATAGATCTGCTGTTTCTGGTCAGGCTTATGTCACAGGAATCTTTTTGGAAGCTGAGAACCGTATGGCCATGCTCCGTAGAGGTCTTAACCTTTCCCAAGTGGGCAAAGGTACTTGGGAGGGGGGGCACACTCCTCTTTCTGGTCTCAGATAATCCCCCCTGTCTAACTTTTGTTTTTCCAATGCCTTCTCTTCCAGACCACCAAGCAAAATCTTATCACTGGACTTAAGCTATCATAGAAGATCACCAAATTCTCCATTCTTCTGTGCCTGCTAACATCCCTGAGGCAAGGAGATATAAAAGTTGGCTACTTTTTCAATGGGGGAAGAAAAGAGAAACCTATAAAAATTAACAAATTCAATTTTCAAAAATATATCTCCCCTCATTGATTTGTACAGCTGAAGTGAGACTATTGTTTGATTATTTAAAATGCAGCCAACATTTTCTCAGTCAATTGGTATTTGAATAGCAGTCATTTGTGCAGTTTTTCTAGTTAATTACTAAAATACCTGTGAAGATTCAAAAAAATAAAAAACTTCTAACAACAAAAACTGAACCCAAGAGTCAATTCTACCCAGAACCATGGAGGAAAAACCACTAAGTACAAGGTCTACGGGGCAGCATTAAAGATCATAGCTGTTGGTCAATACACACTTTGCTACATAAAACAAAAGTAACCGCTCTGGCCTAGCAGAACAGAAAAAAAAGATGAGGCCTGCAAAAAAAATATTGTGGGAAAGAAAAGAAGGAGGTATTACATGTAAAGAGGTAGCGTAGTGTCTAGCTCACTAAATGGATGTCCACTGGTAAGAGTAATCACAGTAGATGTCATAGTAGAAATATCCAGAGGAAAATCACATCCTTGAACTTACTATCTATGAATTTACTTTTTACAAAGACAAGAAAAAAATTTAGGCAATAATTTGGCATCTCTGATACAATGAAAGAAGCTTAACCTCTCTATGATACAGGCACAGGAATCAATAAAGATAAATAAAAGAAATAGTTGAAGATTTACAGTGCAAGGGTAAAATCTTTAAAACTACTTTGAAGGCATAAAAAAAGCAAAAGCACCACAGCAGAAAATCAAAATTCTGAGAACTTCAGATTCTTTCCTATATTCCTGGAAAAAAAGAAATATATGAAAATCATAAGAAAGAAAATGATAGATATGAAGGACAAAGATTAGAGATACAATTTTTAATGTACAACTATTCCAGGCATAGTGAAATAAACTGTTACTTCTCCCCTACCTACACACACACACACACACACTCTCACACCTTTCTTATATTAGAGAGGTATCAGTCAAGAGAATTTAATTGGAACTGTGTATTAGGCAGGATAACCCCCTGCCCCAAAGATGTACACATCCTATTCCCTGGAACATATGAATATGACAAAAGGGAATTAAGATTGTAGGTAGAATTAAGGTTGCTAAGTTTTTTACCTTAAAATAGAGAAATTATCCTAGATTGTCTGGGTGGGCCCAAAGTGATCACAAGAATCATTAAATGTGGTGAGGGATATAGAATTGTCAGTGTCAGAGTGATACAGTTTTAGAAAGATGCAACCAGCCATTTGTATGCTTTGAAGATGATAGAATGGATCTACAAGCAAAGGAATTCACATAGCCTATAGAATATGAAGGGGACAAGAAAGCAGAGTCTTCCCTAGTACCACCAGAAAGGAATAGAGCCCTGCCAATAGCTTGATTTTAGCACAGGGAGACTCATTTTGGATTTATGACTTCAAGAACTATAGGATAATAAATTTGTTTTGTTTTAAGCCACTAAGTGTGTGACAAATTTTCACAGCTGAAATAGGAAACTAATACAAGCTGGAATAAATTGTACATGATATACAAGGCTCACTGAGCCTTCCTTTCATACTCATCTTCTGCTCTTCTCTGTTATATTAATGAGATTGACTGTCAGGTGCCTTTTATCTTCTTTTAGATTCTTCTCTGTATTTTTTTTTTCATTTTACCTAGCATTTTTTTAATGCAATTTTATTCAGATATATTGACATATCATATAATTCATCCAAAGTATACAATCAATGGCTCACATTATCATCATATAGTTGTACATTCATTATGTTCCAGTTTGCTAATGCTGCTGTTATGCAAAATCCCAGAAATGGATTGGCTTTTATAAAGGGGGTTTATTTGGTTACAAAGTTATAGTCCAAGGCCAAAAAATGTCTGAGGTAAGGCATCAACCACAGGGTATCTTCACTTAAGGATGGCCATTGGCATCCAGAAAACCTCTGTTAGCTTGGAAGGCACATGGTTGGCATCTGCTTGTTCCCAGGTTGCATTTCAAAATGCATTCTCCAAAATGTTGCTCTTGGGATGTTTTGTCCTCTCTTAGCTGCAGCTGCTCCTTCTGTCTGAGCTCTTATATAGGGCTCTAGTAAACTAATCAAGGCCCACACTGAATGGGAAGGGCCGCACCTCCATGGAAATTATGTAATCATAGCTATCACCTACAGTTGGTGGGTCACATCTCCATAGAAACAACTGAATCCAAAGGTTCCAACTTAATCAACACTAATACATCTGCCCTCACAAGATTGCATCAAAGAAGATGGCTTTTTCTGGTGGATATAATATAGCCAAACCAACACACATCACCACAATCAATTTTAGAACATTTTTGTTACTTCAAAATAAAGAAAAAAAAATAATAAAAAAGAACCCTCAAGATACTCCATATCTGTTATCCCCCCCTATTATTTATATATATTTTTGTCTTTATTTTATTACTCATCTGTCCATACACTGGGTAGAGGGAGTGTCAGTTACAAGGTTTTCACAATGACATGGTCACATGATAAAAGCTATATAGTTATACAATTATCAATAAGAATCAAATCTATTGGAATACAGTTCAACAGATTCAGATATTTATTTCCCTCTAGCTATTCTAATACACTAGAAGCTAAAAAGGAATATGTATATAATGCATAAGAATAACCTCCAGAATGACATCTCAACTTTATTTGAAATCTCTTAGCCACTGAAACTATTTTGTTTCATTATTTTTCCCCCTTTTGGTCAAGAAGGCATTCTCAATCCCATGATTCCAGGGCCAGGCTCATCCCTTAGAGTCATACCCCACGTTGCCAGGGAGACTTACACTCTCAGAAGTCATACCCCATGTAGGGGGAAGAGTGATATATTTATTTGCAGAATTGGCTGAGAGAAAGAGGCCACATATGAGCAACAAAAGAGGTTCTCTGGGGATGAATCTTAGGCATAGCTATAAGTAGGCTTAGCTTCTCCTCTGCAGGAATAAGCTTCATAAGGGCAAATCCCAAGATCAAGGGCTTGACTTATTAAACTGGGAGCCCCTAATTCTGGTGAGAATATCAGAAATTCCCCAGGGGAGAAAGTTGAATATTTCCACATTTTCCCCAGTCCTTCAAAGGGATTTACAAACACTTTTTTATTTTCTGCCCAAAATGCTCTGAGGTATAAAGGAGTATTACATTAACCTGTACTGAATAACAAGATCTCACTCCCTATTCTAGTTTCCATGTAATTACGTTGTTTAAATAAACCGGCCATACACATTAAATTAGAAAGTGTGCTACAGGGAATAAAAATTTTGTACCAAATAAACATCTCTTAAATAACAGTTAAAACTCAGGAATAGAGGTGACTGCTGTAAGATCTTACAATCTACAAACTTTTACAATAAGCCTCATTGAACATTCTATACTCCTGCATTGTCAATTGCCAAATCTCTGTCCATGTTCTATCCTCTGATAACCCAGGCTCTTGAATTCAATTCTCAGCATTTGCTCTTATAGTTAGTTTATATTAGTGAGGCCTTACAGTAGTTGTCCTTACTTTTCTGGTTTATTTCATTCAACATAATGTCCTCAAAGTTCATTCATCTACTTGCATACCTCACAACTTCACTCCTTCTTGCAGCCATTCAGCATTCTGTTGTATGTATACATCACAGTTCGCCCTTCCATTCACCCATCTATGTACCCTTAGGCCACCTCCATTCATTGCAAATTGTGAATTCGTAACCCTGCTTTTAGTTCTTTCAAGTGTATACCAAATATCAGTGTTACTGGATCAAACGGCAACCCTGTTCTTAGCCTCCTGTGGAACCACCACACTGCCCTCTGGAGGGGCTGCACCATTCTACTTCTCTACCAACAGTGAATATATGTATGTATGTATACGTGTGTGTGTGTGTGTGTGTGTGTGTGTGTCCATATCTTCTCTAGCACTTATAACTTTCTGTTTATTTATTTTTTAAAGTTTTGTTCGCACACCATACAGCCCATCCTAAGTGAACAATCAATAGCTCCTGGTATAATCACATAGTTATGCTTTCACCACCACAATCTATATGAGAACATTTCCATTTCTTCCACAAAAACAAAAGAAGAAAAAGAAAAAAAATAAAAGAATAAAGAATAATAAAATAAAATAAAAGAGGAGAAACAACAAGAATCCCATACCCCTCCCTTATATCCCCTTCTGCTGACATTTAGCTTTGGTATGTTCCCTTTGTTACAATTAATGGAAGAATATTACAATGGTACTGTTAACTATAGACCATAGTTTGCATTGATTGCATTTTTTCTCATATACCATCCCATTTGCAACACCTTGCAATGTCGATGTTCACTTGTTCTCCCTCATATAAAAACTTTCTCATATTTCTACACTTAATCACCATCATTGTCCACTCTAGCTTTTGCTAAGTTATACAGTACCAGTTTTTATCCCTTATCTTTCCTTCTGATGGTATACATGTCCCTAGCCTTCCTCTTTCAACCATACTCACACTCAGCTTTGCTCATTATACTTACAGTATTGTGCTACCATCACATAGTATTGTGCTATCCATATTTGGATCTTTACAATCAATCCTGTTGAACATTCTGTACTCCTTCATCAACAGATGCCCAATCTTTACCCTCTTTCTACCTCCTGATTCTCAGGTCAGAGTCATTTAAGAAGCTACACATGCAGTGAGTGAAAGTTTTGACTAGAAAGTTTAAGATTATTAGAGGAGAAAACAGGTGGGGAGCCAGAGAAAAGAAAGAAAGTGGCTCCCAGCTCTCTTTCTGAGAGCTGCATTTTTAAAGAAAAAACTGCACTGGGATGGGAAGAGTGTCCTTCTGCTGAGCGGTGTCCTGTGCCATGATTGGATGAGGGCTTATCAACTTCTGAGCTGATTGGTTGCTAGGGTTCTGACGCACTACTCTTCTTTGAAGCGCAGCTGCATTACCTATTTGGAGGGAGCAGGCCTTTTCCGCATGCTTATGGTCGTTCATCTTATAGACATACCTGATCTTACTTTACCCACCTTCTGGGGGTTGAGGCACCACCATAACTGGAGTTTCTAAACAGCCTTCAACCCACACTTTATGGCACATCTGGTTCTATGAGATAAGCTGCGAGGCCCCTGGGTAAGAAATTCCTTCTATATGTTAGACTCTTTTTCTGGGATCTGACATTCCTGCCTTTTACTTTTAATAAACTTGGCAAAAGTTTGTGTTGAATTTGGGTTAATGCTTTACCTTAGCTTGAGGCAACCTTTGGAGGGAGCAGGAGAGTCACGTTCTTTCTTTAGCTACTTCCTGCTGAGTGGGGATGCAGTTGGGGGAAAGTTGCTTTGAACCAAGCTTTAGTATTATTAAATTGATGTTTAGGTATCTTCTGCTGGAATGGGCTGATAGTGATGCTTTTGCTGTGACAGGAGCAAATTCTCGAATTTTTGTTGCAACAGGAGTATGTTTTTGGAATTTTGCTGGTTAGTCATGGCTGCTATTGACCTATTGACAAATTTAATTAGATGTTGTAAGAGGCAAGGAGCAAAAAGGAAAATTAATATAAGGATAGTTAATGGCCCAATGAGGGGGAGCAGAATAGCTCATAGAAGCATAGAAAAGAATGAAAGAAAATTTGAGAGAAAGTTTTCTAACCAAGAATCGTCTATATTTGCTAGACTATTTTTTATTATGTTTATATTTTGTTTTAGTACTTGTAAATTTTGTTCAACTTGTCCTGTATTATTGATGTAAAAACAACAGGTTTCATTTATTATTGCACAAGTTCCTCCTGCTATTGCAGTTAGAATGTCTAGTGCTCTTCTATTTTGTATGACTACTTTAGCTAAACTATTTAAAGATTGTTCTTGTTTTTCTAATGCCTTGATAGTGCCATTCCATGTTTGTTGTAGCATTTGGGATATACTTAGAATGGAGGATTCTAGCATAGGAATACCAACAAACAAAAAAGGCTATGATATATAGTGTGACCTAGCCCTGGGTGTTCTAAAATTGGATTGATATGTCCTCAGTTTGGATTTAGCATTTGAGTTTGTGTTCCAAAGAGGTCTAATTCTCTACATTTTTGGGTTTTCTTGAAACTCATTTCAAGAAAGGATCCTAAATGAGGAATTTGTCCTGAGGCTGGGCCGTTGTCTGATTGTATGGACATAGGGAGGCCAAATCTGGGAATTATGCTTTGTAATAAAACAGTGGTTACTTTGGAAGCTTTTTCTGAGGTGGTAGGAAAGGCTTCAACCCATCCTGAAAAAGTATCTACAAAACTAAAAGATATTTAAACTTTTTAATGGATGGAAGGTTAGTAAAGTTAATTTGCCAATCTTGTCTGGGGATCTGTCCTCTTGCTTGAAGAAAAGGATAAGGGGCTGGTTTGAGATTGCCCTGAGGGGTGGAATGCTGACAGATGGTGCATATTTTTGTGATACGCTGGAGTTCTGAGTAAAGGTTAGGATGACTTAAGGTTTGAGATAAAAAGAGAGGCTAGCGGCTTGGCACTGATATGGAACTTGTGATGCAGGTCTGTTAAAATTTTTTGTGCATGCTGTTGTGGCAAGACTACTTTATCAGTTATGTAGAACCATCCCTCATTGAGGGTGGTGCCAAGCTGGGCTAAATCTGTTTGCTCTAAGGTGGAATAAGCAGGTGCTGGGGTGGGCATCACCAGAAGCTGAGTAGGGGGTTGAGCTTGTCTTTTTGCTTCTTTATCTGCTTTGTTGTTACCCATTGAAATGGGGTCTTTCCCACTTTGATGACCCTTACAGTGAATAACTGCTACCTGGGTGGGGATTTGTGCTGCTTTGAGGAGTTTAAGGATAAGAGTTTTAATAATAATCAGAGAATTTTTAGAAGTAAAATATCCTCTCACTTTCCATATAGCTAGATGTGAATGAATAACATGGAAAGCATATTTAGAACCAGTATAAATGTTAGTGGCGGTGCCTGTGGCTAACTTGAGAGCTTGGATGAGGGCTATAAGCTCTGCTTGCTGGGAAGTGGTGCTGGGGGGTAAAGGTCCAGACTCAATCACTTTTTGGGCAGATACTATGGCATATCCTGCTTGTTTAGAAAGGTCTTTAAAAGCACTGCCATCAATAAACCAGGTATTGGCTGGCAGAGGGTAAGGAGATGAGAAAGCCTTTTATGATGGGAAATGGGTGGAGAAAATGATCTATAGTTTCTACACAGTTATGCCTAGGTTTTTGATGCTTTGGAGAAGTAAGGAATTTTGCTGGGTTAGGAATTGTAGGTGAATAGGATTTTGTAACGTGGGGGTTATAAAGGAGCTGTGCATGTAAAGATTGAATACGAGAGGGGGAGGGCACTAGAGATTAGCTTGGAAGCTAAGAGAGAAGGGAGGTTATGAGAAGAGAGGACAGACAATTGAGCATATGACACAAGTTTAAGAGAATTGTTGTATGAGAAGTGCTGCAGAGGCTAAGACTTTGAGACAGAGTGACCACCCTAAGAAAGGGGAGTCTAAAGCTTTGGAGAAATGAGCAATTACATGAGTATCTGGTCCACTTGTTTGGGTTAACACTCCAAGAGCAAAACCATCTTTAGTGTCTACATATAGTGTAAAAGGCTTGTTGGGGTCCAGAAGGGTTAAGGCAGGAGCTTGTGTGAGAGCTGTTTTGAGCTGTTTACATGAGTGTTTAATAGCTAAAGGATCGTCTAGCGGGTCCTGGAGGTCTCCCGAAGTGGCTTGAAACAAGCTTTTAGTTATAAGTCCAAAACTGGGGATCCAGTTTCAGAAAAAATTGGCTAAACCGAGGAAGGAAAGAGGTTCTTTTTTGGTTTGGGGAGAGGAATATTTACAATCATTCTGCACTGAGTGGTAATGCCCTTTTTGTTAGGGGAGAGGGAAAGTCCTAAGTAAGTGACTTGTAGCTTAGAAAATTGCCCTTTATCTTTGGAAACTTTATATCCCTTCTATTGTAATTGAGGAGGGTGACTGCCTGTTTTTGTGATAAGGCTTCCAGACAGACTGCACAGCAGGAGGTCATCTACACACTAAAGCAGTTTACTGGGATGTAAATTTAGTGACTGTAAGTTAGAGGCTAAGGCTTGTCCAAATAGATGTGGGCTATCTCTAAGGCCTTGTGGCAAAACTGTCCACATTAATTGCTTAGAATTTTGGTAAAGGGGTCTGTCCAAGTAAAAGCAAACAGATTTTGAGAGTTGGGAGTGGAATAGTAAAGGAAGCATCTTTGAGGTCTAAGACTGTATAATGCATAGTATTCAGGGGAATTTAAGAGAGTATCAAATACAGATTAGGAACTATAGGAGTAATAGGTATGGTAGCTTGGTTAATTATCCTAGGATCTTGGACTAGCCGGTAAGTGCCGTTTGGTTTCTTTATTGCTAAGATAGGCATATTGGCTGGGGAGGCTGCTTCTCTAAGGAGCCTGGAGGTTAATAGTCTTCCAATTAGGGGTTTTAGGCCCATGAGAGCTTGTGGGGTGAGAGGATATTGTAGTTATTTGGATATTCTGCCCGTTCCTTGAGAAAAACTTGGACAGGAACATGATGCTTAGCGATAGAAGGGGTGGAAGTGTCCCATACCTGAGGATTAGCTTTTTCTAGCCATGAGGGCAGAATACTTCCTTGGGGGAAGAGAGTGTTCTCTCACAGATAGGAGCAGGATGGTTAGAGGCAATTTATTGGCATACTTATTGCTGATAATTGAATGGTTGCTTTAAGTTTTGTTAGAATATCTCACCCTAATAGAGGTGTGGGACAGCTAGGAATTATTAAGAAGCTGTGAGAGAAGTTATAATTTTTTATGCTGCAGGCTAGGGGGTGATGATGTTTTAAGGAGAACCGAGCATTGTCCCGTAATGCCTACAACTGAAATAGAGGGAAAGAGCTGCCCGAGTGCTCAGGCAGGACAGAGTATGTAGCGCCCATGTCTAAAACAAAAGAAATGGGCTTAGCTGCCACCTTTAAGGTTACCCTGGGTTCCGTGGTGGTGATGATCATCGGGGCAGTGCTGAAGCCTGGACCCCATCAGTCATCTGCAGCTAGTCTGAGGAGATCACCCAGTACTGGAGCTGGTGACACCTGTACAGATAGAGATGGCTGCCTGAACCCCCAGTAAGAGGCCATGGGACAGTCGACTTTCCAGTGACCTGTTTGGTGGCACTGTGGGCAAGGACCCAGCAGCAGGCCTCACAGTTGCTGAATCATTTGTTGAGTGCAGTGTTTGGCCCAGTGGCCTGTTTTACTGCAATGAAAATATGGGCAGGGTTCCACTTTTTCACCCTCTACATTTTGATTTTTATTACCACAGTTTAGCCTGGGCTGCCTCAAGGCATTGGCAAGGAGCAAGTAGCGGGCATCATCTCTTTCCTTTCTGGCCTTCTCTCAAGCTGCCTCCCTTTCCTCTCTTTATCTTTTTGTTTTTCTCTTTCTTTTTCCTGTTCCTTTTGTTTTTCCTACCTGTTCTTTTTCTTCTTGTCTATTGTTAAATACTTTAAAGTCTGTTTTTATAAGTTCCTGCTGGGGTGCTTGAGGACCTTGTTCTATTTTTTGAAGTTTTTTTCAAATATCTGTGGCTGATTGGGTAATAAAGTGGGTATGGAGAAAAAGCGCTCCTTCCCATGTGGAAGGATCAATGTTGGTATATTTTAGAATAGCCTCATTGAGGCAGTTTAGAAAGGGGGTGGGGTTTTCATTAGCTTCTTGAGTAATTTCAGAAATTTTGTCATAGTTAACAGCTTTAAAGCCTGCCTTTCTCATTCCTTCAATAATGCAAGCAAGGAAATGTTTCATTTTCTTTTTATCTGGGGATTGGTCCTGATAGTCCCAGTTTGGGTCTGCTGTGGGGACTGCATTTGTTCCCTGCATGCTGTGGAAAGAAATGGGGTTTTCTGCAAAAAGTTTTTTTTTTGGTGTGGGCAGTAGCTGCAGCCCAAATGTGATCTTTTTCTTTGGGAATTGTGGTGGAAGTTATAACAATATAAACATCTTAACAAGTCATAGGATTGGGTTAAATATTTGAATTCTTTTGTAAATTTGGTTGGATTGGTTGAGAAGGACCTGAGCCATTTCTCAATTTGGCTTAAGTCTGAAAGAGAGAAGGGAACATGAACTTTCATTATGCTTTCCCATCCTGCCACCTCTCATAAGGGAAACAGACCCATTGATGGGGGATTTATTATAGGCACTAGACAATGGGATCAAGTGAAAGGAGGTGAAAAGGGTTGGGGAGTTTGGGTAGAATCCGGGAGAGGGGGACAAAAGGTGAATGCTAAGGTAGGAGAGGACTTATTAGGGGCAGGGGTAGGTTTGGGAGGAGAAGAAGAGGAAAGGGAAGTGGAAGAGGTTGGAAAGGAATCGGGAGGGGGAGTATCTGAGGTAAGAGAGGGCTTATTAAGGATGGGGGTAAGTTTGGGAAGGGAAGGGGTTGAGGATGAGGGGTGGAGTGGAAGGGGTTGGGAGAAGAATGGGGAGGGGGGAGTATAGTAAGGAGGGGGATGGTTTGCAGGGTCAAAGGAGCAGAAGCTGTTTAAAGGCTTTTCAGGGTTAGGGGGTGTTTCAGTTTGCTAAAGCTGCCAGAATGCAAAACACCAGAAATGGATTGGTTTTTATAAAGGGGGTTTATTTGGTTACACAGTTACAGTCTTAAGGCCATAAAGTGTCCAAGGTAAAGTGTTGATAAAGTGTCCATCAACAATAGGGTACCTTCACTGGAGGATGGCCAATAGTGTCCGGATCAAAACGGCTTTCGCCAAGGACATTCCTCTCTAGGCTTCAGCTTCTCTCCAAAATGTCACTCTCAGTTGCTCTTGGGGCATTTGTCCTCTCTTAGCTTCTCTGAGCAAAAGTCGGCTTTCAAAGGCTGTCTCCAAAATGTCTCTGTAAGCTGAAGCTCCTCTCTCAGTTCCACTGCATTCTTCAAAGTGTCCCTCTTGGCTGTAGCAGCTTGCTCCTTCTGTCTGATCTTATATTGTGCTCCAGTAATTTAATTCAGACCCACCCTGAATGGGTGGGCCAACACCTCCATGGAAATTATCTCATCAGAGTTATCACCTACACTTGGGTGGGGCACATCTCCATGGAAACACTCAAAGAATTCCAATCTAATCAGCACTAAAATGTCTGCCCCACAAGATTGCATCAAAGAATATGGCTTTTTCTTGGGGACAATACATTCAAACCAGCACAAGAGGTTTTGCAATTTTCATAGAAGGGGGAGCAGAAGACTTGGAAGGTTTTTCATGAAGGAGGAGGATTTGGTACGAAGTGACAGAGTGGCACAAAGATGGCCGGAACTGGAGAGTCCAGAAAGCCTGAGAACAGGAAACTTCAGACCATTTGCTGTTGCGCTGAATAAAATTATTAAATTCAGCGAGAATTTGCCAATCAAAAGTGCCACTTTCTGGCCAACATTTTTGTTGTTCTAAAGGATATTGTGGCCAAATTGTATTACAGAAATGAATAAGTTTTTTTGGTTTTACCTCCCCTTATAATTGAAGTTCATTGAGATTGTGCAGTAAACATCCAAGGGAGTAGATTTAGGAGGAAATGCAGTTTTGGAGTCACTTAAAAGTGGCTGGATATTACCCATGATTATTTAAGAAATTTAAGAGGCTGTTGCTTGTTAGGGAACTTTGCTCGTGGGAGGCTTACGGAGATTGCCCGTGAGAGGCTCATGGTCCCCCTGCTCCTTTGGAGGCTTACAGAGGCCACCCAAAATGTTGCTCAAGTGAGACTAATGACCCAGATTTGTACAATCCGTCACAACGACAAAACAGGTATCCCCGGTTTGTCATTGGGGATCAGGAAATTGTGTGTAGTCTTTCACCCAAGGCTCCCCCAAGTTACTTTGACTGCTGCAATGGGGAAAAAACGCTCCCAGAGCATTGCAGAGTTTTAACTGAGCACTCAGATTTTTAGGCTTATGAAGCCGGGCATCGCATTAGAGCAGGCCAAGGTGCCGTGCTGGGGCAGGCCAAGGTGTCCCCAGGACACTGAACAAAACTCTCGGGGGGAGGATCTGGGCAGAAAGGTCACTTACCTAGGGCCAAATTAGTTGTAGATATTTGACAGCCATGAGGGTGAGCTGGCGTTGCATCAAGGTGGTTGGAGTTGATGGACTCAAGCTGCTGAATGCATGGAAACTTGAATGACTGTGTAGTTCGGGGAATGCAGTCGACTGGAAGGCTTCCCATTGCCCCAAGGGGCCGAGAAACTCAAACCTCAGTTGGTCCTCTGAATGGGGTTGACCAGGAGGCTGTCCCATTGCCCCTACGGAGCTGGAGACTTCCGGGTTTCGGCACCATATCTCAGGTTGGAATTGTTTAAGAATCCACACAACTCAGCAAGTCAAAGTTTTGAGTAGAAAGTTTAAGATTTATCAGAGGAAGAATGCAGGTGGGAGCCAGTGAAAAAGAAAGTGGCTCTGGTTCTCTTTCTGAGAGCTGCATTTTCTAAAGAAAAAACTGCATTGGGAGGGAAGGGTGTCCGCTGAGTGGTGTCCTGTGCCTTGATTGGATGACGGCTTATCAACTTCTAAGCTGATTTGTTGCTAGGGTTCTGACACACTACTATTCTCTGAAGCACAGCTGCATTATCTATTTGGAGGGAGCAGGCCTTTTCCGCATGCTTACAGTTGTTCATCTTATAGACATATCTGATCTTGCTTTATCCACCTTCTGGGGGTTGAGGCACCACCAAGACTGGAGTTTCTAAACAGCCTTCAACCCACACTTTATGGCACATCTGGTTTCTACGAGATAAGCTACGGGGCCCCTGGGTCAGAAATTCCTTCTATATGTTAGACTCTTTTTCTGGGATCTGACACTGATAACATGTGTTCTTAACTTGAACTCTCAGAATTTGCTCATTATAGTTAGTTCATATTAGTGAGACCATATAGTATTTGTCCTTTTGTTTCTGGCTAATTTCACTCAACATAATGTCCTCTAGGTTAATCTACTTTATTGCATACGTCATGGCTTCATTCTGTCTTACAGCTGAGTAATATTCCTTTGTATGTATATACCACAGTTTTTTTATTTACTCGTCCTTTGAGGGACATTTGTGCTGTTTCCGTCTCTTGGCAATTGTGAATAATGCTACTATAAACATTGGTTTATAAATGCCTGTTTATGTCATAGCCTTCAGTTCCTTCAAGTATATACCTAATAATGGGATTGCTGGATCATATGGCAATTCTATACTTAGCTTCTGGAGGAACTGCCAAACTGCCTTCCAGAGCAGTTGCACCATTCTACATTCCCACCAACAGTGAATGAGTGTACTTCTTTCTCCATATCCTCTCCAACACTTGTAGCTTTTTGTTTTTTTTTTCAATAATGGCCATTCTAGTAGGTATGAGAAGATATCTAATTGTGATTTTGATTAGCATTTACCTAATGACTAATGATGATCATCTTTTCATGTGTTTCTTGACCATTTGGTTCTCTTCTTTCGAGTTCTTTGCCCATTTGTTAACATTTATTTTTTAACTAAGTAGTACACACATTCACAAATTCAAAGAGTATAAAAGGATTTACAATAGATGCAAGTTTCCCTCCCACTGATGACCCACCATCTTCAAGACCTTCCCCTGACCCTATCCTTCACCAGGGTTCATCAATTCAAATTGGTCAGGGAAGTAATATGAATGTGTGTGTTTGCTCTATGCTATGTTAAATTGTATTCTTCCAACATCACAAAGTTTACTTGCATAATAATACTCTTTACTTCGGAAGAAAAAATTCTTTCTCATTTTTTTAAAAATACTTGGTCATTTTGGTCTTTCAGCTTCTCATTTCTGACAGATATAAGAAATGATTCACATTTCTCTTGATCTTACTAAGAAAAATAAAGGTATAAGTTTCATGTTAAATAGTCATTGATATAAAACTCAATTTCAGGGACATATTAAGTCGGAGGGTAAACTTGTCTGAAGGACAGAACCACTACTAGACTCCAGGTTTCAACTGTTTTTTGGCACCTAAGACTGAATGTGCAATGTTGTCCTGATATTCTGATATTTTAAGAGAAAACAGAAACCTTTTTTTAATATGAAATTTCTTTGTTTTCAAGTGTTGGCAAAAAAAATCTAATATTACTTTTATAATAGTGGATAGACCGACCCTGAATAAGCCAAATGAAATGTCTCTGTGAGCTGAATTTGGACCAATGGTGGCAGTTTGATTACACAATGCTCTTCCCTTTTTCCCCAGAAGATAGTATATGTTGGAGATTGTTTCTTATCAGACATAGAGCTCTAACTCATACTTTTCCGTGGCTGGTCAGAATGTAATTTGCTTATCTAGCTCCTATTTATGTACACTTACATTGATTCAAATCGTTTTCTATTCCATACAATGCAGAAATAAATATCCTCATACATACATCTTTGCACACATGTGAGAGTGATTCAGTAGGATAATTACCTAGAGATGGAATTACAAAACAAGGACTTTGGAAATGTAAAGACAACTCACATATGAAAGACACTGTTATTATTTGGTTTGTTTGGGGTTTTTTTTCCTCCCTAAAACAACTAGGAAGTAATAGTAATGAAAAAATTTCTGTACAACCTTACAATCATGAAAAGATCTACACTTTGCACAGCATATTCTTATCTAGATCTGGTATTTAAACAGTCACTGCAATAAACATAATAAAATTCCGGAAGTACTGAGCCTGGGAAACTTACTACCAATGGCTGGGTCTGTACTTGATGTTACTGAGAGTGACTGGACCTTGTATTTCTGATTCAGATGATTCAGGGAAAGAAATCTTCATTATGTTGAGATTGTGTGTGTGTGTGTGTGTGTATCTTGAAGTGAAGAGGGGACACAGGATTATTTGATTTTGGACCCAGCTAAGTCACTAATTGCTTTCATGATCTTTTGCAGGCCATATTCCCTTTAAGGATCTCATTTTTCTCTTACAACATAAAATGATAGACATGGAAAGATGGAGAGAAAGGACATTTAAAGCCGTGGAACTAGCTGAAATCACCCTGGGGGGACTGGGCTCTGAACCCTCCAACACTGAGAGGTGGAGAGAGGAGGAGGAGCCATCAAAAGAATTACTGGGGAGAAGCACCTCCTGAAGAGGAAAAAATGCAGGAAAATGTGATGCTCTAAAAGCCAAGAAAGGGAAGCAGATTCAGGATAGAGTGTGAATTCTGAACTGAGTGCTGCTGAGGGGGCCAATAACCACTGGATCCAGGCAAATAAAACTTTTGGAGACTGTGCCAAGAACCATTCAGCAAATTGGTATGGACTGAAAAACAGAGGAAAGCCAGTTAAATAGTGAATGATCAAAATTATTTTTGGTGCCTTTCTAAATCACACAAGCTTATTCAACCCCCACAGTGGGCTCAAATGCTCCGAGCCCCTTTCAGATCTGACATCCAGAGACTCTAAGGCACTTAACCTGTCCAGGACTCCTCCTCCTGCCTCCCAAGATTGTTCTACGGATACGAAAAGTGCTTTGTAAACAAAATGCTGAACGAAAGAGTGGGGCAATGGTGCAACCATTATTTTTTCTACTTTGTTCAAGGAAGGGGTTAAAAAGCATAAACTTCAGAATCACTATATACTCTCTAGGCAACTCCGGGCTCCATCAGTATCTAAGTCTTATAAAATTGGTCGCCTAGAAGTGAAAATTTATCAATCCGGATTTTCATGCCCTGGCCCTACCGTCTTCGTCCAACTCAAGCCGGCCCGCCTTCAAGTCTCGAACCCGAGAGCCTCGAACTCAGAATTCCAACCCGGAAACGGTGCACAGCAGAAGGGAAAGCTGGCGGAAGACTTTCCTTCAGTGGCTCTTGACGCATGCGCGGATCCTTCACGGACCATTCGTGCTGTTTGCTTAGGAAAGCTGGGGTGGTTATTTCTGTGACGGACTTACTACGGGTGCCGAGCGAACTTTCGCGGAAGTCCATGCGCCATTGGGAGGGCGGCAGCGGCTGCTCTGTGCCCTTGTTTCCGAGTGCGTCTTCGTCGGGTCATTCTTGCAGCAGGAGTGGGACTGGGGCTAACACCGGAGCCCCGGGCGGCCGTCTCGGCGCCAGTGTGACCTCCCCGCGGGCGGGATGTTGCGACTACGCCGGGCCGCGGTGGCCTGGTGAGTGCGGGCCCCGACCTGGCCCCGTTACTTCTGGGGCCTCCGGAAAGCGGGGTGTCCCAGTTACTATTTCCAAAATGTGCAGTTGACTTTCAGACCGGGCCGAGGGCGGTTCGAGGCTTCCGGGGTATTTTTGAGGCTCTGGAGTGATAGGAACCCTGACTGGGCTCACCTGCGGTGTTGACTCCAGTACCGGCATTGTCTCTGTCCCTATCCAGTCGAAGATTCTGGGCGTCTCTAAATCTTGGCCTGTTTCTGTTGTTCTTTTGTTCCTAACCTTTTGTCCTCGCCGTTTTCTCTGTCTCGGGTTGCTTGTTGTTTCTACCATCTCCCTGTTGTCGGGCTCTATCCATGTGTCACCCTGTTGTCCGCGTCTGTCTGTCTCTCGCTATCTTGTTGTTTTCTATCTCCACGCCCTGTGTGCATTGCTTCTGCAGCTACCCTGGCGTTTCTCCCGGAGTGAAGGGGCCTCTGTCTCTTTCTTCCCTAGTCTTCTGAGTGAAGGTGATTTGGAGTCAGCTCTGGAGCAGTGACCCACGCGGGGTCTGAGATGGTCGTTAGAGATACCCTCTTAATAAGAGCTCTTCTCACTGTTTAGAGAGAGACTTGCTTTTGGATGCAAAGTGGTGACTGTGGAACCACATTTCTGATTAGATTGTCAGTGTTGTCCCGTCCTGGTTTAATTCTAAATAGAAAATCATAGAATTTTAAAAATTTCTGTGGGTTGCTGTATGCATTTTAATAAGAAGAAATTTGAACGTAATTGTTTTCTAATACCCGTAGATACCTTCAAATTTAACTCATTTTGGCAGGCTTTTGGTAGGAAGTAATATGCATTAAGCAAAATTGGAAAACTTGATTTTCCTGAATTATCTCAACCTCTAAACATGTCCTGAATTTTTTTTAGAACCTTTAAAATGGTGTACATAATGTATAATATGTATAGGGAAAGCATCTATTTTTTTTAAGATTAAGGAGTCCAAATTAAAACTGGATGGCATGCCTTAGTTTTAATCAATTAGAATAATTGCACAGTTTTTCTTTAAGAAATCCACAGTTCTTGATGCTGAAGTTGTTTACATCCTTTTAATTTCTACTCATCATTCACTGGGGAACCATATTTAATTGTTTTTTAAACAAACAGAAAAGACTTCACAGAAAATAGCATACTCTGTTGGAGCAATTAAAATATGTAGGAAAAACTTTGAAAGTTGAGTTTAAAAAAAGCAAACTGATTTGTAATTAATGTTTTTTGTTTATTCAGTTGGATGCTCTTGGGCTAAGTTGTTTCTACAGTTACTATGGACTTTGTATAGAATCATGACTTAAAAGTGTCTGGTGCTGATTCATTGCCCAGTTTAGGTACCTGCAGGAGTAGTGATGTGGAAGGTCAGAAGCCCCAAGCTCTGGAATCTGTCTTGGACTTTAGTTCCTCTGCATGTTGTAGAGTACACTTACATTCGTTTTCCTTAATAGATAGGAACATAAACTTTTTTTGACATTCATGTCTAAATATGTACTCATAGACATGTGAGAAGACCAATGATCGGCATTTATTGGGGTGCAATAAATGCTTGAATAAAATTGTTGATAAAAGAATTACATATTACAAACCTTTATATAGGTTAAAAGAGATAGTAGATGAGAGAATAGATGACTTCTGGGGGAAACAGTCCTTGTTTTGCATCCCATCTTATTTTTAGTTTAGCAGAATATATGTCTATATTTAAATCCTTTTCTTTCAGAGCTGTGAAGGCACTACTACCTTTTCTTTTACCATCCTTTGTTACTGATAAGAACTCTCATGACCATCTGGTTATTTTGTGTTTGTAAGTATCCTGTTTTTCCCTTCATGGAAGCATTTAGGATTTCTGATTTATCCTATATCCTAAATTTCTCAAGGCTTTGTCCTTGTTTCGGCCTCTCCCCAGACCCCTCTTCTGACTTGGTATTCGGTAGGCACTTCCATTTAAAAAATGCCTATCTTTCATCAACTCATGTAAATTTTCTTCTCTTATTTCTTTATTTTCTCCCTTTACTTTTCCTTCTTTCCCTATGTGGATACCTATTATTTGAATATTGGTCCTCTTTGATTGATCCTGTATGCCCATGATTTCCAGAATGTGATGTGCATCCAAAATTCATTAAAAAAATTTATGCATGTACCCAGTAAGTGTATGCACACTTACTTATTTTAAATTACTTCTATGTAAATTCTGTACCAATTAATTATTTGCATTATAAATCTACCCTAACATATTCTTAAAGAATGAGTTACAAAAAAGGTTGTGTCTCGAAACTTTGGTACTTTCTTCCTCAACCCCAGTAGATGATTTTAGGCATCCCATGGGAGGCATCCCACACACCCTTCTCCCTACCCCTTGGACACCACTCCTCTATATCACTGAACTTTTCTGTCATGTTTTCTACCTTTTCTTATTTATATTCTAGATCCTGGGGAATTTCCTTAATTCATTTTCTGGCTTTGCTATTGACTTTTTGTGTGTTAGCTAAAATAGTTTTAATTTCCATGAATTTTTTAACATTTATTAAACTCTTAAGAAAATGTTTAATTCTATAAACTTTGAATTGCTTTTTGAGTGCTATTTTTGAATAACAGCCTACTTTTATTTTATGTCTGCAATATCTTTAGGAATCCTTCTGAAGATGCTAAAAAGGATTTCATATCTTTGCTTTTCCTGATATTAATAATTTTATCTTGGTCCTCAACTTAAAAGCTGCTGATTTTCTGCAAGAGTTTAGCTGTCTAATCATGTTTAAACATGAGGGACTAATGATTGATATAGATGGTTTGTATTTGTTACTCCTGAATGATGACAGGGCTGATTTAGCAAACTGTCTTAGGTGTATAATGTATCAACTACAAACTAGCAGACTTCACTTTATAAAGAATTTTTATGGAGTCCAATTGGCAAGGTGAACTGAACTTGTTACAAGTGCCCCCGTTGTTGAAGCTCACTCTGGGAAGTCAGTCTCTCTCCCTGTCTCTGTCTCTCTCTGTCTGTCTCTCTCTCTCTCTCTCTCTCTCTCTCTCTCTCTCTCTCTCTCTCTCTCTCCCTGTCTCTCTCTCTCTGTTACACACACACACACACACACACACACACACGCGCGCGCGCGCCCTAGCTGGGGACTCATTCTGGGAAGGCACCTCCCCCCATTCCCTCCTAATCACACACACAAACTTGGAGCCCTAGCTCTTTCCTGGCAGGTTACTTGGCCTGGTGGAGTGGAGAGAGTCACCCAAGCATCCTTTCTCCAGATAATGCTTCAGTAAATCTTAATTTCTTCTCTTTACTTTCCTTACCTGTATCTCAAGAGGGCCCTGTTGTAAAAAATAGTCCTCTCCTATGTTAGCATTGATCTCTTCAAGTATCATCTTTACTTGGAGGCTCTAGAATTGATTTTTTTTAATTCATTTTTATTGAGATATATTCACATACCATGCAGTCATACAAAGCGTACATTCAGTTGTTCACAGTACCATTATATAGTTGTGCGTTCATCACCAAAATTAATTTTTGAACATTTTCATTACCTTGCGTTCATCAGCAGAATTAATTTTTGAACATTTTCATTACCACAGACACAAAAATAATAAGAATAAAAATTAAAGTGAAAAAGAGCAACTAAAGTAAAAAGGACACTGGGTGTCTTTTTTTTTCTGCCCCCATTTTTCTACTCATCCATCCATACACTGGACAAAGGGGAGTGTGGTTCATATGGCTTTCTCAGTCACATTATCACCCCTCATAAGCTACATTTTTATACAGTCATCTTCAAGATTCATGGGTTCTAGATTGTAGTTTGATAGTTTCAGGTATTTACTGCTGGCTATTCCAATTCATTAGAATCTAAAAAGGGTTGTCTATATTGTGTGTAGGAGTGCCCACCAGAGTGACCTCTCGGCTCCTTTTGGAATCTCTCTGCCACTGAAGCTTATTTCATTTCCTTTCACATCCCCCTTATGGTCAAGAAGATATTCTCCATCCCACGATGCGGGGTCTAGATTCCTCCCAGGGAGTCATATTCCACGTTGCCAGGGAGATTTACTCCCCTGGGTGTCAGATCCCATGCAGGGGGGAGGGCAGTGATTTCACCTGCCAAGTTTGCTTAGCTAGAGAG
Organism: Choloepus didactylus; assembly: GCF_015220235.1. Taxonomy (NCBI): domain Eukaryota; kingdom Metazoa; phylum Chordata; class Mammalia; order Pilosa; family Megalonychidae; genus Choloepus; species Choloepus didactylus. Next base: position 98,084,618 of record NC_051307.1, on the reverse strand, counting down.
AGAGGGCCACATCTGAGCAACAAAGAGGCATTTGGGAGGAGGCTCTTAGGCACAATTCTAGGCAGGCCTAGCCTTTCCTTTGCAGGAACAGTCTTGCCAAGGGCAAGTCCTGTGGTAGAGGGCTCAGCCCATCAAACCACCAGTCCTCTATGTCTGTGAGCACATCAGCAACCATCGCGGTGGGGAAGCCCACCACCCCTGCATAGAATTGATTCTTCAGGGTGCCTTTTCAAGTGCTAGGATTTTGCTTTAGGTCGGTTATCTTCCAGGGGACTAAATGAAGAACATTTTACATGTATTTCCTGAGTTGAAATACTGGACTGCCACACACTCTGTCCCTGGCCCTTCCGATAGCTATTGCTGCCACCATTGTGGAAATACAAATTGTAGGGATTTTGGAATGAAAGAAGGAAAAAAATAAAAGCAAAAACATCATAGGCTCAGGCTCCTACAACTACATCAAAGACCCACCCTAGAGAAATGAGTGATTTGCATGAGAACATTTCTCAAACTTTCCCCTCAACAATTTTTGCCATATTTGCATATATAACTTTTTCTTTAAATCAACTCAATTTCTAAAATCAAATTTATTTTAAATGGTCTTCTGTATCACACTTTTGGAAACATTGCTGTAGAGAACAGTTCTGAATGATTTTATTTCTGGGACAAAAGCCATATTCCCACAGGTTAAGCTCTGTATATGTGAGGGCAAAGGAAAGCGGGATTGAGGCCCAGCAGACCCAGCTGTCTGTTGTCTAGAGGTAATTCTTTTATTTAGGAGTCCTCAGACTTTGTGGTCTCAGGCAGAACCCCTTATATTCTTAAAAAAGTATTTGAGGACTCCAAAGAATTTGTGTTTATGTGGGTGTTACCCGCTGACATTTAACATATTGGGAAATTGAAACTGAGCAAACTATAAAATCTTTACTAATTCATTTAAAAGTAGCAATAAACCAATTACATATTAACAAATATTTTATAAAAATTAGCAGTATTTTCAAAACAAAAAAAGTTTAGTGAGAAGAATGGTTTTGTTTACATATTTTGCAAATCTCTTTAATATATGGCTTAATGGAACTCAGCTGGATTCTTGTGTCTCCTTCTGCATTCAGTCTTTTACAATATTACCCATCATGAAAGAAACTGAAAAAGACAAGTAATGTTTTAGTATTATTATGGTAAGTTTTGACTTCATACATCTTCTGAAAGGGTTTAACTACCCCCAGATCACACTTGAAAACTCTGCTTTAATTCATTGCGAGACAGCATAGTGTTAGTGATTCAGAGGGTGAATTCTGGAGCTGAACTGCCTGAGTTCATATTCCAGCTCTTTCACTTCTGTTATCTGTATGAGTTTGACCAATGAGGTGATACACATAAGGGGATATAACAGTCAAAGTGAAAAAATAAAATGGCACCTTGAAAGGGGATAGATGAAAGTACTCAGGCTAGTCTTAAACTGGAAGCTTATTATATTTAATTGTATTTCTTGGTTTATATGTAAGGTTGAACATTTTTCTACGTTTATTAGCCATCTGTATTTCTTTTTGTTGTACCTATTAAAGTACTTTATCCACTTAAAAGAAAATCATAGAGATATGATCACTCAGGCCTGGAATTCATCTTGTGGGAGATATATTTGGTTTAACTCCTTCCAAAATAATGCATATAACTTTTTAAGGATTAAAGAGCTATTCATCCATTCATACATTAGAGGAGGTTAATGCATGTTAATACTGAAATGATTTTTTATTCAGTTTTATTGAGATAAATTCACATACCATACAGTCATCCACAGTGTACAATCAGTTGTTCACAGTACCATCATATGGTTGTGCATTCATCACCACAGTCGATTTTTGAACATTTTCGTTACTCAAGAAAAAAAATAAATAAATAAAAATAAAAGTAAAAAAGAGCGTCTAAAACATCCTATCCCCCCCAATCCCACCCTATTTTTCATTTAATTTTTGTCCCCATTTTGGCTACTCATCTGTCTATACACTTGATAAAGGGAGTGTGAGCCACAAGGCTTTCACAGTCACACAGTCACACCATGTAAGCTACATGGTTATACAGTCATCTTCAAGAATCAAGGCTATGGGGCTGCAGTTCGACAGACTATTTCCTTCTAGCTATTGCAATACACTAATACAAAGGGATATCTGTGTAGTACATAAGAATACCCTCCAGAATGACTTCTCAACTCCATTTGAAATCTCTCAGCCATTGAAACTTTATTTTGTTTCATTTCGCTTCCCTCTTTTGGTCAAGAAGACTTTCTCAATGCCACGCCAAGTCCAGGCTCATCCCCAGGAACCATGTCTCACATTGCCAGGGAGATTTACCATCCTGGGAGTCATGTCCCACATAGGGGGAAGGGCAGTGAGTTTATCTGCTGAGTGGGCTTCGAGAGAGAGGGGCTACATCTGAGCAACAAAAGAGGTTCTCTGGGGAGACTCTTGGGACAATTATAAGTAGGCTTAGCCTCTCCTTTGCAGTAACAGGCTTCATAAGGGGAAGCCCCAGGATCAAGGGCTCAGCCTACTAAATTGGTAGTCCTCAAAGCTTGCGAGATATCAGTAATTCCCCAGGTGGGGAAGTTTAATATTTCTGCATTTTTACCCAGTTCCTCAGGGGACCCTGCACATACATTTTTACTCTCTGCCCAGATTACTTTGGGATGTATTGGGATTTCACCCTAACCTGTATGAAATGATTTTAATTGAGCACTTACTTTGTGCTGGTCATTGCTAGGTTCTTTCCTATTTAATTCTCCTAATAACATATGTTCACTTAACAAATTTATTCAGTGTTTCTTGTTTGTTAGACAGTGGCTAGGTCTTGGAAATGCAATGGTAAACAAAGCGAACAGGATCCCAGCCTTATGTTGATTTGCAGTTTATTTGTGGAGACAGATAATAATACAATAATTACACAATTATGTAATACAAATTTAATAAACCCTATAATGAAAAAATACAGGGAGTGAAGAACTGGATGTAGCATGGGGTCTTGAATTAGAATTTGGAAGAAGAGAGAATGCTTGAATTGAAACCTGATTGTGAGCAGTAGTAGCAGGAGTTAGGTATGTAGAAGATTTTAAGAACAGCAGGTATCAAGGCCCTGAGGTGGGAAGGAGCATGACACAATCAAAGAACTGGGTGAAAACTTGTCTGAGTGGAGCTCACAGGCAAGAGGGAAACTTGGCCTCCTCCTTGGCAGTCCTGGTGCTCTTCATGGCCGTGCTCACTGCCTCCAGTTCCAAGAGTTCCCTGCGAGCTTTTTCAGCTTCTGAGAAGAGGGAGAGAGCCAGAGACCAGATCAATCAATAAAGCCAGGGCTTTATTGACCAGGAGTATGGATTTTATTCTGAATGCAGGGGGAGCCACTTAAGAGACTTGCAGTGATCAGATTTGTATTTAAGAAGAGCACTCTGGCTGTAGTGTGGAGAATACTTGATACTGGCTGTTGTAGAGGCCCAAGTATGGGATGGTGGCAGTAGAGATGGGGAGAAGTTGGAAGATTTGAGATATATGTTAGAAGTAGAGTAACAACTTGATGATTGAGAATGAAGGGTGTATCGAGAATGATCCCCAGGTTTGTGGCTTATGTAACTGGGTGTTCATGCCATTTCCCAAAATAGGGAATCCTGGAGAAGGATCAGGGTATTAGATGGGGGGAAGGGAGAGTTTATGGCCTTAGACTTCTTGAAGTTGAGGTCCTTTTTTGATATCTAAACAGTGATGTTGAATAAGCATTTGGACACAAAGGTCTGGAAATGTTTGTGTTAGACGTAAATTTGAGAATCATGGGTGTGTAAATGGCAATTAAGGAAATGTGTGGATTAAATTGCCTGGGCTAAGAGTATAGCATGACTCCCTGGCAACGTGGAATATGACTCCCAGGGAGGAATGTAGACCTGGCACCGTGGGACGGAGAACATCTTCTTGACCAAAAGGGGGATGTGAAAGGAAATGAAATAAGCTTCAGTGGCAGAGAGATTCCAAAAGGAGCCGAGAGGTCACTCTGGTGGGCACTCTTATGCACACTTTAGACAACCCTTTTTAGGTTCTAAAGAATTGGGGTAGCTGGTGGTGGATACCTGAAACTATCAAACTACAACCCAGAACCCATGAATCTCGAAGACAGTTGTATAAAAATGTAGCTTATGAGGGGTGACAATGGGATTGGGAAAGCCATAAGGACCAAACACCACTTTGTCTAGTTTATGGATGGATGTGTAGAAAAGTAGGGGAAGGAAACAAACAGACAAAGGTACCCAGTGTTCTTTTTTACTTCAATTGCTCTTTTTCACTCTAATTATTATTCTTGTTATTTTTGTGTGTGTGCTAATGAAGGTGTCAGGGATTGATTTAGGTGATGAATGTACAACTATGTAATGGTACTGTAAACAATCGAAAGTACAATTTGTTTTGTATGACTGCGTGGTATGTGAATATATCTCAATAAAATGATGATTAAAAAAAAAAAAAACTTTATATGAATGGAAAAAAAAAAAAAAAAAAAAAAGAGTATAGCATGAGTAGAGAAGGTGGGTTTCTAAGCCTTGATGAACTACCAATGTTTAAAAGGTAGTTGAAGACTAAAACTGAAAAGGAAGAGGAAGTTCCAAAAATGAGGAGACAACGTTGTCAAATATTGTTGAGAGAGCAGATAAGATGAAAGGGTGGGGGCAATTGGAAGCTTTTGGTATCCTCAGCAAAAGCTGTTTCACTGAAATGATAGACATGGAAACCGGATTGGTTTGGCTTTTAATAGAGTACATAGAACAGGGAAATGGGTCTCCCCCGCCCACCTTTAAAATGAGACATGATGTATGATTCCTGAAAAGGTAGAAAAAGAGAGAATCCCAAACAGGGAGATTAGCCAGCTTTAATGGATAACCTTGCTATACTCTTGCAAGGGGTAGCTAGGATACGATGCGCATAGATGTAGTAAGAGAACAGATTTCACCTAAGGAAGTTGATCACCTTTCCTTCTGATGGTTTCCATTTTCCCGTGAAGTAGGAGGCAAGGTTGTCTACCAAGAGTTGGTAGAGGAATGGGAGGATTTGGGAGGTTAGAGGAGATTGGAGAACACCTTAAAATAGTCCAAGCAGAGAGTAAAAGAATGAATTGATACGAGAAATGAAATAAGATTCTCAGGCAGTCTTGAGAGCCCAGTTGAAATTTCTGTGGTGTTGGATGTGATTTTCTCTAGTAGTGCTCCGTTCCCCTGGTACAGACAGGGTTTTCTCCCTGTAAGGTGACAGTAAGGTTTATCCAGGGTTTGTATTTTGCTAGACAATAGAAATGAAAATGCCAAAGGGACAAGAGAGTTTAGATTATTTGCAAGAGTTATTTAAATGATAAACCAGGGAATCTAAGATGGATACATGGGTAAGTAAATAGATGAGACTATAATAATAGATAAGGAGATGATAGAAGTGTCAGTGATTGGTTGCCCCAATGAAGTATAAAATGGTTGTAGTGAAAAGGGACTGTTGTTAGAGATTAAGATAACTAAATTATTGATTACTAATATTGAATTATTGATTTGCGACAGTAACTCTGATTTAACAATTACCTCATTTTAATAGAGTAAGAAACTGAGGCTTTGGGAACTTTATAACTTGCCCTTGATTGCACAGCTAGTAAACAGTGAAACTGGGATTGGAAGCAAAGTTGATCTGATTCCAAAGAGTTACTGGATATAGACATAGAGTTGAAAGAAGTTTGAGCTAAATGTTGTAAAACTTCACTTGGCTCTTGATTTCTTATATCGGTAAGTGGTAACGTTAGTCACCCCAGGTTAAAGTGTCATGGTTATTAGTGACTCTTCCTTGCCTGCTATGTCTAGTCAGTCGTTCTGGCTTCTGCCTTGCATTTTCTTTTCTCACTGCTGCCTCTTCGCTTTATGCTTTTCCCTATCTTGGCAATTAAAATAAGATCACTGTTTCTCTCCCCTTCTAAATTTCTTTTACCTACTATTGCCAGATATATCTTCTTTAATTAGTATTTAAATAATCATATTCTGTTTGGCACCTTTCACTGGCTCCCTATTGCCTACAAAATAATGTTCAAACTCAGCTTGGCATTCAGTGGCGTGATTTGTCCCTAACCACCTTTCTGGTCGTATCTCCCACTATGAACCATCTATTCTGTCTCACTGTATCTGCTTTCTCTTCCTTTTCCCTTCGCCCTACCTAGAATTTCTTTCCTCTTTTGTGGCTCTTCACTTTCCAATCTAACTTCAAAATTTTACCTTTTCTGGAAAGTTTTCACTTACCACCTTAACTCCTGAGGATCATTCCCTTTCTCATGAACTCTTGGAACACTTAACCGTCTCTACTATTCCTTTGACTTGGAAGTGTTTCTCGTGCTGTTAATTTTCATGTGTGATTATTGAGGTGGAGAGAACTTTGAAGCTAAGATGAGGGCTTTGCTTTTTATATATGCTGTGTTTGGGGTTAAGGAAAATTTAATCTCTTGGTTAATGAATAATCTCTTCTTTAATAAAAGAAGACAGGGACTGACTTTTTATAAGATGGGGGGAATTATTTATCTTGGAGGCAGAGCTTAAAGAAAATGTACATGTTCTTCTCCTTTTAAAAAGAAGGTGAATGTTTTTGTGACCAGAAGTAGTAGTTATACATAGACTTACAAATAAGTAGTGTGCCTAAACCCTGTAATGTATGAATATGCTCCCACTATTAAATCCTGTTTTCTTCAGGTTTCCTAATATGGAGGGCTCCTACAGATTCCTGTAGGAATTCCTGGCAAGGCCTAGTTTACAGTTCCATAACCCAAATAAATGGGTTAATATTTTAAACTCACTCACAGCAGGGTCTGGCTCCCATTAAGCACTATGAATATGTTTTGAAGAAAATAATCAGGCATATGTTGTTGTACGTTTCATTCACCACCACGAAGTAGAGGGTGGAGCTCAGACAATAATGTGTACACATTTAGGTTCTCTTTTCTTTTGGATCTTTTTGGTACTTTTATTTTTCCGGGGAGCCAGGTGCCTAGAGTAGCATTAATGATTTTTCCTTAATTTTCATCCGTGGGCTCTCTCAGGATTAGGTGACATAGACGAGGAGGTCAAGACTAGCTGTTGTAAGCTGCTGGGATTTTTGTACTTGAAAACAAAAGTTTGCATGCATTTTTGTTTGTAACTCTTATACCATGAATAGCAGTTAATAAAATAAGTCTCTACCCTATCTCTTTTCAGTTCTAATTCTTGAGACCAGGATTGTAACCCACTTATAGTAAATTAGTGCAGGCTCTGGAGTCCCACTGCCTGGGTGTGAATCCTGATTTTACTCCTTATACGAAAGTGGATATGGGCAAGTTGTTCCTCTGTTGGTGCCACATTTTCATATGTGTAAAGTAGAGTTAATAATAGTACTTTCTGCATACATTTTACTGGGATTAAATGAGAGAGTACTTGCTGGAACAGTACCTGGCTCATCATAAATGATTAGTACGTGAGAGCTGTGGTATGATGTAGTGTGTCACGTGCACACATACATCTTGTCCCTTTAAAATATTGCTATTTTTGTGTCATTTCCTTTGTATTGTTACCCAGTCTGATTTTTGTCCCATTCCATTTTTCTTTCAGTGAAGTTTGCCAATCCTTAGTGAAACATAGCTCTGGAATAAAAGGAAGCTTACCACTACAAAAACTGCATCTGGTTTCACGAAGTATTTATCATTCACATCATCCTACCTTAAAGCTTCAAAGACCCCAGTTAAGGACATCATTTCAGCAGTTCTCTTCTCTAACTAACCTTCCTTTACGTAAATTGAGGCTTTCTCCAATTAAGTATGGCTACCAGCCACGCAGGAATTTTTGGCCAGCAAGGTTAGCTGCAAGGCTTTTAAAACTTCGATATCTCATACTAGGATCTGCTGTTGGGGGTGGCTATACAGCCAAAAAGGTGAGTTTAACTTTCTTGCTGGTTTTCCATTTATTTCAGAATGATTATTTTAATGTTTTGTAGCAGAAATCATTTTTCTTTAGTGCAGTAGAATATAATTGGATGTTTAAACATTGTTTTGTGCCTCTTGTTATATACTAGATTGTTTTAATCATGCTAATAGAAAAATGCCTTCTGATGCTTAGTTATTACGGAAGATAAAAAAAAAAAATGGCCTAGTGAAACCAGCACTGGGCTGAGAGTAGAACACTTAGGTTTGATTTTCAATTGGCCGTTTAGTGGCAGAGATAGGAAAGTTAGGTGATACACTCACATAACCACTTAGTGGCAGTTCTGGGACTAGAGCCAATGCATCCTGACGTCTAGTGTGTCTGTCTTTTATGCTACAGTGTTGTTTAAAGACAAATCATGAACACTATTTGAAATAGGAGTGTATTTTGAAATTTTACATTTTCTGTAAAGGAATATTTCCATAAAGGAATATTTAATGCTTTATATGCTTGCCTGTTAATTCATCTTTAGAGAAACTGAGACCACTTAAATTTGTTTCTTGAAAGTTTTAAACATCATACATCACTCTTTGTAGATTAACATTTTAATTAAAATTATTTTCTTGAGATTTTTTATGGCATTTAGAGCATTTGGTTGACATACTTTATTATTTTTTAGACTTTTGATCAGTGGAAAGATATGATACCTGATCTCAGTGACTATAAATGGATTGTGCCTGACATCGTGTGGGAGATTGATGAGTATATCGATTTTGGTTTGTATCATTGACAACTAAAATACTTCTAGGGTCATTTCTTTAGGAAAGAGAAGTAGTTGCATTGACATAGTTTCTTAACTGATGAGTATACTATAAACAGTTTTAATTTACTGATAAAAGTAATAGGATATCAAAGAAAAAATTCATAATAAATTATTTACTAGTCCATCACTTTAACACAGCTATTACTAGCTTTACGGAATACTTTCTTTTAATTGTACCTATTATGTGTATGTGGTTAATATTTTTGTTTCCTTTTTAAAGATTATACAGTCATGGTAAACATACATTTGGATATCTGGTATAATGTTGCCCAGAGCAGGTACGCCATATACCTAACTGTCCCCTTTTTTCTAGTCTAGTCTGTTAGTTTCCATAGTGATTTCTTCCCATTGTCAGCCACAATCCCCATTTTTCTAATAATAAATAGATGAGGAAAAAGGTATATTTGATAGCTATGATTGCCAGTAACTCATAGTGATCTTGTTAAAAGATGTTGGGATGAAATTTTTTTCTTTAGTCTCTTTTTTTAGACTTTGTCCCATTTCTTAACTTAGGTATATATGGAGGTAGAATTAATCTCTACAAGCACTTTTTCACAGGACTTTCTTAAAGATGAAACTGTACTGTGTTGACAGAGGTATTTATTTGCAAGAAAGGCATTCTTTCAAATTGTTTTGGAGATATTCATGAGAGAACTTTTTTACTTCATACATTTGTCAGTACCACCGTGTATTGGTGAGCTCCTGGATTTTGGAGCTAGACTGGACTTGATTCCTGGCTCCTCCATTTCCTTGCTGTGTGCTCCTATTCTTCATTTGTAAAATGGAGTTAATAACTTTGTAGGGATGTGTACTAATCAGGGTTTTCCAGAGAAACAGAACTGACAGAAGATATGTATATATAATATATAGATAACATAAATAAATATATTATGTAAATATAATGAGATTTATTATAAGGGATTGGCTCATGTGACTATGGGGATGGGCAAGTTCGAATTTCATAGGGCAGGCCACAAGCTGGGAATTCCATTGAAGGTGTTCAGTGAATTCACCAGAAGAAGCTGACTGCCTGAAATAGAGATGGAAATTTTTCCTTCTGACTGCTAAAGTCATCACTTCTCCTTTAAGTCCTTCAACTGATTGGATCCTTCAGTAGGATGTAATGAGAATTAAATAAGTTAATACTTTAATAGCACTTAGAATATTATCTGGCATATATTCTTATTTTGAGAATATTTATATGTTTTGGTCTTCTTTAGAGAAAATTAGGAAAAGCCGTTCCTAATTCAGAAGACCTTGTAAAGTTGGTGCCAAATTTTGACAAAATTATTGAAGGTTTGTAAAAAATAATAATAATAATAATAATTTGACCATTCTATTAATAAAGATAACAGAAATAGAATAAAAGCTTGCTTTCCGTTTTTGGATAATTATTCTTAATTGGTAATGAGTGTGAATCTTCTTAGCGATTATGAAAGGAGGACAAGATTTGAACTGGACTTTTACTGGTTCAGGCCCTGTGCTATAGGAGATGTTTTTCTCTCTTTTTGATTCTTTGCTCTTTCTTGTGACTTTCTCCCAGAAGGTACTTCTGATTTGAATCTAGTATTAACATTTTTAATACAGTATTTCTGCTTAAAGGCATTTATTTTATAAATCAGAGGTATCTCAGCCATATGTTTGAAGTCTTTTTTTTTTAAACTTAATGACTTGTAAAACACCAGAATAACACATTGCTTCACATATATTTAGTATTTGTAATAGAAACTGAAAAAATAATTTAAATGTATATACAATGCTTATTTAAATTTTATGTGAATATTTTAATTCTCAGTTACTTTTTGAGAATATGTATGTTTTTTGATCTTCTCCAGAAAAAATTAGAAAAGCCCTGCCTAATTCAGAAGACCTTGCCAAGTTGGCACCGGATTTTGACAAGATTGTTGAAAGCCTCAGCTTATTGAAGGATGTTTTTACCACAGGTAAGGAAAGACCTGTGTTTGAGCTAATTTAAAATTTCAAGAAGCACAGAGGAAAAATACTTAGATGTATTTATTTCCATATTTTAAATTAATAAAACATTTAGTAAGAATGAAAAACAGGTCATTTAAAAAAATGAACAATGTTTTGTTGCTAGTACTTTTAATCTTCATTTAACCCAATAACGTGAAAATTTATAAGAACTTAAACATGCTTGGCTTTTAGTCAGGGGGGAGATCACACGTTCTTGACAAGTAGATGAGACTTCCTTTGTGTTTGCTTTTCATAAACTTTTGGAACAAATTTAGTGATTTTTAAACAAATTTAATTTTGATGGCCCATAATGAGTAGAATTACTGTTGATTTCTGGCATATTTGCCCAAGTACTGCCCTCTTTCTCAGACATCTTTGTTTGCTCATTCCTATTAAATTTTACATTTTTATTTCCCCTTTTGCTGATTTTTCACAGGTCACAAATTGGTTAGTGAAGTCATAGGAGCTTCTGACCTACTTCTCTTGTTAGGTGTGTAAACAGACATTTTTGCTGACCTTAACATGCCTTTTAAATGCTTCTAATAAACTAGGTGCAAATAAAATTTCAGACCAAATTTATATTGCTGCTTATGCTAAATTTTAAATTCCGGAACTATATTAGGCAAACTCATTATCCTTTAGATAGGGATAATAAAATAATTCTTTTGTGGTAACACTAAAATTCCTAAATATGTGTCTGTATCATAAGAGTAAAACTATTTAAAAAGAAAATTTGCTTGGCCAAAATATTTTCTTGAAAATAGTTCTAATTATTTCTGGTCATTGAGATGAAAAGTAATTTTAGTTTGTCTCATCTGCCCTGTCATGGATGACATTTTTAATTATTTTCTTACTATCTCTGATCTGTAATGGCAGTGATTTATGGCTGAACTGTAAGTACTCTCACATAAAATAATCCTTACCAAAAATTGTTTTTTTTTATTGTTATTTCCAGTTACGTTTTTAAAAAAATAGGTTAAACGTGTGCTATAATATGGCTTTTTTTGGTGTCTTAACAGATTACCAGTAATATTACTTAAAATAAGAACACTTTTCTAAAAGTGATTTGATGCTTTGAACTTGGGTTGCTCTGAAAATCCATTCATGTTTTAATTGACTAGACATAATTTGGAATGTGGCTTAAGTTTATGATATCACAACAGAATTTAAATGGTTGCATATTTTATCTTTAAGGTTCACCTGGAGAGACAGCATTTAGAGCAACAGATCATGGATCTGAAAGTGACAAGCATTATAGAAAGGTAAGTTTAAAGGAGAAATCTTCACAAAGTTAGTCTTAAAAGATTTTAAAAATTTTTACCTTCTTGGAAGATTTTAAAATGCTGCCTCTTAGCAAATACAAAGTCATTTAAATAAACGTATCATTACTAGTTTCAGAGAAAAATGCAAGATATTACATGGCAATTCTGGAAATGTAATTAGAGAAGTCCATTTCCTTCAAATATATATTAGTTTCAAGGGCCATCTTCACTAAACGGTTTTGTTGTTAAATATATGTGGGAAAAACTGGGTTAGGCAAACCAAGCCGTCTTTATGTACTCATGTGCATTGTGAATCTCTGAGAGAAGAGTCAAGGTATTTAGGGTTTTCCAGATTTATTTAGCAGCAGAACCCTTTTTTTTATGAAATATCTTCTAGGGACTAATGTTTCATGGCATAATCTTAGAGAAAATATTAAGGGAATAGGAAATGGGTTCTTAGGAAATGAATCAGTTCTGCTACATTGATAGTCAGCAAAGTTGTCTCATTTTCAACACCTATGTGTTAACAAGGTTCATATGATATTTATAGGAGACACTAAGGTAGAATAACGTGCATTACTCTATAATCATGTTAATCTGATATTTTCTTAGTCTTTACTTTTTTCATTCTTTTGGGATTTGTAAAATAACTGATTCCTTGAAAGTTTTTAAAAACAATATCTAGGTAAGTAGATTTATGAGGAAAAAGAATTTTATGAATTTTTTAAAATAAAATATGGAATATATAACTTTTATGTTGAAGGTTACAGTTTTAATACACTGAAAGAAATAATTTTATGTTTATTTGGGGAGTAGGAAGAAGGAATAATTCTTATGTATAGGTTTCCAATTGAACTTCCAATTTGAACTTTTTACATGATAGTCCAAATTTTCACTAATTATATTCCAATTATTTTCTATTACAGTATAAAATTCTTAAATTTGCAAACCAGAAAGTGAAAAAATAAAAACTAGTGAGAAAATAGGCAAGCTATTTATTAATACTGTATATGATTTAAAGTGGTTTTTTGGGAGAAAATACATTTCAAAGTATTTTTTTCTTTTGTCTTTTTACTTGGATTTTTGGAGAAAAAATTATTTTAACCAGGGACAGCCATGCTAATGAGGAGAAAAAATTGAATAGGAAATTAGCCGAATTTGCACAACTTGTGTTGAGCCAAGGCCATGGCCCTAAAGCAGGCAAACTTAATGTGCAGAAAGGAAAAATCTAGCTATGGAGAAGGAACTTAGGTAAATGTATGGGAGCATGGCTCTTTGAGTGAAAAGGTTTCTTGTTGCTTAGATGAGTTAAGGGGTCCTGCTTCTTTCCTCTTCTTTGATGTGGCCTAGGATCACTTTGGTGAATAAGAAACCTGTTTCAGGGCCTAACTTAGAGAATTCCCTTAACACCGTGCAAGGGTGATGAGTGAATAGATGACAAGGAACTCTGCAATACAGGAGAAGCAAGAAATGAATCTCTAGGAATTTAATTATATTTATAGAATTTATTTTTATGCAGTAGACATAAAAGCAAATTTAGTGTTCTATGTAATAATTTACTTCTTTCCTATTTGAAGATAAATGTCTTCATAGACTTCCCTTTTAACTTTTTCTTCATTTATATTAATTATTTTATCCATTAAAAACTTGTTTTTTTTTCCGACTATTTGTTGTACATTTTAAATCTAGAGTTGTCATTAAGCTACTTTGATACAGGTTAAGTCAAAATGCAGCAAATGCTGGTAGAAAAATTTACTGTGCAGAAAAAAGTATCTCCAATTCTAAATGATGGTTTTAAATTCCATTAATATGTAGTGTTTTCAGGGCTTGACTGTGATGCATAAGAATAATGAGCTACTCAGAGTAGATGCAGATAAACTGACTGATTTTAAGAGACTTCTGTGCAGATTAATGGTTGAATGTAAGCAAGCAAAGAGAGACCTTAGCAGTAGCCTTTTGAAATCACTTCTGAAACATTGTTTAAAATGGTCCTTTTAAAAATTTGGGTAATAATCAGAGGTGGTAGGAAGGTATTCAGGGTTTAGCTGGTACCTTTATGATTGGTTCAGTCTGGTAACAGAGAGCCTCAGATTTAAAATAGTATTTAGGGAACTGAAGCAGTCATGCCTTCACTTAATAGTTGTCTGGCTTGTACCAATATTTCTGGCTAGACTTCTAGAAATGTAAAAGTAAATGTGAATCAAAATTTTTTAAAAGTAGTAATTGGAGGACAGTTTTAGAAACTAGAACTTTAAAAAAAATGTTTGCCCTTTTTACTAGGAGAAAACATCTAAAAAGGACTGTCAGGTAGGTGAATCAGATTCAAAATCAGTTGAAGTGAAAGTGACTGGAGTTGAGGGATGCACAAATGCCCACTAGTTTGACTTGAATCTTATAAAATGAGCAACACGATGAACTGGTTGATTACCTGTGAATCCCAGCCTGGGGTCACTAAACTGTTTGTAATAGAGGTCTGCTAGCTACTTTCATAATTTGAAAAGACAGAAGTCTACAAAAAAGCATATATTTCCACATAATGCTGCACAGGCTAATTGAACATCACGTTTTTTGTTGTTAACTGGAGCCATATCCATTCCATTTTTGGACGTGTGTTATTTATATGATTCAAATTAAAAGTTCTGATATATATCTTTGATTTAAAAACGGAAAAAAAAATACTAAAACCACTTCCTAATAAAATTTTTTGTTGTTGTTAATCAAAATCTTTGAAACATGTGTCTACTGGAGAAAACAATTAGAAAGAGCCCTTGGTGTGAACTGGATAACATTCTTGAGACCTGGATACTTTTCGGAATGATCTGAAGACAGATTAGCATCTGGGCTGGTGAGCCTATTTTAGTGTATTAATGGACTCATCCAATTTGTAAATAAGCAGATTTCTGTATATCAATCATAATTTATAGAAATGACAAAACTGCTTAGTATATCTCCTTGATTAGATTCTGTAAGATTGTCATATTCTAGTGAAAATTAATTTGCAAAATGAGACATTATATTATCTGTGCTTTTTTCCAATAATGTTTCTGATTCTTTATAAACATCTCACAGAGAAATAAAGAATATAGTCATTCTGAAGGTAATAAGCACATTTATAATTTGTAGAAAATACTTGAAACACTTTTTAAAAATTGAAATCATGGAAAGTGTTATAAATGTAATTGTTAAAAGGCAATACATTGATACTCTTCCTTCCAACATGTTAGTGTGTTGGGGATTGAATGTTATCCCCCATAAAACGCACGTTCAGCTCCCAATCCTTGGTCCTCTGGGTGTGAACCCATTTGTGAATAGGACCTTTGAAGATGTTACTAGTTGAGGTGTGTTCAAATTGAATGAGAGTTGGCCTTAATCCAATATGACTGAAGTCCATATAAGCAAAGGAGATTGGGCACAGAAGAAGCCACAGGAAGCAGCCAGAAGCTGGAAGTCGGTGGTACCTGGAACAGAAAGGTGAAGATGCCACCATGTGTGATGGAAAAGCTAAGGAACCCCAAAGATTGCCGGCCAGTCAGAAGATAACCAATCGTGGGAGGAAGCAAACCTTCTAGCTTCTGAAACCTTGAACCAATAAATCCATTATTGTTAAGCCAACACATTGTATGGTATTTATTTTAGCAGGTAGGAAACTAAAGTAGTTTTTGGTACCAGAAAATGGGATGCTGCTATGACAAATACCCCAAAATGTGGAAACCACTTTGTAATTGGGTAATGGGTAGAGGCTGGAAGAATTGTGAGGTGCTTGATAGGAAAAGGCTAGAATGCTTCGACGAGACTGTTGGTAGAAATATAGACATTAAAGGTACCTACAGTGAGATTTTAGAAGGCAATGACGATTGGGTTATTGGAAACTAGAGAAAGGGGATCCTTATTATAAAGTGGCAGAGACCTTGGTGAAACTGTGTTCTGATTTTGGATGGAACACAGAACTTGCCAGCTATGAACTTGGATATTGGGCTGAGGAGATTTTCAAGCTGAGTGTGGAAGGTGCAGCCTCATTTCTCTTTGCAGCTTATAGTAAAAATGCAAGAGGGAGAGGTAAACCGAAAACTGAACTGTTAAAAGAATTCAGAAATTGATGATTTTAAAAATTCTCAGCCCATCCATATAGTGTGCGCTGAGACTGGGGCCAGATGTGACTCTATAGAAACCTCCCTGTGCATTCAGGGGGTGAGTCCTCAGAGAACAGGGTTCCACGTGAAGGTTTAACTGAACAACCCTTTTTTAAAAAGGGTGTACCAGGAGGAGCTAAGATGGCGGCATAGAGAGGAATGGAAGACTGTTAGTCCGCCCGGGAACAATTCATAAATGACCAAAAAACTAGTAAATAACCTGGAATAACTGCGGGGAGACAAATGTGACTGTCCACTCATTATCCAGCAACCTGAATTGGGAGGAATGCCCGAGATCGCAGCATAGAATCTGTAAGTAAAACTGTGGACCCACGCTGAGAGCCGAGAGCCAAGAGCCCCTCCCTCACGGAAGCCTCGTGCTGCTAGAAAGCAGCACTCTCTCAGCCCAGCTCCAAGTGGGGTTTTAATGTTAACTGCTCAATACAGACAGCGAATCCTCAACAAGCAGACAGAGGCTTTTAGGGACAACTGACCTTGGAAGAGTCAGGGGACATATCTGTCTCAGGACGGGGAGCCCAGAGGATCAGGTGCTATCTCTGGCTGACGGGTGAACCCGGGAGCTTTTCCGTCCTTTTCTCTGTGGAGAAAACCTCAGCCTGCAGTGCTTTGCAGTAAAGACAGCCTCAGCCATTTTAAAATCAAAACACTTTGATCAGCAGAGTCAGAGAAACAAAGAACTTACTGATATGCAGATGACCTCTCTGGAGGGAGCATAGCTTGCGAAGAGGAAAGGGAGGGGCCCAGCTCTACTGCCTTTCCGGAGCCAGACCCCAAAGCCTGGGAGAGGAGAGCCACAGGCCACACCCTCTTACACAGGCAGTGACAAGCTGACAGGTGCACCTGGGGGGCAGAAAAGCATAGATGTATGAATCTTCTAAGAAGAACCATCAGGGAAACCAGATACTGAATATTTCCTCCTCCTGTGACCTGAGCCTGTTCTCGTCTGGGAAAACCTGATTGGGGTGGCCTAGGAGGTCAGATGCCTAGACAACAGCAAATTACAACCTACACTAAGAACAACAAAGCTAGGGCCCAGTCAAAGGAACAAACGTACACTTCAACTGAAATACAGGAATTTAAACAACTAATGCTAAATCAATTCAAAAAGTTTAGAGAAGATTTGGCAAAAGAGATAGAGGCTGTAAAGAAAACACTGGGCATATATACAGCAGAAATCAGAAGTTCAAAAAAACAACTAGTAGAATCTATGGAAATGAAAGGCACAACACAAGAGACGAAAGACACAATGGAAACATACAACAGCAGATCTCAAGAGGCAGAAGAAAACACTCAAGAACTGGAGAACAAAACACCTGAAAGCCTACACGCAAAGGAGCAGATGGAGAAAAGAATGAAAAAATATGAGCAATGTCTCCGGGAACTTAAAGATGAAACAAAGTACAAGAATGTACGTATCATTGCTGTCCCAGAAGGAGAAGAGAAGGGAAAAGGGGCAGAGGCAATAATAGAGGAAATAATCAATGAAAATGTCCCATCTCTTAGGAAAGACATAAAATTACAGATCCAAGAAGCGCAGCATGCTCCAAACAGAATAGATCTGAATAGGCCTACGCCAAGACACTTAATAATCAGATTATCAAATGTCAGAGACAAAGAGAGAATCCTGAAAGCAGCAAGAGAAAAGCAATCCATCACATACAAAGGAAGCTTAAGAAGACTATGTGCGGATCTCAGCAGAAACTATGGAGGCAAGAAGGAAGTGGTGTGATGTATTTAAGATACTGAAAGAGAAAAACCGCCAACCAAGAATCCTATATCCAGCAAAGCTGTCCTTCAAATATGAGGGAGAGCTCAAAATATTTTCCGACAGACACAGAGAGACTTTGTGAACAAGATACCCGCTCTACAGGAAATACTAAAGGGAGCACTACAGAGTGATAGGAGAAGACAAGAGTGCATGGTTTGGAACACAGTTTTGGAAGATGGTAGCACAGCAGTGTACACTGAACAAAAATAACTATGAATACAGTTGAGAGAGGAAGGTTGGGAGCATGTGAGACACCAGAAGAAAGGAGGAAGGATAAAGAATGGGACTGTGTAACTTGGTGAAATCTAGAGTGTTCAACAATTGTGATAAAATGTACAAATATGTTCTTTTACAAGGGAGAACAAGCAAATGTCAACCTTGCAAGGTGTTAAAAATGGGGGGGCATTGGGGGAGGGGTGCAATCAATGTAAACTAGAGACTGTAACTAACAATCATTGTATTATGCTTCCTTTAATGAAACAAAGGCAGTATACGAAGGTAAATGCAGATGGTGGGGTTAGGGGAGGCATGTTAGACACTTGACATTGGTGGTGTTGTCTGACTGTTTACTCTACTTTGATTTAAGGTTACTTTTCCTTTGGCTACTTCCTAGCTGTCATTTTTTTTCCTCTTTCTTTTGCCTCTCTACCTTCTTTGACTCCCTCCTGCCTTGTGGAAAAAATGTAGATGCCCTTATATAGATAGTGATGAAGGTGGTGAACGCATAAATACGTGACCATACAGAGAACTATCGATTGTTTACTTAGGATGGAATGTATGGTGTGTGAACAAAACCATCTTAAAAAAAAAAAAAAAAAAAGGGTTGATGACAAAACCACAAGGGCAATATACTGAGTGGAATAAGCCAGACACGTAAGGACAGATATTGCAGGGTCTCACTGATAAGAACTAATTATAATATGTAAACTCATAGACATGAAATATAAGGTACCAAGATATAGGACAAGGCTTAAGAATGGGGAGTGGTTGCTTAGTATGAGCAGAATGTTCAACTAGGATGAACTTAAATGTTTGGAAATGAACAGAGGTATTGGTAGCAAGATGTGAGAATAACTAACAGTGCCGAATGGCACATGAATGAGGTGGAAAGGGGAAGCTCAGAGTCATATATGTCACCGGAAGAAAAGTTGGAGGTCAAAAGATGGGAATGTATAAAACTGAATCCTATGGTGGGCAATGTCCATGATTAACTGTACGAATATTAGAAAACTCTTCCATGAACCAGAACAAATGTGTGACAGTACAACTAGAAGTTAATAATAGAGGGGCATATAGGGAAGAAATATATACCTATTGCAAACTATATACTACAGTTAGTAGTATTTCAGCATTGTTTCATAAACAGTAACAAATGTACTATACCAACGCTACGAGTCAACAATTGAGGGGGGTTGGTTAGGGGTATGGGAGGATTTGAGTATCCTTTTTTTTTTTTCTTTTTCTTTTATTTTTCTTTCTTCATCTTTCACTTTATTTCTTGTCTGGAGTGATGAAAAGTTTCTAAAAATTGAACAAAAATTAAGTGTGGTGATGGTTGCACAGCTGTATGAGGGTACCAGGGGCAACTGATTGTACTCTTTGGATCTTTGGATAATTGTATGTTATCTGAACAATCTCAATAAAAATTGAGATTGAAAAAAAAAAGGGTGTACCAGAACATGGATCCAGTCAGTCATTCCAGGGGAAGTCAGGATTGGAAATGCAGTTGTCTGATGGTTTGGACCCCCTTTAACTGCCTGCATAGCCATCAAGGTTTTAGTGCAAATTGTGTGAGTAGATCCAGTACCAGCCTGGAGTAAAAGGAACAGAGAAGGGATAAATCAAAGAAAAAAAAGACTTCAAAGGCAGAACCATTGAAGCATAAGTCTGGACAAAAATGGTCTCCCTAAGCCAAGAGAGTGGACCTACCCACTGCGTGGAAAGGGTATACTTGGAAGGGGCAGGCCATCTGCCCCAGTGTTTAGAGGGGGCAGGCCTTGCACCCCATCATTCATGGATAGTGGGCCACCCCAGTGCCCAGAGAGGATAGGGCCTATGCCCTGGTGTTCATGGAGAGCCAACCCGATGCTCATAGTGGGGCCCACACCTGTTCAGGGGAGCATTACCACCATGCAAGGACTCAGGAAGGATGGGGCTGCCGCTATAGCAGGCCTGGAGATGCTGTCAGACCTTGAAATCTAATGGAGTTTGCAATCCTGGGACCTGGGATCCCTGTTTTCCTTCCTATTTCTCCCTTCTGGAATGGTAGTGTCTATCCTCTGCCTGTCCCACCACTGTGTATTGGAAGCAGATAACTTGTTTTCTAGGTCCATCAGTTAGAGAGGAATTTGCCTAGGACAGACTAATTTTGATGAGGCTTTGTTTAGCATTCCTCTAAATGGTGTAAGGCTTTTGGGATGTTGTGATTGAATGAATGTATTTTGCATGTGGGGAAAACATGTCTTTTTTGGGGTCTAGAGGGCGGACTGTTGGGGATTGAGTCATGCCTCCCACAAAAGGCATGTTAACCTGCAAACCCTGTAGACAACCCATTTGTAAATAGGACCTTTGAAGTTATTATTAGTTGAGGTGTGCCCAAACTGAATAAGGATGGGCCTTAATCCAAAATGGGTGAAGTCCTTGTAAGTAAAGGAAATTGGACATGGAAGAAGGAGCAGCCAGAAGCCATAAGTCACCAGAATTTGGAAGAGAAAGGAGGAGATGCTACTGTGTGCATTGCTGTGTGACAGAAAAGCTAAGGGACCCCAAAGATTGCTGGCCATCCAGAAGATACCAATTCCAGGAGGAAACAAGCCTTCTAGCTTCTGAAACCATAAGCCAATAAATTCCTGTTTTTAAGCGAATCCATTGTATAGTATTTGTTTTAGCAGCTAGGAAACTAAGACATAGTTTTATTATAATTTTTATGACATTACTTATGTTGTACTTCCTAGCTGAAATATCTTTTCCTTTTTCTTCTACCTGCCTAATTTCCACTCATCCCTAAAGTTCAGCTCAGTTGTTACTTTCCTGAAACATTCCATAACTATTTTAGTTCCATTAATTACATCCTTCTTAACTTTTAAAACACTCACCATCTGAAACACTGTTTTCTTTGGCTTGCATTCTTATGATTTAACGGGCCATGTCTGTCACTACTTCTCTGTCTTCAGAGTACCTAAGATAGTGTTGAACTCTTAATAAAATAAACTGGTTGATTGATTTAATTCAGTAGAAGAAAAGCTAATTTAAATAAATTTGGTTGATGCCAACAAGGGGTGGGCACACAGGTTTTTGTAATATGTCTTTTTGCTTGGTCTTCATATTTGGCAGTTATTGGGGAGAACAAGAATGCGAATGTAGTACATGTACTGGGTATTCTGAATTGTAACAAAGCAGTGTTGCTTAAACAGGATTGTACTTTTCTGGAATTTTTCATGCAACAAATCTATAGTAATTGTGTGGCAAAATTAAATTCTTACCACCAACACCATCAAATAACCACAAGTTCAGGGAATTCTTAAAATTTCCTGAGCCGCTAGCAACTATACTTGGTTAGATTCTTGATCAGGAAACCAGGCTGCCTGCTTTCCAGAGTGCGGTAGATGAGGAAGCAAAGTGATCAGAAGAAAAGCTGGGAAGATACGCGTGAGGGAGAATGGAATGGCAAAACAGGCAACCCTATTTTAGTCTCTAATGATAGGCACACTGCAGTTTTATGTCATTCAGTAAGCATTAAATGAATTTTTACTGTGTATATAACACAGTGTTTAGATAGCAATTTAGAACAGAGGACATTTGGTAGAAAATGTATTATTGGTAATAACTGTTGGTTATAGTTGGACTGTTTTGTTTATTTCTTGAAATTGTTATTTGTAGAAATTGTCCAAATAGTAAAATAGGATATGATATTTCTGGATTGAAGCAGGTTAAATGATCCAAGTGGAAAGACCCTTAATAAATACTCTTCAATTGGCTATAAATATCTTAAACAGTTATGTATTGTTGGGATGAAGAACTTTGGAAGAATAGTGCTAATCAAGTAGCAGAATTATTCAAACTTTAAAAAATAGTTTGGTGCTTAGGAATATTTTTAAATGGAAAGAGAAAGAAGTCTTCACTTTCATAAAGCCCTTTTGCTAGACCAAAATTACTTTTAAAACTTCTAAAGTAGGGGTTGGCAAACTTTTCCTTAAAAGGCCAGAGAGTAAATATTTTAGGCTTGTAGGCCATAAGGTCTCTGTTGATTACTCAGCCAGCCCACCATAGTGGAACTTCTGCTCTAAAGGGTAATTTAAATATACCTTCCAGTATATTGTAGCATCATCATTTTCTCCTTATAAATGTAGACTGAACCTGATAGATCAAAGGCACTTTCAAAAAAATGAGATCCTATTACAGGTTAGAATCAAATACAGACTTTGGAGTCATACTGCTTGGGTTCAGAACCTGGCCTTTCTACTTTCAAAGCTGTATGACCTTCGACAAGTTACTTGGTTTCTCTGAGCTGGTTTCTTCTGTAAAAGGGGGAAACCCAACCTTTTAGAGCTGTTGTAAGGATTAAGTCAAGTCTTTTAGCGTAAGACCTGGCATATAATAAACACTAAACAATGTTGGCTATTAGGTTGATGATGTCAATCATCATTATCTTACCCTTTGAATTATTGTGTGAATTTACAGTATATTAACATTATTTGATTAATTCCTTCCTCTCACTTTTCTTCCTCTCACCTCTATGGGGTCTGTTCTGGGGATTGTGAAAAATGGATTAGTTGGGGTTGATGTGTAGCTTATTTACAGATAAGCATTTCTTAAGAAACCCGATTTGGATTTCATGCTATGAAGTTCAAATGTGCATTATTGGGTAAAAGTAGGTTGTAATTTGATTTATTCAAGTAACAAACATGTGCCGAGCCCTATTTTAGGCACTAAGTATAAAAATGAACACAATGTAGGCCTCACTCTGTTGTAAATTCTCAAAATACAGTTTAAAACACAGCATTTTAAAGCATTAACAGATGAGTGACTTCTAATATTTCAAGATGTTCTTTAAAATCTTCTCCACCAAACTGAGTTATTAACTTTTAGATTTTTCAGTTGGTATTTTGGTTTTTGGAGTTATCAGTTTTCTTGATCAGACGTTATAATTTTTTTTTTTTAATCTTCATTTTATTGAGATATATTCACATACCACGCAGTCATACAAAACAAATCGTACTTTCGATTGTTTACAGTACCATTACATAGTGGTACATTCATCACCCAAATCAATCCCTGACACCTTCATTAGCACACACACAAAAATAACAAGAATAATAATTAGAGTGAAAAAGAGCAATTGAAGTAAAAAAGAACACTGGGTACCTTTGTTTGTTTGTTTCCTTCCCCTATTTTTCTACTCATCCATCCATAAACTAGACAAAGTGGAGTGTGGTCCTTATGGCTTTCCCAATCCCACTGTCACCCCTCATAAGCTACATTTTTATACAACTGTCTTCGAGATTCATGGGTTCTGGGTTGTAGTTTGATAGTTTCAGGTATCCACCACCAGCTACCCCAATTCTTTAGAACCTAAAAAGGGTTGTCTAAAGTGTGCATAAGAGTGCCCACCAGAGTGACCTCTCGGCTCGTTTTGGAATCTCTCTGCCACTGAAGCTTATTTCATTTCCTTTCACATCCCCCTTTTGGTCAAGAAGATGTTCTCCGTCCCACGATGCCAGGTCTGCATTCCTCCCCGGGAGTCGTATTCCACGTTGCCAGGGAGATTCACTCCCCTGGGTGTCTGATCCCACGTAGGGGGGAGAGCAGTGATTTCACCTTTCAAGTTGGCTTAGCTAGAGAGACAGGGCCACATCTGAGCAACAAAGAGGCATTCGGGAGGAGGCTCTTAGGCACAACCATAGGGAGGCCTAGCCTCTCCTTTGCAGCAACTGTCTTCCCAAGGGTAAAACCTGTGGTAGAGGGCTCAACCCATCAAACCACCAGTCCCCTATGTCTGTGGTCATGTTAGCAACCATGGAGGTGGGGTAGTCGAATACCCCTGCATTCTCCACAGGCTCCTCAAGGGGCACTACATCTTTTTTTTTTCCTTGTTTTTCTTTTTTTTTTTTTTTAACTTTCCCTTCTTTTTTAAATCAACTGTATGAAAGAAAAGTTAAAAAGAAAACAAACATACAATAAAAGAACATTTCAAAGAGACCATAAAAAGGGAGTAAGAAAAAGACAACTAACCTAAGGTAACTGCTTAACTTCCAACATGTTCCTACTTTACCCCAAGAAAGTTACCTAATATAGCAACATTTCTGTGAACTTGCTCCTACTATATCCATCAGAAATTAACAGACCATAGTCATTCCTGGGCATCCCCAGAACGTTAAATAGCTTATCTGTTCTTCTTGGATTATTGTTCCCCCTTCCTTAATTGCTCTCTATTGCCAGTTCCCCTACATTCTACATTATAAACCATTTGTTTTACATTTTTCAAAGTTCACATTAGTGGTAGCATACAATATTTCTCTTTTTGTGCCTGGCTTATTTCGCTCAGCATTATGTCTTCAAGGTTCATCCATGTTGTCATATGTTTCACCAGATCGTTCCTTCTTACTGCCGCGTAGTATTCCATCGTGTGTATATACCACATTTTATTTATCCACTCATCTGTTGAAGGACATTTGGGTTGTTTCCATCTCTTGGCAGTTGTGAATAATGCTGCTATGAACATTGGCGTGCAGATACCTGTTCGTGTCACTGCTTTCCGATCTTCCGGGTATATACCGAGAAGTGCAATCGCTGGATCGAATGGTAACTCTATATCTAGTTTTCTAAGGAACTGCCAGACTGACTTCCAGAGTGGCTGAACCATTATACAGTCCCACCAACAATGAATAAGAGTTCCAATTTCTCCACATCCCCTCCAGCATTTGTAGTTTCCTGTTTGTTTAATGGCAGCCATTCTAACCGGTGTTAGATGGTATCTCATTGTGGTCTTAATTTGCATCTCTCTAATAGCTAGTGAAGCTGAACATTTTTTCATGTGTTTCTTGGCCATTTGTATTTCCTCTTCAGAGAACTGTCTTTTCATATCTTTTGCCCATTTTATAATTGGGCCGACTGTACTATTGTCATTGAGTTGTAGGATTTCTTTATATATGCAAGATATCAGTCTTTTGTCAGATACATGGTTTCCAAAAATTTTTTCCCATTGAGTTGGCTGCCTCTTTACCTTTTTGAGAAATTCCTTTGAGGTGCAGAAACTTCTAAGTTTGAGGAGTTCCCATTTATCTATTTTCTCTTTTGTTGCTTGTGCTTTGGGTGTAAAGTCTAGGAAGTGGCCGCCTAATACAAGGTCTTGAAGATGTTTTCCTACATTATCTTCTAGGAGTTTTATGGTACTTTCTTTTATATTGAGATCTTTGGTCCATTTTGAGTTAATTTAGACGTTATAATTTTTTAAAGACTGAGAACATTGTACATGAAATATCAGACTAAGAGAACTTCAGTGTCAAAATAACAGTAGCCAGGATGTTTAGAGGGTATATCATCTATAGTTGTTACCAATGTGGCTATTTATGTGCTGAGATTCTTGAGAGAAAAAATGTCCTAGCTTGGGAAAATATTTATTGGAAAAAATGTATTTTATACATCTAAGAAGTATATAATTGTACAGTGGGTACATGTATTTCTTCCTCCTCCTTATTCCATATAACCTTAGGTTCTAAGTTTTATAGCCCGTCACTTCATATGTAGGGTAAGATTTGATGCCTATAATTATCTCCAAGGTAACCTCCTTAAGTCATGTAATACAGAGTAAGTAGCTTTTTGTGTGTCTAATTCTTGTTTTCTTCCTGCTTTTTTCAGGAGGTAACAGTTAATTTCAACTATCATCACATTACAGTGCATCAGTAACAGAGTTGGAAGGAAAGTGAAGTGTCACTAGAAAAAGGGTGTTTTCTTGTTACATAAGAGATATTAGCGTATTTACTATACAATTGTGTATGGATGCAAGTAGTTAATTAGGGAGAGGTATTTGAGCTATAAATAAAAAAAGAATTATGTGCCTTATAGACCAGCACATTAAGAAATGTGGAATATTTTCCTCCTGTTGTGGCATTTTATAAATTAGAATACTGATGGTATGTTAAAGCAGGTACACTATTATATAATGAAAGTATAAGCCAACTTGGGAAACTTTTAAAAGAACTGTTTTGAGAATCTAAATTATTGGATGAGTAGAAATGATATGGTAAATAACCAAAGGAATAAAAATAAGATGGGTAACTTTTCTTTCTGCTTGATGAAAAGCGATAGCATAAATTATTATGCAAATGATGAGGGTAGTAAGATAATTGACATTGTCTTTCTTTGATAGTTTTATCAGTGATCGTAGAACTGATTTATTTAATAGACATGTTTTTAAAGATGACTGTAGAGTTTTAAAAATACATTTTGTACTATTGAATCTGTAAACAAATATTGAAGTTTCAATTATGTGCACTTTCTCTTTTTGACAGTTTTATCCTTTGATCAAGTCAGTTAGTTCATTTATTGCCGAATGTTGATGGTGATAGTAGTCTAATGTGTTAAAACTGAGTATCAAACCAAAAAGTCTCCAAAATTTTATATTGTGTTAATATTTTTTCTTAATTTAAAATGCTTTGCTATAATACTAACTATTCTGTTTATATTCTTCTCTGGAAAATGTTTATGTTTATTTAAGTTTTTGGGTTATATAAGGTGAACGAGGTAGATAGTTCACCCAGCCTCTGGGTGAATCTGCTAATTAAATTTTGACTGTAATGTTGACCAGTATTTTTTTTAAAGACTTTCTAATTTTGCTATCGAAATAAAATAGTGAAGGGAGTCATTTATAAAGTTCTGAAACTGTTTCAAACTCATTCTTTTAGGAAGTATTAGGTTTCCTAACACTTTTCGTTTTTATAATTTGGTAAAAATTTTCCTATTGTTCTCCCAGAACACCATTCTTGACCCAGTTGAATGGTCTCATTCATTGGAACTTTGCCTTTTTTGGATTTCTAATTGAGAGAATATTGGGTTTGTGATATTGTCAATTTTTACTTGCCTTCTCCATCTTCCCTTCCTCCACGTTTCTAGATTGATTATCTCATTGCCCAGCAATTAAAAATAGTGTATCAGAAAATGACATGCATTTTAGTAACATGCCACATATGAATATGTTGTGATAAAAATTGTACCAGTTTAATATTTAATGATTATTAAGTTGAATGAATTTTAAACATACGGAAAGTAATTATTTTGTGCTTAGGTACAAAATGGTTTTTGTTTTACTTTTAATTTTCATAATAACTTGATTGTCTCCATATCTTAATCATGTTCTTTTATAATGCTTTTGGTTTAATAATTGATGTGGACTCTGTTTATTTTCAGGGGCTATTTCTATTTAATGTAAAAACAGCTGGTAAAAAGTGAAAATTCAACCAGACTAGTTCTTTGAAGTTATATAAAGTTAAAACAGTCTAAAACATTATTTTTTAATTTACAGGAAACCCTTAAATTTTTGTGAAACAAGCCATATGCAAAGGTACATAGGGTATATGAATTAATGTAAATCCTTGATTAATTTGATGCTAGAAAACTCAAATTAATGAGGGTTTTGAGGAACTGTCATCTTTAATTGAACAAGTCAGATAACAAGGAAAAATATTTAAGAATTTAATAAGTAATTAAGCTGTTTACTATTTACTTAAACGCAAGAAAGCAATCCAGTTTCTAGCTTTAAACCACATTCAACCAAATCCCTTATACCTTATGTGTCCTCCCTTCAGTTTGTGGGCATTATGGTTGAGAATAAAGATTCAGGCCTGCAAGATCAACAGTGTTCTTAAAAAATGAGTTTTTTTTCCTCCATATTATCAAGTCAGGAGCATGCACTAGTACATATTAGCAAATAAAAAAAATAAGAGTTGAAATATTGGTTTTTTTTATATTCCACTTACCAGGAAATTTAACTACAGTGCTGCCTTCCTTGAGCATTCCAGTTAGTCTAGACTTTACTGTACTTTGATATTATATTCCTGTCTCATTTAATTCAGCAGACTCACTTATTATCGAATTTCCTTTTTCACTTTTTAAAAACTATGCTGTTTCACTTTTCTGAAACATCTAATTTTACAGAGGAGGAAAAATGGAAATGTAATACAGAGCCAAAATTGTTTATTGGCTCTCAAGGTATATAAATGAGTTTCCGTTTTTATTATAAACTATCCATTCTTCCCTATCTTACATCTTTTCCTTTGTTTTGCCCTTTGGTTTAACATTGTTCTCCTCCCCAATTTTCCTCTTCTCATTGTAAACTCATGGCAGGGTCTGCTTGGTGAGCTCATTCTCTTACAACAGCAAATTCAAGAGCATGAAGAAGAAGCACGCAGAGCTGCTGGCCAATATAGCACAAGCTATGCCCAACAGAAACGAAAGGTGATGGATGGTTTAAGGGGGCTACTGATGTGTTCACATTTGATCAGCCATTTCTACCAAGATTTCATGTTGCTTTAACCCGTTCATGGACTCCAATTATTAGAAATTGTTTTTGATACAGTAAAAATAAAAAAGATACATAACATAAAAGATGCAGCTTTCCTGGAGTAGGTAGTGTAAGCAAATCCCCAAATAATAAGGCTCTCAGGGTCCATGGATTTGAGTTTAAGGGTGGACTTAATGAATTGCTGTTTATTACTTGGTCCAGTTATTAAGTCACCTTAGGCTTATAGCCAACTTATCTACTTACTTATTCTCCAGGTTTTCATTTCTAAAATGAAAAGGATTACCCTGATTGACCAATTTAAATTATTTAAAGCATGAAACAAATTTATTTGTTTTAGCTAAAATGTATCACTAGGGAACATTCATATTTCTTATGGAAGAAAAATATTTTGATTTAACTTTTGGGCAGAGAAGTATAGTTCTTATACTTCTTAATAAACTCATTGCATAAAGATTTTCATTTTTATCAGTGTGGTCAGTGTCAAAAACATTTTCACCTTGGACTACTGAGGGGTTGAAACATTGGATATATCGTATAGTACTGATCAGTAAAGAGCATATTCTAATAAAAGTCAGCATAAATCTATAAAAATATTTGGTTATTGGTGCAGATAAGAGGTCTTAAAAAATTTGCTTTTGACTGTTAGGTAATCCCACAGTGTGTATCCCAAGGTTAATGTTCTGAGGACTCTTGGTTGAAATGAAATGGATGCAATTATTTTAAAGTTACATTCTGAGATCTTGAGATCACCTAATTATGTTGCATGTATTAGATCAAGAAAATTTTAGTTATGTATGAACTTTCGCTCAAGAAAAAATAGTCATATATTTAATTACCTTCCTGTAGGTTCTGATATTTAAATCAACCATATTACAGGTACTGATTCAGTGCAATAATTCTGCTTGTTAACCTTATCCCATTTGGTGGTGGTGAACACTTGAGAGTATTCATCATAGTTCCATTTATTTTTTTTAGTGTCACTTCCTGGCTTTTCTCAATTCCATGGCTGTGGAATCAACTCCTGGATATTGTTTAGCTTTCAGTAAATGAATAACATAGGTGGAAATAAAAAAGAATGTTATATTTTTCTCCTTTGTTTAAATTAAAGTGGATGTGTTAAGCCAAGGAAGGATTTATTTTTACTGGTACTTTAGCATTCTCGGTTCTGCATACTGGCAAGGGTACCATTTAAATATTGTAACAAAGTTTCTTCTTAGACTGACAGTTGAACAAGAACCATCCATACCTTAGCTTTATTACAGTAGGAAGAGAAGTAGTATGTTCTGGAAATATAGCTAGAAATATGAATAGAGCTCTAGTTACAAGTTGTTCTTAGGGTTTTTTGGTTTGTTTGTTTTCCATAAAAAGTAATTTTGAAGAGTCCTAAGACCTGCCATTTTAAGATTCTAAGGTATGGTTTTAAAATATTGACATGCTTTTGGATCTCACAATCAAGGGATATTAATAACAAACCAGTTGTTTTTCTTACTTGCCAAAAGTTAGTGTTCATTTTAGGTTTACTAGTCTTTATTCAGGCTTAGAGTTATTACTCCTACTTCTCATTTTAGAATAGTCTTATATTTAAGTGGGTTATCCACTTAACCCTTTTGTGCTTCACTTTCCCATCTGTGAAACAGAGACTGCATGACTGTATTTAGTTACACTTAGTGGAGCACCAAACAAGGGTTGTTCCTGCTCACTTTGGAAGGTAAATAGGGCTTTAAAGACAGTTTATGCTCTTTTATAACGAAATCATCCCCCTTTTTATCCTAAGGCAGTTTCCTTACTATATCCTACCCTATTCCCCCTTATAGCCAATAGAGATGAGTTTCAGTCCCTCGCTGTCATAAATGATCAAAATCCTAATTCATGTGATTTTTACCATTCCTGGCTTTTGGGGTTTACTTGAGGTACAAAACTACAGGTACTTTTTGTACTTTTCAATCATTCTTTCTTTTTCTGTAACCTTCTTGAAAATATAAGTAGGTCTTCATTTTTTTAAGATCTTATTAGTAGCAGCTAATTTTCCCTCTATCTCCTGAGCAAAAGGGCTTGAGCAGAGACAGATTAAAACTGCCATTGGTAGTTTTCCCTCCTATGGATATGTACACACACAGAGAAGTTTTTGAAATTAGTTTTTTATTTACGTATTTTGGTATTTCAGAATAGCCATTATGGCTTCATTGGAAGAAATTCTTAAAATTTTAAATTTAAACAGTCAGGCTTGGTTTTGTGAGGAGCTAGTAAAGATTTTTCTCTTTCAGCTTTAGCTTGTTTCTGCGGAGGATTCCGCTCTTTCTCCATCAGTTTCACAGCCCTGGAATTGTAGAAAAGCCTGGTTTCAAGATCATTGATATCCATTTCTGTCAGGGTGAGTTTTAAATTAATTTCAAAATGCCAACTGAATATATTAAACAATAGGATATGGATTTATTCTTGTAAGTGATTGAATTTTACCAGTAAGCATACCATGGCCTTAACACAATACTCTGTAAAATGAGAATGCATTAAAATAAAATAAAATATACCCGGATTGCTTGTTAAAACCCAGAATAAGTAAGTGACAGATTAAAAATAGCATGTTTGCACACCTTAAGAGAATATGTAATAGTATCTTCTCATCAATCATTAATATTTATTTTGTAAAGCTAGAGTCTTTCTTCTTGTTTCCAAGAAAACATTAGGTCCAATTCTTGACTCCACTACCTGTCTTATTATTATCATTATCATTATTATTATTACAGAAGATACGGTTTTACAGAATAATCATGTATAAAATACAGGATTCTCATACACCACTCCACCACCAACACTTGCATTGGTGTGGAAAATTTGTTAAAATTGATGATAGCGCTTTTTTGTAATTCTACTATTTTGTAACAGTGGTTACATTTGTTACAATTGATGGAAGATTATTAAAGTAGTACTGTTAACTATTGTCCATAGTTTTTGTAGGGGTATTTTTTCCCTATATTCCCAACCTATTATTTATTTATTTTTTCATGTATATTTTTATTTTATTACTCATCTACCCATTCACTGGATAATAGGGTATCAGTCACAAGATTACTTGTCTTTTAATGTAACTTTAAGGGGAATTTTATGTTCCATTAAACTAAGCAGATAGGAAATGTATCAGTAAACTATGCATGAGCTATTACTAACAATTGTGCCAGAAGGACAAATGAGAAATTTAAATGCTCCTAAAAATCTTAACAGTTATGATTACCAAATACTAATATTAGCATAAAGATTGTAGTAGTCTAATAGCCTTATATCATTTTAAATTTTTATAGAACCTTTTTATTTTACTAAATTACTAAGTAAGTTAACCTTTTGTACTCTTGGCAGTTTAATAAACATTATAACTTTTTTGTTTAATTTTATTATATGTCTCTTAATTTTTGCCCCAAATGTAATGTTGACGTTTTCTGTAGTGATTTAAAGTATATTGCATGAAATCAGAAATCATTAAGTGTTCACATTCAAAACTAAAACCTTTTATCCTAATACTGTTTATACATTTTATACTAATTTAGCTGCAGCTAGATGAATATTTAATGGAACAAAATAAATCAATTTCAGTACCCCTTAAAATGAATTGGGTATTTAATCTGCATAACGGTTTTTTTTTTTATGAGCACATTATTATAGTATAATGGCATGCCGTATGATCAAATTATGGAATCTTTTTCTTTATTGGCCTTTGAGTTTTTTTGTTCTTTGGATTGTGGATCCTCTTCCTAATTTGCTTGTTTCTTCATTTTTAGAAGGTTATTAGTAATTCTTCATTCTATATACATACACATCAATAGTCAAAATTAATAGCCAAATTAGATGGCTGTTAATAATAATTCTTCATTCTACACACATACACATAGTCAGCAAGCTTCCTATACCGGAATGGGAAGATAAAAAATTACTAATGTTTGTTTTATATCATCTTACTTTTTCTAGTTTTAATCATATTTGTTGAAATTTTTTAAGAAAAAAAATTATGTATCATTTCTAGCAAGCCTTGTCACTTGTATTATTGAAATAAAAGTTTGGGAAATTTTTTGACAAAGTAGTTAGAAATAGGAATGAAAATTTGAAAGTAACTTTCTGTCACATGGACAAGCCTTATTAATGACTCTTCAATAAACAAATCCTTAAAAAAATCATATATATTTCTACCCATGATGCTTAAACAGCAAATGAATGAAGAAGAACAAGAATTTAAATGAAAAAGAATATACATTTTAACTTGATTTTTGTCCTCTATAAAATAAATTCATGTTTACAAATTTTGATTATCAGAAATTAGCGTTTTGAAAGACTGAGGATGACAACTTCTCTACTTCACCATGGAGTCAAAGTACAGCTACATGGATTTGTTATGAATTACATCATTTTTCAAATAATTGATCTTTGTATTTTGTATTTAGAATTGAATTGTGACTACTTTAAAGCCTGTTATACAATGGAGTTCTTTGTTTTTTGTTTTTTGTTTTTTTTTATAACTTCGTTTTAGAATTATTAGCATTAATAATTTGAAGTAGTTTACATTACACAATACCTGTGGATTTTATTCTGGTTTTTGTTTTATGTTTTTGTCAACTTTAATTGCTTTACTGGGCAACTTTAATTGCTTTACTGGGCTTCATTGCTACCGATACATTTTCTGTATTATGGGTTAGCAGATTTTGCATGAGTACTGAATTTAAAAACAAACATATGGCTCCATTATTCTTTGCATTTATTATATTTTTCCCTATTCAGAACACAGAATGGATAATATTTGCTTAAAAGTTATACTGTGGTCAATGAGCTTTACAAGAGCTATAAATTGTAACATGTATCTCATTTCCCAAAACACATTTCTGTAGGGTTATCCATGCTTTATTTCTCCAAGTATATAGGTCCCTGTACTTTAGTACAAAACAGCCCTTGAAGAAAATAGTGACCATATGTATTGACCTCTTATTTTTCTAACAATCTTTTATAAGAAATGACAAGAATGGCAACAGGTTTTTATTTCTTGATATAAAATCTCTAGCTATTTTTATTGATGAATATCGATGATTTTTTTGTTTTCTTAAATAATCATTTGATTTAGAATTTGCTTTGATTAAGCATTTCAGCCAGTAATTTTTACTTGTAGAAATATATTCTTTAATTTGACTTACTGTACATTGTAAATAAACCTAATTGTACTCAATTAAAATTAATTTATTTTAATTAAAATTAATTTATTTTAAATATTTAGGTAACAGATAAAGAGAAAATTGATCAACTTCAAGAAGAACTCCTGCATACGCAGGTAATTTTAATGAGTAGGAAAAACCAGAGACTTTTTCCTGTATTTTACTGTAAGTTGGGTGATAGAGAAATGTATTTTTCCAACAAAGCTATAGATGCAAATTGAGAAATAAGGAGTTAAAGGAACTAGATAAGTGTGGAGTTCACTCACTTATGTGTAAAAATCTATTTTTGAGTGAGTTTTGTGCTTCTATTTTTAAAGGGAAACTACTATAGAAAAAAGTGGGGGGAGTGGTTTTTCTTTGTGTAAACCTATACTTGAATTAAGCAAAGTAATTTCAGTAACAGTTAGGGAAATTGAGTTTAGTCTGCCACATAGTTCTGTAGGCTCTCAGGAGCCTTTTCCTTTGCTTCTCTAAAGCCTGGAACTGATTTTACTTTTCCATAAAATAATATTTTCCTAAAGATTTCTTGTGTTATTTTGAAAAGCTATTATCTTCTTATAGGTGATGATAAAATCATCATTAGTTTAAAGACCTGTTTTGTGCAACATAGTGGGTGGATAACATTCTAGTGCAAAATTGCCCTACCCCACTCCATCATCAGCTATTCTGTATAGATAACAGTATTATGCAGTAATTAAGTTATTTTTAATAACTTATATACAATAATTTAATAATTGAAGGACATTATTTGGGTCTCATTTTAAGGGGGGGGCAAGGAACAATCTGGATAAAATGAAACAGTGTATTTTGAGTCATGGATTTCCTTAATATCCATGCATTGATTTTCATGCCTAACTATACGTTAAAATCGCTGGTGCACTGATCTTCACCATACATTGATCTTCACCATACATCTTTTTTAAAGTCTCCTCAGCTGGGTGATTCTAATCTGCAGCCAGGGGTTAAGAATCGTTGGTCTCAGGTGCATTCACTGGAGCAGTAGAGGATTAATAGACTTGGGAACTTGTTAAAAATGCAAAATTTAGGTCTCTACCTGGCATCTGCTGAACCAGAAACTCTGGGAGTGGGACCCAGCAATCTGTTGTTCTTAAAAGCCCTCAGTGTAATTCTGATGCATCCTAAAGTTTGAGAATTACTTGTCTAGAGCTTTGGGGGGCAGCCCAATAGCGCACCTCTGCAGGATGGCATTTGGTACCCATCCCCAAAGAATGTTTCCATCCCTAGAAAATGTAGGGCCCAAAATTGATTCCATGTTTATAAAGAAAGGAACCAATGGAAATGCTGCCATCTTTGTATATTCATTGATATCATCCCTCTGACTTGTGCGATTTGTAGTTGTCAGCCACTGGACATTAAACAGACACTATCTGGCAAATTCATGTTATAATGAATTATGTGATTATATCAGCACCATCTAACAGAAATATAATGAAAGCCACATGTAATTTTAAATTTTCACATTAAAAAGGTAAAAAGAAACAGGTGGAATTGATTTTAATAATGTATTTTATTTAACCCAATATATTATAAATTCTAAATAGTATAATTTCAACATGTAGTCAACGTAAAAAAAGGATTGAGGTGTTTTCCGTTTTTTTTAACAAGCCTTTGAATTCTGGTAATTAACGTTTAGAGCACATCTAGATTTGGACTAGCTACATTTCAAGTGCTCAATAGCCACATGATGTTAGTGGCTACCATAGTAGAGAGCAAGGATCTCGTTCTGAGATTCTGCTACCATATTAGAGAGCAAGGATCTCATTCTGATATTCTGCTACCAGAATTTTGTTGTATTTACTGTTGCTAGATATAAGTTATATTATGTAAACATATGTTTATATATGAATCTAGCTTGCAGAACTGTCTCATATAGTTCAATACATAATACCTTTTTCTTTAATTTGACTTAAGTTGTACATTCTCTGAGGATAGAATCCTCATTTCCTGTTACTTATTTTGTTCTTGAAAAGTTACAACAACCTAAAATTTTTTCAAAGAAATATTTTCCATTATATAAAGCATCATATTTTAAGTTGGACATAAACATTCTGCTCATTGTAGGAAGGACTAATTCTTAATAGTTTTCTGAACTGTTGATGTTTCAGTAAGGAATAATAATGTAAAAACTGGGAAGACATCAATTAGAATAGTTCAGATTTATTTGTGAAAAAAAGAAAAATATGTAGCCAATCAACTTCTTTGACACAATAGCGTATCTAAACATATTAGTCTTATTTCAAATGTATTTTATATTAATATTTTAAAAATTAATACATGATCCCTGGCCGCATAAACTTAACACAACTTGGAAAAATGAGCCCTGGACCCAGACAGACCTGTATTCAAACCCCTGCTCCTCTACCAATTACTGGCTGGGTGACCTTGGGCAGGTTATTGACCATTCCTAACCTGTATAACTGCTGCCACAAGGGATTGCTGTGTTATAATAAGAAGTACTTCATAGAATGTGCTTAAGAACTTGCTTCTTTAAATTCCTACATTTTAATATTTTTAAATTATTTTTGCTTAAGAATAATGTACTTAAGAATTTGCTTCTTTAAATAGTTCTTCAGTGTAAGTACCAAAGAATTTTCCAAATAAAATGCCAGGTTATGATAGAAAATTGTAGTGCATTTCACTGTATTCATGCAGAGATAACATTCGTAATTTATTTTATCCTCTTAACGTTTTCATAGAAGCTTTTTAAATGTAATATTGGTTGGAAGATGTGACTTCAGGATTTTGGAAGATTTTAAGATAGACTTAATGTTACTGGTTAACCTATCTTTTTTTTTACATAGTATGTGTGTTTTTTTGTAGTTAAAGTACCAGAGAATCTTGGAACGGTTAGAAAAGGAGAACAAAGAATTGAGAAAACTGGTATTGCAAAAAGATGACAAAGGCATCCATCATAGAAAGCTTAAGGTATTTAAAATTTATTTTAATCTGTTAATTCTCAGAACTTTGCCACTTAACATTGTGCTTTCATGGATACCAGTTTTCAAAGGAACTATAAACTGTTTTATCATTCTTTTTTTCTTAACTTGATGTTCTTGGGGGAGGGGTGTTCTCTTCCTATATTAAGACATTTCACAAATTGAAGTCGCCAAACATTTGTTTTATACTAGGCCCATAGAATCTTCATACTGTTAAGAGTCATTTGTATTGAATCAGTTTATTTTTCTGAAATACCTACTTTATCGTTAGGCTTATTTAATTTTTACAGCTATAATATCAGAATCATGAGTTGGTGAACATTTAAATAAGACTTATCATCTTGGCTTACTTGTATTCCCAGTGAACAATTAGTTCACTTTCTTCACTTTTAAAAAAAATTAACATTTTCTTCTGGGAATTTCCTTAGACATTTTAAAGAATTTTAGGAAAAATGTATGCTGGTATTATCATCAGCACATTGGTAATTATTATCAATAAATTAAATCTTCTTATCCCCTACTAAAGCAAGCTGTAGGTGCTAAATTAAATTGATGTTATTCTGTTTATTTAAATCTAAGTAGTAGACAGAATTTGTGTGCAGCAAAACTACAGTAAATCATGACACAAATCCTATAGTCAAGGTCCAAAGAGACATAGTTCTAGTTTTAACCTACATGTATTACTAGCTCTATCTCTGTATTACAACTACATAAAACGGTTGAGTATCATGGCTTTATTTAGAAGTAATATGTGACAGTTGAGAAAAGTCATATCCAAGTGTTAATATATGTTGAGAATTTATCTCAGAGACAGTATTTTCTCTCATAAAATGAAAGGGTAATGCAATTTTTTTGTTATGTATTTTTAGGTGCATGGTATGGCAGTTACTTTTCATACAGTTATTTCTAGAGGTTAAGAGATGAAAGAAACTTTAGGCCCCAGTTTTGCTTCTATTTTGGCATTAAAACTAAAAATTTCTTTTCCTTAAATATTAAATGCTTCATGGTAGTTTTTTTTGTGTAGATCTATTTATTTGTTAATTCATTCATCAAATACTGGAAGCCTGCACAAGGCATATGTTTGGTCCTGGTTATACAAAATGTGTGCCCTGATACTCTCACATGTTAGCCTGCCCAATTGCCAAAGAACCGTCTTACTGGTTTAGCAGTCTTCTTTGTGATAGTTTCTCTACTTTTGTCCTCTCTTGAGCCCTTTCTCTCTCTCTCTCTCACTCTCACTGTCACATGCCCAACTTTGGAATGATTTCCTTGTCATTTGGCCTCCTGCCCCCCTTATCTGGCCTTTTTGGTGTTAATGGTCTTCTTCTGTTGGGCATTTAATATTAGTGCTTCAGGATTATCTGTTTTCCTCTTTTACCATTTAATTAAAAGGTTAGGAAATCCTAAATCAGTATACTTTGTCAAATCAGTATATCTTTAAGTAATTATGGATAGATTAGATAAGAATTTTGTTCTGTACTATATTAGTTTTTACTATAAATATATATTTATGCAATTACAAAAAAACAGTGCAATAATTGTGAAAAATATTTTTAATTTATCAGCTTCTTTACTCTTGACATATCTTTTATATTTTTCAACATCTTCACTGTTTTATATGAAAAAATCTTTTAATTTTACAGAAATCTTTGATTGACATGTATTCTGAGGTTCTTGATGTTCTGTCTGATTATGATGCCAGTTATAACACCCAAGATCATCTGCCACGGGTAAGTGAAAAATAGACAATGAACTTACCCATTAGCAAAAAGTGGCAGGTTTTTGAGAATTGTCAGTTCTCAACATACTTTATAAAAATTCTATTTATATAATCTTATGCACATATTCTAGGAGATGTCTTAAGTACTGATTGTGTGACAGTAGCTCTTCATTTTGGTTTCATTGGTTTCCTCATGTGTATGTGTTATGAAGGAAGGGTTTTAGATTTTTGACATTATATTAAAATATTGGAACAGTAGACTAAATTAGGCATGAGTGAAATTTAACCTCATAACATATGCTTATAAAGAGTGAACTAGGTGTTGGAAATATTTATGGAGCATTAGCAATCTGTTTTTAGAGATAATGGTTTAAAATAACACATTATTCACATAAATTTGGCTATAAATTATTAACCCAATTAATTTTGCTATGCATATTCACAATATACATAATGTATCAACCATTATTTCTTCATTAATGATACTCAAAAAATCATTTCTTTCACTGTAAATATTTCAAAAGACTAAAATCTCAGAGCAGAGTTTGAAACCTATTTGAAAATAATTTTGTATCAGAAAATATGAATAAATTTTTTTGTGTGTGATAAGGTTGTTGTGGTTGGAGATCAGAGTGCTGGAAAAACTAGTGTTTTGGAAATGATTGCTCAAGCACGAATATTCCCTCGAGGTTCTGGGGAGATGATGACACGTTCTCCAGTTAAGGTAAGAAAATAGACCATCTCACTGAAGTTCCTCTGGAAAGTAACTGCTTTGTTGAGGTTTGTTCATTATGTTGAAATGAAGAACTTTATCTAAAGAAAGAATTGGTATATCCCATTTGGAATCATTCCTACTATACAAATCAGTAGAAGGAATAGCAGGAGGTTAGCATGACAGAATCTGAGTGAGGGCAGTGTGGTGGGAGAGGAGGTCAGGGGGAGAGAGAGAGAGTTGCTGCTGATATATCAAGGAAGATGAAGACTGAGAATTGATAATTGACTTTACCAGTGGAGGCTGGTAAATGGAGTATGTGGAAGTTTTCTTCTGATATTCCCGCTTCCTCAGCTTTAAGTGAGGAAAGAGAAGAAAGTATTGAGAATTGTGGCAAGAGGGGAAAGTGTGATGTCTTTTCTAGGAGAGTGATGAATGAGTTGAGGAAAATAGAGTAATATTGGATTGCTGAGTCATACTGAGGGCCCTATTAAGGTCTATGGACATAAATTTTTTTTCTTTTCTTTTTTAATGCAGTTTTATTGAGATACATTCACACACCACAAGGGCATAAATTTAAAGTGAATCTGTACAGTTGTGTATTAATTGTAATGATAGGTAAGGAATCTGTGCTGGTAAAGAGAAATGAAAAGGAGTGGCTAAAGAGTAGATCCCAGTGGGGTTGAAGAATTATGAAAAATTAGGCTTTAGAGAGAGTGAGCTGGAAAGATATGTGGTAGTGGTGGTGAGAGAGTGCTATGCTTGACATTGAGACCATAGAATTGGATGGCTGAGCTGGGTGGAGGGCAAGATCGATAATTGAAAGGCCCAGGTATTAGATGCATTGTCTGTGTGGATGTCTTAATCACCAAGAATTATGGCCAGAATTGCAGTAGAAAAGTGAAGCAATGAGGTTGATGCTAAAATGTTTAAGAAATGAAGTCTGTATACAACGGCAACATGGAGGTTGTATTGAGCAGTCAGTCTAGAGTGATGAAATGAGTTTCAGAGGAGTTCAAAGTTTTTAGGAAGAAGGGGAAAGAAACAGTGACCTGAGAGCATCCACAAGTATCAAAGGTGATACTAACCTCATTTCCGGGTATGTGGGAAATGGGGGAAAACAGCTAATCTTGGAAGGGTGCAAAAGTGGTGTTGCCTTCAGGGGAGCAAGAAGGTGAGGAAAGAGGGGAGGTTGAGGATATAAGGGTTTAATTGTTGATTGCAGTTAGTTTCTAGTAATTACATTTATTGTATAAAATCTATCAGTTTATCTTTTTATATACCATTGGCTTTTATTACTAATCAACCAAGGAACTCATTTGTAAGCTTTCTTTATTGAAATATAACTTTACCTAGACTGATTCAATCTTTTAGTGTCGAGTTTGATTAATTTTTACAAGTGAAAACACCCATGCTGCCAAAAGGTAGATACAGATCATGACCAGCACCCTGCAAGCCTGCTTTATATCCCCTCCTAGTCATGATCCCTCCCCCTCCCACACCAAGGTAACCACTAGTCTGACTTGTATCATCATAGATTAGTTTTATGTTTTTTACATTTATATGGATGGAATCATATAGAGTGTCCTTTGGGGGGGAGGGGGGTTAGGTTGTGAATGTTGTATGAAACCATAGTTCTTTTTTCATGGGACTATAGTATTCCATTGTGGAAATATACCACTCTTTATATATTCATTCTGCTACTGGTGGACATTTGGATGCTTCCAGTTTAGAAAACACAACGAACCTTAAATCACATCTTGTATCATGCCCAACAATCAGTTGCAGATACATTGTAAACCTGCCTCTAACATTGTTACCAGCACACTGAGCTGTGGATAATGTTATATTTCAGGAAGAAATTAACTTCCTTCTGGCAGGCAAATAGAAGGAAAATAGCTGTCAGAAAATTCCCCCCAAATCCTTTAGGATATTGGAATCTTAGTCCAAGCTTCTATGGTTGCTCCCTGATGCTCCAAACAGCAGTATTTTGTTTTGTTTTATCTAGTCTGCTTAGTTAATCTCAGTGGGAAGAATTATATATTAAAAGTAAGATAAGGTAATAATAAGTTTTAAAAGTGACAATTGAAAAGTTAAGGAATGTGAAGTTTAGAAGTTCTCATGAAACCACTGACTATACACATAAGTCACACAGTGTTTTCTCAAATGTCATGCCTTGAATAAAGCCTACCGTAGAATGATCAGTTCCATTCTCTTCTGTGGCCCCCGAAATTTTGCCACACTATCCCACTAGACTTGTACACAGTGTATTTCTCCCAGTATATAGTGAGACCTAAAACAGGGACAATCCAATATTGTGTCGCCCCCCACCTCCCACAATACCTGACACATAGTTGGTGCCCAGTAAATAGATGTTGAATACATATATTGTCCTTTACCTAATTCCCTATTTGAAGTTAAGTGCAAGATTTTCTTTTAGTTCTTCAAGTTTTAAAGTGATTTTTGCACAGTACTCTTTGTAGTGTTGAGGAACAGGAAGGGTAGCAGTATTTTAAGCAGCACTTAGGGGGAGAAATAAAAGGTGTAGTT
This sequence comes from Choloepus didactylus, assembly GCF_015220235.1. Lineage (NCBI taxonomy): Eukaryota > Metazoa > Chordata > Mammalia > Pilosa > Megalonychidae > Choloepus > Choloepus didactylus. Next base: position 98,043,060 of record NC_051307.1, on the reverse strand, counting down.
TTTCAAGTGCCACCAATCTTGGGGAATCTCTACATGTATGACATGTACATGAATGATACAGATACAAAGGTGTTGTGGTCTCAACACTGCCATGTTGACAGCTCCAGGGGATGTCCCTCACATATAGTGTGAAGGGACTCCCGGATTTGTGCATTATGGTGGCCCCATTAAGTGCTATCAGAATTAACATTCCTTTTAAATACTTCATTGCATCTCAGTTTTATTAATTTCAGGTGACTCTTAGTGAAGGTCCTCACCACGTGGCCTTATTTAAAGATAGTTCTCGGGAGTTTGATCTTACCAAAGAGGAAGATGTAAGTAGAAAAGCAATCATTTTATAGTAGCCTGTAAAGCCTTTCTTATTAATCTGTTCATAGTTTTAATTTTATAAGCTGTATAAGCTCATAAAAGACAATTAAATGAAATACTTGTGAAGTGAAGATTTATATGAGATTTTGTTTGTTTTTCTATTAATAGCTTGCAGCCTTAAGACATGAAATAGAACTCCGAATGAGGAAAAGTGTGAAAGAAGGCTGTACCGTTAGTCCTGAGGTAAGGGTTGCTACTCATTTCAATGTTTTATGGAAATCCAGTGCTTACGGTTTCAAATAAATCATGATATTTGGTATTGATGTTTAGATTGCAACTGTTCCAAGATACCTTTAATTTTTTTGTTTTTTAAAATGATAACAGAGGTTTGTGCAGTAGGATTGTGCATAATTTTGTGTTTCTTGATTTTTTTTTTTTTAATGAGTAATTTTCTAGGTTACATTCAGGATCAGAAAACAATTTTATTAAGAATACCATATCTGAATGAATGAGATGTAGATATTATAGAATATATATCACCAGAAATCTCTTGACAGTGCTCCCCAATCAGCCCCCCAAATTTGTTATTTTTCTTTCTTCCTGAGTAGACCATATCTTTAAATGTAAAAGGCCCTGGGCTACAGAGAATGGTGCTTGTTGACTTACCTGGTGTGATTAATGTAAGTATGTATGAAACATATATTTTATTTTATTCCTGTTATAAAAACATTTATAATAACATTTAAAATGTTTTTTTCTTCAAGACTGTGACATCAGGCATGGCTCCTGACACAAAGGAAACTATCTTTAGTATCAGCAAAGCTTATATGCAGAATCCTAATGCCATCATTCTGTGTATTCAAGGTAATGCAAATCAAAAGATTTTGTTTACATTATTATTAAGTTGAAAACTATTTAAAGAAGCTCTCCCCATTTCAGATTGTCCCAGCATATATCTGTCATTTATGGACACAGTGGGCTGGATAGATCCTGAGTAGCCATACCACTGGTATCATTCTGCATTGCCTGCATATTGAGCTTCCTTACCATCAGAACTTTCTTGGGGTTTTAGGGTTTCCTGGGCTCAGACTTCACCCTGAGAAGGCACAGGACAGGGTAGGGCTGACTTCCCCACAATTATCCTGATACTCATCCTCACAGTAGAACAGTTAATTCTCAGAGATATATATCACCTAACTCATCTGAACTGTGGCCCTGCAATTTAGTTTTATTAAATAATATTCATGATCTGTGACAAAAATGACCTCTTGAGTTTCCAGTACAGCAGATGTCACAAGGAAGATAGATGTGTTTTTTGTCTTCTCTTTACTCACTCATTTTACTAATAACTAAAATTGACCTTGGAAATATTCTGATAAATTTTGCTGTAGGCATCACTGAAATTTTCATTGGCTAGAATTTCTTTTCATAACCAGGATAAATGTATTAAATAATATTTGTTATAATTTAGAAACAAGGATGTAGATTGTGCCAAATTCTTAAAATCCCTTTGCGATTACATTTGTCAATTTGTGATTCTTTTCAGATGGATCTGTGGATGCTGAACGCAGTATTGTTACAGACTTGGTCAGTCAAATGGATCCTCATGGAAGAAGGACAATATTTGTTTTGACCAAAGTAGATCTGGCAGAGAAAAATGTGACTAGTCCAAGCAGGGTAAGGACAAGTTAATTATTGTGAGAACAGATTCTTTATATAAGCTTTGTTGTGAGAACAGGTTGTTTATATAAGCTTTATATAACCCTACAACCACAAGGAGTGGTTGTTAACATATTCAAAAGGAACTTTTTTTTTTTTTTAATCAGAAAGTGGTAGTGGGATTTTTCTTGGTTCCCATTAAGAACAAAATATTATAAAGTTGCAGTAAATTACTTACTCAAAGTTTCATGGTACAAGTAAATTTCCAGAATTATAGTTAGTTTAAATACTTAAATTTAAGAATTATTAATTTAAATAATTTTGGATGCTTACATATATTTGGTAACTTCATTTGTGAGGTTGCTTGGCTTAGTTTTTTTGTTTGTTTGGTTTGTTTGTTTTTTTAAGTTGATGTTCATATCATAAATTAGTGTAAAACTAGTGATAGTATGGATTCTTTTTGGACCCCTTCTACATGCCATTTTATTGCAGAAAATATCTGCTCTCCTGATTCATCAAAGGACTATATAGACTTTTCTATAGAAAAGGCATCAGACTGAGAGTCAGCTGTCCAGTGTCTCATTCATGCTCCACCACCAGATCTTGTCACTTTTCTGAATCCAACCAATGCAGAATCCAACCCATTAGTCTAGTGGTTCTCTAAAATTATTTCCATTTATGAAATTTTGTGAATTCTGTACATGATGATCAGTGTCCCTTACCTTAAGGAACCACATTTAACTTTTGAATGCCTTAGCTTCCTCATTTGGTAAAGTGAAGATAATTAATAGTATTATCTCATAAGTTGTAAAGTTTTAAAAAATTAAACATATTGTAAATCTATTTTAGTAGTACTAGGCACATAAGTGATATGTGGCTGTGATCTCTTATGTTTATTATTACATCATTAGCCCCTTAGAAAAACTATAAGTGCTATTATCCCTTGATTAAAATTTTTCTCCTTCCTTTCTCAAACTTTCTGAACTGTACCTCTGTGATATGGGTCCCAAAGATCACCCCTAGATTCAGTGGTCTTCTAGAAGGACTCACGACTCAGCAAATAGTCAGACTGACACCTAAGATTTATTACAGCAAAAGGATACAAAACAAAATCACAAAGGCATCTTTTGCATGAGGTGAAGTCTGGAGGAAACAGGCACAATCTTCCAAGAGTCTTTTCCCAGTGGAGTCACATAGGACCTGTTTAATTCCTCCAGCAACAATTTGTAACAGCACGTGTGAAGTTTTGTTTTCTAAGGATGCACTCAAGGTTTTTATTGGGTGCTGGTCATAAAGGCACCTTCATGTACCAAAATTCCAGTCTCTCAAAAGGAAAGCAAGTGTTCAGTATAAACCACATTGCATACACAATGAACCACTCTTATTTGAGGAAAATTTTATATCAGTGTTGAGAATTTCACCAGTTCAGATGCCAGCCAAGGGCCAACTTTGCACACAGGACTTTCTAGGAGTAGCAACCTCATTCCTGCTGTGTCATCTCTTTTCTGCACAGCTTTCATGACCTCCATTTAAGGGTAAGGCCTGCTGTGTCATTATTGGTCCCAATATGGAAAAGGTGAGAAATAAGGTGGAAGAAGTTTTCTGTGGCAGCAACTTTCTGTGGCACCCTCCCCATCTCTCTTGATTACTTTCATTTCTCTCTCCTTTTTTCTTGAATAGTGATTTTGTAATTTTTTTTGAAATTCAAGTGAACCTTATTTCAATCCTTTTTGTGCCAAAGATTCAGCATTAGATTAGGGATGTAACTTGTCTTGGAGGAGGGACTCTTAGTCCACTATTAATTTGAATGGGTTTATAGGGATAAAAATTCTTACACAGTGTGAGAATTATGACTCTGGAACTAGTAACAATAGCTACCATGTATTGAGTGATTCTCAGGGCCCGTCACTGTGCCTAAGTATCTATACTATTTCATATTATCTTTCCAGAAAACATTTTTGAAAGAGTTACGTAGCTTGCTTAAGACCACATAGCTAGTAAGTGGCAGAGGGGTTCAAACTTAGTCTGTCAGACTTCAGAGCAGTACGCATTTTTCCAAGTTATAATTATGGTATGTACATTTTAATCATATATTCTTCAATATAGTAAAATAGAAATACATTTTTTTCCTCAAATACCAATTGAAATACATTTTAACTGCTTTTGTACAGATTTATGTATTTGGCTAAAGATATATATTTATAGTGTTGTAATGACTTTCTAAATTGTAAATTATGCTTTTTAAAAATTATATAAGCCTACATCTCACATTTATTTTCCCTACTCTTTAAAATAGATTCAGCAGATAATTGAAGGAAAACTCTTCCCAATGAAAGCTCTAGGTTATTTTGCTGTTGTAACAGGAAAAGGTATGCAAAGATGGATTATTTTAATTTAGTTTGTGTTGCTTTCAGATAATACAGATTCATTTTCTTAATGAAAATGTGGTCATCGTCTTTCCCTAGGAAACAGCTCTGAAAGCATTGAAGCTATAAGAGATTATGAAGAAGAATTTTTTCAGAATTCAAAACTCTTAAAGTAGGTGTCTTATTAAATATTCAAAGATTTTACATTGAGAGTAGCACTAAATGAAACTATTTTACTTAAAAGTTTGTGTTTTGTAGCTGTTAGCTTAACATTGAATTTCTAGAATTGTTCCCAAATAGTGATCTGGCACTAATAAGCAAGTCCTTAAGCTACTCTTTGACAGCACTGGGAGTACCCTAGATGTTGACATGATGAACTGGACACTGAACAACAACATAGATACCTATAAGTAGGTTCAAAGAGATATCGTAAAGGAAAAGATGAGTTTAACAGAACAGCTAACAGGAAGAGCTAAGGGCATGATTATTTTTAAAATTTTACATTCTGGATTAGTGTAGTAAATCAAAAGAGTTCTTATGTAACCAGTATTATTGAATGTACTCTTTGGGGAGGAAAGTTGACAAGAGTGCAGAGCTGTGGTCTCTAATACAGTAATCACTAGCCCTCTGTGTTTATTCAAATTTAAATTAGTAAAAATTAATAAAATAAAAAATTTAGTTCCTCATCCATACTGAGGAATGTTTCAAGAGCTCAGTAACCCATGTGGCCAATAGCCACCCTATGGGGACAGAGTGGGCATAGAACATTATCATCATCATAGAAAGTTCTGGACAGCACACTAGTGTAAAATGTATAAGTGGCTATTAAAATTATATTCCCCTAATGAGTGCATTCTCTAACTTGGTAATAATATAGTTGTCATTTTAATATACTTTAGCTTTTGTTTTCCTGTAGGACAAGCATGCTAAAGGCACACCAAGTGACTACAAGAAATTTAAGCCTTGCTGTATCAGACTGCTTTTGGAAAATGGTACGAGAATCAGTTGAACAACAGGCTGATAGTTTCAAAGGTAAATTGAATATTTAAAATAAAGAAAGAAATTTGCCTTATTATTAGCTGGCAAACTTAAGTCTCCATCAAATTCTTTACTCCCTTTCTTTAACAGTTGCTTATTAATTTGTACTGTATTAGATAGTATGTGGAAAATGGAAAATGTACAGATCTTCAAATGTACAAAAAGAGAATTTTCCCTTTCACAGGAAATAATACTGTAAGCATACATTGCAGAGTTTAAACGGCTTAGAAAAGTTTGCATTAGTGTTTGAGAGAAAGAGCTTATTAAACTGTAGTGAATTGTGTCCTTCTTTTTAGGGGAAAGAGAGGAAATGGGTTGGAGAACAGAGCACCTGTGCTCTGGCTGCGTTGTATTATTTCTTGAATCTCACATTTGCTTGCTCCGTCTTTGCTTCCATGGTTTCATCTGATGAGAATAAACTCTCCTTCCCTTTTCATAAATGGAAATCCTATGTGTTTATCCCATTTAGTCCCTCAACAACCCTATGAATATAATTATTAGTCCCATTTTTTTCAGCAGATGAAACATAGACAGCAGGGTAACTTACCCTGAGTCACTAAGCTAATAGATAATAGACCCAGAATTTGGATCTTGGTGATATGACTCCAGAATTCATGCCCTTACCAGCAGTACTGAACTGCCTCTGCTGTGTGCAGGTGTGTAGGTAGTGTGGAAAGAAAAATGGGGAAACTAGAGTCAGGGAGGTTAATTTAGAAAGCTATTAACAATAATGAAATTCTAGAGCCCAGAGCAATAGGGGGCATAGGTGTTCCCTCTGAAATTCATTTAATATAAGAGATATGTAAGATAGCCTTTAACCACTACATCTGTAACAAAAGAGAATCATCAAACTTGTGCGTTTTTGCTTCTTCCTCAGCAACACGCTTTAATCTTGAAACTGAGTGGAAGAATAACTACCCTCGCCTGCGAGAACTTGACCGGGTAATATTTCTGTACCTCATGTATTTTACATATCTTAATCTAATATTGGGTTCTAACAAAATTTATGTTGAGAGGAATCTGGTAAATTAAATTGCTTTGGTTTTGACCACATCTACCACTTTAGAGCTGCTTCCAGGAGCAGTTCTCTCTTTTGCAGTAATTTTAATTATTTACTACATAGCATTAAAAAAGAATTAGTCAAAATATGTGAAAATAAGTGTTTCCTGAGATGAAAGCTATTCTTTAAAGTTCTTATAAAGTTAATGTATTTATGTTTTCTAAAATTTTTCAATTATGAATTTTTTACCTTATCAACATGTACCATGAAGAAATACATTCTAATTTAGTAGAAATTAAATCTTGTTTTTTCTTAATTCTAAAATGCCATATAATTGTAAAGTACAGCATTGATTTTTTAATTTAGTAATACACTAAATTAAATGTTTGCATTGATGCTTTCATATAACATTTGTTATGTAAAAATATTACATAAACAAATGTTATGTGAAGAACTGCATTCAGAATTAAATAAATAAGATAATTTGATTCACTGTCTTTGTTATTATCTGGATACTGATGTTCCTAAAAAAGAGTGTGAAAAAGAAGAGCATTATTTTCCATTCATGCATGTTTCAAACCTAACCTCAACCTACTAGCCTGTCAAAGGTCTTATTTTTAATTATCTCTGAAAATCATGGTAGAATAATTACTATCTTAAGAAAATCTTACTTACTTGTATCTATGTGCCTAGAATGAACTATTTGAAAAAGCTAAAAATGAAATACTCGATGAAGTTATCAGTCTGAGCCAGGTTACGCCAAAACATTGGTGAGTACTTGACTTTGATATTAGTCTCTTTTCTCAAAGAGATTACTATATTGAATTATGATAAAATACTAACATTCAGATCAATAGTGTGGTAACTTATTTTTGCTTTGTCTCATCCCCCAAAAGACTTAGTAAGAAAGCAAGAACATAAAAAAAGTATGTTTTCTTTGCAAAGTTTAACCACTATTGCAGTGTAATGAACTGAATTTTTAAAGATAGCTTTCTCTGTGCTCTTTTTAAATCTTGATTCGTCATTGTATTTTCTTCACCTGCTACTTAATAAAAAACATAATTGTGATTTTGAAAAATTCATTTATGCAAAAGTTTCATCACATTGTGCTTCAGCTAAATACCATATAATCTGTCAGGAATGGTTGCTCTTGTTGAATTAATCATATAGAACAAAACTGTAAAGAGAATATGTGTTTAATTTGTAAGGGAAGAATAATATGGGTTTTCAGGGTCTCATTTCTGAGTAAATGTAGTGTTTTTTGTAATATGTACCTAATAGTTGTGTATAAATCACTTTTGAATTGGAATCCTATTTGAGATTTTTTAAACAACAAGTGAGTGAATCATTTTGAAAAATAGTCATGCATCTCTCTTTTAAAGCCTTCAGTTTTTGCTTTGTGTAAATTTGGGCCCCCTTAAATTTTTGGAATGGGGCTCTGTAACACCAAAATAGGCTCAATGTAACTCAAATAAGCTGTGCATATATAGCCTTGAAAAATTTATAGTGATATTTTATGGACAAATTATTTGTATAAATAAACTTTCTAATTAAGTTCTCTGGTGTTTTTAAGAACTTATTCTTGGAACAGAATTATATTTACAGCTATTCATATAGATATTTTCTGTACCTCTTGTCTTTGCTCAGTTGCAGGTTATCAAAATTGAGCTATAGTTTCTATTTATATTTTACAATAATGGAAATGGCTGAAGTTGTAGAACAGTGACCCATGACATTCTTTGAAATTTGTTCTCTAACTACATGTGAAATCGTAATTTGAAAGTTATCACTGTTATGTATATATGTTAAAGTTCACAATAAAAATATATACATATTTAAAAAAAGGTAAAAAAAAAAATTGCGCCTAGACAGAAGTGCACAGTCTTTAATTTTAAATTCTGTATTTATAGTTTCTCCACTGAATGCCGTTTCTTTCTCAGTGGTGAACTCTCTTTTCAGGTACTCACAATTTACCTATTTTTATCTCCTCTCCTTATCCAAAAGAGGAATCCAGTCTTATCTATTCTATTTGATTAATTAATCAAATATAGATGTAAAACAACTTGCTGCCTTTGCTATAATTTATATTTTAAGCCAGTTTTATGGTTTTATGTAAGTCAGTTAGCTCTTGAAGTTGCAGGAGATACATAGATATGTGAATATAGATATATATGTATGTGTATGTGTGTGTATATATATATACACACACACAGAGCATGAATATAGTACTAGTTGCCTTGCTAGGTTATATTAGGATAATGTAGATAAAGAGTGGCTTTTAAACTATAATAATGCTACGTATGAGAGGAAAAATGTAAGTTCCTTTGTAAATTAAGTTCTTGTATCATAAAATGGTTAGGTTAGTTTTATTTGGACAGAACAACTCTGAAATCAAAGTATACCTACACTAAAGTGAGCTTTGAAGATAAATCTAATTTATTTAATATGCAGGTGGCTAAAGGGAATTATGAAGGGGCAAGAAACCTGTACCACCAGATTGCCCATTGAGAAGGCAAGGGAGAGAGCTAGGACATCTGGCTGCTGGAGATTTGTTTCTGTGAACTGCTGGATCAGACGATTCTGTATCACCTTTTCATCAACTTGTTTTTTCAGAGTCTAGTCTAGAGTTTAACAAACATAGATCAGAATGGCAGGCCCTAATCTTAACTACTTTTTCCTCCTGTTCATGCCACATTGAATTCACCTGCATTTCACTCAAAACATTTTACTTTTGTGTCTTGGTCATTACTGTCTTAGGTAGTTTTTATTGGCATTTTTTTTTCCCTGCATATGCCTTATGCGATATTTAGTTATAGAACTATTTGATCTGTATTAAGCACATCATTTTATGTCCTAACATGATAGTTTATTATTTATTTTTAGGCATTTTACTGCACTTTAATTATGTTTTAAGAAATTTTTCAGGGGTTTGGATTTGACATATAAGACAGTTATGGTGGGAAATGGGTTCCCAGTTAGAGTTTTCACTTAATATTCCTGATTTTCAGGAATGGATTACTGACATTAACATATACCAAGATAGTGATATATATTAACATTATGTTACCATCACTATAGATATATCTTTTCTCATGTCAGCTAGAAGGATGACTGGCTGGCTTCATAGAAACAAACTTTTTAAAAAATGGTACCAGACATTTTCTACCAAAGCAGTTTTTGTGAAAAGTATTAAACTGATTTTGACTGAATTTAAAAGAATGAAAGGAAAATGAGAACACACAGTGGAGTCCCCTAGCTCAGATCTGAGAGATCAAAGAAGGCTTCTGATACCATAATCTGAGATTTAAAGGATGAATCAGTGTTAGTCGGGTGAAGGCAGGTGCAGGAACATTGCAAAGGCCAGAAGATGAGAGCAACAAAGGTAATACAGGTAGTTGAAAGCAATTTCCTATGGCTGGAACATAGTTGGAGGCCAGAGACAGGAGATGAAACAACAGATGTAAGCAAGGTATAGATTATTAAGGGCCTTATAAGCCATGTTAAGAAGCTTGGAATCTATCCCGTGAGCAGTGGGGGCCACTGAAGAGATTTAGGTCAGATTTGCATTTTAGAAAGATGTCTGTAGTATGGAAAATGGCATACAGATGAAGAAAACTTATAAGCAAGGAGGGAGTTGGCTTTTGGAGTAATCTAGGCAGGAGGTGATGGTGGCTTGAACTTGGATAGCGAAAGTGCAGATGAAGAACAGGAGACATATATGAGATATTTAAGAGTTACTTAGAAGATATAATAGATCGGACTTAGTGATTACTTGGTTGTAGTAGTAATGAAGAAGAGTCTGTTAAAGACTGAATACACTTATATCCGGTAATTACGTTGCTAGGAATCTATGGAAATAAAGGATATATCTGACAAAGATGGACACATAAGAATCTTCACTGTGCTATTTTTAAGTGTTAAAAAAAAGAAAGCAATCTATATTCCCTGTTTGGAATTACATAAAATTTGGCTCATCCATGGAGTGAATTACTGTGCAGCCATTAAAAAACAGGGTATTGACATGGAAAACTATATAGAATATACTTTTAGATTAAAGAAAGTATTTATAAAACTGTATATATAATACGATCCACATCCACTTGTATAAATACAGACACACACGTACATACTAATATTTATGTAGGCATTAAATTTCTGTAATGACAAATTAAGCTGTGAATAGTGGTTGTTCCTTGGAAGAAGGATTTGGGGTGGGGTGGGGGTGGTGGCTTCCTTTTCTGTACTGATAAAAATTTTTATATGGACTAAGTACTCTGCTTTAAAAGAAGAAATTTCCATTTTGAAAGGTGCTTTTTAATTAAAATGGAGTATAGATAAAGTTCCCTGGAGATAAAGAAGGTAATAAATAAAACCAAGATGTTAGTTGTACATTGTATATTTGTGAGAGGTTTCCTTGGATGATGGCAAAACTGGACAGAGAAGAAGTGTACAAGCCAAATGATATAGAACATATGCTAGGGAAATTGCTAGAGGATAGCAGCAAGTAGGAATAGTGGATGGTATAGCTAGACGGGGTGGTGTCATAATTCACAGGGTTTTTCATGAGAGTTGAGGACTAATAGTCCAGAAGAGAGATTGTAGGGTGAGGAGAACATGGCTTCTGCCTCAGCGAGTGGGAATGAATGTGCTTCCATCAGCACCTACAATGATTCGGCAGCTTCCGCTTGACAGAATTTAGGACAATCACTCTCCTTAAAGGAGAACCAGGAAAGGTCCAGAGATGGAAGAAAAAGGGAGAATGAGAATTTAAAATGTCTTTTGGTCATGCAAAAGAGTATTGGGGGCACAATAAAAATGATTGTGATGGAGGGCAAGCAGTGGGAGTCTGAGACAGAGGAAGCAGCTTGGTGATGAGAAGACAGGAGAGCTTGGATAAGAATAAAAATTACCAGCCACTTCGGTCTTCTGGGAAGCATCAGCCTCTTGAGAAAGTTAACTTTGGGATTTGGTGGTCTGAATTTTTATAGTGATTACCTCTAAAGGGTGTATGGGATGCAGGTTCCTGGTCCACAGATTTCCAAGAAGAGATTAAAGCCATGTCTATACTGAGGCAGGAGTTTAAAAAAACCCCTGTTCAGAAGCTGGATCATGGTCTTATGTTCCACTTTCAGAAATCTTTCTGAGTTTTTGCTTAAGATATTATCTGCATAGGAGCCGTTTACAAGCTTCTTGCCTTCCAGCTTGCTCCTGTAATTCTCTCATTATCTCTCATGAACTCCATGACTAAACTGATTTTGCCCTTCTGGTCATCAGTTGATGTGTCCTTTCCTCACATTTCTGTTTGTAAATGAAGAAAGCCCTGAAAGTTAGCACAAGGAAATTGGCAGCTAAGCTCATTGATTCAATAGACTTAATTTTATACAAAGTGTTTAGCAAATAGTCCTAATGGGAGTGGAGGAGTGATTCTTCTCACCCAAGAGAGTCCAGGTTAGCTTTTGGACATCGGGGATGTTTCTGCTATACTGAGCTTTGGGGCTGCATCCTAGAGGGTTTAAGCTGTGCTTAGCACTGATCCTTTGTTAACCGAGTTTTGTGTGTTGTTGTGTACTATTGCAGTAGAAATTAGTTTGGGGAAGCCAAATAAATATTTTCTTGCGATTTCAGGTTTTTGGTTTTGTTTTGTTTTGTTTTGTTTTTTGTTTTTTTTCTTTATTGGAATAGCTGTCTTATTTAGAGATCAGTATTCTGACAAGATATCTTTTAAGATAGAATTTTCAGTGTGAGGATGTACCTTTTATACTGTTACCTTTATCACGAATTGTTGAAAAGTTTTATATAGCAATATTCCATAACATCCTTAGGCTTTGTGCTGTGGTCTGATAAATTGTTAAAATTTTTCAATGAAGTTTTCATTCTTGGTCTCTACTTCACAATCAACACATATACACTGGAAGTAAAAAAAAAAAATGTAGTATTAGGCAAATAAGCACATGAAAAGATACTCCAAATTATTAATCATTAAGGAAATATGAATTAAAAGCCAGAGATACCACTATAAACTTTTTAGAATGACTACAATTAAAATGACTGCCCATACCAAAGGTTGGACAGGATGTGGGAATCGAGAAGTCTAGGGACTGCTGATAGGAATGTAAAATGGTACAACCGTTTTGGAAAGCAGCTGGCAACACCTTAAAAAATTAAACATATACCTGCCCTATGATCCAGACATTCCACTCCTAGGTATTTTCCCAAGAATAATGAAAGCATATGTCCCCACAAAGATTCGTATGTGAATATTCATATTCATAGCAGCTGTATTATAATAGCCCAAAACTAGAAACTACCCAAATGTCCATCACAAGATGAATGGATAAACATTCTTACAGTGGAATACTACTCAGCAATAAAAAGAAGTGAAGTAATGATGTATATGACAACTTGGATAATCTCAAAATAATTATGCTGAGCTAAAGAAATTAGGCAAAGAGTACATATTTAGATGAAATTCTAGAAAATGGAAATGAATCTGTGGTGACAGCATATCCAGTGCTTACAACTTTTGGGGGTGATATGTTCATTTTCTTAATTTTGATGATGTATGATCATATACATAGGACAAAACTTTTCAAATTGTACCTTTTAAATAGTGCAGTTTTTTCTAAGTTAATTATACCTCAGTAAAGTTGTTTTTAAAAACTTAATACTATATTTCAATTATATGTTTCTGAAATTTTTTTTTTAATTTCAGGGAAGAAATCCTTCAACAATCTTTGTGGGAAAGAGTATCAACTCATGTAATCGAAAACATCTATCTTCCCGCTGCACAGACCATGAATTCAGGAACTTTTAATACTACAGTAGATATCAAGCTTAAACAGTGGACTGATAAACAGCTTCCAAATAAAGCAGTAGAGGTTAGGATATAATTTAATTAAATGGGTAAGAAGCATTGTCTGAAAGGAGTAGGAGCTGTGAATTTTAGGTTTTATTCTCATCACAGCCAATATCTTTCTTTCTGGTTGTTATACACATTTACTCTTTGTTTCTCATCTCTATTTTGGGCTTAACCTTAATGTTGCTCCCAGTTACTACTGTTACAAAAAATTGCTAATTGGTTTGGTATTGGTCTGAAGAAATTGGTTCCGCTTCCAAAGATAGTATTTAATAAAACCAGCAAAATTTGCTTCAATGTAAAAAATTTTGAACTTCTGTGGATGGAGATTCAGATAAGGAAAGTATTTAATGGATGAAATATTTCATTTATTGGTTTTCTAGAGTATTCGGTTATACTTAAATAATCATTTCCTTAGGATTTTACCAGAAGATTAGACTAGAAATTACAAGAAAGGACCTTAAAGAATCCATTTTTGATACTGATGTATCTTGGCTCCATCACTTAATAGCTGTGTAATCCTTGGGCTAGTTACTTAACCTTTCTGTGCCTCTGTTTCTTTATAAAATAGAGATGATAATGTTTCCTACTCTGCAGAGTTCTGAGGATGATTAAATGAGTTAATACTTAGATGCTTACTGGCCCATGGTAAACATGGGCTACTATTATGATCATCATCATCATCCAAATTGATTTGCCATACATATTACTCTATGAAGAGTGATTTTTCTAGCTAAGAGTCAGTATTTCCTGTGCTTCTGTGTGGGGTTGCTCACGAAATTGGAATCAGTGTTAAAAATAATTCTGCTTTTCACACCTACCTTAGAAACAAAATATCAGCTCCTAATTCTTCATATGTGCTTTTACCTCTTTTCTACCGTGCTATAGCCCTGGCTTCTTCACCTGTCTTCTCAGTTTCCTCATACCGCTCTAAAAACACTTGCAGCCTCTTTTCTTAAGTTGCCTGCTGCTGAACCCTGGTCGGTTCTTGACACATGTACCCCTAAAGTAATTAGAGACCTGCTGCTGCTGATTCACTCGCTTTCCTCACTGTTGCCCATAACTTTTTCTGGGCCATGTCTCATGATAGAATATTTTCGTATGTTAAGGTTCAAGCAGTGGAAGAAGTTATTAAAAAGGCACAGATTCTGTTTCATGCCATTTTCCCTTCTTAAACCTAGATGTGGTGGAAAGGACATAGGCTTGATCAGAGTCAAGATTCTTATACTGACTGCATTACTTACCGTATTTTTGTTCATTTGCCTTTTTTATTACCCTGATTTCTTGAACTGTAAAATGAAGAAGGCTAAATATAAAATCCAGCATTAAAAAGCCCACTTAAACATAGTTGATTTTGTATTTAATTACTTTTGACAATGTGCTCCTCCTTTCACTGTTCAGACAATTAGAAGTTAATGGTAATCCAAGTCTGAATAATGTTCAGCAATATTTGAAAATATCAGTACAGTGTTTCATATCTTTACAAAGATATAAAGAAGACTAAATAAACTAAGTAATTTTAAACTTTTTATAGTGTGAAATAAGCAGAAAAACTCAGATGTCTATAGGATGAAGTAAAAAAATGAAATAAATCTGGTGGCAGACAGAATATATACCCTACCTAACAGGGCAGCTGCTGGGCAGCTCTAGCAGGTGGTATCATGTAGGAATGAGGGTGCACTGTTGCCAGATTATTTAAGACAGGCTGGAAATGAAGATTTTTATATCAAGTCTCTGAATTTTTAAATGTTGGCGTCTAATTATTAAAAATTTAAAACACTGTATGTGTCAAGCAGAACATGTCAGGGGGCCAAATCTGTACTCCTAGCCTTCAACATGAGGCCTCTGGACCAAAGTTTGTATTTGCTGCCTATTTTTTTAAATATTGTTTCATATGTATTTTTTGGATAAGCTAATTTATCATATCAGTATGGCTTGAATTAATGAGTTATTTTCATGCTATATATTAAAAAAATTTTTTTCATGCTATATGTTAAATAAAAGTATGTAGTATAAATACAGCTTTTCTCTCTGTTGAATAATTCCAGGTTGCTTGGGAGACCCTACAAGAAGAATTTTCTCGCTTCATGACAGAACCAAAAGGGAAAGAGCATGATGACATATTTGATAAACTTAAAGAAGCTGTTAAGGAAGAAAGTATTAAACGCCACAAGTGGAATGACTTTGCAGAAGATAGCTTGGTATGTTATTTGTATATTGGGGGGCAGCCTTGTATAAGGTCTCAAATGGAAACCCTTTACAAGGGACTATTTTTATGTGATTAGTTACGTTAGATTCTGACTTGATGATAATGAAGGAAAAGAAATACATTTATGATCTATAATCTGCCCTTTAACATTTCTTTACCCTTTTATTTTATTTTATTTTATTTTAAAGAAAAACAAATAACCTAAAGTAACATGCTTCTAACATGTCCTTACCATACCCCAGGAAAATTAACAAACCCTAACAAAACAAAGGAATAAGAAAAACAGTAAAATAGCTACATTGCTTCCAACATGATCCTACCATACCCAAGAAAGTTTGCAAACCAGAATCATTTCTGAGCATTCCCATAACATTGAGATTACCCTTAATAGCTTATCTGTCTTAGGTTATTGTTCCCCCTTCACTAGTTGTTATCTCTAGGTCCCCTACATTCTACAATATAGAATATTTATTTTATATTTTTCACAGAGTTCACATTAGTGGTAACATACAATATCTCTTTTTGTGCCTGGCTTATTTCACTCAGCATTATGTCTCCAAGATTCATCCATGTTGTCATATGTTTCACGACCTCATTCCTTCTTACTGCCTCATGGTATTCCATCGTGTGTATATACCACATTTGTTTATCCACTCATCTGTTGAAGGACATTTGGATTGTTTCCATTTCTTGGCAATTGTGAATAATGCCACTGTGAACATCAGTGTGCAAATACCTGTTCGTGTCTCTGCTTTCAGATATTCTGGGTATATACTGAGAAGTAAAACCCCACTTGGTCATGGGGTATTATTTTTTTAATGTGTCTTTGGATTCAGTTTGCAAGTATTTTGGTGAGAATTTTTGCCTCTGTATTCATGAGGGAGAGTGGCCCGTAGTTTTCCTATCTTGTAGCATCTTTACTGGATTTTGATATTAGAGTGATGTTAGCTTCATAAAATGAGTTACGTAGTATTCCATTTTCTTCAATTTTTTGAAAGAGTCTAAGTAAGATTGGTGTCAGTTCTTTGTGGAAAGTTTGGTAGAATTCCCCTAGGAAGCCATCTGGCCCTGGGCATTTATTTTTGAGAAGCTTTTTGATGACTGATTGGATCTCTTTGCTTGTGATTGGTTTGTTGAGGTCTCCTAGTTCTTCTCTGGGCAGTCTAGGTTGTTCATGTGTTTCCAAGAAATTGTCCATTTCCTCTGCGTTATCTTGTTTTTTGGCGTACAGTTGTTCATAGTATTCTCTTATGATTTTTTCAATTTCTTGGGGCTCTGCAGTAATGTCCCCACTCTCATTTATTATTTTGTTTATATGGGTCTTGTCTCTTTTTGATTTTGTCGGTCTAGCGAAGGGCTTGCTGATCTTGTTGATCTTCTCAAAGAACCAACTTTTGGTTTTATTTATTCTATTGTTCTTTTGTTCTCTGTGTCATTTATTTCTGCTTTAATCCTTGTTTCTTCTGCTAGGTTTACGATTAGTTTACTGTTCATTTTCTAGCATCTTCAGTTGTTCCATTAGTTCTTTGATTTTAGCTCTTTCTTCCTTTTTAATGTATGCATTTAGAGCTATAAATTTCCCCCTCAGTACTGCCTTCACTGCATCCCATAAGTTTTAATATGTTGTGCTCTCGTTTTCATTCATCTCTAGATATTTAGCAATTTCTCTTGCAATTTCTTCTTTAACCCACTGATTGTTTAGGAGTGTGTTGTTTAATCTCCAGATATTTGTGAATGTTCTAAATCTTTGATGGTTATTGACTTCTAGTTGTATTCCATTGTGATCAGAGAACAATGAATTTGAATAGTTTCAATCTTTTAAAATTTATTGAGGCTTGTTTTGTGGCCCAGCATATGATCTATTCTGGAGAAAGTTCCATGGGCACTAGAGAAGAATGTATATCCTAGTGATTTGGGATGTAATGCTCTATATATGTCTGTTAAGTAGAAATCATATATCACATTGTTTAGTTTTTCACTTTCCTTATTGTTCCTCTGTCTGGTTTATCTATCTATAGGAGAGAGTGATGTATTGAAGTCTCCCACAATTATTGTGGAAACATCTATTGTTTCCTTCAATTTTGCCAATGTTTGTCTCATGTACTTGGGGGCACCTTGATTGGGTGCACAGGTATTTATGATTGTTAATTCTTCTTGTTGAATTATCCCTTTTATTAGTATATAGTGCCCTTCTTTATTTCTTTATGACATCATTACATTTAAAGTCTATTTTAGCTGAGATTAATGTTGCTACTCCTGCTTTCTTTTGGCTGTAGCTTATATGGAATATTTTTTTCCATCCTTTCATTTTCAATTTCTTTGTGCCTCGGGGTCTAAGTTGAGTCTCTTGTAAGCAACATAATTTTTCTCCTCTCTTTATTTCCTTTTATGTATCCTTACTAAAACTCTAGTTCTGTGCCCTTCTCCAGACGTCTCTCT
Source organism: Choloepus didactylus (assembly GCF_015220235.1). Taxonomy (NCBI): domain Eukaryota; kingdom Metazoa; phylum Chordata; class Mammalia; order Pilosa; family Megalonychidae; genus Choloepus; species Choloepus didactylus. The sequence continues at coordinate 98,025,184 of NC_051307.1, read as the reverse complement.
CCTTTCTGTTTTTCTCAGCCGGTAGGGCTCCCTTTAGTATTTCTTGTAGGGCAGGTCTCTTGTTAGCAAATTCTCTCCATATTTGTTTGTCCATGAAGATTTTAAGTTCTCCCTCAAATTTGAAGGAGAGCTTTGCTGAATAAAGAATTCTTGGTTGGCAGTTTTTCTCTTTCAGAATTTTAAGTAGTATGTCATGCCACTGCCTTTTCGCCTCCATGGTAGCCACTCAGTGCTCACTACTTGGTCTTATGTTGTTTGCCTTGTTTGTGGTGAATTGCTTCTCTCTTGCTGCTTTCAGAACTTGCTGCTTCTCTTCAGCATTTGACGGTCTGATCAGAATATCTCCAAGTGTGCTTATTTGGATTTATTCTGTTTGGAGTTCGTTGGGCATCTATGATTTGAGTATTTGTTGTTTAGAAGGGTTGGGAAGTTCTTCAACAATGTCTTCGAATACTCTTCCTAGTCCTTTACCCTTCTCTTCCCCTTCTGGAGCACCAGTGATTCTTATATTTGTGCGCTTCATGTTGTCCATCATATCCTTGAGATCCATTTTGAATTTTTTAATTTTTTTCACCATTCATTCTTTTGTGCTTTTACTTTCCAACTTACAGTATTCCAGTTCACTTATTCTTTCCTCAGCTTCCTCTAATCTGGTACTTTGTATATCAAGAATCTTTTTAATTTGATCAACAGTTTCTTTTATTTACATAAGATCCTCTGTTTTTTTTTTTTTTTTTTTTTTATTTACTCCTGCAAATTCTTCTTTATGTTCTTCTGGGGTCTTCTTGATGTCCTTTATATCCTGAGCCATGGTATTGATGTTGGTGATTACTTCTTTGATTAATTTCTCCAAGTTCTGTATCTCTTCTGATTTTTTAATTTGGGTGTTTGGGTTATCCATATCTTCTGATTTCTTCATATGCTTTATAATTTTCTGTTCTTTCTGGCCTCTTGGCATTTGCTTATCTTGATAGGGTTCTTTTAAGATATGCAGAGTTATTTAAACAATTATCTGTAATTTGACAGAACTACAGGTTGATGCAGTGCACTTTTCCCTGACCTGCCAGCAGATGGTGTGCCCTAGCCAGCTCTCATCCTCAATCCAGTTCTCCCCAACTTTGTGGGGAGTGCGGGTCCAAACCATGTAGATGTCCAGTAAGTGCACCAATTTCCCATGTTCAGTGGGGACCACCAACACTGTGGGTGGGGTTGTGCCCTATGCAGTTTGGCAGGGAAGAGGGTTTTAAGACCCAGTACTCCCAGCCATTCCCGGGATTGTGGCTGTGATACCCTGGAGCTGCGGCAGGCGTCCACCCCTTCAGCTCAGACTCCCCTCGGTCCCTCTCTGCCTTGGACCTACAAGTCCCTGGGCTTAGTGTAGGGCTCTTGTCTCTTCTTGCACCTCCCCTGCCTCTTGGCTGTGCACCCCACAGGTTTCTGCAGAGGAGGAGTTGCACTGTCACAAGCCAGCCAAATCCCGAGTTCCCTTGAGGAGGCTCTCGGCTGCAGTGCTGGGAAGGGGTGGCTCCCAGCCTGCTTCAAAGATGGTTGTATGGGGCATGGAAAATAACCCACTTCCGCAATCATCCGCTTGCTGTAGCGGCTTGTCTCTGACTCGGGGGCCACCAGCTGCGGGTGTGCAAAGGGCTGTAACCCACGCCAGTTACCGAGGCAGGTGCCCGGGGCGTGGAAGGCACTCCCTGCCGCGATCGACCACAGCTCCCTCTGCCTCTCCCTGGCCGCTTCCTGGGACCCATTCCAACCCATCTCCAAACACATCAGAGTCTGGCTGCCATTTTCCCAGTGGCTCTCCGGATCAAGGACTTAAAGGATTCCAAATGCAGATTCTTGGCTTCTCCAAGTGCACAATCACTATGGATATATAAGTCCCTGCCCATTTGGTGGAACCCTGGAATCAGTATTCTGGAGCACTTTCTGTCTTTTCACAGAGGAGAGTTTTCCTCTCTCTCTCCTAATTTGCCATCTTGGATCTCTCCCTCCCTACCCTTTTAAAATCACCCTTTGCCATTCTTTCTTGGCTATCATTTCAGAAAACAAGTCAAACTTTGCAGTAAACTGACTTCCATAAAATGCTACGAACTGTCATCCATTAGCCATTACACAGGCCTGAGTTACAGGTAGCTGCTTCTCATTTTACTCTCTGTGGTAATGAAAGAAATTGGTTTTCAGTGGTTTTGAGTCATGAAATGTTAGGCTGCTGAAGTCATAACACTAACTGTCATATATTGAATGCTTACTGTGTGCTAGGAACTCTGTTTTGCAAGCATTATTTTATTTAATTCTTATAGAAGCCCTGTTATTATCATTGGCAGAGTTGGGATTTAAGCCCAGCCCTGTCTGAGTACAAAGCCTGGTTCCTGTCCTCACCACCTGAAACGTCTTTTGTTATGTAGAATGTTCTCATCACCATAATCAGATCTTTATTAAGCTCCTCTGCTCAGAGAATTATGAGAGGCACTGGTGAATGACAAGATTTTTTTCTAGGAAAATGCTAGTCGACTGGTCGTAATTATAATTTTATTTTGAAGAAATATTTGTCTTGATATTTGAAAACCATTCTTGCTGAACATTTTATAAGACAGGCTTTCTTAGAGAAGTGCCTTTTTCATTTGTTCATTCAAAATTTTTGAAATTTGGAAGCCAATTTTCAGTTGTAATAAACAGCTAACATGATTGTCTAGAACTTGTAAGCCTTCTACCCAGTTACTTTTCTCGTTGTCGTTAACAGTGAGATGATGATTATTTATTTTTTCCCTCTTTTTTTTTGAAAAACTGACATATAGGTCATATGGCAAAAAGGAGAGATGGAGAAGTTCTGAATTATTAGCCTCTGAATTCAAGGCTCTGAATGTTAAATTTTATGTAGTTAAATGTGTAATATGCCTTTCTCTGAACTGTTTTCGAGATAGCACATTTAATTTGGGCTAGAAGGAAATCTCCAATATTTGTATTTTAGACAGCTGACAAATAAGCAGGCAAATAAAAGAACTCGCTGCATTTTTATGGGAGGGCATAACTTTTATGTTGTTTTAGATACATCTGTTATTTTAGATGTTTACTAAGTTGCCAATTTGAATAAAACTGCTAAAATAATGACATGAATCAAATTAGTTTTTTCCCTCCTTATTATTTTAGAGAGTTATTCAACACAATGCTTTAGAAGACCGGTCCATATCTGATAAACAGCAGTGGGATGCAGCTATTTATTTTATGGAAGAGGCTCTTCAGGCTCGTCTGAAGGATAGTAAGTAGGGGCAGAAGTCATTGAGTTCTGAATATTTGCAGTGGTAAAAGAGTCATCCAGCTTTCAGATAGCATTTGTAAAAATACAATTAACATTTCAGGGTCACTGTCATTAGTACGATAGTTAAATATTATTTGTGAGATTTTTCAGTCAACTGCTTAGTAATTACTATTAAATCAGTTGGATACATGATGCTTATATACGCTCATTCTAAAAAGCTGTAATTCACAGTATTTTAGGATGTTTGCTACTGTACTTTTAGTGATTTTATAAGCAATTATACTTTTCAGAGATTCTAAACACATACGTAATTAAATTCTTCCTTATATGTATTCCATTTCTAGTGTACGATTTTTTTCTTTATTCAAATTGACTATATGGTACAACCCTTAGAAAAGTAGATAAGAAAGACCATTATTAGTTGTAATTTATGTACTTGGTAAGTATAAAATTCTTGATAGATTAAAATAATTTTTACTTTTCTAGCTGAAAATGCAATTGAAAACATGGTAGGTCCAGATTGGAAGAAGAGGTGGTTATACTGGAAGAATCGCACCCAAGAACAGGTAAAAACAAAAAATCTCTGGTCTACTAATGCTATAAGTTTGTTCATTTTAATTCAGGCATTAAAATATAACCTTTGCATGACTCTAGACCAGTGTTAAATATTTCAAATGTTTACTTCAGAATTTCTAAAACATAATGAATCTTTAGAATAAACAATAAATTACGAAAGAAAGTTTTTTTAAAAAGTAAAGTAGCTATGTTATTTTAAAAAGGGGGGCAGAGATGAAACATGCTCTTTTGGTGGTTGATCTTTGTTTATTTTGATTCCCCATTTGAGTCAATTGAGTTAAAAAAATGAAGACTAAAATTATGAAGAATTAAAAATGAAAAAGTTTAAGAGGATGTAGAGTGAGTATGATTAGAAAAAAAGGAATATAATGACTTTATTACCTTTTCGTATTCTGTTATGTCTGGATTTTTCTGTTAATAGTCTATTCAGATCATTTTGTTCTTTTGCAATTTTTGCCCGTGTTCACAGAATAAGTATAAAAATTCAGGCAGGAAGCAGAATTGTAAAATTCATTTAATAAACAACTAATGAGCATCTCAGCTGAACAAAATGGTAAAGACAAGTAAAAATAATTTGAAGAATGAATAAATAGAAGGAAAATGTGCAAATAATTAAAGTCCCTACCTCCTACCCCTACTCTTTTCATTCCTTTCTTATTCTTGTGACTTTGTTTCCTATTTAGCATTGAGTCTTTTCTTTTATCTCATTCTTATGTTCTTTCCTTAAATAAAAGAGTCTAAATAGAATATAGAATCTAAATACGTAAGTAAATGAAGTAATGAATAAGAAAAAGAGTGGGTCTCCATTCCTTTTTCTTTTTCTTTTTCTTTTTTTTTTTTTTGTTCCTTCAATCCTTTCAATTAGAGAAAGGGGACTTAAAAAATGGAAAAATCAAGAGAGGAGATAAAGAGAGTGAAAAATTACCAAATTGACATTTCATCCCTATTTCCCTATTTATTTGTATTATTTTTTGTTTTTATTTTAGATACAGTGTTAATTAAATTATATAAGCAACACCCTGTTTTTTTCTAGTTTCATATATTTCTTGTTTCAAAAGCTGTATATTAGAGTCTCAACTTGTCTCAAAGTGGTAAAGGCACCACTGTTTCTCTTCTCTTTTTCTCTGTCATGATTTATGTGAAAAATAAGTCATTAGGAGCCTGAAGAGAAGCTGAGGAACAGAGTTAGTGTTTGGATCATGCATGTGTTCAGGGTACATAAGTTATCTCCACTCTGCAGATGGGATAAGAGCAAGGAATCTATCAGAAAATAATTTGTAGGGGATCCATCAGAGGTTTCTGAATTTAAGCCAGGAAGAGGCATTGATTGTAATTAGCTTGTGTAAGGCAGATAAAAACCCAAGGCAGTGAAAAATGGTATGTGGCCTTCAAGGCTTAGTGAAATTGGGACTAGATTCTGTCCTTTACAATCGATGATGGCAACCTAGTGGTGAATATGCTTTGGCCAAACACTCCCAGGGAGAAATGATTGCTGGCTGTAAATTCCTTTCCCCAGGAACTTGGGCCCATAAGTCATCCATCCAAGAGAAATTGAGAAATTAGTTTTGAGGTCAATGCCAAGGGTCTGTAGCGTAGAAGAGAAACCTGGAAACTCTTCAGAGAAGAGTCCCTCCCTCTCCCCTCTAGGGTTTCAGAGCAAGATTCATAAGACCCAGGGTGAACATGAAACAGAGGCCAAATTTGAAATAAGAATCACCTGGGGAGTTATTTGTGTATGTATGTTTTGTTTTTTCTTACAAAGTAGAGCTTCATGTCCAGACTCATTGAATCAGATTCTCCTTCTCTAGCCTCTCTAACCCTCCCACTCCTAGTTTAAAACCACTGTTCTAGACCTCATACCTGGAGATCACAGTGAGAAACAGGTTCTAAAAGAGGCTGAGAATGTCCTCAGGTTTAACATTGCAAGTTTAACTGTTGTAACAGTTCTTTCACCTTTCTTTTTGAGTGACAGGATTTAGCAGGAAAAGAAATAAGTTTGGCCTGTGATAAAGGTGAAAAATCCATGCTCTGAAAACTGTTTTGTGCTTTGTGTTGTTTATTTTTCATTAGTTTTCTAGGAAAATCCATCTTTTGAAAAATTCTCACTTTATCTGTGCTGAACTAATGGAGATTTGGGTTAGGATACATGGGAGACTAGTTCTTCTCTGAAGGCCAAATGTGTTGGTAGCAGTGGAGCTGGGACAGGTAGAAAGGTGGAAGTGGAAACACCAGAGAAGGGAGAATTGGGGAATACCAGTTTCAGAAATCTCTTCCCTCAGACTAAATATCCAGATGTTTAAGCAGACAGTTATGTCTGAAATAAAGCGGTACCTGTAAGGGAATAAACACTCACTGGGTACTGGAGGAGAAAAGAATTTATTTACAATCTTGCAAGATAGAGCACACAGCCAGAAACGTGGTAGGCTGGTGTGCAGGAAAAAGAACATAGCGATCATTTAATTTCCTATTCCTAATGCGCAGGTCCCTCCCCTGTTTCCCCATTGGCTGGGTACTACAGAGGTTACAGCCTATCTGAGAGAGCTAACTAGCCTGTCTTTGAGATTTTAATTTGTACAGCCTATCCAAAGAGCTAACTAGCCCATCTTTGAGATTTTGAATTGTACAGCCTATCGAAGAGAGTCCATTCAGTTTAAATTTCCTGCTGGGAGTTCCCGCCTCTGATTATACCCCATATCCCTTCACATTCCAGTAACCCTGGTTATTTTTCCATATAAGGGGCTGGCACAGATTCTAGGCTTATGTCATGGCTCTTTCTTCCCTTTACCACAGGGCCTGTTTAAGCCGGTTCTGCCGCCGTTTTCCCTGTTCCATGCTGCCTTTATGTGAAAGCTAAACTTAACCCTTTCTTACAGTTATACTTTTCTTTTTCAAGTAATATTTCTTCAATGAATTACTATGTTTTCAGAAAGTATAAATTAGTAGTTCCATTTACAAGCCAATTATTTGCATTTAAGGATTATTCTTGTACAACAGTTTGGGGCAAAGTACTATGGTAATTACTTGTTAAGAGTGATCAATGAATTTGAAGCTAGTTTCTTTTACCATGCAATTTTGAATGTAGTGTTGAAAAATGAAAAGATAAATTCAGTTTAATATAGGTGAAGAGTCTTGTATTCAAAAGTTATTGCTAGTGCATATACGTTTTCCTCCTTTGGTGAGGAGAGTTTAAGAATGATGGGCACTAACTGCAGAAGCAATCTGAAGCACAATTTTTAATGAAAAGACTTTAAAATCTGTATTTTTTATTTATTTTCTTTTTCAGAAAAGAAACTTTAGCAGATATGAGTCCTAATCTGGTTCTTAGACATCAGAAATTCATAGAACGTTATCTCTTCCCATGCTTTCAGGGTACTTTTTCCTAGACCTAGATTATACCCTAAAGTCAAGAAAGAATTAAAGAAAGTTCATAGTAATATGCCTGGTGCTGAAACTTCAGCGGTAAAACAAATCAGCAAAAGTAAAATGTAACAAATAGGGCTAATTCCTATTTTATCTCCTCTCATAAGGTCAGATTGTACTGCATTCATAAGCCAGTTGCCCTGTATTTATAAACCAGGTTACTATTGTCTTTCTTGTTTGTCATAATTAAACTTGTGTTGCCTGTTGTGCAATAGTAATATGTTTATTAAAATTGAGACTATTTTTACTGTGTGCCAAATTATGAACTATCTAAGCACAGTTCTCTTTTAAACCTTTTAAAGTGTGTTCATAATGAAACCAAGAATGAACTGGAGAAGATGTTGAAATGTAATGAGGAACACCCAGCTTATCTTGCAAGTGATGAGATCACCACAGTCCGAAAGAACCTTGAATCCCGAGGAGTAGAAGTAGATCCAAGTTTGGTAATAAATAATATTGCCGAAAAACATGAACCTGTTCCTTAATCTTTGTTTCTTGCAGTAAAATATTACTGCTTTTAGTGTGTTACTTAGCTGTTTAAGTCCTCAGTTTGACTTTGATCATGTATATATTTGCCGACAAATAAAAACTCAATCGTTTTGATTGTATGAAGTCTAGAAATTTTGTTCTCACAGTTGCTTTTGTAAGTCTAATGCTTTCATTTGTATATGGAGAAACTTGAGACTTAGAGAAGTAAAGTTACTTGAGCAAGTTCAGCAATTCATTTGGGCAAAAGTTTGACAAACCTACTCAGATCTTTCCAGCACATCACACTGTTTCAGACTGCAAAATAGAATTTCTGATTAAATATGGCTCCTTGTTTATACACATATTTTACGATCAAATAATCTAGCTCAGTCAAGTTCAAGTGGATTTAGAAGAACTATGAGTGTTAAGTTTTTATTAAGTTGGATAAAGCTTTTGAGTCCTATATCATTTTCCTCATTTATAATAGATATAAGGATAAAGATAGTCTATACTTAAGACTTTTTTTTTTTTTCTTTCATGAGGTTTATTTGGGGTAAAGTAAAAAAAAAAAAACAGCAACTGGTTCTGGGCCTACATTCCCTACTTCTTAGTTAGGATATGTGTAAGTGATCAAAAGTCTATTTTAATATTAGCTTATTGAAACCCAATTAGAAAAGTAGGTCTTGTGGGGAAAGCAGTCATATTAGAAATTACAGAGTGAAACATGAATTCTTTGAAAGATGATCTATTTATGTTTCTGTATTTGAAAAATGAGTATACTTATTTTAAATTCCACTCAAGGGCAAGGAGAGAAACGGGTAAAACTCAAAGCATTTAGCTTTTATACAGCTAACATTTTTCATAAATTGACAATGAGATTAAAGTAATGATTAAATGAGATATTTAGTTAAACATAAACTTATTACCTTATCCACACTGGTCTTAGCTCTCAATAATAAGTTGTGTTCAGTTTGATACTTTTAAACTTTATGTGCCTTTAAGTCTTGATACTATAATATATTAGGAAGAACTTTCTCTTGGAAGTGGAATGTAAGAGTTTATGTGATTTTTTTTTTTTTTTTTTTTTTTTTTTTTTTTTTAGTCCATTGCCCATGTCTTAGAGTATGTATTGGTTGTCCATCTTAATTCCTTTTTGGAATCAAGAAAATTTCTGAGTTTTTTTTCCAAGTTACATTTTGTTCAAAGCACTTTATGAAAGTATTTAAAAAGTAGTAAAGTAACACAAAATGAATATTAGATGGACTAGATGTCAGGAAATATGAATTCTAGCTCAGTTCCATCCCATTTGCTAATAATAGTATTTTGAGTAATTTACATGTTTCTGAGCCCTGTTTCAGAAAATGTTTCCTCATCTCTGAAATGGGGTTCATGATACTTGTTCTAGCTACTTAATATTGTTGTTATGCTCAAAAAAAGACAATAAATGTAAAAGAATTTTGAACACTCTAACGGACTATATAGTATAAAGTGATGGGGATCATGGTGATTCAACAGGAAAATTTCATAAGTCAGGAAGGAAATATGTTAGGTTGATGGACATAGTCTGTGATCAACTTCCTAGTCCTAACCCTGTTGCTAATGAGGTTTGTGACCTAAAACAAGTCTTTTGACCTCTTTTTGCCTTGGTTTCCTCACCTCTAACTAAGAGAAGGTTATCCCCACCCTATCTATCTTTTAGATGCTTATTTGAACACAGTAACAATGCTTACTGAAAAAACTAAATTCTGAAGTACACAAACTTGTTATCTTTGTCTTCTGAAACTTTTAAGTTGATAGAAAAAATTGGTATAACTTGCTATTAATTAACTTTTTTATAAATAAACTTTGTGCAAGACTTTTCAGATTGATCAACATCAGAGTGTACAGTAACTGGTCTCTGTTTTCTCATTTTAGATTAAGGACACTTGGCACCAAGTTTATAGAAGACATTTCTTAAAAAGTGCTCTAAACCATTGTAACCTTTGTCGAAGGGGCTTTTACTACTACCAAAGGCATTTTGTAGATTCTGAGGTAAGGTTTCCTGAAACAGCGAGAAATGTTTGTTAGAAATAGTTACTTAAAGATGTTTAAAAGTAAACTTTAGCTTTAGCATTAACTTTAAGACCTTTGGCCTGGGAAACATTATGTACTATTTGAAAAGAAGAACCCAACACATATCTGTTCAAAGATAACTACCACTTCGGTAATAACTCTGCATCGCACATGCACCTCTTCCCTGATGCCTTTAAGCATGTGTATGTAGTAGGCATCAGACCACTTTTCTTTTGTATCGTTCTCCCATTTTTTGAAGAATTAACTTTTTTTGCATTTGAAAATAATACTTTTCCATTTGTGGAAAATGAGTGCAATGAATAAATGTGATAAAGGAAATAGTCACTTATCCCCTGACATAAAAGTAATTTTAGTTAACGTTTTTATTTGTTCAACTTAGAAAAAGTGTATATGTGTATAATTTATGTGGAAATCATACTGTAAAGAAGCTTTTTATCCTGCTCTTTTTTCCTAAATTACATTGTAATTCCTTCTTCACATCAAAGAACTGCATAATGTTCTTGGAATGGGTAGTTTTGCATAGCTTCATGTCACATTTTATAGAGTAACCCCTAGGTGGCAGCAGACTGCTGTATTTTGGTCATTTTCTTAACAAGCAAAAATGCTTTTTAAAGTATCCTTTTGTAAGAGCTCTTCATTCAGTGGTCTTATTTAACTGAGTCTCCTGAAGTGCTTTTATTTTGAATTTTCATCTGGTTAAAAGAAAATCTGTATATAAATGCACATATGTGAAAGTGGCAAGTTTTTTGCATACTTAAATTTTTGAGAAGATATCTACAAAATAAGCTTCCTTTAAAAAAATAATTTTTTTCATAGACAGCTGAATTTCAAAAATAACTTGAACACACTCAAAGAAATGCGATTAACCTAAAGACATATTTAAGATAAGCATGGTCATTAATTGAAATGGAAGACAAATTGAAGGTATATGCTATGAATTTGCGTTTGTATATAAAGTAAAATTCTCTACTTGCCAAGTTTGTTTTGTCATTTGGGAATCAAAATAAAGCTATATAGTTGTGGGGCAGATAGAACCCAAATCATGCAGGATTTCATGAATACTTTGCAGAAAAGATCCTGCAGCTTGTATGTACAGTAGAAATACACATATTGGGTAAATCTGAGTACTTCTTATTAAAGCTTAGAATATAGGTTCTGATTTTTAGTATCTGTATTGGTTTATGATTATGGTTTTCATGTTTACATTTGCATTCAGTAATCTTATTTACTTAATGTTTCAGTTGGAATGTAATGATGTAGTCCTGTTTTGGCGAATACAGCGCATGCTAGCTATCACTGCAAATACTTTAAGGCAGCAACTTACAAACACTGAAGGTACGCCACATAGATGCCACTTTCTAATTGTGACATGAAAATTAATAATAAAATCCATTTTTTATAGAAGGATGCCCAAGAATTTCCTTTAAACCTGAAAATTTTAATTTGCCCATAATTTATTAATAAAAATAAATCATAATTGAAAAAGATGGGAGTCTCTTTTCATTACACAAAAACTCTTATGAAGGTGTATTACTAAGTATTACTAAGTTTTTTGGAAAATCAAGTGTTTTGGCTTGAGAATATTACTTTCCTTGAGAATATTTATCAGTTTCATGTTGATAAAAGTACTGTGTAACAAGTAGAGATTTTCCCTGTAACTGTGAGAAGTATGAGCTTAATAGATCTAAACATGAGAAAAATAAAAACTTATTGTCCATATATGGTTATTTTTTATCATTCCTGTGCATTCATAAAAACTGTGCTCTTCGGATTTTTTATTTACTTTGAACAGTCAGGCGATTGGAGAAAAATGTCAAAGAGGTTTTGGAAGATTTTGCCGAAGACAGTGAAAAGAAGGTTAGGTTGCTTACTGGTAAAAGAGTCCAGCTGGCTGAAGACCTTAGTAAGTAGTTCTTCCTGCCCTCCACCTTCCTACCTTTCACCTTCCCTCTTTCCATTTACTTTATTTATTTATTCATTCAATCTCAGACTTAAAGAAAAGTTGCAAGTATATTCAAAGAACTTTTTTCCCTGAACTATTTGAAAGTTGCTACCTTGAAGCCCTATCACTCCCAAGTACTTTAATGTTTATTTCATACAAACAACCATAATTTAACCACGATAAGGCAACCATCAAAATCATGTTTTTAACACTGATACATTACTACTGTCTAGGTCTCAGACCTCATTCAAATTTCATCAGTTGTCCCAGTATTATTCTTTTCTTCTTCCATACAATAAGGTGTTTTAGGTTCTTCCTGTACTTTCCCCTACCTAGTTTCCTTTTTGAGAATGGAATTTGGCAATCAAGAGCTGGGGCTTAGATATACTAGTTGTTATTAGAGTATCAGTGTTCCCACACCCTCCCAGTAGAAAGAGCTAGAGAATGTATGTTATAAAAGTGAGTGTATTTATATGTGTATATGTGTATACATGTATTTATATCTCTGTTCCTATTCATATGAATACATTTAATACCATAAGCTGACATTAGTACTTCCAATTCTAATCCAATACTGCAGAATTCATTCTAGTTTTCTCCCTTTCCATATTTGTAACTTCTTTTTCTTACAATGAGAAACCTGACTACTAGTATCCTTGATACATTTATTATTTTGTTAAGCCCCCTGTATGCAACAGTCTCTCTTCTCAGCCCCCTCAGTTGCTCAGATTTTCTTCGCAGCCAGCTCAGGTTCTATCACCGTCACCATTATGCCTCACATTGACACCCCCATTCCCCTACGTAAGCTTTGGCACCCCATGCCAGATTGTCTTTCATCAGAGATACCCTTTTTACTGAGCTCTGATGTCTAGATGCCCATCACTCCTGCAAACACATGAACAACATATTGCCCTTCTTCAGGGATGCCCTTTGTACTGAACCAACGCTTTGACACCTAATGCCAGCCACCTTCCTTTCCCAGGCTTCTTCCCCTCCCCACCCTGCTGTTTACACACACACACACACACACACACACACGCCACACACACACACACACATGCCACACACACACACACACACACGCCCCTCTCAGCCAGAAACTCTCGTCATCACCTTTGTGCTCTGACAGCCTGTACCAGTTGCTCTCCTCACTATTGGACCAGACCACTAAACCCACCCACCCCCACCAGGAATACCCTCTTAACACTGGTCAGACTTTTAACACCTACCTACCTAGGCCATTGTGCCTTTCCCCTCCCCTTAGTTCTCCCCACCCATCACCTACCCCTAATGGCCCTACCCATCACTTTATCACATTGTTTGAAGGGTTGGGTGTAAGCAGGAGGGGGGATTTGGTTCTTTCTTCAGTGCAAGTGTTCCTAACTCTTAGAAATTGTTTCTGTTGCATATGATTTACTTAGATCTTTTAGAACCAGGGAAATCAGTAAAAGGTTCATATTATTAAAAAAAACATACTGGTGATTAGTACTTCTGTTTCATTAGTGGCAGCCTACCCTTATTATGAGTTTCCCTTTTTTCAGCTTCATGAAAAAGTATTTTTGCTTTGAATATGCACTTGGTTTCTAGCTGATTACATAATATAAAATGGTCTTTTAAAATAAATAAAGCATTGTATTTAGTTTTACAAAACTATAAGTTAAATTTACTATCTTACAAGTTTTCTGATATCTAAAGTAAAGCAGGTGCTACATGGAAAGCAGTTCTTCGAATCTGAAGACAGTTTCTAAGCTGAATTTATATCACTACAATGTAGTCATTAGAGTATCTAAAAGAAACCAGACAGGGTATTTAAATTTTATACTTTGTACTTAAGCATTATGCTATCCCTTGTCATCTCGTTCTCTCCCTTTTAATTATCTGGCCTCTTCTTCATTTCTTTTTCTTTCTTTCTTTAAATATTCTTCTATTGAAACATCTCATTTTAACCGTTACCTCTGTATTCTGTCGTCTTTTAATTTTCCATATCACTTTGGCAGTATGCTTAATTTATAGAAAATCTGTTTATATCTTAATTGCTTTTTGCTAGATGTGTTATCTTAGGCCAGGTACTTCTCAGAGCTTTATCTTCTTTGTAAAAGAACTACTACAATAATTATTTCATAGGATTGTTAGGCGAATTAGATCAGTAAACATATCTGGAAATTCTTGGTTCATAATTTTGTGCTAAACTAATACTGTTAACAGAAGAGGTGTTTTACTGTCACAATGTATACAAACATACTTCTTTTTTACCCCTCAGAACATAGTAATCAGGCAGTGAAATACTTCATGAATTTTATCAGCATATGCATTTTCAAAGTGATTAAAAAGTATTGAGACTTTTTTCTCATGTTTTATAATAGAGCCTGTCATGCTTCTTACCCTCCACACCCAATTAGATTATTTAAAGAAAGTGTTATTACTAACTCAAATATGTGTAATATCAAGCCAGTCTTATGTTCTCCTGGTGGTTTTCCTGAGAAAATCCTAATGTAACCTTTGTAATGATTTAGTACATTTGTGCATATTAAGTTACAGTAGTGTTAATATATCAACTAATGTTCTTAGAAAGCAAATATTTCACCAGTGGCTCAGCTTCACCAGTCACACTAAAGGAAATGAACCATGACTTTATCCATTAGTTGAGAAGGAGAATCTTGATAGTGCCTTTTCCTTATTATTTTCTTAGTCTAACACTTGGGAGTATAGTTTTGGGTACTTTCAGTCATAACAGTTGTTACTGTATTATACAAATCGAAGTTTGTTGCATGGCATATTCAGTAGGAAAGTATGTTGGTTAATGGAATTTGGAAAGAGGGAGGCAATCAAGAAATTTTTACTACAATTTTAAAATAATGTAGCATAGAGTATTGTAGAGATTGGTAAAATTTTGATGTCATATTTTTTGCCAGTTTCAAATTTGCCTGATTTTAAATCATTTCATCACTTTGCTTTGGAGATTCATCAACTGATTGTCGTTTAACTGAGTATATAACATGTACTTAAGAAATAGAGTGTCCTCACATTCTGGAGAAGAAAGACCTAAGTTCACTATTGAAATGAAGCCACAAAGTGAAATGAAAGTGAATTTAGAAAATTTGAAGAAATGAAAGAAAAACCAACCTCTTCTCATCTCAGGAGGCTGTTGGGAAGAGGAATCAGATATGGGAACCAGGATTCCTTGGAGATGTGGTTGATTCCAGAGGTAGAGCAGGAAAAGGACAGGATGAGCCTGGAACATATGGTATCAGAAAGTGCTTGAAGTGCTTAAAGGATGATGGGGACATGTTAACAGGACACAGAAGCCAGCTTGAAGAGGTTCTAACTGGCCAAACCTGGGACAATTTGAGCATCACAATAAATAATGGCAGTAACAAATTATAACCCATTGACTCAAATAAGAATCCTTGAGTTTATAATTATATAAATTAATTGATAAAATCAGTGATGAAGATAGGGTGCTTGTAAAATCACAACTATCTCCACACAAAATATTAATTAAAAAGAAAAAATGAGTAACTATAGTGGCTAAGCCTAGCAGCCACCACCTTAATCAGCTTATCAAAGTTAGTATCATCACTAATGGTCAAGTCAAAACCAATGATTATAACTTGAATCCAGGCTAGACATTGAACAAACCCAAAATAAGATGCATTCTAAAAAATAACTGACTGTAATCTTCAAAAGTGTTAAGATGGTGACAGTCAAGGAAAGGGTGACAAACTGTGCCAGATTGAAGGAGACTAAAGGATATAACAACTAAATGCAAGTTTAATCCCAGACTGAATCTTTTTACTCTAAAGAACAGTAATGGAACAGTGGCAAAATTCAAATGGAGTCCTACGGTTGCATGGTAGTAATAATAGCAATAATTAATTTTATAGTAGTTTATCAAATTAATTTTCTTATTAGAGATAATGGCAATAAATGGCTCAGAAAAAAATGTTCTTGCAACTTTTCTGTAAATTTGAGATTGTGTTCACATAAAAAGGTTAAAAAAAAGTTTAATTTTGTTTTCATAATGGTAAAGAATCAGGACCATGTGAAGATACTTCACAGAAAACTAGATTTTTGAAAACATGATCTCTGAAGATGTTGAAGGACTGAGCTGTTTCATGGACAATTTAATAAGATACATAGCTCATCTTCATACTCAGTTCCTTATTTGCTGTATCTACCCACCCTTAGAACTGGTTAGTGTTAAATATGCCCCATTTTGAGCTTTATGAAATTCTTTTGATTTTGTAGAAAGTTTAATTTCAGAGGATTTTTGTAGATATTTAAATATGCTATTCACTTAGGTAAAATCTATTTGAATTTCCAGCATAATTTTTAGTAATATATCCAATCTCTGCATTGAAGTAGAGTACAGTTTTTAAACTGCTTTTTTTTTTTGGAAATCCAAGATTGGTATACTGTGGTTCAAGTCAAAGTTGTTCTTCTATTATAGGATTACCATCATAAAAAAAATGCAGCAGTGCTAGAATTTGTTCCTCCGTTTTACCCTACCTCCAAAACCAAGTATCCAAGCACTGATAACAGTTGCCTCTAATGTTGCTATACTGAATTTTATCAGTATAGCATGGAATTCTTTTATTATTTGCTTTATGGATATTGTGTTATCTATTATCTAGGTTATCGCTTAGTATTTAGGACCTTTATATAAATTATAAATTGCTTGGAACTTAGAGCTTAGGTTTCTTTTTTCTTTCTTTTTTTTTTTTTTTTTTTTTTTTTTTTGACTCTTCTTCACTAAAACCCAAGTTAATCTTTTTATTCTCTACGTACAGAGAATGCTGGATACCCAGAAATTAAAGGGACATTTCCAGCCATTCAGATAGCTCTTTCTAATGTCTAAGGAGTCTTTTTCTCCTTATTTCCTTTTCATTTTTGTGTCAGAACTTGAGCTGTTTATGAATGTGAATTAAAATTTGAATTCTTTCTATGTAGTAGAGAGTAGGTTAAGTCCTTTAAATGCATTCTCATTTTATTCTCCTCACAATCTTTTGATATAAGCAGTTATTTTTCTCATTTTACAGATAAAGAAATGGAGTTGTAAAACACGTAAGTAGTAATTGGTAAAACCAAGATTTGAGCACAGGTTTTAACTACTGAGCTGAACTAAAATTCAGGAGAAAACTCAAGTTTTGGAGAATACATTATAATTCTATGAGTTTCCCTTTATATTTGGAAGTTCTTGTAGGTAACAGTGCCTTTCACCGGGTAGATTGTAAAAGCATACATATCAGTGAATATTAGTGATGTTGATGATTTTTATTATCATCCTATGTATGTCCTAGAATATAAAAAGCTTTGGGCTCCAGTAACTTTCAAACTATGTGAAAACTTTGATAGAATTAGAATACCGGGATAAAGGAATACTAGAGTGTACATGAAGCCACTGAACAGATTGAAGGAAGTTAATTTTCTTCATATGACTTGTAAACTTGTCTTCAAAATACTGTCACATTTCACCACAGTTAAGTAGTATCTAGGCTGCCTTAAATTCAAACACAATTTTCAGTATGATTTCTTAATACCTAGGGTGCTAAGGTCCAGCTATAACAGATCCAGAATCTAATTGAGCATAATAGCTGATACTCTAAATTGAGGCTTTTTGTTGGGCTACAAAGGAAGTATTTAAATGTTTTTAAGCTTCAATATATCCCTTCATACTTCTTGATTATATACGATATACTCATGTATTCTTTGGCAAAAAAAAAAAAATCTGTTACTCAAGTGTATTATATACTTTGTATAACCAGAAGATGTACTTCGGTTAAATCTGAAATACTTCATATCTGCATCTCATTTACCATTGCAAGCCTATTTTCATGTTATAGTTTCATATTCTTTAATGTTAAGAACAGCATAGTTTAAAGAGGCTTGTAAATTAGAATTTTCTAATATCCTCAGCTTTTTTCTCCCATAGTTAATTTGCTCTGCCAACTCCCTACACGAGGTGGCAACAGCTGGCCTTTGTGCCAGAGCTTGGAGGGATTAGAGAATAGAAATCTCAGCAGCATGCTCGGCCTCTTGCCTCTGTTGACTGTTCTTTATTGTTTGATTCCTGAGCATCTCCCAGACAGCAAGTAATTGTTTCTTGAAATTTAAAATTTGTTTCTCTTGGGAGTATACAGTGCTGTTGGGGCTTGTCTTTGTGTTTCTTTACTTTCCCAGTCTCCTCTTACCCTCCAACATGTGCTTTCTTGTGATTAAACAGAAAGAAGCAAAGATAAAAGCTTTGTATTTTAGTCTGCATGAGATTCAGTTTTGACTCTAAAACTTAGAAATGTAAGCTGCAGATGAAAGTTTCATTTTTTTCCACACTGCCAGATATTCAGTAACAAGTCATTTTTTATAATGAAAACTTCACTTGTTCTTCATAATTGATATTGTTTAATGAGGAAACAAATTTGTTAGTGCAGTTTTGAAACTATAGTGGTAAAAAAGGAACAGCAATAGAATGATCAAATACTGCCATTTTAAAAGTTAACATTCGAAGAGAATTGTACCATAGTTACTTAACTCTGAAGAGATCCTTTGACCCTAAAAGATAATTCTAATTTATAGGATAGTTTAAGAATATCTTCATGCTACATTTATACTTGAATAACAAAAGGTAGCCAAAACAGACAGATGGAACTCTCAGCCAAAATAATTTTGTTCTTCTGCATTAGGAAAAGAAAATGTCAAGATATTCTTGAATTTAATTTCCATTGATTATCCCACATTCCTTAAACTTTTCCCTTGTCATATCCTCAAGGATTGTTATAGATGAAAATGGCAGCCCTGAAGTAGTGTGAGACTGAAAATTATGGTAGAAAGATTGTGATACTCAGAATCTAGAACATAAAATTGCATAAAGGGGAAGTTATATATAATTAAAACTATTTTTGCAGAGATGTGGATTCTGACATGGTGTATTTTGAAAAGGCTCCCCAGGGAATTCTTGCCATGCACCACCCCACCCATCCATGCTCCTGATCCTGAAATGGTACTCTAGGGAGAGTTCTTCCTGTTCACAGTAATACAATTTGCCATTTTATTCATTGGGATAACATTGACATATGTCTTCTTTTAGTAGAGTCTGGTAGTGTGACTCTTAAAAATTTGGTATATTATTTGAACTACATCTATAGCAGTGTGTTCATTTTGATTTGGTAGGCTTAAACAAAGAAAATGAACTTAAAAGGATTTAGAGGAAGGGAGGGTGGCATTGAATTGTAGAGTTCTGGGTACCTAAGTTCAGAAACGATTTAACAAAAAAAAAAGAAAGAAACACACACACAGCAGCAGACAACATCATAAGGTGCCCTAGAGATAGAAAGCATGAGCTGTAAGGGCCATAATCCTTGTAAGGCCATTAATATCTAAATGCCATTATTGTATTTCCTTGGCCCACAATTGTAGGACCTCAATTCTATATTTTTCATCACATGTCCAAGCACTCTCTTCCCTTTATCTCTTTTTTTCTTATATGTCACTGTACCTTCTAGATTATTGTCACTTTGGTCTAAACCGATATTTTTCTTCCTCTGTGCTCATTTACTTTCTTTCAGTAATTGAAAACCTTACTCAGATACTGCCTGTATTTTTTTAAATTAAATTCAGTTTTATTGAGATATGTTCACATACCATATAATCATCTATGGTGTACAATCAACTGTTCACAGTACCATCATATAGTTATGCATTCATCACCCCAATCAATTTTTGAACATTTTCCTTACACCAGAAGGAATCAGAATAAGAATAAAAAATAAAAGTAAAAAAGAACACCCAGATCATCCGCCCCCATCCCACCCTATTTTTCATTTAGTTTTTGTCCCCATTTTTCTATTCATCCCTCCATACACTGGATAAAGGGAGTGCGAACCACAAGGTTTTCACAATCACACTGTCACTCCTTATTAGCTACATTGTTATACAATCATCTTCAAGAGTCAAGGCTACTGGGTTGCAGTTTGATAGTTCCAGGTATTCACTTCTAGCTATTTCAGTACATTAATACCTAAAAAGTGGTATTTATATAGTGCATAAGAATGTCCACCAGAGTGACTTCTCGACTCCATTTGAAATCTCTCAGCCACTGAAGCTTTATTTCGTTTCATTTCGCGTCCCCCTTTCGGTCAAGAAGATGTTCTCAAACCCACGATGCTGGGGCCAGATTTGTCCTGGGAGTCAGGTCCCATGTAGGGGGGAGGGCAGTGAAATCACCTACCAAGATGGCTTAGTTAGAGAGAGAGGGCCACATCTGAGCAACAAAGAGACACTCAGGAGGAGACTCTTAGGCACAATTATAAGCAGGTTTAGCCTCTCCGTTGCAGCATCAAGCTCCACAGGGCAAGCCCCAAGATAGAGGGCTCGGCACATCAAGTCTTCCGTCCTCAATGTTTGTTAGAACATCAGCAACAATCCAGGTGAGGAAGCCCAACACTTCCACATTTTCCCCCAGCTCCTCAGGGGGGACCCTGCATATATATTTTTATTCTCCGCCCAGATTACTTTGGGATGTGTTGCTATTTCATTCTAACCTATACAGACCTACCTGTCTCACTTCCTGTTCAAAGTTCCATGTAATTGTGGTGTTTGAACAAACTGACTGTAGAAGTTATATTGTTTAGAAAATATAGATCCTACACCAAGTAAACATCTCTTCCCTTGGTCTCACATGGAAGCTGAAGTTTTAATACACAGTCAGTTTCAACCTTTACCCTTTGGCCTGATTTGCCCTAGTCTTAACCAGATCTGCTTCATTCATATCTCTAATTGAAGTCTGGGGTCTTTTTCAGCTTTTTTTGCCCATATTTTTTAATTGAGCAGAGTGAAGTTTTTCCACTTTAGGCAACTATAATTCAGCCAAAATAATCAATTAAAGAAGAAAAATATTTTCATGTCTGTTATGATTGACACACTCTGCTAAAGTGATTTGATTCTTTCATAAATTCACCAGACCTTGAGTTATATGTTGTACATGTTCAGGGAATGTTTGATAATGATGTTTTAATAAAGACTTTCATTAGGCCCCTACTCTTGACTGAAAAATCAGGAGACAAGGGAGGGAACCAACTATTCCCATCCTAAACCTTTCTCCCACTCTGCCATGCCAGAAAGCCACCATCTCATTTCTCTTATAGAGGAACTTGCATTTGCTGCATTCACTCCTGCATCCATCTGCTCACTTCCTAACATCTTGCAAACTGGCTTTCATCCCTATCAAAACTGCTTATTTATAGGTAACCAAAGATTTCCTAATTGCCAATCAGCCAGTTCACAAAAAAACTTTCATGAATTTTCAGGCTTATTAGGAATTATTGTATTTATTGGAATATGGTCATTTTCTTTGACATTCACTGCTTTTTTGGATTAGTTATTAATATAAATGTTTGGGTTTTTTTTAAAGGAAAGGTTGATGTTTCTCGTGTTCCCTGCAGAATAAATAAGATAGCATCTTTCTATTTTATGTTGCCAGAATTTGAGCATTTTAAAACATCTTTTCAGGGTGAAAGCTATTGTATTTCTGCCTTTGTGAAATAAGTTTTTCATAGATGAAATTGACAAATTAAAGAAGCTAAAGAAGATAGTGAAGGATTATTTTTACCTTGACTCTGCATAAGTGAAATAGCTTCTGTTTTGTGCTGTAGCCAAAAGAGAAAAGAGAGAGACAGAGTTGGCACAAAGAATAAAATAACCCACACGGGGAACTGTCTGTTGTATAAGTGGTTATCTGCACGCAGAATTCCACATGCCAAGGCCTGAGTGGTGTGCTTTCCAGGTAATTGACGAGAAATTCCAGACTCAAAATGGGGCCTTTAGAATCAAGCACATTTTTCATGGTCTGAGTCTATCATTTAAAGACAATATTGAAGGATGCTGGTAAGTGATACAATATTACAGGGTTATTTACTTCTCAATCCTCTTTTACAAACTACTGGTACTTAACGCTTTACTAACCAGTATATTCCTTTTGCCTTAAACTCCAGACTTAACTTTCTTGTCTTTTTTCTTACTTTTAATCACTTATATTCAATAATTTATTAATGAAATTTGTTGTTTATTCTGTTAAAATAGGAGTTATTTATATGCTATTATGAAACTATTCTTATGTATGGAAGGACCAGTACACATATTTGAAGCTAGAAATTACTGTTTTATTTCTCTTCTAAAAAGTAATGCTTGTCATTTCCTCAATGAGAAAGTTTAGAATAAACTAACATCTTTAAAGGTGAAATTAAACTTTGTTTTGTTTTTAATTATTTTGTTTTTCTATATTCTCTCCATTTCTAAGATGGAAGAAAATAAAATCTAATCATTAAAAACTAAAGCTAATCACAGAATAATCCATGGCCTATGAAACAGTATATAACAAATAAAATTGAAAAACCACTGCTTAGATTGTAATATATGTATATATGTTTTTTTTAAAGGAAGGGAATGGAGTCTTGAAGGATTGACAGATTGATGTGTTTTAAACTGGTATCTCTGACCACCTCTGTGAAGTAGGATTCTCAGCATAGTTGAGAGGTGGGATAAGAGAAAGCAAAGGGAATTTTAAGTTTTTACTTTATACATTTCAAAACTATTTCTGTTGCAAGTCAAAATTACCTTAAAATTTGTATACTCTTAATTATCCTATTCATGGAAATCATGAAGCTAATACATGATTTGATCAGTCTTTAAAGAGACAGAATATTTCCCTGAATAACTTTTTGTTGGTTGTGACAGCAAGAGACATTTCATGGGACCACACAGTAATTGTTCATCATGGTGTCACCCTCGGTAGTTGGGATTCACTTTGAATTCTTCTCATTTCCCCTAACTGTCCATCATGGATGGATCATATGGAAACAATTTGAAGTCTTGAATTAGTGAAGTTTTCAAGCTTGTACATACCTTTTAGATAATAGGTTTTCTATATTTGTTACATATTATGTATAAAAATATTCCAGTTTAATTTCTCTTAGAACAACTGCTTCATTTATTCCCTAGTTTTAGTATTTTGAGTTTTAGAAAGAAGTTTGTGATTTTTATTAATTTCAATTAGATTTCCTTCTTTCTGGGCCAGGAATTAGTCTTTTTAGTCTCTTCTTTATTGGTACCACTTCATATTCTAAGTCATATGTACAGCTCTATAACTGTCATTATAAAATACACTACCAGAATTTTAATTTTTCCCTTTCCTAATATTTTTATTATCACAAAACTAGTACATACGCATTGTAGAAAATTTTAAAATATAAACAGGCAAAATTTTAAAAAGAAATGCCACACACACACACACCCCACCCTACCCTCACCTAAGAAATCACCACTGTAACACTGTCTACAAATTTTTTTATGTAGTCCTAGGAACACAGTTTCTATCACATTTTTTAAAATATCTCTTACATTTTTAGTATGTTACCACCTTTTGGACTGTACTGCAGGGTGTTTTCAGGGAGTTAACAATGACTGGTTTTTTTTCCTTCATTCCTGATGGGTGGCTCAGAACTTATTCATAAAGGTTATCAGTGATCTTGTACTGGATGTATTATTTTACATTCGGCATTCCTCTATAACTTGTCCACTCATTCAGCTTTTAGAATTTTGCACGAAGAGATCTTAGGTTGGCTTCCTCTTATACCCCATATTTTCAGTTCATTGTCATTGCTCCTATTTCTGGTTTCTCATCTATCAGAGTGGAATAAATTTCTCTTCCTTTTCTTTGTATAAACTTATTTTTTAAGTGTTCATTAAGAAAAAGAAGGAGCAACAGTGGTGGAGACAGTAGTAAATATAAAACCTAGGGTACCAGTTACTCTAAATAGTGCAGGTATTCCAAAGGCTTTATTGTAGCATAATATGTATTGAAAATTAGTTTTCTTTGTAAGTTAATTCTCCACCTGTATTCGGGACACTGGCACTTCCCATGTGTTTTCATTGCCTTCATTGTCAGTCTCTTTTCCTTCTTTCTTTGAAGATGCTCAGGCATTCCCATCTTAAAACTATTGGATTTATCCTTCCATGCAGCCTGGCTACTTTTGATCTTGATTCTCTTTTACACAGGAAAATTATTTGATTGTTTTCCTGCTGCCTCCATTTTTAACCCTCCATTTGCTTCTTACCTTTCTGCAAATTTTTATTCTCATGTCTGCTGAAATTGCTTTCTCCAAAATTATTGAACGTCAAAAGAAAGCAATGAGGCAAGCACAGTTGAGGAGTAGATAGTATTCCCATGTAACTCTGCATTGTTTGATATTTTGGAATCTAAATCCTTATTGAAACTCTCATATCTGTCCCTCACATTGCTGTAAAGCTTTACAGTTTACGTAACTTGTCTATGTCCATGTTTGCCTCATAAAGTCATACAAGGCTTGTAAGGTATTCCCTTTGTTCAGATAGGGAAATTGATGTTCACTGAGAGAAATGATTTAGCCAGTCACACAAATGTTTATGGCAAAGCTGAGACTAGAAGTATGTGTTAGAGATCGTATCTTTTGAGACTTATTTTGGTATTCTGTTCATTTTTGGTTTGGGGATGGTGTTTGTGGGTAACTACAGATAACTGAATTCATATAACTGGGTTTCGCTTTTTATATTATTTTCAATATTTGTTTACTTTACAGCCTACTCTCCTAGTGAAATTAATCTTTAAGAATCTAGAACAATGAATTTGTCTCTTAAAGATATATGTACTAGTTTCATTACTCAAAAATGATAGACAACTATATGTATTCTCATTGCTGTTTGAATTTTAATGATTTTCCTTTTCTACAGTAAAAGGAGAAATTGTCAAAATTTAAAGGTAACTGTCTAGTTTAATGAATAATGTGAAATAAATTCTGAGGCTAGTGTTTACCTGAGCCTTATTCTGGCTTATGCAGCCAATATAGTACTTCCCTACACAGTTGTTATGAGAAGTAACTGAAAATAGTGAAATCAGGCTAACAAAGCCTGAATGTTTGATAAGTTTAATAATACTGTGTCCTAATGCAACATTTTATTTGAGACATAACTTTTCAAGCCTGCAATTTTTTATTCCATAGTTATCACAATATTTTAGTTTAATTCATAAATCAGAATTACATCCTTCAGTCTTATTTTCCTTTACTTTTAAAAATTTCATTAATGATCTGACTGTTTAAGAATCATTCTCATGATTCATTCATCTGTTGCGCCTCCTTTTTAAGCTTCAGCACTGAAGGTCTTTTGACACACCAATATTTATAACAGTTTGACAGCAGGATGAGGAACAACGTTTGTCTTTGTAACAGCTTGAAGAAAGACCCTTTCCAGGACCCAGTCATGCAGTTACAATCTTGACCTCTTTCTTATGCTGGGAACATACATACAGCAGTACCTCCCATGTGTTTTCTTGTCCCATTGACTATCCATTCACTTCCCATCTGTTTTGCAGTCTTAAAGGAACAGAAGGGGCCCTCTTCTTATAAATCTGTCTTTGCAGGTGATAAATGATGTCCTGTCTCTTTAAGGGCTGCCTGGGTGGTTTTCCTTTTCTTAATTATTTCAACTTTACTCTTAACAAAATTCAGAAAAAAATATACTTTTAAGAATAAGAGGAAAATTAGAAGAGAAAAATAGATACATTGTTTAAAAGCATATTTTAATTGAGACTAAATATTTTACTGATCATTTAGAAGATTTTTTAACCTTCTCAATCAATTGCCTAAATTATATTTTTAAAAATGTATTGATATTTAGGTTTTTCTATGGGGGCAAAAGGAACGTATTCATTTTTAAATAATGTATTTTTTTTACCTTTTGGAAAAAAATAAAGCAATGTGTCATAAATGAGTTAGCATATAAAATAACTTTTAAAGTTTTTTCTCCATATTTGAATTGATAGATGAAATTAATGTGGAACACTTTATTGGGTACAGAATATAATAATTAACAGTAGAAGATCGTAATCTTATGGTAGGATATGTCTGACTTTTACATTTAAAAATATGAATATCATAAAAAATGGATTTTTCTGTGTTGCTGAAAAATAAATACTTTAAGTATAAATATTTATATCATTGGGTTTCCCAAGAATTGAATAGAAGTGAAAATAGTATTTTTCTCCCATGCAGATAATATTCATAGAAGATTAAATGTGACAGACAGCCCTTAAAATATTCTTAAAGTACTGATTTTTCTAGAAAGCATTACCAGTATAAAAAGACCACTTTTAGAATATGGTATATCGTGTAAATCGCCTGACTATCGCTATATCTTCTACAGACTAACTAGCTTGTTTGTTTGTTTATTAATTCCCTATCTCATCCCAAAAAGGATTGAGGCAGCTTACAAAGATACAGAACCTGTGAAAAAGATAAAAATACTTACGTGAAGAATTTGGGTGGAAGGGAAGGAAAAAATCCAGGTACATAAAAATAAAATGAAGCTTGTGATAAGATTGGTACTTCCTCAAAATACATGCTTAAGGATTCTATATACTTTTCTAGAGATGAGCTGCAAATTTAGTCCTGACTTTCCTGGTGATTAATGCAAAATGCAAACAAAGCAAACTTAGTTACATGATTCATGGTGGCAGTTCTGGTTTGTTAAAGCTGCCATTATGCAAAATACCAGAAATGGATTGGCTTTTATCAAGGGGATTTATCGTATTACAGATTTACAGTTCTAAGGCCATTAAAGTATCCAAACTAAGGCTAAGGCAACAAGAGGACACCTTCACTGAAGAAAGGCCAATGGTGTCCAGAACACCACTGTCAGCTGGGAGGACATGTGGCTGGCATCTGCTGGTCATTTGCTCCCACGTTCTAGTTTCAAAATGGCTTTCTTCAAAATGTATCTGGGCTTCTGTCTCTCTTAGCTTCTCTCTCTCAGCTCCTGCGCATCCTTGCTTGTTCTCCCAAGGCATTTCTCTCTAAGCATCTGGGGGCCCTCCCTTAGCTTCTCCAGGGCTAACTCTGGGCTTCATCTCTTAGCTTATCATCTCCCAACATCTTTCTTTCTGTCTGAATCTCCAAGCATCTGGGTTGATGTTGGCCCCTGAGCTCTCTTAAGGACTCCAGTGAACTAATTAAGACCCACCTTGAATGGGTGAGGTCACACCTCCATGGAAATAATCTAATCAGAGGGCCCACACCCATCACATCTCCATGGAAACAACCTAATCAAAAGGTCCTGTCCACAGTAAGTCTGCACCGTCAAGATTGGGTTAAAAGAACAGTCTTTTCCAGGGTACGTAATGATTCAAACCAGAACAAGGGCCTTCAGACAACACAGCAATTGCTTAGAAAAGGCATAGGTATATCTGATATACACACCTGGAGAAATTTCTCTTATCAATCCTCATAAAGGGAACACTGGGTTATATGATATAGTGAATTAAATGGCTATAGTAGATAAGAATTTCATGGGGCTCTTTATTATCATTTTCTTCACTGTAGGCTGATAGCATAAACAATTCCTGAGGAATCAAAATGATACAGTCCAGATACATACCTATTGGTTTGGCTCATCTAAAGTTGAAATGTATAGTATCTAGAGAAATGGATAAAATATATACTCCCCATAAAATATTCCATAACATTATTTTCTTCTTGCTGCAGAGCCTTTTAATAAAAGTATCAGGTAGCAGAGAAGCTCAAGGTTCTACATTCACTGACATTGGCAAGTAACTGGAATGATGCAGTTAACTAAACAACATTGTTAGTTAACTATGTTAAGTTAAGGGCAGATCCATAAACATTAATAGTTAGCTGAGCTGAAATTAGGGTTGCCATCCACTTATGAAAGTTGAAGGGCCTAACCAGCATAAATGCCTGAATATATGTCTACTCCATGTTCATCCACACTAGTTATACTTTACTTTCAAAATATCAAGAAAGTATTTGAAGAGGTTTTGATTACATTAACCAGCCGGAGGAGTCTGGAAGAAATGCTTGTAGTAATAAAAGTTCAAAAACAAAAAGCTGAATTTATCCATAAGTCACTATTGCGCTATTTATATATTCAGGAGACAGAAGTTGTAATACTTCACCTCACAGACTGTCGTGCAGCAGCTTTCTTTCTAAGCTGTATTGTTCTGATATCTGAAAACAGCAATTTAAAAAATAATCATCTTTAATGTTTGAATCAAGTATAGCTTAAGTCAGATCAGTCAACAAGAATGAATATTCATGGTTTTCTATTAGCAAGTTCTGTGCTTGGCTGAGTGACTTTAAATGGCAGGCTTTTTTGTAAGCAGATAATCCATACAAGCAGTCCTTTGCTGTTCCCCACATTGATTCCTGGAAATATCGTAAAACTGATCTTTCCAAAATGAATTCTATGGCCCTCTGAGAATAATATTGTAATTTGTGATTGTGTTTCTTACTAGTACGTTAACATCACGTAAACAGATGATAACAAACAAAAAGACTAATAACAAGTTTAGAAAGATGCAATAAGTTAGAATAGTATACTTCAGTCCTAAGTTTTAAAGTAATGTGGGCTTTGAATTTTTCTGGGCAGATTCCTCACTTTGTAGATAAAGACACTGGGACCGTGAGTCCACAACCATAAGGTTAATGGCAAAGCTGGGACAGGAAACTTAGGTCTGATCCCATAATGGCATACCTTATGGTACACTGTGTTCTGACTTTTATGAAAATCAAATAAAATAACTGTCTTCTTTTGATTATTAGAGGGATAGAATCAGGAGTTCCTAGCCTTTTTTCATCAATTATTATTCTGGTCAAGTCCATGTTTTAGAAGATTTTGTCTCACAATAAATACACTTAACATGATTTCCAATCACCCTAAATACATAGCTGTTAAGAAAGTAGATATGATCCCAGCCCAAAACAAAGATTTCCATTTGGATTTTTGAATAATGTAAATAACCCAAGGAACCCCAAAAGTCTGGAACCCCAGCTTTAAAATACTGTTCCAGTCTCAAACAGCTTCCCAGAACATACGAATTTCTGCTTTTTTCTGTAACAAGCAGAAGTCTTTTATTTGTCTTCATTAATGATTCCGTTTAAAAGTAATCATGTCTTATTTCTAGGGGGGATAAATTTCAGACACAAGATTCAAAAGATAAGTGCTAGATTTAGCTCTGTATGTTTGACTATATCTCTGGTTTTTCCTTTCATCAACTATAAAAGGTACACCATTTTTGTTGTACTAAATCTAAGACTTGACTGTAGTTTTGAGAATCTTGAATCTGATCTCTTGTTCATCTATTTTTTTCTTTCCTTGTTTCCCCATACCCCAGATAATTCTTTTAAACACTGACCTTTATCTAAACAGCACTTAGAGATAGTTGTTTAATAAAAAGCAAAAATTTACAGGAGCAACATACATTACATAACAAAAAATGTTCCTTTAATTTCCAGTCCTTTAACAAACAGCTTTTTACAGCAGAATCTCTCCAACAAGGTATCCTAAAACTTGGTATGAAGTGCTTATGCAGCATGTTATAAAACAGTTCTGTTAAGGTACATTTGTATCCTTGGATATGTAGTTTGCTTAAAGTGCAATGTGTTAGTAAATTTGCAGTTTCTTTCTTCATGCTTTCTTTAAAACATCAAAAGTTGTAAAAGGTTTTCTCAGTGCATGTGATAGTGTCTTATGTGTGGTTCTTTATTGCTGTTCTAAACTGTTATTAACCACTGAAGTGAACCTTCTCCCAAGTTTGGCCTTTTGGTATTCACAGTGTATTCAGAACCTAATTACAGATTAGTCTATATTTGAGACTTATAGAGCAAGTATCAGAAGACTCAAAAAGAAAATGAGAGTAGCAGTATCATTTCATGTGGAGATAAAGAGACCCAAAGAATGAATGGGTGTCAAGACATCTGAGTAAAAAAAAAGAAAAGAAAAAAGAGAAGGAACTTCATTCACTGAGACTGATGCTTTATGAGTTGGGGATTATGGGAATATTCATGACTCAATCAAGAAGCACAATGAATTGATGTTTGAAATAGCTCATCTTTTGAGTAAACATTGTATAAATGAAGAGTAGTTTGAGTATTCACTGCATGTAGGGCTGGCTGTTTCAGTGAAATAGAAATAGCAGTTTGTTAATCCCCTCCTTAGCTGGTTTAATTTATCAGGTAAATCACAAATTATATAAAAATTCTCTGGCTATATACATGTCATCTATACAAATATTTCTATGGAAAAGTAATTTTAATGGTAAAATAGTTAAGTACAATACGATTTTGGAATTTAAAAAACAATGTAATACTGGGACATCAGTTTAGAAGGATTAGAAAGTAGAAAGTTTCACTTGCTAATATTCAACCTCATTTCTTATCAATAACTCAGTTTTTTATGCAGCTAGATGGCATAGTTTGTATATAAGAAAGTTTGGAAACTTACCAAAATTTAAAATCAGTAATACAAATTTGGGAAATAATACAATTATTCATGATGTAGCTGCCTCGTGAAGCATGAAGTCAGAATTTAGTTTCTAAATCTGCAAGTTTATATGTGAACAAAGCTCAACATATTTCAGTTTTGATAATGTATATTAAGTTGAAATTTCTTTTTTCTACTGGTATTATGTTGTGAAACCTGAGTATTCTCTGTTCTGTGGAGCTTATCCATGTAGAGCAAGCTTTCCTTGCTCTTCATCTCTGTGTACCCTGCCTCCTATTCCCAGGCTTGCTTTAGCTCTTGTGGTCCTGGCTTCTGCTCTCTTGGTCATGGGCATAACAAAAACTAAGTGCTTTTACCTTCTCAATGGCCCACAGCCCTTATTGTCTGTGCCATAGTTTTTCTGGAACTTCATTCATTTATTTAGTATTTACTGAGCATGTACAATGAGCCAAGCATTGTTTCGGACACTGAAGATGCTGGACCTTTTTTGTCCAGTTACAACATTCTTATATTGTTCTTCCAGGATTTTTCCAAATGTGTATAGATCTAGCATCCTCAGGGGGAAATAATATTCTTAAGGACATGATAGCGTATTGTATATTTTTGGTCATCTCGAGACATAGGGCAATTTAGGAGGTGCTTAGTAATTATTCCCTTCTCTGATTTTTACCGATAAATATCTTATTTCACCTAAAATGTAATGCTTACAACAAATATGCTTGAAATAATAGCAGTAGTTTTTGTTACCACTTAAAAGTCAGCCTATAGTAGCAGAGCTATTAATGTGTTTCTGAATCAGGGGACAGAGATGCAGTCCTGGCTGTGCTATCAGTTGTACAACTGTAGACAAGGCTAACTCTCCAGGATTTAATCTCATCTTTAGCAATGATACCTGCAAAGCTGTATGAGGACCAAGTGAAATGTACAACTTGAAATCATCCTAAACTTCATAGTTGGTACTTCATAGATTTAGAATGCAGTTGTGAGCAAGCAAGGGGTTCTTTTCAAAGGTAAATGTCAAGTGCATTGTTTAAGTGAAGGAAGGAACAGAAAAAAAATGTAATATTAAAAAGATGACATTTATCACATTCCTTTTTTCTTTTAATTAACATGTCTCCCTTTTTTTTTCCCCCCTATTACTTTTTATTAACTTACTTAAATGCCCTTTGACGTTTCAGGGCATAGTATTACTGTGTCCTGCTATTCTAATTGTAAAATATTTTGCTTTACAACATAGCTTTTAAGGTGAATTTGGCAATTTTTTATTCTGTGGTTTTCGTATTAAAGTTATTTAAATAGTCCTTTTGCTTTCATTTAGGAAAAAGTTGCTTATTCCTAATTTTAAAAGAATTTGATTTTCTTTCAGACCTCACAGAGTTAAACAGCTGCATCTGAGTGGCTCTTGGTCTCTGTTAATACAGATAGATCTTACTCTGAATAGTCGGTTATGAGTGATGCTACTGTACCTCCCTCCCACAGATAGTCTGTACAGCTGAGGATGGAGGTCATTGCCAGGGCAATAGGATAGATAGAGTTGGCCCACCAGCTGCCCGATTATACTCAGATTGTGTATCAAATAGAATCAGATTTCCTTTTTCCTAAAGTACAGCTTTCCTAAATAGAAATATTTCTCAGTGAAATATTTTTAGTAGCTGCTTAAGTTCTAAATGCCTATTGTAGGTTTCCACATGTCATACTATTTAAACTGAATGACTTTTTTAAAGACATCCATTTCCAAAATTCTATGATTCTAAGAGTCAATTTAAAAAAAACTTTTTCTCCTACTCTTTCCCCTTTTTTAAAATTCTTGATATAATGAGCTGTACTTACATGGAACTTTCTGAATATTCATTGATGAAGAAAATATGTTGTTTCTAGCAATTTTTAAATTAATATGACCTTATTTTAGAAAAGCAAGTATGTCTACTGGGTTTACTGCAGGTTGAAAAATAGAAGTCTGTCTACCAAAAAATACAGACTCAACTTCCAGGCTGCCTTTGTAATAACTATTATCATATTTTCTCAAGAAGATTAAATCACTGGGTTTCTTCTCATTTTTTTTATCAGTCTCTAATACCAGGAATTAAGTGTTAAATTACCAGAAAAACAACATGAGAACATTATGTTCTTCATATGCAACTATGGTAGGCTTTGTTGAGTTCCAGCAATGTTAGTAAGTATTCCTATAAAGGACAATTCACCCTTTTATTGGGTATTCATCACTGATGCTATCTTCAATGCAGATTATTTACTTTGATTTTTAATATATTTTAAAACTTACTGAAGTATAGTAAAAATACAGAAAAGTGCACATATCACCTGTAAGTGTATGCCTCTATAAATTTTTAAAAATTAACACATCTCTGTAACCAACACACAAATCAAGGGAAAAAAAAAGCAGTACCAGCTCTTCTCAAGTCTGCCTCAAGACCCCTTCTAGTTACTATCCCCAAAACCCTACAGTGGCAACCACCATCCTGATTTCTGAGTTCGGAAATCAGTTTTGCCTATTTTTTACTTGATATAAATGGAATCACACTGCATGTATTCATCTGTATCTGGCTTTTTTAGGTAAATATTGTATTTGAAATTCTGTTAACACAAAATAATGCTGTATATTTTATGGATGTGGTAGTTATCTATTGCTGTATAACTAATTGCCCTAAAACTTAGGGCTTTAAAACAATAAACCTTCATTATATCACAGTTTCTATGGGTCAGGAATTCAGAAACAGCTTGACTGGGTGTTTCTCCCTCCAGAGTTTCTTATGAGGTTACAGTCAAAATACTGCTCAAGGCTGCAGTCATCTGAAGGCTTTATTGGGACTAAAGGATCCCCTTCTGGGATAACTCACATGGCTGTTACCTAAAGGCTTCAGTTCTTCACCACATGGATCTCTTCATAGGGCTGCTTGAGTGCTCTCACGGCATAACAGCTGTCTATACTATCATATGACACAAGCCTGTTTTTCCTAACTTTTGGACAAGTATGAGTTTGATCCTTTTTTCCAGTTCACTGGTTCTGGATCAGCTACATACTGTTGAGTTATACTTTCTTTAAGGTAATCTGGATATTGATCTTGATAAATTTCTTCTGTTTTCTCTGACTTCAAAGTTACCTCATATATCAGTACTATATATGCTTTCTTTTCTGCTCTTAGCTGGTTGGTCCTCTGATTATGTGACAACTTGGTAGTTTTGTTCTTCATGTTCGGAAAGTCTTGTTTTTGTGTTGCTTTCTTCCTTGTCCATCTCTTGACTCGTAGTTGTCTTATCAGTAAATGTACATATCCTTATAGTTTTTTCTGAACAAAACTAGGAAGTAACTCAGGTTTCAGAAGCTAGAAGTCCAAAATCAAGGCATCAGCAAGGACAGGCTTTCTGCCCCAAGTCTTTAGCATTCTGGTGCTGACTTGCTACAGTCTTGAGGTGCCTCAACTTACATCTGTTCCTCCGGTCACATAGAGATCTCTCTCTTCTTGTCAGATTATTTATTTTTAAATGTAAGGGATACAAATATTGAATATTGAGTGCATCTTATAAATATCATTTTTCTATAAATATAAAGTATAATCCTTTACAGTTTTTCTTCTAAATCACTAACTTTGAACCATTCAATTCACTTTGATAGTTCCCACTGATATGTTAAATAGTGTTAGAAGGACAAAATGATTTGTCATCACGCTCAGTATAACCTATATTTAAAAATAGGTGCATGATTGAGTTGGCAATGAAGTAGTATGTATCAGGCTATTCCATTTTCATCTTTAGGGGATTAGTATATACTGTGAATAGTTTATGTTTGTGAGGGAAATCTTTATATTTCAGAGAGAAATTACAGATTTTATTTGAAAGCCTATAAATATGAAAATCTAAAATAAAATCAAATAATGTTTGTCTGCAATCAGTGGCTCTGGTGTTTTTATAGTTTCTTTTTATACATTTCCTCATTTACAGCTGGAAAAGTATGTTTTTGTATATATTTCTAAAGTATTATTGCTCTTCTCATGTTTGCTGCAAATATTTTCCTGCAATTCTTTTGCCTTTTTTTGTGACACATTGTCATATAAGTAACATTTTAATTTAATTATATTGCTTCATCTTTTCCTTTGTCACTCCTCACATTGCTTAAAATCATTTAGAAAATCATTTCCCAGTCTCAGGCCAGTTAAATACTCACCCATGTTTTCTTTTAATTTTTTAAAATTTTTACGTTTTCTCTTGTTCCAAACATTGCTAACTGTTGAGTCTTTGGTTGGGCTTCAAAGAATCCTTAAAATTCTATACACAATTTTATATGTATGTGTACATGCATTTTTCTGTATGAGTACATAACTTTATTAGATTCTCAAAGGAGTCCATGACATGCCTCTCTCTACCCCCCTCTGCCCCCTCCAAATAATGGTTAAGAGCTACTACTGTAATTCATGTAGACTTTATTTGGGTGTAAGATAGAATGATCAGACTCATTTTTTCCTTTTTTTCCCCCAAAAAACAAGTATCCCAGGCCATTTATTAATTATATCCTATGATTTGTGATGCCCTTGAAAAATAAATTTGTTTTTATTAAATTGATGTATTATTCCTTTTTACCTTCACAGAGAAAGTAAGAGAAATTCAAGAAAAACTTGATGCTTTCATTGAAGCCCTTCATCAGGAGAAGTAAATTATATTAAGTGAGTAAAAAATTTCTTGCTGCATTGGTACTGACTAAATGCGAAATTTATATTTTAAATCTGTCTTAAAATAGCTTATTTGAAACATTTTAATAGTTTATCATTCAACTTGACTATATCCTGCTTGCTTCTTATAATGTAATAATTTTGATGGTATGAATCTCTGAAACTAGATTCTTAATTCCATATGTACAATGTTCCTTTAGATAATTTGACTGCCTTCTGGCTGAGCTAAAAATATCCACCAGAACTCATTTTGAACGGTTGCCACATTAGGTAAGGGATAAGCTAAGCTGTTACATAATATGCAGGTGGCTTATATATTTTCTACATGTTAAGAATTGAACTGCTTATATTTTAATCCTAGAGGTGGCAGATTTTGTAGACATCTTCTGTTTTTCCTTTCACTGTTCATATACAATGGATTATTATGTATATATTAAGTATTCAGCTTGGGAAACTTTTAATTTATTTGGATTGACTAAAAATTTTTTAGTAATTGTTCTCCATCTTGTTCTCTTAGTTTAAAAACATTTAGATAATGTTTAACTTACATAACTTTAGAATGTAATACTTTTCTGAATGTCAACTTTCTTGTCTGATTCTGTAATCCTGCCATTATAAGCATGTTCCCAATAAAATCAATAAATCTTTTGCTTTTACTGCAGAAATTGAAGCAGGAAAAATGCTGTAACTCTGACATTATCATTTATTTAAAATATTCAATTAATCACTATCTCTGAGCTTTAATCTTTAGGCAGCTTGCAACATAAACAGAACTGGAGAGAATAGAAATGTGAGTGACTCACTCCCTGGCAGCCCACAGAAAAGCCCTTAGTAAACTACCTACTTTCCTCCACTATTGGGGAAATACATTTGAGAAGACAAGCTAGAACAGGAAGTACAGCTTAGATTGTACGTCATTCAGAAGAGTGCACTAGCAACAAATAAGAGAGGAAGGAGTTAAAAAACTAGTGGTGTTAGAATTAAGCTTTATTATTTTGTTTTGTTACTTTCAAAACTTAAGACAGATGCATAGTAGATGTATACAAAAATATATCTTGATACTGACCAAAAATAATTTTAGTGTTTTGTGTCTATGTTTGTAATGTTTTCTGTATCTTCACTGTAGAAAAATTTCTTTTAAAGCCGTAAAGTGCTATGGTATCATTTTCCTCATCATAATTACTATTCTGGTAACTACTAATATTTACTATTAGGGATAAACATTTTGAGAACCTAGTTGACTCGGAGATTCTCTTCTTCACTACTATTTTGGTTTACAGCTGTGGCCTTTGGGAGAAAAAAAATCCATGAAAGCCACAGAAAACCCATTAAACATATAAGCTGATTTTTTTTCTTTTTAATGAAATGAGGAAGCCCAAATCCAACCAGTGTTTTTTACATAATGTTTGATGTCTCTTCCCTTCTCTAAGCTGGTAGTGTTAGACATCTGTAGTTGCCATTGCTGCTGGGAACATGTGCCTTTTCCTGCCAAAATGTCTGCCCCAAGAGTAGCCTCGGGTACTCCTAAGAGCCAGGGTGTGATGATGTTTATGCACAAGGAGGCCCCCAGTATAGGGAAACCATCTCAACTGTCCTGTTCCCTACTTCTCTAAATTCTCTAAGGCCTTTCCCACCCCTTGCGATTTATGACTGTGAACTTTTACAAAATACCTATGAATTGGACAGATGATCTGTTTTGTACCCTGCAAATCCATTCAAAAGAATAAATATGGCAAAATGGTAGCCTTGTCTCATTCTGACCATTTTATAAAAGCTATCAAGCATAGTACCCTAGGCTAATTTGGGAGAAAATAAATGTGTTTATTTTCCTCCCACCTGTTAGTTTTGGGGTGTTTGTTTGTTTTTCTAAATAGTTTTCAGTAACTGTAATTCTAATACTTGTGGAAGATGTTTATACCCAACATGGCCATACAGAGATTCTTTTTTTTTTAATGCAACTTTATTGAGATATATTCACATACCATACAATCCATCCAAAGTATACAGTCAGTGGCTCACAGTATCATAATGTAGTTGTGTGTACATCACCACAATTTTAGAACATTTTCATTACTCCGGGAAAAGAAAAAAAGAAGAAAAAGAGAGAGAGAAAACCCAAAATATCCCATATCCCTTACCTCCCCCCCTCCCCCATCATTGATCCCTAGCATTGGTGTGGTATACTTGTTACTGTTGATGAAAGAATATTAAGCTATTACTGTTAACTATAGCCCATAGTTTGCAATAGGTGCATTTTTTCCCCATTTTCCACTCCGTTATTAACTCCTTGTAATAGTTTCACACATTTGTTCTAGTTCATGGAGGAAATGTTTTATACTATACTGTTAATCACAGTCATTGTCCACCACTAGATTTACTACATTATACAGTCCCATGTTTAAACCTCTGGCTTTCCTTCTAGTGACATATATGACTCTAAACTTCCCCTATCGACCACATACACATACAATCCAGAGCTGTTAATTGTACTTAACAATAATGTGCTACCATCACCTCTATCCGTTTCCGTTCATGTAAATTAACCTAGTTAAAAGTTCTGTACATCTTAAGCAACCACTCCCTGTTATCTAGCCTCATTCTGTCTTCTGGTAAGCTATATTCTAGATTCTATGTCTATAAGTTTACATGATATAATTAGTTCATATTAGTGAGATCATACATTTGTCCTTTTGTGTATTACATATTTCATTCAACATAATGTCCTCGGGATTCATCCATGTTGTCACATGCTTCAGGACTTTGTTCTTTCTTACTGCTGAATAATATTCCATCATATGTATATAGTGCATTCTGTTTATCCATTCATCTGTTGATGGACACTTGGATTGTTTCCATATTTTGGCAATTGTGCCTAATGCTGCTATGAACTTCAGTGTCCAAATGTCTGTTCGTGTCCCTGCTTTCAGTTCTTCTGGGTATATACCCAGTAGTGGAATTTCTGGATCATATGACAGCTCTTCATTTAGTTTCCTAAGGAACCACCATACTGTCTTTCACAGTGGCTATACCATTTTACATTCCCACTAGCAGTGAATAAGTGTACCTATTTCTCCACATCCTCCCCAATACTTTAAGTTTCCTGTTTGTTTAATGGTAGCCATTCTAATAGGTGTGAAATGATATCTCATTGTGGTTTTGATTTGTATTTCCCTAATAGCTAGTGAAGATGAGCATCTTTTCATGTGCTTTTTAGCCATTTGTATTTCCTCTTTGGGAAAATGTCTGTTCATGACTTTTGCCCATTATTTAATTGGGTTGTTTGTCTTTTTATTGTTGAATTGTAATATTTCTTTGTATATTCTAGGTATCAAACCTTTATCAGATATATAGTTTATATCAGATATATAGATATATAGTTTTGAAATATTTTCTCCCATTGAGTCAGCTACCTTTTCACCCTTTTGACAAAGTCCTTTCAAACACAGAAGTGTTTTTTCAGGTCAGGTTACCAAAATGCCTCCCCTCTGCTGAGCTGCTGATGCTTCGTCACCTAGACCTCCAGCCCCAGTTATCTGGAGCACCTTAGAGCCCACTTTCCTGGTGCTAAAACACAAGAATGGATTAAAGTGGCTGCCAGTAATGGCCAGAAACCAGCCAACCCACCGAGAGGCCAGGCTGAAAGACAGGCTTCATGGGCCCTTCCACAGTGAAGGCATCCAGCTGCCCTGAGCCCCAGGCTCCTCCCCACTGCTTCCCACCTACTTCTCAGCCCCATATGGTCCCTTCTGATGTTAATCTTCTCTAAGGAGAGTGATAAGGCACCTTCACCTGTTGGACTCATATTTATAACAATGTGTAATGACTGTAGCAAAAACCCCTTGTTTCTAGATGCAAATGGTCAAAGAAACAAGGTGCTCTATTGTATCGATTAAAATAGTTCAAATGAGTCCTGTATCATTGTATCTCCTATTCTGGATTAGTGCCTTTTGGACAGTAGAGTGTTCTGTAATTAAAAAGTAGTGTACTGCTTTTTTGTCCAGTTTTGTTTTAATAGAACTTTTTTAATTTGTGTTTATTTCAGTATTGTATCTATTAGAAAATAAAATGTATAACTGAAAAAAAAAACACAGAAATATTCAGTTTTGAGGAGGTCCCATTTATCTACTTTTTCTTTCATTGCTTATGCTTTGAGTGTAAGGTCTAAGAAACTACTGCCTATCACCAGATCTTGAAAATGTACCCCTACATTTTCTTCTAGGAGTTTTATGGTACTGTCTCTTATATCTAGGTCTTTGATCCATTTTGAGTTAATTTTTGTAAAGAGACTGAGATGGGGTCCTCTTTCATTCTTTTGGATATGAATGTCCAGTTCTCCTAGCACCCTTTATTGAAGAGATTTGTTCTGTCCCAGTTGAATGGACTTGGGAGCGTTGTCAAAAATCAGTTGACCATAGACCTAAGGGTCTATTTCTGAACTCTCAATTTGATTCCGTTGATCAGTGTGTCTGTCTTTATGCCCAGTACCATGCTATCTTGACCACTGTGGCTTTATAATATGCTTTAGAGTTGGGAAGTGTGAGTCTTCCAATTTTATTCTTCTTCAAGATGTTTTTGGCTTTTTGAGGCTCTTTTCCCTTCCAAATAAATTTGTCACAGATTCTTTTTAATAAAATAGGTTTTTGACTCTTTCTGTATGAGTTCAGTAATTTTATAATTCATACATCACATTTGATAAAATTACACTAATATTGTGGCAGGTGATATTTTAAATTATTATGATAAAACTAGCAAATGTAGGCAAGTTAAACTTCAGTATTTTTATGGTCTTGCATTAGACTGATTCAAGATCTTTTTACATTAGTCTCCCCATACCTAAATTATTCAAATGCTTTTATTTTTCAGAATCCTACTCATAATATAATCGCCTCTGCATACAACAGAAGAAAGAAAACTCCTCCAAAGGCTTTTGTCCTGCCTCTTTTTTTTCCTGCTATTCACCTTTCTAAACATACAGTAAAGTCACGGGATAAAAATAATTTATGCGTGTTAGAAGTGCTTTACCATCAGCTGCCCTTGGAACGGAAAAACAGTTGAAATGTCATTAACAGCCTATGTTATTTAAGTGACAAATTGGGATAATATAAAGGGTATGGCCATTGAGTTCAATTTTTGAGGATAAGAAACTTGCTTTCCTGCTTGTTATCTCCTTTGTGGTGACACTAGTACAGCTAATTCATTTACTTATGTTACCTAATGTCAGTTGTTTTCTTTTCCAGAAAAAAATAATGCTAAGTGTTTTGAAATAAAACTTGAACAGCATTTTTTTTTTTAAATTGTCAATTGTATATAAAATGATGGTGACCTGCCAAGTTGTTGTCTGTATCTGCAGTATTCTTTATCCAGGAACTATTTGGCCATGATAATTCAGTTTATATTCGCCACATGAAAAAAAAAAACTGGTTAACACAGGAACCCTTCAAATAGGTTAATTTCAATTACAACAATTCAAGGTACATTCAGAAAGAAATTTTAACCCTTCGCTGATGTTAGAGATTTGTCTTAGAACTAAGTCAGTTTACCTATTTGATTCAGTTGATGTGTTTTTTGTACTCTCCTTTTGAATTAATTCATTTCAGATGAATTAAATGAATTTAGATGAATTTAAGTTAGGCTCTCTGCTAACAGTGTTTTCCTATTGACAGAGCCATTGAATTATGATACAGGATGGAGAAGATTAGGATGATCAGTTGATTAATTTCATTTTGATTCTTTTCAAACATTTCAACTAGACATCAGGAAAGGCTTCCTTTCATAAGACTGTATTTTAAATAGAAATAATTTAAACAATTACAATAATGTTGAGCATCCCGTCCTAGCTGAATGTTTAAAGAAAAACTTAAAGTTTAATTCATTCTAGTTCATTTACAATAATGCCCTCACATCATTTTCTTGTGTTTTATATAAATATTTTTTATCAGCTAAAGGACTTTAAAGCAAAGAATTATGCCATTTTTGCCTAAAATATTTTTCTCATTTAACTCTCATCTTTCTGGCCCTTTCATTAAGCTTTTATTCTTCTAATTAAAATGCCCATCATGTGACAGTTTTTATTTTACAGTTACCTGATGCTCCTTTTCTTGGAGTTGTTTTTTTTGATAACAGGTCCCTTGCCACTGCTACCACCACCACCACCCCTTTTTTAAATATTCATATGTCCTTAATTTTCATCTCTCAAGATCTAACATTCAATATGCAATGTTGAAGGCTATCACAAAATATTTAAGAAATCAACAGTTTACATCAACTCAATAAATACTTGTTTTGTACTGTTTGACAAGAAAAGTGGATCCATTTTTAAAATAACTAGTAGCAGTATCTGTTGTTAATTGGTAGATGAGTAGTCAAGAACATTTCACGTTTCTTTTAGGTCTAGAGACAGTGGTTAACAGAAAGGGAGTAGATCTCCCTAATGTTCTATACAAAAATTAGGAGATGACCACACTGGTTAAATCACTCTAACCTGTGCTGGCTGGCAGATAAACCCCCTCATTGAAGCAGACATTATGTAATGCTAATGAATGTTTTTGTGGTTGTAAAACAGAACCACTTTATAGCTACACATCTATTTCTAAAGGAAAGAAAAAAAGGAGGGCTGTATTTATTTCTGATAACTGTGGACTAGAAAAAAAAAGCCCTCATCTGTAGTTCTGCAGATTTCTCTCAAGCAAAAGACTGACTGAAGTCAGTCAGTACTTTTATCACATCCCTTTGTATAAATTTAAAAAGCGGGGGGCGGGGAGCGGCTTGTATTTATTGAGGAGATCAGTATTGTAAATGAAACTTATAAATAGATGATATTATTAAAAATTCAAATATAAGAGTCCAGACATCCCCCCAACCCATCAATATTCATAGATTTTTTTCTTTTGATCTCATACTAGGCCTCTTTTTTTTCCTTGAAAGCTAAGAATTTATTAAATGCAGATGTTATTGAGAAAAAGAAATAAAATTCAGATTCTGAACACTAAAGCCTGTGCATCATGTCTTTAGTTCAAAAGTTAGAAATGATTCAAATTTAAGCAAAAAAAAAAAAAACCTCTTCACAGAAGTTAAAATCTAGACAGGAATCATTCGTTTTTTACGTCCAGATTTGCAAAAAAATGGAGTGAAAAGAGGTCAAAATTTACTTGGTTAGAGTACCAGTTTTTAAGATCAGCCTATGTAGACAACATACAATAGGAAATAAGCAGTTCTTGTTCAACAGTTGAACTGGCTGAACTGTAGTTATAGGTGGAGCAATCAGCCTTTTTTAGTAGTTTAATTATATTCTCGCCTCTGTGTTATCCCAGTTTTCCAGGCTTTACTCCAGTGAACTCCTTCCCACAAATAATTTAGCTTCCCAAATCCACATGAGTAGTATAAAAATGAGAACAAAGAACATTATAGAGGAGGTGCTTCCTAATCTTACAACTTCGAAATTTTACATATAAGATTCAGAGTATAGGTTTAAGTAAATTCCTTATCTAGTTAATTTTAGATTTATTTATTTTAGATATATTTATCTGAGAGAAGGTATTTTAGCTTTCCAGTAAAGGGGATCAAAGCGGTAGTTTTTATCACAATTCTTTAAACTTGTACATGCTATGGTTTCAGATACTTGAGCAGTACAAAATTATATGCTTACTTTTGAAACAATCATGACTGTATATTATTTAAGTGTTTAAAACTTACCTTGTTTTCACTTGTGCATGGTGAATGAACTTTGTATTATTTTTAAAAAACGCCAACTACGTGTAGATGTTATTGCAACTTATATTTTGCCTGTACTTGATCTAAGGTAACTTGTGTATGAGTAATTAAAATATTTAAATCCCATTAGAATTCTGTTACTGAAGAACATCTTTTAAGTTTTTTCTGCTTTAATGAGAGAGAGAGAGACCTGTGAACATAGATAGGGTCATTATTTGACCCCACGGTGTAACAAAATTCATATTCTAACAAGCCTCTTAAATGTGGCTCTTTTCTGAATGCTTGAATTTCACATACCTTGCATTTCACAGTTGTAATCCATGGTCAATCAATGCTTTTGTTCATGTGTTGATACTTGTCAAATCATCTTGCTATTTCCTTTGATAAAATATATTAAAAAGTTTTCTAATTGTACTTTGCTGCCATGGCCATCATTTTCATTACTGCTAACATACTTAGTTATACAAAAAGCTTACCAATGTAGCTAAAGCCTTATAGCTGGAAGGAACCTTAAGAATCACTTAATTCCATCTACCACCTGATTTATAGCATCCAGCTACTCATTTTTTTTATTCTTCCCAATTTTGCTCATAAAGGATACTTATTAAATATTTATTTTTAGATGCGTAAAGTAAGGCAAAGTATAGGTGTGACTTCTCCAGGATTCAGACAGTTGGCTGAAGTCAAAACTAGGAAAAGACTCAAAGTCATAATTTCTTCAGTGTAGTACATAGTAGTCAGAGAATGGTATACTTATTTCTTGTGAGTAATGTCAAGAGTCAGTCTTTGAATTGC
The DNA here is from genome assembly GCF_015220235.1 of Choloepus didactylus. Lineage (NCBI taxonomy): Eukaryota > Metazoa > Chordata > Mammalia > Pilosa > Megalonychidae > Choloepus > Choloepus didactylus. The sequence goes on along the minus strand of NC_051307.1, from coordinate 97,981,929 downwards.
TTTAGAAGGCATATAGTCAATAACATGTTTGAATTATATTAACATTTATTTTACTAATCAGTGGTAACAGAATAATCCTAGTGTGTCTGAAAATTAGTTGTATTTCAAATTAAGTTTTCATCCTTCATGCAACTCAAGTTCAAATCTTCATGTATCAAAGTTTGAAGAGTTTAGTTAATGAAGATTTAATAGAGCAATTTATCCATCTTCTGACATTTCCATTCGAATTAATATCTTTATCAAAGTGAAATAGCTACTGTGGGCTTGTAAATAAATGTGTTATTTAATTGTATTACAAATTAGGTTTTAAAATAATCAAGCATGCCCAATTGTGATAGCTAAAAATGTCATGTTATTTTCTTCACATATTATACTAAGTTGATAGATGTAGAAAACTTAAGGGTTAAAACAAGTACTACAAAAATTGTTGAAGTTTAAAAAGTAGGACAATATCAGGAAAGTTTAAATGTGGTGATCTTTAACCCAAAGAAGACAGCTTTGTAATGCTAAGAGTGAGAAAAGCTTGCTTCATAATATTAGGTTAAGTCTGTATCCCGAAATGACAGCTTTATACATACTTAACTAACTTGAAAATAACTTTAAAGAGTTACTAACTTGAAAATTTGACAGTGTGTACACAGTCCCTCTCTTGTAAATTATATTCACATTGTATAGGATCTGTATTAAGGTTCATTTGGGATCAAATCACTAACAAGAAGGTAACCAAAGTTGTTCTTTCACTTCTTTGTGGGAAGGAGTTCTTGTTATTTGGGCTTTTTTTTTTTTTTTCTTTTTTAACCCAAGTGTATGTAGCCTAGTTCCCATCCAAGTATTTGAAAAGATTCAAAAATCTTTTTTGAAAAAACTTTAGGCCACAGGCATCACTTAAGACAACAAAGGCATATTTTATGCCTTTGTTAAGAATACAAGTTACACTCCTTAATGTCCAAGGCAGAATGTTAATTCTGCTTACTCTTGTAATAACAATCGTACAGCAATGACATGGAATTCTAAATTGTATCCATTTGTCAGAAAATGGCACAGTTTACTGCTAAAAGCTCATGAGACTTGGCTCTAAAATTTAAGAGATTTTATGTAGGGAGTAGGTTAACTCCATCGTCTTGCTTGATTAAAGTTTATTTGAGAATTAGGCCAAACCATCAAAAAGTAATATGGCCTGAACTGCTTACCTATCTTTTAATCTAATTTTGTGCCTTTGGCTCTCACAGACAAATACTTGAAGAAAATACACAGTATCTTTACAGAAGTATAACCTAATGACATGTTTCTGTTACCAGTTAACTTTAATAAAGTTTCCTGCTCTAGACAAATTTATAAACTGTTATCCTTCTGATGATGAGTGTTCTAGTTTGCTAATGCCTGCAGAATGCAAAACACCAGAGATGGATTGGCTTTTATAAAAAGGGGGTTTATTTGGCTACACAATTACAGTCTTAAGGCCATAAAGTGTCCAAGGTAACACATCAGTAATTGGGTACCTTCACTGGAGGATGGCCAATGGCGCCTGGAAAACCTCTGTTAGCTGGGAAGGCACGTGGCTGGCATCTGCTCCAAAGTTCTGGTTTCAAAATGGCTTTCTCCCAGGACGTTCCTCTCTAGCAAGCTTGCTCCTCTTCAAAATGTCACTCACAGCTGCACTGAGTTCCTTCTCTTTGAGTCAGCTCATTTATATGGCTCCACTGATCAAGTCCCACCCTGAATGGGTGGGGCCATGCCTCCATGGGGCTATCTCATCAGAGTCATCACCCACAGCTGGGTGGGGCACATTCCAAGCAAATCTAATCAGCACCAAAACGTCTTCCCCACAAGACTACATCAAAGATAATGGCATTTGGGGGACACAATACATTCAAACTGGCACAATGAGAATTCAGTAACTTTTCTATTTCTTTTGCTACAGCTTACAGGAACTGCTGAAAATAACTTACCTCTCACCTGAAGGAATGAACTTACCCATTTCTCTGTTTCCTTAGTTGGCATTCCATTATCTCTCTGGTTTCCATACATCTTAGCACAGATGGAATCATGCATCACTAACAAAGTGCAGTGCCTAGTATTTCTCCTGTAAGAAATGTATTTGACTAGAGGACTTATGTTGAAAGTTCTCTCACTTGCAGTCAGTTTTGCTTAAGGTGGTGCACAGCCAATCCTGTAGCATGTGCAATGTATATAATTTGTTTCTGCAAGAAACTAATTTATATATAGTAAAAAACAAATCACTTTACCAATACCTCAAGAACAGTGCACACCTAGTGGCAGTGGTGTACCTTGGCCTCCCCACTGCCATGAACGACACGTACAGGGGTACAGAGGTGTCTGGGCTATGTTGAGGGTCCAGATGGATGGCTAACTTTGCAGCCATTTCCAGGAATATTAATATCCTTTCTAAGGGCCCATTATAAAGGTCTCAGCAGGATTCAGAACACTGTGAAGAAGCGTACTGTAATGACCATTAGCATTTTGGATTTCATCTAGAACCCCTCTCCCCATGCCTTTTAAATGGTCAGTATAGTATCCTGCCAAGGCTTGGTCCCATGAAACATTTTTGGTTTTCATTTTTAATTTTGATGTTGAGAATTTTAATCTAGAGCAAAGGAATCAGTATGTCTTGAGTTTTGCACCCATTATCACATTTTGGCATTGTGATCTCCATTTTAGAGATGAGGAAATAGGCTCAGAAAAGTTTTTGGTAACTTGCCCAAGTTCATTCTGAATTTGGAAACAACTCTGATGACCAGCCTGTGCTCTTTGCAAAATATGCTCCCTCCTAAAAATGGAAAATGAACTTATTTCTGAAATTAGCAGTACATTAGGGTACACGATATGCCTGGAAAGTGCAAAATGAGCTAATTTTTTAAAAATGGCCCAAGATGGTTTTCCTAACTACATGGAGCTGTTGCATCTCAAGAATGGAATTATCAGCAGAGATGTGGCACCCTGTGAAGCTCTAGAGGACAAGATGATACTGAAATTCAGGAAGTTCTAACTCATGTTTACCCCAGGCCATAAGTCTTAAAAGTAAAAATTAATGTCTTGCTACAGTTATGTCTGAATCATTGTGAGTTTGTAATTTCACTAATGTCAAAAGTACTGTGTTTTGTTACTGTAGCGGTTGAGTGAGGCATTTGGAACTCAGTGTGCGCCCCCGTTAGTGTGTTTCACCAGCTGTGTACTCTGTGATTGGCTGGGCTTTTGATGTACAGATACTACAAGTTGGTCACAAACTTGTGTACAATAGGCCTGGTCTGGTTCACGTGAAAATCAACATCCTTTTTTGTATTACCGGGTGACAGGATGCTACAATACTATTAGCATTTGCAAAGAGTGTGCCCTGTCCAAGGGTGTAACCACACATCGTGTGCTGCTCAGTTTGTGTTTCTCTATTATGTGAGAGACACAAAGAAGCTGAAGGCTGGCAAAGGCCTGTCAAATCTTGTAATGTAGAGCTCGACCCCCAAACTCCACTTGGCCTCAGAACATCTCTTGTTCGCTGTCCCACCCCTTTCTCTGAATGGGCTCTGAGGTAGGTAAATGAATTCAGCAGCATGGTAGGCGGGGGATTCCTTTCTGACCTCATTCCTGTACCATTTGTTTGCAGGCTTGTAGGGGGAAAGGAGGACATTTTGGAATCCTTTGTGTCAAATAATTTTCTTGCAGGTTGGGGAGTTAATGGTAACTTTGTCTGAAGCCAGTCGAGCAGAAAGCATCCACGGATGAGGCATGGCTTGCTCAGCCTCCTCCAAACTACAAGATGAGAATGTGAAAACAGGGACGTTTCTGAGCAGATGGATACGCACCATGTCTGCATGTTCAACATCTGGGCATGGGAAGATTAAATCTTTGCATGTGTATATGCATAGTGTTTCTTCCTTTTAAAAATGTTTCCTCTTCCTGAACCTTCATAGCTTTTATCCTGGTGTCTACAGTCTGGCCAGTCTTTCATGCAAGCAGTTATTTATATATTCTGAAATACTTTTAAAGCTTACTACACTACCTGGCTAACTGTATAAAAGAATGGTGTAATTTCTAGAAAAGTTATATCCTTTCTTACCCTTGGATTTACAGTTTCAGAACAGTGACAGCTCTTGTTTTGCAAAAGGGAAGGAAAGGAAGGGAAGGGGCCCAGAGAGAAGAAGCAGTTTGCTCTGTTAGTGGTAGAGCTAGAACCTAGTCTCCTGACTCCCAGGCAAGTACTGTTTCCATTCTGTTAAGATTTAGATCAGAGGCCACAAACTCGTGTGCCTCCAGAGCTAGACATTTTGTAAAATAAATTAGGAAACTGGATATTCATGTGAAACATCACTATTTTTAAATGTTAGCAGCTAATTTTAAAAATCTTAAAAAATTGTGTGAGTCAAACAAACCTCTGCAACTTCATGCTGCCCACTCAAGGGTCACCATTGGAAACTTCTGATTTAAACTACAGCTTTTTGTTAATCTCTGGCCTCAACAGATTTGGGTGGTAGTATTATTAAAAGTTTTCTGAAATAACATGGTTTCTGATCATTCTTAGAGGTACACAGATTTTCTTAGTTGCTTTAATTTCATTTGTTATGAGGCTGGACTTGAGAGAAATTCTCATTTATCAAATGCCTACTGTATTCCAGGCACTTTAACTCTATTGCTTTACTTATTCTTACAACTTCCTATGATCAGCATCATCCTCATTTTACCAGCAGATCGACACTAGTCCAGAGAGGTTGCCTGAGGTTCTACTCTTGGCTAGTCAGCAAAGCTTCTATAGGATCCCACAAAAGTTTGATTTCAGAGCCTAGCATAAAAGATCAGGTGTGCAGTGGGCTGGCAGCATACTAACAACTGCCTTCCCTTTCCTTTTCAACTATCTGGAGACGGCAATTCCTTTTCAGGTCATGAGCTGGTTTAGGGGGGAAAACAAAACAGCCTGTACATTCATAAAGAGATACATGGATGCAGCACAATGGATAGGTCAGTGTTAAGTGAAACCCCCAAGTGAATAAGACACACATACTTCTTTAAAAGCATTTTGTTCTAAATGCCAAATGTTTCCAAGTTCTGAAAGTCAAACCAGTGATCTTTAGCAAGGGAAGATTGCATTTGCCAAGCCAATTTTATACATTTTAAATGAATTTTGAATGTTGAGACCATATTTTGTTTTTCAGGTTTACTGAAGAAGAGGTATCCCAGAAATCTTAGTCATTATTTTGTATCTGTTGCACACCTTGAATGAAAACATCTCACCAACTAAATAGTGCTTTACCCTAGAGGAGAGTCAGTTGTCTAATAAGCATGTGAGGGGAGGAGGGGTGTAACTACAAGTTTCTGCCACTGATTAAACTTGGCATCTAAAAATGTTCTCTCCAAACCAATTCTACTATTGATAAGGGAAAATGCCTCCTTGTCCAGGTAAGTCAGGCATTTTCCAGATTATTCCAAACCCAAGTACAAAGTGTTTCTCTCTCAAATCCGTCTAAATAACAATAGCTAACATTTACTGAGTTCTTATCATGTTTCAGGCACTGTTATACTTATCACTATATTAATTCTAATTCTCACAACAACCCTGTAAAATAAGGAACTATTATTATCCCATTATACAGAAGGAAAACAAAGAAATGGAGCCTCTGAGTTGCTGAACTTGCCAGGGTTTGCTTAGCTTAAAAGTGGCAAAGCTTGGATTTCCACTTTGGAAATCTGCTTCCAGAGCCTGTGCTATTCACCATCGTGCTACCCTATAAACTGCCTTTCAAATGTAAATGGCATGCATTGCCAGAAGAAAGCATGAACTAGCAGCCACCATCCACAAAGGAAGTCAGAGAAGTTTGAGAAGGTGTGAGCTCAGAAGACAGGCAAATGATTAGGAAGCTGTAGTAAGAGATTCCTGTTTACCAGGAATGTTTGCAAATAGAAGCAGGTTTGCTGGCTCGTTGGTATACACCCCACCAAACCCAAGGCCTTGAGAACCAGGCAGCTCCTGTCCTGGAAGAGCCTGAGTGCTACGAAGACACAGACAGCAGCACCTCCCTGCTGAGAGGAAAGGGCCTGAGTGCGGGTTAATCTGCAGTGGCACAGGGAAGACCAAAGAGGCCTAGAACCCAAGTAGATTTTTAAAGAGACTATTGATTAGCTCTCCGAAGGGACCATTTGCCCTGAGAGAGGACATAGTGTGAGATGTGTGAGCACTTATGTTCATGCACATGCAGCAGAGAGGTTGGTTTGTTATTTTCTAATAGCCCTGATACCAGGCTTTACTTTATCTCACTGGCATGAGGATATAAGGAAATAGGGATTTTTGGCATCTCAGAGTATTCAATATAGTTACTTCATTAGCTATTTTCACACTCATTTTATACCATCACTTAACTTACTGTGCGCTGGATACTCTGGATATAGGTATCTGGACAGAGGAAAACAAGTTTTGAAAATGTCTTTTGTTATTACAAGAGGCCCTTGGAACCCAGTATCAGGAAATAAGTTGGCATCTTCTGTAAACCCTATATATCTAAATTCTGCACTCTCCTTTCATTCACAGCCAAGCTCCTTGAAAGAGAAATCACCCCCCATTCATTCTTCGACTCACTCTAAACTGGTTTTTTCTTTCTACCAGTGAAGATTCCCTCCACCGCATTCTCACACCACCACCACTGTCTGACACCAGTTTCCTCCATGTTGCTAAATTCCCCCCCCACACACACACACACTTCTACACATATTTTGCTTAATCTCTTAAAGCTATTTGATACTTCATGACATTAATATTCTCTCCCTCCCTCCCCCTCTCCCTCTCCCTTTCCCTCTCCATTTATTTCTTGGCTTCTGTACTTTTGCAACACCACTTTCTCCTAGTTTTCCTTCTGATAACAAAATGGCTGCTGTTTTTCAGTATTGTTCACGGGCCTGGCTAAATAATGGCTTTCCTTAGAACTCTCCCTCAGCCCTCGGCTTTCTCAACGACACATGCTCTTTGGGTGGTCAATTTCCTACTATTTCTCCTCATGACTCTCAACTTTAGCTCCATCCTACTCCTCTCTTCATGCTTATATCCCACAGACACTACACTCAACGTGTCCAACATGCAGTCAACCCTTTCTCCATTAAACCTGTTCCTTCTCCAGATTTCACTGTTTGGGTGACAGGCTGTCATATCCCTAGCTAAGAACCTCCCTCTCCCTGATTCCACCAAGAAACCCAATTGCCAGTTTCTATAGTTTTTATCTTCTAAACGTCTTTTATACCCATCCACTCCTTCCCATACTCTCGTCTCTACACAGATTAGACTGTTCGCCCGCCTCATCTCCATTATTGCTTCAGCCCTTCAATTTCATCTCTCTCCTATCCACTCTCGCCGGAATGAAGTTTCTAAAAAGCAAACATGATCCAAATCTTTTTCCTGATTGCTTTCAAAATAAGTTCAAGATCTGGGATGTTCTCCTTGCTCTGGAAACTCTCTTTCATCCCTGGGGATTCAATTCAGCATCCACTCCTCTAGGAGACATCCCTGACTCCTTCCTTCCCCCCTCTTCTCATCCTGACTTAGTTGCCTTTTCATTGGCAACCTAAGCTTACACCTATCCTAATAACATACAATGTACTGAAATTGCTGATTTTCTCACCCATTTCCTCACAAGATGGAAAGTTCTTTGAGGGCAAGGACTGAGTATTATGTCTTCAAATCTCTAACACTTAGCATAATGTCTGTTTTAATGAGTAAACCATTCATGTCTAGAAAATTGGTATATAGACATTGAGTTTCATATAAATTAATGTTTTACTACTATCTGTGTGTTTGTTTATGTGTGTGTAAGTCTGTATGTGTGTGATCACTTTTGATAATGTGCTATGTGGTATAAACATTAACTTTCCACTCAATTGCAAAAAATTGGACCCATAATTAGGACTTGCAATAACTTGAAAAGCCATTTGCATCTTTGGTCTTAATAAAAGACCATTGATAAAATAATAGGGGCTTGATTAGACGTTCACTAAAGATCCTTCAAATGCTGACATTTGTGAAAGCTTTGATTCTATTTTTATATAAAGCTGCCCTTAATTGGTATATAGGTATACCATTTTAGGTATAATTGGTATATATGGCTTTCAGTGATATTATATCTTTTGATCTTTAAAATATATTAAGAAGGTAGATAATGTGGTCATTGTGATGAAATGAATAGAAATGTTATTATCTTATGAAGTCAGTATTTTAAGCATTTATCTGAAACAAAGACCTTAATCAAATAATTTGGTTCTGGCACTAAACTTTCTGAAATATTATTGCTGCTCAGGATGCATTGCTAATTCCTTTAGCTGTACTTACCAGAGTTGCATTCAAGATATAAAATATTTTCAGAGGGAAATTTTTGCCTTTTTTTGTTCACATCTGTAATCTCTCCAAGAGTAACTGCCTTCTTAGATGCCAGCTCTTCCTCTACACCAGCAGTTGATAAAGGGTGGTCTATGGACCCCCAGCTATCCTCAAGACCCTTTCAGTGGTCTGCCAGGTCAACACTAATTTCATAATAATAATGCTAAGATTTTATTTGCCTTTTTCTCTGTGTTGACATTCATTGATTGTGCCAAAGCAATAGTGGATAACACTGGCTCCTTAGCATAAATCAAGGCAATGACACCAACTTGTGCTAATGTGTCATCTTCACCACCACATACTCACAGTTAAAAGAAAAAAACAAAAAGCCAGTTTTATTGAAAGAATGACTTAATGGAGCAGTAAAAATTATTAATTTTATTACATCTTGACCCTTAAGTATACATCTTTTTAATCTTTGTGTGACAAACTGGTAGGTTCATATAAAACACTTTGCATACCAAAATATGATGGCCATCTTGAGGAAAAGCACTTGTGCAATTGTTTGATTTGTGACCTGACCAGCCATTGTCTTCAAGGAACACCATTTTACCAAGAAGAGTAACTGACAGACAAACTCTGGTAGTTCAGACATTAGTTATACTGCACACGTTTTCTCAAGAATAAACAAAGTGAGCCTGCCACCTCAAGGAAAACAACTCTTAGGTATTTGTTGCCAATGATAAAATTTGTGCTTTTAAGTAAGTGAATGGGAATTTCTAAAAACTTGTATCTGCCATCATGTGCTTGATAGCTTCTCAACACTCAAAGACTTTTCTGATGAGAAGGATGATGATATTAATGAATGTGATGTTTTACTATCGTAAAATGAGATGTGTCAACAGTTGGAAAATCTGCATAATCAGGGGACTAATATTTTCCAAATGGCCAGTGCCTGATGTTATTAAATCAGGCATGGGTAAAAGTCCTTTCAAAGTGCATAAGTCACAGAGTATTAAAAGGTCATTGATCAGGTTTCAGATTCCACATTGCGATTAACCTTTGTCAAGTTTAGTGTATCAAACAAGTTCCACAATTACCTGAAAAGGCTATTAAATTCTTCTCTCTTTCCTAATTACATAATTCTATGAGGCCAGACTTTATTCATATACTCCAACCAAAATAATATATCACAATAGATAGAATGCAGAAACATGATACGAGAATCCAGTTGTTTTCTATCAAGCCAGACATTACAGAAATTTGCAAAAATGAAAAGCAATGGTCCTCAGTACATTATTTTGTCTCTCATAAAAAGTATTGCTTATGTCAACATGTTGGCTTATTTTTAAATAAATTAATGAGTAAATGTTTTAAATATTTGTTTTAATTTCAAATATAATAAATATCACTAGGTATAACCCAAATAAGCAAATGCCTTTGGGGTGTTCAATAATTTTTAAGATTAAAAAACTTTAATGTCACTGCTTCATATTTTGATGCTTAGGGTGGGATCAGACCCCTGATTTTAAATGTCTGAAGCACTGCACTCTCCATGAGAATTACCTCTTGATTTCTTAACCTCAATTCAGGATGTATTTTAAAAGTGTTAAGTGCCATAAGGCAGTCTAGCAAATGTTAGTGATCTCTAGCATGTGAGTTGAATGTTTGAATTGGCTGTACGACTCCACCAGAACTGCTCTCCCTAAGGATACAGTGGCATCCATGTCGTGACATCCAATGGACAGTCTTCAGGCCACATCTTGCCTGATCCATGACTGCATTCTGCACTGTTGGACACTTCCTCTTTGGCATATTTGCTTGCCTTCTCTTCCCTTACAACATACACTTCTGACTTTCCTCCTACCTTTCTGACTGTCCATCTTATGTCTCTTTTGCCCATTCTTCATTCTATACTTTAACCTTTAAATGTTGGAAATCCCCAGAGACCTGCCTGGCCTTCTTTGAATTGATATTCTCTCCCGCAATTTCATCCACTCCCATAGCGTCAACTATCATTTACTTGCCAATGACTCCCAGTGCCTAGTCAACATTATCACTTGCGTTTCTTGAAGGTATCTTGTAGCTGAACTCTTTATCATCATCCTCAATCTGGTCTCACTCTGCTCTGCCTTATTTCAATAAGTACTAATATCATTCAGCTTATTGCTCAAGCTAAATACCAGGAGCCATACTTGACTCTTTCCCTTCCCTCAACGTCCGCAGCAAATCATCTACCAAGGCCTATCAGTTATTCCCCTGAGGCTTTCTCAAATCCATTCATGCTTCTCTGTCCCCTCTATCACCATGCTGGCCCCAGCCACAATCTCCCACAGAGACTCTAAACTCATTTCCCTCTTGCCTCCCTCCAACCAACCTACCCTCTATATTGTAGTCAGATGATTTTTTAAACCACACAAATGATTGTGTTGAAACCCTTTCCATTGATTGGCACTATCCGTATGATGAAGTCCAAAATCACCAACAAGACTTTCTAGGACCTGGTGAGATCTGCCCCTGCCTTCTCCAGCCTCACAGAAAAACACTCAAGACCTTTCTCCCTTGTACCTCAGTCACATGAACTTGCAGGTCTTTAAATATACTCTTTGCTACCCTGGGCTTTTGCACGTTCTCTTCTCAACCCTGAAGCCCTCGTACACCTAGCTAATTGCTACTTATCCTCAGGGTCCATCTCAAGCATTACCTCTTTGGGGAGACCTTCCCTGACCTAGTCTCTGACTCAGGTTTAGTTCTCCTTGATATGTTCCATGGCACACTGAATTTCACCTTCCTAATGTGTGTTACATCTGTAGCTTCTTATTCAATGTCCATCTTCCCTGTTTAGACTGTAGATTTTGAAAGACCAGATACTCCATCTGATTTTCCCACAACACAGAGCCTGGCGCAATAAATTATTATCAAGTGAATGAATGAAGGGAAGAATGAATGAATATCTCTGAATGTCAGAGGTATAAAGGATCTTAGAGACTTGAGTCCCTGTTCAAAAACATGGCAAAAATGAATGGCTGAAGAACATGGCAAAGCTAAATTGTTGCAGCACTGATCCAAGAACCAAAAACTTCCAGGTCTCCTGACTTCTTAGTACAATTTTCTTCCCAGGAGAGTCTGTTGGTGAAGCCCTTGGGCCCTCCCTACAAGCAGACAGAACTGGGTTAAAATCCTAGCAGTATTACTCACTAGCTGCATGGTATCTTAAGTCTCCAGTTTCCTCATCTGGTAAAAATGTGAGAGTGTGTGTGTGTGTGTGTGTGTGTGTGTGTGTGTGTGTGTGTGTGTGTTTTCTACCACGTAAGGTTTTTAAGGTTAAAATAAGATAATATATTTAATGTACTTTCAAAGGGTCTATCCTATAGTGAGTGTTCAAAGCTATTAGTTATTAAGATACCACATTGGTTTAAATTTTAAAACCCAATCAACAGTTGTCTCCAAACCAAGGACAGAAGTGCATGAGAAATGCAGGTGGAAATCCTGCCCCTCTCCTGCAGCCTCTATCTGCTTCCTCACACTGACACAGATGCGAATGCCTTTAGTTCTCCAGAAGTGTTTCCTCCACCCCGTAAGCCCCAGGCTTCCCAGGACCTACCTCTGAAGTTCCTAGAGCTGCCCAGACCCAGCTCTTCTCTGTAGATGCACCGCAGCTCCAGCTGATGGGCGCGTGCTGGGCAGCATGGGTCTTGGGAGTGAACGTCCAGCCCACAGTCCACCCAGCTCTCTCACATCCATGATGTTCAGGGCAGGCCCTGAGGTTGTTACCTGTGAGCCACTAACTCAGTGGGCTGCACTTGTAAATTCTGAAGAAATTTAGACTGGCAGAAATTAGCTACCTTACAGGTTTCTTTTTTTTTTCCCCTTCCTTGAGAATATGCAGAGAATCTAGTTTTAAGCCTTTTTAAATCATAGCTTAATGAAACATATTTAGTGCAGGGTTATTAGGAATGACATTTTTAAAAGTTAATTAATTGTGTGTGTGTGTGTGTGTGTTGTACAGTCCTATGAGGAATGACATTTGTATTGCAGCACACAGTGTTTTTGTTTCTTTGAGGACCCAGAGTTGCTAGAGGGAACTCAGATTTCAGTATCAGGGAGAATTATGCTTCCCCTGAACTACTGGAATGCTTTTCCCTTCTATAGATCATTTTTCTCCTTTTTCTTTGGCTACTAGGGAGCCCAAAACTAAATTCCCAGTCTATCCTTGCCCTCTGGCATCTTACACATCCCTCTCTAGGGTATTTTCCCTGACTCAATTTCATTTGCTACCTTTTTTTTCCCCCATTTATCTTTGATTTCCTCATACGAATTTTTGTGGGCATTTCCAAAACTTCAAATCCTTTAATCAAATGCAGTAATGGGTAAACATGTGAGCGTATACAACTATATTTATAGTAAGTTTGTTCTCCTTTGTGTACTTAAACCAACTCCTTCCTAAGCAACAGGTTGCATGTCGGTAGCTCCTTTATTGTTGTTACTTCTTTAATTCATCCACTGTTTGGGGATGTGGATTAGCAACAGGAAGCAGCAGAGCAATGCCTTCCAAAAATCTGGTCCTCGCTCCAACCGAAGCCAAGGGTAGATAAGCCAGCAGGGCCCAGAGGATGAGAAGCAGGAAAACAGCCCCATGGGTAGGAGGAAGTGGACACCCGCCCCTGAGGCCGCCAGGACAGAATCTGCTTCCCTAATGAAAGGGCTGTTCTGTCCAGGGGATTATCAGAATATTCATGACCCTTCCAGATCAGCAGGTGAGGCTCAGCCCTCCCTACTCATCCTTTGAGCAAATAGTCCAGAAAGCCGAGGTTGCCAGGATGAGAAAGGAACGGTGGGAGTGGGAGCTTTCCCCTCTTCTCTTGGTCCCCAAACCCCTTTTATTTTCAGAGGAGGGCAGGGTGGGGGGCACTTGTCCTGAGGTGAAGCAAGGACTGTGGCTTTCATTTCTAAAGAGTAGGCAGCGAGGCCAAGGCAGAAGTCTCGTGACATGACTTGAGACACAAAATGGTATCTTAGCATCGAAGACCCCCTTTGACAACAAGAAGAAAAGCCCTTTTCTTCCCAGCCCGGATTAGGCGAGGCGGGAATTCTCCGGAACATGTGTGCATTGTCTCGCGGAGGGCAGCCAGGCTGGCCTGGAGCTCCCCTCCCCAAGTCAACCCAAGGAAGCTTGTCCTCATGTAATTAAAAGGGAAGGGGAACAGCAGGGAGCCTTGTTCCGCTGCTGCCCACCAAAGTGGGGTCCCCGGGGGACGGTGTGGCCCAGGAAATTGCCTAAATTAATGGTTATGGAGGCTGAGTGTGTGGGCCCCGGAGACTGATGGAGGGCAGGAGAGGGAGTCTAGTTAGAGCCCATCTGATAAAATGGGGAAATACCCTCAAGGAGCAGGATGGCTGAGCGCCATGCTACCAGCCCGGGAAGTAAGGCCTGCCCTGGAGTCGGACACCTGCAGCGCGAGGTCGGCCCCTCTTGGAGAGCAGAGCCGCAAGGCAGTGTTTCCAGGCCTGGGTTTGTCCAGCTGACGCAGGTCGGCCCCTCGCTTTCTCCAGCTGACGGCAAGGCTGGGAGTGAGGAGGTCACAGGTCACGGCCCCAAGCTGGGGCCTTGGAGCTCACAAAGACGGAGCAGTGGCTCCCCTGGCAACGTGAGTTTCTGGAAAGAGCTCTTGTATTTGTCAATAATAAAGTGTCCCACTCAGAAACACTGGACTGGCTAACATGTTTAGCATTTATAGGATTTACCCCATTTCCCTCCCTTAGGAAAAAGGAACATTTTCTTCATGAAGAGACGCTTTCTAATTTCCATTTCCTGGAAACTTCAGTTCAAAAATGAGAACTCCGTGTCTCATTTTTTTCCCAACTCTCTCCTTTCCAAATCTTGCAGGTTGGATTTACAGAGGACTTTTAGGCAATCGTGATTAGCAGTCTGAAAATGTGTGACTCCTCTCCCCAGCCGGACCCCTGAGAGAGTCAGGGAAGAAAAGAGTGACAACAGCCAGAGAGCCGGCAGGACTGGCTTTCCAGGACCCCACACGTCCTGCCTAAGGCCAGGGCACTTTCCAAGTGGATGTGCAGGCAGGCCCAGGACTCAGGGTTTTCTCGTAAGGGACAAATCTAAGTCAATATTGCAAAGTAGACATGGCTCCTCTGGCTCAGCAAATATTGGACCAAAGACTTGAATTCTGCGATGCTGTTGACAATTACGAGATGGTGGCATTGTTGTCTTTGTTATCATGAAGTGCAGCTCGGCAGAGGCCGGCCTAACACCCTGTGTACACAGAGAGGATGGTGCACTGGGAGGCCCGTGTGTTTGCTCTGCCAATATGCAGCAGCAGCCGGCCCTCGAACATTCCCCCTCTCCCATGGTTACAGCCGGGGTGCTTGAAACTCAACACCCTGCCCAAGCACCCCAAGGGCTGCCGTGCACATCTAAGCCACATGATTTGGGGAATTCTTTTTTCAGTTAATTTTGTAAAACATTTTTATTGAAGTGTAATGTATACATGCCACATGTACAGCTTGATGATTTTCACAAAATGGCCACACCATTCTATGGAGCACCCGGTCAAGAAACAGAACATTGCAGCTCCCACCAGCCCACTGTGCTCCCTCCCAGGCAGAACTTCTTGCAAGTCACTGTCCTGACTTCGCACATCGGTAGGCTTCACCCATTTTAATCCCTCTGATTTTCAAACAACCTTGACTTTTGAAATCAGTGTGATGTGTGTGTGTCCATCAGGGCATGGTTTCAAGTCCCACCGGGGCCAGGCTGGTCTCGGCTCCACCTCTAACTTGCTCTGACATGGAAGGTAGCCTCTGAAAAAGAACAGAGTTGGTCTTCACGTCTCCTGGGTCCCTTCTAGTTCCAACGTTTAGTTCCTTAGCAGGGAAGAGGCATTTGGGCCTGACCCCGGCAGGATTGTTTCTGTGAGCCTGTCTTGACACACGGGCTCAGGAGTATGTTTCTACAGCGGTGACAGCTGCCCTCCCAAGGGCCCTTGCCTAGTACCCTCTCTCCATATCACCATCCAGAAACATCGCCAGATGCGTCAGTTCAGTATCCTTGCACACAACGGAAGATAGCTGAGCTGCCCCGGGCCTGAATGTGGTCCATGCTCCTGTCTTAAAACCATCCCAGGCCAGTTTGGAGAGGGAGACTGAGGATCTTCCCTCTAAATACATTCTGCTGCTTGATATCCCACCACCTTTTGCATTCCTAAAGGAACAGCCTTTTCTAGAATTGGGATGGGGGTGTGCATAAAATGGGCTGACAAAAAGCATGCCAGAGCTGGGAGTTCAACTTTTTTACTCACAGGTGGGGAAATTGAGAGCCCCAAAGGAGAACGGAGTTTCTTGAGGCCATGCAGACAGCCTCTGACACCCAGTCCTACAAGACTTCTTCTTAAGGTCTTTATTGCTAATGGCAACTTACAGAAAAACAAAACAAATCAAAAAACCATTACTGCAACCCTCCTCCAAGGTAACACACAACACCCACCACACATACACATATACATACAAACACAGCAGCAAAATCAATTTTGTCTGTTCATCAAAATTGTCCATTTCATGTGCTTCTCCTGCATTTCACACCAACCTCTGCAACCTCCCCAAGTTTTTGTTTTTTTTGTTTTTTTTTTTACAGAATCTGCTTCATTTCATGGTCACCACAATTTGATGCTCCACTACCTTGATCCCCATTTTACAAAGGAGGAAATGGTCTCCCTTTTGACATGTGTTGCCCAAGACTGCATCTCTGGTCAATAAGCTGGTCTGCAGATGCCCGGGTTCTGCAGAGATTTCCAATCAAGGGCAGGGCCTCTGGATTTCCTGCATACAGCCTGATCTCAGGAATGCCCCATGCACCAGAGCTTTAGGCTTCAGAGACTGGATTCCGACTAGTCCCAAGTCCCATCCTCTCCCCTGGGGACACACACTGGGTCTGCAATAACTAGAATGTCAAAAGACTCTGTCTAGAGGGAAGAGCAGCTTGACAGAGTGCAGCCCTGCCACCGCCACCCCACTCTCAGCCCATGGTCCTCCACATGGGGACCCAGTTTATAACTTTCCTTGTCCCAAAGTCTTTGCTTCACATCCCTCAAAGTGCCAGCAACACCCTAGACCTCATCACCTCACACTGTAAGCACTGGCAGTTGGCAGTGCCTACAGAGGCACAGTGTGCTGACTGTGCACTCATGGAAGGAATTCTTTGGAAGCATTGCCTGTACCTGGCCCAGGTTATTGGAGCTGGCTCCAAGGGCTGCAGCTGGTTCCCACCAGTCCCCATGGGGCAGGCCAGTCCTCACAGTCCATTCTGTTTATTGCCAATTCCTCAAGGGCTGATTCTCAGCCTGGTTCTGGGCTAGAGGCACTGTTCACAGAGATAGAGACAAACAAATCTTGCACCCTCAGCTCAGGAAGCTCACATAAGGATGTGGTAATTTGAACATAAGGATGAGAGTAAAAACCCTGAATCACAGGCAAGAAGTAACTTTAGAGCACTAGTGTCCCATAAAGGGGCATGGAGTGTTGTAGGAGGACAGAGGACAAAGAAATCAGAAGCAACCTAGGTGCCCTTTGTGAAGGAGGTGGCATTTGAGCTGAGTTGAAGGATAGGCACAAGTAAATTGTCATTTCACCTTTGGCATAAAAAGTCTTACTTAAACATAGGAACAATTAAGAACATTTGCTATGAAAATGCACCTAGCACAGTGTTATGCACATAATAAGTGCTTAATAAATGTCACACAAGTGGTTAGAATCACAGAAGCTGGCCTGAAGAGTCAGGTTGGTGTTAAATTGTGACACATTAAGGATTTGGATTTCTATCCTGAAGGTTATGGAGAGTCCTTGAAGGGTTTTGAGTAAGAAAATGACATGATTGGAGTAGCTTTTGTAAAAGCTCATTCTGGCCATTGGAGAGGAGAGTGGATTTGAAGACGAGAAGGTGGGAGTCAGGGTAAAACTGTATGCTATTATTATAGGGCATGTGTGAAATGACAAGAATCTGAGCCAGGCTATGGCAGTGAGAATGAAGCTGACGGTTCCAACATGGGTCTGTTATTTGTGCCTTGGCATGCTCTCCCTCAGTGTTAGGGTTGGGTGGGTGAGTGGTATGGGGTAGGAGTGGGGGGTGATGGTATGTCCTGAACTTGAATAGTTCCCAGAGAAAGCATACTTTTACTTTTAAACTATTTGTGTTTTTATATTTAAAGTGAATTTCTTGCAGGAAACATATAGTTGGGTCTTTCTTTTCTATCCAACTTGACAATCTCTGCCTTTGAGTGCAGGAGTTTAGACCATTTACATTTAATGTGATTGTTGCTATATTGGTGTATTAGTTAGGGTTCTCTAGGGAAACAGAATCAACAAGAGATATCTATAAATATAAGATTTAATAAAAGTGTCTCACGTAACTGTGGGTATGCATGAGTCCAGATTCCATAGGGCAGGCGGCAAACTGGCAACTCCAATGAAGATGCTCAATGAACTCCTCAGGCAGCAAACTAGCAACTTCAATGAAGGTGTTCAATGATCTTCTCAGGAAATGAACTGGCAACTTTGATGAACTCCTCAGGAAATGCTTTGCTGGTTAGCTGAAGAAGTGAAGGTCCTCTATCTGTCTCACTTAAAAGTCTTCAACTGATTGGATTAAATCCAGTTGATTGCTGTTCTAGTTTGCTAATGCTGCCAGAATGCAAAATGCCAGAAATAGATTGGCTTTTATAAAAGGGGGTTTATTTGGTTACACAGTTACAGTCTTAAGGCCATAAAGTGCCCAAGGTAACACATCAGCAATTGGGTACCTTCACTGGAGGATAGCCAATGGTGTCCGGGAAACCTCTGTTAGCTGGGAAGGCACATGGCTGGCGTCTGTTCCAAAGTTCTGATTTCAAAATGGCTTTCTCCCAGGACGTTCCTCTCTAGGCTGCAGTTCCTCAAAAATGTTCCTCTTGGAGCATTTGTCCTCTCTTAGCTTCTCTGGAGCAAAAGTCTGCTTTCAAGGGCCATCTTCAAACTCTCTCATCTGCAGCTACTCTCTCAGCTTCTGTGCATTCTTCAAAGTGTCCATCTTAACTGTAGTTCCTCTTCAAAATGTCATTCTCAGTTGCTCTTCAAAATGTCACTCACAGCTGCACTGAGTTCCTTCTGTTTGTCAGCTCATTTATATGGCTCCAGTGATTTAATTTAGACCTATCCTGAATGGGTGGGGTAACACCTCCATAGAAATTATCCAATCAGAGTCATCACCCACAGTTGGGTGGGGTGCATCTCCATGGAAACATTCAAAGAATTACAATCTAATCAACACTGAAATGTCTGCCCACACATGATTACATCAAAGATAATGGCATTTGGGAGGACATAATACATTCAAACTGGCATAATTGCATTCTCTCATTGTAAAAAGACATGTCCTTTGTTGATGTAATCAGTCACAGCTGCAGCCAATTGAATGATGATTTAATAAACCAGCATTCTAGTTTATTAACCAGCCACAAATGTCCTTGCAGTAACGGTTAGGCCAGTGCTTGCTTGAACTGACACCTGGGTACTATCACCTGGCCAAGTTAACACATGAACCTAACCATCACAGTAGGGTTTAAATCTATCATCTTGCTATTTTAAATCTGCCATATTGATATTTTCAACTTTTCTGATTTTTCTGTTTCCTTTTTTCTCTTTTTCCCTTCTTTTGAATTAATTAAATATATTTTAGGATTCCAGTTTATCTCCTTTATTGGCATATTAGCTCTACCTCTAGTTCTATATTTTAACATTTGCGTTGTGCTTATGGTGTACATCTCTAACTTATCACAGTCTACTCACAAGAAATATTATACTTCACATACACTTCCTGGTGCTCTTAATTCCTTTCTGTAGATCCAGATTTCCATTTAGTATCATTTTCCCTCTGCCTAAAGGATTTCCTATAATATTTCTTATAATGTTGGCCTGCTACTAATGAGTTCATTCAGCTTTTATATGTCTGAAGAGGTCTTTATTTCACCTTCCTTTCTGGCTGATTATTTTCTCTGGTATAGTCTTCCAGGTTGTTTTTACTTTTCAGGACATTAAAGATGCTGCTGCACTATCTTCTAACTTATATTTTGTTCTGGTTTGCTAAAGTTGCTGTTATGCAAAATACCAGAAATGGATTGGCTTTTACACAGGGGATGTTATTAGGTTACAAATTTACAGTTCTAAGGTCATAGAAGTGTCTAAACTAAGGCATCAACAAGAGGATACCTTCACTGAAGAAAGGCTGATGGTATCTGGAATACCTCTGTCAGCTGGGAAGGCATGTGACTGACATCTGCAGATCCTTTGCTCCTGGGTTCTGGTTTCAAAATGGTTTTCTCCAAAATGTCTCTTGGCTTCTGTCTCTCTTAGCTTCTGTCTCTCAGCCTCTGTACATCCTTGCTTATTATCCCAGAGCATTTCTTTCTAAGCATCTCGGGGTCATTAGCTTCTCTGTGGCAAACTCTGGGCTTCATCTCCAAATGTCCTTCTGTCTGCATCTACCAGTGTCTCCAAGTGTCTGGGTCTGTGTGGGCTCTCAGCTCTCTTAAGGACACCAGTGATCTAATTAAGACCCACCCAGAATGGATGGGGTCACATCCCCATGAAAACAACCTAATCAAAGGCCCCATCCTAATCAAAAGACTGATAAATCTGTCCCCAGAAGATTGCATTAAAGGACATGGCTTTATGGGTGACATAGTAGATTAAAACCAATGCACATTGTTTCCACTGAACAGCTGCTATCATTCTTATCTTTGTTCTACCATATCTTTTTTCTCTGGAAGCTGTAAAAAAATTTTTTCTCTTTACCACTATTTTTAAGCAATTTGATTAGGATGTGCCATTGTGTAATTTTCTTCATGTTTCTTGAGATTGGGGTTTGTTAAATGTTCCGGTTTGTTAAATGTTCCAGTTTGCTAAAACTGCTATTATGCAAAATACTAGAAATGGATTCACTTTTATAAAGGGGATTTATTAGGTTACAAATTTATGATTCTGAGGCCATTAAAATGTCCAAACTAAGAGGATGCCTTTACTGAGGAAAGGCCGATGGCATCTGGAACAAAACTGTCAGTTGGGAAGGCACGTGGCTCATGTCAGCTTGTCCATTGCAACTGGGTTCTGATTTCAAAAAGGCTTTCTCCAAAATGTCTCTGGGTTTCTGTCTCTCTTAGTTTCTCTCTCTTCAGTCTCTGTGCATTCTTGCTTGTTCTGCCAGAGCATTTCTTACTAAGTGTCTGGGGGTCCTCCCTTAGCTTCTCTGGGGCAAACTCTGTGCTTTGTCTCATAGCTTAGCATCTCCAAACATCTTTCTGTCTGCATCTCCCAGCATCTCCAAGTGTCTGTGTCAGCTCTTAACTTCTCTCAAAAATGTCTCTCTTAGCTTCTCTGAGCTTCTTATCTCTGTGAGCTGTCTTAAAGGACTCCAGTAATCTAATCAAGACCTACCCTGAATGGGTGGAGTCCACACCTCCATGGAAATAATGTAAAGGTCTCACCCACAGTTGGGGTGAGTCACACCTCCATGGAAACACTCAATCAAAAGGTTCCACCCAACAAGATTTGATGAATAGATCATGGCCTTTTGAGGGCCCATAACAGCTTCAAACTGGCACATTAAGATTCTTGGATCTGTTGGCATATGGTTTTGTCAAATTTAGTAAAACCTCAGACACTATTTCTTCAAATATATTTTTCTGTGCTCCCATGTCTCCAATTACACATATATTGGGCCACTTGAAGTTGTCACAGATCACTGATGTTCTGTTCATTTTTTTTCTGGTCTTTTATTCTCTTTGCTTTCATTTTGAATTGTTTCTGTTGCTATGTTATCAAGTTCACTAATGTTTTCTAGAGTCTCCAATCTGCTGCTAATCCCATCTACTGTATTTTCCATCTCAGACATTATAGTTTCATCTCTAGAATTTTGATTTAGGTATTTTTTATATCTCCCATGTCTCTCCTTAACATGTCCATGCTTTCCTCCACATTCTTGAATACATGGGATACACTCATAATAATGCTTTGAATGTCCTTGTCTATTCTAATTAGATATGTTACATCTGGATATCTTTCTATTTACTGATTTCTAGCCTCTTTATAGATTGTCTTTTCCTGCTTCTTTGATAGGATGCCAGACATTGTGAATTTTATATTTTTGGATGCTGAAGTTTTTGTTTTTGTTTTTAATTTTGCTTTTACAGCATTCTTTCAAAGATGTTTGAGCTTTGTTCTGGGATGCAGTTAAATTATTTGGAAACTGTTTGATCCTGTCAAAGCTTTATTTTATTGTCAACCCTTAAGCAGGAACAGAGCAACCTGTCCTCTGGGGCTAATCTGGCTCCAGTACTGAAGCAATAATCTTCTGAGTATTCTGCTTTATGCCCTATGTGTTACAAGGTTCCTTCATTCTGGCTGTTGGGAATGTGAACTTCAGCATATGTAAACTTCAGGAATTGTTCTACTTGCTGCTTTCTAGTAGTCTTTCCCTGGCCTTGGGTAGTTTCCTCACATACATACACTGAGCAGTACTTAGATTAAGACTTAAAGGGAAGATCTCTGGATCTCTCTTTCACTAGCTCTCTAACTCTTCTCTCCAGTACTCTTCCTTGAAAATTCTAACCACATTGGCCTCCCCAAATTTTCAACTCTGTCTCCTCAACTCAGGAACATCTTTGAACTCCAATTTCCAGGTAATACGCTGGAATAATTGGAGGACTCACTTTATTTGTTTTGTTTCTTTTAGAGATAACTGTCCTGCACTTACTGCCATCCAATGTTTGAAAACTGTTTTTATTTCATACATTTTGTCTTATTTTTCAGTTGTGTAAGTCAGGAAGTTAAATCTGATCCCTGTTACTCCATCATGACTGGCATATATATATTACTTTGTGGTTTTCTTTGTTTGTGTTTAAGAAACAGATAGAACATTTCAGAGTCTCAGTAACATGGGCCAAGAGAACAGGAGCTACCAATGGAAAGCTACAGTACGGCAGAACAGCCAGAGCTGTAGCTGGCCAATGACTAGACTCCTTAATGTCATGTACCCTTGAAATGAGGAGGGCCCTCTCTGAGTGGTAGTGTTGATAGGGTGCTGAGGGACCAAATAGGCCCAAAAGGCTGATGAAGATGAGTCACTGGTTCTCCCTAGAGCACAAACATACAGTAAATGATCTCTTCCCTTTGAAAAGGGAAAGGTGAAGCTCTTTAGTCTCCTCCAAGACCCCCAGCTGATCTGGAACCCTGACTTGGAGTCTCTACCCACAGATCTGTGCTCTGGGCTGCCTGATTAGAAAGTATTCTTTGGAAAGTGTCAGTGGCAGGGGCTAATGAAGGCAAGAGGAGAAAGGGAGACTCTACTTCAGTCCCAGCTGCCTCTCACTTACTGTGTATCCATGGGCAACCAGGTATCTATCTATCTCCGGGTCTCAGTCTCCCCATTCATACTATGGGAGAACTGGACTAGATTATCTCTAAAGTCCTGTCCAGCTCTTCTTTCTGGCACATCATGTTTTGTGGTCTATCCTATATGATGGCCAGACAAAGCAATCCTTAGAAATCATTAAGAATATAAGGGCCCATGTTGATTCCAGAACACTATAGCCTGGTAGACAGTGCAGGCACTTTCGGACCAAATTGGACCTGAGTTCAAATCCTAGGTTCACTTTTCCCTTTCAGTATGAATGAGGGCATATTACTTAAGCTCTTTGATCCTCAGACTAATTAACTGTAAAATAAAGGGAATAACAAGGTTTTTGTGAGGTTTAAAAGAGACAACATGTACCAAGTATCTTCAACAAAGCTGGCCACATGATAAAGGCTCAATATACTGAAAAAAAAAAAAACAACAAAAAAAAACTACCCTTTCTCACTGCACAAAGGATATGTGAAGCATACCGAATATAAGCTAGCTTCAAGTCTCCTGTTCTTCATCTCCCTTTCAACATCACCAGCTTGCTCCAAAATGGACACAGTATCACAGCCTTTTGGTGTGATAATTTATTCCATCCATCACAGGGATGCCATATGACTTGAAAAACAGTTCATTTCAGTTGAACAGGAGAGTCACTGATTGAGCACAGCACAGAAATAGGTCTTTGAGGCAGAAAGAGGCATGAAAGATTCCGTTCCTCATTTTAAGTTGCTCACAGTTGAGTGAGGAGGCTGATGTGTTCACGATAGTGAAGACAGAGCAAACCTTGATAATGGCCATCAACAAGGACCAGACCCAGGATGATGGGAACTCTCATGTGGTGGAGAACCATCACATGCAGCTGGGGGAGTCAGAGAAGGTTTCTGGAAGAGGTGGAATTTGAGACCAGCCTCAAAGATTTCAAAGTGGGGAGTTTTCAGAAAGAAATAGACATAGACGGAAAAAGGAAAGAGCACCCCTGGCGGAGAAAGGGCCCAATGGGCCTGGACACTAGTTGCCCAGAGTATGGTGAAGGGACAAAGGATGGGCTGCAATGCTTTTGAGGAGAGTCTTGAATGCTGGGGTGAGTCTTCTACAATTTGTAGAGGATAAAAACATTAGGGTGGGCTTGTAATCCTGCTTTGAAATCCTGCATAAAGTTCAAAAGTAAACAAACCAAACCAGAATTCCAAAGGGAAGCTCTTAAAGTGAGGTTTCAGATTTCTTGTGTCAAAGTCCCTTCCTCTCCTGGGTAATCATTTCTCACCTCTGAAACGAGAGGGTTGATCATTGCTTCTCCATTGTTTTGTTATACATGATCTCTAAAGTCTCTTTCTGCCATAAATGTGTATGCCTTCATGAGTCAACTTAACTTTCATGGTGCTGGAGAGTCATTGATTGTCTCTGAGCAGAGAAGTGATGTGCTTCTAAGGAGATGGATATTTGATTTAAAAAATCATTCAGGTGAAAAGAATTCTCATTGTGATAGTGGTTAGTGACACTTAAACGGGAGGTACCATGTACATAGATGAGAGTGTATGTTTCTTTCCCATTCATAGAAAAACAAAAAATGAGAATGGAGAGAGGGCCAGAGAGAGGTAGCAAGAAGGATATGTGTTTGATGGTCTATTTTGCAATCAAGAAAACACCTCATGACCATACATAGCTTCAGGTATCAACTAAAACTCAGAACTGTCCCAATGAGACACCACAGCTGGAGACTACATTATCATTATTGCCACAGCTAGCTCCTGTGAACACTATGGTGCAGTGGTACAAAGAATTACAGCAGACTTGGGTTCAAGTTTTTGCTCTGTCACTAACAAGATACTTCAACCTGTGTGAGTTTTGGTTTCTTCATCTATAAAATGCTAAGAATAATGCCAAACTCATAGATTAAGACTATGGCTTCCTCAAAATCCCAACAGGGTCTTTTTTTTTTTTTTTTTTGGTAGAAATTGAAAAACTCATTTTAAAATTCATGTGGCAATGCAAAGGACCTAGAATAGCCAAAACAACTTTGAAAAGAAGAACAAACCAGAACAAGACTAACACTCTCTGATTTCAAGACTTACAAATCTAGAGTACTCAAGACAGTGTGATATTGGCATGAAGGCAGACAACTAAATCATTGGAACAGAATCAAGAGTATAGAATTAGACCCACATATATATAGAAAACTGATTTTTTATATAAGCGCAAAGGCAATTCCGTGGAGAAAGGATAGTCTTTTCAACAAATGGTACTGAAACAATTCAATGTCCATATGCAAGAAAAAAATGAATTTCTATCCATACCACACCACTTATATATAAATTAACTTGAAATTGATCATAGAACTAAATGTAAAGTCAAACCTTTAAGACTTCTAGAATAAACATAGGAGAAAACTTTTGCAAACTTGGGTTAGGCAAAGATTTCTTACCTATGACAACAGAAGTACCGTCTACAAAAGAATAAATTGGTAAGTCAGACTTTATCAAAATTAAAATCTCCTGTTCTTCAAAAGACACTGTTAAGAGAATAAGAAAGACAAGCCCCACAGCCTGGAAGAAAATATTTACAAGTCATGTATCTGATAAAAGACTTGAATTCAGAATATATAAAGAACACTCAAACTATCATAAGAAACCAAACAACCCAATTAAAAATTGGAGTAGATATTTGAACAGACACTCTACCAAAGAAGATATACTATGGCAAATAAGCACATGAAAATAATAATAATATAATAATAATAATATACTATAGCACATAAGATACCACTATACACCTATTAGAATGGCTAAAATAAAAAAAATTATTGGCAAGAATGTAGAGCAACTGGAACTCTCATACAGTGTTGGTGGGAATGCAAAATTGTACAATCAATTTGGAAAACAGTTGGGAAGTTCTTTAAAATTAAATATACACCTACTATATGACCCAGACATTCTATTCCTAGGTATTTACCCTAGAGAAATGAAAGAACGTGTCCATACAAAGCCTCATACATAAATATTCATGGCAGCTTTAATTACAGTAGCCAAAAAACTGGGCACAACCCAAGTGCCCACCAAGAGAGAAATGGACAAACTGCAGTATAACCATGCAATGGAAAACCACTCAGCAATCAAAAGGAACGGACTAGTGATAACATGCAACAACATGTATGAATCTCAAAGTGATATGCTAAGTGAAAGAAGTCAGATTTTTTTTTTAAAGAATGCATACTCTGATTTCATTTATTTAAAATATTAGGAATTGCAAACCAATAGGTAGTGATAGCAGATCTGTGGTTGCCTGGGGACAGAGGAGAGATATTACAAAGGGAAACAGGGAAACTTCTGGAGGGGGATGGGTATGTTCATCATCTTGAATGTGGTGATAGTTTGATGGGTATACACATATGCCTAAACTTATGAAATTTTACATTTTAAAGACATGTATATACTTATGTAAGCCAGTTATACCTCAATAAAGAAAAAAAGAATATGGGCTTCTATGTTGCCCTCTCATAAATTGAAATCTCAGTTTCACCGCTTACAGAATGTGGGATCTCAGGCAAGTCACTTAACCTCTCTGAACCTAAGCATTTTCATCTGAAAAGAGAGGATAAGTAATATCAGTACCTTCTTTAAAAGAGTGTTTTGAAGGTAGAATGTAATAATACACATTAATTGCTTAACACAATGCCTGGGACATGGTAGGTGCTTAGTAAATATTATTTAAGATTAAAGGCTTCCCACAACACCTGGCATTTGGTGAATGCTCAACAAAATTTCACCCCTCATCCATGCTCACCTTCCCACATTGGGCTCTCTGTGTGTGACCATAAAGCAGTCTTGGCACGCCAGACTAAGAGGTGTCATTAGCTGCACAAAGTAGAATCCAACTTCTGAGTGAGACAGTCTAGCAAAGTCTACGTTTCCCACACTGTTTCCAAGTGGGTGTAGCTGATGCTTGCACCACCAGTGAGGACTGGAGGTGGCTTTCTCGACTGGTTGTCACTTGGCCTGAGTGGGGTCTGGCACAGTGGAGACCATAGCCCTCACTTTCTCCTAAGGACTCATGGAACTTTCCATGCCCGCAAGTGCTGGGCAGCCTTGCCATTTGTGAGCCTGGGCTCTCCCTCCAGGGCAGAGCAAGCACTTTGGAGGAGGGTGGCCCTATTGTCCGGCAGGTTTCTTTGGCCACAAAGGCCCTGCTGAAGTCTCCACATCCCTGGAACAAAACTGGGACTATAGCTTTCATGAAAGAACAAGGCCTGCTCTGTGTGGCCTCAGCAGCTGAAACTTTAGCAGCAATGGCTGAGACCTCAATCCCACCACGAACTTATTCTGGCAACAAAGACATCCCCCTTTCAGTTAACCTTTCACTTCCTCTGAGTCCCCTAACAAAGGGCTACAGGGTGGGGAGGGGTAGAACTGGGAGGTGTGGTGAGGATGCAGGGTGGCCGAGAGTAGTGAGCAGGTTTCAGATGCATTAGAAATAAAGGGAGTTTGTTCAGCTTCTTATGGAAGGTTTGCTTGTTTGCCTGGTGACTGGGGACGATGCCAGTTTTAAGTATCAGCTCTGACCCACAAATGAGCCCTAACGGGAAGTGAGCTGAGTTCTGAAGGCCAACACCTCATCAAGAAGATGTCTGCAAGCATTGTCTGCAGGCTTGGGTTTGGGGACTTCTGGAAGAAAGGTGACTTATGTGCTCCTTGTGTTTGTTCTGTGCCAAACATGTTGTCAGGACCCATCTCATCCTCATACTAACCCTGTGAGCATCATATTATTTCCATTTTTTTAGATAAGGCAATAGGAACTCCAAAAGTGTTGGAGCTTTGGAGTGAGAAGTATCTCGCTCCATTCATTCATTCAATTATCTATCTATCTATCTATCTATCCATCCATCCATCAACAAATTAGTATTCAACAAATATGTATTCAACAAATACTCAAAACTGTACAGCATGGGCAAGGTATAGGGAATATAGGACACATAATCTCACCCTCAAGTTGCTTGTAGCATAGTGATTTGGGTCAATCAAATCTGGTTGTGTGGCCTTGGGCAAGTTACTGAACTTTTCTGAGCCTCAGTTCCTACCTCTAATAAATGGGATTATAGTTCTTTCCTTATAGGATTGCCGTAAAGATGAAGTAAAATTCAATGAAATTATGTGTGCAATATCCTCAGCATCTAGCACAGAATAGACACCCCACAAATGTGGCCTTGATCTCCACCAGGGGCAGGATTGAAATCTAGGTCTGGTCTTTCTATGGGACCCACATTAAATGAGAAGGGCCAAGGCAAAGCTTGGTGTGGGATGGCCCTTGAAACTTCCCAGAGCTGCATCATTCTGGGATGTGGAAAGATCCAGGGGGCCATATTAGCCAAAACCTAGTTCCCCAACAAACAAAGAGCCCTAGCTGTCACTAAGGGGTTCTTCTGAAGGCACTGCACAAATTGAGTCACTGTCATTCATTCAGCACAAATTTTTTAGCAACTTCCATGGGCCAGATGCTGGAGATAATATGTTGCTATAACACCTGCCTCAAGGAACGGACAATTCGCCGTGAGAGATGAAGCAGCCACAGGCAGCAACAACGCCATGTGCTTGTTGGGGTGGGGTGCTCCGGGGTGAGAGAGGTGGTGGCCAGAGCCAGCCTTAGTATCATTGGCTGCTCCCTCTTCTTTCCTTCCCCACAGTGGTGGGTCTGAACCTGCCCTCTCCTCGCTGTTGCCCGAGTGCATGGCCCACCTGGGCTATTGCAGTCACTTCCTCATGGAACTCTCTCTCTCAGTTCCCCCCTTCCCAGTCTATTGTGTCTAATGGCCTTCCCACAGGGCTCCATCCCCACTTTTAGCAAAAATACACTTTTTTTTTTAACCCTTCTTTTACTCTGTTAACTCTCCAATCAGTTTCTAACTATTGACAGTAATGGCTTAAGGAATGACACTTCCCAGGAGTACCTCAAAGCACTATTCACCAACATCCAATCCTCCCAAACACTCAGGGAGGAAGGCAGGGTGAGTGTCATTATTATTCCAATTTTATAGATGAGGAAATTGTATCCAAGAAATAAAGTTGCATGCCCAAAGAAAATGGCACTGTTGAAGTGCAAATTCAAGATCTGTGAGCTTACATCCCATGCCACCCACCCCCTACCCCCACCCCCATACACAACTTTAAGACCAAGTGAGTTCCTTCTCTTGGGGAGATCCACGGTGGCTGAACAGAGTGGCAGAAGAAACTTCCTTGACAGCATGCCCATGTCCTCTGGATGCACGGGTGGCATGTGTCCTGCCTGGGGACCCCAACTCTCATTCGATCACCTACAGTTCAGTGCCAACACCGGATACCCATTAAGCATCAGGCCTAATAGTAAGTAGGGGGGTTGTAGGCATACCTCAGACACCATCCCTGCCTTTAAGGGGTAAAAAGGAGTTAGTTGGTGGGTAAGCCAGATAGGCAAAATGATTATATTAGAAAGTAAGGTACAACAATGATATAAAATGAAAGATACGGACAAGTGCCATGGTGATGCAGAGGTGACAATCAGAGGGTACATGGGACAGAATCAGGAAATACCTTGCAGAGATAGTGAGGTTTGAGAGAGCCTTGCTGGAGGGAGACATTGAATGAGCAAAGGAAAGGCCGCTGTGCTGTGGGAATGGGGAGAGCCTGGGTGGATGTGGAAGGCTTTCGATACCAGAGAATCCTCTTTCTTTCATTCTTATAATTATCTGAATTCTTTCTTTGCTGACTGAGGCTGAGGCCCTATTTAATACTACAGTTTTAGATTTAAAATATACACTTTTTATTGAGCTCCCTGCTCTTAATTTCATTTTTGGATAAATTGGAAATTTGGGATTTTTTTTTTTTTAGCAGAAAATACTAGGTGATGTAAAATGCACATGATCCCTGATGAATCCTTAAAAAAAAAAAATCCCTTGCTCCTGCTATAAACCAGCCTAATACTTGAGAAGGACTTCCGTTACAGCCACATAAAAGGCAAGAGGCCAGTTTCTTCCACGTTCTTTTTGGATGGGCAGTTTTTCCTGGCTGGAGTGGGCTGCTTCGTGCCTGGTTTGAGGGTCCCTGTTGCTGAGAGCACAACCCAGTCTTCAAGGAGCCAGTCTGGCTAGGTGTGGGCAGGAAGGAGCCGACTCGGGAAGAGGGACAGGCGCGTGGAGAAGAGAGTGACTGTCCTCAGGGGCCAGTCTTACCCTGCAAAGCCCCGGACGGAGCTGTTGAGATTTAATTGTGCAAACCCACGTGGCTGATGGGAAGGAGTCAGGAGGGGCTCTCGGGGAGGCTCTTTTCCTTTCTTCCCTTTCTTTCCTCTTTTTCACTCACCCCCACCCCCACCCCTGACGGAAGGAATAAAAAGAAACGATGTGTCTGTCTGCTGCAGGCTGGAGACTTTCCTAGGGTTCTCTGTGTGGTGTTATTTGAAAAAAGACAAAACCCCAAACAAAACACAGTTTGTTAACACAAAAGTCCGACTCCACGGTTGAAATCTCCCTTTCCATTCCCAGGGACGGGTTTCCCAAATGAACCCCGGCTCATCAGTGCTGACAATGGAGTCCCCAGGGGGCTGCACGTGATCAGACCCGTGAGTGAGGGGCCTGCGCCCGGGTTAGCGGGTCAGCAGGAGGGGAGCTCCGGGGCTGCGGGCCGGCGTCTCGGTGACCTTGTGGCTCTGTAAGAGGGGATATGGATTTTCTACTTTTAGCCTGTGTCTGCCGTGTTCCAATGGGATGCCAGACGCTCAAACGATCAAGGCACCGGGCATGTCCCTGTTATCAGACCCTGACTTTCTGTTTGCTTATCCTGCATGCCTTCCCCACAGACTGTTTCCCCCACACTCTCACAGGTCCTGCCCTGAGGACATATGGACACATTTTGCTGAACAAGTATGTGTAGGTGTGTGTACGTGCCTTTAACTTTAACTTTTTTAAAGTTTATGTGTCCCCTCAAAAAGGGACATCTCCTCAGCTTCTGGAATCTTCTGCAATCTGGGAAACAGGCAGCACATGGCACCAGGACCTAAAATGGGCACTTTTAGACATGGAGAAATCTGTGAGGACACTCTAAGGCAAAGCTTTGACAGAATTTAAAGAAAGTTTGTAGGAACTCTTGCCTAAAGTATTATACTTACCAGACAACTGTCTGAGTGCAGCTGAGTTTGGAGTCCATAAAGACACACCCTGAGGCTATCACAGAAAAACCCAGTATTTTCTTGTTTTCAGTACCGGGGAATCCCCTGTAAGCAGAGGCTTCTCTTTTGGAGTAAAATCTCAGGTATGTTCACCTGGAGCTATTGCACCTGGGACACAAGCTTCTTAGAAGTCAAGGTGTGGAGTTTACAGAGTTTCAGAACAGAGGGGAAGCACTTGAGCATTTCTTTCAGCTCCTTGTTCTACAGATGCAGAAATTAAGGCTCTAAAAAGAAAAACTGCTTAGAAGAATGGATTGGAAACTACAACCCAGAACCCATGAATCTTGAAGATAATTGTATAAAAATGTAGCTTATAAGGGATGACAATGGGATTGGGAAAGCCATAAGGACCACACTCCCCTTTGTCTAGTTTATGGATGGATGAGTAGAAAAATGGGGGAAGGAAAAACAAAACAAAACAAACAAACAAAGGCACCCAGTGTTCTTTTTTACTTTAATTGCTCTTTTTCACTTTAATTATTATTCTTGTTTTTGTGTGTGTGTGGTAATGAAGGTGTCAGGGATTGATTTTGGTGATGAATACACAACTATGTAATGGTACTGTGAAAAATCGAATGTATGATTTGTTTTGTATGACTGCATGGTATGTGAATATATCTCAATAAAATGAATAATTAAAAAAAAAAGAATGGATTGGAAACCCCTCTTCCTTCAAATTCTTAGCCATGAGGAATTTATTTTGGGAAACTGCCAAGACTCCCTTCTCCCACATCAAAGTCTTAAGCTGTCCTTTGTACAAATGTTTTAAGTTACAGAGTTCAGTCTGCTGGGCAAATGCTTTTCCATTCTCAGGCTTGCCCAGGGTTGTGGTCACTTGAGGAAAGCTCCAGCGGACTCCCAGTTCCAGTTTGGGGCCCCATCAGCCGCAGAGTAAGAGGACATGCTCACTAGCACGTCCCTATGCAGGGTCCCTTCATTCAGGCGGATGCTATCAGCTACCCCCAGCCCAACCTTGCTGTCCACTTTGGCCACCAGGCACTGGCTTGTGTAATCCCAGCATCAAGACTGCAGAGGAGAGTCCAAATTAGAAGGCAGGGATGCTCAGATCACCCTCGACTCTCTTTAGATGCTGAGAAAAGGCAAAGCTGAGGCCCAGCAGGGATTGTCGGCCTGCTGGTTCCTTTTCTCTCTCGATCTTCTTATAATGACGCTGCCACACGACGCTGCTGAATGCTGGTGGTCTGGGACCTGGGTTCCTTGATCTGGTCGCATCCCTGCCTTTCTTCAAAGTTAGGCTTGAGTGGTCTAAAGCCTCTGTGTGACCTCAGTATAAGTACTGCCAGCCCAGAGCAGGGCCTGGCCATCCTCTTATCGGCCTTTTCAGTTGCATAGCAGAGCTTTGTTAATAGACCTCAAGCCATGAATGACCAGTTCTCAGCTGGCAGGAGGGCCTTGGCTCCGACTCTTGATTGGACCTTCCGAATCCTCTTCAAGAACCTGGGGCTTTCCTGGGACCACAGTCCTCACGTTGGTATTCTCTGCTGCTGCTCCCCTGGGTGTCCAGTAGTTTCCTGTTCTGTCACACTTTTCTTTTTCAACCTTCCCCTTCCTAACATAAGGCTACTCTTCCACTACTGTACTGAAGGATGGTAGCTGTTTGAAGAGGGCAGTAAAACTGTTCAGGAACAAAGACACAAGGAGCAGGAAGCTACTAAGGGCCATGGGACCAGAGAGAACATTCCATGAGGAGTCGGGAGGCCCGGGTTTAAGCCCACTTCTGCCCCTTTGAGCTGTGTTACCTTACACAAGTTTCTTCCTCTTCGCTTCCTTCCTCATCCATAAAGTGGGGGATCAAATACACCTCCTACATGTATTTCTTGTGAAGAGAGTGAATAAAATAATGGCTCCAATGGGGTGCTTGCATAGTTGTGTGGTCCACGTCTGCAGACTTCCACTCGGCCCCCAGGAACTTCTCCTCTGGCAGAAGCAATGCTAACAGACAAGGTGAGCATTCTCTTTAGGCTAACAAAGTGATTACACAATATTATTCCAGATCTCCCAGGTGTAGTCATAGCATAAAGGAAATCTGATTTCCCCCTTGGCTGGGTAGTGAGCAGGTGCAGTGGGAGCGGTCTGAGGCATCTGTGATGAGATAACAAGAGGCACTAAGTCAGATTCTTGGAGTGTCCTGAAAGAGAGGATTATTTGAGATTGTCCTGATTTGGATGCACCAGTTTTTGTATAACAGATGCTTGACCAACTCTTGAGATTTTAGAGAATTTTTTTTATAATGACAGATCTAAGAATTTCCATATATTCTCAATCCTGAACTTCATTCAAAAAATCGCCCAAACCAGTTTCTTGAGGCTAATAAGTTTCCTTTCGTCAAGCTCAGAGAGGGACTGGCCCTGTCTGAGAATGGGTTGGCAGGCAGCTGGGTGAGCTGATCAGCAGCAACCTACCCACCCAAACACCCCTCTGTTACCCACCAGCCTGTCCCTGCTGTCCAAGATGCCACCATTGGAGGGCAATTCTGCTGGCTCCTCTTGGAAGCCAATCATTCAGAGTTAAGTGGCTTATTTCTGTCACCAGTCACTGATGTGTCTCAGGGCTGAGCAAGTCAGATCTTTTTTAATCCATGTATTGTTCTGCAGCTTGATATTTTACATTTCATATGTAATGACTATCTTTCATTCCAGTATATGAAGGCTTCTCATATTTAATTTTTAATTGCTGCATAGAGAAAGAAGGACCATCCGATAACCAGAATTGTCTGACAATAGTATAGCTTTCCATCACTAGAAGTGGTCAAGTAGACACTAGCTGTTCATTAATTGTAGGGAGGATCCCTGCATTAGGTGAGCAGGTTATAGTAAGAAGAATAAAAAATGGACACTTATTGAACAATTACTGGGTCCTAAGTCCCAAGCACCATTCTAAATAGTTTACATGGATTATCTCGTTTAATACTCACCAAATTCTATGAAGTAGGCATCACTGTTATTCCCATTAGTGCAGACAAGGAAACAGAAGCACAGAGAAGTTAAGAAACATGCTCAAGTCACAGAGCTAGTAAGTGGCAGAGCCCGGATTCAAACCTAGGGAGGATGCCTCCAGAGTCCATGCTCTCAACCTCAATACTACAACACCTGTCTTAACAAGTGATCTCCTAGTGCCCTGCCACCCCTGGGGTTCAGGGCTCCCCCCTGTGCCAAGGACTGGCATCACTGGTGTTCCTGTCGAGTGGAACCTGTCTAGCTGGTACCTTTGCTTGCTCAGTTAACAGAAGATGCAAGTCTTTGAAGGATAATAGTGAGGCTTCTCCTGGAGGAAGGAGACAGTGGGACCTCCAGGGCAAACCTAGCCTAGGAGGGGCAGGTGACTGCTATCAAGGATGTGTCCTCCATTTGACATCTGGAGCCCAGTCATGAGGACCACAGAGGCCCCCAGGGGCTTTCACTATCCTCTCCATTAGCTGCCCCTGTGCATTTTGAGATGGTATTCCATCTGGTTTGTGTGCTCATGACTTAGCCTCAGGCCTGGAAGGAAATAAAGCCATTTGGGGCCTGGCACATCTTGACTTGGCAGCTGCTGCCTGGAAACCAGCCAGTGCCAGGACTCCTGGCCAGGCCCCTCCTCGACCAGGAGCTCCATAGGAACCTGACTCCAGCTGATCGAATTTCCTCACAAAGGCTCCCAGATCCCTTTTCCAGAAAGGGTAAAAAAGTCAAGAACAAATTCCCAGGCACAGACTCTTCAGGCTAAGAACAGTCCTATAAAGTACTTTTTACAGAGCACGTACTATGTGCCAAGCCCTTGACAAAATGCTGCCTCTACTGTTGCCTGTGGCATTGCTGCTACTTGTTTTGGCTACTGCTGATGGAGCAGGTGAGGTGCGTCAGACACTGGGCTGCCCAGGAAATAAAGTGCTTGGTTAAAAGTGAGTCAGACAACTCGTGTTCAAATCCTGGCTCCTCTACTACCTGCAGCCTTGGGCAATTCACTGAACCTCGCTGTGCTGCACTTTTTTTCATCTACAAAATGAGGATAAGAATAGCCTGTTACTCAGAGGATTAAATGATAGAAAGAAATATATATATATATATATAAAGCACTTAGCATAGTGCCTGGCACTTAAATAACATTATCTTCTATTATTAGTAGTAGTATGTCACTTATTATCAAGAATTTATTAGGTCAGTTTTGTTATTATCCCACTTTATAGATGAGAAAAGTGAGCACAGAGAGCTCTGGTAAAGGGCCCAAAGTAACAGAGCTAATAAATGACAAAGCCAGATTTGAAACCCCAGGTTTTTCTAACTGCCAAATCCCCACTCTTGTCTGTCAACTAAATTGCCTGGAGCTTAACATAAGCATTCAGAAATGTTCTTTAAATTGTTTCTAGTCACTGATGTTGCAATGAAATGCCAGATATTCCCACTTATAGGAGTAGGCTGTTCATCTAGAGAAATTGCTTAAATTGATCAAATTCCACAAGGAATTTAAATAATATGTTTGCCAAAGACAAAGCTGTGGCAGATGTGAATTGAAATGTTGCGTGGTTTGCTGGAGAGACCCCTGGGTCAGGTCAGGAAATACAACAGCAAACGAGAAGATAGATGTGGCCCTCGTCTTCGCAGAGCTCAGAAGGAGAGAGCGAAGCAGACAGATAACGACAACAAAGTGGTGGGTGCTCTGAAAACGGGGGCTGTGGCATTCCCGAGGAGGGGCTCCTCATCCCGCTTGAGGGGCCGGGCAAGGTTTCCTAAAGGAAAGGCCGTTTCAACTGAAACTGAAGGTCCAGTGGGAGCTAAGGTGGTAGGCGATGGGGGAGAAGATTCCGATTTGTGAACCTGGTACCTTTGAAAAAGCAAGTGAGGTTTGTGTAGTTGGGTCTCAGGGGACGAGGGGAAGAGATGCTGGCCGGGGAGGCAGTGGTGGAAGCAGGAGAGGCCTTGATAGCCTGCCAGACCTCCTTGTCCCTGTTAGGAGTTTTGACTTTATTTTTAATTCACTCAGGAGCTTTACAAGGGCTTTTAGGCAGATTTGTAGTTTAGAAAGATCCCCCTGGCTCCACAGGGGAGAATAACTCAGAGAAGGTAAGAGTGAAAGGGGGCAGACCTATAAAGTAGCTAACGGACTAAAGTAGTGACAGAGTCTGAACAGAGAGGGTGGGGTCCTGAAACTGAGTGCAGGCAGTGGAGAAAGAAAACAGGGTGTGAGGGAAATTTAGGAGGTGCAGTTGACAGGGCTTGGTCCCCGGGGAGTAGATGTGGAGTGGCAGCGGAGGAGAGAATCAATCAGGTAGGTGGCTGGAGAGATGATGGTGCTGTTTGCAGACATGGGGCTTCCTGGAGGAGGAGAAGGGAGGTGGTGAGAGAAACGGATAGTTCTGTTCTGCACGCCCTGGGATTGCAGTGCTTGGAGACTGTCAAGAAGGAATGCCCAGTCACAATGGATGGATGGATCTGGAGCTCAGGAGCTGGATAAGAGGTCTGGGCCAGAGTTGTGAGCATGGAGAGGGGATCAGATGCCACAGGAGAGGGGAAGGCCTCACTCAGGTCTCTGGGTGTGCTCAAGCTGAAGGGCAGTGTCCACATTCCACCCAGTCCCCCCTTATTGTGGTCCTGCTGATACTCCTACTTTCAAAGGCAGGCTGTCTACA
Organism: Choloepus didactylus; assembly: GCF_015220235.1. Taxonomy (NCBI): domain Eukaryota; kingdom Metazoa; phylum Chordata; class Mammalia; order Pilosa; family Megalonychidae; genus Choloepus; species Choloepus didactylus. The sequence goes on along the minus strand of NC_051307.1, from coordinate 97,945,365 downwards.
GCCACAAGGAGCTGTATGTGCCTGCAGAACCAAGGTGCATCCGGGAAACTCAGGGTTTTGCTTAGCAGGCTGTCATGAGGCCCAGAAGGGAGAGAGCAATTATGGGCCCTCAAGACCCCTGCCTGCTGCTGCTGGCAGGAATGTTTCTTCCGTGGTTGTCAATACAAGCCCAGGGTCATTTTTCAGTGTTTGCCAATGGCTGTAATTGCTTCGGCCTGAGCGGCTCTCCAGAGAATCCCCACCGCTCTCCATTCTCTCCTCCGGACAGTGCTCTATAGAAGCACCCCAGGCCATGGATCATGTTTTTCACATAACCCGTTAATTACTAAATAAAACAACCCAGCTTTCAACCTGATTAGCCCAGATTAATGGCCAGCAGCGGGTTTCACGCGCCTGCACAATTTATCACTGAAAAGAACTGTGTCTTTAATGATTTAGCTACCTGGCCTAGCAGGGCCTGCTCAGGGCCACAGGCCTCCGAGAGGAGTTAATTGCTGTTCTTCATTGCTGACCTGGAAAGGCCCAGGTGACAGTTCCCATTAGCCAGGCCTGGCCTGCCTGATGACAAAGGATGGCAGGAAGCCCTTCCTTCTACTCTGTTAGGAAGATCTATCGAGGTCAAGTGTCCCCAGCCCCTGCCACGCCAGCTGCTAGCTGAAACAGGTTGAATCAACCTGCAAATTTATGTGCTTTTCTCCTTCCCCCATTCCTTCCCTTTCTTTCTTCCTTTCTCAATATGTTGGAAGTGTGAATCATTTTTGTCTTTAATTGTTAAATTTCACTAAGAATTCCAGGACCCTTCAAATAAAAAAAAAAAAAATAAGAAAAAACGTTATTCCCTTTTAATTCTCTTCTGCTCTATTTTAGCACGATTGGGCCATCTGTAGGGGAGAATGTCCATTTCTGTAACCATTTATCCCAGAAAGTTTCTTTGATTTTAGGCTCCTCAGATGCCAGGAGTAGTCTCAAGCATGTGGTCCAACTCTTGCATTTTCTGGACAAGGACTCTGAGGCCCAAAGTGGGGAAATGAATTATTCAAGGTCACACAGGGGTGTTGTGGTAGCACTGAGGCTCACAGGCCAGATTCTAAGCAGGCTGGAGGGCTGGCACGTTGCTTGTTTCATGAATTGTAACAATCCTACCAGTTACTGAGCACTTACTATGTTTCAGACATCATGTCATTTAATATTCTCAACAACCCGTGAGCTAGAAACCAGCCCTGTTTCCCTGGTGAGGAGACCCAGGAGAGCAGTGTGTGAAGGGAGCCCCTGCAGTGACAGATGTGGCCCAATTGGTGCTGTCTCATGGATGGCCACTGGTCACAGTGACTGCTGGGCACCCGAATTGTGGCTACAGGGACTAAAGAACTAAAATTGTAATTCTGTTTAATTTTCATTAATTTAAACTTAAATTTAAGAAGCCACCTGTGACTAGTGGCCATTTTATTGAAAAGCACAGTTCCAGACATTGTTTTCTTTAATATTTACAACAAGCAGATAAGTTAGAAACTATCCCTATTTTTCCAGAGAAAAATGACCAAGCCTTAAAGTAAGACTAAGAAAGACCGTGACATGCTCAGGTGAGATGGTGAAGGGTGAAAGCAGAATTCACACGCAGGTCTTGCTGAGTCCGAAACCAACATAGTAAACCACGTGGCTGCACCTCTTTCCCTTCTTCTCCCCTGCTGACAGCTGGAGCCTGCCCACTGCCTGGCCCACAGCAGCTGAGTGTATATGGAGTGAAGAAAGTGAATGCAAGGGGAGTTGAGTGGGGAATTTGGAGACCAAAAGTTGGTGAAAATGGCTGAGCAATGTGTCTGAGGGTGATACGAGGTTGCATAAGTTCTGTTCCCCCATATACCATCTGAGGCACATTCTCTAGGATCCCCTTAGGGAACTCATTTCTGCAATAGGGAAGGCAGTCTGGGTCTCTATAAAGGATGCGAGGCCAGCCCAGCAAATCACTCTGGAGTTATCTCTGCATGCCCATAGCCATACGTCTGCCGCTCCAGCAAGATCGATGCCTTAGTTGTTCTGCCAGAGATCAGGGGCACTAGAAAATGCAATGGTCCTGGTTCTAGGGAGTCCCCACTCTAATCCACACCACTCTGCTTCCTGGGCCCTTGGCCCGTCTTAGCTGTCCCCTCCCTGAGGTAAGGAGGGTTAGAAAGGTGTTCCTATGGTATTTCCTTTCTCATCCTTGCACTTTTAACCTATCTAAGGCTTTACATTTAAGGTGGGTGTCTTGCAGGCAGCATATAGTTGGGTCTCGCTTTTTTTTAATGCAATCTGATAATCTCTGTTTTTTAATTGGGGTGTTTAGACCATTTATATACAGTCTAAAGATAAACCCAATCAATATTTACCATTTTGCTTTTTGTTTTTGATTTGTCCCATCTCACCTTTGTTTTCTTTCCCTCTTTTTCCTTCTTTCTCTTGTAATAATTACTCTCCTATATGATTATTTAGTTATTTAGTTATTTGATTGAGTTTTTTATATGGGTATTTCCTTTGTTTACTTAGCTACAAATCCTTTTTTGTTTTTTAGTAGCTGATTTAGAGTTTATAGTATTCATAATTTAAGCATCACAGCCTACTTTCTAGAAATAGTCTACCTTTTCAAGTGTTGTATAAGAAAATTATAACAATATATTTCCATTTCTTTCCACTCAGCTTTTGTGATATTATCTTACATTTCACTTCTACATGTTATAAACCTCAAAATACATTGTTATTGTTTTTTCTAAAAATAGTCGTGTCTTTTAAAGAGATTTTTAAAAGAAAAGCTTTTAAATTTAACTCTATTAATAATTTCTGATTCTCATCATTCCTTTGTGTAGATTCATGTTTTCATCTGGTACCTTTTTCTTTATGCCTGAAGGATCTCCTTTAACATTTCTTGTAGGGCAAGCTTGCTGGCACTTCAATCTTTTAGCTTTTGGATTTCTAAAAAAGTGTTTACTTTATCTTTGTTCTTGAAAGAAATTTTTGATGGGAATAGAATTCATGGTTGGGAGTTTTTCTTTAAGTACTTGAAAGTTGTTTAAAAATGTTGCTTCTCTTGTTTTCATAGTTTCCAAGCAGAAGTCTGCTGTCATCTTTGTTCCTCTGTAAACAGGTGTCTTTTTTTCTGTGACTGCTTTTAAGATTTTCTCCTTAGGTACTGGTTTAAGAAAATCAGTTATAAATGTGGCTTGGTGTTCTTTTCTTCGTGGTTTTTGTGCGTGTGGTTTAATGCTCTCCTGGGATCTGTGGGTTTAAGATTTTCATCAAATTGAGAAAGTTTTTGGCTGTTGCTTTTCACATATTTTTTGGTCACCTTCCTCTCCTTCAGGAACTCCAATTTCACATATATTATGATGCTTAAAGTTGTCCACAACTCACTCCCTGTTGCTCTGCTAATTCCTTTCTCTTTTTTTAAATTTAGATATTAGCTTTGAGATTTAATTTACATATCATATAATTCACCCACTGAAAATGTACAAGCCATTATTTTTTAGTATATTCAGAGTTGTGCAATCATCACCACAATCAATTTTAGAATATTGTCATCAACTCCAATAGTTGCTCTGTATCCATTCTGAGTCACTCTGCTTTCTCTCTAATTGCCTAACTCTAGGTAATCACTAATCCACTCTCTACCTTTACAGATTTGCCTATCTGTACATTTAATAAAAATTGAATCATGTAATGTGTGGTCTTTTGTGACTGGTTTCTTTCACTTGGAATGCTGTTTTCAAGGTTCATCCATGACATAGCATGTATCAGTACTTCATTCCTTTAATATACAAGTGTATGAGTGTACCACATTATACTTATCCGTACATTGGTTGATAAACAATTGGGTTGTTTCCACTTTTATATTATTATGAATGAGGCTGCTATGAACATTTGTATACAGATTTTTGTGTGCACATATGTTTTCTCTTCAGTTTATACCTAGGAATAGAGTTGCTGGACCTTATGGTAACTCTGTGTTCAAACTTTTGAGGAACTGCCAGACCTTTTTCCAAAGTGACTGCGCCATTTTACATTCCAACCAGCAATGTATGAAGGTCCTGATTTCTCCATATCCTCGCTAACACTTGTACTGTCTTTTTTATTATAGCCATCCTTACGAGTGTGAAGTGTTAACTCCTTATGGTTTTGATATGCATTTCCATGATGGCTAATGATGGCAACTTTTCATGTGCTTACTGGCATTTATATATTCTCTTTGGAGAAATGTCTATTCAGACCCTTTGACCATGTTTAAATGGGTTATTTGTATTTTTATTATGGAGTTGTCAGTGTTCTTTATGTATACTAAACACAACTTCTTTACCAGATATATGATTTGCAGATTTTTTTCCCAGTATGGGAATTGTCTTCTTTTCACTTTTTGGATAGTGTTCTTTGAGGTAAAAATTTTTAATGCTGATGAAGTCCAATTTATCTCTTTTTTCTTTGGTTGCTTTTGCTTTTGGTCATGAATATTTGTATTTTTTCTTCTAAGAACTTCATAGTTTTGACTCTTACACTTGCTCTGTGACCCATTTTGAGTTAATTTTTGTATAAAGTGTGAGAGGGAGAGCCAACTTTATTCTTTTGCATATGGATACCCAGCTGTCTCAGCACCATTTGTTTGAAAAATAGATTTTTTTCTCCCATTAAATTGTCTTGGAAGCCTTGTTGAAAATCAACTGCTGGTAAATATGAGACTTTGTTTCTGGACTCTGAATTCTATTCCACTGATCTGTACTGTCTATTCTTGTGCCAGTACTATACTGTCTTGATTACTGTATCTTTGTAGTAACTTTTAAAATTGGGAACAATGAATCGTTCAACTTTGCTCTTTTTTCTATTTTGGCAATTCTTGGTTCCTTGGATTTACAATATGGATTTTAGGAACAGATTTTTAAGTTCTACAAAGGAGCCATCTGGGATTACAAAAGGGATTGTATTGAATCTGTAAATCAATTTGGGGAATATAGTCATTTTATCAATACTAAGCCTTCCAATCCATGAACATGGGATGTCTTTCTGTCTACTTAGGTTTCTTTAAATTTCTTTCAGCAATGTTTTATAGTTTTTGGTGGATAAGTTTTGCACTCATTTTTTAAATTTATTGCTAAGTATTTTATCCTTTCTTATGATATTGTAAATGGAATTGTTTACTTAATTTAATTTTCAGATTGTTCACTGCTGGTGTGTACACATACAATTTTTTATATTGATCTTGTCCTCTGCAACCTTGATGAACTCATTTGTAGTTCTAACAGTTTTTAGTGGATTCCTTAGGATTTTATACATACAAAATTATGTCATCTGTAAATAAAGACAGTTTTACTTCTTCCTTTCCAATCTGCATGACTTTTATTTCATTTTCTTGCCTGATTGCTGTGACTAAAACCTCCAATACAGTGTTAAATAGAAGTGGTAAAAGCAGATAATCTTTTCTTTTTCCTGACTGTAGGGGGAAAGCATTCAATCTTTCACTATTAAGTATGATATGAGCAATAGATTTTTCACAGTTGCCTTTATCAGATTGAGGAAGTTTGGTTCAATTCCTAGTTTGCTGGTTGTTTTATCCTGAAGGGGGATTAGATTTTGTCAAATACTTTTCTGTATTCATTGAGGTGATCATGTGATTTTTTTGTCCTTTATTCTGTTAACATGGTGTAGTACATTAACTGATTTTCAGATTTAAACACACCTTACATTCCTGGGATAAATCTTACTTGTTCATGGTACGTACTCCTTCTTATGTGTTTCTAAATCCAGTTTGATAGTGTTTTGTACAGGAATTTTGCATTTCACAAGAGATATTTGTGTATAGTTTTCTGGTTTTGGTATCCGGTAATGCTGGCCTCCTAAAATGAGTTGGAAAGCGTTCCTGTCTCCTCTATTTTTTAGAAGAAATTTTGAATAATTGGTATTATTTGTCCTTTAAGTGTTTGGTAGAATTCACTTGTGAAATCACCTGGGCCTGGGCTTTTCTCTGTGGGATGTTTTTAAATTACTAATTAAATCTCTTTGTTTCTTTTTGGTCTATTTGGTTATCTATTATTTCTTGAGTTAGTTGTATTTCTCCAGGAATTTGTTCATTTCATCAAAATTATCTAATTTCTGACATACAATTGTTCAAACAATTATCTTAAAAATCCTCTTTATTTTTGGAAGGTCAATAGTAATGTACCCTGTTTAATTCATGATTTTAGTAATTTGAGTCTATCTTTTTTTTCTTGGTCAGTCCAGCTAAAGGTAGTTAATTTTGTTATCTTCTCACATCACCAATTTTGGTATTGTTGTTTAATTCTGTTGTTTTCTATTCTCTATTTCATTAATTTCTGCTCTAATCTTTATTGCTTCCTTCCTTCTGCTTTATGTTTAGTTTGCTCTTCTTTTTCCAGTTTGGAAAGAATATTCCATATGCATTTGAGAAGAATGTGTGTACTGCTTCTGTTGGGAGGAGTGTTCTATAGATGCCTGTTCCGTAGATTTTTTTTTCTTTCTCTCACTGTAGTTCATTTCAGATAGTTTCTAATGTTCTGCCTTCATGTTCTAATCATTTCCTATGCAGTGTCTAGTCTGTTATAAATCCTATCCAGTATGTTGTTCATATCAGACATTTTAGTTTTCATCTCTAGAAGTTTGATTTGAAACTTTTCAGTATTTTCCATGTCTCTACTCAACATGCCACAAAAATCTTTCCTCTATTTAAATCTATGAAACATAGCTGTAATAAATTTTAATGTCTTTTATTGCTAATTCTATCATCTATATAATTTCTTGGTCTCCTTCTATTGATTTATTTTTCTCCTTATCATTGGTCTATTTTTCTGCTTCCTTGCATGCATGGTAATTTTTTATTGGATGTCAGACATTGTGAGTTTACCTTGTTGGGTATGGGGTATTTTTGAATTCCTGTAAATATGCTTGAGCTTTGTTCTGGGATGCAGTTAAGTTACTCATAAATAGTTCAGTTTTTGGGGGGACTGCTCTTAAGCTTTCTCAAATGGAACCAGAGCAGCTATTACTCTAGGGCCAATTTGGTCTCACTACTGAGGCAATGTCCTTCTGAGTGTGCTACCCAGTGCCCCATGAATAAAAAGTTTCCCACTCTGGCTGGTAGAAATAGAGACTATTTCCAGCTCTGTGTAATCTCTGGGGATTGTACCTACCCCCTGCTCTTTTTGCATGGCTCTTTTCCTAGCTTCATTATTTTCCCACATTCATGAATTGATCAGTACTCAGCTGAGAACTCAAGGGGTGTTCTTTGCAAACCTCTGGGCTCTCTCTTTGTATAGCTCTCTCCTCTTTAATATCTAGTCACCCTGAAGTCCTTGGACTCCAAGCCATATCTCCTCAATTCAGGGAGACTGCTGGACTCCATCTGGGTTCCATCTCCCCAGGCTGCTGCCTGAAAACTCTTTCCAGGCAGTAAGCTGGAGCACTTGTAGGGTTCACCTCATTTGTTTCCTTTCTCTTAGGGATCACCATCCTCCACTGGCTGATAGCCAATGTCTGAAAACTGTTGTTTCATACATTTCATCTGGTTTTTTAGTTGTTCATGTAGGAGGGAAAATCTGGTCCCTGATACTACATCTTAGGCAGAATCAGGAGTCCTTTTGTGTTTATTTTAAGGTATTATTAATAGTGACAATTTAAGAGAGAGCAAAATATTTGCATTGTGATGAGTGTTTTGAAGGTTTGATTTTAATGGTAAGCATAAATTAAATACTTTACCTCAAAAATACCTAGCTATAAGTGTATCTTTAGGTGTTCTTTCTAAATTATTTCACCCATTTTTCAGAACAGTGTTGAAAACCAGGTAATAAATTTCCATCTTCTCTGATATTAATCTCTTTTGTTTAACATCTGAGTTCATACTTACTGGAATTCTTCATTTGAAAGATTTTAAACAAGTTAGAAAATTGCATTCCCAAGAAGCTTTTTAAGAGTGCAGAGTGCACTTTTGTTTTATACTGAACAAACATCATTTTTGTCAACAAAATCACATAATCATAGAAACTTTCCCAAACATTTGTTTTAAAAATGATATCCCTATGCCTTTATTGCCTTTTGTCTTTCTTCCCCAACCCTTTTTTAAAGGTCTAAAATTTTAATATGGATAAATGGGGGTGAAGTCTAAATTACATTTATTTTAAAACCCTAGCACTGCTTTTTATTTTATTTTATTTTTTTAATAATTCAATTTTATTGAGATATATTCACATACCATGCAATCATACAAAGTGTAAATCAGTTGTTCACAGTACCACCATATAGTTGTGCATCCATCACCAAAATTAATTTTTGAACATTTTCATTACCACATACACAAAAGTAAGAAGAATAAAAATTAAAGTGAAAAAGAACAATTAAAGTAAAAAAGAACACTGGGTGCCTTTTTTTTTTTTTTTTTTTGCCCCCATTTTTCTACTCATCCATCCATACGCTGGACAAAGGGGAGTGTGGTCCATATGGCTTTCCCAATCACCTTGTCACCCCTCATAAGCTACATTGTTATACAACTGTCTTCAAGATTCAAGGGTTCTGGGTTGTAATTTGATAGTTTCAGGTATTTACTGCTAGCTATTCCAAGTCGTTAGAACCTAAAAAGGGTTATCTATATTGTGTGTAAGAGGGCCCACCAGAGTGACCTCTCGGCTCCTTTTGGAATTTCTCAGCCACTGAAGCTTATTTCATTTCATTTCACATCCCCCTTTTTGTCAAGAAGATGTTCTCCATCCCACGATGCCAGGTCTAGATTCCTCCCTGGGAAGTCATGTTCCATGTTCCCAGGGAGATTTACACCCCTCGGTGTCAGATCCCACGTAGGGGGTGGGCAGTGATTTCATCTGCTGGGTTGGCTTAGCTAGAGAGAGAGGGCCACATCTGAGCAACAAAGAGGCATTCAGGAGGAGACCTTAGGCACAGTTATAGGGAGGCCTAGCCTCTCCTTTGCAGCAACCGTCTTCCCAAGGGCAAGTCCTGTGGTAGAGGGCTCAGCCCATCAAAACACCATTCCCCAATGTCTGCCTAGCACTGCATTTTAATGGCCAAAATAAAACAAATCCATAAATGAACTGTTAATATTTAGGAATCAAGAAAGGACTCCTAGTCCTAAATGTAAAAACATTCCTTTCTGCAGCTCAGAACTTCCTGGCATGATTTTTCCTTCCTCTGAAGTACTTGCTTTAGAAATTCCTTTAATAAATATCTGTTGGTGGCAAAATTCCTCAGTTTTTATTTGTCTAAAAATTTCTTTAGTTTCTTCTTTTTCTTGAATGATATTTTAATTGGGCTTACAATTCTTGATGACTATTTTCTTTCAGCACTTTGTCTTTCTGCTGACAACAAAAATATATACTATGTATTTATTTAAAACTACCTTCCAGTTTACTATTTTTTCCTTCAGCTGTGCCTAATTTGATGTTTAATGTCCATTAAACTTTTAATTACAATAATATTGTTTTCTCATTTTTCAAATTCTATTTGGTTGTTTTCCACAATCATCTGGGCTTTTGAGAGTATTTTGTTCCTCGCTCATGTGTTTTAGCCCTTCTTTTATTTCCTAAAATATCAAAACATACTTATTTTTAATTTTGTATCCCGTAACTCATATATATGAAGCCCTTGGACTTATTTTTTTAATCAAAGGGCAGTTTATTATACAAGAATCTAAGTAACAGTGTGTACACTGTACACATTTAAATGACTTACAAGAATGAATCTTTTTCATATATATTAAGATCACATCACTTTGTTTAATCAGAAGATGTTAAAGGAAAAATATGACTCCAAACTCCATATAACATTGCCATTTTGAAAAGACTGCATTTCAAACATGCAACAACGCCACTGGTAATAAAGCTTTGGAATGGGTGCTCATTCTATTATGACACTACAAACAGAATAGAAAGCAATATAGGTTGAAAATTTATTCTAAGTAGAATGGAACTTGTCATTGTCTACATCAGCACTCCTCACTCCTCTGTTGCCATTTTTAGCAAGTACTCCTTGTTGATTTTTTTTTTAAGAATTTTTGTATTTCTTTGTGTGCATGTTGTACAGTCCTATTTTTAAAAATATGTTTTATTCTAGTAATACACATACAATCTAAAATTTCCCCTTTTAACCACATTCACATATATAATTCAGTGCTGTCAATTACATTCACAATGTTGTCCTACCATTACACATTTTTTTTTAATTTTTTTTTTTCATTTTTATTGAGATTGTTCAGATACCATACAATTATCCAAAGATCCAAAGTGTACAATCACTTGCCCCTGGGTACCCTCATACAGCTGTGCATCCATCACCACACTTAATTTTTGTTCAATTTTTAGAAACTTTTCATTACTCCAGACAAGAAATAAAGTGAAAGATGAAAAAAGAAAAAAAGAAAAGGCAACTCTAATCCTCCCCTATCCCTAACCAACCCCCCTCAATTGTTGACTCGTAGTATTGGTATAGTACATTTGTTACTGTTTATGAAAAAATGTTGAAATACTACTAACTGTAGTATATAGTTTGCAATAGGTATATACTTCTTCCCTATATGCCCCTCTATTATTAACTGCTTGTGCTGTCTCCACCCTTCTCTGAGTCACAGCCCTGGAAACTGAAAATGACTGGGGCTTTCTCCACTGAGCTGAAAAAGAAACAGATAGTCCCCTTCAGACCCAGTCCAAGGCGACCCTCCGGCTCTCCGAGGTCAGTCGTCACCCAAAGCCTCTGTTTTTTGGGGATTCGTACCTGTAGTGAGCAGTTCACACTTGCTACTGAAAACCCCAGTTGGAGCTCAGCTGAGCTATATTTGCTTGCTGGGAGAGAGCTTCTCTCTGGCACCACAAGGCTTTGTAGCTCGGGCTATGGGGGGGGGGGGGTGTCTCGTGACTTGGATCCGCAGGTTTTACTTACAGATTTTATGCTGTGTTCTCGGGCATTCCTCCCAATTCAGGTTGGTGTGTGATGAGTGGATGGTCTCGTTTGTCCCCCTGAAGTTATTCTGGATTATTTACTAGTTGTTTCTGGTTTTTTGTAGTTGTTCCAGGGGGACTACTTAGCTTCCACTCCTCTCTATGCCGCCATCTTGCCCAACTCTCCTTGTTGATTTTGAAGAGTTGCCATCCTTCCTCACTGGACAGATCAGAAATACCTCTTCTTTTGTAAAAGTTGATAGATGGTTCTTTCCATTCTGCCACCAAGAAGTGGATGTTGCTGCAGCGACATTTCATTGCAACCTGGCTTAGATTCTTTAGAATCTCTGGTCCAATGCCAAAACTTCTATAATCACTCATCACAAAAAGTCCTCAAGACATAATAGCTTGCCAATCCATGGGTCATATGTAAAATAGTACATAGCAAAACCAACAATGTTGTGTTCTTCCAGAGTCGAGTACTCTTTGAACACTTCTGCAACCAGGCAGTGGTAAAAGGGAGCTCTCTGAAACCATCCTCTGGCAGATCTTTTTCAGTTATTACTACTTGCTCTTCCATGAATTTATATTTAGCCAGTTCCTTGATCAGCTGCTAAGATGTCACTGCAGTTGGTGGTGGTGGCTGGTGAATCACGAATTTAGCCATTTTTGTCCTTTGCTGACCAGGCCCCTGTACTTGAACAGCAGGAGGAGGTGATTCCTCATTCGTCTCCCAGCTGCTTCCTCATCTTAGGCTGGCACCATGACTCAGCGACCCAAGGTAGCGACGGGAGAGCTTCTGCAAAGCTGTGACTGGAACTGCCGAGTCCTTGCCGTGTCCTTGCCGTTTACTTCTGTTGTTTGTTTTCTCTGCTGATTCTTTACAGTGGCTGGTTTCTTCCTGTGTTTTTAATTTTGATTTGTGAGCCCATGTTCAGCTAGACTTTTTCTGTGGGAACCCGTGAAGTCTGAGTTATGAGGGCATCCTTGCAGAGAGGATCTACATCTGCTTCTTCCAAGTGGCCTTGGGATGCTATAACCCCAGACTGTTTTAGAGTTAATTCTTCTCCTTGGGGTTTCTAGACAACATAGTATGAATTCAGACCCTTCTGCAGATGTTTCATTTTCATCATCCTTTACCAGTGGGCAGCTTATTTCTAGTCTAGCCTTTTACTGAGCCTGTACCCCTTGAGGCTTCCCATTTTATTTGAGGACTCAGTTCTAATTCTCCAACTTGCTTAGGCCCAATTTCTAGTCTCCCATCCACTCCCCTGTGAAAGGCCATTAAAACTCAAGTTTGTTTTTTAGATATTGAAAAATGGTTTCAGGATAGCTGTAGCTTTAGCGCCAGCTTCCTCTTCAGTTTGGCTTCTGGTGATTTTCCTTACTTTCATGTGAGCTCAGCTCTGAATCTAAAAGTATATGTGTCATATTTTATGTAGAACTTCTATATGATTTGTTTCAGGAGGGATTTTCAGTTTCTCCAGCTATTTGCCAGAAATGCCACAGTACAAATTTCTTCCAAAAAGTAGTTATTTTTTCATTTGTTGTTAAACATTACTTTGAAGGTATGTACTGTGTGTTTATTTGAAAATAAATATTTACTTGGTAGCATACTACTGGCAGCTACCCGTCACAAAAAGGGACAGAAAATTTTGAGTAATTTGCCTTTTTGTAAGAGAAAAGTGTGTACCTCATTTTTCAGTGCTTTAAAGTAATGACTAAATCTAATTGGGCACATATGAACTGTAACACCCTGTAATAAGCTGAGAGTGGTAGAACTAATGGGGTTTCTCTGTCACTGACATATCTTGGAGGAGGGCATCATTAATGTTAGTGAAACTTTGTATTTTATAGTCAAATAAAAATAAATGGAAGTTCTACTGTTTTTTTTCCCTTACCCCAGTGGTTAATCTCACACTCCCTCTAGGTTACAGACTCCACACTGGAAACATTTTTGGTCATCACAAGTTGGAAGGAGGGTGCTATTGGCATCTCATGGATGGGAGCCAGGGATGCTATTAAACATCCTACTATGTGCAGGACAGCCCCCCACAACAAGGAATTATCTGGTCAAAACGTTAATAGTGCAGAGGTTGTGAAATCCTGCATTAAAGACAAATTCCTCAGTGGCATTCCGAGTGTTTAGTTTCATTTTCTATTGTTACCTTTCACAGTCCTCATGATTCAAATACCACAGACAATGTTTCCTTCCCCAAACAATGTTTCTTCACTTCCAGGGCTTAACACATTCCCTGGGCTTGGCCTGTGAATTTTTTTTTTCCAGCTGAAGCATTTCTGATTTAATCCCTCTACCTCAGAAGTAGATGGTGCCTCAGGGTTCAAGAGAAAGGCATTTTTCCTAATCCTTCACTTTGGACAATTATTCTGATGACGTTATTTTCTAAACCAAATAGACTAGCAGGCAAAGGGCGATGGTTTACTTTTCCTGTGAAAGCAAACTGGGGGGTGACTACAGTGTAATATCTCGTATGGTAAAAGGGTAGGGGCAGGGTAAGACGAGGAATGCAGGAATAAACGCAGTTGGGGAGGAAAGGGTGATATTAAATGCCCTAGGTTGGGCTGGGGGGACCCAGATGGCACATCTGAATCTCAGTTTAGCTTGGATAAGCTGGTAAGTGAGTTCCAGGGCAGACGGGCAGAAGGCCACAGAGGGCGTGAAGTAAAACACAGGCCTCAAAATACAGGCTCATTAAAGAAGGCTTTGAGGAATGTTTGCTAGAGATTAGAGGAGAGCTTGCCACCTGTTTTTATTCAATCAGGACACGAACCAGCCTTGATCAAAGAGCCAGGGGTCAGTGGATGGGGTAAAATAAACCTCCTTCTGCTGTGAGGCGTGTCCAGCACAGTGCCAGCCCCAGGGCGCAGGCAGCACTGCTCCCCTCTTCTCCTGTCAGGACCTCACCCAGGCCTAAGCCCACTCTATCAAGATGTCGCTGGCCCATCAGTGACTTTCCACTTCATGGAGTGTCCAGTCTGAAAAGCCCTTTCATCTCATCTAGTCCATCCTTCCCTGCTGTTTTACAGATGAAGAAACCAAGGGGCCCACAGACCTCAGTTCCCATCCTCAGGCATCCTCTGGCTTTACAGAGCATCTTCCCAGGCTCAGGGGCCTGAGAGCCAGGCACCAGCTGTGGCCTTATGGGCCACAAAAAGGGCAGGGCTGTGGGTGAGAAATGTGCCCAGGGCCTGCCTTGGCTAGGGGAACTATTCAGTTTGGCTGGGGACTGCGTCTCTCGAGCCCTTGTACTGGAGTTTTCCATCTCTGCTGCGGGGCCTTTCATTTAAACACATGCAGATGCCCAGAGGAACTTTCAGTCCAAAGCAGAGCCCCATTCTCAGCCTTGGGGAACAGATGTAGAGAGGGTTCTTGAGCCTGGATCTATGCTTTTTTCCGCAAGGAGTGAAAAAAAAATCCACGTTAAACCCTTTCACAGTGCTAATGAAGAGGCGGCAGGCCCACTGGGGTGGGGGCTCCAGGAGGCATAGGAGGGGCATTTATCCATTGAACCTTTCTGCTTAAGCAATAGATCTTCATTATCTGCAGTGTCCTATTGCACCCCAGTTCCCTAAGGAAATGCTTAATGACACAAACTGCTTAATCAGCCACAACTGGGGTCCCCCAAGTATGGTGGGTGGGGAAGGCAGCCACTTTCTATCTCCTAGTTTAGTTCATTTCCTTTCTCATAGCTGATCTGTGAGATGATGGCCAGATTCAGAGAGAAAAGGCAGCTGGCTCCCCACACAGGCCTCTAGCATTTGCTCGGATGGAAGACAGAGGACAGGGCAGTGTTGCCAGTCACGTTACTTCGTGAAGGGAGTGCAAAGCCTCCAATTTGTGTGCTCATCAGCACAGATTTGCTGCTTGGGCACTGGCTGCCCAGCTAATTTGCTGTCCAAGAATTTTCTTAAAGCTCAAAAATCAAGAAGAGACATTTCTATTCCAAGGAAATAACTAAAAAATGCCAAGGATCTATGCACAGAGATATTTATCTCAATGTTGTTTATAAGACTGAAAAATTGGGAACAATGTTCATGTTCAATAATAGGAGATCAGTTAATAAAATATGGAGTATGATGCAACCATTAAAAATTCTATTTAACAAAATTTTTAATGAGGGAATATGTTTAGAATTAATGTTATGGGAGAAAACACAGTCATATAGCACAAGAGCTGAACTATTGTGTATGTGTGTGTTCAGGGTCTGTGGAAGCAGTCAGCCCTTGTGGGGAAGAATATTTTATTACTGACATTGTTTAGAATTGCTATCATAGGTGATAATAAAATGTGGACAGCTTTTAGTCATTTTTATAATTGTTTCAAAATTTCCTACAGACAATCCATCTCCCTATTACCAGTTCCCATGGCTGACAGTTCCCATCACCCCTCCTGTCTTGCTCTGTCACTGCTATCAATTAGTCCATCAAATTTCATGTGTTTGTTCAGTGCCCATCTTCCTCATGAGACTGCTAGCACTGCAAAGCCATTCACTGATGACTAAAGATGTTGAGCTTCTTTTTATGTGCTTATTGGCCATTTGTATGTCTTCTTTTGTGAAGTGTCTGTTCAAGTTTTTTGCTTATTTTTAAAAACCATTTTCTTATTATTGATTTGTAGGTCATCTTCAGATATTCTGGGTACAAGTTCTTAGTGGGATATTTTATTATACATATTTCATCCCAGCCTGTGCCTTATTTTTTATTTTTTTAAAACTATCTTTTAATGCGCAGAAATTTTAAATTTTGATGAAGCTCAATTAATTGATTTTTTAATTTCACAGTTAGTGCTTTGGTGCCCCCTCAAAACCAAAGATATTCTCCTACTTTTTTTCTAGATGTTTAATAGTTTTAATTAATTTATTTATTTATTTTTATTGAGATTGTTCACATACCATGCAATTATCCAAAGATCCAAAGTGTACAATCAATTGCCCATGGTAGCATCATACAGCCGTGCATCCATCACCACAATTAATTTTTTTCAATTTTTAGAATATTTTCATTACTCCAGAAAAGAAATAAAGACAAAAAAAGGATACTCCAATCCTCCTATACCCCTAACCACCCTCCCTCCCCTCCATTACTGATCTATAGTTTTGGTATAGTACATTTGCTACAATTGATGAAAGAATGTTAAAATACTACTAACTATAGTATATAGTTTGCAATAGGTATATTTTTTTCCTATATGCCCCTCTATTATTAACTTCTAGTTATAGTGTCATACATTTGTTCTAGTTCAAGAGAGAGATTTCTAATATTTGTACAGTTAATCATGGACATTGCCCACCACAAGGTTCACTGTTTTATACATTCCCATCTTTTAACCTCCAACTTTCCTTCTGGTGACATGCGTGACTCTGAGCTTACCCTTTCCACCACCTTCACACACCATTTAGCACTGTTAGTTATTCTCACAACCTGTTACCATCACCTCTGTCCATTTCCAAACGTTTAAGTTCACCCTAGTTGAACATTCTGTTCATAATTAGCCTCATTCTATAGCCTGGTAACTTATATTTCATGTCTATGACTTTACATATTATAATTAGTTCATATCAGTGAGACCCTGCAATATTTGTCCTTGTGTGTCTGTCTTATTTCACTCAATATAGTGCCCTCAAGGTTTCTTCATTGTGCTAGTTTGTATATATGATGTTCCCCAGAAAAAGTCATATTCTTTAATGCAGTCTTGAGGGGGCAAATGTATTAGTGTTGATTAGATTACAATTCTTTGAGTGTTCCATGGAGATGTGACTCAATCAACTGTGGGCAAGATCTTTCATTGGATTATTTCCATGGAGGAGTTGCCCCACCATTCAGGGTGGGTCTTAATTGGATCACTGGAGTACTTTAAAAAGAGCCACACAGACTCAGATGCTGGCTGCAGATGAAAGACAGTTTGAAGATGGCCATTGAAAGCAGACTTTTGCTCCAGAGAAGCTAAGAGAGTACAAACGCCCCAAGAGTAACTGAGAGTGACATTTTGAAGAGCAGCTGCAGCTAAGAGAGGACAAAACATCCCAAGAGCAACACTTTGGAGAATGCTACTTTGAAATGCAACCTGGGAACAAGCAGATGCCAGCCACATGCCTTCCCAGCTAACAGAGGTTTTCCAGATGCCAATGGCCTTTCTCCAGTAAAGGTACCCTTTGTTGATGCATTACCTTGGATACTTTATGGCCTTAAGACTGTAACTTTGTAACCAAATTAACCCCCTTTTTAAAAGCCAATCCATTTATGGTATTTTGCAAAAGGGCAGCATTAGCAAACTGGAACATTCATCAACCCATTTTTTTAAAAGATGGTTTTGTTCACACACCATACATTCCATCCTAATAATCATTGGTTCCCTGTATAGTCACACATTTACGTATTCAGCACCATTGCCATTATTTATATAAGGACATCTCCATTTATTCCACAAAGAAGGAGGAAGAGTAAAAGAAGGTAGAGGGACAAAAGTAAAAGAAAAAACAAAGAGAGGGAGAGAGCAAAAAAAAATATGACACCTAGAAAAGCAACGAAGGGAAAGATAGCATTAAACTAAAGTAGAATAGAGTCAGACAACATCATCAATGCCAGGAGTCTCATATCCTTCCCCTATGCCCACCCCCCTGCCATAGGGATATAGCTTTGGTATACTGCCTTTGTTATATTAAAGGAAGCATAATACAATGTTTCTGTTAATTATAGTCTCTAGTTTGCATTGATTGTATTTTCCCCCAATCCCACCCTATTTTTAACACCTTGCAAGGTTGACATCGTTTGTTCTACCTCATGTAAAAACATTTGTACCTTCTATTACAATTGTTGAGCACCCTAGGTTACCCTGAGTTATATAGTCCCGGTCTTTATCTTTCCTCTTTCATTCTGGTGTCCTACATGGTCCTAACTTTTCTTTTTCAACCACACTCACAGTCATCTTTGTTCAGTATACTTACATTGCTGTGCTACTGTCTCCCAAAATTGTTTTCCAAACTTCTCACTCCTGTCTTTTCCTTTCTGCCTGCAGTGCTTCCTTTAGTGTTTCCTATTGAGCAGGTATCTTGTTCACAAACTCTGTCATTGTCTGTTTGTCAGAGAATATTTTACGCTCTCCCTCATATTTGAAGGACAGTTTTGCTGGATATAGGATTCTTGGTTAGTGGTTTTTCTCTTTCAGTATCTTAAATAGATCACCCCACTTCCTTCTTGCCTCCTTGGTTCTATTGGGAAATCCACACATAGTCTTATCAAGCTTCCTTTGTATGTGATGAATTGCTTTTCTCTTGCTGCTTTCAGGATTCTCTCTTTATCTTTGAGGTTTGATAATTTGATTATTAAGTGTCTTGTCGTAGGCGTATTCACATCTATTCTGTTTGGAGTACGCTGCACTTCTTGGATCCATAATTTTATGTCTTTCATAAGAGATGGGACATTTTCATTGATTATTTCCTCTATTATTGCTTCTGCCCCTTTTCCCTTCTCTTCTCCTTCTGGGACACCAATGACACATACATTCTTGCTTTTCATTTTGTCCTTAAGTTTCCAGAGACATTGTTTGTATTTTTCCATTCTTTTCTCTATCTGTTCTTTTGTGTGTAGGCTTTCAGGTGCCTTGTTCTCCAGTTCCTGAGTGTTTTCTTCTGCCTCTTGAGATCTGCTGTTGTATGTTTCCATTGTGTCTTTCATCTCTCATGTTATGCCTTTCATTTCCATAGATTCTGCCAGTTGTATTTTGAAACTTTTGATTTCTACCTTATGTTCGCCCAGTGTTTTCATTATATGCTTCATCTCTGTTGCCATATCTTCCCTAAACCTTTTGAATTGATTTAGTGTTAGTTGTTTGAATTCCTGTATCTCAGCTGAAGTGTAAATTTGTTCCTTTGACTGGGCCATAACTTCATTTCTCTTAGTGTAGGTTGTTGTTTTCTGTTGTCTAGGCATCTGGTTTCCTTGGTTATCCCAATCAGGCTTTCCCAGACCAGAACAGGCTCAGGTCTTGGAAGGAGGGAATAGTATCTGGTTTCCCTGAGGGTGTCTTAGAAGACTGGTACACCCTCTGAGGCCTCAAGTCACTGTGTTTTTCTGCCCAGCAGGTGGCACCTGTCAGCCTGTAGCTCCAGACTGGTGTAAGAAGATTTGGCCTGTGGCTGTTTTCCCCCAGGCTCTGGGGTCTGGTTCTGAATCGAAGGTGGGTAGTAGAGCTGGGCCCCACCTCTTTCCAATTAGGAAAGATAACCCCCCTAGGGAGCGGTCATTAGCATCTGAAGAGTCTCTCTGCCTATGCTATCTCCACCCTTGTCTGGGTCAGAGTGCTAGGAACTGAAAATGGCTGAGGCTTTCTCCACTGAGCCAAAAAAGGGACAGAAAGCCCCCTTCAGGGCCAGTCCGCAGCCACCCTCTGGCTCTCCAAGGTCAGTCATCACCAAAAGCCTCTGTCTGCTTGTCGGGGATTCATAGCTTGTATTGAGCAGTCCACCTTGTTAATTAAAACCCCAGTTGGAGCTCAGCTGAGCTATATTCACTTTCTGGGAGAGTGCTGCTCTCTAACACTGCGAGGCTTTGCAGTTTGGGTCATAGGGGGAGGGGACTCCCAGCTTGGATCCACAGATTTTACTTACAGATTTTATGCTGTGATCTTGGGCATTCCTCTCAATTCAGGTTGGTGTATGATGAGTGGACAGTCATGTTTGTCCCCCCACAGTTATTCCAGATTATTTACTGGTTGTTCCTGATTGTTTATTAGTTGTTCCAGGGGGCAAACTAGCTTCCACTCCTCTCTATGCTGCCATCTTCTTCCGTCTCCTCCAATAGTTTTAGCTTTTAGTTTTAGGACTAGGATCCATTTCAAATTAACTTTTATGAATTGTATGAGACAAGGGTCAGACTCATTTTATTCTACATGTATATTTTGTTATTCCAGGATCATTTGTTGAAAATACTTTTCTTTCTCCATTGATCTGCCTTGATGCTTTTTTCAAATATCAATTGATTATACACTAAAGCATTTCTAGGCTCTATTCTGGTGCCTTGGTTATATAGTCATGTCTATTCTTATGCCAATACACTGTGCTGAGTAATTTTATAGTAATTAAATAATTCTGGTAACATAAGTCTTCCAAATTTATTCTTCTTTTACAGGATTGCTGTGAGTTATCTAAGTTCTTTGGATTTCCATACAAATTTTAGAATCAACTTTTCAATATCTACAAAAACATCATTGGGAATTTTATTGGAATTGTGCTGTCTCCAGAGATCAATTTACTGGAATTGATATTTTAATCATATTGTGTCTTCTAATGCATGAATATGGTGTGCATCTCCATTTATTTAAGTCATCAATAATTTTTCAGTAATGTTTTAATGTTTTAAAATTTTGATGTTATATTTTTCTGAGTATTTAATATTTTGCACTTTTTTATTTTGTCTTTTTTGTTTTGTTTCCCATTGCTTGCTGCTGGCATACAGAAACACAATTAACTTTCATATATTGACCTTGTACCCTGCCACCTTGCTAAATGCATTTAATTCGATCTAACAGGTTTTTTTTAATTTATTTATTTATTCCTTAGGGTTTTCTATGTAAGCAATCACATTATCTGAGAAGAATTACAGTTTTACACCTTCCTTTCCAAACATCATACCATTTTTTTTGTTTGTTTGCCTTAGTGAGTGGGACTAGGACCACCAATATAATTTTGAATAGAAGAGGTAAGAGTGATCATCCTTGCCTTGTTCTCAGTCTAAGGATGGAAACCTCTCAATTTTTTACCATTACACATGTTGTTAACTGTAGGTTTTATGTAGAAGCCCCTTACTTACGAGCTTTTCCTTTTTTGCTTAGTTTATTCATTTTTTTCCTACATAAATGGGTGTTGAATTTGTCAAATTCTTTCTCTGCAGCTATTAAGATGACCATATTTTCTCACTTTTTCTATTAATATGGTGAATTATATTGATTTTTCAAATGTTAAACTGTCTTTACATTCCTGTAATAAACTCTATTTGGTCATGATGTTTTATCCTTTTTATCTTATTACTGTTTTCAATCTTCTATTATTTCCTTAAGTATTTTTACATCTAATTTCTGAGGATATTTGTCTATAGTGTTCTTTCCTATGATGTCTTTGTCATATTTTAATTTCAGGATTTGTTGGCCATATAAAATGTGTTGGTAAGTAATTTCTCCTCCTCTGTTTCCTGAAAGAGTTTATATAAGATTGGTCTTATTTCTTCCTTTAATATTTGGTAGAGTTCTTCGGGGAAGCTGTCTGGGCATAGAATTTTTTGTGTGTGAGAAGACTTTTAAATACAAATTTGATTTCCTTAATAGGGATAGAGCTATTCAGGTTATATACTTCTTCTTGAGTGAGTTTCAATAGTTTATGTCTTTCAAGGAATTTTTCCACTTCATCTAAGTTGTTGAATTTATTGGTATGAAGTTTTTCATTTGATTCCCTGATTATCCTTTTTTATTCCTTATCAATTTGGTGGGAAATTTATCAATTTTATGAATTTTCTCCAAGAACCAGCATTTGGTTTTATTGATTTTTCTCTATTTTAAAATTCTATTTCATTGGCTTCTCCCATGACCTTTATTACTTCCTTTTTTCCCTCTAATAATTTGAGTTTGATTTGCTCTTCATTTTCTAGTTTCTTAAGGGGGAACAGGAGGTCATTGATTTGAGAGTCTTCCTCTATTCAAATATTGGCATTTAGTGCTAAAATTTTACTCAAAAATTGCTTTGCTGCGTTCCACAATTTTTGATATGTTGTCCTCATTTCCATTCATCTAAAAATATTTTTTAATTTTCTTATTAATTTCTTCTATGGCCCAAGTGTTATGTAGATGTGTGTTAGTTTCTAAATATTTTGGAATTTTCCAGATATTTCTCTGTTACTGATTTATAATTTAATTCTATTTCACATAGAGAATATACTTGTATGATTCAAATCATTTTGAGTTTATTGAGACTTGTTTTATGGCACCCAGTATAATCTACCTTGGTAATGTTACCTGTGTCCTTTGAAATGAATGTATATTCTGCCATTGTTGGATGGAGTACGCTATTACATGTCAATTATATCAGATTGGTTGACAGTATTTTTCACATCTTCTATATCCTTGATATTCTGCTACTTGTTTTATCATTTTTTGAGAAAGGGCTATTGAAATCTCTGAGTATAATTGTGTATTCCTCTATTTCTCCTTGCAATTTTATCAGTTTTTGTGAAGCTCTATTATTAGGTGAATAAATGTTTAGATCTTTTGTGTCCTCTTGATGAAATGACTCCATTATCAAATGAAATGAACTACTTGATTTTTGTTAATATGTTTGCTCTAAAATTTACTTTGGTGTTAGTATAGCTGCTAAAGCTTTTTTTTTCATTTTGTTTTGTTTTTTGGTTTTTTTGTTTGTTTGTTTGTTTAGTGTTAGAATGGTACACTTTGGCTATCTTTTTACTTTTAACCTATTTCTATCTTTATATTTAAAGTGGATTTCTTGTAGGCAGCATATGGTTGATTCTTCCTTTTTCATCCAGTCTGAAAATCTCTGCCTTTTAATTGAGGTGTTAGACCATCAACATTTACTCTGATTATTGGCATAGTTGGGTTTAAATCTATCATCTCATTATTTTTTTCTCTTTGTCCCATCTATTCCTTGCTATCTTTTCTATTGTTCATGTCTTCTTTTGGATATAGTCCATACTTTATATGATTTTATTTTATCTCCTTTGTTGACTTATTAGTTATACCCCTTTGTTTTGTTATTTTTATGGTTTGTATTAGGCACATTTAACATATTACAGCCCACCTTCAAATATCATTATACCACTTCATGTATAGTAAAGAACCTTAGATATACTTCCATTTCCCTCTTCCTGCCTTTGTGCTATTGTTTTTACACATTATACATCTACAGATGTGATAAACCCCACAAATATATTGTTATTATTTTTGCTTTAAACTGATAATTACTTCTAAAGAGATTCAGTGAACTAGGAAAAATAGTTACCCTTCCAGTTACTATTTTTAGAGATCTTCATTAATTTGTGTAGATCCATATTTCCATCTGGTATCAGTTTCTGCCTGCATGATAGACTTCCTTTAAAATTTCCTATAGTGCTTTAAGCTTTTTGTTGTCTAGAAAAGTTTTCATTTCTCTATCATTTTGAAATATATTTTTTCTGGGTAAAGAATTCTAGATTGACAACTTTTTCCCCCCAGTACTTTCAATATATTGCTCCTCCATCTTCTAACTTGCATTGATTCTGACGAGTAATCTGGTGTCATCTTATCTTTATTCCTTTGTAAATAATGTGTCTTTTTTGTTGGACTACTTTTTCACTGGTTTTAACTAATTTAATTATGATGTTCCTCAGTGTAGTTTTCTTCATGTTTCTTCACTCATTGCCTCCACTCCAAGGATTCTACTCTGTATATTTGGCTGCTTAAAGTTGTCTCACAGTTTACTTTTTATTGGTTACATTTTTTTTCATCTTTTTCCTGTATGTATTTCATTTTGGCTCATTTTATGGCTATGTCTTCAAGTCATTAACTTTATTTTTTATAATATCTTATCTATATTAGTCCCACTCAGTGAATTTCTCATCTCAGATATGGATGTTTTCACTTCTAGGAGCTCTCTCTCTCTTAAGTTTATATATATATGAAGTTTGTATATATAAGTTTATATATATCTATGAGTTCAGCTTATATATATATTCCATGTATTTATATATTCCATATATGTATATTCCATGTCCTATTATGTTCAATTTTTCCTCTAACTTATTAAACATATGGAATTCAGTCATAACAACTGTCTTAATGTCCTTTTTAAACTAATACTATGTCAATTCTGGGTCATTTTTGATTGATTGCTATTTTTCCTCATCATGGATTGTATTTCCCTGCTTCTTTACTTGTCTGTGAATTTTTTTCCTCTTCAATTATTTATTCATCTGATTAATATTGTTTGGATGAATATTTTTTAATTAGAGAAGTTATAAGTTTACAAAACAATCACATATAAAATACAGGATTTCCATACACCATCCCACCACCAACACCTTACATTGGCGTGGAATGTTTGTTACTATTGATGATAGCACATTTTTTTTACAATTGTATTTTTTAACAGTAGTTACCTTTGTTACAGTTGGTGAAAGATTATTAAAAGAGTTCTATCTATCATCCATTATTTATGTTAGGTGTATTTTTCTGCATATTATCACCTTGTCATACATTTGTTATAACCCATGAAAGGACATTCTTATACTATTAACTGTGGTCCATTGTGTATAATAGGGTTCACTATGCTGTACAGTCCCATGCTTTATCTTTTAATTTTTATTCTAGTAATATATACACCCTAAAATTTCTTCTTTTAACCACATTGAACTGCATAGTTCATGCTGTTGATTACACTCACAATAATGTGCTACCATCATCACCAACCATTTCTGGGAATTTTTGATTGCATGCCAGACATTGTGAATTTTATCTTGTTGGGTACTGTCTATTTTTGTTTTCCTATAAATATTCTTGTGCTTTGTTTCCTATAAATATTCTTGTGTTTGTGTTTTGTTATGCACTTAAGTTACATAACTCTACATAAGTTACATAATAGTTCGCTTTTATTTTGCTTTTAAACTTTATTGGCTGTGATCAGAGCTGTGTTTTGTCTACAGTTAATTTTTCCCAGTACTGAGGCAAGACCATGTACTTTAACTGCTATGCTTTAATTGGGTTTTTCACACTAATTTTTGAGAACAGTCACTATTCCCAACCCTGTGTAAGCTCTGGGTTCTATTCCCACTAATTCTTTTGGGTGCACCTTCCCCAGCTTTGGGTAGTTTTCTTACATCCATCCATTGATTAGCACTCAGGGAAAGATTCAAGTGGATTCTCTGAGGGTCTCCAGAGTTCTCTCTTTGTGTAATTCACATCTCCAGTATTCTACTTCATAAAATCTAGCTGTCTTGGGTTTTCTAGAATTCCATTTCCATCTTTTCAACTCAGGGAGATGGCTGGGCTCTACCTGGTTCTCCTTCTCTGTGCCATGGCCTAGAAAATTTCTCCAGAGAGTAATCTGGGTAAGAAGGGCGCATTTCCTATGTCTCCTGTCTCTTGGTGTATACTGTCCTTATCGCCTAATCTCCAATGTCTGGAGTGCTGTTGCTTCTTGTATTTTGTCTGCTTTTAGTTATTTCAGTTTTACAATAAATCTGATCCCTTTTACTTCATCTTGACAAGAAGTGAAAGTTCTGACTGGAATCAGAAGTCCCACAAATTTTGATATGATGATGATTATGTGTTTAATTATTATTTAGTTCAAAATATTTTCCCATTTCTCTTGTGATTTCTTCTTTGATTTCTGAATTGTTTTAAAATGTGTTGTCTAATTCTCAAACATTTGAGAAATTTTTTTTGTTATTGATTTTTAGTTCATTTCCATTGTGGTCAGATAATATATTCTATATGATTTCATACCTTTTAATTTTATGAAAACATGTTTCATATCCCAGAATATGACCTATCTTGGTGAATGTTCTGTGTGCACATGAAAATAATGTGTATTCTTCTTTTGTGGGTCAATTAAGTCAATTTGGTGATAATGCTGTTCACATGCTTATACCCTTACTGTCTACTTGTTCTATCAATTACTGAGAGAGGGCTATTGAATTTATCTGTTTCTTCTCTCAATTCTGTCAGTTTTTACTTCATGTATTTTGAAGCTCTGTTATTAAGTGCATATACATTTAGGATTTTATGGCTTCTTGATAAATTGACTCTTACATCTTTATAAAATGTCCCTCACTTTCTTTATCCTAATGCCTATGTTTGTCTCGCATCAATATTGCCATTCCAGTTTTCTTATGGTAGTGTTTTCATGGTATAACTTTTTTTCTTTTACTCTTACCTATTTGTATCTTTATATTGAAAGTGAGTTTCTTGTAGACAGCATATAGATGGATACTGCATTTACTTTTTTATCCAATCCAACAATCTCTGCCTCTGAATTAATGTGTTTAGATCATTTATATTTAAAATGATCATTGATCTGGTTGAGTTTAAGTCTACCATCTAGCTATTTGTTTTCTGTTTGTTCCTTTTTTTTCTCTAATCATTTTTTCTTTTCTTTTGGTTTGAGTAATTTTTAGAATTATATTTTATCTTTACTATTGACTTCACAATTTATTCTACCTTTTGTAATAATTCTAGAGTTTACAGTATGCACTTTTAATTTATCACAGTCTGCCTTCGATTTATATTTTGCTATCTTATGTATAATGTAAGAACTTTATAACAGTATATCTCTATTTGTCCCTTCCCATCTTTTGTGCTATAGTTGACGTACATTTTAATTTCTATATTATAAACCCCACAATGTATTTAAACCATCAATATTATTTTAAAGAAATTAAACATGACAAGGAAGAAATCTTTTTTATTTACACTCACATTTACCATTTGTGACAGTTTTCATTCCTTTGTTTAGGACTGAGTTTCTATCTGTTATATTTATCCTCCTGCATGAATTACTTCCTTAGTATTTGTTGTGGTACATTTCTGCTGATGACAAATTCACTCAGCTTTTTGTTGTTGTTGAAAAATACCTTAATTTTGCTTTCAATTTTGAAGGTGTTCTTTTCAGAAACAGACTTCAGAGTTGTCAGGGGTTTTTCCTTCTGCCCTTTAAAAATCTATTTCATTGTCTTCTTGCATTCACTGTTTCTGAAGCAGTCAATGGTCATTCATATCATTATTTCCCATTTATATAAAATGCCTTTGTCTTCTAGCTACTTTTGAGATTTTTCTCTGTATCATTTATTTTTAGCAGTTTGACCATAATGTGCTTGAATATGGTTCTGTGTTTAACCAATGTGCCTACTGAGAATTTTAGATTCTACTTTCATGTTTTTCACTAACTTTGGGAAACTTAGCAATTTTTTTCTTCAAATAATTTTTTCTGTCCCATTTTTGTTTTCTCCCTCTCTGGGACTCTAACTGCACCTATGTTAGATTGCTTGCTATTTTCCCACAGGTCACTGGGGCTTTTTCACTCTTTTTTATTTATCTGTTTCAAATTATATAATTTTTTTCTGATCTATATTCAATTTAATTAACTTTTTCTCATGCAGTCTGCAATCTGCTATTAAGCCCATCCAGTGGCATTTTTTTTATTTACATATTATCCTTTCCAGTTTTAGAATTTCTGTTTTTTTACATTAATTTTCATTTCTCTGCTGAGAGTTCCTATTTTTTTTCTTTAAGTCATTGAATATGGTAATTATAGCTGCTTTAAATTTGAAGTTTCACCTACTAATTCTATCATCTGGATCATCTCAGGGTCTTTTTCTACTGATTGATTTTCTTCCTTGATTTTGATTGAGTCACATTTTCCTACTTCCCTTAATTGGTACTTTCTTATTGTATGCTTCTCAACATGAATAATATGATATAGAGAGTACAGATTATGACATCTTTCATTAAAGGGAATTAATTTTTTTCTTAAAGGTAGTTAAATGGTCCTGTCAGGCTTCTTTTTCTATGTTAGAGTAGGGAAGTGGGGGTCTATTTTTGTCTTGAACTTAGTCTTAGAACTAACCCTAAATGTAGGCCATGGCTTTTCTTCCAAGACATAACCTTCCTGGAGTCTCAACTGAATCCCCAAGGAATTTAAGAAGGTGTCTCCATTCTCCTAGGGCCAAAATTCCAATGTCTCTCAGATAGCAAAGCTTCTGGCATCTCTGCCCAGCTATCAGCCCTGCAGCATGTGATTTTTGCTAAGCCTCATGGATCTTAGCATGTGTATGTGCAGCTCAGCCCACAGCCACAGACTTCAGGGGTCTGCCTTTCTGGGCAGCTCCTTTTCTGATATTCTGCCTCATAAGTCCCAGCCTTTTCTGCAGCCCAAAGTTCCAATCTCTGCCTCGTCAGCTCAGAGAGAGCATTACTCAACTTGCACTCTAACTCTTAACCACAACAGGAAAGTTCCCTGTGGCAGATAGCATGGTGGCTATGGAACTCGTCTCATACAGTTTAAGTGCCTCAAAAATCACAGTCCCCTGCTGCCCAAAAATAGTTGCCTCATACATTTTATCCCAGTTTATACTTGTTTAAAGTTGGAGGGCAAGCTATGTACCAGTTACTGTCATGGCTAGAAGCAGAAATCCCTATGTGATTTTAATTCTTTGCAAGATTAGCCTTCCTAATGTTGTAGAATACAAGGGTCCAATTTCTCTTAAACTATTGTAATATTCTTTAACAAGACCCCTTTGCTTCAAGCAAGGAAGTCATGTGTCTCTCAGCCTTGGCTGACTGAAAAGATTTACAGGGATTAACTAGAAACTGGCCAAATGTACTATAAAGACAGAAATGGCTTCTTTATTGCTAAAAAATTTTTTCTGGTAGTAAACTCCCAAAGAAGTAGACATTCAGCATTTTGCAGACTTATTCTGTTAATCTTCTCTGTTACACCTAGAAGATAATATGCTGTCAGGGCATGTGAAACCATTGTTTCCCATTATACTCACCACCTTTTGCCAGAACCCCTATTTCTAGATTAATGAAAAATTAAGATCTATCTGAAACCAATAAGCACTGAATATCCTTGCAAAAACAGGTCTTAGCATAAATGTCACTTCCTCACTTTTCAGTGTAAGTTAATACCCACCTGTTATTCTTACCCTCAAATCCCTCTTCTTTTACTTCAGAGCACTAAAAACTGTTTGTAACCACACATTTATCTGTGTTGTTTATTTTTACTCTTCCCCAACAGATTGTAAGTTCCACAAGGGCAAAGACCTTGCTTGTAGCTTGTGTCTAACACACTGCCTGGCATATAGGAAAATCTAAGAAATGTTTTTTGAATAAATTAATAAATGAATGAATCTACAAATGAACACATAATCCCTGTGAAACTAAATCAAAAGAGATGAAAGTAGAAGCTTTAAAAGATTAAAACAGAAAGGGCTAGTTCCTAAATACCTATAGTTTTTAATCTTCAAGACACAAAGGCCTCTTTGACCAGAGGACTAAGAGGGACGACTTTTTACTTGGAACAGAAATTTCCAGGAGAAGCCAGCAAAAGACCTCGCTGCTACTGAGAACTGGACACGACAGTGTCTGACCTTCCTGTTGGGGCAGCTATGGTCAACTATGCTTTTGAGATAAATGGAATTTTGTTGCCAGGCTGTACACCCATGTACCCTTTTGTACATATTATGTACCCCAGAAAAAGCCATGTTCTTTGATGCAATCTTGTCGGGGCAGACATATTAGTGGGGATTAAGTTGGAATGTTTGGATTAGGTTGTTTCCATGGAGATGCAACCCACCCAGCTGTGGGTGATAACTCTGATTGGATAATTTCCATGGAGGTGTGGCCCCGCCCATTCAGCATGGGCCTTAATTAGTTTACTGGAGCACTATATAAGCTCAGACGAAGGAGCTAGCTTGCTACAGCCAAGAAGGACACTTTGAAGAATGCACAGGAGCTGAGAGAGGAACTGTAGTTTACAGAGACATTTTGGAGACCACCTTTGAAAGCAGACTTTTGCTCTGGAGAAGCTAAGAGATGACAAAAACCCTAAGAGCAACTGAGAGTGACATGAAGCTGGAGCCTAGAGAGGAACGTCCTGGGAGAAAGCCATTTTGAAACCAGAACTCGGAAGCAGATGCCAGCCACACGCCTTCCCAGATAACAGAGGTTTTCCAGATGCCATTGGGCATCTTCCAGGGAAGGTACCCAATTGTTGATGATTTACCTTGGACACTTTATGTCCTTAAGACTGTAACTATGCAACCAAATAAACCCCCTTTTATAAAAGCCAATCCATTTCTGGTGTTTTGCATTCTGGCAGCACTAGCAAACTAGAACAACCCATAATGGCCCTTACTGACAGTAGCATGTATCAGGGAAGCTTCTTGTTCTCTGTGGGAAGGAGCAGCATGCATTGGTTTTAATGACTCTCAGGGCACTAGAGATTCCACATATGGCCTAAAGAATATCTTGTGATCTCTTGGCAGCAGAAGAGACCTGGAATAAAGGCAGGGCATTTTCAGATTGAAGGAGCCCTGGACACAGACCATTAAGAACCATTTGGTAAAATCTTCTCATAACTTACAGGTGGAGAAAACAAGAGCCAATTTTGGACAGAATGCACCCAAGGTAACACAGTGAGTAAGAAATATCACTGGGACTAATTTCCAAGACTTCTGCCTTCTAGTCCAGGCTATTATTATTTGTTTGTGCCTCCTCTTATCTACCTCCCCCACTCACCCCTGCTAATAGACTAGGCTGTGTTTAGCTTGGGTCACTTATACTCCCAAGGCAGATCATGCTACTTTCCAAACTGGTAGCAGTAAAGAGATTCAACAAGGAAGTCTTTCTTTTTCTTGGCAAGACACTCCTTGGAAAACTTGGAATTCCAGACACAAACATCTTATTTAAATCTTATTCTAAAACAGCTACACACTTGCAGGAAATGTATACTATCATTGTATAGATTTGTAGAATCAGTTTTTTATGTCCTCAGGAACAGAAAATTATTCTCTATTCTGAAGAAACATGCCTAAACTTGCCTAAACTTGCATCCCAAACAATCTGAGAAGTCTGCTGACAGTGGACATCATTGATAAATCTCTAAAGCCTGATATAGCACTTCATGTTATTCCATAAAGTAAGTAGAAGGGAAAATTTCTGCATGTCTCCTCCAGTGAGGTTTAGGACATCAGGATCCACTTCTTTTTCTTCCAACCTGCAGGCAAATTTGGTCAGCTCATCTATAAGTTCAATAAATAAAGATAGGAATAAACTATGCATGACTCTCATTTGTGTCCTAAGATGAGAATCAAGTTTGATGAGAAAAAAAAATATATCTTAAAAGTTCTTTGAAATGCTTACAGGAATATAATATCATCAATTCAAAAGTTCTATCAAAGATGATTTTCTATAAAGTTATTTTGAATTTCCAAAAATCTCTCCAAAGTAAATCTTACAAACATCTTTCACATAAACCGACACAGTTATGGCAAATGGAACTCTGGTGAAACAGTTTACTAATTGTGACCATCATGAGGCTGTCAGATATTACTATCCTAATACATCTTACATTTTGTATAACAAGACCTGACACAGAGGTTATTGAATATACATAATTTAAAGTATACAATGGATACTACTATAAATACAGAAGAACACGTGTCTTGCTGTATGTCAGTTCTCACAAAGGAATCTGGCAGCTGTCTAACAACCACGTGAGATGTCAGCCAATACGGGGTTGGCGGCAATAAAGAATGTTGGCTATAATTGACAGGTTTACAAAAAAGGTAGGGGGAAGCATTCTGGGTGTACTTCAGGAAACTGGAAATTAACAACTTGATGTCATTAAAAGTGGGGGAAAAAGTGGAAAAGACAGTCCTTTTTATCATACTTTGTCATAAAAAGTACATTTTTCTATGAAGTTGAGCTCTCATTCTTAGCTGGAGCAGGGCTTTTCAGAGTTGTTCTAGGATATTCTCAGGGTTTTCTCTCTTTAAGAATTCTAAGCGTTGGACTGAGGAAAGCAAGGCTTTGGCTGAGAAATGACTTTCCTCTGAGGACTCTGCCTGCTCCCACATGGAGAGTTGCTATCCAGCAAACTTTCTGGGTCAGAGACAAGTTAGGGGAGAATCACAAGGAGTTAGAGATCTCTGCTGGAATGCAGGTAGGGAGAAGCTTCCATGGCCCATTGAGGTATGTGGAACTTGAATCCAGAGGGAGAAGAGGCCCTTCCTCTGAGTTAATCAGTCTGGGAAAACTAGATCCTACCCCACTCATCTACTTGAGTATATTACGCTAGTCCTTTTGCTCTCCTGCATCGTCAACTTTTCCTTCTCTTTTGGATCCTTATCTTATCAATAGCCTAAACAGAAATCATAAGGAGGATCTGAATGTCCATTTGGCTATCCCCCTATTTCTCTCCTTCCCTATACTGCAAACCACCTCAAAAAATGTTTCTTTTCATACTGTCTCTAGTCCACCAAATTCCATTCTTCCAATTCTCTCTTGGTCCACTCCTGTTAGGCTTTGCCCCCACCTCACCACCAAAACCGCTCTTAGTAAGGCCAAGGCCACAGCCAACGTGGGTCTCCATGTGACTAAATCCCATGGTCAATACTCACCTTTCATTTTTCTTGACTATTTCACCCAGTGAATCACTCCCTACTCTTGAAATTCTTTCACTTTGCTTCCAGGACACCATGCTCTCTTGATCTCTTCCTATAGGACAGTTCCTACCTTCCCTGTCTCTTATACTCATTCCTCCTCATCACCCTAAACTGCTCCAGTTCTCAGGTTTTGGATATTTCTCTTCTATCGCTATACTCAGTCCCTTGGCAATCTCAACATTCTTATAGATATGAATAACATGTTCCCAAATTTATATCTCTAGCTGTATATTTCCAGTTGCTTCTTTTGACACTGTAACAAATTACTACAAATATAGTGGCTTAAGATGACATAGATCTGTTCTGTAGTTCTGGTGGTCAGAAGTTCAAAATAAGTCTTTACGGCTAAAGTTAAGGTGTTGCCAGGGCTGGTTCCTTCTGGAGAACACTTTTCTTGCCTCTTCCAACTTCTAGTCTGCTGGCATTCCTTGGCTCATAGCTCCATCACTCCGATCTCTGGCTTACATTGTCACATCTCCTACTATGCTGACTCTGACTCCTTCTGTGTCTCTCTTATAAGGACCCTTGTGATTACACTGGGCCCACCTGGATAATCCAGGATCGTCTCCATATCTCAAAATCCTTAATGTGTGTTCACATCTGCAAAACCCCCTTTTCCATATAAAGTCACATTCACAGGCTCTGGGAATTAGAACATGGATATATTTTGGGGAGAATTATTCAGCCTGCTGCACCAGCCTAGACCTCTCCCTAACTCCAGACTTAGATATCCAGTCTCCCTCTTGGCAACTCTGGTTTTTTATTCTTAAAACCAAGCAGATGCTAAATGAGCTCTTGATCTTCATTCCCAAAACCTGTTCCTCCTACAGTCTTCCTCATATCAGTTAATGCCAACCTCTTCCTTCTGGTTGACCAGTCCAAAAACTTTGACACTTAATTTCCCTCTTTTCTTTTTTTCACATACCACATTCAATTTCAGCAGTAAATTCTATTGTTCCTTTCTTAAAAATATACCAGAATCCTCCTCCTTTGTACCATCAGCCTATTTCATGTCATCATTATTTCTCACCCAGATTATTGCATCACCCTTCTAACTGTTCTCCCAGCTTTCTCCACTGCCCCACTGCAGTCTGTTCTCCACAAGCAGCCTGAGTGATTCTGCTAAAACCTAAGCCAGATCATGCCATTCTGTTTAAAACTCTCCAGTGGCTTCTCATCAAACTTGCAGTGCCCTGCAAGGTCCTACATTACCTGTGCCCCATGACCTCTCTGAGCTTGTCCCACTGCGCTCTAATTCACGTACTTTGCCCAGCTACACTGTATTCCAGGATGTTCCCAGAAAATCCCAGGCATGTTCTTGCCTCAGGGCCTTTGCCCCCATTGTTCCGTTTGTCTTAAAGGCTCTTCTCTCTCAAATGTACAGGATACTTTAAGAGTACAGGCTGAAGATGGTGGATTGGTGAGCTGTATGTTTTAGTTACTACTCCAGGAAAGTAGGTAGAAAGCCAGGAACTGCATGGACTGGACACCACAGAGCAATTTGACTTTGGGCATACTTCATACAACACTCAAGAATATGTCTAACTGCTGAGATTAGCGAAATCTGTAAGTTTTTGTGGCCAGGGGACCCGCGCCCCTCCCTGCCAGGCTCAGTCCCGTGGGAGGAGGGGCCGTCAGCGCTGGGAAGGAGAAGGGAGAACTGCAGTGGCAGCTCTTATCGGAAACTCATTCTACTGATCCAAACTCCAACCATAGATAGACTGAGACCAGACACCAGAGACTCTGAGAGCAGCCAGCCCAGCAGAGAGGAGACAGGCATAGAAAAAAACAGCAAGACAAACTCCAAAATAAAAGTGGAGGCTTTTTGGAGTTCTGGTGAACATACAAAGGGGAAGGGCAGAGCTCAGGCCCTGAGGCTTATATGCAAATCCCGAAGAAAAACTGATCTCTCTGCCCTGTGGACCTTTCCTTAATGGCCCTAATTGCTTTGTCTCTTAGCATTTCAATAACCCATTAGATCTGTGAGTAGGGCCCTTTTCTGGGGCCCTTTTTTTTTTTAATCTTTTTTTCTTTTTCTAAAACAATTACTCTAAGAAGCCCAATACAGAAAGCCTCAAAGACTTGCAATTTGGGCAGGTCAAGACAAGAGCAGAACTAAGAGAGCTCTGAGACAAAAGGCAATAATCCAGTGGCTGAGAAAATTCACTAAACACCACAACTTCCAAGAAAAGGGGGGTGTCTGCTCACAGCCATCATCCTGGTGGACAGAAAACACTCCTGCCCATCACCAGCCCCATATCCCAGAGCTGCCCCAGACAACCCAGTGTGACGGAAGGGCTTCAAATAACATGCACACACCACAAAACTGGGCATGGACATTAGCCTTCCCTGCACCCTCAACTGGTTGTCCAAGAGTTGGGAAGGTGGAGCGGTGTGAATTAACAAAGCCCCATTCAGCCATCATTTCAGCAGACTGGGAGCCTCCCTACACAGCCCAGCAGCCCAGAACCGCCCTGGGGGGACAGCACTCACCTGTGACGTAGCACAGTCATCCCTCAACAGAGGACCAGGGGGTGCACGGCCTGGAAGAGGGACCCACTCGCAAGTCTCAGGAGCCATACACCAATACCAAGGACTTGTGGGTCAGTGGCAGAGACAAACTGTGGCAGGACTGAACTGAAGGATTAGACTATTGCAGCAGCTTTAAAACTCCAGGAACACCAGGGAGATTTGATTGTTAGAGCCACCCCCCCTCCCTGACTGCCCAGAAACACGTCCCATATACAGGGCGGGCAACACCAAATGTACAGGTAGCTGCCCCCTCAAGTCTTTCCGTTGTTTTTGGAAATACCACTTTCTCAGTAAGGACTCTCCTGACCTCCATATATAAAATTGCAGCCCATTTCTCCCACCCAAGATTTCTCTCTTTCCCCCTTTCCTACTTTATTTTTCTTTACAGTTTGTTTCTTCTCTATTTGTTGCCATCTTTTTTTATCTATTTTACATACTTGTTTTGCTAATTGTTTCCTCCCCTACATTTTTTTGGTTCTCCTTTTTTAAAATAAAAATTCCATGAGGATATGCATTTTTGTCTGCTTAGCTTCCTACTGTAACCAAGAATAGCACCTGGCATGTAGTGGGGCTCGATAAAGATTTGCTGAGTAAATGGAAGGAAGTTCCCCCCATTTAGGTGTCCAGGAGGTTGGTGAAATGCAACTTTTACTACATCTGCTCTTTTATTAATTCAGTCATTAAATGCTTGCTGAAGGTCTGCTCTGCACCATGCCCTCAAGGAGATCACAGTCTTTGGGGGAGACATAAATGCAAACACTTAACTTTAATACAAAACAAAACAGACCTGCAAATACTAAAATAAGCATTCAAAGTACAGCAGGGGTATGGAGCAGGCAGAGAGATACTGAGTCTTGCTGGTGGCTTTACATGATTGGAAATAGCTTCATAGAGGATGAGGTGGCATTTGAGCAGTGCCTTGAGGGATTTCTGCTTGTACTGGAGGACTGGTATAAGCCCTCACTGCTCAACACAGGTTCAGCATCCCCTCAAAGCATAACCAGGGACCTAGTTTCCAGACTGTGACCCTAATACTCACCAGCCTGACAGAGGAGACGCTTCAGGCTCCTCCTCAGTCCTTCAACCCCTCCCAGAGGATTCTGAAAAGATCACAGGCAATGCCTTCAGTCGGATCAAAGTAGAATGGGTGTCTTTATGATGCTATCCCCAGGAGTCCGTGTGGAGCATCTGGGCAGGAGATCAGAGTCTTGCCCCGCGGGGCTTGGGCGGGTGGAAGCCAGGCCAGCGGCTTTGTGGAGAGCTGGGCCCCCGGGGCTTTCCTGTGAGGGCTGAAGAAGAGTCATTCAATGGCAAAGATAGAGTAACAGGCCATGGAGCCTTGAATGGCGCCGCTATCTCGGACACCTGGTGGCCCAGAAGTCCCATTTGTTCACAAGAGCACGGAGGTTTTGTGAAAAAAGCATAAGAGTGGTTGCTCTAAATATCTCAAATCTGACCTTCTGTTCCCATTTCAAACTTGAGAGTGGAGTCTTCTTTTCTTTGTTCCTTGTTTCTTACTGTCTTCTTCATTCAATCCTGTTGCTTTATAGGCAGAGGCAGAAACAAGCAATATGGAGACTTAGTTTTTTTGTTTTTTGTTTTTTTTAAATTCAGTTTTAGTGATTTATATTCACATACTATACAGTCATCCATGATGTACAATCAGCTGTTCACAGTACTGTCATATAGTTATGCATTCATCACCCCAATCTATTTTTTTTAAATGATAAAATTAATAACTTCTTTTATTTTTGATTTTGTAGTCCTCCCACATTGTTTTTACAGCCTTTATAATGTTATCATTTACATTTAAGTCTAATCTGGAGTCCTGTATTGGTTTGAGAATCCAGTTTGTGTGTGTGCGTGTGTGTGTGTGTATACACATACAGAGAAAGAATCAGTTTTCCGAGCAATCCAGTTTTTCCCATGGATCTGTGGTGCCACACAATCATACATTATTTCTCCATTTATATGTAATTTTATCTCTGAGCTCTCTCCATTCTATTCCAGAAACTATTTAACTGTCCTTGCACCAGTGCATGGACAACCTTTATTACATAATCCATTTTACTAACCTGTAGGACAACTCTTGCCTTTGCTTTAACTTTTCAAAGCTGACTTTTTCCCCCTTCCATACACACTGAGAACAAGTTCGTCAGATTTCTCAAAAACCATCAAACTAAAATTTGTTTGGGATTGCATGTAACTTATGGATTAATGAGAATTTATAACATATAATATCACACTGCCTCATCCAGGAGTCTACATCCCCCAATCTATTTTTGAACATTTTCCTTAAACCAGAAAGAATCAGAATCAGAATAAAAAATAAAAAGAAAAAAGAACACTCAAGTCATCCCCCCCATCCCACCCTATTTTTCATTTAGGTTTTGTTCCCGTTTTTCTACTCATCCATCCATACACTGGATAAAGGGAGTGCGATCCACAGGGTTTTCACAATCACACTGTTACCCCTTGTAAGCTACATTGTTATACAGTCATCTTCAAGAGTCAAGGCTACTGGGTTGGAGTTTGGTAGTTTGAGGTATTTACTTCTAGCTATTCCAATATATTAAAACCTAAAAAGTGTGACTAATAGTGTGTAAGAATGTCCACCAGAGTAACTTCTTGACTCCATTTGAAATCTCTCAGCCACTGAAGCTTTATTTTGTTTCATTTTGCATCCCCCTTTTGGTCAAGAAGATGTTCTCAATCCCACGATGCCGGGTCCAGATTCATCCCTGGGAGCCATATCCTGCATTGCCAGAGAGATTTACACCCCTGGGAGTCAGGTCCCACGTAGGGGGGTGGGCAGCAAGATCACCCACCAAGGTGGCTTAGTTACAGAGAGAGAGGCAACATCTGAGCAACAAAGAGGCACTCAGGGGGAGACTCTTAGGCATAATTATAAGCAGGTTTAGCCTCTCCTTGCAGCAACAAGCTTCAGAGAGGCCAGCCCCAAGACAGAGGAGATTTAGTTTTTATAACTGCCGTGTTTTGCCACCCCCTACCTCTCTGGCTGATTGTGTGGGATCACTGGGCTTTATCAGTGATTTGAGTTGTGTTATGAAACTGGACCACAATAGGGGAGAGGCCCCCCATATAGATGTGCCTCTTGCCTTGATGGTGGAGGTCAGGGAGCACCTTCTGGGTGTCTGGCCCAGCTCTGGACACTGGGGGCTGCAAAAGGAGAAAAACTGTTGCTGGTCCAGGTTCAAACTGCTGGTGGCAGCTGGGTCCAGGTACATCTGGGGCAGCCTATATCGAGCAGTGCCCAGGCCAGGAGTCTGAGCTCACATGTGGGAGGCCCTCACCTACTTCCCCTGCTCCCTGGAAAGGGAGGGACCTGCCGCATGCCTTCCTGAAGTCACACCATGGAGAGCCTGAGCAGAGAGTGAGTGCATCATCCCCTCACCTCCCACCTCCAGTTGATGGCTCCTTTGCTCATGAGACCCTTCTGAAACCGCAAACGGGTTGTAAGAAGATGGGGTGGTGCCTGAACATCATGACTCTGATATGACCACTGAAAGTGGGGGTCCCTCCATCTCCTTGTTGGCAGCAGAGGGGGTGGGTAGCAGGCCCCAGAGCCCTCCTCTTCATTCACGGTCAGGTCTGAGGAAGAAGCAGCAGACCACCACTTCCTTCTAGACCCTCCATTCATTAGGAGAGGAGATGCTTCAAGTCTGCTCTGTTTGCATGTTCATCCTCTACTCAGGGCAGCGAATATGGTGGAGCTACTGCATGCATCAACCCTTTACTGTAAATTGCATCTTAATCCACAAATGCCCTTGGAAACAAAAAAATAAACAAAGCCCAATACATCATTTGGGCATACTCAAACATGTACAGCTGATGGTGTGAAACTCTGTAGAAATGACAATTGTCGTCACTAATATATATCAATGAACAAAACACAAGGTTGAAAAACAGGACTTCCAACATGTGTTTGCCATCAATGGACATGAACCAAATAGCCGCATCCACTCTCTACTGCATTGAAACTGTCCCTCAACAAAGTATAAACAGAGAAAAGCTTGATTTTGCTTTAAAAAAGCAACATTTTAAAAGTGAAAACTGAAAATAATTTTATAAAATTTAAAATCAGTCCATTTAAAACAAATATAGTTTATTAAAGCATTATATTGTGAGGATGTTGGCAAGAGAATTTATTAAAAGGAAAGAAAAATGTATTGAGTAAGCAAAATAGAACTGGACTAATTGCATTTGAACTTAATAGTGTTGTTCTTTTAAATTTAATTAACTGCTTTAAGTTCTTATTCATGCTTTTTTTTAAGCCCTTGCAGCAATTCTTGTATCTATTAGTTATATATTAGTGAAATAAATATATTAGGGAACTCTAATGAAATTATAAAATTGTAACTTGGCATATCTCAATGGGATATAAAATATTTAGTTTAAATGTGTTGATAGAATTTCAAATTCTATAAGAAGTTTTTGCTTTGAGGTATAGATCCAAGAAAAAGGAATAATTTCGATGACCTAATGGGTATGTGTTTAATGTCAAGGACTTCTCATTTAATGATGCATATAAGAAAAAAGAGGTTTTTGTTGTGACTCCTAAAATGTAGAACCGAAATTATCACAGACATTCTTGCAACCATCTAAAAGGGGTATACAGTATTTTTTTTTTTCTTTTGAAGAATGAACAAAAAAATAAGAAAAAGAAAGTGGCAAGGAGTCAGCTCTCAGGGGCAATGAAGGAGCCTGGAGAGTCTGGGAGGCCCTGGGGAGAGCTCTCCCCGGGGGGTAACTCCTTCAAGCCAGATCCAGGCCTGACAAACCAGAGCCCTGCCCTCCAAACGACAGCACAAATGGCACGAGCCTTCAGCTGAAGTCCATTTTCCACTGACAAGGTCTCTTAAAATGAGGCTATACAAAGCTCAGGCATCCAAACCCTCGGGTCAGAGTGAACTGCAGCTCACACATGCTCCACCTGACGCCCCCTCCTAGGCCAGCTAATTTCCTTCACGTGTTGGGTATAACGGGCCCGATATATACAAACTTTGCACTCGCAGTGGAATCTTTCATCCAACAATCCCTAAGTTCGTCACGTTTTATAGAAGGAGCTGGAGAGGTTAACAAGGTCAATGCCTCTCCTAAGGTCCATGGAGAAAGTAAACAGGGAAAATGGAAACAGCTCAGTGTTCCCAGCTCTGCCCTGGCAAGCTTTTCAACCCTGGTTTTACCTGCCCTTCCCGTTGTTTTCTGCTGATAAGGAAAAAAAATGAAACGATATTTTTCCTTTTCTGTCCTTTCTGACAGTTGGAAAAACTGTTTTTTCTGAGGCAGGGACCAATTTCTTTCCAAAGCATTCAATATATAAGGCTTCCTGAAAGTACCTGTAAGTGGAACCCACGTCTCCCCTTGCTTTGTTATTCTTGTGGTGGATGGTGGTTGTTCTTAGTAATAGCATTATTTTAGGTTCCCTCACATCACAGCCTGTTAGAATCATAAAGCCACTCTCACCCTTCTGATTTTGAGGTTATGAAGGACACTCCTTCCACACACTTGATGTTTTAAGGCATCAGACAAAGAAGGTAAATGAAGGGGCCCGTTGGGAGAGACCTAACCCTCTGTGATGTTTAATATCTTGTTTAAGGTCTCATGGTTGCTGCTATTTGTTTTTACCATCTCTTGCTCCTCTCTCTGACAATTCCCTCCAAGTTGGACACTTAAAATGAAGTCCTCGTAAACTCTTTCAGCTTGAGAGTGCTGAGGAAAGGGAATGTTAATTTTGTTGACAAATTTCAGTGTCCTGAAGCCCCAAGTCGTAATTCTTTGTGCAAACTCTCTGGGGCCTGAGTTTGCATGCTCCCTGTGTGCCTCTAATTAGTCTTGTCATGAGCTCCTGTACCATTGTTTTACACACAGCTCTATATCCTGGGAGCCAAAGGGTCCTCTGGGGTGAGTAGTGTTGTATTTGTGTATATTTTTCAGAAATGGTTGTCACTCCTCTCACTGCGGCCACCATCATTTTTCAGTGGAGGTGTTGCCATAGAGATGTTGTCTGATCCATCTCTATTGATATCCCCCTTTAAAAGGGGCCCTGAATGGACTCTGAGGTAGGTAAATGTATGCAGTGACATTGAGCGGATGATTCTATTCTGAAAAATTCCTGCACCATTTGTTTCTGTGCTTGTCTGAGGGCTGGGACACGGTGTTGGGTTTTTGTTGCACGTGCTCTCCTTGCAGGCCCGGAGTTAATGGAAACTTTGGAAGCACTGGAGCAGAAATTTCTCTGCTGCCAAGAACAAAAGCTTCACAGGCCACCGCAGGGGCTGCTTTGGGAAGGCTGTGTCTCTGGGGCTCCCAAAGGAAATGGGAGATAACATGGACCATGAAGGAGCACCCTCAAATTTTTCACAGCTCTCCTAGACAGTCCCTGCCACAGCTGACCCCACAGTGTCCCCTGGGGAAGCGTGAGCTTCCCCAATCAAGGATTGTAATTAGATTTGCCTTTCTCCAGCCTGTTGAGGGAAATCATCTTGAAGATGTGTGCTTTTCTGTCTGTGATAATAAGTGTGTAATTGCGCAACTCTCTGCTGTATCCTTTTCCTCCTGTGCACTGGGGGAGAAGCTCTCTTGGGAAAAACAACTATAGTTTCATTGGCTCGTGTCTTTACATTTTAATGACATGACACTCAAATTCTCTCCCCATACTGAGAATAAGAAAAGGAAGAAGAAAGAAAGAGATAAGAAAGAGCTAGAGAGGGGAAGAGAAGAAAGAAAGGAAGGAAGGAAAGAAGGAAGGAAGAGAAGGAAGGGAGAAAAGAAAGAAGGAAAGAAAGAAAGAAAGGAGGGAGGGAGAGAGAGAAAGGCTTTATTGGGTGCCTTGTAACCTAGAAAGGTGTCTGAGACTTGGTCTTAATAAATGAATATTTGTTGATTGAATGGATATTTAGAACCAGGTATCATGCTAGGAGTTTCCAGAAATAGTTTTTTCATTTACCCTTCACAACCCTGTGACACAGGAGTTATGAGCCACTTTTTACAAAAGTGTTAGTGACTAGGCCAAGGTCCACAGAAGATGGCTGGTAGCACATGGAGTTGAATGTGGTTTTGTGACTCCAAGTCCAGTGCTCTTTCTCCCGGCCCATGGCAGCGGTGCTCTCTGCCTGTGTTGGGTGGTCTCTGCCAGTGGGCGAGAGCTGTGTGAGCCAGGTACCGGGTAGCCTGGGTAGTGCCCCCATCCTCATACTCCTTGCCCTGACTCCTGCCCTTGCCCTTTTGGCCACAGCCAGATTCTGCTGATGTTAGCAGCATCGTAGAAGGGAGCTATGTAAGGACAAAAGTGGGAACTGCAAAGATATATACATTCCCTGGGCTTCAAGAGTAAGTCCAATGTGGTTTTTGTGATGGTGCTTCTGGCCCGCAGATGTTTGCTCTTCTGTTAAGTCACTGTCAGCTGAAGGCCGGGGCAGAAAGGAGGCAGACTTTGCCCTGCAGATGTTTGCTGTGCAGATTTTGGGGTGCAGACCTGCAGTTCATTCATCCATTCATTAACTCATTCATTTGTTCACTTATTCCTAAGCTCGTTAATTCACTCATTCCTTCAGGTATTCAATACACAGTTTGGGTAGGACA
Organism: Choloepus didactylus; assembly: GCF_015220235.1. Taxonomy (NCBI): domain Eukaryota; kingdom Metazoa; phylum Chordata; class Mammalia; order Pilosa; family Megalonychidae; genus Choloepus; species Choloepus didactylus. Next base: position 97,903,093 of record NC_051307.1, on the reverse strand, counting down.
TGAGCCAGGCACAGAGTGCAGAAATGAGTAAGACATGGCTCTATTTCCCAAAAACTCAGAAATGTATAGTAATAATGCCCAAAGTAACAATAACTAACCATATTCCCTTTAGAGTTTACAGAGTGCTTTCACATCTCTTATTCAATCTTCAGACTATACTGTACAGTTGGAATTGATTGCTAAATTCGTTTTACAGATAACAACTCTCAGAGAAGTTGTCCAAAGTCAATAAATGGTGGAATGTGAACTTGAACCCCAGTCTTTTTTTTTTTAATTCATTTTATTGAGATATAGTCACATACCATGCAGTCATACAAAACAAAGCGTACATTCAGTTGCTCACAGTACCATTACATAGTTGTGAATTCATCACCAAAATCAATCCCTGATACCTTCATTACCACACACACAAAAATAACAAGAATAATAATTAAAGTGAAAAAGAGCAATTAAAGTAAAAAAGAACGCTGGGTGCCTTTGTCTGTTTGTTTGTTTGTTTGTTTGTTTCCCCCATTTTTCTACTCATCCATCCATAAACTAGACAAAGGGGGGTGTGGTCCATATGTCTTCCCCAATCACATTGTCACCCTTCATAAGCTACATTTTTTTACAATTGTCTTCAAGATTCATGGGTTCTGGGTTGTAGTTTGATAGTTTCAGGTATTTACCGCTAGCTACTCCAATTCACTAGAACCTAAAAAGGGTTGTCTATATTGTACCTAAGAGTGCCCACCAGAGTGACCTCTCGGCTCCTTTTGGAATCTCTCTGCCACTGTAGCTTATTTCGTTTCCTTTCACATCCCCCTTTTGGTCAAGAAGATGTTCTCCGTCCCACGATGCCAGGTCTAGATTCCTCCCCGGGAGTCATATTCCACGTTGCCAGGGAGATTCACTCCCCTGGGTGTCTGATCCCATGTAGGAGGGAGGGCAGTGATTTCTCCTGCCAAGTTGGCTTAGCCAGAGAGACAGGGCCACATCTGAGCAACAAAGAGGCATTCGGGAGGGGGCTCTTAGGCACAATTATAGGGAGGCCAAGCCTCTCCTTTGCAGCAACAGTCTTCCCAAGGGCAAGTCCTGTGGTAGAGGGCTCAGCCCATCAAACCACCAGTCCCCTATGTCTGTGAGCACATAAGCAACCATCGAGGTTAAGGAGCCCAACACTCCTGCATTCTCCACCAGCTCCTCAAGGGAACCCCAGTCTTTTGATTCCAGGTTTCATGGCATTTTTAATAACTGCAGTATGGGGGAGCTTCTCTTGATTTGTCTATTTATGATGGATCAGCTCATTTTGGATGATGAGAAGCCGTCTGAACTAGCTCAATTTGACTCAGTTGAAGTAGTGGTATTTTACAGACCTCTTGAGGAAAGACTGCTTTGGCTATGTTCTTGAGAGTTCAAGAATGGGTTGAAAGGGTTCCACTATTTTGTACTAAATTAGTGATTTTCAATTATGGATGTACATTTGTTAGTTTTATGAAACACTGAGGCCTGAGCCTCTGGTTAATTGGCCTGAGATGGGGTCCAGGCATTGTAATTTTATCTGCATCCATTCTATGATACAGTGTTCCTTTGTCCTACGCAAAGACCTCAGTTTTGACCTGTCCTGCAGGTGTCCCCTGACTGGGATCATGGTGGGGACAGGATGTATATGATTCAGTGATTTGGGGGGCTTAGGGGATCTCAGCTCCTACCAGATCCCACTCAGCAGTGTTAGAATCCTCATGGACAGTTGGGTGGACCCTGGAAGTTCACATCTAATTGGCACTGATGTGGGAAGTAGGGTTAGTGACCAAGGTAAAGGCTGCCCTCAGAGACCTGGGAAAGTCCTGTAAACAGCAAAATATGATTTCACAGCGTACTGGATGTTATGACACATGACACTGTGCCCAGGAGAGGAGGCACAAGGATGAATAAGACATGCCCCCTCCCTTCTTGGAGCTCCCAGTCTGGAAGAGGAAGCACCCAATGGGATTGTTTCAGTAGAGTGGGGCATGGAGAAAGAGGGGACAGACTCTGCTGCAGAGGCCAAGGAAGGCTGCACTGCAGAGAGAGCTACCTGATTTGGTTTTGAAAGCTGGGTTGGAGTTTTCCAGGCTCAACTGTGGGAAAGGTTTGGCAAGAACAAAAGCAGGTGGTGCTGAGGAAGAACAAAGAAAACAGTGTGGCTGGAGGAGGAGCTGGGGAAAGAGGAGGCTGGAGCCAGGAGGCTACAGTTCTACGATTTAGCTAGAGACAAGGAAGAGGATTTCAAGCCAGGGAAGGATCTGATCTGTGGCTTGGGAGGATCATAAAAGCAGTGACGTGAAGGAAGCCTTGGGGTCGCTGTGATTCCAGTGAGCGGCAGAGATTGGAGGGAGGGAGACCAGTTAAAGCTGTAGCAGGGCCAGAACCAGGGCAGTGGCTGGGGGTGCTGGAGAGAAGGGGACAGAGGGGGATGCTCAAGCCAAGCCCATGGAGAGGAGGGAACAGGGTTCTTGATGATGAACGGAGTGACCAGCTACAGCTCCTGGAACTAACGGTCCTTAGACCCAGACTCCAACCTCCAATTCCCTCTTGCTGCCTCCCTAGAGAGTCATGTAAGAGGATGTTCCCCAATAACAAATTGCCCTGCAGGATTTTAGGTTCTAGCCCCTTGATTCCCTTTGGGGGGTTAATCTGCATTTGAACATTCTGCTGCAGATATTCCCATTAGGGTTTCTCTTGTTGACCAAAGGCTCTGGGCCCTGGGTTAAGAGTTATTTGGGATAAAAAGGTGAACCCTTTTAATTTGACTCTCTGAGTATCCTTTCAGAGATGGGGAGGAGAGACCCAAAAGCCCCAGTTATTTTGGTGATTAGATACAACAGGGGAAAAGTTTAAGACATCTGGGCGTATTTATAGCTCCAAAGCCATGACCGAAACACATGAGGATTTAAAGGAACTGAACCTTCCTCTTGGCTTTTGTTTAAATTTACTTACAGGTGCCTGGGAGGATCTAGTGATGACAGAAAGCCTCAGGTTCAGCCCTCCCTCATTCTCTGGGGATGTTCACCTGTCCCTCTAGCCAAATCCAAGGAGAAGGGGGCACGTATCAATCTTAAAAAGTTACAGTGGCAGTGTAGCCCAGGGCATCACTTTGCTTCTTCATCACTTTACCCACTTCATACCCAGTGGACACCAAAGTTGGGGTAGCAGTAACTTGTCAGAGGTCTCAAGCAGATTTTAGATTTTCAGCTAAGATTTAAATAAAATCCCATACCCCGACTTTCTGTAATATACAAATACATATCCTAACAAAGAACAAAAAGGGGGAGCAATGAATAGTTAGAGATTTGTCCTCAATATCCACTGCAAACTCAAACGAAAATTGATTTCCTTTCATCCCAGAGGCCTCTCTATTTTGTAGTTTCTGGCAAAATTCAGATGTCACTGGAATCCTTCAGAGTGGTTGACTTTCTAATGCAAATAGCAGAGAAAAATGCCCTTTTCTAAAAGTTACAACCAGTATAAGACATATATCTTATTCTACACCTACTAGGAAAAAAATAAGTAAATAAAGGAAGACAAGGTTCTTCTCTTTTAACAAAATGCCCTGGGCTACTCTTTAACTAGAATATTCCTCACTATGCAAGTCCTGTCTCTCTGAAAGTCACAGAGGACAGGAAGCCACTCTCTGGCCTGTGCTGCCATTTTTCTAAGAAATGCTGCTTTGCAAAAAGCATTTTGAACAAATTGTGCCATTTGAGAGAAGGCAAGATTAGAACAGAAGCTGTCAAGCTTTAATTTCTCTGCTAATTAATGGTTGATCATCTATCCTTTTATGATTCTTGACCCCAGAAGGAAAATTTATTAGTAGTTTTAGATTTTGCACAGTCGTGCCAAATGAGGCATGTAATGTACTAATTTAGTGCCTCGTTAGCATAAGCGGGGCCTCCCCAGTCTGTTCCATTCCCCACGGAAGGGTTTTCTCCAGAGCTGTGGGGAATTCACCCATTAATCAGCATCGATTATCCAACTCTAGGCGATAAGGAAGACGGGGGCTTGCCCCACCCGTCCCAGTGGGTCCAAGCATTGGGCTTGTCTTTCATTTTAGGAAGAACATTTAAACCCCAAGTTTCAAGGCTTTTCTCAACAGTCTCCCCCAAAGACCCCATTTTACAGAAAATTCAGTCTGGGCAGCTATTTGTCAGTACTCTATCCCAACCCTCAAACCGGAAAAAAAAAAAAAAAAAATCTCAACCCTAGAGGAGATTTCCAGCTGACTTGAGGGACGCTTGGTGTTCTAGTTGATGGAGGTTGTATTTGACACAAGCATTTACCCTAGATGTTTATCTTGTTTGAGTGCCCAGTTTGGCTGGGTACGCGTTTAAAGCTGAGAGGCAGGCCCCAAGTCTATGTAATTCCAAGTCCTGGTTTTAGAGGAGCCAATAAGATATAGAGAAGCTTGCTGGGAGCAGGGGCTCTGCTCTGTCTTTGCCAACTCCTTCTGGGAATCAAAGAAAGACACTTGTTCTTTTCGGATCTCTGTTTTCCCATCTGTTAAGGGATCTGTAAATCATCATCCCAAAGATCCCTTTCAGTTTTGATATCCTAACATAACCATGTCTGGGATGCCAGCGGCAGACTGGGTGACTTAGCTGAAGCAAGGGGGTCAAAATTAGGTAGATGAGGTTTGAAAATATCAGAAATCTTTAGAAAGTTCAGATCTTTTGGCAGAGCAATTCTATTTCTAGGAACATAACCCAAGGAGATAATTAGACAAATGCATGAAAATAAGGGTATTCATGAGATCATAAGGGATTTAACCAATGAAATAGAGTATATCTTTGTGGTGGGATACAATGAAAGCATTAAAAATCACCATTTAAAAAACAAGCGAAATACTTTGAAATCATTAAAATAAAGAATATGATAGGCATACAAAGATGCTCATAGTATTTTGTTATGAAAAAGTCCTGGGCTTTCAAACAAGACCTCTTCCCAGATATTAGTTTGGCAAAAATAAATACATTTATATGTTTAGAAAAAGATCTGGAAGGATCTATATCAAAATGTTAATAGATATCCTTGAGTGGTTAGGATCCTAGGGGATTTTTCTTTCCTAATTTATACTTTTCTATATTTCTAATTTTTACTTACAGTGAATGTGGATCACTCTTAGAATCAGAAAAAACTTATAGATATTGTTTAAAAGGAACAAACTTTTGGCCCTGAATATATGTATCCTTTTCACCTCTCAGTTTTCCCATATACCAAACGGCAACTTTATTGTCAGGAAATCAATGATTAATTGACTTGAGATTCTTAATGAAAATTTAGAAGATCAAAACAGTTTGATATATACCCAACTGTGAGAGACTTAATTAAAAGGAGACAAAATGTGTAAAGGTCTTTAAATGAGGAGACCTACTTGCCTAGCATGTGTCATTATCACAATTCCAGTGTGTCAGCCTTGGACCAAGACCGTTGCACAGACAGAGAACCCCACAGAGAAGAAACTTGCTTCAGGTCTGAGAGCTGGTTCCAGCAAAGCCAGGACTAGAGCTCTGTCCCCTGGCTCCCATCTCTGTGTTAATCCTGCAAGGACACCCGCCCTCTCCAGGCGTCAGTGGAGGATGCAGTGGGTTGAGACTCTGGGTATCAATTCTGAGAGCCAGCGCTGATTTCTTCTCAGTGGAGGTCCCGGGCTCTGGCCTGGGGTCCCCAGGAGACTGAAATGGCGCCACTCCTGCCGGTCCTGAGGGTCGGAGTGGGCGCGAAAGGAGCTGGAGAACCCACGGCACAGCTGCTTCCTGAGCACCAGGATCTGTGCCAGGCTCTCTTCTGAGAAGGAAAGAAGGGGTGAAGAGTTTGTTCATTTTCTTTGAAGTACATAGCTCTTCTGAGCGAACTTGCCATAAGGAAGGGTAGCAGAGATCGGAAAAGTCAAAATATTGGATCATCTGTTTATCACTTATATTTTACTTGGAAATTTGATCCAGTGTAACTCAGCCACTATTCTCTGAGGACAACCTGCTGCTGGGAACAGTGCTGGCTCCGGAGGTGGGGGAAGGGAGTGAGAAGAGGGATGGAGGGAGGAAGAAGGCGCTGACCCTGCCCTCAAGGAGCTCAGAATCCAAGAGAAGGAATAATAAATGTGAGCAAGAAGCTGTAAAATGAAGCAAACTACAAGAACCCAAAGGGGTATAAACCAAATTCAGTATTGGGAGGCTCAACGGGTTTCTGTTGAGTTTGGAGGAAAGAAGTCATTGAAGGCTTCCAGGAGAAGGTGACATTTGAGATAGGCCTTAGGAAAACAGAAAGGATTTCTGGGGGGTAGAGGAAAGGATTTGAGGTTGAAGAAGCAGGAGTGACAGCATGGCCAGTGCAGATGCTGAAGAGCCTGGGTTCGGCCAGAAGCAGGGAGAAGACCAAGGTGAGTGGAGTTCAGCATCTGCGAATACATGTGAGAGAGAGAGTCGGGAGGGAAGTCAGGGTCATGCCTTGAAGGACTCGAAGGCCCAATAAAGGGGTTTGGACTTATCCTATAGGCAAAAAGAAGATGTTGCCTGTGGGTTTTAGCTGAGCTGTGTTTTAGGAAGATTTCCCCACCTTGTGCCAGCATGATGAAGGGAAAAAGACTGGAGCCAGAGGCAGCAGTTTTAGGGAAAGGAAATAATCAAGAAGACAGGATCCCAATGCCCCTCCCTGTTCCAGGTGTTAGGAGCATAACCAAGCCCTACAATTATGGCTGCTCTTATGACTCTCATAATTTGCAGAGAAACTTCAGATCTGGTTGTTCCAGCAGCATTAGCCCCTCTGGGGGCGGATGGGAAGCTTGTCCCCTCCCTGCCACTGCTCCAGGAGAAGCTCTGCTCCCACCTTAGAGCCATGACCCCAGGGTGGTTCTGCATATTGGACTGTAAAGCCACATTTTCCAAGTAAGGGATGGCTCTGGAAATAATAAATCTCTCAAGATTTATGGGTCAGGAAATTCCTTCTGGAGAGTAAATTGAGAAGAGGTGAGGCAGAAGTGGGGTAGGGCAGGGGAGCAGCTGCCCAGGATCCTCCTGGCACAAATACTGGGTTTGGCAGGGGTTGGGCTGAGGTCAAGAAGGATTTTAAAGGTAATCTAATAAGATTTCTCTTTTGCCCTTCCCCTCATCGAACCCAGGGTTCCCTCTGCAAAATAATGAGGATGAACATAGATGTTCTCTATTATCCCTGGGCATTTGATGCTTGTAGGACAACCAGTGCTCTCACTGTGGGCTCTGATCAGGCTTGTGTGCCTCACTTTCCCCAACTGAAAACACAATCAACTGAGTCTCACCATCACCCGTGTTCCAGCTGAGGATAATGAGAGGACGTCTGGAAACTTCACTTGGAGGGGTACAGCTGGGTTTGATTATCTTCTCATTTACTGTCTTTTCACTCTGGAGTCAGGCCTGCATACACACCCTAAGGAGCAATAACAGAAGCATGCAGTACATCCGAACACACCCTCCACAATTCCCACAACCCAGCATGTGGTCCCCCATGCACAAATCCGTGGACATAAAACTGGGCACACGCACAGGCATGCACACACATGCACCATTCATTAAACAGCGAATTCCCTTCACGGTCAGAGATCCGAGACCAGCTCTGTCGCTGTCGCTGGTAAATTCCTGCACATCTCCTGCCTCCCATTCCAGGTTGGCTGCTCGTGTTCCCCAGCAGATGGCGCCCTGAGCTCTCGGACCAGCTGGTTCCTCAGCCCTGAGCCCCTGGCCCTCCCCGCCCCCACCCTTGGAATGGGATAATTTGGGAGTCATCTGCGGGAGGGCTGCCAAGGCCTTAAATTTACTACTTGGAACTTGGATAATTTTCCCCAGACGGTGCACTGGAGGGGAAGAAAGAAAGGGAGGGGATGCAGAGCCCCCTGAGGGGTGGGAGGGAGGGATCTGGTCAGGGCCAGGACAGCTCCAGCTCTGGCGGCCAGAGAAGGCCTCACTGCAAGGCCCCACCCAAAGGGGCGTCCGAGGCAAGGGCGGTTCACGCCCTGGAAGCGGAAATGCTCTCACTTGTGTGAAAACCCAGGAGAACAAAAGGATTCCACAGACAAAAAATAAGGTCAATAAGAACTCCACAAATCATTAAATCTTTTAATGCACAAATCAGTTTCACTCTATGAAACTGTCCCCGACCTCCACTCCTTGTGTCAGAATTCATCACCAGCTCCCTCCGTGGGTCTCCATGCAGCATTTACCACAGTTCGCCCAGGGCGGGGAGTTGCTCGCATGGAGTGGGTATCACCCCACTTGCTTCCAGGGCCGGGACCAAGCCCCGTTCATCTTAGAACCCTCGGGGACCCAGAGCAGTCCCTGCTCAGAAGCACTAGGAGACCAAGCTCCATTAGAGACGTTCACTCTGAGAGAACACTCCCTTCTCTCATGGTCATGGCGGGAATCGGGAGGAAATTTCCGCCAGCTGCAATTGTGAGGTCCAAGGAGAAAATCCCTCTTAGGCTGGTCACAGGACTCACGTCCTTTTCTCCTGGGGAAGGTAAGAGGCGCACCCAGAGACAGACACACACTTCGCCGCCCCAGGAGCAGGGGAGGCAGGGAATGTAAAAAATGCGGTGGTGCCAGCCGCAGAGAGGTCTGGAAATGCCTTCTTAATTGAGCCTTTCTGGCAGCCGCCCACCATCCAGCCTGGGTGGAGGAGGGACGGGAACAGAGAGGAGCATGGCGGGTGGACGGGCCCAGGAGATGGCATCTGAGATGGGCCCAGAGGGCTTTGATCCTGCCTCCTTTGTAAGAAATTCACAAGCAGTGGAAGACAGGGCCTTCAGTTTCTTCCTATAAAGTATTGTTGTTTCAACAATGCTCATTGGACAGCTTTGTTCTATCCTTGATCAGTTCTAACTGTTAGAAAGCCTTTCCCAAAAGGAGCCCTAATCCATTCTCCTTTCATTCACTGGGACTAGCCAGAACAAATGCACTTCCTTTTCATAGGGAAGTGGTTCAGAAACATCTGCAGGATGACTGCAAGTGCTCAGCATCATGTACATTGTTTCCTTTGATCCTCAAAAGACAACCCCATGTTGCAGGTGAGGAAAGGGTGATTGGAGAGGACCATAGCTTGCCCAAGACACATCCAGTACGTGGTGGAGCCTGTGTTCTGCTTGGGCTCTCATTTAGCCTATCTTCCTGCTTCCTTCCACATGGCCCAAGGCAGGGTCCTGGCTCCACAAGCCTTCTGTCCCCAGGTGACACACCCATGTTTTCAACTCTCCCTCACAGCACATGCATTCCTGTGAGGTCCATCCTGGCTGGCCTCTGGTGCTGTCCTCTGGTTGGTTTGCATCCCTCCCTCTACAGTGAGAGTCCTATACGGGAACAGGAGAGTTTTTGTGGCTTTGGCTTGAGGAAGCGTTACATGCTAGCTAGCAACCAACGCACTTCGTCTTTTGCTTGAAACAAATAAAATGGACATACACTGGCTTTGGCCCCTGGGAGGGCTCTCAGCAGCAGAAGGAGCCCAGTCTGGCAAAAATAAATAAATAAATAAATAAATTATACATATATATCACAACCATCAGCCAGGCTGGCTGAGACAGGTTTTTAAAGAACAGTGTCCCCTTTATCCTACATACTTTCCTACTCCCAGACCTCGGCACCACTGAACATGCCATTTGGAATAAGTTGCATTACATTTTTTGTTTGCTTGTTTTTTTGAATATATTTACAATATACATAGTAATTTGTTTTCAAAATGCATGTTCTTTTAATTTGAGAAAGTTATATAACATGGGACAGGAGTTTAATGTAGAGCCTCTATAGTAATGTTTAAGGAAAAATAGAACTGCTTTTGGGATAAGGAATCCTAGAAGGAATATGAATGGGCATGATGATCCGAACTTGCAAGGGAAATGTGAAGCACCTTAGTCCATGTTGCACTGTCAATACAGCATGTTAAAGGGCTGCTATGTGAGACAGCAACCTGGGTGCGGTGTGGTAAAAACTGAACATGAGAGATATAAAAATTACAGTATATGTGCTTGTATAGTGCATTAATCTTAAAGAAGCTCAACATCTCACTCTCATTTTTTTTTTTATTTAAAATTTTCTTTTTTGTATGTGATTAAATAATACATTCTCATGGTCTAAAATTCAAAAAGTTCTAAAAGGAATAAGTGGAAATTCTTTCCCCTTACTTCCACTGCCCCTTATCCCTCTCCTGGTAACCAATGATACGTGCTCCTGGTGCATCCATTCTGATATAATCATTCTGCATATATAAGTAAATATGTATATGTGTATCCATATTCTTTTCTCCCACTTCCCCCTTTTTTTTTAAATATAAAGTTGGTATATTATGCCCACTGTTTCACACTTTGATAGTTTTTATTGAACATGTATATGTTTTAGTTAATGGGCTGGCACTTAAATTTACCCCATTCTGCATCCTTACACCAGTGATCCAAACCTGAACCCTCTCCTGTGCACCTGGTATAAAACGTTATACAGATGAAGCTGGCAATGTTTATTAAGCAAACAATCCCCTAATAAATATTAAGAGTTCACTTCAGATAAATTCTTGTTTGTATTTTCTACGCATTTTTACCAGGAATTCCAGAGATTTGTACCAATCTTTGGGGGATGCAACCTTAACTTTAAGGAAAGTAATCATCCAGAGACCTGAACTGACTTTGCTCTGGAGAAGCTAAGAGAGGACAAACACCCCAAGAGCAACTAAGAGTGACATTTTTGAGGAACTGCAGCCTAGAGAGGAACGTCCTGGGGGAAAGCCATTTTGAAATCAGAACTTTGGAACAGACACCAGCCACGTGCCTTCCCAGCTAACAGAGGTTTTCCGGACACCATTGGCCATCCTCCAGTGAAGGTACCCGATTGCTGATGTGTTACCTTGGACATTTTATGGCCTTAAGACTGTAACAATGGGACCAAATTAACCCCCTTTTATAAAAGCCAATCCATTTCTGGTGTTTTGCATTCTGGCAGCATTAGCAAACTAGAACAGATTTTGGTACCGGAGAAGTGGAGTGCTGCTGAGTTTGCAAATACCAAACATGTTGGAATGGCTTTTTAAATGGATAATAGGAAGATTCTGGAAGAATTGTCAGGAGCTTGATAGAAAAAGCCTAAACTGCTTTGAAGAGACTGTGAAAATATGGACTCTAAAGATACTTCTGATGAGGACTTGAGCAGCAATGATGAATGTGTTGCTGCAAACTGGAAGGAAGGCGATCCTTGTTTTAAAGTGGCAGAGAATTTGGCAAAATTGAGTCCTGGTGTTGGATGGAAGGCAGAATTTGAAAGCGACGACCTGGAATATTTAGCTGATGAAATCTCCAAGGAAAATATAGAAGTAACCTGGCTTTTACTTGCGGCTTAAGTAAAATGTGAGAGGACAGAGATAAGCTGATAAATGAACTCCTGGTTTCAAAGAAACCAGAAATTGACAGAATGAAAAACTCTAGGCTTCCAGGGGGTGAAACCCAAGAAGCTACAGCCCAACGTGAGGATGTAACCAAACATGGAACCCAGCCACCATTTCAGTACAAGCCAAGATTGGAAAAGGAGTTAATCGGAAAGGATTTGTAGAAAGTTCTATTGTCTGAGAGCTTTGACCCCTGTGTGCTTCATGCGAAGCCAACAGAATTTTTGCAAGCTCTTTACAGACAGAGCTGCTACCGGTCGGGACTGGAGGAAAAAGACAAGGAACAATTTGAAGGAAAAATTTCTTCAAAGACAGAGCCATGGAGGTTGAGGTCTGGAGTCAAGAGGCCTTGGTCTGGGAGAGCGGAGTGGCCCACACGCATGGAAAGGGTGAGTTTGCCCCAGAGGTAGAGGGTGGGCCTTCCACCTCGATGCTCTAGAAGAGTTTTGCCACCCCAGGCCCCAAAGAGGGTGGAGCACATTCCCAGGGAATTGGGGAGAGCCTGGCTGCCACCCCACTGTTCTGACGGGGTTGAGTGTGTGCCCCAGAGATGGAAGGGAATCCGGGTGCTGCCCCAATGTTTGAGGAGGGTGGGGGCGAGAAGGTGGTCTCCCCAATGTGTGGATATGTTGGAGAACTCACCCCAGTGTTTGGAGAGGAGAGGGCTGCCAAAAAGGCCCTCAGGAAGGGTTAGACTCCTGCTCGCTCAAGCCCCAAGGATGCAACCTCATTCTGTTAATGACTCTCAGACTTTGAAATCTAATGGAGTTTGTCCTGCGGGTTTTAGGAACTGTTTTGGTCCTGTTAACCCTGTTTTTCTTACTCTTTCTCCTTATGGCAGTGGGAATGTTTATCCTATGAATGTCCCTCCTTTGTATATTGGAAGCACATAACTTGTTCTAAGTTCACAGATCCACAGCTAAAGGAAAATTATGCCTTAGGACTGACCACGCCTATAATTGATTTTGATGGGATCTTGTACTTATCTATTGTTACTGAAATGATTTAAGTTTCTGTGATATTGTTTTGGGATGAATGTATCTTGTATATGGAAAGATAATGTCATTTTGGGGTCCAGGGTGTAGAATGTGCCGGTTTGAATGTATTATGTCCCCCAAAACGCGATTATCTTTGATGTAATCTTGTGTGGGCAGACGTATCAGTGTTGGTTAGATTGTAATTCTTCGAGTGTTTCTGTGGAGATGCACCCCACCCAACTGTGGGTGATGACTCTGAATGGATAATTTCCATGTAGGTGTTACCCCACCCATTCAGGGTGGGTCTAAATTAAATCACTGGAGCCGTATAAATGAGCTGACAAAAGAAGGAACTCAGTACAGCCGAGAGTGACCTTTTGAAGAGGAGCTAAGCCAAGAGGGACACTTTGAAGAATGCACAGAAGCTGAGAGAGTAGCTGCAGATGAGAGACAGTTGAAGATGGCCGTCAAAAGCAGACTCTTGCTCTGGAGAAGCTAAGAGAGGACAAACACCCCAAGAGAACTAAGAGTGACATTTTTGAGGAACTGCAGCCTAGAGAGGAACGTCCTGGGAGAAAGCCATTTTGAAACCAGAATTTTAGAACAGACGCCAGCCACGTGACTTCCCAGCTAACAGAGGTTTTCCGGACACCATTGGCCAACCTCCAGTAACCCGATTGCTGATGTGTTACCTTGGACACTTTATGGCCTTAAAACTGTAACAATGGGACCAAATTAACCCCCTTTTATAAAAGCCAATCCATTTCTGGTGTTTTGCATTCTGGCAGCATTAGCAAACTAGAACAGACATATTCAAATCAAGTTTCTGCCCCATTTCAGCTACTCTTTGTGCTTTGGAGGCATTAGGGTTGAGAAAAGAGAGACTTAACGCAGTTTCTGAATAATAGTTTCAATATACACAGACATGCTAAGAAGGAGTCTTACTCTCAGTAAGACGCAGTCATGGACTCAAATTCTTCCTTTTACCTTGAACTGAAGATGGAACATGCATGAAACCATTTTCTTTACCTTTCTTGTAGCTTCCCAGGCTGCAAAGCAGTGATAATTCAACTTGCTATTAGGGTTTATGTACTCCAAGATATTAAAGATTTAACATTAAACAGCACAAAAATATTAAAAAAAAAAATACCAACTAGCAAAGTGCTAAAAATGACTCTCCGTCTTTGCCTAAGCATATTATGAGAAATGGAAAAGCTGGTCTCTGGGGGGTCGTCTGCTGAGCCTCGGAGTCCAGGAACCTTCCATGATATATGTGCAATAACTGAGTTATACTGGAGAAAAGATCTAAAACAGACATAGTTTCAGAGCGTCTGTGATAAATGGTTTTTAACAAATTGAGGCTGATTATTTCTCTCCCTCACATTCCCATAGAGGTGGTCCCTGCTTTTAAACATGATTCATTCCTGGAAACTCTATCCTAGAGGGAAATCCACTCTGGTAATACGGTTAAGGGTCTCTCTATTCAGACACATTCAGTCTCATTAGAGAAATGAATGGTTAGAAGTGATGGGAAGGAGGAATAGGTATTTTTAGGCCATGTCAACCAAGGGTTGGCAAAAACTGGAGCCTGCTCAAAATAATTCTGTAGTGAAAGAATGCAGAATAACATAAGAATGCAGAATAACATAAGAATGCACAATAACAGTTGGAGTTATTGTGTTACGTAGATGGCCACTGAAGATTTTTTCCCAAAAGTAGTGACTAAGATACATAGTCAAGAGTTGAAGTATCCCCAGGAGATTTAGAAAATGGTTCCCCAAATAGAGTTAGCTTTCTCCTTTCACGTGGGTTTTTGTTCTACCACCATACACCTTGGTCTAGTGTAAGCGACAGCTACCATTACAGACGACCATCCTGTGCCACAGTCTCCTTCAGAGAGAAGTGGTCTAACAACAATCCAAGGATGAATAAAGCATCACGTCAGGAAAGCCCCTGTTGATCTCTTCAAGAAGAAGAAACTCACATGTATCAAATCTTGCTGAGCCAGGGTGAGCCTCCTCTCCAAGCTGGACGGACCAGGAGAATTTGGAATCAGAAACCAGCTAATTAAGAAGACATCTGAGGGGAATAGAATCATGAGAAGGCACCACATTTAATCTGATCTTTTCTACAGGGGGGAGAATCTTCATTTAACTGAGAAGTCTTAAAATAATGGGCTATTTTGCTCAAAGCCTTCTTTATCTTAGTTCCTCCTCTCTGGGTCCAAAAACATCCAACTTTTCCAAACCTGGAGAATCCCAAGTGTGGACTCTGCCTATCCACTTCATTCCTGCTCAGAGACAAGTCAGTTCTTGCTTTTGTCATTTCTTCCATAAAACGTCCCCAAACCAATAAGTGATCACCAACACACTAATATTCTGACTCTTTACAATTTTTCTAGAGCTAAAAGCAAGTAGGTATTTATCCTGCCTTCCAAGTTTTCACAGGCAAATATGTTACCACATATTTTGCCACTGCATAACACATAATTCCGCTTTTCTCAGCCTCATTCATCTGTTTCTTCAACCTTTGCCACTGAACTGTTAAAGCAATGCCACATATTTTGTTACTGCTTTTGCAGAATCCAAATTACTTCAAATTACAAGGTTTTGTATTACCACCTGATGGTGATTAAAAAAAAAAATCATGTGTATAATGATGATAGCACAATGGAGCTCCATTCTTATAAAATATTTTGAGGCATATGTTCCTCTTACATGTGGCAATTCACAGCCCTGAGTTCATACTATCTTGCTATTCTTTCATCACAGAGCCAAAATATTGCTTTCATTCAGGTACATTAAGGGGGAAAAGAATGTGGGAAAAAATGCTGCTTGTTTCTAAGAAGCCTTGGGTCAGCAATGGTATACATTTATATCCTATCATCATCCATTGGATACAATTCAGTCATATGGAACACTTACTTGTGGAAAAAAAAAAAAAAAAAACTGGTAAATAGGATCTAGCTAAGAACTCAGGTATGGTAGTCAGCTCTTAAAAAATGCCTCCCAATGGTGCCTGCATCCTGACATTTCACCCTATGTAATAAAAAATTAAAAAAAAATTTAGCAACAAGGCCAAGTCAGTGTGGTCTGTATCCCATTTCTACCATTTTATATATCAAATTTAAACATTTAACAGTTCGCTCTTCAAGCTGGTGGTTTGCTTTGACTCCCAGCAGAACAAACTATGGAGAGAAAGCAATGAACTCTTCTACTGGAGTGAGAGGCACATCCAAACGTGGGCTGGGGCTCTCCCTCGTGGGGAGTGAAGTGGAGGAGGCGCAACCAGAACAAGCCCATCCCAGCCTGCCTGGAAGGAGTTCACTAGTCCCAGAACTGGCTGCAAGCACTAGGCGCTGTGTCTGAAGTTGGGCTGGGATCCTTACAGTTAAGCTGGTGTAGTTCTCTCTAGGGAAAGTACCAGAAAGGCCAGGTTCAGGATTCATTTGCCTGGTACCAATTGCAGATGGGAGTGATCAGGCAGACCCCATCTCTCCCCACCAACGTGGCAAGAGTCTGGTTCTATGTGGGGAGGTAAGGAGTTCTCTCGGATCATGTGAGCATGCCTGAATGAGGCAGCACACAAGACTGCTGTGCAGGCAGAAGGAGGGAGTCTAGTGTCCACGACAGAAAATTACAGAGCTACATACCCATTTGATCCTTCTCTCAACCTGCATGGACTGTGCGACAGTCTATTGTTGACCCAATGTCCACTCCCTGCTTCTTCCTTAGTAACAGACCCTGATTTTATTCGGGGTGGCAGTGAGTCCAGATAAATGACCACATTCCCAGCCATCCTTGCAGCTGCAGTGGCCAGTTAGATGCAAGCAGATGTCATTAGGTGTGTCTTCAGGGGGCTGACCTTCCCCTTCTCCCTGTTTGGATTGCAGATGTGATGACTGGAACGTAAGGGGTCGTTGTGGCCCACAAAGTGACCTTGAGGTTGGATGTCATGCTCTGGGGATGACAGAGGAAAAAGCTAGAAGGAGACCGAGTTCCCGGTGATTTTTTGGAGCTCCTCCTCATCAGCTTATCTGCAGACATCTTTCAGATGTGAGAATAAACCCCCAATTTGACAAAACCACTGTAATTGGGACTCTTCTATTAGCCAAACAGAATTCCTAACTGATACAGGCTGCCTTGGAAAGTAGTGATCTCCTAGTCACTGGAGATATGTAAGCATCAGCTGTGGGGGTTGGTGGGGCCAGGGACTGCTGAGGTGAAGGAAGAGCAGGATATTGAATTAGAAGTCATTGGTAGTAGATTTGGTGACCCGTGGTGTACTGTGCAGACACCACAGGCACTCTGTGAGGTGTCCAAGCCCTGGTTGCTGTAGCCATCCGTTAAACAGTTTAGTCTGAGCCTTAAAACAACAGGCTTAAAACAAAGGGAAATTCACCACAAATTAGGAGCCAATTTAAACCGTCTGCCTCTTAAACTGGAGGCCCTGCAGTAGAAGCATCCTTGGAGAGCTGAGGCTGCTCCAGCTTCAACGTGGTGGCCTTTGGGACTATAGGGGGCAGTAAGGAACCACGGGAGCTCTGTCTCCTCTCAGCTCTCCAGCAATCCCAGGACAAGGAAGGAGGAAGGAAAGGGTGGGGCTGGAGGCTGGGGTCTGGGGCAAGAGGCTAGGTTAGGGTGGAAACTAAAACCTCTCCCCTTCCCCATTCTCCTTAAATATCTAAAAATGCAGGGCATCTGGTTTTAAGCTTTAGAAGAAAACACACCCTTCACCCCTCTGCTGATGGCAATAAGAGCTTTCCATTTCTGTCCCTGAAACTTAGACTAGGAAGGGGCCTTGGAGACCAGCCAGTGCTCACCACTCATTTAGCAGATGAGGAAACTGGAGGCCCGGGAAGGGGAGTGGCTAGTCCAGAGCCATGCAGGGCGTTAGCAGCAGCACTGGGAGAAGAATCTGGGCCTTCTGATTTCCAGTCTAGTGTTCTTTCCTCCACACCCACCACCTTGGCCACATTTGTTTTCTTTTCTGGCCCTTGGGGGACTCTGGCTGGGCTGGGGGTCTGATGTTAACTGGAATCTGTTCAGTTTCACCTCTCATTGCTCCTGCCAGCTCGCCAGCTCTGGCTGATAGAGGCAATTAGAACCAGGCATCCCATAAGGACATTCCAGGGAGATCTCTTAAAATTCCACAGCAGCTGGGGACTTGCCTTTCCCCCACCCCGCAGGGATCATCTGGCGTGTAAATACTCAGTTGTGTAACTCACAGGTAGGGGGACAGAAGCTCACACATGTACCATCTCTTTTTCTCAATACAAACTCACCCATAAAGACAGAAAAACAGAAGAGAGAAGTTAGGAATTTCCAGGCTACCCTGGGGAACATCTAATGTCTTGCTTCCGAGCGATGAGCACTGCATTTACATGCAGCATGGGTAGTGGTAGGGTGACTTTCCTGTTTTACTTCCTCCCCCTACAGATTACTGCTCCTTGCCCACTGGCTTCTGCAGGACAGCCTAGCTGATACAATCACAGGATGCTGGCTAAAATGTGTCGCCTCAGTTTATCTGTGAAAAAACTGAGATTTCAAAGGACAAAATGCAGAGCCAGAAGCTCCAACCCAAGATGACTGACCTTATGTAGCACCCGAAACCAAAGGGCACTTCTGGGAAGAAAACTGGATCCTGACTTGATGTGAGCCCTTTCTGTTTCTCAGGGCTACTCTTTCACAGTTATCATGAGTAATCCTTCCTTGACCGACAATATGCTACTGTTACACTGACCTGTGTTTGAGTAGACCCAGCGGGCCTTTTGTGAGAAGGCAGTGGGAAATGGCAGAAGGCATTGGGTAGACCGGGGGGGTGGGGGGGGGGGTGGGAGGAGACTGCAGACCATCTTTAACCTGAAGGTCATGCAGGAGCACCTAGCCCAACTGTGATTTATAGAAGGGTAGAAGGCAGTAAAAGGGGCATCCAGACTGAGACATCCACATACTCAATTGGTTGCAGAGCTTGGGCTAGAACCCATGTCCTCTGTTTCCTAGCCTAGGGTGTTTTCAATGCAACCACCACTCCCACCTCCTCCCTTTGAGGCTGGATATTTGCTTGGTAAGCCCATAAGAATGAGCATGAAACAATGTAAAAAATTCAAAATAGTTCATGATTACTATTATTTTTATTAGACATGCCAAGTAATTCTGACTGTCTTTTAAAAATATGTCCTGGGTGTTTTGGTTAATTGATGAGTAATCATAATCCAGGTATTACATAATTTTGCATTACCAATTGACTTTCCGTCTCTGTGTTATCCATTTTGCTGGTGATCTCTATTTGCTGACTTTCCTTAGAGCTTCACCTCTATTTTTGAGATACATCATTTCTCAAACATTCAGGGAGAGAAGAGTGAACTCACCAGTCCATTTGGCTGGTGATTTTTGGGCCCTGTGTTTGGAAGTAGGAGTGCATTCATTCATTCATTCATTCAAAGCCAAATTCTTGCTGCTGTCAGGAATTGTCAAGGTGTTGAGGGGGTGAAGGGAGTAGAGGGATATACACTTGGTCTTGAGGAATTCAAACTTTGGTATTCAGGTTCAAACACAGAACATGTCCACAATTAGCTCTAATATAGAAAATAAGCCCTATAAGACAAGGACAGATAAGTATGTTCAGAGGAGAGGACATCAGTTCTGTTGAAAGTTGGGGGAGACAGGGGTGCAATTAGGGAAGAGTTCCTGGAGGAGATAACATTAAAATTGTACCCAGAAGGATAGGTAGGCTTCAGAAGCTCAGAGACTATGGGACAGTGTATTCCAGGTGGGGGAAGGCAAGCAGGAAGGAAAGCATTGATTTGTCGGGTAATCAGGAGTGGATTAGTTTGGCTGGCTAGGCTGGTCAGTTGGGGTCAGTCCTTGGAAAGTCACTGATGTCAGGTGGAGGAGTTTAGCCTGCAGGCCTGAGGAAGCTGTCATGGCTTTCTGAGTGGACAAGTGATGTAAGCTGGCAGCAGTGTGTACAGGGAGGTATACACATGGCCAGCATCACCCCACCTGGCATTTCTCTGTTCCACCATCATACAGGGCCCTGCTGACTTGTTACCCCTACCCCAAATCAAAGCCACAGCCCCAAGAGAGACCTGTGAAGCCCTGTGTTTGAATGGGCGCAAACTCATGGTGACCGCCTGGCCAGAATTCAAACCTCATGCCCTGCTGAAGGGAACTCTCTTTTTCTGTAAAATCAAAGAGGTTTGTAGAGACTTCTGAGGTTATCACATCTAATATCTATTTGATGCTTAAATGTCCTTCAGTGCTTCTCTGCTAGTGGTTAGCTGTCTCCTGCTTAAATGTCTCCAGTAATCAAGAAGGAAGCCCACACTTCCAGAGGAAGCCCACACTCAGGACAGTCTTAGACTCACTAATAGAATAGGATGGAGCCTGAGTCCACATTTCTGCTTCACTCTCACCTCTTAGCACTGGAGCAAGACATCTGTGTGTTGAATGACATTGAAAGGGAGAGAGCCCCTCACCCCAGGGCACATGAGACTCCCAGAAGTTCCCTGGACTAAGAACCTGGTATCAATAATGACACTTTCCTGAGCAATACTTTGCAGGTTGCAAAGCACTTTTGCAGCCTTTACTCTTCTACATAACATTCCTGTGAACAACTTTGGCATTTCTACTTTACATGTCAGGAAATAGAGTTCTAGTGAGGACTTGCCCCAGGTTGAACAGTGAGACAAGGCCAAAGCCAGCATCCTGGTTCCAGTTCTCTTGACTCCAAATCCTGACTTTCCTCAGCATCACCCTGACAAAGGAGGAGAGGATCTGCCCCAAACACTGGCCTTGGGATGATGTTTCTCTTCATTAAAAAATGCACCATGGCATAAAATTAGTGTGATCCAAGGTGTGTGTGTGTGTGTGTGTGTGTGTGTGTGTGTGTGCATGCACAGATGCCCATGTGGATACATTGTATTAAGCCGAAATACTTGGTAAACAGATTTTCTCTTTCTGTTTCTCTTCCAGAATTATCTCCATGGCCCTTGTCTCAGGAAAGTCAGCCTCAAAGCTACAGAGCTATGGAATCATGCACTCTTCCCTAGTGCTTTGATCAACAACCATGATTGTTGGGCTGTTGGGCCACAGAGCCAATAGGGGCAGTATAGCTAAGGCCTCCCCATTGATAAGAGGACTACAGCTAAGAGGCCATTGTCCTGGTGGATCCTTTGCCAGTCTATCCTGAGAGAGAAAGGAATGCTTTCAGTCACCCACCTCCATCATGAGTCACCAAAAGAAAGCATCTATCGCCACAGCCTTTTGTGTTCTCTGTCATAAACTTGTATACAGGGGTTTAGGGGCTTCTATTTCTTCATTTTTAAAATGGGTACAGGTATGGGAGGTATTGAACTAGGTGTTTTAAAAGGATTTTTCCAGCTCTAAAAGTCAGAGGGAAAATGTATTGTCACTTGTGATTCTAAAATGGACAGAGAGCCTAGGTGTGGAGATAAAAGGATGGATTCTTCCATATCCAGCTTCCAGGGACAGGGGGTCCGCAGCAGTCCTGAAGCAGCAGGCATCATTAACTCCTACACTATGTGTTTCTCTCTGAGGCTGTGGTCCCAACATTGAGAGAGATTTAAGCTCTGGCCAGAGTCAAGAGGCTGAGAATGCTCCTTTGATTTACTTGGTCCAGGAAGGCTCCAAGGAGCTGGGATTCCAGAGATTATTTGGGAAAGAGAAGGCATGCTTTGACTCCCAGGCTAAGGGATGGCTCAGAGAGGGACAGTGTAGCCAGGAGATTTGGATGGGAATAGAAACCAGAGCACTTATCAGAACAATACATATCAAAATTGCAAGAACAGTAAGGTTAAATCTTTCCATTTAACTAATAGGAACCCCAACCTAGAGACATAACTTGCTCAGGATCACACAGATATTGGTGAAAGCTGACTTTTAAGTGACATCTCTGTCCACCCCAGCTTGGGACTTTTGCAGGACAAAGGAGGTATTAAGATGATGTAAGGAGAGGGCCAGAGGGAGCTGGGTAAGTTCCCATAGGGAGTGGTTGAGTCCCTCCCAATGAGGAGCACTGCCCTGCAGCTGAGTGATGGTGAGCAGGAGCCGTCCTACCTCAGAGCCCAAGGGCATGCTCTGTACTGTAAGGGGATGGGCTGGGAGATTGAAAAGTACAAGCTTAGATGCTCCATGGTCCCGCTAAAACATTGCAGAGGACTCACTGTTGCATTTCAGGTAGAACTTTTCCAGGGTCAAAGATGCTGAGAGGAAAGGTATCTGCAGTCTCAGATAAGAAGCAGCAAGATGACAATGTGGGGAAAATGAGAGAAAGCAAAGAAGAATGCTGTAAGCAAGACAGACAGTCATGGACTAAGGAACTTCTAGGTGGGGGTCATGTTGGGGAGGGAGGAGAGAGTCAGATCATTCAAAAAGGCAGGAGGAAGGAACGGTAGGAATCCACATAGACTTCCCAGTAGTGCACCAACCCAGGGCTCTGTAGACCTGGGTTCACCATTTACTAGCTATATTACCCCAAACAAATCACTTCACCTAACAGAGGCTCAGTTTCCTCAGGTGTAAGATGGAAAGAATGTTCCCTACCTTACAGGGTTATTGAGAGAGTTGAAGAAAATGTATTATGTGCAAATGCTTAACAAAGTTCATTCATACACGTGTTGGTTAATTTATTCAGATATTCAACAAGCATGTGTTATATACCTACCTTATGCCTGAAAAATAGCCGGCACTCGATCAGTGTATTTTAAGAAAATAGAGTGGGGATAGAAAATGAATTTGAAATGTCTGGCTTTGAAGTCTAGAATAATCCATATTCTATTAGGATATGTATTAGGGAAGTTGTAAATGGAACCATAAGAAATATAAATGAGTTGTCTGTTATTCATCATTTTGGATATAGGTTGATGGAAGGATTGGAGATATTCAGTGAATATTGTAATTGTCAAGATTAAGTGGAACGGAACATGGAAAGATGTCATCCAGAGACACATAAATGGTTCTCCTGTAACAGAGAAGACAGAGGCCTAAGATTTCACAGCATGAACTTGGATTATTTAAACTAATTCTGCCACACTTTCTTCCCTAGTATAGGGCTTTAGGGTTCTATCGTCTTGGGTTTAAGATTCAGAACGCTAAATCCAGAAGGCTTCTCTAACGATGTTTTAACCCATTGGTTCCTCCACTTGGGATACCTGGGATTTTTAGGGGTGCATGAGTATTGCAGTAAAGATTTATGGCCTCTTTTCAAAATTTCAAATACCCTATGAGAAACCACATGTCCCTGTGATGATGCTTTATTTGGCTGGAATAATATCAACCGGTCATGCTGCTCAGAGGCCTTGATGTGTTCTTTGATAAATGAAAAGGAGAAATAAAATGAAAGCTGCTTAATAAATTCAGTGTGTTGGGAAGTCAAAAAATCTTTCAAACATTGGTCTTTGAGGACTAAGAATCTAATAAAAAAAAAGAGAGAGACTGAAAATTTAATTGAAAAAATTAGTAACCACTAATTCAATCCTACTGGCCCACGTTTTAGTTAAGGACCCACAGGCCAAAGATGCAAAGAAACTTATCCAAGGTCACAGAGCTGGTCAATCGCAAAGCCAGACCAAGAACCCAGATCTCTTGCCTCCCAGGCCACTCAGTTTTTTACTGTGCCTTGGTATTCTTGCGTGTGGTTTTGAAATCTACTTAAATTGGTTTGTGAGTATAGGTAGAAACAAGCAAATTCCCTAAGATTACTGCTTAGGCATCAAAGGGAACACAGATTCTATGAAGGGTTTTCCTCAGTCCTCATCTGTGTGCAGCCACCCTCTGATTTATTAGTCAAGCTCATGTTTGTCTGATGGAATTTCCCAAAGCAGGGAGAGGACTGACAGGCAGGAATGCCCTAGGAGTTTCTTGGGGGAGATGAACATCCTCTCTTTATCTTCAAAGCAAATGTCCAGGAAGGGAAAGAGCAAAACTTCCTGAATTCAGGCTGAAGCAAAACACAGATGCCATATCAGACTGGCATTTCATCTGTGAGATGGGAAGATGCCAGGGGTCACTGAGCAAACTGCTTGTCAGTAAATAAGGGAGTAGGATCTGTAAGGAATATCTCCAATCTGAAAAAGGAGCATATACTAAATCTGGGTTTTCCAAACCGAATTATGGGTCAGAACTCAAAGCTGTGAGCTGTTAAAGAAAGGTATTTAGTTGAAATGTGTTTCCTCCAAGGTTATTAGTAAACAGCAGAACACATTCTAACTTGCCATAAGATAAAAAGAATTCTGGGAAAATTGGGTAAGAAGAATTTAGGTTCACAATGGCCAAATGACCATACGTTTCACTTGAGAAGGCTAGAAGGCATTCAGTCACATCTAAAGATTACATTGGGAACATGCATTTAGTTTCTCTTTGTTTTGGATGCTTTCATCATTTAATAAAATGTTCTGTTTGGATCCCTTTAGGCAGTGTATAATTCTCTAGTTTCCATAGATTTAGGATTCCATCTTTATTCTGCTTTCTTCCAATGATGTTGAGATTCTCTGATTCCAACTGGATATGCTTAATAGTCACACACAACTTTTGACTAGAAATTGATAGACTTTGGAAATAATCACACCATTGGAGATCCAAATTCATTTGGAAACCTAAATGGCTGTTTGCACCCAGACAGCACTCCTGAAGTTATTCCTTTTCTTTTCCTGTTATGGGTTGAGTGTGTCCCCCATAAAGATCTGTTGAAGTCCTAACCCCCAGTATGAATGTGAACTTATTTAGAAATAGGGTAGTTACATATGTAATTAAAGTTAAGCTGAGGTCATATTGGCACATGGTGGACCCTTAATTCAAAATGACCGGCGTCCTTGTAAGAGGAGCAGAAGGGACACAGACACCCAGGGAGAAGACAGCCAGGCAAAGGCAGGGGCAGGGATTGGAGTTGTGCTGCCACAAGCCAAGGATTGCCAGGGGCCCCCAGAAGCTGGAAGAGGCAAGGGGGGATCCTTCTCTAGAGCCTTGGAGAGGGCATGGCCAAGCTGACACCTTGATTTCCAACATCTAGCCTTCAGAACCATGAGAGAATACATTTCTGTTGTTTTATGCCACCCATTTGGGGTAATTTGTTATGGCAGCACTAGGAAGCTAGTACATTTCCTCATTCCACAAACATTTATTATTCATTGGCTATAACTCAGGTACTGGGATAGGCATGGTGGGGAAGGACTCAGGGTAGGAGGATGGCCAAACATATATCCTTACACCAAAATTCAGAATCTAACAGGAGATTGGAAAGTGAGAAATTCTTTCTTGTCATCACCAGGGTTCCAAGTTTCATATTTTGAAGACTATTTTAATGACCTAGAAAACTCTCCAACATAATGTTAAGTGAAAAGGAAGCTACAAAACTGTAGATACAATGTTCTTGGAAATAGGAAACATTGGCTTCCTGCCATGAAGACACGTGAACCAGAAATCTGGTGTCAGCCATGACACTGACCTCCCTGCCCGTAACCAACCCAACAGCAACTCCTATAGATTTATTGCATCTTAAATATATTCTGACTCTGTCTGCCTCTTTGTGTCCGCCACTACCATCTAAGACCAAGTTACCACGTCTTGTCCCAGGACGACTGTAGTAGTCTCTTAACCGGCATCCACTGCTTTTTCCTCCACATAGCAGCCACCTGGATCTTTCAGAAAAGCACACACAATTTTGCTACTTCTCCCTGCTTAAAACCCCACAATAGTTTCCTATTCTTAAAGTCAAAACCCCTAATGTGTCTGGTTGGGTCCTGGAAGGCATGGCTTTTCCCTGCCTCTTTGGCTCCTGATTCTTTTTGTTCCGGCCATACTGCTTTTCTTTCACTCCCTCACACTCATCAGGGTTCTTCCTACCACAGGGCCTTTGCACGTGCAACTCCCTCTGCCTAATACTTTTCCTTTCCCACCGTACCTAGTTAATGCTTGCTTGTCCTTAGGTATCAACCCCCTTGTCAGGCTCCTGGGGAAAACATCCTACACACTCTTGTCTGCATTAAATTCTTCACTTCCATGCACTCAGATCACCACGTACACCTCTCTTATAGCCCTAAACGTACTTTAACTTTATTATTTTGTGCAGTTATTTGATTAATATCTAACTCCCTCTGCCAATTATTTCCAAAGTCTACCTATGTGTACTCACAAGGATAGGAAAAATGACTGTTTCTACTCACCACTGTGTTCCCAGCAAATGGGACAGTGCCTGCTACGTAGTAGACTCTCAAATGTTTTTTCACAGAATGAAGGTCTGATCTCATGTTTGGATTGTAGTAGGTGCTCATTAGAGAAGCTGAATGAAAGTATGAAAAAGAGCAGCATTAGGAGTCCAGAGAGCTGGGTCCTGTCCCTGCTCCTCCACCAACTTGCTCAACACCTGTACACTGGCAAGGCCTTGTCCTTCTCTGGGCATCAGTGCCTCCTAAACACTGCTTGGGATTGAGCCACTATAATCTGCTGCATGGACCCTTTAGTCCACTGAGGCTCCACCAACCACATGTTGGTTGACTTTGAGCCTGTAACTTCACTTCTATTAGATATTATTAATGCGTTTAAAGTTTCACCAGGTCTTAAAAGTTTAGAAATCTGTGAAGGTCCAAACTAAGCCAATGGCAGTGAGAATGGAGAGGAGTTGGATAAAAGGGATGGCTCAGACTGAGTGATGAAGTAAACCGGTGGATCTCCAAGTGTGATCCCAGGACCGGCAGCGTCAGCATCACCTGGGAAATTGTTAGGAATGCAAATTCTGGGTTTCCACTCAGACCTACTGAATTAGAAACTATGGGGGTGGGCCCTGGGAAACTGTGCTTTCAGAAGTCTTCCAGGGAATTCTAATGCACAATTAAGTTTGAGAACCACTGGATCAGAGGGTGAGGGTGAGGAAGAGGGAAATGTTGAGAGCAGTGGAGGTACTAATAGGGAAATATAGGTAGCTGGGACTGTTAGAGAGCTTGACTTGCCTCCAGGTAGGACTAACTCTGGGGCATATAGGAGCTGTCAGTAGGGCACAGGAGGTGGGAGTGGAGGGACGTCATGTAAGTCTTTACAGATAGAAAACCCATTTTGTTGAGGGACATCAAGGAGCTCATATACAGAGAGAAACTTCCTGATTTCATGAGCTGTTCCAACACAGCCTTAAGTAGGATGGGAAATGGGACCATCCTGTGCACCTGTGTCCTGGAACATCTGGCAATCTCAGACACAGGGGAAGTCAAACAGCACTGAAGAGACCCAGCTGTTTCCTTTCCCCGGAAACATCCTGGGCCTGAGTGATCCATTTGTGCCTGAGTGATCCATCCCTTCCTCATGAGGTGTCCTCATAAGCAGTGTGCACTTCACAGGAATGCTTTCTCTTCTTGCCAAGTAATCACAACATTTAGTAGGGAGGACCTTGAGGGGATGCCTGAGCACAGCCCCACCCGTCTCACCACACAGTCTTGAACAATGAACCCAGCATCTGGCTTCTTGTCTGTGATATCACCATGGGGATGCTGTTGAGACCAGGCAGCCAAGGTTGCTGTAAATCCACTGGGCTTGAGATCTGATTATCTCTTTCTTCACATTGCACTGATGTATTTTTCACATGCTTTAGCTATATTCTTTTTATGTTTGCTTGTTTTAATCAATATATTATACACTTATATGTTGATAGCAGTTATCTCTAGGTTTTTATACTCTTATATATGCCAAATTTTTAAAAGGAATACTTAATCATCATTATCATCATCATCACCATCATGATTATTATTAAAGTCTAGTGTGCATCGGGAGGGATGTCTGGAAGATGAGGCTAGAGAAGCCTAGTCATTCAGTCAATCCATCAGTATTTATTGAGCATCTACTAGGAATAGAGTGTGAACAAAAGAAACCAAGTCCCAGCCCTCACAGAGCTTATATTCTAAGTGTGGAAGATAGACTATAAATAAATTATAAAGAAAGCACATCAGAAGGTTATATGTGCCCTGATCAGCAATAAAAGCAAGAAAGGAGGATAGGGAGGTGGAAGTGGAGAGCACTATTTCATATTGGATTGTCAGGGAAGGCCCCACTGATAAGGAATCTAAAAGAAGTGAGGGAGTGGGCCATGCAGACATGTGGAGGAAGAGAATCCCAGCAGGGGAAATGGCAGGTGCAAAGGTTAAGAGATAGGAGTTTGCCTGGAGCATGAAAGGGGACAGGTGTGGCTGGAGTGGAGAGAGCATTGCAGGGAGTTTAAAGAGATAGGGAAGGTCCAGGTGGAGTAGGACCTTATCAGATGCTACAATGGATTTTGCTTTTGCTCTGAGCAAGGGGAGAATTAAGGATTTTGTGCAGAAGGTCATATGGTATGACTTCCAGGTTTTAACAGGAACAGTCTGGCTGCTATTTGAAAATAATAGCAATGGCACAGGGGATAAAGCTGTGAGACCAATTAGAAGGCTATTGCAATAATTCGGTTGAGAGATCAGAGAGGCCTGATTCAGCGTGCTAGGAGGGGAGGTGGTAAGCAGTGAGGATTCTGTATCTCTTCTGAAAGTAGAGACAACAGATTTTGCTAATTGGACTGTAGGTGGGGTAGAGAGAAAAGGGGGAGTCACTGATGACTCCGTGTGTTTGGCTTGTACATCTGGATGCCTGGAATTGCCTTTAGTTGAGGTGGGCAAGACTGGAGTTGCTGGTTCGGGAGGAGTGATAGGCAGCCAATTGCACATCCCAAGGCCTGAATTTAGAGGGACATACTAAGGGATTTGTAGTTTGACTGGAAGATAACATAGAAATACAGTTCTGGTGATCCTGGGAAGGACAGACTGGAGGAGAGAAGCCTGGAGAAAGGAAAGACGTTTGGAGTCATGGCCGTGGAGTTGATGAGGAAGAAGTGGAGTTGAGAGATACTCAGGAGATACACGCCACCAGAAGAGGTGGCAGATTAGATGTCAAGGCTGAGAGAGGAGCACAAGCCATGTTCCCTAGCAGGACTAGATCACGAAGATTTACAACGTGTATACAAAAGACTCTTTGAAACAAATTCCCTAGCTCTAGCCAATGGCTCCCCTTCAAAATCATCCCAAGACATCCAAACTAAAGGGCACAAAATAATTGAGGCAGTTGCTTCAAGTTCTGATAATAGGCAAAATGCATTTTACTTATGTAAATATTAATTGATAGCACTTGGACAATAATTTAGTTACTTGGTCTTCTGCACAAGTAAAATCTGAGCAGTGTTTCTATTACCATGATGCTATTCTGCCTTCATTGCCATCTCATGGCATCTAGCACTCTTGTTAAAATTTTTAAGCATTCTTCTTTTTGTGGAGTATCTGTTAGCAAGCCTGTACGAAATGGACTGTACAGGATTATTGGTCCAAATGACAAAACCAGACATGAAATGGAAGAGATTTTCTTTAACGGCAAATAAACCTTTGACCTCACACAGCTGTTCACTGTAAATAGGAAGAGACACACCAGGGCCTCCAAAATAAGCAATATGGGGTGCAAAATAAACCATCCACTTTCCTTTGGGGGTGGAAGGTAGCGCAGTGGGATTCCCAGGTAGCCTTAAGCTGCTGTCTACAGGGTGTGTTTTGAGGTTTGAAAGGGGCCACCCTCTAGGAGACAGCATCCTGGGTTTGGGGGCATGTGTGTCACAACTCAGCCTCAGTTTCTTCATCCATGCAGTGGGGATAAAATATTACTTTTCTTAAAATGTCTTTGTCATATTTTTTTGATATCAGGATACTATTGGCCTCCTAAAATGATTTGGGAAATGGTCCTTTCTCCTCTATTTTTCTAAAAGAGTTAGTATAAAATTGGTATTAGATTTTTCTGTTTCTTCTTGAGTAAGCTTTGGTAGTTTGTGTCTTTCAAGGAATTTGTCTATTCCATCTTCATATTGCTGTTCATAATATTCTCTTATCTTTTTAATGTCTGTAAGAACACATAGGCCCTCCCCTTTCATCCCTAATATTGGTAATTTCTGTTCTCTCTTTTTTTTCTTGATTAATCTTACTAAAAGTTTGTCAATTTTATTAATCTTTTCAAAGAACCTAACTTCTGGCTTTGCTAATTTTCTCTATTTTTGGATATGTCTTCATTTCATTGCTTTCTGCCTTTATCTTTATTATTTCTTTTTTTCTACTTCAGATTAAATTTATTCTTCTTTTTATAGCTTCTTAAGATAGAAATTTAGATCTCTGTTTTTAAACCTTTCTTCTTTTTTAATATGGGATTTAAAATTATAAATTTCCCTTATGTGTCACTTCTGTTACACACCAAAAATGTTGCTATATTGTATTTTCATTTTCAATCCATTTGAACAGTTTTCTAATTTCCCTTGTAATTCTTCTTTGACCCATGTGTTATTTCTGTATGTTACTTAATTTCTAAATATTTGGGGACTTCCTAGATATCTTATTGTAACTGATTTCTAATTTAGTTCTATTAATCAGAGAACATACTCTATGAGATTCATTTTTTTAAAACATTATTGAGATTTATTTTATGGCCTAGCAAATGTTCATGTTAGTGAATGTTCTCTTTGCAGTTGAAAAGGATGTATTCTATACTTCTTGGGTGCAGAATGTTCTTTAAATGTCAATTATAGGTGTTGCCTCAATCTAATCTTTACTTTTGTTGTTGTTGTCTACTCATTACATTAACTAGTGAGACAGTCTCTTTAAAGCATAAATCAGAATATGTCCTTCCCAATGTAAACACCCAAAGTCATCTTAGTGTGCTTTAAATAAAATCAAAACTCCTAATCCTGACCTATAATAGTTTACATGAACCAGTCCATGATTTTCTCTCCAATCTCTTCTAGAATGCCCTGGTCTCATACACTAACATTACTTCAGGCCTCTGGCCTTTTTTCTGTTCTCTGAAGCCCCTAAACTTATTCCTGCCTAGATGAGCACATGGCTGACTCCTCACATCCCTTAAATTTTGGCTCAAATGTCACTGCCTCATTTGCTTTATCACATAATCCTGATTTATTCCCTTTGTAGAACTTTTCAGTACTAGAATTAACCCTGTTTATTAATTTTCTCATTTACAGTTTGTTAGCCAGCTTCATTCACTACTGCATCCCCAAAGCTGAAAATAGAGCTGGCTTACAGTGGACGTTTAATAAATAACTTATTGAGTGAATGGATGGTAGAAGGAAGGATCAATGGATGGAACATGAATGTCTCACATCATTCAACGTTTTCTATCTTGTTTCATAGTTGTTTGTATCTGGATCTTATAACTGGACTGTGAGGTCTTTAAAAACAGGAACTCATTCTACTTCATCTCTGTATCTCTGAGTCAGCACAGTGATTGCTCAGTAAATAATTATTGGACAAAAGCATAGATGGCCCAGTTGCTTTCAAAATTCTCTCTACACACCTCTCTCAGCAGTCACATCACTCATCTCTTTTCTTAATCAATTCAACCCAATACTTATACAGGGCCTTGTACATAATATATGCTCAATAAATGTTAGTGGAAGGAAGAAAGGAAAAAATGAAGGTAGGAATGAATAGCTCAGATGAAAGCATTGGCTGCAAATTTCAATCTGGGGTTCCAAAGCCCAAATGACAGTCTTCCTGCCCCCTGGTTATCTAGAAAAGTCAGAAGAGCTTCAGTACTTCTGTGGTGGTTCCATTTCCCCTCCCATCCAAGGCACAGGAAGCGGAGGATGTAGAAACAAGTTTAGAAAGTCATGTTTCCTTTCCCTATGGCCCTGCAGTTGAGAACAGATGTCATAGCTGAGAGCCCAGGAAAATGCTGACCAAAGCATTTTCATGCACCTCCGATTAGCCGTGAAGCCTTAATTGTTTCCTAAATGTTTTTGGAAACGAATTCTTACTAGTAAAGAAAAAGGAATGAAAAACGTGCAGCACAGACCATGAAGTCATTTTCCCCCTGACTGTTGAACATCTAGTGTTCTTTTCCTCCCAATGACTCAAATTAACCTGGGAATTACTCTATTTTATCACTGCCTTCCCAGAACTTAGCTATTTTTTTTTTAAAGCTAGAAATGCTCCCTTGGTGATGACTTTCACTTTTATTATCCCCAGGCATGTGCACAGGTGACTTTTAGCGAGGTTGGAGGAGTGTGTGGGGAGGGGCAGAGAGGTGGAGGGGGCTGTGGAAAACCATCTTATCCTCCTACTGAAGGAATAAGAACAGAGGATTTCAACAAAGTAAATTCATAATTTAGATGCTAATAAAACATATACAGAAAAGTGAAGTTTAGCCCATCTCTCTCAGTGTGGGGTCCAAGAAGGGGTGTGACTTGTTTTAGGGTCAAACATGCTTTCTGCAAGACCCTTCACTGCTTCTACTACATGTTATAAGATTTACTCAGCACTAGAGATTTGCTGTAGGATCACATTCATCAAAATATCGGCTGGGAAATAGAAATGCCATTGACTGCTGTAAGAGATGGACCCCTGATTTCTGGGAAGTTTGCTTATCTGGGGCTGGCATCCTAGTGGCTGACAATCTAACTTTCCATTTTCACGTGGTCCTTCTGGACACAACACCTTGGGCCAATGGCTTGTTATCCCCATTTTTTGTTGACTATAGAGCAAGCCTACTTTCAGACTTTCCACAATCTGACCCCATTCACCTTCTTTATGGTCTAGTCTCCCTTCACCCTCCTACCTGTTCCAGAAAACCACCTCTGCTTTGTGCCTCAGGATCTTACTTTAGGACAGTGCTCCTCAAGTATTTTGCTAAAGGAGCCCACCCCCTGCTCCATGGGGTCTGAGGAAATAGCTTGAAAAGCATAGAATGTCTTTGAAAATTCGAGTTTTATTCTTTAAAATATATGTGAATTTTGCATTTGATTCTGTTTTAGAGATGTTTGTTTTAATAAAATGTTTTAAATGATAAGCTTGCCTTTAAATAAGCTGCTCTCAGGAGCTGAGCCATTTTTAACCAGAGACTTGCACCAGCCTCCCTTCTCATCCCCACGCTGCCCAGGGTCTGGTTTTCAAAGCAAAAGCTTCAGCTATTCCTTGTAACCTTCCAGGTCCAAACCTTACCCTTCTTCAAAAAGCCCCATTAAAATGCCTCTTCCAGGAACCCTCCTCTGATACTGCCGGGTAGAATGAAGTCTTGCGTCTCCTGGAATCGTGCAGAACTTTGAAACATCAGCTGGGAAATGGAAATGGCGAATGGCTGCTTCAGAACCACAGCTCTAATCTGTAAGAGGCTGGCCTTTCTGAAAAGAATGTGCCAGAGGCTGGGGATGGGGATGCGGTAATCCGCCAGGTTAACAGGGCTACCTGGAAACCAGGTGGTGTTTTCCTGCCTCTGGAGTCTCTGGGTTGCCCTCCATGACAGTACCAATTACATTCTCTTTTGTTTATTGACCACCCCATCCCACCCCACGATATGAGGAATTTCTACACTGTACCGCTTGACTCCAGGCTGCACTCAGCAACTGTGCTCCAAGTTGAAAAGATTCAGACATGGAAGCTGCACTGTTTTCACTTGAGGTAGCTAAATATTGAGGAGGTCAGTTTAGTATCCACCAGCACTCTGCAGATTTTACTGCAGGGCCTGCCCACATTGCTCCTCAACTTCACTTCCATTGCTTTGTCTAGAATGGGAAGGAGGAGAGAGCTTAGCTTGGGTTTTCACATGTGGTATTTTGATTCCATATGGTAACCAGCCAAGCCGTTACAGAATATTATGTATTTTAAAGTGTGGAAAATTACTGCAATTTGGCTTCCTTAGACAGAAACGTAATTCTGGAGAGGTGTGAACACTAGGACTGACTTATTTTGGAATAAAAACCTGTACTCCATTCCAGTAATAAAAATCAGTTCATCTTATATGAAGAAATAAAGGCTAGTCAGGGTCCCCAAACCAGGGTAGATATTGGCTGTGACTGCAGAGCTAAATTAGGATTTCAAGTATATGTAATTTACCCCTCAGATCCTAACAGAATGCTACTACATGATTCATAAAAAAAATCTTTGATGTTACATTATAAAGAATGAAGTTTAGAAAAAAAATTAAGATTAAGAAACTGGAGATCCTTCCTGTCATATATGATTTTCTAACGGCATACTTTCAGGCATATAATATGTTCATGATGTGTATTACAGTATTTGGATAAGCCAGCTTATTTTGAAATTAAATAAAAAGGATGACCTATCAGAAAAGTCAGAGCTAGAAGGAACATTCACGATCAGACTGTTCAACCCTTTCTATGAAATAAACAGATTGGCTTATAGCAGGGATTTCCAGATACCAGTTCTTGGACTAGCGCCAGGCTCCTGCTGTGTGTTGAATCACCTTGAAAGCTTATTAAACAGACAGGTTGCCAGGCCCCATCCCTGGAGGTTCTGAGTCAGCCAACCAGGTGTGGGAACCATTGGGTTTGAGGCACTCTTCCAGACAAGACATGCAAGAAGCCCGTGACGCCATGCTTGGCCCTGCCCTTCTTCACCAGGATGGTCAGAGTGAGGATGAAAATGGCACTAGGGAACAGCTGCACTGAGTGTGGGGCTCTGTGTTAAAAAGGACTTTGAGTCCCCATCAGTTGCTCAAGGTGATTCATAGGTGACACCCTTCTGGTTGCCAAATGCAAAACAACATCTCTAGGTACACCAATCTTTTTCATTCATTTACATCACAAACATGTACTGAATGCCTACTGGAAATACAGAAGTCAATGAGCACTGGCTGCTTATAAGTCTAGTGAGGATGACAGACAAGTTCACAGAGAATTACAACCAGTGATTGCAGAGAAAGAGCAGAGTGTTAGGGGAGCATCTAGGGGCAGTGCCTCACCCAGATTCGGGCGAGTCAGCTGATGCTGATGGATGGGAATGCCCTATCTCAATTCATCTTCTGGGGTGGGCACATTTCCACTTCAAGCCAAAAGAAAAGAGAAAGAAAGGATCCTAGGGAGGCAACTGAGGGTAATATCACAGAAGCTGTCAAAATCACTCAGCACACAATGTTAAGTTCTTAGTTTTGATAGTTGTATCAGGGTTATATAAGGTGCTTAATAGGGGAAACAGTGATGAGCATACAAGAACAGTCCGTACTATCCTTGTAACTCTTCTGTAAATTTAAAAATTTAATTTCAAAATAAAAAGTTAAAAATATAATCATTTGGTTCAGAGAAGATGGGGGACAGAACCAAGGTAGTGACAGTGCAGGTGGCCAATGTAGGCACATTTGAGAGATATTTAGGAGGAAGAATGAAGAGTTTTAGGAATCAACTGAACATGAGGGGATGAAGGAAAGCAATGTTTTGGCCAACAGGGGAATGGAACATCTTTCTGGATAGAGAGCAGAGGAAGTGGGTTTAGGAGGAAAGGTAATGAGATTAGATGTAGGCATGTGAGCTTCTGGTGGAAATGATCATGTGGATGCTGGATATTTAGGTCTGGGGCTCAGAAGAGGGGTTGCTAAATATACAGATTTGGAAATTAACAAGAAACAAGTTAAGAAACCATGACTAAGAAAGTAATTGAGGTAGATGGAATGTTCCTGGAATGTGTATGCAGCGCAATAAATGGATGAAAGCCAGAACCCTAAAGAATATTTGTACTTAGGAACTGGACAAAGAGGAAACTGAAAAGAACATCACAGAGGTAGTAGGAAAACCAGCAAAGGATGATCTCATGGAAGCCAAGGGAGAAAGGATTTTCAAGAGAGGCAAGATTAACAGGGCAAACACTTCAGAAAGGTCAAGTAAGATAACAGCAATGGGTGGATTGTTGGAGACCCTGGTAAGTTTAAATTAACGTCTTGACTTTCAACTACATGTTTTATATAGTGCAAAAATAATATGGGAAAATCAGTAAATATTTTTTAAGTGCTTTCTCTGGTGATTGAGGGCCCTGTGCATTAGCCAGTCTGGTGTACTGGAGAGACCATGAGTGACCCGGGGTGTCTGGCAGAACTAAGTTCAAACCATGGCTCTGTCACTTGCTAGCTGAGGGACCTTGAGCAAGTTACTTAACTGACCTCTCAAACCTCAGTTTCTTCATCTGAGGTTTGATGATGAGATGGTAGTATACAACTTGCCCTTCGAGAATTAGAGATAATACATATTAAAGCCCCCCCCCCCCCCGCCTCCCATGGTGTCTGGCTCATAGTGGGGCCATTATCATGGGCTCTTCTGGGCTCCAGAGCTCTCTGTGTATCCGTCTACTGGATCACTGACCGTAGTGTACTGAAACTTGTTCCTTATGCCTTTCTTCCAACCCCAGCCTCCACTGACTGCCAGCTTCTTGAGGGCAGCAGTGGTGTCTTATTTAGCTTAGTTTCCCCACCTGCCAACACAGCACAGATGTCCTGGATAAGAGTGAAGCACGGCAGGTGGGCCCTGCCATGGCGATGCTCATGGGAAGGTTTGCTCTGCCTGAGATGGCACTGGAGATGCAAGTCTGTGTCTGAACGCCAGAGTCATGTGATCACATGGGTCTGCAATGAGCGGAAGGTCACTTTTCAAACTTCACAATCTCAAGGAAAAAATGGCAAATCAGGGAGACTGACAAGAACGCTTGGCACTAACAGGTTGTCTGATTCATCCAAACACATAGCGTGGCTCTACAATTATGGAGAGCCTATCTTACTGAATCCAAAAAAAAAAAAAGAAAAAGAAAAAATGAATAAATGAGTTTAAAAAATCAGGATACAAGTTGGCTAAAGATTTGAGCAGGTGCCTGGTGTAAGAAGGAATCCAGAAGAGTGGCAGCTTGGATATCCAGGGATGGGAATTTTCAAGTCCTTTTAATAGTTCCATAAGGAACATCTCTGAAGTCAAGGGCATTCCAGGCTACCGACAACTGAAAGCCCAGAGTGGCCCAAATGCAAACCTTCCAAGACCTCCTCCTGCCTTTCCACCTTTTGCACACAATTCCCCAGCATCTGAGAACTATTTGCAGTTCTTCCAACTTGCTATATTCTCACGCCTCCATGTCTGCATACATGCTGGACCTTCAGCTAGAAATACCCCCTCCACCCCTTCTCTTGCACCACGGAAACTTCTAATTAACTTTAAAAACTCATGCAACATTTTCCCTCTTCTGTTCCTCTCTCCCACCATTGCTCCTAATCAGTTGCTAGATTTTCAGCACTCCCCAAACCCCTTCTCTATCTCAAGTATGGCATTTAGCAAAGTGGACTGTAACAAACTATTGACCTGTCTGCTTTTCCCACCAGACTTGCAAGCTCCAAGAAGAAAGGGACCACGTGTTTTTACTGTTGTAAAGGCAAGCCACACAGTGGGCATTCCATTATTTCAGGTTCAGCTCTTGGTAGGAGACTCAACTCAATGCCCTGTGGGTTCCTGGGTCTGGTTGAACAGACAGCCTGGCCAAGCACAATGGTGCCATCCCTTCAAGCCCCAATTAGCACTTAACATGGGGTAGAGTGTGGGCTGCCAGTGAATTTCCAACCTGATTTCTTCTGCTTGCGTGTCTCCCTGGGAGGTCTCCAGGCTGGACCCAGTCTGGCTGAGGCTGGTGGGAACAGACAGGCTGGTCTGGTCACTCCACCAGTCTGCTCTAATAGAGACTGCAAATGGTTGGCTGGTGGGTCTTAGTGCCACAACACAGAATTCAGCAGCTGCCCTTGTGTGTGTGTGTGTGTATGTGAGAAGCTTGTGGTTCAAGGCCAGCAAAGCCCTGTAAGGAATTTCAGTCCTATGCAAAGGCCAGAGCTCCTTAGGCTTCTTTCTCTCCTTCCTAGTGGTTTCCTTCTTAGTCATCTGTCTCCTTAAAATAGGCCCTTCTTTTTCTCCATCTGATGCTCTTACAGACAGGTGTAGCAAAGCAGAGGTCGAGAGAGAAACTGTGAAGATTTGAATGGCATTTCAGAGCTCAAAATTTCTCAGTCAGTGTCTAGACCCCAAAATGTCTCTGGGTCTCTTTTAGCTTCTTCAGCCCCTCTGCATCTAAGTGTCAGAGTCCTCTCTTAGCCTCTCCAGAATCCTTCTACCCATAGATGGGGAAACCGAGGCCTAGAATAGAAGAAGGCCTTGCTTAAGATCATGCAGAAAACTGACAAGAGAGAGAGGAATAAAGCCTAGTTCCCAGGCCCCAGACTAGGGCTCTTTCCCTTTAACCACCTGGGAAACTTCTGTCTCCTCCAGGCATGAAGAGAGTTAAGGTTTAATTGCTGTTTGATAGGAGAACTATGAAAAAACTCCCTTGAAGTCCTCCCCTGCCTCTGCCCACTTAAAAGAGCACTAACTACTCAAAGAGGTACCTTCCCCATTCAAAGGGATCCCTGCACAGGAGAGAGAGGAGACAGTGCTGCCCAGAGCTGTGGCATCAACACTGTAGGTTACTGGCGATTGCATCTCAGGGAGTGTGACCGAGATAAAAATAGACTTGGATATCAACATTAGCAGGAGTTTGGAAGCAGTTGATTCCAATTGACATGGATGACTTTGAGGGGTTCAAGACTTCAGTAGAGGAATTCACTGCCAATGTGGTGGAAATAGCAAGAGAACTAGCATTGGAAGTGGAGCCTGAAGATGTGACTGAATTGCTGCAATCTCATGATAAAACTTTAACAGACAAGGAGCCACTTCTTATGGATGAGCAAAAAAAGTGGTTTCTGAAGATGGAATCTACTTCCTGTTAAGATTGTGTGAACATTATTGAAACAACAACAAAGGACTGAGAATATTACATCAATTTAGTTGATAAAGCTTCAGCAGGGTTTGAGAAGATTGACTCCAATTTTGAAAGATGTTCTACTGTGGTAAAATGCTATCCAACAGCATCACATCTGTGACAGTTAGGTTTGCGTGTCAACTTGGCTGGGTGATGGTGCCCAGGTGTCTGGTCAAGCAAGCACTGGCCTAACGGCAAGGATATTTGTGGCTGGTTAATAAGCCAGAAGGCTGGTTTATTAAATCATCAGTCAATTGATTGTAACTGTGGCTGATTACATCAATGAAGGGAGTGTCTTCGCAATGAGAGAATTCAATCAGCTGGATTTAATCCATGTAGTTGAAGACATTTAAGGGAGAAGAAAGAAAACTTTCACTTCTTCAGCCAGCCTTTCGTCGGGATTCATGGAAGACCTTCATCGGAGTTGCCAGCTCACTGCCTGCCCTAGAGAATTGAGACTCGTGCATCCTAACCTACAGAATTTGGACTCATGAACCCTGCCCTACAGAATTTGGACTCTTGCACCTCCACAGTTGTGTGAGACACTTTTATAAAATCTCATATTCACAGATATCTCCTGTTGGTTCTCTTTCCCTAGAGAACCCTCACTAATACAATCTCTAAATAGAACACAGTAACAGACATATGTTTCAACTAACAATACTCAGCTGTCCTGCATACAACCAGAAATGCACTAAGTCTCTCCAGAATAGGGTGCAAGTAACATTCACTCATAAACTGGATATTCTGTAACTTAAATATTACAAAATGAACAACAAACTTAAATCATATGATAAGGGGATAAGATAGAAAAGAAAACAAAGATATTTGCTTTATGTACAAAAAAACATGTTCATAATAAAACAAGGAGGAAATATTCATGCAAAAAAATGAATTTGGATGGGGACTGCAAATTCAAACTGAGCTAAGTTAAAAGTTTCATTGAAACAACAACAAAAAAATGGTTCATTCTTCACCACTTATTTATAAGGTCCAAGTGTTCATTTCAAGTAGTATCTTAACAGTAAGAAGAGAAAAACGATACTGGATTCCTTTAAAACTCGTGTCAACAAGAGCCAAATTAAATACCAACACCCTCACATTTATGGTAGTTGATTCTGTGACCACTTTTCTTCAGCTACTCTTTCCCCCACCGTTCCCCCAACACAAGCCCTAATAATGCTGTGATAAACAGAAGTTTGCATTCCTCAGTCTGGCTTCAAGGCGCCCCACCCCAATCTGCCACCCACCTGCCCTTATCTGCTTCTCCTTCCATTCTCATTCCTCACCTATTGACTCGCATTCCTTCATTGCTCACTGCACCTGTCCTGCCCCTTTCTCTTTGCCTGGAATTCCCTCTTCTTCCCCCTCCCTTGCTTCAATCTCTACCTGCCCAGAGATGGCCATAAAACAATCTTGCAGCACCCCAGTCTCATACTTCCTTCACTGACTCTCCAAGGCACTTTATTGGCCTCTTTTTTGGAGCACAGGACTTTCTGCTT
Organism: Choloepus didactylus; assembly: GCF_015220235.1. NCBI lineage: Eukaryota > Metazoa > Chordata > Mammalia > Pilosa > Megalonychidae > Choloepus > Choloepus didactylus. Next base: position 97,863,590 of record NC_051307.1, on the reverse strand, counting down.
CACAGAATACTCACCACCCATTCATGTGCCCATCTGTTCACTGAACAACCATCTATTGAATACCTACCATGTGCCAGCCACAGTGCCTGCCCCAAGGAGCTCACATTCCAACGTGGAAGACAGGAAACAGACAATTATAACACAGAACGGCCCCTGCCACAAGATTTAATTTATTCTGAAGGCAGTAGGAAATCACCGAGGGATATTAAAGAGGAGGAGTGATGATAGGAGCCAATAAGCATTTTAAGAACTGTTCTTGGAGCAATGTGGAGGACAGTTTTGGTGAGGGTGGGGGTGAGAGTAATGATGGAGCTAAAGTGAAGGTAAAAAGACTAATTCAGAGGTTATTGCAATAATGCCAGCAAGATATTAAAACATACCCCAAGAAAGAAAATACAGAGGAGAAATATGGAATGGAACTGACAGGAAGTGATGGTTGTAGACAGGCAATGAGCATGCCTAAGACCTCCAGGTCTCAGGCTGGGGTTCTTACGTGGAAGGTGACATTGGTCCACTGGTCAGCCACCAGTCAGTCACTGGTACAGGAACTACAGAGAGCAGGACCACGACAGGAAGAGGAGCACACTTTCGAGCATGCTGTGTTGAAGGAGAGTGGGGGCAGGAAGATAGAAATGGAAGTAGTAAGTTATATCTATGGATATAGAACTTAAGTCCCCAGCAGGCTGTAGATATTTTTTCTCCCATTGGCCCTTGAATTTAGGAGTAGGGATTGAGTGAGTTACTCCTGATTCCTTTCTTCCTTTCTTGAATGTAGTAGATTCTCAATTATTTTGCAAATCAATGAATGATGGGAACCCAAAATAGATGATATAAGTGTAGAGAAGACAGACACATTTATGGGGCAAAGTAACCCATGGGAGTACAATTGGTCTGATTTTACACTCACAACTCTCTGAGCCCCTGTTCACCACCTACAGTGGGGCGCTTGGTGCAATGTCCCGTGGTTTTCATGGGCCAGCCCCATGGGTTTGTGGCAGAAGCTTTAGGCTAGGACTAGGAGTTTGAGGTGATAATTCTGGCCGTGCCTTTAGGCAAACCACTTTCCTTGTCTAGATCTTTGTTTTCTCTTTTGCACACTGAGGGTGACATGGCAGGATCTGGAAGGACTTCTCCAAATTTAAACTGCTGCATCCCAGAGACGTCATGAGAAAATACTAATTTATAGAATCTTAATCTCATCTGACATACCTGAAGTCTCACTGAATAAGGAAAAAGGGTGGTCAGATGACTGTCAAATGTTTCTTAAAGACACCCAAGTCATGAGAGAATTTCTCACGGAAGTCTGGCTCCTCCCAAGAACAGAGTTTCTTATAATCTTCCACCCACAAACAGAGATTAAGTGACCTGTTAGTGTTAGGGTTGCCTATGCCTATGATGATGAGAAATGAAGCAAATCCACACTTCTTGTAAAATAAAATTTCACTTCGTGTGGATAATGCAGAGGAAGCGGATGGGGATGTGGGAAGACTACGGCTTTGACTGGGGATGGGGAGACCAATCGTGGGGTTGCACCACCAATGTGATCTGGTTTGAATCCTGGCTCTGCTACCTACTCCTTATATGACCTTGGATAGTTACTCAAGCTCTCTTAGCTTCTGTTTCTTCATCTGTAAAATGAGAATAGCAACACTGACCCTGAGGAGTAACTGTGAGGATGAAATGAGAGAATGTAGGGCTAGGGCCTGGTACAGTAAAGCTTAGCTCCCCCTATAGTTTTAGAAACATTATTTTTCAATTACATTCCACAATTTTTCTAGCCAAGTACAGGCTGCCCGTGGGTGGGTGGGGTGCATGGCCCCCTTGGGGTCCTTTGGCTGTGGAGGGGAGAGAGGGGCCCCCTTCCTCTCTTATATACCAAGGGGTAGGCCTGTTTCCTGAGGCCTTGGGGAGCCCTTTCATATGCATCTGCCCAGGGTAGTGGATTAGGCCGAGGCAACACACTTTGCAAAATAGCCTGTCAAGGCATGTTGGAGGAGACTTTTATGGGGGCCCTTGTTAGCTGGTGGGACTGCAGTAGTCTGACATGGACACTTGTCCATCACAGATCAACCTTGTGACAAGTACTAATCCTGTTTGCCTTCTTCTTAACCTCTCAGGGGTGGGGCTCTATTTCAGGTGAGCTGAGGTTTGAATGAAATCCAGGATTTTGTTTTCTGATGTGAAACATAGCAGGAAGTTCTCTAATGTTTAAATCAAGGCACCCGGCACGACCTCTGACCCCTTCCAGTTACCACCTGCAAGCTGTGGTGGGGGTGTCAGTCAGAGTGTGAGTCTGGGGAGCAGAGGGGTGACGGCAGAGAGGCTTTGTATTTGGTATTACCCAAGAGCATGAAAGGATGGAGTCAATCCGAGCTCTTTAGGTCAACATTCATTGACTTACCACCTACTTTACACCTAGCCCGGTGCTAGACACAGGCAGAGCTGAGGGAAAGGCTGTGTGGGGCAGTGGGGTTTTGCTTCCAGAAAGAGATTCCATGGGGAAGAGAAGGGCTATGCATAGGTATGCTGCAAAGTGAAACACAAGCCCCCAAAGAGAAGTTCAGAAATAGTGCTTTTGTCCGGCAACACCACTCTGCATTCCAGGCCACTGGCCCTCACACTTCCAGCCTCAGGCTTTTAAAGATATTCCAGCCACTTACCTGAAAGAATTCATATGCAATCATGATGGGCACCTGGGTCTGGAAAGGAAAGCAAAAATAGCACCTGCCTGGGAGATAAACAGAACCCATTCATGCCTTTATGCATCTCATGGATGACTCTGGACCTTGCCTGCAGCTTCCTGGCTTTGTCTTTGGCTTTCCAGGAGCATCTAGCCGAGAGGAAGACCTCAGTTGGTGGCTGACAATGAAGAATGAATAAATGAATGAATGAATGGGTGATTCGAAGGTGAGCATAGGACAGGCCCTGCTACAGAGGGGCTCTATGGGACAAAAGTCAGAGTTCATCTTGCAGTGAGCCACTTGCTTAAGCAGATTCAGATACAAGCTTCTGAGTACCATACTTGACTCTTTTTAGGGCAATTTACAAGCCCCATTGAGGCAAATGCCTGGGCCCCTGAGTGGGTGAGAGTGTAACTCAGATACCTGAGCTTGCATTCAACTGGGGTCAAAAATTACCAACAGCAGAAAAATATCTGTATTTTAGGTCTCATCAAGTCCAGCTGAGAATTTAAGTGTGAAGACCAGAGTGGCCAGCTCAACTGCTTATCCAGCATTTGAGACCACCCTCTATCCTCAACCTGCCTTTTCCTTTCCTTCACTCAGATCCCACTTCTCTCACCCTCACAGCTATTCACACTCATCTACTTCCTCTTACCACACGCTTCTCAAACACTCCTGAATTTCCCCACCTCCTTGACTGTGCTCCTTTTATCCCACCCACCGAAGTCCTGACCCAATGAAGGTTTTCCCAATTCCTCCACTCAAGATTAATCTCCCTCAACTACGTTAATGGAGTAAGGAGATTGTATCTTGGAGAATGAGAAGCTCTGAGTCTGTAGCGGGGCCTGACAGAGCCTACCCTGAGACTCAGCATCTGGTTCAGTCTAAAGACCTGGTAAGCCAACATCTGTATCCCAGCTGATTTGCTGCAGGGAAAGGGGGACCCGAGTACTTTGGTTCCTGGGCAAGATACTAAAATGGAGAAGACAAGATGGTGTTACTTCAGGAAGCTGTTCTCGGTGGAAGGAAGCAGTAGGCAGAGACAGTGTGAGGACTGAGAATTTTCCCTGTCCTTGTCCCTCACAGCTGTGTTCAGCCAGATAAGGTTGGGCCAGGGCTTTGCACAGCACAGGGAGCCCCAGCCACGGGGGTGAGAGGGGGATGAACTCCAGATAACCCTCCACTATTGAGCTATATACTCTGCTGGGTGGGGGGAGGAGGGTTCACTCTTCCAGAGGAAGGGTATCATTTTCTAATCCTCACAAAGGCAAAGTATGGGCTACAGGCCTGGCCCTAACACTGGCAGGCCAAGGGGCATACACTTTACATATATATGTCATTTATAAGTTATGAAATAAGGTTAGCTATTAACTGAAATATATTCCATCCTTCTACCATGACAAATATCGTTATAATGACTTGAAGGTCCTTATAAATTAGAATTCTCAGATTCTTAGAGTTTTGCACCAGAACTCAGTCGCACACAGGGGGCTTACCCCTGGCCCATGGCCTGCTGCCTCTCTTCTCTCCCCCAGAAGTATTCCTAACCACAAGGGGCTTTGTCTCATTTACCCCAAGTTCTTTTCCAAATCCCTCAGCTGCAACCATACTCTGGTTACTCCTGGGCCTAGGGATGCACACATTGGCGATACAGCCCTCTCTCGGGAGGATACACTTGGGAAAGGCCTGGCAGGGAATTTTGGGGTCCCAGGTACCCAGTCAGATCTAAGATAGGGAGTATCATCTCCGGTGGCTCTGTGCCCTTGACTTCTTGGACTCCTTGCTCCATGGAGTTGGCCATGGCCTGTAAAGCATGGGAGCCCTCTTGCACAACCTTAAGGGCAGAATTGCTGAACTGGCAGTAGCCCCAGGGACTAAGTTGCAAAGCTTGGCAGATAGGGCCAATGAGCCAGCAGATAAATGTGGGACTGCATCTAGAAGCCACCTGGTCTGCTCAAGGCCAGATGGTAGCATTCAGATGGGACATTTCTGCTCCTCCAAGGAGACTTGTCTTGCCATTTTTATGCTCTTGAGAGCAACTACCACTCTCCTTTATGGCCTAAGCACTCAAGAGATAGTTTTAAAATTTGCTTCGGTACTTGCAGTGAAAACAGCAGCAGACTTGGCATCAGCACACTCTGTAGCCGAACCACATCATGTTCCCTCCCAGGCCATACACATCCCCAACTATAAAATAAGGGCGTTGGACTGAACAATTCCCAAAGTCCCATTCCAGTTTAAAGGTCCATAGTTTATGACAGCTGAGAGGATATATTTTTTCCTTATCTGTCAATAGTTCTAAACCCTGGTACTCACTAAAATCACCTAGTGAACTTTAAAAAAACACGGTGCCCAGGCCCTACCCCCAGATTTACTGGTTCACTTATTCTAGGGTGGGGCCCAGGCCTTGGTATTTCTTAAAAGCTCCCCAGATGATTCTGATGTGCAGCTGAGGTTCAGAAGCACTGAGAGTTGGATAAGAGGCTCCCCCCACCCCCACCCCACGAGTCCCGACAACCCACTGGCATATGAGGAAGAATGTAGCAGGACAGATGCCTCCATGCAAAAACAGAGCAGCTGTAGGAAAGGCTAGATGCTGGGAGCCTGCGGTGGGGGTTCTCCTGGTTACTCTCCAGGAAGATGTGAATAAACAGAGCCAATTTCCTGGCCTCCCAGGCTCCTCACCTCCCCATCCTCCCATCCTCCAGCTGAGAACTGAAGGGGAGGAGAAGACAGAGCAGGCAGCTGCCTAATCTGGGGAGATTTTCTCAGGGGTGGGGAGTGGCTGACTTTTGGCTCCAGGTCTTCCTCCTCCTTCACCGCTGGAGCTGGAGCAGCCAGAGTGAGCCCTGGGGCTGGAATCCCAGATGCTGGCAGTTGTTTCTGTGTTATCTCCTTGACAGCTGCAAATCTCCCATAGTGGTGTGTGTATGTGTGTGTGCGTGTGTGTGTGTGTGTGTGTGTGTGTGCGTGTGTGTGTGTGTGTGTGTGTGTGTGTGTGTATTCACATTTCACATGCATGCACTCTCTAGCAGGAAAAATAAAATGAAGAGGTCGAATGTAGAGCCCATGTGGTTACCTGTTCTTACCAGGCTTCAAGACACCCCTTAAGACTTTCCTGACCCCCACCCACCTCCAATCTATGTGACGCCCCATTCTCAGTGCTCCCATAGTCTCCCTGTCCTTCTCTTTTGAAGCAGCCTGAATAATTACAATGGCTATCATTTATTGATGTGCCAGGCATGCTTCTAAAATTTTAGGTCAATGATTTCATTTCACCCTCATAACAATCTTATGAAGCAAGCACTCCATTTATTCCTGTTTTACAAGATGAGTAGAACAACCACAGGAAAGTTTTCACTCCAAGATCACACAACTGCCAAGACTCAGTCAGGCAGCCTGATGCCGAAACCTGATGCTGCACTTCTGCCTCCTATCCGTTACTGATTGCGGATGAAGGCCTGTTTGAATAAGTGACACTCCACCAATAGTATTGCCCACAGTGACACAGACTTGATACTGTGACTTATTTTAGTATAAATTGGGGTTCTTCTTGGACAACGTGGACTGAACTCATGAGTCACATAACCAGAAGCACCTGCCATTGCCCCTGCAGGGCTGTGCTTCTGAGGGGACTGTCAAGTGTCCCTTGAGGGCAAGAATGGCCCCCACACTGGCCTCCAGGAACCAGATCACCCGTTTTAGAACCCCTGATAATGCCCCCCTCCTCCCCTTGGAAAGACTCCTGCTCACCTGGAAGCCTGTGTGCACTAGGTGGTTTTCCCAGAGGTGACAGGCTGGGTGGACAGATCTACACCCCACTGTTCTCAGTGATGCGTCTCCAAGATGACAGCTTGAGGTCTGGATATTGCCTGCAAGCTGGTCCCCACAAAACATTTTGTTTTTTCGTATTTTTCTGTGTACTTTTGCTGAGCCTACTCGGATGGTGGGTATGTGACTGGTAAGGCCACGCAGTCTGCTGAGAGACAGGGACATGAGAACACCTTCACCGCAGCAGTCCATGTTTAAGGCAGGAAGTTATCAGTCCAATGAAGAAAGGTAGACCATTCGCTGTGTAGTTAAATTTGGTGCCTCTCCAACAATCTCATTTTAGCTCCCCAATTGCTCTTTAAGAGTGAATTTCCTTTCTCCTCTCTCTTTAACCAGGTTTTATTCCCATATGGTTAATTACTAGTTTGTGGAGAAATCCTTCCATTTCCCCTTACTAGATTTTAAACTTTCTTGCATTGACACTAAAACAATTAAAATTCTTTATCAGTTCAATCCCACCTCAGAAAGTGGACTTTTTGTGGTGTAAGGCAGTACTTCTCAAAGTTTAAGGTGCACAAGTATTGCCTGGATGCCTTGTTAAAATGTGGATTCTGGTTCCATAGTTCTGGGGTGGGGCCTCTGTTTCTAACAAGCTTTTAGGTAACACCAGTGCTGCTTGTCCCCAGACTTCAGTTTGAGGAACAAGATTATGTAGAGTTCGTGAGACGCATGCACCCTATTAACCATGATGAGAAAGGCTGGGGACCAAAAAATGCAACTACACTGTAAACAGCCATTGGCAGGTAAGTTAATGCAAGCCCATCCCTAGAAGGAGCCTTTATCAGCTTCCTGCAGCCTCTTTCACTTGTGCCTATCCTCCACCAGCCTGCTCCCATCTCCATATCTCCACTCAGGTGTGTTTCTGAATCCCAGAAGCCATGCTTTCTAGAAAAGGCAGGCTGGCTAAAGAACTAACCCCTCTTCAATCTCTGACAGATGAGACACCCTCCCCCAAAAAGGAATTGTTTGAAAGAAACCCTGACCTTGATTCACCCAGGCTACACCTACTCAGGCTGCTGATGGGTTTTAACTTGCCCCAGGTTAGGATGCCACAGGCTTTGAAAAGAAAGGATTGAATCTTTCCCGTGTGACTCTTGGCAGTGTTGCTTCCTGTTTGGGTCTGAAGGTTGAGTTTACTTTCTGCAGGAAGACCTAGGCTCTAAAGAAAGGAAATGTTCAGTTAGGAAGAGGCCTTGCTCAAAAGAGAATTAAGGTCTTCCACTAACCTGCCTAGAGTGAATCTGATTTCCAGTTCAAACCATAAGAAATTTCCCTCTTAGAGAGTCAAAATTGTTTGCATATTAGTAATTTCATGTTTCCATCTTATAGAACAGCCAAAACTGAGATCTATCTCGGAATATTCACTGGGGCATTGTTTATGTCCACAAAACACAGCCATATACAGACCTGAATCCCCCAGAAATCTAGGCAGAGGGAAGCCCCCATTGGTACATCCATATTTGTGTGTGTGCGTGTGTGTGTGTGCACCTATTTTCCATCCACTGATTTGCTCTGACTCCAAGGTGAGAACTCTTGATTTAGAGACTCAGGGGATGGGGTTGGGGAGTATTTGAATAAGGTAATGGCCTTCAATGGTGTCCATGGCCCATGGGAAAAAGTCCACACTCCTGGCCTGGCATTAAAGCCTTCCCTCACCCGGCAGCTCATGCCTACCCAGCATTTAACAATCCCCTGCTCTCTGACCTCCAGCTGGCAGGAGTGGCTTCTCCCCTGTATAAGCCAGGGGTGCTTCTCCACTTCGGCCTTTTCTCACATCCTTCTATCTTCCCAGAGGGTGGCCCCTGCCATTTCCACTCGATGAAAATCTTGTTCGTCTTTCAGGGTTCAGCTCAAAGTCCACCTCCTGCATGAAATCTTTTCTGACTTCCATTCCCCCATACAAAATGATCTCTCCCTCCTCTAAGCTTCAATGGTACTTTGAAGTTCTCTTATGACACAAGACATCCCACCTTATTTATATTCTTTTATGTTCCTTTGCTCATTCTTTCATTGATCTGATTGGAAAATTTGTATCGTCCTGCCACGTGCAGGCACAGTTCTAGGTGCTGGGTTACAGTGGAGGGCGAGACAGGCAAAGCCCCTGACCTCCACAAGCAGTAAACTAGTAAACTAATAAATAGATAATACACTTGTGGTGATATGTGCTATGAAGACAAAGAAAGCAGGGTAAGAAGCTGGTACTTGAGGGGTTAGAGAAATTATTTTAGGTACGGTTTTCTGGAAAGGCCTCTCTGAAGAGGTGAATCAGAATGAAGTGAGCTGAAACCTAAATGAAATAGGGACTTAATTGTAAAAAGATCTGGGGAAAGAGTGTTGCAGGCAGAGGGCACAGTAAAGACAAAGCCTCTAAGATAGAGAAGAGCTTGGCAGATTCTGGGCCAGTGCTTCTCAGACTTTCTTGTCTCCTGGGGATATTGTTGAAATGCAGATTCTGGTTCAACAGGTCTGGGATGGGGTGTGGGGGGCTCTGCATGTCTGACAAGCTCCCAGGTGATACCTTCAGGCTGGGGTATCAGGACCACTCTTGGAGCAGCAGAGAAGCCATGGCCCAGGAACAGCAAGAAGAGCAGACGGAAAGGGGTGATTTGTAGGTCATGAGGCCAGAGAGGTGGACGGGGCCACACCATGCAAAGCCTTGATGGCCAGGGCATGACGTTGGGGTTTCTTCTACTTGCAAGGACAAGGAGAGTTTTGAGCAGGGGGGTAATGTAGCCTGAATTTCACTTTAAAAGGTTCACTCTGACTTCTGTTAATAGAGACTAGCTGGGGAATAAGGGAAGGAAATTGGAGGTAGGGAGGAGAAGTAAGTGGCTGTTCAAGTATTTAGGTGAGAGAAGGTGGCTGGGACTAGGATGGTCATGGCAGAAGTAGAGAAATGTACCTATAGAATTGCCCTACTGCCACTCTGGGGATCCCTTGAGAATAGGGCTTCTGTCTTAACCATGCTCTCTCCTTCCCTTTTCAGACAAGCTTCATGAAAGGTAATACCCCACTAGCTATTGTGGCCTTCTCAGTTCTACCCATGCGTCAATCTACAGCAACCTGGCTTCTGCCCCTATTGTTCTATTGAAAGTGTTCTCCTAGAGGCCACTGGTGACCTTCATATAGTAATATAATTCCATCTTAAAAGTCTCTCTCACTACTTCTATTCAACATTGTACTGGAGGTCTTAGCCAGTTCAATAAGGTACGGGGCAAAAAAAATAAAAAAGTGTCATACACATTGTTAAGAGAGAAGTAGCTATTTTTTGTGCCAATGATATGATTGCATATGTAAAAAATCCTATGACATATTTAAAAGTGCTAGTAGGACCAATAAATGAATTTAGCAAGGTCACAGGATATGAGATCAGTTACAGAGGTTGTAGTATTCTGTATGCTAGCAAAGAGCAATCCAAAAAATAAAACTGAAAAAATTCTATTCACAACAGCATAAAATATTTAGCACTAAATTTAACAAAAGATATCTAAGACTTTCATTCTTTTTGAAAGCTTCAAAACTTTGTTGAGAGTAATTAAAGACCTGAATAAACAGAGAGAGAGACAATATTCATGGTTTGGAAGTCTTACTATTGTGAATTAAAGATGGCAACTCTCTCTAAATTAATATACAGATCAATGAAATCCCAATAAAAATGTAAATAAGCTTTCCTTTAGAAATTGACAAGCTGATTCTAAAATTTATTTGGAAATACAAATGATCTAGATTAAACAAAACCATATTTTAAAAGAATAAAGTTGGAATAATTATACTACCTGATTTTAAGTACCGTAAAGCTACAGTAATTAAGAGTATGGTGTTGGAGAGTGATAGATCAATGACGCATAACTAAGACTCCAGAAATAAACCCTCACTTATGAAGTCGATTGAGTTCAACAAAGGTGCCAAGGTAATTTAACTGGAGAAAAGATTAGTCTGTTTCTATAAATGTCCTTGAAATAACTGGATAGTAATAAAGAAAAAGATATTAACCTTGACCCTTTCCTCACACCATACACAAAATTAAAATCAAAACTTCTGCATTAAGAAAATGAAAAGGTAAACCACAGATTGCGAGAAAATATTTGCTCTCTGACTTGTATTCAGAAAATATGAAGAACCCTTATAACTCAGTAAGACGATGACACACTAACCAATTAAAACAATGAACAAAAGATTTGAGCAAATATTTCACAAAATAAAATATATGCATGGTCTAAAAGCACATGAAAAAAATGTTCATCACTTGTTATTGGGAAATACAAATGAAAACCACAACGAAATACCGCTATATGTTGACTAAATAGTTATAATTTTAAAATCTGACAATACCAACAGGTGAAAATGTAGAGACACTGGAACCTTAGCACATCGCTGGTGACAATGTAAAACGGTATAGCTTCTTTGAAAAACAGCCTGGCAGTTTATTTACAAAATAAACACAAGCTTACCATCCAACCCAGAAATTCCACTCCTAGGTGAGAGAAATGAAGATATATGACCTCCCAAGGCTTGTATGTCAATGTCCATTGCAGCATTATTCATAATTATCCCAAACTGGAAACCAAGGAAATGTCTTTCAACTGGAGAATGTGTCAACAAAATATGGCACATTCATACAATGCACTACTACCTACCATAAAAAAGGAACAAATTATGAATACTCACCACAACATGGAGGAATCTCAACATCAGGCTAAGAGAAAGAAGGCAGACATAAAAGACTACATGCAGCATGATACTATTTGTATGGAATTTCTAGAAATGGCAAGACTGTAGTAACAAAAGCCTATCTGTGGTGGCCTGGAGCTGAGGGTGGGATTGGAGAGTCACTGTAATTGGGGGGTGAGGGAAATTTTTGTGGTGGTGAAATGGTCCAAAACTTGATCGTGGTAGTGGTTGCACAACTGTGTAAATTCACTAAAACTCACTGAGCTATACACTTAAAATGGGTGAATTTTATAGCATGTAAATTATACCACAATAAAGTTGTAAAAGAATATCTTTCATATATAAAACTTAAAAAAACCCACACCCAACTCTCTGCTTGGTCTACTGTGATTCTCCCCTTTTCTGGTTTCCCTCCTCCTTGCCCGATGGTTTCCAGCCTCCCTCGTGGACCACCCTCCTCTGCTAAAGCAGCCACAATGGCTGCCTCACAGGGGTCTGCGCCTGGCCCGCTGTGCTCTAACACAGAGCCCCTTGCAGGCCTTCTCACTCTTGCTCTTGCTTCAACTACCAAGGAATGAGTGACTCCCAAGGGCACATCCCCACATCCCACATCCCCACCATGACCACTTCCCTGAACTTCGGATTTCCTGATCCAGTGTTTGCAGGGTATCACCGGCTAACGTCTGTGCAAAGAGTGTCATGTACTCCACATGTACAAAATCTAACTCAGCTCCTCCCCTGCCCCACATCTGCTTTTACTCCCCCACCCTTCATTTTCTTAGCATCACCTTCATCCACACAAACATTTAATTCAGAAATGTGAGAATCAAACGTACACCAATCACCAGACTTGAGTTTTTTGATAAAATTAACATTAAAATAAGTTCAGATAGACAAATTTTGACTATTCTATACACTGTGTAATTATCACCCAAACAAAATATAGACCGGTTCCATTCTCCAAGGAAGTTCTCTTAGGCATCTTACCAGTCAATCCCAGCCCCCACTAGCACACATACAACCAATATCTGATTTCTAACATTAGAGATTAGTGCTGTCTGTGTTTGGACTTCATAAGTGGGATCATACAGTGTGTATGATTTTGTGTCTGTTTTATTTCACTTAACATAACATCTTTGTGAGTTTGTTTAGCCATTCCCTTGTTGATTGTCATTTAGGTTGTTTCCAGGTCTATGATATTTGAATAAGGCTGCTGTGAACATTCTTTACAAGTTTTGAAGAACATGTTTTTCCTGGGCAAATACATAGAAGTAGAATTACTTGGCCATAGGGTAGATGTACCTTTAACTCTATAGAAAACTGCCAGAGTCCTCCAAAGTGTCGGTGCCATTTAACATCCCCACCAGCAGTGCCTGAGAGCTCCAGCACCTCCACATTCTCACTGTCTCTTAAAATGGGCTTTAATTTGAGCCATTCTGAGGGGTATAGAGTGATATCCCATTGTAGGTTTCTTTTTAATACAGTTTTATTGAGATATGTTCACATACCCTACAATCATCCACTGTGTATAATCAGTTATTCACAGTACCATCATATAGTTGTACATTCATCACCACAATTTTTGTAACTTTTCCTTACTCCAAAAAAATAAATAGAAGTAAAAAGGAACATCCAAAAAATTCCATTCCCCCAATCCCACCCTATTTTTCATTTAATTTTTGTCCCCATTTTTCTACTCATCTGTCCATACATGGATAAAGGGAGTGTGAGCCACAGGGTTTTCACAACCTCACCATCATGCTGTGTAAGCTACATAGTTACACATATCATCTTCAAGAATCAAGACTACTGTGTTGCAGTTTGACAGCTTCAGGTATTTCCCTCTAGCCATTCCAACACCCTAAAAACTAAAAAGGGATATCTATATAGTGCATAAGAATACCCTCCAGAGTGACCTCTCAACTCTATTTGAAATCTCTCAGCTACTGAAACTTTATTTTTTTTTCATTTCACTTCCCCCTTTCGGTCAAGAAGATTTTCTCAGTCTCACTATGCTGGGTCCAGGCTCATCCCCGGGAGTCATGTCCCACATTGCCAGGGAGATTTACACCCCTGGGTGTCACATCCCACATAGTGGGGAGGGTTCACCTGCCGCTTGGGCTTAGAGAGAGAGGCCACATCTGAACAACAAAGAGGTTCTCTGGGAGAAACTCCTAGGTTTAGCCTCTCTTCTGCAGCAACAGGCCTTACAAGGGCAAGCCCCAAGATCAAGGGCTCATCCCACCAAATTGTTGGTCCTCAATGTTTGTGAGAATATCAGTTATAACCCAGGTGGGGAAGTCCAACATTTCTACTTTTCTCCCCAATTCCTCAGGGGGCCCTGCAAATGTATTTTTATTTTCTGCCCAAATTACTTTGGGATGTATTGGAATTTCACACTAACCTGTACAAACCTACTGGATCTCACTTCCTCGTCATGTTCCATATAATTTTGGTGTTTGAATAAACTGATCTTACAAGTTAAATTATTTAGTGTGCTGCAGAGAATATGGATCCTGCACCAAATAAACATCTCTTCCCTTGGTCTCACACAGAAGTTGAAGTTTTGAAACACAGTCAGTATCGTCCTTTACCCTTTGTCCTGATTTGCCTTAGTCCTAACTAGATCTGCTTCATCCATATCTCTAATTGAAATCTGAACTCTTTTTCAGCTTTTTTAACAGTTGCTGTATGAGGTAATATTGACATTCAAAGCTGCCTAGCTCTAGTTCTGAATTTCAAGTGTCACACAGACACCCAAAGTTCCAGAGACCAACCAGGTTATAGAAAAAGAGCTCAGCATCTCAGAATTGGGAGACAGCCATTACAGCTCAGGAATAGATGTGACTGCTAAAGGAGCCTCCATTGTAGTTTAACATGCATTTCTCTGATAACTAATGGTGTTGAGCACTTTTTCATGTACCTATTAGGTGTCTGTAGATCTTCCTTTGTCAGGTGTCTGTTCAAGTCTTTGCCTATTGTTTTATTGGATCATTGGTCTTTGTATCTTTCACTATAGGACAGCCTTTTTGAGCTTTAATCCTAAATATTTCCCTTTGTGGTTTCCTCCTTTCCATCCTACTACAACTGCACTAGTTAAGGCCCTTCCCATGGCTCAACTAAAGTATTACAGGAGGCTTCTGACCAGTTTCTTTGACTCAAGCCCTGCTCCGTTATATGAATGTCTTTGATGTCAGCAGATCTGGGTAATTCAATCCATGTCACTCCTCTGTTCCCCACACCTATAGGAAAACATCAGGCATTTTAGAATGACTATAAGACCCTGCATGTCTTCAGTCTCACCTCCCTCCTAATTTGCAGTAGCACTAAATCACCTGGAAATCTCTGCCGTGCAGTTTCTCACTGCTATGCCTTTGCTCGCACAATTCCTTTTACCTAGACTACACCCCCATCCCCACTTCCACTCTGACCCCCTCTTTTTCTTCCTTCAAGAGTCAGGTCAAATGTCATCTCTTCTGGGAACCTCCGGATTGAGCTAGGTCTCTCCTCTCTGCTCCCACAGCAGCTGGGCGTGCATCCATCTAAGCAGCCCCTGCCTGTGCTGACAACATCAGATCCTGCTGCCTGTCTGCTCTGCTGCTCTGCGGCAGGGAGGTGGTCTGTGTTATCTTTGAACTCACAACCACAACCCATGACGGGCACTCAACAAATGCCCACTGACTGAGGGAATCAACAGGCAGTTCCTTTAGTTCTGAGAAGGTGAAAAAAGCTACTCAGTTTTAACTTACAAAAAAAAAAAGAGGTGTGTGTGTGGAGGGATAGCAGGAGGCGATTAGATGAATAAGTACGATGAGGCACAATGAATTAATTGAATTAAGTTCGAACCCCAGGCATCCTCTGCATTGTGAAAAGCTGGGGTGTGGAGCAGACTGGTTTGCTGTGTCCACCCGCTGAGTGGTACGCCTCTGGGAATCTCACTGGCTCTGCTGACTAAGTCCCGAGCTCTGCTCTGGGTCAATGACAGAGGGGACTTGGGTAGCCCAAGGTGAACTGCCAGCCACGCACTCCATTCTCTGCTCCCCTGCTCTCTTGCCTGTAGCCTTGACAAAGACACAAATGACTCTCCTTCCTGCTGGAGATGGTTTGTCAGCCTTGCTTGTCAGCAAGGTGGAGACTCAGAATCCAACCTTCAGTCCTGCAGAATAATTTTGTTTTCCTCCTTTCTCTCTCATTCCAGAGACCCCATGGGAGTTTGTTTTTTATTTGCCCACCTGTGGTGCCAGGTCTCCCTATTCACACCCAGGCATGAATAAGAACCCAGTTGTTGGCTTTAGCAGCTCATTAAATTTTAGTAAGTGGAGGGGAAGAATCTGAGACTCTCAGGCAGGGAGTGAAGCGTAAAGGATCAAACCCCCCGTCTTCTTGCCCATCCTTGGTTATTCTCTACAGCCTCTCCATCAAGTGGGTATTGTACCCCCCACTTAAATACCTCCAATGATGGGGAGCTCACCACCTTTCAGGTTATCCTGTTCTTCCTTGTACAGCTCTGACCAGGGGTGTGATCTCCAAGTTTGAACTGCAATCGGTCTCCCTGGACTTATTATCCCTGTAGTCCATGTTCTACCCTCTGGGGCCACAGGGAACAAATCTACAAGTCTTCCCCATGACAGCTTCTCAGGTATGTGGAAACAGCTCTCCTGTTTCCTAAGTCTTTTCTTCTCCAGCCAAAGGTCTTCCACTCCCACAAATCTTCTCTATGTGAGATGGTTTCAGGTTCCCTCAGCAACTCCCTGCTGTTACCATGCCATCTGCAAACTTTCCTTTGCCTCCAGAGCCTGGACATTCTCCTGGCCCTCCCAAGTCCCGTCATTTCACCGAATCAGCTCCCCACCCCCATAAAGGTGGCCATGCTCTTGGCAAATAGACACAGACCATAAGCTTACTCAGCTGCACAGAAAGGACTGTGACCCGCTCACCTCCCCCTCCCCCAGGGCACTTGCAACAGTCAAAGGGAATTCGTGGGTGCTAAGGAAATGTTTGTGAAATTGAGTTGAATTAAGGGAGCTGGCTGGAACCTTGGAAGAGACGATAATTACATGGATTATAATTAACGTAATTGACCAGAGTGCTTTTTTTTTTTTTTTTTTTTTTTTAAAGGCCCCAATTCTCATTGCAAACATGGTGTTCCCTGGTGGTGAAAAGGAAGAAAGAGAAGGTCTTTTCAGCCAAGACATGTCTGTGGAGCGCCTGCCAGGTGCGACTTTCTGCATTAGGTTTTAACCTAGAAACAGTGCCTTTTATCTTCCCTTCCTTGAGAACAGCACAGGATCTACATCCTGTCTTCTTTATTCCGTTTTTGAAACACGTGTCTTAGAAGTAAGTGTTTAAATAAATCAGTTTGGAGAGCCCATTCCTGGACTTGAAATTCACATGTATATTCATGACCCCGTGGAAAGGCAAAAGAATTGGCATCTGCCTCCCCGAAAGGATGATTGCTTTCTCTGGAGATTTGTGGCTTGTCTGATGCAACCCCAAGTGCCACTGGTCCAGGCACCCCTCCCAGTCCACCCAGTCACCCTGCTCTGGGCTCCAGACCTTGACTTTCTCTTTAAAATAAACTGCTGGGAATTTCAACAATCCAGGCAGGTCCTCACAAATCACGGAGGGAAGGAAAGGCTGCCCCAGCGGGGAGTGTGAACCTGAGGTCAACCGCCGAGCTTGGGCTTCCGGGGTTTGCCATCAATTTCTTTGGTGACGTTAGGCATGTCTCTTGGGAGCCTGGGGCCCGAGGGCTGCATGAATCCTAGAAACCCTTATGAGTCAGAAGCAGTCCCCTGGTAGTGATTTCGTTAGAAAATGCTCCTGTTTCCAGAAGCACTTGAGGTCTGAAACGGGGAAAAAAAAATCTCATTGCCAAGATGAAGGTTTCAGAACTTTGTGCATTTGCTTTTCAGCCTTGAAAGTTGTGGCAAAGATGACCTACTACTATTGCAAGTGTAACACAATCTCAGATGCTAGAGCTCCTTGCTCTGATATTTTTTTTTCTCCCCAGCTTTACAGAGGACATTGGGGAAATTTGCTGAGTTTCCACACTGTAGCGTAGCAGAGTTTGGAAAAGATCTACAGAAACCTAATTAAAATATAAAACAGTTGTAAGAAATAAGAGCCTGTGCAGTTTCACACAAGTCCTTCTATGCTAAGATGTGACTCCAAGCGATTCTCCCAGCAGAAAGCGATCCTCCTTAGTTTCACAGATCTGTGAGAGCAAGGGACCTGCGGAAGACTGGGCCAACTGGGATCACTCAGCAAAGAAAAATGCCCTTTGTGACATTCAGGTTGCATTTGTCTGGGGTTCCCACACACACCCATGGAATCTGGGAGATTAGCAGTGAAAAATGACCTATTTTAACAGGTGCACACTTCTGTTTAAGTGGGATTTAGCTGAGCGTGGAATTATTTTAACATGGAAATAAGTTGTGGACATTCAGAAATATCACTCTTTTGACCACACAAGAATCAGACACATGGTCAACATTTGGGAGTTTCTCAGGACTTGAAACGGATGTGTTGGTTAGATTTTTCCAGAGGAAGCTACAATATCACAGGGAAAGAAACACAAATGCCTACAAAACATGACTGTTCGTGTTTGAGTTCCTTCTTCAGAGCATGTCTCTTTTCCCAAAGGAAGAGAGAGCACAGCTTAAAACTGAATGGTTAGGAAAGATCATTTTGATCGTACAGAATAACAGTAGGTATGGTAAATCCACACTTCTCAGCACAGTGTCTTTAAAAGGTGCAGAGTTACCGTGACAGGAGCCCTTGTCACAGGGGAGGGGTGGGGGTGGGCTTTGACACTTGTGAGATGCCTGATACAGGGCAGGGCATGGAACTTCTCTGTAACGTGGTTTCCTCACCTGTAAAATGGGTCAGTGAGCTACTGAAAAGGACAAATTAGGTGATGAATGTGAAGATGCTCTGTGAATGCAAAACACCGTTCAGCCAGTGGTGAGGGTTATCACGGCACAATGGACTTTCATTGCTGTGACCGTGATTGGGAGCTCCACATGCCACCCGGCAGAGTGGGAAAGGAGGAATGGTGAGTTCCAGCAATGTCTCAGGGAGAAGAGCATCTTTTCTCTGGGTGGCAGCTGTTCTTTTCTGTGGCTTGACTTACCCAGGAATCAATTCTGGGAATTTGGATATAGGAAACATTAGGGTAATCATGGAGTAGGGAGAAGCATATTTCCTTAATGGATAAAGAATTGAAACCTGCCTTTTCTAAAGAGTAAGATGATACCTTTGAAGAGGACATTCCTAAGATAATCTAAAGGTACATTTGCAAAGCCTCTGCATCGTGCTTTATGGTGATGAAATGCCTTAAGGAAATGCTGACTCCTGATCCTTTATTTTGGAGAAACACGTTGGCGGTGTGAGAGTGAGCAGGTTACTTAATCTTTCTGAGGCTTGGCATCCTCACTTTTTTTTTCTTTTTTAAATTAAATTCAGTTTTATTGAAATACATTCACACACCATACAATCATCCATGGTATACAATCCACTGTCCACAATATGATAACATAGTTATGCGTTCATCACCACAATCTATCTCTGAACATTTTCCTTACATCAGAAAGAACCAGAACAAGAATAAAAAATAAAAGTGAAAAAAGAACACACGAATCATCCCCCCATCCCACCCCATTTGTCCTTTAGTTTTTATCCCCATTTTTCTACTCATCCATACACTAGATAAAGGGGGTGTGATCTACAAGGTCTTCACAATCACACTGTCACCCCTTGTAATCTACATTATTATATAATTGTCTTCAGGAGTCCAGACTGCTGGGTTGGAGTTTGGTAGTTTCAGGTATTTACTTCTAGCTATTCCAATGCATTAAAACCTAAGAGGTGTTATCTATCTAGTGCATAAGAATGTCCACCAGAATGACCTCTCGACTCCATTTGAAATCTCTCAGCCACTGAAACTATTTCGTCTCATTTTACATCCCCCTTTTGGTCAAGAAGATACTCTCAGTCCCACGATGCCAGGTCCACATTCATCCCCGGGAGTCATATTCTGCATTGCCAGGGAGATTTACACCCCCGGGAGTCGGGTCCCACGTAGGGGGGAGGGCAGCGAGTTCACCTGTCGAGATGACTCAGTTAGAGAGAGAGAGGGCCACATCTGAGCAACAAAGAGGTACTCAGGGGGAGACTCTTAGGTACCATTACATGCATGTTTAGACTCTCCTTTGTGGTAATGAGCTTCATAAGGGCAAGTCCCATGATCGAGGGCTCAGCACATCAAACCGCCAGTCCCAATGTTTGTGACAACATCAACACCAGTCCAGGTGAGGATGTCCAACACATCCGCACCTTCCCGCAGATCCTCGGGGCTGGGGAGGGGGAGGCTGTAAATATATTTTTTATTATCTGCCCAAATTACTCTGGGATGTGTCACTATTTCACTCCACCCTATCTAACCTACCGTATCTCACTTCCTATTCAAAGTTCCTGCATCCTCACTTTTAAAAGGAGGAAGCTGCCCCAGGGGCTGTGAGTGCGTACATGTGTATGTACATACATATACATATATGCATGCACAACAATACATATTATAGAATAGGGGAAATGTGGTCACTGCTGAAAGGACATTTTTTCCTTGTTTCTTCTGGTCTCTTCTACACACACAGACAGAGGCTATGGGCAAGGTGAGGTTATTCAGAAAGAGGGCTTGGCCTGTAAATGGGAAGTTGGTTTCTTAGGGTAGGTTTCTTAGGGTGTGGGTGAATGATGTTTAATCAGGGATAATAATTGTGACTATTGATTCGATGTCTACTATGTGCCAGGCCTATGATAAGCCATGCCATGACTTACTCCTACAACCATGCTGGGGGGTAAGTATGCCTGTTGTCTCCGTTTTGCAAACAAGCAAACTGAGGCTCAGAGACCCCCACCAAACTGCCCAAGGCCGCACGGCCTGTAAGTGGCAGACTGAGTTCAGTGTTCTGATCGGTCTCCTGCAGAGGTTGGTCTCTCCTCAGCCCTGTGGCACAGAGAATAGGGAACAGGACATGTGTCAGGTGTCTCCAGCTGTTCAAAAAGAAAGACAAACTGGTTCCGAGCCCCTGTGCCTTAACTGTTTTGAGCATGGGTGGGTTTTGTTTGTTTTTCCTACATCACTTAATGCTTAATCATTTCTGCTCAGCTTTCCAGTTCTCAGGCCTGTAGCTCTGTCACTACTCAGCCTCCTGTCCCCCACTGCAGATGTTCCCAGCCCCTGAGCTGCCCCACCCGGCTCTTCCAGCTCAGCTGCCTCCCCCGGGGCCCCCTCAGCCCTCACCCCTGTACACAGACAGGCAGAGTTTGCAGTACCTGCAGCGAGGGCAATGGGCAGTGGGGCCTCACCTAGAGGGAAGCCTGTCAGGCTCCTGCCGCCGGGGTCTCTGGGCTCCGGCCACCCAGAAGAGAGGGCCTGCCTGAGCAGAGTGGGGCGCTCGGCTGCCCCCCAGGCCACGTGTTTCCCATCACCCAGCCCCTGCGTGCCCGGCCCCCTCCACCCGGAGCCTGCCCAGGGCCCTGGGAGGTGAGCGGGAAGGGGGCGGTTTGTGTTGCTGATGAAAGCTGCAGAAACCAGTACCAAGCACACAAGAAGAAGCACAGGGCTGGCTGTGGGTCACAGGCGTGCTTGGACTTGTCTCCCACTTGGGGAGATGGAGACAAAGACTGCATTATCCCCAGAATGAGTGACTGCCTCCGCGGACTGTTTCCACGAGAGACCAGGGAGGAGCGATGCCTTTGGTGTCCTGCGTTCCTCACAGTGTCCCCCGGCCGAGTATGTGGTTCCAGCAACATTCAGGAGTCCTGGGTGTTGGAAACCTTGAAGGGTGTAAGCAGAGAGACAGCACCATCAATTCCTGTCTAGACTAGATTTCTGGAACCCACATCCCCAAGATGAAAGGGTACATTATGAAGACAGGGCATAAATCTACCGTGCCAACAAGACCCACATTCACGTTGGATTATTTATGCCTTTTGCCTCCCTCTAGTCCTCGCCTGTGCCATTGCAATCCATTACCCAGTCCTGACAGATTCACTTAAGACATTATAGCCTCTAAGTAGCCGATCACATATATTTTCATTCTGAGGGGCCATGCACTCCAGGCCGGTTTGCCCCTTCCCAGCTTCCCACAGTGTTGTACCTTTTTGCTTGGGGCCTTAAAAACCCCTGGAAGGCTAAGGAAGGGATGGGGGTGGTCAGAACCGAGCAGTGAGAATTGGCTCGGGAGGCTCCCCGCATGTGCATTACTAATCTGGCCTCCACTGCACCCTTGGTCCCGTGCCCAGTGCCTCTGTGCCGGTAGTTGCTCAAGGATGTGGGAAGCCACCAGAGCGAGGCTGCTGACGTGGCTCCTTTCAGAACGGCCAGCCCAGGCTCCTCGGCAGCTGGAGTTCACCCTCTGCCCAGTCACCCGGGGAGAGCAGAAAGGGCAGTGAACTTCTGCCAGGTCAGATGGTTATCGGCATTGAAAACCAGCCATGGAGTTTCAACCGATACCAGGGAGCCAAGTCTACCTCTCACCCAGGCTTGGGTCCTGCATTTCTTAACTGTCTCTAGGACATCCCAACTTGGATGATCCCCGGCCATTTACAACGTAAGAGCATGAGGCTGGGTCAAGTCACTTCATCTTTTGAGGCCTCAGTTTTCTCATCTTTATCACGAGATCCCTCTGACGCAGTGCAGCAGGAAAAGAGGAGGGGTGAGCTTTGAAATCAGAAATATCTGTGTCTAAATGCTGGCTGTGCTGTGTGACCACTGGAAGGCTCCTTAACCTCTTCCACCCTCAGTTTCCTCATCTGTAAAATAGGAGTAAATAATGTATATTGGCAGACAGTGTTGTGATTCCCAGTCTACAGCAATGGCAATCACAGCTAACATTTATTGTCTGCTTACTCTGTGCCAGGCTCTGTTCTGAGTGCTCTGTATGTACTGAGTCACCTAAATTGTTAGACAGCCCTCTGTGGAGTGGACACAAAGTTAGAGAGTGGTTATGTGCCTTCCCATGGCCATGAAGATAGCAAGTCCTGGATCCGGGATTTGATCCCGCAGTCACCCCTTGACTATTACACTGTGTTCCCACTCCAAGAGGATCCCCATAAATGTCAGTTCCTTTCCTTTTCCTTCCCTCTCCAAGTTCTACATGCTCTCTAATCTGGTGACCAAAAGTAACATCCCCTATTCCGTTCTTAATGTTTACATGACCATCCTCCTCTTCCCACACACTTCCCCGTTGATGCCTGCCTTTTACCCCAACCCCTTTACCGCCACACTTAATAAGTTCCAATTAGAAGGAACAGCTTTGTGCAAATATCCTGGGGCAGAAGGGTGCCTGGAGGAGGACTGAGAGGGGGTGCCTGGTGGCTGCCTCGGGACGGGCAGCAGCTGCAACAGTCAATGGAGCCAAACACCCTGAACTCGGAGGCCACGTGAAGCAGTTTCTCTGCACGCTAGGAGACATGAGGGACTTCTGAAGGATTTTCAGCAATGACGTGATCCAGGCTCTCTTTCTGAAATGCAATTTTCTTTCTATGAGAAACTTTTCCAAGAGCCAGCAGTGCCTTCCTACATCTCTGGGCCAAGGTTTCTCTGCCTCAAGTTCCAGGCCCCTGTGCAGCATCAAATGGGGACATGTGTCTGGGCTGGGAACGAGGTGAGGGCTTCCTGGGTGAGTGGGGAGGGCCACAGAGCCCCCACACTCCACAAACCTGAGTGCCCATCTCCAATGGGCCCTTCCACCCCCTAACTCACAGTCCCCCTCTGTTTCCCACTCTTAGAAGGCCCTTCACCTCTTTTCACAAATCTCTAAAATGTATTTCTTTTCCATTACATTTTAAAAGTAACTCTAAGTCATTCTGATCAACTCTGGCCTCTATGTTTCCAGAGAGCTCTAAGTCCAGTCATCGTGTGCTGACAAAGATGTTTCCTGAACACCTACCAATTGCCAGATCCTGTGCTAAGCCCTGTTTTGAGGGCACATAGCTCTGCCTTCAGAGCATGCACAGTCTAATGCTGGGGAAAGGACATGGTGTGGACACAGGTAACTACACAACACGGAGAGTGAGGGGAGCTGCACAGTGTGATGGGGGAGGGGAGGGGTGTGGGTCAGCACAGACTTTTCCTAGTGGAGGTGACATCTGAGTTGAGCCCCAGAGGCAGAGCTGGACACCCATGCATGGGAGAAAGGACACTTTCGATGCAGGGAACAGCAGGAGCACAGGCCACCTTTGTTCAAACACTGGTGTGGGGTCAGGAGAGACGAGGCCAAGGGGGTTTAGAATGAGATCACTCTTGCTTCACACAGAGCTTCACTCTTGCCCCAAGCTTTTGTGTTCCCAGAGGGACCACCTAGCCGCACTTTTCTTAACAGTCCCAGTGCCTGGAACTGTGATCTGAACAGCGTGGATACTCAGACATGCTAGGAAAGTCTCACATGCTCTGTATATGAGTCCTGTGGGAGACGGAAGGAATGGGACTGAGAAGTGGTGGTTGGCCCAGAGCTGTCCATCCTCTCTACCTTCATCTCAAGCTATTCCTTCCATCTATGGTTCTTCCCAGCCATCATTTCCAAACCTTCCTTCTTAAGTTCCAACTCAAAAACTACCTCCTCCCTGTAGTCTTTCTGGTATCTCCAGCTGGAGGACAATGCTCCCTCTTTGGAACTTTGGAGCTTCCTTAGAACTGTCCCTTGCCTCTCCTGCATGACTGATCACTCTCGCCATATATGTTGTTTGTCTGGGTATTGGCTCACCCTGCCCTTCAGAGTGAAGGGTCCATGAGGCATCTCTCAGCACCTCTTCCCTTCCTGACATCCTGCCACTTTCATATATCATGTGCACAAGAAGTGTGTGCTGCCTGAGACAGTAGCTTTAAAAAGAGGCCTTCCTGGGCCCCAAGAGCTGTGGGCTGAGAGGTGGTTCGAGGTCCTGGGGGTGCCTTGGAGAGTTCTGGCATTTCCTGGAGCTACACTTATCTCACTCTGTACCTACCTGGCAGCCACCTCCTCTGCCCTCCAGAAACGCCTGGGACTTGATGCTTGAGCCCTGATAAGATGGAGTGCTCTGTTCACCTGACTCCCGGTACAATAAAACCTGCTGTCACTGCACTGAGTCATTCAGGGAGGCACCACTTCCTCCTTGTGTGTGGGTTTGCTTTTTTTTTTTTTTAACCACTCTCTCACGTGCTTTAAAAGCAGCAAGAGCCAAAAATATAACCATCAGAGAGCTGGGAGAATCGGGGGGCCTATTGGAAAGAGGGACCCTCTTTCTCTTTAGGATTTTGGAGTATGCTCTCTTGAATCTACTCACTCCAAAGTGGGTGACGTCAGTCACATGAAAGCCTCTCTCCCTGCTGATTTGCAAATACTTCGGCTCCTTTACAACTTGAAATTGGGGCACATTATCAAATGACTCGATTAGGCATTTATTGCTCATTTCTATCTACCCTGCAATGTTCTGAGTGCTTTAGGGTTTACAAAAGAATTATGGCCCCAACCTACCATCCGTTCCAACCTGCCATCCCATGCTGAACCTCAGCATTTGTGTGACGCCTCAGTTCTCTGGACCAGGGCCAGCAACAGCGGTAGGGAACTGCCATCTTGCCCCCAAAATTGCCTACACATTCCCACCTCCAGCCAGGTGTTTGCTCAAGCTGTTCCCTCCACCTGGAATTCCCTTTCACCCCTATTTGCTTATGAAATTCCAATGTATCCTCTTACAACCCAGCTCTAGAGTAACAGTCACCAGGAAAAGGGAACCAATTTCCCCAAGCGGAATTCCTTCCCACTTGCCTCCTGGCTTTCATTGCAAATTTCTGTGCCTCTCCTAAAGCAGTGGCTGGTGTTTCTGTCGAATGCTCCTTCACACACAGGGCCTGTGCTCATGCTGTGAAGACAGAGGCAGGTGTTCCAGAGCTGGAGAGACCCAGGCCTGGTGTCTTCCTTGTCAGCCTCAGTTGCCCCAACTGCAGAGTGACGGGCTTGCCCAGAGCAGGGGTTTCCCGTCCTGGCTCTGCCTAACCATCTCCTGGGGCACCTGTTAAAAATACAGATTCCTGGGTCCCCTCCCTGACTGACTACATTAGATTCTCAGAAGGTGGGGCTTAGAGTTTATATTTTTAAAAAGCTTCTCAGGCAACTTGTACATAGTCTGCTGGTGCTTACCCCAGATTGCAGCCACTATGCTAGAGGACTCCTAAAATCCTATGACCTTGTGGTTTCTTGAAAGATCAATTTTTTTCCTCCTTAATTTGATGATTCCCTGGAATAAAATACATCAAAACCACCACCATAAGTACAAGTCTGGTGCTTAAATGGGAAAACCCTGGGTCATGACTCCGGTTTCATGTCTCTCTAGGGGCTACTATTTTTTTGTAGACAAATAAATACATCTGGATCTGAAGATTACCCATAGTTGAAAACACATGCCTACCATCATCCATCACTCCGCAATGCTTCAGAGAAAGCCAAGCTGACGTAACAAGGCAAACTTGTGTCCAGATAAATTCCATTACCTATTTTTCCCAATAAGTTCTTGAGAAGCAGTTGCTGTGCTCTCTGTTGCCTGGGTCATTTGGGGCTTACAATTCAGGAAGACTGTGGTTGGCTCCTCCACAGAGGTGGTGCAGGGTCTACCTGTCCAGTGTGCCCTCCTGGAATAGTTCTGGACAATATCTCGGTGTGGGTCTGGTTCTCTGAAAGCCCCTCTTTCTTGCCCATTTCTGAGCTGGATTTCTAACATTTTTGCCAATTCTGTGGACAACCCCATTTCCTCTTATTAAAAATCTTTGTACCTAAGTCAACTTGAGTGGATTTCTATTGCTTGCAACTCAGAAACTTTACTGATATGTATATGGAAGTATTTGTTCTGAACCAGAGAAGTCTCAGGGAGTTGCTACCCCTGAGCAACAGATGAAGGCTGCTGTGTAGAAGAGAAACAAGCTGCTTCTATTGGCTCTAAAAGGCAAAGTCACAACAGGGAATGCTTTGGGGAGAAATATCTCAACTCTACACAAGGCAGAACCTTCAGAGCTAGTCCTCAGGAACATGATGGGGGGAAGTGAGCTTAATCCCTGCTACTGGAGGGGTTTCTTGGAGGCTGGCCTCTTCAGTTGAGGATGGGCTCATTCATTTGATAAAGGTGTCTCTGCTTTTAAGATATATTTCCCTTTCTAGTTGGGTTTCAGTACAAAGAAGGTGCACCCACCCCAAAGCCAATTCCTTCTGTCAGTGAATAGTTACTAAGTGTCCACTAGATTCTAGGCACTGGGGGCCCAAGGACTCAAAAAGTACAGCCTGGTGGGGAGAGAATGATGTGCAAACAATTATAGCGCATCATGAAGAAACGATGTACAATGTGCCATGAAAACACAGAGAAGAGAGTCAGCAGGCCAAGGGGCATGAACAGCAAGGAAAGCTGCAAATGCTAATAAGTCAGCACTCTTTTTCTTACTGGATTTAATTTAACTCATGGCATTTAATCAGACAGCAGTTATTCAGTGGCTGGGTCAGCATACAAAACATGAATAGACAAGCTAAACATTTAATAGGGGATCCCAATTGATACAGATGAAAAAAAATTATAACCGAAGTGAGAATTTTTCTTTCCACAATAGCTTGTTATTATTGGAATTACCCAGCTAGCAGGCAGGCAGACAGCCGTAGTAAGAACACCAGGAAGGCTAAGTTCTTGGCTGGCTTTGAGATTGTGCTTTTCTCATCTAGAAAATGAGAGGATGGAATTCAAAGATCTCAGGTTATGTTTCAGTTCTAATCTCATGGGCCTCTTAAATAACCTCAACTCTCCACTTTTTTCTGAACAGCCATCATTTATTGAATGCTGACTATATGCCAGACACTAGCAGCCTTGCAGATTGTATTTAGTCCTTTTAATACTCCTGCAAAATAGGTATAGTTACCCCGTTTTATAGATGAGAACACCAAGGTGCAGAAAACCTTAGCCATCTTCCTAAGGTTACACAGCTTGCCATGACTGAGTTGGGATTTAAAGCCAGGTCTCCTGGACACCAGGATCTCCCAGGCACGGAATTAATCACTGTGCTCTGCTGCCTCCCTCTGTGAGATACTAAACTCTCCTCAGAGGAGAAACAGGAGTTTCCTGGAGGACAACAAGAAGGGCATGATGGGGGTCACATTTTAGTCTGAGGGAAGCATAAAATGATGGAAGCTGGAGTCTCCGAGAAACGAAGCTGGTAAGGCACGTTGGCGCCAGGTCACTGAAAGCTGTGAGTGCCAGATTGTGGAGCTTGGGATTTATCCTCCAATAAACACTGATCCTGTAAAAATTTGTGGGTCAGCAAATACATGGGGCTGTGATTCAGGATAGTGGCACGGTGGCATTAGAGATGGGAATGAGGTTTAGACAGAAGGTATGAAACTAGGTAAGAAGCACTTTGATAGCCATTAGAAGGATGTTGCTCTCCATCTCTCTCCGGCACCTTTCCCAGGGCTGGTTCCCAAACTCCCGAGAAGTTATGCCTCCCCAAAATGACTTCGTGGAGACATCTGTCCTCATCCTCTTTGGAGAGACATCACCTGTTCATGGAAACTCCCCCTGTTCTCATCTGATGCTATGTAAGTGTCAATAGTACTCTCTGCCATAAGAATGGTGGGTCAGGATGTAGGAGGTGAGAAACACTTCCCACACGTGGCGTCCCCTCCCACGCAGCACTTTGGCCATGTGGAGTCCCACACAGGTCTCGGGCCCTTTAATTAACAGGAGGATCAGGGAGTCCCAATGAGCCAACCACAAGGACTACAGGGCCTTCAAATCTCAAAATTCAACTAGGGGTCAAGGAAAGGATTTCTATACACAGAAAGGAGTTCGTCTGTGTCTCGCCCTCCATCGAAAATGTTCATGAGAGCTGACACTCCCCGGAGAGGTGGCCAGTGCCACAGAGTCTGGAGTCCTTCCCACTGCCAGGAAGGTGTCCTAGGGCAGGAAGACGAGGCCTCCCTTGCCACAAGCTTCCACCACAGACAGTGTGAAAGCAGTTCCGTGGAAAGGAGCTCGCCTGGCAACTGTTCCTCGTGTACATTTGCTGGCTGTCTCTCTTCCCGTCCAAGGTCCCCTCCAGGGTTCTGGGGCTTCCGGAGACACAGCTCTCACCTGGGCATCCTGACCAAGGGGGTTTTCTGAGGAAATACTTTCTCAGAGAAGAATGTCTGTCCCTGGAGGCACTTAGAGAATCTCAGGCTCTCAGGGCTTAAAGGATGTTTAGGGGACAAACCTGATCTGCTACCCCAGGCTTTGACTTGTTTTGCTGCATACCTGACACATTGTCATTTAACCTCTATTTTAACATCCTGGGTCTCAGACCACTCACTACTTTTCAAGAGAGTCAATTCCATTGTTGGGAAGGAAGGGTTTCTGTGTTTTGAAATATTACCCATTTCCCTGTAGCTTCACCTACTGTTGGTTCTGCTTCACTTCCCTAGGGAACCAGAAGAGATCAGAGCATCCAACATTTGCCTCATTTGTACACAATGAGCAGAGGGGAGGTATGCCTGTTAGCGACTGCTGTGTAACAAGCCATCCCACAATGCACTGGCTTAAAACAACAGTCTTTTATTATTATTTCACAAGTCTATAGGTGAGCTGGATGGTTCTGCTAATCTGAGCCAGGCTCGGTTGATTTTGGATAGGCTCACTCTATGCTTTTTGGGGGCTGGCTGGTCTAGGACGGCTTCAGTCTCACATCTAGCAGCTGGCTGGCTGCTGGCTGCCACAATGGAGGTGATTGGACCTTATGTCTCTCACCATTCAGCCTAATAGCCTGGGTTTGTTCATATGGCAGCAGTAAGGATTCCAAGAGAAACACCAGAAGTGTGCACGGCTTCTGGAGGCTAAGCTTGAAACTGGCGAATGGTCATTTCTACCATATTCTATTGGCCAAAGCAAGTCACAGGCCAGGATATAGACGTCACTTTTTGATGGGAAGGGTTAAAAAGTCACATTGCAAAGGATGTGGACACTGGGAGGGATGAAGAATTGGGGCCACTTTCATAAATAATCTCTCAGAGGAGAAAAGAAAATGGTAGGAAAAGAGAAAAGGAACCATCTAGTCCCTGCTTATTAATTTTTCATAATCCTAATATTTGTGATTATAAAGGAAAAAATAAACCATGAGCACTGAAGAAAATTTGGTAACTATAGAAAAATATGAAAAAGAAAATTAATTTTATCTATAATTCACTACACATTTTGGGGTATTTGTTTTCAGTCTTTTTACATCTATAAGCATATATATATATATTTGTAACAGCTTTATTGTGATGTAATTCCACATACAGACAATTCAGCCACCGGAATTTTTTAATATACTTAGAACTGTACAACCATCACCATAATTGATTTTAGAACATTTCCCAACACCGTAAGGAAACTCCAGATCCTTTAGTAGTTACCCTCATTTTCCCTAGCCTCACAGCCCTGGCCAACCACTAATCAACTTTCTGCCTCTGTAGATTGACCTATTCTGAACATTTCATATATATAGAATCATGTAACATGTGATTATTTATTGCATTCTTGTCATAAATAACACTTGGTTGTTGTATATAATCCTTTTTATATGATGCTGGATTCTGTTTGCTAGTGTTTTCTTGAGGATTTTTTGGACCTTTATCCATGAGATATTGGTCTGTATATTTATTTTCTTGTGATTTCTTTGTCTGGTTTTGGTATTGCAGTATTGCAGTAATACTGCTAATTGTTCCCTCCTTACTGTTTTTTTTCTTTTCTTTTCTTTTTTGGCAGAATTTATGAAGAATTTGTATTAATCCTTTTTTAAATGTTTGGTGAAATTCAAACATCTGGGCCTGGGGTTTTCTTTGTGGCCAGTTTTAAAATTACTAATTCAATCACTTTACTTGTTATAGTTCTCTTAGGATTTTCTATTTATTCTTGAGTCAGTTTTGATAGTTTGTATCTTTCTGATCTAAATATGATTTTAAAAGGAACTTCAGATGTATCTTTGTATCATTAAACATTCTTTGAAAACATACGTTTAACAGTATCATAAGTTTGAAACATATGGTATTGCTTCCTTATTTTAGAATAACACCTTGGCCCAAACTGAAATGGACTTTATTCTGTAGCCATAGAAACAAAGTGCCCTGAGCATCACTGGCTGAGCAGCAATGAATATGGCAGCATCCTGAGGTCGTCATAGTTTGAAATTCAAACAGGTGAAAGAAAAAAGATGGAAAGGAAAAGAAAGGGGACCTGCGAAATGGGAGGGGGAGGGAGGGAGCAGATGCAGAAGAAAAGCAAGAAGAGGGAGGAGAAGAGAAAAATAGGAAAGAAAAGTACATGTGCGGGGTAGTGGGTGTTACCAATAACTGATGCATGTCCACAAAGGACACCTAGCCCATGGCCTGCTTGTCCTTGCAAGGTCACTTATTCATCTGTTCACTCCTTCAACAGTTTCCATAAGGATCATGGAAGGAGCTGCTGGTAAAGTAATAAATCAGATAGGGTCCCAGCCCTGGAGAAAATCACTGTCTAGTAAAGCATTGGACACAAATAATGTGAATACAATAGAAGGAATGATAAAAGCCATAAGATTTGGAAGCTAAAAGACTAATAGGGGAAAAGACTTTCATAGCAGAGGATAACATCATCAGCAAAGGCAGGGTCCTGGAAAACAGGGGCAGGTCAAGAATTGTTGCAGTTGAGTTTGGCAGGAGTGGGAAAGAGCAGTGGGGGACAGGTGGAAGCAGTGGGTGACAAGGCTAGAGAAGTAGTGGTCCAGAATACAGGCTCTGACCATGACTGCTTATCTTAGTGTGTGTGGCGGCAGACTGGGATGTTCTGGCTGACTGCAGGACCCCACATTTACAGCTTCAACAGCCTTCAGAACTGGCCTGAGGGTCCACCTTGCTCCGATCCTGCAGCTCTAGAAGATGAGGGCTGACCATGAACCCCTACAGAGCTTCATGAAGGAGACATCTGCAGGAGACTCCCCAGAACCAATTCAGCTCCCCAATCCAGGCTTGCACTGAAGCCAGTTCAGAACGTCTCCCTTCCTCACTTGGCAAGAAAACCCTTTGTTGCAAACTGATGCCCAAGCTTCATTTCACTCATGCAAATTTTGCTACAAAGACAGAAGTGTGGCTGCTCCTTAGAGCTCAAGGAATGTGTATAGGGTGCATTTTCTCACTTTTAGTGGTGGCAGTGGATGGAGCGGTGGGGGAGGGAGAGGAAGGCGACGTCTTGTTGCTGCAGAACCCCATGGTCAGGGTTCTGTCGCAGGTTCCACTCAGGGAGAGGAGGGTGGAGCTTGGAAAGGAGGATCCCACTGGATGGACCTTGGGCCCTTGAGATTCTGAGAGAGAGAGGCGTCACCCCACCGCATTGGACCTTATCCACAGCCTCTCCCCTCTGGAGAACAAAGGCTGTGAGGCAAGGAGGAAAACAGATTAACATTGTAAAAGCTCCCTGGGTCTTCAGCCAAGGAACAGCAAGTCCCAAATAAACTTACAGGAGGTTGTTTAAAGGGAAATAGGCCACAGAAGCCTGCTAACAGCAAACAGAAAGCCATATAGGACTAGCCATGCCACTTCTGCTGTTATGGAAGAACAGAATCAGAAGCCATCTCCTGGGAGGAGCCCCCTTTGGAGGAACATTTAGACACACAGGAAGAGCGTGCACTGGTGGGGCTTTCCTCCCTGCAGCACCATCAGGGTGGAAAGAAGGTCAGCATCAGGGATTCAGAAACAGGAGGCTGGCAACCTGGAACATGCAGGGACTTCCCTTTCCTAAGCCACAGTTTTCCCAGATTCAAAATGGTCAGTGTCGTGTCTTCTGCCCACCACTACCTGCCCCCTCTCCTCTTTGTTGTAGTGTCCCTGTGTCACCTAGTTCAGTCTGGGGGCCCTCATTGAGCCTGAAATCCCTCTTAAAACGGGCAGACAGAGCGCTGCTTCCTCCCCACCCATAACGAGTAACCTCAGGAGAGCCGTCTGCAGGGTAAGCCCCACATGCCACAGGCAGCCTGTGCTTTGCCCCTGGGAGAGCTGGGAGCCATGGCAGACTAGAGCCAGGAGACTTGGCTACTAGTTTCAGCTCTGCCACAAACCTAGTCTGTGGCTTGGGGCACACCATTTAGCATCTCTGGGCCTCAGTTTTCTTTCTGTGAAACAATCCAGGGTCATATGATATTTGTGAGTTGCAGGGGTCCTTAGAGATCTAGTCTGTGGGTGGCAGACAATAGCCTGCTGGCCAAATCTGTTTGCTGCCTGTTTTTTTTTTAAATAAAGTTTTATTAGAACACAGCTAGACCCACCATTTACATATTGCTCCTGTCACTACAACAGATTTGG
This sequence comes from Choloepus didactylus, assembly GCF_015220235.1. Classification (NCBI taxonomy): domain Eukaryota; kingdom Metazoa; phylum Chordata; class Mammalia; order Pilosa; family Megalonychidae; genus Choloepus; species Choloepus didactylus. Next base: position 97,831,045 of record NC_051307.1, on the reverse strand, counting down.
ATAGTTGAGACAGACACCATGTGGCCCGCAAGCCTGAAACATTTGCTCTCTAGCCCTTTACTGAAAAAGTTTGGTGAGCACTCCTCTAGGCCCACACTATCATCTTACCAGCCAGGAAATTGAGGCATGCACAGGACAAGAAATTTGCCAAAGCTCATAGAGCGAGTCAGGGCAGACGTGAGGACAGCCCAGCTTTCTTGATTTGAGTCAGCAGAAAGGTCTTGCCTGGTCTAAAGCTCTCTATCTGATTCTAAAAATGCCATGGGGCTGTGTCGGGGGAGAAAGCCTGTGCTGACAGAGGAGTGGATTTTGTTCTTCTTTTTCAAGATGGCAGAGTTAGGGCAGAGGCTGGATTCTTTCGCTACAGGGAGCAGCCCTGTTGAGTCCGGTGTGGCAGGTGCGATGTGGGTCAGGGTGGGGAAACTGCACCTCGGGGATGCTGGGCCACAGAGCGGAGCCAGGTGGCTCTCTTGAAAGGCAGCAGTGATTCAGGATGGAATCAGAGGAGAGCTGGCCTCTGAGGACATTTTAACCACAGGTCACAGATCTTGGTAAACTTTCATTGGCTTTTGAACCACAGGGAGATATTTTTTCTTGCCTCTTTGCTTACTGGCTGTTTCCTCCTTCTGGCATTTATTAATCTGACTGGTTAACCATTGAACCCAACTGCAGACTCCTCTTATTTCAAATCCTGTTCTGCCTGTTGGCTTCAGAAAAGAGCTCCTACTAAACAAACCTACTTTTCTTCTCTTTCTTTTCATAGCCGGAGTTAACTGATAAAGAAGGTAGGGTCAGGGGTGCCATGTTTGCTATAAAAGCCACACCCCAAAATCTGTGCCCTGGGAGTGGGGGGGCCTCTCCATTGCAGATCAGCAATGCTCAGAAAGAAGTTGACCTGCTGCCACACACATAAGGCAAAAACAAGTTCATTCAATTAGTGCGGGGCACATTTTGGAGAAGACATTTTAAAAGCTTTAATTTATCTGATTTCTCAGCCATTGAACAAAGTATATCTCCTGCTTCTAAATGCAATTGCTATTCTGCTTTACTCTCCCACCACCACCACCCCACCCCACCCCCAGGTAAAGGGGAATAATTTAGGCAAGGAGAACGAGGAAAATGGAGAAGGAAAGGGAGACAGCAGCTATGGGAGGGAAGACAATGAAGAGTCTGTGGGCTCTGATGTGAAAATAATTTCAGAGAAGAAACTTCTGAACAGAAAGGGATCAGAGCCTTGCATTAGCCCTGTTGCCATTTTCTTTTGCTTTTTTAGAATCCACGGGAATGTAAGCTCTGTGTGGGCAGAGATTTTATTTGCTCACTGCTGTGTCCCCAGCCCCTGGAACAATGTCTGGCATAGAGGAGGCGCTCCAGTATTTGTTGAATGAACCGATGAATGCTGAATTAGGGGTCTGGCCACTGGCCACAGCCCTTCATCAGGTGATGGAGGTGCCATAGTTGTTTATTGGTTTCCTTTTGCCCAAACATATTCAGAAGCTCTTTCCCAATTGGGTCAGAAGTGATAGTGTGAGTCCTCCAAATTTGTTCTTCATTTTCAGGATGGCTTTGGCTATTCAGGGTCCCTGTATGCTTCTATATAAATCGATGATTGGGTTTTCCATTTCAGCAAAGAAGGTTGTTGGAACCTTGACTGGAACCGCATTAAATCTGTAAATCTCTTTGGGTAGAATTGACAACCTAAAAATATTTTATCTTCCAACCTATGAACACAGAATGCCCTTCCATTTATTTTCTAGGTCTCTTCTTTGATTTCTTTTAGCAATATTTTGTAGTTTTCTATGTGCAAGTCCTTTACATACTTAGTTAGATTTATTCCTAGATACTTGATTCTTTTTGTTGGTATTGTAAATAGAATTTTTTTACCGATTTCTTCTTCGGACATTGTTCTTTACTAGGGTATGGAAACTGTACTGATCTTTACATGTTGATCTTATAGCCAAACACTTCGCTGAATTCATTTCTGAGTTCTAGTAGTTTCACTGTGGATTTTTCAGGATTTTCTGTATATGAGAGCAAGTCATCTGCAAATAAAATTTCACTACTTCCTTTTTAATTTGGATTGTTTTGTCTGTTTTTGACATTTCCATAAATGGAATCATAGAGTATGTACTCTTTGTGTCTGTCTTCTTTTATTCAATATTTGTAAGATTCACCCATGTTGTTTGGGGTAGCTGTTGTTCATTTATTTTCTTTGCCGAATAGTATTTCACTGTCTGACTGCACAAAGTATATTTAAATATACTACTATAGATAAGCATGTGGATTCCTTCCAGTTTTAGATATTACAAATAATGCTGCTATGAACATTCTTGCACATGCTTTGTGACAAATGTATGTATGTGTTTCTGTTGAGCATATATCTAGGAGTGGAATTGCTATGACTATGCATATGTTCAGCTTTAAAGGATAACACACCAAGCAGTTTCTGAAGTGGTTGTACCATACAGGTGTTTTGTAAAAGCTACCCAGGTGATTCTAATGTGTGGCAAGGTTGAGAAACCCTACCTTTGCTACCCCTCACTTACTAAGGGGTGGCAAAACCAGACCTACTGCCATCACTACCCTGAAATGCCTCCCACCGCTAAAAAAAGAGGTGGAAGGAGGACAGGGCATCATTGGCTATGAGGGAGGGCAGTGTTCCAGGTGAGAAGCTTGTCCTTCTGTCCTGCGGAGAAGGATGAGAGCTACATGCACACTGAAGCCAAGTAAGGTGGGTTCATCACAAGAATCTGTTAGAGATTGGGGCATCTGCAGGCAGGGGAGACTGGCACCTCAGTCCCAGCTGCCTGCTTGCCAAGGGTTGAACCTGCAGCCCACCCTGGTCCCACCATTCAAATGGACTCAAGTTGGGTAGGAGAATTTCTGGAATAGCTTAACAGATAACCCCTGAAGGAAAGGGTCATACACTAACATAGAAAGAGCACCAATTTCTTTGCTGGGTATTTCTGAAACTGGGAGCCTTGCTGGACTGGCTAGTGCCAACAGGGATTAGGAGGGACTGTGAAATCTGTGTCTGGGAAGAAGGAAACTACTGAGGGTGTGGAGGAGAGCATCACAAGTCCTGCTGCTCCAAATGAGCTCGTGCAAAGCAGAGGAAGGACAGTAGTCACTGGGCTGCGCAGTGGATGTGAAGCAAACACCACCCCCACATAGGGAGCTGGGGATTTGGACAGAAGGACACTGTTCCTGGGGAGATGGCCATATTGGTGGAGGCCTCCAGCAGCCCGAAAAACCAGAGTGAGGCCAGGGACCTCCCTACCTGGGGAAGAGAGGAGGACTGAAGGAACTGGCCTGGCCCTCTTCCCCATGCCAAATTCTTCGAGATATTAGTACAGCCAGCATCAGAGGGCAGGAAAGCTTGGAAACACACATGAGATTGACAGGTTAACACAAGATCAACCGAGATTTTTTGTTTTTTTGTAAAATTAACATAGCATAAAATCGCCATTTTAAGCATTTTCATGTGCAAAATTCACTTGACTGAGATTTAATTAGCTGAAAACGATGCAGTCTGTCCAATATGCCTCAAAGGAATAGGGAAGAGGGGAAGCAGTGATTTTTCACTGCCTGATTAGGAGGGGGTGTGTGTGGGGGGCACAGACAATCTAATGACAGTCCTATGAACCTTTTCTTTTTTAACACTGAGCATCTCTGTTTGTACATCCCACAGGCAACTAAAACTCATCATACAACATTGTGAATGCATTGTCTTACTCCTCTACAAACCCCCTTCTAAAAAAAAAAATAAATAAAAACTTGTTTCCTTCCTTTTCATCCCTATATTGGCAGCACCACCATGCACTGATCAACCACGCCCAAATCCTGAGATTTCCAGATTTCACTTTCTCCTTCACCCCCATCTCATGTCATTAACAAATCCTGTCCACTCTACCTCCTGCAGACCTCCCTGGTTCACCCTCTCCTCCCTGCCCTCACTGCTGTGGCCTTTGCTCAGAACTCGGCTATCCCTCCCCTGGACTGCAGCAGTAGCCTCCTCTCCAGTCACCCTCCTTCAATCACAGGCTCTGCCCTGGGAGCTTTCCAAACCTGGCCCCACCTCATCACCCCAGTGTCAGCGTAACAATCACTTCTGCAGCAAGCCTTTGCCTGACCACCCACCACATGCCTGCCCAAGCAAGAGCCATCCTATTTTATTTTTTTCATTCTAGTCGTTTTATCTTTTCTGTACTACTTATCACGACCTGAACCAATCTTGCTGATTTACTTGTTTACTGTTGGTTATCGGTCACCTCCCTTCAACATTAGAATATGAGCTCTGTGAGAGCAGAAACCTCCCCTGCGGGTTCTCCATCGCATCCCCTTCCTCTAGAGCTGCACTGTCCAATATGGCGGCCACAAGCCACAGGTGGGTACTGAGCTTTTGAAATGATCCAGTCTGAATGAGATGCAGTGCAAATGTAAAACACACACACTAGATTTTGAAGACTTGGAAAAAAAATAATGTAAAAGATCTTATTAATTGCTTACATTAATTCCCTATTGACATGATACTACTTTGGATCTATTGGCTTAAATAAAATATATTATTTAAAAAATTAATTTCACCTGTTGTTTTTTCCTTTTTTAATGTGGCTACTAGAAAATTTTAGATTACATAATTGACCCGCATTATATTTCACTTGGACAGCTCTGCTGTAGACGGTTACAGGACTCATTCAACAGGAAGATGCTCAATGAACATTTGTTGAATGAATGAGGGTAGCCGAGTGATCTTTCTAAAAGGCAAATCTCATCCTGTAATGCGGGACACTGATTACGTGCTTCAACTTGGCGGGCCTGGGCTGGGGGACCTGATCAGCCCCTGGGGAGGGTGGTGGGCACGGGTGACAGCGCCCTCCGCAGCCCCCCGGGCCTGGGAAAGTGAGGCCGGAGGCAGGCCCCATTTCCTCACCCAAAATAACACTGTTAGGGGAGGCTTGCCGGAGGGAACCGCCTTTTCCCCACCCCCTTACCTTGCCCGGACACTCCCCGTTGCCAGTGCAACTCCCATTACCACCAGTGCGCATACATTGTTGCCAGACACCGTTACCGGAGCAACTCTCGCCCCTTTTCAATCAACCTCCGCGCCCTCTCAGAACCAATCCAAGCCTTTAACCTCTACAGCTACCCCGCCCTCTAAACACCCGATATAAGCTTGTACTCTCCCCTAATAAACTCTCTTGGCTTCTTCACCCTAAAAGAACCGTGTCCCGCCTGTTCCTTTCTCGCCGCCCTCCATACTTTGCACGCCACCCCGCCGGGGACCTGGCCAAGTCCCCCGCCTCGCCCTCGCCTCCGGGAAAGAGCCCCCGCTGCTGGTACCCTCCAAGCAATCCTGAGAGCCTAGGATTTAGCAACCGGCCGCCACCCCCCCCCCCCCCGACGAATCCACTGCGACCGCAACTGGCGCCCAACGTGGGGCCCCTGGAATTAAAAGTCCTCTCCACGCAGCGGTCCAGTGAAACCACCCGCTCGCCCGGACGCCTCTCCAGCTCCCCTTCTCCTCGCCTGCAAAGTAAGGGCCGCCTCTCCCTCGCCGCCCCGCGGAGCCGCCTCTCCCTCGCCGCTCCACGTCTGGAGCCGCCTCTCCCACGCCGCTCCGCGCCCGGGCCGCTCTTCCTTTCCCGCATTAACCTAGCTTTTGCCCCCGACTACCTTTCGTCTTCTCTTCCTATGTCCCCCCATTCCTCCTAACACTCTTCCTCCAGTAGCTTTCCCTCTTCCCCTCCATTACTTTGCTGTGGTCCTTTGTGTCTTTGTTTCTTTGTTTCGCGTGGTGTGCCTCTTTGCGACCGCCCCCCCCCAAACTGCTCTCGCTACTAGAGGCTCCTGCCTTCTATTCTCGCCGTCTCCTTCGGCCTCGCGACCACGGTTTACCTCATTTTCTTTACTCAATAATCAACCCCCCTTTTTTCTTTTCTCACTCTGCTATGGGTAATCGTCTATCTGCACGCCAAGCACCCCAAGTTCGTGCTCTGGCTGGTCTCCTAGACACACATCGCTGTAAAGTGTCTGTCCGGCAGCTGCAGGTATACTGGGACCTCCTGCTGCCCTTTAACCCATGGCTCACCACTTGCCATCTTTGGGACCCTGTTACTTATGATCGCCTTATTGATCGGGTCACCAACGCCATGGAACATGAGAGCAAGCGCTTCCCTCCCGGCTTGCTCCCCACCTTAATAACCGTCCGCTCCTGCCTTCAAGGCTCCCTCCCCCCTGATCGAGGCCCCATTAAATCCAAGGAGGCCCTATCAACCCAGTCAACAGATTCAGACAGTGATACTAATGTAGACCACGATTCGGACACAGAGTCCTTAGTTGAGCAGATTAACAACGCGCTCGAAGTGACTCCCAAAAAACAAAATAACACTGAGCCTCGCCAAGATGGCGAACTTCCTCCTCCTCCTTCTTCTTCCATCGAGGGGAGGAAGTGCTCCGGCGATGACGTCAGCCCTAAGCTGGGCCGGAAACCGCAAGCGCTTTACCCCGCCCTTTCACAGGGCGGAGCTAGTCCACCATCTTATGCCTTAGCCACTCCCACCGCGCCGCCGTCTTGCGACGCTTGGGGCCTCCCACTTCCGCCTCCCCCTCCGGCGAGCTCCCCCTCGGAGCCGCTACCGGCAGCTGCCGCCGCTCCTCCCACCCTGCCGACTAACAACCCCTGGCTGCCTTCTACACCTCAAGGCAACCCTTGGGGCAACGCTCCCCCTACCCCCACTCCCGCGCCAAGCCCTCTGCAAGCGCGTCCTCCTTTCTCTCGTGCTTTTCACTGCTTTCCTCTTAACCTTACCCCCACACCACAGAAACCGTATGACTGGTATCCCATTGACTCTGATACTATTAAGCAGCTTCGCAGGGCCGTCAAGGAGGACGGGTTAGGTAGCCCATACGCTTCCCAAATACTGCAGGATCTCGCCATGGACTTTTGCCTCCCCCAAGACTGGGCCCCGCTTGCCCGTTCCATTCTTAACCCCGGCCAGTTCGTTGATTGGCGTGCCCACTTCCAGGCAGAAGCAGCTAGGCAAAGTGAGCAAGACGCAGCCACTGGAGTCTATCATCACCCCGAAGCTTACTTGGGCACGGGAGCGTTTATAAATGCATCTGCCTATATTAATGCACCTGCCACCTTTTGGCCTATCCTTTGGGGAATCGCCTTACAAGCGTTTGCCAACTGCTCTGCCTGTCGGCCTAATAAATTCACCAAGCTCTTCCAGGAGCCGAGTAAGCCTTTCGCCACCTTTGTCTCCAGAGTTGAAGAAACCTGCGCTCGAAAGCCCTCCAGCCGCACCTCAACTACAAGCAGTGCATCCGGAAACCGCACCTCAGCTACAAACAGCGCATCGCCAACCCCACCACCCCAACCTTTTCTACCCCCCTCTCATTACTCCTCTCCCCTCTTCAGCCTTATCCAAGCAACCTTCACCTCACTAAATGTCTCCTATCCCAATCTTACCTCCTCTTGTTGGCTTTGCCTCTCCACTTCCTCCCCCCTGTATGAGCCAGTTGCCTCCAACCTCTCCTTTTCAGAAAACACAGAGGACAGCCCCTCGGAATGCAATTGGAATACCTCTGCCGTCCCCCTAACCTTTCATTCAGTCTCCTTTACAGGAAAGTGCATCCGCCCTCGCTCAAGTAACTCTCCCAACCTCACAGCTTGTGCCGACTACTCATCTCCCAGCAGCTCTGCAAAATTTCTCATTCCTCATAACTCCTCCCAATGGCTCTGCTCCTCTACAGGGCTTACCCCCTGCCTTAACGTGCAAACCCTCAATACAACTAATGAAACTTGCCTCCTAATTGTCCTCATCCCTAGGGTCCTATACCACAGCGAGGAAGACTTCTTCCTCCGCCTGGAAACAACTGCAGCTTCTGCCCCACTGCAAAAGCGAGAGCCCATCACCGTCCTCACGATTGCCTCCCTCCTAGGTCTTGCAGGCGCTGGCACCGGAATCGCTGCATTAGCCAGTCAAGGCTCCGCCCTAACTCACCTCCGGGCGGCTGTTGACGAGGACATTCGTCACCTACAAGACGCTATTTCCCATCTTAAAAATTCTGTCAATTCCCTCTCAGGTAGTGCTCCAAAACCGCCGAAGTCTCGACCTTCTCCTCCTCAAAGAAAGAGGCCTTTGCGCCGCCCTAGGAGAAAAGTGCTGTGTATATGCCAATTCCACAGGTCTCGCTGAGGACAGCCTAAAAAAGGTCCGAGAGGGACTGGAACAACGCAAAAGAGACCGTGAAGCCACCAGCTATTGGTCCCACATCTTTACCCCCCTCCTCCCTTACCTCCTCCCTCTCCTCGGCCCCCTACTAATGATTATTCTAGCTCTCACCTTAGGACCCTGCATTATCCGCAGAATTGTCCAGCTTGTAAGGAAACAAACGGATGCTATTTTCTCCTCGTTCGTGCAAGTCCAGTACCAGCGACTCGCCACCTCTGACGCTCCCTACTCCGAGATGACAACCAACCCTCCACGACCTCACCGCCACCGGTCAACCCGCCGACCGCGAGGCCCTTCTCGATCGTCTGAACATCGCACCAACCTCGAGCTCCAGCTTCTCTGAACCTCCAACTTTAAACCCCCCACCCTCGTCCATCCCGCAAGCAGCAAGGCCCCTGTCGAGCGCCCGGGCGCCACACCAACGCCGAGCTCCAGCCTCGCTGAGCCACCGTCAACCCCTTTTCCCCTCCCCGGCCTCCCCCTTCCCTCATCCCTTAGCGGGCCTCTCCGGTAAGCTTCTTCCTTTAATTAGAAAAGAAGGGGGAAATGCGGGACACTGATTACGTGCTTCAACTTGGCGGGCCTGGGCTGGGGGACCTGATCAGCCCCTGGGGAGGGTGGTGGGCACGGGCGACAGCGCCCTCCGCAGCCCCCCGGGCCTGGGAAAGTGAGGCCGGAGGCAGGCCCCATTTCCTCACCCAAAATAACACTGTTAGGGGAGGCTTGCCGGAGGGAACCGCCTTTTCCCCACCCCCTTATCTTGCCCGGACACTCCCCATTGCCAGTGCAACTCCCATTACCACCAGTGCGCATACATTGTTGCCAGACACCGTTACCGGAGCAACTCTCGCCCCTTTTCAATCAACCTCCGCGCCCTCTCAGAACCAATCCAAGCCTTTAACCTCTACAGCTACCCCGCCCTCTAAACACCCGATATAAGCTTGTACTCTCCCCTAATAAACTCTCTTGGCTTCTTCACCCTAAAAGAACCGTGTCCCGCCTGTTCCTTTCTCGCCGCCCTCCATACTTTGCACGCCACCCCGCCGGGGACCTGGCCAAGTTCCCCGCCTCGCCCTCACCTCCGGGAAAGAGCCCCCGCCGCCGGTACCCTCCAAGCAATCCTGAGAGCCTAGGATTTAGCAACCGGCCGCCACCCCCCCCCCCCGACGAATCCACTGCGACCGCACTGTAACTCCCCTGCTAAAAAGACTTTACTGGTTCCTTGCTTTTGGCTGGACCAAGTTTATGCTCTATGGTGGGGCATATGAGGCCTTCATGATCAGATCCTACCTCTCCCTCTGGTCTTATTCTTTGCCCTTCCCCAACACAGATGCACTGTCTCTTTGCACATGCAACTGTCTCTCCTACACTGCATCTAGCAGTGAGCTCCCAGGTACTTTTCAAGATGCAACTCAATGTCATCCTTCCAGAGAATCCTTTCTTGCACCTATAGGCAGAATCACCTCACTGTGGCAGGGCCACGAGTCAACTGTGAGGTTCACCACCCTTGTTTCTCCCATCATCTCATCGGGGTCCTCACCTTACATGTGCATCCTCGTCTTAGATTATGGCTCCCTGGGGTGAGCAGGGCTGAGGCCTATTCATCTTTCATTCTTCAGACTCAGCATAGTCCCTGTACCAAAGGTGCTCATTAAATCTTATTATAATCTAGAGTCTATAACATGACTAAAATACAAATTATAAATGCTTAAATGCCCAGCTATGAAGAAAGAATCAAGTCTTATTCAGATGATCTTTTGCTCCATAATAGTAGCAGCTTTACACCACAATGTACTCCTGTCTCTGGTAGTTCTGTGAAATGACTGGGTTCAGCTGATGCGTGGTTCGCACCTGGGGTCTGGTTACAGTCAGACGCAGTCAGATGACTCAATTGGACTGGACATCTGTTTTAGTTTCCCAAGCTGCTCAAACAGATGCCATGAAATGGGTCGACTTAAACAATGGAAGCTCATTAGCTTATGGTTTTGAGGTTAAAAGAAAGTCCAAATCAAGGCATCATCAAGACAAGGCTTTCTCCCTGAAGACTGTGGCATTCTGGGGCTGCTGCCAGTGATCCTGGGGTCCTGAGCTTGTCACATGGCAAGGCACATGGCAGTGTCTCCTGGTCTCTCCCTTCCCTTTCAGGTTGAGCTTCCTAACTCCTGTGGCTCTCTCTCTCTGTGCCTGAATTTTATTCTGCTTATTAAGGACTTGAGTAATAGGATTAAGATCCATCCAGATTGAGGTGGGCTACACCTTCTTCCCTGAAGTAACCTCATCAAAAGTTCCCATTTACAATGGGTTCACACCCACAGGAATGGGTTAGGTTTAAGCACATGTTTTTCTGGGGAACATATAGCTTCAGTCACCACAACATTTAAGCAGCCCCTTCACTCACATGCTTGGTGCTTCAACTGGGACGGCTGAAATAACTGGAGCCTGGCAAGGAGACACTTTCCACGTGACTGGCTTCGGAGTCCTCAGAGCATGATGGTCTCAGGGTAGCCAGACTTCTTACATGGTTTTCCTTAGAGCGGGGGTTTCTCAGAGACCCAGTCCACAACTGCAAGGCTCCCTCGGCTTGCATCAGAAGTCCCGCAGCATTGCTTCTGCTGCAAGCTCTTGGTCAAAACCGAGTCATGAGGCAGCACTGATTCCGGAGGATGGGGCTTCCCAAATCCCAGGAGACCAGATACCACCAGTCTAATCTGAAACTCAAACCTGGACAGATCAGTGATACTCACTTACCTTAAGTATCTCTGGGAACAACACAGAGCAAAAATAAATACTCAATGCAAATACATACTTTAAAACAAAATCCCTTACTTAACAAAATATAGTGCTTTGGACCTCAGCTGTGCATTATATTCTACACCCATGCCCGGTGTCGGGGGAAACCTGCAGCACTTCAGGGCAAACTAACTTTGGTGAGTCTCCATGAAAGACAAGTCACATAGTTTTAGAGAGTGACCAAGGGAATGAATTAGGACTGTTCATCCAGGGAAGGTTCTGGGAGCATTTGCTTGATGACTGAGCAGCACTTCCAGCATTTGGTACAGAGTGTGAAGGTAGTTTTCTTTCCAGCTCCCTTTCTTAATATTTGGACAGCCACCTGGAAGGAATGAAAGGTGGCTGGGATTTAAAGAGGGAACAGGAGTGGGTAAGAATGTTCAACACTGTTACTTGCAATAACAATTAGGAAATAACCTTGGTATCCAACAATAGAAGACTTACTAAGAGTTGTTACATAACCATATGGTGCACCATTATGCCAGCATTAAACACTGCTTAATGAAATATTGGCAAAGTGCATAAGAAATTGTTAGGTGAAAAAAAGAATCAAGACATAAAGCTTTGCGTAAAATATTCCAATATGTTCAAATGTGTTAGTGCATAGAAAAAAGACTAGAAGTTAATATATCAAAGCTTCAACAGTGGATACATCCAAGTAGTAGAATCATGGGAAATATCGTGAATGTTTCCTTGTTTGTACTTTTCGTATTTTGCAAACTTCATAAAATGAGTGCATATTATTTTTACAATCAGAAAATAAAATTGAGAGTGAGATGCAACCCCACTGGGAAGTTGGGGCTGCATAACGGCCCCACGGTGCCCCAAGGGGCTGCCAGGGATCAACATAATTATCCCTCGCTAGAGTTGAGGCCTTTTCAGCTACTGCTTTAGACCAATAGTGCTTGGTATCATGTAAGTTTTCTTAACTTCTCTGGACTTTGGTTACCTCCTCTGTAAAATTAGGGGGTTGGACTACAGGATTAAATATACAGATATCTGTAGACCTTCAGAATTTACAAGCACTTTTCCTCATCTTATTTGAGCCCCACCATGGCCTGATGGTGGAAACCAGGCAGGTCTTATCATCACCATTCGAGCCATGAGAGAGCAGAGGCTTGGCAAGGTAAGGACACTAGCCCAGGGTCACTCCCATGATAATCAAAGGTCAGGAATCCAAACTGGGTCTTCAGACTTTATGCCAAAGTTCTATCCACTAAATCAGGGTTCCTTTTCTATAGAAAGTTATAAAATCACAGTCAAAATTTCTGCCTTCTGACATCACATATACTAGGACTAATCTCTCTTCCTCCTTTCCATTCTTCAAGGATCCTAAAGGCAGCTCTAATGTCTCCTCTGATGCATACACATCTTTGGTTCCATCTGCTTCTTCTCAAATGGCTTTGTTTGGGGGGCATGTACCATTTTAGAATCTTAGAATTTCAGAACTGGAACAGCTCTTTAAAGTTCACCTGGCCTAAGCAGCCCCCGTCAGCCTGTTACAGACCCGCTCTCATCTGAAAACATCCCTCGCCAAGGCTCCTGACGGGTTGCCAGGAGTGGAGACAGGGTGATGAAGGCACCCTTTCCCCTACTGAGCCAGCAGACATAGGCCTGCTTACCTCGAGTCAAAGAGGGAATGTCGAGACTACAAAGTGCAAGGCCGAGTGACTCAGGCCTTTCAACAGGGGTAGCACGCACAATAGAAAGATCTGAAAGTTCCAGAGGAAAAGAAAACCAGAAAGGCCAAGACAACTCTCACACAGAGAAAGCCTGCTTGGAACAAATCCCAAGGGCCAAGCCATTAAAAAACTCTCCTGAGAGGGCTCTATTGTGTGGGCTCCAGGTCAAAAGAGTCTGGCTCCACTTAGGGGCTCCCCCACCTGCTGGGAGCCTCCAGAATGAGCCCTTTTTCCTCTGTCCGGGTTCAGCAAACTTCCTGCTTCCTCTGCCTGGCGCAGCGAACCCCTCGCTGTCCCGGTCAGCAAGGGCGAAGGAGCCTGGCAGCGGCGGGCAGCTTGCCGGGTATTGGCAAGGAGTTTCTCAGTAAATACCAGGCTTTGATAATTTCTTGCTTCACTGCCCTCTTGGGATTCTTTCCATCCCCATTAAGAAAAAGTCATGCCTCCCTCTGTCCACAAAGTCAGATGCTTTTATTTTGTGTGCGAATATAGAAAGGGATGCCTATTTCTGATCACAATCCATGGAGTAATATATTTTAAATAGGGGGCAAACAAAACTTTTTTAAAAAAGAAATCTCCCCTCACCCCCAAGCCTCAATGAAAGCTTTGTTAATATGAACATTTAAAAAGCAAAACTTTATTCAATTTGAAATAAATGGAAACACTTTATGGTGGAATCCCTTTTGATCAGAATGGTTTACACACATGAAAAATGATTAGGCATAAAAATCCTACAACTGTTTCCCCTCCAAATAAAACCTTTCTGTGTTAATAAATGTTCCTTCATTTACATCCAATTTTAGGGAGCTCACAAAGAGAGCCCTGAGGTCACAACTCTTCATTTCTGGGATTACATGAAATTATTTCATATATGTTAAGGACAGGAATTTCCACTAAATATGTGTATCAAATGGTAACCCTCAGACTTCAAAAGTTATTTTACCCAACTTTATCACCATTCCCCATCTGCTGTCAGAGCCTTCTACGTCTATCTTGAATCAACTGTGTGCCAACCTGGCTCACGCTAGGAACTTTGATGTCATTCTCATTTCATCATCACAGCTCTATGAGAGATGCTATCTCCATTTTCAAATGATGAAACCAAGTTAAGAGAAATCAACAAATGTATTCAAGGTCATAGAGCTGGTTAGGAGAGCTAGGCAGAAAGTCAGACTCCTGAGCCCAGGATTTTTTTTTTTTTTTAACTTAGAACCTCTCTTTCATGCATGGTCATGCAGCCACTTCTCAAACCCTTCATCGATCAGAAATTAACCTCCCTAGGCAAACCCATTTCAGCTGGAGGCAGTTTTTGTTGTTTCAGAGAAGTCTTCCCTGTACTGAGCTGAAGCCAGCTTCCTCATAACGTCCGACCATAAGTCTGAGTACTACACCTTGGGCAGGAACCAGACCTGTCAGTAAGGATGCACCCAGAGGGCATTCTGGAAGGCTTATGTTGGTGACCCACTTACTAGGAAGTGTTTCAAGTTCCGGGTCAGAAGGTGAGGGTGACCTACAAGGAAATATCATCCTAGGACTATGCCGTGCCAAGCCCACAACTTCTGTAGCTGCCAAGAATAAGGTACAATAGGTTTCAGGAAGTATTGGAAAGTGGTTAATATAGAGGGGGAAGCAGACAGAGGGTCACAGCACCCACATCACAGGCTCAGTTCAGAGAATGAGAGCTCAAAAGAGAGAGAGGGACATGTTCTGATAAGAGGTAAACTTGAGTTTCCATCCTGTGTTTGTCTGAAAGTCATTTCCTGGTTCTTGGTTGGCAGTGACCTGGAAATACAAGCCACCAAGATCATGATTCTAGAAAACCACCACGGAGGCTTTGCCAGGTTCCTAGCCGGTTATGCACTCTGCCACACAGCCTTTGTATATACCTCTTTTACCTCTTTATTCCTCATCATGAGCTCTGGGTGTTGGTCTCTCCTCCAGAGCGTGACCTTGTAGAGCAGGGGTTAGCAACTGTGGCCCATGGGTAAAATCTGTCCCATCACTGGTTTTTGTAAAGAAAGTTTTATTGGACACAGGCACACCCTTTCATTTCCATGTTGTGTTTGACAGCTTTGTCTACAACTGCAGAGTTGAGTAGTTGTAACAGAGTCTGTATGTACCACAGATCCTAAAATATTTACTATCTGTCCCTTTACAGAAAAGTTTGTTGAACCTATTCTAGAGAGTAAGGACAGGATCTTGTTCATCTCTGTATCCCTAGTGTAATAGCCTTAACTTCCAGATCTCAGTTTCTTTATCTGTAATATAAGGCAATCATATCTTCATCACAGAGTTGTGGTGAAATATAAAGGAGATATATTTAGGGACAATATATGCAAAATGCTTAGCACAGTGCATAGCACAGAACAGATAATCAATGGGTATTTTGTGAGTGAATGAACGAACAAATGCAGTGGACAGTCAATCCACCCAAAATGCAATGACGGATATGAAGGCACATTGCAAAACCATAAAATTCTCTATAAGAGCATGGAGGCATTTTTATTTTTTTTCGTAAAATATGGACGTGTCCTGCAGCAAAGACTGTGTTCTCTCTGGCTTTCTGGATCCTGCTTTTATGAGTAGAATCTACATACAGTCTTCAACAACTTAAGCTGACTCATAATCCAAGTCTTACGATGCTCTTGTCCACCCCCCTCTCTTGACATCTTCCTCTAGATACTAGATTAAATCTTGAACTCCTGAAATAAAAGCTACCAAACACTGACTGCTGTGGTGGTTTTGTACTGAGTGAACCCAGCTAAGCTCAAATAACCTTTCCTAGATTTCTCTTCTTTGTATGGTCTGTGTTGATTGGTGTGAGATTTGGAAGGCAAAAGTGAGGTAGCAATCATTACATTTAAAGGTGGGTACAGGATCCAGGTGTGCCACCACAGCCCAGGCACACACACTGTCACTGTCACCTCCTGGGCATGAAGGAGTAGCCAGCTCAGCAGGTCCTCCGGCTTCTGCTGGATCTTGGGTCAGGCGGGTGCCTGGTCCCATTGTAAAGAGCATGAGATGCTTCTGTAGACCACCCTCATGGTCAGGGCGAGATGAGACGGAGGTTCCCTTCACTCTTCCCTTTATCTGATCCAGCTTTCCCTCCTGACTGCCTACCTCAAAACGACTTCAGACCACCAGAGGCAACAGTCTTCCCCAGATTTCTTCAGTAGCTCCCTTTTGTGGTCCCTGGTTAGTAACTTTTCTCTTCCAGACCTTCACTTCCCCAGCTTCTTAAACAATTGTGTAAGGTTTAATCCCTATAATAAATTTCTTATCTCACATCATTCAGAGTGGCTCTGCTTTCCTGATCAAACTGCAACTGATGTAAGAAATTGGTACCAGAAGTGGGTCCAGAAGAAGAGAGCTCTCAGGAAGGATTTTCTGAATTACTTCTGGAATTGTTTTCCAGAATTTGTTCTCTGATCTGACAGTAAATATTTAAAGGCACTAATGATCTTGTTGTCACTGGTAAGGAGTACACAGGTAGTCCATGGTATGCAGTAGCGATACAGTTACTTAGATTATCACCTGCAGACGTGTAATTAAATGCCTATAGAAGTCAAGGCTTTGAATAACCAAATAATTGGTGCCAGAGAACAATTTAACGAAAATAAGAAGCAGTTACATGGTGTGTAACTGCTTCTAAGTGTGCAGAGAACTTGGGAAAAGAAAATAATGAGTTCATGGGCTTAAATTCCCAACTCAAAGTCTGACAAAAGAACCGAAAAGCTTCAATGACTACACTAAAGGAACGCTTTAGCTCTTGTGGCTACAGAGTCTAGATTTCTAAAAGTGAAATCCAAAGTTTATTCTTGAAGGTAGCTGAATAACACAAATTGAAATCACTACCTCGCAGGGTCTCTTATGTCAAAGTTAGGGTATTGATTGAGAAGGAATGGGGCCCTGAAGATTGGGATAGAGACAAGTGAGTAGATTCAGATGATGTGGGGAGCTTGAATTGTTGCATTTTCTCGGAATACTGCTGAGCCGCCTCTGCTAGTAGTAGCAGCACTTCCTCCTCACTGAGGAGCCTTCTCTGAAGAAACCTCGATGCCTCCCATGATGCAGGAAACCACTGATTTTCCTCAGGACCTATTGCCACTCCTCATTACTTCTAGACCTATAACAGGACTCAAGTTTCAGTAGGCCCCAGGGTTAAGGTTTAAAGTATAACCCATGAAGAAATTTCATACACACCAAAATAAGGTTTTACCAATTTACATTCATAGAAACCTGAGAAACATGTTTGGAAAGGGATCTTGATGTTGGATCAGGGTGAAAAGACTATAACACTGGATCAGGCCAAATATGTCAATATAGGTACACTGAGCAGAGATTCTGGATTCAGTGTGGTACTTCAAGTAGCTTAGAGTGGCTCTAACGATTTGCTTGTTTGAGTGACTAAAATCTGGACTCAGTAGTGCCTTATACTGAATGCATTTGAAATATTAGAACTTTCTTCATATACTGTAAAGAAAGGTATCCGACGTTTTAGGGAGATCACAATGTAGGAGAAGATTTTTTATGTGCAACCTGCTTGCCCACCCTTTATTCCCCCAGGAGGGTTCAGAGGCTATGCCCTTCATCAGGACCTTGGGTATGGCCTGCATAGCATGAGGGGAGCCCAGTATGCTTGAAGAGTCTGTAGTAACTAATATCTGTTGACCAGGAACAACAGTAAAAAACAGCCACTGTTGAAACAGGCTCCATGAATTTGAAGGGGATGACAGGATCCCCAAGTAGCAGAGACCAAGTGGAGGATACAACCACGAGTGACAAGGTGGATTTGTTTACTGTTATGGGCAGCAGAGTCAAAGCAGCAGTCATAATGGTTTGACCTGCAGAGATCTTTGGCATTGGCTGATCGATCATGGTGTCTCTCAAACAGAAATTGATGGGTGACCTATTCAATTCTTATTTGATTTACATACATCAAAAAGCTCTGGATAGAGCTTACTTGGTGAATAGAGGTGACTTGATCACTACAGTAGAGAATCATGGCCCCTCAATCAATTCCCAGAATTGATCCAGTTCTCAGTCTCAGAGACCCTTGAATTAAAGGGAACTAGATCCCCTAAGGAAGAAATGTACTACTCAGCCTCTAATTTATATAGTAATATTTTTTTCTAGCTTTCTCAAAGGGACCTAAGGCCATTTACTAGCATAATTGTGTGTTGGGGAAGGAGAAATTATCAGAACTTTCAAGGACCGCTGGTGCTGGCTCTGAACTGACATTAATTTGAGGAGACCCTGAATTTATGGAATTCAAGTGATCTACAGAGTTTTGGCTCAGGTCTATCTCACAGTGGGCTCAGTGTGTTCTCAAACACCCTGAGGTTATTTCTCCAGTGCTAGAATTGATAATGTTAGGAATAGAATTTCCATAATGGTTTCCTTGACCATGGAGTAAGGACTTTCATGATGGGGCAAGTCAAGTGGAAGCCATCAGAATCACCTTTACCTACAAATAGTAAACTAAAAGAAATATCACATTCCTGGAAGGACTGCAGAAATTAGTACTACCAACATTGACTGAAAAATGTAGAGATGGTAAATCCTACCACATCCCCATTCAACTTGCTTATTTGGCTTGTACCAACATAGATGGATCTTGGAGAATATCAATGATTATCATAAAGTTAGTTGGGGTTGACTCCAATTGCAGCTGGTTTTCCAGATGTGGTTTTCTTACTGAAGAAAGTCAATATAACCTCTGGCAGCTATTGATCTGGCAAATGCTGTTTTTCTCTATACCTGTTAGTAAAGACTACCAAAAGCACTTCTCTTTCAGCTAGCAGGAACAGCAATACACTTTCATTATCTTACCTCAGGGCTATATTAACTTCTAGTGTTCTGTCACATTCTAATCACAGAGACCTTGCTAGCCTCTGCATTCCATAGGATATTCCACAGCCTACTATGCTGATGACATCATGCTGATTGGTCCTGGTGGGAAGAAAATAGCAACTACTCTGGATACTTTAACAAGAAATATACCAGGAGAAGGTGGAAAATGACCCTTAAAATTCAGGGGTCATCTATTTTGGTGAGATTTCTAAGGGTCTAGTCATGTGAGAATGTTGAGATACCACATCCAAAGTGAAGAAGTTGCTGCATCTGGCCTCTTCCACCACCAAGGAAATGGCAGAATGCCCAGTGAACCTCTTTGGGCTTTGGAGGCAACTGTACTTCATTTGGGCATACTACTTTAACTCATTTATTGAGTAATCTGAAAGGCTGCCAGTTTTGAGTGGGGTCCAGAAAATGAGAAGACTTTGCAACAGATCAAGCCTGCCACGAGAATGGACCATATCATTCAGCAGATCCAATTGTGTTAGAAGTGTCTCTGGGAGATAGGAAAGCTGATGGAGTACTTGGCAGGCCCCTAGGTAAATCATAGCACAGACATTTAGGATTTGGGTACAGAACTATGCTATAATGTGCAAATGGTTATTCTCCCTTTAAGAAATGGTGTTTGCCTTGCTACTGGGCCCTAACAGAGACTGAAGGCTTAACTATGGACCACTGTTAGAGATTGAGTCATGTCCCCACAAAAGATACAGGACCTTTGACGATGTTATTAGTTAAGGTGTGACCTTAATCTAATACAGCTGAAGTCCTTATAAGTAAAGGAAATTGAACACAAAGTAGAAATCAGAGGAGACAGAAAGAGACTGAGAGTCATGTAAGGGAGGCAGAGATTGAACCACCACCAGAATGCTACAGACATCAGAGAAAACATGCTTGCCCATCACTTCATGTTGGACTTCAAGTCTCAAAAAAACTGTTATTTAAGCCAACCAGTTTGGAGTATTTGCCACAAACTTGGCAAACTAAAACAGCCACCAAGTTTCCATGAAACCTGAGCTAACTGGGTTTTGTCCTTGTGAGTTCCAGCTTTTCCTAGCTCTCTTCTGCTTGGTGTTCTAGTTTGCTAATGCTGCCAGAATGCAAAACACCAGAAATGGATTGGCTTTTATAAAGGGGGTTTATTTGGTTACACAGTTACAGTCTTGAGGCCATCAAGTGTCCAAGGTAACACATCAGCAATCGGGTACCTTCACTGGAGGATGGCCAATGGTGTCCGGGAAACCTCTGTTAGCTGGGAAGGCATGTGGCTGGCGTCTGCTCCAAAGTTCTGGTTTCAAAATGGCTTTCTCCCAGGACGTTCCTCTCTAGGCTGCAGTTCCTCAAAAATGTCACTCTTAATTGCACTTGGGGTATTTGTCTTCTCTCAGCTTCTCTGGAGCAAGAGTCTGCTTTCAATGACCATCTTCAAAATGTCTCTCATCTGCAGCTCCTGTGCTTTCTTCAAAGTGTCCCTCTTGGCTGTAGCTCCTCTTCAAAATGTCACTCTCAGCTGCACTGAGTTCCTTCTGTTTGTCAGCTCATTTATATGGCTCCACTGATCAAGGCCCACCCTGAATGAGTGGGGCCACACCTCCATGGAAATTATCTCATCAGAGTTATCACCTGCAGTTGGGTGGGGCATATTTCCATGCAAACAACTAATCCAGCCGTTCCAACTTAATCCCCACTAATATGTCTGCCCCACAAGATGACATCAAAGATAATGGCTTTTTCATACAAACCAACACACTTGGTGTCCCACCTTTCTTCTCAACAGACTTTACTGCCAACTATTGTAGTTTCAGGCCACCACCAAATGCAAAGTCTTACACAGACTTCTGCACCAGTGTTATTTTGTGGAACCTACTTGGTGCCTTTTCTCTGACCCTCTAAGTGTTCCCTCCAAGATCTTCATTGCCCCAGCTTCTAACACAATTGTGATGGTCTAATTCCTATTAAAAATTCTTATTACATCTCACTCAGAGTGGTTCTGCTTTCCTCATGGAGTCTAACTGATGCAACTGTCTATTTTGTTCACAAATGCATATAATTTGCATAACAACTCTACTAGATATGTTTAATCTCTCCAGTTTTATAGAAGAAGAGGCTTAGAACTGAAGCAGTTTACCCAGTGTCTCATACCCTGTGCATGGCAAGCCAGAATGGAATCCCATCCCTGTCTATCTGACTCCAGAACTGTACACACTGCCACCTTTGGGGCTTGAGAGGAGCATAAGGTCTTTGCCAAGCTTAAGTCCACCATTCGGGTTTCTAGTTTCAGTTGTTGTCTCCACAGGCTCCTGGCCAACTCAACCAGTAAGACTTTGGGATCTGCCCATTCAAGTGCTCTCAGCTACCTGTGTGCTTTTGGGGTTCTTGATATTAAATTTTAAAACATGTTTAAATTATGAAATATTTTGAACACACAGAAAATAATACAATAGATATTCTTGTAGTTGCCATCTAAAATTGCCATATTTGATTCAACTTAATTTTATTTCATTTCTTTAAAAATATATAAAAACAAAAAATATGTTCAATAATTGTTTGCAAACATCCACCAATACAGGAATGGATAAACAAGTGTGGTGTCCAAATGCAAAGAAATACTATACAGTAATTAAAATTAATAACCTAGATCAATATTTTGAGTGAAAAAAGCAAACTGCAAGTGAATAAGAACAGTATAATTGTACTCATGTACATTTTAAAAATCAATAAACCCATACTCTATATTGGTTCCAAAATCTTAAACACTTTTCCAGAGCTGTTCCCTCAGGGCTTCTACCCTGGTTCAGAGCATCCTTGATTCTCTCCCTTTTCATCTCAGAGACTTTTCTAAAATACCATTTTATCTCCTTACAACTCTAATTCTTGACACCAGCAACCGCCTGGAGTCTATGCCCCACGCCCACTCCCTAACATTCCTCTTCTATAACTCCATTCAGGGGTTTACAGTGACCTTTGGTGTGTCAAAATATAATCATCGGTCTTCCCCTGACAAAGTCATTCATCGGTCTTATTTATAAATATTACAGCATTTTAGACCTGAAATTCAACTGGTAGCATACGAATCTCTGGTTATTTGTCTAGGGTGCCCCTTCAGACAACCTTTTGTCATAAAACACGTATCAAGAAAGGCAAGCATGCCAGGTGTTGGTGAGTGTGTAGAGAGGTGGGAATTCTCGGGCACTGCTATTGGGAGTGTAGACTGGTGTCACCACCTTAGAAGACTGTTTAGCAGTATCTGCTAACAATGAAGTATCTGCTAACTGCCATCTGCTAACTCTTCAGAGTGTACCCCATTTAAATCCCAAGTCAGACCCTCAGACCCTCAAGGACCCTGGGGAATAACTGATGCCCAAGAACACGAGGCCTATGAATACAGCGATTAACCAACCATTTTATAGGAGATTGGGTCAGTCCCGTTTACAGATGAGGGAAAGAAAACACAGAAAAATAAAGTAACTTGCCTGTGGTCACTATCTAAGAAATTAAAAACCCAGGATCTGGACAGAGGCCGTCTCACTCTACAGCCTGTTGGAGGAACCCTGAGCATCCTACCATCCCCTAGCCATCGCTTAAATTGGGGAGCAGCACACACTGGGAAATTTTAAAATTCTCTACCTCCTCAGGGTCAAATGATCCTTTTTTTTTTCCCTTTCTCTTCCAAAATGCCTCTTTATTTTGTCATTTGATTTTATTCAATTCACCTGCTGTTTTGAGTTGAATTGTGCCCTTCACCACCACCCCATCCCCTGCCCCAAAAAGATACATTGAAGTCCCAACCAGTAGTAACTCAGAATGCAACCTCATTTGGAAATTAAGATGAAGCCATGCTGGATTAGGGTGGGCCCTTAATCCAACATGACTGGGGTCCTTATAAGAAGAGGAGAAGAGACAGATGCAGAGACACATTGTGGAGACGATGGCCCTTCGAAGACGGAGGTAGAGATTGGAGTTATGCTGCCACAAACCAAGGAATGCCTGAGCTAACGGAAGTAAGAAGAGACAAGGAGGGATCCTCCTCTGCAGGTTTCAAGGGGAGCATGGTCTTGCCAACACCTCAATTTCAGATGTCTATGCTCCAGAACTGTGATAAAATACATTCCTGTTATTTCAAGTCACCTACTTTATGGTACTATGTTGTAGCAGCCTTAGGAAACTAATCTCCTGGTTTATTGAAAAAGCCTCCTGTTTTCTCAATATCCAATTCCTTCCCCTCCAGCTGTAAATCCTTCAATGGCTCCCCATTGCCCACATAGTCAAGTGCAGACCCTCACCATAACTTGTAGAATGCCCTTTGTGGCCCAGCTCCTATCTTTTCTTGAAGTCTCATTTACTCATCCCTTTGCATAGTCTACCTGTCAGCAACCTCAGGTTATTAACTGGGAAGCCACACGCAGGGGACATTGTAACCGCAGTACCTTTCTCTGCAGGTCATTCCCTCTGGGCCCATCAAGACCCAGTGCCAATGCCAGCTCCTCTGGGAAGCATTCCCTGATACCTTTCAGCCAGACCACATCTTCCCCATCTCTCTCTATCTCTCTTGTAGTCTTTATCAGAGTTGGCCCTGGATGATATTTGCACAACTCTCACCCCCTACCAGACTGTAACCTCTTGAGAACAGGGGCTGTGTCTTATTTACTTTTTGATCCCAAAAGTTTGGCATAGTACCTGACATATACTAGCTGTTTGGTTAGTATTAAAGGTTGTTGTACCACCCACTTCAGTCCATGTCCAGGGGAGAGGACACACATGGCATGATGACATCCTCTTGTCCTGACACTCTGGCTGGTTACTCCCAGAACAAACGGCTAAAGCAGAAATCTGGTGGATGGAGCCTTTTCCTGGCCAAGAGAAAACAACTGATACTTGGAAAAGCACAGAGGACTATTCATTGGGGTGCAATTCTGGCTGGACGCCCACCTGAAACTAAGATTTACCCTGCCCAGCCTGGGAATCCAAAGACTCCGCCAAGGTGAATCAGTAGGGACAAGGAGAAGTGGAAAATTCCTCACTCACATTTCACTGGGAAATTTGAACCAGAAATCAATGTTTCAGGCCCAGCCTGTCTTGTTTTTCAAGACAGAACTCCCTGATTCTCCAGTCTGCCCTGAAAGGAGCTGGGGCAGGACCCACGCAAAGCCACTGGTAAGGCTTTCATGTGGCTTCCACTGCTAGAAAAACACCATCTTTCTCTGGATGTCTTCAGAACACAGTTTCTTTTAAAATCTGGCTTTCCTTCCAGGCAGGTCATAGAGACTATTTTTCAAGGGAAAGCACATGTATAAATGCTGGAGAAATAACCATGTTTAATTTTTTTCTTTTTTTTTTTAGTCCTTGAAGCTTTCGTCCTTAAATAAATCATCCAAAGTGATCCTGTGACTAGAGACCCAGAAGTGGTGTCATCTTGGTGCTGAGCAGTTGCCTCTAGAGAACTCTGTCCTATTTGGACACCCACATGAACAGGCACAATGAGACTTTGCTCTTACACAAACCAGCAGACCACGTGGAGTGGCTAGACTCTATCACCTGTAGGCCATTTTCAAAGAGCTGAGCCAGCATCTGACAACTTGCCTGCCTTTTAAATTAAAGCAACTCTTTTGAAAGAGGTAAAGAAGCCTGTAAGCTTGGGCAAAGAGGTAATGTTGAAGCCCTGTGTCGGCATTAGCAGGGACCTTAGAAATTCTTTCTGATAAATCTCAATTTAAGCAGGGCACTGAGGTCCAGAGAGGAAAATCTTGACACCAGTGTTTCATAAGGTTCCCTGTATAAAAATCACCTGGAGAACTGGTGACTCAAAGTGACTGAGGATTCCCTAAGGAATCAGCGTTTTAACTGGCTTCCCAGATGATTCTGACACACCATGAGGTTTGGGAACCTCTGCATAAGCTCACTGGCCTTTCCGCTTAGACATGAGCTAGGGACCTTCCCACAGGCCTTCACTGTTGTGCCATCTGGCTCTGTTTACCCATTCTTCAAACTCCCATAGCTCATCCTGGGCTCTTCTCACCTCCAGACCACCTCTCTTCTCTTACAGCACTCTCCCCTTGTCCCTCTCCTTAGCATCCCAGCCAAGGCCCCCAGCCTCCTAAGGTGCAACATTAAAAGAGGGGGAAACAGCACACTGTCTTCAGGAGTGTTCGAGCTGGAAGGGGCCCCAGAGATGATCCACTCCTGTCCTCCTGCTTCCCTGTTCCCCATCCATACTTGTTCCTTCTTCTGGTTCCTCTTGTCTATCAAGTGATGACATAACTCATGGAAGTAATGGTGTCCGCTGTTTCCAGAAGCAGAAAGCACCATGTGGTCGCAAAAATGATGAGATAGGAAGGGATTTTAAGTGTGGGTTCTCCTTCATGGCTTACAAAATGAGTCCATGGGTTATTTAAAAACAGAAACCATTTTGCCAAATATCTCTGTAGGCTTCTGGTATATGAGGTTTAGGGTTTTGCTAAAGTCAGGCAATGAAGCTTTTATTATAATCTGTTTCCTCCACCTACCCCCCTCTAGCTATCAGCCATTCATTTAAGCGAGCATCTTGAAATTCTTTGTGAGTGAGTGATATTTACTTAAAGGCAGGCCTTAAAGAATGCAGAGAAAGGTGATACAAGTACATGGCTATGGAGTCTGATAAACCCACGACCACATTCCTGCTTCAGCTCTTACAGCTGTGGGGCCCAGAAAATGTTCCTATTTTTCCTAGAGCCTCATTTCCTCATCTAAAAATGTGTTATATTATCTACTTTGCAGAGTAGGCGGTTGTGCTAGTTTGGATACATTATGTCCCCCTAAACGCCATTTTCTTTGATGCAATCTTAGGTTGGAACCTATTGGTTCAATGTTTCCATGGAGATGTGACTCAGTCAATTGTGGGTGAGACCTTTCATTGGATTATTTCCATGGAGGTGTTGCCCCACCCATTCAGGGTGGGTCTTTATTGGATCACTGGAGTACTTTAAAAAGAGCCACACAGGCCCAGACTCAGAGCAACTGAGAGTGACATTTTGAAGAAGAGCTGCAGCTAAGAGAGGACAAAACACCCCAAGAGCAACATTTTGGAGAACTCCATTTTGAAATGCAACCTGGGAGCAAGACACCAGCCACGTGCCTTCCCAGCTAACAGAGGTTTTCCAGATGCCATTGGCCATCCTTCGGTGAAGGAACCTGATGGTTCATGCCTTACCTTGGACACTTTATGGCCTTAAGACTGTAACTGTGTAACCAAATAAACCCCCTTTATAAAAGCCAATCCATTTCTGGTATTTTGTGTAATGGCAGCATTAGCAAACCGGAACAGTGGCATAAAGTCTAAAGGCTCTTTGCCTGATGCTAGTGATGCTAGTACATAGTGAATGTCCTTTCCCTGTTCCTTCATGTCATAAACTGCTGTTTCAGGCAATGCACTGCAAAGTCTCTATGCCTAGTTCCCTGTATCCTAACTCTTCCTGTAATGAGAGGGCTCTTCTGGAAAGAATTGTAAGTTGCTGAAGACAGTAGAATAGTTTCAAGCCAATTCCATTAAAGTGACAGTATGTGAAATAAGACCTTGGTCAATCATGGTGGCCACCTTAAGAAGAACAGAGACCAAATTATTTTACCCAAGTTAGACTTGATAACATCTCAGGTTCTTGCCATTCTTATGATTCCATGATAACAAATTTGACTTGGCGTTCAAGGCCTCTCACAATTACACTCTAACCTGTTTTACACGCTCATCTAATATTCCTTTAAACCACATATTTCTTCCAAACCATGCAGTCTACTGTGCCTCTTTTGTCTTCAGAATTTTCTTTTTTTTAAAGCAGTTTTACTGAGATAAATTCACATGCCACACAATCCATACAAAGTGTACAATCAGTGTCTTCTATGAAATTCACAGAGTTGTGCATTCATCACCCAATCAATTCTAGAACATTTTCATCCTTAAGAGGGTTCACTACGTTACATGGTCCCATGTTTCATCCTCTGTCTTGCCTTCTGCTGACGTACACAACCTTAAACTTTCCCTTTCAGCCCAATAGCACCCACGTATTATCACTGTTAATTACACTCACTGTTATGTGCTACCAACACCTCGATCCATTTCCAAACATTTACAATCAGCTTTATTACATACTCTGCACAAATTAAGCATCAGCTCCCCATTCTTTGCCCTCTTTCTATCTTCCAGTGACCTATTTCTAGATATTTATACCATGCATTTGCTAGTTATATTTAGTTCATGTTAGTGAGGTCATACAATATTTGTCCTTCTGTGTCTGATATTTCATCAGTATAATGTCCTCAAGGTTTACCCATGTAGTCACATGCTTCATGACTTCATTTCTTCTCATAGCTGAATGACATTTCATCGTATGTATATACCACATTTTGTTTATCCATTCATTGGTAGATGGATATCTGGGTTGTTTCCATCTTCTGGCCACTATGAATAATGCCACTATGACCATCGGTGTGCAAATGTCTGATTGTGTCCCTGCTTTCAGTTCTTCTGAGTATGTACTTAGCAGTGGGATTGCGGAGTCATATGGCATTTCTATACTTAGCTTCCTGAGAAACTGCCAAACCATCTTCCACAGTGGCTACACCATTCTATATTCCCACAAACTATGAATGTCTTCCTAGTTCTCCACAACCTGTCCAACACTTCAGTTTTCTGGTTTTTTAATGGTGGCCATTCTCATAGGCATGACAGACTTTTGATTTTTGTACTTTGCATTTTTCCTTCTACTTTCCAAAAATATTAAATTCCACCCATCCTGTAGGACCTCTTCTATCAAGCTCTTCCTGCTTCCCTAAATGTAGTATGCCCCTCCACCCTGCCATCTGCATTTCTCTGAGTGCTAATATCCAACTGCCTGTACTGTAGGTATGTGGGAACACAGCTTACCAAACCAGGGACTCTTTGAGACCAGATACTGGGTCTTAATTTCTCTCAGAATTCCCACAGCATCTAGTACCTGGTAGTTGTTCAGAAAATATTTTTTGAATGAGCAAATGAATTCCAATGAAAAATACATATACATTAAGTTTTCATTTTTAGCATTTTTTAAAATTTAGGGCATGTTAGCAAGAAGGAACAGGTACATTCTCAAACAATTTCAAATAAAAAGAAGAGTTACTGAAAAGATACACAGGTTTATTATTGACTTCCAAGGACAGGAGGTGACAGTAACATTGGGTCACAAGGGAATAGAAAATGTCTCCTCTCTGTGTCCTTCACAGGGCTATGGGTCTCTTGTCTCTAACTCTTCCCGTCAGCTAACTAACTGTCAGCTCCATGATCCTCTCAGCAGACTTGACCTCTCTGTAAGACTTCATTTCCCCTCTCTGATAATTTAGGCTTGCATGTAGCTCTGGCTTTACCATGCACAGTACTATCACTTGCTGCAATGTCCCAGGACCTTTCAGTTCAAGCACTCCTCACTTGAATCTCTTTGTTCTTATACCAGACTGTAGCTCAAAGTCATGTGTCCACCCCTGGGCCAATCAGCTGATCAGGAGCAGTGTCACATGATACCAAAATGCCTTCCCAGGCCCATCCTTTTGGTAAGAGTCTGGGATGGTAGGGAGAAAGCTTCCAATAACTGGCCATTGGTTAGACAGTCATCCCTAAATTAATCTATTACAACAATGTCTACAAAAAGCAAGCCAAGTATTGACTGTTTTCCCAGCAGTTTCACAGAAGGCCCCTAGGAGCTGCAGGATGTAAGTCTCTGGAGCCTGTGGGAGCTGAAGGCTGCAAACAGGTTGGCTCATTCTCCCTCAAGACCTTCTACCTGTAGTTTTACTTCTCTCCCAAGAAACATAGTAATGAGTGGACCAGGAAGGCCCTGACTAGATGGAGATTTCTGGTCTATTCTCCCAGAAACCAGCAGAGGTGATGCTGAGGTTGACAGGATGAGGATCAAAGAAAAGGGAAGAGAAAAGAGATTTAGGATATATCCAAGGAACCAGATGCATAGTCACTAAGACACATAGGGGAGACTGGAAGAGGGCACTGGATGTCAGTTTGAGCTTCTACCTTAAGGCACTGCCCTCTGGGAGAGCTACCCACAGGCACATGTGGGATCAGTTCACACAGAGGATGGGGCTTTATGGGAACTTCTAGGGCCTTCAGACTGATAGACCACTGCATCTGTTCTTACTGTCTTTATTGGCTTAAAAACTGAAAGACTAACACCATGT
Source organism: Choloepus didactylus (assembly GCF_015220235.1). Taxonomy (NCBI): domain Eukaryota; kingdom Metazoa; phylum Chordata; class Mammalia; order Pilosa; family Megalonychidae; genus Choloepus; species Choloepus didactylus. The sequence continues at coordinate 97,802,286 of NC_051307.1, read as the reverse complement.
AGCCAAAGAGGTAGATCCATGCTCTACTAAGTGTCTCTGACAAGCCTGGGTGCTCAGAAAAGAACTGCATCTCATTCATCATCATATTGCTGGCATTTGCCACCCACCAGGCTTTCAGGATTTGTTGAATAAAGATCTGGATTCTTTCCTGCCATTTACTGTTAGTGGGACATTGGGCAAGACTCAATCTCCTTAAGGCATCCTTATCTCTAAAACAGGGGCGGATCTGACCTTCACCCTATCTACACCAATGCTGTGACACAAATGGTGGTAAAAGCTTTGTAAAGCGTAAAGAACTGCAGGAGTGTGTGGAGATTATCTCGATGTCCACCACATGGTTCACAGGGACAGCCTGCGGGCCTGGCCAAGAGACACGGGGGTAACATCATTCCGTCCACACCTGTTTTGGTGTCAATGGTCTGATCAACAACTCTGTTGGCTCTGACCCTGCATACAGCTGCCAGGCACACTCTCCCTTGCCCATGTGGATCCCTCCTCTGGCCAGGGCAATGACCTCCAATGGCTGCCTGCAGTTTCATGTGAGATGCCTAAAAACTATAAAAGGAAGAACAGAATGAGAGCTATTTTCTTAGGCTTCCTGTAGGGTTGGTCTTAGTACTCACCTATGGGGCACTGGTGTGAGGACCCATCTTCTTTCTGGAGCCCTTCATTCATTCATTCATTCATGCATTCATTCACTCACTTCCTCAGTGCACTCCCTCATGTAGACAAGCAGGCAAGCGCTCCAGCGAGGCTTTGCTCAGAGGAGCACAGAGGAGTACCCCCCCATGCCAGACTCCAGGAGAAGCGCCCTGCTTCGGTAACACCTGAGCCACCTCTTGAAGAAAATGACCAATCAGATGCCCTAGAGGAGGGCTGGGAGGGCTTTCCTTGCAGCAGAAACAGCTTGCACAATATCTAGAGGTGAGTGAGAACATGACCTCAGGAAAGAACAAGTTGTTCGGAGTGGCTGGAGTGTAAAAGGTGAGGGCAGCGTGGGCAAAGATGAAGCCAGAGAAAGAGAAAAGAGCCAGACCAGGAAGGACCTTAGAAGCCATGGTTTAAGACCTGTTCCCAAAGATGCCTGAAATTCCACTGTTAAAACTTGCTGGGGGTCACTCAAATGACCTTCTGTGGATAAGCCCCGAGCGCATTCGCCCATTCACTATTAATTAAATGCGGCCTCACCCAGCTCCCTCTGGCCACACCCAGCCCTCGCCTTGACCAGGGTGCTGAGTGCGGGAGCCCAACCCCTGAGCCAGGTCTGGGAAGATACCTCCAAGCACAGGTTCTGCTGCCTTTGGGGGAGCATTTGATCTAGGTGGGAAGACTTGCCAGGAGGCTGGCAACCCACCTGAGGGCAGTAGGCTCCCTGATCATTGTTGCTTCTCAAGCCATCCGGGCCCTTCCGTGGTTAATTTTCACTTTTCATAAAGACGGGTTCATTTACAGAACTGGGAGCAGGGGACTGCCTAATGGGGAACACATGCCTCCGCCACAGCGGGCGCTTTGATTCTTGCAGAGGCGAGACTGCAAACGTCTTGCCGGGCCATGCCCCAGACGCTGCTTTGTGAGACTCTAGGCGTGGGTTTGCATCGTGTGCCGGGAGCCCCCTGCCCACATGAAAGGCCGCGCGGGGCCGGGAGCCACCCCCTTCCCGGAGGAGCGACGCTGGAGAGCGGCTGCCGGCACTCCCCGCCCCCAGCGCAGCGCAGCCAGCCAACCCCCACGCGCTCACACTCGCGCTTCCAGCGAGGAGCCTGGGAGCCGCACAAAGGAAATGGCAAGATAGTGAGTCACCCAGCGGCTCATCTGCTGCTCGGGCTGCAGGCCCACAACAAGATCTTTGTGCTGTGCTCCAGGAAGACTGGATGGAGGGAGGCAGACATTTTAGGGCGCTGAGTAATGCTCGGGAGAGGAGAGGAATCTCGGGCTGGAAGTGGGACCAGACTTCCGGGTCTCCCCTGCACTCTGAGTCCGGGACTCAGGCGCCGCTTAGGGAATGTCCTCGTTGCTGCCATAACAGTCTGCAGCGGCCACCGCTGCACTCCCTTGGAGACCTGCTTGTCCCCTGGGAGGGTGCATCCTACTTCTTGGGGACATACCACCGGGTCGTTGGCCAGGGTGTGCATGGGATGGGTGGCTGGGTGGGTGGATGAAAGAATTCACACAAATAGAGCATGTGAGGAGCCAGCCCAATGTCCTCATTTCACAAAAGGAGAAATGGAGGCCCAGAGTTGGGAAAGGCCCACCCACAGCTCCCACAGTGAGTATGGCAGCTCTAGAATTTGGGTGCCAGGCCAGGCCTTGTGCTCCACCATGCAGCTATTGTTTGGCTTGGAGAACACCTAGAGGGCATGACCCAGGTGTGGACAGAGTTCAGGGTGGTGAGAACCAATAAGAATGGGTAAAACGGAGGGCAAACTCGGGTGCTAGGGGTGTTACTGGGAAGTGTGGGGAGACACCAGAAGCAGGGCTCCAGAGGCCTAGACAGGTGGTAGGGATTACACACAATGGGGAGATACTCAGTATTTGTCAGGTGCCTAGTGTATGCCAGCCATCAACATTTCTCCTTTACACAACCCTGAGAGAGGCATCCTCACAGATCAAGAGTGTTGCTCAGAGACCAGTGCCCTCCGGGTGGCCAGCTGTCTGCTCTGGCAGGGCCTCTCAGAGAGGCAGTGACTCTGTAGGGCCACCGTGTGACAGGATCGGGTTCTCAGCCTGGCAGGCCCAGAGACTCAGTGTATGTTGCCAGTATGTGCAGAAAGTCAGCATCTCAGGACCAACTCACATCAACTCACACTCAAAGAGTCCAATGTAAGTTACCAAGAGACTGGGGAGCCCAATGATGGGAGCCTTTCTGTGAGAAGGTGGACATGGGAGCCAAGAAGACTGCTTGGGGGCATAGAGACAGAACCAGAAAGAGGGAGCCTGCACTGGGTTGAATACATCTCCCATATATTCATTGTCTACCTGGACTGGAACATTATTTGAAAATAGAGTATGTGCAGATGTAATTAGTTGAGGATCAGGATGAGATCTTACTGGATTAGGGTAGGCCCTAAATCCAATGACTAGTATCCTCATAAAAAGAAGAGACAAACATGCAGAAACCGAGAGAAGGTCATGTGAAGGTGGAGGCAGAAGTTGGAGTCCTGCAGCCTCAAGCCAGGGAACGCCTGGGACCACCAGAAGCTTGAAGAAGGAAGCAAAGCTCTTTCCCTAGGGCCTCTGGAAGGAGTGGGTCCCCATCAAAGCCTTGACTTCATTCTTGTAGCCTCCAGAACTGTGAGAGAATAAATTTCTGTCATTTTAAGCCACCCAGTTTGTGGTTTGTTACAATAGCCATAGGAAGTGAATACAGAGCCCATGCCAGGGAGCTCTGACCGTCTGTGGCCCTGGTGGAAGGGGGCTGCCATATGCTGCACGGCTGAGCTTGAGAGGCAGGGCCCTTCCTGGGCAGTGTGGTGCACAGGTGACCTTCCTCAGTGGCTCTCCTCTCTCCTGACTCCTGTGCTGCCCACACTGTGCTCCTGAGTTACAACAACCTTCTCTCAGCTCAAGCAAAAACAACAAACTAATCAAAAGCTTCAGACAAGCTGATACAACCATACTCTGGCATCCACACCCAGGACGCCCTGATCAGAATTCTCAAGGTCCAGATCAAGATTTAGGGCAGCTGCTGCCGTTCCATGGCAGGGATCTTTCTCTGCCTTCTGGTGTTTCCTAATTCATCAACAGAAGCTGACTTTAATTTAAGGATGAGAACACCTCCAAACTTTCTAAATTAGCCAGAGTTTAAAGGTGAGGAGCATTAGAGATTCAATAGCTTGCACAAGGTCACATGGCTAAAAAGTGGTGGCACCGAGATTCAAACCCAGCATATCCCACCTCACTTCACCTTAAGATTAACAGCAACAACAATAAAGGCTACCAACAGCTGGGGGCTTGCTATGTGCCAATCCTATGTGCTCAGCACTTCACATATTTTTTTTTTTTTTAATCACATAATCCTCCAGCAACACCAGTAGGTCGTTCTCATCCCGATTTTGCAGGTGAGGGTTGAAGTGCAGAGCAGTGAAGAATCTTGCCCAAGCCACAGTCACACAGCTACTCAGTGTAGGAGCCAGATTTCAAACTATTCTTATCTGCCTTCTATGTCCGCACTCTTAGGCGCCCTACCTCATGGCAACAAGAGATCTGCACTAACTTAACCCTGCAATGCCCCTGTGTCCTGCCCTGGGGAGAAGCAGTCAGTGGCTCCAAACAGGCAGAGGGTGTAGCAGCCCCACTGTGGGGTGACCCAAGTCCAGAGTCTCGCCCTGGGCTTTGTCAGTTGAGAGGTTAGGTTTGTGTCAGCTTCCCAGAGAGGAACAGGTTCAGGCGGTCTGACTTACGTGACTCACCCCACAAGGGAGTGAGCCAAACACAAGTAGTTGATTCACCTGTGAGATACACCGGCCAGAATAAGATCGTGGTTAAGTGCACTGGCTGAGCAACCAGACACAGCTGGGTTTGACATGCCATCCACCACCTCCCAGCCCCGTGACTTTGGACATGTTACTCATGCTTCCAGTCCCAAGTTTCTGCCTCTGAAAATGGGGGAAATTAGGCCTGTCTTGGGCAGTAGCTGGAGCTTAAGCAAGATGGTGTGTATAAACTGCCTAGAAGAGTGACTGACTGTAGGAGCTGAATACATTTGCAAGTCTTATAATGTTCACTATTATTATTGTTTGAAAACTGGGTTTGGTCACCTGATAAGGTCCCCCCTGCCTGGTGGGCAGGTCCTATCATTAAAAAAAAAAAACCAAAAAAACAAATCCCAACCCAGAGGGCTGCTAGGAGAGCCCAGATTAGAGGGAGAGGCTGACCCCTCAGCCTCTGACAGCTGGATGAACTGCCTGTCCCTTCTCCCCATGGGGTTTGTCTGTCTGGACACCTGGTGCTTTCTTCTGGACAGAGCTTTTCATAACGACAAGGTCTCCTTTTATCAGTTCTTCCTTCCCACTGAGGGTGAGGTGACTGCCACCTCCCTTTGCAGCCCCTGATAGGTAAACTCTTATTCCCCTTTCAAGGCCCTGGTCAAATGTCCCTTCCTCTGGGAGGCCTTCCCAGCTCCCCCAAGCAGAGTTAAATCAACCACACTGTGATTGTGCCTCGAGCCCCTTCCAGGTACTGGGGACACAGTAGTGGAGAACACAGACGTCACTCCTCTCTTTCTGAAGCCTGAAGTCTGATGGGACGACAGAGAAGCAAAGAAAGAGATAAACTGAATCCTCACAGCTTCTGATTGCAAAGAAGGACATGGCCAGAATGACACGATAAGAAAACCTCTGCGGGAGATGGGTGCAGGAAGGCCTCTCCATGGAGGTGGAATCCACCCTGAGGTCTGAAGGATGAGGAGTCTGCCTTGCCAGAGCTGGGGACAGGAGGGTCCTGGCTTAAGGAATAGCTTTTCCCTCTTGTAAAGGGAAAAAATTTAGTGTGTTTCTCATTGATCAGGAAATCAGGCTGGAGCAGACAGGGCAGGCAGGCAGGCAGAGAGGGGGTGTGGTACAAGATGATGAATCAGAGCCAGGTGGGGTCTTGCCCTTCTGGGCACCCAGCGGGGTTTGTGATCATGAAAATAAGACTTGTTCCCATTTCTTGAGCACCTACCATGCGCAGGCACTTTGGGAGGCTCTTCACACAAACTCTGGCATTTAATCCTCACTCTCCCAGCCACCCCACCTGGCTGTACGATCTTTCAGTACTCTTGCCTTACTTCCCTGCAGGTTTGTTTCTTATCCCCCAAGCCCCATCCCCACACGCCCACCTACACACACCCATTTCACTGGAAGCTCCCCTAAGGCAGAGATAGAGTTTTAGGCATCCTGGGAGCCCAGCATACAGCACAATCTATGGATTTTGTTCATCACCACCTCTCTTCTTCAGCAGTTACAATTTTGGGGGTCAGTACCTGAAGTTGGTGAAGATTGTAAAAAACACACAAGCACCTCGCTGTGATGATTTAAGAAATACCTTAATTGAGTCAGCAGCACACTCAGAAATATCACTTAGGTCAGGCAGTTCCGGGCACCGCAGAGGGTGACCATCCCGGAGCTGCCCCCAGAGGGAGTGGTGTGGTCTAGACCAGCTATACCGTCCACACTGCAGAGAGCAGGAGTGAGTCAGTCCCGCTCAGTACACCACCACAAGCACCCCTGTGTGCTAGAGCCTGTAGCGGAAGTTCTATTCAACACAAAAATGAATTCAGTGCCCTCTGCTCTTCAACCACTATATGGTGGGGCTGCTCAAGGTTGTAATAGAGGCATACACAACAGAGCTGGAGAGAAGGGGTTCAACACAGTGGGGACCAGATCACAGAGGGCCTTGGATGCCAGGCCAAAGACTTTGGACTTGAGCGTGTAAGTGATAGGGGGCAGAGGACCTAAAGTATGGTTTTCAGTTTTTAGTTTAGTTTGTTCCCCACCCCACCCCCACCCCTTTTTTTTTAAGCAGGAAATTGCAAATAGCTCTGTGTTTGGGAAGGATCATTCTGGGAGAAAGCGAAGAAAACAACTGACAAAGGGCTTGGAATAAAAATCAAGGAGTGTGGCCAGGGAAAACCATTTTGGGTCAGGGGTGGGGGATTGGGTGATGGCAGGGGCTGGAGGCAGCTTAGTCCATCCCTAGCAGGAGTGCAGTTGGGGCTAGGAGAGAGGGAAGGATCACAGAACCACGGAAACGGTGAGCTGTGGTGGAAGAGCTGGGGGTGTGCAGGAGCAGGGCTGTTGCTGGGGAGATGTCAATCAAAGTTGACGGGCCCAAGACTCCAGAAACCGGAGACTACCGAGGTGTCAGGTCGGATGGAAAAATACTGGGCTTGTGTTGGTATCGGGTTCCTTTCCGATCTCTGCCACTGATTAGTTGTGTAATTTGAAACAAGTCACTTCATTCTCTAAACCTGTGTCCTCAACTAAACAATGGGAATTAACAACCTCCAGATCTCAGACTGTAATAGGTAAAAAGGTGTGTGAAGCACCTTTTATGGAATCCAAGGCCATTTCCCAGGTCTTCAGTTGGAATTCATCTCTACTTTCTCTTTGCAGGTTCCTACCTTAGTCACCACATGACCTTGGACAAATGACAAGCTTTCAACTCCGATTTCTAGAGACCTCCTTAGCTCAAAACTTCAGTTTCTATGACAAATTTAGGTCTACAGATCACCCAAATGAAGATATTTCTGTGTGGAAAATCATATCCAGGCCTATAAACAATAGAGCCATGTTGCCAATACATGATCTCAGCAGACTATGCAATCTATTAAGGTTTGATTTTCAAGCAAAAATGTTATTTATTACTTAAAGAGAGACAGTAATGAAAAGGCAGTTATGTTACAGGGTTTCCCTTCTGTTGGTCTCCTCACCACTCCTAACCTGAAATTTCCTTCACTGAAATTTACCACAATCAATTGAGATGCTTTATTTTGAAAGCGAAACACCAAGGAGAGAGCACCAGTCAGGACAGGGGTGGGGTGAGGAACGGAAGGCCACCAGACAACTTTTCCCAGTCTGCTCAAAAGGCATAAGCAGCCCTTTGATGGGACTCTTACATGAGGGCAATGAAACTGTAACAACCATGTGCCGGGGCTCACTGGGTTGGTGCCAGCTCCTTCTGTGCGTGGAGCCCTGGTCTCTAAACCAGCAGACCACCTGTGGTCTCCACCCTGCAAGGAATCAGGCGCTGCATGAGTCAGACTCAGTCAACGGTGCTCTTGTTTCCTGAATCACCAAATCAGAGTCCAGGGATCTAAAATGAAGGCAAGATGATTCCAAGGATCAAGGGTATAGTTTATTTACAAGAATAGATGCCTCCAACTGGAGGATCTATAAGGTGCTTTTTTATCTGAACTGAGGGCAATTTTGGAAAAGAATAGCTAGGTTTATGAATGACATCTTCACATTAACAGGGAGGAGATCCAGAAATGGGGACTTAGAGGGGAGACAGTTATGTTTCAGCAAAGCTAAGAGAGAGAAGCAACCTGGGAAAACCTGTCTTATCCCTTTGAATGAAGCATGATCTGAATCCACAGATCTACAGGGATATCAGAACTCCACATTAATTGTGAGGGATGATCTCGCACAGGCAGAGGTTAACACAGAGGCTTGCAAGCTGTTTATTTTGGGAAGTGATTCCAAGAAAGAGGAGTGAGGGACTGGGAAGAGGGGAAAGCCAACTGAGGGTAAATTATTGAGCTGGTCTGTCCAGGAGGAAACTTGTGCTTTATGCCACTGGGGACACCTCGAGGAGCTGTGAGGGGAGTATTTATTCACTGGCTGAAGCCAATTATCAGGTTACAGTGGATTGCTAACCCTCCCCTACCTCAGGTGTCAGAATGGTTCCCTCAGGCACTCGCCATGGTGGTGACAGAGAAGCTCCAGAGGCAGAAAGTGAGAGAAACAAGGTGCTGTGTGCAGCTTTGTAAGTTGGTGGCCAAGGCATGGTTGGAGTAAAAAGGGGGCTAAGAGGACATGAGGCAGGCATATGAGGTGCCCCACCGAGCAAGTTAGTGAAGTCAGCACTTGGTAGCAAGCAATAATATACTTGCTGGGTCAAACCTGGACTTCCAACTCAGGGACGGACACTTGGTCTAATTTAATGTTTTGTCCTAGGCACTTTTTTATATATAAACCGGTACACTTGATATTTTTAGAAGATTCTGGAAAGATAATTTCTTTAGAAAGGAAGAGAAGGAAGGAAAGAAGGAAGGAAGGAAGGAAGGAAGGGAGGGAGGGAGGGAGGAAGGAAGGAGGGGGCAATTGTTAGAACTTCAGGCAGATACAAATTCACTAACTTCCCCTTTAAAAAACAAAACAAATGTAGGATTTTCTTTCTGCAAAAATTGAAAAGCTTATTTATGCCTATAATAAAACATTCAAACATTTAAACAGTATGTACAATGAATAAGTTTCTCTCCTATCCCAGACACCAGTCTCTCTCTCCTGAAGCAACCACTCTAAGAGTTTCTTGTGTACTCTTCCAGAAATATTTTATACAAACAATCATGGTTGTATATTTCCTTTAAAAATCACTCATTAAGGTACATACATTGTGGATCTTTTTTTTTCCCTCATTGAGGATTGCTTCATATCAGCATAGTAAATCTACCTCATTTTTAAAAATGCATTCACAATATTCCATTAGAAGGGCTTTCATAATTTATTTAACCAGTCTCCTTTGGGTGAACAAGTAGGGCCTCCCCCCACCAGGTTTTTCCTTCCTTGGTTACAATGACTTGCTGAATATTCTTGTATGTTCTTCTCTATGCCCTGTGTAAGATCATTAGATAGTTTCTAGGAGTGAAACTATCAAAAAAACACGGGCAGTTAAACTTTTAGTAGAGATTGCCAAATTGCTCTTCACAAGATGCCCTACAAATTTACAGCCCTGCCTCAGCAAGGAGAGGGCCAGTGTCCCAACCTTCTCACCACTTTTTTGATTGTTATGAATCTAGTAGGAAAAAAATGAATCTCATTATTTTAATTTGCATTGATTTAATTATGAGTGATAGTAGACATTTCATCACATTTATTAAGCCAGCTGCTTTGCTCTGAGATCACCTAAGAGACAAAATAGAGACATGCACACACTCTGTGTATAGGCTGTGCCTGTGGGAATCAAGGTTAACCTAAAAATCCCCACTGCGCTCTGCAGCAGCCATTGTGCCAGATGCTGGGTGACAACACTGGGCAAAGATGATAGGGTCCCTACCTGTAGCACTTGCAGTCACGGAGAGAGAATCCAAAAAACCCAGCAATTGAAATAATGCACTGAATTGTCACCCTAAGGGGAGCTACAGAGTACCCCACAGCAGGGGCCATTCATTCATCTGACTTGGAGGGTCCAGGGAAACATTCTGGAGGAAGTAACCTTTCAATTGAGACCTGGAGTTGGAGTAGGATTTAAAAGTTAAACAGACACAGGAGATGGGGCAAAGAGGGGTCTCAGCAGGAGGTGGAAAGACTGCAAGTGAGAAGAACCAGAGGTGAGAGACAGCATTGGAACAAATGAAAGGCATGAAAATAGTGTGTGATGGGGGAGTGGAGTAGTGGCATGAGGAGAAGAGAAGAGTAGGGTAACCAGCCGTCTCCCATTTGCTGGGACTGAGGGGAGCCTAAGACAAGACACTTTTTGTGCCAAAATGGGGAAAGTCCTAGGAGGCTGAGAACAAGTTATGGAGCTGTTGATAAACCGTGCTAAGGAACTTGAGCTTAAGGGCAATAGTGAACAATTCGTATTTTGAACAAGGCAGTGACATGTTACATTTTTAAAGGTCCCATATTGTACCAGTTGTGTAATTTGGAAGGGGTTGGAGGGGGCAGTGTGGGTGAGGCTGGAGAGGGCAAGACCAGCTGGGAGGCAGTTTGCTTTATTACAGATGGGAGATGATAGTGCCTCTGCAATGGAGGTACAGAGCCGGGGCAGATTTGAGAACTATGCAGAAAGTAAAATCATCAGGATTTAGTGACTAACTTGTTATGGGAGTGATGTTCACCTCCTCCTCACCCTAGGTGGTTCCAACCTCCTGCTCTGGGCCACACAGGCCCTCCCCATCCAGGTGCCGAGGCTTACCTTGCTCCCCCTATCCAATGACTTCAGAACAGAATTATTCTGGAAGGGAAAGGTTGGGGGGGGGTTGGGGGTGGAGAGAACAGAAGGGAAGGGGAGCGGAGGGGAGGGGAGGGGAGCGGAGGGGAGGGGAGGGGAGGGGAGGGGAGGGGAAGAAAGTTAATTCCCTTTGCCTGCTCCTGAATCTCATCCTTCTCCTTTGCTGACATACCCCTCTATTCTCTAGGAACCCCCAACATCTTCTGGCAGCATCTAGTTCTCCAGCTCAGTGATGTCACTGGGTCCTGCCAGAGCATCCCTGCCTCCCGTTTCTGTGCTCTCTCTCATGGCCTGGGGCTCTTCAAGTGCTGAAGCTGTGCGAGTTCCATCGGAAAATGTGAAACACCTCAACTCACCACTCAGCTTTGTCATGCTCTGCTAGAAAAGTCCTTAAGCAGTGCTGTTTGGGCTCAATGTTTTTCAGAGTTTTGAGCGAAATAGCTTTTTACAGGTTGAACCTGGAGCAACCCTGCTTGTGCCCTCCTCCCTCCCTCCCTCCATGACCTGCATAGAGAGGCAAATCTGGAAAAGTGCCACATGCTGCCTGTGGGGTTCCCTCCCCTCTTCTGGTTTAGGCTTTGTATCAACAGGATCAAGTTTGCAATGCCCTGATTCCTATCCTCTTACGCTAAGTAATCTCCCAGGAGGCTCTTCAGGCCCTGGCACATACCTCTAGTTGCCCACTCCCACGTACCCTAGACCTAACGAAACCCCAGCCTTGGCCGCAGCTTAGGCTCACATTGGACCCACTTCAATTATCTGGCTAAGCATTCTGTTCTTAGGCTGTTTCCCTCTTCCCTAAATTCACCCCATATATACAGTGGAGTTTTGTTACCTGCCCCTAGACTAAGACTCCTGTGATGGTGAAGGCCAAGGAGAAGCAAAGTCTCTGTGGCAGAGACAGGCAGGAGCCCATCTGCTCAAGTTCAATTCCTGCCTGAGACCTGAAAAAACAGCCTGGGCTGCATTTCCCTCCTACAAATCCCAGACTTTAGACAGCTTGTTTTATGATAAGTTAAGGAAGAATTAGGTGAAGGAACATTTAAGCTCCCTACACTCAGGAAACTTGTCTATGGAGAGAGATTTGTCAGACAGTGGATACGTCTCTAGGGAACACCAGGAAACCCCATCACTGAAATACACAAGGACCAGACCAGGTCTTGGAGAAGCTATCATTGGCCTGGATAACCCAACTGTGCTGTTCCATTTACCATCCTTTAAATTCCTGAATTCTACTTCAAATGAATGGGCTATTTTTAAAAGAGGAGTGATGAGAAGAGGAGCCCACCCAGTTTATCAGAGAGAGGATGGAAAGTTCCTGATGCCAAAGGAGCCCGGCGGACATCTGCTAACATTAATGGCAATCGGAAGGGGGGGGACCCTACTTAGCACGAGCATCTCAGACCCTGTGTAAAGGACTCTTGGGCCTTTCTAGGGGTCCCAAGGATGGCTCACAACTGCTCAGGGACAATCCTACTCTTGGTCCCACCAGGGAGCCTCAGTCCCATGTGTGCCACCACCACTGCACTAAAATCCTGGCCCAGGAGAGTAGTCAAGGAGGGTGCCTTAGTTTTCTAGGGCTGCTGTAACAAAGGACTTCAAAAGTGGTGATTTAAACCAACAGAAATATATTGTCTCACAGTTCTGGAAGCTGGAAGTCCAAAACCAAGGTGTCAAAAAGGCTATGCTCCATCTGATGCTGCCAGGGAGAGTTCTTCCTTGTCCCTTCTAGATTCTGAAGTTTGCCAGCGATCCTTGGCGTTCCTTGGTTTGTAGATGCATCTCTGCCTCCATCTCCACATGGACCTCTCTCTTGTTTCCATATTCACATTGTGTCCTCTCCTGTGTCCTTGTCTTTGTCTCCTTTCCCTTCTTATAACAACACGTTTTTATAAGGAATCTAGTTTGGCTTCATCTTAACTAATAATATCTTCAAAGACCCTATTTCCAAATAAGGTCACACTCACAGGACAAGGGGTTAGGACTTGAACATGTCTGTGTTGGGGTCACAATTCAACCTATAACAGAGGGGAAGCAGAATGGAGATGTTCTCAGGTACCAGTCTGCAAATTCTTACATGTAGTAGATTGTAGAACGAGGGGAACAAACCACATTACATTGCCCCATCTTGGGCACCACGTTATCCTCACTATGCCATTGCCCAAGCCCCTACACTAGTGGTGCCCAGTAGAACTTCCCACAACGATCTACAAGTTCTGTATCTGTGCAGTCCAACAGGGTGGCTATTGGTCATCGGTGTCTACTGGGCACTTGAAATGTGGTTAGTGTGGCTGATGAACTGAGTTTTTTCATTTTCTTTCATTCTGCTTACTTTAATTTGCAGCCAGAGGTGCAAATGGCTCCCATGTTGGGCAGTGCAGCCTTAGACAATGCTCTGCTCTACTGGGCACTGCCAGCTCCATTAGGCATTGCCACTGATGCCCTGAATTCCTTGGGGCACCAAGGAGATGGTCTGTGGGAGAGTGGAGGAAAACACTTCCCTCCCCTCTGTCATGTTCTGGTATTGGGTCCCAAGAATGCTTCTTCTGTCTTATTTATTTATTTAGCTCTTTGTGTTTAACTACAGCTCCCTACTTTCCGCTGGGTCTGTGAGATATGATTTGGGATGCAGTTCTCAGAGACCTGTCACTAAAGCTACGGATAGACATCCCTGGATCTTCTCTGCTCAGTAGAAATCCTCTCCCAAGAGCATCCTCAGCTCCCTGTTATTGCCCTTTTCTAGTGCCTGAAACCCAGACCCTTCCTTCAAAAAGCTTACAGATCCCTGCACAGACACGCAAATTGTCTGCTCAGCAGAAGTGAAAATAAAACAAATGCTATAAGACAAGCACAAGGAACAGGGCAGGGCAGCGTAGAGGATAAAGCAATTTTCTAGAGCAGTGGTCCAGGACCAGCATCATCAGTGTCACCTGGGAACTTGGAAGTGCAAATTCTCGGGCCCCACTCAGACTACTGCATCAGAAACCCCAGGAGTGGGGCTCAGCAATCTGTGCTTCAACCAGCCCTCCCGAGAATGATGCCTCTAACCTGTGAGAACCACAGTTCTAGAAGACTGAGGGCCAGTGACAGGGGATGGCAGAGGAAATAGGGACGACCTCTCAGAAGAGCCCCACATGAGCTTGCCCTTGAGCCTGCTGAGCAGTCCACCAGGCAAGTGCAGGAAGGAAGGGCCTGCCCGGGCCAAGGAGCCACACGGAATATCTGCCATTATTGTCCCCACCCTGCTGCCTTCTGTTATGTGTTTAATAATCCCAGAATCATAATTTATCGGTATTATATTGATTTGAGTAAATGACAAATGGCTTCTGTTTAAAAAAAAAAAAAAAAACAGTTCTTGATCAGACTTGATTTTGTGTTCTAAATTTAACTAAGGATGAAAATTTACAAAATTTACCTGATGATATTATCCAATGACCTTTGACTCCTTTAAAGAAAGCATAACAGCTTTCAATGTGAAACTTCTATTCAAAGATATAAAAAATGGATTGCTAAAGACACTGCTTATTTCATAATACTCTTCTCTTAGATATATACTTTCTCTATAAACTCTATTTTCTTCATCCACCTTCCCTCCCTGCCCCTCACCCCTCCTGGCTTCAAACAAGGAAACCAGATAACCAAGCTGGTTAAAATTGTACCAAGTTAAGGATGAAGTTCTAAGCAAGAGACTTTCTCCCTCATGTGTGCCTCCATGCAGGATGCTTACTTTGAAACTTCATGGACATGTGAAAAGAGCCCAGGGTTAGGGCCAGACAAGTTAGGGTTCAAGTCTAAGCTCTGCCTGTTACTAGCCAGCTATAATATGGAGCTAAGAATGTATGGAGGAGCTAAATGAAATAATGTGTAGAGTAGCTGGCACTTACTAAGTGTTTTTTCTACCTTCCTTTACTTCTTCTAGGGTAATAGTGGAGTGTGAAGAGCCCAGCTCCAAACCAGACCCACCCAATGGCTGGATTTCAACCCAGCACAGCCATTTCTTTACTTATTATGTAACCTTGGGTAAATTATTTCACTTCTCCATGTCTGTTTCCTCATCCTTAGAATAGGGATGACAAAAAAATAGTACCTGTGTCATAGGACTGTTGAGAGGATTAAAAATCTCGCTACATGTCAAGTATATAGAAGAATGCCTGAGCTTGGGAAGCACTCAAGAGACATCAGCTGGTGTAATTGATGGCATGATTATTATTCTCAGGCTCAGCTCCTATGAACAAGTACGCTTGCTGGAGGAACAGCCTGCAGATAGTCTCATGCATCGGAAGTTTCAGAGTCTTGATCAACTCTTCTTAACAACATGTATTTTCCTGAAATAAAGATTCATGTTCCCTTCAGAACTTTTTTTTTTAATCATTTTTTATTTCCTACTATGTTCTGATGATTTTTGATGGTTTGTTTGGCTTATATCATGTGACAGCTATTTCTCCATTGAGTCTACAAAATGATTTAGAGAAAAATACATTCCAGAAAAGGGGGAACAGATTGACCCACTTTGTTCCAGAAAAGGATTTATGATGACAAGTCTAAATAATCTAATTTTATATTAGTTCAGTGTCTTCTTTTTGGGTTTTTATCTATAATCGCTCCAAAAAAAATGGTTCACTCAGTCAAATCACTGAATTAAATAAATCTTACTTTAATCCAGCAGTTTTGTGGGTATAGATACTGTTCCAAATGAAGTCCTTCCTTAAGAGTCTGGCATGGGAAATTTTGACAGAAAATTGCGGGGGGTTTAGATAGATTCCTGTTTAAAGAATCTTGTTTTACTTTTCTTGCTACCGAAATACCTGGAATTGAAATCCATGAAGTTCTTACTTTCCATTTATAAGATTGCTCACCCAGAAATAGGAAGAATCCAAACCCTTCACCTTGGAATTCTGGACTCTCTTGTCTTGTGATTTATTACTTAATCCTTATGTTGTTTTCTCTCTTTCTACCAGATCAAGTCCTCTAAGTGTGACTTGCTCATTTCTTGCCTTTTGATCTCTGCATGGATATTCATACTTGCAAATCCATCCAATCCTGCAGGACCTTTCCCAGGACAAACCCACCTGCCCAAAGTTGCCCTCCCCAACACATCTGCTCAGCACCACCCAACCAGTTTGTATTTCCTGACATGGCCTTTGAATTACTCACTTATAATATCCATAAAATGTCCTTCTGAATTTTTCAAACCAGAGTTCTCTATCAGCAGTTCTGGACTCTGCCTGTGCATGAGAATAATCTGGAAGACTCTTAATAAATGCAGATACCAATCTGCACTACCTACCACATCAAGGGGATCAGATTCTCAAAGGGTAGGGCCTAGACGTCAGTATTTTTCAAAAGCTCCCCAAGTGCACCAGGTTCCAAGACTTACTCTTCCAGATGGATGAAGCCTAAGTGAGTGTGCATGTGAGTGCTGTGCAATGGTCTTCTCAGTGTGTGAGCAGCCTTAGGAGGGGGTCATAGAGAAGAGATGCTACATGGGGCATGGTGATGGTTCCTAGGCACGGCCAGTTGGAAGGAGCCTCTCATATTGCCTGATCTGATCTGAAAATTCCAGACAAGTGTCCAGACTCTTTTGACTCTATAAAATTACCCAGGGCTTCTCCTCCTTGAACTGAAGAAATGAGGGTTTCAAGTTTATCAGAGTGTAAGGCATTATATAGATTCACTGTTAGATGGAAACTGGGCAAGATGCAAATGGGCATTGATGGAATTTTTTCTTGATGAAGTATAGGAAAAAAAGAATTAGGAAAGCTACTTTGACTGAAAATTGAGAAGAGGTCCTTGTTCATGGAATGTCATAACAAAATATGTCCCCAGGCACCACTGAGTCCAGAGAGCACAAACTGGCAGGGCTTGGACTGGGTCCTGAGCATGCAAGTATGTGTTTGGCCTGCATGATATTTTTTTGTTGTTGTTGTTAAATTCAGTTTTATTGAAATACATTCACACACCATACAATCATTCATGGTATACAATCCACTGTCCACAATATGATAACATAGTTACGCGTTCATCACCACAATCTATCTCTGAACATTTTCCTTACATCAGAAAGAAACAGAACAAGAATAAAAAATAAAAGTGAAAAAAGAACAGCCAAGTCATCCCCCCCATCCCACCCCATTTGTCCTTTAGTTTTTATCCCCATTTTTCTACTCATCCATACACTAGATAAAGGGGATGTGATCCACAAGGTCTTCACAATCACACTGTCACCCCTTGTAATCTACATTATTATATAATTGTCTCCAGGAGTCCAGACTGCTGGGTTGGAGTTTGGTAGTTTCAGGTGTTTACTTCTAGCTATTCCAATACATTAAAACCTAAGACATGTTATCTATATAGTGCATAAGAATGTCCACCAGAGTGTGGCCTGCATGATATTTTAACTTTTTAAAATGAGTTGCCTACATTTGGTAACAGGAAGATTTTGTTTTAAAAGTCTGGATTTCTAGTTTCTGTTAAAAAATCTGAAGCACTTGCTAGACTGTCCCCACTTTCCATCAAAGCACCAAATGGCTGGAGGTGATTGGCAGCTGCTGCCTCTGGACAGGGGCACACACTCTCTAGGTAGCACCATCCCCACCACTCTCCACCGTACACCTGGCCTAGGTCATTCACTTCTGTTTCCTTCCTGGACCCTAAGAGCATTTGCATTTGTAGCCACTGATCCAGTGCAATGCTCCTAGGTGAAAAATCTCAATAAGTTGGCCAAAGTGACATGGTAAGTTAGGCTAAGAACTGGAAATAGGACCAATGTCACATGACTCCTTGTCCTGAGAGCTATTTGTTTTCAGCCTTATTAAGGTATAATTGACATACAATAGGCTATATATATTTAAAGTATACTATTTGATGAGTTGTGGCATATGTATCATACATGAAACCGTCACCTCAATCAAGATAATGAATATGTTCATCATGCCCAAAAGTTTCTTTTTGCCCTTCCTCTCTTTGCCCAAGCCTCCCCACCCCAACTCCGGTGTCTCCAGGCAACCACTGGTCTCCTTTCTGTCACTATAGTTTAGTTTTCATTTCCTAGAATTTTATATTGATGGAATGATAAGTACATACTCTTTCTTTATCTGGCTTCTTTTACTCAGCATTATTCTGAAATTCATCCATGCTGTTGTGTGTATCAATAGTTCATTCCTTTTTAATGCTATATAGTATTCCGTTGTGTAAGATATACCACAAGTTTTCTATGCAATCATCCTGTTGATGGACATTTAAGTTGTTTGTAGTTTGGGGCTATTAAAAATAAATGTTATGAACATTCTTGTACAAGTCCTTGTCTGCAAATATACTTTCTTTTCTCATAGGTATATACCTGGGAGTGGAATGACTGGGATCATATGATAGCCATATGTTTAATTTTTTTAAATTATAAAAACCATTTTCCAAAGTGGTTTCAACATTTTACATTCCTACATGCAGTATTTGAGAATTCTAGTTTCCCCACATCCTCACCAACAATTGGCTTGGTCAGTCTTTAATTTTACCCTTTCTAATGACAGAGTAGAGTATTTCACTGTGGTGGTTTGAAGCTGTATGCACCCCAGAAAACAAATTCTTAAATCTAATCCATTCCTATCGGTGTGAACCCATTGTAAGTAAGAACTTTTGTTGAAATGACTTCAGTGAAGAAGGTGTAGCCATCTCTATCTGGATGGGTCTTAATCTTATTATGGGAGTCCTTTGTAAGAGAATGAAATTGAGACAGACAGGAAGAAAACCAAGGGAAGTAAGAAGCTGAACATCAACAGAACTCAGAAGAGAAGAGACCAAAGCCAGGAGAGGCATCATATACTTTGCCATGTGACAAGCCAAGGACCAAGATTGCTGGCAGCCAGCCCCAGAATGCCATGCAGCCTTTGGGGAGAAAGCATTGCCTTGATTTGGACTTTTTCCTAATCTTAAAAACACGAGTGAATGAATTCCCATTGTTTAAGTTGACCCATTGCATGGTTATCTGCTTGAGCAGCTAAGGAAACTAAAATATTCACTGTAGTTTTATTTTGCACTTCCCTAATAACTTAAAGATGCTGACCATTTTTCCCATGTGTTTATTTGCCATTTATTATCTACTTTGGTGAAACGTCTGATTAAATTTTTTTTTGCTCATTTACCTTATTAGTATTGAGTTGTTAGAGTTCTTTATGTATTCTAAATATGAATTCTTTATCACATGTGTGAATTACAAATATGTTCTTCTAGTTTGTGGCTTAAATTTTCAATTTTGTAACTGTATTTTGAATAGCAAAAGTTTTTAAACTTGAAGTCCAATTTCTTAGAGTTTTTGTTTGTTTTATAATTCATGGTTTTGAATCAAATTTAAGAAATCTTTGTCAAATCCAAGATTGCTAAGATTTTCATCCATGTTTTCTTCTAGAAGTTATATAACTTTCACCTGTTTAGCACAGTTCAAAAATATGAGATTCACACCTTTGAGTGACTTGGCCAAAGGGACATGGTGAGTTAGGACCCCACACTGGAGGAAGAACCCAAGTCATGTGGCTCCTTGTCCTGACCAGCTTTTATTTATTTATTTTTGTTTGGACTTAGTTGTAGAAGTGAGTCTATCATACTCTGTAACTCATAAGTGTCCCATCATTAGCAGCCCAAAGCAAGCCTCTGATTTTTTTTTTTTTTAATTTTTACAGCACTGGTTTCTTCTTCTTATCTCTCAGCCCAAGCTGAGATTTTATATTTTGCACAGTAATACGGAGGCTTAGCCATTAAATAACTATTCCCAAACTCTTTTGCCAATTGGCTTCCTGGCAGGCTCTGCCAGTGGGAGACACTGGGTGGAGACAGGAAGGCAGGAGGAACAGAAGGGCTCCCCTTGAGTTTTTCAGCTCCTGCAGCATCCCCCCAGCCTCAGAGGGCAGCTGCAGCGCCAGTCCCAGCTTCTTTGAGCACTCTCAGCACCAGGCACCCACGCCTGCTGTGCTCTCACCCCAGATGACTGAGTTACCAGAACCTAGGATTCTGGTAACACCATCTCTGCCCGTTCATTCCACCAGCCCTAGAGGTGGTAGCTTCTGTCTGTAGTCACAGTATTTCAGTTATCTCCATGCTACCTTCCTGATCTCTCAGCCTCCTAATACCCCTATAACCAATTCACTGTATTAAAGCCTCTCTGTTGGAAATTTCTAGAGTGGTTTCTGTTTTTCCTGATTGGACCTTGATTGATACATTATCCTTATTTCCTGCTGCTACATGGGCACCTAAACTAGTGTGATTGGTATATATCCTTGGGTATGAATGGATCCTTATAAAATATAGGCTTTTTTTCAGTTGTATTTTCATTTTCTATAAATGCTAGAGTGATGGAAATCTCATTCCGTTTCTTTTCTTCTACTCAAAACCATTTTTTAAGATCTATTCATGTTGTTGTTATACTTCTAGTTTATTGTTTGTGATTATGGCATAATAATCCATGGTATACATCCCCCTCATTTTATTTATTCACTCTTCCAAAGATGGTCTTTGAGATCATCAACTCCCTGCTACCACAAACAAAGCTTCTCTGACTTATGTTAGAGTCTCTGTGGCATTTGCCCTGGGGCATGAGAGGGCCACTCAGAGGATCCATGCTTTCGTAAGTTAAGTACATACACATTAAGGCTGTTCTCTGGAATGGCTGCACTTGCAAAGCTTGAGGGTTCCTGTGCTCTCATATCCTCACCTGTATTTATTATCTCACATTCTAATATTTGCAAATTTAATCTTGTAACTTTAAGTTGCACTTCTTTGATTATTAGTAAGGTTGAGCATCATTTCTTTGTATACTTATTAATCGTATAGTTTCCCTCGTGACTTGACTTTGACCATTTTTCTGTCAGTTTTCTCATCTTTCTCGTGTTGGTCTACAGGGTTCCTTGTCTATTCTATTTTTACTCCCATAAGTTTAAGGCATTGCAACATCTTTTTCTTCATCTGTTACCCTTCTTTAATCTTGACCTAATATATCCTTTTTTGAATAAATAAAATTTAATATTATTGTAGCCAAATCCATCAATATTTTTCTCTAAGGTTTGTGCTTTTGGATACTTCTTTAGGAGTCTTTCCTTACCCCAAGGTCAGAAATATATTCTCTTGTATTTCTTCTATCACTTTATATATTTACTATTGCTATGCAGTCCTTCATCCATCTGGAATACACCTTTTACCTAGCATAAAGTAGAGATTTTAAGTTTATTTTTCTTCAAAGGATGACCCATATTCCCAACACATCTGATCTCTTTCCATTTTATATATAGAACAGCCAGCCTCTCCTTTTTTGTGGGAGAATTAAACCTCCATGATAAACAACCTAAATTCATGATTTATCTAAATGTTTTAAGTGAGGTTTGACTAAACTGTGACCATAAAAAATAAAATAGGGAAATGATCATGTGTTTCAAGATCCCTCACCAGTTAGTTCCTTCCACCCCACATAACTCCTCTCATCTCATTATCCCACACTGAGGCTCTTGACTCTTTCCAAACATACCTCTGACTTCCCTCCCAGGGTTCCTCCCTTCTGACTACCTGCCTTCACACGTGCCACCCCCAAGGAATGTCTGCCCCAGGTCACTTCCTTCTTCCCTGTGCCACCCTCATCTCTCTGAAGACTGCTGTGGGAATCCCCCCAGACCCAATCCTTTCAATGCTTCATTAGCACTGAAGTTGGCACTGCCCTCAATGTCCGGGGCTGATTAAGTGCAGTGTGTGTGTGTGTGTGTGTGTGTGTGTGTGTGTGTGTGTGTGCATGCACACGTGTATGTGGTCAGAAAGATCTCCTGCTCTTCCTAGTTTATAAAACCCTTTCATGTTCTCACTCATGAACCCTATAAAGTGTACAGAGCAGTAAATATTTATGCCATTCTCAAATGAAGATACTGAGGCTCTTGAAATTTTGACAATCTATCCAAGGTCGTGCTATAGGAACCAGGAAAGGCTGAGACTGAAAGCTGGCTCTTCTGGTTCTGGTCCAATGCTCGCTCAACATGCCACCCTCCCTCTCAGTAGGGACTCGAGGCCTGTCTCTGCAATTCGATGGAGAGTTCCTCAAGGGAAACAAGGGGTTTTGAGCCTCCAGAAAGCACTTGCCTCCCCTGCAAGTGAACGGCAAGCCTGGAGGCCATTGCACTTGGATCCTGAGTTTGGACTCTTACCCTTTTGCCTGGGGCACTTATACTCTGCCCGGCTGTGGAGCCGGGGCACTCTTGTAGCACTTTGTACATCATTTTCATAGTGTTGCTCGCAATTATAATTAGATAACCCCTTGTGTCACTATTATTTAACACCTGCCCCCCTCACTAGAATATAAGGTCCATCAGGGCAGAAGCCCTGTCTTGTTACAACTGTCAAGATCTCTACTCAAAAATATTTGTTGAATGAATGAATGAAATACATTAATGAATGTATGAATGAATGAGTGAATGTTTCCTGCACCTTCTCATCCACTGCTGAATGTATTGAATGAACTGAGCCCCCATCTCAGTGAGGCTGCAACACATCCAACTTCAGGGCCCTCCAGTGCCCGAGACCCTTACTAGATACACCCCTTCCAGGTGGAACCTGCATTTGCAACATGTCTTTTCGTTCTGCATGAAGGTTGGTTTGCACCCCAGCTCAGGAACCAGTACTATCAGAAGGACATATCCTCCAACCCAAGTTCTGCCTGATCTCTGCTTACTCTCCCTTCCTTACCCTACCACCCCCAACACTGCTCCCATAACATCCCAGCAAATCCTGTGTCCAACACCTCCCAATTAGGACCCTGTGTGGCTCCCTCTAGGACCCAGCCTCATGGTCTGCACAAAACAGACTCTCAATACATGATGATGAATAATGAGCTCTTTATTCCTCTAGGGAGCCCAATTTTTAATCTGTCTCATAGATATGAATGGAAAACACATTTGATTGGTAAATAGGAAAAAATGCTTCCCACTTCCAGTAATGTGCCCAGCCCTGCCTGTGTTCAGAAATGTCAGCCATCAGAGGACAACACGTCAGTGGTAAACAATATTACTTGAACGATTAGTCCGAAAAGAAGTCTGGCCTCTGAGCACTCTGTAGGATGTAAGCATGGTCAAGAGAGCCACTAGAATGTTTTCTGAGAACCTGCCTAAGTGAGATTTCCATTTAGATGAGATGAGCAAATACTAAGACACATAAAGGAATGCATACACACATGCACACACACACACACTCACACACATGGGCACACATATGAAATTAATTTAGAACAGCAGGGTAGTTTTGAGCATAGGCTTTAGAATCAGACAGAACAGAGCTCAAATTCTACCTCTAATTTTTACTAAGTAGTTTAAGGCAAGCTTCTTTTTTGAACTTTTTTCCTCATCTGTAACCTGGGGTCATAATATCTCATAAGGTTGTTGCAAGAATTAAGCAAGATAGATAGACAATGCTCCAGGAATATAGGCAGTGGGAGAGAAGTAGCAGCTGCTATTAGTGTCAAAACTGCTTGGTTAAATTGCATTGTTAATATTTCAACAACTAGATGCCTAGATATTGGGATGATGCAGAATGAAGATATTGAGGAAGGGACCCTGGGAGAGGTGAGCTCAGAGCTAGGTTTGGGGGAAGAAAAAGAAAATGGTTTGGAAGAAAGAAGTGAGGAGGGTATTCTAGTTGGGAATGAGGGTTGTGTGGACATGGCACAGAGTAAGGTCACCTCCAGTTTTCAGCTCTAGCTGTGGTCACTGTTGAATAATCCCAGGGGGCAGTCTTGCATTTCCTCTGGGACTAATGCAGTAACTTCCTTTTTTTTTCCCCTTTAACTTTCCGCTGAGGTAGCCTTGGACATTCTGTCCTGCAGTCTGCCAGGCTCTGCGGGGAGGTACCCGTGACCTTGAACACACCCTCCAATCCAGCTATCGTCTTGTCAGGATCCCATTGGAACAAATCATGGTTAGTGGGGTTAGTGAAGGGCAAATATCCCTGAAGTTCCAACTGGAAGGCAATAGTTGCCTTGTCTCTTGTCTTTTCAATTTTAACAAGCCAAAGGAAATCTTTTTGTGTTGCCAAGTCCCTCTTGCCTGGGGATAATATTTTAAGGATTTGTTCCTTAAAATGTGGTTGTAGGACCAGCTGTATGAGCATCACCTGGGAGCTTGTTAGAAATTCAGGTTCCAGGGCTCCACTCCAGACCTACAGAATCAGAATCTCTATGGGTAGGGCCCGAGAATCTGTATTTTAATCTCTCCAGGTGATGCACCCTAAAATTGGAGAAGTACTGATTTAAGCCACGATTTAGATGTCAGCCTCTCTTGAACGCACCTGCTTCACTTATAGCTACACTTCACAGTGTGATTAAGAAAAAGCCTATTTCTATACAGGGAACAGGATGTTCACTCTAAAACACAGTTGCCAAAACCTTCATTTCAAAACTCAGAAGAATTGCAGAGAACTCCCATGTAGATCAGCCAGAAATTGTCATAGTATAAATTGAACTTACAAATGCAGATATTTGAACTGACAGAGTTCTTTGATCACAAGCAAGAGAAACAGAATCTCACTATCTTAAGCACAAAAGAGATTTAGTGGAGCATACAGGGCTGCCTTCAGAATCAGAAAAATGGCTGAAGCATCAGTCTCAGAACAACCAGGAACTGTGGCAAGATTAAGTTGGCAAGAACTAAGGGATAGTCTCGGTAAGATGCGTTTAGGGATTAATTAACTTCAGGGGTTTCTGGAATGGCAACAGTCCATTCTACATGCAAATTCCCCAGAGGGAATCTGGTTGGACAAGTCATGGTCACATGCCTAGCCCCGGCATGTGGAGGGCACACTCTGCCCGATGGTGCCATGCCCTCCCAAGAGCACGTAGCAGGGGCAAAAGCAGGTGCAGCATCCAGGCACGAGTGGATGGATGCTGACAGACACAGCAGAGGGTGCTCCCTGCCTCTCTGGGCTGGCTGAGTAAGACTGAACATCTGCAGGAGAAATCCAGGTGTTCAACCCTTAAGAGAAATGAAAGGAAATGTAAAAGTTTTCTTAGAGAGCCTAGGGGAGTTCAAAAGCTGGGAAAAACAGAGTGAAGACAACAGTATGAACTGGTGTAGCTGTGAAGGCCAAAGGGAATGGCCTTGGATAATGACTTCAAGAAACCCAGCTCCTGGAGTCTGACAGGAGCAGATGTGCTGTGTGCCCCCAAGAGAGCAGGAGGGAGGCACAGGTTCAACGAGGTGGCTGGTCTGTGAAAGAGCACCGCAGAGTAAGGCGTTCTGGAAGCAGGCTCTGCTTGCTGGACAGGCCCTTCTGACACGTCTGTAATCCGAGCACCCAGCGAGAAAGGACACTGCAGTCTCAGGAGAATTGTGCTGAGGTGGGGTGGCAGTGGGGCAGGGGAAGGAGTTCTGTCAACTACATTGGACTATGTGACCACACAGACCTGAAAGAGGTGATGTTGCCAGAAAGTTCTAGAAACCAGCCCCCAACTGCCACTGTGAAAAGGCTTATGGACCTTGATGTTTTTAAAGAGAAATACTGATAATATCAACTTCCATAATAAGATAAAAGCAGATTACAGTCATTGAACTCTAATTAAAGGCACTGGAAAATATGAAAAAGGGAAAAATCACTAACATTTACTGAATACCTGCTTTGTGACAGCTAGAGTACTAAGCATTTTACCTACACTATCTCATTTAATCCACAAAACAACCTGTTTTACAAATAAGAGTCTTGCAGAGTTGCTCACGGCCATGCAGATAATAAGTGTCAAAGTCAGTGTTTGAACCTGGAATATTCAAATTCAAAACCTATGCTAAATAACATGTTCCCATATTCTTTGTTATTATTTGTTAGCAAATTGAATTGTAAGCTAAAAGTTTCTATAAGATGCTATCAGAAGTAAAGTTTTTATAGCACCACATACATATATATTGTTTACAAATAAATATAGAAGGAGAAACTTTCATTTCTCTATGGTATTTGTGCACTTTGTAGATTTACTTTTTAATGTGCACAATAGGTATTTAATATATGTAGTTGTCTGATAACTAAACATTCATAGAGTTATGTCTGGTTAGAAATACAAAATACATATGGTTATTTTAGATCTAATTTATTTTTAGCTGAAGTCTGAAGAAAATGTATCTGTGGTGACTTGGATTTATGTACTCCAGAAAAATATGCTCTTAAACTTAAACCATTCCTGTGGGTGTGAGCTCACAGTAGGGCCCTTTGATGAGGTTACTTCAGTTGAGATGTGGCCCAACTGAATCAGGATGGGTCTTAATCCTATTACTGGAGGCCTTAGAGAGAAGGCCAGAGAGAGAGAAGCCACGGAGAGCAGCCAGAGCTGGAAGTCAATGGAACCTGGAAGAGAAAGAAAAAGACACTGCCATGTGCATTGCCATGTGACACAAAAGCCAAGGAACCCCAAAGATTGCCGACCAACCAGAAAATTCTGACCCCAGGAAGAAGCAAGTCTTTTAGCCTCTGAAACTGTAAACTAATAAATTCGTATTGTTAAGCCAACCCATTGTGTGATATTTGTTTTAGCAACTGGGATACTAAAACACCTTCAACAATTATTTACCTAAAATACACTTGGCCAACAGTGGCATAAAACCATGAAATGACAAAACTTCCAACAAAAATCATCAGCTATTTCAGTAACAGGTAAGGTGGAGCCAATGTCTTAGTGTTTACTACACACCCAATGAAGTAAAGTGAGGATGGGTTCTGTGACAGCCACCAACTGAATACAGTACCAGGTTGATTTAAATAATGAGACTAAGGCCCTACAATTGACTTCCTGTAGTGTATTTGCCCCCTGAGACCTACACATTCTGTTACAAGGTCAATGAGGTTCTGATGTCACTCCAAGGAATTAGGGAAAAACAGAGAGAAACAACAGATGCAAGGCTTCTGCTGGTCCTCCGGGTGGAGGTGCACTGTCCGTAGTATTTTCTTAGAAAGCCCTTTTCCTTCTAGTCTGAGACCTTCATGTGGTGGGGAATTGAGGGTGGTCTCCCTTGACCCACCACCCAAAGCCCTGCAATCTAAGTAAGATCCAGGCGAGAGGTCCCCTCCAGAGCACGCTCTCCTCCCTCGGCCCTGACCTGTGCAGGATTCCCTAACAACCTTCAAGCCTTTGGTCGGTATTTTTAAAGCATCTCCTTTCACACCAGAACGCTGACACTTCCATTTGATATTTAGAAGCTCAAGGGATTCCCCCCTCCTGTATCTACACACACACACGCGTATTTTCTCCCTTGTGCTATTTCCGCGTGTCTCTCACCAACCCCTAAGCGATCTAGAATGTACAGTCTGTGCACGCTTTATCACCTTGCTCATGCCAGTGTTTCGTAATGTGCTTTACGTTTAGCAGGTGCTGAACAAATACCAAGTAAAATACTAAATAAAACAAATTCAGAAAATAGCTATAGAGGAGGATTCTGAGTACCTGTTTAGAAACTCTTGTTGGCTTATGCCTGGGGAGGCAGATAAACATCTGTTTTTAATGACCACCCATATTAGAAGTGTTGAAGCAAAGCGTCTGGCACATAATAAA
Organism: Choloepus didactylus; assembly: GCF_015220235.1. Lineage (NCBI taxonomy): Eukaryota > Metazoa > Chordata > Mammalia > Pilosa > Megalonychidae > Choloepus > Choloepus didactylus. The sequence goes on along the minus strand of NC_051307.1, from coordinate 97,775,087 downwards.
TGTTGGTTGAGTGAATGAATGAATGACTGAATGAACTAAAGAATGAATGCAAGAAAAGGAAGGCTATAATAAGTATTTTTCAGGAGTCCTCATATGGAGATTGAAAGTCAAAAGTGACATTGTGATGGATGTTTCCATTTCACAGTGAAATTCATTAAAAATTTGCACTTTCACAAGTAGCAGAAACAACTAAAAACCCTAAAACTATCAATGTAATATCATACTGTCTTATCAATGTATCAGGAAAATGTGGCTGTTAAAATTTCTCAAGTTATCTTAATTTTTTAAAGTATCTAATATTTTTAAAGTAGAGGCCCCATTCAGAGGGAACTCTGAAATAGACTCTAACTATAAACAAATGTATTTTAATTCTTTCTTCTAAATTGCAAAGGTCAGATTACTTTCCAAGGTCTGGGTTTTCTTTAGCGAGGAAGATGTGCAAATTAGAAATTAAGTGATAAAGTCAGACCTCCTAGCCTGGAAGCATAGCCTCTTTGCTTTTTAATAGTCCTCTTTTCCGTTTGGTTTGAGATAAAGTGGCCCCAGTTATTTTAGATTCCTTTAAAGCAAAAGATATCCATAAATTAAGCTACAATCCTCTCCGTATTTCCCAGAGAAATTAAATTCTTACCTTAAATGACTTAAACCGCATTGCACAGAACCAGACAAAACTCCCCCTCTGTAGTATCACAAAAGACAGACACGGCAGCACAGAATTTTGGAGCTAAAAAGATAAATAGAAATAGATATAAACACACACCCCACTAGCAAAATTCAATAGTAAGATCAAAGCTAAACTTTCTCCTTCACAGAGCTCCTGTTAAGATTTTTTTTTTCCCTCTTCTGTGCCATAATCTGAGTCTCGGATACTTTCGCTCCTATTCAGCCCCAAGATCAAACAGCTCACACACATCTGCTGGGGTGTTTTTTTTTTTTTTTGTAAAGGCATTCAATAATTGGTAGGGGTGAGGGGAGAAGAGGAGTTTGAACATCAACATAAAGGCACCAGCAAAATAAACCACAACACGCCTTTCTGCCCGTGGAAATGAGGGGCCTGTTGGGAGGTACATGTGTGTGAGGGTGCAAATGTTTTGTAAAAGGTAATGCCAATGTGTTCCAAAGAGAAATTTATCAGAATACTTGTCTAGCATTGAAACTGTCTTTTCTCCCCAATGAAAGATATCATTTTATTGTAATGCCTTTTGCAAAAGGAATCCTGTCCCTGGCTGATTTGGAGAGCAGGGATGTCAGAAGCCTGGTCTCAGGAGGCATGAAGCTCATACAGGAGCTAGGAATATGCATTTAGGGGAGCAGAAAGGATAATGTGGTCACTACTGAATAGTGAGTTTCTGTAGAAGCTCAGGGGAGAACATGCTGAGCCATGTGGAGGGGCGGGAGAGGGCATCATGGAGCAAGTGGCTTTTGAACAGGGCCTTGAAGGATACATGGGGGTTTGCTAGAGCACTGCAAGGAGCATGTCCCAGGCAGCAGAACCAGTAGGAGCAAAGTGGTGCTGGGAAAACATGGGACATGTTCAGAGCCCAGCGTAATTGGTGTGCAGGGCTAGACTGGAGAGGGTTTGCAGAGAAGATGATCTGTAATCCTGTGAAAATCGCAGTGATGGCCATGGAGGGTTCAGGACCCTGTATATTACAATTTGTTCATTCTCCACCTTCATCTGCCCTGTAATCCCAGTTTCTCCCTGCCCCCACCCACCTTTGGAATAATATCCTTTCCAAGTGCTAAGATTCAGCAGCATGTTAATCAAAGCTATGAATGAGGCAGTTTAATCAAAGCAATGCATGACTATGAAAATATCAATAACCTGTGAAGAACCAAGCCTAAACCACCCCCAAGGGCCAAGACTTCCTAATCTCTTCTTCCACCTTCTCTGTGGGTTAAACAGTTCCTCCTCCAAAAGCCACTGAGCCCAGCTCTTAGAAGGGTGCAGTTCTGGTCTCTCTGACTCTCTCACAGTTACTCTAGAGCCAGACAATTAGTTGGGGTCAATAATGTTAGCAGCTATAACAAATAAGCCCCAAATCTCAGTGGCTCAATACAACAAAGGTTTACTTTTTTGCTCAGGCAAAGCCCAACACAGATCAGCAGCTCCCCAATATGATTCTCTACATGCAAACTATGGTGGCTTCTGTACCCCAGAAAAACAAGTTCTTAACTTAATCCACTCCTGTGGGTGGGCACCCATTATAAATAGGACCTATTGATTAGGTTACTTCAGTTGGACCCACCTGACCCAGGACAGGTCTTAATCCTGTTACTGAAGGCCTTATAGGGAAGGCCACAGAGAGAGAAAACCAGAGGAAACAGCCAGAAGCTGAAAGTCAACAGAACCTGGAAGAGAAAGGAGAAGCCAGGAGAATCTGCCATGCCCATTGCCATGTGACATACAAGCCAGGGATCAGGGATTACCAGCAGCCAGCTCCAGAATGCAGCAGTGTTCTGGAAGAAAGCACTGCTTTGATGACGCCTGGATTTTGGACTTCTCCTAACCTCAAAATCATGAGCCAATAAATTCCCACTGTTTAAGCCAAGGATGGCATTTGCTTTAGAAGTCAGAAAACTGAACACAGCCTAAGGAACCCAGGCTGCTTCCATCTGCCACTTATCTGAGGTGTGACTTGGGCAAATCACTTCCCTTCCATGGACTTCATATTCTTCACCTGCCTTATAAGATTATTTTAACAATCAAAAATTTAATAAATTATAATTATAAAAGCAGTTAACATCTACTAAATTTTTACTATGCAGCAAACACCATGCTGTGTGTTTTTACAATCATTATTTCATTTAGTCCTCAAAACATCATTGACACAAAACTTCTATAACTAATATTATAATCGTTATGGTTTATCTCTTTTTGCATGTGTAAGTGAGATATAATTGCAAAAGGCTATTCTTTGAACATATCAAGCACACTCCCACCTCAGGGCATTTGCACTTGCAAGCCCCTCTTTTAGGAATACTCTGTCCCAGATAGCAACAAGGCTTACACTCTCCCTTCACTCAGATTTCTACCCTCATGTCACCTTATCAGAGAGGATAGTTTCCCCTACTACCCTGTCTATCCCGAGTACCACCTCTACCCTCATCAGCCTTCCCTAACCCCAGACCCTGCTTTATTGTTCTTTACGACATTTAACCCCCTGACATTTCATGAATCTTTATATTTATTGACTGACAGGCTCCCCCAACTAAACTGCAAGCTCCATGAAAGCAGAAACTTTGCTTGAAGTGTTCTCTGCTATATCCTCAGTGCCTAAAACAAGGCCTGGCACATAGCAGTGCTCAGTAAATATTTGTTAAATCAGTGAATGAATCAGTGAACATGATCCATCCTTCTACTGCAAATTGATGTGGAAAAATGATCCTTGGTTACTTCTTTTTTTTTTCTTTTTCTGTGTAGAAGCTGTACTAAAAATGCAACTGCATTATTTAGAGGGCACTGAGTCTGAAACATTGACACTCTTAAAGCTCAGGGCAAAGCAATCTGCCAGCTGCAACCTGTCAGCTCTCTCCTGGTGACAGGCTGGAGTGGGAGCATGCTCCCTTTCAGCTAATTCCCAGGCATCTGGATCACCTGGGAAAGCCTTAATGAAGTTATCATATCTAGCCAGTGTCTCCTGGACCCCGTCACTTCTGAATGAGAAAAAATTCCCAGACAAATTTCTAGCAGCAGGAAATTGGTGCTCTCCTGCGGGGCTGCCTGAAAAGCACCTGCAGCCTCAGCAGCCTCCCGCCCACGCCTGCTGGGAACCAGCTTCAAGCTAGAGCCCTCTGGCTTTGGGATTGGGATTCTCTGCTCACTTGCTTCCAGCCTACCTGCCCCTCCAAAGACAGGGAAGTGCTGGGGCACCAGCACTGCGCTGGGCTGGGTCCAGAGGAGCCAGAAGCCCAAGTGCAAGCTGGGGTGACTACCTCATGGGCTCTGCCCAGAAGCAAGAAGCCAATCACCACCAGCAAAACCTGCCCTCCACATTGTCCTTACGCTCGGGGGCATTTGATTAAGTGCCAGGAATGTCTACTTTAACTTACAAGAGCCATCATTCAACCTCTTCCAGGAAGGAAGGGCTGTGGCCTGCCTCTGAGCATGATCTATATGTGTCCAACCATTTCTACTTTTTAGCAAAACCTGTGAGAATAACCAAAAAAAAAAAAACACTTTTCCCCCTTCATCAGAAAGGAGAACTTTTTTTTCCCCTGGGAGAGTTTTGCTGGAGAAAAAGAGCTGAGAGGATAAAGATATTGGCAAAGCTTTAATGCCATAAATCTGATTAATATACCTTGTGACACCCTCAACAAAAAAGTTAAGGGTCAGAGTCTTGCCTGTGAACTGACCTTTCACCTGCAGCCAAAGCGGTCACAATGGGGGCCTGAGCTGCCTTTCACAGCTACCTGCTGCTTCCCACAATGAGATTGGACACAGTTCTCAACATGATGGAGAACACCTCCAGAGCAAGCGGCCTTTGTTCTTTCTGCCTGTGGAGTGGAAAGCGTCTAGACCAACATCTTCACCTTCCAGCAGTCAATAGGACCAGACAAGAGCTTGTACCTCTGGGTCAGAGAAGAAGGAAAACTAAAATAGAGAATTTTCTCTACGATTCATTGTGTAAACATACATTTAACAACTTACAGATTATACAAATATGAATGTTATGGTCCTTGCCCCAAAGAAACCCAAGGAGCCCTGTCCCTCTCTAAAATAGGATGCAGCCAACGCCTGAGCTTCTGGAAAGTTCTCCATGCATGCTTGCAGGATGAATGATTGGATGATTTAAGAGAATGATTTGTACAAAAGGAAGACAGTTAAGAGAAAGAGTCTGCAATTCTCAGATTGGGGAACCTCATGGAATGGTGTTCACATCTGTCACTTAAATTACACCAGTGCACAGAGGAGATGGAAGATCAGGTGACCCTCCCTCTGCTACTTACAGTCATGTTATAAAAGTTCTCAAAGGAGGCAAAATTTCAGGAGGCATAAACAACTTATGGTGGGGCCCTAATCATGGCAGCTCTTTCAGTGTATGTGCGACCCCATGCAGGACACTTCCAGAGATTTCTCTGTTCCTTCAATGTTGCCACTTTGTGTTGCCAGCAACCCTTGCAGCTTTCTAGCTTTACATTTCATCTCAGCCTTAGCAGAATGTATTCATGGAGGGAAACATCTGGCAGAAATGACATAACAAAATGGGAAGCAGATGCTCAGTCAAGCATCACCAAGAGCCGTTTATCCATGGAATTAACGTTTTTCTCAGCATTTGTTTTGTGGTGGGGTTGTGCTGTGTTTTTCAATGCATGCTGCTCCCCATCTCTCCTAGAGGCACTCAGCTTTTGCTGATTCAGCTCTTCACACGCCTGGCAGAAGGCAGTTTTGAACAGCTGGCAGCCACAAAGGCTTGAAAACTATCCCTTGGGCAGTTGAATTCAACTCCCCATAGATTTACTGCAGCAACAGACGGGCCCAGGTGAGCCCATGTGAGACGCTCAGGCCAGCTCAGCCCCATCCACACGCTGGAATTGTGTCTAGACAGGAGCCTAGGCACACTCACTTTCTAAATTCACTTTGAAACAGCTCAAAGTGTGAAGGCGTTTATTGCTGCTGAAAGGTCTGGAGCAGGCAGGGCACCATGAACTGCTGAGGAAGAAAAGAGAAGAAGGAAAGAAAAGGGGAAGAGGGGGAGGGAAAGGAAAGGGAAAAGAGAAGGGAAGGGAAAGGACTTACCGGAGAGCGCACATACTCAACTGGCATAAGCAAGAGTCTTCCACACCTCCCAGGTCTCCCCAGTGTTGGTGATGGGAACCCCAGGTTATCCCCCATGGCTCAGCACTGGAACAATTAGCCTTCACAGCTCAGCCCAGAAATGACCCCTAAGGGACCATTTAATACAAGACATGGCCCAAAGGATGATAATGATGATCCTGTCGTTGTTTAGTTGGCAGCCCAACATACAAAACAGACAAAAATGAAGTGGTTCACAGGCGATATAATGGGGGTAGAGAATGGAGAGCTTATCTTAATTTGTTAGGCTTTCTATTGAGGTTGACTGTAAATGTTTGGAAATGGACGGAGATGATGGTAGCACGTTACTGTGAATATAATTAAGAGCGCTGAATTATGTGTGTAAATGGGGATGAAAGGGGTAGTTTGGGGTCACGTATGTTACTAGAAGGAAAGCTCGAGGATAAACATGGGACTATAATATAGAGAACCCTGTGGGGGACGATGTCTGTGGTGAATAGTACAAATATAAGAATGTTCTTTCATGAACTATAATAAATGCACATCACTATTATAAGGTGTTAATAATAGGGGGGTATATGGAGAAAATACACCTAAATGCAAACTATGGACTATAGTTAACAGCTGTGTTTCAGTATTCTTTAAATATAAATAAATCTATAGAGACAAAATTAGATTCGTGGTTATGTAGGGCTTCAGTATTCTTTAAATATAAATAAATCTATAGAGACAAAATTAGATTCGTGGTTATGTAGGGCCAGGGAAGGATAGAGGGATTGAGAGGTGACTGCTAAGGGGTATAGGGTTTTTCTTTTTTGGAGTAATAGAAAGGTTCAAAAATTGATTGTGGTGGTGAATGCACAACTCTGTGATTATACTAAAAGCCATTGATGGTACACCTTGGATGGATTGTATGGTATTTGAAGATATCTCAATATAACTGCTTTTTTAAAAAAAGTGAAGTGGTTCAGGTTGGAGTAGAGGTGAGAGATGGCCAGGAGCCCCACCAGGAGATACCTGTGCCATTTGAATGTATTATGTCCCCAAAATGCCATTATCTTTGACGTAATCTTGTGTGGGCAGATGTATTAGTGCTGATTAGATTGTAATTCTTTGATCGAGTGTTTCCATGGAGATGCGACCCACCCAACTGTGGGTGATGACTCTGATTGGATAATATCCAAGGAGGTGTGGCCCTGCCCATTTAGTGTGAGCCTTGATTAGTTTACTAGGGCACTATGTAAGCTCAGACAGAAGGAGTGAGCTTGCTACAGCCAAGAGGGACACTTTGAAAAACACACAGGAGCTGAGAGAGGAGCTGAGGCTTACAGAGACATTTTAGAGATGGCTTTGAAAGCAGACTTTTGCTCCAGAGAAGCTAAGAGAGGGCACACACCCCAAGAGCAACTGAGAGTGACACTTTGAAGAGCAGCTGCAGCTAAGAGAGGACAAAACACCCCAAGAACAACATTTTGGAGAATGCCATTTTGAAACACCACCTGGGAGCAAGCGGACACCAGCCACGTGCCTTCTGAGCTTACAGAGGATTTCCAGACACCATTGGCCATCCTCCAGTGAAGGGAACCTATCGTTGATGGTTCCCTTCACTGGAGGACACCATATGGCCTTGAGACTGTAACTTTGTGACCAAATAAACCCCCTTTATAAAAGCCAATCCATTTTTGGTGTTTTGTATTCCAGCAGCATTAGCAAACTGGAACAATACCTTTCTTCCACTTTCCCCACCAACACCCCAGCTCCCCTCCTGCCCCCCAGCTAGTCCACAAAAGGCACTGAGGTTGAAACCTACTGATCTGTTCCTCCAATTGACTCTCTCTCTGTGTTAGTGACAGCACTAGGACCAGAAACAGGCTTTTTGTCTCCCAGCCAGGTGCTATCCCCTCACACCCCAGGCTAAGTGTATGCCTGGGCATCACCATTTCCTGATTCTATGGAGAAGAACAGAGGCTGCTACAAATATAGGAGAAGCACACATTCGCAGCTGCAGCTGAGGACATGTACTGTGGGAGGCTGAAGCATTTGGAAACCACTTCCAGCCCCTGATACAGACAACTAGACTACGTCTGGGTGCCATACGTCTGGCATCTTAGGGATTTCATTTTACACTGAAAATATAAATGTCATAATAAGGGAAAAGCTGAATCCACTTATTCATCTGATGCTTATTAAAGAGTTTACTTGTGATTTAGTGATTTTTTTAATAGAAAAATAAAAGAGAATAACAAAACAATAGATCACATATTCTCCAAGCAATTTATGGCCTCATGCCAGTTTAGGACTATCTCAAATAGTAGTCTTGACATGTTGAAAGATACATTTCAGTAAAGTAATCAATGAGAGAACATGATACAGGTTGAACAGAGGCAGCAAAAGATGTTCCCTGCCTCTTAGAAACATTGTTTGGGAAGATTGTCCAGACATGAAATTTAATATCACATTTGGAATCTAGAGAGACCCTCCATTTGATAATTTTGCAGGAAATATGAAGAAGAAACAAACGGCAATTTAAAAAAAAAAAGGGAGAAAGGGTAGTGCGAAGGCCCAATGGATTAGTGCGGTCTTGTTTTTTGTTTTCTGTGGAAGTTGAGCGGCCGGTTGCTGAACCCTATGCTCTCGGGATTGCTCGGAGGGTACCGGCGGCGGGGGCTCTTTCCCGGAGGCGAGGGCGAGGCGGGGGACTGGGCCCGATCCCCGGCGGTGGCATGCAAGGTGTGGAGGGCGGCGAAAAGAAACAGGCGGGACACGTTTCTTTGAGGGTGAAGAAGCCAAGAGAGTTTATTAGGGGAGAGTACAAGCTTATATAGGGCGGTTTAGAGGGCGGTGTAGCTGTAGGGGTTAAAGGCTTGGATTGGTTCTGAGAGGGCGCGGAGGTTGTATGAAAGGGGGCGGGAATTGCTCCAGCAATGGGGAGGGCGGGAGTTGCTATGGTAACGAAGAGGGTGGAGGGTGCGGGTAAAGCACGGGGGGGGGGGGGGGGGGGGGGGGGGGGTTTCTCCAGCAAGCCCTCCCCACCCAACGGTTGTACTTTGGGGTGAGGAAATGGGGCCTGCATTCGGCTCCACTTTCTCAGGCCCGGGGGGCCGTGGAGGGCGCTACCGCCCGTGCCCCACTACCTTTCCTAGGGGCTGATCAGTTCCCCTGGCCCAGGCCCGCCAAGTCGGAACTCGTAAACAGTGTCCCGCAGATTAGTCCTGGAATGACAGAAAGCCAGAGTTTATTGCCCATGAAGTAGCCAGGGCCTGGGAAGGCTCCAGAAGGGTGAGGGAAGGGAAGGTTCTTTGGTGAGCTCCATGAGGCAGTAAGTGGCCAGGGGAGGCAGGCCAGCAGGTATGGCTGGTTCCTGTGATGTGGCTGCAGGGCCAAGAGGAAACGGCTGTCCCAGCCAGCAGCTGTGGTTCAGCCTACCCTGACAGCTCGGTGCTGGTGGAGAACACAGGAAGCTGGCTGGCACCGGCCTTTAGCACAAGCAGGAATAGACAGTGGTTCTCCCAGACCCTGGTCCAGTGCACGCCACTGCAAACCCATTCTAACAGCCTAACCATCCTCGACTCACACACCCTCTTCTCAACTAGATAGGGTACTGATATTGTGCCTCCCTGTCTGTGGCTAGAAATTCACTTTAAAAAAATTTTTCAGGTATAATTTACATGCATTGAAATGCTCCAATCTTAAGTGTTTGGTCAGGTTTGACAAACGAATATACCCATGTTGAGCCATACCCCAATCAAGACACAAAATATTTCTATCACCCCAGAAATTTCCCTCATCCCCTTCCCACTCACCCTTTCAATGTCCTCCACACACACACGTGAAGCAGCCACTGATCTGCTGTCACCACTGATCAGATTTGCACTTCTAGAACATCACATAAATGGAATCATACAGTGTGTCCTCTTTTTTGTCTGGCTTCATTAAGCATGTTTTTGAGATTTTTCCAAGCTACTGCATGCATCAGTATCTCATTCCTTTTTTACTCTAAGTAATATTCCACTGTGTGGATATATCACAAATACCATAATTTGTTGTTTTTCCCATCACCTGTTGTTGGATGTATTCGGTTTTTTAGTGACTGTGAATAAAACTGCCATGAGCATTCTAGTACAAGTCTTTGGGTGGACATATGATTTCATTTCTCTAGGTAAATACCTAGGAGTGGAATTGCTGGGTCATAGTATGCTTAATTTTTTTTTTCACAAACTGACAAAGAGATTGCCAAAGTGGTTGTTTAGAAGTTTACATCTGAAGTACAAATATTACCATGGTTACATGCTTCAAGGTCCAAATAATTGCACTGGTGTAGCGTGCAGGTGGAGGAGTGTGTGCAGGGTGAGCACACTAGCCCGAAAGTTGGGAAACCATTGAGTCATGTATCCGCTGAAGAGTATGTGGATCTCATGTTCCTCATCTGTAGAGTGAACAGGTAATATCTAAGGGTAATTTTAGTTCTATTCTGACATAATGAATCTTCTATATTGTCACTTTCTGGGGAAGCAAAACAAAACAAAGAAATATTATTCTCTTTAAAACCAATATCTAATAGGGGGGATAAGGGGTAAAAACAAAGCAAAACAAAACAAAACAAAAAAACAACCAATATCTGATTTGTAACCTACTAAGTGAGTTGTCAGTTTTGTCATCTAACAACTGAAGGCCCTGGGTTAGTTATGATTCTTCCAACTGCAAGTTAACAAGAAATCCAATTCAAATTGGTTTAAATAATAGCGGGGAGTTATTGACTCATGTAACTGAAACAAGTCCACAGGGATCAGTCATGAGACGACCAAGGTTCCCGCTCATTTTCCTGCAGTTCTCTTAGCTTTGCCCTCCTCTGTAGGATGGCCTCATCCTCGGTCCGGTAACGAAATGGGGGCAGTTCCAGGCCTCACGGCTACATGTGACAGAAGAAGAGAAACTGTCTTTCCAGTGGTTCCTTCTTAAGAATGAGGATACATCCTTCGCAGAAGCTCCTAGACATGACTTCCTCTCATGTCTCACTTAGATTACAAGCCCTTGACTGACCAATCTCTATAGCCAGGATAAAGCCATGGGATTATTGGCATGGGCTGGGGCACCTGAGTAACGGAATTCCCAATCCATTAGACTTATCAACCCTACTAATGATGCTGGAGTGAGGTCTTAGTTTCCCCTAAAGTACATGGCTGTGTAGAGGAGCAGATACTTGAAAAAAAGGGGGGAGGGGGATGGGCATTTGATAGATAACTAGTGTCCACTCCAGATCCCTTCTTCACAGGCATAGAAATTTTCTACATGGCCCTTATGAGGGATTTCATGGAATCCTAAGGGATCACCCAGAAGACTTAGACTCGGAGGCAGTTTGGGAAGTGTGATAGATCAAATATGGTCACAAATTATTTGCAGCAACTCCTGTCAAGTGATGTAGACTATTTCCCCATCCCTTGAACCTGGGCTGGCCTTTTTGGAGCCATTAGAATATGGCAGAAATGATGCTATTTACATTCCACAGCCTAGGCTTCAAGGACTTTGCATCTCCTCCCCTGCTCTCTTGAAACACTCCCACCAATATATAAGGAAACCTGAGCTGGATAACTGAATGATAAGAGACCACAAAGGGAGGCCCCGCTGACAGCCAATACCAAGGTCCTAGGACGTGAGTGAGCCGTCTCCATCCTCCAGGCCCAGTCAAGATGCCAGATGACTTCAGCCACATGAGTGACCCAAAGCAAGACGAGCGGAACTGCCCAGTTGAGCTCAGCCAACCAACAGAATCATGAGAAAGAATAACTCATTGTTGAGAGCCACTAAGTTTGGGGTGGTTTATTACACAGCAATAGAGAACTGAGTCAGGAAGGTCTTCAGTGGCTGAGTGTCAGCGAGCCTATCAGTTACACTCACTCCTTGCTGAGATATTAGGCAGTCCACGCCATATTTGGAGAGTTCTATCATAATGCTTTCCTATTATGGAGGCAGGCTCAGTTTCCTTCATGCTTCTATCCCTCAGCTCTGGTTCATTCCCTGCCACTCACTGGGGTCCTAGAGAACAAGTTCAATCTCTCAATCACTTGAAAGCACTTCAGCTATCTGAAGTCACACTCATCTATCCATAAGAGATTGTCTTTCTCCAGGCTAAACAGTCCTAGTACTCTAAACCATTTCTACCTCTGATGAAGTGGAGGATGGTGAACCTAGAGGGCTAGGCCAGTTAGAAGGCCACTGCAATGACCAGATGATGCCATGGGAAGATCCCAGAAGCATAGGGCCAAGGTCAGAACATCCCCCAGGTGGGGGATGATAGACCTGTGGATGCACAAGCCAACCTGGTCAGTGCAAAGGTGGGCTTTCAGAGAGGACAATTTTTTGTGCTGCTAGTAGCTGAATGGGGCCTGAAGGAGAAGGCAGCAGGGTATCTGAGGGGGAAAGGGACTAGTTGTGTGTGTGTGTGTGTGTGTGTGTTGGAGATAAACAGGAAGAGAATAAGGAGGTGTTGGGCCAAAAACCAAATCAAGATGGGTGCAAAGAGGAAGGAATAGGCAAGCAAGAGGGCCTAGACTTTGGTCTTGGTTTAAGCGGCATGAGGCCAGCAAGAAGATCGAGCTGCTGCTCATTGGTTGCTGCTCAAAGGCTGTGGTGGGTTAGCTGGAATTAAAGGGCCATCACCCAGCAGGTAGACACTACCTGAGACTACTGTGTCCTGGAGGAGGCAGGGTCACACAGGGCAAGAGTAGCCCATTGCTTTCCATTATCTTCAGGCTGGCCTGGCCACCACTTTTCCCTCTCCACTGCCTTTGCATGGGAGTCCTGGGGCACTACGAGCAAGCTCACACCTCCCACCAGAGAAGGAGCCTGGGGATCTCATCCCTAAGCTCTCAGGAGCTAGTTGAGTACGTGAGTCTCCCCCAGCTGCCCTCAAGTGCCTGGGGGGACGGGACCACATTTCCTTCTTCTCTTTATGCTTTGACGCATACTTGAGCACAGGGCCTGGCTTTTACAAGGTCTCAATAAATATTTGTCATAAGAACTTAGCTGCAGCCAAACAGAAACTGCACGTTGACACTCCTGAATGGGATCACTTCAAGCAACTCCTTCCAGGCACCTGACTTTTGGAGGCCTCTGGGGCTCAGCCTCCCATGCCCAGCCTCTGGGGGCCTCAGCCACTGAGAGGGAGATTCCAGGGAGCCCCTCTCGCACTGGCAGATGGAGGGCAGCTTTGTTCAGGACACAGTGTGTTGAGGTGGGGAGGAAATGGAAAGTACATTCAGGACCTCACTCCTAGCAGACTCCCCTGTTCTGCATGGCCCTGCTTCACCCTGGAAGCCCCCAGACCAGACCCACAGGCTCAGCGGCCCAGAAGCAGGCAGCCACAGAGAAGGAAGTTCTGTCCTGCTGGCAGGTGCCAGTCCTGTGGGGAGACCCCTGCCTTCCTTAGGACATAGGGAGCTCCACATGGACAAAACAGCAGTGGAAGGAATAACTGCAGGAAACAGAAACAGACAGAAGCAACTGAGTCCTGGAACTAGCTCCCACTTCCTCCAAATCCTTAGGCCTTTTTCATAAAAATGCTCTGCCTTAACTTTTCTTGGTGCTCCTCTCCTCCTGTTACTGCCTTAGTGGTATATGTTTTCCTGACATTTTTACATTTTTTTCCATTCATCAATTATTATCTCCACACACCTGGATCTGGAAATGAGAAAATAAATTACTGAGTGATTACAGCCTCTTGCTTTAGAAAGTATATCAAGAAATCATTGTAATTCCTTAGATGGAGATTCAATGAACGCATTTAGCGTATAACTTAATGAGGTCGCTGCTAATGCTATTTGCCTAAAAATGTAAAGATACCTTTAGTAGAGGTAAGGAATAGAAAGCCAGCTTTTCACTTATGATGCAACTGTTATTTTAAAACTCATCCTGAAAAGTCAGAGCATCCTATATGACATGGAGGGGGAAAGAAAGGGATTCAGTAAAAGTTATGCCATCAGAATCCTGAATTATCAAGTCTAAAACACAATATTTGACAGTAATTAAGAAACAAAAATATTCCATTTTAGAACCAAAATCTTTAGAACTGAAGATAATTCGTCTACCTGCTCTCATCATTGAGACGGAGAAACTGAGGGTCAGAGTACATAATATCCAAAATTAAAGGCATTTATTTTCTTTACTTTTCACACCACAGAACCATGAGGTCTCCAGTTAGAGGCTCCAAAACCCAATTCATTTGTTTCAAGCAAGGGGAACAGCTGAGCCCTATCCCAGAGGCACAATCTACTGGCATCTAACTGCTTTCACTTCCGCCACCAACCACATGTTGCAGTGCGATAAGGGTTAAATCAGACAAGTCCCTGCACTCTTAGATCTGTGTGTGCTGAGGTGCATTTGTGAGCATTTGACATGTTCCTTTTCTTATCTTGATGGGAGGAGTATTTGGTGCCCTTTGTGTAACCCCAAAGGCCTTGAGTCTGACTGCCTGGTTTGCAAAGATTGTCTCCAGGCTGTGGCCGTTGCAAGAGCTTTTGCAAAGATTAGGCTGTTGGATAAACAGATAAACTTGGAGCTGGAAGGGACTTTAGAGTTTGCCCAACTCAGCCCTCTTGACTTCTGTCTCTCTCTCTTTTTTTTTTTTTTAAACAGACGAGAAAGCTGCTGCTTAGCAGAGGCAGGAATCACCCAAGAACACACAATGACTTAGCGCTATTGAAGCCACAGGGAGTCCATGCTCTGGCCACTGCCCTGCGCAGCCCCACTAGGGAAGTCGTCCTCCTCTAAAGGTCCTCAGAGGGCTCCATCAGTCCTGACCTTTCTCCCTCCATTAAGTCTCCACCCCATCAGCTGCTTTGCCATTGCTAACTTTTCATGGGAACTGGAAGCATGAAACATACCATTGCTTTTACAGAAGAATAAATTTCTATTCCTCAGCAGTTAAAGACAATACCATTTCAATCCTCAAATCTGAGAGAGAGAGAGAGAGTGACAGAGAGAGAGAGAGATTCCTTAAGTGGCTTGAGCATTAGGATTGCCTGGGACACTTGCTTAAATATAGTTCCCTGTGCCCTGTTCCAAAGTAGGGTCCTGGAGAACTTTATTTTCAATAAGTACTTCCAGTGATTCTTACAATCAAGTAAGTGTGGGAAAACTCTACCTGAAGAGCTTGGGCAGCAGTAGTTCTACTTTGTCTCCTTAGCATGACATTCAAGGCTTTTCATTTTTGGAGCTCCACTAGCTTGATTTCCTACTGCTCCTCCCCGCCACATTCCTTTGCTTCAGCCTCGCTGAATTTTTTGATGTTCAGTTGTAGCCATAATAGCGAACATGCTACCATTTACTAAGTGCCTATGTACGCCGTACAAAGCACCACACAGTTGTCATCTCATTGCACACAATCTCTATGAGCAGATGATGATACTGATGAAGAATCTGAGGGACGGGGAGGTAGAGCAGCTTGCCCAAGGTCACAGAGCCTACAGCCTTCACTTCCAATCCCTACACAGCTCCATCTCCATGAACGGTCTTTATTTTTCTCACAGGAATCTTTGCTCATGTCATTTTCTCTACAAAACTGATACTCTCTCCCATGCTGATCACTACCTGATCATGTCTGACCCATTCTAAGGCCAGCTCAAACACCAGCGCTATCTTCCTGTGCCTCTTTCATGGCACCTGGGACTTCACACCTCGTGTGGGAGGTGGTTGTGGGCACCTTTCCCACCAGCCCCTGCCCCAGGCCAGGCCTGGATGACTGAATGGCCTCTTGCCTGGTCTCTGCCATTGCTCCCTGCAGACTATTCTCCTACAGCAGCAGGAGTGATAGTTGTCACTCCAGTGCTCAGAAGCTCCAATGGCTCCTCATCTCCCTGGTAGTGAACTCCCTCACTGTGACCCACACTCGCTCTCTAACCTCACCCCTTCCTCTCTCCTTGCTCCTTCCGCTCTAGCACACTGGCCTCCCTGCAGTTCCTCCAAGATACCATGCACGTCCCTGCCTCAGGACTGGCTGTTGCCACTTTATAGAAAGAACTAGCCCTGGAAAACCACAGGACTCACTCTCTTCCTCTCCTTAGGCCTCTGCTCAGATGCCCCTTTATCACGGAGGCTGTGTTAGAGTCTTAAGGTTGCCTTAACAACGTACCACAAACTTTGTGGCTTAAAACAAGAGAAACTTTTCTTTCACAGTTCAGGAGACCAGAAGACTAAAATCAAGGGGTCAGCCAGGTGGGCTCCTTCTGGAGGCTGAGAGGAGGAATCTGTTCCATGCCTCCCTCCTAGATTCCAGTGGTTACAGGCAGTCTTGGACGCATAGCTCCAATCTCGGCCTCCATAGTCACGTGGCCTGCTTCCCCTTGTGTCCATGTGTTCAGATTTCCCTCTTCCTCTGAGGACACCTGTCATTGGATTTAGGGCCCACCCTAATCCATCTGGTATGATGTCATCTTAATTTGACCACATCTGCAAAGGCCCCATTTCCAAATAAGGGCACATTCACAGGTACCGGGACTTAGGACGTCAAAATATCTTTTTCAAGGACACAATTTAACCCACTACAGAGGCCTTCTCTAACTTTCCAAGATGCAAAGGCAACTCCTTCGGGCCTACACAACGGGGAGACCAAGGCCCAAAGAGGGAAGTGCATTAAGCAAGGTCACATGTGAGCCAGCGGCAGAGTCAAGATGGGACTGGGATCTCTGAGCATCGCATTTGGCCCCTTCACTGCTGGTCTCTCTGAGCAGCGGTCCCAGGGTCCTTCTGAATGTACCTGCCCTGCACAGGCTGTGTCTGTGCTCACAGGCAGGGAGCTTCACTTCAAAGCCTTAGCTTTCTCGGACGTACTGGGGGAGGGAGACAAGGAGCACAGATGTAGCTGGTCTCTGAAGTCCCTTCTGAAGCAAATTACACTCGATGAAGGATTAAGCTTTGCTGCCTGACACCCCCCCAGAGGCAGATCCAACTTTTGTGGGTGCTAAAATACATAGAATTTGGAGGGACTCTTTCTTTTTTCAGAAAAAATACAAAAAGATTAGAAACACAAAATTAGGTACAAACATGGATATATATTCAGAAAGCTGGCAAATGTAATAAACATCTCATAATCCAAAAAATAGCTTAGCATTTTTGGTAATTAACTGATTGATGCACCTCTATAATCTTTTATTTTTATTTTTTATTTTTTTTTTACTTTTTGATTACTTCTTTATATGATGATTTAGTTATTTAGTTATAGGCATACCTCAGAGGTATTGTGTTTGGTTCCAACCACTGCAATAAAGTGAGTCACAGGAATTTTTGGTTTCCCAGTACATATAAAAGTTATGTTTATGCTATACTGTAGTCTATGATGTGTGTCATAGAATTATATCTTAATATATATATATATATGTATGTATTTATACCTTAATGAAAAAATACTTTATAGATAAAAAAATCCTAAGTACCCTCTGAGGGTCTTGCCTCAATGTTGATGGTTGCTGACTGATTAGGATGGTGGTTGCTGAAGATGGGGTGGCTGTGGTAATTTCTTAAAATAAATCAACAATGAAGTTTGCCACACTGATTGACTCTTCCTTTCACAAACAAATTTCTCTGCAGCATGCAATGCTGTTTGATAGCATTTTCCCACAGCGGAAGTTCTCCCAAAATTGGAGTCAATCCTCTCAAAACCTGCTTCTGCTTTATTCACTAAGTTTATGTAATATTCTAAATCCTGTGTGGTCATTTCAACAATGTTCACAGTATCTTCATCGGGAGTCCATACCATCTCAAGAAACCACTTTCTTTGCTCATCTATAAGAAGCAACTCCTCATCTGCTCAAGTTTTATCACGAGATTGCAGCAATGCAGTCACATCTTCAGGCTCCACTTCTAATTCTAGCTCTCTTTTTATTTCCACCATATCTGCAGTGACTTCCTCCGCTGAAGTCTTGAACCCCTCAAAGTTATTCATGAGGGTTAGAATCAATTTCTTCCAAACTCTTGTTCATGTTGATATTTTGACCTCCCCCCATGAATCATGAATGTCTTTAATGGCATCAAGAATGGTGAATCCTTTCCAGAAGGTTTTCAATTGACTTTGCCCAGATCCATTAAAGGAATCACCATCTATGGCAGATATAGACTTACAAAATGTATTTCTTAAATAATAAGACTTGAAATTTGAAATGACTCCTTGACCCATGGGCTGCAGAATGGATGTGTTAGCAGGCATGAAAATAACATTAATCTCATTGTACTTCTCCATCAGAGCTCTTGGGTGACCAGATGCAATGTCAATGAGCAGTGATATTTTGAAGGGAAACTTTTTTTCTGAGCAATAGTTCCCAACAGTGGGCTTAAAATATTTATTAAACCATATATAAACAGATGAGCTGTCATCCAGGCTTTGTTGTTCCATTTCTGGAGCACAAGCAGAGTAGATTTAGCATCGTTCTTAAGGGCCCCAGGATTTGAGGAATGGTAAATGAGCACTGGCTTCAACTTAAAGTCACCCCCTGCATTAGCCCCTAACAAGAGAGTCAGCCTGTCCTCTGAAGCTTTGAAGCCAGGCATTAACTTCTCCTTTCCAGCTATGAAAGTCTTAGATGGCATCTTCTTCCAGTAGAAGGCTATTTCATCTCTATTGAAAACCTGTTGTTTAGTGTGGTCACCTTCATCCATGATTTTACCTATATCATCTGAAAAACTTGCTGTAGCTTCTCCGTCAGCACTTGTTGCTTTACATTGCACTTTCATGTTATGGAGATGGTTTCTTCCCTTAAACCTCATGAACCAACCTTTGCTAGCTTCGAACTTTTCTTCTGCAGCTTTCTCACCTCCCACAGCCTTCCCAGAATTGAAGAGAATTAGGGGCTTGCTCTGGATTAGGCTTGGCTTAAGGAAATGTTGTAGCTGGTTTGATCTTTTATTCAGACCACTAAAACTTTCTCCATATGCTCAATAAGGCTGTTTCACTTTCTTATCATTTTTGTGTTCACTAGAGTAGCACTTTTAATGTCTTTCAAGCACTGTTCCTTTGCATACACAGCATGGTGTATTTGGCACAAGAGGCCTAGCTTTCAGCCTACCTCGACTTTCAGCTTTAACATTTCTAGCTTTTGATTTAAAGTGAGAGACATGCAACATTTCCTTTCACTTGAACACTTAGAGGCCATGGTATGGTTATTAACTGCCTAATTTCAATATTGTTGTGTCTCAGGGAATAGGGCGACCCGAGGAGAGGGAGAGAGATGGGAATGGCCTGTTGGTGGAGCAGTCAGAACACACACAACACTATCAATTAAGTTCACTGTCTTTTATGGACACGGTTCATGGTGCCCCAAAACAATTTCAGTAGTAATGCCAAAGATCTGATCACAGATTACCATAACAGATATAATAATAATGAAAAATTTTGTAATATGGCAAGAATTACCATAATATGACAGAAAGACACAACATGAGCTCTTGCTGTTGGAAAAATGGTTCCAATAGATTCTCTTGATGCAGGGTTGCCACAAACTTTCAATTTGCAAAAGACAAAGTATCTGTGGAGCACAATAAAGAGAAGCTCAAGAAAACAAGATGTGCCTATATATTCTTTTCAATAGAGAAATTAGAAAGATAATTCAGTCCCTCTGCTCACATAGTTGACCAAAGTTTGCTTCTTTATTATTGAAAGTTGGGATGCATAAAGCTCATGATTTCTTACTCAATGTACTTACTTTTTGTAGTACTTGTACAGGTCTGTGTCTATAAACACAGAAATTTTGATAAATTCTATACTACACAATTCCCATTTAAAAAGAAAAAGATGTGTGGTGCAATTTATAATTATAAATATTGTTTTGTTAAGTATTGCCCTGACCAGGTATCATAAAACTAAATCCTCCATTTAAAATTACACGCATGTGATAATTAGACACATTTTCTATAGGCTGGCTTTTCACTCCAAACTTTGCAAACTTGGTTTCTCCTTCATTACCCACAAACCCCAGTGCTAGGCACCATGGTTTAACTCTTGATGTGGCTTTTGGCCAGCAGTTCTGGGTCATGACAGCAGGTGAGTTGGCACAGTGGGGGTAGTGTTCCTGAAAGTCATTTCTGCATCAGAAAGGTTAAAGCTAATTTAATTTACACAGAAGGGACAGCAAACCATGTGAATATATCCCACTAAACCCAAACTAAAGTACCCCCAACTCAACGTCCCCTAGCTAGACTGCACAATTGCTCTGGGCATTTTAACATCACCTGATGGCAATGAGGGGAATGACGGAAGGGAATCATAATGGAAACAGACAGTGTTCTTAACAAATTCTGGTTAACATAGCTGATTTGTGCAAATTATATGAAGACAAATGGCAATGAGGATACCTCGTAAGGGCTTATGAGAAGCTTAAACTTCATTGGCTTCTCTGTAAATTCACTCCTGCCCTAAAGACTGATGCGACTTCCCACTCCACCTACCTGTGAGAGAAATTCAGCCAGTGAGTTAAATCAAGGGAGGGGAAGTCTCCTTGATCCCACAATAGTATACCTTCCTCTCTATGAAATAATCTCAATAAACAGCAGGCAAGAGCTCAGCTCTAGAACAAAACCTTGATGAGTTCAATTACAAAGGATTGTGCAGAGACCTGGTTAAAATACGTCCTGTATTTCCTTCCCAGTGTTCAAAGTAGTCTACCATCTTTTGTAATCCTTAATCCTCATGATATTCTTGTAAGGCAGGTTGGTGGCAAGGATCATTCTTCTGGTACTGAAGGCATGGTTCAAACAGGGCCAAAGTCTGGCAAAAGAAATATGATCAGTGTGTTTTGTAAGAAAACAGAAAATCCAACATTGAAATCTTCTCTTATGTTTTCTGCCTACCTAAATACCATCTGATGTTTGTATACTTGGGGTATATAGCTTAATAGCAATAATTTCACTGGGTAGGTGACTACTTTTAGAACAAATTTTTCAAACAATTAAATATCATTGGCTACCTTCTTAATGTGTCTTCCTTTATCTTCTCAAAGGGATCAACCGAGTAAAATAGGTTAAAGATGAAAGAATGTGATTTGCCATTTAAGGAGCAGTCTGCTGTCTCTGTTGGCCAAAAGATCGTTGATACACATCTGAAGATAAATAGTTAATAAAGGTGTTTGGATTGCAACATCTGCTGCTATTCTTGGAAGTTGGGTCTTAATTGCAGAGTGGAGCATCAAATCTTCAGAGGGTTTGTAAGACAGAGATTGATTGGGGTCACCAGGTTACCCAGAAGTAAAATCCCAATCCTTATCTTTAAAATGCAGTGTCCAATTGATTCTCTCTGGATCATTACACACAGCACATGGAAGTAAAGCCAAGGAGAGAAGTGGTCAAATATTATCCTTTTCAGGATATTTTCAAAATAAACCATTGGGGTGCTTTGATTTTAGTGACAAATCCAAAGTGGAAAGCCAGTTAAGGCTTAGAGATGGAAGCAGGCAATGTTGTGTTAATTAATATGCCTCTCAGGTTTATAGTCAATGGAAAGTAGTGGTGATAAGACCCTATCTGTTTTTCTGGCTTGGCATCTGAACTACAGATGCCAAGTTTGTCCATCCAAGGGCAACAAGGGAAACCTCATCTTATAAATCATAGGGTCCCCCTGTCATTATTAATGTATAAAGTCAGAAGAATAAGTTGAGATGCTTCGATGATTAAGATGTGCTTGGCATTGGTGGTCAGGGGCTGCTCTTCAATCAGAAGGATAAATACGAGTTACGAGAACTGAGTTCTGGTCAGGCTGAATCATGACCTTGAACAAGTCACCTTTTCTTCTTGGGCTGCCATGGCTCTCCCTTTAAAATGATGGAACAGACTCAAACATATCTATTGCTCTTCTCAGAATTTGATCTTTTGTCTTTATTTTGTTTGGAGTCCATAATCTGCGTTTACCTGAAGGTTAGTGAATGGTTTGCACAGCACACCAGGCCTTTCCTGAGGCTATGAATTTAAGAATCCACCTCCCGAAAGACAGAGACCACCAACAAAAAGACTTAAGCCCTAGTCAGAGGTACCAAGGACCAAAGAATGTGGCTCCCCAGCTCTGAGTCTTCCACTGATGGTCGGTATCTTCTGAAAGACAAGATCTCAGAAAATCCTGGAGGGAGGGCAGCATTGACAGAAGACAAAATGCTACTTTACCTGTGGGAGCTTTAGGCAATGGACTTGTGGAATTCTAGAGAACTTTAATTTCACTAGATGTTTCAGTTTTCTAGGCTGCTGAGGCAAATGCCATGAAATAAGTTGGCTAAAACAATGCGAATTTATTAGTTCACAGTTTTGAGGTCGGAAAAATGTCCAAATCAAGGCATCATCAAGGTGATGTTTTCCCCCCAAGACTGTGGTGCTCTGGGCTGGCTGCTGGTGAGCCTTGGTTCTTAGCTTGTCACATGGCAAGACACAGAGCAACATGTCCTGGTCTCTTCCTTCTCTTCCAGGTTCTATTTCAGCTTCTTGCTTCCTGTGGCTTTCTCTCTCCTATCTGAATTCATTCCCTTTATAAAGGACTCCAGTAATAGGATTAAGATCCATCCTGATTGAGATGGGTCATACCTCAGTTGAAGTAGCCTCATTAGTAAGTAACCCAACTTACATTGGGTTCACAGTCACAGGAATGGATTAAATTTAAGAACAGATGTTTTTTCTGGGGTACATACAGCTTCAACCCTCCACACTAGACTTCCCTTTTAGACAGACAGATGAACAAAAAGTCAAATTTGGAAGATAAATCCTAGGATCTAGAATACCAGGGAAGCCTATTACATGAAACCACTTGATTGCAATAGTTAAGGGAGCCAACAGTATCCACTGCAGGGTCCTCTTAGAAAGGACAGTGTGAAAAAATATCTAGGTAAGTTTGGTAACATATTTTACATGCTTAGAAAAGGAGACATTCAGGGATATCTACTAATGGCCTACTTTCTTATTTTTGCACATAAAAGGTCAGCACTTAGAAGCTGGGATTCCAGAGACCACGAAATATCAGAAAAGGTCTCCCTAAAGAATCCTGCCTACCTCAAGTTACCATTAACTGCCCCTTCTTATTAGAAATAAACTATTTTAAATTCATTTATAGTTCATAGTATCAAATTGGAAATTTAGCATCTTGTTGTAGGAATCAAAAATTTAACAGTCTTTATAAAACAGAAAATTTTAAGCTGTACTGTAATGAGGCTTACTAAACCTATTTGTGATATAGCTGTGATGCAGAGCATTATTCCATCGTTTAAAATTATTTTTTAATTTTGAAAATTTACTCTTGGAATTGTTACATAATCTTATCATCTGTCCAATGCTTATCCCAGCCTCAATTTGAAAAAAGAAGAAACATGAAATCCGTTTGTGGTAGAGCTATTTGCTCCTTTAAACACACAGAAGCCTATTCAGATTGCTCTGTAACTGTTCAAATTTCTCTGGTCTTCTCTGATCCCCTCGTGTGTTTGTTGCCTTAATTAGCTCCTGCACATTTTAAGAAGTTTGAGAGGACTAAAGATTGCCTGTTTCCATTTAAAGGCTAGGATGCTTTCTGCTGCCTGATAATCCAGAAATATACTTACGCTGAATTGCATTGCATCTCAAGAAAGAGGAGACTCATACCAAGGAGGCGGCTTGACTTCAGCTTCCCTTTTTCCTTTCTTCCCAGCCAGGATGGGTTTGGCTGGCCCAGAACTAAGTTCAGCATATTGTGCAAGGCAGCCAGAGAATGGACTCCTTAGTGCTCGCACTAATCCTCCTCTTTGCTAAATAAGCAAGCCAAGCTTTGGGGGGTGGGGTGGGAAGAAAATTATATAATTTGAGTTAATTGGTTTGGGGCTACCCAAAGCCCCAGCTGTCTAGAGGAGAATTGTTTGGTTTTCAAGACCCAATTAGAGACATTCAGCTGATGTAAAATAGATTTTATTCTTTTTTTTTCTAGTCATTGTCAAGAGATTCAGCCCCTATACTAAACCAAAAATGTTCTTTAATCACAACTTCCCTAAATGCATCCTGAAAGCATGTTTGGAAATAGGTATATCTAAAGGCATGGGAGAATATAAAGACATGCTAACTAACTAAGTTTATTTTACAAGTTCAAGAATGCAACCTCTAGTGATAAGAAATGAACTCCTTTTCAACAACCATTCATACTATGAAATGTGTGTTAGCTAATCAAATCATTTGAACAAATGCCCCAACCTCTATCTTTTTCCCCTAAATCAGGATTGGTTGGACAGCATTGAGAAATTCATGTTTGGTCTCCTTGATCTGTGACAAAGTCCTTGTGTAATTTCCATTTGAATGATCAATGTATAGGGAATGGCCAAGATGACATTAATTTACAAGCACTAGCAGTTTTAGATTCCAGGGATTCAGATGGAGCAAGAATTGTTGCATGTTTAAAGCAAACTGAGATGTGCTTGCTTTTTGAACCAGTAGATTCGCAAATGATGCTTAAAGTAGATTTTGGTTGATGACAACAAAAATCATTCCTTTTATTAGGTCCATGCAACCCTGAAAAAAATTAGAAGCAAGAATTGTAAAATGCAAAGGTGGCACCTATATTTACAGAATAGCTACTTTATGTAGCAGTTGTACAATTCATTTATTTCCAGACAATACACCATGTAACTTTCAGGCCCTGGAAAGAAAACTAACTAAAAAGACCAGGTCCTTATCCACAAAGAACTTTCAGTCATACAAAGATGGAAGTGGGTGAGAGAATTCAGAAACCATGGAAAAGAGGAGATAAACAAAGGGGAGGCACAGATGCACATGCTTTAAGATAAGAGGGAGAGTGCTCATCTATTAGAGATTTTACAGACAAATGATGTTCAAGTTGGGTCTTGAAAGCTCAAGATGGCTCTTAAAATCTCTATGTGATTCCAATAGGCAGAGGAATCACTTACAGATTTCAAGACCCATCTTGAACATCATTTTGTTGGGGAAGTAATTCCAAATGGAGGGAACCATATAAGGAAAGAGATGAAGACAGGAAGGCTTAGGAGAGGAGTCTGGAAAACATTGAACAACAAAATAAAATGCACCCAAAAGTACTTGTGGAGAACCCGTGAGCCCGTCGTTCCCGCAGGCCGCCTCTTGCTGGCGGGAGCTGGTCACTGGCCCGGCTGCGGGCAGAGGGCTTCCCAGTGGCGCGGCGGCTGCCGCCCTTCGTCTTGACTGGGGCGGGGATTGCGCTGGCAGCACCCGCCCGAGAATACCAGCATTGTTGGGCGGGGCAAGATGGCAGACTGGTGAGCTGTATGTTTTAGTTACTCCTCCAGGAAAGTAGGTAGAAAGCCAGGAACTGCGTGGACTGGACACCACAGAGCAATCTGACTTTGGGCATACTTCATACAACACTCATGAAAACGTGGAACTGCTGAGATCAGCGAAATCTGTAAGTTTTTGCGGCCAGGGGACCCGCGCCCCTCCCTGCCAGGCTCAGTCCCGTGGGAGGAGGGGCTGTCAGCTCCGGGAAGGAGAAGGGAGAACTGCAGTGGCAGCCCGTATCGGAAACTCATTCTACTGATCCAAACTCCAACCATAGATAGACTGAGACCAGACACCAGAGAATCTGAGAGCAGCCAGCCCAGCAGAGAGGAGACAGGCATAGAAAAAAAAACAACACGAAAAACTCCAAAATAAAAGCGGAGGATTTTTGGAGTTCTGGTGAACATAGAAAGGGGAAGAGCCCTGAGGCGCATATGCAAATCCCGAAGAAAAGCTGATCTCTCTGCCCTGTGGACCTTTCCTTAATGGCCCTGGTTGCTTTGTCTCTTAGCATTTCAATAGCCCATTAGATCTCTGAGGAGGGCCCTTTTTTTTTTTTTTTTTTTTTAATCCTTTTTTGTTTTTCTAAAACAATTACTCTAAGAAGCCCAATACAGAAAGCTTCAAAGACCTGCAATTTGGGCAGGTCAAGTCAAGAGTGGAACTAGGAGAGCTCTGAGACAAAACGCAATAATCCACTGGCTGAGAAAATTCACTAAACATCACAACTTCCCAAGAAAAGGGAGGTGTCCGCTCACAGCCATCATCCTGGTGTACAGGAAACACTCCTGCCCATCACCAGCCCCATAGCCCAGAACTGCCCCAGACAACCCAGTGTGACGGAAGTGCTTCAAATAACAGGCACATAACACAAAACTGGGCGTGGACATTAGCCTTCCCTGCAACCTCAGCTGATTGTCCCAGAGTTGGGAAGGTAGAGCAGTGTGAATTAACAAAGCCCCATTCAGCCATCATTTCAGCAGACTGGGAGCCTCCCTACACAGCCCAGCAGCCCAGAACTGCCCTGGGGGGACGGCACTCACCTGTGACATAGCACAGTCATCCCTCAACAGAGGACCAGGGGGTGCATGGCCTGGAAGAGGGGCCCACTTGCAAGTCTCAGGAGCCATACGCCAATACCAAAGACTTGTGGGTTAGTGGCAGAGACAAACTGTGGCAGGACTGAACTGAAGGATTAGACTATTGCAGCAGCCTTAAAACTCTAGGATCACCAGGGAGATTTGATTGTTAGAGCCACCCCCCCCCTCCCTGACTGCCCAGAAACACGCCCCATATACAGGGCAGGCAACACCAACTACACACGCAAGCTTGGTACACCAATTGGACCCCACAAGACTCACTCCCCCACTCACCACAAAGGCACAGCAGGGGAGAACTGGCTTGTGGAGAACAGGTGGCTCGTGGATGCCACCTGCTGGTTAGTTAGAGAAAGTGTACTCCACGAAGCTGTAGATCTGATAAATTAGAGATAAGGAATTCAATTGGTCTACAAATCGTAAAAGAACCCTATCAAGTTCAGCAAATGCCACGAGGCCAAAAACAACAGAAAATTATAAAGCATATGAAAAAACCAGACGATATGGATAACCCAAGCCCAAGCACCCAAACCAAAAGATCAGAAGACACACAGCACCTAGAGCAGCTACTCAAAGAACTAAAGATGAACAATGAGACCATAGTACGGGAGACAAAGGAAATCAAGAAGACCCTAGAAGAGCATAAAGAAGACATTGCAAGACTAAATAAAAAAATGGATGATCTTATGGAAATTAAAGAAACTGTTGACCAAATTAAAAAGATTCTGGACACTCATAGTACAAGACTAGAGGAAGTTGAACAACGAATCAATGACCTCAAAGATGACAGAATGGAAAATGAAAGCATAAAAGAAAGAATGGGGAAAAAAATTGAAAAAATCGAAATGGACCTCAGGGATATGATAGATAATATGAAACGTCCAAATATAAGACTCATTGGTGTCCCAGAAGGGGAAGAAAAGGGTAAAGGTCTAGGAAGAGTATTCAAAGAAATTGTTGGGGAAAACTTCCCAAATCTTCTAAACAACATAAATACACAAATCATAAATGCTCAGCGAACCACAAATAGAATAAATCCAAATAAACCCACTCCGAGACATATACTGATCACACTGTCAAACACAGAAGAGAAGGAGCAAGTTCTGAAAGCAGCAAGAGAAAAGCAATTCACCACATACAAAGGAAACAGCATAAGACTAAGTAGTGACTACTCAGCAGCCACCATGGAGGCGAGAAGGCAGTGGCACGATATATTTAAAATTCTGAGTGAGAAAAATTTCCAGCCAAGAATACTTTATCCAGCAAAGCTCTCCTTCAAATTTGAGGGAGAGCTTAAATTTTTCACAGACAAACAAATGCTGAGAGAATTTGCTAACAAGAGCCCTGCCCTACTGGAGATACTAAAGCGAGCCCTACAGACAGAGAAACAAAGAAAGGACAGAGAGACTTGGAGAAAGGTTCAGTACTAAAGAGATTTGGTATGGGTACAATAAAGGATATTAATAGACAGAGGGGAAAAATATGACAGACATAAACTAAAGGATAAGATGGCTGATTCAAGAAATGCCTTCACGGTTATAACGTTGAATGTAAATGGATTAAACTCCCCAATTAAAAGGAATTAAAATGAATTGAGGAATTAAATTCCCCAATTCGCAGAATGGATCAAAAAAAATGAACCATCAATATGTTGCACACAAGAGACACATCTTAGACATAGGGACACAAAGAAACTGAAAGTGAAAGGATGGAAAAAAATATTTCATGCAAGCTACAGCCAAAAGAAAGCAGGTGTAGCAATATTAATCTCAGATAAAACAGACTTCAAATGCAGGGATGTTTTGAGAGACAAAGGCGGCCACTACATACTAATAAAAGGGGCAATTCAGCAAGAAGAAATAACAAACGTAAATGTCTATGCACCCAATCAAGGTGCCACAAAATACATGAGAGAAACACTGGCAAAACTAAAGGAAGCAATTGATGTTTCCACAATAATTGTGGGAGACTTCAACACATCACTCTCTCCTATAGATAGATCAACCAGACAGAAGACCAATAAGGAAATTGAAAACCTAAACAATCTGATAAATGAATTAGATCTAACAGACATATACAGGACATTACATCCCAAATCACCAGGATACACATACTTTTCTAGTGCTCATGGAACTTTCTCCAGAATAGATCATATGCTGGGACATAAAACAAGCCTCAATAAATTTAAAAAGATTGAAATTATTCAAAGCACATTCTCTGACCACAATGGAATACAATTAGAAGTCAATAACCATCAGAGACTTAGAAAATTCACAAATACCTGGAGGTTAAACAACACACTCCTAAACAATCAGTGGGTTAAAGAAGAAATAGCAAGAGAAATTGCCAAATATATAGAGACGAATGAAAATGAGAACACAACATACCAAAACCTATGGGATGCAGCAAAAGCAGTGCTAAGGGGGAAATTTATAGCACTAAATGCATATATTAAAAAGGAAGAAAGAGCCAAAATCAAAGAACTAATGGATCAACTGAAGAAGCTAGAAAATGAACAGCAAACCAATCCTAAACCAAGTAGAAGAAAAGAAATAACAAGGATTAAAGCAGAAATAAATGACATAGAGAACAAAAAAACAATAGAGGATAAATATCACCAAAAGTTGGTTCTTTGAGAAGATCAACAAGATTGACAAGCCCCTAGCTAGACTGACAAAATCAAAAAGAGAGAAGACCCATATAAACAAAATAATGAATGAAAAAGGTGACATAACTGCAGATCCTGAAGAAATTAAAAAAATTATAAGAGGATACTATGAACAACTGTATGGCAACAAACTGGATAATGTAGAGGAAATGGACAATTTCATGGAAACATATGAACAACCTAGACTGACCAGAGAAGAAATAGAAGACCTCAACCAACCCATCACAAGCAAAGAGATCCAATCAGTCATCAAAAAGCTTCCCACAAATAAATGCCCAGGGCCAGATGGCTTCACAGGGGAATTCTACCAAACTTTCCAGAAAGAACTGACACCAATCTTACTCAAACTCTTTCAAAACATTGAAGAAAATGGAACACTACCTAACTCATTTTATGAAGCTAACATCAATCTAATACCAAAACCAGGCAAAGATGCTACAAAAAAGGAAAACTACCGGCCAATCTCCCTAATGAATATAGATGCAAAAATCCTCAACAAAATACTTGCAAATCGAATCCAAAGACACATTAAAAAAATCATACACCATGACCAAGTGGGGTTCATTCCAGGCATGAAAGGATGGTTCAACATAAGAAAATCAATCAATGTATTACAACACATTAACAAGTCAAAAGGGAAAAATCAATTGATCATCTCAATAGATGCTGAAAAAGCATTTGACAAAATCCAACATCCCTTTTTGATAAAAACACTTCAAAAGGTAGGAATTGAAGGAAACTTCCTCAACATGATAAAGAGCATATATGAAAAACCCACAGCCAGCATAGTACTCAATGGTGAGAGACTGAAAGCCTTCCCTCTAAGATCAGGAACAAGACAAGGATGCCCGCTGTCACCACTGTTATTCAACATTGTGCTGGAAGTGCTAGCCAGGGCAATCTGGCAAGACAAAGAAATAAAAGGCATCCAAATTGGAAAAGAAGAAGTAAAACTGTCATTGTTTGCAGATGATATGATCTTATATCTAGAAAACCCTGAGAAATCAACGATACAGCTACTAGAGCTAATAAACAAATTTAGCAAAGTAGCGGGATACAAGGTTAATGCACATAAGTCAGTAATGTTTCTATATGCTAGAAATGAACAAACTGAAGAGACACTCAAGAAAAAGATACCATTTTCAATAGCAACTAAAAAAATCAAGTACCTAGGAATAAACTTAACCAAAGATGTAAAAGACCTATACAAAGAAAACTACATAACTCTACTAAAAGAAATAGAAGGGGACCTTAAAAGATGGAAAAATATTCCATGTTCATGGATAGGAAGACTAAATGTCATTAAGATGTCAATTCTACCCAAACTCATCTACAGATTCAATGCAATCCCAATCAAAATTCCAACAACCTACTTTGCAGACTTGGAAAAGCTAGTTATCAAATTTATTTGGAAAGGGAAGATGCCTCGAATTGCTAAAGACACTCTAAAAAAGAAAAACGAAGTGGGAGGACTTACACTCCCTGACTTTGAAGCTTATTATAAAGCCACAGTTGCCAAAACAGCATGGTACTGGCACAAAGATAGACATATAGATCAATGGAATCGAATTGAGAATTCGGAGATAGACCCTCAGATCTATGGCCGACTGATCTTTGATAAGGCCCCCAAAGTCACCGAACTGAGCCATAATGGTCTTTTCAACAAATGGGGCTGGGAGAGTTGGATATCCATATCCAAAAGAATGAAAGAGGACCCCTACCTCACCCCCTACACAAAAATTAACTCAAAATGGACCAAAGATCTCAATATAAAAGAAAGTACCATTAAACTCCTAGAAGATAATGTAGGAAAACATCTTCAAGACCTTGTATTAGGCGGCCACTTCCTAGACTTTACACCCAAAGCACAAGCAACAAAAGAGAAAATAGATAAATGGGAACTCCTCAAGCTTAGAAGTTTCTGCACCTCAAAGGAATTTCTCAAAAAGGTAAAGAGGCAGCCAACTCAATGGGAAAAAATTTTTGGAAACCATGTATCTGACAAAAGACTGATATCTTGCATATATAAAGAAATCCTACAACTCAATGACAATAGTACAGTCGGCCCAATTATAAAATGGGCAAAAGATATGAAAAGACAGTTCTCTGAAGAGGAAATACAAATGGCCAAGAAACACATGAAAAAATGTTCAGCTTCACTAGCTATTAGAGAGATGCAAATTAAGACCACAATGAGATACCATCTAACACCAGTTAGAATGGCTGCCATTAAACAAACAGGAAACTACAAATGCTGGAGGGGATGTGGAGAAATTGGAACTCTTATTCATTGTTGGTGGGACTGTATAATGGTTCAGCCACTCTGGAAGTCAGTCTGGCAGTTCCTTAGAAAACTAGATATAGAGTTACCATTCGATCCAGCGATTGCACTTCTCAGTATATACCCGGAAGATCGGAAAGCAGTGACACGAACAGATATCTGCACGCCAATGTTCATAGCAGCATTATACACAATTGCCAAGAGATGGAAACAACCCAAATGTCCTTCAACAGATGAGTGGATAAATAAAATGTGGTATATACACACGATGGAATACTACGCGGCACTAAGAAGGAACGATCTCGTGAAACATATGACAACATGGATGAACCTTGAAGACATAATGCCGAGCGAAATAAGCCAGGCACAAAAAGAGAAATATTATATGCTACCACTAATGTGAACTTTGAAAAATGTAAAACAAATGGTTTATAATGTAGAATGTAGGGGAACTAGCAATAGAGAGCAATTAAGGAAGGGGGAACAATAATCCAAGAAGAACAGATAAGCTATTTAACGTTCTGGGGAGGCCCAGGAATGACTATGGTCTGTTAATTTCTGATGGATATAGTAGGAGCAAGTTCACAGAAATGTTGCTATATTAGGTAACTTTCTTGGGGTAAAGTAGGAACATGTTGGAAGTTAAGCAGTTATCTTAGGTTAGTTGTCTTTTTCTTACTCCTTTGTTATGGTCTCTTTGAAATGTTCTTTTATTGTATGTTTGTTTTCTTTTTAACTTTTTTTTTCATACAGTTGATTTAAAAAAGAAGGGAAAGTTAAAAAAAAAAAAAGAAAAACAAGAAAAACAAGGAAAAAAAAAAGATGTAGTGCCCCCTTGAGGAGCCTGTGGAGAATGCAGGGGTATTCGCCTACCCCACCTCCATGGTTGCTAACATGACCACAGACATAGGGGACTGGTGGTTTGATGGGTTGAGCCCTCTACCACAGGTTTTACCCTTGGGAAGACAGTTGCTGCAAAGGAGAGGCTAGGCCTCCCTATGGTTGTGCCTAAGAGCCTCCTCCCGAATACCTCTTTGTTGCTCAGATGTGGCCCTGTCTCTCTAGCTAAGCCAACTTGAAAGGTGAAATCACTGCCCTCCCCCCTACATGGGATCAGACACCCAGGGGAGTGAATCTCCCTGGCAACGTGGAATACGACTTCCGGGGAGGAATGTAGACCTGGCATCGTGGGACGGAGAACATCTTCTTGACCAAAAGGGGGATGTGAAAGGAAATGAAATAAGCTTCAGTAACAGAGAGATTCCAAAAGGAGCCGAGAGGTCACTCTGGTGGGCACTCTTATGCACACTTTAGACAACCCTTTTTAGGTTCTAAAGAATTGGGGTAGCTGGTGGTGGATAACTGAAACTATCAAACTACAACCCAGAACCCATGAATCTCAAAGACGGTTGTATAAAAATGTAGCTTATGAGGGGTGACAAAGGGATTGGGAAAGCCATAAGGACCAAACTCCACTTT
Source organism: Choloepus didactylus (assembly GCF_015220235.1). Taxonomy (NCBI): domain Eukaryota; kingdom Metazoa; phylum Chordata; class Mammalia; order Pilosa; family Megalonychidae; genus Choloepus; species Choloepus didactylus. The sequence continues at coordinate 97,742,562 of NC_051307.1, read as the reverse complement.
GTCTAGTTTATGGATGGATGAGTAGAAAAATAGGGGAAGGAAACAAACAGACAAAGGTACCCAGTGTTCTTTTTCACATCAATTGCTCTTTTTCACTCTAATTATTATTCTTGTTATTTTTGTCTGTGTGCTAATGAAGGTGTCAGGGATTGATTTGGGTGATGAATGTACCACTATGTTATGGTACTGTAAACAATCGAAAGTACGATTTGTTTTGTATGACTGCGTGGTATGTGAATATATCTCAATAAAATGAAGATTAAAAAAAAAAAAAAAAAAAAAAGTACTTGTGGAGAACAAATGGAGATTTTTGGAGGGATAGGTCAGGTGCAAATCCGAGGCCCTGACTACCAATGTGAGAAATTTGTACTTAATTTCAAAAGCAATGGGAAGTCATCTAAGACTTTGGAACTAGGAAATTTTCACCCATGGTCCTGAGGTCAATGGGCTGTGTGGGAAGAGGCAATGAGGATCTAAGTGAAAATGAAATCACAGACCAAAAGAGCAAAACCAGAGTGTGGAGAGCATGTGCCTACGGCAGGTACAAATAAATTACACAGAAGGAAACCGAGACAATGCTGTCTTCCATGGCCAACCAAAGGAATGATCCTGAGATGATCAAGATGCTCTCTTGAAAAGAGACTTTGAGTCATTCAACCAATATGACTGAGCCCCTACCACTATGTGCCAGGCACTGTTCTGGCACTTGAGATACATCAGTGAACAAAACAGACACAGATCCCTGCCTCATGATGGGATCCTTCTTGCAGAAAGTGATTAACTCTCCCATGGCACTTGGAGGCCCCGTCATAAAGGCCAGTTTCTAAATAGGAGCTTCCAAAAGTGCAACCCTGTCCTCCAGGAGCTCATAGCTGCTGTCCTCTTGCATAAATCAGGAACACTAAGACCACCACATGTCTCCATGAAAGTAGGAGCCTGGAAGGGAGGCAAACAAACAACATGTGGGCTGTACACAACTGAACTAGAGCAAGTCATGATACCAGGAGTGACATTTGGTATTTAAGGGTATCCCAAAAGCTAGATGATGTAATAGTCCAAAAGCAGAAAGAGCCCTCTAGGAGCAAGCAAAATCAGGAGCCTGGACTTATATAAAGAAATAAGGGAGTTAACGCAGCAGGAAGCTGAGAACAGAGTATTGGAAGTTGGCATTGTACAGAAGAAGGGCCCTGGCTAAGACAGCCTTGCCCAGAACCTGGTGCAGGGATCATGTATAGATGGATGCATCGGGCAAACAGGACACAGCGCCCCAGACATAAACAATGAGATAAGTGCATGAAGAACATCTCCAATTACACTCACTAGCCTTTCTAGCTGTAGACTGTGCTTACCAGGCAAGAAGCTGTTTCCAGTTGGCTGCCTTGGGGAGCTCACCTACAGGGAACTGATAGGCTGGACACAAGATTCAAGTTCCCAGGGGAAGACAATTCTATCCATGAACTGGACTTCTCATCTACACATCAGTTGCCTATGCATGAACAGGATCCTCTTGGGGGGCCTGACAAAGGCTGGACCGCGGAATGTGGCAACTTCACCAAAGCACAGCCAACACTTAACAGGGAGCACTATATGCCACGCCCTGCTGTAAACACTTTGCATATTTATTTCATCTCTTCCTTGAAATCATCTGATGATTCTGAGTTTGGGGTTGAGGAAACTGAGGCACAGTGGTGTTAAATAACCTGCGCAGTCACACTGCTAGTAGGTGGTCGAGAGAGGATTCAGACCCAGGTTCTCCTAACTTCTATGCCATGCTGCTGGCATCGCCCTGGGAGGCACTTGGGCATCCAGCTGGAATGGGTGACTCCTGGCTTGGTCTCTGTGTCTGATCTCAGCCCTCCCCATTGGGGTGAGGACAGTTGAGGGTCCACTCGGGAGTGGCCACTTCCCTCCACCATTCCTTCACCTTAGCAGCAGCATTTCATTTGATCCTTGTTAGAATCCTGAGGGAGGGAGGGTAGGAATCATCCTCTCCATGTGCCAGAGAAGGAACCAGAGATGCACAGAGGTGAAGCAGCTTTCCGGAGGCCATGTGGCTGGCACGGGAGAGACCTGTCTCTAGAAATCACGTCCTCTGACTCCCAGGCTGGGCGTCTTTCAATGGCTCCTTAGGAATGGGGCCTTTTCCTCATATATGTTGGCACAGCTGAGGCCTAGCAGTGCACCTGGCATGTAATAGATGCTCAGGAAGACTTTGTGGGGCTAAAAAGGTTGGCATCAGACCATCCACCCACCCACCTCTGCAGCCTGAGTCTGAAGCTAACTTCCAGAACAGTCTGTCTGAGTGGGGTCATGAAAGAGGGACTGGAAAAGCAGACAATCATAATCATAAAAACAAACGCTTGCTTGAGGCTGCCTAGGGCCACACCTTTCTCTGAAGGCACTGAGCATATTAATGTATTTAAACCTTGCAGCAGCCCTGAGAGGTGGGCACTACCCTTGATCCCTTTTAACAAATCAGAAAACAGAGAGTACAGAGGTCTGGTAGCTTTGCCTAAAGCCATAGAATTAGAAAGAAGCAAAACCAGGATTCAGAGCCCAGAGCCCACTCACAGCCACTGACCCACCTGACACCCAGATAAGTGGCTTCGTCCTGCCCAAGGACATATTGGTAACCTGATCCAAAAGCAGCTCTATGGGTCTCAGTCTCCCCATCTGAGAAGTGAGGTTATTGAACTCCAGTCTCAATAACTCCCTCTGATTCTCCAAAAGTTTCATTTCGGTCTGACTGCTTTTAAATATGGCCCACTGGAAATAACCACCACCCCCTCATATTTTTATTTATGCCTCTTTAGAATTAAGTTCAGAAACAGTTTCAAAATCTAAAACCCTAAAGAAACGGAGAAGGAAGTCCATCTATAACTCCTCCTTATTCCTAAGCAATAGGTGAAGTGTCCCTAAACACAGCCCGCTGAGATAAACCCCATCATTAGAATGTGCCCAGGGAGGGGGGCGGAGTTGCCTCTGTGGGGTCCTAATCGGAGCCCTTGTGGGAGCAGCCGCTTCTGAATTTTTCTCATTAACTCCTTGCAGGTGCACTGGACCCCCACAGTAATTGGGCTCACATCAGCCCAGCCCATCAGGGACCCACAGCTGGAGAGCTCAGCCCAGGCTCCCTTTTCCTTTCTTTTCCTTCCCCCTTTTTTATTTATCTATTTACTGGGTCAAACAATTGGGAAGACTAAATTCTAAACAGCTTTTGTTGTTTCTGCCCCTTCATCCTCTTTAAGTCAAAGAAGTGAGATTCAAAACAAAGCCACGAGGCATCTATCTTCTGGAAAGTTAAACAAGGACAGCTGGTTATAGATGGCAGATAGGATGTGTTTGTCAACACACACTCAGCAGAATAAGGACACCACTGGATGACACATCAACACCAAAGCCTCAAACCCAGTGGGGTTTTCCCTGAGGGTAAGCCCCTGACAAAGCAGGGTGCCACCTCAGGGGACACAGCATCCACAAACTGGCCAGGCAGTGCACTGCCTGCTCTTAGGCAGGAGGTTATTTTTATCAGGTCAGCCTCACACACCTCAGTCTGATTCTGGCCCATGACTGTGGAGAAAAAGCTGGAAGATACAGAGAACTTTGAGGCAAAGGAAAACTCTGAGCCAACTTTGTTCATTCACTCTTTCAACAATATTCATTTGACTGCCTCCTACTTCGTGCCCAGTGCTGTTCTAGATTCTGGGGATACAATGGTGAATAAAGCAGATAAAAATGTATGACTTAATGGAATTAATATATTAGTAGAGGAGTTAGACAATAATTAAATGTAAACTACCAGATAGTGAGAAGTACTGTGAGGGAAAATGAAACAAGGTAAGGAATAGAGAAGGGTGAGAGGATGAGGAGGCGATATTTTAGATGGAGTGGTCACGGGGGTAATATTTGAATAAAATAAGGATTTGAGTCATGCAGTTGGCTAGGGCTAGAGCTCTCCAAGTAGAGGGGAGAGCGAGTGCAAAACTCTGAGGCAGGAGAATGCCTGCCATGCTTGTGGGACAGCAAGGAGGCTGCTGCAGCTGCGTGCAGTGAGTGAGGAAATAATTTTGGAGGTGCCAACCCTGGACCCCCTCCTCCTGGAACTAGTCCCTCAGGAGAGATGGGAGAAAGCTTCATCCTCAGAGGCTGCTAGGAGGAGCTGCTATTGCTAAAAATCTTTGAGTTCCTTGAATAGAGTGTATTGTGTATTATAAAGGAGCAAGTTATTGTTCATTCAATTGTGTATTCAGTGATCTGCTCCTCATCAGCTCCCAAGAGACCCCCTAGATAGGAACCAAATGAGTGCTCCTCTCCAGAAACCATTTCTTTCTGTTACGCGAGAGAATGATTTTTCCTCTTTGTCACTTTGCAAAGAATAAATGCCTCAGCTATGGTGTGCTGGTAAATATTTAACAGGTTCTCTGCAGGGGGAAAAAAATACATATATGCATTTTTATTATAAATCTTGATATCACAAAGATAGCACACATATGATAAAATATACAACACTATCTATTATAAATTCCTTACAGTCAGTTGAGTCTCTCAGAATGCTTCCATTGATTGCTGCTGAAAACTTGTGCCTGTAGCCAATCCATGATTTGTAATTGACAAATGAGTGTAGTTCTGACATGAATATTGGTTGATATTTTTGTTTACGTTAATGACCAAGACCAAAGTGAAACAATGAAGATATGTCAGAATTTTACTCTTTCGCTAATGGTGTGAAAGATTTTTTTGCTGAATTGGATTCTAATTTTTGAATACTGGAAGAATATTTCCTCAGTTTTCTGTGCTGTTCTCATTGTATTCAAATGTAATGACTACAGACAGGACACACTTTTAAGTTTAATCTGCATTATTAACATAAAAATTAACACTGTTAGTATTTTTTTCATCAAGGTGTCTGCCTCACTTTCATCCTTTCTGAAGGAACTGGTGTGAAATGGATAATCATTTTCTAAAGGTGTTAGTACTGGGAGGGGTCCACAGTGTCTTACCTAGATACCAGAGCTTCACAGGATGAAGAAAGGTAGCTTGGACAACTTACTTAAGCTCTGACCTATCACTACCGGATGTGTAATATAGCACATGGGGGGTGGAACTGAATTTTGAGAGGTTACTTGAGTCCATCCTCCCATCCAATGCCTACCTTCCATATCCTGGATGTATAGACGATTGTTAAATCTATTACGAATACCACCTTGGTATTTTGAAAAGAATCATAATAATTAGTGAACCATATTCTCTCTACTATATTTGACAAGGATCCCAATGGAGTGTGTTCTGGGCTATTGGTCTGGGTATTTGGGGGTGGGGGTGGAGGTATGACATGAAAAAGTTCATAAAAAAATATATCGCGGAATCTGTCTCACCTTGAACTCCTACCTTGTAGATACATACTGGCTACACCTATAATGAGATCTACACACCTTTCTTCTAATCCCTGTATTCATCTTTGCTGAATTGCATAACAGTTCTTGAATGCTGGGAGAATATTTCCTCAATTTCGTGTGCTATTCACAATGTAATGGCTATAGACATAAGAGACTTTTAAGTTTAATTTTCTTTAGTAATATTTTCTTCATCACTTTCTTCAGTCTAGATATCAACAAAGCACCTCCTGATTTACAGCATTTGACAGTTTCTGGGCTGTAAATACTCCCTCCCTCAAAACTGCCACACCATGTCACAGCTCTGTGGTTTTGCTGAGGCTGTTCCTTCTCCCTGGTGTTCCTTTCCCTATCTCTGCCTCTGCAATCAAGACTCAGATCCAACAAGAGCCTTCCCGTTCCTCTCGGGAACTTCTCTGAACTGCCATGGCCCTCGCTATCCCTAGCACTCTGGTGGACTAATGATAACTTCTGTCATGAATTAAAATTATCTGTGAGCTCCTTGAGGACAGGGGTCATACCATCTTCATCTTTGGACATGGCCCTGAGAGTACCCCTCAGTGAGAAAAATAATGCAACCGGTCGCCAGTGAGGTGGTACTTTGATGCAGCCATGCCTCAGGGATGTGCCAAGCTTTGCCATCCCCACGCAGCAAGTGTACCAGCACGTCCCTTCTGCATTCTCAGCAGAGCCTGATTGTAAAAATCACTGAAGGGAAACCTGAATCACCTGAGGATTCCAGAAGGTAAATGAATCGTGTTCAGACCACACATCTTTTGAAAGGGACAGATGCCGCTGCCTGAACTTGCATATCCTGGGCTTTACCTGCACTGCCAGCTGCTAGCATAATAGGTGGCGGGCGTCAGTGGGAAGTGTGCAGGGTGAGAAGCTGAGTTTTCCCATTGATGTGAGTCAATCACAGCATAATGATCATCCCCGGAGCGTTCTCACCCAGGTCAGCATGAGGCAACCGTGCAGCAGAGTCTAGGATCACAAACTCTGTAGGAAGATGGCCTGGCACCAACATTTGCCCGTTGTGTGAGCTTGGGCAAGTTGTTGAACCTGTCCAGTCTCACCTTCCCCATCTGTAAAGTGAGAATAATAAGCACAGCAATCTCATAGGGTTGTTATGAGGACTAAATGGGTCCATATGTGTAAAGGTTTAAAACAATGCCTGAAATAAAGTAAATATCCAATGAATGGTAACTATCATTTACAATAATAGGGGTGAGGTAGTGGGAAGAATGGGATGGGGTAAGGGATAAGATAGTGGAGTACAAGAGAAAGAGCACTATTTGGGAATGTGGCTCTATCACTCTTTAACTCTGGAACTAGGTGCAAAATCACCTTCCTTCACTGGACCTCAATTTCTTCATCTGTGAAATGAGGTAGGTGGATTTGATTGGAGTTTCCCATACTGGCCTAAGCATCAAAGCTTTGGGGGAAGCTTTTAAAAAAAAAAATCTAGGTTCCCAGGCCCCACTTGTAGTTTACTCAATCAGACTCTCAGACTGTGGAGCCCAGGAATATGATCTGTGTTTTAGGTTCCCTAGGTAATTCTGTGCATCCAGTTACTGTTTAGGAGCCATTGGATTCAAGCAAAAGTCCCAACCTCAGGGACTTTGTACTTGCTGTTCTCTCTGCCTGGAAAGCTCTTTCGCCAAATATCTCTTTAGTTCATTCCTTCATTGAAGTCACTGGACAAATGTTACTTCCTCAGATATTTCTTTTTCCTCATAGTACTTCTCTTTATGTGACTTGATTGAACAATTGTTCCCCTTCACAGTAGAATGTAAACTTAATGTGGACAGGGACTGAATTTTGTCCACTATGATATCTTAGCAACTCTAGAATAGTGTTTGACATATCATTGGCACTCAGTATCTGTTTAAATTAATAAATGAATTACTGAATAAGTGAATGGACTGACTAAGTGAATAAGTGTACATCATCTGCAAGTCAGCCTATGGCACTAACAAAGAGCAGCAAGGAGGAGAAGCCAGGTAGACAGGCGGCATGCTTAGCACGAGTGTCTCCTACTGGGAAACACTTGAAACTAAATCCCACTCACTGTAGGATTTGCTTCTTGCCACACCTGAGGCAATTCCTCCAGGGAGAGGTTTGGGGATAATCTGACTCCCCCGGAGCTATGTTTCGGGGTTTTATTGCACTCACATTTTCCAGGTGCTTATTTTTAGGGAAAATGATGACAAACTTTTTAGCAGTTCTTTTATGGTGGGATGGGGAAGCATTCCCCATCTCCATTATAGAACAATATATACCAACAGACATGATGTCATTTGGTCTTAAAAAGGTGTTTGAGCTGGAAAATGTTTCCAAAAGTGTTTTAGGAGGGGGTTCATAAGTAATTAATAAAATTTATATATGTGGGCTATCTAAAAAATACAGTATGTATGAAATACTTTTGAAGGTAAGACTTCATAGTCTGGCACTTTATTTCCAGATTTTTAGGGTTTTAAAAAACAAATATACTGAACTGAGTCCATCAGCTTTAAAAGAAAAAGTCCTTTTTCCTATAACATCTTCTTGTTTGCACATTTAGGATCATAACTCAAACACACAGTTTAATGGAAAGATTTAAATTATTTATTTAAGTGCTGGCCCAAGCAAAACTGTTCAACTTAAATACCCAGTGGCAGCCTCAATTTTGACAAATTTGCCAAAACTAAAACCTCTCTTTTTCCCTTCTGAGTAGTATTTTCCCAAAACTTTGGGGAAAATGTATGAGGTCAGATAATGCATAAACCAAATGAAAAAATATTCCCAACATTAATAAATATTCTATGAGGAAAAAGTTCCACTGATAAATTATATTTGGGAAATATTGAGTAAATGAAAGGTTTCAATAGGACTTGTTGTCTTTAATATGTTAATGCGTATGTGACTCTCGGGAGAAAAAACAGATATGACATCTCCCAAAAGTATTTGATCAGATTAGCATTTATTCCCAGAATACCTGTTAACATCTTATGGAGCTAGAATTCCTTAGAAGACAGATTGGGAAAAGCTGGCCTAGATAGGAGCCCTGAGGGACTGGCTCAAGTTTTTGGAAAATATGATGTATTTGTTTATTTGTTTGTTTGTTTTGTGAGAAAATTGGAAGTCCAGTGTTGTAAGAATCCTCCAGTGATTTTGCTGCACTTATGAAGATATGATGTTTTCCCTCTGCTAAACTCATGAGAAATGAGGGAGACAGCATAGGTATGTTCTTGGTATGGAGGGCTAGTTTGAAAAATGTGTGTATGGGTGAAATTCATCTTCTGGCCATGATGGAGTAAACTGGTATGGGACATGTTCTCCCACCATATGCAGCGATTAAACAGAACAAAACAGGTGAAGCAACTCTTTATGTGTTGAACAATAGAAAGCAGGACTGTGATCTTTGAGAGAAAGAATACATATGAAGTAAGTACTACATGAAAAATGGCTTTCTGCCTGGGGGAAGTTACCAGACCATGGTACAGGGAGGTGGATCACAAGCAGAGTATGGTGAACAGGCTTAGTTGAGAAGGCAGAGATTAGAGTTTGGGGGATGGTGAAGCACCTGGAATCTGCAGAACAGGGTACTAGAAAAGAGGTAGCTATATGAATGGTACAAGAAGTCCATATTAGGGAGTTCCTTCTAGGTTCTTGACTGAGAGCAGAACTGCACATGCACTGGATAAAACTCCACTAAGTCTATCAGAGAACAGATTCTATGGGGTGAAAGCTGAATAGAGAGACACCAGATTTCTTCAATTTTGAAAGACTTTGGAGTTCCAGCCAAGCAGAATGGAGACACCCTAACAAGCATTTCAGGCATTCATTTAAGACTCCAGAAATTACACACTGTAAGAAAAAGGACCAAGTCACAGAATAAGGATCATGTCCCACGACTACAAACAAAACTGAAATAGTCCCACCCTCACAGATCCTCAACACAACCCTCCCCAAGAACAAGGTGAACCACTAGTAACCTAACTGCTTGCAAGAACATAACTCAATACCTATTAAGGGAAAAATCACATAATCTACACTCCTTAAAATGTATTATTCATAGTGTCTAGCATACAATTAAAAAAAAAAATCTAGAAATGTAAAGAAGCAGGAAAACTGTGACCCATATTTGTTTGGGAAAAATTCAGCCAACAGAGACAGACAGAAATGAGCCAGGTGGTGGATGTGGTATACAAGGACATCAAAACAGCAATTATTAACATTTTGAATGACTTAAGGGAAAATATGGATAAAATTAATGAATAGATGGGGAATCTCATCAAAGAAATGAAAATTATAAAAATTTTAAAAAAATTTAAACTGAAAAATACAATAGCCAAAATGAAAAGTTCACTAGATGAACTTAAAATTAGGTAGGAGACTACAGAGAAAAGGGCTAATGAACGTGAACACAAATCAATAGACATGATCAAATCTGAAAAATGGAGGGGGGAAAGAGCTGAAATAAATGATCCAGAGCCTTCAAGACATGTGAATAACATGAATCACATGAGTATTTAGTGTCCCAGAAAGAAAGGAGAGAGGGAAAATGGGTCAGAAAAAAAAATTGAAGAAATAATAACTGGAATTTTCCCATATTATGTTAAAAAAAAATAACTACAGATCTAAGAAGCTCCATGAATGAGCCTCAGGAAAATAAATACAAAGTATTACCAGAAACAAACAAATAATTATTAAATGGATTATTTCATCAGGTAGATACAACTATTCTAAATATTGTGTACCTAACAACAGAGCTTCAAAATACCAAAAGCAAAAACTGTCAGAACTAAAGGGAAACAAAAGAAAAATCCACAATCATATTTACAGATTTTGACACATCTCTCACCTATTGTTAAAACAAGTAGGCAAAATTAGTACAGATAAAAATAATTTGAAGAAATATCAACCAGTTTGATCTAATTCACATTTATAGAAAACCACATCCAACAACTACAGAAAATTCATTTTTTTCCAGTACATGAGGAACACTTACCAAGATATACCATGGCCTGGCCATAAGATGCCTCAATGAATTACAAAAGATTATGTGTTTAAAGTATAATCTATAATCAATGGATTTTAATTAAAAATAAATATCAATAAGATATCTTTAAAATCTTTAAATATTTGAAAATTTTAGAACATACTTCCATTTAACTCTTAGAACAAAAAAGAGTCAAAGAAAAATTAGAAAATATTTCAATGTGAATGAAAATGAATGTAAAACACATCATAGTTTATGGGATACAGCTAAAATAATAGGGAAAAAGTAACAGCTTTAAAAGCTTACATTAGAAAAGAAGGAAGGTTTAAAACTAAAAACCTAAAGTTTCCAACTTCGGAATCTAGAAAAAAGAAAAGCCAATTAAACCCAAAATAAGTAGAAAGGAAGAAATGATGATACGAGCATAACTTAGATAGATGTTGACAAACAATTAATATAATTATAAAATCCAAAAGTTGATTAATTGAAATGATTTATAAAACTGACAAATCCCTAAATGATTGATCAAAAAAAAATAGAAAAACAAAAATTACCAACATCAGGAATGAACAAAGAGAGTATCACTATACAGATCTTACAGTCATTAAAAGGATAAAAAGGAAATACTATGACCAACTTTATTCTAAAAAATTTTACAACTTAGATAAAATGAAAAAATTCCTTGAAAGGTATCAAAATGTACCCCCCCCCCCCCGAAAAAAAAGAACCTTAGTGGCCCTATTTTTACTTTAAAGTGTGAATTTGCTAGACTAAATATCTTTCCACCAAGCAAATTCCACACCCCAGAAGTCTTCTTCACAGGTGAATTCATTCAAACATTATATGAGGAAAGAATGCAATCTTATACAAATAGAAGAGGAGGTATTACTTTTCACCTAATTTTTTGAGGCTATCATCCCTGACAAAGATATAAGAAAATAAGATTACAGACTAATATCCTTCATTAACATAGAAACAAAAATGCTTAACAAATAGTGACTTAAGAAAGCCAGCATTATATAAAAAGCATTACATTAAAAAATTATGACCAAATGAGATTTATTCTAGTAATGGAAGGTTGATTTAACATTCAAAATATAATCAATTTTGAAAAAAAAAATGCATGATCATCTCAATTGACATAGAAAAGACATTTGTAAAACTCCAGCATCCCTTCTTGATGACAACACTTAGAAAACTAGGAATAGATGGAAACTCCCTCAACCTAATAAAGAGCAGATATGAAAAACCCACAGCTAACATCACAGTTAATGATGACAGACTGAAAGCTTTCTCTCTACGATCTGGAACAAGACAAGGATACCAGTATCACCACTGTTGTTCTACATTGTATGGAAGTTTTAGCCAAGGCAATTAGGCAAGAAAAATAAATGAAAGTCATCCAAATTTGAAAAGAATAAGTCTAACTTTCCCTATTTGCAGATGACATGATCCCACATAGAGAAAATCCTTTTAAAAATCCACAGCAAAGCTACTAGAGCTAATAAACTAATTCAGTAAAGTGGCAGGGTACAAGATCAGCATGCAATAGTCAGTAGTGTTTCTATACACTAGCAATGAATAATCTGAAGAGGAATTTTTTAAAATCCATTTACAATAACAACTAAAAGAATCAAATGTCTAGGATGAATGTAATGGACTTGCATATGAAAACTATGAAACATTGCTAAAAGAAATCAAAGAAGGCCTAAATAAATGGAAGGAACATTCCTTGTTCATGAACTGGATAACTAAATATTGTAAAGATGTCAATACTACATAAAGTGGTTTACAGATTCAACACAATGCCAATGAAAATTGCAACAGTCTTCTTTGCAGAAATGGAAACACCAATCATCAAATGAATAGGGAAGGGAAAGGGGCCCCAAGTAGCCAAAATCATCTTGAAAAAGAAGAATGAAGTTGAAGGACTCATAGTTCCCAATTTTAAAACTTATTACAAAGCTACAGTCATCAAAACAGCATGGTATTGGCACAAGGGCAGACATCTAAACCAACGGAATCAAACTGAGAGTTCAGAAATAAACCCTCAAATCTATGGCCAATAGATTTTTGACAAGGATGCCATGTACACTCAATAGGTAAAGAATAGTCTCTTCAACAACAATGCTGGGAAAACTGAATCTCAATATGCAAAAGAATGAAAGTGAATCCCTATCTCACACCATACACAAAAATTAACTCAAAATGGATCAAAGACCTAAATATAAAAACCAAAACTTAAAAATCCTAGAAGAAAATACAGGGAAACATTTTCAGGACCTGGTGATAAACAATGATTTCGTAGACTTTGTACCAAAAGCGTGAGCAACAAAATTTAAAATAGGTAAATGGGACTTCATGAAAATTAAAAAATTCTGTGCAGCAAAGGACTTCATCATGAAAGTAAAAAGACAAACTACAAAATGGGAGAAAATACTTGAAAACCACATACCTGACAAGAGTTATCCAGAATATATAAAAAAATCCTACAGTTCAACAACAAAAAGACAAACAACCAAATTTAAAAAAGGGCAAAAGATTCCAGTAGACATTTCTCCAAAGAAGATATACAAATGGCCAATAAATACACAAAAATATGCTCACCATCATAAGCCGTTAGAGAAATGCAAATCAAAACCACAATGGGACACCACTTAACACCCACTAGAATGGCTACTATTTAAAAAATAGAAGATAGCAAGTGTTTGGGAGAATGCAGAAAAATAGGAACACTCATTCATTGTTGTAGGGCACATAAAATGGTGCAGCCACTGTAGAAAACACTTTGGCAGTTCCTCAGAAAGTTAATTACCACATGACCCAGAAATCCCACTTCAAAGTATATACCCTAAAGAATTAAAATCTGGGATTTGAACAGATATTTGCACACTGATGCTCCTAGTGGCATTATTCACAATTGCCAAAAGATGGAAGCAACTTAAGTGTCCATCACTATGAATGGATAAACAAAATGTGGTATATACATACAATGGAATATTGTTTGGCCATAGAAAGGAATGAAATTCTGATTCTTGCTGCAACATGGGTGAACTTTGGAGACATCTTATTGAGTAAAATAAGTCGGACAATAAAGAACAAATATTGCATGATTTCACTGATATGAAATAATTAGATTAAACAAATTTGTAGAATCAGAAACTGGAGCACAGGTTACCAGGTTAGGGGTAGGGAATGGGGAATTAATATTTCTATTTGGGATGATGAAAAGTTTTGGTAGTGGTGTTGATGGTAGCGCAACATTGTGAATGCAATTAACACTACTGAGTTTTATATTTGAATATGATTAAACAGGAAAATTTAGGTAATATATATGTTGCTAGAAAAAAATTTTTAAAAAACTATAAAACTGTACAACAGAAACTGAATCTTAATGTAAACTATGAACTATAGTCAATAGTATAATTATAATAATATTGTTTCATCAATTGTAACATTTACTACCCTAATGCAAAGTGTTAATAATAGAGAACACTATTTGGGGAGCAGGGTTGAGGATTGAATTATGTCCCCCACATTATGTCCCAACCCCTGGGTGTTGTGCCCAAACCTAAACTATAAGGCCTTATAAGAAAGGAAATTGAACACAGAGCGAGATGCCACAGGGAACCACCAGAAACCACAAGTCAGTGGACACTGGAAGAGAAAGGAGAAAAAGCCACAACATGCATTGCTATGTGGCAGAAAAGCCAAGGAACCCAAAAGATTGCCGACAAGCCCAAAGATACTGACCCTGGCAGAAAGCTTCTAGCCTCTGAGATGAAATGGCAAGCCAATAAATTCCTTTTGTTAAGCCAACCTATTGTATGGTGTTTGTTTTTGCAGCCAGGGAACTAAAACAGGAGGTATATGGGAAGTCTGTATTTTCTGCTTGATTTTTCTATAAACCTACAGCTTCTCTAATAATTTTTTAAAAAGCAATCAATTTTTTTCACCACATTAACAGAAACACAGAGAAATGCCATATGATCATTTCAAAAATGAAGAAAAGGCACTTGAAAAAAAGTAAATTCCCATTTAGATTTTTTAAATCTCTCAGCAAACTAGGAATAAAAAGCCCAACAAAGGACAGCTGTGAGAAATCTACAGCTAACATCATACTCGGTAGTGGCTTATTGACTATTTTCTAAGATCAGGAACAAGGCAAATAGGTTATTTCTCACCACTTCTCTTCAACACTGTACAAGAGGTCCTGGTTAGTGCAATAAGGTGGAAAAATAAGCATAAAGATTGGAAAGAAAGAAGTAAAACTTCCTTTATTCTCAAATAACATAAATATATAATTAGAAAAATCCTAAGGAAGCTACAAAGATGCTAGTAGAGTTAATTAGGGAATTTAGCAACCTAGCAATTACAATATTAAACATACAAATATCAATTATATTTTATATACTAACAATGAACAATTAGAAAATAAAATTTTCAAAATACCATTTACAACAGCATCAAAATACATAAAACATTTAGGAATAAGTTTGACAAAAGATGTGCAAGATTTCTACATTTATAATTACATAATATTGTTGAGAAAAATAAAACAAATAAATACATATACCATGTTCATCATTAAACGCTCAGTATTGTTAAGATGCCAATTCTCCATCTCCCCAAACTGATCTACAGATTCAAAACAATCCTAATCAAAATCCAAACAAGCTTTTTTTGTAGAAATCGACAAGTTGATTATAAAATAGGTACAAAAATGCGAAGGACCTGGGGTGCTCAAAATAATTTTTAAGAAGAAGAGCAAGATTAAGGGCCTACACAATCTGATTTCAAGATTTGTGAAAGCCTACAATGATGAAGGCAATGTGGTAATGGAATAAAGATAGGCAAAAAATAGCTCAGAAATAGAGCCACACTTACACAGTCAATTGATGAAGGGCAAACTTAAGCAGAAATTGCAAAAAAGATACGCAAATAGCTGATAAGCACATGGAAAGATGGTCAACATCATTAGTCATCAGAGAAATGCAAACTAAAACCACGAGATTACCACTTCACCCCCACTGAATAGCTAATATTAAAAAGATCAATAACACCAAATCTTGGGAAGGATGTGGAACTACTCTAGTGCTTATATATTGCTGTTGGAAGTGTAAAAATGGTACGACTACTTTAGAAAACTGTCAGTTTCTTATAAAGTTAAAGATTTCCTACTCTATGACTCAGCAATTACACTCTTAGGTAATCGCCAAAGAGAAATAAAAACTTATGCCTACAAAAAGTCTTATATAGAATGTTTATGGCAGCTTTATTCATAAAAGCCAAAACTGGAAGAAAAAAATGTCCATCAACACAAGAAAGGATACATTGTGTTATCATCATACAATGGAATCCTACTTATGAATAAAAGAGAATGAACTACTGATGCACTCAATATCAGGGACCAATTTCAAGAATACTATTTTGAGTGAAAGACATCAGACACAACAGTGTGCATACCATATATACCATTAACATGATGTTCAAGAACAGGCAAAAATTAATCTATAGTTATAAAAATAAAAACAGTGGTTGCCTCCAGGTTGGTTATTCACTGGGTAGAGCATGAGACTTTTGAGGTGATACAAATATATCTCTTGATTAGGGTTTGAGTTACCTGGATGTGATACACCCAATTGTACTCTTAAGATCTGTGCATGTCACTGCATGTAAAGTTTACCTCAGATTTTTTTTTAAAGGGGGAAGGGGGTGAAGGAGAAGAGAATAGCAGAGAAAAACAAAGCAAAATTAAATTATCCTTCACTTGCAGGAGTGCACAGACACACACACGCACACAGACAACATCAATATGATCATTGTGAGCTGGGCCAAATCTGCACAGAGCAGATTCATTTCAATAGATACCTTCAAACCTCATTGTGAGAGAGATCTTTCCTCTATTCGTTTTGTTCTCTCCTGGGCTTTACTGCCAAAATACCCACACATGTTTGGAAAGAGAGAGAATACTTATTCTGAATTTCACACTTATCATAATCCAGGACAAATTGTACATTATTGGCATGCTCAGATTTCATTTCCTGCCATGATTGTCTTCTGGGAAGGAAACTAGAAAGGAAATGACTCTCAACTCCACCCTAGCCTCCCAAATCTGGCCACCTCATTTCAATCTAGAGTTTGATTGATAGCAGAAAAAAATTTTCTGTTCAAGATTAAAAAATAGTTCTTTCTTTTATTATAAGATAGCTCTTTAACTGACCTGAATCAACCTACCCATTAAGACTGGCCATAGTCGCAATAATAGCACCTTCCTTCCTTTTATTAAAGTATACTGGCCACATTAAATGTAAACACATGGAAATGAATTGCCCCCTTTTCACATCTCTGTTCTTAGTTTCCATGGAAGAGGGCTAATTACCTTTTTAATAGCCCTAATTGATGGGCTTACAGATCATATCGTGCAGCCCCCACTTGTGTGTGTGTGGAGGGTGGGGGTGGGGTTGCCCTCCTTTTCTCTTGACCCCTCAGCTCCAGCTCTTCCTTATTGGAAAGAGGTTTGCCGGCTCGTGAAAGGACTCTGCCTTGTGTTTCTCTGTTTGCACGGCTACCTGCAGCCCATTGTGGGCTGACCAGGAAGCCTCGCTTTGTCTTGGCCGATTGACACAGCTGCACACTCAGTAAATAGACTCAGATGTTGAGCTTTTGTTTGAAGGATCTTTTCAGATTAATGCTGAGAGAAATTAGTTCTAAAACTTAAGCTGGAGCCAGGATGAGTAGAATGGATCTGCGAGCCATTGAATTCACATCCACAAAATGAGACCAACTGTCTTACAAGGGTGTTTATCCCCTGTTCCCTTTGGAAGGAACATGGAGGGGAGAGGCTCCCACTAAGGCCAGCCTCAGAGTCTTTACTCAGGCCATTGTGAGGAAAGCTGACCAAAGATTACACGGGCTCCAGCTTCACTCTCCAAGAGGAGGTGGCCCTGCCCTGGCTAAGTAGATGCAATTACTGCAAAATATTTTTCTATGGTTGATTTGGGTTTTCTTATTCCCAGATCCTAGGAGGCTCTGATAAATGGTATAAGACAGTCCATGGCCTACTGCAAAGACCATTTTAACACACTGGCAGATAGGGCAAGGACTGAGTGCTGATCAGAATCTCAGATTACTTCTTTCCTCATCATTCAGACCACGCAGGCTGGGACACAGGCATCAGCCATAACTCCTAATTAGATGACTGCCGCCTTGAGTGCCTGGATAACACCTTGGAATCCTGCACCTGCCATTTATTTCACTTAGCACAGGTTGGAAATTTAGTCACAATTCTGTGAACAGAAACTGTAGGACTTTATGCCTCTGAGACTAACAAATTGACTTCCCTCAAGTTATCGATTGGGGATCATTGATCCTCTTTGCTAAGAGTATCACATATGTAAGGAGGCAGTTGGATGTTGTGGAAAGAAATTTGGCTTCAACTCAGATCTGAGTTTGGATCCTGCCTGGGTCATTTACTAGCTGTGCCATCTTAGGCAAGTCACTGCTCTCAGCAAGAATCTCCTTATCATGACAGTTACTATATGCTTACTTGTCTCAAGGTGTTGTCAGGGATTAAAAGAGATTTCTCATATATATATGAAAATAAGAAGCCTATTGCCTAGAATGACATAAGGTACCAAACAAGTTTGCTTTTCTCCAGGTCTCCGCTTTCCAATGATTTTTTAGGGATCAAAAGAGACAGCAAATAGAACAGCAACTAATAAATTATAAAGTGTGTAGGTATATGTTTATGAAGTAATGTTCCCTCATGGTAAACACACAATAAATACTCAAGAGTGGCCCTGTGGGTGGGCACCCCCAATTCTAACCCTGTCAAGCCCCTCCTTTCCCTCTTCCATCTCTCTGTCTGACTGTGATCCCACCCACCACACACCCCCATCTATTGCACTGCTTCTGTACAACCATGCTCACTAATCTAAAAAAGAATTGCTGATAAAGCAAAAGAGATGAATCTGAAAGATGCAGAGAGCAAGGAAAACAAACATCAGCCTTCCAAAAAGGTGACAATTTCATAAACGAAGTGCAGGCAGGATGGCGTGTAACATATTTCCAAAAGGAAGATGTTCATGGGCAGCTGCCTGCTCCTTGCTACAGGCAATGGGATTTAAAGAAAACACATGTTCCTCTCTTGCTTTTTGGAGCCACTAACCAATCTAGATTCCCTCTCCCATGTTGTCTCATAAAGCATCTTGTGCTGCAGATACCCAGGCCAGCCCAGCCACCAGCTCTCTGTGGGTTTACGGCCCCCAACAGTGTGATAAGGGGATTGGACCCTGTGACCCTAAGGGCCCTTCCCATGCCAAGCATCCAGGACTCTGATCCCCCTACTACTTCATGAAAGGAAGTACATGAGGGCAGAAAACCTGGGTTTTGAACCAGCTCCAACAATCAGGAAAAACACTAACAGGATGGGGCTATATTGTAGAAATCTAGAGCAACTCATAGGCCACATGGGACCTCAAATTTTGACCAGTATAACGCATGCCACTCAAACTCTAAGAAACTTAATGCTGGAAGGAAGAAAAAAAAAAAAAAAAAATCCTGTGCCTTGGGAGATAAGAGAAATTATGGCTGATTGAGGTTGTTTTTTTTTTTTTAATAGTTTTATTGAGATATCTTCACATACCCTACAATCATCCATGGTGTACAATCAACTATACACAGTACCATCATATGGTTGTGCATTCATCGTCAGAATCAACTTTTGAACATTTTCCTTCCTCCAAAAAAATAAATAAAGTAAAAAGGAACACCCAAAACATTCCATCCCCCCATCCCACCCCACTTTTAATTTAGTTTTTGTCCCCATTTTTCTATTCATCCATCCATACACTGGATAAAGGGAGTGTGAGCCGTAAGGTTTTCACAATCACACAGCCATACCATGTGACTGATTCGTCTTCAAGAATCAAGGCTACTGGGTTACAGTTTGACCGTTTCAGGTATTTCCTTCTAGCTATTCCAATACACCAAAAACTAAAGAGGGATATCTATATAGTGCATAAGAATGCCTCCAGAGTGACATCTCAACTCCATTTGAAATCTCTCAGCCACCGAAACTTTATTTTGTTTCATTTTGCTTCCCCCTTTTGGTCACAAAGATGTTCTCAATCCCATGATGCTGGGTCCAGATTCCTCCCCAGGAGTCATATTCCGCGTTATCAAGGAGATTTACACCCCTGGGAGTCAGGTCCCACATAGTGGGAGAGGGCGGTGGGTTCACCTGCCCAGTGGGCTTAGAGAGAGAGAGAGAGGGCCACATCTGAGCAACAAAAAGGTTTTCTGGGGGAGACTCCTAGGTACATTATAGGCAGGCTCAGCCTCTCCTTTGCAATAATAAGCTTCACGAGGGCATGCCCCAAGATTAAGGGCTCATCCTACCAAACTGTTAGTCCTCAGTGCTTGTGAGAATATCATTATTAACCCAGGTGGGAAGTCCAATATTTCTGCATTTTTCCCCAGATCCCTGGGGGGGGGGGGCCTGCAAATATATCCTCATTCTCTGATGAAATTACTTTAGGATGTATCATAATTTCACACTAACCTGTACAAACCTACCAGATCTTGCTTCCTATTCAAAGTTCCATGTAATTATGGTGTTTGAATAAACTGACCGTACAAGTTAAATTACTTAGTGTTCTGCAGAAAATATAGACCCTGAACCAAATAAACATCTCTTCCCTTGGTCTCACACAGAAGAAGAAGTTTCAAAACACAGTCAAAATTGTCCTATACCCTTTGTCCTGATTTGCCTTAGTACACCAGATCTGCTTCATTCCTATCTCTGATGTCTGAACTCTTTCTCAGCTTTTTTAACAGTTGCTATATGAGGTAATGCTGACATTCATAGCTGTCGAGCTCTAGTTTTGAGTTTCAGGTATCACACGGATACCCAAGGTAATATACAAAGAGCTCAACATCTCAGAATTTGGAGATAACCGTTACAACTCAGGCATAGATGTGACTACTGTAAGAGCATACAATCTAGGGACCTTTACAATAAGCGTTCCCCTGATAAGCTGTGCTCTAAGATTCAATTCTCAGGGTTCACACATTATAGTTAGTCCACGTTAGTGAGGCATTATGTTTGTCTTTTTGCTTCTGGAGTACTTCACTCAAAATGCTGTCCTCAAGATCCAATCACCTAGTTGCGTGTGTCATAGTTTTATTTCTTCTTGCAGCTGCTCAATATTCTATTGTATGCATACACCACAGCTCACCATTCTGTTTATCAGTCGATGTACCTTTAGGCCACTTCCATCCATTGCAAATCATGAATACTGCCGCCATAAACACCAGTGTCCATGCTCTCATATCTTCCATGTATATATATATAATGAGGTTGCAGGGTCTTATGGCACCCACATACTTAGCTTCTTGTGGAACCACCACACTGTCCTCCAGATAGACTACACCATTCTACTTTCCCACCAACAATAAATAGTTACCTCCCTCTCTCCATGTTTTCTACAGCACTTATATCCCTCTGTTTATATTTTTCCCTGAAATTTTATAGAGATATATTCACATACCATACAATCATCCACAGGGTACAATCAACTGTTCACAGTATCATCATATAGCCATGCATTCATCACCACAATCAGCACTTGAACATATTCATTACCTCAAAAAAAATTTCAAGAGTAATAAAGAAGATTAAAAAAATTAAAATACCATACAATAAAATATAGTAATAAGTTCAGACAACAAAACCACTACCAAGAATCCCATACCCCTCCCTTATATCCCCCTCTCATAGACATTTAGCTTTGGTATATTGCCTTTGTTACATTTAATGGAAGTATATTACAATGTTACTGTTAACCACAGACTCCGGTTTGCTTTGATTATACTTTTCCCAATACCATCCCTTTTTCAACACCTTGCAAGGTTGACATTCATTTGTTCTCCCACATCTAACAATATTTTTATATTTGTACATTTAGTCACCATTATCGACCACTCCAGGTTTCACTAAGTGATACAGTCCCTGTCTTCATTGTCTAACTTTCCTTCTGGTGTCATACTTGCCCTTAGCACTCCTCTTTCAGCTCTTTCAGCTTTGCTCACAGATATTTTTGTTCAGTGTACTTACAATATTGTGCTATCATCACACAGTATTATGGTATCCATTTCTGGACCTATACAATCAATCCTGTTGAACATTCTATACTCCGTCAGCATTAAATGCCCGCTCTCTACCCTCTTTCTATCTGTTGATAACCTGTGTTCTCAGCTTCTGACTCTCAAAGTTTGCTCATTAATGTTAGTTCATATTAGTGAGACCATACAGTATCCCAAAACCTTTGCTCTGGAAGATAAGAGAAATTGTGGCTGATTGAGTTTTAAATTCCAAAATATACTCCCGAACTATACCCTGGCATCAGTATCTGTCATGACTTAGAAAGACACAGAGAAGAGAAATTTTTCATTGTGGTGGCAGACACCCCAGTGGAAGGACATGGGAGTGGGACTCAGAAGAAGCACATTACTTCTTGTAAAGCCTTGGGCAAGTCATCAACCTCTCTGAGCCTCAGTTTCCTTCTCTGTAAAATGGGGATGGAATTTCTCCCCTTCTCATCCTGTGAAGGGTCAGTGCAGTTAAATAGTGAGTGGTTTGGGGATGCTGCATTTCCTGTCCCAATCCCTCACCATAGAGCAAAGGAATGAGGTCCATGTCATTGAATGGGCCACATCTATCCAGATGGATGCTGAGTACAGATAACCTTAGAAATTTTGGCATGTCCCACATGCTTACCTTGTGTTCCAGTTTGCTGAAGCTGCCAGAAATGCAACATACCAAAAACAGATTGGCTTTTATAAAGGGGATTTATTAGGTTACACATTTACAGTTCTAAGACCATAAAAATGTCCAAACTAAGGCATCAACAAGAGGATACCTTCACTGAAGAAAGGCCGATGGCGTCTGGAACACCTCTGTCAGCTGGGAAGGCATGTGGCTGGTGTCTGCTGGTCCTTTGCTCCTGGGTTCTGGTTTTGAAGTGGCTTTCTCCAAAATGTCTCTGGGCTTTTGTGTCTCTTAGCTTCTCTCTCTCAGCTCTTGTTCATCCATGCTTGTTCTTCCAGGGCATTTCTCTCTAAGTGTCTGGAGATCCTCTCAGCTTCTCCAGGGCAAACTCTGGGCTTCATCTCTTCACCTACCATCTCCAAACATCTTTCTGTCTGCATCTCCAAGTGTTTCCAAGCATCTGGGTCTGTGTCCGATCTTAGCTTCTCCCAGGGGCAAACTCTGGACTATATATCTTAGCTTCTATCCAAAATGTCTCTCTCAGCTTCTCTGAGCTCCTTGTTTCCATGAGTTCTCTTAAAGGACTCCAGTGAACAAATCACTGGATGAGTGGAAACAATCTAATCAAAAGTTCTTACCTACAGTTGGGTGGATCATATCTCCATGGACACATTCAATCAAAAGTGTCCACCCTAATCAAAAGACTAATATGTGTGCCCCCACACATAAAGAACGTGGCTTTCGTGGGAGACATATAGATTCAAACAGCATACCTTGCAAGTGTTAGCACAGAGAACTGTGACACTACGTGTTCAAAGAGAAGAGGGAAGACAAAATGAAATAGTATGAGAATACTGAGACAGAGTACAATGAATTCAAACAGAAGACAAGCATATCTTGGTGCATCAAAAAGGATGAATAATTCTAAGCATGCTTCAAGAGATACAAAGGGAGACTTGCCATTAGCACATGTCATCTGTTACTTTTATCCTCAGGCTTAAAAAAAGCAATTAAGAAGTACGTGGCTGGGAATCAGGAGGCCCTGGTACTGATTCCAATTCTTCCCCTATTTTGGGCCCTGTGGTAAGCTGAGTTATGTACCCCAACATACACGTATTCTTAATCCTAATCTACGTCCTCCTGGGTGTGAACCCATTATAAATAGGACCCCATGAAGATGCTATTTTTAATTAGGGCTTGGCCAACTGAAAGGGGTGGACCTTAACCCAGATTACTGGAGGTCTCATAAAGAGAAGGCCACAGGAAGAAGCAGGAAGTCAGAAGCAGGAAGAGAAAGGAAAGATATCACCATGTGATGGGAAGCAGAGACAAAGCCAAGGAACCCGAGGATTGCTGGCAGCAGCACTAGAAAACTGCACTTTCTGGGGAAAATGCAACCCTTGATGATATCTTGATTTTGGACATCTTATAGCCTCAAAACCATGAGCCAATAAATTTGTGTTGTTAAACCCAATTTGTGCTGTTTGGATCACAGCTGAGACACGCTGAGACAGCCTCGATCTCTTAATTTGTATGGAGAAGGGTAAGAGCAAAGGATTTCTGAGGGCCCGTCTATCACCAACAGGCTGAATCACCCCAGAAATCAGCTTAGTATTGATCCTCCTCATCCAGGACTTGTAAGCCTGATTTTGGAAACAAAAGATTATGAATCAGAGGCTATGATACGCTACCTTTTTGAGGGTTTGGGCCTTAAAGCGAGCTTTCTAAATCTCACCCAGTGGGCCAAGTCCCAGACTCCTGCTTGGCCCCGTCTGGCTCAGGTGGACAAAGGTGGCTTTGGTAGAGACCAGCAATAAAGACTGGGTAAGGCTGGATTTGGGTTTCCCAGGCCCAGGGGAAGGCTTCACAGTGGAGCTGAAATTCGAGCTGGGTCTTAAGACTGAGTAGGAGAGGCACTGGTAGACAGGCTTTCTCGGCACAAACAAAGGTCCCCACGGTTCATGGTGTGTGTGCACATCAGACTATGTAGTAGACTCCCAAGGTAACAAATACTCCCAAAAGCTTATAGTGGTTTAAACCCCATAGTTGTTTCTTTCATGCTTGTACACAGGAGTGGGAGAGCTGTCCTCCACCCACTATTTAAATTTTTAAGCTGACTGAGGCTCAGCCATTTTTAACATTTGCCTTCAAAAGTTGCCCAGAGGGTCATCTCTATGCCAATCAGCCAGAGAGGGCAAAGGACGTGGAAAGAGCCCCTCATCCCACACCCTAAACCCCATTAAATGGAACTTCATCACAAGACTATGTCTAACTGCAAGAGAGAGCTGGAACATAGAGTCTAGGAAATATGTGAGAACATGGATTCTACCTCTGCCCCTTCTGGACAAATCAGAGAAGAAAGGAGCCAGAGGCCCAGGTAAGGTGAGTGACTGAGGAAGAGAATTTCTGACACCTTGGAGCAGCTCTCAAGGGACAGTCAGGCACACAGCTTGAGTCAAGCCAATTTTTATTTATTTATTTTTTTGTAAGCCGGTTTCAATCTGATAAGATAAAGAGGTCTGGAGCCCCACAGTGAAGGAGGCCTCCGTGTTTCTCCCTGTTGTTTGTGCCTTTTCACATGCAAGCCAGCTGCCCCCCAGGGCTAACCTCGGAAACCCCCTGGCTTTCCCTGGCTCTGTCCTCTGAGTCCCTCCTCCTGCCCGGTTTTTAGCCCCTTTCCCTGGGCAGGCCTGTAAGGGGCCAGGCCTGTCGCCTGGCCTGACGCCTCGGCTCAGAGCCCAGCCTGTGGGCCAAACTTGGGGCTGGAGCTAGTGGTGGGAGCTGATGCAGGAGCCTGGCCCTGCCTTGGAGCCACAGCCCAGCCCTGTGGCTTTGATGAGATTTCATCATCAGGCCTGGGTTCCTTGGCCGGGTGCCTCGGAGAGCTGCACAGCGTTGCCCCAGGCTATCTGCATTCACCACGGAGAGGCACCTCCCCTCTGATTAGAGGGGACCCAGATGCAGGAGGTGAGGCTAAGGGGTCCCCAGGCTTTCCCAAAGGAGAACCCATCCCATGCCAAAGCCATCTGGCCCTCAAGCAACCTTCAAGGAGCAAAGACAAGATAAAGGGCAGAGAGAATTAACACTGAACAACTTGTTGATGATTTTATTGCAGGTTAAATAAAATGTCTCAAATAAAACTACAGGAGACCTTCTTTAACCTTACCGGGCTGTAAATATGTATTAACTCAATTACTATCAGCAATTAAGGCTTAGTTTGGGAACAGTGGCCTGAGACAAAAAAAGACATTATCATCCTGGGAAATGAATCCAGAATAAAAGGAATTTATTCCACCTTAGCTAATGAGCAGCTGTATAGGGATGGAAATGAAGGTCTTTGCCTCAGAATTGCTTTTGACCATCCATACACGGAGGGGAAAAAAGGTTTGCCTTTACGTAAAGCTCTCAGAAGCACATTAGGGGCAATTGTTACAATGCAAATGAGGAAGACCCGTTGTGTTTGGGTGGTTTCGGGTTTAGTAAAAGGAGTAACATTTCAATTAGTGGGGAAGGAATGAGAACCTGCCTCAAAGGGCTTAATTGGCAACTTGGCTTTCCCATGGGGCTTTGAAGTAGCATCAGAGATGGAAGGTTTGCAGAGATGGGTGGAGAATAGAGCAACTAACTATAGGGCCCTCAGCTGTCAGTGTAAGAGGGCAGATGGGGATGCTCAGAAGGTAAAACCCACAGTGCTATGCAAATCACAGCCCTGCGCAAGTGCCTGCTCCAACCTCAGGGGCTTCCAAATCTCTTTCCTTCACCACTTCACGCAAATGCCCCTCTTAGAGCGTCAGAACCCTTCCTTTTCTAAAGCAATCCATCTCCATGAAACCACTCACGTTAAAGACTGCAACCCTCACCTCACCAGTGTGGAATTTCTTTTTCCATCTCAAGAGTCCCTTTTGCTGGGTCTCTGAGTCTAGCCTAGCAAACTAGGGAATTCAAACTCCTAATTGCCGGTGAATTATGAGGGGGAGAGGGGAGGGAGGGAGTGCTGCAATATTGCATTAAAATGTGTTTTCTTTCTGTGTGTGTGTGCAAGGTCTAAAGGATCTGAAGACTGAAGATTCAAGGATGACCTTACTTTGAGGCATGGGATTTAAGAGGTGACTTTTCAGGTTCCTTACAGATTTTACAAGTTGCCAAAGGCATTCACATGGACATTATTTCAGAGTCTTTTCCCTCTTCACTGTTGCATCTTTGTTGAGGTCTTTGTCAGTGTAGCTCATGCTCGACAGTCACTCAAATCTTCACACATCTTGACTGATTGGAGGGTTGCTTTCTTTTTTCTCAATGCAGGCATCCCCTCTGTATGAGTATGTATGTTTATGTGGCAAACTTTTTTCTTTTTTAACATGAAGGAGCTCTCCAAAGGAAATGCCACAGATAATATGCCAACATAATTGTTTGAAATGCAGTTTGGAAGAAAATTCAACTAACCCTGTGTTTTAGTTGAAAGGCAGCAATCTGACCCGGGGTTTGGAGGGCTATCCAAAACAAGCCTCCTAAGTAGTGTGCCGGTCATTCCGAGCTCAAAAAATAACAGAATGAAGAACTTCCAAGTGACTCCATGACTTCCTCTGTCAGTTCTCTTGGTTTTGACTTTGGAGAGGACAGACTCGTTTCCCTGCCCATGTGACCATCTGTGAATGCAGATCGGATTTTGTTGGCGGTCTCAACATTGAAGCTGGAACTGGAGGGTGTCATAACCCTCATTTAAGCAATCGGTCCCAAAGACGCAGGACCCAGAGCCAGGAGTTCTCCCTCTGTCCTCTCCTCTCCCCTGGGTGGCTTCTGGAATGCTGGCTCATATCTCTGGAGCCTGTGGTTTGGGGATCGCCATTAGCCAATGACAACAGGGCTGGGGAGAGTTTACTTTGGGTCTAAAATGGGAACTAAGACCCACCCTCTGAGTAATGCTCAACCCTCAGCAGGTCTCGACCGGTGGCCTGCTACTTTACAAGTGACCCCTTCTCCCACCACCCTGTCCTGGTTGCCTGTGTAGAGCAGCCACGCTCCTCCTAAACCTCCCCCTTACTGCTTCCTTGGAGTTGTGACTGATGGAAAACATGGCCTCTGTATGCATCCTGCATGTTCCTACATCCTGGGAAAACTGAGCCACCAGCAGCCGCTGTGGCCTGTCCAATCCCCATGCCACTGTGAGGACTGAAACCCAAGGACTTAGCTCAACAACTTCTACTCCTGGTGACTGCTGTGAGTGGACAGGAGTAAGCATGTCACTCAAGTCCGTCCCTAGAATGTATTATTGAACGGATGACTTGGCATAGCACAGAATCAGTTTTAAGTGCTGCAAAGGAATTTAATGATACTCTAATATCTGCATGGGAAACTGAGGCCCACACAGGTGAAGAGGCCTACTCAGATATCTGCAGGGAGTGAAGGACAGAGCTGAGAGCCCCCACCCATTTTGGGTGGCTGAGATCAGTGCCCTCCCTTCTAGTTACCCTGAGTTTCAGCTTCTATTGCCAGTGGGATTTGTTTTGGGTGGCATGGAAATTAGTTTGTAAAACCCTGAAAAGGAAGAGAGAGAGAAAGAAGTAAGCTGAGAAGCAAAAGGAAATCAGCAAGCATTTGCCACTGATCTCCCTGGAACGATGATCAAGACTTTGTTATATACGCTTGCCTTATTCAAGAGGCACTTGGCATAGTTTCTCCTTGTATCTCTAAACCACTTTACTATAATCAAAGCTGCTTTGGTAGTGCTTTGGATACTGCTCAGGTGAAAATTCTCATACTAGACCATTACTTTCAAAATGCACTTTTCACTGTCCAAAATATTTCCATCTCCAATATCACACAACCTGTAAGGGCAAAAAATAGGAGCTATTATCCCCATTTTTAAATAGAGGAAATGGGTCTTTGGGAGACAATTAACCTGCCCAAAGCCACTCTCCTCAAAAGTGGCTCAGAAAGACCTAGAACCCAAGTCTTACCACACTTTGCAACATGGTATCCTCCAGCAGGAAAGAACCTGTCTTAGAAAATACCTCATTACTACTCCTCCCCTTTAGGGGACCATGAAATCATTGCTCCTTTGAAATGTAACAGTTTGGATGGATGTCCAGGTGCACTTATCACACCTCCTCTCTCTCTTCCAGGGTCCTCTGCCACAAACCCCCCAAATCCTCTACAGCCAACGAGACCACTGTCCTCCCCTCTCTTACGATTTCCTCTCATCCGCAATCCAGAACAGCCTCAGTGGCCCTCCCAGAGCCCGGCCCACTGCAGGCCCTGAGCACTAGGCTGGGATGGATGGCAGAACTTTCCCACTTCCTATTTTAAAGAAATAGAACATGAGAAAATTCCTCAGTCAATCTGGGATTACAGAGAGGAGATAATAGTTCTCTATCATTTTTGCTGCTTGGGAGTTTCTTCTGGAACATGTTGGGGAAAAGTGAATTGTTAAAGGTGGAAAAGATGAGCTAATCCAGGGTGCTCACTTCCCAGACTGGAGTCTCGCCAGTAAAGCAGATAACAGAAAATATTTCAAAGTAGGGACAAGCAGCAAATAAACCCTCCAAATGAATAAGGAAGAACTGCTTCCTCACAAATTTCTCCAAAAACAAAAATGCAAAATATGGGAGCTATATGCAACCTGTTGAGACTTCCTGATATTGGAAAAGGGTTTTATTTTTTTAAGAGAGAGATGAGTTCCCCTTGAACAAATCTATGTGTCTATCAAGAACAACTAGACTTTTCTGTAGAATAATATGTGAAAAATTTTCAAGTGCAGCTTTGGGAGACGTGTGCATTTGTGTGTATGTGTGTAGGCGTGTGGGTGTGTAACCATGCTATGAGCAGACTCTTGCGTCTTAGTTCAAATCCTCATCTGGAAAACAGCAGTGGCCTCAAAGCTGGCCTCCCTGCCCCTGAACTTGAGTCCAACCTCCACACTGCTATCTAAAATGCAGATCTGACCACTTCCTCCTTTAGTTGAAAATTGCCCAGGGCTCCCCACCGCCCACAAGACAAAGCCCACCCCATAGGCCTAACTAGGCATAAGGTCCCTGCCTCCCTCTCCAATCTCAAGGCTCATCATTTCCTGTCTCCTGGTTTATGTTTCAGCAGCACGCGGCTGTTTATAGTTTCCTGCCCACACTGCGTCCTTTCTCACCTCCTTGACTCTGCTCACTCCAGAACCTCTGCCAGGAATCAACCCACTCCTCACTCCCATCCTGTCGTTTCTCCTCCAGGTTGCCTTCCCTAACCTATTCCACCTCCTACCCACCTTTTTGTTCCCCCTCAATGCCTGGGGCAAAGCTGTATCTACACTTGGCATTACCTGTTTTTGCCTCTGTGTCTGCTACTATGTCTATATCTAACTTTTAACTGAAAACGTTAAAAAAAAAAAAAAAAAAAAAGCAGCCCACGTCTTAAATATGCAACTTGTTGAATTTTTACAAATGTTAACCAGCATTCAGAACAAGAAGATGCCACTATACTTTTGAGGATCTAGGCTGAGTTTTGTCCATCTTTATAAGCATGGTGGCTGGTGTGCAGTAGGTGCCCAATAAACAATTGTTGAATACATCAATGAGTGGTTATTTCTTGGGCTCTTTTCCTCTGTTTGACCTCCTTACCTTTCTGCCAGTTCCCACTTTATTTGGGTTGCCAAATAGGGTAACTCAGGATTCTTGCCCAGGCTTTGAAAGCCTGAATTCTGAGTGAAGAGGGTTGCGAAGAAATGTTAGTAGTTGGAGTAGAGAGATGGGGAGAAGCTTGGCCGCCGAGCACCAAACCTGATTATGCAGCTTAGTAAGATGCAGGGCCTGGCTAAAAGAGAAAATAAAAATCTTTTCATAAACTTGAAGCTGCCAAAGCAATTTGCAATAAGTACATCAGTTAAGAACAAATTAACAGGGAATGGGGGGTAGGGGGTTGTGTGTTTAATGCTTAGATTGTGCAGCATTTTTATTTGGGGTGATGAAAAGTTTTGATAACAGATGGTGGTGATGGTAGCACAATATTGTGAACATAATTAACAGCACTGAGGTGTATACCTGAATGCAGTTAAAAGGGCAAATTTTAGGTTGTATATATGTTACTAGAATAACTATAACTGTTACTAGAATAACTGTACAACACAGTGAACCCTAATGTAAACCATGGACTATAATTAATAGTACAGTTATAATAATATTCTTTCATCAATTATAACAAAGTTTCCACACTAATATGAGCTATTAATAATAGGGGTGGTCTATGGGAACCTACAACTTCTCTAATAAAGAAGCAGTGCAAAAAAAAAAAAAAAGGAATAAATTAAGAAGTCAATAGAGAATAGCATATTTGAGCTCTTTTGCATTATATCTAAGAAAAAGGAAAAAAATGGCATTATTTTCTTCTGCCCTCAGTTTCTGGTGTCAGGCGTCAATATCTGACACCACACCTGAGGAGCCAAGGGTCTCTACTCCCTCCACCCATGTAAGCAATCGTAAGGTGTGTAGCCAGAGTGGGTGCTCCCTAAATATTAATCTCCCCATTCACCCACTTCTCTCTGAAGCCCACAGCAGGAAACAATACACCTACCATTCACTTAGCACTTACTGTGTGCCAGGCACAGGGCTGAGTAACAACTTACATACATTGCTGCATTTATTCCTCATAGCAGCTCTCTCAGGAAAGGTGATATTAGCCCCATTTTACAGATGAGAAAACTGAGCAACTAAAGCTGGGATAACCTCGATGCTTTGCTCTTCCTCTCCTATGTCCCCACTACTAATGAGAAGAGAATAAAGTTGCTAGGTATCTATAGAAGTGATTTTCAACTGGGGACATCTGGCAATGTCTGGAGAAATTTGGGGTTGTCGCAACTGGGGGGAGTATGCCATTGACATGTACTCAGGGATGCTATGACCACCCACCTGTCAGCACCACAGGACAACGAATTGTTCCATACAGAATGTCAGTAGTGCTCAGGTTGAAAATGTCTGCTCTAGAGAGCTCCCCAAAATGAATCTATGAACCTGGAAACTCCAGACCACCTGGATGGGCCTCCAGTTAGGCCTGGGGAGCAGGGTGAGGGTGGGCCCAGCTGGACGGCCTGCCCACCCCAGACCCCCAGCCTCACTGCTGGAACCCAGGGCTGACACTGAAATTCTTGCAGTGCATTTTCTCATGCAGAGTTAGAGATCCACATCTATATTCACCCAAGGCCTTATTCTGAAAGAAATACTTCAGGGGGTTCATAGAGCGCAAGGATTTAAACATTGAAATCATCCACTCCTTCCCACGGGCAGCAAAAGGCAGGAAAGAAGAGCATGTCTATGCAAGGAATCAGTTTCCAAGCTGGGGTTTCTTCAGCAAAAAAGCTGGTCATAGGGGAAAGCATTCCTTTACCAGTCTTGAACGAGTGCTCCTTGCAGAGGGGCATGTCATTTCGAGACTTACCGAACACCCTTAGGTGGCCCCAAGGAAGGGACATTCTGAGATTGTTTAGACCAAGGACCAAGCCAGGGAGCCCGGCTAATGCTCACCAGCATCGGGGCCCATTCCTGGCTTGAGGACAGACACAAAACCACCCCGTTCCCAAGCCCAGACCTCTAATGAGCCTCTCAGGCCCCCACCTTTCAGGCATCCCCTGTTTACATTCTATTCACAAGCTCCACATAAATCCTAGGCTCCTGATCTGCACTTAATCCTGTTTCTGTATATCCTTCAGATCAATACATGTTGATAATAGTCACCACTGTGAGTAAGAACTGTGTTTGCCCCTTAGGTCTGGTGCCAACTGGAGAAAATATGGCAAGGGAAAGCCAAACATTTACAAACATTCCAGAAGTTTGGTTCAAGCTGCCCCAGTGTAAATAGGAGAAAGCCCAAGAGACACTAATTTTCTGGTTCTTGCTTATTTTGTCCCAAATAAAGATTGGCTTTAAAAAAAAAAAAAAAAATCAAGTCACCAGTCCGTGCTTCTCCTTTGCTTCTTGGGGACATAAGAAGATCTTTTTCATATGGTTTGCTTCAACACTATTGTATTTCTTCTGTGCTTTGAAACTGAGCCCCTCTCTTTGATGGATATTAGTAAAACGTGCTTTCATGCCTCCCTAATGAACTTTTGCTTGGAAAATACCCCAAACAAGGAAGATGCTAGAAGTGTAATGATATTTTGTTTAAAGCAAAGAACGACCCTCTCTTCTGGTTTCCCCATCTTTGGTTCACCCCAGAGGAATAATCAGCCAAAAATCACAGATGGGATCATTTACAGTTTGACTTTCAAGCTCCCCAGCCCTTTCATATTGTGTTTTGTAGGTCAAAGACTTCAGTCCAGCCAGGGTGGGCCTCCTGACAGCCCCATCTTGTTGGCTCTCAGATACTCTGATTGGGATTAAGCTGGTGTTGATCTGTCAGAAGGTGATTGATGGAGAGGCTTCTTTGTGATGCTAGTGGTAAACTTGAGAGGAGGAAAGGGTTCAGACTTGGAGGCAATATTCTTTAGGAGACCCTTCAGCCCTTGTGCCTGCAGGAGCCCAGGATGCAGCCCCGCAGTAATTACCAGCTAAACAAAAGGAAAATCTACCCAAAATGGAAGACAGCCTGGCGCCACAGTAAAAACCTCCTTTAGTGGTGGTGGTATTTTTTTTTTAAACAATTGAAAATACCCTGTGGGGAACAGTTTTCTAAAATCCGATCAACATTAAATTTCAAAATAAAAGAAAGCATAGAGGAAAAAAGTGAGTATAAAACTCAAAGCCCCGAGATGTGCCGATGTTAATTTTCTTGTTTTCCATCAATAGATATTTCCTTAGGGAGTGATTGGAAAATTGCTATCATAATTAATATTTAGGGGAACAAAATTATATGAGGCTGGACAATTTACCAAAGACTGAATACAGTGGGCAAGAGCACCAAATTCTCCAAATTGCCCTGTCAAAAAGAAGTGGATCAGACCTCAGGAAACTCCATCTTCTCCTTGCTTCGTCACTTGCTAATTGTGAAGGCTAGAACAAACTGGGGACATTCATCCAGGTGCTGTTGTTCACAGGATTGCTCTAAGGACTGAACAAGTCTGGAGGGTGACAGCACCATGGGATCCATAATATAAGACGATGACCATCATCCACCAGGCAGTGGACTTTAGAAGCAAGGATATAAATATATCTCCCATGGCCCATATCACCCACAGGTCATCATTTATAATTCCCAGCTTGGGAGTTCTAGATTTGTTTGTTCAGCCTGGAATGCCCACCTTCTATTTCTCTCTTCTGAATTCCTAAAATCCACTCCTCTCTTGAGGCTCAATTCAAGTGTCATCCCCTCTACAAGCCTCCCCGATTCTCCTGCCCCCAATAAAAACAGCTAACAATTTTTTAAAACCAGAAAAACAAAACCTTGCTCCCTCAGAGCTCCAGCAGCACTTCTCTTACAACTTTCAGCAGCCTGTCTTCATTCAGTTATTTTGGTACATATCTGACCTCTCCAACTCCTCCAGTAGCCGCTCAGATGCAGAGGCTGTGTGGACTGTATTTCAGTGCAGAGCCACGCAGGGTTCCTTGTGCCAGTGGACACTCACTACTTGCAGAAGAAATGAAAACTACGGTAGTCACATTCTTGATCAAAATTGTATTTAAAAGCAACTGCAGGTGGTCCTCACTTTGCACAGAACCATGTTCACTGAAACTCACTCATATCGGAACCATGCCCTCACTTTGCAGTTACCATGATTCCAAGATGCGTGCGTTTTAGTGAACATGGCGCTGTGCAACTAAGGAATTCCTGTATACCTAAACAATAGATATGTAATATAAATGTAAAAAATATATAAAAATATCAGCAAGTATTGTGCCTTCAGGATAGCTAGCCACATACATTAAACGTAGAGCTCATATACTGACTTGTAAATCAGAACCCAGACAGAAAACAGCAATGTGTGTCCAGTTTTAGGGTGAGAGGGGCTTTAGCAAATGAGTGATGGTGTTGTGCCCATTTCAGAACCAGTGCAGAGGTTTACAGAAGGCTGTTTATGGAAGCCATTTCTGAGTACAAGAGGCAAGCTGAAATATGTAGCTTAAATGCTGAAATGTGATCATTGCCAGAATATTTTAGCAGCTTCTAAGGACAATTCAACAGAACAATTATAATGTTTGTGGTCCCAGAAATGCCTACAATCAAATAAACATCAGCCTCCCTGATGTCCTACTGCCTCCCGCAGCGAATACTTTGACTGGCATAGAGACACCCACAAAACAATACAATTTAAGCCCCTAAAGAACCATGAGACTGCAGAGCAAATCAATTTCAAAAGCTAAACGTGCTGAGTTTATGTACTGTACAAAAGAAAGGGACACAGAAATGGTGGAAGTTAGAAATGATGGAAGATGGTGATGAGCACAAGTTTAAGCAGCTTTAAAGGGAGCTGGGCTGCCTAACAACGCTGGGCGTGAGCCAGAGGTCGGAGCACCAGACCCAGGGTGAGGACGTCGAGACTGTGCTTCCGGTTCAGCTGCTGAGCTCCAGGAGACTTCAGGAATGCAGATTCTCTGGGCCTTCGTTCCCAGCACTTTCGCGAAGGGCTGAAGTGGCGGCTGGAGCTGGGTTGCATTCAGAACCCCTAAAGGGAAGGCAGAATGGAACACGTGGGCTTTGGAACCTGCAAAGAAGCTCGATTTTCCAGCCGGGATCCTTGGGCAGGTCAAGTGAAAACAGCCATGATGGGGCAGGGTAGTCAGGAGCTTCCAGTGATATCCCAGAGCCTCCCCTCCTACATTGGCAGCCTTGAACAAACAGCATCCCCTCTCCTCATTTCCATTTCTTCACCTGTAAAATGGGAATAATGACCCCATGCCATTTCCAGATTGATGTGCAGATAAATGAGGATGTGAATTAAAACATTGCGTAAAACTCTGAACCAATATAAGAGATTTTTAGCACCACTGTCAATGGCTATTTGACAACAATCTAATGCCCTAGCTTCTGAGTAGAGATGAGCAGGTCAACCACCAAGAATGAAACATAAGACAGTTATGTTCTACCTCCCTGCTCAGTACACACTTGCTATAATATCATCTTGAACACTTCTCCACACTCCAGGATGACGCTCTCCCTTTAATAAGTTTTATACTTTTAGGTTTTATTTCTAAAGAGCTTTGCCACTGATTTAGCAGCTTTTCCTGAACCCTCTCTGGGAGCCACCTAGGGGGTGGTGCTTCTGGAACCACTATAAACAAGAGGACTGTCTGGTCCCAAGGAGGAGGGTGGCAATGAGCCATGACAGATTGAGAACAGCATGACATGCTTTCCAAGGGCCTGCACTGACTTTGTCACTTCCCCTCTCCTCTGGCCTGACAGAACGTGGGTCCACAGAGTTTTCTTTCAGCTCGTTCACCAGCACACACCGAATCTGCCTTGCCTGGTGTCTGAACCAAGAAGGAAACACCCTAAGGGCACGGAATGAGTATTGGACTGGGAGTCAAGAATGCTGTAATCTCTCCTCATTTTGCCACTTACCAGCTCTCCCAGCATTCCTTCATCTATAAAATGGGCACACTGCCCCCCTTGCAAGGGTGGCTTGTGGGCCACAATTCAGACAAGAACAAAAAAGTGCATTGAAAATTGTTAAGTGCCACACAAATGGAAAGTGGCAACTCGTTGTCACCCTCCTCCTCCACCAGTCGCCAGTGCCCAGGGAGGGTGGGGATGAAATTCCAAGAGGACCAAGAAAACAGGATCAAAGGGTCCAGCTGGTCAAAGAAGAGTCAGCTGTAGGGACTGAGCCTCGGGTACTGGCTGCCCAGGGGGAGAGAGCAGTTGAGATGAGCTCTCCTGGTGGGTAATAAAATGAGTTTACGTAGGGAGGAAGCAGGATGTATAAAGCCCAGGAGCCTGATCTGTTTCTGAGATCAAACAGAGCAGCATTGTACCGGGGTGTGGAGCTGATGTCAGCGTCTAGGATGCTGGTCAGAATCGCCCTGGTTACGCAGCTGGACCGGAATAAGGCAAGTCTGTATCTGAACTCATTAATTTTTACAACCAACTGAACTGTTCTGTCTTTTTTTTTTGGGGGGGGGGGGCGGGGGCGGGGTTGGAATTAGGGGAGGTGGTGTGGGGGGTGGGGGACAGCAAGAGAAAGAAGGGGAAGGGGGGAGCTAGTATGTATGGAACAGGGAGCTTCCCACCAGCAGACACTATCTCATTATTCCCCAGCAAAATCCAGCTTCAAACCTCCAGCCTCCTGGACAGCTAGGTAGAGCTGCTGCAGTGGGTTCTGCCAGCGGAGGGTGAGAAACAGCCAATGAAATGTAAGGATAATTAGAGTGGCATAAGCTGCTCGCTCAAAGGAGTTCAGGTTATGTCAATGTTTCCATTATATGCCTCACTTTTCAGCGGTTTATAACAGAGCTATAAAAACTCATGCCAGCTGAGAATTTGGCAGGCCAGGTTGCAGCAACGG
The DNA here is from genome assembly GCF_015220235.1 of Choloepus didactylus. Taxonomy (NCBI): domain Eukaryota; kingdom Metazoa; phylum Chordata; class Mammalia; order Pilosa; family Megalonychidae; genus Choloepus; species Choloepus didactylus. The sequence continues at coordinate 97,706,002 of NC_051307.1, read as the reverse complement.
AGGGACTGTTTTTTAATTCAATTCAGCTGCTCTTAACTTGAGCAGGGCAGCACGTGGTACATTTGGATAACTCAAAGGGGCTGGTTTAGAGTTCTGAGCACTGTTTTGCTGGCTGATTACCCTTCCTCCTCCTTCTGCCATTTCTTTGTCCTGTAAGAAAAGAAATAGCTTTATATAAATGGACCCCAAACACTTCCTGAGTCAAGAATCTAGGGGCACCCTCCAAGCACCAGTAATTAGGCTATTCCCCATTCCTGAGAACTATATAGGTCAATCCCCTTCCAGCAAATATGCAATTTCACCCACACCTCAGCACAAAAAGATTGCCAAGCCTCTGCAGATGAGCCGTTAGGCAAGAGCTGTTCCAGACACATCCAAATATTTTGGGCAGCCTTTTTGTGTTGTTGTAACAGGATTTGACCTGGTTAATAAGTATTATCCCCATTTCAGCAGGTGGATTTGTTGGCCTCTCAGATACAGAGTAAAGAGAGCCCTTTCTCCATAATTTAGCCCATAGGCTATGATTCAGTCAAAGTAACCCAAATCCTGCCGGGTTCTTTACAGTGCAGTGCATAGGCAACCTCCACCATGAAGTCCTCCCTGATCCTTCCTGATTCCCCTGCCAGAAGTTCTCATTCTCACCTTTGGTCTCCTTTCTGCTCCTTCCCTATAAGACTCGTTATTATATTTCAGTTATCTGAGCACGTCTTACCTTTTTACTGCTTGATGAGCCTATTATGGAAGTATTCTGAACTTACTATTCTCTACCTCTCCCAAAGTGCTGAACTTAGGTGGATGCTGCTCAGTAAATGTGGGTGGAATAATTAAATAATTAATGAATGACAATCAAAGGCCAGATGGCTGACTGCAGGGGGATAATAAAGCATGAGATAGACAGGGACTTATCAATCCCTTCTTCCTGAATAGAAGAAAAGATAGCACATCAAATTGATTCCTCAACTTTACTGATGGTAGTTTGATCCTACAGTAATAAAATGATAAGATGTGGGGTCAAGATTCCTAACCAAAAAAATAATAATAAGATGCAAGCAAGAGCATATATGTATACACACTATTTTAACAGATACCTATGAGATAAGTATATTTTAAATATCCTGCAAATTTGCCAGTGTGCACTGGTTTTGTTCTCCATTGTAACCCAGTCCCCAACACCTAACGCTATGAAACTGCTTTATAAACTATGGATAAGTAACTGTGTAAATAGAAACTCCTGCACTAATATCACCATAACACACAGAGACCTTCCATAAGAATTTGCTGAATGAACAGATGAATGACCTGCTTAAGGTAACTTAACTGAGATAAGTAACAGTACTTCTTCAGGTACTAAAGAAAATATTGTTGCTAATGGTAACTGATTTAGATTCTATCATAAATACCCACAGCTAAGAGCAGGTAATGAATGGAATTTCAGTCTCCCCTCAGGCTTCAGAGGATGGTGGACCCAATGTCCTCACCAGATTTTGGGGGGATAGGCATATGTGTTGGTGTGATTGGGGAAATGATCTCTCCAATAAATTTGCACTACAGTTGACAGTTGGAGGTAGCAGAGCTGGGACACCCCAAGTATGATGAATGGGTGGGTGGACTGAGAAGATATATCAGAGTCAGAGGCTGGGATTGTTTCAAAGGGGTCTGGGTCCATCTGCATTCCAGAAGATTTCTAGTATTGTTCCATAATTTCTGTTTGATTAGAACAGGGAGGCCTTTGAAAAAGCCATGTCAATAGGTCAGAATGCAAAACTTTTAACTGCGCCTTTTTGTTTTGGACAAAATTTGAACAATTTACAAGGTTGTCCTTTACAAAAAAAGATATCTCAAAGTCCTAAGGTTAAATATATATTATGCTATGTTATATTATATTATACTGTATTATATATAAGTAGGAAGAAATAATTAGAGAGGCTGACTATGGGTCAGTGAAAAATGCCAAGGATTTAAAATCATGAAACCTCAGTTGGTAGATAAGTTCTGCTGCTAACTATTGTCTCACCTTCATTTTCCTGAGCCTCAGTGTCTGCATCTATGAAATAGGGTCAATATTACCTTTATGCTACTGATATCACAGAGCAATAATAAGTTGTATCAGTTAGGAGTGTGCTTGGCTATAAGAAGCCAAAAAAAAAAAAAAAAGTGGATTATGGTGGCTATGCCGGTTTGGATGTATTATGTCCCCCCAAAAGCCATGTTCTTTGATGCAATCTTGTGGGGGCTGACGTATTGGTGTTGATTAGGTTGGAATCTTTGGATTAGGCTGTTTCCATGGAGATGTGACCCACCAAACTGTGGGTGATACCTTTGATTAGATTTTTTCTATGGAGATGTGGCCCCGCCCATTCAGCATGGGTCTTGATTCGTTCACTGGAGCCCTATAAAAGCTCACAAACAGAAGGAGCTGAGAACAGCTGAGAGTGACGTTTTGGAGAGCAGCCAAGAGAGGTATTTTGGAAACAGCCACTGAAAGTAGACTTTTGCAGTCCAGAGTTTGCCTAAGAGAAACTAAGAGAATACCCCAGATGCCTGGAGAGAAACGTCCTGGGAGAAAGCTATTGTGGAACCAGAAATCAGGAGCAGACACCAGCCACGTGCCTTCCCAGTTAACAGAGGTATTCCAGACGCCATCAACCATCCTTCAGTGAAGGTACCCTATTGATGCCTTACCTTGGACACTTCATGGACTTCAGACCATAACTTTGTAACCAAATAAACCCCCTTTATAAAAGCCAAACCATTTTTGGTATTTTGTATAACACCAGCATTAGCAAACTGGAACAGTGGCTTAAACGGGAGTGCGTTTTTCTCACACGGTAAGTCTGGAGGTAGGCACCCCAGGGCATGCAGCTGGGTTGTTTCTGCATTTCCACCCTAACATCCTTACCATGTTGGTTCTCTTCCTCATGCTTGTCATCTCTTGGTCACAAGATGGTCACTGCAGCTTCAGCATCAGGTATGCATTTAGAAAGAGGGAAAGGGCAAAAGTCCTTCTTTGTCAGCCAATTCACCTCTCTAGCAGTTACTGGGTCATGTGCACCCACCCCCCAACCCCCACCCCCCCTTGGTTAATCAGTGACCCATGGAACTGAGATTCCCATGACTGATTTAGGCCCTCATCATCCATCTTCTGGCACCAGTAGAGACCTACTCCTGAAACCAAGGAATCTTTCTGTTAGCGGGGAAGTATGGATGGCTCTTGGGAAAGCATGGATGGCTCTTGGGAAAGTGATCAACAGCCTCTGCCCCAGGGCAAAACAAGATACAACAGAGGGTCTCAAAGTGCAGTCCCCTTATCAGAAGCCTCCCATGGGAACTTGTAAGAAATGTAAATTCTCAGGCCCCAACCCAGACCTACTGAATCAGGAACTCTGTTGCACCTAAAAAAGGGAACAGTCCTGATAAACCTAGAATGACTCAATCTATTAAATAAATTAGTAAATTTATTGTTCCTTTACTGGGCGTTCAGCACCCTCTGCAATTTTTCTCTGACCTATGTTCCATGCTTACTTTCCTTATAGCCCTTCACCCTCTCCCACACACTTCTGGGGCCCAAACTATACCTTATTCGTCCCGATATTTGGACATGCCACACAACCTCCTTCTTCAAAACCTCGACCTGAACAATTCCTACTCCCAGTATGGCCTCCTTTCCCTTTTTCACCCATTGAAGCTTTATTTTATAAATAATTAGACAACTAAAATTGTCCAGGGTCTGGTAGAGTGCATGAAACCAATCTGGCACTCATTATTTTCTGTGTAATAAATGCATGAGGGAATGTCTAATTTGAACTCTACCTCTATCAAGAAGCAATTCCCAAGTTTTCCTTTTCAACCCAGCAGGATTTTGCTTGCATTTCTAATTTCTCGATCTGTCCTATATTGATGCAATACTTAGGCCTCTGTCTGCCAGGAAATATGTGAACTCCCAAAGACAAAGCCAGGACTCCCTTATCTGTTTATCCTACAAAGCACCCAGCAGAGGAGCTTATATTTTGTGTGTGCTCAAAAACTACATATGTAGACTTGATATATAACATGAAATGTACATCAGTACTTCAAAGCACTGGATTTTTCAATTAGCTGATGAATCCTACCATTTTTAATAAACAAAATTCTGTTTCATGCTGCTGCTGTTGATGTAGGAACAAATCTCTGGTTTGGATCATTCTAGTGGATTTTACCTTGCCCAGGGTTTAGCTAATCCAATTCTGAGAATACAGCGTCACTGCTGGATTTTGAAATGGAGCCATTTTGGGAAGCTGAGTGGAAAGTCTCTCAGTAGGAGTTATTTATGCACCTACAGGAAAGCCTATAATAAATGATACTGGCCAACTCACAGTGTGAGCCCCTCACACACCCTCTACCCTGACCATTCTCTCCCCACCTAAACTTGTTGGATGACTTCCAAGAATGTTTGGAAATTAAATATATTTTGCTGCCTCCAGAAAGTTATCAAGGTTCAACTTTAAAAGTGACACTGAGCCATGGATAACTGCATTTCTTTAAAAAAACCTTTTAAAAGAACATTTTTAAAATAATAAATTTGATATTGGGGGACTGTGTAGGGAGGGGTAGAAGGAGAGATTAGAAAGAAAATGTGAAAATGGTTACAATCTGGCACATTCTAGGCATAAAATTAATCCAGTCCTCCTTTCAGTAAGCACTAATACTGCATGTTCAAAGGTAATAATATATTGAATTACTTTGTCACTCCTGTTTGTCTCCTTAGTTATTCTTCAGAATTTTGTGGTCTTTCATTCCAATAACCAAGCAACAAGGATTTATTGAATATATTCCATACCATGGGCCCATCCTATAAGAGGCAAAAAGAGAGAGAAAACCAAAAGGACAACTACCATCTTTTACCTTTTTTTTTTTTTAACTTTTAAGAATTTAAAAATGCTTTCATTTACTTGACCTAATTTAATCCATGGTACTACTTGATTTTACAGATGAGTAAACTGAAGCTCATACAACCAAGGTCACATGGTTTATAAGTGACCAAGACAGGGCTCAATTTAAGTCTGCTTCTCAGTCCTGCACTCTTATACCTCTACCCCATTGCCTACAAAGAAAAAGGTGGTTTTTTTTTCAATAAATTTATAGTTTACAATATACACTGTCACAGTATGAAAAACATTAAAGGATATATTTTACAGACTTCTGGATAAAAAGACAATTTGAAAAGGGACAGATAGGGTATAATTCCACTTACATGAAATAGCTGAGATGAGCAAACTCATAGAGACAGAAAGCGGACCATGGGTTACCAGGGACAGGGAAGGAGAATGGGAAGTTAATACACAATGTATAGGATTTTTCCTTGGGGTGATGGGAATGTTCTGTTAATAGATGGTGGTGAAGATGGGTCAACATTGTGAAAATGATTAATCCTATTCATATTTGGCAGTTGTCAATATGGGGAAGTTCATGTTGCGTATATGTTACACGTAATACATGATCCAGACTGGGTCTAATAATGGAGGAGATAATGCCTTTGATGGAATGAATTGTGTACCCCGGTTTGGACGTGTTGTTGATCTTAGCCCACATTCTGGTGGGTGTGGATCCACTGAGAAAAGGGTCTCTTGAAGTTGGTACTTCAGTTAAGGTGTGGCCCCACTGAATCAGGTTGAGTTTTGATCTGGAAGACTGGAGTCCTTTACAAGCAGAATGAAATTCAGAAAGAGAGAAAGCCACGGGAGCAGAACCTGAAAGAGAAAGGAGAAGGCATCACCATTTGCATTGCCATGTGACAGAAAAGCCAAAGACCAAGGATGACTGGCAGCCAGTCCCAGAATGCCACAGTCTTTGGGGAGAAAGCCTCAACTTTTGGACTTCTCCTAGACTCAAAACCATGAGCCAGTAAATTCTCATTGTTTAAACCAACCCATTGTATGGTATCTGTTTTAGCAGCCCAGAAACTAAGACAATGCCCAAAAGGGCATTATTGGGACACAGAAAAAAATTGGAATATAGACTATAAGCTTTATATCAATGTTAAATTTCTTGAACTTGATAACTATACTTAAGGTGACATAAGTGATTATCATTGTTCTTAGGAAATATGCATGGAAGTAGTAAATGTTCATGGAACATGATATTTACACATGGAACATGATATTTACAACATGCTCTCAAATGTTTAGAAAATAGATAGATAGACACATAGACACATAGATAGAAGTAGGTAAGAAAGAATGGTACAGCAAATGTAGCAAAATGTTAAAAGCTGGTGGTTCTGGCTATCAGCATGGAGAATACATTGGAATCATCTTATAAACTTTGTATTATTTTTGCAACCATGATGTAAGTTTGAAATTATTTCCAAATAAAAAGTTTTAAAACAAAAATGGCAATTTGAGTCTAACCTCCTCTACAACAAGATCCCTTCTGAAATGACCCAGAGAAGATTAAAAGAAAAAGCCATGGGGGAAGGGACATAGTACTGAAATAACATTGGCGCCTAGGCAAGTGTGCCTTCCACACGGTAGAAAGCTCAGTGCTGTCATGTTCAACATGGAGCAGAGGGAGTAGATGAAGGTTAGACCCTGAGGGTGCTCTTGCAACTCCTCTTCCTGAGAGCAGTAGGAGTTACAGGAAGTAAGTGGCAGGACACTGTGAGATCTCTACTGAGTATCACTGGCCCCCGTTCAATTGTAAAATTTTGAAGGCCAGAGCAGGTGTCGCCTGCAGATTAGCTAAGAAAGCCTCCCAGGTGACTTGTCTTTGCTGCCGATCAGCAATATTTGAAGGCCCCGGGATAAACATCATGACTCCTTTAAGCAAAAATCATACAAGGGAGTAGACTTCATATGGTGGGCAGCAACTCAAGGAAGGAGATTGAAACAGACACAGCTGTGTCTAGCATGGAAGTCAGACAGAAAGAAAATTAAATTCGGAAAGTCATCACTTGGCATAGCAGCTTCCCTGGTGGTAGAGAAGAATGGTGCAGAAACAAAGATCCCCAAACTCCGCCCCAAGTCTGCCCTCGATTCCAACCTCCTCTCCATTCCTTATCTCTAAAGTGATCAGGTAAATTCATTTCAGTCAGGAAAATCTGCTCCCACTGCTTGCAGATGAATAGTAGGACTAGGTACACTTTTTCTTGTTTCTTATACGTAGAAGAGAATCCATGCGGATTATAAAAGAAAGTCTAGAGTTCAAAATACAGAGAGAGACAGTTTTTAAATAAACTTTAAATTTTGAAATAATTTCAAACTTATAGGACAGTTGCAAAAATAAAGCAAAACCCATACAGAGAATATCAACATACTCCCACACCCAAATACCCAGATCTATCAACTTTTAACATTTTGCCATATTTGCCATATCATTCTATCAAAACAGCCATTCATCTATCTATTATCTAAACTTTTGAAAGTAGGTTGTTTACATTATGCTCCTTGCATACTCAATGGTTTCAGGTACATTTTTTTAAGAACAAGAATCTCCACTTCTCTAACCATCTTAAGTACACTTATCAAGTCCAGGAAAATTAATATTGATATAAAGCTTACAGTCTGTTTTAATTTTCTGGCTGCTAAAACAAATGCCATGTAATGAGTCGGATTAAAGAATGGGAATTTATTTGAGGTTAGGAGGAGTCCAAAATCAAGGCATCATCAAGGTAATGCTTTCTCCCAGGAGATGTGACCTTCTGGGACTGACTGCCGGTGATCCTTGGTCCTTGGCTTTTTGTCACATGGCAATGTACATGGATGGTGGCCTCCCCTAGTCAGTTCTGTTGACTTTTAACTTCTGGCTGCTATCTCTGGCTTCTCTCTGTGGCCTTCCCTATAAGGCCTTTAGTAATAGGCTTAAGACCCATCCTGATTTCACATGGGCCACACCTCAAGTGAAGTAACCTTATCAAGAGGTCCTATTTACAGTGGGTTCACACCCACAGGAATGGTTTAAGTTTAAGAACATGTTTTTCTGAGGTACATAACTCCAAGCCATCAACACAATCCATATTCTAATTTTTTCAAATGTCCCAATAATGTCCTTTTGGGTATTTCTCCTTCCATTATTAGATCCAGTCCAGGATATTGCATTGCATTTACTTGTTTTTGTCTCTTTAAGTTCATTCTTTCCTTTTTTAAACTATGGAAACCTGTATACAACATGAATTTTCCCATCTCAACCAATCCCAAGCATAATATTCAGTGGGATTAACCACATTCACAATGTTGTGCTACCTTTACCACCATCCATTACCAGAACTTTCCTGTCCCCCCAAACAGAAACCCTACATCCATTATGTATTAACTCTCCGTTTTCCCTCCCCACCTCTGTAACCTGTAGTCTACTTTCTGTCTCTATAAATTTGCATATTCTAGCTATTTCCTATAAGTATAATCATCATGCAATATCTGTTTTTTTGTATCTGGCTTATTCCACTCAGCATGATGTCTTCAAAGTTCATCCATGTCATATATCAGAACTTCATTCCATTTTATGGCTGAATAATATCCATTGTATGTATATATCACATTTTCTTTATCCATTCATCCGCTGATAGATACTGGGTCTACCTTTCGGTTATTGTAAATAATGCTGCTGTGAACACTGGGGTACAAAAATCTGTTTGAATCCCTACTTTCAATTCTTTTGGGTGTATACTTAGAAGTGAGATTAATGGGTCATATGATAATTCTAGGCTTAACTTTTTAAGGACACAGTTGTTTTTAACAAAATTTTTAAATTTTGTTTTAAACAAAAGTTAATTGTAGGATATAGAAAACAGTGGACGAAAATCAGATTTGTGTGCTCATGAAAGCTCAAGAAAAGGGGGCTCAAATGATGAAAGGGGAGATAGACAAAGACAGGAATGAAATGGTGCCTCATAAGTAGGGCAAAAATTACAATATAGTTAAGAAAACTAAAACAGCAATAGCTGAATTAAACCTTTCATTAACAGCAATAGAGAGTAGAATGGACACTGAAAAAAAATGTCAAAATCGGTGATGCAAAAAAGAAATTTTAAAAAGTGCCATGAGATGAGGAAAAAAGACAAAATGATTAAAATGATGAGCAAAAACCTGTGGGATACAAAGAACAGATGATACAGAAAATGTAAATAAGAGATGTTCCTGGGGGAATAAAAAATTAAATGAAACCAAAGCAATAATTAAAATTATAAAAGAAGAAAACTTTCCTGAGCTAATGTTTCTATAAGGAGTAAGGTCAGTTGCCTGTAAGTGAAATGCAACACTAAATATCAAGGGAGACTGAGAAATACAGTTTTTATTACAAGCTGCTCTGTGTCCAGGTGAACAATCAAGAAATATATTACTAAGAAGGAAAATATGGATTTAGGGAGACCCACTACTACCAGCCTCTGCCATAACTGAATAAAAATGTATGTTTGCAGATCAAAAGATCTCACTGAGTACCAAGCAAAATTACCATTGTTGAAGTTCAAGAAAAACAAAATAATTTTACAGTTATCTAGGCAGAAAAAAATCAGATTACCTACACAGGAAGAAAAATCTGGCTAGCCTCAGATAACCCTATAATATTAAACATTAGATGACAGTAGAGAAACAACTATAGTTTTGCAGGCAAAATGTTGGGAGTGAAGAATTCTATGCTCATCCAATTTCCCATTCATGTCTGGGGGAAATATAAAAGACTCCCAAGACATGTCACTCACTTCCTGAAAAAAGTACCAACTGAGGGATGAATCAAAATAAGGAATGGGAAAGTTCTGACAAAATGAAAATCATGGTGAGTATTAAAATCAGTTAAACATAGAATTAAATCTAAATGATTTTTCAAGTATGGTTGTAAAATAGTTTTTGAATATAAGAAATATTCTTTAAAAAGAAAATAACAATGTTAAAAAATAATACCTGGTATGGGTTTGTCAAAATTCAGTGAAAGTACAGTTAAGATTTGAACATTTAACTGTATATAAATTTTACCTCAAAGGGTAAAAAAACTGTAAGCAATTACTGAACTCTAGCTATTGATATTCATACTGAAGTTCTTAGGAAGAAGTGTACTGGTGTCTGCAATTTACTTTTAATTGCTTTTTTTAAATAAAAGATGGATCGATTGATGGGTAGATATGGGATAAAGTAAGTATAGTAACATGGCAATGGTGGAAACTGCGTAGTAGGTACATGAGTTTCACTGTAAAATTCTTTCAATTTTTCTGTATATTTGAAAATTTTCATAAAATAAAATATCAGAAAAAAAAGTAATACCAGAGTCTAAAATCCCAGATTAAATAGATAAAACAGGATAATGAGTGAAATAGGAAAGGAGTGGAAAATAAAAGTGTGCCAATTTCTTAACCTTACTTAGGAGACAGTCAATAGACACCATTTTTAAAAATCAATAATTAGGAAAATACAGGTTCATATATTTTTAAAACTTTCAAGGCAATCCAAATAGAATTTAAAAATAGGACATATACCTTCTATGTCACTAGTGAAAACAAATACAAGCAACATAGCAAAAAATAAGTAAAGAACAAAAACTGTTGGTAAAAGACAACAGAAAAGATAAGCAATTTGACTGAAGTAAACACTAACATAACTGTGACAATAAATGTAAATACCTTAAAGTCAATATTAAAAACTAAACCTATCAATAGACTGTCCCAAGATATATACCTAAAACAAGAAGAGAAAAGGGTCAGAAAAAAGAAAGATAAATTAGCAAACACAATGCACACATAAACACACAATCAGGAAAGAAATCAGGATCCAATATTTTTTATCAAAATAGAATTTAAAGCAAAAAACTTTAAGTGAAATTTAGATAAACATTGACAAAGCAAACAACTCATTAAAAAAAACTTAACTGTCATGAACCTTTATGTGCCGCATAATGTAGAATAAAATATATAAAGCAAGAGTCCTTAGAAATTCAGGAAAAATTAATAGAAATGTAATAGTAATGAGAGACTCTAAGACACTGTCTTTGATAGCTCAGAGAGGTAATACACGTATGTTCCGGTTTGCTAAAGCTGCCATTATGCAAAATACCAGAAATAAATTGGCTTTTATAAAGAGGGTTAAGTTACAAATTTACAGTCTTAAGGTCATAAAAGTGTCCAAACTAAGGCATCAACAATAGAGTACCTTCACTGAAGAATGGCCGATGGCATCCAGAAAACCTCTGTTTGCTGGGAAGGCACATAGCTAGCATCTGCTTTCCCTTGCTCCTGGGTTCTGGTTTAAAAATGGCTTTCTCCAAAATGTCTCTGGGCCTTGTCTTTCTTAGCTTCTCCAGAGCAAACTCTGGGCTAGCCTCTCCAAACATCTCCAAGCATCTCTAACTGTCACCTCCCAAGGGTCTCTCCAAACGTCTCTCTCAGCTGCAGCCCTGAGCTCCTTCAATCTGAGTTCTTATAGGGCTCCAGTGATTTAATTAAGACCCACACTGAATGGCCGGGGTAACAGCTCCATGGAAATAATCTAATCAAAGATATTACCTACAGTTGGATGAGTTACATTTACATGGAAACAATCAAGAGGTCACACCCTAATCAAAAAGATTAATCAATATGCCCCCACAAGATTTCATTAAAGAATATGACTTTTTCTGGGGGACATAATATATATAAACAGGCACAACATACAATAATATAATAGGAAAGAAGCAAATTTGCAAATTTGATCAGGACGATCACTTTGCTCATTCTAGAGGCCATATTTTTCTTAATGAGAGCATAACCATATGTACCAGTTTGTATATATTATGTCCCCCAGAGAAAGCCACATTCTTTAATGCAAACTTGTGGGGGCAGATTTATTAATCTTTCTGATTAGGGTGTGACCTTTTGATTGAGTGTTTCCATGGAAATGTAACTCAATCAACTGTGAGCTAGACCTTTGATTAAATTATCTCCATGGAGATATGGGCCCCGCCTATTCAGGGTGGGTCTTAATTAAATCGCTGGAGTCCTATAAGAGAGGGATATTTTGGAGAGCAGCTGAGAGAGACATTTTGGAGGCCATTGAAAGCTGATGCTTGAAGACGTGGACAGAAGGATGTTTGAAGATGCTAAATTAAGAGATGCTAGCCCAGCATTTGCTCCAGAGAAACTAAGAGAGGACCCCCAGATGGTTAGATGCACAGGAGGTGAAGTGGCTAAGAGAGACAAGCCCAGAGACATTTTGGAGAAAGCCATTTTGAAACACAACCCGAGAAGAGCAGATGCCAGCCATGTGCCTTCCCAGCTGACAGAGGTGTTCCGGGCACCATCAGTCATTCTTCAGTGAAGGTATCTTTTTGTTGATGCCTTAGTTTGGACACTTTTATGGCCTTAGGACTATAACTTTGTAACCAAATAAACCCCCTTTATAAAAGCCAATCCATTTCTGCTGTTTCGTGTAACAGCAGCATTAGCAAACCAGAACACTATATGTGACCTTGTTGGCATCTACATACCATCAGTTTACACTTGGCTTATGCTGTCTACAAACCACATTTGCATGACTGCTGCTAACAAACCACTCCCCTTATGCATGAGATTTTAAACCTATAGCTATATTGTGAGCTATAAAACCCAGAGAGGTATCATCATTGATTCAGAGAAGAAAGAAATAGAATGGGTTATAAGAAATGGAAAAAATTTCTTGGGAATTAGACTCTAAGATATTTCAAAGCAGTAAAAGATCAGATGATAGAATGAAGAGGTTTGGAATCCTCCAAGCTTTCATTTGCCAAGGCTGGTTAATGCAAACAGAAATGAGATAGATGGGAAGAACAGTAAGTTTAGGGGAAAGTTGATAGATATACGTGAGGACACGTTGTTGAATTTGCAGTAACGACAAGACAGTCCAGTGGAGATGTTTTGCAGGTCACTGGAAAAGTAGAACAGGTCTGGGTTGGCAATGTGGATTGGAGAGAGACCGACAAAGTGAGTTCAAGCCACGTAATCCAAGTTGTGTAGGGAGTCAGTGAGAGGATATAGGATTAGCAAAGCCTGCTAAAGCCAGATGATGAAGACACTGGAAGCCAGCAGAGAAGTCCAGGCATGAGGTGGTAGGCAATGTGAAGCCAGAAAAGGTTTTGGTTCAGGAAAGTCCCTCTAATTATTAGGAAATTCTCAGATTGAGCCCAGTTTTGCCTCCCCAAGAGTGTGTCAGCTGACCCTTCTGCCCTATGGGATAGTAACACAGAAGGCATCTGCTCTCTCTTCCACATGACAAGGAGAAAAGCAGAAACAACACGAGGCCTTAATGCAGTTCACAGGAAGGCAGGAAAAGCCTTTTTGGAAGGCACAATGCACTCTGAGAAAACCACATTAATCATCAGTGCAGGAAACTGGAACATTCTACAAAACCATTGCTATGTACTCAATATTTACACAAAATCTGGAGGTTGACGGTCTTGTTATTACAAGGAAGGAAAACGCAAAAAACTGCCAGAAGAAGAAGCCTGGTTACTACGTAGACTCACCAAATTCGTATGTTAAGAGACAGTGTCTGGAAACATTTGCATACACTTTACAATTCCCTTATGACTCTGCCCATTTTGAAGGTGAACAAACTTGCACCCAAGAGTAAAGGAGCCTGCTCAATGTCATAAACGAGTATCAAAGCTAAGAGCTAAATGCCAGTCTGTCCCTGTGACCTAGCCACATAATCCAACCAAAGCAGTCTAGACAAAGGAGGAAAAGGAGAAAATTAGCTGTGCCATGTAGAGAGACACGAACTCAATGTAAGTCTCAATCTGGTTCTGTTCCTTAGAAAGAATACATTCCCCGGTGATGGAGGAACCAGCATATCGGCAGCCAGATTTGGTTGAAGTCATTGGGACCCTCTCTACAAAGTTTCTCAAAATAGAGTGTGCAAGATGCCTGCATGGGAATCACCCAGGGACTTATTTACAAGTATATTTACAGGTCTAATGGGGTTAGCAAGCCCAGACTTCTTGGATCAGAATCTTAGGGTAGGGCCCTGGAACCTGAATTTTTAACCTGCCTCCCCTGTGGATTTTATGAGCCACTTACTCTACATTCTTGATCAAACAGCATGTGAGGTGTGAATTCAAATCTTGTCCCTAAGCCAGGGGGAATGGACCTGTGTTCAGACCAGGCAGGAAGCACGGAGCTCACCATCCTGCCACCAGTCCCGCATGCTCTCTCGGTCCCTCCTGAATGCCCGGCCCGGCCCAGCCCAAAATTAGCTCTCCTAAAGGACATCCCTCTGCTGTTTCCATTTCTAAAACCTGTCATAAAAGCAGCTCCTCTCTCTCAATGAGGTAATTGGTGCCATAATACCCATTAGGGAGGTGCCCCGGTGTGCAGCTCAGTTAAGAAAGGTGTATTAAATGATATACATTCCTTTTTTTCAGCTGAAGCAGTAGTACTAGACTTTGCTAAGTGTTAAAATGTTGATAATGAGCCAGAGTATGGGGCTCATTTAATTCTAGACTGTGACTTTCTAGCTAATTGATGCTTTGATCTTCCTCATCCCATGGTTCTTCATTTTTTTTTTCTTCCCCAAACACTAGCAACAAAAAGAAAGGAAAAATTTCATCATATGGCAAAAGGGAAAATCTATATAAAGACTGATTCCAAATCAGAATGCCAGACTAAAGTTCCAGGGGGAATAGGACTCCCTATGTTCAGAGCTGACCTTGTAGTTTCATTCCAGGCTTCTGCTGGACCTAGAGGCCTAGCAAGGTCCAGTGTGCTCAGCCTCGTTGCATTTCCCTATCCTGAAATCTGCTACTCTCTGGTGGAGCCTCAGGGAGGTCCGAGTTGGGATCATCTAGCATTATTACTAAAATTGTGGTCCATGGACCAGCATCACCTGGAAGCTCACTGGAAATGTGGAATCCCACGTACCATGCCAAACCTATGAATCAGAATCAGGATTTTAACAAGATCCCCAAGTAATTCTTATGCAATTTGAAATTTGAGAAACACTGGGGTAGAGCCTTCCAGAATGAATTAAAACTTTCCAGGCCTCCCTGAGATCTACTTACTAGAAGCCAGCCCATGCCCACCCTAGTGGTAGCATTTCTCTTGTCTTAAATGTGGGACTGTTTTAATGGGAGGAAAAAAAAATTTTTTAAGATGGGGGAACCTTAAGAGAAATAGAAAAGGCCAAGAAAAGATTTCTGGACTTGGGAAGTTCAAAACACCATATTTCATTTTGCTCTTACAACCGCAGATCTCTCCTGCTTCACACCCAAGGGCTGCAGCTCTACCTCTGCCAAGCCACAACTAAATGAAAAGCCAGAAGAAAAACACTCTTTCAGACACAGGAGAGCCAAGAACTCCAATACACAGACCAACCTTCTAACCTCATAGAATGACCGCGTGTAGGAGCTGGGCCTTAGAAGTCATTTCCCAGCCCCTTCATCCTACAGAACAAGGAATGGAGGGCCTCAGGAGCCAAGTAATCTGTTCAAGCAGCCCATGCCCAGTAGAGGCAGAGCAGGCTGGGATTGGGCCAAGGTCCAAACTTGGGTTCTCCTTCTGTCACACCAGGAAACCTCAAGAAATGTGTGCAAGGACTACCATGAGGTGGGTGTGCAGAAGCCACTTCACAAATGTGCACAGCATGAAACCATATTCTTCTAAAGCAAATGTAACACTATACAGTTGTGACTACAGTGTAGACAGGTTATTCCAAAGAACTGGGTTTGGCTATTTGTCTCCAGATTACAAATCATTGGAATATTATGCAGAAAGTGAGAACCAACCCAAGCCTTTCTCAAAATCTTGGACTGAACTCAGCACTTCAGATTAGGAAATGGAGCCAACCCTTTTCTTTTTATTCTCTTTCCGTAACAAGCTGCTTCATTTCACCTTGTGCACTTGCCCATTCAAAACCTCATCAGTGTGAGAAGACTGGTACCACCATCACAGCTGAAGTATCTCCACAGCCGACTGATGGTTTGGTTGAAAGGTCCAACATGACCTTTTATTTTATTATTTTTTTAATGCACTTGTATTGAGATATATTCACACACCATATAATCGTGACCATTTAATTTTACTTCAAAAAACACAGCTCAACTCAGGAACCAAATCAGAATAACATAAATGCCCCTGGAACCCCAAAATCCCAACCAGCAACACCATAACCTAACAGGCCCCAAGGACCTCAGATCCAAAATGACCAAGTAAATGCCAGTGGGAAAACCCACACAAGAAAACCTCCCATTAGGAGGTTGCACCATAAAATCTAGTTGGATAAATCTCCAATCTTGCCCCTTTCCCTGTTATGCCCAGAAGTCAAACCACCTTCTAATCCAAACAGGTCCCTCTGTAGTAAATATATATATGGCCTCATGCTCATCCCGTCCATGACAGTGAAGTTTCCATCGAGGGCTCCTGGAATCGCCTGTGTTTTTTGGCCTTTCTTTTGGTCCTGAGCACTCTGACATTTTCCTAAAATGAAGAAAAGGGGAAAAAAGGAGGAACAAATGAAGCTTCCCCCGCAGTGATGTGAGTGACTGCTATGTTTCCATGGTTCGTTTTCCACTGTTCTCCATGACCCCTGCAGATTCCCCTTATGAGTTAGTGTCCCGGAATGTCTCTTTATTAGGTGTCTGGAGAAGTAAAGTTGTCCTGATGCCAGCGCCCCCACACTGAGGACTTTATTAGTTTTTTAATTTTCTGTCTGGGTGCTCCTGCTGCATCAAACTTTCCACAGCTGTTAGGAGCTATTAAGTAAGTAGCCTCCTCGGGCCCTTTCCCCACCCCCACCTCCTTAATAACATGAGAAATTTCTGGACATGCTACACGGAGCCTTTAAAATAAAGATACTTTGTCTTTCTGGTGAGAAATTGTTGGGGGTCTGGGTGGGGAGGGGATGTTCTGCCACAAGAAAGGCTCCTTGTCCTGCCAGCCCCTTGGCTTAGAGTCGGGCTGCTCAGGCCATGTGGGAAACTGGCTGGGGGGACAGAAGTGAGAGCCCCCTCTTTCAGCCACTCTACCCCGCGTGTGGGGGACCAGGAGAAGCTCTGACTGTTTTTCAACAGACTTGGATTCCGGCCCAGAGCTGGATGCCCGGCTCAAAGTGTTCCCTCCTGAGTGGACATTATAAGACCTGCAGTGAAGAATAAAACAGAACGACTTGCAAACGTTCTTTTTGTAGGCACACAGCTGTGGTTCTGTACCACAGCCCAGGACCACAGCTCACGGCTCCCCTGAGAGGGAAATGCCAGCCCTACCTATCTCCTGCCCCCTCCCTGACAGTGTCCCCGAGATGCCTCAGGCTGACTGGATGAGGACTCCGCCTTTCACTGGACTCCCGTGTTGCAAATCCTAATATGGGAATCTGGAATCTGAAGGCATTCCTGTAGCATTCAAAAAAAAAAAAAAGATGGGCTCCTTTTAATATATTCTGAGTGTGCACACACACACACGCACACACACAGAAACCAGTGTATGACTAGACCAACGTGGCCCTTTCCCATATGAGTGAGACAGGTGAAGCCTGGAGCACCAGTGGATTTGGAAGGTTATCAAACCACTGGGCCTGGGAAGGAGACTAAGGGGCTGCTGAGTCCAGAGAATTCTTAGCGTCCCTCCTGGCTCCTGCCTGCCCTGCAATTTGCTTTCCAGGGGCTGCCTTTAAGCCTCCTTTTGAGGGGACCTTATTTGCAGGGTGAATGTGAAAGCCTAGAGAGAAGAAAACCCTTTGGTGATGCCCGCCTAGAGAACAATTTTGCCTCTCAGAGCAAGTTGGAATTTGGGGTTAATCCCTCTGTGGAAACACTGGGTTGAAAGCCTGGAGGAGGTCAGGGGTCTGATTACGGCTTCTGTTTACATATAAACTTCCTGGTCCGAGGAGACAATAGGAGGTGTGGGGGGAGGGAGAGGGGAAGAAAAGAAAGAAAAGGAGAATTTTTTTTTTTTTAATTAAATGGCCTTCTCTCTTAAAATAAGAGAGTAAAATAAGGTGAAGCTTGTAGAATCAAGGTTTATTTTAATGGTATGTACAAATATTTATTTTAAAATTTTCAGTCAGGATTTACGAAATGAAACTGAAGCACCTTTTGAAATAAAATACTGACATATATTTGTGTGCATAGATATATTAAAAACAAAAGGGGAAAAAAGAAAACTTGTCAGCCGTCTCCTGAGAACCAAAGGGACACTCAGACAAGCAAACCAGTCAACGTGCTTTGGTTTGGTTTTGTTGTATTTTTGAGGATGGGTTCAGATTTTATTTCTTTTTCTTTTTTCCCCCATGAAAGAAAATCATAATGAAGACTCTACAAAAGGCAGTATTTGTGGTATTTTAAGGCCAATTTTAAACTGCAAAACACACACACACACGTGTGCACACACAAAAAGCTTAAACTGCATACTTTCAAAAGAATTAAGAGAAAAAAATTTTTTCTTCACATGCTCAAAAGAAGGGAAAGCAAAATCATGGAGTTGCTTGGGTTGGGCAAAGTGGAGGAGCTGTGCAAGGAAAAAAATGCAGGATTATTATAGAGGAAGAGGTGGTTAATTTTTAAGATCTGTAACTTGAGCAATTAAAAAAAAGAATTAATTCTAAAAGGCAAAATAGTTACTTCCTTTTTTTGAGTAAAAGATAGGTTGTTAAGAGTCCATCCACAATCCCTAAAAACTTTAAACAAAATATCCATAATGTGGAAACCCTATTGCTTAAGACATTTAAAACCAGATAAGATTCAGGCGAGTAGAGTTTATATCCACAAACAGCCCATAAATCAGGGAACGGGCAGGCAAATGCATACTTGATCGCTAGTTTTCTTCTGTGTCTCTACCTAGTGAGATTTTTGTGAGCTTTTGCAAATATTAATTAAAGATGTTTCTCACTGTTTACTCATGTCAAATAAAAAGTGCACCACTCCTTCAATAAATCCTCTTCTTTCCGCTTGGAGTTTCCAACCAAGAATTTTGGAAAGTCAAACTCTACATTTTGAAAATGAATTTGTGTATAGAAAAGGATAAAAGTTTAAATCAAATCCTTATAGGCTACTCTTTATCCAGTCAAGAAAATTTCTAATTTTTTCATTTTTCTCAATACATTCCGGGACTGGTGATCTCCCTAATTTATTATCCACTTGGTTCCTGCCTCGGCCTCTTGACCTTTCTCCTCTTTTATTTCTCTCATCTTGTAAATAGGATGGTTTCCTGATATTTTCTAACAGAAATTCCTTCAAAGCTTCTGACAGCAGGAAGGTGACTGGTTCAGTAACAGAAATAAAAGGAGACAAGGGAATGAGGAGAAAATGCCACAGACAAACAATTCAGCAACAGACCAAAAGGCACAGAGCTCCAAAGTTGAGTTGCTGAGGAGGTTTGGAAAGGCCTGAATTTGAGGATAGACCCAACACAAAAGGTCTGCATTTCTTAGGGACACTGATTTTGTCAGGCCCCCTGCAGAATTACTTTTAAGAAAGGTGAAGCAGACAGCCAGGCTGACTATGGTGGCTGAATAAGGGGAAGAGAATTCGGGGCTCACTGGCAAATATCAAAGGTTGTCAAAGTGGTGAGTCAAAGGTGACAGCAGACTGTTATGGGCAGGGGTGAAACATAACAATGAGCTGCCCTTTGGGTTTCAAAATGCCAAGTGGTATCTGCAGTAGACGATTGTTAGGGTCATCATATAACTCCCAACCTCCCCCGCCCCAAGCCAGGCCACTTTTGAGAGGAAAAAAGAGGAGGCTATTAATAATTACACTGGGACAAGCCATGCAAACCAGACTGCCCCAGGCAAATCAGGAAATATGCTGATCCTAATTATGAATCACCCCAAAGTCTTGGAGATAAGGTTTAGCTGTCCCCAGAATCTACTCCAGACCAGGCTGAATCCCAGGCTATGTCTCCTCATCTCTTCTGAGCCCCGAGCTGATCTGCCTTTTCCCCAGTGGAAAAGCCTCCACAATGGAAATGAGCGGGGTGTGAGGAAGTTCCTTGGTCAAATGAGTGTGGGGAATAGACTAAACCTACTCTTTCCCCCTCTTGGAGATTAAGTGTATTATTAGCATATTAAAGGCTTTGAGAAGGCTTGCAATAAATTAAGCTACTTGGCACTGTTCAACCTAGAGTTTTTCTAAAGGTATTTGACCATGAGCTCTTATGTCCTGCTGAACATCTAGAACATCCAGCCAAACACTGCTCTAAAGCTATAGAGGCAAAATCCATATAGAAGGGCTGGGTTTCAGGCATCCTTCTCTGGGAAGTGGAAGCTGGCAATGTATTGGGGAGCTTCCAGTCTTAAAGATGACACTAGCAGATGTTCTCTGGGTAAGATGATACAGGAACCTACCAAGATGCAGCCTAAAGGCCTGCAGAAACATGCCTGAAGCCATCCCACACTGTAAGCAGGAAGCCTTCGAGTATTTATAAGTAAGCCTGCCTAGCACATTTTGATCTAGTTCCTCAAACAAGACAGAAACAAGAAGTGCATTTGATGTTAAGCAAATAGGAAGCCTGACCAAAACTCAGCTGAGACACAGAGAACCTCTGTCTCCATATAAGCATTTCCTCCACTGGGGACCTGAGGCTCCACCTCCTCCATCCTGCCATTTCACTGGCATGCAAATTCTGGGGTGATGCATTCCCAGTCAAAACTGCTGTAAACAACCGTGAGGGATAAGATCTTGGAAGGGAGGAGATGGGAGACCACAGAGACCAGGCAGAGGCGGCATGGACAGATGAAGCCTGTGTCACTGGGTGGGGTGGGACAGTGTGGAAATGTGGTCCACGAGACAGGTACTGCTAGTTTCCTGGATGCTGCAAAGTTCTCACCTGGATTATCACAAGATCCTCCAAAGGCATTTCTCTGTGACTACTCTGGCTATTCCTGCCCTCTGCTTTGCAGCTGGAGGGAATTTCCTGAAGCACAAACTCATTCAGGTCCTTCAGAGCATCTCGCAGTGAGATGATGGATCCATCAGATGTAGGAAAGTCCTATAGGAGGGTCATGTGACATAAGAGAGAGCACAAGAAAGGAGAGAGAGATCAATGGTTCCCATCAATGCAATCCAAACTTCCTCACATGGTATCTGTTCTAGTTTGCTAATGCTGCCGAAATGCAAAACATCAGAAATGGATTGGCTTTTATAAAGGGGGTTTATTTGGTTACAAAGTTATAGTCTGAAGGCCACAGAGTGTCCAACATAAGACATCAACAATCAGGTACCTTCACTGGAGGATGGCCAATAGCTTCCAGAAAACCTGTTAGCTGGGAAGGCACATGGCTGGCATCTGCTCCAAGTTCTGGTTTCAAAATGGCTTTCTCCCAGGACGTTCGTCTCTAGGCTGCAGGTCCTCTTCAAAATGTCATTCTCAGTTGCTCTTGGGGCGTTTGTCCTGTCTTAGCTTCTCCAGAGCACGAGTCTGCTTTCAACGGCCATCTTCAAACTCTCTCTCATCTGCAGCTCCAGTGCTTTCTTCCAAGTGTCCCTCTTGGCTGTAGCAAGCTCGCTCCTTCTGTCCGAGCTTATATAGTGCTCCAGTAAACTAATCAAGGCCCATGCTGAATGGGTGTGGCCACACCTCCACGGAAACTATCCAATCAGAATCATCACCCACAGTTGGGTGGGTTGCATCTCCATGGAAACATTCAATTACAATCTAATCAACACTGATAACTCTGCCCACACAAAATTACATCAAAAATAATGGTGTTTTGGGGGACATAATACATTCAAACCAGCACACTATCCAAGGCCCTTCCCAGTCTCTCCTTCCCCTTCACTACCTCTACTTATAGCAGCTGCTTTTTGATTTCTAAACACACCACTATTCTGATAATCCCTTGCTCTTCCTAACGCTGTTCTTTTTGTCCATAATATCCTTGTCTTCCTAGCAAACCCGCTCATGTGATTTAAGGCAAATTGTGGTTTCACCTTTCAAGCTGGAAAGACTTCACCGCCACCATGCAGAATCCAAGCCTTCCTCCTTGGTATCCCAGAGCACCCTGGTTAGCATAACCGTAGTCCCCTTGACTGGACTCTGCCCTTTGCCCAGAGCAGACAGGACAGAAAGCTGCCCTTTGTCCTCAGTGATTGCCCAACGCCTGTCATATAGTCAATGCCCAGTTAATGTTGAATTCACAGAACAAGAAACAGCCTTCCATGGCTTCACAGTCAAGATTCACAGTTTCCCTCAGGCTTCGGCATTTTGTATTTGAAAATTTGAGGCACCAGAAAAATGTCTTTTTGTTAGAGTCTGAAGAGAATGGTCAAAATAATTAAAACATGCAAATAATCCAGGACTTAATAACCTTGGCAGAGTAAAAAGATGTTGGCTGGAGTTTACTACCCTGTCAATTCCCAAGAGAAATGGTAGTGAAATTCCATGGCTAAAGCCATTTCAAAGGCAAGAAAATCTCACACACTTCCACGCCCCTCCAACATCCATGACCTCCATGAGTTCCCCCGGAAGCAGGTATAAACACTGGGACGGGCAGGCATCTTCAGGTCATAGAGCAGGGATTTGTAAGAAGGAAGAAGTACAGGGTGTGGGAAGAGGGCAAGGACTAAAGTAAGAAAAAAGGAAATCAAGGAGAATCACAGGATCTGGAAGGTGAGAAGAAGACCAGAAGATTTGACAATAAAAACACAGAGCTGCAAGAAACCCCCAAAGTCCTTGTCAGAGAGGAAGGATACAGTTCAAGAAAGTGCATATGCCTAAACAGCAAGAATACAGAGGCTTGAGGTGGGAAGCAGCTGACCACTTAGGATGTTATGCTGAATAAGCAAGTCTGTATTTTTACAGCTCTCAGTTAATTTCCAAGACTAATAGAAATATTCTTAAAACATTCCACATCTGTCTCAAGGTAGAAGTTAATCGTTCTGAACAAATCCACACATTCTTGTGCCAAGAGTGACACACTGAAAATGAAAAGGGAACAGGAAACATGGAAAAGGGAACAAGTCAAAAATCAGAATGGCAAATGTGGGCCATCCACCCTTCCCAGCAAAACCAGAGGGGAGTGAAACTTTACCACACCTCAGAGTCTCATTACTTTGGAGGAAGATCCAGCACAACAGTCCTAACAGATATTTTCAACGTAGAGGAGGCTCTGGGAGCACTGAGTAATGGTCAAGGTAGGTAACTGCAAAATAAGATCGCAGCTTCTAGAGGACCTGGGGAATCTAGGTCAACCTCTGTTTCAGTTGGCTAGAGCTGCCAGAATGCAATGTATCAGAAATGGGTTCACTTCTACAATGGGGATTTATTAGTTTACCAAGTCACGGTTCTAAGGCCATGAAAATGTCCCAGTTAAGGCATCAACAGGATGATACCTGGACTCTGAAGAAAGCTGCTGGCATCTAGGGTTCCTCCATCAGATAGCAAAGCACATGCCTGGCATCTACCGCTCCTTTGCTCCGGGTCTCATTGCTCTCAGCTTCTGGTGCCAGTGGTCTCCTCTTTGAGCTTCTGTGGGTCCTCTCTTAGCATCTCCAGGGTTTTTCTTTTCAGTCTCTCTGAGTGTTTCTCTCTGAGCTCTCTCGGCTTTTTATCTGTCTTTTATTTTCTTCATAGAGGACTCCAGTAAAATGATTAAGAACCATCTTGAATGAGTTGGGTCACTTCTCAATTGAAATTAACCAAAAGGTCCCACCCACATAGGTGCACACCCACAGGAATGGATCAAAAGAACATGACCTTTTCTGGGATAACAGCTTCAAACCAGCACAATCCCTGTCCCATCTCTCAATCCCCACCACACTAATTTCTTTATGTGGTCAGCCACCACTTCCAGGGATCTTGATTCATAGAAGTTTCTTCTCTACATTGAACCAAACTCTTACTCCCTAGACTGAAGGGGCACAGGGAGACAGGAGAAGGACACACAAAGTGCAAGAGTGCCAAGTTCTTGCCACAATTATGAAAAGCAACTCCTGACACTTTCCCCACCCCCCACCTCAAATAAGCTGTAAAAGTTTGTGTTGTCATTGACAAAAGTCTATCATGAGGCTATTGGAGCCAGTGGAACTACCATTGAGCCTGGGTCACACATCCTTCCTCCCTCCCTCTCCACTTTTACCCTTCGGTGCTGAGATTTAATCCCATCCGGCCCTCTCCCTCCTCTTCCGTTGTCTAAAAGTGCAACTGTCTGCTCTCCCAAGGAAATCTTCACTTTGAGGGTACCTCATCACATGCAATATGTGACCCCAAAATAGAAGAGTTCACAAAGAGCATCATGAAAGGTGAACAGGCTCTAAGTATGGAAACCTTCATTTCTCCCTTAGTAAATCAGATACCAATTCTCCAATATTGGAGATGGAAGAAAGCTCTCAGACTGGGCAGGGGTGGCTGGATACCACAGCATTCAACACATGTTTCCTGAGATCTTTCTTCTATTTGAAGATTATGTAGCAATCCCACTGCCGACACCTCAGGTCAGGAATTCAGCCATCTCTCAATAAAATTAAACCCAGCCCTCCACACCTGGCAATGGACAGATGCTCTCAAACAGGATAGAAGCCAGAAGGAGCCAAGTATATAAAATCCAGAAAAAAATTAGCTCCTTGTCTTTGTACAACTCCTTGAAGTTTATGGACTTTTTTGCATTCATCATCTCATTGATTCTCACTTCTACATTCATCAACTCATTTGATTCTCAGCATAATCCAATCAAATCCATAGGGCAAGAGTTATTTTATTTTTCCAGGTGAGGAAACCAAGTCTCTAGAGGACAGAAAGAGTTGGTTCTAGAACCAAGAGAATTAATCTCTTTCTGATGACCAGCCATTGACACACTAACAGTCTCCAAATGCCCCCACCTTAATCACTTTATACATACAGCCCAGTGAAGTGTCCTAAAAGTTGAGACTTTCTGGGGACCTAATAGGGTGTACTGGCCTCAAAGCAAGCAGGCCTGTCCTGCAGCTCCAGCCCTGAGCCCATGATGGCGCAGTGGCAACCTTTGAGATAAAGAGCCATCTGTGCAGGGCCCGAAGGAACCCGCAGCCACACCCTGGGGCCCTGCAGGCCCTGCTGACTCAGGAGGAGCATTCCCACGGGTGACCAGACTGCTCCAGGCAGTTGCCCTGGGAGACGAGAGAATCAGCAAGCACAGAGCTGCCCGCCCAGCCTCTCCGGGGCAATAGCTTAGCACTGAAGCTGGCAAGCACCCGCCACTTGGGTGTGACTCGCTGGGTACCCAGCCCTGCAAGGCCATCCAGGTCTCAATTCCAGGTAACTCCCTCATGCTTCCCCCTCTGGCAAGTAGGGGAGAGTCATCAATCTGGCTGCATCCCAACCTCAGCAGCTGACAGGAACAGCGAACAGCAGAAATCCTCCCCAGGCCAACACTCCCACGAGGCTACTCAAATAGAG
Organism: Choloepus didactylus; assembly: GCF_015220235.1. Lineage (NCBI taxonomy): Eukaryota > Metazoa > Chordata > Mammalia > Pilosa > Megalonychidae > Choloepus > Choloepus didactylus. The sequence continues at coordinate 97,680,729 of NC_051307.1, read as the reverse complement.
GTTTCAAAGCTACTAAGCTTCAAAGGATTGAACATCAGACTTGTATAATGGGTCTTTTTTCTAAACAAGCGCATCTTCTCGTCCACAAGAATACACTCATTGCTGTGCTCTTCTAACTATTAACATCCTCAGACACTGTCAACCAGGAAAGACATTCCTGAAGTCGTGATTCAACCAGTGTTTATTGGGTGCTTCACACAGCTTGTCCGCAAACATCTGATGCAGGGCTTGCCATGAAAAATGCACTGAGCAAAGAGGGATGTAAAGACACCAGAGATAGTACTAAGCAATCTGGGTTCAAATCCCACTTCTATTTAATAGCTTTGTGACCCTGGGCACATTACTGAAGTCCTCTGTGCCTCAGTTGTCTTATCTGCAAAATGGGGATACTAGTACCTAGCTCACAGTTATGAGAATGAACTAAGATGATCATGCCTTAAGTGCATAGAACAATGCTCTGAATGTGACAAGCCCTTGATAAATGTTTACCATTATTATTAATCTCACTTAATCCACTCAGAAACCCAATGAGGTAGAAACTATTACTATGTCCATTCCACAAATGAGAAAATGGGTTCAAAGACAGATAGCAAGTTTCCCAAAAGTCACAGTGCTTATAAGAGGCAAACTCAAGGCCCTAAACAGGTTTGTTTGGCTCTAAGCCCTATGTTCTTAATTATTGTACCAGCCAATGCAAGAACTCATTGCTTTACATGACAGGTGGGGCCTGGAGGGAACTAGTATTTGTTGTGCATCTATTAAGTGCAAGACACTTGGTTTACATGTATTAATGTAAGTAGACAAATAACTCTAATTGAAATCACAATGTGATTAGGGCCTCTCCAAGTGCCACCGGAAGTCAGAGGAAGGCAAATGCTGCAGTGGGGATTTTTCCAGGCCGTGCCAGCTTGGCTTTCCCTTTGGGCACCCTCTCTTCTATTCTGGTGCCTTAGTATCTCTGTGGATTGAAAGGCCTACTGGCCCCTCTGGGTCTGACTTATGCAGGCAGCTGCAGCAGCTTTTCTTTGCATTTTTCTGATTTCACCAAGTATCAAACCTGTAAGAACAAGCCACAAACAAATAAGAGTTTTACTCAGATTTCCCCCCACCTTGCCCAGCCAGATTACCAGCAATTTGAATGCCCTGGTTCCCTCCTCCTCCTCCTTGAAAGCTAAGGATGGACTTAAAAATTTTTTTTTTCCTACCCATCTCAATGAAGCATCTCAGGGGAGCAAAATAAATTATATCAGAATTCCTTTCTAGACACTTAATATGACTAACTTTACTCAGAGTACTAAGTACATAAAAGAGATTTCAAGGGAAAGGTTTCCCTCCTTCTTCACTAAAACCTAAAAACATTGATTTGAACAAACATATTTAATACGAAGATGAGAGAAATCAATCCAAATACTTTCCTTATAAAAACCAGGAAAACATTAAAAAGTACATAAGTTTACAATTTTCTTTTTTGCATGATATAAACTTTACTTAATTTATGTGTATATAGTGAGAAAACATATATATGCATATATACATATACATATATACATATAGGTGCATTCACTTTGAAAAGCCAGAAATACACCAAAATATTCGTAGTTCTTATCTCTAGAACATGGCCTTAGTGGTAATTTTATTTTCTTCTCTTTATATTTCTGTGTTTTGCAAATTGTATACAGTGAACCCCTATTACTTTAATAATCTGGAAAAGCTATCAAAATTATTTAAGTTTTAAATTAATGCAAGGGTAAATAGACTTGTTCATATTGGCAACTGATAATTTAAGCTTGTGAAAAAGTCTAAGACTTCAACTAAATGGAGAAAGAACTAATTAAGAAAAAATTTTAGGTTGATAAACATAAAGGAGAGAAGCCTGTAATTTGTATTTCTACTCTAACTTAAATTTTGCACGAAGTACTAATGCTCCGTCAGCCACTGACTCTGCCTATTTACACCATTTATGCAAGGTAAAATGCTTGCTAATTTATCTCTAGTTCTAAGCAGTGGTACTTATCCTTGGGAAGGAAGTTCATAGACACCTTTGAGAAACAAGAGGGATACAGACAATAAAACTTTCATCCAAAAGAGGAAAGACACACATGTATCATCTCTCTCTCTCTCTCTCTCTCTCTCTCTCTCTCTCTCTCTCTCTCTCTCACACACACACACACACACACACACCACAAACTTTATAAATGTAGAAGCCCAGTCCATGGAATCCATCCACCTCCCTGGGAGCCCAGAACCTCTGCTTCAGGAATTTTCTTCCCCCACACTCCCCTGAGTCTTTTATTATGAATAATTTCAAGCATACAGAAAAGCTGAAGGAATAGAACAGCAAACATTCATTCACATTCCATCTAGACTTAACATTTCTTAACATTTTTGCAATATTAAGTTTCTACCTATATTTTTGCTGAAACATTTGAAAACTGTAGAACTGTGACATATCACAGGTATATTTCAGCATGTGCTCCTAAGAGTAAGGATATTCTTCACAGCAAGGCCATCATCACACCCAATATTATTAACAGTAATTCCATAATAGCATCTACTTTTAATATAATAAACCATCATGAAAAAGGTCAAGTCCCAGGAAAGTGAAAAAAGCCACAGGCAGTTTTCTGCAAACATTGCTGAAACGCTGTGCGCGAAAGAGAACTGAGGGCTCTCTCTTGCCTCCCCAGCATGTCTTGGGGCGGTGGCTGCCTCCCTGACCCACCCTGAGGACCCAGATAGAACATCTGATGAAGGCTTTGGAGGACAGACCTCGGTGGGCACTGCCGGGGCCTATGGCTCTGACCTGGGATGGAGCAGACTCTGTGAGGCGACATAAAAGCTCCAGCCCAGAGAAAGTCAAAGGCCCACTCCACGCCCTCCTCCTCACCTCCCAACAGCTCTTCACCTCCCAACACTGTATCCATCAAACATTCCAATCAACTGATGCCAGACCTTCAGCTTTCCCATTTCCCTTCCAACTGCCCCAAACCTCAAGACAAAACAGGGTTGGCTAGACTCAAGAATCAGATCTGGCCGGGTCAGTTAGTAATCTTTTCTATTCAGACTGGACTTGTCTCACAATCTGGTGGCTTTCTGTGGTAATTTCTAGATGCCAGAAAATTGTAGATTTCAAAGGTGTAAAAATAAATAAATGAACCTCATCTTTGCTCCATCACAACCTCCATACCAACCTCCAATACAAATCCTTTTAAGGTCCCTGTATTAGTTTCTGAGGGCACTGTAACAAATTATCACAACCTGGGTGGCTTGACACAACAGAAATGTATGGTCTCACAGTTCTGGAGGCTGGTAGTCTGAAACCAAGGTGTCAGCAGGGCACTGCTCCCACAGAAGGCTCCCAGGAAGGAACCTTTTTCCTTTTCCAGCTTTCTAGTGCTGGCCAGCTCTTGGTGTTCCCTGACTTGTAGCCGTTATCACTCCACCCTCTGCCTCCATCTTCACATGACCTTCTCCCCTGGGTGTCTCTGCCCCTTGTGTAGCTTCCCCTCTTCTTATAAGGGCACCAATCATATTTGTTATATATTAAAAAAAAAGACAAGCTATTAATTGTGGCAGTTTATTTGAACAGTTTAGGATTCATGAATGAGGCAGCATCCAAGCCACATGTGAAAAGGAGCTCTACTGATGGGCTGGAAAGTGGGAGCTTATATAGGGCAAACAGAAACAAGTGAGGAAATGTTGTGATTGGGGTGTTAAGTTTCCATTTTAAATTGGGGGGTAGTTGGTCTTACAAAGTGCAGAGCAGATATACATTGACTAGTATGGTATGCTTGTCCATTCTGATGGTATCTCTCTTAGAACAAAACTGGTTTATCACCAAGTGTTGCTCATCTGCAATCCTGTAGGGGGCCTTCCGTTGTTCCATTTTCTCAGAGAGACCCTGCAGGTTCATTGTTTTTGTCTCCTGGAAAATCCTTTCCTAGAAGGGTGCAGGTGGACATTTTGTTGAACATATTATATTAAGCCCCAATCCACCTACCCACACCCACCGCCTGCTCCAGTCTGAGCTAATCTTATCTTCACTAATTACATCTGCAACTATTCTGTATCCAGCTAAGGGGTTGGACATCAACGTATCTTTAGGGAGACACAATCCACCCATGACAGTCCCCTTGGAACACAGCTCTGAAGCTCTGAAGCTATTCTTTCTCTTCTTTGTTTTTTTTTTTTTTAAATCAGAGTAGTTGTAGGTTTATAGAAAAATCATGCAGAAAGTACAGAGTTCTCATATACTCCCCTCTTACACACACAGTTTTCCCTATTAACATTTTGTATTAACGTGGGTACTTTTGTTACAATTGATGAAACAGTATTATTATAATTATGCTATTAACTTTAGCCTGCTGTTTCCTTTAGGGTTCACTCTTTGTGTTGTACAGTTCTATGGGTTTTGTGTGTGTGCATGGTAATATACACAACCTAAAATTTCCCTTTTTATCCTTTTTCAAATAGATAATTCAGTGGCATTAACTGCACTCACATAGTTGTGCCTCCATCAAAATCATCACCCCAAACAAAAACTGCATACCAATTAAACAGTAACACCCCATTCCCCTCCCCAACTCAGCCCCTGGTAACCTGTACTCTAGTTTCTGACTGTATGAATTTGCATATTCTGCATATTTCATATAAGTGAGATCATACAGTATTTGTCCTTTTGTGTCTGGCTTACTTTATTCAACATATCTTCAAGGTTCATCCATGTTGCCGCATGTATCAGAACTTCATTCATTTTTACAATTGGATAATACTCCATTGTATGTACATACTGCATTTTGTTTATCCATTCATCTGTTGCTTCTGCCTTTTCAGCAGTTGTGAATAATGCCGCTAGGAACATGGGTGTGCAAATATCTGCTCGTGTACCTGCCTTCAATTTAGAGGTGGTATTTACCTAAGAAGTGGGATGACTGGATGATATGGTAATTTTTATACTTTACTTTCTGAGGAACCATCAACTGTTTTCCACAGCACTGCACATTTTGCAGTCCACCCCACAAAGAATGAGTATGTCCTCCTATTTTTCACATCCACTCCAACACTTAACTATTTTCTGGTTTTTTAATAGTAGCCATACTAGTAAGCATGAGATGGTGTCTCATTGTGGTTTTGATTTGTATTTCCCTGATGGCTAATGATGTTGAGCATCTTTTTATATGCCTGTTGGCTGTTCGTATATTTTCTTTGGAAAAAAGTCTGTTTAAGTCTTTTTCCCATTTTTAAAATTGGGTTCTTTTTTTTTTTTATTGTTAAATTGAGGAGTTGTTCATCTATTCTGGGTGTTAAACCCTTATCAGATGATTGGTTTCCAAATATTTTCTCCCATTCTGTAGATTGTCTTTTTACTTCCTTGTTTAAGTCCTATGATGTGCAAAAGTTTTTAACTTTGATGAACTCCCATTTATCCATTTTTTCTTTTGTTGTTCATGCTTTTGGTGTAAAGTCTAAGAAACCACTGCCTAACACAAGATGGTGAAGATGTTTCCTTATGTTTTCTTCAAGGAGTTTATATAGTTTTACTTCTTCTATTTAGGTCTTTGATACATTTTGAGTTAATATTTGTATACGGTTGAGGTAGGGTCTACCTTCATTCTTTTGCATATGGCTATCCAGTTTTTGCGGTTGAAGACTATTCTTTCCCCACTAATTGGACTTTGCACCCTTATCAGAGTTCACTTGGCCAAAGGTGTGAGGGTTTATTTTTGAACACTCAATTCAATTCCTTTGGTTTGCATATCTGTCCTTGTGCCAATAGTATGCTGTTTTGATTATTGTAGGTTTGTAGTAAGTTTTAAAACAGTATGTGTGAGTCCTGCAATTTTGTTCATCTTTTTCCAGATGGTTTTGGCTATTTGGGGCTGCTTATCCTTCCATGTAATGCACCTGTTCTTTTGACATTGTCGTTTAATTGTTAGTTTCCAAATCCACTAGCCAAGTTCCTTGAGGACAACCACCCTGTCCTTTCCCACGTTGTATTCTTTGGTAGCATAGTCTGATACAGAGTTTCAGCAATGCATTATTTGTTGAGTTGAAGATCTGAAAACCTTCCTGATACCCTACAGTTGGGAAAACATCTGTGGAGGCCATTTGACTCTGGCTAACAAATATGTAAGCATCATTATTCTGGTGTCAGCTGAACAATTTGTTCCTTTAATGAGGTGTTTTAACCTCACTTTATATTCATTGTTCTGCCCTCCTCGATTTTACTGTAAGTGACTGAATTGACTTTTGATGTATTGCCAGCACACCATAAATTATGAGCCTCTTTCTTTAAGGTTGGAGAGGGGAGGAACTCTGCTTCCCTGTTCAGTTATTTCAGGCAAGGGTGGGAGCCGTTTTTCTGTGCCAGCAGCATCCTGATTATAATTCAGGATGTGCAGCCAAAGGCAAACAGTTCCTCTTCAAATTCAATCAAATAGGAAGGAGCAAAGACCCAAACAAGAAAAGCCCGGTTCTCTTTGTGTGCACAGCCAAGAAGTCCTGGGAAGCCTGTGAGGGATGGCGCCTTATCTCAGGCTTAGCAAGACTGGGCTTAAAGCTGCACTCAGAAACATTCTGTGCTTATTCGGAATGGGCTTCCAAACCTGGCCTAACAGAGTCACATTCTGTACAATCCCTATTCCACCATTTCTAGGCAATATGGACAGCAGTTAACTAGAATTAAAATATCTGTTTTTATCTCTTCTTTCTGGATAAAAACTCTATATGCCACTTTCGTGCTTTTGATTTTGGCCTACAAAAGGTCTAAACAATAACTTCTGTGGACACTCTGTTTTGTTAATATATGGTGCAACTCAGAACAGTGATTTTTTCACTCAATACATCATGATCCATTGGTGCATTGTGAAATCAGTTTAGTTGGTGTCAGCACTTTTGCCTAAATGAAATAAAATAAAATAGAAAACATCCAAATGCATCTTGCATAGTAAGGGTAAGTTTTGTACTGTGAAATTTTGTTTCAGTTTTATATGTGTGTGTATGAGTCACTGGCTTATTACAGAAAAGGTACTATGTGAGTCATAATCCAAAAGTATATGAAACCCACTGCCTTCAAGAATCTATTTCACCCAACCAAAGGAAACTCCCGCAAGTCCCCGTTTTCCTGTTGTCAAGAGCACTACTTGAAGTTATGTTGGGAAACTCAATGAACAGAAACAGTTCATCACTGAAGCAGAGGGCTTCCAGCCCCGTCAGTCTGTTGGCATATCTCCCTCCCGTTCAGGCCCCCAGTGCTTAGTGCTTGAAGCTCTTGCCTCTGACTGTTGTTTCCACACCCTGGGCGAGCCTCCCATGGTGCACGTCCATCTGCCTGGGAGTCCTAGAAACTCCACAGCCTTTCACAATACTCTGAAACCGGCTAACCACACATGGATCTCCTGAAGTCTTTGCAAAGGGAAAGGAAAAACCGGAATTCCTTTTACCACCCATGTGCCCCTTCCCACTCAGTTTTCCTTTTGGTCATTTTGCCAGGAAGATGAATACTCTGGCCTCCAATAAGGATGTTTCCATGTTCATATCTGCTGACTCTTCCAGCCCTGTGGTCCAATAACCTGGCAAGTGTCCCACCACTGAGCCCTGGCTCCTGCAGCACCTGACTCATGGAACCACTACCAGCTCGCCAACTGCACAGAGTTAGGGACTGTAATTAGGCTAGCCGAGTGATGTAGACTGGAGTGTGCACTTTGGAATCAGCAGAGTTGGGTTCAAGTTTTGGTGCTGTTACTTGACCTTGAGGAAGTTGCTTAGCTTCTCTAAGCTTCATCTGTAAAATCAAAATAATGCTAACATCCATCTCAAGGGAGTTGTTGAAGACTTTTTTTTTAAAAAATTGAAGTTTCTGTGATGATGCCTTCTTGCACATCTTATGAGTGGACTCCAAAAAAAGTCTTTATTTTTTCAATGTTTTCAGAAATCTATATTACCTGGGGGTAAGTATATAAAACAGGGCCTTTCTGAAAAACATATATCATCTATTAAGTCAAGCCATTCTTAACACCTTAGAATTACAAAAAGTAAAAGAGAAGAAAGAGGAGGAGGAGGACGATGAGAGGGAGAAAAGGGAAGGAAAAGGGAGGGGAGGGGAAGAGAGGGGAGGGAATTCCACATTTAGAATGACCTCCTACAACTGTGCCACAGAGATCTTCACATTCTTGCTTTAACATTAGACCACGCACGTCTTTCTGCCATCAGCTTCGTCTAGTTTGTTGGACCTGCAAATACATCCTAACACAAAGGATTCACTTAATGGAAAGAAAGTGTGTTGTTGACAAAACTGCACTTACCTTTTCTTGTGCATTCTTTATCCGAGGAAGAAATGTTTCAATAACCCCAAATAATCAAGGTTATAGTTGACAGAACTGAGAGAACTACATCTGGGATTGGTGTCTTTTCTAAGGTGGCCATGGATGGTGTGACAACAAAAAATATGTTGTTGATTTTTAAATGGTTTTAAAAACTTTCACTAAGGTATCCATAGCTCAACAGTAAGAAAAATACCTACATGTTTAAAAAATCATCAAAAAACATAAACAGATACTTCAGAGAATAAGAAAGATCACCACTAAATATATGTTTACATTTACTAGTGATCAAAGAAATGTAAAAACAAAACTAAAACCCCATACACTCTAACCAAATTTGTAAATATTGTAAAAGATAATAACTAATGTTAGTGTAGGAATAATAAATCAGTCAATCTCCTTCTCTGCTGGTGGGACTAGGAAGACTAAGTCTTTCTGACAGCATGTTGGCAATACAAATCAATAGCATTAGAAGTTCCATATACTTGGATAGTAATTTAAATTCCATGAATACATTCAAGAGAAAGAATCAGACATGTATACATAGACATGTATATAAAAATGCACTTTAAAATATTGTTTTTAATAGTGAAAAAATTGAAAGGAACCTAAATGTCTAACAAGGAAATTGATAAATAAATTATGGTTCATCAATATGATGGCACATAATATGGCCACTTAAATTATGTTTTCAAAAACTTTAATGGCATGGGAAGACATGGGGTATAAAACTTTACGTGCAGAATTGTTCCAAATTAGATAAATAGATATGGATAAAATAAGATGAAAATGAAATATACTAAAATGTTAACAGTAGTTGTTTCTGGATGGTGGGATTACAGGTAAATTTATACTAGGATATGTTCCCAACTTTTTAAACTGGGCAGGTAGAACTTTTACAAATATGTCCTCTATTCACTGCTGTATTATACCAGAGCTCTAGTGGGGTGTTGATTCATGCACACATGGTTAGCTGTCAACCCCGTGTGCTGGATGGTGTGGAAGATGCATATATCTGACCTTAAGTAGTAAAACACAAAGATGAACAATCTATAAAAGGTACATCAAGGCAATATATAACGATTATCAGCACAAAGCCTTTCATATAGTGGGTACTCAGTAAACTAATTTAACTTTAATAACAGATGAACAGAATAAGAAGCAAATGTTGCTAGAATCTGATGGACAACAATCTTACGAACTGGAGAAGAGGAAAGAACACAGGGAAGGACCATAGGGACTGGTGCTTGAATTGCACTTTAAACAAGTGGCTAACTGTGTGCAAGTATGCAGGATGGGGAAGGAGAGTAATTGTGGTGGATAAAGGCATTTCTCACAGGCATTCCAGCCAAACATCCCATCACCTCATTGGCCTGGCATTTTCTACAAGCTAATTTCAAGCCACTTAGAGCCCCTATAAATGTTTATCTTTTTCTTGGAGCAGCAGAAACAAAAGGAGGCACAGGACCGGCTGGGCCATGCAGGCAAGTGGCAATTGCTGTACAAAGCAAGGCCAGTGGATTCGGCACGTCCTTCCTAGGGCCAAAGTTTAGTCTGACTGCTGCTGATGGACCCGGAGGTCCCAGGCTTACTGAGCACCCTCCTCTGCACCATGCTTAAGAGGGTGCCCATTATTCCCACATTCAGTCTCTCAATCTCCCATCATCCTGGTGTAGTTTTTCTCGGTTTACACTTAAGGAAATGGAGGCTCAGTGAACTGAAAGGATATGCTGAAGGTCAGAACTAACTAGTGATAAAACCAAAGCTTAGACTCAACTTTTAATTTAGTCTAGTGATTTTGCCTATAATGTAAGACCGTTGTGATACATTACTGGAGAAATACTTGCCTCAGAAAACTTTGACTATCTCTTTCCATTTTCATCAGACAACAAACCCTTCCAGTGCTGTCTGCATTCCCCGTGTCCTGAATTCCCCACGTACATCTATACCTTTGGTCATATCTGGTGGCGTGAGGGGACATCCGATAGTAACACAAATAAAACATAATATGGTAACTCAAGATTTCCAAAATCTACTCTGTGCGGTTTTGTGTGTACATATATGAACGGTTCCTGGTGGATTCCCCTTTGCCTCCATCAGATTCCCATAAAAATCTGTGAATCTAGAAAAGATTAAAAATTACTGAGAGATAATTGCAACATAACCAGGGTGGTCTCAACTGAACACTAAATTTAGTTCTGAGCTTCCTGGTCACCAGGGGAATGTCAACAAAGTATAGCTTTAACGGCTGTTACAGAAAGAAACATGATATTCAACAGTGATTAGTAGGGTTTTCTTAGATTCTGACGGGGTTTTATAAGCAAAGCCTTGTAGATAAGGCAAGACCATTCTATTAGAAAAGAACCCACCACCACCAAAATGTAAACACATACACACACACACACACACCCCCACACGTGTGTGCGTATATATATACATATATTTATATCCTAAGACAATTGGAAGCCAAAAAGGAAGTGGCCTCTTGTACTCCTAGCCTTGAGGAGTTACAGAGGGTAACACAAGGCAAGAAGTAATCAGGAGACAGGACATTATTTTTTTTTTTTTTTAGTTGGGGAGCTTAAATTTTTTTGAGAAATTCAGGAATCTATACCATAAAATAAGAAGGCTGTCCAAGAATTCTAAACTACTCATTTCAATAATGGAAAAATTGAAACCTAGAGAAAAGAGGCTTGTCTCAAATGTATTTGGAAAAAACTATAGATATCGTGTTGTGAGGACTGAATCACGTCCCCCACAAAAGGTATGTTTGGCTCCCAACCCTTGGTGCTGTGGGTGTGAGCCCATTTCTAAATAGGACCTTTGACGAGGGTATTAGTTAAGATGTGCCCAAACAAAATGAGGGTGGGTCTTGATCCGATATGGTTGAAGTCCTTTAAAGCAAAGGAAATTGGACATGGACACAGAAACCACAGATGCAGTCAAAAGCTGAAAATCAATGGCACCCAGAAGAGAAAGGAGAAGACATTGCCATGTGCCTTGCCATGTGATAGAAAAGCCAGGGACCAGGGATCACTGGCAGCCAGCCCCAGAATGCCACAGTCTTTTGGGAGAAAGCACCACCTTGTTGATGTTTCAATTTTGTACTTGTTCTAGCTTCAAAATCGTGAGCCAATAAATTCTCATTTTTAAGCCAACCCATTGTATAGTATTTGTTTTAGCAGCCAGGAAACTAAAACACATTTATATACTAAGATGCTGGAGGTACTCCTCAAGTCTTGCCATAAAAAGTTCCTACATGATCCATTTTTATGAATAAAAAGTTGTGGAATTTCCTAGTAACATTCAAATAATTCATGCTAAAGAAGAATTTGTTTTCTTAGGTATGTAACGGCTTCTGCCTGCCTGACCTGGTTTACTCTGTTAATCTATTTACTAAGTCTTTCTGTAGAAATAATGCAATGGTGAGTACTTACCTCTTTCTCAAATATATTTTCCTAAATTCTGAATTAATAGAACACTAATAAATAAAGATTTGCTTTGGGTTTTGTTGTTGTTCATTTTGTTTGTTTTTGCTTTGTTGTTTTTATCCAGGGGTTCTCTTTTTCCTAGCTTTTTTCGACCCTGGATAAAAAGGATTAAAAAAAAAAAAAAAAAAATTCCTAGGCAAGGCTGCATATACAAAGCCAGCTGGACTGCAAAACCTCCCTAAGCCCTAAATCGCTTCCCTGAGTTGGTTTGTCTGAATATCTAGAGTTAGGAGATTTCTTCCTCTGGGCCCTTTGAAATAATCATAATTAATACTTATACAGATGCAATATCATATACAACAGGAGGCAGCAAATTATGGCCTGTAGGAGATGAGTAGTTGCAACAGAGACCATATGTCCCACAAAGACAAAAATATTTACTAACTGGCCCTTTACAGAAGAAGTTTGCCAATGTCTGATAAGCACTATCACCTTCTGAGAGGCAGCTCTTTGTAGATAGTATTCAGTGGTCTTTGAGATTCCTTCGGGAAAACTGCCTGCAAAGAGAACCCAGTTACCGTGGTAAAGGGGGAAATAGGGGCAGAGGACTAGAGGGACAAGGGTTAGAAAGGTGACAGAAAAGAGAAAATTAGCTGAAAACTCCCAGTGTCAGAGCACTCTTGCCAACAAGACCCCAGATGCCAGAACTGTGGCTACTTGTGCCTCGCCTCCTCCCCACGCTTTCCCCTAAATGTCTTCATGCATGTACACAGGGGTGTTGGAGCCATTTTTACCAGCTCAGGAGAGGCAGTTGTGTGCATCCTGTCCCGGCTCCGTGTTCAGCAATGTCACCTTGGAAGTTTGATATTGGCCGTGATAGGGGTATTTACACTAGAGAAATGAGCAAAAGCGATAACTCAGAGCTCCCTGCCCCCTAGACAGTCAACTGTTAGACACTTACCAGTAAACCACAGCATACAGATATGTAAGTATGGATATATAATTTCACATAAATGGCCCCTGGCATACATTGCAGAGGATGCTGCATGGGCTGTGCACATTCTTCCTCCAGCTGCAGGAGCGTTGGCTGCTGATGGCTCCTAGCTGAGTCCCTCCCTGGGAATTGCCTAAAGCTGAAGGGAACTGCCCCACCCCAGGTCTGCTCCCTTTCCTGGGCAACCTACATGCAACTACTAGTCTATGCCGGGCAAAAGGCCCCGACTCCTCATCTCAATTCCAAAGAACTCCAGCTCCAAAGCTACCCTTGGGTTCAGCTGACACCTCTGAAGCAACTGCATCTGAGACGGAGACAGAGAGACAGACAGAGACAAATAGAGAGAGATCAAAAAAAAACAGAGGTCCATTTGCCCACCACCAAACGCTCTCCTTCATCTTCTCCTATCTTGAGGTTTTTGTTTTGGTTCATTTTTTATTTGCTTGATGTTCTTCCTAGAGTATTTTTCTCAGTTGAGGTAGCTAGGTGATACTTTTTTTTTTTTAACCCTGACTGGCAAGAGGTATTTTTGTTGGATCTAGAAGTCATACCCCTCTCTTCAGATTCCCACTGCTGCAGCTGAAAAGTGTGATACCAGTCTCTTTCCTTTTCCTTTGTAATTAACATTTTTCTCTTTGTATTGAAGGGGGTGAGAGGTTTTCTTTATATCTGCAGTTCAAGAATTTTACCAGGATGAGCTTAGTTACATGGCTTTCAATGCTAGTGACCCCATGAGTTTTTCATCTTCAGACCAAAGTCTTTTTCACTCAGGGAAATTATCTTTTATTTTTTGTTTAATTACTCCCTCCCTTCATCTGTTCATTTTTCTTCTTCTCCTGGAACTCCTATTATTTACATTGTAGGTCTCCTGGACTTAGCCACCTAGTCTTTTATTTTGCCCTTATGAGTTCCATCTCTTCATATTTTTGTTCTGTGTTTGGAATACTCCTTCCACTTGATTGTCTAAGTCCATATGCTGTTTTTTAAATTCATCCAATGATTATTTTAGTTAAAAATATGTTTTGGCTCCAGGAAGTTATTTTTTGCACTGTGTTGAATGTCCTTGTTATTACTACTCAGGTTGTCTATTCTGGTGGTATTTCTTTGGGCACTCTGATCCATGCGTTCTTACTGCTCTCTCTCTATCTCTCTACACTCTGAGCCCCCTTAGGTGCAGAGTTGTTTTCTTCTGTCCATTCTTTGAAGCTCAGCTCCAGCTTCTGGGAGTTCCTTAAGTAACAATAGTCCTATGAGTGGTGGAAGGCATGGCCGCTGGGGCATCAGTGCAGCTGCTTGTCGGGAAGGCACCAACAGGAAGTCCCTCTGCTGTCTCCCCATGTTCTCCCACCTGTCTGGGGACCAGGGAGGTACCCTCATATAGGCTGATGTAGCCCTTTCCTCAGTGTCTATCGATATCTGCAGCCAACCTCTGTCCAGGACTTTTAGATTCTCATCCCCAAACTCTCCATCCCCTGTCTCAAAGGGGAGAAAGCCCTGTCCCAGCTCTCTTCACCAGGTTGCCCTCCTTGTTTCTCCAGGCTCCACCTCCCATCATTCCCGATGGCTGCCTCAGCGGGAGAATTATCAGGCTGGAGTTGGGAGTGGGGGGCAGCCAGAGCAAGTTCAAAGCACCATCTTACTAACATCTCCATTCCACCCCCCAAACCTTTGACTAACTTGATTTGCTGTCCCTAAGCAAGTGCCTAATTGACTGGTGAGGGGATTTAACTCTTTGTTCTCTACTGATTTCTTTGGGGAAATTTTTCAAAGTTGTGTGCATTAATTAATTTTTTTTTAATAATTAGATTTACTTTTAAATTGGGCTCATTGGAAAAATAACTGGGTGAAAAAGGCAAATTACAATAGTTGTATATATTACATATTATGTTTTATTTTATAGATAAATTATATAAATTATATGTACTATATATATAATTTATCCACATCCACAGATATATTAGATATACCCAGAAAAAGTTCTTCAGGGACAAACAGTTATCTCTAGATAATGAATTTATAAACAATGTTTATTGTCTTCTTTTTTCTGTTCTGAATTGTCCAAAATTTTTTGGGTTGTTAAAATTAAAGAATTATTCTGTTCAATTGCTAATTCAGTAAAATGCATCATAAAATGTTGTTTGACTCTCACACGAAGCATTTTCAAAGAGTTTGTGGAGGGAGATTGCAAACAATCCTTAGCCTCTGAGTCTCAATTGCTTTGTCTATAAAATGAGAGCCCACCTTGGGGACTCCATGTTTTCAGCAGACTCACCAGGCTATGCATGGGGGCAAAGGAGGAGCGTAGACAGAAGCATCTTGCCCAGAGTCACCAAGGACAGCCCACTCCTATGATGACCCCAGACCTGAGTGGCAAAGCTCAGCTGCTCCTGACTCCCCTGGTTTCCATGGTGGGCCCAAATGGACTGGAAAAGTCTCCCAGAGAAGAACCACTTCCAGTTAACTGCTGCGTCTCCAGCACCAAGCACACTGCTGGGCAACTGAGTAGCTGCTCAATAAACATTGGTTGAATGGGTGAATGAGTGCATGACCTCTCAGCTCACTTGATAATATAATGGCATATTAGTAGATGACACTGATTGCTTTGGGGCCATCTCTGGATTTACAATCCCATTTGGGTGAGGGGCCAAAATTTGAGTTTATGGGAAGATTTCAGCTTAACAAAAGGTTCACAGTTCAATTTGTTTAGGGAGAACTGAGCTCCTTTCAGTACATTAAAAAACAAAAAACTCTTTTGGCTTCTTTTCAAAGAGCTGATTTCCCCATCAGTGGACATGACCTGGAATGGGCTGGCTAACTCCTGTGGGGAGTGGCATACAAGGGCTCTGTAGGGCTCTGTACTGATTGTGAAGGGAAACCAGGTACCCTCTGAGTATCCCTCTAGATCAGGCTCTATGGCCAAATGCAATTCCGGGTTAGGAAACCTTACATGAATTTGCCTCTTTCTTCCAAATGTATTTTTCAACACTGAAATTGTTCCTGAGCCTGTTAAAACTCTCCTTTGAGGCAGCCAACTATGATTCAAGCAAACAGCTGGGTGTGTCCTTGCAGTGACCAGAGAGTGACAGGCAGCCCTCAAGAAAGCCTCCTTTGGGCACCCAGACTGGCCTAGGATCAGCTGAAGGAGAGTCTTATGGGACCAAATCCCTGGTCCATTCCACAGATGTCTCCAAGTTCCGATCCTGAGGAAGACATGTTGTGGAGTGAGTGACAGCTAACGTATTTAACAACAGATATTGCATGCGCACCAGCCACTCAGAAATGACGTTATGCCAGAGATAAGGCATAGAGCAACATCTGCAGGCTCTGTGCATTTGGTTGCTAGCTTGTAGGAAGGTCCCAGAATGGGGGCTGAACAGCCAACATAGCAGGGGAACACTTCAGAAGCTAAAAGGAACAGCAGCTATTTAACAACTGGTGGCGAAGGCTTTCAAGAGTCTAAGAACTAGAACGTCCATACCAGGCCATGCCAGCTAGACATCAGACATGCTCTAAAACCACCTCTGGCAGAGGCTGCAACCCCAATTTATAAAGTTCTTTTATTAGTCTCTCATGTAACCCGTAGCCACATCATAAAATTAAACACCCCATTCTGTACAAGTCCACTGAATTCTTGAGCCCTGATTAGCCCTGAGCTTTTCACTCTGGGGGTTGCATTACGGTAACATTATAACTGATAGAAAAGGAATGTTTGCTGGGAGCAGTCAAATCCCTCAGAGGGACTCAATTTATGCTGTAATGACAGTGTGTCAACAGTGTTCCCCCCTTTCTCTGCATCCCCTTTGCTACCTCCCTATCAGTCTCCTACTCTCTCTTTGAATCCCTGCTCCTCCCCAGGCTCTGTCGATCTCCTGAGATGACTTAGAACTGCGGGTACTCAAATGCTTGCCTGGAGTCAGTTTGGGGTAGCCCCAACTCACCTCAAAGAATAAATTTAGCCTGTGCATGAGATCCCAGATGGAGAGGTTATCTTTAGCCTGGCAGAGGCCGGGAGTCAGTTTGGGCCATGCTGTGAAATAGCAGACAGAAGAGGAGAAGGAGGGAAAGGAGGAAAGGAAACTAGCCTTCGAGTCTACAACAGTGGCACTCCAGTGTGCACAGGTGGCAATGAACTGAGAGTCACAGTGTGCTTCCTGAAACGTGAGGCTCTTCCAGGAACACCCTGGAATAATGGGCTGTTTCATTCCATCCCATGAACTAGGAACAGTTTTAATAGCAGAAAATACGGCTATAATATGGGCAGGCAGTATGAAACCACAAGCACGTGTTCTTAAAAAAAAAAAAAAAGCAACTCAGCATGCTCCGTGGTTTGCAAGCTTTCCCACTCATATCTGTTTACTACTTGTTCATTAGTTTTGTTGCCTGCAGGTGCTAAAGATTTAAGATGTAAGAAAAATGTATGGAAAAAAGTCACCTGGAGAAAATTACATTACCTGAATTAGGGAAAAGACCACTACTGTTTGATTTTAAAGGTGGGACACCTCAGTGCCCCCTCAGTAACACCAATGGGCTTAGCTTGAAACGCACTGGAACTACTATTTCTGAACTATTCTAGAAAGCCGCGGGGACTAGTCTCTTCTTGGGGAGAATGAAATACCTTTCTTTGTTATCACTGTGATGTAAGATACTCTTCCTTTAACTCTCTAAAATCTTTCCTGATATAGTTTATATGCACTATTCCCTGTTGGCCTTCCTTATAGAACAAAATTGACCCAAACATTTGCTAGCCATTATTGGGGGAGGGAGGGGTGGCGGGTCCTGAGTCCTACTTTGAACCTGAGCTCGAGTTCTGACCTGCCTGAACATGTCTGAAAACCGTGTGAGAGGCTGAGGAGTGTCCTGGGAGGGAACTCATTCTGTGGGGAAGGAGTCCTGAGATGCCAGGATTGACCCAGTAAGACAAGGAGAACTGCAATTAATTCTGAGTATAGCATTTCCAAACTTGCTTTGGACTTACTGAGTCCTGTCAAGAGCTGAAAAGACCATTTTGTTTGGAGATTTGCGGGAAATCGAAGGCCAGTCAGTAGAGCTTTGAGACCCACTATGGAATGTAACACAGGAAAGAGGCAAACAACCTTTTTCTCCATTACCCAGAGGTTGGCTCCAGAGAGCCTGGGGGGGGGGTGCTCATCAGTCACTGAAGAATCTAACAGGAGAAGGCCCCCGGGGCCTCCAGGGACGACTCAGATGGGCTGTGCAAATGCTGGAAATTCTTTGCTATAGGGAGGCCCTAGGGTATAGTGCCACTTAGAAGGTCATCCATACTCAGGTAGAGAAGGGGGTGGGGGGAGTGGGGAGTGGGGAGGGAGATACAGATGACTAACTCAGCTTACACTACCGTGTACTTGAATAATTAAGTCACCTCTGCTCCTTGTCTTCCTCAGATTAAAGGATGCCAGTTCCTTCAACTGGTCAGTTGAGGTTAGCCATTATTTTATTGTTATGGGAGTGCATGTTGGTCCTTCTTATGCTAAAAGTTATCTTACTCACCTCTGTGACTCTCGACCCTCCCAGTGTATAGCAGAGTAACCAACAAATTACATGACTTTATAAATACTTTAATGAGAGTCTGCCCAACAACTAGTTTTCTGATCTCTTCTCAGATATGCTCTTTATAATCCATCCTGACACCATACGGCTACTTGCTAAAATGGCCCAACGTTTTCTATCCATATCCATTTTGTGGCCAACCATGCTTCCTCTTTTTAGTACCATTGGGCCAGACCAGCCTGTTCCCAAATAGTATTTGAGATGTCCAGATTTTATTACTACCCAACTTTTATTACTAAATGTCATTCGGAATGGACAACACTGGTTCTCCAATTACTCCAAGTCAATAAACCTTAACCTTCTTTTCCAGAATGTCAAAAATTATAACATCATCGTCACCTGCAAGTATATTGAGAACATTCACAACAACTTCATCTGATGATCCTAAAAAAATATAAATATTGTATTTTCATGCACATAGCAAGTCTTGGAGGAGGAGCACTTAAGGATGTAACTGAGGAGGGAGATGATGAGTTAAGGGGTCTGACTGGAGACAGAATTTTCATTGTATACTCTTTGGATCACTTGGAGTTTTAAATCACGTGCACTTATTATTTTTTTCAATAAAATGTTTTAAAAGCTGGTTCTAAACAAACAAAAAATACAACAAAGAACCAGACACAGCCCTGAACTCCTGACTGGTGGCCCTGACAGGTGCCTAAAGTGATACCATACCCTCCAGAGTCAAACATCCAAATGTTCAGGATGCCCTTATAGTAAGCCATCCTGAAATCGAGATGGATTATGCTATGATCCTCCTGGCCCCCGGCCTTCACAGCCCTATCTCCCTTCACCGGTGCAACATGACTTCCGTTGGTTGACTCAGACTAATCCTATACCTAGTCTGGAGGGATTTTAAGGGACTCTGGGCCAGCAGCTTGGCTGACGCAGTCTCAGCCAGCGCACTTCTTGGGCATGTTCTGATCTTTGTGTTCTTTTGGCAGAGTGTAGTCTAGACATTCTCTGGTAGCAGACACACATCTCCTCCATTTTTAGCTTGAATGATAATGAAACCCATCAAAGGGTAAATGAGACCCCATAAGATCAGAAGTTTTCCAGCTCTCCCCATTTACTCACCAAATGCAGTTACGATGAGCCTGTGTGCAGGGTATTAAACCAGTCCAGGGGCAGAAGTGGGTAAGGTGGGAGGGAATATATCCAGTGCCTTCCAGGAGCACACAGGCTAATAATAAAGACAGATGAAGGCTAAACCAAGAGCAGCTTCAATGCTTACAGGCAGTTGAGAGGGAGGAGAGGAGAAGGAAAGACTGCTTTCAGACATTGGCAGGAAAATAAGGGGCAGTCAGGGAAAGCTTTTGGAAGGGAATGACAGTGTTGTTAAGCCTTGAGATCTGGTGGAATTTCAGTAGCTGCAGACAGAGCCTTCTGAATCAACAAAGTGGCCTGGGAAGGTGATCCCATTTTCCCACTATTTAAAGGCTCTGCACTTCTGCCCTCTGAGTCTTTTGAGAAAGAATACAAAATGGAAAGTGAAAGGAACAGGGGCCTGAAAATCCAAGACCAAATGAGAAAGTCCTTCTGTTTAAAATTGCCCTTCTCTCACCACTTTGTCTCCTGGTGAATACCTACTCTTCAAACTCCGACTCTAATGACACCTCCCCCAGGAAGCCGACCCCCAGGAAGCTCTCCCGGCAGAGGTGGTTGTTCTGTTGGCTGCACTCCCACCACTCTGTTGTAGAGAGTCAGAGACATGGAGCGGTTAAGTGAACAGGCGCTGGGTTCAAATCTCTATCAGTGGCTTAATTTCTGAGTCATTTTAGGCAAGTCACTTCTCCTGTCAGTATCATCGTCTGTAAAAAGGCATACTAATGGTACCTCCCTCCTAAGGTCGCTGTGAGGATTAAACAAGCTAATGCCCCTAAAGCATTAGAGCAGAATCTCTCTCTCTCTTCCTCTCTCTCTCTCTCTCCCTCTTCCTCTCTCCCTCTCTCCCTCTCTCCCTCCCTCAGCAGTGTTTAGAGATTTCTGGCAAAGTAGGTGTATACTATCTTCAGAAAGGACAAACAAAAACATGGTAATGAAAAGGGAAAAAAAAAAAAAAAGTCCAAATGTAAAGCCAAATAAATGCAGGTGAAGTGATAGGAAACCAAAAGGAATGCAGAAAAGCAAACGTCCAGGATGAGAAGTCGTTCGACCTTCCAAAAAGAAAAACTCCTAAAATCCTTCTCTCATCTCTTAACATGGTGACTGCGCTTTTTTGTTGTTGCTGAATGGTATTTTTCTCCTCCCCTCCGACTTCCCCGGACCTTGACACCGCCCCCAGGCGCGGCAGGCCGCCATCCCACCCCGCCCCGCCCCGCTTCTCCCCGTTCCGCACCAGCCTCGCCCGGGAGGCGCCGGGCCGCAGCCCTGACCTCGGTTCCCCCCGCGCGAGGCCGCAGCCGGCCGGCGGGCGGGAGGGGCAGGAAGTGGGAGACGCGGCTCCCGGGGCACCCGAGATCCTTAACGGCAGCCTCCCTGGCTGATCCTAATCAGCGTGGGAAAGGAGCGCTGGGCCCCGCTCGCCTGCTGAGGACGCCGCCTCTTTTCATAAACTTTATCACGGTGCACAGCCCCTGATAAACCACCATAAATAAACCAGCGCGACCGGAGCGTGCGGCCGTCCGGCGGCTGCCGGCGCGCACGCCCTGCCTCGGCCCTGCAGCTCCCGGGGGGAAATGAATCACGCCAAGTTGAAAAGAGTTCCATGTTCACCTCTCCAGACCAACGCCATAAATAATAATGCATTCTTCCCCTCCCCATACCCCCCCCTCCACTTGTGTTTTATGGATTCAATAAAAAGCCCTGCATTTAGTTCTGGCCGCACGGCCACCCCTCCTTGCCTAAGGAGTGAGAGTTAGTGTTTTGTTCTGTTATACCCTAACTCGGGTCATGCTCCTTGGGCCTGGGTTGGGCCTGGGTTGGGCCTGTGTGTGGCTCCATCAATTATCACAAATCCCCTTTGGCTTCTCCTGCACAACAGAGACCGGCTGGAGCTGGGTGGGGAGGCCCTGGGGAGGGGTGGCTTGAAGTCTCCAGTGGCAAATGAGGAGAAATCTTTTCCCCAAGTGGCTCCACAGCCTGCTAAGCCAAGTCGTAGTAGAAGCACTGGGCGCTGGGGATAGCCTGCCACTGTCATGTTTAGAAGCAAAGGGAAGCCACTGCAATACCCTGATGGCAAAGGAAGGGAAGGACCCCCCTCTACTCAAGTAATGATGTGTTTAAAAGCCCCTTAGAAGTTATTGTGGACATTTCATAAGCCATATTCTTTAGTTCTTGACATTTTAACTTGGGGGGGGGCCCAAATTAATGTTAGGTATCAAACGGAGGCTAAAGATTGAGGAAGATTCGTGGGTATGAAGGGATAAAGAGAGACAGGGGTGTGTGGGGCATCCCAAAGTGCACCAGCTCAGTCAGGAGTCCTGGGTCTCTAACCCAGCTCTGCTACTTCCTAGATCTGCCACTCTCTGGGCCTCGGTTTCTTCCTAGGGCTAATGAGTGAATGATCTTTAAAGGTTCTCCAGACTCTGCCACTCTGTGGAAAATAACATCCTTCTTTCTTACAGTTTGCTACATTTCTGGGGTACTTTGTCACACGCCGCTCTGAAGAAACACTATTAGGGCCACTTGGAAGAAACCGGGCAAGCATAGTTTCAGCAACTGAGTCCGTGTTAGTTAAGATTAGCACTAGACTTTATCCCTCATGGAGGTTACAAAGGTTCAGGGGCTCTCCAGTCAGAATGAGGCAAAACGAAATTTAAAGATAAAAATCCAAGGGAACTCAAACAACATTAGCACAGTACTTTCCTGTGTCCCTAATGTAAGCTGCGTTGTGGCTGTAGCTCTGCTTCATATGGGAGGGGCTTGTTGGCTCAAAATCCAATCCAAAAGTCAAAGGTTTCCTCAGTGGGAAGAGAGGCTGGGGAGGGAAGGCGCTCTTGAGGGCAGCTCTAGAGATAGCAGAATTTCAGAGTCCTGATAAGCTTCCCTTTGGTTTAACACTCCCAAGGAATGTGGGTTGGGAGCTAACCCATCCCAGCCCTGCCAAGAAGAGGAGCTCACTCATGAAAAGGAAATGAACAAAGACCTGGTTCTTCCAGAGGCCATTTCTGACACTATAGCGCAGCGTGTCCCAAAGGAACGGGAATGCAAGGCCCTATGCAGGCCTCATTTCCTGCTCTCAGGACAGAAGGCCCCTCAGTCTTGTTTCCTTCATTTGCATAATGTCCAGAAAAATGAGTCACACTGAATTGTCATTTGTTAAGAAATACTGGCAAGAGGTTCCCAACTGAGATTGGAATTGATTTCTTGAAAAAGAACAAACGCTAATCCAACCACTTATTATGTGAATGGGATCAGCTCTCCTCTCTCTGGGCCTCAGTTTTCCCATCCATAAACCCTGATGATTTCTACAGTTTCCTTCTGCTCCACCATACTGGGTTGGAACTATCATGAGTAGAAGTAAGATTTTAAACTTTAGAGAACACAGATAGGTAAAAAAAAAAAAAAGGTATGTAAAAATAATCTGTTGGGAATTGTCAATTTTGCCTGCTGTTGAAGAAGTCAGCAACCAAGGCAAAAGGGAGACAACTCAGCAAAAAGGGCTGAACTTCAAGACTGGGCTAACCTGCCAATCATTGTACAAAGAAAAGAAACCCTAGTCTAGTGATTCTGAATGTTTTATGGTCAGAGACCTTTGTACAATCTGATGAAAATCACATGCCCCTCTTTACTCCAAATGCACAAACAAATAAATATCTTTGCAGATCATTTCAGAACCCCCTGAAAAATCTTTGTCCGGAGGCTAATAAAATATTGAGATTTTTGTTTTGTAATCCGAAAAGAGGAAGTACCGCTCACCTCTAACTGGCTTCATGGAGGAAGAGGAGGGCAAATAGACCCACGCTATTAAAACATGTTAGTTCTCTGCCTGGTAGACATGTAATATTGATGCAATCCTATTACCATCATCTGCCATAGTCTTTCTCCTTTCTTCTTCATGCAATGTAAATTTCTTTGCAAGACAGAGGCAGCCCTGTCTGAGAAATTCCCAAAGCAAACCCTTCTGGTAAGCCAGCACTATAAGTTTTCATACTTGCCTGTTAGACACGTAATGAGTCCCCATGGAGACCAAAGGGAAGGCTGGAAGTAGCTCTGCAGGCGCTCGGAGAGTATTAATTGCTGGGGCAGGAATGTACTAAACGATACACTTGTGACTTTAAAAGTCAACATAATTTTCCAAAGGGCCCACCTTTTTCCCAGAGTAGATTGTAATATTAGAGAAATTAAGTCATTGAGACAAAACCAAAGTATAGGTCAAAATCTTTTGATGATGCTATCAGCTATTATATTAAAATAAAGTCAGCCCATTTGGAGCAAAGAGCCATGCCCCAATTTTCTATAGCATCAGGAAAACGAAGGGATTGGATTAGACTCAGTGGTCCTTAATCTTTCTGGGTTCGCAGTTCCTTTGAGTATCAGATATAAGCTATGGTTCCTGACCCCCCAAAATGCACATGCACTGGACACAAACTTTGTACTACCCGGAGCCCCCTATAAATTTTACTCAGAATTTTAGGGATCTTACAGAATCCTGGCTGTCCATCCGTGGACCACTAGACTCACGGAAACTTAACCTACACACTCTTTTGGGCCTCTCCTGCCTTAATTGTTGAAGACTTCTGGGATCTGCAGATGATTCCATCTGTGACTTCAGGGCCAGGCCCTTAACCACTTCTCAGCGCCTCTACAAACGGAAGAAGAATCAGAGTGGTCTTCTACAGCTGCTGTAAAAATAACCATGCTTTAAACAGACCATTTCAGTTACTTCTGGACAGCAGGGTCCAAACAGCAGCTCTCCGGGACCATGGCATGAAACTCTAACTCAGTTGTTCTCTCTTCGGAGGTAGAGGATGAAGAAGGATAATAGGCCTGGGTAGTAAAGGATAAAGAAGGTGGCATGGTCAGAACATGCAGAAAGTGCAGTCCTGGGAGTAGTGAATGCTGAGGGTTTCAGGAAAGCCTGGATGAGCAGCAATCTTCCCTGCCTGAGAAGTGGTAGAGGAAGCTTCTCAATCGACAGAGGAGCTCTTTTCGTGACACCTGTGGTAGACTGTACCATTCATAAATATTCTCTGCCCCTACCTGGGAGAGGATGCTATTTCCCCTCCTCAGGCTTGGTCATGCAATTTGCCCTGGTCAGTGAAATGTGCAGAAGTGACACACATCACTTCCAAGCAGCAGATTTAAGAGCCAATTCATGGTTTAATGTGCACTCTTCTCCCTCTGCCTCTGGGCTGGCAATATCCCAGATCCCCTGCTTCATCAACCTAGTCCCAGAGTGAAGGTCACCTGGAGCAGTGCTGCGCTCAACCTGTCACAGGCAAGAAACCAACCTTTGGTGTTGTAAGCCATCAAGAGTTTGGAGTTGTTTTGTTACCACAGAGCCAAGCCTAACTTATTGATACAGTATCCCCCTTCGGCAATGAACAGAGAGGAGTAGTCAGAATGGCCCTCACTAACCTGAAGAGCTGCTGATTATAGCACCAGCCAACCTCTGCAGGGGCCATGGGGCCCACGCCTTGCCCTTTCCATCCTTTTCTCTTCTTGCTACTATCAACAGTACCCTCCTCATTCACTGTGCCCCGAGACCCCCAGGGCTCAGCTAAGAGCCAGTAGCCCTTCAGTCATGTCCCCTTGCAAAGTATCTTTTCTTTGTGAGTTCCTCCCTTTGATATAATTCTTTAAAGCAAGAGCTACAAACTAGTATGCTAATGGATTGGGAAGATAGCCTACCTTTCTTTCTATGCAGTCCCCAGGGCAGAGCCTCAATTATGCTTAAAGGAGGGAGAATGCCAGCTGACAAAACCTGGCTGGTCTGCTTCCTCTGCAGAGGAGACACCAGCAGTGAGAGAGTCTGAACCCTGGAGGATGGGCTATGCAGAAACCGATGCTCCAAATATATAGCTCCTGGAATCAAAGCCCGGGGGATGATGCATAGAATTTTAGAGTCTCAAAGATGGAAAGAGATCATGAGGTCCAAAGCTTTCAGATGGAGTTTTTAGAGGTATAAAAGAGCTTAAAGGATTTTTACGTATTTGTATTTTTGTTGTTGTTGAAGACCCGGAGATCGAGAGAAAGGAGTGGTCTTCCCAGTGTCACATGTCATAATCAGGGGGTGCTTCCCACTCCACCATCCAACATAAGAAGGTCCTTACTCCTGCCACAAAACTGACTATCCAGCCTCTGTGGTGTTACCGCCAGGACAGGGAGCTCACTACCTCACAAGTCTGTCTGGCTTAGTTCTTTTGTAAGCCCTCGGCTCTCTTAGTTAAACACAACTAAGTTAAACACAACTCCGTATCATTTCAAATACATTAAAATGCATGCTCATCCCACATCAAATGTATTTTTTTTTATTTTCATAGTTCTTTAATAATTTTGCTTTTGAAAGTATTTGCCTATAAGTAACTTAGTTGATTATAGATTTTCTACAATGTTCTCACGAATCACCAGAGAAACCCAGGGAAATCAAATCAGATTGTTTCCAAATATAACGAAATTTTTATGAATACTAAATTTAATGATTCATAAGGTTGGTATCATGGTTCCTTTTGTACAGATTTAATTACAATTTCATTAATTCCAAGTTTGCGTTTTTTAGTTTTGTACTTGCAAGTATTCAGGGAAGGCGTCACATAAAGGAAGGTTGGGACAAGGGCTGTAGGTGAGGTAGGCAGAATGGGGGTGGCAGTGCATGAAATGTCCAGCAAATGGTATGCAGCTCTGGGACTGAGTGTAGGTGAGGGTGGTGTCAGCAGACTGGTTTTTAAGTGTCTATCCTAGGCCAAGCACTGAGCCAGCCCCTTCCATATCCAACATCTCCTTTAAGGCATGAAAACCAAGCTGGAGTCCAATTACAAATGACTTTGCATGTCATTCTTACCCCCACCTTCACCCTGGGCAGCCATGGGGGCATTCCTGGTTCTCAATTCCTGCCTTTAAATAGTTTGCTTGACATGGCTGGGAGTCCTTAGCCTGCCACACCCACTTCCATCTGTTTGTATGGCCCAGAGCCAGCTGAGATAGGGACTTGCTTGGAATGGGATGGAAGATAAGGCAGGCATCATTCCAGGGCCAGAGGGGCAGGGGTTCCTTCCCCAAAGAAATGGCTCTACTGCACTGACCTTCACCACCCAGGTCAGGGCACCCTTGTGGAAAGGATTTCAATCTGCATTGCATCAAACACCTGGGGGAGGCAAGAACTATTCAAGCATGTATTTATTTAATTGAAATGTACAACCTTCACAGACTACCAACAAGATAGGCAGACAGATTTTTCAAATGGTGCCTCTCCAACTGAGTAGTCCACTATGAGATATCAATGCATAGAATGATTCCACAAAGTCTCTAGAAATGGAAGTCAGTCTATACTGTAATCTCGCCCTTTAGGTTAAATTACACAGCAAGAGCCCAGATGGGAAGAGAGACTAATCATCCCCATTTTAAGTCTTAGAACATAAGGTCCACCTCACCCCAAGGATGCCCAGCTGGGAACGGAAAAAACCAAGAGACTAAAACCCAGATATTCATATTCTAAGAAGAGCCCCCTTTCCATTCTCCCCAGGCCGAGCTACAATTCAAAAGACTCACAGCCTCTCAAAGAATGATGAACACCTATCAAAAAGACACATGTCAGCTTGAAAGGACTCCCACTGGTCAAATCTGGAACAATTTATTTATCAAAATAATCAAAAATAGAAGTGGATTGTAACCATTGAATAAAATAGAAATCTATGAATCCATACTAACAGAAATAAATAAATGGAGAAAAGAGAAAGCTTTTCCTTACAGTAAAGTGCCAATTAATAAATAAAGCAATGACGGAATTAGAAAACTCAGCATTTGGCAACCATTATAGAAATAATTAATTCATCTAAGTAACATCAGTAGATGTTAAAACTAGTGAATAAACAGTAGAATATTGAGTGGGCTGCGAGAAGGAATGATGTTGTGAGGCATGTAACTAAGTGAATGCATCTTGAGGACAGCATTTTGAGTGAAATAAGCCAGAAAGGAAAAGACAAACATTATAATGCACCACTAATAGGGACTAACTATAATGTGCAAATTCTGAGAATTGAATCTTCAATCACAGGTTATCAGCTGAAGACTTATTTTTTTTTCTTTTTGATTTTTTTTATTGAGATTGTCCACATACCACATGATTATTCAAAGATCCAAAGTGTACAATCAGTTGCCCATGGTACGATCACACAGCTGTGCATCCATCACCACAATTAATTTTTTTGAACTTTTAGAACATTTTCATTACTCCAGAAAAGAAACAAAGACACACAAAAAAAGGAAACTCAAATCCTCCCATACCCCTAACCACCCCCCCTCCATTACTGATTCGTAGTATTGGTATAGTACACTTGTTACTGTTGATGAAAGAATGTTAAAATTCTACTAACTGTAGTATATAGTTTGCAATAGGTATATATTTTTCCCTATATTCCCCTCTATTATTAACTTCTAATTATAGTGTCATATATTTGTTCTAGTTCATGAGAGAGATTTCTAATATTTGTACAGTTAATCACGGACATTGTCCACCACAAAGTTCACTGTTTTATACATTTCCATCTTTTAACCTCCAGCTTTCCTTCTGGTGACATATGTGACTCTGAGCTTACCCTCTCCACCACCTTCACACACCTTTCAGCACTGTTAGTTATTCTCACAACGTGCTACCGTCACTTCTGTCCATTTCCAAACATTTAAGTTCACCCTAGTTGAACATTCTGCTCATAATAAGCAACTGCTCCCCATTCTTTAGCCTCATTCAATATCCTGATAACTTACATTTCATGTCTATGAGTTTACACATTATAATTAGTTCATATCAGTGAGACCCTGTAATATTTGTCCATATGTGTCTGTCTTATTTCACTCAATATAGTGCCCTCAAGGTTTCTTCATCAACCCTTTTTTTAAGGACGGCTTTGTTCACACACCATATGTGCCAGTTTGAATGTATTATGTATTCTTGTGTGGGCAGACCTATCAGTGTTAATTAGATTGTAATTCTTTGAGTGTTTCCATGGAGATGTGACCCACCCAACTGTGGGTGATGACTCTGATTGGATAATTTCCATGGAGATGTGGCCCCACCCATTCAGGGTGGGTCTGAATTAAATTACTGGAGCACTATATAAGCTCAGACAGAAGGAGCAAGCCAGCTACAGCCAAGAGGGACACTTTGAAAAACGCACTGAAACTGAGAGAGGAGCTTCAGCTTACAGAAACATTTTGGAGAAGGCCTTTGAAAGCAGACTTTTGCTCCGGAGAGGCTAAGAGAGGACAAACGCCCCAAGAGCAACTAAGAGTGACGTTTTTGACGAGCTGAAGCCTAGAGAGGAATGTCCTGGGAGAAAGCCATTTTGAAACCAGAACTTGGAGCAGACGCTGGCCACTTGCCTTCCCAGCTAACAGAGGTTTTCCGGACGCCATCGGCCATCCTCCAGTGAAGGTACCCGATTGTTGATGCATTACCTTGGACGCTTTATGGCCTTAAGACTGTAACTGTGTAACCAAAATAAATCCCCTTTTATAAAAGCCAATCCATCTCTGGCAGCATTAGCAAACTAGAACACCATATATTCCATCCTAAGTAAACAATCAGTGGTTCCCTGTATAGTCACTTACTTATGTATTCACCACCATTGCCACTATCTGTATAAGGACATCTCCATTTCTTCCATAAAGGAGGAGAAAGAGTCAAAGAAGGTAGAGAGACAAGAGGAAAAGAAAAAAAGAAAGAGAAAAAAACAAAACTAAACTAAACATGACAGCGAGGAAGCAACAAAAGGAAATAGAGCATTAAACTAAAGTAGAATAAAGAGTCAGACAACATCACCAATGCCAAGAGTCCCATACCCTTCCCCTATGTCCCCCTCCATATGCATTTAGCTTTGGTATATTGCCTTTGTTATATTAAAGGAAGCATAATACAATGTTTCTGTTAACTATAGTCTCTAGTATACATTGATTGTATTTCCCCCCAATCCCATCCCATTTTTAACACCTTGCAATGTTAACATTCATTTGTTCTACCTCATGTAAAAATGTATTTGTATCTTTTATTACAATCATTGAGCATCCTAGGTTTCACTGAGTTATACAGTTCCAGTCTTTATCTTTCATCTTTCATTCTGGTGTCCCACTTGCTCCTAACCTTCCTCTTTCAACCATACTCACAGGCATCTTTGTTCAGTGTACTTACATTGCTGTGCTACTATCTTCCAAAATTGTGTTCCAAACCTCTCACTCCTGTCTTTTCCTTTCTGTCTGTAGTGCTCCCTTCAGTGTTTCCTGTAGAGCAGGTATCTTGTTGACAAACTCTGTCATTGTCTGTTTGTCAGAGAATATTTTAAGCTCTCCCTCATAATTGAAGGACAGTTTTGCCAGATATAGGATTCTTGGTCAGTTGTTTTTCTCTTTAAGCATCTTAAATATATCACGCCACTTCCTTCATGCCTCATGGTTTCTATTGAGAAATCCACACATAGTCTTATCAAGCTTCTTTGTATGTGATGGATCACTTTTCTCTTGCTGCTTTCGGGATTCTCTCTTTATCTTTGACATTTGATAATCTGATTTTTAAGTGTCTTGGAGTAGGCCTATTTGGATCTATTCTGTTTGGGGTATACTGAACTTCTTGGATCTGTAATTTTATGTCTTTCTTAAGAGATGGGAAATTTTCATTGATTATTTCCTCTATTATTGCTTCTTCCCCTTTTCCCTTCTCTTCTCCTTCTGGGACACCCATGACATGTACATTCCTGCATTTCATTTTGTCCTTAAGTTCCCGGAGACATTGCTCATATTTTTCCATTCTTTTCTCTATCTGTTCTTTTGTGCATAGGCTTTCAGGTGTTCTCCAGTTCCTGAGTGTTTTCCTCTGCCTTTTGAGATCTGCTGTTTTATGTCTCCATTGTGGCCTTCATCTTGTGTGTTGTGCCTTTCATTTCTATAGATTCTGTCAGTTGTTTTTTCAAACTTTCAATTTCTACCTTATGTATGCCCAGTGATTTCATTATACATTTCATCTCCTTTGCTGTATCTTCTCTAAACTTTCTGAATTTATCCAGCACTAGTTGTTTAAATTCCTGTATCTCAGTTGAAGTGTAAGTTTGCTCCTTTGACTGGGCCATAACTTTGCCCCTCCTACTGTAGGTTGTAATTTTCTGTTGTCTAGGCATCTGGCCTCCTTGGTTACCCCAGTCAGGTTTTCCTAGACCAGAACTGGTTCAGGTCTTGGAAGGAGGGAATAGTTTCACATCTCCGTGAGGGTGTGTCTTAGAGGACTGGTACACTCTGTGAGGCCTCAAGTCACTGTGCTTTCCTACCCAGCAGTTGGCACCTGTCAACCTGTCACTCCCGACTATGTAAGGAGGTGTGGCCTGTGGCTGTTTTTCTCCAGGCTCTGGGGTCTTGTTCTGAATGGAAAATGGGTAGTAGAGCTTGGCACTGCCTTTTTCCTCTTAGGGAAGATACCCCCTTAGGGAGAGGCCATTTGCATTTGAATAGTCTCTGACTCTGCTATGTCCACCCTTTTCTGGGTCTGAGCACTGGGAATTGAAAATGGCTGAGGCTTTCTCCACTGAGCTGAAAAAGGGACTTCAGGGACCCTTCAGGGTCAGTCTGCAGGTCCCCTCAGTTTCACCCATTGGCCAGAGACAGCACCTGGTCCTCTGGGCTCCCCCTCCCTCCCAGAGAGATCCTCCAACTCTCCAAGATCAGTCATCACCAAAAGCCTCTGTCTGCTTGGGGATTCATAGCTTGTATTGAGCAGCCCATGTTTGCTAATTAAAACCCCAGCTGGAGCTCAGCTGAGCTATAATTGCTTGCTCGGAGAGTGCTGCTCTCTGGCACTGTGAGGCTTTCCAATTCCCACTGTGGCGAGAGGGGACTCCTGGCTCGGATCCACAGTTTTTACTTACAGATTTTATGCTGCAATCTCGGGCATTCCTCCCGATTCAGGTTGGGGTATGATGAGTGGACAGTCACATTTGTCCCCCTGCAGTTATTCCAGATTATTTATTATTTGTTTCTGGTTATTTATTAGTTGTTCTACAGGGACTGACTACCTTCCACTCCTCTCTATGCCACCATCTTCTTCCGTAAATCAGATCTGGAAGGCTAATTTTAAAGGTCCCCAGATTATAAGTTCTTATAGCAGTCACATCTATTCCTGAGTTGTAGTGGTTATCTCTAAGTTCTGAGATGCTGAGCTGTTTGTGTATAACCTGGTTGGCTGTGGATCTTCAATTGTCTATGTGACACATGAGTCTCAGAGCTAGAGTTCAGCAGCCATGAATGTTAGCATTACTTTATACAGTAACTGTATGGGGCTGAAAAATAGTTAAGACTTCAGTTAGAGATATGAATGAAGTGGATCTGGTTAGGACTAAGGCAAAACAGACTAATGGGCAAAATACAACATTGTCTGTGTTTTAAAACTTCAACTTCTGTGTGAGACCAAAGGAAGAGACATTTATTTGATGCAAAATCTATATTTTCTGTAGCACACTAAATAATTTATCTTTTATGGTCAGTTTATTCAAACACCATAATTACATGGAATTTTGAATAGGGAGCGTGCTGGTTTGAATGTACTATGTCCTCCAAAACACCATTATCTTTGATGTAATCTTGTGTGGGCAGAGTTATCAGTGTTGATTAGATTGTAATTCTTTGGTGTTTCCATGGAGATGCACCCCACCCAACTGTGGGTGATGACACTGATTGGATAGTTTCCCTGGATGTGTGCTCTGCCCATTCAGTGTGAGCCTTGATTAGTTTACTAGAGCACTATATGAGCTCAGACAGGAGTGAGCTTTCTATAGCCAAGAGGGACACTTCGAAGAATGCACAGGAGCTGAGAGAGGAGCTACAACTTACAGAGACATTTTGGAGATGGCCTTGAAAGCAGACTTTTGCTCTGGAGAAGGTAAGAGAGGAAAAATGCCCCAAGAGCAACTGAGAGTGACATTTTTGAGGAAATGTAGCCTAGAGAGGAATGTCCTGGGAGAAAGCCATTTTGAAACCAGAACTCTGGAGCAGACGCCAGCCACATGCCTTCCCAGATAACAGAGGTTTTCCAGACACCATTGGCCATCCTCTAGTGAAGGTCCCCAATTGTTGATGACTTACCTTGGATACTTTATGGCCTCAAGACTGTAACTTTGTAACCAAATAAACCCCCTTTATAAAAGCTAGTCCATTTCTGGTGTTTTGCATACCCGCAGCATTAGCAAATCGGAACAGGAGTGAGTGAGATCTGGTTGGTTTGTACAAGTTAGCATGAAACCCCGATACATCCCAAAGTAATTTGGGCATAGAATAAAAATGTATTTGCAAAGCTCCCTTGAGGGACTGGGGGGAAATGTAGAAATATTAAACTTCCCCACCTGGGTAATTACTGATATTTTCACAAGCACTGGGGACTACCAATTTAGAAAGCCAAGCCCTCGATCTTGGGGCTTGCCCTTACGAAGCTTGTTACTGCAAAGGAGAGGCTAGGCCAACTTATAATTGTTCCTATGAGTGTTCCCCAGAGAACCTCTTTTGTTGCTCAGATTTGGCCTGTCTTTCTCTACTCCCACTCGGCAGGTGAACTCACTGCCCTCCCCCTACCTGGGACCTGACTCCTATGGGTGTAAATCTCCCTGGCAACATGGGACATGACTCCCAGGGATGAACCTGGGCTTGACATCATGGGATTGAGAAAGCCACCTTGACCAAAGGGGAAAGAGAAATGAAACAAAGTTTCAGTTGCTGAGATATTTCAAATAGAGTCCAGAGGTAATTCTGGAGGTTATTTTTATGTGTTGTTATAGATATCCCTTTTTAGTTTTTAGCATACTAAAATAGCTAGAAGGAAATACCTGAAACTGTTGAACTGCAACCCACTAGTCTTGATTCTTGAAGACGATTTTATAACTATATAGCTTACATGTGGTGACTGTGTGATTGTGAAAACTTTATGGCTCACACTCCATCTATCCAGTGTGTTTTAGTTAGGGTTCTCTAGGGAAACAGAACCAATAGGAGATATCTGTAAATATGAAATTTTATAAAAGTGTCTCATGTAACTGTGAGGATACACAAGTCCGTGGGGCAGGCATCAAACTGGCAACTCTGATGAAAGCTTTGATAAACTCCCCAGGAGAGGCTGGCTGACTGAAGAAGTGAAAGTTCTGTCTCTTCTCCCTTAAAAGTCTTCAACTGGATGAAATGCAGCTGATTGAATTCTCTCATTTCGGAAGACACACCCTTCGTTGATGTAATTAGCCACAGATGCAATCAATTGACTGATGATTTAATAAACCAGCCTTCTGGCCAAGTTGACACATGAATCTAACCATCACACAGTGTACAGACAGATGAGTAGGAAAATGGGAAGAAAAATTAAATGAGTAATGGGGGCGGGGAATGGGAGGAATGAGATGTTTTCGGTGCTCTTTACTTGTATTTTTATTCTTTTTTTTTTTGGAGTAATAAAAATGTTCAAGAATCGATTTTACTGATGAATGCATGACTGTACGATAGTACTGTGAACAACTGATTGTACACTGTGGATGATTTTAGCATATGTGAATATATCTCAATAAAACTAAATTAAAAAAAAAACTAGTGAATAAAGATTTGATAAGGAATCGGAAGTTGGTATAGTCTCAGAGTACCTCCATACAAAATACTTCGTAATTTCAAAGGGAAAGAATAATTTTACAATGGAAAAACCTGACAGACACCACCTCAACTGGGTGATCAAAATGAACAACACCAATAATGGGTCAAATCGAAATCATGTGCCACATAGAACAGATGCAATGAGAAGAGCACAGCATCATTTCTGTGGTGTTCGGGCCCAAAATGCATAACCTGTATCTAATCAGGAGGAAACATCAGACAAACCCAAATTGAGGGACAATCTGCAAAATAAGTATCAGTAATATTCAAAAGTATCAAAGCTTTGAAGTCACAGAAAGATTAAGGAAGTGCTTTGGGTGAAGGAAACTAATTAAGCTTATATAACCTGGGGAAGGTAGAAGGGAAAGAAAATGAAGACTGTGAATAAGAGGAAGCAGGCAGTTAGCATATACCCATTTCCTTTGTGTAAAGGTGAGTGAAGTCCCCAAACATCAAGAGTTCTCTATGTGTGCTGAGGCTAGCTTGGATCTCTAGCTGTTTCAGCTCTTCCTTCTCAAAGAAATGACATGCCTGAGGATGCTGGGAGTATTACGTTCCAGAGGAAGCTCTACTGACCCTCCATTATCTCCAAGTGGACCAGGCTGTCCCCAACTGTGGTGGTTTGGAACCACCCTTCCCCCTCCTTCCCCTCTCTCTCTCTTTCTCTCTCTCAGCATAATCTGTTTCACTGAACCCAGAAAACAGAGCCTGTAGGCACCCCAGAAAAACATGTTCTTAAACTTAATCTATTCCTGTGAACCCACTGTAAGTAGGACCTTCTGATGAGGTTACTTCAGTGAAGGTGTGGCCCAGGATGAGTCTTAATCCTATTACTGGGGTCTATTTATAAGCAGAATGAAACTCAGACATATATAGAGAAAAAAACACAGGAAACAAGAAGCTGAAGGCTAACAGACCCAGAAGAGAAGTGAGAAGCCAGGAGACTGCCATGTGCATTGCCATGTAACAGAGGCGCCCAGGACCAAGGATCACCAGCAGCCAGCCCCAGAAACCCACTCTTCTGGACCTTGACAACACCTTGATTTGGGTTTCTCCTAACCTCAAAACTGTGAGCTAATAAATTCCCATTGTTTAAGCCAACCCACTGCATGCTATTTGCTTGAGCATACAAGGAAACTAAAACACAGACTCACAATCCTGCTCAGATCCAAAAATTCTTCTTCAATTCATTATTTAGAGCTTGGAAATAATGTTACAAATTATAGTTTGATTCCCAGATTAGCCAAAAGAAGGAAAAAAAACATTATTAGTGCATAATGCAATCAATGTGCATGTGTTTGCACATGCACACACACGCGCGCACTGAAATCAGTATTAGGGGAAAATGCATAGCATATTCCCTACATTATACATCAACAGGCTTTAATGGGCTAGCTGGGGAATCTTGCCACTACATTTACATTGTTTAACTAGGAAAAAGCAAATCGAATCCAACTTGGAACTCAGGCCTCTGAACACATTCCTCCACCATATCACAGCCCCGTCTTCCATCACATCTAATGCTGCCTCACCCTGCAACCTCTTCCTGACAAATCCCTTTTGATGGTTTGAAGCTGAATGGACCCCAGAAAAGATCACGTTCTCAAAGCTAATCCATTCCTGTGGGTGTAGTCCTATGGTAGGTGGGACCCTTTGATTGGTTATTTCATTTGAAGTGTGCCCCAGTTGGGTCTTAATCCTCTTACTGGAGTCCTTTATAAGAGAAAAAATTCAGAGAAGCACACAGTGAAGCTGAGAGAGAAAGACACAGATGCTGAGAAAGAAAGCCACAGATGGAGAAGCCAGAAGCTGCAAGCAGTGAAACCCAGGAGAGAAGGAAAGACCGGCAGATGCCGCCATGCTCCTTACCATGTGACAGAGGAGCCCCAGATCACCAGCAGCCTTTCTTCAGGAAGAAGGTATCGACCTGGTGATGACTTGATGTGGGTATTTTCAAGGCCTCAGAATGGTAAAGTAGTAAGCTCATAAATCCCCACTGTTAAAAGCCAGTCCATTTCTAGTATATTTCATTTCAGCAACTTTAGTAAAATAAAACAAAAGGGAATCTCAACTCTTGGACACACAGAGACCTTTACCATCTCACCCATGCACATGTGCTCAAACACATGGGCAATATGCACACACATACATAAATACAAAACTCTCAGCTTCATCATCAGATTATGGCGTTTACCTACTAAGGTGGCATTTTTAGGCACTGTCTGTGAGTCAGGTTTTCATAGTTCAAAGCCTACCCTTACGTATATGGGATATATTGACACATGGCTCCTTGTCTTGGAAATCTGATGTGAATGAGAACACGGTGAGAAGTTCATACCAGGCCATGCTCTTTCACTTCCACAGGTGCAGATCCCAAGTGTACACTGAGCTTTATTATACTCTGATCTTTGTCTTGCTACAATGTTATTTTACACCTCATAGTGCATGCTCTCCATCCTTCCCTCCCCCTCCTCCCCCCCCCCCCACCTCTCTCTCTCTCTCTCTCTCTCTCTCTCTCTCTCTCTCTCTGGGCATAATCTATTTCACTGAACCCAGAAAACAGGACATTTGAGCAGAAGATGGCCTCAAGAAAACAGATATCATTTGTCATTTTACCACTATATATGTATTTCTTTAAGGACAGGCTTCTAGTGATACTTGGTGGAATTCTGTTATTTAAAGCACTTTTAGGTGATTCTATTTATCACTATAATATGGAAAAGGACTAAGAGGAGGAGGAGGAAGAAACCTCAAATAGCTACTGGTACCACCTCATTGCTGTAACTGCACTTACCTATAAATCTGTTCGATATGACATGATTTACGTTTCAAGGAATGATAAGATCATAGCCAGGATGATCTCACTGAAAGTAAAAATGTCCTTGAAATTCTTATGCTATGACAGAAAATTAGGGCAAATCTGTCTGGTCTGCTCCCAACACGTTCTTCTTCAAAACAAAGTTTCTAAAATAATCGCAGACACAGAGTAACATTTGCCAGACAGCTGTTGCAGGGAATGCCAAAAAGATAATCTTCAAGTCCATCATAGTCTCTCATATTTTTTCTCTCTTCAGTGAATTCTGGGCCCTAGCCAGTTCATAGATGCATGTTTCAAAAGTTCAAATAGTCCCTCTGAAGGAGACTTGATGTCACCGGAGGTCGTTTATGCCTACTCTCCTGGCCTGGCTGAGAAAGCAGCTTATTGACTTCCTGGGGAAGGGATTCCCCTAAACTCTGTTCTGGAGGTCAAATGTCTCTGATGATGAAGCTGCCCCTGCTGTTTGCCACCCCTGGAGAGGTACCTGGTCTCTAGCCCTGAGACGGCTCCCACAGAGAGTGGGTGCACCCCTAGAATGGGGAGTTGCAGATTTGTTGAGCTAGAGGAACACTCTAGAGGTCATTTGGCGGAGCTCCCACCCTTCAGACCCACTGGTCACCCCCACTGTCTGGTAGAGGTAAGTTTTCTAGAAAACGAAATTCTTTCCACCAATAAACATGTTCAGAATCTTGTGGTATTTGAATACATATGACTTTATCTTTCATTCAAATGAGTTTAATGAAAGAATTTTGGACCAAGAAAAAAGGATTGTGTGTGTTTACACAGGCCTAGATATAAAACCTTGAGGTTAGCCCTTCCCTCAAATCTTCAAAATGCCAGTTCTCTGACGTTACTGCTTCTTAAATCTTCATCATCTGTCAGAGAACAAAGGGGACCGTTAACAGAAGAGGAGACAGAAGAGCATTCAATCTGGCCACAGGGACTGGAAAACGGACGCTGACCCCGGGCGGAGGCCGCGTGTGAGGGAGAAAACGTTTGCAGCTCTGTGGACATCCCAACAGACTGATGCAGGAGCCAGATTTCTGGCCATGGTGACATCCTTTTCTCTTGTCACCAGCCCTTCTCCAGACAGACAAAGGAATATGTTAGAAAGAGTACTTTTTCAAAATGAGGTGCCCGATTCCAGACAATTGGTAGAGTTTCAGAGATTTTAAAAACAGGCCAAACTGAGAGTGTGATCAAGTGCATAGTGACCCAGATCTAAGGGGTCCCAAGTTAATAGCAAGTGAAGAGTGGCCCAGTTGAAAGAAGCCTAAGGTCTTACTTGTGTCCCAACTTCTTGATTTGGGTTCTAAGATTCTTCAGATAAAAAAAAAAAGTAATTTTAAATTTTCCAGTAGCCACATTAAAAAAAATTAAAAGAAATAGGTGGAATTGCTTTTAGACTATGCCTTATTTCACTCCATATACCTAAAATATTATCATTTCAATGTGTAATTGATATTTATAAATTATCGATATATCTTACATTCCTTTTCTGTACTAAG
The DNA here is from genome assembly GCF_015220235.1 of Choloepus didactylus. Classification (NCBI taxonomy): domain Eukaryota; kingdom Metazoa; phylum Chordata; class Mammalia; order Pilosa; family Megalonychidae; genus Choloepus; species Choloepus didactylus. Next base: position 97,642,330 of record NC_051307.1, on the reverse strand, counting down.
TCTTCGAGCTCTGGTGAGTATTTTGCACTGACAGCAGATCTCAAATCAGACGAGCTGCATACTAGTGCCCCATAACACATGTGGTTACTTGTCTCCATATTAGACAGGGCAGATCTGGAGAATGGTCTGGTCCACACTGGCCCAGGAAACTGACCTGCATTATGCTCCAAACACAAGTCTCAGGCTTTAATGAATGAGCAGCATGGGCCTGAAATTAAAGAAATTTTCATGAAGTCCTCAGGAGCAGGGCCTTCTGGGATCTCTATGGGACCCCTAGAGCTGCACAGATTTATGAATGAGGCTATCAAATGGGTGCCTTTCCAAACCCAAGACCCTAGTGCTACCAAAGATCTAGCTCTGGATCTCTGACTTAGTAAACAGGATGGAGAAAGAGCTCTCACCTCAGCCTTATATTCTGCCACTGACAGGCTAGAACTTGGGCCAAATCGTTTAAGCCCATGCCCAACAGGAATCAAATAGACATAAGAATAAATGTTACATTACCTCCCCTTGCCTCTCTTTCCTTTCCGTTGGCTTTTCTTGGAGTCCTTCACTGTAGGGATGGGAAGGGTAATTTTTCCTGCAGACCAGTATGTGTATTATGATGGTGTGATAAAAGGAAATATTTATTGAGATAGAAAAGAAACAGGGGAGCAATGAATGGTTGGAATGCCCCTGGAGGATTACTTTACTTTGGAAACTTGTAAGGGTAGTGGGGCATCCTCAACTCCCCAAAGGGTTTTAAAGAGTTAATCCATGTCTAGAGATAAAGCAAGTAGCCTAAGAGATAAGCAAATATAAGCACTATAACAACACAGGCTCCCTCCTGTAGCTTATCCAGAGAGAAGTCCCCTAAATGTGTTGTTAATCAAAAGAATTCCATGGTTATCTACAAAGTCAAGTCTTGCCCTCACAGCACATTCCTAACAATATTGACATCTCCCATTTACATATGACATCCATAATTTATATTAAGTCATTTGAACTCAACAACACCCCTGGGAGGTAGACTAGAAAACCTCAAGCCTCTTAAGAGTTGGCAAAGTTAGTGGGTTGCAGAAGATTTTCACTCCAGTCTTCTGACCTCAAATCTACATAAATACAGAGCACAGGATAATTGACACAACCTTGTAATGTATGCCTGGCAGGTAATAAACACTTAATACAATTCAGTTGAATGAATGAATGAATGAATGAAAAGTAAGAAACCGAAATTCAAAACTGAATTTCTTTTAAATTCCTCAGAAGACACAATTTTATAATTTCAGTATGAGATTGTAAATCCTCAGGAAATGGATCAAAGTATCTTCACCTAATTAACATTATTTATGAGCTCAGAAAACATTTCCCTTAGTCTAGATTTCTTTATAAAACCAATACATGGAGGTGGTTTGAGAACACCCATCTCTGGTTCTCCAGCTATCCCAGGAGCTGCTGTTTCAGATTAGGCAAGGCAGCCTCCACTGAGAAAATGTCTTATCCACATATGACCTTGATCAGCTGTAGAGACAGGGCCAGCCAGGCAGTGAGGGTGCCTGTCCAGAAAGCCTCTGTGAAGGCTTGTGCTTACCTCATTTATCTGGAGGTGAGTGTATTAGTTAGGGTTCTCTAGGGAAACAGAATCCACAAGAGATATCTACAAATATAAATTTTATAGAAGTGTCTCACATAACTGTGGGTATGCCTGAGTCCAAATTCCTTAGGGCAGGAAGGAAACTGGCAACTCCAATGAAGATGTTTGATGAACTCCTCAGGCAGTGAACCGGCAATTTCGATGAAGGTGTTCGATGAACTCCTCAGGAAACAAACTGGCAACATTGATGAACTCCTCAGGAAATGCTTCACTGGTTAGCCAAGAAGAAATGAAGGTCCTCTATCTGTCTCACTTAAAAGTCTTCAACTGATTGGATTAAATCCAGCTGATTACATTCTCTCATTGTGGAAGACATGCCCTTCATTGATGTAATCAGCCACAGCTACAGGCAATTGACTGATGATTTAATAAACCAGCCACAAATGTCCTTGCAGTAACAGTTAGGCCAGATCTTGCTTGACCAGACACCTGGGTACCATCACTTGGCCAAGTTGACACATGAACCTAACCATCACAGTGGGGATCTCCAGGGACGAAGATGCAGAAAAGGGGGGCCAAGAGAATTCAATAGGGATAACTGGGTAAGGAGGAACAAACCAGTTAAGAGAGAAAATTGTCTGCCTATATACTATTTTTATCTTTCAAGTTCAGATCCACTGCCCCTAATTCTGGAAAGAGAAAAAAAAATCACTCAGAGGATCTTAGATACTGATGTTCAAGTTGGCAGAAACTTAGAGACAATGAAAACAAGAATAGCGAACACTTAGATGTGCCAGGCATGATCTAACCATTTTATGTGTATTATGTGTATTAACTCATTTAATCCCCCATCAGGTACACCTGTTGTCCCCCTCTTCAGTTACCCCATTTTATGCCATCCTGTGAACAGGCATCATTGTTCACATCATCTTGTGATGTCTTGTCAATGGAGCCCCCTCCAGTTGTGCAACTCTGCCGCTTTCCCCGTTTTACAGTGGAACTTGACATATGCAACAAACTCAGTTTACAAATGGAGAAACTGAGGTCCACTTCCTCACCACACAGCAAGTAATTGATAGAGCTGATGTTAGGACCTTGGCCCCCTGTTTTTGAGTCTGGTACCAGTGCAATGTGTGAGGTGCTATATGTTGGAAGCTGTAATTTTCAGCATCCATACCTTTGAAGGACTCACAACTAATAGGGGAGATACCTGTAATTTTAACAGTAAATACCAGTGCATCTTCCACTTGGTGGTCATACTCGACTTCTCTTTACTTAATTCCTTCCTTCAATACATCACCAGACCCTTACATCTCAGCAAAGCATGTAGTTGAGAACACATGCTCTGAAGTTACACTGCTGTATGACCATGGGCAAGTTTCTGTACCTCAGTTTCCTCATCTAGAAAGTAGAGACAGTGAAAGAACTTATATCTGGGGTTGTTGGGAGAATTGAAATGAGTTAACATTTTTAAAGCAAGTAGAACTAGGCATGGCACATAGTAAGCACAGAATATAAGTGTTTGATAAAATACTGGATCATGAAACAGTTTCCTATCTTCATTCTCATCCTCCAATATCAAACACTCTTAGTAAAACACAAGTCTGCCTACCAGCTGTCAGGTTCCACATTGCCTAGAGCAGAAGTTCTCAAACTTGCACAAGAATCTCCTGGGGTACTCACAAAATCATGCCAACTTGTGGGTCACTCCCTGGATTTTTAGTTTAGGAGGCCTGGGTTGGAGCTCTGGAATCTACATTTTTAACACATATCCACAAGAGATTTCCAACATAGCCAGTCTGACCCCACAATTTGGGAAGCATACAGATAAAATCCACTTTTACTATAGCATCCAATGTCCCAGATCATCTTGGCTACCATTCCAGCCCCAGCCACATAATCCATCCAGCCTGACATGAGGCAGGGAAAATAAAAAGCCATGCTATAGTCAAGCCCAATTGCATTTCTCCATATGACTGCCATGTTATATAAGATTAGGAAAAAAAGCTGAGTTGACACCCAGCAAAGTCTCTATGGCCATGCCTGTGGGTTGCCATGGGAACCACATCTCAGTAACTTAGCCCAGAGTGAGCGTAAAAGTGGAGACAGACAAAACACATCATGTTTCTGAGTTCCTGTTCTCTTTCTGAATCTCCCTTAGAGACCAGACCCCCTTGTTGTCTTCTCTTAAAATAACCTAAGGGATTGTCAGTTGTAAATTTGGGGAAAGGAAGGTGAGAAGGGACAGAACAGAGAGAAAAGCAGTCCTGAGGCCAAGGGCACGACACACTAGCTGAGGTAAATGCAAGCATTTAAGGTGTAGGGACTCTCCTTCTCCAAATCCATTAACTCATCAAAAGAAAAAAAAATTTCTTTTTCTCTCATGACAAATCAGCTTAAACTACCTCAGTATTAGACTCCCTAAAAGCTAAGTCTTGACACACTTGTGGTCTAGTCTGAGAACTTTATAATACCTTTTTCCCCCCAATTACAGACTCCAAGCACTTTTAAAAAGTATTTAGAATCAGGGAAAAAAAAAAAAAAAGTCCCTGTATACTCTCACAGAAGCTTCCCCTCAATGAATTCCAGATCAAACCCTTTATTATTATATTTTTTTAATCTAAAATTGACTTTCTCAACCACCAGAGGAGCAAACTCCATTCTCTGCCCATTGGGTCCCTTTCTTGGTAAAGGAGAATTTATACTCTGCTCCATCTCAGATCCATCACTGGACAATTATCAGGTCAGGTTAGTATAAGAACCATTGTTAAAATAAACCCAGATAATGAAAAACTGGAAAAAGTAGCTTTATTTTTGAATCAGGGAATTTTCTTCAGCAAAACCAGTTTGGGATAGAGTCAGGGTAACCAGCTGGAGGCAAGTCCTTCCTTTGATAACATTGTTCTTCTCCCTCTACTGTGTGCAATTTGTGTGGGGCAATTCCTTGACCTTCCCTAACCAAGGAGCTGCCACATGACCCAATCAATCTATGCCACTTGGACTCTTCTGGGATTTTGACCACGTGCGCTGTTGCCAGAAAGAAGAGCAACATGTCATCCATCCTGGCTGCAAAAGCCCCAAAGCAACCCCACCAGGGCCTGCTGACTGAACCTCAGGAGTTAACCAAGACTGGTTCTCCTACGACATACTCTAAAATGCTTCCTCTTCTGCTTGAGTTGCCAGCATGCAGTATTTTCCACAATCAAAAACTGTAATGGAAACACCTGCCTGTACCCAACCCATCCTAAACCCCTCTATCCTCAAAGGGAGATAGAGGACAGAAGAGAATTCCTAGGAGTGTCTGATGAAATGTCACAAGTGCCCCCCCTCCAGACACACACAGAAGCATCTGTTGGAAGAGAGCTGCTAAAAATATAGTTGTCGTGTTTTTCAATGTGCCTTGTATCTTCGATATTTCAGAATTTGATACAGTGCTAGATAAAAGTTCTTTCACCTGAATAATAACCACAACATTTCTTTACACCAGACAAAATGCATTATCTAACTTGCTATGTTTCCCTCCTATCCATATGAGCCTTCTGGTTCAGAGTTAAAGCTACTACTCAATCATAATGACTATATTAGTTTATGATTTGAAGTATGTTTTTCTCTCACCTTTCCCATTATTTTTCATCTTTGATTTTCATTTCAAGCATTTATAATCAAACAACTAAGTCTCTTTTTGAAAATAGGTAAGATGTAAATTATAAATAAATAAATAGACAGACACAGCTAAAGAGATCAAGCAAGAAAGCAATTGCGCAGTGATCTAAATTTAGTTTCCAGAAATATTTAATTTACTCCCTGGATTTATCTTAGTTGGGGTTGGGAAGAACAGGGATCACCAAATAAAACAGGCCCCACCCCATCTTCCTGGATGTTGCTCACATTTTCGTGTCCTTCCCAAACTCTGACACCGTTAACTTCAGGGCCCTGCCTTAGACCCTTGAGGTAGCTCTGCCAAGTGTCCTCCAGCATTCATGAAAGAGACCAAATTCCAGTGCCTTCAATCAGAGATCCTGGATGCAAAAGGCCATGTGGCATCCTTGCTTCTTACCAGAAACCCGTGAAAAGTACAGGTCACACTAGTCTTTTGTTTTGTTTTGTTTTCATATTTTTTTAACTGAATGGGTGTGCTCCCCCCAAAGCGCTGCCCATCGGAAAAGTATTCCATTGGGTGACCATTTGGTCGGAGAAAAGTGATCTTTGTTTTCCAAGCGGCTCTCCTGTCCCCAAGGCCTGAAAATAACACCAACACCAACTTCTCTCAAATCTGAGGAGGTATTGTATGAATGTGAATAAGTCAGTCACACTTTCTTTGCCTCAGGGAGGGGAAGGGGGAAACAGAAAAAACAGACGGGACTCTTCCCATAAAACAGACCACGGGACTGAAAAGATTAATATTTTCCATGGTCAGATGAAACATGGTATGTAAATGCAAAATGGGTCACTGTACATTATTAAATTTCTGTTACACTTGAATTAGTTATAAAGTGACATTTTGACTGTTTCCTCCATGTAATTCTCATAACTCCACCTGTCTGACATTTCCTTCCTCTCTTGGGCCTACTTAGAACAGGCCCCACTTTGTGGGAGGGAGCCCACCCTGCAGGGCATCAGGAACACCTTCCAGGGAGAGCGCTGAGGTACCCACAGGAAATTCAAACACTTGCGGATACCAAGAGGTTAATCGCCCCAGGACCTGATGATTCAAGGGGTACCCATGGAAGAACAGAGAGCATTCATCAGAGAAAAGGGAAAACAAAAAAATTCCAAATCCTTTCACCTCCATACAGTTCTGAGTCCGTAAAATAGATGCATCCTCCTGAGCTGAGTGAGAACTCAGATTAAAATCTTAGCCCCACAGTGTCCAGAAGAAATGCAAAGCATTAAGTGTTCTGGGTGAGGTGAAACAGGATGCCAAGAACTGAGACCTTTTTAGAAAGAAAAGAGAGAAAGAAAGGAAAAAGACAATGGTCTCAAACAAAATTAACCCTTACTGCACCAAGGCTAACGACAGGTGGAGAATTTATGGGGTGACCCCCAGCCCCCCAGTTCCCCAGCCCTGCTTTTTCCTTATGTCATAGCTAGAGGTTCAAATGGCATCATGTATCAGATTTCACAGACAGATCTCACATGCTAGCATCTACTTCATCTATGATAACTGGCTCTAGCACAGAACCCGATCTAATGCATATCCTTCTATCTTGGATAGATCCAAAGGCATGATCTGCCCAAAGTTCCTGAGCCTCTTGTGGTAATGCGGGAAAGGGAGAAGGCACCTTACCTCCCAAGCTGGGGCTCTGGCACTATGGTGTCCTAAAAGAGTGGAGTTAGCACCATGCCGTGGGGCAAAGTCATTAGTGGCTTTGCCATTCTAAGCCAGCGCTTCTCATTTCTCCCTAAAGCACCCCAAGCAAACAGCAAGAGGAAAACGAGACCACATCCCTGGAGGCCTGGCAGCAAGGGCCCTGGGTATTCCACACCCTCCTCCACCCCACCCTCCCTCCCACCTACCCTCAAGTGCAAACTTTCTGTAAAGCATGTGATTAATCTTAAAAATTCATGCAGATTTTGCATTCAACTACTTCATAATAAACCTTTGTTTTACTATCAAAAATGTTTTAAATTACATAACACTAAGTAAACTTATACCCCATGAAAACATACCATGTTTATCTGTTGGCTTAACGTACCTCCCTAAGGTCACCACACCGAAAGGGGACCATGTACCCCTGTTTGAGAAGCATGGTCTTCATCATTTCTTTGGAAGAGGCAAAGGTCTTGCCAATCAGGCTGGAGGCACATTTAGGCAGTAACCCTATTTATTTTTATTTATTCTCAGTTGTCACTTATTTTTATTTATTCTCAGTTGTCACTAAAGAAAGGTTTTGACAGGTGAGCAGCATTCCTATAACTCGATGCAAACATTGAAGCTTCTCCAACAGTGTACCTGGCTCTTTCCTCCATCTCCCTCTATCTACAGCTAGGTGAGCATGATCTGCTCACACTTAACTCCCCAAACCTTACAATGGCCTTCAAAGCTGTGCATGACCTGGCCTCTCCCCAGCTTTCCAACCTCCTCTCACACTGCTGCCTTCCTCTTGATCACTGTGTTCTAGCTGTAGTTCTAAGGGGCCCTCATTCTAAATGCTGCAAATCCTCTCCTTTGATAAGAAGTAAATGGCTCCACCATGGTCTATGTGAGCCTGAGGCCCTTCTGTAATGATCTGTCCAGGACCCCCGCTCATCCAGGACTTGTTCTCTCGGGTACCTTCCTGTCACCAGTCCTCCTTCCTACCACCCATACTCTACTGGAAAATACAGTTGGTCTCCCCAGCATCCATTCCACCCCTCCCCTACTTTATAGCAGCTATGCCAGTTTTGTACAATTAACCCCACCCTAGCTCCAAGATCTAGATCCATTGAGGTGTTCTTGTTCTCTCTCCATAGTTCAGGAATGGGCACATGAATTCAGATAATCCAATCAGAAGAAAGCCTAGGACTTTATCTGATGATTGGAGGAGAAACAATCTGGGTTTTCTTTCTTTCTCTGCACATGGACAGGTATCCTGGGGACTCTTAGCAGCCATCGTCTAACCAGAATAGGATCCTATCTTAGGATGACATTGACACTGCAGAAGGCAGAGCAGAGGGTACGGAAAGAAACTAGCTCTTTGGTCACATCCCTGAGTTCCTGAATGAAAGTAAGGCTGAGGCCCACTCTCTAGAATATTTATTTCCAAGAGTCAATACATTTCCTCATTATTTAAAGCAGTTTTATTTGGGGTAAAACAATTAATAAATTTCCTGCCCTTGTGGAGCTTACCGTCTGGTGAAGGAGAGAGAAAAACGCCTAACATGATGCTTATGAGGCATGGAGCTGGGCTATCTAATCCAAACTTGGGATGTCAGGGTAGTGTTCCTAGAAGAATTGATACCTAGACCAAGATTTGATGGTGAATAAGAGTTAGGCAAGCAATGCGAGAGGAAGAAGAAAAAGAAGATGGAGTGTGTAAAGAATACCACGCAGAGAGAACAATATGTGCAAAGGCTTGAAGTGAGATAAAACATGATGCATTCATGCAACTAAAATCAGTCCCACAATTTTGACCCTGTTTTAAAAAGGAGCCACTGAGGGCCTGATTACCCTGTATCCTGCCAGTGTCCACCCTTTTAAAATTAACTACAGCCTGATGGCCAGACCCTGGTGCCATTTTCAGCCCAAAGGCATGCGCAGTGCAAGTAGAGGCAGCAGGTTCTGACCCACTGAGTCTTCCAGAGCCACATACACAGGCTCTACGCCCCACACTCTCGGTGCTAGCCTAAGACGGCCTTCACCCCGTCTGACCCCAACCCTCCTTACCCGCCAGGATTTGCATGTCAAGATATCACATCAGAGAATTCTGGCAGTAACCAATTATTGGCTTACAGATTGCAAAGGCTAGAGACTGCCTCTCCAACTCAAGCAAAGGTTTATTCCTATGTTAGTTAGGGTAAGTGTACTGCTCCAGCAGAGAGACCCAAAAGTCCATAGTGATTTAAACATAATCAGTGTTTATTTCTTGCTCATATGTCAGTTTAGAGCAGGTGAACGTGTCAGCAGGTAGCCCTCCTCCGTTCAGGTATGCAGGGATCCAGGTTGGATGGGAACTATGCCTTTATTAACACTCAGCCCAAAGGAGAGAGGAGGCTTGGGCGTGGCATTCATCGCTCCTGTTCACACTCCATTGGCTAGAACCCAGTCACGTGGGCACACCTAATTGCAAGGGCATATGGGAAATGTAGTCGGGCTGTAGGGTTGTACAGGAAGAAGAGAACAAGATTTCCTTGAGCCTCTAGCAGTCTCTACCAGAGTTGTTGTTCAGACCAAGACAAATGACTGCCCCAGGAAGATTAATAATTTACTCTTTTCCTATCAATTCTTCTTTAAATATTGAGTCAAAGTTTATTTTGAGGCAAAGCTCAGAGCTGTGTGGGGGTAGGTTGGGGGAGAGAGCCGCCCTTTGACTGGTGCAGACCCTTGCTCTAGCTTCTGAGTCTCCTCCAGATCTGATGAAGGTTCCCAGACCTTTCCTAGCCCTGCATGAAGGTGCAGTGTTTTCCTCATCCCCCTGTCAGTCAGAGCCCTTGGGTGCAACAACACATTGCAAAGTCTGAGGTAGGGTCTTCAGGCCCTCATGTAGGCTCCTCTGGGATCAGGAATGACCCAGAGGAACCACACAGGCCCCAGCAAGCACAAGCAGAGAGAAGGGAGGCCCTGGACACCAGTGAGGAGGCAGCACCCGGCCAGGCAAGGCCTTGAGCCAGGCCTGACTTTGGTTGTCAGAGCCCCTTCCCATGCTGGGGGCCAACTGTGAGGAGCCTGAAGGACCACTGCCGTGTGAGGGAACTTTGGGTAAGAGTGGCCTGACCAAGTGGGGCAAGGCAGAGGGAGGAAGTGTTCCCTTTTATGCTTTGGAAGCATTTACAGGAGCTTGTGTAGCCACAGGCCCCCTTGTTGCCCCTACACTCTAACTGAAGTAAAAAGGGACACAGACAGGAGACGTCCCACAAAAAAAGTTTTAGACTCTGTCCTCTCCCTATTGTATCTCTCCTGGATCCCAAAAGAATGCTGCTTGTTCTGTAAACCAACAGTTTCATGGAGTCTAGAAAAAAAAAAAAAAAAACACCTAAAAAACAAAAGTAATAATTGGATGTTGAATGACAAGCACTGTGACAAACACTTGACGTGTGTTGCTGTATTTAATTCTCACCATGACCAGTCAGGTGGTCTTCTAGTGCCCATTCTGCTAAAGGGAAACTTAAATAACTTGCCCAAGTTCACATGGTTAGAAAGGGGTTGAGTGAGGGCCTTCTGCCTGACAGCAAAGACTGTATTCTTCGCTCTGTGGCTCTGAGAATGGTCACTCTCTGGGTGGCAGCAGGAGAGTCCCTTCCTGCCTACCTCCTTGCCCCTGCAGCCTTCCTCCCCCACAGTCGGGGCCCATCTCCCTTGCTAATCCAACCGCTGGCTGCCCACTTTCAGGGTGGCCCTGTCACCTCTACACAGGATCTGTGGACCTCTGCAGATCGACCTTGCTCCGTCTGCCCAGTTGGCTTTTGGGGCCTCTCCCAGGCATGAATCCCATCCTGGTGCATCTGTCAGGTCCCGGGTGTCCTCTAAGTCTGCTCACTGGCAGTGTGAGTTCCAGCGTTGATCTGTTGGGCCAGGCTACAGGAAAGCGACATGTCTCTAAGATGCTAAAGGGAGCCTCAGGTGGCATTGCTGACTATTGGAACACTCTCCTCCTTGCTCACTTCATTGTAGGTGGCTCTTGAAGAGGCTTGAGATTGTAACCACATCTTAGAACCTGTGGCTTCTCCTCACCTCCCCTCAGGAGCTCAAAAGTTAGCATGATCCATCAGGGTGCGTTATTAACCAGTATCAGGCCAATGGCCTGGTCCCCGTTGCATTCACCAGGCTGTCCTCAGTGGCTGCTTGAGTGAAACAGAGATGCTGCCTTGATTTTCACTGGCTCAAACAGCCCACATGAAGGAGTTGAGCCCTGGACAGGCATGAAAGTCAGGGCTTTGTCTTGACTCTGCCGCTATCTTCCTTCTGCTTGCCTTTGGACAGTGCCCCTCCTTATCTAAATCTAGGTTTGTCCTTTTATGGGGAGGATAGTCCTTAGGGGTCTGCCAGTTCCAAAATTCGCTGGAAAAAAAATCATTTAAACTGTGGGTCCTTCAATGCATTTCCATGGGCAGCCTTAGTTGATGCAGCTGGCAGTTGTTTCTTGGCCCATTCTCTCCTGGAGCCAGTCACCAGGTCTGGCCTCATTTCGATCCTTTTCCTCCCCTTTTTTTTTCTTAAAACAAACCCTGTGGATTAGTGCAGGAGGGAACCTATGAAGATCTCCTTGTAAAGGCTCCTTGTTTCTTCTTTACATTCTTCCTAGTTATTTTTTTGTTTTTTTGTTTTGTTTTTCCCCCCAGAGGTGGGGTAACAATGGGGTCCATAAGCCAAGCCTTCATCATGGTGTTGCCAAGCCATCTCAAAATCTCCCCCAACCTTTCTCCCCAGGCCAGTTCTTCTTTCCAAGGCTGCCAAGAGGATTTGGCAGAGAAGGGCCAATTGGGTGCCACAGCCTGTTTCCCGGGAGCCCTGGGTCGTGCCTGGCTTCCCTGCTGGGTTGCACTGAGCGACAGTGTGAAGAGATTCATCAAAAAAGCACAGAGCTAGGAACTGCTCTCCCAGAATGCAGGGAGATTAAGAGCAGGACACAAGGCACAGAATCTAGTCCCAAGGCTGAGAGCACCAAGGAGCCAAGGAGAGCGCCTGGGACTGTGCCTTGGTGAGCTCCTGGCAGGCCTGGCTCTGCTAACTCGCTCCATGGAAGACTAAGATCCAACCCCCCATAACTCAGGAGCTTGGCTTCCTCACCTATCTGAGGCAGAGCAGGTACTAAATTGAATTGATTTAAGATCCCTTCCAACTTTTGGATTTTCTGAGTACTTTACAATGAAAGGGGTTGAAAATGCCCCCCACCCAATGCCTCTTCCAATTTGCAGAGTGCTGGGGTCACACCAAGCCGAGCTTCAAATATAGCACCCTGCTCTCCCTCGCTTCGTAACTGCTCTTCCTCAAGCACCCCTTTCTCCCCAGCACCAGCCTGTGCCAAGGGAAACGGAATTTAAACTGTTCTAATTCATTTACCCCAAAGGCCACTAAAAATGGCCTTGCAAAGGGGATCTGATGTCTCCAAAGCCATGATGAGCCCTCTGTGTGGTCCCTCCTTGGGACCTGAAAGCTTTATTTGACCCACCTTCCAGCTCCAAAACTTTGTTTGCCTGTAGCAACCCCAGGAGTCTTAACCTCGGGGAACTACCTCCTCTCAGCCACCACCAGATGCCTCGCAGGGAAGTGGGTGTGGAGTGAAAACACGTTACACCCACTGCCCTAAGACAGTCTCATCCTCCCAGTAGGGAGAGCAGGTCCCAGATGGTGTCAAGAAGTCAAAACAAAGCTCCTCTTCCATGTGTTCTTTTCTTCCTCAGTGGCTTAGACTGTAAAGGCAGCAGGAAGCATGGTCTAGTGCTCCAAGCTCCAGACAGACAGCTTGACCTCTGTCCTGGAGCCCTGGTCTGGCCTGGGCCAGACACTGCACCCCCAGGACTGTTTTCCCATCTGCAAAACAACTCGGGCTTCTCAAGCCAGCAGGGCCTCTTGCTGCAAAAACACAACTTCTCCCTTCTCCGGCAGCCGTTGGACTTAGGAACAAGCTCAACTTCAGGAAAGGAAATGCGTACGGGGCAGGGAGTAAAAAGAAGGATGGAGCAAAGAGCGAGAAAGGGTTAATCAATTGAGGGGGGGGGTGAGGGGAAATAAAGGTTTCCGGGGAGTATCTTCACCCTTTCCACTTTCCTGGGCTGGGGTGGAGGGTCTGGGCCTGGGCTCCCCTGCACTTGGGCCATCTCCCTCTGTAGGGGAGCGGCCTGAGGTGCAGATAAACAGAGGCCCATTGTGGATGGCTGTTGGGTGTCTCTGGGGATCAGTGACACCTCTGTCAGAGAGGCACTTATGTAAGCATTCCCCTTTCCTCCCTTCACCCCCCACCCCTTAAATAAGCAGGCAGTTTCCTCTTCCTGGTCACCGCCCCGCCCCTCGCAGCTGGGTCGTTTTGCCTAGCTCAGGCTGCAGACTGACGTCTCATCTAGTTGCAGACCCGACTTCCCGTGCTGTAGTGCTGTATCCGTCTTTCTGCTATGATTTCTCTTTTTAAACCTCTTTTTAAAAGATTTCTCTTTTTAAACATAAGAGGCTGCAAAGGGAAACCTTGTCTCCCATCTGTGCCAGCGTGACAAGGTCTTTGGCAGTTCAGAAGCATGAGGAGAGGCTTGCTGGAGTATGGGCTCTCTCGGTGACCCTCTGGCAGGCCTCTGGTGAGGATTTTCATCTGCTCCTCGGTTGGCCTCCTTCCCGCCCTGGCCAAACACATCAAGTAGCTGCCTGCGATAGACTCAAAATATCCCTCCCTGGCTCTTGTGCCCCCAGATAAGGTTCACACACCTCTTTGTCTCTGACACCAGGAGTGGGATTTTCACTTTTAGGGGGAGGAAAGATTAAAGGTGACAGGGTGGTGGAGTCCAAGCATTTGAAGAATCAGCCATCCTTGCTCCAGGAAGTAAGTCCGTTGGAGCAGCCCTTAGATTAGGGCTCAACCCTGGCTGACCATTAGAATCCCGTGGAGAGCTCTGAAAATCCCTGAAACCCAGGCTGCTCCCCAGACTGTTTAAATTGGAATTTTGGGGGGTAGGATGCAGACATCAGCTAACTTTGAGAGCCACTGGTCTCAAACCATGGTCTCATTTTGCAGTTTGGGAAACAGAGGAAACCCAAGTGACTTGCCCGAAGTTAAACGGCCTATTTGGACAGAGCCATAACCAGAATTGGGGTCTCCTAACTTGAAATTCATATCTCTTCCCAACATGTTTTTCCCCTCTGATTGATTTAGGAGAGAGAGTCTTAATCTTGGGTGCACATTAGAATTATCTGGGGAACTCTTAAGGTCTGTGATGCCAGGTGACCTCTTCTCATACAAATTTTTATTTAATTGCTCTGAAGCATGGCCTGGGCATAAGTATTTTTAAAAGTTCTTCAAGCAATTCTAATGTATAGCCACAATCGAAAGCCCTGTTTTAATGGCAGAACCCCTTTCAGAGAGAGGAGGTAAGTAGTGGAGAGGAAAAGAATGCTACAAAGGTCAGAGGAGGAAAAAGACTTTCCTGTAGGAAGAATCTTTGGGATCCATCAAAATAAATGATGTTTGAGCTGAATCTTGAAGCTAAAGTGGGTTTTAAATATGCGGAAGCATCAGATGACTTCCCATGAGATGATCGTGAGTAGATCTCCACAGGAGGGAACAGGGAAGATGTAACAGCTGGGAATCGGATGAAACCAGTCAATGTGGACTAGAGTGGAGGAGGCCTTGAATGCTACCCACAGGAATAAGGACTGAATTCTTTAGGTCAGGGGCTCTCCAGCTTTCATGTACATTGGAATCACCAGGAAGGCTTGTCATACAGATGGCTGGACCCCACCCCCAGGGTTCTGATTCACTGGGTCTGAGGTGGGACCTGAGAATTTGCATTTCTAACAAGTTCCCAGGTGATCCTGCTGGTCCTCGGAAGATACTTCACTAGGTGAAGGGGAATCACAGAAAGTTTTGGGGGGCTGTAAGTAAAAGAGAGAAGGAGAGAGAAGTACTTTAGTAAGACAGGAACTTTCATCTGGTGTGGACCGAGAAATTGAGGAAATGCAGAGCATCCTTTTGCAAATCAGTGGCTTAGACTAGAAGAAGCAGACAAGGTCCTGAAGGAGGCCTGGGCTGGGGAGGGGGTGGAGGAGAGGATGACCAGAGGATGTGTGCACAGAATCTGGTGCCCAACTGGATTTGAAGGGAGGTAGAGATAGAGTCTGGGGCGAGTGAGGTGGAGGGACTGGGCAGCCTGGGGTGGGGGTGGGGGGGATGATGCAATTACCGAAGCTGAGGGACAGGAGGAGGAGCAGGTGGGGCTGCACGGGGGGCTGGAAGGAAGATGAACACTGTCCCCTTGCCTCAGGCTCCTGCCAAGGGCATTGGACCTCTGAGCCAGGCCGAGGGTGTGCTGGAATGAAGGAGCTTGCCCTGCTCTCCTACAGTCACTGTTTCTGCCCTAAAATTCCTACCCTTCTGGGAGGGGAGGTGGGGGCTTGAGCCAGTGTCACCCTCACGCCCCTCACAGACCTTTGAGCCTGTTTCCCATTCAGTCAACAGGGGAAGGTGTATCTCTTCAAGTCAAATCCAAGAGGCAAAGGAATTCAGCCGGGTTATATTGTTCTTTCTAAAACATCTTTTCCCCCAAACCCTCACCTTTCCCAAGCCTTCACGTTTACCGAATGTGTTCCTGAAGCAGTGCTTCCCAATCTTGGTTACACATTAGAATCACCTGGGGAACATTAAAAAATCCTAGTACCAGGGCTGCACCCCAGACCAATTAAATTGGAATCTCTAGGGTATGGAACCCAGGTGTCAGCGTATTTTAAAGCTTTCCAAATAATTCCAAAGTGCAACCAGGCCTAGAAATTGCTCCCTGTAGAGTGTGTGAAGGTACCCCTCAAAGACTGTGTTTATGAAAACATTTCCTCCCTAAAGGAGAGGTTTGCATGTGTCTCACACAGACTCCTGTCCCCTCCCCTGTAATATGGGAACTGGCCAAGGGCCCAGCCCAGCCTTTCTGATCCACAGGCCTGCAGAGCAGGTGGGGGCTGCTTCCTTGAGCTGGAGGCCATGTCCTGGGAGGGGGACGAGCCAATGCCCAAAGTCCAGCAGGTGATCACTGGGCTGTAACAAACTGGGGGAGGGGGGCAGGGAGGTGGGAGGGAGGAGAGGGCTGAAGTTCCGAGCCAAAACCAAGAGAGAGATTTTGAGGAACCAAGAAAACCTCATGGGAGGAACAATGGGTGTGGGCGATGGGAGGTGTCCTGCATGAATTTTGGCAACGCCCAGCAGCGCCCACAGCTGCTCTTCATGCATCCCATGAGTGGGGTGAAGCCAGGAGGGGGCAGAGTGTGACAGGGGCCATCCCCTGGCCCTCTTCCCCCACTCAGAGTCCCGGAGCTGAGAGAGAGCAAAGGGCAGGGAAATGGAGAAGAGAAAGAGGCTCACCCAGGAGGAGGATTCTTTCCAGGGGCCCATTGGGATTTGGAGGCCACATTAAGAAAAAAATAAAAAATGACCAATACCCACAAGGAACCGGGCCACAGTAGGAGCCCGTGCAAGTGAGGGACCCTGGTGTTAAGCTTCTGTAATAATTTTGTGATAAGACATTTCTTAAGTATTTCATTTCCAAATCATATACTGTCCAGTGCTGTGCCTTGTGTGGCCCCATAGGCACTGTGACCTTTGGGACACCCTGTCAGGCCTGGAGCCCAGCCGTCCATTGTACGGCTGAGGAAACAAGGGAGTAGAGATGTTACGTGGTCCCTCACTCGAGACGTTCAGCGTCTGTGCCCCAAAAGAGGTCCTCAGGCCAGCCCTGTGCCTCCCTCAGTCACTCTGCAGAGTCAGGACCCACTGTGTGTCTAGGGCTGAGCTAGGCATGGCCCCAGAGCTCAGGAATGATGCCATTTCTGCCCTCCAGGAGCTCCAACTCTGCTGAGGAGGCCAGAATTACAGTGTGAGGAACAGAAAGCTGTGCCTGGGGTCTGTGAAGGCGGCAGGGAAGAGGGAGGGACTTGCTTCCCGCAGCTAGGGCAGGCCACCCTGAGGAAGAAGAAAGAGAAGGGAGCCTGAAGGAACACACAGAGCATGAATTCACAGGATAGAGAGAAGGCCTGATACTTATTAAATGCCTGCTATACACCAGGCCTTGGGCTAAGCACAAGTCAATTAGTCTGCACAACAACCCCACAAAAGGGGTCCTATTATTCTAACCACTTTTCTAGATAAGGAAGTTGAGGTCCAGGGAAATTGAGTAGCTTGCTGCCAGTCTCACAGCTATTTACGTAGTAGGTCTGAGTTTATACCCAGGCAGAGCCCGTGTTGGCACAAAACTATGAGGGGACAGCCTGGAGAATCTGGGGAACTGCAAGAATTCGGGGTCCCACGATCAGGAAGCACCAAAGAGGCTGGTGAGGAAGGAGGCTAGGGGGGCCAAGAAGGTCGGGATTGATCTTGAAGAGCAGGTGAAGGAATTTGGGTTTGATCCTGTAAGAGGCAGGGGAGCTATTGAAGGTATTTAAGAGCATGGCATGATCATATCTAGGCTTTAGAAAGGTATGTTCGTTTCCTAGGGCTGCTGTCACAAAGTACCACAAACTGGGTGGCTTAACACAACAGAAATTTATTGTCTCACAGTTCTGGGGGCCCAAAGCCCCAAATCAAAGTCAGCAGGGCCATTCCCCCTCACAAGGCTTTAGGAGAGAAACCTTCTCTGCCTATCCCAGCTTCTGATGGCCGCAGGTTTTCCTTGGCTTGGGGCAGCAGGACTCTAATCCGTCTCTGTGTTTACATGGCCTCCTTCCATGTGCTTTTCTGTGTCTCCAAATCTCCCTCTCCTTATAGGGATAGCAGTCATTGGATCTAGGGCCCATTCTAATCCAGTATGACCTCATTTTAACTTGATTCCATCTGCAAAGATGCTATTTCCAAATAAGGTCACATTCACAGGTACTGGGAATTAGGATTTCAACATATCCTTTGGGAGGACACAATTCGATCCACAACAAAACGTTATTCTGTGTAGAAGATATGTTTACAGAAAATGAATTGCAAGCCATCAGTTAGGAGCTGGAGACCTCTGAGGATCTGATTGCAGAGTCCTGGCAAATGCTAATGTGGCATCAGCTGAGACTGAGAGGCCAGCTTGAAGCTCTCTGGGCTCCAGAGACCAGCTTTACCAGCCTGGGAGCAGGGAGAGGGGAGAGTAGCAACTTTACGTCACAGAGAGTGCCCTGGGCTTGGAGGACATTTCCACCGGCCACTTTTGTGAACTTAGTCAAATCCCCTGACCTCTCTGAAACAATTTCCTCATCTGTAAATTGGGCAGAACAATTCTTGTTCTGTCTGACTCACTAAATGTTTGTGAAGTTCAGACAGCATAGTGTACATGAAAAATGGCTCTCAAGTATTATTGTCAATACAATGAAAGCTTTTAAATGTCTGCACAATTAACTGATATCCCGTGGAGAACAAGGGCTTCATAGGCTTGGGCTAAAGTGGTTTCCTTCTCCTTGCAGCAGGCCTCACACCTGTCCCTTCTTTCCACCTCCATAGGAATGACCATATTCTCTCCCTTCTTCAAATTACAACTCAAATGCTGCCTCCTCCAGGAAGTCTTTCCTCAACCCTCAGGATGGAAATAATCCTCCCCGAGCCAACACTACTTTCTAGCTCTTCAGAAGGCTCACCTCTTTCTACCTTTGATTTAGCTGCAGTTGTTTTGGTGGTATTCACTCCTCAGGAGCTGCCTGAGGGCTGGTGCCCTTCTCATTTCTCTTTGCATCCTCCGTGACACTGAACCTGTGAGCCAGCGGGAAGGACTCACACAGCACCTCTATTTTGAATGACTGAATAACAGAGTGAGCGGGTGAGTGAGTGAATGGGCTGCAGATGAACAGAGAAGTCTGGGAAGACAGCAGACTTTACCGAGTGAAAAGGGCAAGAGGGGTTCTACCTGACGGCATCAGATAGTCAGGGATCCAAGAAGCTTCAAACAGCCTTCCCAATTCCACTCTTTCCTGAAGACAAACTCAGAAATGATAATGGTGAGAATAACTGTATTCACTAACAGTTATTGTATGCCAGACACTCTGATGAGTGTTTTCCTGAATTCTCACTTAACCCTCACAAAAAGTCTGTGAGGAGGTGACATTATTATCCAGCTCCAAGCACAGTGTCTGGCACAGGGACAGGGTTCAGTAAATTGAAAAAAAGGAAATTGTAGGCGAGGAAGCTGGAGCATAGGGGGGTGACTAACTTCCCTGAGGTCATACAGTTAGAAGCCAGCAGAGTCAAGATTCAAATCCCTCTGGCTGAACTACTACTCCACACTGTGTCTCACAAAAGGAAGGATGGCAGGTTGTGGGCGCCGTGAGGGGAGATGCAGACACTGTGAGGAAAGGCCCCTTTCCTCTGTGTCGGCAAGGGTCTGGGGTCTGAAAAGCCTGGAGAGATCCCTGAATCCACAGTTCCAATTAACCGGGCCTCCCCAGCCTGAAAAGTGTCACGCACGAGTCCCCCACCCATTCCCTGCTGCCTCCCGGAGTAGGAGTGGACGGCCATGAGGCCCAGGCCCACCAGAGTCCAGCACATGAGGACTAACTGAACTTTATTTGCTTAATACTTTTCCAGACATTCCCTCATCAGTATTTTTTTCTGGAAGGATCTGGCTAATCAGCTCTATCGCAGGTGCCCAGCCTGACAGAGGCCTTGTTTACTAAAAAGGATGGAATGGAGTTGGCGTGTTCTACACCGGCCTGTTTAGGTTATGTCCTCCTCACCCTCAGCTCAGCTGGTTGAGAGAAGACAGTTTGCAGGGCAGAAAGGATGACACTGTGCAGGTGAAAACCCACAGCCCTTGCCTGGGAGAGTAGGGGAGAAGCAGATCCTTGTCAGACAGAGTCCAGAGCCTCCGCTGCCCTTCTGACATCTGATAAAGCTTCCTGTGAAAATGTTTGTCCAGGAGGAAATTGATCATGCTTCCTCCGCCTACCGCGAGGGTGGGAAGAGGGGCTGCAGTGGCCCTGTAAATCCCAGCAATGGGCCAGCCTCATGACCTCATCTCCCTGGGTGCCCTGGAGGATGTGAGACAAAGGCTTCGGACACAAAAAAATCTGCTGCAGGCTCCTGGTAAGCAGCCAGGAGGTCATCTGTAGGAGCACCCATGTCTGTTTGTCATTTCTCTCTCCTAGTTTTTTCCTCCATTTCTTTTTCATTGCCACCTGTTCTGGTTTTATCCAGATAGTCCTAAAAGAACCATCCAGAGCTCGTTGGTCCCTTTTAATTTTTCCCTGCTACAATGGACAAGAAGGAGGAACTGATGTGATGGGAGGATCTAGCAACTGCTATGGTGGATCTTAAATCTTACGAACAGAGGTGTCAACTGGCCTGGAAAAAAACATTTGTTTCCCCAACAATCTGGGTCTCTTGGTTCTGGTCTCAGTTAGACTGGTGTTCAGAGAGGCAGCTGGATGTCTTGAAAACAGTGTGATATCGGAAGCAAGAGCAGCGGGTGTAGTATAGACATTTGCTCCCTCCATGACTTTGAGCAGGTCCCATAACTTCTCTGAGCCTCACCTTCCTTACCTATAAAGCAGATGCAATGATACTGCCTGCAGCACAGCTTCCTCTGAGGGTCAAATAAGGGGATATATGTGCAAATACTTTGATATAAATAGTAAAATAATGCACAGGTGGTTTTATTTGAACCAAGTTTTATTTGACCAAGTTTTCCTATCTATAAAATGGGTATAATAATCTCTGCCTCACTTCCCTGAATATCAGGAGGACAGAAGAAATAATATTTGCAAAGACATTCAAGATCTTGGGACAATTTTCCGTTTTGCCAACATCCAAACCATCAGAAAATGAAAAACACCCCAAAATTTGTTTCAGTCTTCAACAAGACTACCTCGGCCAGCAATGATATCCTGAGACAAATACCAAAGACTGAATTATTTTTAAACTGTCATATTCTCATTTTCTAAAAATTGCTGATACATTTCTACCTTAGCCTGAATATCTCTTTAACTGAAGCAACCCAATTTTCAACAGTATTTCTATAAAGTAGTACTCCAGAACATATGTACCAGAAGCAACTCAGAAACTTGTGGGAAAAAAAAAAAAAAAAAACCAGATTCTTGCAATGTACTGAATCAGAAACAGAGGGGGATAGGGCCCAGGAAACTGCACTTTAACAGGCTCTGTAGGTGATTCTTGTGCACACTAAAGTTTGAAAGCCACTAATCTAGGAGCCCCATAAAGTGCGACAGTCACACAAATCTCCCATCTATTTATATTTTCATAGCAAACTCCTGGAGGAGGCTTGGCTACACAGAAATCTGCAGGAGCCCAAGTCATGTGACCCCTGTCTCCAAGGCCCACTCCCATAGCTCTTCTTCTGGAAAAGACAGATGTGAGAGTGGGTCCAGCCCTCTAGGCAGACCCTCTAAGCTTGTGACCACAGAGAGGTTGGCACAAGGATGCATAGCTGGTGTATATGGGAGTAATGACTAGGGAGACTGTGCTTGAAGGAGGTCAGGAAGCTACAGATGATATCCGAGTCCACGTTTCCAGGCAGCTGATCCAGGTCAGAGGAACCAGTGTTAGAGGGAAGCAAGAATGGAATCAAGTCCTCATCCATTCTTGGCAATATAAGAGTTCTCCTAAGGACTTGGATATTTCGTTTTCACCAATAGGTAGTTACCCCTGAGTTTCTGGGGACAGATCTGCAGAGACCTTGGAAGCGATTGATGCTCTCTCAGATGTCGGCTGACTCATGGACCATCTATTGGTTAATGGGACCCCCATGACCCTTTCTACATGGTATTATAGTTGTGCGTGGAGATGTCACATTTGCCTGTTGGACTGACCTCACGTTAATTTCTCAAGATGGCCTGAACTTTGCCATATTCCATGATGATTGCCCACCGGAGCTTTTAGTCATTCTGTAAGAATGTGGTGAGGCCATGAAAAAGAATAAACTTCCCAATTCCATACCAACACTCCTTGGCAGACCCAGTCCTGGTCAGTGAGACAGGACAGTCTATCATCACCATTTCACAGGTAAGGAAACTGAAGCTCAGAGAGGTTAGAATAAGTTCCAAAGTCAAACAGGCATAAAGTTCACGAATGGGAACTCAGGTCTTCTGACTAAAATTCCCCTCTAATACAATTTTCTTATTAAGATTAAGTCTCAGAAACTTGGCTTTTAAGAGCCCTCTAGAAACTTTATTCTCAGTACCTCGAAAATCTATAGAGCCTTTCTTCTTGCTTTTTTAGTTGGAAACAATACTTGTATTTAATAATACACTGGGATATGAGTTAGGGTGACCAGCCACCCTGATTTGCCCAGGATGTTCTGGTTTTAGTACTAAAAGTCCTACATCCCAGGAAACCCCTCAATCCCACGCAAATTCAGCCAGTTGGTCATCTCAGTGTGAGTTGAGATCATTGCATCTGTTCAAGGATTCTCTAGCTGCCCAGGAACCCAAGCCTCCTGACTCTCCATTCAGGCTCTGACTCACTCACCTACATCCTCTGCCTCCCCAAGAATTCAGACTCTTTGGAACAGACACAACACTGGTAATCACTCCCCACCCAGTGGTGAAATTTGATGAACTCCTGGCCACACTGGACATAATATAGCAAGGCAGGAGAAAGTGTATGGAAAGCCAATAATATTAGATTTATCACTACTATTTTCCAAATTATCATATCCAAGAATTGGCTTTATTGAGCACTGATGCTAGAAGGGGAAAAACTAATTTGCTATACAAAGCATGCTCTAAAATTAATCTAGAAAAAAAAGGAAGTGTTACATGCACTCATTACTATGGGCACTGGAGCAGACAATCTGGGTTTAATTCTGGGTCTGTCACTTAATAGTTGTGTGACCTGGGGCAAGTTGCCTAATGGTCTCTCTAAACCTCAGTTTCCGCATCTGTAAAATGGAAGTCATAAATAGCATCTACCTCATGGAGTTATTTTGAGAATTAATACGTGTAAAGCATTAGAGAGAGCCTGCAGTAAAAGAACTTACCCACTGCACGGCAACACACAATCCAAGCAGAGGATAATGGAGGATAAGTTTGTCTCCCAATAACTGGAGAAAGTAAAACGGAGACTGGAAAATTATTTTCCCAGGAGCTATTCTTTATTTTTCCCTTTGAGAATTGCTGAACTCTCATGGCACTGTTATTATCTCTATCTTGCAGATCCAAGCCAGCACAAATAAAAGAAGGAACAATCAACAGGATAATAAATTGCCCCTCACGTTGGTACAGTACTTGATATGTATCAAGAACTCTCACGTATGTCAGCTCACAAGATCTGTACAAAACCACTTCCCATTATAAACCAAGTTCCTTTTGCCCTGTAATCACCACTGAGAATCTACTATCTATTTCTTGCTAAGCTGGGTGCTGTGGTAGATGGAACAAAGTGTAAGAAATGGGAGGAGCTGACCCCCCAACACATTTATTATTTATCTAGGGGACAAGTTATCAGTATGTAAAAGGGAACATATCAAGTGCCAAAGGACCTGGGACAGCAGAGGACACTATGAGGCAGGATGATCAAGAAAGAAAAGAAGAGAAATGAGGTAGCATTTATTGGGTGTCTCCTGTATCCCAGTTACTGACACATACCTCGTTCGCTCTTCTGTAACAGATGCTATCAGAACCCTCTAAACCTACTGTTACCATGTGCTGGTATCTGCATCTCTGGGCCTGACGGCGTCTTCCAGATGTGGAAAATCCAGATGAGCTAGGAAGTTAACACTCTTCAGGAAATTAACACCCTCGGAGGAGCAGACTTCAACCAATGACTGAGAAGAGATGGGTTTAAATACCCCAGCTCCTTCACCCCTCAGGGAGGATAATTTTTGAGGCCTGGGCTTTCCACCTTTCCAAGAGTTTCTCAGTAGGATTAAGCCACAATTGCCCACAGTGGTAAGTGGCTTGACAACAAACCCTTGACCGCCCAACCTCCCTTCCCACATTTCCTCAACCTGTGTTCCCTCTACTCTACCTCTCTACTCCTCTATCGGTGTTCCCACCCCTTCCCAGATAAACCACTTGCACTTATGTTTTTGCCTCAGAGTCTGCTTCTGGCAGAACCCAAACAAAGACATCCTCATATTTCCTGTGAAACAGATTAAAATTGTTCCCATTTGATTCATGAGAAGACGAAGACTCAAAAAGACTGCATAACTTGTCTAAGGTCACATAACTAGTGAACGGGAGAACTCAGGTCTGCATCCCATCTCTCTGACTCTATGTCCAAGTCTCTCCTCCTGGTATACTGAGAAAATTACCCAGCTAATGCAAGGAGAGGCTAACCCTGCTTATAATTATGCCTAAGAGTCTCCCCCTGAGTGCCTCTTTGTTGCTCAGATGTGGCCCTCTCTCTCTAGCTAAGCCACCTTGGCGGGTGATCTCACTGCCCTCCCCACTATGTGGGACCTGACTCCCAGGGGTATAAATCTCCCTGGCAATGCAGGATATGACTCCCAGGGATGAACATGGACCTGGCATCATGAGACTGAGAACATCTTCTTGACCAAAGGGCGGATGTGAAAAGAAAGGAAATGAAGTTTCACTGGCAGAGAGATTTCAAATGGAGTTGAGAGGTCATTCTGGTGGACATTCTTACGCACTATATAGATAACCCTTTTTTAGGTTTTAATGTATTGGAATAGCTAGAAGTAAATACCTGAAACTACCAAACTCCAGCCCAGTAGCCTTGGATCTTAAAGACGATTGTATAACAATATAGCTTACAAGGGGTGACAGTGTGATTGTGAAAACCCTGTGGATCACACTCCCTTTATCCAGTGTGTGGATGGATGAATAGAAAAATGGGGACAAAATCTAAATGAAAAATAGGGTGGGATTTGGGGGGTGATCTGGGTGTTCTTTTTTTATTTTTATTTTTTATTGATTCTGATTCTTTCTGGTGTAAGGAAAATGTTCAAAAATAGATTGGGGTGATGAATGCGTGACTATATGACAGTACTGTGAACAGTTGATTGTACACCATGGATGATTGTATGGTATGTGAATGTATCTCAATAAAACTGAATTATAAAAAGAAATTACCCAGCTACGCATGTCTTTTGTAAGTCCTGATCATAGGACACTACCTATCCTAACCCCAAGTCCACCCCATTCAGGAAACTCAGAACTTTGTCCAATCAAGGATCAAAAAATAAGGCCAATACCAATAACTTGGTCTCACTCCGTTCTTATCGACCCCCTATTTGTTTTAAGACTTCTTAGTCCCAGCTCCCCCTGTGAAATAAGGACAGGAATGATGGTAACGGGAGGAAAGAACCATGTAGACACCTTGTGTTCTACCTGTAAGGGTAGTGCAAGCCAAGAAATAGGAGGATAGCCCTTCTGGTATGTGGAATTGCTGAGAAAATATTATCTGTATGTTGTTAGTCCAGGTCCAGAGAAAGTGGTTTTTGCAGACACAGTTCCAACTTGTGGCAATTTTTGCAAATCCTTCAGATTAAGGTAGCATGCAGCCGTTTCACTGGAATAAGTGTGAGTGAGAAGCTGGATGTGGAATTTGACTAACAACCACACCATAATTGGAAAGCTCGAAAGCTTTGCCAGAGGTTTAGAGAGCCATCAGTGAACCCAGGTGAAGTTTTGGCTTAGTAGAGAGGCAACTGGACCCAAGTTTTGAGCAAAATTGGAATTGTCACGGAGCAGATGGATGGGGTAAATCACATGAAATCAGCATAATAAGTCACTTTCAACCTTAATGGGTTAGAATAGTAGCCATTTTATGATATCACAGTTTTGTGGGTCAGGACTTCAGGCTGGGCTTGGCTGAGTGATTCTGTTCTCCATGGCATCTACTAAGGAGCTCAGCTGGTGTTGGGCTGGTCTGCAGAGTCTGAGACGGTTTACTCACATGTCCAGCACCGTGGTAGACATGCCTGGAAGGCTGGGCTCGGCTGGCTCTGTTGACCAGAGATCCTGCACCTGGCCTCTGCAGTTAGGTGGCTTCAGCATAGCTGAACCTCTTCTATAATGGCTCAGTGTTCCAAGAGCAAGTATCTGGTGAACAAGGTAGAAGCTACATGGCCTTTTCTGACCTCACCTTACAAAGTCACATGGGGTCACTTTCACTATACTATTTGTCAAAGCAATCAGAAGCCCACCCAGATTCAAGGGGAAGCGACTCAGACCCAGCCTCTTCAAGGTAACAGTATGTAAAATAGCACCCTCCAGTTTGACTTAGAAACACAAAGAATGGAAGCCAGAGCCTGAAGGCTTCCTCTAAATCTGAGACTGTAGCTGCAGCTGCTTTGTCAGGGGATTTATGACCTAGAGAGTGGAAGAAGGGAACTGTGAAGAGAGTGTTCTGGTTTGGCTAAAATCCAATCATGGCTCTCATTGAAAACCAAAACCAATTCCACACTGGATCCTGCAGAAAACGCCTTGTTCCAGTGAGCTTACCAGGATCCCTGAGCTATTGCTGCTGCACATCACTGCTCTCCTGACAATGCTCCCTGCTTCCGGCTTTGTTTGGCTTGCTGACAGCTCTGCACTCAGCATTGGCAGTCATGACTAAAGCAGCTGAGTGAAGGGTTTCACCTGCTCTGGGACGCTGGTCCCTTGGAGCTGAGAAAAAGGGAGGAGGCCTGTGTGGAAGGGTTTGGCTGATTTGCACATCCTGGCAGTGTGCACATCAGGCTGGAGCCTGGAGCCTGAGAAAGAGTGCCTGATGTTGCTCAACATATCAAAGACCTACAGCTGAGCTCAGGCTCCCGTGGGGCACTTTCACTGAAGCCACATCTCCCAAGGCAAGGCAAGGCAAGGCAAGGCAAGGCAACTCTGCTGGCTTGCATCCTGATGTCTGAGAGGGAGTGACTCCTCCAGCTGATCAGTGTCTGGCACAGGTATGTTCTCAAAACAGGTCAACTGGGTAAATAAACTCATCAGTTCACTTGATTATACCTTTTACATAATATTTGTGCTTTTTTTGTTTAAATTTCCCCCTCCCCCTTTTTTTTTGTCATTTACTATATTAGAGACCTTATAAATGGTCTGAGATAGGGAACTGGTAATGAAGGAAGGTAGAGAAGGGGATCCAATGCTCCTAGAAATGACTTTCTGGCCTTGAATTTTGGCCCAACCTTAAGGCTAGGAATAGTCTGACCCTACAGGGAGCTCTTTATTCACATCAAGTTTGAAATTTTTGATGTGGTCCCATTTACATGCCATTTTTGCTTCAAACTTGCCTGGAATTAATAAATAGGTGGATGGATGAAATTAACATTTATTAAGAACTCACTATGTTGTCAACATGTCCTGAGCCCTTCCAAATATACTAATTCATCAGTCCTTACAAAAACCCCAAGGATAGGTGCATTCACCTTTATTTTACCATGGAAGAAACTCCAAATGAATCAAATGAAAACCCAGATTTGTCTATATCTCAGTCTCATTTTTATGATTGCTTGGCCTCTGAGGTGATTCTCCTCTCACTACCACCCCATCACATGGGCTAGAAACCTTGGAAGCAGGGTGGACCCCTCCCAGGCTCCCATGCCAATCCGCAGGCCACCCTGTTCATTCTTCATCCTTGGCGTGCTTCCATCACTTGATCATTACCTTCTTCCTTTCTCATCTGGGCTACTGTGCCAGCCTCCTGCCCACTCCTTCTGTTTTAACCCCCTCCAGGCCACCTCCACACCATAATCAGAGAAGGCTTTCTGAAACACAGACCTGACCAGATAAGTCTTTCGCCCATACAATTTCAATCAGTCCGCATAACCTACAGCATAAATGACAAATCCTTAAGCTTGGTAGTCAAAGTTTTCTGATCTCCTGACCAACATCCTCGTCTTATTTACTTTTGCCCCTTTCCATCACTTTTTGACCAAGTGTTCCGGTTTGCTAATGCTGCCAGAATGCAAAACACCAGAAATGGATCGGCTTTTATAAAGGGGGTTTATTTGGTTACAAAGTTACAGTCTTAAGGCCATAAAGTGTACAAGGTAAGTCATCAACAATTGGGTACCTTCACTGGAGGATGGCCAACGGTGTCCAGAAAACCTGTTAGCTGGGAAGGCACGTGGCTGGCATCTGCTCCAAAGTTCTGGTTTCAAAATGGCTTTCTCCCAGGATGTTCCTCTCTAGGCTGCAGTTCCTCAAAAATGTCACTCTTACTTGATCTTGGGGGTGTTTGTCCTCTCTTAGCTTCTACAGAGCGAGAGTCTGCTTTCAATGGCCATCTTCAAACTGTCCCTTATCTGCAGCTACTCACAGTTTCTGTGGATTCTTCAAAGTGTTCCTCTTGGCTGTAGCAAGTCTCTCCTTCAGTCTGAGCTTATACAGTGCTCCAGTAAACTAATCAAGGTCCATGCTGAATGGGTGGGGCCACACCTCCATGGAAATAATCCAATGAAAGATCTCACCCACAGTTGAGTGATCATATCTCCATGGAAACATCCAATCAAAAGTCTCCAACCCAATCAACACCAATATGTTTCCTGCCCACATAAGACTGCATCAAAGATAATGGTATTTTGGGGGACATGATACCTCCAAACCAGCACACCAACCAAAGTCTGCCAAACCCTGCATGATGTTCTGAGAGAGGAGGGGATTCAATATAATAACTTTGACAATTTCTGTCTTTGTTTCAGGGGTAATCTAAAGACTAAAATACAGAAAATACTTACCTTCTGCTCAACCTTATTTTAATTTCTGTAATGTTTCTATTTGTGTTTGCAATCTCCAATGTCAATAAACAACTGAAGTGACAGTTTTTAATGTAGAGTTTCTTAAATGGAGTCACAGAATCTTTAGGGGTTGCGTATGACTCTGAGATGTTTGCTTATGATCCTCAAGATCTTCCTTACAGTCCACTGTAACACACTGGTACTTGTATGTAGACCAGATCACAAATTCCATTTGGCCACATCCCTGCTTCAATGCCTTTGCTCACACCGGCCCCTTTCCACATCTTCCACACTCAGCTACTACCCGTCACCTCACCCGCACCCACCCACTTTATCCTCCATATCACTAGGGATTGCTCTGTCATAGAGCTCCAGATATAAAGATTCTGCAAGCTGGAATGGACATTGGAGATCATCTAGTCCATTTCATTCATTTTACAGTTGGGAAAACCTAGGCCCAGAGAAGAGAAATAACAAATCAGGACAAGAACCAGGTGTTCTGACCCCTTATATGGTTCTCTTTTCACATCTTGCTACACACTGATCACTTTCCTTAAAGTTTAATTATTCATTTTTGCATTGAGTCCCTGGAATGACTGCATGCAAAATAGACCCTTGGCTTCCCTATAACCATGATTGACAGAGCCAGAAAGCCACAGTAATTATCTGATATGTTCATATGTCTGCAGCAGTGTAATGGAACATCCCCATGGGATCTGAATGCTGGAAGCATTTTACATTTCTGCACTGGACAATGGAGGCTGCTCCAATTATTGCCAGTCACACCCTACTCACTCCAGAGAAGCCCAAAATTATACGCTGATTTATTGGACTGAACTTTTAATGTTCCAAAATCAATTTTTAAACATTTATGCAAATCAGAGCACTATATTGAGGTAATATAGCAGCCATCTCAGTGCTCTGAACTTAGACATTTAATAAATATGAGCTGAATGAACAGATGCCCCAAAGCCTGAAGCCTGGACACTCGAATACCAGTCTGATTCTTCTACTAACCAGCCATTGGGTCTTGGAAAAATCACTTTCCTCACTGAGTCTCAGTTTTTTCATCTGTAAAATGAACAAGTCTCTCTTCTTTAAGATAAATCTCTTGCAGCTCTAAAATTCTACAATTTCATGAAAATACTAAATACATTTATGCTATTGGCGTCAAAGGAAAAGTCAGGAGGAAACTAGTGTTTATTAATTATTCTTATGCTTGCACCATTGTGGGTGTTTTTAATCCACTACGTATTTTAATTATCTTAACAAACTGTTGAGGAAAATATTATTATGCTCTGATTTTCTGCTTGAAGAAACTGAAGATT
Source organism: Choloepus didactylus (assembly GCF_015220235.1). Lineage (NCBI taxonomy): Eukaryota > Metazoa > Chordata > Mammalia > Pilosa > Megalonychidae > Choloepus > Choloepus didactylus. Next base: position 97,612,480 of record NC_051307.1, on the reverse strand, counting down.
TATTAATTTGAGAAGACTCCAACTTTTCAACTATGATAGAATTACAAGGGCTTTCAGACATTGTAAAACAGGCAGAGCAAAACCATGATTTCTTAGAGAAAGAATCAATGAGGTGAGCCCTGAAATAATCATAGCTTTATGTCTGGAGGCAATTTCCAGATCATGGGCACAGTCTGGCAGCTTCACTAAGTTGAGGAGATGAAGAGGAGAGTTTGGGAAAGCTGAGGTAGCTGGAAGTTGAGGATCACAGTTCCAGAAAGAAGAGACCTAAACAGAAAAAGAGCACCAAAAATCTGCTGAGATATCCCCTTGAGTTTTTCTGAGTACTAGGCCACATGTGCGTAAAGTGAAACTCTACAAGATGAAGGGGAAAAGAAAGCGCTATAAGCTGAATAACCCAGAGCTCTCAGAAGGTATGGAAATTGTTGCACTCCAACCAGCCAAAGTGGTCACAGCCAAAGTGGTCCCAAAAAGGTCACACGTTAGTAATGTGGTTGGTCTATTCCTGGAGTGAAGGCAACTCTAGACCCCCCATGGTAGTGATGTTTTAAATCAGGACTCAAAGGGCACCAACTGACCCACAAGTAAATTAACTGCCTTCCAAATCAAAGCCCAACACTCTCTAAAAGAAGACAATAAATTCCAAATACTTAATGATACAACATTCACCATGTCCACCATCTAATAAAAAATTACTAGACATGTCAAGAAACAGGAAAGTGAACCATAATCGAGAGAATAATCAGTCAATAGAAGCAGACCCATAAGTGACAGAAATGATGTACAAGTATTGAAGTAAATTGAAATGACCCAACCAAGAGTACTTTTTGTAGGGAGTCCAAATACAAACCCATGTCTCCTGACTCTCATAAAGTGCTCTTTCCATTATCTGTGCTCACCACTTCTCTATATCTGTGGCAATTTATTAGGGTTTTACCAAGACAATCCCAATGCAATTTTTCTGTTGGTCTGAACTTTAGTAAGGACCACTAAGAAACCTGCAGAGGTAGACACAGATCTGAGGCCTCTGAAAGCCAATCTCTGACCAGGGACCAGTGCGGGCCATCCTCATGAATAACATTTTAACAATTCTGCAGTAGAACGCTCTTCTCCCCTCACCCCACTAAGACACTTGCATTGAAATTCCCTATGGCCACTCCTGCAGCTTAATGGAGCACAGGAATCAGTATGAGAACAGTGACTGGGGGCACACACCAGGAAACCAGGCCTTAGCTTCAGCCCTGAGTTAGTGACAAAGTAAGCAAGGAGTAAAGGGGACACTGAAGTTGCCATAGGCTCAGAAAGGTGCAACTGCCCCCCACTCTCTTTGCGCATTGCTGGGGATATGTTCATGTGTGTGCTGCCTATAAGTGTTTATGAAAAAATGGTTCAGGGAGCATAGACACAGGGTCACCTCCCCAGGCTGGGGGTACAGTTTTCCTCCCTGCAATTTACTACACAAGTTGTTACCAAAGCAAATATCAAAGCCCTGCAATTTGCTAATTACAGGCGAGATCCTGGGCTTGTGGGCCCAATTACCCACTTGTTTCTCAATTTCTGTGTGTGACCCGCCACTGCACCCACAATTACCCACTTGTCTTTTAACTGCACTGTGAGCCGGCTGACTCACTTCCAAATCACTCCCACTATCACCTCCAGATGGCCTTTGTTGTCTTTTTGCTTTCCAGGTTCCCCCACTCACCTATTATCTCTTTCTGCATCACAGGCCAGCGTCTGGTATCCCCAGGTTAGGGCTCTTCAAGATTTCCTGTTCTTGCTCTTTGACTGTGCTTGGAGCCTGTAAGGCAGGAAGCAGCTCCTGTTGGTCTGGCCATTCTTGTCTGGCACCCCCAAGGAAGCTCAGGAGGCTGTGGCCACTTCCAGTCTCTGCTCCCAGATGCTCTCCACAGACAGAGTAAGGAAAATTACAGCTTCTCTGGAGTGGGCCTGCTGCCAGGGTTCCTGCCCACACCCTCCATCAATGACTCCCTGGCTCCTTACCTCAGCTTGGGCGAGGGCTGGATCCAAGACTCAGCGCCAGTCATGGAGAAGGATGTTGCAGCAGCTGCCAGCATGTGCTCAGCAGAAAGACACAAGTTGGAGAAAGAGAAAAACTCCTCATAACCTGCTTCATCAGGCAGGCTACTTGACAAACAAAGGGTTTACAGCAAGCTTGTTGATGGTTTCATAAGTTGATGGTTCCTATTCTTTTTTGAATCACCAACCCCTTTGAAAATCTCATGAAAGTTCTGCACCCTTTTCAGCAAGAAATGCTCATATTCATTTATCCCATGTATTTTTTTTTAATCATTCAACAAGTATTTACAGAGTACCTGGGCACTATTGCAGGAACCAAGGACATAAGTGGATAAAACAGACAAAAATCCCTGTTTTCATGGGGTTTGCATTTTAGCAGGAGAGAGAGGCAATAAATAATAAATGTAATAAATAAATAAAATACACAATTTGCTAGAAAATAAGTGCTATGGAAAAAGAAAAATTAGAGTAGAGTGTGAAAGAGAGAGATCAGTGGGGACGAGGTCATATTTTTTGAAAAGGCTGTACCAGCTAGTCCTCATTCAGAAGTGAAATCTGAGCAAAGAATTAAGGAAAGCAAGAGGCATATCCATGTAGCTAATGGGGAAAGAGTGTAGCAACCAGAGGGAGCAGTCAGATGATCGGGCTGTTCCTGGGTTGTCTGAGAACAAGTGAGAAAAGCACTAGACTGGAGAGAGCAAGCAGAAAACGTCGGAGCTGAGGTCCATGAGGTAATGAGGGTGGGGGGATGGATATCTCAAAGGGCCTCGAAGGCCATAAGGACTTTGTTTTTCCTCTAAGTTATATCAGAAGCCATTAGTGGGCTTTGAGCAATGGGTTGACATAATTTGACCTAAAATTCAACAACCTTTGTGGCTGCTGTGGGGAGCAAATAGTCCAAGTGAGAGGTAATGGCAGCTTGGACCAGACTGGTAGTCATAGAGACTGGGAGAAGTGGTGGAGTTTAGATATATTTTGATGGTTGAGTCAAGAGGATTTCTCGGACAGATGTGGTGTGTGAGAGAAAGATGTGCGCTTATACATAATTTCACACGCAATTCAGCAGCCTACCAACATCCTAAATTTCATCCATGGATGTAGGTAAAGAGCCCTTTATCAAATAATAAAGGAAAGTGGTGATCATGGTGATCACCACGGAGAAAGGGAGAAGGGATCAGCATGATGGAAAGGGGGATTCTTAGCTGTATCAAAAAGTTTCATTTCTTTTTAAAAATATGTAAGAAGACATTTAAAGCAAATATGGCAAAATATTAACATCTGGCAATCTGAGTGGTGGATACATGGCTGTCTTTTATGATATTTTCTATATCTTTAACAAAGAACTGTTCACCTCAGGGTTTTTTCAGAAGACCTCCTAGTTGATTTGTCAGTGTAGTCATGGGAAATCAGCAAAAATCAACTCATCAATTCTGCTAGTAATTCTGGCTGTAACATCTGTTTGAGTACTTGGGTGCCTTAGTTTTCCAGGTTTGCTATGACAAACACCACATAATGGGTGGCTTAAACAAGAGGAATTTGGCTCATGTTTTTGGAGGCTAGAAGTCCAACATCAAGATATTAGTAGGGCCATGCTTTCTCCTGGAGTCTGTAGTTTCCAGCAACCCTCCATCACATGGAGATCTCTTGCTATCTCCTTGCAGCTGCTCCTCTGATTTCTGCTGACTTCTGTCTTCTACTTGCTGACTGCGTCCAGATTTCCTCTGCATAAATTAAGGACTCTAGTCATGTGGATTAAGACCTGCCCTGGTTCAATCTGGTCTCATTGGAACAGGATCTTGGAAGATCTTTTTACAAATGAGTTCACAACCACAGGACTGGGGTGAGGCATCAGGCTTAAAGGTCTTTGTAGGGTACATGATTCAATTCAATCTACCACCCTGGGGATGGGAATACTCAACCTCTCTAACGTACTTTATTTCCCTTCCATCAAGGAGTTCAGAATCAAAGGAGCAATGGATACAAACACAAAAACCACACTACCAAACACAGAGCCTAGAGGAAGAAGAGAGGAATGGTATCTGGGAAGGTTGGAAAGGCCTCAGGGCAAGGCAAGCCTTTCGGCAGGATGCAGGGAATGGGCAGATTGGGACTTGCAGAGAGGAGAGCAAGTGGTTCCAGCTGGAGGCTACCACGTGAACAAAGGCACGGCAGTGGGCAAGTGCAGGACCCCAAGCATCTACTCTACAAAAGCCCATTTTAAGGAGAGCAGGCAGGAAATTTCTTTATCCCGGGTATTGAATTAGAAAGAAAAGACCAGATGGAGGTTCTTTCAGCACCCTACAGGCACCCCAGTGGGACTGAGATGCCCAGCGGTGGGAAAACTTGGTTCTGGGAGGGACTGCAGCAAGCAGAGGCAGGGGCAGAGCTGAGTTCTTGCAAACCTGCAGATAAGAGAGACTTTGAGGCCCCCAGTAATGAAAGCTACTGAGGGTGGGCAGAACCTTCTTGCTGTCCCTCAGGGAGACCTCCTGCAGAGCAAGAGACCAAGGAGGCTCCACAGCCAGTTTATCCTCAGCCACCTTCAGGCCTTGGCCTCTGGACAGCAAATTCCTGACAATCTGTAGACCTGTCAAAGGTCCCTGGCTGCCCACATTTACCAGAAACTTGCAGTGTCACACTTCTGATTAGGTGCCAAGAGAACTGTTTCCCAGGCCACAGCTTTAACAAGACCATGCTTCCTAATTACTAGTTTTCTCCTAATTAAATAAAGAGGGGGGAGAGAAACCAGTGATTACGCCATCTTATAATGCCACCTTCCATTTATGTGCGTCTGTCTTCAGAGGAGCTCAAAGTGCTTTGTATATTATTGTAAATGTTTCCCTCATAATATCCTTGAGTTTCCTTACGGGTGGTTATTATCGTACCATTTTACAGATGGGAAAAGGGATGCTGGTTGAGGATAGGCAAAGTGTTCAAACTCCCTCACTGGTTATGGTTAGTATGAAACTCTCATAGGAAACCTCCCCATATTTGAAAATAAGGTAATCCTCTGAAAAATAAACTAGGCTAAATCAAAATATAAAGAATAATAATTTGCTACAAGCTTTACAATAGTAATTAACACTTTAATTCTTACAACAATCCTATAAACCAGATATTTTACATAAGAGGACAATGAGATTCAGAGAAGTAAAGTAACCTGTTTCAAGTTGCGTAATAATAATAGTTGTAGTCGTAGTAAAAGCAGCAGCTAATGTTTATTGAGCATCTACCATGTGCCAGGCATTTCACATCTATCTACTCATTTTAATTCTTACTACAACCCCAGGAGGTGTTTATTAGTATTATCACCATTTTGCTGGTGACAAAACTGAAGCACGGACAAGTTAAGTAACTTGTCAAAGGTCACACAGCAAATAAGTGGCAGAGCTAGTACAGAAACCCACAAAGGCTATGCATGCCTCACCATATCAGACTGTCTCTCTCAATTTACCCACTTGAAAGAATACTGTCTCTAAGGGTTGACCTGTAAATGTGTCACCAAGGCCTAAGTTATGATGGCTTCTCTGTGCCCTCATCACTGTCCTCTGAAGGTGAGCGGGGATGCATTTGCTGCACTCCTGCTGCATGCCAGGCCTTTTGCTGTGTGGGTGGGTATTGGGGGAGTAAGGTGTAGGGGAAAGGCCCTTCCTGCTTGACGGATGGCAACTGGGCTGGGTACTTTCCACCAGTATCAAACAGTGCTATAGGGGCTGTTAACACAAAGACAGTGGGATTTGAGAGTAAGAACTACCCGGAAAGACAGCCAGATCAGTGGGAAGTGAACTTGCTGTGGGGGGCGGGGGGGGGGGCGGGGGAGGTGGATAATACATCTGGCTCATTCACACTCTAGATACATGAGTCTCCTCATTTCTAGAAACTTGGCCTTCACTGCCCTCTCCCCAAAAGCACCCTCTAATGACTCATTCACACCTCTACCCCCTACCAGGAAAGCAATGTCTTAGATGGGGACCCAAATTCTGACTCCTTGACAGTCTAGCCAAAATCTAGTCTGCCATACTCAGGCTTTAGAGCCAGAATCCCCCAAGTGCCTGACATATTTTCTGGGACAGCAAAGCTGAGACCAGGCCCCTCCCCTGATTCCCAGGTAAGACCTTGGCTGGGCTACCAGGTGGCATTTCACTCTCACATCCCTCTCTTTTCTTTCCAGGGCAACACTTGGTAATCCTCATCTCCTGTCACTGCATGTCCAATCCCTTTCCTAAAGGTTAAATTGCCAGGGGCCCTTCTGAGAATGACAGGATAAAGAGTCAAAAAACTGCTATCCATATGTTGTCCAAAATGGACAGCGCATACACCATTCCTAGTGAGTGTGGGACCCCAGGGGTCTTTCTGGTTGAATCAGAACATTTAGGAAGGACCTGACGTTCCATATCTCACTTCCAAACTTTCCAGAATTCCTTTTTCCACCTTGTTGAGATCCGTTGCTCTAGGAAAGGAATTTCAGATGGACAACATCTTTCTTCTGATAGGCACAGCGATTACGAGCACAGGTACTGGAGCAAGACTGCCCAAATTCCAATCCCAAGCCCACCATTCACCAGCTGTGTGACCTGAGGAACCTCTCTGTGCCTGTTGTGTCACATGCAAAATGGGGATCATAAGAATCCCTACCTCAAACAACTGCCACGAGGATTCAATGAGTTATTGCATTAAAGTGCTTAAAATAGTGCTTGACACAGAAAATTCGCTCACTAAATGGTAAAGTACTTATGTAGCCCCTGAACCCCTTCCCCAGAAAGAATCCATCATTCTGACAGTTTGGATTTTGCACCCCAGTACTTTAAGCAGGTAGAAGCAGCTCAGTAATGTGAAAACCTGGATCAGTTTGGGGAAGGGAGAATGAATATTATAAAAGGAGATTTATTCTTGTAAGGGTTTAAATATATTCAGACCCCGCTGACCACATAACATCTGCAGAAAAGGAAGAAAGGAAAAGAAGGAACAAAAGAAAAATAAAGGACAGAGGCTCACTCCAGGGCAAATGACGAACCACGCTCCCTCTGGTTTCCCTGGAGAAACATGTGGTATATTTATGCCCCAGCTCCCACCCCTGCCACCGACTCGAGGCTCCACTGCAGATGTTCAGATCCTTCAGAAATGTAAAACCAGGGAAGCGAAAGATGGTGCGAGTTCCCAGAGTCTCTCAGGCACGCGGCATCTCTCCCCACCGGCAGCGCCTTAAATACCAGCGGACTTGCCAAAGATGGAACTGTTTTGTTGCGAGCTCGGGTTTCTCCCGCCGCGAGGCTGAGCCGGTGGCGCAGCTGCTCGGAGGTCACGCCCGAGACACGTCCGCACAAGCCCGGGCGGGGGGCGCGGGGGTGGGTCGCCCTCTCCAGGGACCTGTGGAACCTCTGTTCCCATCTTCATTTCCTCTCCAAAGGAAGATTTTATTTTTGCAAAACAAAAAGGATGCAAAACAAAACCAAAAAACGACCCTTCGTGAAGAGAAATGTTTCTTTTAAAAAAGCTAATTGTGAGCTTTTGATTACTGTTTTGGAATTCAGTCAATATTGGATGTGGAGTTCTTTCTCAATATATGGCTGACAGAGAAAACCTAAATTTACCATAGGAAACCGAAAGCTATTTAACCTTGAGAAGTTAGTCTTCATTTTCTATTAAGTGAAATATTTGGGTTTGAATGCTTAAAGCCCTCTGCATATGATAAAAATAGAGGCACTGAACAGTTTAACCGCCTGTGTTTTCCTTGGATCGCATATTTTCCATGGTAAACAAGAAAACACAGATTGGAAATCCATTCATTCCTTCACAAGAAGTGTTTCAGTTGGGGTTTATTTGTGTTTTCAATCAATGGATACCAAAAACAACCTTTGCAAGAATAAGATATTTCATGCATGGAGATCTGAGACATTGAGATCTGAGAGCTTCGAAGCTATACTCTTTCAACCACCATAAACCATTCCCAGTGTCTGAATATTTATAAATAAATGGATGGTTAGGGGCATAGAGATGTATCTGTTCTTTTCTCTTAATTTTCAAAATAGCTTTTGGGGATAGAGGAACACAATTGCAAGGCACTAGTTTCTAGAGTAAGTGCTGCCTTCATCTGGCCACACTACCTTCATAAGCCCCCCAAGCCTGTTTCCCCCTCACTGAAATGAGACATTGTATCTAAGGTCTAACATTGCAAAGTAAAAGCTCAGACCCTTCCGCACATTATTTGACAAGACGTAATATTAATCACCACTTTCCTGGTTTCCTGGTTCCATTGATCTAACTCTGTGGTTCTCAACACTGGCTGTGCACTAGAGTCTCCTGGAGGAGATTTTAAAAATACAGATGCTCAGGCCATTCACCCTCAGAGATTCTCTTTTTCTGGGTCTGGAGTGTGGCCCAGGCATCAGTATTTTTCAAAAGCTCCCCAGGTGAAACGTGTAGCCAAGGTTGAATATTGATCTGACCTAGTAAAATACTAATTTCATCCACCTCGGTTGTGCTTTTATAGATGTAGTTGCTGTAACTGGACTTTCTTTTTATAAAATCCAATAAAACTAGTGCTGCCAGAGTCGATCTCAAAAAAGATGTGTGCTTTCTCTATTTTGTTTAATTGTGGATTTTGCTTAAATGAGTGAAGGCCTCTCGTCAAAATTTGAAAATGCCGTAAGAATGTATGTGGGTTATTGATGTAACGGATGATTCTTTCCTCAGGGGCAGAGACAGAAGAAGACTACAATAATTAGAAAGTTCTAGTCCAATCTTAGCCAATAAATTGGCCAGATGAAAAAAAGCACACAAAATATTTATTTATCCCGAGATACCTGTTCTCTGGAAATAGCCTATTGTAGACCTGGCATATGAGATTGCCTGAGCTGAAGGTGGTAGAAGGATGAAGTCTGGGTAAGAGGTCAGCCTACAGTCATTTGAATCCCAAAGGTCCCAGACTATTTTATATACTATTATTCTCTCATTTTGGCATTTATTAGAGGGAGGCAAACTCTCCAAAGGCCTCCATGTAAACATGACTCAGTGACATAAATACCCAGGGAAAAGCCAAACATTTTTATAAATAGAAAAAGATTTGCCTTTTCTTTATGGAAAGACCTACTTACTTCTTGAGATACAGGAGAATACTCAAGAGATTGTTTCATTATAAAGCATCTGTGATACTTTAAAATTGTTCAATACTCTTAAGCTTCTCTTTCACCATTTTGCAAGAACCTACAAGACCCACTTCAACATCACACACACACACTTCCACAGAGGTCTTTGGTTTTACATACATAAAATATTAAAACACAAGCATGTAGCTTCGCTCAGCCTCTGTGACACAGTTCAGGTAGATAAAGCACTGCATTTAGGATTAGTTGATACTGTGGTCAGTAGAGTGATTTCTCCCAACGTCTTTGATAGGACTGACATTCAAACAGGAACATCAGGCAATTCTGGGGACCTCTGGCCTTTACATGTTCCCTGTAAACAATCCTGTTCATAAGAAAAGGATACAAGATTCTACTTACTGTAAAAATGTGTGAAATCGCCTTACATGTTTAACTGCTGTGTTTCCTGGTGGCAACAGAAAGATGAACATTTCTGTACCGGGAATGGTTTTGATCTTGCCTTGCAGCTATAGTATTTACATTCCAGTAAAGTTCATCTGGATTAGTTAATATTCACATGAATGAATATGCAGCCCAAGATCATGTTCTTAAATAAAGTTGTCATCCAATGAATGGGGAAAAACTAATCCTAATAAACTAAAGATGAAAATCCCAGAGAGAGACAGGAATGTCTTCTAATGTGAATTTCTGTTACTGAAACTGAGTAAAAGAAAAAAAAAATTTCAGGACTAGAATGAGGCAGAAGCAAACTGATTAAAGCTTGCTTGAATGAGGAAACTGGGGAAAAACATCTTGTCAACACAAATACGTTGTCCTACATAGATCAAAGATGGGTTTGTGCTTAAAAAAATTTTTAAAGCAGTCTAGGTAAGAGAAAGGAACTTTGAAGTAACAGGAAAGTTGTCACTTACTATGTGAAATACAAGTCAGATTAGAAATGCTGTCCTTGAGAAAAGGAGTTGATTATTAAGGTTTCCAGAGCAGGAAAAATAGTTTTTCCTTTTAACTCTCTTAGATATAACAGCATATAGTCTGAGTTTGGGGACAGCAGTAGCCTAATGAAAATTTATTTAATTTCTGCTGAAATCAATAAACATTTATTGAGCACTTACTATGTGCCAGGCCCTGGCTTAAGCATAAAGATAGTAAAATGAGTGAGACTCAGTCTCTTTCTCAAGAAGCCTGCCCTCAGGTGATACTGCTTGCAGTGGGGACCCAACTAAGTTATTAGTAAAGCCACAATTTCACAGCTGATCTGATGAATCCACTTGATCACAACTCGAGCCTTGGAGCACAAAGGGTAACTTGGACATGCCACCAGCTTTGAACTGGGTAGCCAGTTTTTATGGCTAATTTTGGGAATCAACCTGATATAACCAACAGCTCCAATCCAACAAAAGTCCCCTCCGAGCCTACCCTAACAACTCTTGGAAGGTGCTGTGGAGGGTGTAGAGAAGAATAAGTCAGGGTCCCGGTTCCCAACCAAGTTTCCAGATAGAAAGTAAAACCAGATGAGTAACTTTAAAGGTACTTCATTGCACAGGGCAAGTAAAAACTGCTTGCTAATTGGTTGTCCCCAAGAGAAACTGGACAGAGAGACTTTTGAAAGCTTTGGAAGAATAATGCTTTAAAAGCACAATAGGTCAAAACCCTGGAAAGGCAAATTAGCTTTGGCAACCACTTAGTGACTGGCCTTCCTTCAGCACATTGGTCTGATTAGTGAATAGATGTTAACTGGTAAGCTTCTCAGTCTCTGACACAGATATTTAACCCTTTGCAGAGATGTTTCAGGAGTTGTCAATTTGTAACTTCGGGGCTTTGACAAGGAGGAGGGGAAGGAAGGGTAGCAAAATGCTGTTACCTCTGAATTCAAAGTAGAGTTGCTATTAAATACCTCACTAACCATCTCTAGGCAAGAGTTGGGGCAAAAAGCCTCCTTGGAGGAAATGCTACTTCATTGTTTTCTATTTATTGCTCCGACTGTCCATCGTGAGTCCTTCAGTTATTCCATCAAGTCTTCCCCAACCATTCAAGCCTGAATGGCTGTTATTATATCTAAATTTTCAGGGTCCCTGGTGTGTAGCCCTGGATCTCACTCCCCGGCTGGTGCCATCCGGGTTGGGTTCTCTGATTGGGCCATGTCTCTAAGTATGGGCTCCCCAGTTAGTCTGAGTCCCTGACATTAGAGATCACATTACTCTACCCTCCCCTCCCCTTAGTCTCCCCCACTGCTCCTAGCATCGGGTTGTTTGCACAATACAGACTGAGCATGGCCTGACAGCGGAAGCTCAGACTGGGACTGCTTGGATTGGAAGGCCTGGGGACCAGGCCCAGCGTGACCACTAACTTTTTTGGCCTGGACTTCTGTATCCCCATCTGTAAAGTGAAAAGAAGGGGTTATACATTCTTTGCCGCCCAAATCTAATAATCTATGGTTATGTAATTTCTAGCAGATGTCAAATCATTTCTCTCTCTCTCTCCACACACACACACAAACATGCATGTACCATCTCCTGCCTCACTTCTCCTTTCTTCTCCCTGTATTTATGAATTAGCAGGCAACTATCCTATCTGTAAAGTGTAGAGAATCACAAACACACAAACCTCAAATTTCTGTCATTATGCCTCTCCAGCAAATGCTCCTAAGTCTGGCATTTTATCCTAAGAATATCACCATGAAATTGACCCCCCACTTCCCACTTAATACAAAACTGAGCACCACATGTGTCCATTTCTTTATAGTTTATAGAACAATTTCTCATAAGAGCACATATAATGCTTACAATAACCTCTCAATATTACTGTTGGGCCTATTTTGCAGAAGAGGCTCTGAGAGTTCAGTACAGTCACATAGCTAGCTAGTAAGTAGTCTCCTTTTCCTCAGAAACCAGCTGCCCCCTCCTTGAGGAGCCACTGGCACAGCTGCACATCCTTTGGCTCTGAGTGGGAGGCAGGAAGGGAGTGGTTGGAGTTTCCAATGGGAGAAGACCAGCAGGGAGAAGGGATCAGGAAAGAGGAAGGGAGAGGAGAAGGAGCTATATTCCTGATCCTGGCAAAAGGTCCACCAGTCTTAATCTGACCTCAGCTCATAGTGACTTATGCTTTCTGGGATTTAGAAACTGTGGGTTATTCTTTTGACCCTCTGCCACTTCCCTGGCCTCTCGTGCCCTCTCCCTGTCTTAGGCTTCTTTAAAAAGAATGTCCATTGCAATCTCTCTCCAGCTGTTTGATCTTTTTAAATGTCTCTCACTTGTCTGTGGCATGTGCTTCAACCAAAAAATAGACCTGGGGCATTCTGGAGGGGAAAGAGTATTAAATGGCAAAAGCCAGCCTTGTGCCAGGGGTAGGGGCAGCCCCAAGATACCTATGGTGACCAGATGTCCCGGGTTTGCTGGGATGGTCTTAATTTAAAACATTCTAGTCTCTTTTCCCCATAAGTTCCTTCACACTTGTCGTACCATGTATCCCTATTTGGGGTTTGGAAAATACAGTTCCCACACGGATACCCAATACCCAAGTGTCAAACAGAACCAGCATCAGTGTCATGGGATGGAAAGAGAACAGATATTAGAGCCAGATGAACCTTGGGTCAACCAGCTTGGCCACTTACTATCTGTGTGGCTTTACACAATTTTTAATCTTTCTGAGCCTCCGTTTCTTCATCTAGAAAATGATTCATTTCCCTATAAGTCAGGCCCATAGATTTTGATTTATCAGAAAAACTGCTGCTCATAGACATTTACTATCTTCCAGATTTTTTATCATTCTGCCTGTACTACCCTATTGTTTGATGTAACTATCAGATTTTGGTCAAATCTGTACATTACAATTGAAAGCATTAACTTAAATGTATGGTTCAGAGTGCCATCTTAAACAGCCATGATAACAGCCACCAAAATATCAAACAGACATAAAATGCCCTTTTTCCTTTCTACCCATCCATTCCAAATCCACCCCATTCTTCAAGACTCAATTCAAATCCATTCCCACTGCTCCTTAACAGCATCATGTGGGCTGATTCTGCTGCAGACTCCAGCTGCCTTTTGCTGGTGTTACCTCTCTCTGATCTGCTTGCCCCAAGCCCAGCGTGTGCACCTTCCTTAAGCTCCCACCCCCCTCCAACCTAATACTCAGGGGCCTAAGTGGACAATGGAAAGTGTGTCCACTTTGGAGCCAGACAAATGTCATATCTGCTCCCGGCACTGTGCTAACCTGCTGTGTGACCTTAGCTGGTCACTTGACTTTCTCAGCCTCAATGCCCTCGATGGAACATTGGAATTAGGTTTCCCATATCTTGTGCTCATAAGAAGCATTTTCAAAGCCTTCTCGTGGCCATTAAGCAAGCATTCACTCTTCTACTCCCCAACCGTCTTCAGCTCCTATTAACAGGCACCTTGTATACAAACTAAGCATTCAAACCCCTCCAAACACCTAGAATTCAAAGCCCTCCATAATCTGGCCATAACCTAAGCTTCTCAAACTAATTTCCCACCCAGTACATGCTTTTGGCACCAGCCATGCCAGGCTCCTCTTGCTCTCTCACCCCTGCCTCTGTACTTGAGCCCAAGCTGTCCCCCTCACCAGGCCCTTCCCACTCCCATCCAAGTCCTCTCTCCATGTAGCCTCCTAGACTGAGTCACACACTCTTCAACCATCACTGATCTTTCCCTCCTCAGAACCCTGCCATACTTATCACCTTTCCTGCATAAGAGAACATTAAATTAGTTGACACACTTTGCTGACTCAATGATTTCCCCAATGTGTACCCATTTTGTTCCTCCAGTAGAGAAGCTCTTTGCTAGTATGGGTAACAGGGTCTGTCTGCATCACCCACAGACCCAGCACAAAGCATTGCATACAACAGTTGCTCAATACTTGCTTAGCAGCGCATCATGCACTGAGAGAGGCAGAGCAGCAGTTCTGAAAGGACAGGAGTCTATCCAGTGTGGCTGTGGAATGTGTTTAGAGGCACACATTCACCCTCACTTTGGTAGATTGAATGATGTACCCCAGAAAAACATATCCTTAATCTTAATCCATTCCTGTGGGTGCAACCCATTGTACATAGGACCTCTTGAAGATGTTATTTTTAGTTAAGGTGTGGCCAACTGATCCAGGATGGGCCTTAATCCTATTTCTGGTGGTCTTATAGGAAGAAAGCCACCAGGGAGGAGTAGAAGCTAGAAGCTGGTGGAACCAGAAGAGAAAGAAGAAGACATCGCCATAAGACAGAAAAGCCAAGGACCCTGGCAGCCAGCCCCAGAAAGCCTTCAGGGAGAAAGCACCACTTTGCTGATGCCTCAATTTTAAACTTCTCCTAACCTCAAAACCATGAGCCAATAAATTCCCATTGTTCAAGCCAGCCCATTTTGTGGTATTTGTGATGGCAGTCAGGAAATGTAGACACTTACTGACACATTTGCTCCTCTACGCCCAATCTTGACCCTATTACCCGGGGCCCCCACAGGACACTGGGAAGGTGAAAACACACAAAAGATGATCCACACAACTATAACAAGGAGATCCCCAACCACCTGGCTAGCTAACAGAGACAGATGTGCCATATTGAAATAGCCATTGAAAATATGTCATTTATTTGCTTATTTTATGCGTATACTCATATGCAGTCACATACAAGGCATTTTAATAACCTTTTTATTATGAAATAATTTCAAGCTTACAGCCCAGTTGAAAAAATAATAAAAAATCCATACAGAGAATGCCAACATACCCCCCACCCAGATACCCAGATCCACCAACTTTTAACACTTTGTCACATTTGCTATATCATCCTATCTATACATTGATCTATCAATCTATTTCCTAAACATTTGAGCACAGGTTGCATGTATCACACTCCTTGAACAATTAATACTTCCATATGCTTTTCCAAAGAAGGGTACCAAGCATTTTAGCACTCTCCTATATATTTATGTATCTACTGCTTATCGGGCTATGTGCCAGCCACTATACACATATCACTGTAGACCCCATATCAGTTGAACGTATCTCTATTTTACAGGTGAGGAACCTGAGGCTTAAAGAAGTTAAGTAACTAGCCCAAGGTCATATGTCTGATAAGAAAGATTCTGAGCCAGCGATAAATTGTATTTTAAAAGCATTCATTCACTGGCTCATTCAGCCAACACAGAGCAGAAACCACAAGCAGAAGCTCTGAATCACTGTTTGTGGGGGATTCAGAAAGGAGGGCGACACAGCCCTTTCCTTAAGGAAACATAGTGGTGAGGTAAGGACAGGTAGACCATGAGTAGAAGTAACTGCTAGTAAAATACAAAGGTGTGTGGCCGGGGGGGGGGGGGGGGGGGGGGGGGAGGGGGAGGGCAAGTGCTTCAGAAATTCAAAACAGGAAGAAGCATTTGCACCCAGATTAGGGGAATCTGGGAAGGGTTCCACAGATAAGGTGACACTGGAACTGGACACTAAAGGACAAGCAGGAGCAAGGAGAGAGAGAGATGTGCTAGTTAGACCACTGGGGTGGGGTGGGAGCTTCACCAACCAGAACCTAATTCTTGCTGACTGCTGCACCCCCAGAAAGACAGGACCTCTGGCAGCATGAGGCTGACTTAGTCAAAGGGGTTCCAGGACTCATAGTTTGTCCCTGTCCCCATCTGCCCCACTCCCAGCTTTTATAGTTAAGGCATAAATCTTAATTAGGGGCAGTAGGCTGCTGAGAAGGGGCAAGATGCCTAGGAAGGGAGAGTCAGGATGTAGCAGAAGCACTAGACTTGGTCTCTAGCATTAGCTCAGCTGCCACCAGCAGTGTGACCTTGGATAAGTCTCTTGAAATTGCTGGCCTCAGAAGGCCTTGGCCTACCTGATCTCTGAACACCACGTGATTCCCACTAGCCCGGGGCTGGAGCTGTGGGTGTGCCAGAGAGTGGAACGTGACCTCGTGGAGGAGGTGCGGGTCTCCTGCCTGGTCCTCGGGGGAGGCTGTTTCTGATTTGGGGGAAGCAAGTACTGTCGGGGTCTACTGTCCAGAGCTCTCCAATCACTAAGCCCGACGTCAAGGTGGGCGCCCAGGGAAGGTGCCCCCCCTTCCCGCCAGGCGGCCTTCCTGTTCTGCCTCTCAACCCACAGCCCCTCCCAGCCCTTCATTCCCCGGTCTCAGAATGAGAGGTCCGCTCTTAGAAGACTGCTCTCTTCTAAAAGGGACTTCTCTCTGTGGGAGACTGACTAATTAAAAAAAAAGAAAACCAGCTCAGGCTGCAGAAATCTGACGGGCAGGAAAAAGACCCAGCTGTCCGGCCCCTTCTCCCTGCCCGCTGCCACCAATCGCGCCCCCCGTAGGAAAAGACCCTTTGGGTCCCCTGGGATGGGGCGGGAGTGGAGTGTGGGCCGGGAGCGCGCGGCGGACGCGGGGGCGGGGGCGGGCCCGGCCGCGCGCGCGCTCGGAAGTGCCCCCAGGCCGGCCTCCGCGGCAGGCGGCTCCTGTTTCCCGGCTCCCGCCCGGGCGGGCGCGGGGCAGCTGCTGGGAGGTGAGCGGAGCAGCGTTTTCCCACAGTCTGGGGCGGTGACACATGGCGCTCACACATTCCACAGCCGGCGGCCGCGCCAAGCCTGGCCGCGAGTCAAGGCAGCGCCGGGAGCTGCCGACAAGCAGGTTCCGACTTTGGCACCGGCCGCGGCCGCCTTCCCCACGCCGGGCGGGGGCGGGAGAGGACGGGGGAGGACAGAAAGGGGGCGCTGACGTCTGCCCCGCGGGGCATCGCGGGCCTGCTTAACCCTTGGACGTCTAGACACAATTTCTTGGTAGAATTTTTTTTTTAATCCCAGCGTGTGGCTTACATAGGTGCTGAATAAATGATGAGCGGGCGAGTAAGTGAATGAATGAATGAATGAATGCTAACGGGGGCCCTTAACGGCGTGCACTCACAACTTGCCTTTACAGTCATTCCCAATGTTCAAAGTGCCTGACTCCCGTTCTCTCACCGGAGATTCTGAAGAGAGATTCTGGGGAGTGGGCCGGCCAGTGTTGGTCATCCCGGTGTACAATGGGAAAACTGGACTCAGGGTGGCAGCATGAGTTGGGAGAGGCCATGCCTCTCTTGTCTCTAGATTCGAATGAGCATTGCCAAAGGGGCCTTCCCCACCTCTGAACTAAAACACTCCATCTGTAGTTTCCAGTAAGGGGACCTGGCCACTCCCACAACTCTGTATTTATTGATTGGTTATAGAAGCCTTGATCACAGCCCCCTGTGGTAACCATTTGATCCACACATAAACAGCTCAAAAAATGGGTCCTCAGATTCTGAAGTGGGCATTCGTTCCTGTGGGATGGTGAGCATTCCTGTTTTCTGCTTTCCTGGGGCTTATGTGTGGACACCTTCCAGGTCTGTTACCCCCCAGAACTGCTTTTAACTGCCCAGGGCTGAGAGCAAACTGAAACGGGGGGTCACAGAGAGCGTTCACTCACTTAAAATCCCACCCAGAGCAAGGAACCCACCAAGCATCCCACACAGATGCTGCCCAGACTCTGGGGGACAGGAAGGGTTCAGGACTTTGCTGTTTCCACAGCTGTTATGTAGCATGCATTTAATTCTCACAACAATCCAGTGGGTATTATTATTGCCCCTGGTTTACAGTTAAGGAGACTGAGACGTGAAATGAAATTGCATGAAGTTCACATCGCTATAAATGGCTAATCCTGCTCTTGACCACCATGTTTCTCTGAGTACCAGCCCAGTGCTTTGTCAACTAGGCCTGACAGTGTAGGTGCAGTTCAGATTGTGTTCCACGTACCCTGCCCCCTCCACACACACACACATACACAGCACATGTGCACACACACTCAGCACTGGCCAACCTAACCTTCTCCAAACAGAATCACACTTGGATTCTGAATGGCTCTGACTTTGGTAGAGCCTGATAGGATTTTTCCAACTTGCTTTTGCTCCCTAAAATAACTGTCTCCATCCTCTGACTCCACAATCAGTATATTCTCAACCATTGCTGCGTAATTGGGACAAAGAGGTCAACTGTGGAGATTCCTGAGATCCTGTTCAAGATAATTCACTCAATGTTAGCATTCACTGTAAACCTTCTTGAGGCCACACAAGCCACGGGGTGCTGATGGAGATAAGAGAGAGGACTAGGTGCAGAGGAAAGGAAGAAGGTACAAAGGAAAATGTAATCCAGAAAACCCGGTCCTCATCTGTGGCTTCCACATAGGTGGATAAGAGAGACCCATAAAGAGACAATCATGTTATAACATGATAAGAGAGGTATGGATTAAATGGGGTACAGAGTTGAGAATGCTGCTGTAGAGGTCCAGGAAGAGTTCCCTAATAGGTGACATTAGTGCTGGGCTTGAAGAATGAGTGGCTCTCCAGACAGAAGCAATGAGGCTGGTCATTCTAGGTAGAGGAAACAAGGTATGAAGAAATAAAAGGACATGGCCTGCTTGGAGAACAGGGATTAGATGCTTGAGCACAGGCTATCACTGAATGGGGTAAGATTAGACTGGAGTAGAAGGCAGAGGCCATAATTAGGGGACCTTGTGTGCTAAATTTGGTCTTTATCTGTCTAGCAAATGGAAGACGCTGGAAGAGTTTAGACATGGGAATGACGTGATCGGGTTTGTTGCTGTTGTTTAGCAAAATAATTGTGCAGATGGATGCATGATGTCCATAACGTCCCTTTAAATGACTGAGCAGGTTGTGCACCATCCACATTGTAATCCATTATAGCTGATGTCCCAGGCATTGGGCAATGGTGGCCATATGTTGTGGCCCTGAATATCCATCCCTAGATTCAGGTTAATTCTCATTTTCTTTAAATCAGTGAGTGGGTGCTTCCCATTCACACACACGTACACACACACACACCAAAAGCCACAAATATGCACATCCACACAAACACACATGTTTTTAAAAGTCTGTCTGTCTTTCCTGGAAAGACGATTCATTTTCTAATGCTGCTGAGTCTGGAACACACCTACAAGGATTTCACCCTTCAAGATTTACTGTAAAGTTACAGTGATGGCGATGTGTTTTGAACCAAAAGATAAACAAAGAGATCAATGGAAAAGAGCAGAGAGCCCAGAAATAGCCCTACACATAAAATCAAATGGCAAATGGCTCTCCACAAAGGTGTCAATATAATTCAGTAGGGGAAAGAAAAACGTCTTCAACAAATAGTACTGGAACAACTGGATACCTATGTGAAAAAAAAATTTAATTTTGACCTCTATTAGGCACCATACACAAAAATCAATTTGGATTGGATCATGTACCTAAGGACAAAAGCTAAAGCTACTAGCAGAAAACAGGAGAATATCATTGAGACCATGGGGTAGGCAATCAAAGCTTAGAGAGGACATATTTTTTTTATAAACCATAAATTAAAATTGATAAATTGGCTATCATCAATATAAAAAATGTTTGCTTATGTAAAAATACACCAAGAAACAGGTATACAGGTAAACCACGGACTGGGAGAAAATATTCACAACACATACATCTAACAAAAGACTGTATACAGGATATATAAAGAACTCCTGTCACTAGATAATAAAAAAGGACAAGCAACCTAATTTTTTTAAAAATGACCAAAGACTTGAACAGTTTACAAAAAAAACAGTTCCAAAAAAAAAAAAAAAAAAAATACAATGACCACAATAAGCACAAGCACTCAAAATGGTCAGTCATCAGACAAATACAAATTAAAATCACAATGAGATACCACACCCACCAACCAGAAGGGCTAAAATTAAAGACTGAAACACCAGATGTTAGAGAGGATGTGGAGCAATCAGCACACTCATACATCACAGGTAGGAACTGTAAAATGTACAGCCACTATGGAAAACCTTTTGACAATTTTTTTTAAAGTTAAACAAATCTTTCTAGCAGTATACTGGTCAATGTTTAACAACTAGCTCCCAGAGGGAACAAACAAGCCGTGATTTGTAGCATTTGCTGATTTGCATGGTGTAAATATTCCTGCCATGGCCAATTTCAAGCTGCCAATATTACCTCACTGAAAGCAGAGTGGGGAAGAGCTGGACACAGCTGGCTCTTGCCAGCCAGCTCTGGCTCATTCCAGCACACCACTGTAGAGCAGTTCCGCTCATAGGCTTCTACCTAAGGGAAATGAAAACATATGTCCATAAAAAGTCTCATACAAGAATGTTTGTGGCCGTCTTGTTCATGATAGCCCCTAATTGCAAACAATTCAGATATCCTTCAGAAGAGAATGGATAAATAAACTACACAGTGTTCATCCAGTGGAATACCACTCGGTGATAAAAATGAATCATCCACTGAGACACACAACAACACAGATAAATCTCAGAAACATCAAGCTGTGTGAAAGAAGACAAACATGAAAAGAACATACTGTGTGATTTCCTTTATATGAAACTCTAGAATAGTCAAAACTATCTACTGGTGATATAAATCAGATCTGTGATTGCTGCGGAGGAAGTGGGGTATTGAGTGAGAATCATCTTGTGCAAAAGTTCTGGGATGATAGAAATGTCCTGTGCCTTGATATGCATTGGTTAAAATGGTACAGTTAAGATCTGAGCATTTCACTGTATATAAATTATACCTTTCAAAGAAAAAGTTGTCAGAATAAACCTGGATTTCCCTTCACTTGAACTATACTTAGGCCCCTTAGGAGCAGAGAACACGAGAGGAGTCCCACAGCCCTGCTTGGAGGCAACAAAACAGCTGGCTCAGCACATGGGCCTCAGGGAGCAAACTGTTTCCCTTATTTTCTTTTAGCAAAACCAACAAAGCCTTATTTGCTTTGCCGCCCCCTCTGGTTACTAGGTCCGCCAGCCACAGGGCCAAGTATGGCACTGGGGACCAGAAGGCACCGAGGTCAGCCTGGCCCACCCGTCCCCACAGCCCTGCTGGTCTTTCGTCCATCCCTTCTTTCACCTCCCCCATTTCTGAGGAATCCATTTAAGGAACTAACAAAGTAGCTCTGCCTCCCCATTCTTTCTTCTCCCTCATACTTCCTCCAACACTCCCCTCCTCCCATGCACACCCTTCATCCCTCTTCCACTTAAATATGATGACAGAAATATATGCTAATTATTTGATAACAGTCCAGAATCCCTCCCTCCAAAAGGTCTTCAAATAGCTGAAATACAAAATTAGTTAAGTAACTTGTCCAAGATCACCCAGTGTGTCTAAATTTGAAACAGTTCTGCCACCACTTTTAGCTGTGGGATCATGGACACGTTACTTAGACTCTCTGAGGCTTAATCCCCTTATTTGCAAAATAGGGCAAATAATTCCTACCCTCAACTGGCTATTTTAGGATAAAATGAGATAATCTAAAAAAGTACCAACATGTTCAGGGGACTTAAAGTTTAGGGCTGGTTTCTTTTTTCATATTTCATTTTAATTAATCCTTGCTATAAAAATTTTTATGACATCACCTTAAAGATGAGAAAACAATCTTTGAGGGATTGTGCAACTTACCCCAGTCATCCATCTAAGGAGAAGCAAAGCCAGGATTCAAACTCAGCTCTTCGGCAGCTCCCCCAATTCTCCTTGCACTCAGCTGTTTTCCTGGGGTGGAAACCTTCTGGCCTAGGGCCCAGCAGCAGACTCCACACCCTCGAGCTTCCATCTCTGCAATTCCAGAAAAAAATAGTGTACAAGCACCAGGTGCAGGAAGGAGGAAAGGCTCACGTCTCACAAAAAAACAGTAAAACTCCTTTCACACCCTCCTACCTCCCACCCCTTAATCAGTCTCTTATGACCATAAAGTCTCCTTGACTTCTCTAAGTTGTGTAGAGTTACTTGTAGAACTCCTGAAGACTGAATATGAGGCACTTGTAAAACTTCACACAATACACAGGGTTTCCTTTTGCTTTTCCATATCTTATTCACACCATCTTCTCCCTTAACAAAATGTGCTAATAATTATCCAGTCATTTCTCACCCCTCCCACCTCCTTAACATCGCTCTAGTTCTCAATCTCTCAGCTGTAAAAATGGCTGGCTCAGATCTCCTCCAAATCACTGCTACCTCCTCTCCTTTATTGCCTTGATCCCCAGTTAAGACTTCTTAGGTCTTCTTTTCTTATCTGATTTTCATGGCCATTCAATGTTCCCCAAACCTAGTACTTTCCTATCCATGAAGGCTCCCCAACATTTCTTTCACTTTCACACATTGCTCGTCCTTCAAAACTCAACTCAAATGCCAGCTCCTCCACAAAGGCTTCCATAATTAATGTCTCCAGGTACATGTGATTTCTCCTTCCTCTGAGCCACCCCCACCCACGCACCCCCAACCCGCACTTTTCTCTACCTCCTTGTGAGAACTCCCGTTTCTCTCTCCTGGGTAGTATAGGGATGGATGACATAGACAGACAGGAAGGTTGGCAAGTTGCTGGGTAGATGGATTGATGGATGGGTGGATTGACAGATGGAGAGTATCTGAATTATTGAGTGGGTGGATAGAATACAAGCAGGCAACATTTTCTAGACCTATGATACATGTGCCTACCTGGATTTCTACATCCTGTAAATGTATTTCCTGCTCAATGTTTATTCAACAGCCTCCATGTCTTGTCCATCCATCTGTAATCTGTCTGATCTAGGATACAGGCTCTGGGAATATTTAATTCAGCCTAGATCCCAAGTCTGTACAGTCAGTGTTTACAGATGACAAACAACCAAACATATTTTAATTTGTCCCCAACCTGAAG
Source organism: Choloepus didactylus (assembly GCF_015220235.1). Taxonomy (NCBI): domain Eukaryota; kingdom Metazoa; phylum Chordata; class Mammalia; order Pilosa; family Megalonychidae; genus Choloepus; species Choloepus didactylus. The sequence goes on along the minus strand of NC_051307.1, from coordinate 97,589,648 downwards.
CTTGGTGAGTTTTCAGTAGCATTTAAAAGCTGAGGTCAATATATTTCTTGTTTTTGTTCTTTGGGCCCAAGTGAAATGGGAAGCCAACCAGTCCAAATGCTCATTTCTCGATGAGGAAACTGTACCCAGGAGAAGGAAAGTGGCTTGCCCAAGATCAGAAGTAGAATGAGACTGAAACTCAGGGTCTTGACTCCCAACTCCACACTCTGTTCTTTTTACCTTGAAAGTTAAAGTGAATGGGCTGGTTTTTTCCATGCTAGGTATGTTTCAAACTTTGATAAAAATCAGGGAGATTTGGGGGGAAAAATCCAAGACTTCAATGAAGAGAGGTAAGATCTCTGCATTATAGATTCTTCCTAATTTTAAAATCATTAGATTTGGGGCCTTAACTTTCTTAAGCATCATTTACACAATGAAGAGAAAAATGCTATGCCCCTGATTCCTTCCTGAGGGCTCTAGGAGATTTCAGAATTGTGTTTGCACAGTAAGTTCCTCTCTGATACCAGAAAACAAAGTAGTGGACACCTGAGTGCTATTGGCTCTGACTTCTCTTTTTAACAGAACTTCTAGCATCCACAAGGACTTGGCAACATTTTGAAGAACTCCACTAACCATTTCTCTCCTCAGGTGATTTAATTACTTTCCATAGTTTTTATTGAAGAATAAAATACTAAGGTAAGCTTCTTTGCACTGATTTCTCTGACTTCCTTGTCCTGGCTTCTCTAGCCCCTAATACAACTTAGCAACACTTCTCAGGAATTTCTAAACTTGGATCCAAAGTTTCAGAAACACCTTTGTTTCTGTTTTTGTATTATAATATAATTTTTGATGACATGGTTCAAAACCTCAGCTCCCCTCCTTTTAAAAAAAATACCACTATCTGCCTCGAAACTCTGTGTGAAACAACAAATAATGACTAATCTATGCATCATAAATATAGCCAGTGACTATTCGTGGGCATTAATTTTTTAAAATTGTCATTCTCTCCTGGAAAGTCCAAAGACAATAGTAAGAAGGTGGGAGAGGGTGGCCAGAGAATGGGTGTGTCATGGGAAGGTGTCTCTGCAAGAACGTGGCTTCCTACCCCAGAGCCCAGGCAGCAATTAGGACCGGTCAGCCAACCAGAAATGCGTCCTGCTTTGACGAATTTCCAATCAATACTCAAACTTGCAGAAGTTTCTTTTTAAGTTTAAAAAAAAAAAAAGAAAAGAATGAGGAAGAAAGGAAGAAATCCAAACAGTGGACAAAAACCAGGTGGCTGTGCCCCCCACTCCAGCTTGTGAAGCGGCGACAATGGTGAGAAATCAATGCCCAGAACCACAGGGCAGCTTTCAGACACCTCTTAACCTTGTCACTTCCTGGGTAATTAAGAGGCACTACAGTTCTGTGTCACTGTCAGGGGCTGAATGTATATCGATAGATAGATAGATAGATAGATTAAAAGATTCTTTTTCTACAGCCTTGTCAAGGTCCTACCAAAGAAAAAGGGGGAAAGAAAGGCATTTTGTCCAGAGTGTACTGAAAGGAAACATGAAAGGAGAAACCTAAATTTTTCAGCACATTCTGCTCCTGACATGGGAAAATGGTGCAGACAAGAATAGATATCTTGTTCCCCGTTATTTTTTTCTCCCTTCACTTGACAGATTATCTCTGTGAATGTGTCGTAGGCAGCAGGGCACCCCTCCCACTCCCATGTTCCCCTTAGGATATCTTAAGAGCAATAATCTGAACCCTGAAGTCTACACCACAGGCTGAGTCAATGCTTTGCCCCATGGGGCCAAAAAGCGATCCACTTCCCTTCTTTGGGTCTCAATTTCCCCAAATGAAGGAAATGGGATTAATCCCTTTTTGGAGCTTCTCCAGGGCTGGTATTCACAGAGGCCATGGGAAATGGTTTCTGTCTTCTGACTCTACCAAGCAAACTGGGCAACATGGAATGCTCAGAAAGCAGAAGGGGAGTCTCCCCATCTGCATCTCTCTGAAACCAGCTACGGAGGCCCCTCACATCTGTAGGAGGGCCCAAGGGAAGGACACTGGGGGAGGGTCATACCAAATCACCAAGTAAAGGAAAGCTCCAAAGACTCTCTTCCAACTCTGATGCTGATGATTCTTCAGTGAGTCTCTGTCCTTTGCAGGGACATTTGCCCTTGGGGCCCCACTTAGAATGTTGATCACAGTGTGCTTTGTACATAGGATAGGTATAGGTTCCCAGCTGCTAAAGCAAATACCACACAACTGGTTGGCTTAAACAATGGGAATCTATTGGCTCACAGTTTTGAGGCTAGAAAAAGTCTAAAATCAAGGCGACAGAAAGGTGATGCTTCCCCCCTGAAGACTGTGGCTTTCAGAGGCTGGCTGCCAGGGATGCTTGGTCCTTGGTTTTTCCATCACATGGCAATGCACATGGCAGCATCTTCTCCTTTCTTTTCTAGATTCTGCCTGCCCCCATGGCTTCTCTCTGTGTGTCCAATTCCCTTGCTAATAAGGACTTTGGTCATATTGGATTAAGGCCCACCCTCACTCAGTTTGGGCACACCTTACATAATGACATCTTCAAAGGTCCTGTTTACAAATGGGTTCATACCCACAGAACCAGGGATTGGGACCCGAACATGCCTTTTGTGGGGAGCCTGATTGAATCCCCAGTAGGATGCAAGTGGCATCTCTCCAGTGGACTGTGAGCCCCTGATCCACACCCCTCACTGATTATCTCTGTGTCCTTCTCAGCACCAAGACCAGGGCCTGGCACACAGTAGGTTCTCAGGGATTCTTTATGAAGCCAGTGCCTGAATTTATGGATGCTGCAAGAAGAATGAAGCTTGTTGGATTTGGGTGCCTCAGTTCATCGTGTCCATGTAAAACCAAGGTTTTTATTTCAGCAAAACTAGTTACTCCACGAAGTTCTAGGTAACTAGTTTTGCACCTCTCTATCTCCACTACTAGCATAATGACTAGGTATACAAACCAGTAAAAATTTGGGGAAGGAATGGATGAATGATGTCACTCACTGAGGCCTTCTTCTTTGGTCTGCCAACTCTGCCCTGGGGCATGGGAGTTTGTGTATATGGTGACATTCTCTGCATGATGGTGTGGGGGTGTAAAATACACCTGGGTTCCTGGCAAACTGCAAAATCCTCTGTAATTTGCATTAGCCATCAAACCAAAGATGCTCCCCTTCACTCTTGGGATACAAAAAAGGATAAACATAGTAAACGTGAAAGGGAATCATAGTTATCAGGAGGCAAAATGCAATATAAATTCATTATCATCATAGTATATTTACAATTCAGGCGAAGCTTGCCTTCATGTTCTCTCCAACCCACTGAATGGGTGCTGTGTTTGCATTCTAGCTGGACTTAGGAAAACTGGCTCCCAGGCAACCTGGCTTCCTTGGCAAACTCAGCTTAGTGGAGGCACTGGGTCAATGTGACCCATCCTGAGTAAGGGCAGGTTGTTCCTAGGTACAAAAAATCATTATTACTTTGGCCTCTTGGAAACTTTTTCTTCTAGCTGGCTTCAAGTCTTTTCATCTATTCTCGCTGTAGCTTGAGAGATGAAAGGGACAAATATCACTAGCCCAGGGAGACCTAGACACACATAAGCAAAACGATTTGCTCCAGTGAAATGATAGCAGTGGTGGTGAGCCTGGGCCTACAGGGTTACACCGCCTGGATGTCAGCATTAGCACTCATAACTTCATTATTCTCAAAAAAGTATTTGGGAAGAGGCCAAAGGGAGAGACAGTTTGAGAAGGAAGGTAGAAGAAGAAGACAAAAAGTATCTACCTCTTTTAAAGAAATGAACAAACCTAAAAGCTAGTGGCTTAAAAGCAACTTTCTCTGCCAGCACTGTCCAATAGCACCTTCTGTGATGATGGAAAAGTCCTGTTCTGTGCTGTCCCATACGGTAGCCACCAGCCACATGTGGCTCCAGTGCACTTGAAATGCGGCTAGTGTGACTGAAGAACTGAATTTTTAATTTTATTTCATTTTAATTCATTTAAACTTACCTTTACATAGCCACATGTGTCTAGTAGCTACCATGTTGGAAGGCTTGGTTCTATACTCATTCTCATAATGTAAAAACAGCACAAAACTTCGCATATCTTGAAACTTGATAAAACCTTGAAAAATCTGGAGAGAGTAAGCAAATCAACTAAAACTTACCTCTCACTTGGCCTCTGCTGGAGACTATATTCTCAAAGCCCACTGGGCTGCCCAGAGTTCCTGGCAGAGCCCACCTGAGGCAGCCGTCAGCAGCAAGCCCCCATCGGGATGCCTCTTCTCCTTCCAGCACCTCCCGGCGCTCACTCCCCTGTGACCCCACTCCCACTGCCACTCACCACCCAGCACGGATGAGGAGGTGCCGAGGAGGTCCACGTGTGCCTCGGCTCCTCCCCTGGAGTGCGAGCTTGGAGGGCCGCGACTGGGTCTCACCCCTCATTGAATACCTCCCTCCAGCTCCAGGCCCAGGGCCTGTCACACAGTAGGTGCTCAAAAGGGTTATATTGACCAGAATTCCGAACAACTAATTCAGAGGTTGTTACGATTACAGAATAGGGACTTGAAGAAGAGCAGTTTTTGACATCAGCATTTTCGACATCAACGTTTTCTTTTTTACATCAACTTTTTGACATCATCTCTTTGACATGCATTCATTAAAAACAAAAACAAAAGCAACAAAACCAAACAAGACATTTCACCAAGCACCTCCCACAGGCACAATGGAGCCAAGATAAAGCTAGCCCCACTCAGAGAAGGACCCAGGCCAGTTGGAGAACTGACGGATTATGGAAATAATTATGATCCCAGACATAAAGCAATGCAGATGGAGCCCTTGGAGACTTCAGAGGAAAGAGGTGGCTAAGGGTGGGGGTGGCAGTGGGGAGGAGGGGACAGCTTCCTGGAGAAAGTGACATCTGAGCCAGGCCTAGAGGGATGAGGCAGATGTGCAGATAGGCAACAGGGGCCGGAGCAAACAGCAGAGGCTTAAAGGCGGAAGTGGGGCAGGGAGGGGCCATTTGGGGACCAGCTACTAGCCAGATCTTTCACACGGTGGTACTGTACAGTAAGGTTGGAAAAGAACTCTGCCCTGCTTGCAGCAGTGATGCTAGGGGGTCCCCCACTCCCTACAGTTCCCCAGAGCTCACATTTAAAACCAAAAATGTACTGGGATATTTTGTTTCTAGCCTCTCACCTCACCCCCACTGAAATGGATCCCCCAATCTCCAGCCCCACCACTTTCACAAGGAGCGAGGCTGGACAGCTGAACAACCAGTTCTGCCTCCCAAGTGGCCGTGGGAAGGGGCTGGGTTTTCGGCTCCCCCTCATTCTCTTCCGCCCACTGTGAAATCCGCATCAGCTGGAGATGCCCAGGAGATCTGTTTCCATCTGTTCTGGGCATGGCTGGTGGGAAAGCCTCAGGAGGTGAGGGGCCAGCTTTGTCTGTCAGCATGACAGAGGCAGCCTCGGAGTGGGGGCAGGGAAGGAGCCCACTGCAAAAGGCATGCTCAGCCAGCCCTGTCAGCAGCTGCCCAGCCGTGCGGCCAGGAGGCTCCCAGCTTCCCAGCAGCCCTCCAATCCATTTTGTAGCCTGGTTGCTAATGATGCAATTAAGCTCATCAGAAAATCATCTGTTGTGGGTGATAGGAACAGTGGGTACGCTCTGAGGGAAGCCCACGAGAGTCAGGGGATTTGGGTGACTAAACAAGCAGGGCTTCTAATGCCCCTGAGAGCTTTGAAATGACCCCTCCAGGCTTCATCTAATGACCTCAAACTAGACCAATGGGTACCCCTCTGACTCCTCAGCCAAGACATCAAGGCAGAGGCCCCTCTGCTGCTTGCTTTCTGCAAGCCTTGCCACCCACAACCCTCTCAAGCTCCCCACAGCTCCGTGCAAATGGGCAAGGGATATGTTTTTGAGCAAATACTCCATGAGCAGCCATTATATTCAGGAATGCTGTCTCAGCAGGGTCTGGGACAATAGTTTGCATACAGGTATTTATTTGGGAAATGATCCCAGGGAGTGAGGTTCAATTTGAGGGTGAAACAAGGAAGAAGGGAGAGCCAACACAAGGATGTGTTACTGAGATGGCTTCCACAAGGGGAAACTGCTTGGAAACTTCCAAAGAACTTTATGCAGTGCATCTCAGAACTGCCTACTGAGAGCGGAATGGGGAAGCATTTATCTACAGGTGCCCATCCTTCATTGGCCAAGGGTAGCCCCATGGGAGATAACCTCCTGCAGTTTCAGGATGCATATTCAAAAGCCCCAGGACAGGAAGTGAGAGGGATGTAATGTGGGTCCAGGGCAAGGAGCTGCACCAGGTGGCCCTCCATGAAGCTGCACAAAGCCTGAAAGCAACCAGGTGCCCCATGATGAGCCTGAAGAGGCGTCTCCCAGAAAGCCTCAGAGAGTTGTTTCTGCTTCTTCCACGCCAGGGCGCACTTAACCCTGCTTCAGGCCTGCCACCCTCTAAGATGCTGTGTTAGTTTCCTAATGCTGCTGTAACAAATTACCACAAACTTAGCAGCTTAGCCCAACACAAATAGATCTCTCTTACAGATCTGGAGAGCTGACATTAGAAATGAGATTCATTGGATTAAAATCAAGGTGTCAGCAAGGTGTTCCTTGCTGGAGGCTCTAGGGAAGAACCTGTTTCCTTGCTTTTCCCAGCTCCTAGAGACTTCCTGTGTTCCTTGGCTTGTGACTCCTTCCTCCACCTTCAAGGCAAGCAGTAGCCATTGTGATAACCTCACATCACATCACTCCGACTCTCCTGCCTCCTTCCTTCACTTTATAAGGACCGTTGTGATTACGTTGGGACCACCTAGATATGCCAGATAATTTCTCTCTTAGGTCAGCTGGTCAGCTGCCTTAACTCTATCTGCAATCTTAATTCTATACCCCTCACCCCACCACCACCACGTAATATAACATATGCGCAGGTTCTAGGGATTAGGATGTGGACATCTTTGGTGGGCCATTATTCTGCCTACTACAGATACTGTTCCACCCTCTCTGCAAAGAAGAGGCTGGTGTTTGTGCAGTTAATTGGGGCTGACTTTCTGCACTGTCCTTGGAGCTGGGAGAGGAGAGCCTGTCTCTGAAGCTGTCCCTGGGACAACTAGGCCCAATGGAGTCAGGGGACAGGCAATGCAGGAGCCCCAGTTAGCCTGGGCACCAGGAAAGGAGCCTGAGTTTGGCAGACAGATGGACTGAGCTCCAGTCCTGGCTCACTGAACTGCTAGTAAGTGGCCTGGAGCAGGGCACTCAACCTTCCTAAGGCTCTCAACCCTCCTATGTATAGTAGGGCTAGTGCCGTTTTAGACTGTCAGAACAAGGAATCCCGTTTTCAACCTTCAAAAAATGTCTGTTGAGGGCCTACTATGTGACTGGCACTCTCCTAGGCCCTGGAAAGACAGGAGAAAACAAAGCAAAGGCCCGACCCTCCTCAAGCTTACATTGAAGTTGGGTTTACATGTATCAAGTCCTCAGACAGAGCCTGGAACCTAGATAGATTGAAGATATCATTAAGGCTTTCAAGCCTATAATTCTCAAGGAAATAATACTACCATTTAGGTATTTACCAATTTATAATATTCAAAGTGAGATCACATTCATGATCTCATTTGATTCTCAAACCAAAACCCGAGAGATAGATCAAGTAGATCCTGCAGCCTCCGTGATCCCTGCGCCCAACCCCAGCCCCCCCAGCCACGCAGAGCAGGCCACTTCCAGTCCACTTTCCACATTTGTACTGTCAGGACAAAGGATTGAGCAGTGGGAAACCAAAAAATAAAAAAAACAGAGATGGCTCTTCTCTAGAGCTACAGAGACAAAGGAATATTTTAAAGCTGTGTTCTCACCTAGTGTAAATGTTTTAGCCATTTCTGGGGGGAAACAAAGCTGGCACCTCTCCTTTTGCATCCAGCCCCGACTGCCTTGTGTTAGCATATACTGTTTGCTCCGTCTCTCTCCCCCACAGAGCTGTGAACTCATCAAGGAGGATCAGCAGGTCTGAGTCAGGAGCCCCCCGTAGCAAGGTCAATGAAGTGCTTTGCACTTATTTCATATCCTCAGGAAGTGCTTGATAAATCCACCCCCTCTCCTATGCCTGCCGTCTCCAGGTGGAGATTCCTCAGCGGAAGTCTCAGGTGGATACCCCCATGCATGACAGTTTCTCTCTAAGTGTCTTACACTACACTCAGGTTGGCAGGTAAGAGCTCCAAGCACCCAGATGACACCAGCTAGCCCCTCACCTGCAGAGTGTGAGGATGCCCATGGGTGTGTGTGTGAGCAAGCATCGGGCTTTTCCCTGCATCCCATCCCCAGTTCCTGGAAGGCAAGCTCGGAGCTTGAGCTCATGGAGTCTGAGGGGGCTGGGGAGTTGACCCTCCTCATCTCCACTTATCTGGCTCGTGCCTCTCCGGCCCTTTCCCACACTCTGCTTGCTTCACTACTGGGGCTCCCTTCTTGGGCTTGTCAGATCTCCCAGACTCAGCAGGCACTATGCCATAATTCTGAAGAATAAAGAAAACACTTTAGGGTTTGACAAGCCCAACATTTGCATGTCTGTTTTCAGAGAACTACCCATCTGGGGGATTAAGCCTTTTTTTTCCCTCCCTCCCTATTCTGCCCAAAGTATGAAAACATGCTTGACATAGTTGCCTGAAAAAGGATTTCCAAAGAGAAAAATACCACCCATACCCTGTGATTTCAGTGACTTGGTTTGAAAAACACCAAGAAGGAAGGGAATTGGGTGGAGAACAGAAAATAAAAAAAAACCTCTTTAGTCAAATAGTCCATGGATCTTAAAGTGTGCAATACATTAGCTTTCCTTTCTAGTCTCAGGAAATACATACATTGATTCCATTAAGCAGAAAAGCATTATCTCTGCCTTGGAGGGGAAGAGGGAGCCAGAAATGCGGGAAGGGACAGAGGCCCAAGTCCAGAGCTCAGAGTCTCTGGGCAGAGTAGAGACGGGGACTCTCTTTGGGGCGTTTTATACTGGGACTCATGCTCTTCCAGATGTTGAAAGGCTCTGAATTTGAGAGAGAAAAGATAAAGTTCACCTCATATTTGGGAAGTCCTGCTTCTCAGGGGTCTGCCTCCCACTTCGTGAGGTCCTCTCTTGCTGACTCTGAGCATGTAAAGTGAATTTGTGTGGTGGGGGGCTCCTGGAGCAAGACCAAGGAGGATGGCTCATCCGAATTGATGAAGATTTTCACTTAAGGGGTGATTTCCATAAAGGCAAATTCTACCTCACCTCGTAGTCTGGGAAAGTGATAAACTTGTAAGCAACCAGGTCCCCTCTGACGTGATGAACTGGTGAAGGGAAAACTGAGATATGTTTGTGGCCCTCATTCCAAAGAAGGTGGAGTTTGTCTAAGAAAGTGACTGAGGATCGAGGACTGGTCCAGGTAGATGCGATAAAAGGCAAGTGTTTGTTCAAAAATTGATTGTGGTGATGAATGCACAACTATATGTTGACACTGTGAACCACTAATTGTGCACTTTGGATGAGTATCTGATATGTGACTATATTGCAATAAAATTGCATTTTTTTTTTTAAAGGCAGTTGTAAGTTTTTAAGGTCAAGGAAATGTGCAATTTCCCAGGCCATCCATTCATTCAACAGCCAGCAATCTGTGTTAAATGGGGATTCCTTTCATCCTGCAAGAGGGCATGTCAGCACGTGAAGCCCTGGAGAGCAGAGATGGTGGAAAGGACAGGCAATTAGAGATGCCGGCAGTTAGAGAGTCAGGGCAGCACATGTTCTGGAGACAGGCGGCCTGACCCACATAGATGCTAAGAGATTTCCTGTGGTCCCAGCACCCAAGGGCAGAGGCTGAGGCAGCAGGTCCTGTGTGTCAATCAGGAGAGCAGTTTCAAAGTGAAGTCAAAGGGGTGGACCCAGAAAGGAAGGACCCCTCTTCTCCAAGGAGTCAGGGAGCTGGTGTGAAGAGCTCAGCCTAGGACTCAGGGAAGAGGAGGGGAGACTCGTCACGTGGCCCCTGCCCAGACCGAAGGAGCCCTGGTTTGCATTTCTGGGACCAGGGCCAGTTTGAGGCCAGAGACATGAGACTTCACTGCACAGCCACAGCCCCAGCAAAGGCAGTTGCCTAATCTGTGCTGGAAAGCAGAGGGCTGGGCTAGGGCAGGCCCGAAAAGGGAACCTTGAAGAAAGAAAGGGGTTAAAAAAAAAATGTGAAGCCAGAGAACTTGCTTTAAAGGAGAAATATTCCCTCCTGTCCCCATTAATCCTAGAGTTGAGCCTGGATTATGCCGCCTAAGATAATAGGAGTGAAGAAATGAGGAAACGAGTCAGAGAAGTGTGGGGAAATCCTCGAAGAAGTCCTTGGTGTATCATTTTTGTCCCAAAAGTGTGGCAAAAAGAAAGCTCCCCAACACCTTTATGCCTTCTCCTAGAAAAAGATTAATTAAAAAAAAAATCCCTATTAAGTGCCCAGCAGAGTATATCATGCAAAATGCATTTAACTCGCCCACCTTGGATTGCACACTTGGATTTCTCTGTTTTCCCTCTGCACGACAGAGGCTATGGCTGGAAGGGAAGTTTGCAGTCAGCTGACAGGGACCTCATCTCAGGTAGACAGACCCTCGGAAAGAGTGGAGATTGGCAGAAGGTCTGGCCCCAGTTCCAACTCCCTAAAAGGAGAGCAAGGCCCAAAGGCATTTGACCGGAGAGTGGGAGAGTTAAAGCACAGCCAACACCCCAGCTCCATCTGCCTCACTACCACCCCTATCCCCAACTCGGCCACCCACTTCTACCTCGCACTGAACTGATTAGTCATCCATAATGCTTAAGTCATTAATTCAGGAAGGAAGCCACGCTAGCTGCCTCCTCTTCTTGTCGGGAGATTGCTGCCATTGCAAAACACATGAGTAATCAGACATTCCCGGAGCCCTCGTTAAGCTCATTGCCAAGAAAGGTCTCTTTCAGCTCATTTGCAGGTGGGGAAGCCACGCTACAGGCCCTGAATCATGCTGGATCCAGGGGAGAGCAAGGCCGAACTTGCCTGAATTCAATATTGCATCACCAAGATCAGCGATGGGAGAGGCTTGCCGGGTCACCAAGCTCCGCTGATCCCACCCACATTCCCAGCCTAGGCTGACTCTCTGACTCTCCATGGGGCACTCTGCTGCTTCCGAGGTTTTGTGAGAATCAAGGGGTCAGAGTCAGACAGGCTGGTAGGGATGCTAGATACTAGCTCGAGTCCATTGCCCCCATTTGGCATATGGTGAAACTGAGGCCCAGATAGTCAGTGGCACTTACCCAAGGTCACCCAGCTAATTACTACAGACATGGGATAGGACCCTGGTGTCTCAAGTCTCTGTTCTGAACAATTTCCACTGTGCCAGATTATTCCAGAATAATGCTAAGGCTCGGGTGTTAAGGAAGCACATGAATGGCAAAACAAAGGAAATAACCAAATTTCCATCACTAGGCAGGTAGTTTACAAAATTGTAATTAAATAAAAGGAAATGCCAACCAGTCATTTAAAAGGGTTCCACCGTTCTCTGTATGATAGGGCACCATCTGCACAGCGTAGTTTTAAGAGCAGGAAAGCAAGATGTAGAAACAGTATAGCATGCTACCATTTTGGAAGAATTGACACACACGCACACACATATTCACATGTCCTTGCAAGGATTCACAAGAGCTGGCAACAGCGGTTGTCACTGGGGAGGCCAGAGGGAGAGAGTATCATGAATAAAAAGCGGGCTTCCTTTATACCCTTTTCCTGGTTGTACAAGCTGGATTGTTTTTCCTGGGGCTGTGCAACCTCTTCAAAGGAAAAAAAAAAAAATCACACTTTATATCAGGCTAGGGGTCACAGATACAGCTTAACTATCAACATGTAGGTGCTCAGTAAATATAGGTTGAATAAAAGATTAATGATTGAAAGATGAGTAAATAAGCAAAATATTTTTGTCTATTTTGGCCCTGCGCCCCAGAGCTAACAATTAAATATATAGCATCATATTTTGGGAAAAGATAGCTCCCAGAAATGTAGACCACAGTGCTGAAGGGCTGGGAAGGGGCACAAGGATCATCGTGGCCAGTCCTCATTGGGCAGAGTGCCAGGAGTCAGGACCTGGGCTCAAGGCCTTGGTCAACTAAAACCTCAAAATCTCAGTTTCCTCATCTGCAAAATGGTAAGAAGAGTATCTCCTTCCTGGAATTTTTGCATCGATCAAATGAGATAATGGATGGGAAAGCACTTCATAATCTCCAAAGTCAAGGGGCTGTGGCTGCTATAAGTGGTACTAGTTATTATCAGTGTGTGCTTTTCCTGACCAGGGCCCAGAACTGGCCAGGCTTCCTGAGAGCAACTCCTGTTCATTGCCGCTGAGCCTGGCAAGCCCTCCTTCCCCTTCTCTCTGAATGCTTAGTACCGCAGTACTAGGAAAAGCTCTCGAGGGGCTCTTGGGTAACCCCCTTCTCTCCCTTCCCCTCAGGCAATCAAGGCCCAGGCCCAGAACTTGCTGGAGGTCATAAAGGGACAGCACCAGGAAGAGAATGGCCTCAGGCCTGTGTGTCTTAAAAGCTTTCACTCTTTATGAGTTGTCTGTTCACATGTAGAGACCCCTGAGAGGAATCACATCTTCAGCTTCATCAGCCACCACCTCATTATTTACCCACCACCCTCTTATGGGATTAACTGACATCCTGTGAACCGCAGAGCTCTCCGGAAAGGGCCTGAGTATCCTCACAGATACCTGAGGCAGATTGTCTCGCAGCTCCCCCCAGCCAGGATGGACGAAGGAGGAGGGGCAGCCGAGCCAAAGCTGGGGGCATGTGGAGAGCATGACACTCAGGGTAGAGTGTGGGGAGAGGAGGTGGGGGGATTCACGGGGGAAGAAGCCAGAGGAAAGAGGCATCCGACAGGAAAATTACTCCACAGAGTTACCTGGAGAAGCTGCTCCTGGAATTCCCATTTCATCATTCCACCTTCCAGAGAATTGACAACCATGCTGTCATTACAGCCCCTGGGAAGCACGTACCGTCTAATGGTTGAGGGAACCGAGGCTCAGAGAGGAGAGGGCAAACATGTAACCAGGATTAGGGCCAAAGTCTTCACCTGCATTCCAGCCATTTCCATCAATTTGCTTATAAAATGGTGCATTCAGTCAATGTCAGTTGACCGCATGGAGGAAAAAGCCACAGTGTGCTGTGGAAAAGTTGAAACACTCATAATTCAGAATATACATATTTGTTGTCCTAATGGAAGACAAAAAAACGGGTAGTGCTGAGAAGACACTGGGACGTCTTAAAGAAACACACTCACTTGTTGAGAGTAATCAATCCTAATTATGCATAACGACCCCACCAGGCCCTGGGTTCTTTGCTTCCTTTCACTCAATGTGCTCACTCTTAGAGCCATTCCTCATTTTCCAGGCTCTCCCCCCCCCCCCCCGCCACTCACCCCAGCTGTATTGTTTCCACATTTTATTCTCTATTTCTCTGCCCACCTTTCATCACCATTGCAAACTTCTATCCAGGGATGGGTGGGTTTGCCCTTCACATTGAGTAGGGATTTTTGTGCAAGAACAGAATCTTTCCCTTTTTGGGTCCTTCTCTCTTTTATTATCATGTTCGGCATTCATTAATTCCTCAAATATTTACTGACACCAATACATCAGACACTCTACTGGTAACATTTCATATGAGTAACAATTGAAAATTACAAACTGTGTTATGTCTTTCATAAAGAGCCCGGAAGAAAAAGTGCCCCTCCCCCCAAAAATCTTCAAGTAAAATAATTTCTAAGCAACAAGGATAGTAGCAGAAGTCTAGGTTTTATTAATGTGTTATTGTTACTTATTAACTCCATTCCCCTGTCTTAAATTTTCCCTCAGTCACCAGAATGGCATCAATAAATGGTAACATTTTCCTATCTGATGTTTTTAAACCACATTACAAAGGCATGGAGTTTTAATTTCACATGAATTCGTTTCTGCGTCTTGGGTCTTTTTTTTTTTTTTTTTTTTTTTCCCCCTCAAAGCAGATAAATGAGGTTCCAAACTTAGGATAATAAGGCTTAACAGTGAGGCGCTTTTTAAAAAGTGAATCATTTCTCAGTTCTCCTTTGCTAATCTCTCTTGGTAACATTAATTATGAGTTTGTGCAGCATGCCCCAAGGCGAGCACGGCTTTCCCAGGACAATTAAAGTTACTTAATTATTAAAAACTGTGTTTGCTGCTGCCCAGAGAGAAAGAGGCAGCCGGGCCAGGCTCCCACAGCCCCCCGCAGGAGTGACCGGACACTCTGTGGGAAACTCGGCTCCTTTCTCTCGCCATTGTCATTCTTTCAATATAATCTGTGAAAATCCCCTCGCCCGCCACAGCCATCCCCTCCCACCCCCAGGCTGAACGATTTAGAGGCCAGTGGCTGCTAATTCCAGCCTGCCGGCTCCTAACCGCCTCAGGGCTGGACTCCAGCTCCTCCAGCCCAGAGGCGGAAGTGGCCCTTGGGCGGGGAGGCCTTCGCCTGGGATCTCCAGGTGGAAGGAGGTCCTCCTGAACCGAGGCGTTGGAAGACACCCAGCCCTTGGTTTTGAGTGCCTTCCTCTGGGTCCCATTCTTCCTCACACCTTCTGCTTCAGGGGAGCAGGACAGACTGCCCCAAAATGTCATCACACATCCGAGAAAAGGGAGGAGAAGATCAGGGTGCTGTGGCCAGGCTGCCTTTACAGCACACATTTTCAAGAGTGGATACTAATTTTTAATGGCTTTTTTTTTTTTTTCCTGAGTGGTTCTTTGATTGTGGCTGAGCCCCCAAGCAGAAAGTGAAGAAACTGGAGGCGACCCTGGTTCTGCCAGCAGCACCCCAGGGTGACCTTGGACAAGTCACTCCTGCACACTGGGTCTTGGCTTCCTGGTCCCAGGCAGGCTGCACTCTCTGGGGGCCTCCAAGTTCTCACACTTTGATGAATCTAACACATCCCTGGAAAGGAAAATTCAAATTTCCTGTTTCACTTTCTATTTTCACTCATTCATTCAGCAAGTACCCACTCCGTGCCAGGCATGGTGCTAAGTCTAGGGATAGAGCAGCAAACAAAACAGAGAAGGATGGCTGCCCTCATGGAGGTGGGCTTCCCTGATTCTATTCATCATCTTGCCCAGCTTCCGGTTCTTCATAAGAAGAAACTGAGACGGAGAAGGGAAGAGGCTGATGCTTGGGTCTCTCCACAAGTCACTGTGAGACAGACAGGGACCCAGCCCTCCTGAACCCAGCCCCAGGAGTTTTTGACCAGCCATTGCTGCATGTCCATTTTCTAGTCCTTTAATCAATCCCTTTCGGCTTTCTTTAGCTCCTCTCCACCCCCAGCGCTCTCTGTGGGCTCTCCAAGACTCTAAGGAAATATGGCTCCATAGAAACATGCTGGTCCCAAAGGCAAGCCACAGATGTAATTTTAAATGTTCTGGTAGCCACATTAAAAAAAATAAAAAGAAACAGGTGACATTAATTTTTATGATATATTTTATTTAACCAATATAAGAAAATATTATTGCTTCAACATTCAGTAAATATGAAAATTATTAATTAATATTTAAATGCATTTGTATTGGATCTTCCAAACCCAGTGAGTGTTTTGTTTATAGCACATCTTGATTCAGATGAGCCACATTTCAAGAGCTCAGTAGCTACCTGTGGCTCACAGCTGCTGTCTTGTACCGGACAACACAGGTCTAAGGTCCCTCCCACCACTAATTGTCACTCCTCCAAACCTCCAGGAACACAGGGTGCCCTAAACGAGCACAGCATGGCATGGGAAGGCTGGAGGCTGGCTCCTTAGACATGGCAGGCATTTTCCCCAGTAGATTGACAACATGGAATATGATGTAGCCAAAAACACAAGACTCTCTTTTATGGACTGGTATGGAAAGAGCTTCAAGACACATCAGTAAGTGAAAAGCACAAGGTACAAATAGTGTATATGGAATTCCACCACTACAGGAAATACATGTATTCAGTTTTTGTTGGCTATTGAATCATGCCCCCCACAAAAGGCATGTTCAAGTCCCAACCCCTGGTCCTCTTGGTGTGAACCCACTTATAAATAGGAGCTTTGAAGATAGTAAAGGTGTGCCCAAACGGAATGAGGTTGGGCCTTAATCCAACACAGACTGAAGTCCTTATAAGCAAAGGAAATTGGACCCAGAGAGAGAAGCCACAGGGAGCAGCCAGAAGCTGGAAGGCAAAGGAATCCAGAAGAGAAAGGAGAAGATGCCACTATGTGCATTTCTATGTGACAGAAAAGCCAAAGGACACCAAAGATTGCTGGCCAGTCAGAAGATACCACCAGAAGATACGGGGGAAGCAAGCTTCCAGCCTCTGAAACTAGGAACCGTAAATTCCTCTTGTTAAACCAACCCCTAGTATGGTATTTGTTTTAGCAGCTGGGAAACTAAAATAGTTTGTATATGTATAAAATATCTCTAGAAGGATTCACAAGAGACAAAGAGCATTGGTGGGGAAATGGATAGATGGGGAACAGGGATGGGAGGGGGACTTTTCACTGCCTGCGTGTTTACACTTTTTGAATTTTGAAGTCTATAGATGCATTACTTATTCAAAAATTAAAATAAAAATTCTCCAGTCCATAGGCATGCTCTGGGGACATGAGGCCAGGTCAGGTGACCTTAGTTCTGCACAGTACTTGTCTCTCTTCCCCATCCTAGTGCATCAGGAGGAGCAAATACAGGTCTCTGTTGTAAGTGCTTTTCCACAATAGGGAGAGAGAGGCTTGGCAGAGGCCCAGGGCAGGAAGACATGATATCAAGTGACTTTAAAGGGCTTTTTTGTTTCCGGGAAGGCAACAGTTTCCACTCAGCATCCCTGCCCTGCCTCGCAGCCCCCTGTCTCTGGGGTTCCTTCAACACCTGCTGCAAGAGCCTCATTCCTCCCCCGGAAGAGCCTCTGGGTTTGAGATGGGAAAGGGAGGAGGGCATCGGCTGGGAACGGGTGTCATCCTCCCTCTCCCAGGGATGTCATTCATCCCCAGAATGGCCTTTCCAGAGGCATGACGCCACTCTACCAGCTGCCCTCTAAGTCCTGGCATCTCCAACCTGCAGATGACACAGAACAATGAAACTAAGAAATAGAGCACAAGCATGTTTGCACATGTGTGTGTCCACCCGTGTGCATCCGTGGCCAATGTTCTGGCATTGACTCACTCATTCATTCATTCATTCATTCTTTCTTTCTTTCTTTCCACAAATGTTTGCTGAGAACGTATTATATTCCAGTCACCATGCTTTGCCCTTGGGATCCAACCAGGAACAAGGTAGACAAAGTTCCTGCCCTCACGGAACTTACAGTCCAGCAGGAGAAACTGACACACACACAAAAAAAACAATTCATTGCTACCTGTTGTAACACATGGAAGGAAAAGTAGAAGACATTAGGGCACAGGATCTAGCCCAGGAGGCCAGGGAAGATTGCACACAAAAACAGGCATTGAACGGAGTATAAGAAATATATAAATTCAGAGATGATAAGATGTGACACATGGGCCTCATGTGGACATAGACCCTATGGACCTGACTGTTAGCTGTGTCTTTGAATAGACATTTTTATTTGGAAAACAAATTAAATTTTTCAAAAAATTGCAAAACCTAATTTGGTGCAAAGAACACCTGCTTATTTTTTACCCAGATGATTTATCCATTGCTAACATGTTGCCCCATTTCCTTTATCAATTGTTTGCTCTTGTTCTGTCTCAAACACCAATTTTTGTCTGAACGATTTGAGTCTACATAACACACATCATGGCCCTTCACCCCTGGAAACTTCAGAACCACACACCCTTTCTGAGCTCAGTTTTCTCTGGTATGAAATAGGAAGAGTAACCCTGACCCTCCCTGCCTCCGAGGACAGTTCCAAGGAGCATGTGAGCTCCTAAGGAAGAAGGTCTTAGGAGCACAGAGTTTCAGCATCATAGTCTTTTTGCTAGTCACTTCTTGGAACTTAGAAATGAAAATTACAGTGTTTTCCCAAGGAAACGCCCAGGGTCTTGATTCCTCCAGGAGACAGTCTGCTCTTCCAAGCAGCTCGTGGCATGGGGGTAAGGGGTTTACTGTGTTTCCTCCCAGCCACCCCTCTCTATCTGCCTCCTTTCGAGTGTCTGGAGCAGCCTCGAGCCCTGGTGCATGAGTTTCTGGCTGACCAGCATCCCAAAGGCAGCTGTGGCCAACGCTCACAATCCTCACCCACCCCAGGAAGCGTTCCTTCTCGAACAAACAGAACAGAGCCAGCAAAGAAACCCTCTCCTGGCCGAGCAGACCTGCATTCACAGAGCCAACAAATGCTTGCGGAGTACAATATGTACGCCCTGGTCCTGTCAGCGGGGTTCAAGAGCCATTTCCCTTAATGAGAACAATAAATTCATACGAGGAATGGTGGTTGCTAAGCGCCAGCAACCGACTCAGCCTCTGGGCCTTGCCAGCTCCAGGGGACCACCCCTCTGAGTGTGGGACTGGCAGAGTCAATAACTGGAAGAGGCCTCAGACCTACCAAACCATAATTTCTGGGCTCAGGGCCTGGGAATCTGTATTTTTAGAAGCTTCCCAGACGATGGGCCACCAGGTTTAGCAGCCCCTGGACCAGATAACCTTTGAGATCGCCATCACTGCAGGGACTCTAGGATGGAGGGAAGAGGAAAGGAGACCTGGAGGGGGAAGATATGCAGACACATTTAAAGGGTGCTGTGTCCGTCCCTCCCACCTCAGCAATGACCTTGGTAACAGCTGCTCTGGAGTAGAATCCTCAGGTCCTTTGCCTGCAGTCTGGGAATCCTGGAGGGAAGTTTGCTCGGGCAAGCCTCAGTGATTGTGGAGGGATGGCTTCCAATTCCTCCTTGGCTTATCCAAAGCATCCTGAGGTCTGCAGTATTCTGCCTCTGGACCCCAAGTTCTCCCTGAGTGGGGGAGGAGGGCCAGGGTCAAAGCAGTGAAGCAGGCCAGTTCTGCTCTAGCTGGCTGCGGGTGTGAGCCGGCTCACTGGAGCACAGCTGTGGGCAAGGCCAGGTGCAGATGCTGGGGTGAGTCTGCAGGGCCCTACCCTCCCAGGTCAGGGCACAGCACCTGTGCCAGGCAGGCAGGTCAGCGCTCAGCTCTGGGCTCCTGGCTCTTTTCACCTCCCCTCAGCAGCAGGCTGGGGACTTTCCCTCGGCTCGTCCTGTGAGCCTCTCCCTCCCTCCTCTCTACTGTGAGCTTATTTTCTTTTCCTCCAGTTACCCACACTCCTCGATGGGGTCACTCCATCCCACACTGGGGGCTTCTTCTTGAGTTTCTAGGCAAACACTGGGACCCTGGGGCCCTGTAACTTTATCGCTCTCATCATTAAACAGTGAGACTCACAGGGGGCCCAAAACTATCAGATTCAGCCCCGTCCTCCCCTTCTCCAGCAAACAGCCCACTGCAGGCCGACAGCAGGCACTAAGGAAATGAATGGAGGGAGGCAGGAGTGGAAGAGAAAGGAGAGGGGAGAAAGGACAGAAGGAAGGAAGGGAAATGGGAAGGAAAGGAGGGAGGGAGGCTGTATTAAGACTACAATAAAATCCAGTTCTAAATTGACCTACTGCATCAGAGCTCTCTCCCCCCAGGCCCATTCCAGGAAAGTTCCCTGGTCAAACCCAGTTGCAAGCTACTCATCATCCACACCCCCACCTCCACCCCCATCGCTCCAGGATTTCTCTTGTGAGGGAAGAGCGTGAACTAAAGGGACTTCATGGATGGTTCTCCAGATATAAGGAGCCACACAATATGAATAACTCACTGATAGAATGAATAAACATTTCTGAATGGACAAATCTGGCCTATTTCTCAAGACCCAGAGCCAAAAGCCACCTCCTTAAGAAGGATTCCTGGATTTCTCCAACTGGCAGTGATTTCTCCCTCTGAAACTACAGAGCACTTTAACTGACAGACTAGAGTTTTCTGCCCTCTGATACAGACATTTTGTGTACATGACAGGGGTGATACAAAAAATAGCAAAGGCTTTGGAGGCAGACTTTCCCAAGTTCAAATTCCTCATCACCCTCTACCTGTGTGAATGTGTGCATATGGAGAAGTTGCTCACCCCTTCTTAGTCTCACTTTCTTCATGAGTAAAATCAGGATAATAACAGCATTGCAGGATTGTTGTAGAGATAAGCGATACCATAGAAATTAATAGAGTTCACTAATATTTCCAGATTTCTTTTCCTTAAGTCCCATGGAAGCATTACTCTTCTCTGCCCCTGCTTAAAGTTCAGTGTGACAATATAACTTGCTCTGGCCAATGAAATGTGAGCAGAAATGGTGTGTGTCCCTTCCAGGCAGAAGCATTTAAAAGCCAGTGCACAATCCCCAATGCTATCTTCCTCTGTTGTGGTGAATCCTAAAGACTCATGTTGAGATGGTGGCATCATGAGATGGTGGAGCACCCATCATGTTGGATCCCTAAATGGCAACCATGAGCAGACACCCACCCCCCAGAGCTGTACTGAAAATATAGCATCAGTGAGATAGATATATCATAGGTCTGATATATAGTAAGTGCTTGATAAATGTCATGACTGAAGAAATTTACAAACAGGTGTTCTACTTTCCTAATGCTGCCCATTTTGCAAAACACCAGAAATGGATTGGCTTTTATAAAGGTGGTTTATTTGGCTGCAAAATTACAGTCTTAAGGCCATAAAAGTGTCCAAGGTAAGGCATCAATGACGGGGTACCTTCACTGAAGGATGGCCAATGGCATCTGGAAAACCTCTGTAAGCTGGGAAGGCACATGGCTGGCATTGGCTGATCCTGGGTTGAGTTCCAGCTCCTCTCTCAGTTCCTGTGGGTTCTTCAAAATATTGCTCTTGGGGCATTTGTCCTCTTTTAACTTCTCCAGAGCAAAAGTCTGCTTTCAACAGCCGTCTTCAAAATGTGTCTCTCAGCTGCGGCTTCAAAATGTCACTCTTAGGAGGCTCTCCAAAATGTCACTCTTAGCTGTTCTGAGTTCCTTCTGTTTGTCAGCAATTTTATTTGGCTCCAGTGATTTAATTCAGACCCACCCTGAGTGGGTGGGGTAACACCTCCATGGAAATATCCAATTAAAGGTCTTGCCCACAGTTGACTGAATCACATCTCCATGGTTCCAACCTAATCAACACTAATACATCTGCCCCCACAAGACTGCATCAAAGAACATTTTGGGGGACATAATACATCCAAACTGGCACAACAGGTATTTGAACAAATGAGGAAATGAATGAACTAGTAAATACTTCCAGGCTCGAGCTGCTTTCTCTAAAGAGAATTTGTGATGATTCTCCTGAAAATACTTTCTGCAGATGCCACAGGAGGTCAGATTATTGCCTGTGCAATAGGGATGGCTGCCATTTATGATGTCTCTTCCTGCATACCCAGGAATACAATGTCAACCATGGAAGCATCTCTCTGGATGCCACCCTGTCACCTCTAACCTAGTGTTGATGAGAGTTGGAGTGCTCAGTTCAGGTGTGTTTGCCATGGGAGATCCCATCTGGAGAGTCAGATTCCCAATAAAGTAACTCTGGAGAGTCCCTTGAGCCTTCTAATCAACCATAAGGCACAATACATCTGGGAGAGAAGCCAGAGAAGACAGGATCAGATTGGAACTAGTAGCTGCAGTTCTCCACTCCTGGCAACTGACAGGGATTTATAGGGGCTGCTTTAGCACAACCAGGACTGACCCAGATGAGGGTACACAGACCTCAACCCAGAATGATTAAAGTCAGACATGGGCAGCCCCCATCGAGTTCATGGGCATTTGTAGCTCACAAAGCATTTTCATGTCCAGCGACTGCTGTCATCCAAGTAGAAATTCAGTGAAGTCACCTGAATCAGAATCATCATTGCCCCCATTTTACAGAAGAGGAAGCCAAGATTCAGAGCAGGGAGACGAATTGCTCAAGACACCCTATAGAGCATAGAGGAGGTAGATTTAGTCACCAGTGTCAGGAGCTTGCCCGTGGAAGAGGAGGGCATGAGCCCTTTCCAAAGTCTTCACATCACTTTAAGGACGTCCTTTTTTCCTCCTGCTGATACCTATAAATTGATGAAGCAGGCATGTGGCATTTCATACAAAACCTCCTCTCAGACCCCACCGCTGTATAGTAGAAAAAGCAAAGAGGAGATACAACCCCCAGAGAACAATGCGGCACGGGAGAAGCGAGGGCACTCTTCTGAAGCACTGGGCACCTGGCCCTGCTGAAAAGGGTGCTGTGTGCCCCAGAGGAAGCCAGAAGCCATGCACCGGGTGTGTAATCAGAGTCCTTGCTGAGTGGATTTGAGGTCTTGACCAGCAAGCATCAAGTCCAAAGGGCAAGGCAAATGGAGCTGGGAGGGCAAACTCCAGGTTAGAGTGGGAGGGTGAGTGGGTGCTGAGAACAGGTCCAGGAAACCTGTGGGTGCCAGGGCTCTCCCTTCTGCGGTGCTGTGTGGGTCTGAGGACAGGCATGGTGACAGCAGGGGCCCTGCAGGGCGGGCTGTATCTCGTATCTGGCTGCAATTTCCTTTTCTGGCTGAGATACTAGGACCCTTTGCTTGCTCTGACATTCAGTGGTTTTCACGAACTGAAAGCCTTTTGATTCTCCATCTCTAGATCACTGAGGACTGTGACACACCCAGATTCAGCATAACCCAACAAGTCCAGAAGCCATCACTGCCCTGTACCTTTTAATCTTCACGACCCAGAAAGGAAGTTCACTGTCATGGTCCCATAGAGGAAACTGAGGCTCTAAGAGGTAAAAGCACTTCCCTAAGTTCCACAGCTAGTAGGAAGTGGCGGAGCTCAGATGTGAATACAGTCCTACTTGACTACAAATCATAGGCTACTTCCATGGCAGTGTGCTGCTTCCCACGCTCATAGTGAAGATCCTTCTAGAGCAACAAAGTAATAATCCCTTGGGGTCGTGTGTGTGTGTGTGTGTGTCTGTGTGTGTGTGTTTAATATTGGCCACCTACATCAACAGAAAACTTAAAAGGACCAGTGATAAGGGAAGGGTCATCTTCTTCCTTTGCCCAAAGAGAATAAACACTAATACGGAGAGCAGTGGTGCAGAAAGCCATTTGCCCCATTGCCCTTGCTAGAGACAAACAGATAACCCTTATTTGCAAGTTTGATTGAATATTAACTCAGCACCCAAGGGCGCTGTCCAATGCAAACAAGACAAAGTCCTTGCCTTTGGTTTAGGAGCTCAGAACAAAGCAAAAGGAACCTCGGCACCCACCTTGCTG
This sequence comes from Choloepus didactylus, assembly GCF_015220235.1. NCBI lineage: Eukaryota > Metazoa > Chordata > Mammalia > Pilosa > Megalonychidae > Choloepus > Choloepus didactylus. The sequence goes on along the minus strand of NC_051307.1, from coordinate 97,566,369 downwards.
CTTCCCTCACTGAGAAAATCCCCCTGGACTGGGTACTTGCCCTCACAAACACAGAGTTGCAACAAGCTGCAGCACACATGCATGGATGATACAGAGAAACAAGTGAGAGTCAACCCTCATATCAAGCTAAATGTCTCCTAACCTGCAGGAGAACTCAGTTTACACCCTGTGCCTGCTGGGCGCCCATTCCAGGAAGTGATTCTGCTTCTGCATGAGCTGGGACGGGATGCCACCCACTCTCATTCCTGACGTCACCCACTGTGACCAGGCAGAGACTCAACACCATGGCTGTTTTCAAAAGGCAGTGCCCCACTCAGTTGGCTGGTCCAGGATGGGAGCCACTTCTTCCAGATAAATCTGAGTTTCTGCTCTCTGGTTGCAGACTCTTGGGCCTTAGGTGGTATCTCAACTGCTGTCATCTGCCTACTGGCTGAGAGCCACGTCTGCCTGAGGCTGTGTCCACTACTGCTGTGGACACAGTGAGGCAGCAATGGGGGAGCTGGGCAGTAATAGATCTTGGATGGTGCTGGATAAGGGCTTGGGGCATTTCCTAAACATGCTGACATCTTCCCAATTCTCAATTACCATAGGTGGTCAACTTGTCTTTCTACTGGATTGTAAAGATAAATGACATATCTGGAAACCGACTTCCCTTCCCCAACTAAACCCCACTACTCAATGTTATTTTAAAATCTTAGGAAAGTAGGGCATTGGTGTTGGCAATAACCTCACCCATTAGAACAAATGAGGATTAAAAAACAAAAAACAAACAAACACAACAGTGTCTTCTTCTAGGGTAATTGACATTGTAGGTAGGATAATAACATCCAGGCAGATGGCCCCAACACAGGACTGGAACATACAATAAAACAGATGTTGGGTCCAAAAGAAGCTAGACAGGTGGCATGACCTGTCCTGTCTGTATTTACCCATCAAGTATGGCACCATCTGCAAATACACTGTTGCTCTATTCGTTCTTTCTAGACCCCAGAACTAATGGCCACCCACAAACAACCCACATTCTTTTGTAGCCCAAGCGTTTGTTTATGTTGCTCTCCATCTAGAAGGACCCTCTCTTCAGGCTCCGCCTCACTCATTCCTATGTAAACTCAATGCCACCACCTCAGTGAAGCCTCCTCTAACCTACCCAGCCTTGAACTTCAACCAGAATTAAAAGTTCCCTCCCTTGCATAGCTGTCTGATAGCACCATGTTTTATTGTACTTAGTTCTTCTAAAGATCAGACTTTCAGAGTATTTTGAATTGTTCCTAAGCAAAGAATGTGATTTATATATCTCAAATTGCCTTATATAAGTGGCCCAGCAAATGTATATTGAATGAATTAGTAAGTGACTGGATGAAATACCTTTCCAATTATAAAATACTACTTTATTTGATCCTCACAACATCCTTGATGTGGGGAAGGACAAATACTATTACCCTCATTTTACAGATGAGAACAAGGTCACCTGGCTCACTCTCGTTCACTCACTTAACCAATGTTTACTATGTACAATTCCAGTCTAGAGCCATGTTTCTCAAACTGTAACATGCCCAGGAAGCTCCTGGGGAACTTGTTAAGATGCAGCTTCTGACTCAGTAGGTCTGGAGTGACATCCTGGAACCTGAATTTCTAACAAGCTCCCTGGCTGCTGGCACAAGGGCCATACTTTCAGTCTTACCTACCTAACAGGATGGCTCAGAGAAAGAAAAGACCCACTGATCTTGGGTATGTAGTAGGAACTCCGGTCTTCTTCAAAACCTTAGGACGGCTAGATAACATTGTGCCCCATTTTACAGATGTGGAAACCAAGGGTCAGAGTGACCAAGTGACTTCTCCAAGGTCTAATCCAGAACTTCTGACCCCAGTTTGGTGCTCCCTCCACATCCACCCACTGTGCTACCTGCTGGGAAGATTCAGAGATGAAGGCACCATGTCCTGTCTTCAGGAAGATGATGAAGGCAATGCACACTCACTAGGAAGTATGATACAAAGTCAAATGAGAGCAAAGCCCGGAGAAGCCCGGAGGAGGGTGAGCACGTGCCAGCCAGATCATACACAAAAACATGCCCATGCCTTTTTTGCTACCCACAGCCCAATTAGACTGGAGACGGGGGTCTTCTTCCATCAACCCAATCCCTTTAAAAGAGAGGGGGGATAAAACCCCAAAACAAAACAGTGGCTTTAGGATTTTTCTTTTAAGCCCTGAACCGCTTCTGTGGAAAGTGCTGCCCTTCCGACCTGTTGATGTAATTGCCATAATTGAAGATCCCAGGCCCCCATGTGGGTGGACAGGGCCCCCATTCATCCATCGGGTCAGCAAAGTGTAAACCTGCTGAGTCCTTCAGATGCCCCGGCCACAGCCTGCCCCTCCCGCCCCCCTGCATCCTGGGCTCCCTGCACAGTGAGGGCAGCCAGGCCCAGCCTGCTCCCCATCTCGCCCTGGGAACGGTGCCTAATTAAGGGGTCTGTTCTCATCTCCTTGGGGCCGACTTAACGCCTCCTGACAGTAATGAGAGTCACACGTGTGAGGCTGGGGGCCAGGAAGGACGGCCCCCTGCTGCCTTAGCACCCTATTAAACAGCGTGTCACACACGTGCACGCGCGCACACACACACACACACACACACACACAGAGGCATTGCAATTCTGCAGTAATCACCAACAAAGCTTTAGACCTGCAAGGAGACTTAAAGATCATCTGCTCCAATTCTGAAAGAGGAAGGAATCAAAGAAGAGAAATAACTTGCCTAAGGGCGAACAGTGAGTCAGCGGCCCTGGGACTGGATGTCCTGCTGCACCTAACAGCACAGGCTTCCCCAGTGAAGGGTGGGACCCTCCATTCCCAGCCCCAGGGCAGCAGACGTGGGGGGAGAAGAGGGGGTCTGAGGGACCCGGGGTGGGAGGAGACAAGAGTCCCAACTCGCTGTTCTGGAGTAGCCCGTTTTGTGTGGGCCAACTAACCACAGCAGAGCAGAAGGGAGAGCAAAGAGCGGGTTCCACCGGAGCTGGGGATTTGGGCGGTCTCGGGCCATGCTTTGATCGCTCCACAAAGCCAACCTCAGAGTGGGACACTCTCTGCTGCGGGTGGGTCCATACCTAACCCTGGCCCTCATGGCATGAAAATGAACCGGTTTGGGTTTCACTCTCATGCATTCTTTACAGTCCCTAACCGCCCCGCCACTGTCCCCTCCCCCCAGCCCTCAAGCCCCACTCCCCCTCCCGCCATCAGCCTGTGAGCACCTTAACAAGCTGCTCTGCACACGATTCATTTCTGTCTCCCCGAGAGAGGAACTTCACACAGTGCCGGCCACGTAGTTCGTTCTCAGTCAATAGGCATTAAACATAAAAATGATCAAGTCTGTATTTGCTCCAACTTTAAGTCATGTTGCTTCATTGTTTTAATCACAACTTCACTTATAGAGAGAGCCAGGGAATCCCTGATAGGTAAGTGGACCAGAAACGTTGAAAATATCATGGGCCAAATATTGGAAATACTGGCCCAGTAAAAGAGATAGTGAATGAAAGGAACAGAATATTCCAATTCCAGTACAGTGGTGAGTCCCAAGAAAGAAGCCAGCAATCTCCTGGGTACTGACCATGTAATCTGGAGACCTCAGCTCCATCCAGAAATCCTCTCACTGACTTCCCTACTCCAGTCTTCTCTTTCCCCAGTCCTCTGTACACACTGGCTATCAGACTGGTACATCTCATTTACTACTCTTATCATGTCACAACCCTGCTCAAAAGCCTTCAATGGCTCCCCATTTCCTTCTGCATGACATCTGCACTGCCTGTCTCTCAAGGACCTCGTAAGTCTGTCTGGTCTCTGCTCAACTTCATTTTCCTACTGCTCTCCAGAACACCCCTTCCTCTTTAATAAAGGTTGTCTCCAGGCTCAGGCAGTGTAGGACAGGGGGTGGGGTGACGAATGAAATTTGGAGCCAGAAAACCTGATGTGAGTCCTAGATCCATTATTTGACCTCTCTGAGCCTAGTTCCTTATGCATAAAATGGGGGGGGGGGTGATAATGATATCCACTTGTTAGGGTTAGAAGAGTTTGCAAACTATAAAAGGCTAAAGGAATATTAGCTATTCATATCTAGTCATCATCATTCCCTCCTCCAGTGCTCCCTTTGATCTTACGACTCACTTTACCAGATCCTCCTCCATGTCCTACACCAGTCAGATCAAACTCAAGTCAGGCCATCCCTAGAAAGCCATATGGTCACTGACCCTGGGTTTTAAGCCCACACTCACAAAGGGCCTTGATTTATTCACTGCATCTTCTGCATGTTAGCCTTAGCACTCCAATCTTATTATTTACTTGTTTTTAGTATAGTTACTGCCTGTCATCACAGAAATTAAGGTTGCTTACAATTTTAAAATAAATACACATTTAATAGCAAAGCTCAGGATTAAAATGGAGAGAAATATCACTGAGGGAGGAAAGGGACAGTTATGTTAAAGTCTACTGAAGCTGGTTACTTTAAGTAAACTTCATTTTCTTTTCTTCACATTTCTGCAGACAGGGAACTTGCATTTTCCAGCCCTTAAAGGGTAAGACTGGAATGACATTTTCCCATCTCTCCTTGGGGGGGGGGGGGGGAGCAGCTAATGGTGAGGGCCACACTCACTGAGTTAGGGGCACTGAGATGAAGTCACCGCCTTTGCTCTCTTGGTCTTATCAGAGAAGAGCAGGCTCTGGCTTTCTGGCCCCTCCTACACTTCTGCAGTAAGCCACCTGCAGAGGACAGCACCCCTGACTGCCACCCACCACCACCACCACCAAGCAGGAGGGCCTCCATTCTCTTGCTGTTTCTATGCCATTGACCTTCTAGCAATCAGCAGATAATCTTCCCCTTGCAAGAGCTTGAATAAGTGGCTCAGAAGCATGCTTTGCAGGTCCCAAAGTCCAGCTCAGAGCGGGAGCAGGAGGTTCCACCACATTCCCCAACACGGGAGCTAAAAGAGAGGCCAGCATCTTTAGACGCTTGACTCCCCATCAACAAAACTGATACTTTGATGTGCGTTTGGCTAGTGGTCCTTGAGCCTACTCTTAGTCACCCCTAAAGAAGAAGAAAACTGGTTTTGGACCCATTTGCTTCCAGCAAGCACGAATGTTCATGTGGCTTCTTGATAGCCAAGGTATTATTTGATAAGAATGCAAATATGGCTAAAGTCAAAGAGGAATATGTTCCAATATAAGAGATATTGAGCAATAGGATAGATAATGTGTTCAATAATGGTTTATCAGAAGTTACCAAAAGTGTTTTCACATGGCCAGTTTTTGTAATAACCCACAATAAAAGCTAAGTGCATGGTATTAATTTGTAACTCAATGTAAGGGAGCCAAACTAATGCAATTCAAACCTATTACTTTCTGTTTTCCAATCAGACACAAGGAAAGGGTTTAATTTGTTGCATCAGTCATCTTTTTGGCAAAAGATTAAGAGCAGACAATTTCGGATTAGCCTCACACACTCCCATATGTTATGGAAATAAAAATTGGTATGACCTTTGGAAAACAACCTGGCAATATATATTGAGAGTCATAATAATGCTCCTTTCTTTAACCAGCAATTCCTCATACTTTAGATAATACTCTGGCATTCTGTTACAAAAGTTAAGAGACGTACTTGCTAATTCACCCAGGCAAGGGGGCATCTCACTTCCACCCAGAAGGGAAACGCACAGTAGCTAGTGAGTAGAACCTAACTTTTTCTGAATTAGGAGCTTTGGAAATGCCCGAACACATTTGGCTTTCTCAGTTGAGATGTAGGCTCCCGGAAGCCAGGAGACAGATTATTCCACTTCTGTTTACTCTCCAGTGCTTGAGTATCAGGTGATCAATGAGTTGTTGGCTTGACTGATTGATCTAATGATTAGCTAGTTCACCAAGGACCTCACAGGTCCTCGATACATAGCTACAAAATGATTGAATGGATGAATAAAACATATATCACTTAATTTCTTGCCTGGGAAGTACAGAAATAATGAAAAATTTCTTACATATGCTTTGAAGTCCAGCTGGCACTCGCTTTCCTCAGTGGCCCATGCCCTGACCACCCTGCCCTGTTCCTTCCTCTGGCAGAAACATTCTCTCCTGCACCCTCCAGCTTACCCCCACATTCCACTCTGGCCTTACACTGACCACTTCTGCATGACTTTACTCATTAAACCAGCCTTGATATAATGTGTTTACTTGTCTGACTCTCACTTTAGGACTCTGAGTTCTTTGGGACAAGGTTTTGCATTGTGTTCTTTTTTATTTATCAGCCTCAAGGTTAGCATAGAGGCTGGATGTCATTCAACATGACACATAATAGGGGAACAGCAAATGTTTGCAAATGAAGGAACAAATGAATTCAGGACAAGGATGACTCTGCTGCCGAGGGGCCTTCCAGTTCTGGGCAAGGTATAGTCTCTGAGGGCATGAAGGAACCACGGAGAACTATGGTAACTCTCACCACACTTCATGGCAATTTGCCATCTATTTGTTTCTGTTCCCTTGTAGATTATAAATGACATGAGGACATGGGCTGAGTCTTTCTTATTTGCCCATATAACCCCAGTAACTCACACCGTGCCATGGAAGGCACGCAATTGAAAGAATAAATGGATGGCGAAGGAGCTCCAATTTTCTGTTTTGATCTCCTCCAACCGCGCTTACTCACTGGATAAAGCAGCACATTCCATGTAGTGTTGTGCAGGTCCTGTCCCTTCACTGTCCTTTGTCTTTCTTTTTTATTGAGAACTAAAGAGAACCATTGGGATTTCATGGGGGTTTTCTCTCTTGGGTTGAAGATGACCGGGTGACTAAAAAGAGCCACAGCAGGTCAACCAAAGGCACTTCAAAGGAATGTGTTAATCCTCCCCAAGCAGGTGGCTGAGGAACAGGTAACAGAAAGAATTCACCCCAGCATTCTCCTCAGAATTGTGTGTCTTTAAACATCCATATCCGGACAATGTGCTTAGAAAAGGTGAGCAGAAACAGCAAAAGAAAGGAGATTGCCTGAAGTTTTGAGACAAAATCGGTCACGTGACATAGGGACTTTTCCTTGGATTTGGCAAAAACATGTCATAGGCTGTCCCTTGCTTAGCTCTATGTCAGCCAAGGTCTTCATTTATTAATAAATTTATAAATATATGGAGCCCTGGGCCTCTCCCCCGAGACCAGATTCTTGCTCACTTGCTCATTCAATGGCTTCAGCTCTCACTAGAAACATCCTTTGTGATGTAGAAGACTAAATACACCCTAAAAGCAGTCATTCTCCAAATCGGAAGTTCTTGTCCCAAATTAAAACCCTCCTCCCTGCTCTTCCAGATCACTGGTTGAGTTCTCCTCTTCCCCCAAGTCACACTAATGTCACAGACCTGTGACATTGTCTTTACTTTCCAGCCCCTCACACAGTGCATGGCCCATAGCAGGCATTCAAAAATATCTGTTGAATGAATGAATGAGCAAATGAAAGAATTTTATATCACCGTAGAAAAATTACTTCCCTTTCAGTTTTCCCTCAATTCTTCCAACTCTAACTTGGGGAAACTGCAACTCCATTCAAGGTCATTTTTCATTCTCCTTGTCTTTGTGGAAATTCTTTCAGTCAGTGGCTGGGAATCCAGCAGTAATGGTACAGTGGTTCCCCAGGTCCAACCTAGGGGAGGCACTCCAGTTATCTGTTAAAGCCCAGGGAAAATGATTTGCCAAAGGCATCGAAGAGGGTTGCTGCTCTGACAGGAAGGATGTCATTAGGGTAGGGCAGCAGATGAGTTCTCCACATCTAGGTATTGAATGAAGCCTTGGACTGAAAATCAAGTATGGAGGGTAATGGTAAATTTTGGAGTAAAACACAGTAAGCCCCTTCATTCCGTCCCCATTCACATCTTCCATTTTTAAGGTTGAAAAACACACACACACAAACACGCATACACACACACCCTTCCCCCTGCATGCAAGACTACCCCAGGCTTAATCAGAACCTAGAGCAGCTGTCACTGGCTGTGTTGTAAGCCCGGCAACAATGAGCAGGTTAGGTGTTTAGAATAGCATGATGCAAGTCGGGTTTGTGATGAAAGAGTCACTGACAGACAGTGCAAGTCGACACCATGAGAACAGCTTGGGGTATGAGGTCATTTGGTCCAACAGGTAGGCCGATCTGTTTTTTCAGCCCTGACATCCGATGCTGCACCAGTTATTCAATAACCAGAAATGAGGCAAGTCTACAAATGCCGGGATCTCCAAGGGGATGGCGTGGGAGGAGCCGCGCTTCCCGTCTGCCAGACTGTGGGTTTAATCAAGGGCATCCTAGGAGAAGGCAAGGCTGGAAGCCTGCCCCAGGAGGATGGGTCAATGAAACAAAAAGCGAAAAAGATATTTGGAAGCAAGTGGCATAATTTCTGTGGAGAGGTTAAAAAAAAATGAGATTATATGTCACATTTCACCCTGACAATCCCACCCCACTCCTAGAGGGGACAGTGAAACTCACTCCCACCAGACTGAACAAATGTCAAACTCAGCAAATTTGCTTTTCTAAAAATTTGGGGTGTGGGGGAGCTGTTGGTGGAGCATTTTTCTGTTTGGAGGGTTTTGGTTTATTTTACTACCTAATATATGATTCATACACAACCCATTGTGCAAAGGTTTAAAGCTTTAAATACATGAACTATTTTGATGAGAAATTATTTAATTCTTCAGAAAACTAAGCTCCAGCCAAACATAATTGAATATTTTCTTTTGAAGCATAATATTGGGGGTGTAGAAATGGGGTGACAATGCTTAACAGCTGGAGTCAGCCTGTCTAAGAAAAGGAAAATCCAGAGGCTACAGCCTCCACAAAGCTCCTCTCCGTCCTGGGAAGGCCTTTTTGCATCAGCAAAGCTTCTGACACATAAGCAATTCCTTCCAAAGATGGGAGCAAGCCAGTCATTCGCCAATTCTTTCAGCAAATATTTACTGAGCACCTACTAAGTGGCCCACATACACTGGTTGTGGGTGAGAGAGAGAAGACAAGATCCCTGTTCTTGGTGGAGAGTATTAGGTATAATTAAGAATTAATTAGGAGTAATTCTTTGTTCATCTGCATCCAGCCCACCCCACTAAAGCAAAAGCAGTTTGAAGGCCAGGTGCCCTGCCCCAGGCAGCCTTGGCACCGGGTTGCCCACACTCATAATTAGTTGTGGAATTGAGTGGCAAGGAGCCTTCTGGAAGAGAGAAGCAAGCACACAAATGATTAAAGAGCAATGAGGTGCATTTAGAAGAGACAGATTCCAAAGGTCAGGGAGACATAAGGGAAGGATCAATTTGGGTGCTGGTAAGGATTTCTGAGAGCATCTTAGTTGGTAGTATTCAAACTTAAACACAAAAATCAATGAAACACTTTGAACAAAATATCATGAGGACACACAGTGTGAACAGGCAAAAGTGAAGCCAGTCAAGGTGAAGGATGAGAGGACTGGCTCAACACCACCTCCAGGCCCTAACCCAGCAATCCCTGAAGAGGAAACACTTCAAGGCATAGTTTGAAAACCATTAGACTACCGATGGGGAAACTGAGGCCCAGAAAGGCAGCAAGTGCCCTCTTCAGGCCTATATACTGTGAATCTATAGCTTAGGCAAAACTAGAACCTGGGTCCTTCTCTGACTTCCAGTCAAAGCTTCCTACACTATCTCATGTTCTTGGGGTAAAGTGGACAAGAAGATGGAGTTCGTGCCCTCTGGACAGACTTTCCTATCCTGTGCTGAAATACTCTTCCCCCTAGTGCTCTGGCTTGGTTTTGTCCTCAGGCAGGGGAAGAAGGACTAACTCACCTTTCTGGGTCTCCTCCAGCCCAGTGACAGTGTAGCTACAAAGAGGTGTCCTAGTTGTGGTTCCATCATACCACCCATTTTGAGGGCTAAACTGGCACCTTAAAACCCATGTCCAGGTAAATAGGCACTCTCCAATTTTCCTTTAAAAATGACAGGCGAACAGAGGATGGACGAGCGCCATGTGATGACTGAGGCAGAAGCTGAAGCTCAAGGATTGCTGGTCACCACCAGAAGCCAGGGGAGAGGCATGAAAAAGAGTTTTCTCTAGGGTCTTGCAAGCAAGCATGGATCTTCTGACACCTTGACTTTGGATTTCTAGTCTTCAGAACCGTGAGCCCTTTCTAGTTGGTTTAACCACCCTGCCCCCCCCCCCAAAGAAAAACAAGTAAATGGCGGGGATTTTGCCTTATTTACCTTATTTTCTTGGCTGCTGAAAGAAAATACCATATAATGGGTTGACATAAACAATGGGAATTTATTGGCTTACAGTTTTGCAGGCAGGAGAAGTCCAAAATTGAGGCACCAGCAAGGTAATGCTTTCTCCTGGAAGACCGTGGCATTCTGGGTCTGGCTGCCGGCTGTCCTTGGGGTTCCTTGGCTTTTCCATCACATGGCAATGTCCTCTCCTTTCTTTTCTGGGTTCCACTGACTTCCAGCTCTAGCTTCCTGTGGCTTCTCCCTGTGTCCTTTTCTATAAATCCCCCAGTAATAGGATTAAGGCCCATCCTGATTCACTTGGTCACACCTTAACTAAAAATAACATCTTCACGAGGTCCTATTTACATTGGTTTCACACCCACAGGAATGAATTAAGATTAAGAACATGTTTTTTTCCCTGGGGTATATAACTCAATCTACTGCATCACCCTATTTCCCCAGCAGTGTCTGGCACATGGTAGGCACTCAATAAATATGGTGAAGGAATGAATGAAAGGGAAACCTTGCCTCCAAAGAGGAGGATTAGTAAAATGAGAATCAGGAGTAAGGAAAGCTTTTCCTTACTCTTTTCATTTATTCCTTTTGCCCGTCTCCCAAGCACCCAGCATATTCTCCAACACTCTCCTGCTTAGAGCGAGTGACTCAAGGTTGCAGGGTTCCCTCTCTGGCTTTTGCACAAAAACCCTCCTGTCTCGTGAACATTGTGTACTGTCCAGCAGCCAGGCCAGACTTCAGGTGCTCTGTCTTCTGACATCTTCCCATTACATGAGTTACACAAAAGGGATTGGGCAATGTGTGCGTCCTCTGCCACCCTCATGCAAAACACGAGGAATATTTTCATCCCGCCTCTCTCCGCCTTTCTTTCTTTTTTTCTTTTAAGCTTCTTCTCATGATAAAAGCTGAAGCAAATTGAAATTGGCAGCTCTGTGGTCTTCAAGCAATAGGAAAAGTAGTAGAGATCATGTGAACCACATTTTTTAAACTTAAAAAAAGAAAATCCAATCTTGCCTCAATAAAAATGACATCATGTCACTGTAATCAGCAGGGGGAAAGGCTTGAGAGTTGCTGGCAGTGGCCCAGCAGAGTTCAGGGGTTATGTTGGTTGAACTGAATTCCCACGGGAAAGGTAGACGGTGAGCACTGCCTTTCAGGTGAGCTACTGAGGCCTGTCAGGTACAAGGAGGAGTGGAGAAGAATGATAAAGCACCCCCTGAAATCTCACCACAATCTCCAGCATGGCTGTAACATCAGCTTAGGGGCTGGTTTCCTCCACCCCTTCTCTCTCACCTGCTGCTCTTCCTGGCATAGCTTTTGGCTGTGCTCCTCTTTCTGGCTGACGGACTTTGAGGGAGAGATTAGACAAGAGCCAACCAGGGAAATCTTGATGATAATGACTCTCCCTGTTAGGGCACAGACCCAGGGCCAAGGAAGGAGGCACTAAATGCCCCAACTCCACTCGACTGGAGTCTTTGCAAATTCATTCCATGTGGTCTGAGCCAAAGACAACAATAAAAATGGCAGTTTGGCTGTGCTGGAGTGGCTGTTCTCCACAGAGCTGGTTTATCGCTGGAAGCACAGTGCCAGGGCAGGTTTGCACAGGGCCTCAGTTCACCTTCGATTGCTGTTACCACCTTCTACTAGCCATTGAATATTCATGGGCAGTCCCTGGAAGGATATATGACAAATCAGTAAGAGTGAGAACCTCTAGGCTTGGGAAATGAGGGCCACAGATGAAATGGTGGCTTTACAGGGTCTATCCTTTTGTGTGACTTGATACTTTTGACCATATGAATTTCTTTTTCATTTATATAAAAAATATTTATTGAACACTTACATAGCAAACTCTGTGCTAAGCACTGGAGATATAACAATGAATCAGACAAAAGGTCTCTCTCCCATATACAAACAAGGCAGTAATGATAATACGGTATGTTCTGGTTTGCTAATGCTGCCATTATGCAAAATACCAGAAATGGATTGGTTTTTATAAAGGGGACTTACTAGGTTACAAATTTAAAGTTCTAGGGCCATAAAAGTGTCCAAACGAAGGAATCAACAAGAGGATGCCTTCACTGGAGGAAGGCCAATGGCTTCTGGAACACCTCTGCCAGCTGGAAAGGTACGTGGCTGGCATCTGCTGGTCCTTTGCTCCTGGGTTGCATTTCCAAGTGGCTTTCTCCAAAATGTCTCTGGGCTTCTGTCTTTCTAAGCTTCTCTCAGCTCTCTGCTTGGTTCTCTTGGGGCATTTCTCTCTATGCATCTGGGAGCCCTCTCAGCTTCTCTGGGGCAAACTCTGGGGTTCATCTCTTAGCTTAGCATCTTCAAACATCTTTCTGTCTTCATCTCAAAGGGATGATGATGATGTCCATAAAGGGTTTGAAAAGTTCCAAATTCTTGAAAACCTAGAAGGGTAGTGCATATGTAGGGCTTTGTGTGCCCAGGGCTGTGTGCATGCTCAGGAAAGACCTAAGAAGGCCCTAAGCTCTCACCTCTGGTTGACCTTGAAGACTGGACAGAGGCTGAGGCAGAGCTGTCAAGTGCCCTGGCCAAGTGTTGAAGTTATGCCTATCAGCCAAGACTGGGAGATTTATTGACTCCAGGTGTTTCAGGAAACCACTGTCCAATCATTAACTGATCAATAACCAATCACAGACTTCAGTGGTCACACAGGACAAAGAATACAGACTTTACAGAATAGCTCAAACAATTCACTAAACAGACAGCTATGACCAAAACAGCAACCACAGCAAATCTTGAGAAGAGATAAGAATCTGATTTCCAGAGTTGCCCCATTATATTATTTAAACTGTCAGTTTTGAACAAAAAAAACCATGAGATATGAAAATAAACAAGACAGTATGGTACATATGCAGGAAAAAAGCAATAAATAGAAACTGTCCCCAAGAAAGCCCAGATGTTAGAAATGCTAGACAAAGACTTTAAATCAGCTATTTTAAATACGTTCAAAGAGCTAAAAGAAATCACATCTAAAGAACTAAAGGGAAATATGAGAATGATGACTTACCAAATAGAGAATAAAAAAGAAAATCATTTTAAACAAAAGAACCAAAAAGAAAATCTGGAGTTGAAGTACAATAACTGAAATAAATATTCACTAAAAGGGGTCAACAGCAGATTTGAGCAATTGGGAGAAACAGGAAACTTGAAGATAAGTCAAGATTATCCAGTCTGAGAACCAAAAAGAATATTGAATGAAGAAAAATGAACAGAACCTCAGAGACCTGTGGGACATCATCAAATTTATCAACATACACACAATGAAAGTCCCAAGAAGAGAAGAGAGAAGAAAGGGGCAGAAAGAATATTAGAAGAAATAGTGACTGAAAACTTCCCAAATTTGATGAAAACCATTAATCTACACATCCAAGAAGCTTAATGAACTCTAAGTAGGATAAACTCAAAAACACCCACATCTAGAAATATCATAATCAAAGACAAAGACAAAAAGAATCTTGAAAGCAACAAGAGAAAAATGACTCATTACATCATACAAGTGATCCTTGATAAGATGAATAGCTAATTTCTCATCAGAAACCATGGATGCCAGAAGGCAGTGGGATGACATATTCAACGTGTTGGCCTTTAGCTTCTCCTGGAGGCAAACTCTGGATTACGTATCTTAGTTTCTCCATATGAATTTTTTAAGTTAAATAAATCAGTAGATTCAGAGACAGAAATCCATTATCAGCAAATGGACTCTCAGTGATGCCTGCCTCTCCCTGCATCCCTCAACTGACTTCTCAAACTGGGGAACACAGGCCCCTCAGGAGGGCACGACAAGGGTAAATCTGGGACTGCAATTTTACTTGACGGATTAGGCAGAGGGAGAGGCAGAAATGTTTTCATATTAAAAATGAATATATGTGGAGTATTATACAAAATGTATATGGATGATTAAAAGGAAACATATTCTTAGCCAATCACCAAAAAGTGACTGTTCCTAAATGCCATATATCAGCAAGCCAAACACCTGGAGGTTGAAGCACTTGGGGCTTGTTCTTGTGTTTATGGGGCCCTGGGACTGCCGGGATGTTTAAGGCCACGACCGCCTCCAGGGGTGACACGCAGGAAGCAGAGTCCAGTTAATATGTAGGCTCCAAAAGAGCATGGATTTTATATTTCTTCTTTATTAATATGTAACATCAGGTGTGCCAGTTTGGATGTATTATGTCCCCTCAAAAGCCATGTTCATTGATGCAATTTTGTGGGGGCAAATGTATTAGTGTTGATTAGATTGGAAGAAATTGATTGAGTGTCTCCATGGAGATGTGACTCAATCAAATGTGAGTGAAACATTTGATTGGATAATTTCCATGGAGGTGTTACCCCGCCCATTCAGGGTGGGTATTAATTGGATCACTGGAGTCGTATAAAGGAGTTCACAGACAGAAGGACCTCAGAGCAACTGAGTGACATCTTGAAGAGCAGCTGCAGCTAAGAGAGGATAAAACACCCCAAGAGCAATATTTTGGAGAATGCCATTTTGAAACACCACCTGGGAGCAAGCGGACGCCAGCCACGAGCCTTCTGATCTATCAAGAGGTTTTGCAGACGCCAATGGCAATCCTCCAGTGAAGGTACCCGATTGCTGATGGCTTACCTTGGACACTTTATGGTCTTCAGACTGTAACTTTGTAACCAAATAAACTCCCTTTTACAAAAGCCAATCCATTGCTGGTATTTTGCAAAGCAGCAGCATTAGCAAACCAGAACATCAGGTAACTCTTCTTTAAGAAGAGTTTCAAGGAACAAAGGTAGAAGAAATGAGGGAAATAAAATATCACCATTAGAATACTGCAGTAATAATTGCCACAAGCAAGATCCTTCAAGGGATTCTAAAACTAGTGGGCAAAAGTGTAAACATTTGAAACAGAATATTTGCATAGTCTCAAAGTATCTTCCCCCAAAATATTTAGTATTGTCTGATTGATAATCCTAGCAGAAACCACCTTAACCAAGTGATGGGGTTAAACTTGCCAGTGATATGTATTGGCATGATGCACCCCCTCAACTGATATCCTGGGAAGGGAATGTGGCCTCTGTGGCTTCCTTCCCAGTAATGCATTTCCTGAAGGTAATCAGGAGAAAGCATCGGACAAACCCAAATTGAGGGACAGTCTACAAAAACTGACAAGTAATCTTTAAAGTATCAAGGTCATAAAAGGAGACAAGGACTGAGGAACTGTTACAGACTGAAGGAGACGAGGGAATCATGACAACTAAGTGCCACGTGGGATCTCAGGTGGGTTCCTGGATCAGAGAAACAGGACATTAGTAGAAAGAGTGGTGAGATCTGAATAAAGTCTGTAGTTTAGTTAATAATTGCACCAATTTCTTAGTTTTGATGATTGTTCTGTGGTTTTATAAGATGTCAACATAGGGGAAGCTGGTATAGTATAACCCTTTATACTATTTTTGCAACTTTTCTGTAAGTCTAGAATTATCTCAAATAAAACATTTTTTTTAAAGAATCATTGTAGTAGCCACAAATTTGTCAGTCCTTTTTTCTTTTTTTTTAATCCGAACCTAGGTTTTTTGGGCAGAGAAAAGGGAATATAAATCTAGGAGTTATCAGAATTAAAAGTGGATTTGTGGAAGATGAGTCTACCTAGTTAGATGCTCAGGCTACAAATCTGGGTGTCTTCTTCTCTATAATGGCTTAATCAATCACCGAGGCCTGTCACGTCTCTCTCTCTCTCTCTCTCTCTCTCTCTCTCTCTCTCTCTCTCTCCCCTTTTTCTCTATGCCCTTCTGAAACTGTCACATATCTTAATCTATTGAATCTATCCTTCTCTCCAGCCCCACCTGCACCACTTCAGAGCATGCCTCCGTCTTCCTCCCCTAGGTTACTGCCAGAAACTCCTTATGCATACGGTGAAAACAGAAGACGGCAGAGAATGAAACTCTAGGGAAGCGGTAGCAGGTGAGGGTAGGTAAAGAGAATCTCTTGCAAATGACTGATGTGGAGTGGCCAGACAGGTGGGAGAGAAAGCAAATGCAGGATGACAGGGAGACTGTGGTGAAAAGTCGCCTCGAACCTATCAGCAAGTGAAAGGAAAAATCAAACTCAAAAGCCCCAGTCTTGGTCATTCTACAGTCTCAATGAGAGAAAGCTGTGGGCCCACATGTGGAATCAAAGACTGAGATCCCATGTTACCTTCCTTTTTACTCAAAGGACTCAGTATATTTAGGTGTTATTTTTGTCTCCCCCTTTCATTGATTGTCTCAGAGTAAACACCTGTGATTCATAAATGCCTTAAGAGTGAATCAGTAGTCTCCTGTTTAAACCAGTAGAGGCCACATCAAACAATAGCTCATAAGGTATTATTAATCATTAAATAGGAGCATATAGAAACAGTCAGGCAAGGGAGCCATGTTTCTTTCTTCTTTTTTTTTTTTTAAAGGAAATTAACAAAGAGCAAAGCTTAACTTTGACTTATTCAGAAAACAGATTTTTTATTGGTTTGTTTGTTTTTTACATTAAAGATTTAGTCAACTTCAAGGCTCAAAGGGCAAATATTTAAGGTGAGAAAATGCTCCTTCCATTGGAGTCTTCCTTTGGGATCTTCCTTCAGCCATTAAGCAAAGCCCTAGATTTCACATTGTTGCTCTCACTTTTCCACATTCCCATGCCCAAGAACAAAAGGTGCTCTCACCCATGGTAGGTAGATGCAAAAGTTCATGGTAAAATTGCTGCCCTGTAGCCACAACCTGGGCTGAAACTGACAGGTGGGGAAGCCCAAAGCCCACCTGCTCTGCCTAAGAAGCCAGGCCGTGTCAAGAACACCTTAAACACAACCACCCTGGGTCTCCCTCCCCCTTTCTCTTCTGCATGCACTGTGTAAGTTCCTCTAGGCCCCAAAAGGAAGCTCCTCCCTGCCTCTCTGGGTGGTAGATGGGTGGCACTGCCTTCCATAGAACATGCTAAGATGTTAGTGATTTTTAAAATAATATTTCTTCTCACTTTCCCTCTGGAAGCCTCTCTGATGAAAGGACAAATGAATCTAAAACAGGGAGTCATAGGCTCACAGTTTACACCAGTTGGCCCAACATAATTGCCAACAGTGCCCACTTACACTCTCAAAAATATCTCCATTTGGATGACAAATTACCCAAAACATGGGAGCAGGAATGGTCCCGGATGTCCATCTTTCCCATCAGCCTGTCTCACGTGGGGGAAACTGAAGTCCCTGGAGGGCCTGAACTTGTTCACTCTCTCGGATCAAGTGTCCCTCTGTGGCCTTGTCCTGCACCTTCCTGTCTTCAGGGGTGAGGGGTTGACCTCCCACCCACCCTGCTTGCCACCCCAGGCTGCGTGCCATGGCCTCCACCCAGAACACTCCTTTCTAGGGAACTGAGGCTCATTTCAACAGTTCAGGGCAGGGCCACACCAGGCTCCATATCTGTTCACAAACAAAGCAGCAACCGCAGTGTTTGGGTGGTAGAGACCCTCCTCCCCGCATAATTTTTCAAGGTTCCTCCTGGCCCCAGAGCCTATAATTCATAAAGGACCCCCAAAACTTTTGGTTCTACAAATACATCCGGACTAATTTACCACCATGGTTGCCCCTCCATTTCTTTGAGAACATATTAATGTCTTAGGAATGTTTTAGATGAATGGGGTATGTATCTTAATGTCAGAGATACAGACTTCCATATACTACATACATAATAATAAAAGTAGCGAAAAACTTACATTGTATTGACAATAGACCAGGCACTGTTCTGAGCACATTACATACATCAATTCTCACTACAATCTTATAAGATAGATACTATGGCTACTCCCCCCATTTAACAGGTGAGTAAACTGAGGCAGAGCATTGTGTGTCACACAGCTGGAAGGTGAACAAGTAAACAAGCTGGAACATGAACCAGCCTCCAGAGTCTGCTTTTTGCCACCCTGCCACACTGTTTCTCCTGAACATATATGCAGATATATGTTCAACATTCTTGACAGAAATAATCACCAGGTCAGTCACATCTCAGCTGTAAAACACTTGAAGTTCACAGAGGAAGGCGCTATTTAAATACAAGGGGCCATTACACCTCGACTTTATAGCCCCCTTTATCGATATCACTCAGCATCATAAAACAACAGGTGTGTTGGCTGCTCTTCTTGTGTGCTGTATTTACACGTATTTAACCCCCGGTGTGTCTGGGCATGATTACTATTTACTTCTTGGTTATCCAGAGTCTTCCATGAGAAGCTGGCATGAAAAGAGAGGTATGAGGGTGGGAGAAGAGGGAACCAGTGGTCCTCCCTCAGATCCATTTGCTGAGCTTGTGCTCTGCCTGGCTGGCTACCCACCAGACTCACCAGGCCAAGGTGTCCTCCTTCTCATTTTCTTTTCCAGTTTTCCAGAAGCACCAGTGATACCCCACTGGGTTTTTTTCCCCTTCCCATCTGCTGCCCAGTGGTGGTACCTGCCTGCTTAAATCTTACTTATTAACCATACACTGATAGGGCAGACTGCGATTGCAGTGGAATTGTTTGGGAGCTCAGTATCTCGCTTCTTCCCACGTACCTTACCCTGGAAATTGCTTTGTACTTGCATACTGCCATGTGGTGGTTTGTCTTTAATAACCATCAATAAAGATAGGCCCATGAAAACATGCGCAGCCATGGACTCCTCCAAATTCGCCTGATTGCAACAGAGTGGAGCCGTCTGCAGGGGTATCCCAGCTGCCCAGAGGTAGTCATCAGGAGTGGTCAAAATAAACCCACCCCTTTGATTCAGCAACCAAGAACATTTGGAAAAATATGAATTGCCAGTAAGTCCTATTTCCTTAAGCCCAAGTCCATTCATGCATTTGTTCTCCAAATATCTGGGGGGGGCCTACTCTGTGAAAGGTATTATACTAGACACCACACACCATGAAGGGTTTCATAGCTTCTTTATTGGAGAAGCAGTAGAGATGAAGAGTATGGGAGGCAAAGGGAAATTTTTATAATGTAAACCAGGGATGTGATCACTCAGCACAGATGAATAGCATTTGAACAGTAGGCAAGGATGGAGGTAACTGTCAAAGAAGGTGTATAGTTTTGCCTTGTACATAGAAGGGGCTCAAAAATAGTCATTCAATTGAATTAAGTTAAAGAAGCTATTGGAGATTGGATGGGTTTTACTCCTAACTGTATTGTCTGACTATTATCAATGAGGTTCACTCATGACAAAGGAAACAAGCACCCCACCACACACACTCCAGATGACAGGTAGTTCCATACACCAAATCTAGGTCTGTCCCAGGTACCAGGACTTTGAGGGCAGGCAAGGAGGGCGCAGAGGGTTGAACAGCCACCCAGGACAAGGAGATCAAATACTTAATGAACTTAAGTACCTGGGTCCCTATGTGACTGTAGGAGCCTGTTGAAACAAAGACCACAGCAGCTGGATCTGTTTATGATGGGTTGTACAGCTTGGCAACCTCTCCTGGGAGCCAGCAGTGCTCTGGGACTTTATCAAGAGACCTCTCATCAGGCCAGGCAAGCCTGCCACACACCAGCATGTTATAACAGAGCTCTCCCTCCCTGATTCCTCTCAGATTTCAGTTAAAGCTGCTCTGCTGCAGTCTGTTTCCGCCAACAGAGAGACTCCCTTTCCCTACCTAGTGTAATGTCTACACGGGGGGGTGGGGGTGGGGGAAAGCAAAATGAACTCCATTTGTAGGTGGTTGCCCAGAGTGGTCTAGGAACTATAGGAATTAACCCTTGGTCCTTTCCCTGGAGCTCCAAGGATTTGGCATGCTTGCCTCCCCTCTTTGTTCTGAGCTACCCCACCAACTCCTCTCCCAAAATGCCACCTTCAGACTGGCTACAGAGCAGGACGCAGTCTCCCCCCTGACCCAGCTACCTGCCATCACCCCTAATAAGCCCACAACCCTTTCCAGTCTAAGGGATTTTATGTTATGCCTATAACCATACAAACAGCATAAAACAAAACAACTAATTAATGAGAAGTGAGGCAGGTTTCAGAATTCTATAAAGGCCCTCGGTCATAAACTTGGCCTCCTTTTTTGAGATCTTCCGAGGGAACCTCTCAGAAGGCACTGGGTGCTAAACTAAGCAGCTCGAGCCTCAGCCCAGGGGAAACTATGGCCATCACCTTTCTGTGTCCTTTCCAGAATCTGCTCAGTCACCTTCTTGCTAAATGAGATCCCTCCTCCCCACTTCTCCCTCCCTCCTTACCTCCCACCATGATAAAGGAGCTTCTCTCCTTGGCTTCCCAAAGATGTGTCCTCTGGATTACTGACATTCTACACCAAATTGACAGACATTTCCCTTGTGTCCCGTGCTCCAACTCCTGGAAAACCCACTCTTGCTCATGGCTTCCCTTGAGAAAGGAAAGTCAGTTCTCTTCTGTCCTCTAAGCTCCCTGCCCTGCCTTGTCTTTCTAGACATACTATTTTCCAGAAATCCTGTCTGTACTCTATCCTGTGTCTTGTCTTTCTAGACATACTATTTTCCAGAAATCCTGTCTGTACTCTATCCTGTGCCTCCAATAGCCAAACTTCTCCTGCCCTGACCACATGAATCCTCTCCCCCTCCTTCCCAGGCCTCTCACCAAAGTCCCTCCAGTCTAGATCATAAGGCTATATGAGGGCAAAATGCCATAATGGACAAGAAGGTTCCTGTCAACTGGCAAATGCTGCAAGGTTGGGGGACAGGTAGCTCCAACTCTAGAAGAAAATGGAAGGTCCCACCACGCCAGAGCCACCAGAGTCTTAAGCTGCAGCTGTAGTATTTCCTGGGCTATCTTCTCTTGCTCCTAAACCTGAAATCTAAAAGGAAAATACGTGCTTCACACACAAACACCATCTATCAATCACTTGGAAAATAAGTTCTTTTTCTCACCTCTCTCTCTCTTAAATGTGAGGTCAGCCAGCAGTTGAACATCTTTGTGCCCCAATGCCTTCACTGTAGTCCTAGTATCCTGGCTTCTCTGGTCCTGAGTTAAAAGCTTACTACCGATGGAGCACAGATTCTGGAGCTGGAATAATTCTCTCCCCCACCCTTCATTTTGGAAGAGAAATAAGGGAAACAGGTTGACAATGAAACAAAATTAAGGGATGACGTGGGGCTTGGTTTGGTTTGGTTAATCTAGAGGAAAGCTGCCTGCCTGTGCTTTATGACCCCTGCAAGTGCCTTCCCATTTTCTGGAACTCAGAAATCAGTAACTCTTCTCTTCTAGAGGATATAGGATGCTGAGCAAATCCAGGAAAGACTCACAGTTCAGCAAGCCTGGAATGTAACTGTGCTCTGAGAAGCTCATGCCCTGTATCACCGCTAAAACCATTCGCCAGCAAGTAGCTCAGTTTCTCAGCTGTACAGTTCATCTTTGGTTACAATATTAGTCACTTGTTGTAGATGACATTTCCAAATGTTCTTCTCATAGAGAGATATAGTGAGGAGAGTTTCTAGACTGGTGGTCAGAAAACTTGACTTATTCCCTCTCTGAGGAAGCTGTTTGACCTCCGGCAAGTCACTTCTTCCTGGGCTCAATTTCCCCATCGGTTCAATGAGTGCATGAGACAACGACCTCTTAGGTTCCTTCCCTTCCCTCCCCACCCTCCACCCCTGCCCCACTTTCTATAATCTGTGCGATAATGCAAGGATGATAATGATGATTTTTATTAAAAATTTGTTGCCTACATCCATTCCTATAACAATTTCAGGTCCTACATTTTACCCAAGTGGTTTCTCTGCCTAGTTGAGTTTATTTTTGTTTTGCTTTTTAACTTCTGGGGAAATTTGGTCTGATGGCACAATTTGAGCAGCTATTAGTCAGCCCAAAAAATGCAGGCCCTAGGTTTAAAGGGGCTAGGCTTCACCCCACATTCCTGAGTCTTTCAGGTGTGGAGGGGCCCTGGATCCGCCCCCATATGCTCCAGCCCCAGGGCAGCTCTAAGCAGTTATGCACAAGGGCACAAGCTGGCATCCCTGTGATCCCTGGAAAATGCCCTCCTGCATCCCCGGGCTTGCAGGCTGCCTCACCGCAGCCCTGCTCCGAAGTTAGCTAAGAGCACATTTAGAGCCTTCCCACCTCCGCTGCTGTGAGGTAAGCCATTGCAGGGTGCCCCACCCCCATCCACTGGGAAAGGCTTTCTTTCCTGGCAACCCTCCTCCTTCAGAGCCCATTAGAAGTGTGGACATTCCCTTGGTGTCACTGGCTCCAGTCAAGTTTTTCAGTGTGGGAAGGGATGCGAAAAGCATTATAGGCCAGCTGTAAGCCAATGCTGAAAGCTTCTGTTTTCCACCCCCATCCCCAGTTTGCAGTGTGAGGTCCCAGCTTGGCCAGAAACCAACCAGGTGTTCTGTTCAGAAGTAGCGACTTATTTTTATCAAATATGGAATGCAGAATTGTGGTTGTTTCTGATGTCTCTGCATGGCAACCAGGGCTCCAGCTCCAAGCATTTCTGAATCCTCTTCTCCCAGTAGACATGTTGCTTTCTTGCCTATCCCTTTCTCCACCTAAAAAATGGGTGCAGAGCAGCCCAAGTGCCCCAGAAGTTTAAAAAAAGAAAAGGAGTGGAGAAATTCAAAGTATCTTTATTAATGTGTCTATTTTAAATTCAGGTTTTGGTGCTAATCACAAGTCAATGATCTCAAACCTCAATTTATCCAGGGACCAAAGCATGGCAGTATGGTGGAAAGAGCTCTGAGCAGGCCCCGGCTCTGGCCTAATGTTTCTGTGGGCCCTTAAGCAAGTCCGTTTCCCTCTTTGAGGCTACGGGACTCACTTGCAAGAGGAGATTGTCTGGGATCGGCTTTCCTTAACCTTTTTTGGTCACAGGAACTTTCGAGATTCCAGATTCTGGAAAAAAAATACATTCCTCCATTTGTTCAAAAAGTATTTATTCAGTTCCCACAAAATATGCACAAAGACATACAATTTTGAATCCCATTTTGGGGTTTTATAGGTTCCCTAGAGGTTCAACCATGAATCCAAGGTAAGGAAGCCTAGTTTAGAATTCTATTGCCACGGGCATATACGGACTCTTAGTTCGAAAGACCACAATAGTGATTCTAGCAAAGGATCATAAACTACCAGTGAGGCAGATGCCAGAGAAATGAAGCAGAGAGGCAATCGTTCTGAAGGCGAACACCAACTTCCCTCCCCTTCCCGGTGCCCTCTCCTGGCACGTGCGCTAGAGGACCAACACAGCCGCACAACGACTTGGAATGTGCAGTTTCTGGGCACACGGACTGCCGGAAGCTGGCTGCAGCCCTGGAGAGACTGACGAACAGGCCTCTACTATCCTGGGCTTTATTTTTCTCACGGTCTCTGAAAGGGCTGTGATCAGGTGATACGTGTGGGACTGCTCCCTGTACAGGTGCGGAGCAGGTACTGAGGGGAGGAGAAAAATCCGCCCACTGTGTACTTACTCCAGGCTCTTTCAATAGCCCTCCCAGGATAGCTCTTGGCAGGGCAGCTACCACGTCTCTGGCAGGCTGCAGGGAATCTGAGTGTGAGAAAGTCAGTCAAGCGAGGGAAAGGGGAAAAAAAGCTTCAAGTCCTCAGGCAAAATACCTTTTTTCTTCTCCTCTAGCTCTCTCTCTCCTTTCTGTAGCTTAAACCAAACACACAAACCATTCCCATACCTAGGGGACAAAGGGGAGTCTCACTGGAGATGCAGGTATTTGTTTTATGGTTTAAAAGCAAACAGGTGATGCAATAAGACAGAGAAAATCAACCTTTATGGGGTGGGGAAGAGATAAACATGGAAAACCCTGGTTGTATTTATTGGGTATAATACAGTGAGCAAGATTTGTTTATTTTGCTGGTCTCACAGGGGTCCAAGAAGTGACTTCCACTGATGAACAGGATTCAGTTTTCTTTCTGCTTTGGGAGTGGGAGTGGGAGAAGCACTGAAAAATAAAAGCTGTTTCCATCTAAGGGAAGCTTTCCAAATCCAAGTCTTTTCTTGAATTCAGGAGCTTACTTCTCCATCTGAAGGTGGGTGGAGAGACTACCAACATGGTCCTATTTTTACTGCCCAGTGGGAGGATACTGAAAAATCTTCTATGAGCACATTTGCAAAACCTTCCTGAATGGTTAGGGTGGAAGGCTGGAGATTTAATGAATTTTGGGGGCAGGACGCTGAAACACAAATTCATGGCTAAATTCTTGTTACTTAACCTCTCTGTTCCTCTATCTAAAACTGTGTATGTGTGTTTAAGCCGCCTGCTCACTCTAAGCACTCCTAAGGTGACCATAAATGACTTGCTGATTAACTATTTGATTCATGAGGCTGCTTTAGGCACTGCAGTGGGACCCTAACTTGACTATTTCAAAAAACATTCTCTACACACCTTCAGGGTGCCAAGTCCTGAGGGGATAACAGAGCCAGAGACAGTAAGTCTCCTAGGCCAGAGGGGTCAGTGGGTAGCATGCTCAGTTACGTAATTAGGACCCAACACAGACAGCCATCAATGTTGTAGAAGAGCTTAAGGAGATACCTGCTCTGATATATTTGAGGAAAACCTGGAAAGTGTTAACATGCTTCTCTGGGAAGGGTTTAGTGCCTTGGAATAATCTGGGTCAGTGTACTTGTGCAGTTTTTGAAAGTCAGACAGCAAGTACAAGCATTTTAAAAATCTTGCAAAGTTTATTGGTGGCATGGCAGAAATGAAGGTAATTTCATAGGCTCATCACCTTTTACCAAGAAGATTTCAAAGACACAGGGAAACCCCACTTTTTTTTTTTCCCCGAAAAGCAAAAGACAATTTTCTGTCATCACCTCTTTTCCATCAGTTTAAAATAAGTCCTACCTATTGGCCCAGCTTGCAGGTCATCAAAGGAGGCATTGTTCAACATTTCTTCAGAACAAGATAGGACATAGCCCATTTTGCACTGTTAAAAAAAAAAAAAAAATCCCATGGAGAATAGCCCAAGGGGCAAGAATGAGTAAATGAAGCCTGCAATGAGGTAAAGGTTTGGCTGCAAACTTCGGGGCTCTCCTGGAAAGTAGCAATGAGACTTGGAAGGTAAATATGGTCAGAGCCACAATGATTCCTTATTTAGACTCCAGATGGTGGTGGAACTGGGAACATTGCTTTAAAGGGTAGGCAGGTTTCTGCTGAACTCTGATCACTGGACAGTGCACAGTCAATGCCCAGATGAGCTGGTTCTAGGCAGGTGCTTCCAGGGTCAGTCTACACCTGTCACTTAGGAACCTACTTAACTGGCTTGAACCTCCTACCTGGCCTCTCTGCCACCAAATCCTGCACTCTACTCTCCATACTTCTGCCAGAGCCATATTTCTAAACCAGAACCCTGACATCCCTTCTCTGCTCAAGGACATTTCATGGCTTCCACTGTCTAAATATAAGGCCCAAAGTTCTCTGCCAAGATATTTAAGGGTCTTATGACCTGGTCTCCTCCAGCTGCTTCTTGTACTCCTGTCTGTCACAGACCCTGGGCTCCCAACCTAGTTCCCTGAATAAGGACCTCAAGTTCCAGAGTCTGGGCCTTTAATGCCATAGGTACTTCCATCCTCCCCAGCCCCATGACTCCCCAATACACTTCCAATGCTCCAATTCTACCTATTTTCCAAATTACAAAGTGAAGGCCACCTCCTCCAGGAAGTTTCCCGAGATACCCAACTCATAAATAATTTAACTTCTCCTGAACCTCCATAGCATTTCACCTGTAGTTAGACACATTAACTGTCTCTTGAACCCAGAACCTACCAGAGGAACATATTGGAAAAGTGTTCGATGTGAGCTGCAAGCATAGTGTATGTATCCCTAGGCTGTGGGCTTCCTGAAGGCAATAACTCTCCCATTCATCCCTGTATCCCCCAAGGTAGACCGCCAATACTGTCCGTCCATAGAGGTGCGGCTTAGTGTTTCTTTTGGGTCCTCCTGGTCTTTCGTTTAAACTCTAAAGGAAAAGAGTAATCGACAGTCAGAACCACCAATCGGAAAATCAGGACCTTTCAGTCTGCCTCCCCAATTGACTGTAAACTCCTTGCAGGCTGCCACTGTATCTCGTGGTAATCCGAGGGTTTAACGGTGTCTGGCACAGAATGTGCGCTCCACGATGAAACAGGAGCTTGCCCCAGGTCACTCAGTCAGGAACTGATCAATTTTATCCGGGACGAGATCTGGTGAAATCATAACATTCTCAGTGGGGAACTCGGAGGAGAGAAGAAATGAAGTGTCTTAAGAAATGTGTGCCAGGGCGCCGGCGGCCTCCTTCGAGGGCCTCCGGAACAGAGGAAAAGGGGGAGGAGGGGGAAGACGAGAGAGGAAAGCGGAGGGCGACTTCAAATAGGATGCTCGGCTCCCGGGGTGCCCTGAGCCGCCAGAGCAGTGCGCCGAGCTCCAGGGTTGGGGCACAGGGTTGGGCGACCGGGGCAGACCGGCCGGCAGGCGGTGGCGGCCGGCCGGCCCGGGCAGTGCGCGCCGCCCGCTCGGAGCGGCAAATCCCCCAGGGAGGCCGCCGCCAGCGCCCTGGCGCTCCCGGCCCGGCGCCCGCCACGTGGCACCCGGCGGCGGCGGCTCCTCCCGGCGCGCGGCCCGGCCAGCCGGCAGCACGCAGCCGCCCGCGCCGCCCGCCTCCTCCCGGCCGCCCGCCGGCGGCCTCCCAGGCGCAGCGAGGGGGAGCCGCGGGTCGCCTGGGACCCGGGGAAGGGGCGGGCGGCGCGAAGCCGCTTTAACCGCAGCCGCGGAGCGGAGGCAGGAGGCTGACCCGGCCGCTTCCTAAGTGCGGTCAGGCATCTTGTGACCGCGGCGGGCGCCGAGATACCCACGGGGGGAGTGGGGCTGAGGGTGGGGGTACCAGGGCAAGAAGCAAACAAGGAGACCCCCATCCCCAACTCCTGGGCTGGTGCAAGCGAGGGTTTCGGGCGTTTTCCCCCAAGTCATCGGGGGTGGAGGATAAGGGAGTTCTGGAATAATTCCCCACTCTCCACTCTGGGGCGTGCGCTCCCTGCCCGGAAGGGCTGACCTTGGCCGGGGGGAAGCGCCAGGGCTCGGCTCCCAGCCCGCCGCCCCCTCGGATTCCTGGCTCGGCGGGGGCCGGAGGAGGGGGCCCCGGGACACACACACACACACACGCCCCACAGGCAGCGCGCGCCAATGAGCCCCGGCCGGGTGCGGGGGGGCGGGGTTTTCCCAGGCTCCAGCACAGCAGCTGCTATTTACCTTCTTGGCTTCTCCCGCGGACCAGGAACCAGCCCCCGCGCTCCGCAGCCCGCCACCGCCCCCCGCCTCCCTGCCCCCGGGGCGCGCGCGCACACACACTCACACACACACGCACACACACATCCTCCCAGCCCAGCCGCAGCCGCGGCGGCAATAAAACATCCTGGCACGTGCTTCGGCTCCAGGCGCGCCCTAGCCGGCCGGCTGATGTCAAACTGTGTCTCGGCTGGTGCAGCTCTTAAAGGGACCGCGCGCTCGGGCGCCGAGACTGCCCCTGCTGCCTGCCGTGTTGAGTACGAAGGAAGAAGCTGAGACTGCTGTCCCGCCTGCCACTTCGACGAGCCGCAAACCGAGAGCCTAAGGGAGGAAAGGGTGGCGAGGGTGCGCGCATGTCCCAGAGGCATTGCCATCAAAGTCCCCCTTGTTCATCTTTTATTTGAAATTTCATTTCCTTTCTGCCCAGTTGGAATTTTTTCTGATTGTTTCCTGGGGAAACGCGGGGTCCAAGGCCCCAACTCCAGAAGAGGAATGGGGAAAGAAGGGGAGTGGCATTCAAGAACCACCTTGCTCCGATAAACCTGCAAATGTAAAAATGTAAGGTGGAAGATAGTTTTTCCTTTTTCCTACGTGCAAATGCCAGCTTCACGCTGGTTCGACTTTAAGCTCCCTCCCACCCACACCCACTGAAGGTACAGAATATGAGCGGGAAATCCCTTAGATATTTTCAGTGACGTACACCCTTGCACTCCCTCCCCCCCCCGCCTTTTTCTTTTCACTGCTGCTAGTATAATCTTTTATCTCTGGCCTTCTAAACCTTTTAAAATATATTTTTTTCTCAAATAAGCGTCTTATTAGTGAAAGAAACTCTAATAGACACTAGTAAAAAGAATAAAGAGGAAAGGCCCTAGCCCCAAAATAGATAAACTAGATTATACCAAAACCAATGCATAAAATTCTTCTCTAAATGGCGGAGAGCGTAGCAAAGGGTTAAAATGCTTTTGATTGACGTTGTAGCCTCTGGTGCCCCGGGCTCAGGCGCGCGCCATTGGCCACCATACCTTGCGCCTGGCGGCCAATGGGGGGGCGCGGTCCACGAGCAGTGCCGCGTGTCTCCTCCTCCTATTGGCTGAAAGTTACTGTGGGAAAGAAAGTTTGGGAAGTTTCACACGAGCCATTCGCGTGCAGTCCCAGATATATATAGAGGCCGCCAGGCCGAGGGGATCACACTGGATCCGGAGCTGTGCTGATAACAGCGGAATCCCCCGTCTACCTCTCTCCTTGGTCCTGGAATAATGCTACCGATCACCAAGTAACCATAAAATATAATAAACTGTAAGAACTTGCTCAGTAGTTTTGTAAAAGTCTCAAGTAAAAGGGACATAAAAAATTATTTTTGAGCGTGAAGGACTCCAAATAAATAATTCTCCAGGGATTTAAAAAAAAGAAAAGAAAATGCCAGCTGACATAATGGAGAAAAATTCCTCGTCCCCGGTGGCTGCCACCCCAGCCAGTGTCAACACGACACCGGATAAACCAAAGACAGCATCTGAGCACAGAAAGGTAAGGGCGGTACCTGTATCTGTCTGCAGCCCCAAGAAATGGGGTTGGGGGCTCCTTTCTCCCTTACAATTCCGGGGTGAAATGGCAGATCCTCTGGGAATTCAGGGCCCTTTCCTATATATATATATACATATACGTATATATATATATATATATATTTTAATTTTTTGCAGTCATCAAAACCTATCATGGAGAAGAGACGAAGAGCAAGAATAAATGAAAGTCTGAGCCAGCTGAAGACACTGATTTTGGATGCTCTTAAGAAAGATGTAAGTGGGGGTGCTGCTTTTATTAATTTAATAAAGCAATTATTTCTCTGCGGCTAGAAGTGAAACCCCCTTGCAGGCGGGATCTTGTCGGTCAGCGCCGCATTCTCCGAGGCGGGAGGGTCGGGCCTCTCGCCGGGATTCCGGGATATTGGCGTCGCGACTGGGGGTGTATGGGGGACGGGGGACTCCAACCGTCGGAGACTGACGGCAGAATCTCACTTTCCTCCTTTGCCTTCTCTGTGCAGAGCTCGCGTCATTCCAAGCTGGAGAAGGCGGACATTCTGGAAATGACAGTGAAGCACCTCCGGAACCTGCAGCGGGCGCAGATGACGGGTAAGGGCGGCTTGCCGTGTCCCCCTCTGCGGGCGTTCCTCTCGCCCTGCGGTGATTTCTTCCAGACTTCCGCTCGCGGTTGTGAGAGGCATTCAGCTACATTTTACTGCCTTGGCTCACGCTCGCGTTCCCACGGTCTGGGGTTTATTTATAGCCACAACTCCAAGTTGTTACAGTTCCGGAAAGGGAGGGAGAGAGGTTGTAGCAGCGAGGGTGGCTGGCGACCTGGGTGTGGGGGAAGCGGGTGGAGGCGGAGGACGTTGGAAGGAGGGAGGATTTAGGACCTTGGCCGCTTTGAGCTCCTTTGGAACCTCGGGGGTCATCTGGTTTAGCATTTCCCCTCCCCCAATTTACTGAAGGGGAAAATCAAGCTCGAATGGCGGAGGTGGGCATTGTCCAAGGTCACAACGCGCGCGGGAGGGAGGTGGGCAGTTCTGGGGCTCGGGTCGGTTTAAATGGAGCGACAAGAGTGGAGAGGAGGGAGCGTCTCGTTCCTGGATCGCCTCGCCTGTTGGAGAGGTGGCTGGTTTTGCTAAATCCACCCCAGCTGGAGGCAGTTCCGCGGGCCTGTGGTCTAGGAGGCACGCCGCAGGGACCTCCCAGGGCGGGAGGCGTTGGCCCCGGGGCCAGGGCCGTTTGGTGATCCTGTCTGTCTCCTGGCCCGCAGCCGCGCTGAGCACAGACCCGAGCGTGCTGGGGAAGTACCGCGCCGGCTTCAGCGAGTGCATGAACGAGGTGACCCGCTTCCTGTCCACGTGCGAGGGCGTTAACACCGAGGTGCGCACCCGGCTGCTCGGCCACCTGGCCAACTGCATGACCCAGATCAATGCCATGACCTACTCCGGGCAGCCGCACCCAGCCTTGCAGGCGCCGCCGCCGCCCCCTCCAGGGCCGGGGGGGCCCCCGCACGCGCCTTTCGCGCCGCCGCCGCTCGTGCCCATCCCCGGAGGCGCGGCGCCCCCTCCAGGCGGCGCGCCCTGCAAGCTGGGAAGCTCGGCTAGCGAAGCGGCCAAGGTATTTGGTGGCTTCCAGGTGGTGCCGGCTCCTGACGGCCAGTTTGCCTTCCTCATCCCGAACGGGGCCTTCGCCCACAGTGGCCCGGTCATCCCCGTCTACACCAGCAACAGCGGGACATCCGTGGGCCCCAACTCAGTGTCGCCTTCCAGCGGCCCTTCGCTTACGGCGGACTCCATGTGGAGGCCGTGGCGGAACTGAGGGGTTCAAGCCACCCCTCTCCGTAAGCTCCCCAACCCACCTCTTTATCCTCTGGACACTAAACAGGGACTTGGACGCTCGGAGACAAAAGGACTTTTGTGATTAAGTGGTTACTTTATTGTTTTTAATTTCTAAAAAGTTACTTTTTTGTAGAGAGCTGTATTAAGTGACTGACCATGCACTATATTTGTATATATTTTATATGTTCATATTGGATTGAGCCTTTGTATTATAAAAATTCAAATGACATTTCGTTTTTTACACGAGATTTCTTTTTTATGTGATGCCAAAGATGTTTGTGAATGCTCTTAAAATGCCTTCCTTTTGGGAAGTTTATTTGAGAAAATATAATAAAAAAAGAGAAGGTTTTTATGTCTTAGAATTGATTATTTCAGAATATGTAAAAAGGGGTTCTTGGTGGGATTTGAATTATATGTAACCTGGTTTGTTTGTGTTTTAATGTAGTTGGTTCTTTTGTTATAAAAGATCAACATTTTAAAAAATCCATCAAACCTCTTACCAACCAGTTGCTCCATGAGTCAATTCCATTTAATTTACAAAGACCCATCTGATAGGCTTCCCTGGTCAATTTGTGGTCAGTCTCAGCCAGGATTTCAAACTTAAGTTTGTTCTCACAGCAGCTCATTCTGAGGAAGGTGGACCAGGACTGAGTCCAGGAAGTTAATGGATGCAACCCAGTTATCCATCACTGCACAATAAGGGTGGCTCCTGCAGCCCGACTATCCTGAAGTATCTAACCAACATCTGAAGTAAAAACATTCATAACTGCTGCAGCTTCCTACCTTCAAGGGTTGGAGTCTTCATTAATTAGTCAATCCTTGGGTGCTGCTAGACATTCCCTTGCCACCAGCATTCAAAACTTTGAAATACCTCTCTGCACCCTCTTCAAGCAAGCTGAGAAAGTCAACAGATTCCTTCTGCCAAGGGACAGCTAGTTAGACTCCCAAGTGGAGCCCAGGCCCAGATGATTAACACCAGACATGTGTTTTTGATAAATTTCTGTGCTTGACTCTAATAGAAAAATCATGTGAGGGCCAGGCGCACAGGCCATCTTCCCCTTTTAATACGCCAAACGACCCCTTCGCTTGGTCATGCCCCATTTCCAGGCAAGATGTAGGCTCCAGATAGAAGCAAAAGGGTTGTCTCGGGTTTCAGCTCACATAACCCTCCTTAACAAGTCCTAACTCAAAGCGGACAGCTTTAAACTGTGCCAGGATCTGCAGGGAATTTCTTCCAAATCCCATCACAAAGGCTTGTCAGATTTTGTCAGATTTGGCCAGGTGTTTGACTGCATCCAGGTGTTGGGGAAATAAAAACCACGAGCCCTGCGAGACCAGACACATCAGCCGCGCTGTGGGTCTGGCGGGCGCGCCCTCCTCCCTCACCGCCGGCCAGTCCTCCTCCCAGCCCTCGCCCCGCCCGCCGGTCTCCCCCCACCCCCCCTTCTCTTCCCAGAAAGGCTTCTGGGAGGAGGATGAGGCGGGAGAGATCAATCTTTGAAGCCTTCCTAACAAAGATAAAGCCAATGATTTTCTGTCTTGTTTCAAAAGCTGTTACCTCTCCCTGGCCTTGCTCTGGCCTTTCCCACAGGCCAGGGCGGGGAGCGGCTCTATCACGGGAATGAGCTAGCAGACAGCAGTCAGTTTTCTATTCAAATACCGGCTTCAGCCAGAGTGAGAGGTTTAAAAGATACTCTTTTGACTTTGGCTCTTATTTGTCTTATTATGCCTACATGAAAGGTGAAAAAGTGTCCAACACTACCCACCACTCCCCCCAAAGAAATACACACACGCCCTTCATATCAGTTTTTGGTGGTTTCAAACACAGACATCATAACAACTGACCACATTAAGACACCCGACCCAAGCTCAAATGCTTGATTTGGCAAGCCTGTCCTCTGGCTAGGAGCCCTTAACAGTCCTGGTAGAAATATTTGAGACATGAGGGTCTCATTTTTATCAAAGTAATACCTTAACATTTATGTTCTTTAAAATTCACAGAAAAAAAAAAAGAGTGCCATTTCGGTTAAATCTCTTTGCCTTCCCCTTCAGTAGGGGGACCTACTGAAAAATGCATTTTTATTAACATCACCAAAATTACGTAAATATCTTCACGTGGATAGGAGGGGATAAATGGAAGGAAAAGAAGTAAACACTACTCGTTTGAAAAATAATTGGAATTTGAAAAAAATACTGTTCTTTTTTTCCCTAGAATTTGGGTTTAGAATATTGGATGAGGCATTTGTTTCTGAATAATATTGGGAGGAGGATGGAGACGGTAGGCCCCAATCACAACTTTTAGGTTCTTGTCCCGGCTTTGCCACAAACCTCACTGTGTCACCTTGGATAAGTCATTTCCCTTGTCTGAAACCCGGTTTCCAAGTCTGTAAAACAAGTGGGTTTATTTCTAAGACCCCGTGCCCTCATTCAACCTGGCTGTTTCGGGAATAGGGAGCAAGAGGAGAGGCAAAGCTTCAAAGAAGACTTGAATCCTGCCTCCCGGAGGTCCCTCGGGCCTGGCCTAATTACTCGGCCTCGGGGCACACCCAGCAGCCCCTCTCTCCCGCCCTAGGCAATGCGGTTCATGCCGGGGGGAACGAAAGCACAGCTCTCCCGGCAGCGCGACCGGATGCGGGCCGCGGGCCTCGGCCGCTGCGTGCATTAGCCTCTCAATGGAAACCTTCAGGGGTCCAGCGCTCACCCCACACCCTTTCCCCCAACCCCCCAGCCCCGGCAGAATCCGGAGCGGGAAAGGAGCCGAACTGGAAGAGGAACTCTCGGTAGACTGGAGCCTCCTCTAAGCAGTGCGTAAGCCCCACTCGGAGGCGCACCCCATTCCACCCCACGTGTCTCTGGAGTGAGGGCCCAGCGGTTAAATTGGACCCCCTCATCGTCACCACCGTCCCGGGAAACCTGTCATTAAAGTCAATTAACTTTTCCCACACCCCTTGGCTGGTATCAAGCCGCGGCTAGCTTCCTCCCCGGCTCCTAAGTACAACCAGATGGGCGGACTAGCTGCCCCCGCCGCGCGCCCGCCGGGATGGCCTAGGGGTTCCAGGGAGGCCGCCCGGGCCCTCGGCTGGGGCGGGAGCGAGGCAGGGCGGCCACACCGGGCCGGCCCCGGCGGCCCTGCGGCCAAGGTGGTTTGCTTAGCAGGCCCGGCTGCTTTCTGGCAGGAAATGAATAGCTCCCAGATGAGCTCAGGCAACCTGAGAGGTCGTGAGAACGGCGCGAACCCCCGCCTGTGCAGCCGGCAGCCTGCCAGGCCGCGGGGGGAGCGGGCGGCGGCCGCGGCGGCGGCGGGAGGCCGGGAGGCCCGGCGGGCGGGCGGCGGCGGGGGGAAGAGGGAGGAGGGAGCCGCTGACACACGAGCCCTCGCCCGCTCCCGCTGACAGGCAGGCAGCCGCCCGCGCCCGGCCGCCTCCCCCGCTTCCCCCGCCCCAGGCCCCAGCGCCTCCCAAGCAGCAGGCCCAAGCCGCAGAAATGCGGCCGCGCGGCCCCGCCGGGGCCTGGGGGTGGGGCCGCCTGCCAGTGTTTTTCCAGTTCCCCCGGTAGCTCCAGGCCGCATTTAGAAGCCGGGGAAACTGGGCCGAGGCCAGTGTCAGGGCACCAGAGGGCCTCTGGCCTGCAGAGCATCGCCAGGCTTTAGGCCAAGCCAGGACAGGAGGGGGCAGAGGAGTGGGAGCGGGCCGGGGCAAGGGCATCTCAGCCCACAGAGCCGCCCTAGAAAAGATACAGCCACTAGACAGCGACTCTGGACTCTTTAAAAACGCTAATCTCATTTTTAAAAACCCTGAGCACTTCCTGTGCGCCCACCAGACCCACTGCAGGCACTAAAAAGAGAATAATTCCAACACGGCCCCCTGCCCTCACAGAGCTCTCTGTTTAGCTGGGGAGATAGGCAGCCACACAAGTGACTCATCCCGGGCGTGATGTGTTAAATGCCAAAAAAGAAGCTTAAACAAAGGGCACCTTGAACAGGGAGATTAATTCTGAATTGAGAGAAAACCCTGTAAGTTTTTCAGAGAGTTGGCACCTGAAGCCTAGAGGTGAAAGATCAGTAGTTCAAGAAGACAGAAGAATAGAAATGTGAAGGAAAATGCAGAGATAGGTAACTGTATAGGTGCAGTTTGGGGGATATTTCAGGAAGTCAGTCACAGAGGTATTTAAATTTTCAAATAAATAAATCGACTTGGAGGTGGGGAATAAAAAAAGAGGGCTAAATTGTTTTGCTTCAGTCCTTGGCTTACTGCAGTAGAACCCAGAGGTTAAAATACATGATCTGGCTTCAAATTGCCTAGGTTTTAAGCCCAATGTTGTGACCTTAGGCAAATTACTTAGCTAATCACTCTGTGCCTCAATTTTGAAACTCTGTACCTCATTTGTAGCCTGGGATTCTAAGGGTACCTACTTCATAGGGTTGTGAGGGTCTAAAGAGTAAGTACATGTAAAGCACTTCGAATGGTGCTTTGTGCATGAGCCTCTAATGCATGTCAGCTATTATTGTTCCTGAACAATCCCACTAAGGGATGTTCACTAAACATGGAAGTCAACTCTGGCCTTGGCCCAGTGAGTTAAGGATCTGCTTGTAACTGCACCAGGCTCCATGTGAAAGGACCCCTGCTACTTCCTTGGTTTTTGAATTTCATGTATTCGTTCAATAATGATTGAGCTTGGTGCTATGGAGAGAAAAGGAGAATATAAGCCTGATTTCTATTCATAAATCTCACAGTCTAGTAGGTGAGACAGTTAAAAGAAAAATTACTCTGTTAAGTGTATAAAACAGGAGTGGTGAACAGTGACGGTTCAAAAGAAGGTTGCACATCATAACATCACTTTTTGGTCTCAAATTGTGATTAATCTTTGTGAATTTTTATGACCACAGAAATTGCCAACCTGTAATTACTAGTCAAATTCCACCCGAGGAAAGTCATTGTCAAATGGTTAATTTCAAGATTAGTCATTTTACAACATTAATCTCTTCTGATGGAGCATAGTCCACATGATGTCATCAAGGGACTGTCCTGGGACTCAATGAGTCTGTGTCTTGGTTTTGAATTGGCTACTCCCTGTGATATGCTAAGCAAGTCCCCTCATGTCTTTGGGTTTTGGTTTCTTTCACCACCAAGATGAGGAGATCAGACCAGGAAAATCTCTGAGGTCCCCTTCAAGAGTCTGTGATTTCTTAACTCAGGATGCTTCTACATTCCTTCACAGACCAACACATGCTCTGTGGTTCAGAGCCTATATTGAGCTCATTAGAGGACTCAACCAAGGTCCTGGGATGAATTTACATCCAAGTATGTTCATCTGCAGCTACAGATGTGGAAACTGAGACCTGAAGTATGGGCATTGAAAGTCCCACTCTTAAAAGAGGTCAAAAGCATTAGATTTTTGAAGAGACCCACCACGTTACAGCCAATTGCCTCCACTGCAGGGCACATGGACATCAAAAGAAGACTGGATTTGACAGGTTTTGCTACTGAAACCAGAGCCTTTTCTGTGATATCTTGTCGTCTTACTTGGAAAACCAGAGCAGCAAGAGGTAAAAAAAGCCATCACATTCCCTCTTCATCATAAAAAATTTCTCCCCACCCTGTTCACATGCTCACTTCTCTTCTGAAAAGAGAACTGTGAGCTGTTGGTTATAGGACTTGTTCTATTTAAGACACATATTTCCCCAACTGACTGGACTTTTCCCACTAGTACACTTACTGAAATAATTAAACTTACTTAATTCTTCTGACTAAACCAGAATGTTGGTCTGAATTAGTGAAAAATCTGAATTTTAATATCCAATAGGAAAAGCAGTAAAATTTGCAAATGCTTATACTGAGTCTGAATTCATAGTTTGCAAAAGCAAGCTATGCTTTTATAAAACAAATGTATTAGAGTGTTTTAAAGAATGTATTCTGGTAAGCATATTAAACATGTCCCTTGCAGTATTATTTATACGATGCTGTAAGTTTTTCTCTGTAGCAAGAATAAGAGGAATCATTGGTGCAACCCAAGTAAATGATTGGAATCTAAATTAATAATAAGTCTTTAGTCTAGCTATTCTTTCTATCTCTGGATATGTTTTCAGTTCTAATTTGCCTTTAGTCTAGCAGAGGACAATGCATTTTTTCCTTAGAATTGCAAATATAATTTAAAGATAATGATGTTATTTAAGCACTATTTGTAATTTACTATTTTGTTTCCCACAAATGTGATTGATCTGTTTTCTTGTCAGACTAGCTTCACTAGTTTAGTCATCAGTGTGAGACGTGAAATTATAAATTCAGTTTGCAAAGCACTCCAGCCTAGAGGAAAAATAGTGCCATTGGCAAACACTGCCACACAAGTCACGTTTTCTGCTACATAGTTTCTCTTCCATCAGCACCCCCCCCCCCAGCTGTAGGGTTATAAAATTTGCCCCTAAGTCACCAAAATGTAAAGCAGGAATATTTTCCCTTAACAGTGCTAGGAGAGAGCAAAGGTGATATTCATCACAGCATTTTCAGAAGCAGCTGCTATATATGACATTTAGGATGCTTTAACAGCCTCTAGATTTGTTTCTTGGGACGAGATAAGGAAACATCTGGTATAAGAGTTCCACTTGATTCTTCCCCCTTTTTTATAAGTAAGTGTACAGATGCTTTAGGCATTGCTTTATTTTAGTGAACACCCTATAGAGGAGGAGGCACACAAAGCTTTAAGGAAGACTTCTCACACCCCAGATTGGTGAAGAACAAATGCCCTCGAACACTTCTGTGTGTTCTGTTCCATAACCAGGACCCAAATGGTTATTTTCATACAAATAGAGTCTTACAGGCTTAAATAGATATTTCCCCTAACGCTCTACATAACAAAGTATTTGTGGAATTGGCCATTAATGCCAATATAGTGAAGAATCAAAGACTCATTTGGGTTGTTTTCACTTTTGTTTTTCCTGTTTTGGAGGTGGGGGGGTGTCAAGGTGGGGAGGCCCAGATTGGGCAGGAGCATGATATATGCTCCTCTAGAGTACTCTGAAACTTCTTTAGTGCGATGTGTATGCAATTTCATTTTAGGTTCAAAACAGGGAATATCCATCCAAAGAAGATACATTTTGAAACAGTACAATGCTGGGAACAGTTCAAACAGGATTGCTTAAAATGTTGTTCTTGCCTCAAATATTCATACAGCTCCAGTATCAAAGACCTAAGGTTGTAGTCATATTTACATACATTGGATTAAAATGAGAAGATTGACATCAATTGATTGTCTTAAGATATACCAAACAGTTATTAATCAGATGCTGGACAAAACTCAACTTAATTTTTAAAGGGTCAAGTTTCCATGTTTAGCCTACAGCCTGCAGCCACAGTCCTGATCTCCACTCTTTGCTTTCCCTCCTCTGATGGGAGCCTCCTCAGCCTTTCCACTATACTCTCTGGAACCATGTTCTGTTTTAAATAAACACCCCTCTACCTGCAGCCTCTGTATGAACCCCTCATTGCCTAGTTTTGGTTTTGTTTTGAGCCTGCTAGATTTTGCTGATTGTTCCTTTTCCACCACTCCAAGTGTGAGTAGGGGGCAGGTAGGGAGATAGGGCATGTGCGTACTGCTGGCCGGGGTGTATGAGGACTTCGTGCAAAGGGGTGTGGGTACCTGGGCTGGTACGCGTGGGTACCATGGCCTGGGGAGTGTGGATGCCACCATATGGGGAGTGGG
Organism: Choloepus didactylus; assembly: GCF_015220235.1. Classification (NCBI taxonomy): domain Eukaryota; kingdom Metazoa; phylum Chordata; class Mammalia; order Pilosa; family Megalonychidae; genus Choloepus; species Choloepus didactylus. Next base: position 97,527,855 of record NC_051307.1, on the reverse strand, counting down.
GACACATTCACACCAGTGCTCCTCTTTCTGCAGTTATAAACCTGCCCCCCTTTGTGGCTGGTGCCATCCAGCTCTCCCACTCTTAATTTTTCCGGCCCTTGGCATCTGTCTTTACCTGGTTCCATCCTTTTCCTCCCTTCTCAGGGACTGTGCTCTGGATCCCATCCCCTTCCTCTTTATTGGTGATGTGACCCATAAAATATCTGCCTTTATTCTTGAATTTTCAGCCTCTCTTACCTTTTTGATTTTTTTTTTCCTTCAGCATATAACCATGTTCATTTCTCAACAATCTTTAAAAGTCAACTTCTTCGACTGCACCTCACTCTCTTCCTACCACTTCCCTCCCCTCTTCTCACCAAAGAGTACTGGAGAAACTCACAGCCTCCACTACTCACTTCTTACTTGCCCACCCTGTAATCAGGTTCTGTGCCCTTCTCCTTACTGTCATTCTCTGGCCAGGGCAACTCAGTGAACAAACCAGATAGTCATTTTGCTGTCCTTTTCTCTCTCAACATTTGTGAAAATCCTATCCTTGAAATTCCCTCCTTTCTTAGCCTCTATGGCATCTCTTTGTCTTCACTTCTTCCTACCTCTCTAGTGATGTCTTAATATCCTTTCTGGGATTCTTCACCTCCACCCACCCTATGACGGTTGCTGGCCTGAAGATTCTATCACCCAGCCAACCACAGCAAGATCCACATCCACATCAAGAAGAACATCGAATGGAGCATCTTCAATCCAGAGCTCTTTCCTGAGCTCCCAAAGCATGGAGCTAGCTGCCAAAGGGACGGCTCCACATTGAAGTCAGTAACTCAAACTCAACTCATGACCCAGCCCCCATTCCTATAAAGTACCCTACCCTTGTTTTCCCTGTCTTAATGCATCTTCCTCAACCCCACCTATCTCATTCCCCACATCTCACAGACTACTAGGAATCATCAGACCTTTCATCAAGCCCCACTGTTGTCTTAGTGCAGGAGTTGCAAGTTGTTTTGCTTTTACCTTCCCCAGAATGACCTCCTCACCTTCAGTCTTGCCTCCCTCCAATCCATCTGCCATAGTCCAGTCATATATCCAAACAACCATGTCTCTGCTGGAAAATCTTCCAACGGCTTGCTGTTCCTCTGGGAATGGATAAACTTGCGTGATTTGCTCCTGATCTCTTCTCCTGCTTCAATCTCTATGAGAAAGCCTCCTCCTGCCTGCATTCCAGCCACACTCAAAACTGCTTTCAGTATCTCAAGCCCCCATGTTCTCACTGGTTTCTATTCCTTTGCATAGACCATCCTCCATGCCCAAAGTGCCCTGCTGCTACTTCTCTACCCAGACACTCCTGCATTACATAGCCTTTAAGACTTTGCTCAGTTCAGCTTCTTCAGGAAGCTTGTACTGATGCCTCCAAGTTCCCGGCTCTGACCCCTTTCCACTGTTTCTGCCCCCTTCCCTGGGCATCTAACACAGCACTGATCATATAGGACTGCAGGTGTCTGTTTATCTGTCTCCCCAAACCAGACTGCACTCCCCTGGGAGGCAAAAACTACAGATTTTTCCTATACCACCAGCACTGGCAGTGTCTGGCCTACAGAAGTCATTCAGGAAGCTGTATATTACCAGTATATTGATAAGATAATATTACTAATAATGACAACTCACATTTGAATATTTTAAGGTTTATGGAACACTTTCACAGACATCATCTCATCTGATCCTGAAGCAATCCATCTCTAGGTAAGTAGGACAGAGATTGTTATCCCATATCAGACGTGGAAAATTAGGCTCAAAGCGGGTAGGTGATTTGGCCAAGATGACAGCTAGAAAGTGGCAGAGGTAGGTCTCTGGGACCCATGTCTTCTGGCTGTCAGTCCCATGCTTTCCTCATTCTCTGCAGTATTCGATATGACTAAATCCCACTCTTTAAAGCCAGTCTTCATGGTTGTATGCATACACCTTTCCTGCTAACTTCCAGGGACAAGTGTACCTAGATTCAATCTCTGTGGTCCATGCACTTTTGCTACATTTATAACCAGAACCAGTGTGGAACAGCTGGGAATTTGTTCTCCTCACCCCTGCTTTGCTACCTTAATTTGCGTAACTAAAATCTCTCAGGGAATGGGAACTGCAGATACCTTCCTTCTATCTCATAATAATAATGTATGCAACCAAAAGTGTTTTTTTAAGCAGAAAGATAATGATCTTCAGCCCAAATGAATTACCAGGAATTTTTCAGACTCAAAATTGTACTGAGAGAATGGGAAAATAAATCCTAAGCTTTAAGAAGTAATAAAAGTATCAGGTTTTGAAGATCATATTTGCATGGCTGGTTTGAAAAAGAATTGTCTGTTGATGGACAAATGAGTCATTCTGTGACCTAGAGAAACCAATAGGTAAAGCATACAAGGGTGTAACAAGTGATTCCAAAGCACCATCTATGGGCGAGGCCTCACCAGAAAAGCCACACAGACAGCAACAAGATCAATACAGTCTGTAAGCAAAATATTCCCTAGCTGCAAAGCAGTTGCTGACTTTCCAGTGAAAATTTGTCTGTACTTTTCTTTCCTGTCTGTGACTGCTAATGGTCTGCATTCCAGTTTTGTGGTTGATCAAAATGAGCATTAATTACCTGAGGAGTTCTTTAGAACAGAGCCTCCAGCTCCTTCAGCTCATCTGCAGCCCAGGATGTGGTCCCTGAAGCCAGGGGCATCCTGCACCGGGGTGGAGGGCTAGGGGGAACCTACTGGCCTGCAGCCCGTTCCCAGTCAGTGTTGGCTGGGTGTTCACTCATCAGAAGTTCGGGCAGCTCAGTGTCTGTGCCAGGCACCGGAGTTTGAGCAATGAACAAGACAGATAAGGCCACGACTCTCACGGAGCTCCCATTCCACCGGGCGATGGGGTGGGGGGTGGGGGACAGGACAATAAAAATGAAAACAAATGCCTGAAGGAGAGAATGTCAGCTCCTGATAAATACTATGAAGAAACTAAAATAGGATTCTGTGATGGAAGGGGCTGAAGTTGGGGTGGAGGGTTGGGAAGGAATCACAGAGGAGGTGACTTCTGAAGGCCAGTAAAACAAAAACTGGTAAAACAAAAGGCCTAACCCAGTTTTGAAGCAAGCAGTCAGTGAAGCTGAAAAATGTTACCTCTGGCCGGCCTGGGCAACATGTAGCAGTGACTAGCCTTGGCACCCGTGGCCACAAACAGGGCCAGCAACATTTGCTATGGTTTTAATGATAATACAACTATTAAAAACTTCTCCATAGTGAACAATTCTCTATGGTTTGCAAAGCACTTTGAACACTAGAGCTGGAAGTGAATTCAGAGAGACCTATTTCAGTCCCTGGCACTGGCTGGTTTTTCACACATTCTTTCATTCCATAGACATCCTCTGAGCTTCTGCTGAGAGCACGGTGGTGGGCTGGGATCCTTGGGGGATGTGGAGATGAACAAGATGCGAAAGACCTTCAAGGAGTTCACAGTCTGGTGAACACAGTGTGTAAAGCGCAGAGGAGGAAAAGTGCTGAGAGCAAGCTAAACAGGCCCCACCTACATGGTGCATCTCCAGGACCCATGGGGCAGAGCCAGGACTTGAACCTCGGACTCCAGTCTTGGACTTTTTCTACTGCGATTTGTTTTCCCCCAAATTCTCAGCTTTGTATTTGCTGTTGCCTCCACCTGTAAAAACCTGCTCTGTCCCCTAGCCTGCCCCTTGTACATAGGGCTAATTACCTCTTAGCTTTCAGGTCTCAATTTAGACACCATGGCCTCAGGTGCCTTTTCTGAGCCTCCTCCTCCTTCATCTCTTTGAGTTGTGTTCTCACTACGAGCCTTGCTGCCACCGGTTTTCCCTCCAGCAGACTCTGTCTGTCATAGTCACACTGTGTCTTCAGGACCATTACACACAGTAGGGGCTCCATAAAGTTATGTTAAATGAGTAGATGATAGATGACCATATTGATCATGCCACCCCCCTGTCCCCCCCCACCCCAAGGCAGTTGGTCTTTGCTTTCCCCCCCTCCTTCCTCGCCTCCCTCCCTCCCTTTCCCACCTCCTGCCACCTCCTCATAGCCTGGGCACTCTCACTGCATCCGCTTGCCCCCAGGGCTGCATCCAGACTTCCTGCCTTCCAAGCAGGACCCTCAAGGCTGCTCACAGGGCGCTTAACGGCCACCCAATCTGGGAGATCTGGTTTGATGAGCAACAGGAGGCCCCGGAAGTGCCCTAACCCAGCACGTTTCTCCCCAACCGGATCCCTTTGCAAAGCACTGGGCGGTGTTTTCTGTGACTATGAATGAGCACAGCCCAGCCCCACAGAGCCACCCATTCCTCAGCTGTTCCCCAAGTACCCTGACAGTGCTTACTCACACAATAAGACTTGAAGGAATTACATGAAACCATTAAAGTGACTGTGTTAGGGTGGGAGAGGATCAGTGAGTTTTTCTTTCCCTTTCTCCATTTTCCAAGTATTCTGTTATGCAGGTATGCTATTTTTATAGCTGAAATGTTTGCATTTGGAAAAAGTGAGTCTTTGGCAACAAGTTAGAGAAAATATTTCCCTTTTCTGAACACCAGCTATATTAATGATTGGTACAATTATTTAATTATTCTCTTCATAAGTGCTGTGGGGTCCTGTTGGTTCTTTTGCTGCTATACTGGGACACAGAGCCACTCACTGCTTTTTTATGCATTCTGGAACATTGTGGCTCCTCAGAAAACATTGACCAGCTCCTTCCATTATGCAACAGGATTCCAAGATAGACACCAGGCTTCAGTCTGAGGACTGAGAAAAGGCTCCCCGCCTTCCCTTCCCTGCATGGCCTCTGGTTCCACTGTCTTCCCTGGTCGTGACTCCCAACAATTATCTAAATCTCTGAATCTAGTGTTCTGGTAGAAGCAGATGGAGGTAAATTTGTTGTCATTGCCCCAACAGAGAGGTGAAGTCTCTTTTCCCTTTGATTCTGCTCTGGCCCTGACTGCTCCACCAGTGGAAGGTGGCAAGAGTGACACAGAGCCAATTCTAGACCCAAGCCTTAGGAAGGCCTAGCAGCTTCTGCTTTGGATCTTTGAGGATGCCTGAGCCATCATGTAAGAAGTCAGCTGCCCTGATAGGGAGACCACATGGAGCAGCCACATGGAGAGGGAAGAGGCTTTAAGACTATGTGGAGAGAGAGGCCCAGTCATCCCAGCATCTGGTCATCACTGCCCAGGCACCAGATAGATGAGTGAGCCACCTTGCATGTCCATCCTGGTGGAGTCCTGAGATAACTACAGCCGGTCAACATCACGTGGAAAAGAAGCGTTGCCCGCCTGTGCCCAGTAAACCCACAGAATCATGAAAGATAATAGAATAATTGTTGTTTTAAGCTTGTCAAAGCTGGTTCTCAAATATTACCAATACAAACTGTCAATTAGACAAGGCTGAGTTTATTGCTTACCATGGCAAAGCTTTGGCAGTGTCTCCTAGGGGGAAAGGTAAGGTCAGAATTTATTGATAATTAGAAGTTTAGTTTAAGACAGTTTCTCAATAAGAGCACTTGATTAGGATTGGGTAAGAATCGGGGTACAAAAGTCCAGGATTGGAAATAACAGCAAGGCGAGGATTTGGGGCTAAGGGATTCAAAGAACGTTAAGACAAAAACTATGGATGTTTTCCATTGAAGAGTTGATGGGCAGTTCCATTAATGAGCAATCAAACCTTTTACCTGGGCAGGAGACTCCTGGAAAAATAAAGTCATACAATGAAGACAGAAGAATATCAAAGCTATGCTAAGACAGAGAAATAGCGCTATGTCATGCTAATGTAGACAGTGAGGTATGGTTTGTGTTCTCCTGGGCTCAGTGGGGATATAGCTGGTTTTGGTTCTCAAGCCACAGAGTTTTGGGATGGTTTGTACATAGCAATTAACAATGGAGACACTCTCCAAACCCTCCAGTTCTCAATGTTTCTGTATTTCTCCATTCATTCATTCATCAAATATTTATTGTACACCCAATAATGTATGAGGCACTGTGCTAGGTGCTGGAGACACAATGGAGAGTAAGCCAGACAACATCAGGAAGAGACAGGCATTAAACACTAAAGTAAATAAGGTAAGTTCTATACTGATGAAGTGTTCTGAGGAAAATAAAATAAGGTAATAGGATAAAGTGTTGCTGGGGACAGAGCTATTTTAGAAACAGTGGTCAGGGCAGTCCTCTTGAGAAGATGACTTCTGAGCTGGATGATATCTGAATGGTTGGAAGGATCTTACCAGGTAAATATCTAGGGAGGGAACATCAACAGCAGCTGGAACAGCAAGGGCTAAGTCCCTGAGACAGGGAAAAGCTTGGTGTGCTAGGGGAACAGAAAGGCCAATGTGCCTGAAACACAGTAACCAAAGAGAATGTGGTCCAAGATGAGGCCAGAAAGGCTGGCAGAGATCAAATTGCATAAGGCCTTGAAGTTCATAGTGGGAGTTTGGACTTGAATCTAAGTGCAGTGGAGGCCACTGGAGCAGCACAGTCCAAATAAAATACAATGTGAGCCACATATGCAACTTCACATTTTAATGTAACCACATTTAAAAAAATGTAAAAATAATTAATTTTAACAAAATATTTTATTTAACTCAACATATCCAAAATATTATTATTTCAACATGTAATTTCATATACAAAATTATTGATGGGATATTTTTCATTCTTTTTCTGGTACTGTCTTTTACATTTATACACACCTCAATTTGGACTAGCCAAATTTCTAGTGCTTAATAGACAGCTGTAGCCCGTGGCTACCATACCAGACAGAATATGACAGTGCAGCACTGAGTGGTTTAAAGCTCATCATTCTTTTAAGTAACCAGTCTGCCATCATTCACACCAAGAACTTATCTAAATACCTCCATATCTGCCCCATCTTTGCTTCAGCACAAGTGTCTTCGGTATTTTGCACAAGTTATTGCTACATCCTCTGAATTGGGCTTTCTGCACCTAGTCTGCCTCCTGTAATATCTCTCCAGCAGGCTACCAGTGTGATCTGCTAAAGCAGAATGCCCATCTTCTCTCTCTCTCCCCTCCATAACATTCTATGGCTCCCACTGCCCACTAAAGTTCAACTCCTTTGCAAGGCTTGCAAGACATCTCATAAAACAGTCCCACCCTTTCTTTTAGCCTCCTTTCCCACTGTTCCTTTTATATGATAGAGTTAAAACCTAGGTCCCAATCTGGTCCACCTCATCACATTTGCCCTGGTGACTTATAAAAGTAATATTATTTTACTTCCTATAACATCCTTAAGCACCATGGACCAATTATAGTCGAACACTGAAAGCTTTCAGGATTTGTTTCTGTTTCTAATAATTAATTTTCCTCTCTACAGAAAAGTGTTTTATATTTTTTCTTATTTGATAATTTTCATTTTTAAAAGTTCTTTTAAAGATAATTCCAGGGATCTGCAACATTTGGATATGAGACGCCTACTTATTGCTTGATGTCTTGGTAGTTCTCTTCCCACAAGCAAACTGTCCATAATAAGAGGTCATATGGTATGTGTGTGTGAAAATTTAAGGTAAAGTATACTTAATTCTATTTTGAGTAACCTATAACAACACTTGAAATTATAGGAAACAATACGGGATATTACAAGTCCAGGCTGGGAATCTCTAAACTCCTCTTTGGTTTTAGTTATGACCTTAAACAGCATGTCAGCTGCCATCTTTGAAGTATGGTTGAAGGTTATTCCTCATGTTTTTCTTTGTCTCCCTGATAGAAACATTTAGGTAACTGAAAAAATAATTTTATAGACACCCACTCCAAAAGAGTCATCAACCAAAAAAACCACATGATGTCCACATGCCACTGTTTGTCACACAGATGCTCTTGACTATTTATAGATATGAGATATGAACTCCAGAATTAGACTGGAAGTGAATTTAATCATAAATTATAATTGAAGGAAGCTTGCATTTGCATGTCTGGAAATTAATATTTAAAAGGCAAGGGGGGCCTGCCTCGATCAAGATGGTGGAGCGAGATGCCTCGGGGCTCTGTTCCCCCACAGAAGCTTTGAACAACTGACCAAAACTGGCAGAAACATCTTTCTCAAAGCTCCAGCAAACAGTTAAAAGACTGCAGTAACAGGACAAGTACCAAATCAAGAACAAGACTACCTAAAAGTGGTAGGATCCTGTGGTGCCCTGGTTGGCCCTTCCCCCATCCCTCGCCTGCACAGAGCAGAGCTGGTGTGCACATGGATGTCTGCTCCAGAACTTAGCCTTTACATAGAAGGCAGCTCGCAGAGCTCTCCTAAAGAATTCCATGGGAGAGCAGTCAAGTCATGCTGCCCGGAACAAGAGATTATTGGCTATAGGACATAAAATGTAGTGCCTGGGACCATGAGGAAACTATTTCCTAGGTGTGCTGGTTTGAATCTATTATGTCCCCACAAAAGCCATGTTCTTTAATGCAATTTTGTGGGGGCAGACTTATTAGTCCTTTGATTAGGTTGATTCCCTGGAGGTGTGACCCTGTCTTAAGAGAGCTCCTTTAAGAGGGTCTTTTAAGAGAGCTCATGGAGAGAAGGAGCTCAGAGAAGCCAAGAGAGATATTTTGAAGAGAAGCTAATATATGTAATCCAGAGTTTGCCTCCAGGAGAAGCTAAGAGCTGACATAGACCCAGATGTGTCAGAAAGACATTTGGCAATGCCAAGCTAAGAGATGAAGCCCAGAGTTTGCCCCGAAGAAGTTAAGAGAGGATTCTCAGACTCTTAGAGAAAAATGCCCCAGGGGAACTAAGAAGAGAGCTGAGAGAAGCTAAGAGAAACAGAAGCCCAGAGACATTTTGCAAAAGCCATTCTGAAACACAACCCAGGAGCAAAGGACCAGCAGACGCCAGCCACGTGCCCTCCCAGCTGACAGAGGTGTTCCAGATGCCATTGGTCTTTCTTCAATGAAGGTATCCTCTTGTTGATGCCTTAATTTGGACACTTTTATGGCCTTAGAACTGTAAATTTGTAACCAAATAAACCCCCTTTATTTGGTCAATCCATTTCTGGTATTTTGTATAATGGCAGATTTAGCAAACCAGAAAGTTAGGGAAGAGGGGATATTTAGAACCCTGTAAATGGGTGAATTCCTTGTGCCACACAGGTATGCCCAAGACAAGAACAGGCACAGGCAGGATCAGACAGGCACCTGCACTTCAGCCTGGAGCTATTCTCTAAACTCATTATAAGGATAAACTCTGAAGGAGCGTGCTTGCACAGATCAATCTGCAAAGACTGGTAAATGTGTTTCTTTTTTTCTACTTTTTAAGTTAGATCCTGGCATTCAAGAAAAGTTCTGTCATAACACTGGCTAGATGCCAGCTCAAGGAGCAGATACCTCAAAATCTAAATTCCAGGGACAATACATTAAAATATAAAAAAGTCCAGGTTTCAACAAAACATACAAAGAAATAGGAATTGATGGCCCAGGCAAAGGAGATAATTAAAGCTTTAAAACTCATCAGTGAGGAGAACCAAATCTGGGACATACCAGATAAAGACTTAAAAAATGGTCCTAAATATGCTCAGAGAGCTAAAGGAAAGCATAGTCAAAGAGCTAAAGGAAATCAGGGAAATACTAGATGAACACAAAGAGAATATCAATAGAGAGATGAAAATTATGAAAAGGAACCAAACAGAGCTGAAGATCACAGTAACAAAAATTAAAAATTCCCTAGAGGGGTTTCAACAGAAGGTTGGAGCTGGTAGAAGAAAGAATCAGAGAACCTGAAGATAAGACAATTGAAATCACTTGGCCTGAAGAGCAGAAAGAAGAAAGAAAAGTGAACAGAGCTAGCAGAAACTGTGGGACACCATCAGGCATACCAATATACATATTGTGGGAGTCTGTGCATTTTGTATATATTATATCCCCCAGAAAAAGCCATGTTCTTTGATGCAATCTTGTGGGGGCATATTGATTAATCTTTTTGATTAGGGTGTGACCTCTTGATTGGATGTTTCCATGGAGATGTGACCCACCCAACTGTGGGTAATACCTATAATTAGATTATTTCCATGGAGGTGTGGCCGCACCCATTAAGCATGGGTCTTGATTTAATTACTGGAGTTCTTTAAAAAGAGCCACACAGGCCCAGACTCTTGCCACAGCCAAGAGAGACATTTTGAAGATGGCTGTTGAAAGCTGATGCTGACATTTTGGAGAACGCCATTTTGAAACATAACCTGAGATCAACAGATGCCAGCCATGTGCCTTCCCAGCTAACAGAGGTTTTCTGGACACCATTGGCCTTCCTTCCGTGAAGGTATACTTGTGTTGATGCCTTCAGACTATAACTTTGTAACCAAATAAACCCCCTTTATAAAAGCCAATCCATTGCTGGTATTTTGCATAATGGCAGCATTAGCAAACCAGAACAGAGTCCCAGAAGAAGAAAGAAAGGGGCAGACAGAATATTCAAAGAAATAATTGCTGAAAACATCCAAAATTTAGCAAAAGACATGAATATACACATCCAAGACACCCAACAAACTCCAAACAGGATAAACCCAAATATACCCATGCTATGGCACATTATGATCAAACTGTCAAATGCCAAAATAAAGAAAGAATTCTGAAATCCTTAAGAGAGAAGCAATGTGTCACATACAAGGGAGCCTCATAGGATTATGAGCCAATTTCTCATGGAAACCCATGGAGGCAAAAAGGCAGTGGGATGACCTGTTTAAAGTGCTGAAAGCAAAAAACTGCCCACCAAGAATCCTATATCCAGCAAAACCGTTATTTCAAAAATGAGGGAGAGATTAAGACATTAGCAGATAAACAAAAGCTGAGGGAATTACCACTACACCAGCCCCACGAGAGATGCTAAAGAGAGTTCTACAGCTTGAAAGGAAAGGACAATAGACAATAGATCAAAGCCACATGAAGAAATAAAGATCTCCAATGAGGGTAACCACATGGGTAGATATAAATGCCTGTTTGATGGTATTTTTTGGTTTGTAACTCCATTTTTTACTTCCTACAGGTTCTAACAGGGAAAAACATAAAATGCGAAGATAAATCAGTGGGTTTGGGCTCATAATGCATAAACGTAATCTGTGACAAGAACTACATTAAGGGTGGGGAGATGGAGAGTTAAACGAACATAGTTTGTGTACAGTTGAAGTTAAGTTGGTGTCAAAGCAAACAAGATGTTATAGATGTTAAAATTCAGATCCATGATAATGGCAAAGAAAATGTCAGGGAATATGCAAGCTCATAGAGACAGAAAGTAGAGTACAGACTGCCAGGGGTGCAGGGCAGGAGGAAATGGGTAGTTAATGTAAAATGGGTGTAGGGTTTCTGTTTGGCAAGATAGGAAAGTTTTAGTAATGGAAGGTGGTGAGGATACTGAAGTATTGTGAATGTGACTAATCCCACTGAATGGTATGTTTGGGATTGGTTGAGATGGGAAAGTTTATGTTGTATACATAGTCCCACAATTAAAAAAGAAAGAGAAAGAAGAGGGAGCAAGGGATGGAGGGGGAGGGAGAGAGAGAGCAGAAAGAAAGAGAAAAAGAAAGAGTGTGCAACTAAAAAAGCAACGACAAGCTCAATATATGATGCTGGATGGGATACAGTAAGGGAGGAGAAAATTATTGGGACATATGAAAACACTGGAATATATATTGTAAGCTTATAGCAATGTTAAATTTCTTGAACCTGATAAGGACACTTAAGGTGGTTATATCCTTGTTCTTAGGAAGTTACATGGCAGTAGTAAGTGTTCAAGGAGCACGATGTGTACATCATATATACAGCCTACACTCATGCATTCAGAAAATGGATTGATAAATAGACAGACCTATGGGTGGATTGATAGATAGATAGACAGATAGATAGATAGATGATAGAATGATATGCAAATGTGGCAAAATGTTAAAATTGGTGGATCTGGATATCTGGGGGTGGGAAGTGGGTGGGGGTAGGGTATGTTGGCAGCTGTATTATATTTGTACCTGTCTCGTAAGTTTGAAAGTATTCCCAAATAAAAAGTTAAAAAATAAATAAATAAAAAAGCAAGAGACTCTCAGGCCTGTTTCAGCTGGAGTCCCTGTCCCCTAAGCCCTGTCTGCCAACTTGATTTGGCTTGAGTTTAATTTGGCATGTAAGCCTACTTCAGTCCTTTGCATAGATCTGAGTATAAATGAAGACCTAATAGCAAACTCTTTTTGCTTGGTTAACAGACACATAAAAGCAATTTTCCTTGTCAGACCACCTGGTCCAGGAGCTGTGCTGAGAAAACACATAAACAAAGCTCATAAAGCTCTTGGCCCCCCAAGAGTCCTGGTCTCCGTCTTTCCCCACCTCCTCCCAACACTAAACTTTTACTAAGCACCTACCATGTGCTGTTTCCTTGGGGACATAGACGAATGACAGCCAGGCTCTCATTCCAGAATTTAGGCATAAATTCAGTCTGACAGGTTAGAAGTAGAGGAGGACAGGTTAGAGGAAGCTTCAGGGCTGGGTGTGATTTACAGAGGACAATGCCAGGCCTGACTGGTTTCATGTGTTAATGAGTCACAATCATCAATCAGTCTTTATCCAGGAAAAGCTTTGTCTTTAAATCCCCTAGAGGGGGCCTGGTGGAGCCAGAAGAACCTGACTTGGAGCGAGCTCCGGCCCTGTCTCACACTACGACCTTGGCATGTCACTTGCCCTAACTTAACTCCAGTTTCTCTAGCTGTAAAATGGGAGCATTGGTTCAGATGGTCTCCAGCTTTGAGAGCAGAAGCTAGGAACTGCCCTTCCAGTAGGAACCCCTTGGATGGGGATCAAAATGTGTGGACAATGGAAGTATCCAACTACTTATGCCAGACGCTGCAGTCAGAAGCTGATAGTTTTGGTGCATTAGCTGCAAGTATACATTTTCTGCCTCAAGACCCAGAACTCCTTTAAAGCTCTATCATTTATTCACCCCTTGTCCCCAGGCTCTGCCCAATCCTGATTTCCACTTCCTTTTTCTCCCTCAACTCCTCTCTCTTAATATTTTCATCATTCATCCATTTGACAAATGTATTTCCCACCCACTATGTACTAGGCACTATACAGAAAACCAAAATCTATCCCCGACCCCACTGTGGAGTGAACTTTCTAAGTGGAAAGGCACAGAGATGAGGCAGGGAGGGGTTCTGGAGACTGGGCCACCCTATGCTGTCAGGCTGGCTCCAGGAACCTGATGTTTGGCCACCACCTTAGAGAAAAGCCCTTGAGCTCCTGGGATAGCCCTGCCCCACTGTGTGCAGATCCTACTGTGTGCAGACCCTACTGTGACAGCCATCCCAGATCTTCTACTGGATAGAGAATGAAAGGAGCTACTACACTCAAATTCAGACACAGTATTTCCAAACCAAACATGGGATTCCTTCCTTTTCACATCACTCCTCTCCCGTTCCTTCCCTGGAATACCCTTCCCTTTTCCCTCTCATTGAAGCCATCTCTGGTCCCTTTCACTTCCCTACACTCAAGTATATCTGGGTGTGTTGATGGCCACGGAGGAGGCAATTGGCACTATACAAGCCAGGAAAGGGCCTGGCAGACCAGCAGAGGATTAAAGCAGGAGGAGGAAGTAGTGTCAGAGTGGGGAGAAGGCCTGGGGCTGGTTGGAAGGAGGTTCCTGGCAAACCCACAGAAGCTGAGTAATCTCGGTCTCAGAGTTCAGGTGACCTGACAGCAGCTGGCATTTCTCTGCCACCTCCAAGTCACCTACTGTCCCCTTCCTGTGGCTCCTTATTTGCTTTGAACTGGGCAGGGCTGCTATAGAATCTAATCAGTGCTCAGAGCTGGAGGAAATGCTACCTCAAGGGAGAGAGAGCCAGTGTGACCACGCCATGGGCAGAGCAGGTGGGCCCAGGCATCTGCTGTGGTTCCCGCCCCTGCCATCCAGCCAAACCTGGGAGCCGGGACATCACCTTGCCCTTCGGTCTCTTGGGAGGTCACATCTTACCCATGTTCTTTGCCTTCAAGAGTTTTTGTACATGTAATTAAGGAGGCAGGGAAAGCAGGAGAAGGTAGGGAAAGTTAAACAGAGAATGCAGTGCAGCCCAAAGTTGTTGCAACCTCAGAATGTGAAGGAAGAAAAAAATCTCTGCCCTGGGGTGAGGAGGATAGTTCAAAGGCAGAAATGAATTGAGGTGAGAAAGCTGTGTAGTGGATGTGGAGAGAAAGAGAAAGAATAGGCTGATTTGTAGGATTCAGAGGGCAAAAAGCTAGTTTCTTTCCTCCATCTCCAAAGCAGGATCTCAGGACTCAGCCTGAGAATATAATCGTGGAATATCTCAGGCTCTTGCTCGCTCATTCACTCTCTTTTGGTCACTCCTTCCCTCTCTCTCTCTCTCTGTCTGCCCACTCCTCTTTTCCTCTTTCTCTATCTCTCTGTGTGTCCATCCCTCTTTCCTTCTTCTCCTCCCCTCCCTGTCCAATCCTCTCTCCCTCTCTCTGTCTCTCTGTCTGTCCATCCTTTTTTCCCTAACATCCCTCCCTCTTCCTTTGCTTCAGTGGCTTGCATTATTGTTTGCCAAGCTCCTGAGGACCCAGTTATTCACTTCAGACAGGGCTTTGTGAGTCTTTCTCCCCAGTCGGTTCACAAATTGCCGAGAGCAGAATCCTCCTCTCAACAAATAGCTCACCGGTTTCTGCTCAGCTGCTGCAGCCTTGGAAGAGCTCCTGGGAAGAGTCCTGCTTGGTTACAGGCACAAACACAGCCCTGCCTTTCACAAACATGTCCGCGACAGAAGCTGTGGGAGAAACCCCAAACTCCCAGGTAAACGGGCTCGGGGAAATAGCAAAGTCAGGCAGGGCACACAACAGCTCCTCACCTTGGGCTAAACCAGGGGGTATGGGGTGCAAGGCTTTCTCTCCCAGGGGACCAACCACTCCACACACAGACCTTGAGAAAGTTATTTTAGCCTCCTTAGACTTCCTTTTCTCTATTTTTAAATAGATAAGAGATTTGTGCTGCTTAATTCACAAAGAATCTGTGTGGAAAAAGACTGGATTATTTTGAAGCATGTTGGCTTCCTGAGAGGAACACAAGGTTCTTGCAAACCTTCTTGATCAGCCACAGATACATACGTACATGCATGCTCGATGTGTGGATCTATGCACCTGCTCACAGCCCATTCCTCCATGAATGAGGTGGTGTGCTCCTCGGATTCAGGGGCTTGGTTTTGTTCGCTGGCTGCTGTGCTCCCTGCAAAGCATGGCTTGGCATGAAGTTAGTGCTCACTCAATAAACATTTATTCAATGAATGCTTTTGACATTGTCTGTGCCCCCCGCCCACACACACCCTCCTTGTGCCAGTTACTATACTCAGAGCTTGGGGGCTCCAGGACAGGAAAGAAAGCAGGGCACAGGGAGGCAGAAGAGGGAGAGCTCAGCCCTGCCCCTTGGGGGAGAAGGGGAGTTGGTTAGGAAGGGTTTCAGGAGGAAACACCTCTGAGCATTGTACAACAGTGTGTGTGGCCAGCATCTCCCAGCACAGGAATAACTTGTTCAAAAGCACCGAGGCCTGCAGTAGGGGAATCACATTTTGTTCCTCAGGAATGGACAATGATGCAGAGGTTTAGGACTGAGTTTGGTAGTAAGGGGTGGGAAAGCTGAGCCATGGGGTGGGGTGGGGGGGGGTTGCTGCAAATCCTAATATTTTCAGGGGATTCCTTTACTTCAACCTTTTTCTTAGACCCTTATAATATAGTAGTTTTTTTTTTCCTTTCCCATATTTTAATCGAAAAAATGTGTATGCATATATGGGTTTAGAGCCCACTCATCCATGCCTGTCCCCACACCAAGGCACATAGGATGGAAAGCATTGCTTAGAGTGACCATATAATTTATTATCCAAACTGGTTCACTTTTGAGAGTGACAGTGGTCACTATTGATAATTGCGCCAGGACAACAAGCAGGAACTAGGACTCCTCTGGGCAAACCAGGACATACAGTCACCCTAACTACAGATCTTGCACTGCAATCAAAGGGTTTTTAGAAGGGAAATGGTATGATCAGATTCACATTTTGGAGCTAAGTTACTCTCTGATTCTAATAGTTTCATAGAACACCCTCAAAAGTGAACCAGTAAGAGGACAAGGATGGTTCTGATTGTCTTTGAGGCCCTTTCCAGCTTCAGTATTCTATAAATCTCCGTGTGCACATGTAGGCATTTGAAAGATGAGAAGGATCAGATAAAATGTAACCTCAAGGAAGTTTGGAGGTTGGCTGCAATTCAACCTAAAACGTGAAGATCCATACCGATATCCTGTGTTTTTAGTCGAAACCAAATAAAAGTGCCCAAGAAAAACACTCTCAAGGAACCTCCACACACACATCCACCCATCCAGGAAGGGAAAGGTGATGCCCCATGAAAACATTCCATTGAAATCAAAGCCTTGCTGCCAGTCAAGCTCTCCCACAAGTCCTGGCCCTCCCTTCCTCTCTTCCTTCCTTTCTCCTCCTCCAAAGCAAGCAGGTACGATGTGTTCCAGTCTGTAAAAAGATGTGAATGTGAAGTGGTTAGGCCGGTGCTGTTGGTTTCTCTCTGATAATAACCTTCTCCCCCTTAAAAAAAATTTATGACTCCTCATTGCCTAGAGAATTAAGTGCAAACTCCTCAACTTTGATTTCCAGAACCTCTACAATATGGAGAAAACCCCTTTCTTAGCTGTGTCTCCCATTTTGTGCTTCATGCACCTTCCCTACAATGTTTCTTACTGAACATAACGTTATTTATTCTTTTTAGGTCCTAACTTACGTTCTTCCTACTCTCTACTTATCAAAATTCTACCAATAAGTGTCATCTCTTCCACAAAGCTTGCCTTTTCTGCTCCTTTCTTCCCTCCCTTCCTCTCTTTCATTCTTTCAAGTTACTTAACACTTTCAGGCACCTACATACTGTACTTCTAAATAAAGGGATAATAGATAAAGTTCCATCTTTTTTTCTTCTTCTTCTTCCCGGTACAGTTTCCATACTTTCATATATATATGTATAAACATATTTCTTGTGTATATATGAACAAATACATATATACACACACACATAATATATGTATGTGCAAATAAAATATACAGATCTATATGTATGCACATAGATATACATTTCAAGTTGTCAATATTGGATACCTTGGTAGAAAGTAAGAGGGGGCCAAAATTTTGAGATGAGAAACTCAGAGAGAAGTGACTTATTCAATACCACACAGAGAATTGGTAGCAGAGCCTGGATTTGAACCACGGAGCCTGGCTTCCTGGCTTCTTTTTAATTGTTCCACAAGCCTAAGTTTGACTGCTTTCCAAGCAAAGAAGCTCCTAAAAAACTCCAGTCTCATTTTCTTTCTCTGTTGACAAAATCTGGATGCTATATGTTGATAATTTCATAACCTAGCATCTGTGATATCAGCTCATTTGCCAGATATGCAGAAAAAATGATAGGGACATTGTTTTGCATGGTTTTCTGAAACAACCCACTGAGTTGCAAATGAACTTCAAAAGTCAGACTAAGTTTAGCATTTATTCAGCAGCTGCTATGTGCCAAGCATTGTGCTGGTCAGTGTAGAATAGAAGAAAACAAAGAAGATGCAATACCTGGGATTTCGTTTCTGGCTCAGATAAAGTAACAGGACTGGATTTATCCTTCTTTGTAAAACAACTACAAAATCAAACAAAATATATGAAGCAATGGTTTTCAGGACCTTGGACTTTAGGTAACAAAGGAAAATCCCTGAGAGATAGGAAGCATAAATGATAAGCCCTACAATTTCCCCAGCTTCATGCCTTAAGCAAGTTTCCTGGCCATGGTGCAGGGAGGAGAAACCCAGGTATAGCCCCATGGTTTCCCCAAATTAAGGAGGCAAAGCTGATAGGCCAAGGTAGCTAGAGTCTACAGAGCAGTGTGCCAAAAAGGGCAGAACAACATAAAGACAGAGTTCTGGAGAGACACAGCAGGAATCCTCAAGTCTTCAGATGAGTACTGATTTAGACATGCATATGAGAAAACTATGCAAGGCCAGAGGGGGAAAAAACCCATCAAGGATTAAAGGGAACAATCTCAGGAAGTCACCTCAGTCCAGGAATAGTTCTTGTTCCCACCAGGCAGAGAGGCGTCAAGTAACGTACTTAGAAATTATCACAATATAGTAGTGGGTAAAAGTTAATCCTAGACTAAATTATGCTCTTGTCCCACCTAATAAAGCTTAAAACTCAGATCTAAAAGTATGAAACTATTTATAAGAAAGTTAACTTTATCCCAGAATGAAACTCAAGAATATTAATAAGAGTACCAAAATATTCAGCACCCAATAATGAAAAATTCACATCTGGCGTCTGATCAAAAATTACCAAACATGCAAAGAAGCCAGAAAATAGTACTTATAAATGAGAAGAAAAGTGATCAACCAAAACCAAAAATGATACAGGCGATAGAATTAGTAGACAAGGACATTAAAAGAGTTAGTATAACTGCATTACACAGTTTCAGTAAACTAGAGGAAAGATAGATCATGGTAAGTAGAAACATGGAAGACATAAAAGAGACCTAAAGCAAATTTCTAGAGATACACAAAATACAATTCTGAGGTGAAAAATACCCTGGATGAGATTAACAGACTGGACATTGCCCCTCCCCCCCCCCAAAAAAAAGAATAAAAAGGAATAGGGAACATGAAGACACAACAACAATAGAAATGACCTAAAATGAAACCCAATGAGATAAACAACTAAAACAAAATGAACAGAGTATCAGCTGTGGGGAAACTTCAAGAGATCTAATATGCATGTAATTGGAGTTCCCAAAGATGAAGAAATAGAAAAAATATTTTAAGAAATAATTACCTAAAACTTTCCAAAATTGATGAGAAGTGTAAACCTTGAATCCAAAAAGCTCCCTGAACCCCAAGCTATTTATAAGAAAGTTAACTTTATCCCAGAATGAAACTCAAGAATATTAATAAGAGTACCGTGATGGAAATAACACTATGGCACATCAAAATCAAAATGCTTAAAACAAGTGATAAAGAGGATATTTAAAAAGCAGCCATAGAAAAAAGACACATTATGTACAGAAAAAGAAAGATAAGAATAATAGCAAGCTTCTAGTCAGAAATAATGCAAGCTAGAAAACAGTAGAGCAACATACTTACAGTGCTGAGACAAAAATGTCAGTCTAGATTTCTATGCCCAGCAAAAACATCTTTCAAAAACAAAGACAAGAGTGGAAATTAAGATGGCGGCTAGGTGAGACAGGGCAAAAAAACACCTCCATGAAAAATACTAGATAAAAACCAGAAAGTGACCCAGAATACTGGTTACAGCTATGCGCCAGCTGGACAAAGTCTGCTAGTACCACAGGGGCTGTATACTTGGTGAAACTGGGAGTCTGCATTCTGAAACGAGTGAGTAAGCTGGCTGGAAGACCCGCAGCCGCGTGGTTGTGTGGGGAAGCCAGGGGTTGGCATTTGGAGGCAGACTGGTTCTTTTTTAAAAAAAAAAAAAAGGGGGAAAAACCCAGGAGCGGCTGCAGTTGCAACAGTGGGAACCATGCAGTAAAACACAGCAAGAGGGGGCTGGGCTGGCCTATCAGTGTCTGGCCGGGAAGATAGCCCACTGCAGATGCCCTCGGGGCCGGGGAAATGGAGGGGAGAGCCGGAAGCTGAAAGAAACCCCGCAGCTCGCAGCTGGCTCCCTGGAGGGCTGGATAAACTCCTGCCCAGGGCTGCGCCCACAGCCCAGAGCCCCGCCAGTTGTCCCGGAGCTGAGAAGGAGGAACTGTGCAAGGAGGGGGGGGTTGAGATGCCCCATTCGGGCATCTTTGCATCAGGCTGAGAGCGCGCCTACACGGCCCGGTGGCCAGGGGCTTCCCTTGAGGGACAGCACGCACTGGTGACATAGCACAGCATTCCCTCGGCAGAGGTCCTGGAGGATCATGGCTGGGAGGGGGGGCCTGCTCGGAGAACCCAGGGACACTACACCAAGTCCGGTGGTTTGTGGGACAGCGAGAGAGAGGGTCTGGGGCTGAACTGAAATGAAGGCTTAGACTCTTCTGGCAGCCTTGAATCTCCGGGAACCTGGGGGATTTGAATATTAAAGCTGCCCTTCCTTCCTAGCCACCTGGACACACGCCCCACATTTAGGGTGGATGGCTCCAGCAACACACCCAAACTGAGTTCTCCAACTGAACCCCACAAGAATCATTTCCCCACACACTGCAGGGACAAGGTTGAGAACTGACTTGAGGGATATAGGTGACTCACAGACACCATCTGCTGGTTAGTTAGAGAAAGTGTATGCCACCAAACTGTGTTTCTGAAAAATTAGATTGGTATCATTTTTTACAACCTGAAAGAACCCTATCAAGCAAAGCAAATGCCAAGAGGCCAAAAATAACAGAAAATCTTAAAGCATATGATAAAACCAGACAATATGGAGAATCCAATTCCAAACACACAAATCAAAATATCGGAAGAGACACAGTACTTGGCACAATTAATCAAAGAACTGCAATCAAGGAATAAAAACATGGCAAAGGATTTAAAGGACATCAAGAAGACCATGGCCCAGGATATACGTGACATAAAGAGGACCCTAGAAGAGCATAAAGAAGACATTGCAAGAGTAAATAAAACAATAGAAGATCTTATGGAAATAAAAGAAACTGTTGGCCAAATTAAAAAGACTCGGGATACTCACAATACAAGATTAGAGGAAGCTGAACAATGTCTCAGTGTCCTAGAAGGCCACAGAACAGAAAATAAAAGAACAAAAGAAAGAATGGAGAAAAAATTAAAAAAATTGAAATGGATCTCAGGGATATGATAGATAAAATAAAACGTCCAAACTTAAGACTCATTGGTGTCCCAGAAGGGGAAGAGAAGGGTAAAGGTCTAGAAAGAGTATTCAAAGAAATTGTTGGGGAAAACTTCCCAAACCTTCTACACAATATAAATACACAAAGCATAAATGCCCAGCGAACTCCAAATAGAATAAATCCAAATAAACCCACTCCAAAACATATTCTGATCAGATTCTCAAATACTGAAGAGAAGGAGCAAGCTCTGAAAGCATCAAGAGAAAAGCAATTCACCACATACAAAGGAAACAACACAAGACTAAGTTGTGACTACTCAGCGGCCACCATGGAGGCAAGAAGGCAATGGCATGACATATTTAAAATTCTGAGAGAGAAAAATTTCCAACCAAGAATACTTTATCCAGCAAAACTCTCCTTCAAGTTTGAGGGAGAGCTTAAATTTTTCACAGACAAACAAATGCTGAGAGAGTTTGCCAATAAAAGACCTGCCCTACTTCAGATACTAAAGGAAACCCTACCGACAGAGAAACAAAGAAAGGAAAAAGAGATATAGAGAATTTTAACAGACATATATAGAACCTTTCACCCCAAATCACCAGGACACTCATTTTTCTCTAGTGATCATGGATCTTTCTCCAGAAGGGACCATAAGCTGGGACATAAAAACAAGCCTCAATAAATTAAAAAAAAAAAATTGAATATACTCAAAGCACGTTCTCCAACCACAATGGAATACAAATAGAAGTCAATAATCTTTGAATTGTAACTCCACTATTTACTTCCTACATGATATAAAATACACAAAGTCTAATGACAAATCAGTGGTTTTGAACTCACTGTAAAATATGTAATTTTAGACAACTATATAAAGGTGGGGAAAAGGAGGAGTATAGGAACATAGTTTATATGTCCTATTGAAGTGAAGGTGGTATAAAAGAAAAACAAGATTGTTATGGATTTAAGAGGTTAATTTTAATCCCCACAGTAAACACAAAGAAATTATCAGAGGATATGACCATAGAGATGAAAAGTAGAGTATGGGTTATGAGAAGTGGGGGAAGGGGCAGTGGGGAGTTAAGAAATGAATGTAGGGTTGCTGTTTGAGGTGAAGGGAAATTTCTAGTAATGGATGGTGGAAAAGAGCGTTATAACATTCTAAAGGTGATTAATCCCACTAATGGAACGCTAGGGAGGGGGTGGAATGGGAAGATTTAGGCTGTATATATGTTTCCACAATTGAAAAAAAAAAAAAGTCTAAATAGATGACAGTTGAATGCCAAGGATGAACCTGGATGGGATCAGAGGATGGAGGACAGGAGGCTCAAAGGGACACAGTTGAGACATAAGGAAAAGGAAATATAGAATGTAAGCTTTCTATCATTGTTGAATCTCTTGTACTTCTTAGCTGTGCTTAATGGGATTGTATAAAAGAATGTTCTTGTTCATGGAAAGTGTATATGTGAATTATAGTGTTTGTTCAAGGATGTGTGCAGCTTGCTCTCATATGTTCAGAAGACAGAGCAATAGATGATGGGCGATAGATAGGGAGGGAGGGAAGGAAAGAAAGCGATATGATGGCATGTTAAAGTTGGTGGATTGGGCTATCGGGGGAGGGGGGTCAGGGTATGCTGGAGTTCTGTGTATGGGGTTTGTATTGTTTTTGCAACTGTTCCTATAACTTTGAATTTATTTCAAAATTAAAAAAAAAAGACAAAATAAATAGTTTTCATGCATGCTAAAGCTAAAAATATTCATTACCAGTACACCTTGCTATAAGAAATGTTAAAGGAATTCTTCAGGCAGAAGGAAGATGATACTAGATAGGCATATTGATCTATACAAAAGAATAAAGAGCATCATAAATAACTACATAAATAAATTTGAAAGACTTTTATTATTTAAATCACTTTAAAAAGATTATTGACTGTCTAAAGCAAAAAAAAAATATGTATTGTGGGGTTTATAAAATATGTAGAAGTAAAACATAGATGCAGAAAAAGCATTTGAGAAATCCAATATCTGTTTCTGATTTAAAAAAACAACTTTTAGTAGGCAAGGAATAGAAGGAAACTTCAACTTGACAAAGAGCATCTATGAAAAACTACAGCTAACATTACACCTGAGAATGAAAGACTGAATGCTCGCCTCTAAGATCAGGCACAAGGCAAGGATAGCCACTCTCACAACTTCTATTCAACATTGTACAGGAGGGTCTAGTCAGTTTAATAAGGAAAGAAACAGAAATAAAATACAGGCCTATCTTGTTTCACTGCATTTCACTTTATTGTACCTCGCAGATAGTGTGTTTTTTACAAATTGAAGGTTTTTTTGGTAAGTCTGCATACAGCAGGTTTATCAGTGCCATTTTTCCAAAAACATGTGCTCACTTTGTGCCTCTGTGTCACATTTTGGTGATTCTTGCAATATTTCAAACTTTTCATTATTTTATCTGTTATGGTGAACTGTGATCTTTTATGTTACTATTGTAATTTGCAGGGAAGGGGATATGAACCAGCCCATGTAAGAAAGCAAACTTAATGGATAAATGTGGTGTGTGTTCTGACTGCTCTACTGGTCAGCCATTCCTCACCTTTCACCCTCTCCCCAGACCTCCCTATTACCAGAGACACAACAATATTGAAATCAGGCCAATTAATAACCCTACTGTGCTGTTTTGAATCTATTATGTACCCCCACAAAAGCCAGGTTCTTTTAATCCAATCTTGTGGGGGCAGACCTACTGTGGGTGGGCTCTTTTGATTAGGTTGTTGTCATGGAGATGTGACCTACCCCATTATGGGTGGGGCCTTTTGATTAGATTATTTCCATGGAGATGTGACCCTGCCCATTCAAGGTGGGTCTTAATTACTTTACTGGTGTCCTCTACAAAAGGATAAAAGGCAGAGACATTTTGAAGAGAGCTGAGAGATGAGAAAATGCCCAGAGACATTTTGAAGACAGCAGTTGAAACCAGAACTAGGAGAGAAGCTAAACGATGAAATCCAGAGTTTGCCCTGGAGAAGCTAAGAGAGGCTTCCCAGATGCTTAGAGAGATACATCCTGGGAAAAACAAGCAATGATGTACAGGAACTGAAAAAGAGAAGCTAAGACAGAAGCCCAGAGACATTTTGGAGAAAGCAATGGAAACCAGAAGCTAACCCCAGGAGAGGCCCAGCAGACTCTGGCCGTGTGCCTTCCCATGTGACAGAGGAACCCCAGACGCTATCGGCCTTTCTTCAGAGACGTTATCGTCCTATTGATGCCTTAACTGGGATATTTTCATGGCCTTAGAACTGTCAATTTGTGAATAAATAAATCCCCATTGTAAAAGCCAATCCGTTTCTGGTATTTTGCTTTCCGGCAGCTTTAACACTGGAACATCTAAATGACCTCTAAGTGTTCAAGTGCAAGGAAGAATCACACATCTCTCACTTTAAATCAAAAGTTAGAAATGATTGAGCTTAGTGAGGAAGGCATGTCAAAGCTGAGACAGGCCAAAAGCTAGGCCTCTTGCACCAAAGAGTTAGCCAAGTTGTGAATGCAAAGGAAAAGTTCTTGAAGGGAATTAAAAGTGCTACTCCAATGAACCCACAAATGATATAGAGAAAGTCTGAGTGGTCTGGATAGAAAATCAACAAGCTACAACATTACCTTAAGTCAAAGCAAGGCCCTAACTCTCTCCAGTACTATGAAGGCTGGGGGAGGTGAAGAAGTTAAGTTTGAAGCTAGCAGAAGTTGGTTCATGAGGTTTAAGGAAAGAAGCCGTCTCCATAACATCGAAGTGCAAGGTGAAGCAGCAAGTGCTGATGTAGAAGCTGCAGTAAGTTATCCAAAATATCTAGCTACTGGAAAAAGATGCCATGTAGGACTTTCATTGCTAGAGAGAAGTCAATGCCTGGCTTCAAAGCTTCAAAGGATAGGCTGACTCTCATGTTAGGGGCTAATGCTGCTGGTGACTTTAACTTGAACCCAATAATAATTAACCATTCTGAAAATCCTAGGGCCCTTAAAAATGATACTAAATCTACTCTGCCTGTGCTCCAGAAATGAAACAGCAAAGCCTGGATGACAGCTCATCTTTTTACAACATGGTTTACTGAATATTTTAAGCCCACTGTTGAAACCTACTGCTCAGAAGAAAAGATTCCTTTTGAAATATCACTGCTCATTGACAATGCACCTGGTCATCCAAGAGTTCTGATGAGGTGTACAATGAGATTAACATTACTTTCACACCTTCTAACCAACATCCATTCTGCAGCCCATGGATCAAGGAATCATTTCAACTTTCAAGTCTTATTATTTAAGAAATACATTGTATAAGACTGTAGTTGCCATAAACAGTGAATCCTCTGATGATCTGAACAAAGTAAATTGAAAACCTTCTAGAAAGGATTCACCATTCTAGATGCCATTAAGAACATTTGTGATTCATGGGAGGAGGTCAAAATACCATGAATGGGAGTCTGGAAGAAGTCAATTCCAATCTTCAAGGATGACTTTGAGGGGTTCAAGACTTCAGTGGAGGAAGTAACTGCAGATGGGGCAGAAATAGCAAGAGAACTAGAAATAGAAGTGGAACCTGAAGATTGTGACTGAATTGTTGCAATCTTATGGTAAAACTTGAATGGATGAGGAGTTGCTTCTTATGGATGAACAAAGAAAGTGCTTTCTTGAGATTGAATTGACTCCTGGTGAAGAATATTGTGAACATTATTGAAATGGCAACAAAGGATTTAGAATATTACATAAACTTAGTGGATAAAGCAGCAGCAGGGTTTGAGAGGACTGACTCCAATTTTAGAAAAAGTTCTACTGTTGATAAAATTCTACCAAACAGCATTGCATGCTATAGAGAAATATTTTGTGAAAGGAAGGGTCAACTGATGCAGTAAACTTCATTGTTGTCTTATTTTAAGAAATTGCCACAGCCACCCCCCAACTTCAACAACCACCACCCTTATCAGTCAGCAGCCATCAACATCAAGGCAAGATCCTCCATCAGCAAAAACATTATGACTTTCTGAAGGTTCAGATGATGGTTAGCATTTTTTAACAATAAAGTATTTTTTAAGGGTGTGTACACTGTTTTTTTAAACATAATGTTACTGCACATGTAGACTACATTATAGTTAAACATAATTTTTATATGCACTGGGAAGCCAAAAACTTCATATGACTTGCTTTATACTCTCTTTGTTGCTGTGGTCTGGAACTGAACAGTATCACTGAGGTATGCCTATAGATTCAGATTGGAAATGAAACAAAATTATCTCTTTTTTTCCACAGATTACATGATTGCCTATAGAATCTATGGGAGAAAAACTATTGAATCTATAAAAGGGCTATTAGAACTAATAAGTGAGTTATGCAAATCAATCATATTTCTATATACTAGTAACAATAAAACATTGAAATTAAAAACAATTCAATTTAAAATAGTATCAAAAATATGAAATGCTTGGAGTTAAGTCTATCAAAAAACAAGTAAGACCTGTGCACTGAAAACTACAAAACATTGATGAAAGAAATTAAAGAAGACCTAAATAAATAGATACACCATGTTTGTGGATCAGGAGACTCAGCGTTGTTGAGATGCCAGTTCTCCCCTAGTTAACCTATAGATTCAACTCAGTCCTAATCAAAACCTCAACAAGATTTTAAATGTAGAAATTCATATGCTGCTTCTAAAATTTACAGAAATTCAAAGGAACTAAAATAGCCAAAACACTTTAAAAAGAAGAACGCAGTAATCAAGACAGTGTGCTATAGATGCAACAATAGGCAAATAGATCAATGGAACAGTATAGAATTCATAAATAGTTCCCACATAGATAGTCAGGACAATTCAGTAGAGTAAGGGCAGTCTTTTTAACAAACTGTGCTGGAATAATTGGATAAACAATGAAAAAAAAGAATTTCTATCTATGTCTTGCATCATATTCAAAAAGTAACCCCAAATGGATCACAGACCTAAATATAAAGCTTAAAATGATAAACTTCTAGAAGAAACAAAGGAGAAAAATCTTCATAACCTAGAACAAGACAAAGATGTCTTAGATATGGGATCAAAAGCACAATCCACTAAAAAAAATTATTAAATTTGATTTCACCAAAAGTAAGAACTTCTCTTTTGAAGGCACTGTTAAGACAGTAACAAACAAGCCACAAGCCTGGAGAAAATATTTTCAAACCAAAGATCTGAAAAAAGATTCATATCCAGACTATATAAAGAAGCCTCAAAACTCAATAATAAGAAAGCAAATGATCCAATTACAAAATGGGCAAGAGATTTTAACAAACATTTCATCCAAGAACATATATGGCTGGCAAATAAGCACATGAACCTATGTATATCACCAGTCAGTAGGGAAATGCAAATTAAGATCACAATAAGATACATCCACTACATACTCACCAGAATGTCTAGAATTAAAAAGGGTAACCATACCAAGTGTTGGTGAGGATGTTGAGCAACCAGAACTCTCATGTACTGCTGGTACAACCATTCTGGAAAGCAATTTTCATAAAAAAGTAAACATATGCTTAACATATGATCCAGCCATTCCACTCCTAGGTATTTACCCAAAGAAATGAAACCATTTGTCCTTAAAAAGACTTGTATATGATTGCTCAAGGCAGCTTCATTTACGATAGCCAAAACCTGGAGACAATCCAAATATCTATCAATAAGTGAGTGGATAAACAAAATGTGATATAGCCATAAAATGAATCACTACTCAACAATAAAATGGAATAAACTATTGATTTGTGCAATGACATGGATGCACCTCAAAAGAAGAGTACATACTCTATGATTCCTTTACATAAAATTCTAAAAAATGCAAATGAGTCTATAATGACAGATGGGAATCAGTGGTTACGGAGACTGGGTGGGTAGAAGGGTGTGCCCACAAGGGCTGGGGATTACAAAGAGACATGAGGAAACCTTTGAGGGTGATGGATATATTCATTACCTTGAATGTAGTGATGGTTTTATGGGTGTATTCATATGTCATAACTTTTCAAATTGTACACGTTAAATATGTGCAGTTTATTTTATGTTAATCATACCTCATAAAGTTTAGTTTTTAAAAAAACAGGTACAGTCTGTCATCTAAGAGGTGAGAGTCATAATCTCACTGAAGAGATGCCACTTGGAGAATAGAAGGTCTTTTGTTTGTTTTTGTTTTAGCATAATCTAGTCTTGTGTTTTCCACAATCACTCAACATCTGTTTAACAATCTTACAATGTACTGCTGTCCCCACTAAGGACCCAAGCCTGCTGTTAGATCATCTCCTGGTGGGGAGGAAGCATCAATATCTAAGTGTGATTTCTTGAGACTTGGCTCAGTTGCTTTTGAACAAACTCCTGTGGGACAAGATGGAAGGACTGGTCCACAGGTCCTGAGAATTGGACAAGGCCTCAGGAAGCTGCTGGTCTCCCCTTCACCCAGAGCAGGAATCCCCTCTACATTGGAGTAACCATCATCCAGTCTCTGACTTTGTCTTCTGGAGTGGGAGGTTCCCACTGTTCATGGGAAATAAAAAAACTAGCTGTATTCCTACAGAAAGCAACCAAGGTAGGACAAAAGGAAGAGGGAGAGCTGTCCCTGAAACCCATCAGGGCTCTATCTTTCCTTTTTTTTTTTTTTTTTTTTATTTTTAATCATCATTTTATTGAGATATATTCACATACCACGCAGTCATACAAAACAAATTGTACTTTCGATTGTTTACAGTACCATTACATAGTTGTACATTCATCACCTAAATCAATCCCTGACACCTTCATTAGCACACACACAAAAATAACAAGAATAATAATTAGAGTGAAAAAGAGCAATTGAAGTAAAAAAGAACACTAGGTACCTTTGTCTGTTTGTTTGCTTCCCCTACTTTTCTACACATCGATCCATAAACTAGACAAAGTGGAGTTTGGTCCTTATGGCATTCCCAATCCCACTGTCACCCCTCATAAGCTACATTTTTATACAACTGTCTTCGAGATTCATGGGTTCTGGGTTGTAGTTTAATAGTTTCAGGTATCCACCACCAGCTACCCCAATTCTTTAGAACCTAAAAAAGGTTGTCTAAAGTGTGCGTAAGAGTGCCCACCAGAGTGATCTCTCGGCTCGTTTTGGAATCTCTCTGCCACTGAAGCTTATTTCATTTCCTTTCACATCCCCCTTTTGGTCAAGAAGATGTTCTCCATCCCACGATGCCGGGTCTACATTCCTCCCCGGGAGTCATATTCCACGTTGCCAGGGAGATTCACTTCCCTGGGTGTCTGATCCCACGTAGGGGGGAGGGCAGTGATTTCACCTTTCAAGTTGGCTTAGCTAGAGAGAGAGGGCCACATCTGAGCAACAAAGAGGCATTCAGGAGGAGACTCTTAGGCACAAATACAGGGAGGCCTAGCCTCTCCTGTGCAGCAACCGTCTTCCCAAGGGTAAAACTTATGGTAGAGGGCTCAACCCATCAAACCACCAGTCCCCTATGTCTGTGGTCATGTTAGCAACCATGGTGGTGGGGTAGGCGAATACCCCTGCATTCTCCACAGGCTCCTCAAGGGGGCAATAAAACTTTTTTTTTTTTTTTTCCTTGTTTGTCTTTTTTCTTTCTTTTTTTTTTTTTTTAACTTTCCCTTCTTTTTTCAAATCAACTGTATGAAAAAAAAAAGTTAAAAAGAAAACAAACATACAATAAAAGAACATTTCAAAGAGACCATAGCAAGGGAGTAAGAAAAAGACAACTAACCTAAGATAACTGCTTAACTTCCAACATGTTCCTACTTTACCCCAAGAAAGTTACATACTATAGCAACATTTCAGTGAACTTGTTCCTACTACATCCATCAGAAATTAACAGACCATAGTCATTTCTGGGCATCCCCAGAACGTTAAATAGCTTATCTGTTCTTCTTGGATTATTGTTCCCCCTTCCTTAATTGCTCTCTACTGCTAGTTCCCCTACATTCTACATTATAAACCATTTGTTTTACATTTTTCAAAGTTCACATTAGTGGTAGCATATAATATTTCTCTTTTTGTGCCTGGCTTATTTCGCTCAGCATTATGTCTTCAAGGTTCATCCATGTTGTCATATGTTTCACCAGATCGTTCCTTCTTACTGCCGCGTAGTATTCCATCGTGTGTATATACCACATTTTATTTATCCACTCATCTGTTGAAGGACATTTGGGTTGTTTCCATCTCTTGGCAATTGTGAATAATGCTGCTATGAACATTGGCGTGCAGATATCTGTTCGTGTCACTGCTTTCCGATCTTCCGGGTATATACCGAGAAGTGCAATCGCTGGATCGAATGGTAGCTCTATCTCTAGTTTTCTAAGGAACTGCCAGACTGACTTCCAGAGTGGCTGAACCATTATACAGTCCCACCAACAATGAATAAGAGTTCCAATTTCTCCACATCCCCTCCAGCATTTGTAGTTTCCTGTTTGTTTAATGGCAGCCATTCTAACCGGTGTTAGATGGTATCTCATTGTGGTCTTAATTTGCATCTCTCTAATAGCTAGTGAAGCTGAACATTTTTTCATGTGTTTCTTGGCCATTTGTATTTCCTCTTCAGAGAACTGTCTTTTCATATCTTTTGCCCATTTTATAATTGGGCTGTCTGTACTATTGTCATTGAGTTGTAGGATTTCTTTGTATATGCAAGATATCAGTCTTTTGTCAGATACATGGTTTCCAAAAATTTTTTCCCATTGAGTTGGCTGCCTCTTTACCTTTTTGAGAAATTCCTTTGAGGTGCAGAAACTTCTAAGCTTGAGGAGTTCCCATTTATCTATTTTCTCTTTTGTTGCTTGTGCTTTGGGTGTAAAGTCTAGGAAGTGGCCTCCTAATACAAGGTCTTGAAGATGTTTTCCTACATTATCTTCTAGGAGTTTTATGGTACTTTCTTTTATATTGAGATCTTTGGTCCATTTTGAGTTAATTTTTGTGTAGGGGGTGAGGTAGGGGTCCTCTTTCATTCTTTTGGATATGGATATCCAACTCTCCCAGCCCCATTTGTTGAAAAGACCATTATGGCTCAGTTCGGTGACTTTGGGGGCCTTATCAAAGATCAGTCGGCCATAGATCTGAGGGTCTATCTCTGAATTCTCAATTCGATTCCATTGATCTATATGTCTATCTTTGTGCCAGTACCATGCTGTTTTGGCAACTGTGGCTTTATAATAGGCTTCAAAGTCAGGGAGTGTAAGTCCTCCCACTTCGTTTTTCTTTTTTAGAGTGTCTTTAGCAATTCGAGGCATCTTCCCTTTCCAAATAAATTTGATAACTAGCTTTTCCAAGTCTGCAAAGTAGGTTGTTGGAATTTTGATTGGGATTGCATTGAATCTGTAGATGAGTTTGGGTAGAATTGACATCTTAATGACATTTAGCCTTCCTATCCATGAACATGGAATATTTTTCCATCTTTTAAGGTCCCCTTCTATTTCTTTTAGTAGAGTTATGTAGTTTTCTTTGTATAGGTCTTTTACATCTTTGGTTAAGTTTATTCCTAGGTACTTGATTTTTTTAGTTGCTATTGAAAATGGTATCTTTTTCTTGAGTGTCTCTTCAGTTTGTTCATTTCTAGCATATAGAAACATTACTGACTTATGTGCATTAATCTTGTATCCCGCTACTTTGCTAAATTTGTTTATTAGCTCTAGTAGGTGTATCGTTGATTTCTCAGGGTTTTCTAGATATAAGATCATATCATCTGCAAACAATGACAGTTTTACTTCTTCTTTTCCAATTTGGATGCCTTTTATTTCTTTGTCTTGCCGGATTGCCCTGGCTAGCACTTCCAGCACAATGTTGAATAACAGTGGTGACAGCGGGCATCCTTGTCTTGTTCCTGATCTTAGAGGGAAGGCTTTCAGTCTCTCACCATTGAGTACTATGCTGGCTGTGGGTTTTTCATATATGCTCTTTATCATGTTGAGGAAGTTTCCTTCAATTCCTACCTTTTGAAGTGTTTTTATCAAAAACGGATGTTGGATTTTGTCAAATGCTTTTTCAGCATCTATTGAGATGATCAATTGATTTTTCCCTTTCGAGTTTTTAATGTGTTGTAATACATTGATTGTTTTTCTTATGTTGAACCATCCTTGCATGCCTGGAATGAACCCCACTTGGTCATGGTGTATGATTTTTTTAATGTGTCTTTGGATTCGATTTGCAAGTATTTTGTTGAGGATTTTTGCATCTATATTCATTAGGGAGATTGGCCGGTAGTTTTCCTTTTTTGTAGCATCTTTGCCTGGTTTTGGTATTAGGTTGATGTTAGCTTCATAAAATGAGTTAGGTAGTGTTCCATTTTTTTCAATGTTTTGAAAGAGTTTGAGTAAGATTGGTGTCAGTTCTTTCTGGAAAGTTTGGTAGAATTCCCCTGTGAAGCCATCTGGCCCTGGGCATTTATTTGTGGGAAGATTTTTGATGACTGATTGGATCTCTTTGCTTGTGATGGGTTGGTTGAGGTCTTCTATTTCTTCTCTGGTCAGTCTATGTTGTTCATATGTTTCCAGGAAATTGTCCATTTCTTCTACATTATCCAGTTTGTTGCCATACAGTTGTTCATAATATCCTCTTATAATTTTTTTAATTTCTTCAGGATCTGCAGTTATGTCACCTTTTTCATTCATTATTTTGTTTATATGGGTCTTCTCTCTTTTTGATTTTGTCAGTCTAGCTAGGGGCTTGTCAATCTTGTTGATCTTCTCAAAGAACCAACTTTTGGTGATATTTATCCTTTCTATTGTTTTTTTGTTCTCTATGTCATTTATTTCTGCTTTAATCCTTGTTATTTCTTTTCTTGTACTTGGTTTAGGATTGGTTTGCTGTTCATTTTCTAGCTTCTTCAGTTGATCCATTAGTTCTTTGATTTTGGCTCTTTCTTCGTTTTTAATATATGCGTTTAGTGCTATAAATTTCCCCCTTAGCACTGC
This sequence comes from Choloepus didactylus, assembly GCF_015220235.1. NCBI lineage: Eukaryota > Metazoa > Chordata > Mammalia > Pilosa > Megalonychidae > Choloepus > Choloepus didactylus. Next base: position 97,495,082 of record NC_051307.1, on the reverse strand, counting down.
TTTTGCTGCATCCCATAGGTTTTGGTATGTTGTGTTCTCATTTTCATTCGTCTCTATATATTTAGCAATTTCTCTTGCTATTTCTTCTTTAACCCACTGATTGTTTAGGAGTGTGTTGTTTAACCTCCAGGTATTTGTGAATTTTCTAAGTCTCTGATGGTTATTGACTTCTAATTGTATTCCATTGTGGTCAGAGAATGTGCTTTGAATAATTTCAATCTTTTTAAATTTATTGAGGCTTGTTTTATGTCCCAGCATATGATCTATTCTGGAGAAAGTTCCGTGAGCACTAGAAAAGTATGTGTATCCTGTTGATTTGGGATGTAATGTCCTGTAGATGTCTGTTAAATCTAATTCATTTATCAGATTGTTTAGGTTTTCAATTTCCTTATTGGTCTTCTGTCTGGTTGATCTATCTATAGGAGAGAGTGATGTGTTGAAGTCTCCCACAATTATTGTGGAAACATCAATTGCTTCCTTTAGTTTTGTCAATGTTTCTCTCATGTATTTTGTGGCACCTTGATTGGGTGCATAGACATTTACAATTGTTATTTCTTCTTGCTGAATTGCCCCTTTTATTAGTATGTAGTGGCCTTCTTTGTCTCTCAAAACATCCCTGCATTTGAAGTCTATTTTATCTGAGATTAATATTGCTACACCTGCTTTCTTTTGGCTGTAGCTTGCATGAAATATTTTTTTCCATCCTTTCACTTTCAGTTTCTTTGTGTCCCTGTGTCTAAGATGAGTCTCTTGTATGCAACATATTGATGGTTCATTTTTTTTGATCCATTCTGCGAATCTATATCTTTTAATTGGGGAGTTTAATCCATTTACATTCAACGTTAAAACCGTGAAGGCATTTCTTGAATCGGCCATCTTATCCTTTGGATTATGTTTGCCATATTTTTCCCTCTCTCTATTAATATCCTTTATTGTACCCATACCGAATCTCTTTAGTACTGAACCTTTCTCCAAGTCTCTCTGTCCTGTCTTTGTTTCTCTGTCTGTAGGGCTCCCTTTAGTATCTCCAGTAGGGCAGGTCTCTTGTTAGCAAATTCTCTCAGCATTTCTTTGTCTGTGAAAAATTTAAGCTCTCCCTCAAATTTGAAGGAGAGCTTTGCTGGATAAAGTATTCTTGGCTGGAAATTCCTCTCACTCAGAATTTTAAATATATCGTGCCACTGCCTTCTCGCCTCCATGGTGGCTGCTGAGTAGTCACTACTTAGTCTTATGCTGTTTCCTTTGTATGTGGTGAATTGCTTTTCTCTTGCTGCTTTCAGAACTTGCTCCTTCTCTTCTATGTTTGACAGTGTGATCAGTATATGTCTCGGAGTGGGTTTTTTTGGATTTATTCTATTTGGAGTTCGCTGAGCATTTATGATTTGTGTATTTATGTTGTTTAGAAGATTTGGGAAGTTTTCCCCAACAATTTCTTTGAATACTCTTCCTAGACCTTTACCCTTTTCTTCCCCTTCTGGGACACCAATGAGTCTTATATTCGGACGTTTCATATTATCTATCATATCCCTGAGGTCCATTTCGAGTTTTTCAATTTTTTTCCCCATTCTTTCTTTTATGCTTTCATTTTCCATTCTGTCATCTTCCAGGTCACTGATTCGTTGTTCAACTTCCTCTAGTCTTGTACTATGAGTGTCCAGAATCTTTTTAATTTGGTCAACAGTTTCTTTAATTTCCATAAGATCATCCATTTTTTTATTTAGTCTTGCAATGTCTTCTTTATGCTCTTCTAGGGTCTTCTTGATTTCCTTCATATCCCGTACTAGGGTCTCATTGTTCATCTTTAGTTCTTTGAGTAGCTGCTCTAGGTGTGTCTCTTCTGGTCTTTTGATTTGGGTGCTTGGGCTTGGGTTATCCATATCGTCTGGTTTTTTCATATGCTTTATAATTTTCTGTTGTTTTTGGCCTCGTGGCATTTGCTGACCTTGATAGGGTTCTTTTAGGGTTTGTAGACCAGTTGAAGTCCTTATCTCTAATTTATCAGATCTACAGCTTCGTGGAGTACACTTTCTCTAACTAACCAGCAGGTGGCGTCCACGAGCCACCTGTTCTCCACAAGCCAGATCTCCCCTGCTTAGCCTTTTTGGTGAGTGGGGGAGTGAGTCTTGTGGGGCCCAATTGGTGTCCCAAGCTTGCGTGTGTAGTTGGTGTTGCCTGCCCTGTATGTGGGGCGTGTTTCTGGGCAGTCGGGGCGGGGGGGTGGCCCTAACAATCAAATCTCCCTGATGATCCTAGAGTTTTAAAGCTACTGCAATAGTCTAATCCTTCAGTTCAGTCCTGCCACAGTTTGTCTCTGCCACTGACCCACAAGTCTTTGGTATTGGCGTATGGCTCCTGAGACTTGCAAGTGGGCCCCTCTTCCAGGCTGTGCACCCCGGGTCCTCTGTTGAGGGATGACTGTGCTATGTCACAGGTGAGTGCCGTCCCCCCAGGGCAGTTCTGGGCTGCTGGGCTGTGTTGGGAGGCTCCCAGTCTGCTCAAATGATGGCTGAATGGGGCTCTGTTAATTCACACTGCTCCCCCTTCCCAGCTCTGGGACATTCAGCTGAGGTTGCAGGGAAGGCTAATGTCCACGCCCAGTTTTGTGGTGTGTGCCTGTTATTTGAAGCACTTCCGTCACACTGGGTTGTCTGGGGCAGCTCTGGGCTATGGGGCTGGCGATGGGCAGGAGTGTTTCCTGTCCACCAGGATGGTGGCTGTGAGCGGACACCCCCTTTTCTTGGGAAGTTGTGTTGTTTATTGAATTTTCTCAGCCACTGGATTATTGCCTTTTGTCTCAGAGCTCTCTTAGTTCTGCTCTTGACTTGACGTGCCCAAATTTCAATTCTTTGAAGCTTTCTGTATTGAGCTTCTTAGAGTAATTGTTTTAGAAAAAGCAAAAAGGATTTAAAAAAAAAAAAAAACAAAAAACAAAAAACAAAAAACAAAAACAAAACAAAACAAAAAAAAAAACGGCCCTCCTCAGAGATCTAATGGGTTATTGAAATGCTAATAGACAAAGCAACCAGGGCCATTAAGGAAAGGTGCCCAAGGCAGAGAGATCAGCCTTGCTTCGGGATTTGCATATGCGCCTCAAGGCCTGATCTCCGCCCTTCCCCTTTCTGTGTTCACCAGAACTCCAAAAATCCTCTGCTTTTATTTTGGAGTTTTTCGTGTTGTTTTTTTTTCTATGCCTGTCTCCTCTCTGCTGGGCTGGCTGCTCTCAGAGTCTCTGGTGTCTGGCCTCAGTCTATCTATGGTTGGAGTTTGAATCAGTAGAATGAGTTTCCGATAAGAGCAGCCACTGCAATTCTCCCTTCTCCTTCCTGGAGCTGACAGCCCCTCCTCCCCCGGGACTGAGCCTGGCAGGGAGGGGCGCGGGTCCCCTGGCCGCAAAAACTTACAGATTTCGCTGATCTCAGCAGTTCCACGTTTTCATGAGTGTTGTATGAAGTATGCCCAAAGACAGATTGCTCTGTGGTGTCCAGTCCACGCAGTTCCTGGCTTTTTACCTACTTTCCTGGAGGAGTAACTAAAACATACAGCTCACCAGTCTGCCATCTTGCCCCGCCTCCCCTCTATCTTTCCTTTTGATGTGGTTCCTTGGGAATCTTAAGTTTGGGAAGAGATTAATATGTTTTCAATAGACAAATACTTAAATTTCCTTTAGCCTTTGATGGAGGAGGGATGGGGATGGGGTGGATTTGATAGATGAGGCAAGTTCACCACCAAATTCTTTTTTAAAAAACAATTTGCATTTCTGACCCAATGGGCTGTTTTGTTTGGGTTGGAGTGGTTTATATGTTAGCTAGCTCTGGCTTACCTTCAGCACATCTCTGAATGTTTCATTGCCTTTGCTTTCCCAATTTTGTGCAATTAGGACCAAGTGCCTGGGCCTCTTTTTTTGCTGATTAACACAACTCATAAAAACGTTGGGTTCTGGGAAGAGAAAAAGTCCTGTATAGAAAGACCAAGACCCAGACTATATCATTTCTATGACTCCTTGACACGTTTTCAAGCTTGGTGATTTCAGCTACTTCTCAACAGGGAATCTTTTAAGCTCTCCATCCAATCTGTTTTCAGACAGGAGTCTAAACTCTTCTCCATTCAAAGTTTATCAGACAGATCTACAGAGACTTTTCCGGGAGGATGTTTACAAAGGACTTTTAGTGTTGCCAAGAAGAGAGAGAAGGAGAAAGATAGGGTTTCCGAAGGGCAGTTTCAGAGTCAGTGGGATTTAAACATAAAAGGATCTTTCTTTCCCTTACTAACAGGTTGCCCAAAGGACTGTGGTTGGCAAAAGAGGTGGCTATAGGGGCGAACGGGCTCCCCGTGGAAAGGGTCCCATGTAATCACCCAAGTCAGTGGAGTTTGCTTCTTAGGGTAAAAGTCTTGCTCTCTCATTGCAGAGTTGGAATTATTCCAGTGATTAAAGCCCATGGTTCTATTTTTCCCCTTTCCCCTGCTTCCTTAAGCCATTCTGGAGTATGGGTTTCAGGAAAATCAGACTTATTTTGAAAATTGTATATCTGTTAAGGTATTTACAACTCTGAGAGTTCCCAGTTGTAGAAATCTTAATGCATTTGGCATATTAAGTTTGGATTCATTATGTGAGAAGTTTCCCCCAATATTCAAACTCACATTAAAGTCAGGGTACATAGTGCTGGAGAACAACTTATTTAACATATCACTTTTTTAAAAATTCTAGAAGCACTTCTGCAGGCAGCCTTGGGAAACATTTATTCTCTCTGATAAGGATGACTTCATTTTATGCTAGTAAAACATAAATTTCATCATCGTAATCAAGCAGGAGGGAAATGATTCCCAGTGAGCTGCATGACAAGTTATGCAATTGTAGTTAATTTTAATTAACAAGCTCCATTTTTGAATTGTTAATATTCATTCCCTTCATTTTAGCCAAGACTAAAACTAAATGGATTTCAACAATGAGTTTCCCCCTCGTTGAATTTATCCCATTTTTCATAAGGCTGAAATTTTCCACTGTGGGAATAAAGACCTCATTATTCGTGGCAAAATCCATGAGTGGGAAAAAAAAATAAAGGAGAGCTTTTAAAGAATATCTATTGCCCAGTGAGTGGGTGGGAAGACAAGTGTTGTTGGGAAGGAAGGGGACTGGCATTCAGCAGGAAAATTCCACATGGGCTCAATAAATAAGGAAATAATAATATTAAGTACAAAGCTCTAGCCTTGAAGTCAAGTAACATAGTATCATGAAGAAAAGTTGGGAACTGAATTTTGTTTTCATGTAACTGTTTTTAGCACAACATGCATACATATACATATACACATCCATGTATTTTTTTTTTTTTAAGAAGAAAAACCATGTGTCTCAACATATTGCCAATAAAGAACAGCAGCAAGATTGTTGAGAATTAAACAAAAACCTAGAACAGGATTCACTGGCCAGGTTACTTCCAGTCATCACTGGGTGATGGTGTGATTGAAACCCTGTTTCCCAGGTACAAATCTTCCCCATTCTCCCCAGGTCACTGATTCATCCATCTGGGAAATGTGTGTGTGTGTGTGTGTGTGTGTGTGTCTTTTGAATCCCAGGCTGCTGTCCTGATTGAATGTGATCTGCAGCCATGAAGACAGAGTGCATTGTTCTGCCCTTTTCAGTCAACGGTTTTCAATCTAGAGGACACAGAGGCAGCTTAGAAGGAGGTCACCGCGGGGCATGTGGCCTGCATTATGGTCCTGAGTTTGGGTTTTATGACACCAGAGGATGTGCAGGGTCAGCCCAAGAGAATAAAATGAAAGTTTCACAATTAAATTTAAATTATGCACATAGGTCCATTCACAGCCCCACTGAAAAGCAAAAATCTTAGGGTCGCCTGGTCTAAAAGTCCCAACCTTTCATCTCCTAGAATCCCCTAGAGCTCCAAATTTTGAAAGATTTTTGCCATCAATGTGTTACTCTTATTAAATCAGAGGTTCTTATTTTTCATTAATCAAAACTACTAACAATAACAGCTACCGTTTATCAAGGGCTCACCATGGTCCAACCCCAACAGCTCTCTGAGGTCCTTTTTCTACAGACGGGGACACTGAGGCTCAGAGAGTTCCAGCAGCACCACCAGAGTCATGTGGCTAGGAAGGGGATGTGTCGAGCTTGACCCCAGACCTACCTGCTGTCAGAGCCCGGGGGATTCATCACAAGTCTGATCTGCATGAGATAGCCACTGGCAACCACACAGCCAAATGCAAAGAAAATGGCAACCCAATCCATGCAAAAACAGAATTCCTGTTAAGCTGTTCGGAAACATTGAAAATTGTTCACAGCCTTCTTGTCTCCCACGCCATTAACACCTCTAACTATCTCTAGAAGTCTATGGATTCAGAGATTGAGAATCACTTGCTTAATCCCATCCTCTCACTCAAGAGAGGGGACTCCAAGAGCCTGGCTCCCAGTCCCCTGCCTCCCCACCCACTCCCAAGGGCTGCCACTGTGGGAGCCCCCTGGGAAACAGGAAATTTTATACAGGCTTAGGCAAGCCATTTTCCCTCATTTTCCTTATTTTTTCCCTCTGCAGAATGATTTTCTCTGGGATTTTATTCCTCACAGTTCAAGGCTTACCGCTTGATTTACATATATCAGAGAATCGTATTGTTTTTAAAAAATTCCTTCAGTTGGCTGATGTTGCTAACATGTGACTTGATGTCTCTAAGATTTCAGAGATACCTCATGCTGACTGTTTCTGGCCATTTTGAAACAATCTGGGATCTAAATCTACTGGCCAAGGAATACAAAGAGAGAACGCTTGGCCATCAGTCATCACCAGACATCTCCAAGTGTGCTTTCTCACACTTCAGAGGCAGGGTGGAGGTGGGGGTAGAAGAATGCAAACATTTCAATAGATCTTACTGGGACTTAAGAAGTGAATTATTATCCAAAGATTTTTGAGACAAGCTGAGTGGATGTCGAAAGTCGTATTCGAGGAGTACAGTGAATCCAGCCCCTTTGCAGGGTGAAAGCAGCCCAGGAGCTCACAGCTCTGCTGACTGGGGGCTGGCTGGGGGGCTGGCCTGTGCCTCTCCAAGTCTGTGTCCCCACAGTGCCTAAGGTACAACTTGGTGTATGGGAGTATTAAGGAAATATTGTTTTTTTCACTAAAAATAAAACCCACTGGAAGGAGACTCGCTGTGGGGTGGGATGGGAGGGTGGGGTTTATGCACGGCAGTTCAAAGTTCCCCTTCTCCAGATCTAGATTTCACCTCCGCCTTGGAGTTTCCTGCTGTCCGACAATCCCACCATCACTATGGTCTCGGGGAAGGGGTACTCCTCCTTTAGCACACGGCCCAAGTGTCCTTTCCAGGTGAGGCCTGGAGCCTGCAAAGGGAAGAGTGGAGCATTCAAAAATGACTTCCTCAAAGACTAGGAAAACTCAAGAAGAAAGTTAGTAGAGAGAGTCCAGTGACCCATGAGAACCTGGCGTTAAGATGTAGCTTACATGGCAGCAGCTTGCGGTTCACCATGGACCATTTTCCCTGCCTCTGTGGGCAGAGACCATATCTATCACACATCCTCCAGGAGGGCTGCCTTAGATCCCTGGACTTCTCCATGCTCGGTGCCCAAAGACATCCAGACATTCCATGCAAGTGAATCGGAAAGTCTACAGGCATTTAAATGGATGTTTTTAATAAATTAATTAGAAATAGTTTCTAAAAATGAAACTAGAAATAATAAGCATGTGTGACTGAATTATTCCACGTTATTAACACATCAGAAACCAATAATACAGTAGACTGCAACTCATTTTAGGGCTGATCTCAGAAAAAGATTTTGCAGTCTCTGATACTTGAAGTGTCCTGTGACTGCAAGGCCACCCTCAAATAACAGTTTCCATTTACAATCTGGAAACTATGCAACAAAACAAAATACAGAAGTTTATCAGATGCAGAGGCTGATAAGACAGCAACTGTCACCCAAAGTCTCCAATTTCAAAATTTCACGTTAGTCAAAATAAGCAAACTCTTGCTGAATTTATAATTTTAAAAACCATAAATTTAAATGTATATAATAAATTTTATTCCTGCTAAATATTGCTTGTATCTATTTTATATATTTCATTTTTTAAAAAGACTTCATTGGCTCAAAGTTTGAATGCCTCTCTAGATCATTATAGGGAGGTTTTCACCTGCTCCCCAGCACCCCGAGACCCACCTACGCACAGACAGGTCCTTATTCTTGCAGGGCTACAGAGGAAAATCAGGTCTCCATACAATTCATCCCAGGAGGTACTTGAGTTGGGGTTGTTGGGGTGAGGGTGGAGAGCTCATGATGAAGATTTCAAATCATGCTTAATAAGTAAAGTCCTTGCTGATTGCATTTCTCTTTCACATGGTGATTTTCTGATTTTTTTGGGTATGAAGAACCATTTTCTACCCCCTAAACCTAAGGATGCTGTGGGTTGGGCCTATTATATACCAGCATAAACTGAGGGAGGGGCCGTCATCAGAAATGCTATTGGGGACAATTTTCTTATACACAGCAGCCCCAGAGTCTGCTGAGGTTAGTGGACAGCATCCCTGCCCACTGGGACCAAAGGGCCTGTGGGGTGACCTAGACCAGCCCCACGTTTACATCTGAGGAAACTGAGGCCCAGAGAGAGGAAGTGACTTACCCAAGGTCACACTGTGCTTTATCCCTCAACTCCGTGTCCCTATTCTCCTCGCTGGCAGTGGTGAGCTGCTCTGAGGTGAGTGGGTTCATCTTCATTCTAAAAGATGTTAGTAGTGATTTATATTTCCAAATGTGGCTAATGGTAGAAATAAAATGATAATGAGGAAGCAACACATGCTTTCAGAGTAGCCGCTCACTAGTGCGAACATTAAGCCTGATTTGATCACACCCATTAGAGATCTCAGCTGAGTGTTATGGGGGTGTTTCTTGGGAATTTGTCTGATGGATGTGGCAGGGTCAGCTGCTAGGGATAAAGAACCATCATTGAAATGTCCAACCAGACAAAATTTTATTGATTACATGTATGAGAGATTTTGAAATGCTATGTGTAAATCAAACCATTTCTAAAATGAAGCAGGTACTTAAAAATATTTTTTGCAATACAAACAATTGTATCTTTATTGGTCTGTTTTATAAGCAAGAAGTTCTTTTAGGAGGGTGGATTTTATTTATTAATTGTTTCAGATATTGGGTTTATTAAGATAGGACTCCTACACGAAGAGCTTTCTCTGGAAGGTACCGCTTCATTTGTCACATGAGGGAGATTCAGTCCAGAGAGCAGACGTGACTGTCCCAAGGTCACACAGTAATCAACATCAGAGCCACAACTACAGAAATTTCTCCTGACTCAGGTCAAGGATTTATGTGATTAACAGCCAGCAGAGCTCCCTGCACTGCAAGTTGCAGGAACAAGATTGCGCTATTGAAAATGCAAAGGAATCTAGTCCATTTCCTTTATAAATCTTTTTTTTTGGTTCTTGTTTTTTAAAATAAGTATTTTTACTTAGCTAATTAAAAATATTTTAAGTAACTTACAATAGGACACAATCAAACCTTTAAGAAAGAAAGAGCAAAAATAATAGCATATGCATGCTGTATGCCTTGTAAACAGATACGGGGGGGTGGTGTTCAAAGAAGACATAATTTGGGTAGAACCAAAACCTCCAGTAAGAATGGTCATTGAAATTGATTGTCAAATGTAGATTTGAGTTTCTTGGTAATAAAGTTTTCATTTACTTTTTTTTCCCCCAAAAAGAAATCTTCAATAGAGGCGCAACTAAAGATTCTCCCTTTTCTCCCCTCTGATCCCAGCTCACCTTTCTGCACATCAGACTAAGAAGCAGGGAGCAGAATCACAGCATGTCAGCGCCTGAAGGCTCCTGAGACATCATCGAGTCCAACCCTCCACTTCACAGAGGGACAAACAACCCCAGAGAGGGAAGGAATTTGCCACAGTAATGGCCGAGTTCAAGAAAAGGTAAGGGGGAGTGCTGGAAAGACATTGGACACCAACTTCTAGTTCATGTCTGAGTCTCAAGGATGCTAACGATTTGAAATAATAATAATAATAATAAACCATCTGTGCCAGTTTGGATGTATTATGTCCCCCAAAATGCCATGTTCTTTGATGCAATCTTGTGGGGGCAGACATAATAGTGCTGATTAGGTTGGAACCTATTGATTGCTTCCATGGAGATATGACTCAATCAATTGTAGGCAAGACCTTTGATTGGATAATTTCCATGGAGGTGCTACCCCACCCATTCAGGGTGGGTCTGAATTAAATCACTGGAGCCATGTGAAACAACTGACAAACAGAAGGAACTCAGAGCAGCCATGAGTGACATTTTGGAGAGCAACTTACAGAGACATTTTGAAGATAGCCATTGAAAGCAGAGTTTTGCTGATGCTTTGGAGGTACTAGCCCAGAGTTTGCCCTGAGAAGTTGACACAGAAACATTTTGGAGACTGCCATTTTGAAACACAACCTGGGAGCAAGCAGACACCAGCCACATGCTTTCCTAGCTAACAGAGGTTTTCCAGATGCTAATGGCCTTTTTCCAGTGACGGTGCCCTATTGTAGATGCCTTACCTTGGACACTTCATGGCCTTAAGACTGTAAGCTTGTAACCAAATAAACCCCCTTTATAAAAGCCAATCCATTTCTGGTATTTTGCATTCTGGAAGCATTGGCAAACAGGAACTCCATTTAAAAAAAAAAAAAAAAAAAAAACTACTAAAACCTTGTTTTTACAAATATCTCCCAGTTTGCAGCAAACAGCATCTCTCAGATCCTCCCTAAAGCTGATGATAACAGAACCTTCTATCTCCACATTGCTTTACTAGGTGCAAAGTGCTTTCCTGCCTGGCATGTCCTATAGAACTGCATCTTGCATCTGAGGCTAGCAGGCAGAGGAGGAAATTGGGCCTCGTCAAGGTCACAGAGCCAGCCACACAGCACTGGTCGTGGAAGCTTAGCCTCCTGATTCCAAGTCCACCTTCCCTCTCTGTACCGTGGCCTTGCCGGAGCAAGAGCACGTGGTGGACGAATTGATACACTCATTGCCCTCTGGCAGCAAACCTGCAACAGATCAAGGGCACCAGTCCATGGCCAAAGAACCATCTCTTATAAGCATTAAACATCTAACGTAAGGGGATTTAAAGTGACATGGTTGTTTTAAAGGCACACACACACACACACACACGTATGTGTATATATATAATTTTATTTTATTTATTTTATTTTATTTTTGAGGAAAAAAGATAAAAGGGCTTCGTATTTGAAGTTTTGCAGGATACCTACGGGCACCTCAGTCGATGACCCGCAGACTTCATGGTCACCCAGATGCTTTCAGGCATTAGATTAACACTGCTCATAGTCAAGGGAATTAGGAGAAACTTCAAAGGGAGGATCACGGGGTCTAGATGAGGCAATAACTGTGGGAGGCACAGAGAAAATTAAGGCAATTGTCAAGCATGATTTAAAAAAAAAAAAAAAGATCACCTCTGCAGTCAGCGTCTTACCTTTGGGCCTGAGGCTTAAAGTTTAAAATAATAATAATAATAATCTGGCATCTTGATTCGATTTAAGTATGAAAAGCCAGTGTCTGCAGGCAGCTGCTGAGTTGGGCTGTCTTCCTGCTCGGGCATCCTTGGAGATGTTGTCAGAGACACAGGATAACTCGAAGCAGAGAGAAACCAGCTGGGGCACCAGGCCCCCCATTTGAGTGTGCAATGCCGGCGGTTAGAAAAGTGTCTTCGACTTATAAACACAGCAAATTTGATCTGGAAGTCATTGAGAAAACATAAACACGGAGCCTCACGCAGTCGTGTTTACACTGTTCCAACCCTGGTGAAAGATGAGCCTGTTATGGAAGAATTGGCTTTTTCCAGAGGCGCTTTTCTTTTTAAAATGAAAATCCCATGAAGAACAAAATCCCAACAGAGACCACATGTGCATGAATGTATTGCTGAAGCAGGTAACAGATAAAATGTCACATTTACTCGTGCTATCTTCTGCAATGCTGAAATGCCGCTTTTTCAAAAACTCAATTATTTTTGTAGTAGAAATTAACAGTACTGGAACAACTTCTAAAACTAAGAAAATGGTTTCCTATTTCACGTTTCTCAGAATGTGCAATCCATTCTAAATTTGTAGTAACCAGGATTCAATTTAGTCAATTCCCTTCCTTTAACCAATAAATAAATGGAAGCACAGAAAGGGGGTCATAACTTAATTAAGGTCACAGAGCTTGTTAATGTCAGAGGCAAAAATAAGGCAGAGATTTCCTGACTTCTACTGGTTCTTTCATCACAGGTCTCTTCCAGGTCTTGCGATTTATCTAACATTTTTGCCCAAGGGCATTGATTAAATATCGTGTCCTATGTGGAGCAAGGACTGGTTTTATTCTGCAAACTTAGGCAGGAAAGAAATGCCACATTATTTTTCCAAAAACAAATTAATTCTGATTACTAGCCTCCCATTTACTGGGTTGGTGGAGAAATTCGCCAATTCAGTCATCAGTGAATGGGGCTCACCTTGGAAGTGCTGACACCACCACATTGGGGCCATGGATGGGTCCAAGGTGTAGAATGGAAGCTGTGACAGAGGAGGACCCCTGGCTGTGTCCTCACCAACACACCAGTGTCCTCCCAGCCCAAGGTCCCTGCAGGCAGGCAGCCTGCCTGCTCCTGGGCTGTGATGGGGCCAAGGACTCTGCAAAAGGCCTTCCTGGACCTCCCCAGCAGCCTCTCCCTCCCCAGCTCTGCCTGCATCCGAGGGCCCCGAGGGGGAAGAGAGTAAGGGCCTGGGAACCCCAAACCGCCTCTCCTTTAAATCTAGGGGACTCTCTGTAGCCCACTTCCCCTCCCTACACCCAATTCTCTCTCCTCTGCTCTGGCACTTTCTTCTTTCTTCTCAAAAGCATGGTGAGAAAGGGAGAGAGAATGATCTTGAGAAACTTCTGCTTTCAATCCTAGGGCCCAAAGAGTCCCCAAACAAGGAAACCCAAAGGCCTAACTATCTTCCTAGACTGGGAGAAGGAAAAATACAATAAGAACACATTCCAAATTGATATGGCCATAAATTATCCTGCCATGTAGGTACACTTGTTTTATCATGCGGAATTAAAATCCTGTTATAACGAAAATGATAATGCCTTGGTACAACATCCAAACATCTACTTCTTACCCAGAGTTCATTTAATCCTTACAACACTCCAAAGCACTACTCCATATTCTCCATTTTACAGATGAGATGAGGAGACCAAGATTAGTGAAGTGGTGAGATATTGATAGTTACTTTTCCATGATCCTGGGAGGAGGGTAGCCAGCCATGCATGTCTAATAGCCCCTGAACTTGGCTGAACTCACAATAAACCAGCAGTCATTAATAACACTCCATGATATATTTCCTCCTTTGCTTTTAAACAGCCTGATGAACTTGGGTGTAACAACCAAATGCAACTTTTAACATTCTTCTGGGTTGAGCCCCATTGTTTTTGTTCAGTCAGCTTCAAGGTTAAAAAAAAATCATAAACAATCTCCCTACTTTCATTTCCCCTCAATACTTGGAGGTGTTGGAAAGAAATCCAGTGAATAATGGAAAGAATTTTAAAAAAATCTCTAAGCCTTTTTGGTTGGGATCTTTTTCTTTTTCTTTTTCTTTTTTTAAGAGTTTAAAGGTGGTTATTCTGTTACTCTTTCAACTTTTCTGTAGATATAAAATTTTTAAAATAAAATTTGGAAATAAAAAACTGAAAAAATCATTTTACAGAATAAAATACTTCACATTTCTTTACATATATGATGTACAATTGTACTTTAATATTATACAGTTACACTTTATAGAAAGCATACCCATTCAACATATTTTCTCAATCTGAAACTATCTTATATACACTTTTTAGCTTTCAGTGCTAATGCATCAATTTCCTTATCTTAAATATAAATCAAAATAGTTCAATACCTGTTTTAAATTAGAGACAATTAGATGCCAGCTATAAGGACTGTGAGTTAATATTTCGATTAAGTTAAAATGTTCAATAATTTCTTCTTTGTTTTTCTTCTTTGTCTAGAATAGTCTGTTTTAAGCTCAATCCAGGATTTAAATCTAATACCTTCTTGAAATATTCCAAAGCCTCATCAAAATATCCCAGCCTATACAACATCAGCCCTCTGTTGTAATATGGAACTTCAAAATTGGGTTGAACTTCATGGCAGCTGTGTAGTCATCCATGGCTTTGTAAAAATCATTGGTTAGGATCTTAACCTCTGTGTCTCCCCAACCCCTGCCTGATCTGAACCTCCTACAGGCATGAGGCACTCACTGCTGTCAACTTTCCTGTCTCTCTGGAGAAACAGGCTGCAAACCTACAAGACCTTCCTCATTCATTTAGAGAATCCAGGTACTCAACAAACATTTATTGAGCATCTACTATGTGCCATATAGGACGTGGGGATACAGTCACCAACAAAACAAAGCCTCTACCTGAGGCAGGTAGGGGGTGGGCAAGGCAGATGGTAAACAGAAATAAATAATATTTCAGGTGATCAGTGGTATGAAGAAAATACAGCAGGGTAAGGGAAGTATCTTCTTCAGAAGAATAACTTCAGAAGTGCCTGGGGACCCTTATTTCCAGGACTCAGTCACATCTTCAACATTATTTCATCTCCCTTTGCCAAGTCTGTGAGCAGGCAGGGAATGTGAAATCATCAGCAAAAGTGTGCTTTGAAGACTGTAAAGGGTTGTGCCCACCCTGTCCTGGGGCAGGGGGATGATGGGGGATACAGATCTGGGCTGATGGACAGCAACCCTTAGCACCGTGTCCCCATCAGCCACCCACTCTCAGTGTGGCCTTTGCCATATCACTTTATCTCTCTGGATCCAAGTTTTCTCATTTGTAAAATGGGATACCACAGGGATGACAGGTTTCCCTTTCCATCCAGTTCCCCACCGCCCCACACACCCACCACCCCAGCACTGTATTCTCTGAAGTTTTATTCTTCATGGTCATTTTATTTTTTATGCCAACTAGCTAATTCAGAAAAATTCCCCAAGGAATGGCCAGTAGAGCTGGTCCAAGTTCTGCCTCAGGAGGGGTGGTACATTCTGTCCCCAGCAGAAGACGGAAATAGCCACTGAGAAATCAGAGCTAAGCCATTTGCACAAAGTTTATCTGAGAGAAAAAATATAAAAGAACAGCCAAGAGAAGTTCGAAAGGGAATTTAATGTCGACCTATGGTATTTTAAATAGTTTTGTATTGATGCAGGAATGGGCAAATAGATCAATGTGCTTAAGTACTTCCATGACAGCTGGTAAACAGCTACTGACCCCAGCCCTCCCAGTGTGCCCTGCTGACCTGGCCTCCCTGACCTCTCCCTTGGGACCCCCGACTCCTCACCTTCCAGCTCCTAAAGGGTAACACCTGGCCCAGCAGGGGAGCCCCCAGAACTCTGCTTCAGCACTCAAGCTGGTGGCTAACATCTGCACTGGTCGGTAGAAGTTATTAGATATGTTTAATATCTCACCCCTGAGCACTTTCAAATTCTATTGGTCGTGGTTCATCCTATTGAGAATATGGTTTGGCAGTTCCTATAAAAATAAAAGACACATACTCTTCAGTCCGGCAATTCCACTTCTAGATATTTTTTTCTACAAAATGTAAAATATTTTGTAGAAAAAAAATAACTATACAGAAAAATAAAAGTTGCACAGAGATGTGATTGCGCACTGTTTATAACAATAAAGAAATGAATAATTGTAAAGCCCAACAATAGAGGCCTGGTTAAATAATAGTCCTTCCATGGAATACTGTGCAGCTATTTCAGTGAGGACACCCCCACACCCACCTCCTACCCACCCTCAGATAGCCTTAAATTGTAAAGCAATCCATTGCCTTATTGAATGGAAAACTCCAGAAGTAGGGATGGGTTCAGGTTCTGTAAGATCAGGCCTCCGCTGCATTTCTCTCTTACTCTCTTAGCTCCACGTTCCTCCTCAGTTGGCTTCTCTCATAGCAATCGACCCTCTACAACATTTCTGGGCCTGCTGTCTGCACACAGCACAGCTCAGAGCAAGGAAGATCTCTCCCTGCAGCCATCCAGAAACATCCTAGGCCTCATTGTGATTGGAGTGGTCCTGAGCTAATTCACTGATGCTTACACCAGCCAAGGCCCACCCCTAGACTGGTCAACCCCACCCGAACTCCAAAGCTGCTCCCCAAGATGGAAAGGGTGAATAGATTGGGAGGTGGGGAGAGGACACCCAAGTGCCCAATATAACAGCCATGAAAAAGAATAAGCTAAATCTCTACTTGTATTGAGATTGAAAGTTCTTCGTCATATAACATTAGGTGAAAAGAGAAAATTGTAGAACTACTGGTAAGGTATGCTTCCACTTAAGTAAAATACCAAACTAACCAATATATTCATAAATATACCAGTATATGCATGTAAATTCTGGAAAGATACACCCAAATCATTGACAGAGGTTTTATCTGGGAATGGGATGAGGGAATTAAAATTTGTGATTGGAGGAGGAGTAAAGGAATTGGGAGTCTTTTGCTGTTGTTGTTGTTGTTAATGTAATTTTATTGAGATATATTCACACACTATATAATCCATCCAAAGAATACAATCAGTGGCTCCCAGTATCATCATGTTGTTGTGTATTCATTGCCACAATCAATTTTAGAACATTTTCATTACTCCAAAATATAGGAAAAAAACCCTTATCCCCTCCCCCCATTATTTATATATATATTTTGTCTTTTTTTCCTTCCTCATCTGCCCACATACTGGCTAACGGGAGTGTCAGTCATAATCACACAATCCCACAATGAAAGTTATATAGTTATACAATCATCAAGAATCAAGTCTACTGGATCACAGTTCAACAGATTCACATATTACCTTCTAGTTGTTCTAATACACCAGAAACTAAAAAGAAATATCTATACAATGTCTAAGAATAACCTCCACACCTCTTGACTCCATTCGCAATCTCTCAGCCACTGAAACTTTATTTTGTTTCATTTCTATCCTTCTTTTAGTCAAGAAGGCATTCTCAATCCCATGATGCCAGGTCCAGGCTCATTTCCAGGAGTCATGTCCCATGTTGCCAGGGAGAATTACACCCCTGGAAGTCATGTCTTACATAGCAGGGAGAGTAGTGAGTTTATTTGCACAGTTGGCTTAGAGAGAGAGGTCACAGCTGAGCAACAAAAGAGGTTCCCTGGGGGTGATTCTTAGGCATAATTATAAATTGGCTGTGCTGGTTTGTACATATTATGTCCCCCAGAAAAAGCCATATTCTTTAATGCAATCTTATTGGGGCAGATGCATTAGTGTTGATTACGTTGAAACCTTCTAATTGGGTGTTTGCATGGAGATGTGACCCACCCAACTGTGAGTGACACCTTTAATTAGGGTGTGACCTCTTGATTGAATTTTTCCATGGAAATGTTGCTCTGCCTATTCAGGGTGGGTGTTAATTAGATCACTAGAGTCCTACAAAGGAGTTCACGGACAGAAGGACCTCAGAGAAGCTAAGAGTGACATTTTGGAGAGGAGCTACAACTTAAAGAGACATTTTGAAGACAGCCATTGAAAGCAGAGTTTTGCTGATGCTTTGGAGGTACTAGCCCAGAGTTTGCCCTGAGAAGTTGACACAGAGACATTTTGGAGACTGCCATTTTGAAACACAACCTGGGAGCAAGCAGACACCAGCCACATGCCTTCCCAGCTAACAGAGGTTTTCCGGATGCTAATGGCCTTTTTCCAGTGAAGGTGCCCTATTGTAGATGCCTTACCTTGGACACTTCATGGCCTTAAGACTGTAAGTTTGTAACCAAATAAACCCCCTTTATAAAAGCCAGTCCATTTCTGGTGTTTTGCAAAACGGCAGCATTAGCAAACCAGAACATAGGCTTAGCTTCTCCCTTGTAGGAATATGTTTCATAAGGGCAAGCCCCAAGTTTGGGAGTCTTTTGTTTTTACCTCTATATTTATATTTTGATTGAACTTTTAAAAATAACAGCATACTCATGTTTCATGTATATTTTAAGAAGTTAACAAGTGATGTTACTTGGGTAGACCATGCTGTCTCCTGAATAAAATCCCAACTCTAAGAAGCCTGTCTGGGATGTGGTGCTTGCCCACCTCTCTAGCATTTGTTCCAGAGCCACCATGCAGGCTGGACACTGTACAATTCCCACGGCACCCTATTGGTTGTGAGTTGTGTGATTCTTCTCCTTTCCTGGAACTCTCTTTCCCACCTCCCAGCCTGCACTAGTTTGGATAGATTATGTCCCACCAACAGCCATATTCTTTGATGCAGTCTTGTGGGGGCTGATGTATTAGTGTTGATTAGATTGGAATCCTTTGAGTGTTTCCATGGAGATGTGACTCAATCAACTGTGAGTGAAATGTTTGATTGGATCATTTCCATGGAGGTATTACCCCGCCCATTCAGGGTGTGTGTCAATTGGATCACTGGAGCCATATAACAGAGTTCACAGAGAGAAGGAGCTCAGAGCAGTTAAGAGTGACATTTTGGAGAGCAATGGAGAGTGACATTTTGAGGAGCTGCAGTTTACAGAGACATTTTGGAGAATGCAACCCAGGAGTAAGCAGACGCCTAGAGAGGAACATCCTGGGAGAAAGCCATTTTGAAACCAGAACTCCAGAGCAGACACTGGCTACATGCCTTCCCAGCTAACAGAGGCTTTCCCGATGCCATCAGCCATCCTCCAGTGAAGGTACCCAATTGTTCATGCCTTACCTTGGACACTTTATAGCTTTAAGACTATAGCCAAGTAACCAAATAACCCCTTTTTATAAAAGCCAATCCATTTCTGGTGTTTTGCATTCTGGCAGCATTAGTAAACTGGAATGCAGCCCATATTATCACATGCTCATCACCACTTCTGGGACACATGATGCTTTTTCATGCCCCATGCCCTGTACATACACCGGCCCTTCTCTCAGGGAAGTATCTCTTCATCTTCTCATCTGGCAAACTCCCATTCTTTCAAGACCCACTCCAAATATCCCTCTTCTTTAAAGGTCCCACTGACTCCCCCAAGCAGCATTTGCCTTCTCTTCCTTTATTTTGCCCCAATCACCACCATTTCTCTTATCATGTTGGTTTAATTATATATACTCTACTTCCCAGAGAATTTCTAGGGAATAAAAAACTTAATTTCTTGTTCATTTTGGTTGCCTCAGAATTCACAGCATGTCGTGTGAATGATGGAAGGATTGAAAAATGCCAGTGGCAACCCAGAAATCCTGGCTTCTGGATAGATTGCCCAAAGGTTTTGTTATTAGTATTAGACCCAATGCTTTTCAAATTGTCCTGCAAAACATAGTTTTCATCTCTTTAATGGCTAATTCTGAAGTTTAAAAAGGGGTTCAATAGGTAATTATTAGGGAAATGTTGTATTAAAGTTAAAGAATTTCTTTACCCCAGTTTTCTCAGAACCTATAATATGCTAATAATCATCTTGAATCTCCAAGAAAGGGGAAATCTGAAACTTTTTCCAAACTTGTTTGACTATGGATCTATTTTTTCACCAAATATCAATTCTCTCGTGTGACCCTATTGTTATATTCTCTCTATGCCTATATTCCGTACTCCCTAAGTTGAGAAAAAAGAGAAGCAACTGTTTAACTCATTAGGAAGCAATGGAATGTAAAGTTGGAAGACAGGTTGAGGCAAAACACTGGAGGACCTTCACTGTCTAGCTAGAGGGCAGATGCTGTTTGGTTGGCCAATTGGAAGACATCAAGCAGAGGCTTTATGTTGTAGAAAGTCATCCGAGAATCACAGAGGCAAAAGGATTGATGGGGAGCAAGGAGAGAGGCAGGAAGACAAGTTAGGAGGCTGTTGTATTCCTGACTAGAAATGATAGGGGCTTCATATGAAGCAGTGGCAGTGGAATTGAGAGAGAGAGAACCCTTTAGAGAAAGTTATAAGGTGGAAGTGGCAGAACATAGGACTTGGCCACCAATTAAATTGCATCGGGAGCATGGGGAGGAGCTTGGGCAAAGCAAGACCAGGGTGCACAATTTAAGGGGGATGTCATAAAACTCAATAATCATCATAAATAATATTTGATGGAATATTTCAAAAATGAAATATAATGCAAAAAACTTCAGGATGAACAAACTACAAAATGAGAAATAAAGACAGAATCAGTATTACTGATTTTTCCTTCTGTCCCTGGCTCCAATATGGCTCAGCACAGCACTGAATTTAGGACGATCCCCCACCCCCCACCCAGGTTACAAACTATAGTGCTTTAACAGAAAGTTAGCGGGAGAAGGAACTGGTTTGGAGTAGAAGTTGGTGGGCTTTAATTTAGCTGTTACAGGTGTGCTCAGGCCCTTCAAACCACAGCTGCGGGCCGTCTAGTGTAGGAATAAAAAAACAACCACTGGGATTGTGTGTTGGGAGAGGGAAAAGAGGAATTTCAGCTCAGCGCCAAGACCACCAAATGTACTCTCATCTCAAAATGAACTGTAACCTTCACTTAGTTTTCCCACATCAGAGGAATATGGCGGAAGCAAATTCCAGGAAAAAGCCCACTGCTTAAGCAGTTTAAATTGTAGATTACACCATCCCAGACCTCAACTCAGATCCCCAAACTGGAGCTATGCTAATCACATAATTAACTCTTATTTTCATTCATTCACCAATATGTTCTTCTTTTTTTTTTTAATTCAGCATTGACCAAGCATCTACTGTGTATCAGGCAGTGGGGCAGGAGATGATGATGTTGACAGCGGTGACAATAGAGGATGAAAGGAAAAAGGAAAGGAGGAAACAAAAAGGCTGGGAGGAACGGAAAGGGGTTAAAAAAAAAAAGGAAGTGAAAAAAGAAAAGGTGGAGGAAAGAAACAGTATTAAGTAAGGCCATGGGTTTTCTGAATCACAAATAAACTATTTCATGTGAGTTTTAGAGTGAACTGCTTCCCCCACCCAGACTACTGTGGAAAGACTGAAAAGTGATAACAGACTGAGCACAACCTTTTGTTTGCTTATATTTTAAGTAAGGCAAATAAGGCATGAACCCAGGGCTTCTAGCTGCCCTCAACTTATGCTCCCCAAAGCGCCCTGACTTAGAGGGACGGGACAGGGAAACGGTTCCTAGGCAAAAAGGTGGTGCTTGCACTTAGCACCACAACTCCACGCTGTATCGCCATAGATGTTCATTACATTTCCATGAATAAAAATATTCTAAAGCCTGGTGGATAAAGGAAATACCTGCTTTCTTTCCTTCAAAAGAATAACAACAAAAAGTCTACCAGTAATGATACCTTTGCTACTGGGAATCTCAAATTTAGCCTTAAAGATGGATGTTGGACAAACACACCAGATAAGAGAAAAGACCTGGGAGATGCTGAGCCAGGTGGAGCGAGTCACCAGAGGAGCAGAATTTCTTCCAAGTGAGGTTTCTGTGATGTGAATGTGTTCCCCAGAAGAGGCAGTGTACCGTAAATGCAGGGTGTCCTGGCATTCACCATCACCACCAGGCTATCCCTGCGCCCTGGAGTCAGAACCACTCTACAATCGGCTGCCCTGCTGGGCCAGCTCTCGTTCTAAGTATGTCCCTTGTGCACAGCTGCTGGGGACCAGTCACCATCCCTCAGGGAACTAAAGAGGAGACCTTTTGAGGGGGACGGCAGGGGCCACAGAAACAGTCTTGGGTTGAGCGTGATGAGACCCCTGCCGTTTATTGGACAACCTTAAACAGATCACAAACGCTTTGCAGGACTCAGTTTTCACATCTGTAAATCGGGAAGATGAGGGTGGGGGTAGAATTAGACCACCTGTGGTTCCCAGATGTAAGCCAAGCCCTATCCGATTCATCAAGGGGATGGGGGTTAAACACATTTAATCCCAATTCTGATTCCACAGATCCAGGAATCTCCGGGGGGGGGGGGTCTTTTAACCAGCATGTTAGGTCACCACTGGACTTAAATGGCCTCTGAAATCCTTTCTGCATCTACGATTTCACACATTTGCCCAGAGACAACCGCAGCCCCAGAGGACAGAGCCCTCCCCTATGCCTAAAATATTAATACAAATTACAGCAAACTCATTTGGGGATGGAACTCTCTTTCAAGCTGCTGGGAAAGGAGGGGAAAGGAGGGCAGGAAGCCTCAGAGTTAAGAACATTTCAAAAAATAATGCTGATAATGAAAAATACCATCTACTTAAGTAAACAGAATTGAAAAGCCAAGTTTTGTGATTTTTTAAAAAAAATCTCTCCTCAATGTCAGCTCCTTAAATATAATCTGCAGGAAGGCTAGGAGGAGGCTGGGAGTGAGGGAAGTCTCTATCTCCCTGACGATTTACTAAAGCGATTTATTGTGGAGGTCACCACGGCCCCTGTTTGGGCCTGTCGCAGTTTGCTAAGCTCCACTAAGCTTAGGTATTAGGGGACCCTTCACTGGAACATTTGTACCCAAGGGAGAAGGAGGGAGGGAGGAAGCTTTTTTTTTAGTTCTGGAAATGCCTGAGGCCCAATCTATATCTTGGGACACAGTTCTGTTTGTCTTCCTTTTCTATTCCAGTTGCTGATGTTCCAAGCATTCTCTGCCCCATTGCTCAGTGTTTGTTTATGGCAGTGAAGTAGAAAATGTAATGTCTGTAGTTGTTCTGGGTTTGCTGATTGTGTGACCACCTGGTTTGCTGGTTTCAGGACAAAGGCAGTAAATCCTCCTTTAAGGCTAAAGCTGTGTACTTTAGGAGAAGGAATAGAAGGGGATGTTTGGATGTCTTTTATTTGTGTCTGTGTGTTGTTTTGTAAAGAATCATTTAAAGTTGAAATTATTTTAATTACAACAGTAAAACCCCCTTATTACACTCTTCATGCACAAGTTTGTGCTAGAAGACTTTTGTTTTGCAATGAAATGCCCTGAAACTGAGGAATTCCTCAATAAACAACTTCATACTTGATTTCCCACATATGAAGTTGGAAGTGCAGTTTCCAGATGTTTTCCAAAAAGGCCCTGTGCTCTGAGGCAGACTGACTGCTTCGAGACATCCCTCTGGTCTGCAGAGATCCCACAGCTGTTTTAGCAGAAAATTATTTTCTTTTAATTTCATCAAATGCCACGTTCAACATGCACCTTTCATCCAGAGAGACCCTAAGATGTTCAAAGGATTCAAAATTACCGACCCACCCCCTACCCCTCTGGAGCCATACATAGAAAATATTTAACATCTGTATTGCTATACCACCCAAAAGTTTTAAATTGAAGGAAGATGTGTTTCTTGCAGTAAATTACCAAAGGAATTTTCAAAGTAGAGCTCAATTACCCAGGTTGGCCAGGACATCACTGTGAGAAAACCCTTCCATTATGCAAAGGACCAGGGGACTGTGAATGATCAGATAGTCAACCCCTCACTGCAGCGCTTCAGTCTTTGCCTCCGTCATCCCTTCCCTGTGTCTGTCCATCCCTGTGTCCAAATTTCCCTTTTCTTATCAGGATTCCGGTCAAATTGGGCCAGGGCCCACCCTTTCCAGTGTGGCATCATCTTAACTAATAACATCTTCAAAGAGCCTATTTCCAAATAAGGTCACACACATGGACTGAGGGTTAGGACCTAAACATTTCTTTTTGGGGGACATAATTCAACTCATCGCAGAGCCCATGTTCTTTGCCGCTGCACCCCACTTCTCCCCACGTCACATGGCACTGATGCCTATGGAAAAGTGTCAGCCGCCTTGTCACCCAGAAGCAACACATTTTGCCAAGAACCTGTTATGTGTGGAGCTACAAACTGGGATCATAAGTGGGGAGGAGAGGAATAACCCAAATCCCAACCTCATTAACAGAGTAACCAACCATCCCAGTTTACCCAGGACTGTCCCATCCCAGACGTGGTAGGCAGAATTCTAAGGTGACTCCCCAAATTCCCGGCCTCTGCTGGACCCACACCTTCTCCCAGTTATTCAATCAAACATGCAACATTGGTGTGGCTGTCAAGAGATTTTGCAGATGTAATCAAGTTGTCTTTCAGATAGGGAGGTTATCTGGGTGGTCCTGCCCTTAACACGGGAACCCTTTAAATCTGGATCTAGAGGTCAGAGACAGAGAAGTCAGATAGCTTTGAAGCAGGAGTGGGATTCGGCGAGAGAGATTTTCTCTGTTGCTGATTTGAAGATGGAGGGAGCCACGTGGCAAGGAATGTAGGTGGCCTCTAGGAGCTGAGTGTGGTCCTAATAGCCAGCCAGGAAATGGGGACCTCAACCCTACACTGCAGGAAACTGAATTCCGGCAACAACTTGGATGGGCTTGGAAGTGGATTTTTCCCCAGAGCCTCCAGATGAGAACTTGGCCTGGCAGACCCCTGGATTTCAGCCTTTGAGACGCCAAGCAGAGAACCTAGTCACATTGCACTTGACTTTCTGACCTATAGAACTGTGGGCTAATTTGGATATTGTTCTGAGCTGCTACACTTATGGCAATTTATTTATGCAGCAATAGAAAAGTAATATACCAAGAAACCCCTCAATCCCAGGCAGTTGGTCACCCTAGATGAGCACAGGCCCATGTGACATGTGCCAAAAGAAGCACAAAGAGGGTGTGCTATGAGATGTGGCTGGCAGATCTGGGTAGCCTTCATGGAGGCGGTGTCTGAGCCTTGTCAGAAGGTAGGATTCAGGAAAGGGGTAAGGGGATGAAAGGCAACCAAGACACCAGTTAAATCCTTGAAAGAGCTAAATACTTGGAGACAAAGACTTTGTAATTTTAGCATTTTGAAAAGGGCATGAAAATAGCAATGAGATTGGCAGCCTGTGGTTGCATTTTTTTGCTTCTGTCATCTTGGCACTGATCTAGTTTAATCTCCTCCAGGAATCTCTGAACCCCTGAAAGGCAGGGATGGGGCTTCTTCAGCTTTGTAATCATAGTGCCTGGCAAAACATCTGGCACATCATTGCATGCTCAGTGTTCCGGTTTGCTAAGGCTGCCATTATGCAAAATACCAGAAATGGATTGGCTTTTATAAAGGGGGGTTATTTGGTTACAAAGTTACAGTCTGAAGGCCATGAAAATGTCCAAATGAAGGCATCAACAGTACAGTACCATCACTGAAGGATGGCTGATGGCATCCAGAAAACCTCTGTTACCTGGGAAGGCACGTGGCTGGCGTCTGCTTGCTCCCAGGTTGTATTTCAAAATGGGGTTCTCCAAAATGTCAGCGTCAGCTTTCAAAATGTCTCTCTAAACTGCAGCACCAAGCTCCTTCTGTCTGAACTCTTATAGGGCTCCAGCGATGTAATGAAGACCCGTGCTGAATGGGCAGGGCCACAACTCCATGGAAATAATCCAATCAGAGTTATCACCTACAGCTGGGTGGGTCACATCTCCTTGGAAACCAACCCAATCCAAAGGTTCCAACCTAATCAAGACTAAATACATCTGTCCCCACAAGATTGCATCAAACAACACAGTGTTTTGGGGGACGTAATTTATCCAAGCCAGCACCCTCAGAAAAAGCTAAATTTAAAAATGGATGAATGGTTTAATGTGGACAAACAGTACCACTTTGGACCAAACATATGGCCATGTTGTCCCAGGGAATGTCAAGAGGTTGGAAAGCCTGGTGCATCAGCCTCTCCCGCTATCTCCTTCAGGCTCTGCCATGCCTGCCACGTGTAGGGAACTCCCCGTGTCCTCTGTCTCAGAACCTGGGGCTCCAAAGTCTGGCAACAAAGCTCTTTGCTGCTCCACACCAGCCATGGAGTGACCCTGGGCAAGGTACTTAACTTTTCTCTGCCTTAGTTTCCTCATGTGGAAAAAGGGCATAATAAGACCCCCTCAGCAGGTGAGGATTAGAGGAAACAATACATGTGAGGCCCTTGGGATGTCTCTGGCAAAGGGTAAGCCTCAATAAGTTTAACTGCTATTATTATGAATTTCTATTTTAAGTAACAATGATATACTTACTGACCCAAATTCAGGTGGACACACTTCCTGCATCCTGCCCCAACCCAAGGCATTTTCAGTTTATTAGAAGATTCTTGAAAACAAAACAAAACAAAAAACCTTTGAGATGCAATGGGAAGGCTTCCTGATGGAGGTGGGTCAGGCAGAGGATCCAACGGAGCAGGGACCTCCTCCGAATGAGTAAGCCATGCCCTCTAGAACCACGCTTCTTGAGGTATAGTTGGTGAATCGGCAGCAGCCACACCTGGGAGCTTGTGAAAAATGGAGAATCTCAGCCTCCTCCAGGCCAGCTGCAGCAGAGGCTGCATTTCCGCAAGATCCCCTGAGAGACGCACCGGTCTTGATGAAATTTGCTTACATATCAGCTCTGTATCTGGGCAACACAGCTTCTCTCTGACCTCTACTTACCATTTACTTTAAAAGTTAAGTGTTCAAACACACAGGGCAAGCCAGACCACAAAACCCTCAGTTGGCAAGAGATAACCTTATTTCTAGAGACAGCTGGCTCTCTGCATGTTTGGACAAACTGGCATTATCCAAGAGCTCTAATGGTCTGAAGTCAGGCTTGAAAGTCAGCAAAAATAAACTTTCCAGGAAATTTCTGGCACGCCCTTTTTTCAAACCCATCATCTCAGGAATGTTATCCAAGCTGTGGCCTCTTTTTCCTCATCTAAGTCCATTTCCCAGTTTAGGGAGTTCTCTTTCTGGCCTTGAACTGACAAAACACACACACACGTGAGAGAAAACAGGTAGGCTGCATTTAGTGTGGGGCTTTAGATAGGGCTTTGGGAAAGTCCACCACTTTAATTTTGGCACATTTCACACTCTACTTCTCAATGCCCGTAATATTTTAAAGGAATATCTTAAATCTGAGAAATATTTGCTGTTGATCACTAGCATTCGAAGAGGCACATGATAAGTGGAAGTAGCAGCACCGACAGTCTGTCCCTCTTGTGGTCAGTGGTGCCACATTGTCCATCTTCTTGTTTTCCACGTGGGTAGAACAACCAAATCATCCTTGAGGACCAAAGTCTATCCCTTGGACCCATTAACAAATATTCATGAATGGACTGCTAGGCTGCTACATGATAGTCACTTTGGGGGACATAATAAAGCATGATCCTTTCAGCACAGGAAACTCACAGCCCGGAAGGGAGAGATGTTTACATAACATACCAGCCAGGGTCTGTTCCGGTTATCTATTGCTGCATAATAAATCACTCCATTCTTAGCAACTTAAAACAGTGACAAACCTTTAGCATCTTTCAAAGTGCCTGAGAGATAGGCATTTGAGAAGGGCTCAGCGGGGCAATTCTGGTTTGGTCTCTCATGTGGTTGGAATAAGACGTGGGGGGTGCTTGCTCAGGCAGCTGGGGGCTGCCCAGGAATCTCTCTCTTTGTGCCATCTTCAGGGCCTCTTGATGCTCTCTCTCTGGCTTGTGCCTCCTTCCCACATGGCAACCTCGCTGCCCTGTTACATGAAAACTCAGGGCTCAAAGATGCACCAAGGGAATCAGGCAGAAACTATATCATCTTGTATAACTAGGTCGGATGGAAGTCCCAGTGTTAATTACTGTTGATGGGAGTATTGTCAAAATCACATCATAAGAGGAGCATGTGGGATGGGAGATCTTGTTGTTAATCTTTGGAAAATAGAATCTGCAACAGGGTTCCAGCAGAAAACAGAGGTCACACTCAAATTAGGATAATTCAAGGAGGATTTAATAAAAGGACTATTTATGAAGCTCTAGGCATGGTGTAGGAAACCACAAGAGATAAGTGCAGTATCCTGGGCCAGCTGGTAACAGAGAAAGTATTACCATCCCCACTCTGGAGGAACAAGATTACTGGAACCCAAAAGGAGGGAATTGTGTGGGGTGGGCTGCCTAGAAAGGAGCAGCCAGAGTGAGGCAGTCAATAAATGTCTGATCTCATTCTGCACCCCCTCCAACCTTCCCTTTGGCCAAGCCCAACAAGAATCCCGAGAACCTACAGCCCACGCTGATCATCAGCCTCTGCAAAAAAGAGCAGAGTGGAGAAGGGTGGGGAGTGGATCTGAAGGGGCAAACAGAAGATATCCAGCAGAAATAAATATCTACAAAACAGACTATAATTTAATCTAATGCCACTAGAGAGGATTTAACAGGAGTGTTTTTCTGCAAGAGAAAAATTTTGAGCTATTTCTAGGTAATGTCACAGAAGTATAGATATGGTGGGGGGTAAGGAAGGGTGGTTCATATCCCCAGCAGCCCTTTAGATGTCTGGGACCCCATTCTATCTTGGAGCTTCTAAGAGTCCCAGGTTGTTGAAAGGAGAGTTGTCCACATGAGTCAAGCCAGATAGACTACATAAGACCTTAGGGGATCAACAGGATTCATGCCTGATGGATGGTCCATGGAGATGTCCAACAGGAAAGATGGCTGGTGGGGCTTGCTGGAATGTAGACTGATGGTCTGTGGGCACCATGGCTGCCAGTACCAGCCAGGACCCACCAGATCAGATCTGCTGATGCCTAGAGGTTGATTCCTTTTCTGTCTGAGTGGTTCCTCCAGATCTGGTTTTATTATCCTGAACCCCATAAACCTCACTCCCTCATCATGTTCCCTCCAGCTTCCTTTCCTCCCAGCCTGGAGAATATTTAGCTAATCTTGGGGTAAGGAAGTCTGACTTTTTAATACCTTCTTCCAAATCTATTATTTATTGTATAAAATGTAAATTCAAAAGTCCAGGTTCTTGTAACTCCACATGTTTGGCTTTTGAACCTCAAAAACCAAGGTCTGATTTATTTGTTGACCTGCCCCTGAGGAATGAAGTATGCAATCTGACTGTAGCCCAAATTGCATTCCCAATCCCATGTGTGGTTGGGAATGGTCACAAGGTATACAATGGTGGTGGGTAGAGGGTAGTCACAGTAAAAGTGTCATCTTCTTACAATACAAACAAAGAGGTAAAAGAACCCAAAAGATTATCTATAGGGTGACCAGGAAAGATTCCATTTGATTCTTTGAAGAGTGGATAGGATTTCAGTAGGAAGAGATAGAAGGAACATTCCAAGCAGACAGAAGAGAATGAGCATGAGAATGACAGCACATTCAGGAAAAGACAGCTCAATTTGTAAGGAGTAGAGGAGTAATTGAATGTAGAGGGAAATAATTCTAGAAGGGTGGGGGTAAGGCCAGGCCATAAAGGGCCGTGAGAAATTTTTTTATTAAGCATTAAATAGAAACACTGAAGCTTGTATGTATCAGTAGGGTAGTCAGGTCTGAGTTACGCTTTAGGAAGATTAATACAGCAACAACGTAGACATAGGACTCAGAGACTATAGGGGTTGCGACATCCAAAGGCACAAACCCATCTGAGCCCCACGCCCATGGCTCCTATCATGATCTAACTTCCAAGTCTACACAGTAAACTATAATCTCTTCCCTGATTCCAGACCCATGTTTCCAGCTCCCTGTAGGGCATGTCAACCTACATATTCCACAAGCTCCTTCACTCAACATTCTCAAAGCTGAACATATCATTCCCTCTCCCCCACCACCCCACATCCTGCCATATCTCCCTGCTCCCCATTCTGCCCTTGATGCTAGAGCTCCCAGGCCAGAAATCTCATTTTCCTGGACTTCTCCTCTCTCACTTTCTCCTCCCCAACCTCATGCTCTCATCATAGCCAGACCCTTTCCATCTCCCTTCTATTTTTTTCCCTACTGAATCCATCTCCTTTTTCTCTTCTCTGGAACTGCCCAAACTCTCTACCGGACTATTACAACATCTTCATAATTGGTCTCTCTACTCCCAAACTCTCTCTGCTACCCCATATCCCCCACAGTTCAAGCACAGTCCTTCCTAAACACTAAATCTGATCCTGTTATTTCCTCTGGCCATCCCACCACCTATCACGTAAAGAGAACATTTTCATTTGGCATTTAAGGCCTTCATACGCTGACCCTGGTTACTCTTCCAGCTTTGAAGGAGCTCGTGTCTTGGCTCTTGCGTTCGCCTGTGACACCCTTCCTGGAAGGAGCAATGGTGGGATTAGACTCCAGCTGTTTGGACTAGAGAGGAAAAGCCACAGGGATGACGAAGTACCGGATGTGTCTGTTGGGGGCTGGAGATAGAGGAGGGATGGATATATAGCAGTTAATTCTTCAAAATATTATCTGCCACATAGTCAAATAAAGAAACATATATTACTTTAGTTGTGTGTTTAAAGACTGAAAAAAAGGCTTCAAAAGAAGGAACAGACTTGGATAAGATCTTACTCTCTGTGGGTCTCTGGTGAATACTCAGGTGGTTGAGTTTACAAGCTCCTCTCTGTGATGCAAAGTAAAAGATTAGTGTTTCCTCCTCTTGTGAGTTGTAAAGCTTTAGGGAGAACTTGGGAGGATCATTTAATGGTGGAAGTTAATACACACTCTTGCAGGAGAAGAAGTTTAGGGCCAATAGTAATGGTGGATTATAACTAATTAAACTGCTCTTTCTTTTCTGACTCTCTGGCTCTATTAAACAGAGATGATCTCAGCAAAGTAGGTTTTTGGCTGACTTTATGGCATCCTGTTACCAACACTGTAGTCAGAAGACACCGGGTTCCAAATCCTGGAGTGTTTCTAAATAGCTGTGTGTCTTGGGCAGTCCTGGGCCTTCTCTGAGCCTCAGTTTCCCTATTTATACAATTAGGAGATTGGACTCACTGCAGAAGTCCCTGTATACCCAATTCTACGTTTCTTCAATTTTAGACCAGTAAAATATTTCCCTTTTTTCTATTTATCTACTCCAAGCATTCTACTTTTGGATTTCTTCAGCCATCATCTTCTCTTTATTTTTTCTTCTCATTCTAAGTGCTCATCCAAGCAAGGCATAGCACTTGTCAGACTGTTTTCCAAATTCTTGACTTGGGTTTACAGAGTACATTCTGCCCACTGAATCTGTTCAGGAATTGAAGCTCCTTGCTAGGACCCTGGCAGCCAATAGACCTTGGAACCTGAGCTGTCAAGGACCCTTTCCAGGTCTGAAGGAGGAGATAAGACCTTTGGGCTCTGGTGCATGAGATGTCACCCTGTTACCAAAACTGCAGCATCCTTCAAAACTGTTTCCTATTTAAATACTACTTACAAAATGAATTTTTCACAAAGGACAGTATATCCAAAGGAAGCATAAGCTGCCCTAAAAAAAGCAGTGACCACAATAAGACTATGCTATCCATGCTGATGGGAAGGAAATCATTCCATCAGCCCCCCAGCTCAGCAGTCTTGACACAATCTCAACATTTTGTGTCCACTTAGAGGATATTCATGGAGCCCTCAAAGTCCATTTTAGACCCCTAAAAGTCCATGGTAAGTTCCTTGATACATATGATTCCAAAGATCAGGATATTTGCTACCTCAAAGACAAAACATCTGGATGAAGGACTGATATCTCCACTTTAAAAAATAGTGTTCTGACATCACTTTAGCTCAGATGCAGTGATGACCTACACAACCATGACTACAACGTCCCAGGCCCTCTTGAGCAAGCTCCATGGGTACCTGGCAGGCTTGTCTACATCTGCTTGCCAAACTGCTTGTCATGTCAGATCAGAGATGGCCAGACAGATACTAGCTCAATCTAAAAGAAGTCAGAAATTAATATAAACTGAAAATGTTCAATCTTGCCAATCTCAGAGCATACGGTAAAAGATACCCAAAGAAAGTTTTCAGGCAGGTTGTTTAAACTTTTTCTCCTAGTAAAGTCCTTTCCAAGCATACAAGTAGTCTGTTTCCTTCTTTAGCCCAACTTCTTACTCACCTGTCTTCAGTGCCTCTGACCTCTTCATTTGCCAGCACTTACCAAACATCTGTTCTGGGCCAGGCACTATGTTAGGGTAGCAAGAAGCTGAACAAGACACTGTCCTGACCTGCGAGGGCTCAGGGTCCAGTCAGGAAAACCTACACTTAACAAAGAATGGCAAAGCAATGAGATGTGTGCCAAGAAAAACACATGGAAGGTAACCTCAGTCCTGTAAAGAATCAAGAAAAAGAATTGTTAGGGTTTTTTGTTGTTGTTGTTGTTGTTGTGTGTGTTGTTTTGTTGTTATTGTGGGGTTTTTTGTTTTGTTTTGTTTTTTTCAGTACACCATGGAATATCAATGCTGGGAGGGACTTTACATATTATCTATTCCAACCCACTTATTTTATAAATGGAGAAACAGAGGAGAGAAAAGTCCACACCATTGCAAAGCTGAGCCCAATAGAGAAAGAATTGTTTCTCTTTTCCTAGCTGATGACTTATTCTAAGTCTCTCACATCATTTTCAGAAATAGATTGAATAGAAATCATAAGTATACGACTGGAAGAAACTCCTTTTGTTTTCTAACTAAAAAAAATCTAAAATATGTACGTCATCAGTATTTGTGAAAAAGGTGATTATTCTCCTAAGATTATTCAAATCAATTCACTTTCATTCACCTTGAACTTGATTTTTAAGTCATGCCTTATCTCACTATTCCCAACACTGCTCTCCACCATTACAGTCCTTCATAGAAAACTCATCATTATACTTGTTTGTATTCTGTACATCTGCACAGCACATTACAGTTTAAAAAGTATTTTCAAAAACATTGTCTCAGTTTCGAGTCAAGTTGAAGGCTTGATGCCTTTAGAGAGACACAACAAGTAGGAGGAGTCTCAGGACAGAGCTCAGTACATGATGACAGTGTCAGAGAACCAGGACTTCAGAGGCTGGTGCCAGGGCCCAGGATGCCTGGAACTGCTCTCGTGGGGTGAGATAACCAGAGGAGGGCTGAGAAAGGTTTTCAAGCACGTGAAGTCCAGTGAACTGTAAAGAAGCAAGTCAATAAACGTTTATTGAATAACTCCTGTGTGCAGGGCAGGATGCCAAGTGGATGCAAAGATGATTAAGTCAAGGTACTGCTTTCAAAGAGTGCTTTGCATCTGCTGTAAACTCTCCTGAAGCCACAGGAGAGTGGAAGGCATGAGTGGGCAGAAGCCATGGGCTGGAGAGGAGAGTGGGTGTACCAAATTCCTGATGTGTAGCCTCTGTTTCTCCTGAGTAGTTGTACTTGTACTCCTACTACCTGGCCACAAGGGGAGGGGAGAGGCACGCAGAGACTCCTCGTGAAAGGAATGGGCTGCCTCGCTAAGCATCACGGGAAGGCAAATCCAACCACTGGACACACTCAGGCCGAGATGGAGGACATCTGTCGGGAGCCATGGGCCCAGCCAAGCTCCTTCCCTTCAACTCTTTATAGGTTGAACTCTTGGACAGTGCTTCATTTTAAAGCCATTAAGTGGATTCTCATGAGTGAGTTTCTCTCCACTTTATAGATAATGGGATTTTAATAATGTTTACCTAGGCTGAGAGAGGCCAAAAGGACCATTCGCGTATTTTTTAAAACTTGGGCTCTGTGGTTGAGGCTCCATGGTTGAGTGCTGCTGGGGATGGAGAGGCGCAGCCAAGGAGAGCTTGGAGGATGACCACAGACCCTGACAGGGAGTGGGGAGGGAGGTGATCAGCAGCGGAGATCGAGGAACATGTTATTGATCATCTTTCAAATACATGAGCAGTAATAAGAAATTCCCACAGACCTCTCAAACTCAAATTAAAATTCACTTTAAAAATCAGCTACACACACTATATAATTAATAATTTAACTTGTATGGTTAGTTGATTCAAACACTATAATAACATGGAACTTTGAATTGGGAGTGAGATCTGATTGGTTTGTACAGGTTAGTGTGAAGCCCTGATATATCCCAGAGTAATCTGGGCAGAGAATAAAAATGTATTTGCAAATTCCCCTCTAAGGACTGGGGGAAAATGTGGAAACATTAAACTTCCCCACCTGGGAAATTACGGATACTCTCACAAGCACTGGGGACTACAAATTTAGAGGGCTGAGCCCTCGATCTTGGTGTTTGCCCTTATGGAGCTTGTTACTGCACAGGAGAGGCTAAGCCTACTTATAATTATGCCTGAATGTCACCCCCAGAGAACCTCTTTCATTGCTCAGATGTGGCTTCGCTCTCCAAGCCAACTCTGCAGGTAAATTCACTGCCATCACCCATATGCGGGACATAACTCCCAGGGGTGTAAATCTCCCTGGCAACATGGGACATGACTCCCAGGGATGAGCTTGGACCCAGAATCATGGTACTGAGAACATCTTCTTGACCAAAAGGGGGAAGAGAAATGAAACAAAATAAAGTTTCAGTGGCTGAGAGATTTCAAATGGAGTCAAGAGGTCATTTTGGAGGTTATTCTTATGCACTATATAGATACCCTTTTTTAGTTTTTAGTGTATTGGAATAGCTAGAAGGAAATACCTGAAACTGTTGAACTGCAACCCAGTAGCTTTGATTCTTGAAGACGACTGTATAACTATGTAGCTTACATGGTGTGACTGTGTGATTGTGAAAATCTTGTGGCTCACACTCCCTTTATCCAGTGTATGGACAGATGAATAGAAAAATGGAGATAAAAATTAAATGAAAAATGGGGGGATGAGGTTATGGGATGTTTGGGGTATTCTTTTTTACTTTTATTTTTATTCTTCATTTTTTTTTTGAGTAATGAAAATGTTCAAAAATTGATTGTGGTGATGAATGCACAACTATATGATGGTACCGTGAACAACTGATTGTACACTTTGGATGATTGTATGGTATGTAAATATATCTCAATAAAATTGAATATAAAAAATGAACTATAAAAAAATCAGCTACAGGTAATTTGGAGTGAGGGGCCAGAGATTGTGGGAGCAGAAGGAGTAGAGAATTGCTACAAATCAACAAGTGAAGATGGAAACTTCTGAAAGGAGGGACCAGTTGGGAACTAGTTTAACAGAGCCATTTAACTGGTAGTTGCAGCTTCAAGCCCATGAGGCTGGGTTGCATCCATCTGGACAGCAGGTTCTGCTTGTTAATTTAAAATAGCCGCTGGCTCTGTTTACGGGATTGGCAGAAACCTCCTGGCAGGCAGCCCAAGGTCTCCATGTGCTGCCCTCTCCCCCTCCCCAAACTCCCAGTCTCCTTTCCCACTACGCCCACTCACCCCACAGGTTCACTCCTCCATAGCCTCTGCCAGGAGCCCTCTCCACAGATTTGTTGATATCCTCCCCATCCTTCAAGTTTCACTTCAAATGCCACCTCCTCCAGGAAGCCTTTCCTGATCTATCCACCACACGGTACCCTGCTTCCTCCTTGAAACCCCTATAGCATGTTGTACCACTGTAAGACACTTTCATTTTGTCCTGCATTATATATAATCAGACAAGCATATATTATATAATGTATGCCTGTCTGAGCTCCCACCCCTACCCCTCCTTAAAGAAAGTGAAGGGCAGGGACTCAGTCTCTTTCATTTGGGTATTCCCAGCACCAGGAGCAGGAGCCAGTGTGCCTTAGATACTCTAGAAATGTTGAATGGAGTTGCAGGCAATGTACACCTGGTTCTAAGCCTCTGTCATCCTTTAGGGGTTATGAACTAGGCCATGGAGTCAGATGTCTCTGGCTCTAACATTTGCCTCTGTCACTAGCCAGGTGACCTAAGGTAGCTTCCTTTATCACTGTGTCTCAGTTTTCTGATCTGCAAAATGAGCATAATAGTACCCACTAACTCAAATGGACCTTATGATCAACCATTTAAAGCCCTTGGCATACTCTCCGGACACATCATGAGTACTCAATAAACATTAGAAATGAGTGGGAATGTGGGATGTTAGAAGCATGATCTCCTTTTGCTTCCCAAGAGTGCTCCAATCCATACAAGCAAACTGGAAGTCCTTCTGGGTCCTTGTTTGCCTGTAGCATTTCTATATCATTTTGCTGCTATTAAATATCTGGCTGCCTCACACAGAAATGCCAGCAGGTGATTTGGTAACAAAGATATAAGTTAATGAGGTCAAAGAGATTTTCCCCAAAGCAATTTACCAATTTATTCCACCATCAAATGAGTGCTGCTGTGAGATGTGTAAGTCTTACAGGGCCTGCGAAAATGAACAAGACAAAATCTTTGCTCCCCTGTTTGTCACAGCCTCCTGGGGCAAGTATAGTAAATGCCTGGTTAGAGCTATAAGGGGGGCCATGAGAGTCCAGAGGGGCAAGTGCCTCTGTGCATGGAGAGGGGAGGAGTGGGGAACCGGAAACTGTGGCAGGCTTCACAGCAGAGGTGACATTTACACTGGACTCTAATAGTTGAGTAAGAAGGAGCTTGTCAGAAAGAGGAGGTAAAGGCTTATCCCAGTACAGGGAATAGTATATACAAAGGGACAGAGTCCTGACAGTCACCTTCAGGAAATGGTGAGGTCAGTGAGTCTAAAGGGCACTGAAAATGAATCCACGTTTTTCTAATACTGATGTGGAGTTTATGTAAAATAGGAACTTTTCCACCAAATGACTCATGAGTCCTAGAAGAGATCATTTTATTGCTACAATGGAAGTTCTCTTCTATTTCTTCCCAAATGATTTGACGGTTATTTTTTCTGAAGTGTATTTCTGATTTCTGTTGGAAAACAAGTGCCCTCAAAAAATCCTTTTGGGCCCAGCAGATCACATTCAAAAACAGTCCAGGATCAGAACTACTTGGTTATCCTCATCCAAGGGACATCTTCTTCGCATTATCAAAACTACCCTAACAATTGGTGTGATTTCACCTCTTTAGTGCCAGGAAAGAGATAAATAACTTAAGGCTCCTAAACTCAAAATGAATATGCATGGAATTTCATTTTATCCTGTTTCATTTGTTCCTTCAATTATCATCTTAGGACAATGGAGGGTGAATGAGCCAGAGGTCTCTTTCATAAGAGCACCACCGAAGGAGGAAATTTTGCTCATAATTTTGCTAGGAGACTGCTTGCTCAAGTGCGGTGACCTGAGGCCAGAAAACACTTTTTCATCACCAGTGCAGAGAGGCAGAAAGGAGGCATAATGGGATTAGTGAAACAAAGACTTGGACCCAGAAAAAAAGAAACACACACACACACATAGGCACACACACACTCCTTATGTCAAATTAGACTGAACTTCCATTGAAGTGGGAACTGTTATCTGACCGCAATCCCAGAGCCAGAGCTAAGGTCATATTACATTTTACATACAGTGTGATCACTTGGGAATTAACTATATAACCAGTCTTTGCTTTTCCAGAATTCATGATCTCAGCAGCTTTTCCACTCAAGAGGCAGCATGGCCTGTTGAGATCAGAACTGCTGTTTGTTTGATTGTCTTGCTCTTGGTCTCAGAGTCTGGGTGGGGCTGGGGGACAGGGAGGTGTGAATGCCACTGAGAGAGGGGAGCAGAGAGGGCCTCGGGTCCTTTGAAATCTAGTTGAAGTTGTCCCCTTGGTCCACCCTTCCTGCTCTTAGTTACTTAAGCCAATGCATTCATGATTATCACTTTAAATTTATTTAAAACAAAAAGAACAGGGCTGTGTCAACGTGAGCTTGGATAAATCACTTCTCCTTTCTAGACCTCAGTTTTCTCATCTGTTAAAGGGAGTTGGGTTGGGTGGCGTGGAGTCACTCAGCAAACCCTGAGGTTCTTAAATGTTTCTGATGATGTTGATCTGGTAAGGAGATGGTTCCTACCATTTTGGTCTGGGGATCTCTTGTGGGGCCAGGGGATGCGGATCCTTGGGTTCTGCAGTGGGGTACGACAGTGATATCAGGGAGAAGGTTAACTGGAACAGCAAAGTCTGCCGTGTAGAAACCATGACCTGCTTTCCAGAACCAGAGGCTCCACAAATTTTAAACTTGCATCATGGTGGTATGCTAGAGAGGAAAGAGCACAAGACTTAGAATCACAGCCTGGATTCGAATTGAGACACTAGCACTAACTCACTTCAACTGTGACCAGGGCAACCCTCCATTTTAGCGCCTCAGTTTACTTGTGGGTGAAATGAATATGGTGGACAGACTCTAAGGAGGTCCCACGGAACCCGCCTCCTGGTATCCACACCCTTGTGAAATTCCCTCCCCTGGAGAGTGGACAGGACCTGTGACTTACTTCTAACCAAGAGAATACAGCAAAGGTGGTGAGACGTCACTTCCACAATTATATACTGTAAGATTGCAACATCCATCTGTGCTGATTTGAAACTGTTATGGACCCCAGAAGAACCAGGATCTTTTAACCCCCTCTTAGGGTAGAACCTTTTGATTGAGTGTTGCCATGACTCATCCATCTGTGGTTGTGAACTCTGATTGAATTATTTCCATGGAGGTGTGGACCTCACCCATTCAAGGTGGGTCTTGATTAGTTCACTGGAATATTTAAGAGCGAAGCCAAGAGCCAGCCCAGACCCAGACACTTGCTGATGCTTGGAGTTGTTTGGAGATGCTAGCCCAGAGTTTGCTCCGGAGAAGCTAAGAGATGCTTAGTGACAAACACCCTGGGATAACAAGCAAGAATGTACAGGAGCTGAGAGAGAGAAGCTAAAAGAGGATCACCAGACACTTAGATGCACAGGAGCTGAAGAAGCTAAGAGAGACAAGCCCAGAGACATTTTGAAACCAGAACCCAGGAGCAAAGAATCAGCAAACACCTTCCCAGCTGACAGTAGTGTTCCAGACGTCATCGGCCTTTCTTCAGTGAAGGTATCCTCTTGTTGATGCCTTAGTTTGAACACTTTAATGGCCACAGAACTGTAAATTTGTAACCCAATAAATCCCCTTTATAAAAGGCAATCCATTTCTGGTATTTTGCATAACAGCAGCTCTAGCAAACTGGAACACCATTTTACTAGCAGGCTTTATTGATTGTCTCCTGTAGCCTTGTGGCTTTGATGATGATGTAAGTTACCAGACAGAGGGGCCCACATGGCAAGGTGCTGAGGGTGGCCTCTGGCCCATCACAAAGAAGCTGAAGCCTTCCACCCAACAACTCTCAAGGAGCCGAATCCTACCAGCCATCATATGAGCTTGGAAGTAAATCTTTCCCAGGCAAGTCTCAGATGAGCCCCCAGCCCTGGCCGGCACTTTGGTTAAAGCCTTATAGGGACCCTGAAGCAGAGGGCTTAGTCAAGCTGTGCCAGGGTCCCTGACCCACAGAAACTGAGATAATAAACTTGTATTGTTTTAAGCAGCTCAATTTGTGGTAATTTGTTACACAGCTATAGATAACTAACACAATGAATTTAATCTGAAAGGAACCACCTTCTATACCCAAATCCTGTGAGTATGATAATTACATTCTTATGCTATCAGCATTATACACATAAATAAAACCACTCCATTATGACATAGGCGAACACATTGTAAGCTGCTGTCATTGTGCTGGGTTGAGAATAATTCATCTTTCTTGGACTCCTAGGGTACTTGATCTATATTTAGATTCTCATTTAATCAGATCTCATTTCCAGGCTTCTTACCGCTGATTGCAAACACCACACTCACACGCATGGGTCCTTATTCACCCACACAGGTCATGCAAATAATGACCCTTTATAAGGAAGTGGAATTTTTACACTGAATTTAATTAGGGATCAACCTGAAAGTAAATGACCCCAGGCGCAGGGAGGATTTGTTTATTTCAGCAAGGATCTCTAGTTCAGCAAGAGACTTTGGGATTATTATTGGATATTGTTGGTTATGAGACAAAGGGTCAAGTAGAAGAATCTGCCAAAATGAATTCAGCCTGAGGAAGAATTAGGATAGCAGGGAAGCCCCATTTCCGTACTAAAGAATATAGCCACTTATAACCAGTATTTCAGAAGCAGCTAAAGATACTGGACTCCTTTATTTGTACAGATTTGCTCAGACAGAGTTTGAAAGAGCCTAGTAAGCTGCATATTATTTAACACATTTTTGTTCCTTTCCAAACTTGCTTTTCTGAAATCCTGACATCTCCTACATGAAACAAACATGACCAAAGTTTGGCTGGTGACTGAGGTGGAGGCTTGTCAGAGCGTCCTAGGGTGATGCGGCTATGACATGGCTCCACATGCATCTCTGATTGGTGAGGACAAGTAAATCCATGCTTCTGTCCTCAGGGGCCTTCTCAGCTGGTGGAGAGCCTGACACTTGCTGATCCACTAGAGTTTGACAGGTGCCCCTGCTGCAGAGTTAGAAGCGAGACGTAACAGAAGCCAGACAGATCTGAGATCAGTGCAGGACTGAAGGGGCAGGTAGGCTGGAAGCTCAGTGAATGAACAAATGATTGAAGGAAGCATTAACTCCTGATCTTAGAGGCCTAACAGCATGTCTCCAGTGTTTCCGCTAACACTTCTGCTTTGTCATCAAAGGAGGAATAAGATTCACTTCTGCTCTTAGGGAACTTATAGACAGGACAAACAGGCAAGACTCTTAACAGGACAAAATACAATCTGATAAATAAGACAAGGGGATGTCCTCAATTCATTAAACAGGGGGCTAGAGGATGGGTTGGGGAAGGGGATTTGGGTAGGTGGATATCCCCTGACCCCTCCAAAACCCTAGCTAAAGGTTGAACTAGGCAAGGGAATAATGGACATTCTTGATGAATTGATTTAAGCTCTAAAAGTCCCATTGTGCTTTGTGGCTCCAGTGGAAGGCCCTTTGGGTTCCAGGTTTAGGAGACAATGGGATGTCTCTTGTCCTCACAGCCCCTGAGCACCTACAACAGAAGGGGCAACAGCCTCGAACCTGCTCAGGCCTCTGTCCCCGCTGGATCCGGATGGCCAAGCCAGGGAAACCCCGCAAAGCGGCTCCAAAGAACCCAGGGTCTTGGAGGGCTCTGCGAAGGGCAAGCAATTGCTTCGTTTCGCCCACAGCAACAGCTCCAACCCCAACCTCAACCTCAGGGGCGCAGACGGGCGGCGGCGCAGAGACAACCCCCCCACCTCCCCTCAACACCCAGGCGCGGGCGCCTTGCCTTTGTGCCTCCCGGGCGCGCGCGCCCCGCCGAGCGGCCGCCTTCTGCAGACCTCACCCCCGCCGCGGCGCCATACCTGGCCCTTTGTCACCAGCTGCCAAAGAATTCACAAAATCAAATTTATTTCCCGATTGCAGCCGGAGCGCCCCTTTGTGCAGAGAGGTCTCTTTAACTGTTGAAATTCCAGCAGACTTTGCGAAGGCCTTTATGGTGCAAAATAAAAGCCGCCCCCGCTTCTTGCCCCTCTTCCCCCGCGCCCCTCCCGCCTCGTCTGACTTCCAAGCCCTGGTGGGAACGTGGGATGGAAGTTCTTCACTCAATAAAAACGCTAACGAGCCCGAAGACATTGGGTTCTCAAGTGTCTTGCCTGTTAAAGGGG
This sequence comes from Choloepus didactylus, assembly GCF_015220235.1. Classification (NCBI taxonomy): domain Eukaryota; kingdom Metazoa; phylum Chordata; class Mammalia; order Pilosa; family Megalonychidae; genus Choloepus; species Choloepus didactylus. The sequence continues at coordinate 97,453,911 of NC_051307.1, read as the reverse complement.
ATAAATCAATAAGCATCTTGAGTTTGGGAGGGTGCGTTTTCTTTTTTTGTTTTTATTTCTACAATGAATAGATGGATGGTAACGCCATCCATTTCTTGCCAGCCCCGCTCTGTCTTCAAATCGTCCTGGCAAGTGCAGTGTCATTCTCTGAGTTTGCAGCACCATCAGTGCCTCTGTGATGCCAAAGTCTTCCCGAAATGGCAGACTAATCTGAAAATACCTTTAATAGGATGGATTCTCAGGTTATAAATAAGTCTTTGGATTTTACAGATGAAAATATATTACCAGTATTTTCCTCTACTAGGTTGTTGTTTCCTAAAATGAATGGGAAATAATGCCTTGCAAATTTTTTTTCTTCTGTGATCGTGAAGGGAAGTAAGTGTCTTTTTTTTTTCAAGAAAACTAATAAAAGAAAAAAGGCAATCTACAGTGTGCACATGCCCACCCTACAGATCACCTATGTTCTTTTTATCCACTCATAAAGCCATAGTGACTAGAGAGGACTATGCACAAATCTACCAATTCATCAACATCAGTTCAATAATACTCTAGTGTAAACATAATTACAAAGAAAAACATAATTTGTACTCTCATTATGAAATGATACATAGCACTTAGGCAGAGGCCTTTTTTCACCTTCTTCCTCTTCTTTTTATTATTTTACTTTAATCATAAGGATTTGGAGATTCTCCTCAATCATTGCACAACTAGAGAAAGTAAATATAAAGCGATGCCATATTTGCTAATAAACAGCATTCCTCTCTTTATATACATCTCTGTTTCCTTACACACATGCGCACATGCACACACACACATACACTCATACACAAACGCTTGGCCCACTCAGCTTCCCCATAATTTCACAAAAGAGTGACTCTAATGTTTTCTGCTTAGTAGGGAGCCCGTGGGCACGGTAGTGAATTGGATACCTACACCAGGGAGGGCCTGAGAGGCGTAATCAAATAAGAGAAGCAGCGTGGTGCGCACTTGAACTGAACTCCCAGCAGGAGCGGGAGGGAGGCCTTGAGAGGTTACAGGTACTTTTTATCCAGCCTTGCAGGAGAGCACCAACTTCCTGCTGCTAGAAATTTGTCTGCAAATTTTTTCCTCATTCAGACAGAGAGCTGGGGTCCAGGAGACACTGGGTTGATACGATAACTTGATTAAGGCTGAGGACAGATGACATGGTAGCACCAAGTCGGTTCAAAAGAATCTGTGCTCTCCTCTTTAACCTCTCCTTGGGAGCCTACAAATTATATCTAGTAATGTATCAGCCCCCTGGCATCACACAAATACGTTGTCCGGTTAAATGCATGTCAGTCATTCAGGGGCCTTTGTGGAACTCTCACCACATTTTCATTTCTCTTCCTCATTAAGAAAAAAAAAAGTTTAACCTGATGAGTCTTTCAGACAAAGACTCATAGCTTCCCTCTTGCTAAAATCTCTTTGGAGGTAGAAGTCAGGTTTGTCAGTAAGAGTGTTCAGAGAATCCTTTAAATGGGGCCTAGGCAGCTGGAATTTATCCAGGGGAGGGAAACTATGAGGAAGGAAGGGTTTGGAAACCATGTTCAGTGAAGCATGGCTGGAAAAGCTGGGGATTAGCCTGGAGAAGAGAAAACGCAGAGAGAACAGGAGATCTGAAGACATGCCAAGGGGAAGAAGGATGAGATGCGTTCTCTGCCCCACTGGGAGAAAGCCCAGCCGAGTCAGGCCTCTAACAAGCGCCAGCAAAGTGCCTGGGAGAGAAACGGGCCGCGTGCTGGGGCAGCCCCAGTGGATGTAAAAAATCTGCAGGGTGGCCCAGCTGCAGGTCTCCCAACCTCCCCTCCTGACATCTGATCCGGAAGCCAGCCAGCCATTGAGAGGCTAACGAGTACAGCTCTGAATATTGTGGTGTTTTCTTTAAATGAGGGCAAATTTAACAAACAAACAAAAAAATGTACAGATTTTTAAACGTGTAGCTCAATGAGTTTTCACAAATGCAACCTATATACCCACCACTCTAGCCAAGCTATAGAACATTCCCATCACCCCAGAAAGTTCCCTTATGCCCCCTTTCCAGGCGAACCACCCTCTCACCCCAAAAGGCTATCACTGTTCTGATTTCTATCACTCTAGATTAATTTTTTCCTTTTTTACAGCTACATGTAAGTGGAATCAAACAGTATGTACTCTTTTGTGCCTGGCTTCTTTCACTTAGCATGACGCTTTTGAGAATCTTGCGTAATTTGCTCCTTTATGTTGCTGAGTAATATTCTGTTGTATGGATATCACAGTTTGTTTTTTCATTCTTCTGCTGATGGATTTTTGGGTTCTTTCCAATTTGAGGTTCTCACTTATACAGCTGTTATATACAGATTTTCAATGCTGGGTCATAGGGTAGGAGTACATTTCAAATGCCATTTTAAACAAGACTGCAAAGCAAGGAAGGCCTGAGGCCGCAAAAGTTGTGGTCTTCAGTCAAGACAGGGAAGAGTTTCTGGGACTTGATAGTTTCTCGCTGCTGTTAACATCTTACCCAAAAAGGCACAAGTTACATCTTCATTCCTCCCACCAGTAGGCAAGACGTGTACAATGGGACTGAACTAGGGTGGCCTGGGATCCTCATGAAGAGTCATGTCTATCTCAGCAATATACGTGTTAGTCTGTTATTCAAGTCTACTCAAAATATTTGAATTCCCGTTTACTGAGCTCCTGCTGTGTGCTAGGCTTGGTATTGGTGCACTAGGAACTGTGGGGGAGAGGGATAAATTTGATGAGGCCTCTGTCTAAAATGCTTGCAGTCTAGAAGGAGAAATAAGTAGTGAGTTATGAAACTGTAAGTCAGTGTTCAGCAAACACCATGGGTCCCCTGCTGTGCCTGCTTTGGGCTGGTCCTTGTGGGCTGGGGAGATGGTCAGACAACCTGCAGAGAGAAGGCAGAGTCCACCCCTCTGAGCAATGGAGAAAGAGCCTCCCAGCGCATGACAGTCCATTAGGATGTGTCATTCAGGAAAGAGTTCACCAGACTGAGGGACAAGTTGGATTCGGTTTTGTGTCCCAGAACCTCTTGACACCCGATGTCCCCATGAGTAGAAACACCTTTCATCCCCTCACTTCAGGTTGTCTTGAGGGTGATGATGGCACCAAAAGTTTTGAAGATCAATCAAAGCTCTCAAAACACAGAATGTGGGCACTGGAAGGGACTTTAAAGTTCATGGTCTGCTCCATCCCAAGTACAGATGGGGAAACTGAGGCCCAAGCTAAGAGAAGTGACTTTCCCAATGTTGCAGGGAAAAACTGTTTTTCCTTCTAGTTCAATCATAACTCCATTGCATCAGTCTGCCATTTATTATAAAGTTCTTATTATATACTGGAATTTCATTTATGATGCTGGCATAGGAGGGATTAGCCCACTCTCTGTCAGCTCAGCAAGCTGGTCAGGCTCTGCCCATATGCAGCCATTACATTTGGAAAAATATGTTTTTATCTAGAAGTTATCTGAACTGTGTGATCAAGACAGCAGACCATGTTAAGATATGGTTATGGTGCATTCGTTTGTCTTTTATGCCAAGATGTTTGCATTTCTTATTGTTAGGCTTTGGTTCATTTCCTTGTCATTTTTCCATGTACAGGTTTGTCAACTGTGTAATCATGGAATACTGCATAAACAACTTTATATTCTCCTTTTTTATCTATAAAGGATAAAACTTCCTAACTTTGGCCAAACCTCTCTGGCTTTTAAAAACATTGATATATATTGTGCATACTGTGAGGGGAGAAGGGAGGTGTCTGTATATTGAATTTCCATACTATCTTCCAAACAGTTATTAATAAATTTGTTTAACAAAAGTGAATTTGGATTTGTGCAAGGCCAGTGGGAATTTGTTCAAAATCACTTTGCAAATCAGAGGCAGCCAAGATGGCAATGCTCAGGATTCCTGCCTTGAAGTTCTGTAATAATAATAAAAATTACAAAGCACTTTATAGGTGCACAACACATGAAAAATTTTACATCTTCATATCCATTCTTGCACCGGAGCCCTTGACATGTGGGCAAGTCATGTGTTCTATCCTTTGCGGACTGAGATAACAGAGCCTTAGGGATAAAGGATGTCTCCATACTCAGGTAGCAAGTAAGTGCCAGAAGAGGGATGCCCAGTTCCCACACCCTCCCCCACGCCACCCGTTGCTCAAGAAGCATTGCAGCACCCTGCAGGAGCCCCACACCACACCCAAATAGAACGTGAGAAAGGTCACAATGCAGTAACTGAGTAGCCCTTTTTGAGTTAATCATGAGACCTGTGGTCACAAAAGATTTTTTTTTTTTAAACACATAATATTCTTTTCTGTAGGTGTACTGCCAGAAACAGGGCTGTCTACGTAGCTTGTGGGACCCAGTGCAAAATGAAAATGCAGGGCCTCTGGGTCAGAAATCAGGGAAAAAGTGCCATTAAAGGTCCTAACATATAAAGCTTTTTCCTTTCTTCTGCAGTCTCTCTCTTGATATGTCATGGTGGATTTATTTGCATTTAATGTCATTTTAAGTAAAAAGAAATTAAAATTTTAAATGATTAGCATAAATGTTACCGTTCATCTTTAAATGGTACAATGCCAGTTTTAAATGCAAATATAAAAGCATTTAACTCCTATGCAAAGTCACCAAAATTACAGAATTTGTATTTCATAGCCTGTGGTTTTCGTTCTTACCAGAACAATAGAAACACTGCATAAAACTAATTCAACTACCTTTATTTCACTTCTTAATACACACACATTCTACCAACGCTCACTACCTTTGCCTTACTGACGAGGCAATTGAAAGGAAAAGGAACTGTATGTTGTCCTATGTTTCCCTTTTCTTCTCCATCACCATTTTCAGCCTAGGTGGTTGGCTAATACAGGGAAGTAACATTAATGAGAAGGTTTCTTAGAACACCGTTGTCATTTGAAGCAAGTTCTGGTCTGAATGGAAAGCACAGGCTCTTGGGGCCACCAGCACCCCACTCATTTGGCTGTAGACATAGCACACTTTTCTTGCTTTGAGTCTCACTGAATTCCCATGCACTGTGGGTCCACCAGAATTCTGCCCTCCTGGGGCATGGAGAGAGCGCCAGGCAAAGGGAATGGCAAGGCAATGTCGCAGACACACACATTGTATATATCTCCTCTGCTCACACACATGCTCCACTGTCCATCAGGCTTCGTTAACAAAACACACGCTCGAAGACAATATAAGAATGTCAAGACAGTGACAGCAGAGCGTTAAACCAAGCATGAGTCCTCTGAGCAGGGTCAGAAATCAAATCTCATTTTGAACATTACTAGTGTGGGCATGTCTCTTAAGCATAACTGTAGCTGGAATTCTAGATTAGTTCCAGGCTAGGTAGGCCTTCCTTACTATCCCCCTGGAACTAATGAGAAGGGGGCCCCAGTGTTGCCCCAACTGAAAGCAATGTGCCTGGAGCCGGGTGACCCTTGGAGGTAAGAAAAGAAGGGAGGGTACAAATCAGCCAGGCACAGCTAGAGTACAGTGGAAGAAAACTTGCCAAGAAAATGCCGTCATGATCAGAAATGAAGGGGAAAATCCAAAGTGTCACCATAGTCCAGTGCTGTTCTTTCTCCACAAAATACTATCTTAAAGAAACTCATCATTGAAGATACCTCTCTCTCATGCATATATAATATACACATATTTATGCACAATTATAATCCCCAGAGCAACTGTGATATACTAAGAGTGAGACACAGGGAGAACTAAGTTCAAGCCACAGCTCTGTCTCTTTCTAGTCATATGACTCTTGGCAGGTCACCTGACTTCTCTGAGCCTCAGTTCTCTTCTATGTAAAATGGGAATAACGATCCCTAACCCAGAGGTAGGATCGTCGTGAGGATTACACTAAAGAGCATATGTAAAATTGAGTTGTAAGCTGTGAATCACTGTGCACATGTGAAGGCACGTATGTTGTATTGACATGTTGGTGCCCCGTGTACAAATGTTATATATAGATCACATACGGCCCCATCAGGAAATTCCACTCTGGGGCAGAGTGATTTACAAAGCCTGCTCAGAAGTGGAGTCAATTAAGGTCAGCTTTCTATGTAGCTAAACAACAGGGGATTCTGGGTTCAGTAACGTTGAAAGGCAAGCCCAACACACCCCTTGAAACCGGGCTTTTGAGAGGGTTCAAAGGAATGCAAAACAAAAGCATCTCTTTGTGATGTTTTCACTCTTCCTTCATTGTCCTCTTTCACCCTCCAAGGCCTTCTTGTAAAGAAAGGGGCTGCTAATGTGGCGAGTGGGAGTTTAAAATTGTCCAGGGCCAACAATGTTGGCACATTCTGCCGGGCCTCATTACAGAATCATCTGAAATGCTTGAGAAGTGTTTCCCACTCATTAGCATAAATAGCAGAAAAACTCTTTCACAAACAAAGCAGGTTCCATCTGCCCCCAGTATGTCCTCACCTTGACTTCAAATGGCCAGTCCCTCCCCCAGCACAATACACGGGGCGCTGGCCTCGGAGGCCCCAAACACCCCACTTCAGAACGGCATTCAGCGCAATATCAACACGGTAACCTGCATGTTTATTCATTGGCCAACCCCCTCCTTTTAATGGAGTCCCTTCCCCATTGTGGCCACTTGATTCTTTCACAGCCCTAAAAGAGAGGGGCAGGGAGAGGCTTCTTTCCAAGCTGTTGGGATCCCTAGCAACCCACACCTTATGATTGGGTCAACTGGGCTAATTGGGTTTGTTCTGCCTTTTTGGCCCAAGCATATTTTGTCAGGTATTCTGCCATGGGATTAAAGAGTCATTAATCACCCAGGCCTGACGCTGACAAGGTGGCTTTTACAATGAAGTCAACTTCCCTGGTGTTGGTTGGAGCCAAGGCCGGATCTGTTTTGCATTACATTGCAGAAGAATGCAACGGCCTCTTCTTCCCAGATGACCTCAGAGGACATCAGGAGCCCAGTTTATTGGAAACTGGTGCCAGGGGCAGAGATAGCATCTACCTTGTAGGCAAACTTGGCTAACAACAGCTGGGTAGAGTTGGTTGGGCTCTGGGAAGGGCATTTCATAGAACAAGATCATAGCAGGACAGAGTTGGGGTGGGGGTGGGGGCTGTGTGCGACCTCAGTTGTCATCCATCCAGTCCCATATTTGACTGAGGCTCAGAAAGGGGGAGAACCTTGCCTAAGGATACACAGCAAGTCATGGGGAAAGCCAAGATTAGAATGGGGCTTCTCAGCACTTGCTGCTATTATATCCAAATCTAAATCTAAGCTTTATATAACAATTTTCAACACAACTGATACCATTGTGTTTGGCAATTCAGTTCCCTGAGTTCTTAAGGAGAATCCATCCCCATCTACCGAGTGCTATAATAGGCTAAGCGTTCTTCTAGGTAGTTTGCATGCATACCGATGACTTAATCTGATATAAATGCTATTTTAATAAGACGACAGGTGAAAGTGCTTGACAACTATTAGTTCTCACTCAACACAACAGTTTTCCTAAGTAGGTAGTATCATCCCTATTGTTTATGGGTAGAGAAATCAGGACACAGAAAGGTTGAGTAATTCATCCAAAGCCTATATATTTTTCCCCCATGCCAGACTGCCTTTTGAAAAGATAAGAAGAGTTCCAAAACTCCAGGTGTTCTTGTGAACTTTTATTATTACTTATGTCAATCATATATTAAAAAAAAAAAAAGTTTGGGTCCATTATTTTAACATCAGTTTGTCAAAATTATTGAATTATCTCCCTTTTGTTGCTTAGATTTGTGATAACTTTTTCTTTTCTGAGGTTTTCTTCCTATCTGCTTTATTCTTTCATTAATTTAATATACAATTACTGAACCAAGTACTGAGGATACCAAGATTAAGAATCCATGGGCCTCATGCCCCTTTCCCGTGAAGCTACTGAGAGAATGTGCTCCCTAAAAATGAGGGAGTAAACCAAGAAAGAGGAAGACATGGGATGTAGGAAATAGGAAACCCAATGCAGAAGGACAGGGAAGGGCAACCCCCAGGATGCTGAAGGGGCACCCCAGGAGGACGGCTGAGCACAGGTCACGGCTGCTGCGGGACAGAGGCTCCCCAGATGCTTCTTTAAAACAATGAATTTCATAGAGTATCTGATCATGTAAATACCCTCAAACGGTATTTAAATCTTTAGTAAAGACTCTGAACTTTAGTAATTGACTAATGCAAAAAAAAAAAAAACAAAAAAACCACAAGCAAATGAGACAGTAGATCCAAGGGAAAACAAAAAGCTGTGCAGGAAAGAAAAAATGATCACAGTTTAGAGCAAGGCTCAATTATAAATATAATTTATACTGTCATGATGTAAACACAGAATTTCAAATATACTATATTAGCATATGACAACATGGGAAATTGCGAAATGGAAAAGGAGTGTGCCTATAATGGGGGCTAGGCCAGGGCATGAAAGAGCTGAAGCTCATCTTTTATGGGGGGAATCCTAGAGTAAATGCTTAAAAGTGAAAAATCAAAACATAGAAATACAAGCATGTTACAGACGACCTTTGTAGAACTATTTGACTCTCCAAATTATGTGCATGTGTAACTTTGATAAGCATAAAGACTAAAACTAAAAAGTAATTGACTAATTTAATTTGAAGAACAAGACATTGCATTTGTTGTCAAGGGATTAACAATGTCACCGAGAGGATGTCAGGTAAGGAAAAATTCAAAGTATACAGTGGGATGCGCTAGACCATCTGGTGGCTTTTGAAGGGTGGAGAGGGAGTCGAGGAAGTTCACAGGGGAGGAGAGGGCCAATGTCTGGAGTGGATGCAGCTGGGAAAGGAGACACACAGCAATGATTCCATGAACAATGAAAGTTTCGAAGCAGGAGAAGGCGGTAGAACCTTGGAGGGCTAATCCTCAGCCCCCATCCAGTGAGATTTAACCTCATCCAGATGCAGTTTGAATTCCAGCTTCTGTACTTATTGATCATGTGACTCTGGGCAAGTTATTTAACCTCTCTGAGCCTCAGTTTCCACCTCTATAAAAAGGAAAACTATATTTCCTACACAGGATTATTTTGAGAGTTGACTCAGACACAGAAGGCCTCTGCTAAAGTCCTGGCACATATCAGGCACTAAATAAAGGGTAGTCCTTAAGTATTATCAGAAAAGTCCACAAGGTCAATATTATTTCTTGCAGAAAATACACGCAGAGATGATTTATTCAAATCTTTAGAATGACTCAAAGTTAGAAAGAAATTGTACCCAGTTTACCTATCTTACTGTATACTTAATCCCTGAGTGTAATTTCCTGGGTCTGACTTTCAGGTTTTGAATTTTCATCAAATCATCCATTGAAGCCATTTCCTTACCCCCAGTTTTTTCTCACTTCAAATATTTTCTTATCTTGCACACCAGGCAACTCTCTCTATCACCTCCCCCCCTTTTCCCTCCCCTTCCTTCCCCTCCTCCCCTCCCCTCCACAATTGTCCTGCCCCGTCCCCTCTCCTGCCCTCCTCTTGCCCCTCCCCCTCCCTCCCCGCCCAGGCCCACAGGCTCTCTCCACACCCCTCACCTGTGCTCCTCATCAATTAAACCCTCACTACCCACCCGCCCACGCCCACCCCATCCTCAGCACACACAGCTCACATCATTAATGTCTGTCCCAAGACTTGAGGCTGTTTTATTAAAACAAAAAAAAAGTTTTAATGTTTCCATAACAAATGAAACTTTGAATTAGCCTGAGGAAAAATATAATCAGAGGCTGGTCCTAACCAGACTTTCAAGGGAGTGAGAATTGGTTTCCCAGAGGGTAGGTTAAAAAAAAAATCAATATAAGTGATATTTACTTGTAGGATTTTGGAGGGGAAGAAGGTAGGAGGAAGAAAAAAATCTGTCTCAACAAGAGAGGTGTAATTCAGAGGCTGCCACACAGCAAGTAAGAACCTCCGAGGACAGGTGATCATTCTTCCTGGGTTTGACAAGAAGGCTGATGGGGAAAAGTCGTGAACGGACTTGCATCTGATCTTCAAGGATCATGAAAAACGCTGGCCGTCTCGTCAAGCCCCATTCAAGGTCCGTGGAACTGGGAAGGGCTTAGAAACACTGGGGAGACCACCCTCCCCAAAAACTTAACATCACTAAACTAGGGATAATAGTCAGCATGATATCTTATAACCATAGCTAACATTATATATTATTAAAAGAGTAGCTAGCATTGATTGAGTTTTGCCACATGCCAGACAGTATGCTGAGAATTTTACATGCAATATCCATACCAATTCTAGAAGGGGTCACTACTATTACTTACCCCAGTTTACAGATGAGAAGAAAAAGGAGGCTTTGAGGGGAGGTGATTTGCTGGGGAAGAAAGCCCTTAGGCAATTGTAGATTTTTCCTCCTTGCAGAGCCCAGTTTTTAAAGACAAGATAATTTCATAGGTATTGATTTGTGTGTATTTTTCCTGAATTTTCACAAGGCCTCCAAGCAAGTAGACAGTCCTGTAAGGTAGTAAGGAAAAAAAAAAAAAAAAAAAGCCCACTTGAAAATCAGGCTTTAAAGTAGCCCAGGAGGGAAGGGTGATGAGAAATTTCTCCCAGCCTAGGAGAGAAGTCTCTGGGGTCCTATGTACAGTCTCAGCCCTCCAGGAGATGGCTTTAGAGGTGTACCAGGAAGGTCAAGCCGGTAGGGCTCAGGATTCTCAGCTTCCCTAGAGATTGGGGGGGTCTGGGTGCAGCAGAACTGCCGCCCTGAGGGAGCACAAGGATGGAGAGCAGGGTGTCTCAGTGGACCACTGTCCAGGGAGGCCTCCCCCATGTGTAGGGACTGCATAGAATCCAGGGACCCTGCTGGGAAGAGCCAGGAGGGAGCCCCACTAATGACTGGGACTGAATTCGCTCCATGGGACCATGGAGAAGGATTTAAGATACCTCTAATCAAAATAAAGAGAGATTTCTTACATGAATGAATTTCTGTACTAAGATTCATACCCACACAAACATTGCACACTGAATTGGTAAATGGGCACTCCTACTTTCCACTTCTATTTGCTGCCTGCTTGTAGGAATTCGGCCTGGCAGGGTCAGGAGATTAGCACAAGGAATTGACACAGCCAAATTGTCAACTTCATCTGCTGCACAGAGGCAAACCACTATTCAGACTGCAGAGAAACCAGCTTCTTCCCACCGCCCACCCACCCCAGGCACTGGGGACTGACCCGCCCAGGTTACCATCCTGGCTCCAGGATCAGGACCTATTATGCATAGGAGGCTTTGGAATCCGTAACTGCGTCTGCCCCAAATGCACAGCCTCTCTCCGTCAGGGACTCAGCCAGTAAATCTCTCCCAAAGCTATCTCATCCCTTTCCCTCAAGGCTTGAACATTAAAAAAAAAATAAGAACATAATGCTTTTTTGGAGTAGAGTTTCTCTGACCCTGCAATCCCCACAAAGTGCTCCTTTATCAACTCTCATCGCATCTTTTACTTTCCCTTCCCAACAGAATAGGAATAACATACTTATTTGTGTAACTATTTAATATCTGTCTTCTGCATTAGACTTTGAGGAAGGCCATGCCTTGTTCTCCACTCTTTGCTTAGCATGCAGCACAGTTTGGGGGACATAGTAGGTCCTCGGTAAGTACATGCTGAATGATTGGATGATTCATTGAATGAACTTGGAGCGATCAGAGAGTTGGCCATAACCTCAGTGATGACACAGCCCGATGCCCTCAAGAGCTGAGGGGGTGCAACAACTTGCCTGAGATTCTAGAGTTGGCTGAGCCAAGGCTGAAATCCAAGGATTCCAGACATATCTTTGAGAGACCTTCTTCTTGACCTTAGCAACTTCAGTCTCCAAATTTATCATGGATGGACCAGGACCAAATCCTGGACCTCCTGACCATACACCTGTCTTATACTTGTGGAGACAGACATTACACAAATAAATGAATGAACCTACAGCTACGCATTGCAATTAGTGCAGCTACGAAGGACAGTGTGCTACGAGGCACAAACGAGAGACCACCTTCAGATCATCTCTGAGGTGACATTTACACTAAGACCTGAAAGTGAAAAGTGTCCAGACAGTGGAGAGAGGGCAGAGGAGCATTTCAGCACGTGGCAATAACCAAAAATGTGACATTTGTTCCATCTCTTTTTTAAACAGAAACTCCTGAGCACCACAGACCCTTTCCTACAAGACTTAGTACTGTCACTATGGATCTTAATTACCTTAGGACCAGGGAGATGAAGGGACATGTTTGCCACCTCACTAATCTTCCCCAGGTTACTCTATCCTGAATGCCCTGCACCAGCACTGACCACCAGACACCATCACCTGGTGGTTGCTGACAATGCTTTGGAACAGTCATGCCCCTGCCCTCAAGCAAACAAAACCAAGAACAATAAAACCCTTCCCCTTTGGCTTTGTCTGGGAAAACCTGCTTTTCCTTCTTTCCTTCCCTCCCTTCCTCCCTCCCTCCCTCCCTTCCTTCCTTCCTTTTCTTCCTTCTTTCTTCCCTTCCTTCCTTCCTTCTTTCCTTCCTTTTCTTCCTCCCTCCTTCCCTCCTCCCCACCCATCTCTCTCTCTTTCTCTTTCTTTTCCTTTTCTTTTTTTGGCATCTTCAGTTTCCTCTGAAGATGTTTGGCTACCAGTCCTTTATGCGAGTGAGAACTAATGCTGGGAAATAGTTCTGAAGATATCCCTCACACTCCTTCCACTACCCTCCCTGGTGGTGGATCCATGGGCAGGAGAACCGGGCTGGAGAAAGGAGTCAACTCCACAGACCCAGAGGAAGGCAGGAAATGATTACCTTGTTTAAAAGTCAATCATGTGGTAGCACAATACTGTAAATATAAGTAACAAAGCTAAGTGTGAGTATGGTAGAAAGAGGAAGGCTAAGGTGGAGTATGTCACCAGAAGGAAAGCTAGAGGATAAAAACTGGGACTGTATAACTTAGTAAAACCCAGAGGGGATGATGATGGTGGTTAATTGTACAAATATAAGAAAGTTCTTACATGAACTGGAACAAACCTATGTCACTATTACAAGGCATTAATAATAGGGTGGTATATGGGAAAAATACAATTAATGTAAACTAAGGTCTATAGTTAACAGTAACATTGTAATATTCTTTCATTAATTATAACAAAGGCACTATACCAAAGCTAAATGTCAATAATAGGGGGATATAAAGAGTATGGGATTTTTGTAGGGGAAGAAATGAGAATGTTCTCATATTGACAGTGGTGGTGAATGCATAACTATGTGATTACCAAAAGTCATTGATTGTATATTTGGGATGGATTGTATGGATTGTATGGTGTGTGACCAAAACTGTTTAAAAAAAAATAGAACAAGGAAGGTTAAGGGGTACAGGAGGTTTGGGGATTTTGTTTTTATGCTTATTTTTTTTTCTAGAGTAATGAAAATATGGTTTTGAATGGACAGTATGAGATGATACTGTGAGCTATTGATTGTATACTTCAGATGAAGTATGATAAGTGAATATGTCTCAATAAAATTGCATTAAAAATCAATCATAGAAAGATCTCAGCTTGTTTTGATAAGACCCCAACATGGTGCAGTGGAGACCTAGACAGACAGACCTAGGTCGGAATCCTAATCCCTCCACTGACCAGTTCTGTGACTTTGGGCACAGTGCTATATGTCCCTGAGCCTCAGTTTCCTCATCTGTGAAATAAGGATATAATGTCTACTTCACCAAGGATTAACCAAGGTCACGGTGAAAAGCATCCAGTCTGGTACGTAGTCAAGGCTCAGGAAATGGTGGGTCTCCTCTTTTCAAGGCCCGGCTCATCAATTGGGTAATTATACCTTTTGAGATATTAGAATGTGGTTGTAGCCAGTGAACCTCAGAGAACATTTCAATCACCTGTGTCCGAAGCCGTGCTCTTCCAGTTGGAAATCCATAATTAAGTCAGAAGTGACTGCAGGCTTCTCAAGTGTGTCAGAAGCACTTCCCCACCAGCCAAGTCAGAAGTCAAAGGGAGCTACAGTAATAAAGATCCCTTAACATATATATAGAATAGTGAGCAGTGTGCAAGGTGCATACACGAGGGCAACATGAGCTCTACAGAGCTGGCATTAGTATTGTCTCCATTACAATGGGGACGAGGAAATTGAGGTCTAGAGATGGTAAGTGCTGCACTCAAAGTCTCAAGGGTAAGTCTCAGAACCAAGCCTCAATGTAATGTCTTGACTGAACATCCAGTGCTCCTGCCACACTACCAGACCTGGATAAGGGCAATTTTGTCTTGTAAAAGTTCACCTCCAGCAACTGTCCTGGCCTCTTGCCCCATAAGAGACAGCTTGGACCTAAAAAGGAATGATGTTCTGATGCATGCTACAACATGGATGAACCTTGAAGATATCACGCTGAGTGAAATAAACCAGACGCAAAGGGAATAAGCAAATTCATAGAGACAGAAACTAGATTAGAGGTTACCAGGGGCCAGGAGGAGGGGAACCAGAAGTTATTGCTTAACAGGTACAGAGTTTCTGTCTGGGTGATGAAAAGTTTTGGTGATGGATGGTGGTGATGGTAGCACAATATTGTGAATTAATTAATGTCACATGGGAAATTTTGTGTAATATATTTTACCACAATAAAAATTCCAATTAGTTAATAATGTTTAAAAAGGCTTCCTCACCGCTTTGGAATGTGTCATACCAGACACCAGAGCTCCGAGTAGCAGCAGCAGAGAATTGACTCCTGATCGCCCTCCTGGCCCTCAAGCCCTCCCTCGTTCCTGATCCGCCCAGCGTTTCTAGATTAACGTCCATTGCTTCCTCCCTGGTGTCTCTGGCCTCAGGATTGTCTGGCTTTACTCTGGGGCTCTGACCTGGCATTTCTCTCACCTCTAGCACTGTGCGCTGGCAGGTTACAACAGGCTGCTTTAGAACCCACTCGCCCAAACCTGTGACCTCCATCCGCTCCCTCATCCACCCTCTGGGACAGGAGTGGGAAGATTCAGTATGGCTTTGGTCTCAGTTTGGTTCTGACCGTGCCTTGAGGGTAACTGGCACTATGTCATGGGGCTCACCCAGTTACCCCAGGTGGACAAAAGGTAAAGGAAGGACCATTCTGCTCTACCATCAGAAAAAGGCAGGCCAGAAGAAATGGAAAATATGAGTCCATCCTCAAAAAGTCAGGAACAACCTCAAGCAAATCTCTAATGGTTTCATTAATGTCTCCCCAATTTTTTGAAACAGAGTGTTGGAGTTGACAGAGATCATCTGAGTCAAGAATCTCATTCCCCAAGATGGCAGACGGGAGCTGGGAGGAAAAGTGGCCCTCTCAAGGCCACATGGCTAGCAGAGGCAGGGCTAGAACCCAGACCCCAGGACACTCTGCTCATTTTTCTCCCTGAACCATGGCGTTCAGAAAGAACCCCAAGCATTTTCAATTTGGATGACCCAGGTAATTCCCAATCCACCATCTCCCCCCACCTCCAGTCCCAGCCCCAGAAGGATTACACAGTATGGACATGTGTCATGAATCTGGATGATTCGCATCTAGTCCAGGCAGAGCTGTTTCCAGCAAGGACTCTTCAAATAGGCATGAGCTAGGAATGACTTAACTCAAAACCTGCCCAGAGAGACTCAAGGGGAAAGGATTTGCATACCTCTGGGTGAATCTGAGGACTCCTAGGATAAGCTTTTGATTCTTCCCAGCTTATGGGATCAGGTGGGGACAGGAACATGGACAGCAACTTGTTCTTGTTTTTGGTAAATCTGCCCACTTCATCACCCCCTCCACTCCTATCACTTCCCCCATTTGTCCATCCCCTCTTCTATTCCCTCTCCACTACCAACACCGCTGCCATCACCACCACCCCTCCTCCATTTCTCTTTCCATCATTTCTACCAGCACCACCTCCACTCCTCTATTTCCTTCTCCGTGACCTCTAATGCCTCCGCCTCTTCCATTTCTTCAACACCATCCCCACTGCCATTGCCACCACGCCCTGCTTCCCTCCACCCCCATCTCCTCTACACCAACACCATCCCCACCATCCCCACCCCTTTCCTCCTCCACCATCATCCTCATCTCCTCCCCGCAACCCCCCAACAACATCCTCACCTTCTCCTCCACCATTTCCTCCTTCATCACTTGTACCCTTACACCACCACAATCAGCTCCACCACCACCATATCTGTAGCATTAACGTAGGTCTTGCTACCAAATACACCCCCAAGAAGAGCTCTTTCAAAATGAAAAGGTTGTCAGTATTTGAGTCTATAGCTAGAGTCTTTGAGATTTATCACACAGTTGAAACAAACCAGGATTATTAACTCCCTCCCTCCCTGCTCATTTTCCAAACGGCTTATCTAAACATCACACAAACACACACACACACACACACACACACACATACACACACAAACACAGTTTCCTTTCCCCTCACCAGAAGATCCTAGGTACTCTGAAGTGAAACAAACAATGGTGGCCTTGTTACAGAAGCCTGATATTAATAGAGTTTTGATTTCAGCCTGGAAACACTGGCAGCAAACCAATGTGAGAAAGAAGGGTCTTTGCAGCAAAATTTAAAAGACAGATGAAGAAAAAACTCAACCCAGCTTTGATCAGGAGGGTCTGACAATGAATTGTGGTCATTTCTCAGGTCTCTGGGTGGAGGTGAATGTCATTGTGAGACAAGGAAACTGGGTTAAAAAGCAAAAAAAAAGGAAACTGAGATGGGATGCATTTTCTGAAGGAACAGGGCCACCGCACCCAAGAGGATCAAAGCTACTTGCCATGCAGACAAGAATGAAGGATTATGCACTTTCTATTTTTTCACGCCTGCAGCACACATGGGGATCTAATTGGTCAGGATGCAAAGTACAGACAGGCAGCCCCAGCAGCAGGGCAGAGCCGGAAAGGGGAGGCAAGTGCTTTCTGCAGCTGCAAACCATTAAAGGAAAGCTCACCATCATGCTTCCACTTTAATTGCTCTTCTGTGTGTTTCCTCAGCTCACAACCACGAATGTCTACTTCCAAGCCTTTCTGATCTCAGAGGTGATGAGCTTGATGGCTGTCAGGCCCGCCAGGGTTCAGGGAATGAGGGAAATGAGACTCAGGGGAGCGGTGGGGGCACACCCAGCACCGGGAGGGGCTTGCAGGGCTGGAAGAGGCAGCGACTGATGTGCAGGAGGCAGGAACGTGGGTTCAAGCTCCGGTTCAGTCTCGTGCTTGCTCTTGTTCCTGGGGGTCTTTATATATAAAGCCAGGGTCTCTCTTGGGGAGATGTTGCCTCAGTTCTAATCTATAACGCCAGGGGAAATACTGAACAAGAGAGAGAATAAAGAAAGGAAAAAAAAATAGGGTGTGAAAGCCCACGCCACTATGTGGCGTGCAGCCTTAGGCAAATTACTCAACCTCTCTGACCCTTGATTTCCTTGCCTTTGCAATGGGGTATATACCTAACTCACACCATTACTGTGAAGACTAAATGACACCCTAAACAGTGAAGGGAAGTTCCTATTGGTTATTACCAGGGACCACACCCCTCTTCTCCTGGAATCTATCTGCCAGTCTTTTTTTTTTACTTTATTTATCAAAAAAAAAAAAAAAAAAAAGGAATAAGGAAAACAAATAACCTAAAATAACTGCATTGCTTCCAACATGTCCCTACCCTACCCCAAGAAAATTAACAAACCATAACAAGACAAAGGAATAAGAAAAACAAGATACCTAAAATAACTACATTCTTCCAACATGTTCGTTCCTACCATACCCAAGAAAACTTACAAACCATAATCATTCCTGAGCATTCCCACAACATTAAGATTGCCCTCAATAGTTTATTCTGTTCTTATTAGATTATCATTCCCCCTTCAACTATTTGCTGTCTCTAGGTCCCTACATTCTGCAATATAAAACATTTATTAAAACTTTTCACAGAGTTCACATTAGTGGGTAACATACAATATCTCTCTTTTTGTGTCTGGCTTATTCACTCAGCATTATATCTTCGAGGTTCATCCATGCTGTCATATGTTTCACGACATCATTCCTTCTTACTGCCGCGTAGTATTCCATCGTGTGTATATACCACATTTCGTTTATCTACTCATCTGTTGAAGGACATTTGGATTGTTTCCATTTCTTGGCAATTGGGAATAATGCCGCTATGAACATTGGTGTGCAAATTATCTGTTTGTGTCCCTGCTTTTAGATCTTCTGGGTATATACCGAGAAGTGAAATTGCTGGATAGAAGGGTAACTCAATATCTAGTTTTCTCAGGAACCACAAGAGTGTATCTGCCGGCCTTTTGATCAACTCTAAGGCAAAGTTTCCAAAGCCCCTTTCAGTCCCCAATCCCTTCTCCTCTCTGGTGAAACCATTCCTGACCCTCTGGGGTCTGCAGGATCACAGAACCTTGGTTATTATCAGGGACGGCACCCTCTCTTTCTGGAACCTGACTGCCAGTCTTTTTTTTTTCACTTTATAATCAAAAAAAAAAAAAAAAAAAAAAAAAAAAGAGGAATAAGAAAAACAAACCCTGACACCCTCTTGTAACTTATCTTAGGCTCCCATTTTTCTCCATTAATGCCATCCTCAGCCACATCTCCAGGCTAGCATGGCTGCCTTCAGTCTCCCCTCCACCCACCTTGCTATTGCCACCACCAGTTAGCTACATATATGAAGCTATAAAATGCAAACGCTGCCATTTGCTCCTCAGGTGAAAACTCAAGAGTGGCTCCCTGTCGCTTACAGGATAATGCCCACCCAAGCCCTGCAGCCCTGCAGTCCCCATCTTGCCCCTCTTGCTCCAGCGACGGAACAGCTGTGTGTGACCCTGTGAAAATCAGCTGACTGTCCCATTCCTGCTCTTCCCTTAGCCAGGAGTGCCCTCACTGTTTTTTAATTGCCTCCTTCAAGACGCAGCCAAAGTCTTCTCTCTTCTAGGGAGCATCTCCTAATGCAGGACAACAGCCTCCACCAGCATCACATTTATGCTTCCATTTTGCCCTGTGTTGAGCATATTGGACTAAAATCATCTGCTTGCCTACCTGCCTCTTCCACTTAAAGGTGAGCTTTTGGGGAACAGGATTGCATTTTAATTCATCTTTTTACTCCCAGCATGTAGTATGGTTAGCACTGTGTCTGGAATATAGCAAGTGCTCAATAAATGTGGTTTTGAACTAATTTATGGCTATCAATTGCTATTTATCTGTCTCTCTGCCTAAACTATCCCATTAAGTTGAAAGAATTTGGAGAGCTGGGATATGTCCAATTCATTTTGTATGCCTCACAATGCCCAGCACATAGCAGAGCCTCAATAGATGGTTGCTAGTTCCAGTACCTGGCACTGCTGGCAATAATGTGCCAATGGTGTCCGGTTTGTTCGGTGCTGTTTTCCCAGCATATAAAACACAGTTTTGCACATTTAAATGGATGAATAGTGTGGCTTTGTAGGAAAAACACCTGTCCTGGTTAGAAGGCTTGGGTTCTAGTCAGAGGTAACGAATTCAAACTTAATGAGGCCAAAGGATAACTTCTGATTTCCAAAACTCTACTCTTTATCCCACATCCCCAGCAAACATTCCCATCTTGATAAATGGCACCACTATCCACCCAATTGCTCAGGCCAAAATATAGGAGTAATATTTGATTCATCTATGATGCTCTCCTCTCACATAAAATCTACTGACAAGTTCTACCAGCTCTACTTCTAAAATATCTCCAAACTCTGGCCATCATCTTTATAGCCATACCATAATTCAGAGCACCGTCATCTTGACTATTGCAAAAGCTTTGCAACTCATCTCCCTACCCCAACTCATACCTACTGTGTACCCTTTTCATTTCATCAGGATGGTCTTTCCAATCCCATTTTACTTAGAATACAATTCAATTGAGACTTCTAATCACAATCTACAAACCTCACACAGTCTGGCCTGGCCCACCTCTCTAGCTCTCTCTCCTACTGATCACCTTCTTGTTCATCTTCTTCCAACCATGCTGGTATTTTTGCTGTTCCTGGAATATTCAAGTTAGTTCTCATCTCAGAACTTGCTGTCCCCTCTACCTAGAAAACTCTTCCCCAAAATACTCAGACTCTTAGTTCTTTAGTGAAGCCTTCGCCAACCCTAACTAAAACTATATCCCTCCACCCCATCACATGAACTTCTTCTTTATGTGCTGGCCCATTTGTGTTCTGTCTTCCCATGAACAGAATACAAACTCCTTGATGATAGGGACTTTGTCTGTTCATGACTATATCTCTAGATTGGTGCCTGGCACGTAGTGGGTACTCAGTAAGTATTGGTTGACTGTTTTTTGGGGGGGAGAGGGGCTCATTAACCACATGAACTTGGGCAAGTCATTTTACTTTTTAGCTTGTTTCTTCATCAAAACAGAGGGGATGACATCTAGTGTACCACCAGAGCCACTTGGTAGGGCACCCAAGTATATGACTGTGAGAACACTCCTTACAAACATGATGAGTTTTTTCTGTACTGGGGTATAAGCCCTGAGGAGGCTGGGGTTTTCTCCTTCATCTTGGTACCTTCTTCCCCTCTTTCTTCTCCCCTATCTCCTATAGCATTTTACATAGTAGAGATGTTCAGTAGATGTTTATTTACAATAGTGAGATAAATCTTTTTATGGCTATCTCAATTTTTGGTCAATTTCTTCAGTTATAGGGACACAGAGAAACTCTATACATTACTGAGTATCTTAATGCTTAAAACTTTTTAGTGAGAAAAGGGTGAATGGCACACTTGGGGGGAAGCAAAGCTAGAATTTGGTCATATCTAGTCTAACAAGTTTAATAGGAACCTTAAGAAATAACTTCACAGAGTACAATGAAATGATTTCTTTCATACCGGCTAGCAGGTGTGTAAATTGGTACAACCACTGTGGAAAGCAATTTGGCAATACATATGCAGAGACATCAAAATTTTCATATCATTTGACTCAGAAAATTTTCATTTAGAAAGCAATCCTAGGTGTAGCCACTGAACACAGACTCTGAGATGGAGATTGGCATGCAGAATATTTTTGAATGTGCTCAAGGGGGTGACATCTGTGAGGGGGAGACGAAAGCAGGATTGGGCAGAGGCAGGAGGTGCTGAGCTGAAATGCAGTGACAACAGAGGACTCATCTGATCCCACAGGGAGCTCTGGAGCTAAAATAGCCCTCCAGAGATGTCTTGAATTGAGGGAAGGGGGCCAGGGCTTTGTACCCACACATCTGTTAGTTATTTGATGCAGGCTGCTCCTGGGGAGAAGATGTAACCTGGGGCAAGGCATCTTCCTTTGACTTGACTTGAAGAAGGACCTAGCTGAGAACCATCAGCTGTCACCACTCCCAGAAGCTGGGGGATAAGTTGAAAGGAAAACTGGACGGTGCTTAACAGCATCCTCTATACCCAGGAAAAATGCCAAATGCAGAAAAATTTTTGTGTACAAAAGTGCTCATGGTGAAGATGTATGGCTCATTTTAAAGATACCATTGGAATGGTGTTGTAAGGACTTCTGAAAATCAGCTCTGCCAAAAAGGCAATGAGAATAGTGACAGAAAATGTCAAAATCAAATTTTTCAGAACTCTAGAAATTACTCAAAGGTTTGCAATATTCTCAGGAGCTTTTATTCAAGAAAAGTGGCTGAATCTCAGTGAAAACAGTGAGCTTTATGGCATTTTAATGTGCTCTATTCTTGCCACCTTCTCTCTAGCTCTGTGGGATCCTCGAAAACCAAGAGCTTTCAAACAATGGCAGCCATGAAAAACAGCAGCCTAGCAGATTTTAGAGGGACAGAATTGGTTTAGAGAACCCTAAAAGCCCCATCTCCTGAAAATTGTCACTATTTGATGTGTCGCGCAGCTCCCTGAAAAATTTTGTTCTCAGGGTTTGTCTTTATTTGACGTGACTCAGAACTCACTCTGTGTGAAGAGCCCTATATGTAGACCATTTGTTGAAAATAATCAGTGGCAATTGTTCAACATCACAGTTGACTAAGGTGGAGTTCCACTTTGTTAATGCTGCTGTCATGCAAGATACCAGAAATGGATTGGCTTTTATAAAGGGGATTTATTTGGTTACAAAGTTACAGTCTTAAGGCCATGAATTGTCCAAGATAAGGCATCAACCTTCACTGAAGGATGGCCAATGGTGTCCAGAAAACCTCTGTTAGCTGGGAAGGCACAGGCACGTGGCTGGCTTCTGCTCCAAGGTTCTGCTTTCAAAATGGCTTTCTCCCAGGACATTCCTCTCTAAGCAACTGAATGTGTTCTCTTAGTTTCTCCCAGGCAAACTCAGGGCTAGCAAAAGTCTGCTTTCAACAGCTGTCTCCAAAATGTCTCCCTAAGCCGCAGCAGTGAGCTCCTTCTGTCTGAGCTCTTACATAGGACTCCAACGATTAAATCAAAGATCCATGCTGAATGGGTGGGGCCACATTTCCACAGAAACATTCAATCAAGAGGTCACACCCTAATCAAAGGTGTCACTCACAGTTGGGTGGGTCACATCTCCATGAAAACACTGAATCAAAAGGTTTCAAGCTAACCAACGCTAACACGTCAGCCCCCACAAGATTGCACCAAAGAACATGGTGCTTTGGGGGACATAATACATCCAAACCGGCACAGGTAGTAATATACACTGGGGCTAACGAAGAGACTGAACAGAAGCTGAAAAGGAAACACTGGAGAATAAGATGTCCGTAGTGGGCTTTGAAAAGCTCTGACATATTCCTGAGAATCTAGAAGGCCACGTGCATATGCAGAGCTGTGTGAATGTCAGGGCAGACCAGAGAAGGCTCTCATCTCTCACCAGTGGCTCACACCTTGAGGCTCTTTCCAATCAGGAAAGGATGGCTAAGCAGAGCTGAAACTGCCTGATAGAGCATTTGAAACATGCCCCAAGACACACACACAACCCCTCAACAAAGGATGGGAGACTTATTTGTTCAAAGCATTTAAGGAAATCTCTAACTATTAGTTGACCACTAAGCTAACTGAACAGAGACTTGAGAGGTCACACATGACAAAGAATACTACCTTTATAGAATTAGTCCTGAAGCTAGCTATCCAAACAAACAGCACGAAAACAAAACAAAACAAAACAAAAAAACCCTGGGGATGGGGAGGAATCTGATTTCCAAATTCACCATGTTATTTTATTTTAAATGCCTAGTTTTGGGGGAAAAAAATTATGAGACATGCAAAGAAATAGGAATGTATGCCCCACACCCATTTAAAAAAAAAAAAAAAAAAACATACAATAAAAACTGTCCATGAGGAAGCCTGGATGTTGGACTTACTAGAGAAAGACTTTAATCAGCTATTATGAATATGTTCAAAGAACTAAAGAAAATCACTTCTGAAGAATTAAAGGAAAGTATGAGAACCATATTTCACTGTGATGGTTTGAAGCTGTAAGTACCCCAGAAAAGATCATGTTCTTCAAAGTTAATCCATTCCCATGGGTGTGGACCCATTGTAAGTAGGATATTTTGGTGAGCAGGATCTTAACTTGAGATGTGACCCACCTCATTCAGGGTGGGTCTTAATCCTTTTTAAGAGGATAAAAGAAGACACAGAGAGAAGGCACAGAATGAAACCTCAGATAAGCTAAGACAGATAGAAACTAAAAGAGAGAAACATGCAAAAGGTCAGAGAAGAAGCTACTGAAGCCAGAAGCTGGAAGCAACAAAACCTGGAAGAAAAGGGAGAGACTAGCAGACATCACCATGTGCCTTCCCATGTGACAGAGGAGTCCAGGATAGCCAGCAGCCTGTCTTCAGGAAGAAGGTATTGCCCTGATTATGCCTTGATTTCGACATTTTCACTGCCTCAGAATTGTAAACTTGTAAGTTAATAAATCTCCTTTGTAAAAGCCAACCCATTTCTGATATATTACATTTTGTCAGCAAACTAAAATACTCACCAATAAAGAAATATCAATTATTAAACATATATATATATAAATTCTGGAGTTGAAAGTTCAATAACATAGATGAAAAATTCACTAGAAAGACTCAACAGCAGATATGAATTGGCAGAAAAGTCAGTATCTTGAATATAGGTCGATTGAGATTATTCTGTCTAAGGAACTGAAAGATAAAATGATGAAGAAAAACAAGTAAAGCCTCAAGCATACCAAAATACACATCATGGACATCTCAGAAGTGGGGAGCAGAAAAACTATTTGAACAATAATGGTCAAAATCTCCCAAATTTGATGAAAATCATTCATCCGCACCTACAAGAAGCTCAGTGAAGTTCATGTAGTATAGAGTCAAAGAGATCTACAATTGGACATATCATACTGAAACTGTCAAAATCCAAAAATAAAGAAATATTCTTGAAAGCAGCAAGAAAAAAAGTGATTCATGATGTACAAGTAATCCTCAATAAGATCAATGGCTGACTTCTCGTTGGAAACCATGGAAGCTGGAAAGCAGTACACAGACTTATTGAAAGTGCTGAAAGGAAAGACTGTCAACCAAGAATTCCATATCCAGCAAAACTATCCTTCAATAATGAATAAGAAATATACCCAGACAAACAAAAACTGAAATTCATTGAAGCAAACAAGCCCTACAAGAGGTGCTGAAGGCCGACATTAAGACTGAGATGAAAGGACACTAGATAGTAACTCAGATTCACATAGAGAAAGAAAGAGCACTGATTAAGGTAACTACACAGGTAAAAGTAAAAAAACAATTTAAACTATATATTTTTTGGAACACTTTTCTTCTCCGATCTGCTCTAAAAGACAGCTTCAGAAAGCAATAACTACAAAACTCTGTTGACAGGCTTGTGTTCTAGTTTGCTCATGCTGTTGTTTGCAAAACACCGGAGATGGACTGGCTTTTATAAAGGAGGTTTATTTGGTTACACAGTTACAGTCTTAAGGCCACAAAGTGTCCAAGATAAGGCATAAGCAATAGGGTACCTTCACTTGAGAGAGGCCAATGGTGTCTGGAAAACCTCTTTCAGCTGGGAAGGCATTTGGCTGGTGTCTGCTTGCTCCAGGTTGCATTTCAAAATGGCATTCTCCAAAATGTCAGTATCAGCTTCCAACGGTCGTCTTCAAAGCGTATCTCTCAGCAGCAGCTAGCTATGAGCTCCTTCTGTCTGAGCTTTTATAGGGCTTCAGTGAACTAATCAAGGCCCTTGCTGAATGGGTGGGGCCACACCTCCATGGAAATTATTTAATCAGAGTTATCACCTACAGTTGGGTGGGTCCCATCTCCATGGAAACACTCAATCAAAGAATTCCAATCTAATCAGCACTAATATGTCTGCCCAAACAAGGTTGCAATAAAGAATATGGCTTTTTCAGGGGGACACAATATATACAAACCAGCACAGCTTGTGATGTATAAAGCTGTAATTTGTATGAAAACAATACTACAAAGAAGAAGGAAGAAACGGAGCTTTATTGGAGCAAAGTTTTTATATACTTTTAAAATTATGTTGTTATATATCTGAACTAGATTGTTGCAAGTTAAGATGCTAATTGTAATCCCCAGGATAACGGTTAGGAAAATAACTCCAAAAGATACATAGTAAAAGAAACAACAAGTAAATTAAAATGGTGTAGTAAAAAATGTCTATTTAATAGAAAAGAGGATGGCAATAAAGGAATAGAGGAACAAAAAAAAAGATATGTAGAAAACAAATAGGAAAATGAAAGGTGTGACTCCTACATATCACTAATTACCTCAAATGTAAATAGACTAAACACTTCAATCAAGATAAAGGGATTGGTAGAATGCATTAAAAAAAATACCCAACTATATATTATCTACGGGAGACACTTTAGTTTCAAAGACACAAATAGCTTGAAAATAAAAGGCTGGCAAAGATATGTCATGCAAATAGTATCCAAAAGAGAGTTGGAGCTGTTATAATAATATCAGACAAAATAGACTTTAAGACAAAAACGATTACTAAAAACAAAGAACATTTTACAATGATAGAAAGGTCAACCTATCAGGAAGATATAACAATTATAAACGTCTAAATACTTACAAAATAGCTCTAAGATACATGAAGCAAACTGGCAGAATTGAAGGGAGAAACAGACAATTCAACAGGGGTAGCTGGAGACTTTAGCACTGCACCTCAATAATGGATAGAACAACCAGGCAGAAGATCAACAAGGATATAGAAGACTTGAACAATACTATAAACCAACTAGACCTAATAAATATACACATATATATAAACACTCTACCAACAACAGCAGAATACACACTCTTCTCAAATGCTTACGGAACATTCTCCAGGATAGACCACATATGAAGTCATAAACCAAATCTCAATAACTGAAAAGGACTGAAATTATAAAAAGCATCTTCTGTGACCACAGTGAAATGAAATTTAAAATCAATAACAGAAAGAAATTTGAAAATTCACAAAAATGTGAAAATTGAACAACATACTATTAAATATGTAAGGAGTCAAAGAAGAAATCACAAGGGAAATTAGAAAATTGAGATGAATGAAAATAAAAAAAAACAACACATCAAAACTTTTTATGGAATGGAGCTAAAGCAGTGCTTAGAGGGAAATTTTTAGCTGTGAACACCTACATTGAAAGAAAGATCTCAAATTAAAACCTAAATTCCACATTAAGAAATAAGAAAAAGAAGAGCAAACTAAACCCAAAGCAAGCAGAGGGAAAGAAATAATAATAAATAAGATCAAAAATAAATAAATCAGAGAATAGAAAACAATAGAGAAATTCAACAAAACATTAAGCTAGACTGACCAAGAAAGAAAGAGAGAAGATTTAAATTATGAAAATGAGGAATGATAGAAGGTACATTATTACTGATCTCACAAAATTGAAAAGGATTATAAGGGAATACTTTCAACAATTGTATGCCAACAAATTAGATAATCTAGATGAAATGGACAAATTCCTGGAGAGATGCAGACTACTGAAACTGACACAGGAATGAATAGAAAATCTGAATAGACCTATAACAATTATAGAGACAAATTAAGAATCAAAAACCTCCCACAAAGAAAACCTCAGGACCAGAGAGCTTTACTGATTAATTCTACAAAAGGTTTAAAGAAGAACGAACACCAATTTTTCACAAACTCTTTAAGAAAATACAAGAGTGAGGAACACTGTCTAACTCATTTTATGAGACTAGTGTTACCCTGATACCAAAACTAAGACTTCACATGAAAATACACAAAACAATACTCCTTATAAATATAGATGCAAGACTCTTCAACAAAATACTAGCAAACCAAATCCAACAGCATATAATAAGGATTATTCACCATGACTAAGTGGGATTTATCACAGGAATGCAAAGGTGGGTCAACATGCAAAAATCATTTAATGTAATACACCATATTAACAGAATAAAAGGGGAAAATACATGATCATCTCAATAGATGCAAAGAAAGCATTTGACAAAATCCAACACTCTTTCATGATAAATACATTCAACAAATTAGGAATGGAAAGCAACTTCCTCAACTGGTAAAAGTCATCTACAAAAAAAAAAAAAAAAACACACAACTAACATAGTTAAAAGTGAAAGACTGAATACTTTCCCCCTAAGTTCAGGGACAAGAAAGAGATGCCTGTCCTTGCCACTTGCATTCAACATTGTACAGGAGGTTAGAGCTAGGGCAATTAGGCAAGAAAAAGAAATAAAGGAAATCCAAACTGGAAAGGAAGAAGATTTATTTTATTTTTGTTTGCTTTATTTATAGATGACATGATCTTATATATAAAAAAAGCCCTAAAGAAAGCCACACAAAAAAGCCATTAGAGTTAAACAAGTTTCAGTATATAAAAGCAATATATAAAAACCAGTTTTATTTCTATACACCAACAATGAACAAGCTGAAAACAAGTTTGAGAAAACAATCCCATCTACATTAGCATTAA
This sequence comes from Choloepus didactylus, assembly GCF_015220235.1. Classification (NCBI taxonomy): domain Eukaryota; kingdom Metazoa; phylum Chordata; class Mammalia; order Pilosa; family Megalonychidae; genus Choloepus; species Choloepus didactylus. The sequence continues at coordinate 97,426,039 of NC_051307.1, read as the reverse complement.
AAAGAATAAAATACTTGGAAAAAATTTAACCAAGAAGTACAAGACTCATACAATCAAAGTCACAAAACATAATCAAAAGAAATTAAAGAAGGGCTAAATAAATGGAATGATATCAAGGATTGGAAGACTTAAATTGATAAGATGTTAATATTCTCCGAATCAATCTACAGATTCAGTGTAATCCCTATAGAAATTACAACTGCCTTGTTTTCCTAAATGGACAATGTGATCCTAAAAGTCGTATGAAAATCCAAGGGACCCAGAATAGCCAAAATCAACTTGAAAAAGAACAATGTTGAAGAAATTGCACTTTCCTAATTCAAATTTTATTATAAAGCTACAATAATAATCAAGACATTCATTGTGTTACTGCCGTAAGTCTAGACATATAGATCAATGGCATAGAATTGAGAGTCCAGAAATACATCCATACATTTACGGCCAACAGATTTTTGACAAGGGTGCCAAGACCATTCAACAGGAAAGAATAGTATTTTCAAAAAATTATGCTAGAACAAATGGATATCCACATGCAAAAGAATGAATTTGGATCCCTACCTCTATGTTCTAGTTTGCTAATGCTGCTGGAATGCAAAACACCAGAGATGGATTGGCTTTTATAAAAGGGGGTTTATTTGGGTACACAGTTATAGTCTTAAGGCCATAAAGTGTCCAAGATAACACATCAGCAATCAGGTACCTTCACTGGAGGATGGCCAATGGTGTCCAGAAAACCTCTGTTAGCCAGGAAGGCACATGGCTGGCGTGTGCTCCAAAGTTCTGGTTTCAAAATGGCTCTCTCCCAGGACGTTCCTCTCTAGGTTGCAGTTCCTCAAAAATGTCACTCTTAGTTGCACTTGGGATATTTGTCCTCTCTCAGCTTCTCCGGAGCAAGAGTCTGCTTTCAACAGCCATCTTCAAAATGTCTCTCATCTGCAGCTCCTGTGCTTTCTTCAAAGTGTCCCTCTTGGCTGTAGCTCCTCTTCAAAATGTCACTCACAGCTGCACTGAGTTCCTTCTGTTTGTCAGCCCATTTATATGGCTCCACTGATCAAGGCCCACCCTGAATGGGTGGGGCCACACCTCCATGGAAATTATCTCAGAGTTATCACCCACAGTTGGGTGGGGCACATTCCATGGAAACACTCAAAGAATTACAATCTAATTAACACTGATAGGTCTGTCCACACAAGACTACATCAAAGATAACGGCATTTGGGGGGACGTAATACATTCAAACTGGCACACTCTACAAAATTATATGAAAATTAACTCAAAATGGATCAGAAACCTAAATGTAAGTGCTAGAACTATAAAACTCTTAGAAGAAAACATAGGTGACTATGGGATAGGTAATAGTTTCTTTATTATGGCACACAAAGCATAAACAACCAAAGGAAAATAGGTATGTTGGACTTCATCAAAATTTAAAACTTTGTGCATCAAAGGATACTATCAAGAAAGTGAAAAGACGACCCACAGAATGGGAGAAAATATTTGCAAATCATATATCAGATAAGGGCTTTTTATCCAGAACATAAGAAGAACTCTTGCAACTCAACACTAAAAAGGAAAATAATACAATTTAAAAATGGGCAAAGAATTTGAATAGCCATTTCTCCAAAGAAGATAGATACATAAGTGGCCAATAAGCACATGAAAAGATGCTTAACATCATTAATCATTAGAGAAACGCAAGTCAAACCCACGATGAGATGGCACGTCACACCCACCAGGATGGCTATAATTAAACAAATAAATAAGTGGAAAATAACCAGTGTTGGCGAGGATGTGGAGAAATGGACCCCTCATCCCCTGCTTGTGGGAATATAAAATGGTGTAGCCACTTGGAAAATAGTTTGTTGATTCCTCTAAAAGTTAAACATAAAGCTATCATATGACCCAGCAATTACACTCCTAGGCATATTCCCAATATATAATGATGCACAAACTTGTACTTTCACAGAAGCATTATTCATAATAGCCAAAAAGTGGAAACAATCCAGATACCCATCCACAGATAATGGATAAAGAAAATGTGGTACATCTATACAATGGTGTGCCGGTTTGGATATATTATATCCCCCCAAAAGCCATGTTTTAATCCAATCTTGTGGGATATTTGGAGTAGGCTGTTTCTGTGGAGATGTGACTCACCCAGCTATAGGTGATAACTTTGATTAGATTATTTCCATGGAGGTGTGACCCTACCATTCAGCATGGGTCTCCATTAGTTTACTGGAGTTCTTTAAAAGGAGCGGACCCCGACGCTTGCTGATGCTTTGAGATGCTAGCCCAGAGTTTGCCCCTGAGAAGCTAAGAGAGACAAGCCCAGAGACATTTTGGAGAAAGCCATTTTTTTTTAATTCAGTTTTATTGAGATATATTCACATACCATACAATCATGATGGTGTACAATCAACTGTTCACAGTACCATCATATAATTGTGCATTCATCACCTCAATCTATTTTTGAACATTTTCCTTACACCAGAAAGAAACAGAATAAGAATAAAAAATAAAGGTAAAAAAAACCACCCATCCCACCCTATTCTTCATTTAGTTTTTGTCCCCATTTTTCTACTCATTCATCCATACACTGGATAAGGGAGTGCAATCCACAGGGTTAGAGAAAGCCATTTTGAATGCAAAGGACCAGCAGACGCCAGCCACGTGCCTTCCCAACTGACAGAGGTTTTCTGGATGCCATCAGCCCTTCTACATGAGGGCATCCTCTTGTTAATGCCTTAGTTTGGATACTTTTATGGCTTTAGGACTGTAAACTTGTAACCAAATAAGCCCTCTTCAAGAAAACCAATCCATTTCTGGTATTTTGAATAATGGCAGCATTAGGAAACCATAACAAATAGAATATTACTTGGCTATAAAAAGGAATGAAGTACTGATACATGCTATATGCAACCAAGATAAACCTTAAAATCATAAGTGAAAGGAGCCAGACACCAAAGGCCACACATTGTATAATTTCATTGAAATGAAATGTTCAGAATAAGAAAATTCATAAAAACAGAAAGTAAATAAGTGATTGCCAGGGGTTTGGGGGAGGGGAGAATGGGGAGTCAATGCTAACGGTCATAGGATTGCTTTTTGAAATGATGAAAAAATTTTGTGAACACATCGTGGTGATGTTTGTAAAATTGTTGTAAATGCTAAAAATCACTGATTTGTACACTTTAAAAGAGTGACATATTGTACATGAATTGTATCTCAATAAAAGTCACTTTTTAAGTGCTCAGTGGGACATTATTTATACTAGTAAAAATGGAAGTATTCAAAATGTCCTTTTATACGAAAATGTTAACTTGTAAGAAATCTATTTGATAGTGTATGTGCCGGTTTGAATGTATTATGTCCCCCACAAAAAGCCATATTCTTTGATGCAATCTTGTGGGGCAGACATAATAGTGGGGATTAAGTTGGAATGTTTGGATTCGGAGATACGCCCCACCCAACTGTAGATGATAACTGATGGGATATTTCCACAGAGGTGTGGCCCCGCCCATTCGGGGTGGGCCTTGATCAGTGGAGCCATATAAATGTGCTGACTCAAAGAGACTGAACAGGGTGCAGCTGTGAGTGACGGTTTGAAGAGGAGCAAGCTTGCTAGAGAGGAATGTCCTGGGAGAAAGCCATTTTGAAACTAGAACTTTGGAGCAGATGCCAGCCACGTGCCTTCCCAGCTAACAGAGGTTTTCCGGATGCCATCTGCCATCCTCCAGTGAAGGTACCTGATTACTGATGTGTTACCTTGGACGCTTTATGGCCTTAAGACTGTAACTGTATAGCCAAATAAACCCCCTTTTTGTAAAAGCCAATCCATCTCTGGTGTTTTGCATTCTGCAGCATTAGCAAACTAGAACAGCGTATTATACAGCCAGTAAATTATGTCTATAAAAATGTGCAATACTATGTAGGTGGATAATGAAGTAATATTAAGTAAGATATGGCCACAACAATATATATTTTTAAAATCATATCACACCTGGCTTTTTTTTTTTTTTTAAAGAAGAAAACTCTAAACTTTTAGCAAATATTGGCTATAGGAAGTGAAATCTGAAGAATTTGATTTGCTTTCTTCTTTTTCATCTTTCCTTATTAAGCTTTCTTCCCATAGCATGTATTTTTTAAATGGAATAATAAAAAATACATTAGAAATTTCTCAAATCGGTTATAAACAGTTAAAGTGTCGGAGTTTTCGCTTCCATGTCCATTAGTTCACTGATCTCAGCTTGGAGGCCCTCATCCCTGGTCCCAGGCATGCCGGAGGCAGTGAAGACAGCCTGCAGCGAGGGGGCTCAGCCAGAGGACAGGGTGGGCCACACACAGCTCCCACATGCGTGCCTCCAGACCCCACTGACCCTGGGCTTTACGAGTAAGGAGCTTTTCCTTTTCCTACTTTACCTTGTGGTAGGTTTTTCCAAAACGCCCTTGTCGTTTCAAAAGTGGCTCGAGAGACTCAGCCCCCAGATCCGCATCTTTCCTTTGTCTGCCCTCCCCTGACTATTTATTTCCTTTTCCAGCTCACAGTGGCTGCCCTTCAGGCAGTGACGCCCACAGTGTTGTTACAGGTGTTTGCTCACTCTGGTCTCATTTACTCTGGAAAGAATTCTGGTCGGATCAAATGCCCCTGTGGAAACTCAAGCTGAATTGTCTTCATTTTCTATCATTTTATTTTAATATCCCAGCAGTCCCTGCCTGTCAGGGCCTCCACAGGCAATTCTACCCTTCGTCAATTTAAAGCATGGCCATAAGGTTCTGGAAAGTGTCAAACTCCGCTTAAAAAGTCAATGTTTTTCTGCTAACTTTCTTTCAAAACCTGAAGGAATCTGCTCATCTGGAGGTGAGGGAGCGTGGCTTTTGAGTCATTTAGGAAGCTGCTTTTACATAGTAACACTCGACGATTCAGTCACAGACTAAAAAATTACCCCACCTAAGGTTCTGGTGCACTAAGAACCCAGAGAGGTGATTTCCAAAAATTTAGTAATTGTACATATTTTTTAATAATCATATTTCTTATTTAACAATAAGAAATATGATTATTTCTTATTACATGACAGAATGACTTTTTTGTATTAACTCATATAATTCTCTTAACAACCCAGAATATTATCCCCATTTTGCAGATAAGGAAATTGAGGCACAGAGAGATTAAGTAACTCACTCAAGATCACACAGCTAGTATTGGCAGAGGTGGGCTTTGAGCCCCAGCAATCTGACTGCAGAGTCTGTGTTCTGAATCTCTGCAATCCTCAACTTTTCATTTACAGTCATTGTGACTTACCATTGGGCCAAGAAAAAAATAATCAGACTTAAGCATTAAATAAGCATTAATGCTATGGTAAGTAACTTTTCAGGAAGACCAAGTTTTGTTTTCTGGAGTTGGAGTGATTTTGTGCTGAGTCAGTCTCATTCCCAGATGGGGTTTCATTGAGGTGCTGCCTGGGGAAGCAGAAAGGAGTAAAGGGAACTGGCTCACCGAACATCGTGCCCAGCCCTTCCCTCATCAGCCAAGGCCTAGCCAGAGCAGCGAAGACAAGACCATGGAGCAGAGAGAACCCCGCTGACCACCAGTGGAGGTCCACTAGCACAAGTGGAAGAGCCACTATTTTATAAGATGCACCAGCAACCTCCGAAGAGAAAAATGCTGAGCCACTCTATACGGCGCTGGGTGGGGTGTGAAATACGCTCCTGGAGCACAACTCCCTGTGGAGACGAGAATGTGAATGATATCTCCTGGAGGTGTGCAGCGTGGGTTCTCACTCCCTTGTTGTGTTGAAGGAAGTGCCTCTGAGATCACGCGGAGGTAGCTGGTGAAACAACTGCCTGGTGCACATACCCCAGACATTTTATGCCCCCAAATGGTGGCTCCGGCCCATCTATATGGTGGCCAACATCTCTGCGAAGGAAGCAGAAGACTGGTGCACAAAAGCTTCCATTCTGCCTTGGGGTCTCCTCAAAGAAATTTCATCTGTGTGTGTCATTTTACATTTCCAGGTCTCTTTTACATCGATCAACATCTATCAAAAAGTCTCTCCAAGCAATGCTGCTTTTCAAAAAGAATCTGAGGCACTGTTTCTCAGCCTTTTCTAACCCAACCCTGTGCAATACTTTCTCACCCCACCTCCTCTGCATCTGAGTGGGCCAAGAAGATTTTCGAGATTTTTACTTCCTGAAGTTTATATAACTAAATCAACCAGTGTATTTTTTCATACTCTACTTGTCCCCACCCCCTCAGCCTGAGATGAAATCACTGTGTTTGGCCATTATGGCCATGGTGTGGTCTCCAGACACCCTGTGACTTTCCCCTGAGACATTGGCTGTGTATTCTCACCATAACTTTGTCTTGGGTATTCCACACTTTAGAGTAGTTGAGCCACAATTAGAAGTAGCAGCATACACAACCCAACCTGTGGAGGGGTCTCATTGTGCCAACATCACACTATTTATAAAAGTGTTTTGAGGCTGGTGAGATCCCCTACCCCCACTGCCAGGGCTGACTTCATGGGTGTGGGACCTGTGCAATCAGACAGGGCCCACCTTTAGAACATTACCACGCTTGGTCTAAGGCTCTGCTGCTGCCATCTTGAAATTCTTGATAGTTTTTGAATACGGAACATTTTGAACATTTTCATTTTGCCCTACAAATGATGTAGCTGGTCCTGCCCATTGCTTTCTGTAGCCCCTCCCCAAGCCACAAACACCCTCCCTACCCTCCACCATGGTGCTCCACCTGCTCCATGTTTCTGGAGCAGAGACGTCTGGTGTACAATAGAACTTTGAAGTTTGGTTCTTGAAACCTGTACATGATTTATCATTAGTTCCCTATTACCAGTTCCCTTTTTGCAATAAGACATCTTAGGCTCACAAATAGAGTTTGCCCAAAATAACTTAGACAAGTGAAACCCCTGGGAGGCACAAACATCATTATCCCAGTTCTGCAGGTGAAACAGAGCGATTCAGTGGCTTCAGCCACAGCCCCAGGGCTAGTTGGAAACAGCTCCAACTCCAGGACCTGCGGGAGGGTACACATTGGCTTGTTTTTGTTTTTTCTTTTAGATGGAATGGGGAGTAGGTATTTTTTAAAGTGACAGAACTAACAGTACCTAACAGATTGCATTTATAGATGAGCGGTAGTAATTTTCCAGAAGGTCAAAGGACTCCAGGCAGATGGACCATTTCCCCTGAATTGAGCTCAGAAAATACTGCCTAATGAGAAAGCGTAATTCTCATGTCTACAGGGGGACCTTGAGTTGAGAACTCTGGATGTGAGTGGCTGTCACAGCCGGCAAACCCCCTAGAAGATAAAGGAGGAATTTGCTGTTGACGCACTGTTTTGAGATTATGAAAGGCCAGTTGGAGCGAGGCTGTATCATTTCACAGTGCAGTGGTGAAATAAGCCTGGAGAGTCCCTAAAGCCAAGGACTCCCTGAGACCGGACTGTCCTCTCTGACAAACAGAGTGGTGAGATTTAGGGCAAAGTGATTAGGACCAACTACATGGGGCTGTTGAGAAGAATGAATTAATTTTTGCATTAAAAGCAATTGAAACAGTGGGTAGCATGGTGTGAACACTCAAGAAGAGTTAGTTGCTGTTATTGGACGCATAGCCAACTTAACAGTGGGTACAGGTAAAAACTCATGTTTCCTAGATGTTGTCTAGAGACATTTCCTTTTCAGCTTTGCCTCATCAGACACCAGGTGTCCCTACTCCCAGCCCACATTTTTGTAAGATGACATCCAAGCTGCTGGGAAGAAGAAAGACTAATAGTTGGTGGGCTGGGAGAAGGAAAGGGACATTACCTATCAAGTATTCTTAAAAATATATATATTAAATATGAATTGAATCTGGGGAGCCCTCCAGATATAAGTACCAATTTACAGGAAATCAGGGGACAGAGGAACAGGTTAAACAAACCCTAGAGATGCATTTAGCAAAATTCACACCATGGTTGCCTCTTTAGGGCAAACAAGCTAGTTTCTTCAAAACAATAATAACAACAACAAATTGCACGAAAAACAAAAAAAGAAATGGAGGGGGAAACCTGTAGCTTAAAAATGTCTTAAGGGACCTATCATCCAATTGCAATATGTGAACTTTATTTGGATCCCAATTCAAATAAACTGTTTTTTTTTTTTTTAATGTATGATATAATCAGGGAAATATAAACACTGACTGAATGGTTGATGATATTAAGTGATTATCAAATTACTGTTAAAAAATTTAATCTAATGGTTTTATGATTAATTTTTGTTGTTATTGTTTTTAAGAATCTCTACCTTGTGGAAATACAAAATGAAATATATATGTACACATGATATCTAGGATTTACTTCAAAATAGTTCAGGCCAGGGAGGGCATAAAGATGAAGGAAGACTGACCATATGTTGATAATTAATCAAACTGGGCAATGGATATTTGAGAATTCATTATAATATTCTTTTTACTCTTACATATGTTGAAATGTTCTATGATAGAAAGGAAGAGAAAACCCAGTAGAGTCTGTGGGTTTGATGAACAGATGGTTCCCTGAGGAAGTATGTTGTCCAGGTGGGACTGTTGTCATGGAAAGATTTGGGGAAAGTTCCTTACCTCTCTTTGTCTGTTTTGTCATCTGTAAATTGGGGATTGGATAACAGTACATCCCTCATTGGGCTGCTGTGAATATTAAATGACTAAAACACATACAACAGGGCCTAGCATGGGGTAAGTGCCATACAATGTCTGCTATTAATGTAGCGTATTAAGCTAAACTAAATTAGCATCAGTGAAAATTAAATCTCCACGGAGCCTTGCAGCTCACATTTATCACTTCATCTGAGGTTCTCAACAGCCCTTGGAGATAAACACTTCTTGTATTTCCATTGAGCAGATGAAGAAACTGAGGCTCTGTTCATGGACATATAACTAGTTAGTGGCTAAACCTGCACCAGGGTTGGGTCTTTTGACCTCATCTCATCCTGTGTCCTCCCCACTGCAGCAAGACTGTTCTTCGGTGACTGAGGCTAAAATTATATCCTCAACAAATGATCAAAAACTTGTTCTTTGCCCTTTGTGGCTAACGCCCCCCACCCCAGCTGGGGATTCTAAGCAGACTCCTAAGGAGTTAATGGTGACTCATAGCCCCAGGCTGGTGCAGACAGGCCCTCTGTCTAGAGTTTGGCTGCAGTCAAGCCTTCCCTCCTGTTGTCAAGGGGTTTGTCACAGCTAAACCCTGGGTGGGCCTGAGGGCAGCTGGTGGGTCTGAGGAAATAACACAGACAGGGGCCATCCCAAAGCTGTAACTCAGGAAGCAGGCCACCCCACATCTTCAGGGGGTGACGGGGGTAAGCACATGTGAGCTAAAACACAAACCTGGGATTTCAAAACTCACTTCTCGCAGAGGGAGAAGTCCTTGGGCAACAACATGGTCAGTTCCAGAACAGACCTGGGGACGCTGGACTCTTTGATTGTAAATTAATAATAATAATAAAACCTGTCATTTGTCGAATGCTAGGCATTGTACTGAGCTCACAGATATTTTTCTCATTCAGACGTTTCTCATTCACAATACACTGAGCAGTAAGCATTTGTTTTTATTCAAGCAATACAGAAGTTTATAAAGTAAGTCATGAAAGCCTCCCTTTGCCACCACCATCGCCAGCCCTGCCCTCCAGAGGTAGCCATTGTTTACAGTCCTTGCGTATCCCTCCTGACATTTGTCTACATTTAATCAACACTATATACACATACTCGCTTGTGTGTGTGCTTATATATATATATATATACATAGCTTGTTTGTTTTTATGAAAATAGAATCATGCCTTCTATATTATTTGGCAACTTGCTTTTTTCACTTATTCATCTATCTTTTTCCCATTGTGTATGTATAAATATGTGAGAGACCATAAGGAAATTTGAAATAAGCAAAAAAGATTACCAGATGTGTCCAAGAGAAAACTATGTGTAGTTATAGCTCGCCCTTCCAGGCTATTGGATTCTAGCCTTTGAGCTAATTTTGCATTTCTATAAGTAGTAAGGACCAGAGGACACACATGAATTTTTGATTATGGACATGCATTCACTGATTATAACATGAATTCTATCAACCCTCCCTCACTGTGGAAAAGCCAGTTTCAGATCCATTTGCAAGTTCTTTCAATATTTTTGATTCTCTTTTGAACCGCTTGTAACATCTCTGTGGCTCACTCATTAGTAATAAGTTAAGTAAAATCTTTAACATCCATTAAAATTTTTTTTATCTGTTTGAGAGTTGTGATCTTACCTTTTCTGAAAATTACCTTTTAACAGAAGAGGTATTACTTTCTCCATTGTACAGAAGGGGAAATTGAGACTTCAGAAAGATTTAGCAGATTGCCCAAAGTGACACTGTTTGTAAGTAGCAGAGTTTCAATTCAAAAGCAGGTCGGCTGCCCCCTAAAGCTACATGCAATCCACTTGTATAATTTTAAAGGAATGGGTACCAGTTACCTGCCAGATATGTTAATTAACTAGAGAGTTAATTCATTTACTCCTCCCATCTGCTCATGAAGTGAATGTTAGCTTTTTCATCCCCACCTTACAAACAGAAAGCTGGGTATAGAGGGAGCGAGTCATGGACCCCGCATCACAGGAGTGTGCAGAAGTGGGATTCAGACCAGCAGCCCGGCTCCAAAGCTGAAGCTCTCAGCTACCTGGTGCTACGACTTGTCCTTGGGGCTCTGCTTTTTGGTAGACAGAAGCCACCTCAGTTTGTCCTTTGGATGATTATCGTTGAGATAACATTGCTAAGAAACTTTGGCTTTGAAAGGAACGAGAGACAGCATACTGGATTTCAGCCTTCCAAAGTGTTTTCCAAGGATTCTATTCTCTCCAGAAGCTCTGTTGGTAAAGAGTCCCGTGGTCTCACAAATCTGGTAACTCCTGCATGCTAGATGTCTTCGTGGTGATTCCTGGTGGTCATTAGTGTGCTAAGACCTCAAAAAGAGCTGCAGCAAAGAAACCTGTTGACTTTGCTTAAGTTGGCATTTTCCAAACTCTTTTGAGCATAGACATTTTGGTGGATGTTGTTCATGTTTTAATCATAGTCTGTGGAACACACTTGGGGAAACTCTCCTGAGCAGAGCATGACTTTGAAACCAGGAAAGCCTAGACTTGAGTCGTGACCTTGCTATTTACTGAATATGTGACCCTCGGCAATTTACTTTCTCTTTCTGAGTCTCGGTGTCCTCATCTGTAAAATGAGAGTGATGATTCACAATTAATTACTTAGGGTGGGTTCCCTGCTACAACAAAGAGACCTCCAAAAGTATAATGACTCGGAAACAATAGGATGCGTTTATTTCTTGTGCAGGATTGGGTAGGGGAATGTGTTGGCTAGACAGCCTTTCTCCAGGTAGGCATTCAGAAACTCAGGCCATTTTAAAACGGTGGATTCCAAGGTCCCTATTCCTTCCAGGCAGAAGAGGGAAAAGAGCATGGAGAGTGCTTCCTGGGAAGTTCTTACTGACCGGGCCAGAAGTGGAACAGCTCTCTTCAGCTCACACTGTTGGTGACAACTCAGTTCCAAGGCTAGAGTGAATTGAAGGGGGCTGGATAAGCACCTACTTCCCAGCAGGAACCTAACCCTAAAGAAAGGGAAGCATGCACGTCTGGTGGATAGCTAGCCATCTCTGCCACACACACCTCGCAGGTGTGTTCTGAGTACTAAATAAGGCATCTGACATATGCAAACTCATTGGCATCACACGCAACAAAATAAATGTCAACAGTTAAAAAAAATTATACGAATGGGAAGTGTCTTGAGGGATGAAATAGAAGACAGAACCCTGGGGCACAATAGAAGTGCAGAGTTCCCTCCTCCCCTTTCTTCCCAAGGCCCTGGTGGCCCACTGGCTGTGTGTGGTGGAGAAGAGGGAGAAAAGTCCACAGGGTGTCATTCAACCGAGAGCAGCTCGTTCCCCCTGCTTCCTTTCCAGCCAGATGGAGAAGCGTGCTGCCCCAGAGACCCAACAGCCTCACAGTTTCCCAGGCAGTGGCCCCCAGGACTGAAAACTCCACTTTCCTGCAGTTGCAGAGCCAGCTGAGGAGCGGGCAGCATGCCAGCCCCTACCCCCCACCCCCCCGCAGCCCCTGGAGCACACCCCAGTTGCAGGCTTTCAGGATGCAGGGACGGGGTGGTGCTTTCTCACAGATGGCCATGACCGTGGCCTCCCTGCAAAGGCCTCCAGACACAGTGAAAACCCACAGCTCTCTGTGCTGCTCCTGGCTTCCCCAGCTAGCCCACTCACAAAGCACAGGTGAGAAGCATTTAAGACCCATGCATTTTAAGACTCCCTCACCCAGACTCATTGGTCTGCAAGGCACCCTAAGGGGTCCACCAAGCAAGTCCCCTGCCTTCAAAGGATGCATGTTTTCTTTTAAGTTCACATTAATTATTAAAACAGCTATGTCTCAAATCACACCCTCAAACCCTCAGCATAAGCATAGCTCCAACTGATTTCTGTGTGTAAATAAGCTTTTCAGAGCTGCCGTTGATGTGTACACACAATGTCACTTTCCAGCCTTCTCGCTTTGCTTTGTATACACTTTCCCATGGATCTGGGTCATCCTGGTGTTGAGTATTTCATAGGACTGCAAAATATATGGAAGACATTTTTTGGTTTAGGATCTTAATACCCAGAACATTTGCGTAATACTCAGACAATTGGGGGAGATTCTTGCTGATGCAGCAAGTCTCCAAATAAAAATCCCATTGCAGAAAGAAAATGCTTCATTTTGCATCTGCACCTACACACATGGATTTTCTCAAGCACAGTGGACTACGGGGCGTGACAGTGATTTCTTCCCCGCAAGTGGCATGACTTGCAAGAGTTACTGTTGGCTGGAGCTGCGAGCACAGTCCAAATTTATTGGTTTTGATTCCAGCACTGTTCCCTGTGTAAATTAAAATGTGACATTATTATACCCTCCAACAGCCCACTGGCGACCTTTAGCACTATCCCCCCTCCACAGCCATTATTCAGCATAATTTGACTGGTGTGAGGCAAGTCGGGAGAGTGGGAAGGGATGGGTGGGGCAGGGGAAGGCAGAATCCAAATTAGAAACAGATTTAAAGAGCATTTGCAGGGAATTAGGCAGCAGGCCAGGAGTGCTTGCTGGCAGCATGTGCAGCCCCTCTTTAGGGACTGTCAGCTCCTCCTAGGTTTCCACAGCGGATGTTTCCCGGCCAGAGTGCAGCTGGGTTTCAGTTGTCAAACCCACAGCCAAGACATCTGAGAAGGGGTGGAGTGCCTGCATGCACACGTGTGCGCATCCGAGCCGCTGTCTCTCGCACGCTCAGCCCCAAGGACACTCACGGCACGGCTCCACATATACACACCCACAAAGGCACACCCTGACCCGTCCACCCCCACTCTGCAACAAACAGAGTCACAGGGACAGACACACTTCTACACGTGCACACACAGACATGGGCTGTACCCACACCAAAGCTTTGTAAGAGGAATCCCAGTGCGGGTTATCTCCAGGCTGGCTGTGTGACCTTGGGTGAGCCCTTCAACCTCTCTGAACCTCAGTGTCCTCAACTGTAAAGTGTAAATAATGACAGTTGTGAGGATCAAAGTGAGAGACTATTTCAGGTTGTTTGTATGTTATTAGAACAAAAATTTCTTTGAAACAAGGAAATAACAAAGGTGAACTCCTGGCAGGTAAATGATGATGCTTTCGTTCAGATGTGAGAAACAGCGAGAAGGGTGGTGGTGATAATGATGAAGATAACCAACCTCTGGTTCACATCCTTTCTAGATGGCATCTAGAAAGCACTTCCTAATTAATTAATAAAGTACTACCCTGACTTGATTCTTACCTCCATAAAAAGAATGAGAGACCCTTTCCCTCCTACAGGGAGAGCCGGGCAGAGAAGGAGCAAGCGAGCCTTTCCCCAGGGCCCCAGCTCCGAGCCTGCAGAGCTCTGTGGCTCTTCTCTGCTGCCCGGGAGGCAGCTGCTTTCCTCGTGACACCCCAGGCTCCCCTGCTCTTCCTGCCCCGATCCTGCACAGTGTCTCCTCCCTCACCCTCACTCTGTGAGGGATGTCTTCCCTTTTCTCCTTCCCTCCCTCACCTTTGGGGCTTCCCTCCAGCCGTCCTCATTCCCTGAGCCCACCCTTCAGTGAGTCCCTCCAGCGTGCTGGGCATCAGAGCTCAGCTGCCCTTTCCTGGGAACCACCCACCTACAAAAGCACCCTTGTTCTGGGTGCCAGGGGGGCTGGGGAGGCAGTCAGAGATGAATTCAATGTAGCCCCTAACCCAGGGAGTTCGTGGTCCAGTGAAGCAATCGGCCTAGTGCAGAAAGCACCATGGGAGATAGAGTCAAAAATTTCCAGGAGAGATTACGAGCGTTGGAGAGACTCTGGGAGGGCAAAGGAGAGTGAAACACACCCTGCTCTGCGGATCTGGACACTGTACCATATGGCCTAGTGTATAGCACCTGGAAAAAAACTGCTGTGTGGAGCTGCTCTTGAGGCCCGTGGACAACAGCGCCCATCAGAGTGACTAGTGCCAAAGTCCAGACGGACGGGGTGGGAAGACATTAGGCACAGAACAGGAGTTTCTAGACCTTCAGACATCCATCAAATATTAAAACAGCACCTACTATCTGCCAAGTTCTGGGACTGAAGTACTTAATAAAACGCCAACCCTGGTTGTCTCAATGTCAACCGAGAGCAATTGGCATACAACTAGGCAAAGCCAACACAATGGGAAATGAGGGCCATTGAGATGGACTGGGCATGCTGTGAAGCCACCTCGTCCAGGAGCGAGGAGAAAAGAAGCCTTCCGGAAGAAGTGGGCAAGGATCTTGGGCACCCAGGGAGCTGCAAGTAGTTCAAGATGGTTGCCAGGTAAAGAGTAAGGTGGAGTGAGGAATCATCATGGAAGTTCTACACTCACTAACACACTCTTTCAGTCTCATATCCATTGATTCAACAAACATTATGAGCAAGTGTTTGAGGGGTCCTATGTGAGTTGCTAAGAATGCACTGCTGTGCAATAGACAGATGTGGGTAGAACTAAGATGGTAACAGTGGAAACTGAGGGAAAGTGATGGGTTTAAGAGATTTACAATCAACTTGTCACTGGATGTTGGTGGGGAGGAAGAGGGAATGATTTAGGGTGATTCTCAGGTTTCTAGCTGAGTTCCTGGGTGGAGGAGGTGCCTCCCCTGAGGTGGGGAATACAGAGGAGGACTGGGTTGAGGGTGCTGGGGAAACGAGGAGTGTCCATCAGTCTTGCTTTTTTGTGGGACCGGTGGAACAGTCAGTGATAACACTCCGCATCATCCAAGTGGAGCTGCGAGGTGGGAGGGAGGAGATAGCCATCCAGACTGGAGCAGAACCCCAGGTGATGTTACAGCAAGCAGTTTCAAGAAGGTGGCAAGAGATTACCCAGCTCCCTAGGACCAAGCTCAGAAGATTAATAGGACAAATTGGAAGGTAAACCTAGAGGGACTTGATCTGATTTTTTTTCCTGCCTAAAAGCAGTTAGAAGCCCATAACAGGAGCACTTTCACCCAACTGCACTATAGGACAGAGGAGTCAAGTTTGAACGGCTGCAGGAGTGTCCTGTTCAAAAGCACATTTTCTTCTCCCCACTGCACATAAAGCTGTACCAAGGCCTGTCTAACTGAGTCACTCCTGCAATTCGCCACGGTATGAAGCACAAGGGCCAGGGTCCTTCCTTTAATCCCAGGGCCATCTTTGCATGCAGGGCTCAGCTCAGCCTATCCCTTAAGGTTGGAGAAGAGGCAGCAGACAGGGAAATGACTTGCCCAAAATCTCCAGTTCAATGGAGATTGACTTCAGTTCTGATGCTATTTCTCATCTGTTCTGTGAATATGAACTGTAAGCACACTCAAACTCATCAGTCTGTATTTCTCTTCAAATTAAAATGTTTTGTATCCTGTCATCAGGCTCTATCACTCTCCAAGGAATATCTAGAGCAAATTATTTATCTAGAGCAAATGATTATAATGCATTTTGCATAAATGAAAAAGGTATTAGGGAAATGCCAATACACAGAGGCCTGGATTTAATCGAATAAGTATGTCATGCTTCTGGTTAATGGCTAGTGAAACTTGGGCCCAATTGCATTTATTTTTAAAATAAAAAATTGATTTTTGTTAACACATACCATATTGAAAGTATCATGGATCATTTATTGGTTTTTTAAAAATATTTTAAGAAAAATTAAAATTCATCTTTTATTATCAGATACTTGGGGTTTGAAATAGATTTGGATCAAAATACTAAACAGTATTTCTCCATTAAAAATAGTAAATAGAAAAAACTATGAAAAAATGAATCACAAGCAAAAGTATACCCTACCCTTTCCTGGATGCTTGGTCAGGGATATTCCCATTGGAACCTTCCATAATGATGGCTTAACGAAACAATGATATAAAATATGCAGAAAACAGAAATGACTACAAAGGGGGCTCTAAAGTGACTGTTTCTAGAAATGAAAGTGGGCAGCCAGGGCTTGTGTTACGTGCCCAAAGTGAGTGTGTCCCTGATGGCCTGAGAATAGAGGCTGGCTGCCACTGGGATGGGAGTGGGCCCTGAGGACTTCCTGCCTTTCGGCCAGACAGACTGCCTTCCTGAATTACTAGGTCTAGGAAGTGGCGGTGACAGGGGCAGGGAAGGGGAGGGTGGAGAAGTCAAGCATGTCATATACAACCCCCACACAGCCCTCTTCCTAGCTGCTGCCTCACTTCCCCTCTTACAGACCAGTTACCTAATCTGCAAAATGATGAGATGATATCTGGGATCTCTAACGGCTCTGAAATCCCACAATTCTATAATTCAGCTCCAAGACCAGTTAGTATACTCATGAAGTAAAAGATAGGAAAACCCCCAGCCTGGACTCCCAGTTTGCTCAATGTGATAAATTATAGCCTAAGTACTGGTGATAGAGGCCTGAAACAATAGCTGGACTCTGTTGAGCCCTTAGCTCAATTCACAGAAGCAAGGTGAGTTGCCTTTCTATGCAGCGCCGCATTTCATGCCCCTGTAGGTATTAGAGCACCAGTGATGAAAAAGGGGGCTTAGACAGGTTGACAACTTACCCAAGCTGCAGCCCAAGCTGCCCAGCCCCAAACCCCAGCCTCTTAATCTCACCACTTTGGACACTGGGCTGTTTCTTGAGGTTTAAGGCTGGGGCAAACCTACTTCTTTACCCTTCTGCTGCACACCTCTGCAAACTGGTAGCACTGCGGGCAACACCTACCCTTAAGCTCTTGTCTCCCCAGGAAGAGAATGACTTGTCCAACTGCTAAGGTTGGGAGAAGAATTAGCCTGTGGGGCTCGGCTGTTCCATTCTCAGAGCTGGAGGCAGACTTTCGGGCTGCATGGAGTCCTGCTGCCTACAGGGACCGGCCTGCTGCTGTCTCTCTGTGCCAGGTTCTGTGAGTAAGGAAATCTCTCCATTCTAAGGTTGACGTATTAGCAAGCCCAATTGACCACACATGCTATTGCCACTTGTTTCTCTAATTCAGCAAAAAAGGTGATACTTACCCTTAACTGGTTCTAGACCTGGAAGAAGAAAGGGTGTTACTTATCAGGTTCCTTAGAACCTCACCACTATGCAGCCTTGAAGGGAGGGATGTCAGAGAGGTTGGGAATGGAGATGACTGTGTTAGAATGAAACCTCTCAGAGCCAGAAGACACCTTGGTGCAGCCCGATAGAACTATATTATGAACCACATGTGTGATTATAATTTGCTACTAGCCAGATGAAAAAGCAAAAAGAAACAGGTGAAATTCATTTTAATAGCATATTTTACTTAGTCCAATATGTCAAAAATATCATCTCAATATGTGCTCAAAAGCCACATGTGGCTGGTGACATTAGAGGTTCTCCATCTGACCTCCTATGCCTATTGGAATCTACTTCCCTTGAAAATATCCCAACTTGAAGTCATCCAGAGGTGGGAGATCACCACCTTCTGAATCCTGCATTTACTTGGCAGTTAAATCTAATTGCTAGAAATGTCTTCAAATCAAGTAGAAATCTGCCTCCTTATAATTTCCCACTTCTTGGTGCTAGACAGGATTCCCTCTCCTCCATGAGAATTTGTGCCGGTTTGAAGCTGTTATGGACCCCAGAAAAGTCATGATCTTTTAATCCAATCTTGTGGGGCGGGATCTTTGATTGAATATTTCCATGGAGATGTGACCCCGCCCAGTCAGGGTGGGTCCTTATTATATCACTGGAGTCCTTTGAGAGAGCTCATGGAGAGAAGGAGTTCAGAGAAGCTGAGAGAGACATTTTGGAGAAAAGCTAAAATATGTCATCCAGAGTTTGCCCCCGGGAGAAGCTAAGAGCTGACACAGACCCAGGCACTTGGAGATGCAGACAGAAAGATGTTTGGAGATGCTAAGGTAAGAGATAAAGCCCAGAGTTTGCCCCGGAGAAGCTAAGACAGGACCCACAGATGCTTAAAGAGAAAGTCACTGGAATCAGAAGCTGAAAGCAACGCAACCTGGGAGCAAAGAACCAGCAGACAGCAGCCATGTGCCTTCCCAGCTGACAGTGATGTTCCTGATGCCATCAGCCTTTCTTCAGTGAAGGTATCCTCTTGTTGATGCCTTAGTTTGGACACTTTTATGACCTTAGAACTGTTAATTTGTAACCTAATAAATCCCCTTTATAAAAGCTGATTCATTTCTGACATTTTGTGTAACAGCAGCTTTAGCAAACAGGAATGGAACCCTTCCAATATTTTAGGATAAAAGAGCATGCTCTCCTTGTTTCCCAGTGCCAGGGTCTTCTCAGGATTAAATGTTCCCTGCTACTTTAGCTGTTCCTCATATGTTCTAGGTTTTTGGCCCTTCATAGACTCATCCTCCATCAGACTCCAATTCTTCACTCGACTTGCTTCTATCTCTCTGAGACAATGACAGTCAGATGGAACACATTTCCCCAGAATGGACCTCAATCTTTTTCATGAAATACCCCTCTTCCTCCATCTCTCCTGGCTGCTACCTCCTCGAGTCACTGCCTATGCCAGTTTGAATGTATTATGTCCCCCAAAACTCCATTATCTTTGATACAATCTTGTGGGGGCAGATGTATTAGTGTTGATTAGATTGGAATTCTTTGATTGAGTGTTTCCATGGAGATGGGACTCAATCAACTGTGAGTGAAACGTTTGATTGGATAATTTGCATGGAGGTGCTACCCCACCCACTCAGGGTGGGTGTTAATTGGATCACTGGAGTCATATAAAGGAATTCACAGACAAAGGGACCTCAGAGCAGCTGAGAATAACATTTTGGAGAGCAACTGAGAGTGACATTTTGAAGAGGAGCTGCAGCTAAGAGAGGACAAAACACCCCAAGAGCAATGTTTTGGAGAGCGCCATTTTGAAATGCAACCTGGGAGCAAGCAGACACCAGCCATGTGCCTTCTGCTAACAGAGGTTTTCCAGATGCCAATGGCCATCCTCCAGTGAAGGCACCTGTTTGTTGATGCCTTACCTTGAAAACTTTATGGCCTTAAGCCTGTAACTTCGTAACCAAATAAACCCTCTTTTTAAAAGCCAATCCAGTTCTGGTGTTTTGCAAAATGGCAGCGTTAGCAAACCAGAACCCTGCTCAACACTGGTATTGTTTGGTAAGACAGAGCTTCAGTGTTTTCTCTCTTAAGAACACTATATTTATAACTGTTGCAGACACCTGTTGTTTTTTGACTATCCAGTGTCCAAGCAGTCATCCTACTTTAGGAGAATCCCAAAATAGATGAGAGCTGGGGCCCTGTGTCTGTCACGGAGGCCAAAGGGAAGTGGACATTCCCCCTTCCCATCTCAAGGCGCTCAGCCAGTCCCACACTCACGCCTGAGATTTTGAACCTGACAGGGAAGCACGAAGACACAGGGATTGTCGGAGCTCATCAGTGACAGCAGCAGGAGAGTCAACAGTCCAGTGGAGAGCCAGCAAGCATCCTGGGGTGGCAGCACCCTGAGCCAGAACCAGCTTCTGTTGTTTGTAACCAAGCCCCCCAAGGGAACCACAGATGGATGGGTCCCTGTGACACTGGCTGCCAGGTGCTGGCAGAGGCTCCTTGGACAAGTCATCCTCCCTCCCTGGACCTCTGTCTGAATAAATGGCATGAGGGCTATTCCAGCTCAATGTGCCAGATTTCTATAAGTTTATAATACACTCTTTCAGATGATTAATAGATGCAACCAAAAATGAAGTGAAGTCCTGAATGTCAAACAAACATTTTGCTACAGTGGTTACTTTAAGCAGTTTTTCCCAGTAACTCCAAATCTGTCTTGGAGCTCTGAAATCTGAACGATTTTCTAAAATTGAGACTAAGCCTGATATTAAAAGTCATGCTCCTCTCCCCGATGTCATCAGCCTGCATTGAAACATGGCTCCAAGGCCCCAGAGGGGAATGGTGGTGGGAAAGAACACAGGGCTTGGACTTAGAACGACAACCTGGGTCCTAGCCCCAGCTCGACCCCCTGAATTTGCATCATGCTGAGCAATGGCTTTCCTTTGCTGGGCCTCCATTTTTCCACATGGAAAAAGAAGTATGTGGTGATTTTTAAGGTTCTTTTCAGTTCTGGTTCTCTGTGACTGTGAATCCTACAGGAACTGTTATTTCCTTATTGCTTCTTTCCCTTTTTCTCTGGCTTCCATATTAAAACTTTACAAGTTGATGAAAGGATAAACAAAATGTGGTATATCCATACAATGGAATATTATTCAGCCCTAAAAAGGAATGACATCCTGAAACATGGAACAACATGGATGAACCTCTGAAACATTATGCTGAGCAAAAGACGTCAGACACAAAAGGCCACATAAGGTATGATTCCATTTATATGAAATGTTCAGCGTAGGCAAATTTATAGTTACAGAAAGTAGATTAGTGGCTACCCAGGGCTGGTAGGAAATGGGTAGTGACTGCTTATGAGTCCTGGCATTTCTTTTCAGGGTGATGAAAATGTCCTAAAATTGACTAAGGTGATGGATGCACAACTCTGTAAATATACTAAAAACCAATGAATTGTAATTTAAAGTGGTGAATTATAAGTTAGGTGAATTATATGTCAATAAAGCTGTTTTTAAACACCAGGCAACACCCCCTGAGGAACTGAGGAAAAATGTGAAAATGTGGGACTTCCCCACCTGGATTATTACTCATATTCTCACAAATATTGGGGACTACCAATTTAGCAGGCCAAGCCCTTGATCTTGGGACTTGCCCTTATGAAGCTTGTTACTGCAAAGGAGAGGCTAAGCCTACTTACAACGGTGCCTAAGAGTCTCCCCTAGAGAACCTCCTTTGTTGCTCAGATGTGGCCCCTCTCTCTCTAAGCTCATGCAGCAGGTGAACTCACTGCCCTCCCCACTATGTGGGACATAACTCCAGGGGATGAGCCTGGACCTGGCATTGTGGGATTCAGAAAATCTTCTAGCCCAAAAGGTGGAAGCAAAATGAAATAAAGTTTCAGTAGCTGAGAGATTTCAAATGGAGTCAAGAGATCACTCTGGAGGGCATTCTTATATGCTATATAGATATCCCTTCTTAGTTTTTAGTGTGTTGGAATAGCTAGAAGGAAATACATGAAACTGTCAAAATGCAACCCCGTAGCCCTGATTCTTGAAGATGATTGTATAACTACCTAACTTACATGGTGTGAATCTGTGATTGTGAAAACCTTGTGGCTCACACTCCCTTTATATAGTATATGGACAGATGAGTAGAAAAATGGGTTCAAAAATTAAATGAAAAATAGGATAGGAGGGGGGATGGAATGCCTTTGGTGTTCTTTTTTACTTTCATTTTTATTCTTATTTTTATTTTGGGGGGGTAAGGAAAATGTTCAAAATTGATTGTGGTGATACATGCACAACCATATTAAATGTACAATTAATTGTACACTGTGGATGATTGTATGGTATGTGAATATATTCACATATATCCCAATAAAGTTGAATTTAAAAAAAATTAGGCAACAAACTTAAGAGAAATCAAATGCATTTTAAAGCTGTGTGCATAGCATTGAAGGATAGCCTCAAAAATTAAATCCGCTCATAATCCCACCATTCTGTTATTTGGTATTTTAAATTTCTCCCCACTTAACCAAAAATTAATTGATTTGTTTGAATTTAACTTCTTTAAAATTGTCCCTTCTCAGAAGGTATAATTAGTAGTCTGATGGAATCACAACAAGGAAAGATGGGGTCTGGCAAATTTCTAAGCTTGATTCTGGAGAGTTCCCTGGGGTTGGCTTCCTTTTTTCTGTAGATTTCTTAGATTCTAATACAAATCCTCATTTGAAGAAGAATTATAGAATATACACCTCAATTTTTAATGTGCACACCAATCACCTGGTGATCTTTTTAAAAAGCATATTCTGATTCAGTAGTTCTGGGGCAGAGCCTGAGATTCTGCACTTCTAACAAGCTCCTGTGTTACAGATATTTCTGGTCTGCAGACTGCACTTCGCATTGCCAGGCCCCAAAGTAGCTGTTGAAGACCTGCAATGTGGCTAGTCTGAACAACTAGGTAATGTACGTATAAAAAAATACCCTGATTTCAAAGTATTCATATTTTAAAAAGAATGTGAAAAAGCTCAAAAATTTTTATATTGGTTGCATGCTGAAAGGATAATATAGTGGATATGTTGGGTTAAATAAAATACATTATTTTAGAAAACTTTACAAGCTTGATTTTAGCAGAAGCTGGTAGTTGTCCTCATTTGTTCATCCCCCCTTCTTCCATACAAGTGGACTTTCAGCTGAACACATGGTCACCGGAAGAAAGACTACTTTCCCCATCTTCCCTTGCAGCTACATGGGACCCTGTGACAAATCATTGCATGGACTGTAGAGGAAAGAGTCACGCAGCTTCCAAGAGCCTTCCTTGAGAGAGTACATGGAGGCACTCTCTGCCCTCTTCTTGTTCACTCCTTCCTTTGCCTGCTGCTTCCAATGCAGAGGTGCCACATCTTGGACCCCAAGATCTAGGTCATGCCCAGTGGATCAACAAGATGTAAACTCCATGATGGGGGCGATTTTTGTCTGTTTTGTTGAAGTTGTTGTGTGTTTTTTTCACTGCTATAACCCTAGTGCCTTACTGGTGCTGAATAAATATTTGCTGAATGTACTGACTGATTAAATGAATAAGTGAGTGAACAAGTCTGGATCTCTGATACTAGAGATGTCAATGTCAATTCCAGACCACCCATCTGGACTTTTACATGAGAGGGAAACAAACTTCTCCCTTGTTTAGTCCCCTCTTTGTTTTGGTTTGTCTACTTCTTGCAGCCAAACCTACTCCTAATCAATACAGTATTTAAAAGTCTTGTAACTGCTTAATGCAATAGAAGTGTCACTTAAACTGTTAATCAAAACTTAATAAATCTAATCGCATTTAAATGCATTGTAATATACATTTTTTAATTTTATTTTGAATAAAATAAAGTTATAGGAACAGTTGCAAAAACAATACAAACCCCATACACAGAACTCCAGCATACCCTGACCCCCCTCCCCTGATACCCTGATCCACCAACTTTAACATCCTGTCACACCACCATTTTTCTTTCCCTCCCTTCCTCCCTCCCTCCCTATCTATCATCCATCATCTTTTGCTCTGTCTTCTGAACATATGAGAGCTAGCTGCACACATCCTTGAACAAACACCATAATTCACATATACATTTCCCATGAACAAGAACATTCTTTTATGTAATCCCATTAAGCGCAGCTAAGAAGTTCAAGAAATTCAACATTGATACAAAGCTTACATTCTATATTTCCTTTTTTTTTTTTCCCCTTATGTCTCAACTGTGTCCCTTTGAGCCTCCTCTCCTCCATCCTCAGATCCCATCCAGGATCATCCTTGGCATTCAATTGTCATCTATTTAGACTGTCTTCTTTTTTTTTTTTCAATTATGGAAACATATATACAGCCTAAATCTTCCCATTCTACCCCCTCCCTAGCATTCCATTAGTGGGATTAATCACATGTAGAATGTTGTAATGCTACCTCTTTCCCACCATCCATTACTAGAAATTTCCCTTCACTTCAAACAGCAACCCTACACTCATTTCTTAACTCCCCACTGCCCCTTCCCCCACTTCTCATAACCCATACTCTACTTTTCATCTCTATGGTCATATTCTCTGATAATTTCTTTGTGTTTACCGTGGGGCTTAAAATTAATTTCTTAAATCCATAACAATGTTGTTTTTCTTTGATACCAACTTAACTTCAATAGGACACGTAAACTATTTTCCTATACTTCTCCATTCCCCACCTTTATATAGTTCTTGTCAAAAATTACATATTTTACATTCAGTCCAAAACCACTGATTTGTCAATAGAGTTTGTGTATTTTATATCATGTAGGAAGTAAATAGTGGAGTTACAAATCAAAAATTATTGACTTCTATTTGTATTCCATTGTGATCAGAGATTGTGCTTTGAATATGTTCAATTGTTTTTTGTTTTTTGTTTTTTAAATTTATTGAGGCTTGTCTTATGTCCCAGCATATGGTCCATTCTGGAGAAAGATCCATGATCACTAGAGAAAAATGAGTGTCCCGGTGATTTGGGATGTAAGGTTCTCTATATATGTCTGTGAAAATTCTCTATATCTCTTTCTCCTTTCTTTGTTTCTCTGTCGGTAGGGCTCCCTTTAGTATCTGAAGTAGGGCAGGTCTTTTACTGGCAAACTCTCTCAGCATTTGTTTATCTGTGAAAAATTTAAGCTCTCCCTCAAATATGAAGGAGAGTTTTGCTGGATAAAGTATTCTTGGTTGAAATTTTTCTCTCTCAGAGTTTTAAATATGTCATGCCACCACCTTCTCGCCTCCATGGTGGCCGCTAAGTAGTCACAACTTAGTCTTATGTTGTTTCCTTTGTATGTGGTGAATTGCTTTTCTCTTGGTGCTTTCAGAACTTGCTCCTTCTCTTCAGTATTTGACTGTCTGATCAGAATATGTCTTGGAGTGGGTTTATTTGGATTTATTCTATTTAGAGTTCGCTGGGCATTTATGCTTTGTGTATTTATATTGTGTAGAAGGTTTGGGAAGTTTTCCCCAACAATTTCTTTCAATACTCTTTCTAGACCTTTACCCTTCTCTTCCCCTTCTGGGACACAAATGAATATACATTTTTAATGTGACTTTTTTTACAATGTCAAAATCCATCTGTTTATCTGTTTAATAAGTTGAGCTTTCAACACTTCAGATTTCTAAAATCAAGACATGCCTCTACTGACCAAACAGTACTTTCTTACTAACAATTCAAAGCACTGTAGGAATTTAACACAGCAATGTTTTTCCTAACAGCCCTAGAGCACAGGTGAGTGAGCATCCAGAAGCAGCATTTTGTAAAATGGAGATGAGCTAATTCTGCCCCCTCCTCCTCCCCCTCTCCACCCCCACACAGCCCTCCCCATATTAAGGGAAAATTTTCCATTTGATTCTGTCTATTACATTTCACTGCTTCTAAACTGAACAGGAGTTTTACATCAGAGAGGTTACTAATGGCAGATTTTAAGCTAAATCAAATATCTTTTTACTATTTTTAAAAGAAACATTTAATTGCGTGTGTCCAAGTTTTCAGTCCTGCCGACATCTGAGAATTACATCTTTATACATTGTTCCTTAAAAACAAAAAACAAAAAGCAAGAAGAAAGGACACTCGATTAATTAACTCTGGTATGCAAACAGGTAGGCGTGGGTGTACACATTCAGTCCCTCCTCTGTGGAGCCCCATCCCCAGGTTTCCAATTCCCAGGGGAACAAAGAAAAGCCGCAGGATTTCCACAGAGCTGGAGTGGGCAGGAGGTGAGGTTAGGGACTGGGTAGGGGTGGGGATGGGGAGAGGCAAACAGAGAGCACCAATAGGGACCAGCCCTGGGTATTTGCATTCTGGACCTTTCCAGCTACAATGAGAATAACTTACTCATCAGCAGAGGGCAATGAGAACTCCAATGTGATTTTTTCCCACATTTCCGGGATCCTGTAGCCTGGAGGCCTTGTTCTTCTTTCCAACTCAAGGGGCAGAGGGCTTTGAAGTTGTAGGAGGGCAAATCTCAGTCACAGGTAATGACAGGTTCTACTCAAGACTCCTACTGCCAAAAGGAGCTGTCACTCTGTTCTGGGACGGAGAGAAATTCTGGAGGAGCAATTCAATCAAATGCCATCCTTACCCGTCTCCATCATTATCTTTCTGGGCTGGAAGCCTCACGTTTGCTGTCAGAGAGTTGATCCATAAACCCAGTGCATGGATATTTCTGATATACCAGGGAAGCTTTTAGACAGAAAGCATCTAATAGCTGAAAAAAAAAATTTTTTTTAGTGTACCATTAATACAGATTGTTCCAACCTAGAACTAAATAATATATTTTAAAATGGTTAAAAACTCTGGAGCCACAGGATACTATTTAATGACTGGTATGTGATCTCTTGGGAAGGATGGAAATCCTGGGGGAAAGGATCAAATAACAGCATAACAAATGCAGAGTCATGAGAATATATATAGTGAGGTAGGCCTGTGAGGCTAGAAGCGATTGAGAGCAAAGAATGCTAAGCGATGTGGCTGCAAAGACCAACGGAGACTAATGGAAAGGGTTCTGGACTAAAGAATTGGATATGGCCCATTATGAATGGGTTGCCACTGAAGATTTTAGAAGCATACCAGGGCATGACCAGATTGGCAGTTTGAAACATAAATTGAATAGCAAAGCGGATCAATGGGTGGAGTAGGGGAGCCACTGAAAGCAGCTACTGCAAGAGCACAAGTGAGAGAAATTGACAGGCATGGAGAGGAAGGAATGATGGCTGTTTTGGTGGCTGCTGATCTTAGGGTAGAGGAGCAAGCCTGATGACTTTGGGTTTTTGTCTTGGAACATGGGGGCATGGAGAAGGAAGGGCAGCTTTCGAGGAAGAGGGTAGAGATGAGGTCTGTTTTGCAAACAGTGAATCTGGGATACCTACAGGAGAGCCACATAGAGACACTTATGCAATTTTGCCTGGGTTTATAAGATCCTGCTTTTTCCAGGCTGAAGGATATCTTTCCATTTATTTTCACAGCCTCCTTTTCATGTGAACACATGGTAAGAGAGTGCTGAAGCCAAATCTGGAACTTGACCGTCAGCACAAAGCAGCTTTCAGCAGGGGTATTACTTCCTTCCAGGTAGCAATGACCAGCATTTCTTCAGCACTCACTACATGCCCAGCACTGAGACCCAAGTTTTCCATATAGTTGTTATTTAATCCACAACAATCCTATGAGGTAGTTATTGTGCTCTTATCTCAGATGGACAAACTGAGAAATAAGACTGAGAAAGAGTAAGTTACTTGCCTAAGTTTTCAAAGCTGGGTAGAAGAATTGGTGTTCAAACCACTCCCATGTAGTCCTCTCAATGAGATTACACTCAACCACACTATATTGCCTCCAGATGAGACTGAGAATTGAAGCCTAAAAAGTTCTATAGTAGTCTCACTGGCAAACCCATTCGTTTATTTATTCATTCATTGAACTAACATTGAACTCCTATTAAGCACAAAGCATAAACATGGTCAACCCAACATGGGTGCCAGGGGGGTAGGAAGAGTTAGTGGTGGTTGTATAAAAATAAGTAACAGAGAACCTAAAATGGCAGCTAGGAGAGACAAGGCAAAAAAACACCGCCATGAAAAATACTAGATAAAAGCCAGAAAGTGACCCAGAACACCACTTCCAGCGATGCACCAGCTGGACAAGGTCTGCTAAATCCGCAGGGACTGTGCACTTGGTGAAACTGGGAGTCTGTGTTCTGAAACAGGTGAGTAAGCCAGCTGAATATCCGGCACCCATGCTACAGTGTGGGGAAACCATGGGTTGGCATTTGGAGGTGGACTAGTTCTTTTTTAAAAAACCCAAAAGCAGCTGCAGATACAGCAGCACGAACCGCACAGTGAAGTGTGGCAGGAACGGGCTAAGCGAACACCTCAATATCTGGTGTGGAAGATAGCCTTTCGCACACCCACTGCTAACTGTCTCAGAGCGAGGCAGGCAGAGGTTAGCCAAAAGGGGAAAATAACCACGCCCCTTGCAGCCATCTTCCCGGCAGGCTAGGAATGCTCCTGCCCAGCACCGGTGCCACAGCTGAGAGCTGTGCCAAAAAACCCAGTGTGACAGGAAGTGTTTCCAGCAACACGCGCACATGCCACAATATCAGGCATGGACAATAGCCTTTCGTGCACCCACAGCTAATTGTCCCAGACCTGGGAAGGCGGAGCTGTACACAAAGGGGGAAATTAACACACCCCATACAGCCATCCTTACAGCAGGCTGGGAACGCACCTACACGGCCCGGCGGCCCAGAACCTCCCTTGAGGGATGGCATGCACTTGTGACGTAGCACAACCTTCCCTCAGCAGAGGCCCTAGAAGGGCACGGCTTGGAAGAGGGACCCACTCAGAAATCCCAGGGACCATACGCCAATACCAAGGACTTGTGGGTCAGCGTCAGAGACAATCTGTGGCAAGACTGAAATAAAGGTTTAGACTCTTGCAAAAATGTTGAATCTCCAGAATCACCTGGGAGGTTTGATTATTAAAGCTGCCCTCCCTTCGTAACCACTCAGACACACGCCCCACATTCAGGGCGGACTGCACCAACAACACACCCAAATTTGAATCAGACCCCAACACACCACAAAGACAAAGTTGGGGAGAACTGACTTCAAAGGAATAGGTGACTCGCGGACACCATCTGCTGGTTAGTTAGAGAAAGCATATGCCACCAAGCTGCAGATCTGACAAATTAGAGATTAGTATTTGAATAATCTGACATATCCTAAAAGAACCCTATCAAGTAAAGTAAATGCCAAGAGCCCAAAAACAACAGAAAATTTTAAAGCATACGAAAAATACAGACGATATGGATAACCCAAACCCAAACACCCAAATCAAAAGATCAGAGGAGACAGTATTTGGAGCAATTAATCAAAGAGCTAAGACAAACAACGAGAGCATGGCACAGGATATAAAGGACATGAAGAAGACCCTAGAAGAGCATAAAGAAGAAGTTGCAAGAGTAAATTAAAAAAATAGATGATCTTATGGAAATAAAAGAAACTGTTGAGCAAATTAAAAAGATTCTGGTTACTCATAGTACAAGACTAGAGGAAGCTGAACAATGAATCAGTGACCTCAAGGACCACAGAACAGAAAACGAAAGAACAAAAGAAACAATGGGGAAAAAATCAAAAAACTCATAATGGACCTCAGGGATACGATAGATAAAATAAAACATCCAAATATATGACTCATTGGTGTCCCAGAAGGGGAAGAGAAGGATAAAGGTCTAGAAAGAGTATTCAAAGAAATTGTTGGGGAAAACTTCCCAAACCTTCTACACAATATAAATACACAAAGCATAAATGCCCAGAGAACTCTAAATAGAATAAATCCAAATAAACCCACTCCAAGACATATTCTGATCAGACTGTCAAATACTGAAGAGAAGGAGCAAGTTCTGAAAGCAGCAAGAGAAAAGCAATTCACCACATACAAAGGAAACAACATAAGACTAAGTAGTGACTACTCAGCGGCCACCATGGAGGCGAGAAGGCAGTGGCATGACATATTTAAAATTCTGAGAGAGAAAAATTTCCAACCAAGAATACTTTATCCAGCAAAGCTCTCCTTCAAATTTGAGGAAGAGCTTAAATGTTTCACAGACAAACAAATGCTGAGAGATTTTGCTAATAAAAGACCTGCCCTACTTCAGATACTAAAGGGATCACTACCAACAGAGAAACAATGAAAGGAGAGAGAGAGATGGAGAAAGGTTCAGTGCTAAAGGGATTCAACATTGGTTCATTAAAGGACAATAAGAGAGAGGTGGAAAAAATACATCTGATAAACATAAACCAAAGGATAGGATGGCTGATGCAAGAAATGCCTTCACAGTAATAACATTGAATGTAAATGGATTAAACTTCCCAATTAAAAGATATAGGTTGGCAGAATGGATCAAAAAATATGAATCATCAATATGTTGCATGCAAGAGACTCATCTTAGACACAGGGACACAAAGAAACTGAAAGTGAAAGGATGGCAAAAATATTTCATGCAAGCTACAGCCAAAAGAAAGCAGGAGCAGCAATATTAATCTCAGTTAAAACAGACTTCAAATGCAAGGGTGTTATGAGAGACAAGGAAGGCTACTACATACTAATAAAAGGGGCCGTTCAACAAGAAGAAATAACAATCATAAATGTTTATGCACCCAATCATGGTGCCACAAAATACATGCGACAAAAACTGGCAAAATTAAAGGAAGCAATGGATGTTTCCACAATAATTGTGGGAGACACATCACTCTCTCCTATAAATAGATCAACCAGACAGAAGACCAATAAGGAAATTGAAAACCTAAACAATCTGATAAATGAATTGGGTTTAACAGACATATATAGAACATTATATCCCAAATCACCAGGATACACATTATTCTCTAGTGATCACAGAACTTTCTCCAGAATAGACCATATGCTGGGACGTAAAACAAGCCTCATTAAATTTAAAAAAATTGAAATTATTCAAAGCACATTCTCTGACCACAATGGAATACAATTAGAAGTCAGTAACCATCAGAGACTTAGAAAATTCACAAACACCTGGAGGTTAAACAACACACTCCAAAAATAAATGGTCTATAATGTAGAATGTAGGGGAACTAGCGATACAGAGCAATTAATGAAGGGGGAACGATAACCCAATAAGAACAGATAAGCTCTCATGGGTAAATTTAACATTCTGGGAATGCCCAGGAATGACTATGGTCTGTTAATTTCTGATGGGTATGGTAGGAACAAGTTCACAGAAATGTTGCTATATTAGGTTATTTTCTTGGGGTAGAGTAGGAACATGTTGGAAGTAAAGTAGTTATTTTAGGTTAGTTGCCTTTTTCTTACTCCCTTGCTGTGGTTTGTTTGAAATGCTTTTTTATTGTGTATCTTTTTAAAAAAATTTTTTTTATATAGTTAATTTTTTTAAAAAAAGAGTTAATTAAAAAAAAAAATGAAAAAAATATGCAGAGCCCCCTTGAGGAGCTGGTGGAGAATGCAGGGGTGCTGGGCTTCCCGACCTCAATGGTTGCTTATGTGCTCACAGACATAGGGGGCTGGTGGTTTGATGGGTTGAGCCCTCTACCACAGGATTTGCCCTTGGGAAGACTGTTGCTGCCAAGGAGAGGCTAGGCCTCCCTATAATTGTGCCTAAAAGCCTCTTCCCAAATGCCTCTTTGTTGCTCAGATGTGGCCCTCTCTCTCTAGCTAAGCCAACTTGAAATGTGAAATCACTGCCCTCCCGCCTACGTGGGATCTGACACCCAGGGGAGTGAATCTCCCTGGCAACGTGGAATATGACTCCCGGGGAGGAATCTAGACCTGGCATCGTGGGATGGAGAACATCTTCTTGACCAAAAGGGGGACATGAAAGGAAATGAAATAAGCTACAGTGGCAGAGAGATTCCAAAAGGAGCCAAGAGGTCACTCTGGTGGGCACTCTTATGCACAGTATAGACAACCCTTTTCAGGTTCTAATGAATTGGAATAGCTATCAGTAAATACCTGAAACTATCAAACTACAACCCAGAACCCATGAATCTTGAAGATGATTGTATAAAAATGTAGCTTATGAGGGGTGACAATATGATTGGGAAAGCCATATGGACCACACTCCCCTTTGTCCAGTTTATGGATGGATGAGTAGAAAATGGGGGAGGGGGGAGGTACCCAATGTTCTTTTTTACTTTAATTGTTCTTTTTCACTTTAATTTTTATTATTATTTTTGTGTATGTGGTAATGAAAATGTCAAAAATTAATTTTAGTGATGAATGCACAACTATATAATGGTACTGTAAACAAGTGAATGTACGCTTTGTTTTGTATGACTGCATGGTATGTGAATACATCTCAATAAAAATGAATTTTTAAAAAAAGTGAGTTGGAAAGAGAAAAAATAAATAAATAAATAAATAACAATCTTTGCCTTCAAAGAGGTCAAAGTCTAGAGCAGGGATCAGCATATTACAGCCTGCAGGCCAAATCCCACCCAATGCCTGTTTTTGTAAATAAAGTTTAATTAGCATGTGGCCATGCCCATTTGTTTACACATTGCCTATAGCTGCTTTTGAGCTACAGTGGGGAAGGTGATTCATTCAAAAGAGACCATGGGGCCCACAAAACCCAAAATATTTACTATCTAGACCTTTACAGAAAAGTTGTTGATCCCCTATCTAGAATCAGAATTAAAGAGACCAGAGACTACAAGAAAATCTATATTATTAAAAATTATTTAAAAATAAAGAGCTGTGGGGATGTAGAAGAGAGTGACTAAAGCCATGGGAAAGAATGACCCAGGGGGAGGTTTTAGAAATGGGCTGTGACAAATAAATGGGATCTTAGCAGCAGACTCCAGTCCAGCTCCTGTGCCCCTGGTGGGCCAGTGCTTGAATGGCACAGTCCAGGATGAGGGAGGACATGCTCAGATGCTTGGGCAGGAAAGCCTCTGAGTGCTCCCTCCAGAGCAGCAGAAGTCAGTCAGGTGGCCCTAGCTCTGCCTCTGCTGAACTGCATGACCTTGAGCAAATCTGCTTACCCACTGGCCTCCAGATATCAGCCATTTCCTACTGGCCTGGCAGAGTGTGAGAAGCAAATGTGGGGGGAAAATAACTGAATGACTTGTAAATTCACAACCAGGACATTCACTGCGGTCATGTGCCTAGAAGGCAATTCGTGCCTAGAATTTAGAAGCAAAAATATCAGCCCTGAATACATAATCACTTTTATCCTTGCCTGAGCACACTTTCTTTTTGATTAATTCACTCATGTTGTAGCTTGGCAGTTACAAAAGAGTCTTCCCCTGAGAGGAGCCATTCTTCAAGTCGGGAAAGTGTGGACATCCCACCCCTCAAGCCTGTAGTATGTTTGTCTGGAGATGGAGGCAGGCTGGAGGTTGGAGCCGGCCTGGGTTGTGCTGCCGGACGCTACCCAAGGGGACGCATTTTGTCTGGAATCATCACAAAAGGGTCTTTGCATAGCCTCAGCCAGCTGGCCCGGCTTCGGTAAACGCCGTGTTCCCTGCTCCTTGCCCTTCCTCCAGGAAGCACCTCCTCCTGCCCTAGCCTCGATGATGCTTTTCCGCTCACAGCCTTGAACCCACATCCCCAGCCCAAGGGGGAGCACGCCTGGCCCTGTCCGTGCAGCCCACAGCACCTGGCTCGCCTTCCTCCACCCTGGGCCAAACCCTCCAGACGCAAGAGAAACCAGAGCTCACTCAGCTGGCCAGCGTGCCGGCTTCCTGTCCAAGTGTTTGTGGCTAGGCTTCCTGCTGACGGAAGGGCGGCCTGCAGCTCTCCTCTGACATCCCGGAGCAGTGGCTCCCAGGCCCCGGCCGCCAAGCACGTCCAGCTGGCACCCGGTGGAGGAGCCATGGCTGCACTCCGTGCAGCTGTCAGTCGACATTCTCAGGGACGCTGGGGTCAGCCCATTGAGAGCTATAAAGGGGATTCCTTTGGGGAGAGAGGAAGCTGTGAATCAGACCAGAAACCCCAGAGCACAGGCTTGTCCTGGGCAGACAGCCAGAGCATACCTCACATACACCCCACACTCCAGGCTGACAGACCCCCTTGCTTCACAGAGGCTCACCTCCCCCACCACCTGCAAACCGTCACCCTGAGTCCTTTCCTGAGCCTCCTCCTCAGCCTCCCTTGGCCCCAAGTGGACCAGGAACAGAGCTCAAGCACCCAGATTATAGCCTATCCTGGCTCTGACCTCATGACCTTGAGGAATTTAACTTCATGGAGGATCAGCTTCCCTTTCACAAGTGGAAACCAGAGAATGAGGGTATTTGCTTGGCAAAACACATCTATTTTCCCACAGTTCAAGGGCTGTGACTAGGGAATGGGGTTAGACTTATTCTTTAAAGCTCCAGGGGTCAGAATGAGCATTATAGAGAAGCCGAATGCAGTTTAAATAAGGAAGAACTAATGCACAAAATAGGCTGTCCCAGGAGGTAGTGAGCATCCTGTTAATCCAGGTATTTAACGGAGATTGCTTGCAGAGACTCGGGTGCTAGACTGTAAGCTCTGGGAAGGTGAGATCTATAGCTGTCTCCATACCTGCTGCAGTCCCAGCAACTAGCACCGTACCTGGCAAAGGGTAAGTGCTCAAAGATGTTTGTGGAAAGAAGGAAGGAAGAAAGAAGGGAAGGAAGAAAGGAAGGAGGGAGCATTCTCCTTGAGTACTTTGGAGAATACTACTCCTTTGGAGGAGAATTTGGACAAGCTGACATCTGAATCCAACTGTCTTTGATTCTATGGTTATAAGACAGCGATTTTAAATGCCCACTCCAAGGGGATGTTGATGTGGTAATGACTACAACACAAGACTGAGCAACTCTCCGATGATGGTGTGTGTTTACAGGGGCGATCGTTTATATCTGAGCACTAACCCCTCTTAGATACATTTTGTCCTTCACTTCTACAGAACCCTGAAAAATGCAAATAGTCCTCATTTGAAAGATGTAAAGCCTGAGGCTCAAAGATGATAAATAATTTGCCCCAGCTGAGACTTTCCTCAAGCCTCCAGGTTCTGAGTCCAGTGCCCCTAGACATGTTGGTCTGTCTTATTGGCTTCCATAGATTTTTATATGTCCTTGAAGACTGATATGATCAGCATAAAATCTGGTGTAGAGCTAAGCACCAGAACACACCCTGTCTTTTGAAAAATGCACGGGAAACAAACCTTCCTCAAAAATCAGTGATCCTCTTGTTCACTGCCTCAGCCCATCACCACGAATTGTAATAACTATTAGAAGATCTAGGGCTGTTTCCAGAGGCAAGTCCACTTTTCAGGGCCGGTGCTCCTGATCACCTGATCGGAGGGATACCAGTCTTTTCTGAGGGTCTGACCAGTTGGAGATTAGGCGGGTCATTTGCTTGTTTGCCTTCAGATCCATGCCCTACCCCTCCCGGCCCGGGTGCCAGCTCTCCCTGGAACCCACCTCCTCGCTTTGACCTACCAGCCCTAGGAATGGCAGCAGCTTCCAGTGGTTGCTACCTCTAAGCTGCCGCTCACCCCATTGGCCCTTTCATTTATTCCACCACCTTTGTAACTTGTTTCCCTCTGTTGAAGTTTCTGGAATGGGTTGTGTTTTCTGCCTGAACTCTGACTCACACTGTGTCAGTGTGGGTTCCCTGAGACCCAGGCCAAAGAGGGTTAAATTTCAGGGTTAAACTGAAATTATGGGACAGTTCTCTCTTGACCACCTTCAGGAGAGTCAAAGAGGCCCAGGCAGGCCAGGGCTGCAGTTTCTTCTGAATGAGAAGGCAGCTCAAGTGCACCCGTAGCTCTGCACGGGAAGCAGAGATCCTGGAATCAGCCCCAGGTGTCCCCCCAGAGGCTCCTTCTCCTCTCAGGCCGACTGCACAGGCCCCAGCAGCCCTGGCACCCTCCAGTGCTCTGACAGAGCTGGTCCTTCTCCCTTCTGTGAGCCAGACAGTGTGACTCAGTCGCTCAGAGCTCTGTGCATGCCAAGCCCCGAGGCCCACAGCACCTCCACCAGGGCGTGAGAAGTGGGATCCCTCAGCCAGGAAAGCAGGTGTCATCCTCACCCTCACTCCCAAGCCTGGGGCATCCAGGACACAGAAAGATTTGCAGACACCTACCTTCCTCCCCTCTCCCACCCCATCTCTTCACTCCCAGCCCCATCCACCCTCCAGACACCTCACTCCCTCAGGCTGAGGGGTCTGACAGAGCCTTTTAACAGCCATGCCTGCACAAGAACCCTGGGTTCTCTGAACATCTCATTCACAAACACAGAAATATCATGCACAAAAGAGGAAAGCTGGGTCCCAGATTCAGATTCAGGTATGTTGTGGACCTACTACATGATTGGTCCTGAGTTAAGTACTTTCACACATTTTATATCATTGTCATTTCATTGGTCTATAAAGAAAGTATCAGACCAAAAAAAAAAAAACAACCTCCCATCAAGTCACATTCATATGTCTTTTTTGGATACCTGCAAGTGCTTGGATACCTGCAGGTGCTCGGCCACCTGCGGGGATGAATACAATATGGTTCCTGTCTTTCAGGAGAGTTAAGGACTTGGGGTCTGGTTTGAATCCAGACTCCAACAATTAGCATTTATGTGGCCCCTGAGCCTCAGTTTCCTCATCTATAAAATGGGCACAATAACCTTCTCATCTCATTGAGTTGCAAAGGATTCACATAGGTTAACAAACTTTGCACCATGCCCAGCACATGGAAAACACTCTCCCATAAACCTCGACTGTTATTATTTTAATTAATAATAATAGGACACAGGCATGGCCTTACGGTAGGTAGCATGGAGATGGGGGGAGGGGGTAGAAAAACAATTGCGAACACTGCCCCACTACCTCTGCTAACACTGCATAGATCACAAAACGTCCTGACCTCCGAGTGGGAATAAACCCGGCTCTTCCTTTCTCTTATTGGAAGTCGCCAGCAAGCAGCCTGACCTCAGAGGCATCCCACAAGCCCTCAGCCCCCAGACAGGCCCCGCCGCCACCCGACCGAGCCGCCGCCGGATGCGCGGCCGAAGTCCAAGGTTTGGAGCGTTTCCGGGACTGGCCGGGTCACCCTGCGGCTCGGCCGTGCCTGGCAGCCCCACCCTTCCTGGCAGCCAGGCCTCCTCCTCGGCCCTCTGAAAGTCTGCCAACGGCAGGGGGAAGGAGGGAGTGGGCAGAGGGAGACGGAAGGCCCTGCTCGGATGTTTGCCCCGAGGAAGCCGCGGGGGTGGACGGCGGGGGCTCCGCTCCACCCCACTGTCGGGTCCGCCACGCAGACTCCGGTCCTGGGAGTGCCAAGGGCTCCCCCTAGCGGGGAGGGGATGACTTGGCGCCTTCACCAGGCTGAGGAGGCTGCAGTGGCAGTGCCAGCACCACAGCCAGTAACCCGTTCCCCACATCCAACACCCGCAACAACCTGATGGTTTATCACCCGGCCTGGGGACGTTTTTCACATCCCCATTTAACAGATGAGCACATTGAGTCAGTCTCTGGCACTTAGTCTAAGGCAGAGCTGCGACTGGAACCCAGGTCTCCTCATTCCAGTTCTCATAGGTTTGTTCTGTGCACTATGCTCAAATCCAGCAGAGAGAGGGAAATGGTCACATTCTAGGCCACTCCCTACCTCCTTCCCTCCCACCCCTCACAAACGTCACCGTCTTGAGAACATCGTCACAAGAACCTAAGTGCTTGGTGGGAACCTGAGTAAAAGCTCTTTGAGTGACTGACTCACCCCTTTCCCACAAGGCCATCCTGCCTTTTCAAACCCCACACAGCTCAGCACCAGCTTTCCCTTCAGACAGCAGGCCAGACCCCAGCCATTCTCCAGGAGGAAAAGCGTTTTCTATTCATGGTGGTCACATCAAGTGTTCAGGAAGTCTCCCTCCCAGAGCTACCTCGACCATAACACGCTGTGCTGAGACCCAGGGCAGTTCAAACACTCTGAGGAGGTGGGGGCACAGGACAACTCCAGCCCTGTCAACAAAACCACAGCAGCCTTCAGGCTGCCTCCTGGGGAGCAGACCATCACCCCTGCCCTGGCCAAGATGGATTGGAGAGAGGCCATATTGGAGCCACTCACTCATCAAGGAGGGGGAGGTGACCCTTGCTCTGTTTTCTTCCCAGAAAGCCAAGTCCTTCCTTTGAGCTGTCCACAGGCTGGCCTCTGCTCTGAAATCCAGCCATACATGACCCTTGGGGATTCCTGGTCCCTGGGGAGAGAGGCCTGGCTTGGAGACCCAACTGGTAGTAGCATCTCTCCCACAGGGCAGGGCTGGAGCGGTTCGCCCTGGGTCCTCATCCCATAGGCGCTCTCTCCCAGCTTTTAAGCCTGCGTCCCATCCTGGGCTAGAGGCAGAGAACCACCTGCTGACCACTGCCAAGATCCTGTCATGAGACAGCTGAGCCTGAGCTCAAGGACAGGCTGGGACAGACAAGATCTGCATTTTCTGGGAAGGCAGCCAGTCCCTGCACCCTCAGGCTTCCGGGCACTGCGGAGAAGGGCAGAGCAGGCATCCTCTCTCGGCGGCCCACCCAGGCCCAGGCCAGTCTCACACATCCCTGTCTCCAGGCCAGAGGACTTTGCCTAGAGAGCTTCAGCACGAAGGACCACAATACTCAGCCTTTTCCCTTGGTCATGGCTCATGAACTAAACAGTGCAGCACTGAAGCGAGGGGTATGGCTCTGTGCCAGCCTGTGCCCAAGCACACACAGAATTCAAGTATTTGGTTGTTTCAATGTGTGCATACCTTGTCTCCTTGCTAAAACTGATCTGTTCACAGTCATGGGAAAGGCTTTTGATTTACCTCCCCCCAAACCCTGGGTTCTAATTCCAATGTTGCCATCTACCTGTGGGCCACGGCATTTCACCCCTCTCAGCCTCAGTTTCCTTTACTGAGTCTTGAGACAGTAACCCTGCCATGCCCATCCCTAGAGGGAGTGCTGGCCAGTAGACTTGGGCTGTCCTTGGGCACTTTCTCAGAGGCCCAAGGAGAAGCCATTCCAGGGCACCTTGTGGCTGACACAGTGGGCCTTTGCCCACCTGAGGGTGGGGCAGGTAGGGGCGACATTGTAGGTGGGCTTGGAGTTCGTGTCCCATTTTCTCACCTGGTGGAAGGCCCCACCTGCCTTTTGGAGGACGCTAGAGGTTTGCCTGCCCTGCTCTGTCCGTGCTATTCCATGTACCCTTGAGGTTTGGATTTCCTTCTGGGACACACATTTCTAAGAAACGAAATGGAGCTTGGACAGAGAGCGGTGAAGGGAGTCAAAACCATATCATAGGAGAAAGAGACAAAGGGACTCAGCAGTTCAGCCAGATGGGGAGAGCTATCTTCCAACAGCCACCCATGTACAGTCATATGGGAGGGGATCAGATGTTATCTGGGCCAAAAGGGCATGACGAGGGTCTGAAAGTGAAAGTCTGATAGAGGGCAGAGTTTTGACTAATGTAAGAAAGAACTTTCTAGAATCTGATCCAAGGAAGAAATAGACTGCAACCATGAACTCCTGGTGGCTGGAAGTGTTCAAGGCTTGGATTGGACCAACATGGGACTTAGGGGGTGTGGGGTGGGGATTCATAAAGGGGATTCATGAGCTTAGGATACTGGAGGAGCCTCCTGCTTCCTGGGGATCCCAGGATTCTGTGTTCACCCTGGGATGCGAGGTTTTCCCTGGTGTTAATTAGCAAGCATTGTCTAAGAAGGTTCTTCAGAACCCAAGTGCTCAGCTGGAGCACGTTGCTGGTACCGCCTGAAACATCACACATACTGTAGATATTACTAGCATCTGTCAGGATAGGCAGTTTAATGGATTATACATGGTTCTGTTCCCATGTAGCGTTCTGTTTACACACAAAAAAGTGTCTCTCTCTCTCCCTCCCTCTCCCCACCCTGTATAAATAAAGCCCACAGAAGCTCCTCACACTCAGTGCCACGAAGCTAAATAACACCAGCCTCTGGTGCATGCGGCCTCCCTAGCGCCAGGAAAAACAAGTTTGCGCCTGAAAATAACCCACCCTGCCATGAGGCGGGCCAATTCTTCAGGGCTGTGTGGTCCCCCAGTTGCCACACACGAGTTTAGCGTGTTGTATTCACAGGCCAAAATCTACACTCTCATCACCCCAAGTCAGGAGGAGAGGAAGATCCTGGGCGTTGGCCCACGTCTAAGGAGCCTGTTGGGGTTTCTTGAGGCTGATGCCCCCAAGGTTGCAATGGGACCCTCTGAATCTCCAGCTACCCCCATCAGTCCAGACCCTGGGGCCAGGACGCAGCCAGCTGTAGACCAGCCGTCGGGGTGAGAAAAACCAGCAACTGAGAGTTGTGGGGGCTAAGGAACAGTCTTCACCTTACAAGGGGGCCTAGTCCAGACCCCCAGAAAGTACAGCTCTTAGAGGATGGTTGCTGGGTTCCTTCAGGCAGATTAATATTGATGGCGCAGATCATGTTTTATCTTGTTTTCATCTGTACCACAGAGGACATGTATGGGGATGGCATAGCTTTGCAGAGCTAAGATGGTCAGATGCCCCCCAGAAGTGATGCAAAGGACAGAAGAGAAGTTAGAGTCCCAGAGATGGAAAGCCTGTTGCCCCAGGCCTGTCCTATGGTAAGTCAAGAGAAGACCTGTCTCTAGAACCCCATCTCCTGAGACGCCAATCTCTTTCCACCAAGCCCCACTCCACGTGAATCCCAGTTTTATGGAGGTCAAGATCATAGGGCAGCCGCTGCCTCTGACCAATCTCATGTGGTTCTCTCCCTCCCTTCCTCTTCTCCAGCTGCACGGCCTCCTTTCAGACCTCAAACCCAGCCAGCTTGCTGCACTTGTAGTGTCCTCTGCCTGGAAAGCTCATCTCCATCTTCTTGTGGCTGGCTTCTTTGAGTCATTCTGGCCTCAGCTCAAAAGTTGCTTTCTCCTGGAGGTTCTTCCTGACCTCCAGATCTACATCACTGCCTTTCATACCGTGGCATGGTATTTCTTTGCAG
Organism: Choloepus didactylus; assembly: GCF_015220235.1. Classification (NCBI taxonomy): domain Eukaryota; kingdom Metazoa; phylum Chordata; class Mammalia; order Pilosa; family Megalonychidae; genus Choloepus; species Choloepus didactylus. Next base: position 97,385,427 of record NC_051307.1, on the reverse strand, counting down.
AGCACCGTCCGATGTTTTCTTGTTTATTTACTTGTGTGTATAGGCATGCTTAATCTGTCTCCTCCCACTAAAATTTAGGTACTTAGAGAGTGGAGACCTGGCAGATCCTCAACAAACATGATTGAGTGACCAAAAGGGAGAATTTCCTTTTTAATTGCCTACAGCCGAGAGTTGGCAGAGACTGTTCTTCGTGGAGATATTCGTAAATATTAGGTTTTGAATAAGGTGGGGGTTTCCTTCAGGTGACTCACGAAGTCCTCGGTCCTTTGGCCAGCAGCTCAAACATCACCAGGATACCACATGCTCACAGGCACAGACACCTGACACAGAAAGGATGACAAACTATTTTCCTGGCCCCTTAAAGAGCAAATGGGATTTGTCTGAGAATAACCCTTCTTTGTTTTGCTTCTCGCTTGCGCTTGCGAGGGAAAGCTGAGGAGCTGGGGTTGACAGACTCCTCTTCTCCCCCTCCCCCTCCCATAATTGCTTCCCTCCCTCCTTCCTCTGCCACCCTGAGTATCTGTCATTATCTGCTTGTGGCAAATTGCTTTTCACCTTTGAAAACCTAGCATGGTTGCTAACCAAGACAGCCTGGAAGTTTGGGGGTATTTTTTTTTTTTTTTTTTTTTTTGCAAGCAGGGGTTATTTAAAGATAGAAAACATTATTGATTATTATCCCCTGGAGCAGACTACGTGAAATTCAATTTAGTAAGCAATTACAGGCAATCTGAGGCAGGTACTGACTGCACTGGATGTCCTGGCAATGAAGAGGCAGGTCCTACCTCTGAGGAGCTCTCAGACCAGTAAGGAAGAGATTTCCTTTGACTCAACAAATGTTTTATTAAGTGCTTACTAAATGCTAAACACAGGGGTGCCTACAGCCAATGAGGCATAGACCTTGCCCGTAAGCAGTTCATCGTCATGTGGAGAAGGAGAAATTACTGCCAATTCCAATATTTTAAGTTCTGTGAAGGGAGAAGTGACATGAGAGGAAAGGGTGGCTGGACACTAAGGAAGCAGACCTCAAAGCTTAGCTTTAAGGGATGGGGGAGTCAGCCAGGAAAAAGTGGGGGTGCAGGGGAGGTAGTCTGATGAGAAGGGTTTCAGGCAGAGAGCCAGCAGCTGCAGGGTGGAAGGGAGCTTGCTGGGTCTGAGGCCTGAAGGGAGGTTCCTGCGGCTGGAGAAGTGAGGGAAGGAGAGGGCAGCATGAGGCGGGGTTGCAGATGCAGGCAGGAAGAACATGGAGAAGAGAAAGCTGGGAGGATATTTGGAGAAGGGTGAGTGGTATATTTCTACAAAAATCTGGAGAAAGTGTAAGATTGTGGAGAAAAATGAGGCTAGAAATAGCCATTAGGACAAAGAGTTTGGACTTTGCACGTAAGCAAATCACATAAGCGATGGGGAACCAGGGGCATGACTGTTTAGAGCTGAAGTGGGGAGGCTGGAAGTGGGATCCTAATTTGGAGGGTTGCCAGGGTAAGTGATAGATGACAAGGTCCACATTGGGCTGCCTGGATTTTCTTTTTTTTTCAAACTTAATTATTTTATTTAGATTCATACTTTTTTTTTGTAATTCGATTTTATTGAGATATATTCACATACCATACAATCATCCCTGGTGTACAATCAACTGTTCACAGTACCATCATATAGTTATGCATTCATCACCCCAATCTATTTTTGAACATTTTCCTTACACCCGAAAGAATCAGAATAAGAATAAAAAATAAAAGCAAAAAAGAACACCCAAAGCATCCCCCCATCCCACCCTATTTTTCATTTAGTTTTTGTTCCCATTTTTTACTCATCCATCTATACACTGGATAAAAGGAGTGTGATCCACAAGGTTTTCACAGTCACACTGTCACCTCTTGTAAGCTACATTGTTACACAATCATCTTCAAGAGTCAAGGCTACTGGGTTGGAGTGTGATATTTCAGGTATTTACTTCTAGCTATCCCAGTACATTAAAACCTAAAGAGGATTATCTATATAGTGTGTAAGAATGTCCACCAGAGTGACCTCTCGACTCCATTTGGAATCTCTCAGCCACCGAAGCTTCACTTCATTTCATTTCACATCCCCCTTTTGGTCGAGAAGATGTTCTCAATCCCACAATGCTGGGTCCAGATTCATCCCCGGGAGTCATATTGCACGTTGCCAGGGAGATTTACTCCCCTGGGAGTCAGGTTTCACATAGAGGGGAGGGCAGTGATTTCACCTGCCAAGTTGGCTTAACTAGAGAGAGAGGGCCACATCTGAGCAACAAAGAGGCACTCAGGGAGACTCTTAGGGGCTGCCTGGATTTTACAAATAGATTCAAATGAAATCAAATTTGATTCAATGAGAGACAATAGAGGGAAAGAGCCAAGGGCCAGGAAGCTGGGGTTCAGGTCCAGGCCCTGCCACTGATTGAGTCTCTTCCCCTCTCTGGGCCTCAGTTTCCCCATCTATAAAATAAGGGAGTCAGAGGGGCTGATTCTAAGACCTACAACATCTCTGACCTCCCCAGTACTGGGGAAGAAGCAGGAACCCCTGCCGGCCTCCCCTTCCTGCCCTGGAGCCAGGCCTTGCCAACAGGACCATTTGTCATTTAACACCGTGATGGAAAGGAATGAAATGTCAGGCCCAGCCACCAGTCTGTGGCTCGCTGGTGCATCTGATGGGAGAAAGCCCCTTCCCAGCGGCCTTGCCCCATCTGTCAGCGTGGCTGCCTGGGCCCAGGTAAGGTTTCAGCGGTTGCGGGTGGCGGCTGCCCAGCAACGGTCTGGCCAATTTCACCTCCTCATCCCTTTCTAACTGAGCCTTGGACAGCTTTCAGGACTTCACAACTTGGCAGCATGCCCACCACCAAGGCCCCCACCATCACCAGCACCCCAACCCCCCGGCGACCTGAGGAAAGTACGGAAAGCCTGTGCCACGCAGAATAGCAGCTGACTGGTAGCCCGGGGAGCAAGCTGGGGTGTCCATGATGCCCGGACCAGGACAGGCTACCGGAGAAGAGAGAGGAAGGAAGGGAGGCTGCTTCCAGTGCTCTGACTTGGCTTCAAGAGAGAGCTGAGAAGTTCAAGCAAGTCACCTAGCCAGAGAAACAAGGAAGGCTAAAAGCAAGGAAAATGGAGCCTACTCTGCAGCAGGCCGGAGAAGCAAGAAGAGAAGGAGCACATCATAGCTCCCTCTTCAACCCCCCCACCCCCCCATCCCTCTCCCAGCCTTCTTGAGCCCTCCACAGGCCCCTTTTGTCCCCACCAACCTCCTCCCAGCCTCTCCCCAGCCTCTCCCCGGCCTCCCCAGCCTCCTCAGCTTGGCCGCCACTCCCAGCCCTGACTGAAAGCTGGGCAGTCACGAGGCTGTCTCCGGTTAAGCCTCAGAATCATACACAGCAGGAGGTTTTCCTGCCTCTCCACCTCCCTGGTAGGAGCAGCAGACCCAGCCCAGAGAAGCCAGGCCCAGAAGGCTTCCTGGCACCTCACCAAGCACTAAAAGAGCCTCAGACTAACCCACATGGAAGAAAGGGGATCAGGAGGGCAGGCAGGGCGGCCGACCCCCGACGAGGCTTTGGCCCCAGGCCCCAGCTGGGCTGGCTGGGGCTCTTCTTGGCGCAAATTCCCTTGGAAACAAAGCTCTGCTACTCACTTCTTTCTTCCAGTTGGCTGACAACGGAGTCGGAGCTGTTGGCTTGAATCCTTTTTTAACCTCTCTCCCTCCTCTCTGATCTGCAGCGTTTAAAAAAAAAGTTTTGAAGCAAGACACATTGCAAGGTCCTTCTACTTCTTAGTTTTCTTAACAGTCGTGCTTACACTAAAATTGTAATGACCCCAGGTATTTGGGCTGCACTTCACTGTGTATGAAACACCTGTGTGGAGCTTCATGTCAGCTCTAAGCTGCGGACAAGGCAGGTATTCTCCTCCCCACTCCCAGGGAGGGACTTTTGTGGCTCAGAGAAAAGGAGCTGCTGCAGGTCACACAGCTGTTCAGGTGAGGACCAAGATACCCTTTTCCACCAAAGAAAGTCCCAGGGCCAGTTTCCTTGTTCCCCTACTAGGCCCCAGCAGCCCCTGAAGGGGAAAGAAGCCCACCTTCCCACAGGCTGAATTTCCCTGTAATTTTTTGGCCCTGGGGGACCTCACATGTGGGAAAACTGGGTGGCATATGACATAATCAAAGACGAGGAACATGCTTCATTAGCTTCCATAGGTACAAAAAAAAACATACCCTCTCACCCCCACCCCCACCATATCCCCACTGAGAAAGGTAGTAATTGGGTTTTATTTCTTGAGCACCTACTATTTGCCCAAGCACTCTATAAACATTTTCTTGTTTTAAACATGACAGCAACTTTGTAATATGGCCATTAACTCCCTTTTATAAATAAGAAAAGTGAAGCCCAGAAACAAGAGTAATTTCCAAGGCAACACACAGGAAGATACGGAGCCAGGATTCAAACTCAGGTGTTTTTAACTCCAAAACCCAGGCTGTCTTACTGCCCCTGTGCTGCCACCTCCTGAAGCCACTTCCCTCTCCCCTTGCAGTGTTTCCCACTGTGGAATGAGAAGGCAGATTCTACAGATCGAACGGGGCAGATGGCGCTCTGTAGCTTTGGCCAAATCTCTTCTTTGCCTCTCAGATAGCCCCATCTTTGGTACAGGGGTACACTTATCACATGAGCTCTGAAGTCCTTTCCATGCCTGGACATTCTTTAAGTCTACTTGTCCTGGGGCAAACAGGATAATAGAATCTATTTGACTCTAAAAATTCTTTATTGAGTCCCTTCCATGTGCTTCACGCAGAACTAGGTGCCAGGGAAACTTAAACCATACTTGGTCTTTGTCCTCAGACGGCTTCTAACAGGAGGAGGAACAGACCATGAGAATGACACCTTGGTGAAAATAGATGATGGAAGGATGGAAAGGCTTACAGTCATGACAACTCAAGGGTTAGAATCCTCAGTATGCGCAGCAAACTCCCCTCCTCACTCTCCACAGCCAAGCCTAGGGGTTCACGTATCCCCATTCTCTTGCCTGGTCTAGGAGCCCCATCTGGAGAGTCCTCTTTGAAGCATAATTGATAGAGGAGCTACTGGGCCAGAGACGTCTCCAGAGGGTTCCCCCTCAGCCTCTTGGCTACACTGGGCCATGTGCCTCAATATACAGAACTACCCAAGGGCTACAGTTGGGGGTTACACAGGCTGTCTCACCTCTGAGGTGAGGGCAGGAGGATGCTCTGAGTAATTTCCATTCCACACTCACTCACAGAGCACCTACAGTGAGCCATTCATTGTGCTGGGTTGCAGAGAAGACTTAAGAAACTGAAGTCCCAGCCTTCAAGGGTCTCCCTGGCCACTGGGACAGGCAGAAGTTCTCTGGCCTAAGGAGAAGTTTCTGTGGCCAAGAGATGGGTATATGAGGTGCTATAGGGTTCCTGGTGGGAGGAGCAATTGATTTTGCCTAAGAGCATCAGAGAAGTCTCCATGAAGGGGGTGAGCCTGAGAGGGGGCCTGGAGGGCGGTAGGATTTGGACAAGTGGGACTGGAAGGAAAGAAGGGTGCTGATGGCTCTATGGAAAGAGCAGTGGGGAGCGTGGGCCAAGCCTTGGCCCAGCCACGCTCCAGCTGGTGAACTCACTTGGCTTCTCTGAGGCTATTTCCTCATCTTCAGGATGGAGAAAATTCTTCCATGATCCTAGGAAAAAACCTTTTTGTGTACGACTCCCCTCACAGCCACCATCAAAACCTCTCTTCCTGTCTCCTCAGCCACTCCTCCCTGAACTTCTCCTTTTGGGAACTGGAAACCCCTAAAATGGAAATAAAACATAGAACCAATGGTAGGGACAGTCCTTAGCTGTCAACCGGTATATCCTGACATTTTACAAATAAGGAAACTGAGACCCAGACATGCTGCATGACTTGTCCAGGGTCACCCAGCCAGTGAGAGGCAGAGCCAGGAATGGAAGCTCCTCTCCAATCACGGCCCCAAGGCTAAGTGGTTCTAAGTGGATGCTGACATCATTGAATCATTTTCTGTTTTGAAAGAAAGGCCCAACCCTTCCCACTCCACCCCCATCCTGGCCCTCAGGGTAAAATCAGGACCTTGTTCTTTCTCCCATTCGTAGCAGCAACTTGACCCCACCCTGTTCTGGTGTCTACTGCTGATGTGTGTCCGAGTCAGGATTTATGGGGTCAGGCCCCAGCTGTGGAAGTCAGCATCAATTAGTGGAACAGTTCCAGCCCCCACAGCAGAGGTCCTGGAATCTGAGGAGCCTTCAGCCTGCCTCACTCCTGGGCCCTGTTGGGCAGAAGTCAAAGCAGATGATGTGTCTCAGCTCCTGTTCCCAAGGCAGCGCCCTTTCTTGGTGGCTGTAGGGAGGACTGGAGGGATGAGGACTTGCCAAGGGCAACCAAGGAGTCTGGGCTGATGGCGGGACAGGGAAAGAGTGCATGTGGTGGGACAACACCAGGGTAGTGCATCTCGGGCTGTGAATTGCTCCCTTGACTGACAGTTCACAAGACTCAAAATGTTAACAATGGAAGCCATCATGCCTGCAGCCACAGAGGAAACACTGGCTAGTGGGCGGGTGGCAGGGCTCAGAGCGCAGCCAGCCTCAGAGGCACAGACAACACCCAGGGTGGTATTTCCAGGCTGTGGTCAAGTCTGTCTGTCACGTGGGGAGAACAGCTATTGGAGCTTGGGGTTCATGCTTGTGCCTGTGTGTCAAGCTGCATCGTCCTCTCTGCAGGCTTTATTTAGATTCTGATTACATCTCCCACTGTGCATCGGCTCCTGGATTCCATAACTGTTGGGGGCTTTTTTTCAGGGGGCAAGTGGTTTGGGGAAATGCCCTGGGAGGATTTCAGGCATCCCAGGCCTCCAAGCATGCTACAAAGTCAAGATCTGGCTGTAGCTCCTGCTGGCCCAGACTCACTGAGAGTGCCAAACTGAACAGCCATCTGCAGACATGCTTGCCGCCCCCAGCCCTTTCTAAACCTCTCCAGCACACGTCTCTCTTTGGATGGACTGATGCTTCAATTTGGTTGGGTTTCACGGGACTCTGGGTCTGGAGCCTTGTTTTGTTCTATACTTCCCTGGGAATGGACGAAGCTGTGAATGCCGTGGGTTCAGGCCACCTCTGGGAGTGGAGGAGGTTAGGCTTGGGGCAAGATCTAGGCAGTGCTGAAAGACCATTATGTGTGGCATGTATCACAGAATCTCAAAGCCGGAAAGAACTTTCCAGACCATCTACTCCAAACCCCTCATCATACGTGGAGGCCACTGAGGCCCACGTCAGGGGCACCTACCCGTAGTCACAGAGGAGTTAGGGAAGTTGTGCAAACTCCAGGCAAGTCAGGGATGGTTTCCTCTACTTGGGAGGAAGCAGTGAATTGCATGCCCTGGGGGAACTGACCCCACTGATGGAATGAGGTAGGATGCTACAGGAGGTTCAACTCAGAAGCATCCCCCTCAAAGCCCACCCATGGTCCTTTGTGTAGACTTTCCATGGCAGAATTCTGTCCTTAATGTACAATACACATAAAACCAACTCTTAGCGTTCAACAGTAGAAGACATAACACAGTGAAATTCTTAGACCTTATTTTGACCAATAATTGCCAGTTCCTCCCTCAGGAAAACATTCGCTGGGCTTCTAATAAGAAGCCAAATGGCCTATGAGAACAATACCTTGGCTTCTTCTGACCTCCTGTTGCTATGGGTGGAAACAGGCAATGGGAAGAAGTTAAGGGAGGTGGCAAGGAGAAAACGGGTGGAGGAAAGCCCCAGGACAGCTGAAGGCTTAAGGGTTGCCTTTGACAGTCTTTCCAGGATTTACTAAAAACCAGGCCAATCAAGCAGTATTTAAAAGCTCCAAATTGTAAACAAGGAAAAACAGAGCCATAGCTATACAACTTTATTGAGTACCAGCATTACCTGGGGCGCTTCTCAAAATGCAGGAACCCAAGTTCCTTCTCTAGATGCAGAAGGTCTTGGTGAGGGCCCAGCAACCAGCATTCTGACCCGCTCCCTGCCCTCCATGATTCAGATGTGGGTGGGGGAGTGTGACACGTTGAGAACCCCAAGACCTGAGTCACCAGGAAAATTGTCATGGGCAATGGCATCTCAGGGGCCTCCTACACGGTGAGACTGTGCCACTTCCAGGGATGGGGGAGCACCAGGAGCACTGCTTACCTGCCTCTGCAGTACGTGGAGCTGGAGGATGTGCCCAAAGTTGAGGCTGAGAGAGAACCAAGGCTCCGGGCCCAAGCCACCCATTCATGTTTCCATGAGGGAGCAAGGCAGAGAGGGCTTGGGTGGGATAGGAGCTGGGGACAGAGCCAATGGGTCAGAGAGCTGGGGCCACTGAGAACAAGGAACACAGGAGGCAAGGGAGTGAGCTGGGTGAACAGGAGGGTGGTCTAGGAGAGTGACAGACACAAAGGGCCCTGAGTTCCCAACACACAAGGACCTAGGGCACAAGGGACACTTGCCGAGTGAGGAAAGCAAAACCCTGAGGAGCCCATGTAGGCCATTTCAGCTGTGCAAAGAACACCAACAAAGAGAATTTGGAGAGATATAAATAGCTGAGTTTCATGATCTCCAGGTTCCTTTTTTTCCATCAACTTTGCTTAAGTGTATAATAAAATAATTAACCCAGGCAAATTACACTTACTTTACCCACACAGTCATTTCTGGGTGGGAAGTTCTATATTAAATTCAAAAGTCGTATGCATGGGTTGAACTTCCCACATCAGACAAAACATAAGCCCCAGGAAGAGAGGCAGTTATGGAGGTTGTTATATCATAACTACTCCTCTGCCCCCACTAAACCCTACACCATTGAATGCATGCCCTGCCATGTCCTCACTGCCCAGAACATGAGCTCACAAGCAGGCAGTCTTGGCAAATTAAATTCTTCTCATCTATTAGTGGGAAGTGGGCATGACAGGAGGTCTGATGGAGTGGAAAGAGCACTAGACAAGAAGTCAAAATTTTTTAGTTCATTTCAAGAACTGGCTTGCCATTTGCAAGCTTGGATAAATGACTCCCTCAGCAGGGCCTCAGTTCCCACAGCTGCACAATAGGGAGTGTATTAGTTATCTGTTGCTGTGTAACAAATTACCCCAAAATATAGAGGCTTAAAACAACAAAAATTTTATATCTTACCATTTCTGTGGGTCAAGTATTCAGATGCAGCATAGCTGGATGGTTCTGGCTCAAGGTGTCTTAGGAGGCTGCCATGAAGTCATCCACCCTGAGGCTCTGCTGGGGCTGGAGGATCCACTACCAAGCTCCCTGTTGGCAGACTTCAGTTTCTTATATGAGCCTTGCCACAGGCTGCCTCACAATGGCTTTCCCAAGAGTAAATGATTCAAGAGAGAGAACCTGAGACAAAAGCCACAGTCTTTTTATAACCTAATCTTGGAGGTGATATTCCATCACTTCTGCCAAATTTCTATTCTCTAATGGGCTAGTCACTAAGTCCAGTCCACACTCAAGAAGATAGCAATTAGCTCTACCTCTTAAGCGCAGTCATATCAAAGAATTTGTGTACACATCCTTAGAACCACCTCAGAAAGTTAGATCCATTGATCTCTAAGGTTCCAAGTCTGTGACTGTGACTCCCCCATCCCTTGGAACATTGGGCATAAAAGGATCAGAGGTATCTGCTGATCTTTCTCTAGGTAAGTGATTGTGCAGGTTTGGATATATTATGTCCCCCAAAATGCCATGTTCTTTAATGCAATCTTGGTAGGGGCAGACATATTAGTGTTGATTAGGTTGGAATCCTTTGAGTGTTTCCATGGAGATGTGACTCAATCAACTGTGGATGAACAATTTGATTAAATTATTTCTGTGGAGATATGGGACCCCACCCCTTCAGGGTGGGTCTTGATTTAATCACTGGAGTCTTATAAAAGATCTCACAAACAGAAGGACCTCAGAGCAGCTGAGAGGGACATTTTGGAGAGCAGCTGAGAGAAACATTTTGGGTATGGCTGTTGAAAGCAGACTTTGATGCTTTGGAGAAGCTAAGAGAGGAGAAAATACCCCAAGAGCAACATTTTGAAGAATGCACAGGAGCTGAAAGAGGAGCTGAAACACAACATGGGATCAGCAGACCTCAGCCATGTGCCTTCCCAGCTAACAGAGGTTTTCTGGATGCCGTTGGCCTTCCTTTGGTGAAGTCATACTCATGTTGATGCCTTAATTTGGACATTTTCATGGCTTTCAGACTGTAAATTTGGAACCAAATAACCCCCCTTTATAAAAGCCAATACATTTCTGGTATTTTGCATAATAGCAGCATTAGCAAACCGGAACAGTGGTGTTCTTTTCTCAGTAGAGTGGGCCTGGCGAATGGGGGGTGGAGAATGAGGAAATGTGCTTCTCAGAAGGATGCAAAAATCAGAAGGGCTACAGTTCTCTTCAGTGAGCTCAGAGCCTGACAGTATTTGCTGAAAGAGTTCTGTGTGCCAGTAGAAAGGGTACCTGAACTAAATGCTCACCTCCTGCAGATAAGGGACAATCTCAACCACTTCAGTGATTCTCGGGCCTGGCTGCTCAGCTTAGAGCCCTCCCCAGCCCACAGCAGAGACATGCTGGCCAGAGATGTTTCCATAAGGAAAGGAGCATCAGAGGATGAACTTGGAAGGACACAGAGTCAATTCTCACCTACTGACCAAGAGGAGGAGGGTACAGAAAACCACTAAGAATTAAGTTTTCTTAAGAGGCATTGCAGTGAGGTTAACAGTCTAAGCTTCTGCATTAGAAAGATCTGGCTCTGTCACTAAAAAGATATCTGGGTTCATCCAGTTTGACTACACATTCGGCATATGAATCCCCTACAATTTATAGAAACAGATGACAGAGGGTTATCAGGCCTCTGCTTGATACTTCTAGAGCTTGGGAGCTCACTACTCCTGCTTGGACCACATCTGGAGCCATAATCAGCCTCTCCGCGGGCCGCCCCGTTCTGCTCCTATTCCTTTTGTTCCCCAACAGAAAATGAAAAAAAATTTTTGAATTTCAAATAGCCCCAATATATCAAAGGAGAAATAGAAGATGCACACTCCTATTTTAGCTTCGATAAAGTCTTTTTGGCAAACCCCCAAATATTTTACTTATCCTCACTTGCATCTTGTTTCATTTTAGAACACAAAGATAACTGAAATATTTGGTCTAAAAATCTGTGTGCTGAGGAGATGGGTAAGGAAAATGTTTGCTCATATGGCTAATAACAATTCACACTGGGAGCATGGGGGTGTGTTTGGGCATCAAGCGTATTTGATGGGGAGGGTACTGTGTGTGTGGTTATGAATGAGGATGTATGTATGTGTATATGTATGTAGGGGTAATTGGTATGGGCTGTTGTGTGTGGAGGTATATTTGTGTGGGTGTGTTTGTGGGAATGTATGCCTGTGTATGTGTTTATAGGTAGGGGTGTGTGTGTGTGTGGTGAGGACCATTCTGGTAGCTTTTTGACCAAGGCATAATTTTCCCCGACTGAAGATCAGTCAAAACTTTGGGAGTTCATCTCTTTTCATGCCAACTTCCCTGCTCTTTTCTGGAAACTGTATATATTGGCCAGGATTTGAGATTTCTTTCTAGAGAGAGATCCCAATGGTGAACACAGTGCACAAACCCAAGAAATAAAATCACAGTAGAGCCTGAAAGCACAAGGCAGGAGGTTGTCCAAAAACCCCAGGGAAAGATGCAAAGGCTCAAAGTTCTACAGCCCACATCTCTTGGGAAGAGAGTAGGGTCAGCCCTTCTACCACCCCAAACTCTCAGTTTGAATTGGTAAATCAGCTTTATAAGCAAACATCTGCCACTCTCCATCTTCTAAATCAAAGGTGAAGATCAAAATAAGGAATCTTTGTGTTTTCATTAGGTATTTTAGCAAATGCAATGAGGACATTCAGATTCGATTTCCCTGTTTTGTACACACACATAAGTCGGTGCTAAGAGGATTACTTTTCCTGGAGCCACGTCCTTCTTAAAGGCCCCTGTCAAAGGAGACCCTTGTTGAACAGCATTTTCTCTAATTCCACTGGCTTTTCTTCCTTGCCTCAATTTGCAGACATCTAGCCTGCTCCTAAATCCACCCACCTCACAGACTCCAGGATAAAGCTGGTCCCGGAGCTGCATTCTCCTCCCACCCCTCCTTCCTTAAGAAAGCTGGAGATGAACATTAGCGCTTGGTTCAGCGGCATCCGAAGGGGAAAGGGCAGGCTCATCGAACTCTCGACGGCCCCCATAGAAAAATGTAGCCTTTTTGCCTCTCCTGCAGTGAATGGCTTTTCGAGGGTTTTCATTGGAGCCTAGGTCTGCTGGTGCAGAAAGCCTCACAGATGTTGACATTTTTTTCATCCCTGGGTTAAGATATCTTCCATAACCTTTTATTCCTCATTTGTTACTTCTTTATTATCCGGGAGGTTTTGCCGCCTCCCTCTTCTCGTTCCTCTGAACAGAGCAGCGGTAGCTGAGCCTGCCATTATCTCGGCCCTTTTCTCCGGCCTCCAGAGGCAGCCCAGGCCTCGGACCCCATTGTGGTGAACAGCAGGTAGCTGAGGCAGGCCGGGTCACTCCTTGGACCCTTTTGTGCAGCCGCCCCTCCTCCCTGCAGCTCGGCTCTGGGGATGTGAAAGGTCAGGGGCATTGCCAAGCTTCCATACCTGAGCTTTTGTTCGGGGCTGTAGGCAAATTATTCTGGAAGCCTAGAGACTCCCTTCTCCTTCATTAGTATGCACAGCTGTATTCCCACCCGACTCCTTAGGGTTGGGGGTAGGGGGATGGGAGGGGGACGGGAATTCGTTCAGATCATCCACATCCAAAAAAATGCCCTGAGGAAAAAAACTTTCTACCAGAGGATGGTTAAGCAATGGATTTGAATGGAAGTCTGAAGTCTCTGCAATTTTGAGAAAAATGTTTTGTAATAGATTGCTCCATTGGTTTTGACTATCCTTTATCTCTAGTTCCAACAGCCTGGAACTTATCTGCAATACAAGTTTCCTTATCTGTCAAATGTGGACAGTACACTCTTGTCTGCCCACTTCATGTGGTTATTGCCTGGATCCAATGAGGTGATTTAGAAACGGTTTTGCAAAGTATAAGATTCTATACAGAATCATAGTGATTGTTGCAACCTGACTTGAACATAAACTATCATTTGATACAGATTATTTTTTCTGAAACTTACAAAGCAGAGATGCAGACAGATCTGAGGGCCTCAAGGAATCCAGTTCCAAGCCCTGTCCAAGTGTGGTACCCCAGGAGGTGGGCAGGGAGGGCAAACCAGGCCCTGATAGCAGCAAACTCTCTGAGGCTTGATGTTACACCTTGTAGAAGGTGGCTCTCTGGGGCCAGATAAAAAGGACTCAGGAGTGTTCACTGACCACCAGCCTAACACGGGTCAAATGCAGCATGGCTGGCAGAAGAGTCGATGGGAGCCTAAGTTGCCTTATGGAAAGAACTGGGCCTCTAGGCTGCCCAGGCCTTACCCGGAGTGTGGGGCCCATTCTGGGGATGACATCTTAAGAGAGCTGTGGAGGTGCAGGATCCTATTCAAGAGAAGGAGACCAAAGTCATGAGGGGCTGACCCTACAAGGACTGCTTGGCATAGCTGGGGCTGTTTCCCCTGCATTGCAGAGTTCAGGATGCCTGCTTTCTGGAGAATCTATGGGGGAGAGGGGAATTAAGCTCATTCTGTGTGGCCCTGAGGGTTGCAACTGAAGAGTACAAGCTGAAATGAGGAAGGTTTGCACACATCAAAGGAAAATATTTCAAACGCTCAAAATTGTCTAAAAATGGGATGGTTTGCTTTATGAGGTAGTGAGCACTGTCTTTGAGGGTAATCAAGAGGATTGGATATTGGGAAGAAGATCCATCCCCTGGGCAGAGGGCCAGGAAGTAATCAATTTTTTTTCAATTCAGTTTTATTGAGATACATTTATGTACTCTACAGTCATCCACAGTGTGCAATCAGTTGTTCACAGTACCATTATATATTTCTGCATTCATCACCACAGTCAATTTTTGAACAAACAAAAAAAGAATAAAAATAGAAGAACACCCAAAACAACCCCTCCTCCCCAACCCCCCTATTATTCATTTAATTTTTGTTCCAATTTTTCCACTCATCTGCCCATACACTGGATAAAGGGAGTGTGAGCCACAAGGTTTTCACAATCACACAGTCATGCAAGAAAACCTATATAGTTGTTCCAGTTTGCTAATGCTGCTGTTCTGCAAAACACCAGAAATAGATTGGCTTTTATAAAGGGGATTTATTTGGTTACAAAGTTACAGTCTTAAGGCCATAAATTGTCCAAGGTAAGGCATCAACAATTGGGTACTTTCACTGGAGAAAGGCCATTGTCATCCGGAAAACTTCTGTTAGCTGGGAAGGCATGTGGTTGGCGTCTGCTTGCTCCCAGGTTGCGTTTCAAAATGGCATTCTCCAGAATGTCATTCTCAGTTGCTCTGAAGTCCCTCTGTTTGTGAGCTCTTTATATAGGATTCCAGTGAACTAATCAAGACACACCCTGAATGGGTGGGGCCACATTTCCATGGAAACATTCACTCAAGAGGTCACACCCTAATCAAAGGTGCCACTCACATTTGGGTGGGTCACATCTCCATGAAAACAACTTAATCCAATATTCCAACCTAATCCACACTAATATGTCTGCCCCCACAAGTTTGCATTGAAGAAAATGGCTTTTTCTGGGGGACATAATATAAGCAAACCAGCACGGTAGTTATATAGTCATCATCAAGAATCAAATCTACTGGATTATATTTCAACAGATTCAGGTATTACATTCTATCTATTCTAATAGACCAGAAACTAAAAAGGATTACCTATATAATTCATAAGAATAACACCCAGAATGACCTCTTACCCTATTTGAAATCTCTCAGCCTCTAAAACTATTTTGTTTCATTTCTCTTCCCCCTTTTGGTCAGGAAGGCTTTTTCAATCCCACAATGCCAGGTCCAGGATCATCCCCAGGAGTCATGTCCTACATAGTGGGGAGGCAGTGCTAAGTGGGCTTAGAGAGAGAGGCCACATCTGAGCAACAAAAGAGGTTCTCTGGAGGCAACTCTTAGGAAACATTATAAGTAGGTTTAGCTTCTCCTTTGCAGTAGCAAACTTTGTAAGAGCAAGCCCCAAGATCGAGGGCTTGGCCTTCTAAACTGGTAGTTCCCAATACTTGTGAGAATATCAGGAATTCCCCATGTGGGGAAGTTTAATATTTCTGCATTTTCCCCAGTCCCTCGGGGGACTTTGCAAATACATTTTTATTCTCTGCCCAAATTACTCTGGGGTATATCAGGATTTCACACTAACCTGTACAAACCAACCAGATCTCACTTCCTATTTAAAGTTCCATGTATTTATGGTGTTTGAATAAACTGACCATACAAGTTAAATTATTTAGTGTGCTACAGAAAGTATAGATTTTGCACCAAAAAACATCTCTTCCTTTGGTCTCACATAGAGGTTAAAGTTTTAAAACACAGTATTGCCCTTTACCCTTTAGTCTGATTTGCATTAGTCCTAACCAGATCTGCTTCATTCATATCTCTAATTGAAGTCTGAACTGTTTTTCAGCTTTTTTAGCAGTTGCTGTATGGGGTAATATTGACATTCATAGCTGCCGAACTCTAGCTCTAAGTCTCAGGTGTCACACAGATACTCGAACTTCCAGGGACCGACCAGGTTATACACAAATAGCTCAGCATCTCAGAGTTTAGAGACAACCATTACAACTCAGGAATAGATGTGACTGCTGTAAGAGCTTACAATCTAGGAACTTTTATAATAAGCCAGGAAGTAATCTATTTAGCAACAGCTGATTTGGTAATTACTCCGTGTCTAGCCCAGAAAGTTCTTTCTAAACCTGAAATTCCCCATTCTTTGCATTTATTAAGAACTATATCATTCATTTCCTAGTGCTCAAATTGAGTATAGTCAAATTCAACTTCTAGTAGTGACTGAGTAATATCTTACCAGAAAGCGAACAAGAGCAGGTATAATTTGATGAACAGCCTATGCTCCTCAGAGGTGAATTATACAGAGCGTGAATTTGCGTATTTGCAGCTTTTGGCTGAGCCTAGATACAATTGGCATAGTGTATGGGTGAGGGCTGGAGAGGGTGGGTGGGCATGGGTGGAAGAACCAATCTTTTCTGGACTAGGGAAACAGGAAGCTAGAAAGAAGGAAACCACAACAGCCAGAGAGAGAGAGACTACATCTTAAAAGGAAAGAGCCAAAAAGAAGATCCCCAGGTTCTTCTGTCCACATCTCTGTCTGACCCTTGAACCACATATGCACAGAGAAGACTCAAAGCAGCTCAACTATCAGGAAAAGATCTGCACTGATATTGGCACCACTGCCTAAGAAACAGAGTTGACAGTTTGATTCCAACCAAGATAGTCGCCTAGTAAAACAAAAGAAATAATGTCCATCAGAGAAAAATAACTGAATCCTGAATCTACACAACTTGAAATGCATAATGTTCAGGATACTATTCAAATTATTCAACATACATAGTGCCAGAAAAAAATGGAACACATCCTCAAGATAAAAAAAAAAACAAAACAATTGAGACAACCACTAGAGGACCCAGATGCTGTGATTAGCAAAGAAGGAATTTCTAGCCTATATTATAACTCCCTTCAATGAAGTAAAAGAAAATATGCTCACAATGGATGAAAAGATAGGAAATCTCAGCACAGAAACAGAAATGATTTAAAAATGGAAATTCTGGAACTGAAGAGTATAATATCTGAAATTTTTTTTAAAATTTCATATGGCTTTAACAGCGGAATGGAGATGGTAGAAGAAAGAGGAAGTGAATTTGAAGATCAAGCAAGAGAAATTATCCAATGTTAACAGAGAGAAAAACAGTGAGAAAGTAAATATAAATGAGCAGCGCCCCAATAGATACACATGTAATATACAATATGAGAGAGAGAATAGGGCAGAAAAAAAGTTGAAGAAATAAAGGCCAAAATTTTCCCAAATGTGATGAAAGATATAAATGTACAGATTTGAGATGTTCATTGAACACCAAGCCAGATAAACATGAAGAAAACCTCGCTGTCACATCATAGTCAAATGTTGAAAGCAATGATAAAGAGAAAATCTTGAAAGAAGCAAAAGAAAATGACACATTATATATAAAAGAACAACAACCCAATTAACAACTGATATTTCATCAGAAATTATAGAGGCCAGGAGAAAGAAGAAAAACTAGTGCTAAAAGAAAACAAAACCCTGCCAACTCAGAATTCTATATACAGTAAAAATATTCTTCAAGAATCAAGGGGAAATAAAGGTATTTTTAGATAAAAGAAAGCTGAGCAAATGTGTGGCTAACAGACTCAAACTACAGGAAATGCTAAGGAAGTTTTTCAAAGGGAAGGGAAATTATACCAAATAGGAACTCAGATCCTAAGGAAGGAAGGAAGACCAAAAGAAATGGAAAATATTTGGGTAAATGCAAAACACTACTTTTTTCCCATTTTAATTTCTTTGTAATTAAAGAAATTACTGTTTAAAGCAAAAACTCTATCATTGCCTTGTGTGCTTTATAACATATATAGTTCAATACATATAACATCTA
This sequence comes from Choloepus didactylus, assembly GCF_015220235.1. Lineage (NCBI taxonomy): Eukaryota > Metazoa > Chordata > Mammalia > Pilosa > Megalonychidae > Choloepus > Choloepus didactylus. The sequence goes on along the minus strand of NC_051307.1, from coordinate 97,367,803 downwards.
CAGTATAGGGAAGGGAGGGGGATATGGAGTTACATGGTGGGAAATTTCTCTAGTTTGTATGAAATATAAACTGTATATAGACTGAAAAGTTAAGGATGTTGTGATGGTTAGGTTTATGTGTCAACTTGGCCAGATGATGGTGTTCAGGTGTCTGGTCAAGCAAGCACTGGCCTAACCATTACTGCAAGAACATTTGTGTCTGGTTAATAAACCAGAAGGCTGGTTTATTAAATCATCAGTCAGTTGGCAGTGAAGGGTGTGTCTTCCACAATGAGAGAATTCAATCAGCTGGATTTAATCCAATCAGTTGAAGACTTTTAAGGGAAAAGAGAGAGAACTTTCACTTCTTCTTCAACCAGCTAGTCTCTCCTGGGGAGTTCATCAAAGACGTTCATCAAAGTTGCCAGCTTGCTGCCATCCTTACAGAATCTGGACTCGTGAATCCCCACAGTTGTGTGAGACACTTTTATAAAATCTCGTATTTATAGGTATTATCTGTTGGTTGTTTCCCTAGAGAACCCTAACTAATAGAGCTTGATACTGTGGTTCTGGGGAAATAGAATCTTAAAATGGGCTTTTACAATTGGTTTTCTACTCTGATTAGATTCAAAGGCACCAATGACTCCGTTTCCAATAATCAAGAGGGCACTGACAGTCCATGGTGTGAGTTGGCAATGGAGATAAACAAAATATCACCATTTGATTCTCTAATCATACTCTTGTATGAGGCAAGGCTCTGGGTGACAGTGTTTTTGACACCTTAACAGAGTTTTGTGGAGTTAAGAGGTATAATGGTCTTGGCTGTTCACTCTTAGATATGCTGATTAAAGTTATAAGAGAAAGGGGCAAGCTGAAGTCTTCAAATTTGAAATTTAAATGCCATATGACAGATTTAAAGGTTTCTATGTGTGCCCCGAAGGAAAATCTTATTTCCTGTGGCCACAGACTTGAGATTTCTGAAAACTAGACCCAGAGTCTCATTGTGTGAGTAGCAGATTTACAATGTAAACTAACATCTCAACTGCACAGGGTATCTGCTGTTAAAGTAAAGTCATTGATAGGAAAAAAATGGAATCGTGATACTTGGGATGGGACATATGGATTGATAATGATGGTAGGGGGCACATTGGAACCCTGGATTCTGCTGAGCCTTTGCTAGATATACCTGTAATGGTCTTCCCTGAGGAAATGGCACCCCCCACCTCCAGCCTGTCCTGAGGAAAGAGCCCCGCCCCCACATCCAGTCTGCTCTGAGGAGTCTACCATCCAACCTCCACCTAAAGAGATTGTGCTGGTTTGATTGTATTATGTCCCCCAAAACACCATTATCTTTGATACAATCTTGTGGGGCAGACATATTAGTTGGGATTAAGTTGAAACATTTGGATTAGGTTGTTTCCATGGAAATACACCCCACCCAACTGTAGGTGATAACTCTGGGTAATTTCCATGGAGATATGGCCCTGCCCATTCAGCATGGGCCTTGATGAGTTTACTGGAGCACTATATAAGCTCGGACAGAAGGAGCGAGCTTGCTATAGCCAAGAGGGACACTTTGAAGAATGCGCAGGAATTGACAGAGGAGCTTCAGCTTACAGAGACATTTTGGAGACAGGCTTTGAAAGCAGACTTTTGCTCCACAGAAGCTAAGAGAGGACAAATGCCCCCAAGAGCAACTGAGAGTGACATTTTGGGGAGAAGCTGAAGCCTAGAGAGGAACATCCTGGGAGAAAGCCATTTTGAAATCAGAACTCCAGAGCAGATGCCAGCCACATGCCTTCCCAGCTAACAAAGGTTTTGTAGATGCCATTGGCCATCCTCCAGTGAAGGTACCCAATTGTTGATGCATTACCTTGAAAATTTCTGGCCTTAAAACTGTAACTGTGTAACCAAATAAACCCCATTTTATAAAGGCCAATCCGTTTCTGGTGTTTTGCATTCCAGCAGCATTAGCAAACTAGAACAGAGATTAACTCACCAGTGCTGCTAAACCTGTAATCCCCTCCCCTGAGGAAGCAGCCCTCACTTCTCTGTGTGGAGAGATTAATCCTGTTTCACCAGATGAAACTGCAATGGAATGTCCTAAGGTAATTGGCTTGAGGGATACTTCTAATTCTTTTCATAACCCACCCCCACCACCACTCTTTTCTTCAAGACCTATAACTAGACGAAAGTCCCAACAGGCCCAAAAGGAGAGGTACCAAGTGTGACCCTTGAGGAAGTACACTGTACTCCAAAAGAACTGCATGAGTTTTCCAATTTATATAGACAGAAATCAGGGGAATATGTGTGAGAATATATATTAAGGGTGTGGGATAATGGTGGCAGGAATATAAAGTTGGATCAGGCAGGATTTATTGATATGGGCCCACTAAGCAGAGATTCTGCATTCAGTGTAGCTCAGGGGGTTAGAAACGGCACTAACAGTTTGAGTGGTTGGCTGAAATAGGGATCAAAAGGTGGCTGACATTACCTGAGGTCAAAATGCCAGAACTGCCCTGGTATAATGTAGAGGAGGGGGTTCAAAGGCTTAGAGAGATTTGAAGGTTAGAGTGGATTTATCATGAAAGACCTGCTCGCATACCTCAGGAATGTCCAGAGAACAAACCTTTTACCAGGACTGTGAGGAATAAATTTGTGAGACTAGCTCCATCATCCCTGAAGAGCTCTGTAGTTGCCCTTCTCTGTAGGTCAGATATGATGGTGGGAACTGCTGTCACTGAGCTGGAATCCTTAAACACAACGGGGATAATCAAATCCTGAGTTGGCAGAAGCCATGTGGCAGCAGTTAATCGCCAAACACAAAGTGGGCATGGCTATCATAATCGACAGCAGGCTCAAAAGAGCAAAGTAATCTGGCTCATGGAGACTTATGGCATTGGCTAGTAGGTCATGGAGAACTTAGAAGTGAAATAGAGGAGCAGTCTACTAAATTCTTGTTTGAACATATAAGCAGAAGAATTCTAGGTCAAGTGAACAAAAGTCTAACTTGAATTACAGAAACAGAGACTAAAACCCCTTAATCACAGACTTGAGACAGTTTACAGATCCAGAGCCCCTTGAATGAGGGGAAGGCCGGTACACTTAGGAAAGGACCCTGTTACACTGTCAAAAATTCATACTGTTAATCTTCCTCCCAGCCCTCCCCAGGGGGACCTATGGCCTTTTACCAGGGTAACTGTGCATTGAGGAAAAGGAAATGAGATATTTCAGGGATAATTAGACACGGCCTCAGAAGTGACATTAATTCCAGGAGACCCAAAACGTCACTCTGGTCCACCAGTCAGAGTAGGGGCTTATGAAAGTCAGGTGATTGATGGAGTTTTAACTGAAGTCCATCTCACAGTAGGTTCAGTGGGTCCCAGACCCATTCTGTGGTTATTTCCCCAGTTCCAGAATGCATAATTGGAATAGACATACTCAGCAGCTGGCAGAATCCCCACATTGGTTCCCTGACTCATGAAGTGAGGGCTATTATGGTAGGAAAGGCCAAGTGGAAGCCGCTGGAACTGCCCCTGCCTAGCAAAATAGTAAATCAGAAGCAATGCCAGATTCCTGGAGGGATTGCAGAGATTAATGCCTCTCTTAAGGACTTGAAGGATGCAGGGGTGGTGATTACCAACACATCACCATTCAACTCTCCTATTTGGCATGTGCAGAAAACAGATGGGGCTTGGAGGATGACAGTGGATTATCATAAGCTTAACCAGGTGGTGACGCCAATTGCAGTGGCTGTTCCAGATGTGGTATCATTGCTTGAGCAAATCGACACATCCCCTGGTAACTGGTATGCAGCTACTGATCTGGCAAATGCTTTTTTCTCACTAGTTGTTTGTAAGGACCCCCAGAAACAGGTTGCATTCAGCTGGCAAGGCCAGCAGTATACCTTCACTGTCCTACCTCAGGGGTATATCAACTCTCCAGCCCTATGTCATAATATTGTCTGTAGGGACCTTGATTGTTTCTCCTTCCTGCAAGATATCATACTGGTCCATTATATTGATATCATGCTGATTGGACCTAGGAAGCAAGAAGTAGCAACTACTCTAGGATTATTGGAAAGGCATTTGTGTGTCAGAGGATGGGAGATAAATCCAACAAAAATACAGGGGCCTTCCACCTCAGTAAAATTTCTAGGTGTCCAGTGGTGTGGGGCATGTCAAGGTGTCACTTCTAAGGTAAAGAGTCCAGGCTGCTATGCAAGCTGCTCTGCCACTTGGACCCTATGACCCAGCTGACGCAATGGTGCTAGAAATGTCAGTGGCAAATAGATATTCTGTTTGGAGCCTTTGGTTGGCTCCTATAGGAGAATCACAATGTAGGCCCTTAGGATTTTGGAGTAAAGCCTTACTGTCCTCTGCAGGTAACTACTCTCCTTTTGAGAAACAGCTTGGCCTGCTATTGTGCCTTTGTAGAGCCAGAATGCTTAACCATGGGCCACAAAGTTACCATGAGACCTGAATTGCCTATCAAGAGCAAGATGTTGTCTGACCCAACAAGCCATAAAGTTGGGCATGCACAGCAGTACTCCATCATAAAATGGAAATGGTATATACAATATATGGCTCAAGTGGATCCTGAAGGCACAAGTAAGTTACATGAGGAAGTGGCCCAAATGCCCATGGCCCCATTCCTGCCACATTACCTTCACGATATGCAGGGACCACCCGAAAGTGGGCAGCTGCAGCATGACAACCCTTTTCTGGGATATCCCTGAAGGACAGTGGTGAGGGGAAATCCTCCCAGTGGGTGAAACTTTGAGCAGTGCACCTCATTGTTCACTTTGCTTGGAAGGAGAACTGGCCAGAGATGTGTCTGTATACTGATTCGCAGGCTATTGCTAATGGTTTGGCTAGATGGTCAGGGACTTGGAAGGAACATGATTGGAAAATTGGTGACAGAGAAGTTTAGGGAAGAGGCATGTGGATAGAACTTTCTGAGTGGGCAAAAAACATGAAGATATTTGTGTCCCATGTGAATGCTCACCAGAGGGTGACTTCAGCAGAGGAAGATTTTAATAATCAAGTGGATAAGTTGACCTGTTCTGTGGGTACCAGTAGGCCTTTTCCCCAGCCACTCCTGTCATTTCCCAATGGGCTCATGAAAATATGGCTATGGTGGTAGGGATGGAGGTTAGGCATGGGCTCAGCAACATGGACTTCCACTCACCAAGGCTGACCTGGCCACAGCCACTGCTGAGTGCCTGATCTGCTAGCAGCAGAGACCCACACTCAGTTCCCAATATGGCACCATTCCACAAGGTGATCATCGTGCTACCTGGTGGCAAGTTGATTATGTTGGACTTCTATCATGGAAGGGGCAGCTATTTGTTCTCACTGGAATGGACATATACTCCAGATATGGGTTTGCCTTCCCTGCATGTAATGCTTCTGTGAAAACTACATCCATGGACTTACATAATGCCTTATCCACCATCATGGTATTCCACGCAGCATTGCTTCTGATCAAGGAACCCACTTCACAGCAAATGAAGTGAGGGAATGGGCACATGCTTATGGAATTCTCTGGTCTTACCATGTTCCCCATCATCCAGAGGCAGCTGGGTTGATAGAATGGTGGAATGGCTTTTTGAAGACTTAATTAGAGTGCCAACTATGTGGCAACACCTTGCAGAGCTGGGTCAGTGTTCTTCAGAAGGCTGTATATGCTCTGAATCAGCATCCTCTCCATGGTGCTGTTTCTCCCACAGCCAGAATTCATGGGTGCAGGAATCAAGGGGTAGAAATGGTAGTGGCACCACTCACTATCATTTCTAGTGATCCACTAGGAAAATTTTTGCTTCCTGTCCCTGCAACCTTAAGCTCTGCTGGTATACAAAAGGAGGAGTGCTCCCACCAGAAGACACAACAATAATTTCATTGAACTGGAAATTAAGACTGCCACCTGGCCATTTTGAGCTTCTCATAGCTCTGAATCAACAGGCAACAAAGGGGATTACTGTACTGGCTGGGGTGATTGATCCTGACTATCAAGGGGAAATAGGATTGCAACTACGCAATGGAGGTAAAAAAGAGTTTTCCTGGAATACAGGAAATCTCTTAGTACTACCATGCCCTCTGTTATTAAAGTCAATGGAAAACTGCAACAACCCAACACAGGCAGGACTACCAATGGCCTAGAAACTTTAGGAGTAAAGGTTTGGGTCACCCCACCGGGAAAAGAACTGTGGCCAGCTGAAGTGCTTGCTGAGGGTAAAGGAAACAAAGAATGGGTAGTGGAAGAAGGTAGTGATAAATATGAACTACGGCCACATGAGACCAGTTACAGAAATGAGGACTGTGATGGCATGGATGTTTCCTTTTTGTTTTGTCATGAGTATGTTTGTATTTGTTCATAAAGCAAATGTCTTTGTTTTGTTCTCTAGCTTAGTATTTAAGTTATAGGATATCAAGTTTAAGAGTGAATGTTACCCAAGGACTTTTGCATGATATTCTGGAGAGATTTAGTGCATTTCCAGTTTTATGCAGGACAGCTGAGTATTGTTATGTTAAATATATGTATCTTACTGTGTTCTATTTAGAAATTAAGTATGGTTTAAGGTGATGTATATAGCTGCCAAGTTGACAAGGGGTGGACTGTGATTGATAGGTTCATTTGTCAACTTGGCCAGGTGATGGTGCCCAGGTGTCTGGTCAAGCAAGCATTGGCCTAACCATTACTACAAAGATATTTTTGCCTGATTAATAAACCAGAAGGCTGGTTTATTAAATCATCAGTCAATTGACTGCATCTGTGGCTGATTACATCAAAAGGGCATGTCTTCGGCAATGAGAGAATTCAATCAGCTGAATTTAATCCAATCAGTTGAAGACTTTCAAGGGAGAAAAGAGAGAACCTTTACTTCTTCTTCAGCCAGACAGCCTCTTCTGGGGAGTTCATTGAAGACCTTCTTGGAGTCGCCAGCTCACTTCCTGCCTTACAGAATTTGGGCTCATGCATCCCCACAGTTTCTGAGATACTTTTCTAAAATCTCATATTTACAGGTATCTTCTGTGGTTCTATGTCCCTAGAGAGCCCTAACTAATACAGACGTATATTTTAATTGCTAGAGTAACCATGAAAAAAAAATAATTCAAAGGAGTATAGCTGCAAGTCAATATGTAAAATAAAATGGGATTCCAAAAATTATGCAAATAATCTAACAAAAGTTTGGAAAAGAGGAATCAAAGAAAAAACCCAGAAGGGACAAATAGAAAACAAATAATAAAATGATAGCCCAAAACCCAAACATATTAGTAATTACATTAAGATTTAATGGACTAAACATTCTAATTAAAAGGCAGAGTTGGTTAAAATGGGTAAAAATAAAAGCAAGACTGAACTACATGTTGTTACAAAATCTATGCTTTAAATATAAAGAAATATTAATACTAGAAAAATCCCATGCAGCCATTAATCATAAGAAATAGCTATATTTATATTAGATGAAATAGATCTGAACACAAAAAAATTACAGGAATAAAAAGGGATATTTCAAAATGATTAAAATGTTAATTCAATAGGAAGACATAATCATAAATATATATGTACTTAAAAGAATCTTCAAAATATCCTTCATAAAAATTAATAATTAAAGAGAGAAACAGATAATTTTGCAATCACAGTTAGAGATTTTAACACCCAATGCTCAGCAAGAGACAGAACAATTAGGCAAATAAAATCAGCAAAGACATAGAACATCTGAGCAACATTTTCAACTACTTTGACCTAATTGATAATTGTGAAAAACTACACCCAACAAGTACAAGCATAGACATTCTTTACAAGTGTATATGGTCTGTTTATCAGGAAATACCATATGCTGAGTGTGCCAGTTTGAATGTATTGTGTCCCCCAAACGCCATTATCTTTGATGTAATCTTGTGTAGGCAGATGTTATCAGTTTTGATTAGATTTCCTTGAGTGTTTCTTTGGAGATGTGCCCCACCCAGCTGTGGGTGATGACTCTGACTGGATATTTCCATGGAGGCATAGCCCCACCCATTTAGGGTGGGCCTTGATCAGTGGAGCCATATAAATGAGCTGATGGGCAGAGGGAATTCAGTGCAGCTGTGAGTGATGTTTTGAAGAGGAGCTACAGACAAGAGGGACACTTTGAAGAAAGCACAAGAGCTGCAGATGAGAGAAAGTTTGAAGACAGCCATTGAAAGCACTCTTGCTCTGGAGAAGCTAAGAGAGGACAAATACCCCAAGTGCAACTAAGAGTGACATTTTTGAGGAACTACAGCCTAGAGAGGAACGTCCTGGGAGAAAGCCATTTTGAAACCAGAACTTTGGAGCAGATGCCAGCCACGTGCCTTCCCAGCTAACAGAGGTTTTCCGGACACCATTGGCCATCCTCCAGTGAAGGTACCCGATTGTTGATGCATTACCTTGGACACTTTATGGCCTTAAGACTGTAACTGTGTAACCAAATAAACCCCTTTTATAAAAGCCAATCCATCTCCGGTGTTTTGCATCCCAGCAGCATTAGCAAACTAGAACACTGAGTGATAAAACCAGTCTCAGCAAATTTTAAAAGATTGAAATAATGCAGACTATATTCTCTGACCACAATGAAATCAAATTGGAAGTAAATAACAATAAAATGACCAGGGAAAAACCCAAACAACACATTTTAAATAATCCAAATGGATTATTTAAATCACAAGGGAAATTTAAAATATTTTGAACTGAATGAAAATTGAAATAGAAAATATCAAAATATGTGGCAAGCACTAAAGTAGTGCTTGGCAGAACAATGTATAGCTTTAAATTCTTATATTAGAAAGAAGAACTATCTAAAATCAATGATCCAAGTTTGCTTCTACCTTGGAAATTTGGGAAAAAAGAATAATCAAACTCAAATTAAGTAAGTGAATGAAATAATAAAGATAGCAGAATTCAATGAAATACTAGTGAACAAACAATAGAGAAAAATCGGTGAAACAAAAATTGATTTTCTAAAGAGAACATTAAAATCAATAAACTGGCAGCTAAAATGATCAAGAAACAAAGACAGCAGACACAAACTCTGAAAATCAGAATGAAAGAGACATTAGTACAGGACTACAGTAATCAAAAATTAAAAATAGGGTTTATTATTAAAAACTTTATGCCTAAGATGGCGGCATAGAGAGGAGTGGAAGCTAAGTAGTCCCCCTGGAACAACTACAAAAAACCAGAAACAACTAGTAAATAACCCAGAATAACTGCGGGGGGACAAACGAGACCATCCATTCATCATACACCAACCTGAATTGGGAGGAATGCCCAAGAACACAGCATAAAATCTGTAAGTAAAACCTGCGGAACCAGGTCGGGAGACCCCTTCCCCCATAGCCCGAGCTGCGGAGCCGCGTGGTGCCACAGAGAAGCTCTCTCCCAGCAAGCGAATACAGCTCAGCTGAGCTCCAACTGGGGTTTTAAGTAGCGAGTGTGAACTGCTCACTACAGGTACGCAGCCCCAAAAAACAGACAGAGGCTTTGGGTGACGACTGACCTGGGAGAGCCGGAGGATCACCTTGGACTGGGTCTGAAGGGGACTATCTGTTTCTTTTTTGGCTCAGTGGAGAAAGCCCCAGTCATTTTCAGTTTCCAGGGCTGTGACTCTGGGAAGTGTGGAGACACCACAAGCAGAGAGTGAGACCATTGAAATGCTAATGACCTCCACCTGAGGGGTCTGTCTTCTCTAGGAGGAAAGGAGTGGGGCCCTTTCCATTCAGAACCAGACCCCAGAGCCTGGGGGAACACGGCTATACCTCCTCACACCAGTCAAGAATTATAGGCTAACAGGCGTCACCTGCTGGGAAGAAAAGCACAGTGACCCGAGGCATCAAAGGGTGGAGCAATTTTCTAAGACACACCCTCAGGGAAACCAGATACTGAATATTTCTTCCCTCTGGGACCTGAGCCTGTTCTGGTCTGGGAAAACCTGATTTGGATAACCAAGGAAACCATGCCTAGACAACAGAAAATTACAACCTACACTAAGAAAAACAAAGTTATGGCCCAGTCAAAGGAACAAACGTACACTTCAACTGAGATACAGGAATTTAAACAACTAATGCTAAATCAATTCAAAAAGTTTAGAGAAGATATTGCAAAAGAGATAGAGGCTGTAAAGGAAGCACTGGACATGTATACGGCAGAAATCAAAAGTTCAAAAAACCTACTAGTAGAATCTATGGAAATGAAAGGCACAACACAAGAGATGAAAGACACAATGGAAACATACAACAGCAGATCTCAAGAGGCAGAAGAAAACACTCAGGAACTGGAGAACAAAACACCTGAAAGGCTACACGCAAAGGAGCAGATGGAGAAAAGAATGAAAAAATATGAGCAACGTCTCCGGGAACTCAAGGATGAAACAAAGTACAATAATGTACATATCATTGGTGTCCCAGAAGGAGAAGAGAAGGGAAAGGGGGCAGAAGCAATAATAGAGGAAATAACTAATGAAAATTTCCCATCTCTTATGAAAGACATAAAATTACAGATCCAAGAAGCGCAGCGTACTCCAAACAGAAGAGATGTGAATAGGCCTACGCCAAGACACTTAATAATCAGATTATCAAATGTCAAAGACAAAGAGAGAATCCTGAAAGCAGCAAGAGAAAAGCGATCCATTACATACAAAGGAAGCTTAATAAGACTATGTGCGGATCTCTCAGCAGAAACCATGGAGGCAAGAAGGAAGTGGTGTGATATATTTAAGATACTGAAAGAGAAAAACCACCAACCAAGAATCCTGTATCCAGCAAAGCTGTCCTTCGAATATGAGGGAGAGCTCAAAATATTTTCTGACAAACAGACAATGAGAGACTTTGTGAACAAGACACCTGTCCTACAGGAAATACTAAAGGGAGCACTACGGGGTGATAGAAGACAGGAGTGTGTGGTTTGGAACACAATTTTGAGAGATGGTAGCACAACAATGGAAGTACACTGAACAAAGGTAACTATGAATACGGTTGAGAGAGGAAGATGGGGAGCATGTGAGACACCACAAGAAAGGAGGAAAGATAAAGACTGGGACTGTGTAACTTGGTGAAATCTAGAGTATTCAACAATTGTGATAAAATGTACAAATATGTTCTTTTACAAGGGAGAACAAGCAAATGTCAACCTTGTAAGGTGTTAAAAATGGGGAGGCATTGGGGGAGGGATGCAATCAGCATAAACTAGAGACTGTAACTAATAGAATCATTGTATTATGCTTCCTTTAAAGTAACAAAGGTGATATACCAAGGTGAATGCAGATAAGAGGGGGGGATAGGGGAGGCATGTTAGACACTTGACATTGGTGGTATTGTCTGATTCTTTATTCTACTTTGATATAAGGTTATTTTTCCTTTTGCTGCTTCCTAGCTGTCATTTTTTTTTCCTCTTTCTTTTGCCTCTCTACCTTCTTTGACTCTCCCTCCTGCCTTGTGGAAGAAATGTAAATGCTCTTGCTTAGTATGAGCAGAATGTTCAATTAGGATGAACTTAAATGTTTGGAAATGAACAGAGGTGTTGGTAGCAAGATGTGAGAATAACTAACAGCGCCGAATGGTGTGTGAATGAGGTGGAAAGGGGAAGCTCAGAGTCATATATGTCACCAGAAGGAAAGTTGGAGGTCAAAAGATGGGAATGTATAAAACTGAATCCTATGGTGGGCAATGTCCATGATCAACTGTACAAATACTAGAAATCACTTCATGAACCAGAACAAATGTATGACAATACAATTAGAAGTTAATAATAGAGGGGCATATAGGGAAGAACTATATACCTATTACAAACTATATACTACAGTTAGTAGTATTTCAACATTTTTTCATAAACAGTAACAAGCATACTATATCAATACTAGGAGTCAACAATTGAGGGGGGGTGGATAGGGATAGGGGAGGTTTAGAGTTTCCTTTTCTTTTTTTCTTTTTTCATCTTTCACTTTATTTCTTGTCTGGAGTAATGAAAAGTTTCTAAAAATTGAACAAAAATTAAGTGTGATGGATGCACAGCTGTATGAGGGTACCCAGGGGCAAGTGATTGTACACTTTGGATCTTTGGATAATTGTATGGTATCTGAACAATCTCAATAAAAATGAAAAAAAATAAATAAATAAAATAAAATAAAATTCAATCTTAAAAAAAAAAAAAAAAAAATTTATGCCTATGTATTGACAACTTAGATGAAGTGGACAAATCATTGTAAGATACAAATCACCCCAACGGACTTAAGAAGAAATAGAAAACTTGAAAAACTTCATATCAATTAAAGAAATTGAATGTGTAAATAAAAACTTTTCTATTAGAAAATTTCAGACCCAGATGACTTCACTGATACATTCTACCAAGTATGTAAAGAAGAAATAATACCAATTCTATGTAATACCAATCCTATGTAAACTTTTTAAAAAAAAATGGAGGAGGAGGGAACTCTTCAACTCATTTAGGAAGCTAATATAACCCTGACACCAAAACCAGACCAAAAGATCAGATCACAAAAAAAAAGAAAAGAAAACTGAAAGATACTGGTCTCATGATCATACACACAAAAGTCAAAATGTTATAAAGTAAAATCCAACAATATATTTAAAAGGATGATGACCATGTGAATTTAACCCAGGAATGCAAAATTGGCTTAAATCCAAACTCAATCAATGTAATTCACTATATTAATAGAATAAAGGGAAAAAAACACATATGATCATGTAGAAAATGCATTTGATAAAATTTAGCACCCACTCATGTTAAAAAAAAAAAAACAACTCTCAGAAAAATAGAAATAGCAGGGAGATCCTCAACTTGATATAAAACATCTACAAAAAACTTACAGCTAAAATCATAGTTAATTGAGATTATGCAAGATTGAGCACAATGCAAGGATACCTGCTCTCAACACTGCTACTGAACATAGTACTAGAAGTTCTAGCAGGGCAATAAGGTAAGGAATGGAAATAAAAGGCATACAGATTGGAAAGGAAAAAATAAAACTAACCTATTTGCAAATAACATGATTGTCTATTAGAAAATTCTGAGACATCCACAAGAAAAAAAAGAAAGGAAGGAAGGAAGAAAGAAAGGAAGAAAAGAAAATGTCCAGAAGTAGTAAGTGAGTTCAGCAGGGTCATAGCAAAACAAATAAACATACAAAAATCATGGACACCGAAATTGAAAACACAGTAATATTTACAACCACTCAAAAACAATTAAATACTTAGATTAAAATCTAACAAACATGTACAGGACATGTATGTTGAAAACTTTAAAATGCTGATGAAAAACATCAAAGATCTAAATAAATGGAGAGATATACTGTGTTCATAGATGGGAAAATTCAACATAATAAAGATGTCAGTTCTGGGGATTGAATCATGTTCCCCACAAAAAGCATGCTCAGGTCCAACTCCTGGTCCTGTGAGTGTGAACCCATTTGTAAATAGGACCTTTGAAGATGCTGTTAGTTAAGGTGTGCCCACACTGAAGGAGGGTGTGTCTTAATCCAATATGGCTGCCACACGCATTGCCATGTGACCGTAAAGCCAAGGAGCTCCAAAGATTTCTGCCCAGCCAGAAGATACCAACCCCGGAGGAAGCAAGCCTTCTAGCCTCTGAAACCATGAGTCAATAAATTCTTGTTGTTAAGCCAACCCTTGTATGCTGTTTGTTTCAGCAGCTGGGAAACTAAAATAATGACATACTGTATGATTCTATTTATATAACATTCTTGAAATGGCAAAGTTACAGTGATGGAAAATAGGTTACTATTGCCAGGGGGTTAGGGATGATGTGGAGAGGGGGAAATAGGTATGATTGCAAAGTGATAGAATAGTTCTGTATCTTGATTGTGGTGGTAGTTACATGAATATACACATATGATAAATAGCATAGAACTATGCATACACATTGTATCAATGTCAAATTCCTGGTTTTAATATTTTAACATACAAGGTATAACCTTTGGGGGAACTGGGTGATGGGTTCATGGATCCTCTGTACCACCTTTGTAACTTCCTGTAAATCTGTAACTATTCCAAGAAAAACAGCTGTTCCAATTTGCTAGTGCTGCCTGTATGCAGTATGCCAGAAATGGATAGGCTTTTATGAAGGGGGTTTATTTGGTTACAAATTTACAGTCATGAGGCCATAAAAGTGTCCAAACCAAGGCTTCAGCAAGAAGATACCTTCACTGAAGAATGACTGATGGCATCTGGAACACCTCTGTCAGCTGGGAAGGCATGTGGATGGCATCTGCTGGTCCTGGGTTGTTTTTCAGCTCCTCTCTCAGCAAATGTGCATCCTTAGCTTAGCACCTCCAAATGTCTTTTGGTCCACAGCTCCAAGCATCTGTGTCAGCAAGCGTCTGTGTTTCTCTCAGTTCTCTTAAATACTCCAGTGAACTAATCAAGCTCTAGCCTGAATGGGCAGGGTCAAATCTCCACAGAAACATTCAATCAAGAGATCATACCCTAATCAAAAGATTAATAATTCTTCCCCCATAAGATTCCATTAAATGAAATGGCTTTTGAGGGGGCATAATATATCCAAACCAGCACAACAGCTTAATAAAAAATAAATTGTATTTCTTTATACAAGTAATGAAGATTGAGAAATAAAGGTTTAAAAAAAAACGTCATTAATAAAAGTATCAAAAAATACTTAGGAATAAATTTAAAGAAAGATGTGTGAGATCTATACCCTGAAAACTACAAAACATTGCCAAGGGAAATTAAAGAAAACCTAAATAAATGGAGAATTATACTATGTTCATGGATTTGAAGACTTGATATTGTTAAAATGTCAAATTTCTCCAAATTGTACTATAGATTTAATGTAATTCCAAACAAAGTCCTAGCAGGCTATTTTTTCAGAAATCTATAAGTTGATTCTAAAATTTATATAGAAAAGCAATGAATCAAAACTGGCCCAAAAATTATCTAAACATAAGAACTAAAATGATAAAACTTCTAGAAGAAGTTGGTAAAGAATACATAACATGACACATAAACAGCATGAATTAAAAAGAAAAATATAATAAATTGAATTTCATCTAAATTTAAAACTACAACTATTTGAAAGACACATTTAAGAAAAAGAAAAGACAAGCCACAGTTTAGTAGAAGATGTTTGCAGAATATGTATCTGGTGAAGGGCTGTATCCAGAATAAGAAGAAGAAAGCAAACAATTCAATAAAAAATTGGTAAAATATTTGAACAGACATATCCCCAAAGGAGATACAAGAATGAGGATATGAAAAGTTGGTAAACATCACTAGTCATCAGGAAAAGGCAAATTAAAACCACAGTGAAATACCACTTGAATGGATAAAATTAAAAAGACTGTCAAAACCAATTGTTAGAGAGGACAAAGAGTGTCTTAGTTTGCCAGTCTACTGTGGAAAAACACCACACAATGGATTGGCTTAAACAGTGGGAATTTATTGGCTCGTGGTTTTAAAGCCAGGAGAAGTCCAAATTCGAGATTCTAGCAAAGCTTGCTTTCAACCAGAGCCTAGCATTCATGTGCTGGTGGCTGACAATCCTTGGGTTCCTTGGCTTGTATTTCTGCCTCCCGTCATGTGGTAATGTCCTCTCCTTTCCCTTTGGGGTTCCCACTAATTTCTGGCATCTGGCTCTTCCCTGAGACTTTCTCTTTTTAAGGCCTCTAGTAATATGGATTAAGCCCCAACCAACCTCTTTCAGTTGGGGCCCACCTTAACTGAAAAGAACATCTTCAAGAGGTAATATTTACAGTGGGTTCACACCCACAGGAATGCAAATTAAGATTAAGAACACTTCTATGTTGGGGTGTGCAATTCAGTTTACCACATAGAGCAATGGACTCTAGTGCACAGCTGGTGGGAATGTAGAATGGTCCAGCTACTTTGGTAACTAGTTTGACAGTGACTTATAGAGTTAAATGTGCACTCAGCACACAACTCAGCAATTTCATTCCTAGGTATTTACCCAAGACAAATAAAATACATGTCCACACAAAGAATTGTATGTGAATGTTCATAGCAACATTATTCTTAAAAGCCAAATTCAAAAACAATCCAAACGTCCATCAATTGATGAATGGGCAAACAAATTATAGTTATCCTATGAAATACTACTCAGCAATATAGAGGAACAAAACAGTGATATACGCAACATCTCAAAAACATTACATACATTATATAAGAGAAAGAAGTGAAAAACCAAAGACAATATACTGTATGATTCCATTTACATGAAATTCTAGAAAAGGCAAAACTATAATGGCAAGATCAGTAGTTGCCTGGATCCAGGGATCTAGGGAGGGTATTGACTGCTACGTGGCATGAGGAAACTTTCAGGGATGATGGAAATGCTCAATATTTTGATTGTGGCAGTATACCTGTATACCTGACTGTATACAATTGCCAAAAGCTCACCAAACTGTATATCCATAAAATGGTTTAAAATTACTGTGTAGATTATACCTCAATTAAAAAAAATACTTTAACCTAAAAAATTAAAAATACTTACGTGTAACTTTTTATCATCCTGAACTATCCAGTGCTACCATACTGAACTGAGCCTAGAAAAAAAAAAAAAAATTTAGAAACTTCACACATTGTTGGGTCCTGCATCCTTATCTCAGGCTTTCTGAGACACTGAAAGAGGTTGAAAAACCTTGTTGACTACTCCCGTGAATCCCTGGTGGTCCAGGGACCCCAAACTAAGAACTATGGGAAGAGACACTGTGCCGGTTTGAATGTATTATGTCCCCCAGAAAAAGCCATATTCTTTGATGCAGTCTTGTGGGGCAGACATTTTAGTGCTGATTAGATTGGAATTCTTTGAGTGTTTCCATGGAATGTGCCCCACCCAACTGTAGGTGAGAACTCTGATTAGATATTTCCATGGAGGCGTGGCCCCATCCATTCAGTGTGGGCCTTGATCAGTGGAGCCATATAAATGAGCTGAAGGGCAGAGGGAACTCAGTGCAGCTTGAGTGACATTTTGAAGAGGAGCATTAGCAGACTAGAACAGACACATTCCATGGTAATAGTCACATTGCCTGATTAGATGTTGTTCCAGTTTGCTAATGCTGCCATTATACAAAACACCAGAAATGGTTTTGCTTTTATAAAGGGGGTTATTTGGTTACACAGTTATAGTCTTAAGGCCATAAAGTGTCCAAGGTAACACATCAGCAATCAGGTACCTTCACTAGAGGATGGCCAATGGCGTCCAGAAAACCTCTGTTAGCTGGGAAGGCACGTGGCTGGCATCTGCTCCAAAGTTCTGGTTTCAAAATGGCTTTCTCCCAGGACGTTCCTCTCTAGGTTGCAGTTCCTCAAAAATGTCACTCTTAGCTGCTCTTGGGGTGTTTGTCCTCTCTTAGCTTCTCTGGAGCAAGAGTCTGCTTTCAACGGCCGTCTTCAAAATGTTTCTCATCTGCAGCTACTCTCTCAGCTTCTGCGCATTCTTCAAAGTGTCCCTCTTGGCTGTAGCTCCTCTTCAAAATGTCACTCTCAGCTGCACTAAGTTCCTTCTGTTGGTCAGCTCATTTATATGGCTCCAGTGATTTAATATAGACCCACCCTGAACGGATAGGGTAACACCTCCATGGAAATTATCCAATCAGAGTCATCACGCACAGTTGGGTGGGGCGCATCTCCACAGAAATACTCAAAGAATTACAATCTAATCAACACTGATACATCTGCCCACACAAGATTACATCAAAGAATATGGCCTTTTCTGGGGGACATAATACATTCAAACCAGCACACACTTGCTCCTAGGTTGCGTTTCAAATTGGCATTCTTCAAAATGTTGCTCTTGGGTATTTTGTCCTTTCTTAGCTGCAGCTCCTCTTCAAATGTCACTCTCAGTTGCTCTGAGGTCCCTCTGTTTGTGAGCTCTTTATATAGGACTCCAGTGAATGAATCAAGACCCACCCCAAATGGGTGGGGCCACATTTCCATGGAAACATTCAATCAAGAGGTCACACCCTAATCAAAGGTGCCACTCACAGTTGGGTGGGTCACATCTCCATGAAAACACTCAGTCAGAAGGTTCCAACCTAAACAACACTAATACATTTGCTCCCACAAGATTGCATCAAAGAACATGGAGTTTTGGGGGACAAAATACATCCAAACCAGCACAAATGTGTAAAGATGAAATTGGGGAACAGGACCTTTCCCACTTGGTCCTATCAAGAGTGTGGCATTTGTGCCTTCTTATGGAAGTAACCCAATGGGGAGTAAGGCACAAGGGGTATTTTGTGAGGTATGCAGGTGGCCAGGAACCATTTCTGCAAGGATTTCCTGAAGGCACTTAAGAGGCGGCAAAGGAATACCTTATTTGTATATGACAAACGGTTAGAAGACATAACTAAACTTACAGCTATATTACCAGTTACATTGGAGCAGGTTTTCAGATTTTCAAGGGGACTGGGATTCAGGGTGAAAGCAAAGATGGATTTGGTCTACATAAGTAAACCTGAAAAGAAAACGTTTCCTCTCCCCCACCCCTTTCCACAACCCCCTCATGTCACTCTCTGACACATTGAGTAGTAGTAAAACACAATTCAGCACTGACTGCATAAATTACTGTACAGCAGCCACTGTTCTAGGGACTGGGGACCAAGATGAGTGAGACATTGTTTCCATCCTTGAGAAACTCCCAGTGCAGGTGTGGAGGGAGGTGCACACACAGCAAACGCCAATTCCAAGCACGCTGTGGTGGGGTCAAGGACAGGACAAAATCTCACAGGGCAATGGTCAATTCTGATTGGATTGGGAGTCTGAAGATCATAGCCTCCCAAAGGAGGTGACAGTTGGGTTGGACCATGAAGGATTTGACAGACTCCACAAACAGGGAAGGGAGTGAGACAGTGGCAGAGCAAACAGGGAGGCAAAAGCAACAGCAGGACCTCCTGTGATATTTGGGAGAGTGGTGAGGATTTTGGTGAGGCCAAGGCTTAGAGGCAGGCAAAAGGGAAAGAAGGGAATGAAGAGCACTCAGTCCCCATCTTAGCTGTTTGCTGTCTGTTTATCTCTGTGTTTGGGCACCAGTGCCCCAGCCCTGCCTTATCCACAGGGCCACCCCCGCAGGAGCATGGCAGGGCACCCTGGACTTGTTCATTCCGGTGAAGAATCCTCCTTTGAGTTAGAGTGAGCATCCATGATGTTGGAAGCATATAATCAGATCCAGAAGATGACAAAATTTCTCCAATGCAATCCTTCAGGCTCCAGCTAAATGGGTAATAATGATTCTTCATGAGAGAGTATGTGTGTCCATCTGTGCAGAAATGTGTACATGAAATATAAAACCTGTACAGCACCTTTTGCCTTGCAGAGCACTTTCTCATCTGTTGGCCAATCGATTCCACCACTCCCATGAGTTAGTGGGGAAGAGAAATTATACCCCCATTTTATGGATGAGGAAAGAGGCTGGAGCTGTCACTGCATTCAAGGATGATGTCACGTTGTAAATTGGCTAAAGAACCTAGCTCCGTCTTACGGATGGGGGAGAGGAGGAGTGATTTATTGGCCAGGTTTCCTTCCAGCTTTTTGACATTTAAAAAGTCCAGTTTCCAAAATCAGAAAAGTTGATTTTAACCAAATAAATAAACACTTGAACATGTTAAAAATTGTACTCTCTATTTTAAATAGAGTCACAAGGTCATTCTGGAGGTTACTCTTATGCGAGCATTAATCAGATATTGCAAACTACCCTAGTATGCCAAGCCCCAACCAACAGCATTCCTGAAAACCCTAGGGAGTGCCCTGGGCTCAAGTCTCTATAAAAGTTTTTCTTAGTAAATTTATTTTTTCAGAAACTTAGGGCCTCCAGATTGATCCTATGCCAGATAAGCCCTGAAACCCAGAGGTACCAGTTTCTCCAAGAACATCAGCCAGTTTCATTCTTCTGCCCCAAAAGGTCAACACTCCCTTCCAGCATGAAGAAGTTAAAATGGGCATTGCCCAGATATCCCTGAAGATTGAGAGAAAGATCAAATGAGAGGGAGGAGGTGTAACTGAGAAATTAGGATTTAATGAATGACTGCGAATACTGACTCATTATATAGATGTTTCTTTTGAGTGCCTAGTGTTTTAGAATAGCCAGAAGAACTTTGATAATGATCGTATAACTATATACAAAAAAAATTTAAAAAGTCAGTTGCCCACGTTTGTATGTTTCTACTTCTGGATATTTTATTCTGTTCCACTGATGTATCCATCTATCACTGACAATACTACACTGTCTTAGTTAACCTATCCCTATTGCAAGTCTTAAAATTAGGTAGCGTGCAATACTAGCGGTCAATAAGAGGGAGGGGTAAGGCGTATGGGATTTTGGGGTCTTCTTTTTTCTTTTCATTTCTTTTTCTGGAGTAATGCAAATGTTCCAAAAATGATCATAGTGGTGAATATACAAATATGTGATGATACTATGAACCACTGATTATATACTTTGGATGGATTGTATGGTGTTTGAGTATATCTCAATAAAATTACACTACAAAAAAAGTAATATTATAAAAGTTAAAAAAATTAAGTCAACAATCTCCGCTCCCATATTTCACTTCCAGTGTTCTTTTTATTTTTCTTAGATATCGAATAATGAGAATTTCTTCCATTAAAGTTGTTCATTCATTTAAAAAAAAATTGTACTCTCTGGCTTTTCCTGCTAATGACTATGAAATTCATGTTCAGTGTTTAACTTATTCTCAAGATTAGAATGCTCTTATATTAAAGGTAATTAATAATTCTTTTCTTCTACCTTTTCTTGTGGCATCAAATCATAGTGCCTCAGTGCAGGAAGCCCTTTAGAGTCCTAGTCACGCAGTTCTGAAGTTCTTTCATTTGCTGATCAGCATCTTTCATCTCACTGCCTTGTGACCCCCTGACATAGGCCTGGATCCATTATGTCCATTTCCCAAGTGAAATAACTGGGGCAAAGAGGATAAGCCACTTCCCTAAGTCCTAGAGGTGGGCCTAGAAGTAAGCCCCGTGATCCCCAAATCAACATTCCAGCTGCTATATCAAACTCCCTCTCCCTCCCGCCTTGCAGATGAGATGTAAATAACAGCATCCCTGACCTTCACAAATGAGGAAACAAGCTCAGGGAGGAGCAGAGGCTGGGCCTTGTTGGCCGTCTGGAGACTTCCCTGCAGAGCCAAGGCTGGCCCTGAGACCACAGTATTCCCTTAACACCAGCATGAGGACGGTCACATGCCAGCCCTGTCTTAAATACGGCTCCAGACCACTATCAAAAGGAAAGGGACAGCGTCCACCTAGCCATGCATGGGTAGGTGGCCACATTGTGTGTTCCTGGCCACAGCCAAGCCTGCTCCAAGCCGTTCTCTTGAAACACATACTAGCGTCCTCCCCAGCCCCAGGCCCCGCTGACAGGCAGGCCCTGAAGCCAGCAGACTGCTGCCTGAAGCGACTCCCAGCAGGAGCTGGATGGAGGCCGGCAAGGTTACAGGTGCTTTTCATCCAGCCTTGCAGGAGAGCACCAACTTCCTGCTGCTAGAAATTTGTCTGCAAATTTTCGTCCTCATTCAAATTGAAGGACGGGGGCCGGCAGACACCAGGGTGATATAACTTGATTAAGCCGCAGGACAGATGACACGGCAGCTCAAAGGCCTTGTGCTCTTCTCCTTAACCTCTCCAAGGGAGCCCGCAGGCTTTTGCTGGTAATTGGCCCATTGTCCCTTCTGACCGTGCTTTCTGCAGAAGCACCCCAATCGCCATTTCCCTAGGCTCCTCTCTGGGGCAACCTTAACTACTCTCAGACCCATCAGGCCCAGTGAACCGTGAAAAATACCTGCACAATGTGGCACACGGAGAAGCCGAAATGACCCTTGCTGGAAACAATTACTTACTAAGATACCTTTCCATCCTCCAGTCCAGTTGTAAATTGCAACACATTGGGGGATGAAAGGGCCAGAGGGTTTTGTTTAAAGACGCATTCAAACTTTTAGACTATTCTGTTCTCTTGGGGAAATATTCCCTTGATCTTTCATTCTTGTCCAGTTCAGTGTCTCCTGTTGGATAACACATTATTGAGAGTGGTTTTGATCAACCCTTTCCAGATACTCTGGCATACACTAATGTAAGTCTATGTTGGGTGAGCCAGTTTGTATATGTGTGTATGTCATAGCTTCTGGAACAGATAAGATTCTGTGCCAAACAAGGACAAGAGACTATTAAATAGAATAGGATAGATGATATAGATATAGACAGATATAATTTGCCATAATGGTAGTTTTTTCCACCCTCTGTTTTAATCTCCTGTCAGCCTTTGTTCAGTGATAGGCTGGGGGATTTTAGAGCTGAGAGTGAATTCAGAGCATATCTCCTCAATCTACTTTTTTAGACAAATGTTCTCAAAAGAATAAAATTTGCCAATTTCAGCTCAGCATCTGAGACCAGTCCTTTCTGGTGAATGTGAAGAAATGGAGCTGTTAGTGGCACTGTGGAAATAAGCAAGGTACACCATTAAAAGTTAAAGAAATGCTATTTGAAATTTTCATTCATTATGATTTATCGCCTGAATCTCCCTGCAAGAAAGAGAGCTAGGGTATGCCAACATCACCGTTTCTGTTTTTGTCGTGGGAATGGAATGTCTTTTGAACTGCTAAAGTAGATAATTCCATGCCTGGAAGAAAAACGATGGGAGGTGGAGGGAGAAGAATGGAAGAAAAAAAAAAACTATTCTCTCAGTTCCTAATAATCGCAAAGGCCAGGAATGTGCCAAAATGGCATTCCGGAACACGCAGCGATGCGCCCCACAGTTGCGTGCGCGCTTCATTCCCCCGGTGCCAGGTGGGAGACTGAGAAGCCGCCTCTGCGCATCTGCCACGGACTCGCGCGGCCCGAACGATCTGTGCCTTCCCTGCAACGACCAGATTTTCTTTTTCTTTTTAATCTTTGCTGCTTTAATGTTGGCCTGTTGGCCGCGCGCGCTCGGCGTGCAGTGCCCGGGCCCTGGCTGCGCGCGCCCAGAGCCTCTCAGCCCGGGTCTCGCGGCTGGAAAGGCCTCTCAGGGGCGTTCCGCCCTGCCCATTGCGACTCCGGCCATTGTGTCCCCTCGCGCCGCACAGGGGCTGAGGAAGGGGCTTTTTAAATGGCTTTCCGGGAACAAAAGGGGGCCCAGACGCCGAGCTTCATTACGGACTCATAGGCCACACCATCAGACCCGCCCCTCGTCAGCACAGCCGCGAACACAAACGGCGCCGCCAGCGGCTCAGTGCCGCCGCCGCCCACCTTCCGCCCCAGGCCCGGCTCTACCCCCTTTTTTCCCAGCCCCTCTCTCCCCTCCTGGCCCTGGCACAAAGACCGCGCTCCGCTCTAGGTGCCCTGCACCCTCCGCCTCCCGCCCCCGCCGACCTGGCTCCCGCCTGGCTGCCAAAGAAAGACACACAGCCGGGAATCCCCCGGGCTCCCAGACCCACCGAGAAAACAGGTCCAGGCACCTCTGAACCTGCCCAGGGAGACGCTCCTGTCCCCTGGAGCGCCTCACCTGACGGAGAGGAAGGAGTCGGGCCTAAGCTTCCCTGGGGAGCCACGTTTAGAAGGGCCCAGGTCCACACCGACTCTTGCCAGACACGAGTATCCGACCCTCCTCTTCCACCATCGGCTGAATGGTCTTGGCTGAGCATAACCAGGGGTAGGACATCTGAGGGTTGGGACTGGTTTTTGACATAAAATGGACGTATGTGTGGCCTCAAACATATTCTCTGGGCCTCTTGCTGGGCAAAATGGAGACAGGCAGTTTTGAGGGTGAGCAATAATGTATGTGAAGCTCCTCTTTCTAGTAGGTGTGCATAGATCATAATTACGGTGTCATTGCAGCACGGACCCGGCTGCCTCCAAAGTCAGCAGCTTTGGCAAGTGCCTCTGAAGTAAGGAGGTCCGCGTTGAGGGAAACGGAGCAGGACAGGCAAGCCTGATGGTTGCCCTTCCTGAGAGAAGGCTTGCTCCACACTCCCACTCTGCTGCCTGCCTCCTCTTCAGAGAAGTCTCTGCAGCCTCTGGCAAGCCCTTTGGCAGGTGCTCCAGGCAAATCCTGAGCCTTTGGGGAATGGCTCAAAAGAATTCCAAGTCACTCTGCATCACAAGGCAGACAAGCCAGTAATGTGGAAAGCCAAGGTGTTATCTGAATAGACTAATTTTCCTGTGTTGCTGGAACCATTGTCCTGAGCCACTTCTTACAGAGGGGGTGTTCAGTTTATTTAAAAAAAAAAAAAAAAAAAAAAAAAAAAAGAAAGAGTTTTGAGGGAGACCCAGCCAGAGCCCACAGGACATGGGAAAAAGAACATTCACCATTGGAGTCATAGCACAGCTTCCCAGGGAAGCTTTCCAAAGGACCAAAGAGCTTGCCACTCGAGCTCTTCAGTGCCATTCTGGGCTTTGCTAAAAGGCTGGCCCCCCCGCTGGTGCCCACACAGAAGACTGCGCTAATATCGACCAAGCTGCTTGGGCAGTACAGGTGAGAAGCACAACCCTCAAGGCAGCTGTGAACAGCACAAATCTTGTCCACCATTCCAACAGACGACCACTTGCTTCTTGTCTCTTGGAGTGGGTGCTGAGGACAGTGCTTTGTTGCAGAGTGGAGCAGATGGCAATTCAAGCTGGGGTACAGAAAACCTTTCCCCAGGTCCCAGCGCACAGCCCAGTCAGGACTATGTCCTGGGAGCAACAACAGAAAATGTAGGACAATGGCCAGTGGTGGCCGTTGGATGGGCAAGTGCTCCCTGCTCCTTCATGCCACTCATCCTGGGCACTAGACACCAGTGATGCACCTGTCTGAGTCGGCAGGAGAGGCCACGCATTTACGGCATGTCTGGTATTGTACCAAGGCCCCCAAGGTAAAAAAAAGGAAAAGCAGTAAGTTGATGTTTCCAAAGCACACCACTTTCTTTTTTGCTGGTTTGATTTCCGGCAAACCTGCCTAATAACTGGTCTAGGTGAACAGCCTTCTTTGATGCGTGTGTGTGTTTAACATTTGGTATTGCTTTTTTTATATTTTCCTTTTATTTACATTTCTTTCTGCTTTTTCTACCATGATTATAAATTGTGAACTTAAAAAAATTATTAAAAGGTAAATCAGAATCCCTTGGGGATTCTGAGAACTTAAATATTCCAAATGAATGAAACTGCCATTTGATACTAAAATAGCAGTTTGTTGTTGTTCTTGTTGTTTAACTGCCCAAAGATATTGAGGCATTTGAGCATTTGTCTGTGAGCAAGTGTTGGGCACGGGTGAGCAAGGGTCACGCTCCCAGCCCTAGACCCCAGATTTCCAGAGTGACTCCACTTGCTGCTCCCTCAGATAAGATCCTTCATGGTTAAAAAGACCATTCTCCCAAAGCCTCCAAGTCTGGGTGGCTCACGCCCAGCCTGTCTGAAGTGAAGGGACCCTGTCCCAGAAGCACAGAGGAGACTAGATTGCAGTCTTTTTCGGGGAAATTGGCCACACACATTTTTCCCCATCTGGGCTGGTGGAGCTCACAGCAGTCCCCTGTTGGAAGGCTCTTAGAATGCTTTTGGTGAGCGGGCCTCAAGCAAGGTGGGCTGAGGCCAGACGGATGACGCAATCCTGGCCCCTGTTGCGGGCTGGCCTGGGAGGGAGGCGGAAGGTTTCCATAACGAGAATCGCAGCCCTGCGCAGTCATCCCGAGGCAGTGAAACTGGCCAAGTGTCATCTGGGGCCACGGGGCCTCACATGAGAGGCATTTGTGTGCATCTCAGGAAATGCTTTGGAGAGGGGGATGTTTTGTAAATATTTATTGAGAGTGGTTTTAAAAGTCTGGAGAGGCATCGTCTAAATGAAAATTTAACATGTATTTAGTATGTGAATATATCTCAATAAAAATGAATTAAAAAATATATGCATTGCAAAGAGAAGCTATGGACAAGGATAAGAATGGGCAAGGATAAAATTTTAAGCCTACATTAAAAGGCTAGGAAAAGGGTGATGAACCAACAAAGAACTAAAAAATACAAGGAAAACTTTTCTATATTTTCCAAATTGTCTGTAATTAGAATGTTGTTTAAGAATTAAAAAGTAAAAGACATTAAAGTGGGAAAAATGAAAATAAAAACATATATTTAATACTCAAATGCATTGCGTATAATCAGTCAAAAAGTCAAAGTTTGCTTTTTTCAAACTCTGTGAAAGTTACTAAATTAATTTTTTCAACCCTCTGTCTTAACTTGATATTTAAATATTAACTGAACTGTTTTTGAACTCTGCTTTTGAACTAGTTAAAAATCTTATTTCATTAGACTTATTTCTGAATCTGTAAGATTTCACTCCAGTTGGATAGGACCCACCTGCCAACTGTGGCTGAATCAGCTCACTGGCAAATGAGCAGGGCTCACATCTCGGATTTGTCATGTATATAAAAGCAGTGTTTAGGTTAACACCATTTAGGGTGTTATTTTTTTAATGATGGTCTTCAAGCTAATTCACACTTTTGGGAAGCTGCAACATACCTGATGCTGTAATAGGCACTCGACATTCATAATGTTTGAATAATTGTGGATGATAATGGGCCTCTGGAACTTTAAGGAGCAGTTAACTGGCACATCAGCTTTATAGGAAAAAATGTGTATTATATATATTCTATATTATTTAACCATGAGTTAGTCATGCTCATTATGATTGGCATGCAAAAGCATCACCACAATAATTATTATATTCATTTGATATTGGTATTGCACCTTAGTCAATATCTGCTTCTTTTTTTATGCGCTCATCAAACATTTGCTGAGTTCCTGCAATGTGCCGGGTTCTGTGCTAGGGACCAGGGATTGAAATGACTTCCCATCATTTCTGTTCTTGACATCATACAGAGTAGAAAATATAAACACGAAGCAAATAAAGACAGTAGCATGGTAGTAGTCCTAATAGAAATGGCAACATGTTATAAGTGTTAAAATAAAGAAATAAACAGAGATCCTGAAGGAGGAAGGTACCAAACTCTGCCCGAAAGAGGGAGGAGAAAGAAGGAAAGGCTTTCCGGAGGAAGTGGCATTGGAAATGGCCCTGGCTCTCATTGTCCCTCTCTGGGATGGGTACCACCGCCTCCTGAGTGGCCTTCACACTTCAAACAAGGGCATCGGTAGAGTTTGGGACAGTGCCAGGGGAAAGTGTTGCTTTCCCAGACCTGTTCCCTAGCAGGAGTGGGGAAGAGTGTTTGTGATTAAAAGTGACAGCTGGCCTTTGGTAAGACTTCAGTGAGGACATTCAACCAATTAGTAATAGAGGAAAATGTTCATTTACCAAACATTAACATTAGGAAGAAAATTTTCTGGCGAATGATACCGACAACTTCTGACTCCTATCTGGGGTTGGTGACTGAGGGTGAAGCCGCCCCAGACTTTTTGCACCACTTCTCCCTCTGCCTAGAGCACCATCTTCCTCCTTCTGTGCCACTTAGACACCAACTTGTCCAGGGGACCTTCCTGATATCCCCTCGTGGCTCTCATAGCACCCTCTACTTCCTTTATTCATTCGACTAAAGCTTCCTGAGTGCTGACCACAGGCCAGACATTAGGAGTCCAGTGTGAACCAAACAGACCATTCCTGCCCTCAAGGAGCTTACATTCTAGTGAAGGGAAATGGACAAAACAATACAATCATGTGTTAAAATAGTGGAGGGGAGGAACATCATAGAGCTGACATTGTTTAGAAAATCTGTGCATGGTGCCACTGCAGAGAGCAGACCAATTTTTAGTCTATTTTAGGATTATTTTTAAATTCTGCAGAGGATGAAACTTCTCATTGCTTGGATCCAAAGCAGACCACCTCCCATTCCTGGATGCCCTGAATTAATGGGTGATAAGTGAAATGGAGAAAAAATAGGGATGGGAGATGGGGAATGTGGGATGGGATAGCTTGCAATTTTAAATGGGATGGTCAGGTGACATTTGAGTAAAGATCTGGGGTGAAAGAGTTCCAAGCAGCAGGAACAGCAAGTGCAAAGGCCCTGAGGCAGGAGAGAGTGAGCAAGGGGGAGAGTATTTGGAGGTAGAGTGGTAAAGGCAGGACAGATCACATGGGCTCTACAGGGCTTTGGGATGAATGTGGCTGTTCCGGTTTGCTAAAGCTGCCAGAATGCAATATTCCAGAAATGGATTGGCTTTTACAATGGCAGTTTATTAGTTCACAAATTTACGGTTCTAAAGTCATGAGAATGTTCCAATTAAAGCATCAAGAGGCAGATACCTTCTCTGAGGAAAGGCCAATGGTATACAGGGTTCCTCTGTCACATGGGAAGGCACATGGTGATGTCTGCTGGTCCTTTTTCTCCTGGATTCTGGTTTCAAAATGGCTTTCTCCAAAGTGTCTCTGGGCTTCTGTCTCAGCTTCTCTGAGCTCTCTTAGTTTCATCTGTCTTTTATTCTCTCATAGGGGATTGCAGCAGGGGGATTAAGGCCCACCTTGAATGGGCTGGGTTACATCTCCATGGAAACAGCCTAATCAAAAGGTCCCACCCACAATAAGTCTGCACCCACAAAAATGGATTAAAAGAACATAGGCTTTTCTGGGGTACATAACAACTCCAAACCAGCACTATGGCTACACTCAGAGTGAGATGGGAGGGAAGAGATATGATCCAACTTGCTTTCGAAAGGATCCCCCTGGCTGCAGTGTGGATAATCAACTGAAGGCAGGGGAAGAAGAGGCAAGAAGGCTAATAGGGGAAGCGTGGGAGCAGAGAGAACAGAGAACTGAGTTAAGAATCTTTTGTAATATTCCAGTCAAGAGATAATGATGGGTTAGCACAAGTTGATACCATTTAGCAGTAAAGGTGATAAGAAGTGTCAGATTTTTCAGGTAGAACCCATAGAATTTGATGACTCAATAGATGCAAGATCTGAACCTAATAGAGAACTCAGAGAGGACACAAAGATTTCTGTACTTGCCATTAGCTGAGATGGGGAAAACTGGACAAGAGTGGGTCTGGGAGGGGGGCCCAGTTCTGGGAGAAATGTCTATTAGCTGTCCAAGCAGAGATGTCTGATAGGCAGTGGGATCAGAGGAGAGACCTAAGCTAGAGCTGTAAATTTGAGAGTCAGTGTATAAATTGTATTTAAAGCCACAAAACTGGACAAGTGGTGATAGATAGAGAAAAACTCCAAGGACCGAGCCTTGATGTACTTCTTTGTACTTACTTTGGCAGGAAGAGGAAGAGAAGCTAGCAAGAGAGACAGATGGAGCAGCCAGAATAGAAGGAAACTGGAATCGAGTGTGGTACCCGGAAGCTTGGAGAAGAAAGTGTGCAACAGGGAAGGTGGGGCCGTCAGTGCAGCATGCTGCCGATGGGTCAGGCAAGACGAGGGCCAAGAAACGTCCATTGGATTTAGCAGAATGGAGACATGGGTGGCCTCGATGAAAACAGTTTCAGGGGTGACAATCTGACTAGAGTGGACTCCAGGGGCAATGGTAGGAGAGGACTTGGAGATAGCAAGTGATAGACAGCTATTTTAAGAGTTTATAAAGAGGGAAAAACTGGGACCATTTTTCTGAGGGAGAAAATGGGGCCAAGAGAGCGTATCCTTAGATGGGAGAGAAGACCACATGTCTGAATGCTGGTGGGAGATACCTAGTAGGGAGGGAAAGGTTGATGGTGCAAGAGAGAGAAGGGAGACACTGGAGCAATGTCCTTGAGCTGCCAGAAGGGTGTGGGATCAACTGTGAGTGGAGCAGCTGGCCTTAGCCAGGGTACAGGAAGTGCGCCCACAGTAACAGGGAATACGCAGCGACAAGGGCACAGATGCTGGGTAGTGGTGGGGACTAAAGCCCAGGACAACCTCTTCCGATTGTTTTCATCTTCTCCATGAAATAGGAAGCAAAGCCATCACCTGAGAAGGAGGGTGGGTGAGTAGGTGTGGAGGTTTAAGGAAGAAGAGGTATGAAATAATTGTCGAGGTTAACAAGGGCAGTGAATGGAGTATTAACACAGTCATCAGGCCCCTCATGCCATATCCCAATTTCTCACTTAATTCTCTTTTCCCCTTTCCTCATTGGATTGTGAGCTCCATGAAGGCAGGAACCTTGTGTCTTCTCTGTCTTTGCTCCCTGGTGCTTGCACAGCGTCAGGCACATACTAGTGATCAGAAAGCATTGGTTAGATGATGAATGATTGAATAATTGAATGAATGATCCAAAACACAGGGAAAATTATCACAGGACCTGAAACTAGTTAGCCTTGTCCCTGATGGGCTCCACCCAGATCCCCAGGGCTATTCTGACTCACATACTTATATTTATAGCCAGGTGTTTCAATTTGCTAATGCTGCATATTAAGCAAAATACCAGAGATGGACTGGCTTTTATAAAAGAGAGTTTATTTGGTTACACAGTTACAGTCTTTAAGGCCATAAAGTGTCCAAGGTAACACATCAACAATCTGGTACCTTCACTGGAGAATGGCCAACGGCATGTGGAAAACCTCTGTTATCTGGAAAGGCAAGTGGCTGGTGTCTGCTTGCTCCCAGCTTGCATTTCAAAATGGCATTCTCCAAAAAGTCTGCATAAGCTTCCAACGGCTGTCTTCTACATGTCTGGCTCAGCTACAGCTGCTCTTCAAAGTGTCACTCTCAGTTGCTCTTGGGGCATTTGTCCTCTCTTAGCTTCTCTGGACCAAAACTCTGCTTTCAAAGGCCGTCTTCAAAATGTCTTTGTAAGTTGCAGCTCCTCTCTCAGCTCCTGCGCATTCTTCAAAATGTTCCTCTTGGCTGTAGCAAGCTCGCAACTTTGGTCTGAGCCTATATAGTGCTCCAATAAACTAATCAAGGCCCACGCTGAATGGGCGGGGCCACACCTCCAAGGAAACTATCCAATCAGGGTTATCACCCACAGGTGGGTGGGTCGCATCTCTGTGGAAACACTCAAATAGCTACAATCTAATCAACACTAATATGTCTGCCCACACAAGATTGCATCAAAGATAATGGTGTTTTGGGGGACTGGCATACAAGCAAATCCCAGGGCTGCCTTGGGCCAGCTGGTTGACATCAGGCAAGTCTCTTCCTTGCTCTTCTTTCTCTAGTGTTGAGCTTAATAGGGGCTAGGCTTAGGCCTTCTTATAAAATGACCATTTTTATCTATGTGTAGCATATCACATTTGTATCCATCCCTTGCTCTTTTTCTCTTTCCCAGTCACCCTCATGTTGTCATATGTGTTCCCAGACCCACCAAGGAGGGCACCATGGGACCAGTATCACCACGCATAGGCAGAGGGAAAGTTTGGAAATCACAACACATGACCTATTAAACTTATAGGCGTCATTAATATTCAACTGCTTAGTCAGGGTGCAGGGAATGTCATTCTATTAATACTGCTAATATTCTATTAAGATTGGTAGTAGCTGAAAATGTTTGAAATTTCCTGGTCCAAGGCAGAGCTGTGGGGCTGTGGAGGTGAGGGTCCTGCCTGGGATGGGACAGGACAGGGGTAGGACAGGGCAACCTGCAGGACCTTCAAGCCTGAGGGTCTGCAACCTTATCCTAGGACCATGCAGTCTGAAGCCTGTGAATGGGAAGCTCCCACCAGACTGCACTCAACCAGAACCACAAATCCACAGGAGCCCCAGAGCTCTGCCATGCCATCCAACCCAATGCCCTCCAATGCTGAATCCCTTATGCAACCCTGTCCAGTGGTCCTCCTACTTCTGGATGAGCTGCCAGTTTAAAAGTCAATTGCCAGATGTGGTATATATCCATATGATGGAATATTATTCGGTCATAAAAAGGGATGAAGTTCTTTTATACAGCAAAGAAAATTATGAAGACCAGGAAACACAACCTACAGAATGGGAAAAAAATAGTTTCAAACCATATATTGGATAAGGGTTTAATGTCCATAATATATAAAGATCTTTTACAATGTAACAACAAAAAGACAAACAACCCAATTTAAAATTGGGCAAAGGACTTTGTGCCAGTTTGAATGTATTGTGTTCCCCAAAATGCCATTATCTTTGATGCAATCTTGTGTGGGCACACTTGTTAGTGTTGATTAGATTGTAATTCTTTGGAGATGTGACCCACCCAACTGTAGGTGATAACTCTAACTGGGTAATTTCCATGGATGTGTGGCTCTGCCCATTCAGTGTGCTTAGTTTACTGGAGCACTAGATAAGCTCAGACAGAAGGAGCAAGCTTGCTACAGCCAAGAGGGACACTTTGAAGAACGCACAGAAGCTGAGAGAGGAGCTGCAGATGGGAAACAGTTTGAAGGCAGCCGTTGAAAGCAGTCTTGCTCCGGAGAAGCTAAGAGAGGACAAACACCCCAAGAGCAACTAAGAGTGACATTTTTGAGGAGCTGAAGCTTAGCGAGGAACATCCTGGGAGAAGGCCATTTTGAAACCAGAACTCCAGAGCAGATGCCAGCCACGTGCCTTCCCAGCTAACAGAGGTTTCCAGATGCCATTGGCCATCCTCTGGCGAAGGTACCTGATTGTTGATGTGTTACCTTGGACACTTTATGGCCTTAAAGACTGTAACTGTGTAACCAAATAAACCCCCTTTTATAAAAGACAATCCATTTCTGGTGTTTCGCATTCCGGCAGCATTAGCAAACCAGAACAAACTTGACTAGGCATCTCTCCAAAGAAGATACACAAATGGCCAATAAATACATGAGAAGATTCTCACCATCATTGGCCCTTAGGGAAATGCAAATTAAAATCACAATGAGATACCACTTCACAACCACAAGGATGGCTACTGAAAAAAAAAAAGAAAAGGAGGAAATAACAAGTGTTAGAGAGGATGCAGAGAAATTGGAACTCTAGTGCATTGTTGGTTGCAATGGAAATGGTGCAGTCACTGTGGAAATAAAGAATTACCATATGACTTAGCAATTCCACATCTAGGAATATACCCAAAGAGAGTGAAAACAAGGTCACACACAGATACTTGTACACCAACATTTACAGCAGCATTATTCACAATAGCCAAAAGCTGGAAATAACCCATGTGTCCATCAACAAATAATTGGCTAAACAAAATGTGGTACACACACACAATGGGATATTACTCGGCCATAAGAAGAAATGAAGTTACGAGACATGCTGCAACATGGAAGAACCTTGAAAACATTATGATCTGTGAAACAAGCAAGACATATAGGGACAAAAATTGTATGATATCACTTGTAAGAGATGACTAGAAATAACAAATTCACAACAGAGATAGAAAGCAAATTAGAGGTCACCAGGAGAGCGGTGAATGGGGGGACAGCGAAATAAATAAACAAATAAATAAATAAATAAACAAATGAATAAATAAATAAAACCTTGCACATAATGGGCCCCTGATGCCCCCAGGTGGGACCATGCAGGCAAGCCCTTAATCACCTGCTCCCTGTCGCTTGTGCAGACCCTCACTCCTGTCCCTAAGCCCTGACACCCTGGAGGAGTTTGCTCTCTGAACGAATGTCCCTGTCACTCGTCTCTTCCAGCCCTGCCCAGCATGTCCCCTCCCCCACGGCCCCTCTCCCTTTGCTTCTTTTCAGCCCTGGCAGACACAAAGCAAGCCCCAAACACACCAGCCAACTGGCGAGTGATGAGTGAATAAAAAAACTAAAAACTTCTCTATGACATAAGACACCATTAACAAAATTAAAAGGCAAGTGAGGGTTGGGAAAAAATGTTTGCAACATATATAACAGGCAAAAGGATAGTAACTGGATATACAAATCCAAAAGAAAAAAGATGAACAACCCATTAGAAAAACAACTTGAAGATATGAGCAGGGTAGTCATATGAAAACATGTTTATCAATAATAAAAATACCATTTTACCAGCCAACATATCGGCAAACTTAATTTTACAGAATTCGATAATCTCTAGAACTGGTAAGTTTATGGGGAAATAAGTTCTCAAAAATTTTATTTTAAAAAAGGACTAAAATGTGGATACGTGCTACAACATGGATGAATCTCTGAAAACATTATGCTAAGAGAAAGAAGCCAGTCACAAAGGTCAAATATTATATGATCCCATTTGTATGAAATATCCAGAACAGATAAATCCATAGAGACAGAATGCAGAATGATGGTTGCCAGGGTCTAGGGGGAAGGGGAGAGCGGGGAGGGCAGAATGGGGACAAATTGCTTAATGGATTAGGGGTTTTACTTTCCAGTGTTGGAAATGTTTTGGAACTAGGTAGAGGTGGTGGCTGCACAACATTGTGAATGTATTAAATGTCACTGAATTGTTCACTTTAAAATGGTTAATTTTATGTTACATGAATTTCACATCAAATAAATTATTAAAAAATAAATAAATTTTGACAAAGGAAACTGCTAGGGAAGCAGTTGCCCTAAGCGTCTGCCAAGGCCTGGGTGTCTGTGTCCCATCTATCCTTGCCTCACAGGCGGGATCCCAGTCCGGGATGGGTGGGGGGCTGGTTCTGCCAACTCCTATAAACATGCGACACGTGGCCTGGTGTTCCACCCTGGAAACTCACTTCATCTACCTCCTTCGGAGCTGCTCCTTGGAAGCATCTGGAGAAGGGTAGTTGTCTTCCCTGAGATCCCTTCTCTGACCTGAGGGCATCAGAATAGCAGCCAACAGGCCAGGAAAAAGGCTTTTAATTCCTGTCCCTGTAAAGCTTGAGAGGAGGCTCTGGGGAGAAGGAATTCAATTAATTATTCAACAAATATTTATTGAGAACCTACTTTGTACCAGGCGCTGTTCTAGATGCTTAGGATACCTGAGTGAACAAAACCAACAAAATGCCCTACCCTGTGGAGCTTGCCTTCTCAGAAAAGGGACGGTCAGGGCCCAGGTGGGGCCACTGAGTTATGAAATTGGCTTCCCCTTTCCCCAGGGCATGATGGATCCAGCCAGGCTCAAGCCTGGCCTTTGGATTCCTCCTCTATTTGCTCAAAGAGTGAGGGGCAGCCTGGGGTCCTTTCAGACCTTTTGTTCCCACGACAGAGACCCAGAGAGCTCTTGCCCACCCTGTGACTGTAGCTCCGGATCTGCTGAGCACATCAGCCGACTCCATCTCCTCCTGGGAGCTCAAAGCCACTCAGCAATCAGCGGGATCAGCGCCCGGCCACAGTTGGTGGCACGCCCCGGGGCCCGCTCTGGGGGACACTGTGGGGTCAGCCCCCTGCCACCTGCTTCCTGCCTCAGTAACCACACGGGAAATACCACCTTCTGAGGAGGTGGAGTCTGCCACCCAGATAAGCCAGGCCTTCTCAGGCTTTCACCGCTGCTGCCCACTTCAACAGGAAAACACACTTTCTAAGAAGCCCGTCTCCTAGTTGTTTTCCTGGCAAGTAGAAGCAGCCTGAACATCTGCAGATAGCAGTGAGGGGTGGGGGGGTGGTTGAAAGTAAACGCTCCTGACTTTTTTAAACACCCACCGAGTCTCCAAATCCAAGGTGGCTTCCCAAATAAAACATTTTTAGAGTGAAAAAGATATATCCAAGTCTACTACTGCTCACAAAAGTCTCAAACAACTTAGGATATATTTTCTCCTTGTTATGGGCAATAAAAAGAGCCTCCTGACATCTGTTTCCTTTAGGGAGCCTGTTTAAAAACAACACTGCAGATGTGCATGCTTGCTTGACAACGAGCAAAGCAACGACCTATCCCTGACATGTTCGTGGTCTGCTCATCACTCAAGCCCAGCACGTGGTGAGGAAGGCACATGGGCAAAGGTAAGTGCCCTCAGCTCCACTGCCGGCCTCTTGCCCCAACCAACTCCCAATCAGCAAGCCGAGCAAGACCAATTTTCAAAATCACTACAAGCATTAGCTTATATAAATGAAGTTTTCAGGACCAACGGCAGAGGGAGATTCCCAGGATAAAGACACAAGTCACTCCATGGTATAATAAATTTCCTAAAATTAAAAAAAAATTGTAGTCAAAACACGGAGACTAAATTTGCATGAGAAATTTCCTTCCATGCTAAAATTGGTGTCTAGGCTGATGAGTCTCAAAGGAGGTAGGGTGGGGGAAGGAGATCAGAATCATTTTAGGGGCTTTTTAAAACTACATGTGCCACCTCTACTCCCAATTCCAGAATCTGTAGCACATGCCTCAAAGGAGCCTCCCCTGACCAGGAATCAGTGACCTCGTGAGTTATTCTCATTCAGAGATTCTCAAACTTGAGCTTGTATCGGAATCACTTGGAGGGTTTGATACAACACATGTCACCTGGCCCACACCCAGAGTTTCTGATTCAAGAAATTGCATTTCTAACAAGTTCCCAGGTGATGCTGATGCCTGCCGGTCCAGGGACCATACTTTGAGAAACTCTGCTTTTAATGCCAAAAGTCCTTCAGGTATTTTGAGGTAGAAAAGAGGTTAAGCCCGGCCAATTTTGAAAATAAACCATTTGCTATTTGTTGCAAAGGAGCAAGAGTTTGATAGTTTGAAGAGGAAAAAACTGCCCTACAGCCCCTCTTGATGCTGACAGTGTGGCTACACACAAAAATATTGGGGGGACACAGCCATGAGGCACCAAGATCAGAGATGATCTTCACTAAGGTTCTCCCTCCAGGGGTAACAGTGGCTCCTCCCAGTCACTGAATAGTCGGCTGGAGAGTTCCCTGTTGGTCATAGGCTGAAAAGAGGTTGGAGCTCATCTAGCAGGAACTTGGGTGTGAGGAGAACAGGGATGGATTCTTTCCCCACGTGGGTCAGGAAGCTTGACCTGTCCTGTGGCCACAGAGCAGCAGGAAGAGGACACACCTCACTGCTGAGCACCCAGGGCCCAGGCCTGGCCCACACTGGCTGAGGCAGAGGCTTTCCACCCGGAGGTGAGAGCCCCGTGATCACGAATCAGACGGGACTTTGTGGCAACCAAATTTGCAGCAATTAAACCAAAGTTATGCCACTTCCCCCACAGGGTCAGTAATGGTTATAATCATGATATTCAAAAGCAATAGGTGTGTGGTTCCAGGGAAGAAGAGACACAAATCAGGGAAAAGTAGAATTTTAGCATTTGCTTTTATCTCCTACTATGTTCTCACTGTACTGACTTGTAACTATGTATATGGGGAGGGGAGGGCAGCCGCCTCTACTTTCTCTAAGGCAGGGAGGGTCCTTGGCAGCAGGTTCAGGGCCTGGCACAGTGTCTGGAATAAAGTATGTCCGCAGTTAAAGATAAATGAACAAGACTCTTCAATTTGGTTTCTAAAATCAATGGCTCTGAAGCGGGGGGTGGGATGGGGGGGACAACAGCTAAGGGCAGGGCAGTGGGGACCTGGAAACCTAGCGTTCAGCTCAGGGGAGGCTCAGTTTAGTCTAACAACGAATTCTGCAGCCATGAAGCAAAGATTCCTTCCCCTAATTCCAATGGCTTGCCTGTCTCCGCTCCTGAATATTAGTTGGAGTAATTAAGCCTATCACCTACAGGTTCTGAGCATTTCGAAACTGTCCTGTTGTTCTTCTAAAGAGTTAATGATCTTCAGAGCTTGGAAAGATCCTGTATTTTTGGCTGGTTATCAAAATCAACTACCCACAGAGGAGCGGATTCCAGGATGCTGAGAGCCAAGCTCTGCAGTGGGGGAGGGGTGGGTGTTGGGAGTGGGGTGGGGGTGGGAGGACGGGGGAAAAGGGCTTGCATTCAGACACACACACCCTCCCCGACAAATACACATACCCACAATCACCCACGTGCATACAGGCTCCAACACCAAAACTTAGGTATTAGCCGATCCAAGATGATTGGTTTTCTGCTCACTTGATGACGGCTATGTGGTGTCAAGTTAATGTTCCCCTGAGATATATTCTGGTTTATGCACTCTGTGGCTTGCCTTTCTTCTTTTTTTTGCCTCAGATCCAACTCAAAGTCCCCATAAATATGGCATGCATGACTTGCAAATGGGATGAACAGGGGGAATGGTTTATCAGTCCTTGTGGAGTTTCCTGTATTTTATTCTACCCCCAAGATTACCTTCCACTTCCCAGACTAGTCACGATGATGCCCTAAATACTGGTTAAGAATAACAGAAACATCCATGTGATAACTGCTTCTGCATTTAGCGTAAAATTGTTAATACACTGTCCATCGTATCATTCTCCAGGAGCTCCTTTCAGAAATTTCTCTTAGAATTCAAAAGGTAAATTCGTCTCTCCTAAGGAACCAATATACTTCCCCTCTTTTTAAAATATTTTTATTTTTTTACCTTAGCTGCCAGGAGCCTCAGAGCTAAATTCTATATTAGGTTTTAGGTTTTGTATATTTACTTCCTTCCTCCTTCAGGTGTTCCTGAAAATAGGATGACTACTTTAATAATCTTGCATGTAAGTTCTTTGTTATAAGTTACCCATTTTTTTTTCTTTTTGGTGGCAAAACACAAGCTATCCGTGATCTTAGTATAAAACAGAAATAAATGTATGATCCTATATTCAGAGAAAGGAAACTGGCTGCATAAATAGTAAAGAATAATTTCCTATGAACAAAAATTCCTGAAAAAGATTAAGGGGTCATGGTGGGGCACAAGCTGATGGTGCAATAACAACTCTGTGCTAGAGGGAAGCTGGGCCGGAGAGACTGGATATTTGGGTGCGTATTTGAACTGTGAAGACTATTCCTTCTCCAGGATGCTATTTTATCTCAATTCTCCATGAAGGGAGAAAAAAAAGCTTCCAGAAGCATGTTTCCCTGCAGCACAATGGATCTGGTTTGGGAAAAGAGAGCATTTCTTTCTGGCCAGGCTGGTGATGTCCAGGAAGGATTGGACTCTGCATTCTCTGGGGCCTTTAGAAAATTCTCATCTGACTGGGCTGGTGCAAGTGTGGCCTGGTCTGAACAGAAGGGTCTGCTGAACCCTCAGAACTCCTGCTCTGCAAAGCCCGTATCCCACCAAGGCCCAATTTCAAAAGCA
Source organism: Choloepus didactylus (assembly GCF_015220235.1). Taxonomy (NCBI): domain Eukaryota; kingdom Metazoa; phylum Chordata; class Mammalia; order Pilosa; family Megalonychidae; genus Choloepus; species Choloepus didactylus. The sequence goes on along the minus strand of NC_051307.1, from coordinate 97,328,949 downwards.
CTTCATGGTTCAGACCGCACAGCCGAGCTCCTGGAAGCCTGGCGTGAAGTACTACCACACTGTATGGTCTTAATTCCCTCTTCTAATCCTCCGCAGCCCTCGTTCCTGGAGCTGCTGGGCTGGGTGTTCTGGCACCAGTAGCCATGTGAGCTGTGCTGGCCCCTTTCCCTGACTTTTTTTCAATATAAATTTTAAAATGTGACTTTGAGATGAAAGCAAGAATGCCAAAAGGAGGCCGATGCTTTCTTGTGTTCAATTACAGCCCTGGGGAGTACCCCACACAAGGAACTGCTCAGAGCTCCAGCCAAGATGAAATCTGCTTTTCCAATAAGCACTTCAAAAGGCAGAGGATGTTTTTGGCTGGATTCAGCAACTGGGAAGCCAACAGTTAATAGGGCTGGGCACTGAGGCAGGGCTGCCTGCCATCAAGGAAAATCTGAAGCAGCTTTCAATACAGTTGAAGTTACCAGGCGCTTGTCTGGTTCCCCCAGTCTAGTGGCACGAGCCCTACCTTTGGACCTCGTTGAACAGATCTTCCAAGATTAAGGATTTCAAAATCACAGTTAATTACCCCACACTGTTGATTTCTTCATTTTTTTTTTTCAGGCCAAATTCCTTCGTAATAGATTCTAGATATGTTCCAAATTATTTTACTGAACTGGAATTTTGTTGATTTGAATATAGGTCATACCAAGAATGCTGAAAATAATGAAATAAAGATGGCAGTGATGATGGATGGATGGATGGATGGATGGATGGAGGGAGGGAGGGAGGGAAGGATGGACAGGCTGGTGGTAGAGGTGGTAGCAGTGTTGTGAGGAAAGGTTCAGCAGCAACATTTCATAAATCTAGAAGCTGAAACTCCTCAAATCAAATGCCTTGCCCAAGATCACCACAGATGAACCTGCTCGAGAATCCAAATCTTCTAAGTCATGCTCTTCCCATAATACCGGCCAGTTGCTTCTCTGCCATGGTTGCACTGACCGGGCACCGGGATTGGCATCCTGCCCCAGATGAATGCATTTTGCTCGAAATGGATGCCTTTTGCTTACTGTAGTTGCTAAGTATTAGCCAATTACCAAGTCTTGACAGGAATCATCACCAGAACCCTGGATTACCAGCTTCATTCTTGAACCTCTGAAGCCACACCTGGATTTGGGCAAGTATTTCTTTTCCTGTTAGGTGAAAGTCTTGCATGAAGAAGAGGCATCAGGGTGTGGAGAAAGGATTTACAAATGTTGGTGTGTACAAACGGTTTGTTAAAAATACATACACATTCCCAGGCCCCATTCCCCAAGGTTCTGAATGATCAGGTCCAAAGTGGACCCAGGAAGCACGTGTTCAATAGGAGACATTGAAAACACTCATCTCTTTGAAGTCTTGGTTCATACCTAACCTTCTCAGTGAAGCTGATCCTGACCACTATATTTAAAATTGCAACACACATACTACCCACCTCACTTTCCATCCGTTTATCCTTTTTTTCAAATAGCACTTTATTTTTTTTAACACTTACCATTTTCTAGTCTACCATATAATCTACTTATTTATTATACTTTCTCTTTGTTGTTGTTCTCCCCAAACATGGAAGCTACATGAGAGCAAGGTCTATTTTGTTCACTGCTGAAATCTCCAGATTCTGGAACAGTGTCTGAGCCAGGAACTATTTGTTTATAACTGAGTGATTCCAATGCAAGTGTCCCGAGGTGCACACTTTGAGAAACCCTGGTTGAGGGGAGAGCATGAGCTTTGGCATTAGCCAGACAAGGGTTTGGATCACAGCCCTATCACTTGCTCTCTTTAGACAAAGTCCTGAGGCTCCCTGAGCACCCATTCTGTCATCCGTGAAATGAAGGTGGTCCCCGTGTCCCAATATTGCAACAGCGGAAGTTCCCACGAAAAATCAGGCACAGGGCAGTCCTCCACAAACATCGCTTCTTTTCTCTTTCCTCTTCTTATGGGTGGGATTGTTGCATTCAACGGCCTCGGAGCAGAAAATGAATCTGAAATCTCCTGGGTGGGAGGAAAGTGCATTCCCTGTTTCTGGGCAGGTGGAGAGAGGCAGGGAGGAAGACTTAATGGAGGTTGCACATCAGGGGAGTGTGTAAGTCATCCCTGCCGCCCCCTCGGAGCGGCCTGTACAGCTCAGAGGACACACAGTCATCTCCCGCCTTCCCTCCGTCCCTCCCCACTGGCAGAAACAAACAAGCGGCTTCTCTGAGTAAACAGACTATAAATCTCACGCTGGAATCAGCACCCCACAAAATCAGCGTCATTCGAGCACTCGGGCAGACGCAGTGCGCATGCTTGGGGATTGCTGTCAGGATTTTGAGACAGCCCCATCTGCTTTGCACACCGCTGGCTGGGAATTCCTCCCCAAACTCAGCCCAGTCTGTTTCCCTGAGGCCCTTGGAGTAAGTCCCACCTGGAGGTGAGGTGGGAAAAAGGATTTTCCTGATGGTGAGCTTGGAATAGGTGAATCTTTTTCTCTAGGTTTTACGAAGCAGATAGGATTTGGAGGCAAACAGAAACAGAAAACAGGAAATATCTACACGCACACAAAGACATACACACATCACACACCCCAAAGGCAAGAAAAGAGGGCAGCCCCTGCAAAGCAGGATCCGGCCATCTGTCCACGCAGAAGACAGGACAGTGGCAAGGACACATGACCCCAGAGCCCAGAGCCTGTGTCCAAGCTCCCACTCTGCTGCTAGTTGGTCAGTGACCTGGGACCCGTCTGGCCTCCCTGCCCCCGGGCTCTCACCCCTAAAACAAAAGCATGGCCCTCACCACCCTCATGGCCATCCCAGAGCTGATGTTTCATGAGTCCCTGATTTCCAGCTGAGCTCTGGCCAGATGCATTGCTGAGGCAGAGGGAAAGTTGCCCAAATGTGTGGCCATCTAAATCTCCTCTGCCAGCCCCCAGCCCCATCTGAGATCTAATTCCAGGACTAAACCTTTACTTTCAGAGGTCGCTGGAAGGAGCGGGATTTGTACTTACATCCCAGCTGTCTTCCCTGCCCTTCTGTCCCCTGGCCCCCTGTGGGGGCTGATGCCTCTCAGGCTAAATCCCTTCTGAGATGAGGTTTCCACCCAGAGTCCCTGCTAGGGCTGTGACTCGAAGCTGCCCCGGGGTCAGACTGTGCTCTGGGATGGCATATGCCTCTGGCGAGGGGCTGCTTATACAGATTCAAGGAGAGTCTAGTGTTCTTCAAATCAAACTGACCCGCCTTAGAGTCCAGCCACCACTCCCTCAATACCAAAACTGTCACACCCCAGCTCCTTATCGGAATTCTGAGGGGTCCTGGTGGGGACTTCTGAAGAAAGGCATCTGCCAGGAACCAGTTATAAGACCTTGAGCATTCCCTTCCCCTCTCTGGGCCTCAGTTTCCCCATCTTAGCTGGCCTAGCTCTCTGCCGTCTGGGGCTGCAGGGCATGCCCACCTCGCTGGCTGGCCATGTAGGGGAGGAGGGGATTTCAAAAGGGAGGGAGGAGGAGCAGGCACTGGAAGTCCGGGTTAGAGGCACCCAAACTGGGAGCCAGAGGCAGAAATCAAGCCCATTTCCTGTTTCCCAGAATTACTTCATCTTCTCCTCTTCTGTCAAAAGCCAGAAGAGTCATCAGGCATCATCCAGGCCAGGAGCATTCAAACTTCTTTTACCCTTAGAGCCTTTCTCCAAATGAAATCTGATGTCGCCGAAGCCCAGAATATGAAACAGCTGAGGCAGGGACATGAGCAGAGATGAAATGGAGGATTTACAACCAAGGTACAACTCTGGCCTCCTGGCTGGGGAAAGCTGCCAGGGTAAGGAAAAGGTGTCTTCAGTCTGCCAGGGAAGCTACAGAGGAGCCTCACTGTACTGGATTGGGTCCTCTTCTCCAGAATAAATTCCCTGCCCCTACTTAAGGGGAGTCATTTTTTTAGGAAACTAAAGTATCATCAACTCCCAGAACACTCCTCCCCCCGCCACACACACACACCCTGACCAACATAGATGCACTGTTCCTTACAAAGACTTCGTCTGTCCTGTCAAACTGAGGCCATCCCTGGTCCCATTCTCCTGAACTCCTGTGTATGAAAACACATTAGCTTGAAATAACAGAGCAGCAAAGCCCCGAGAAGGGAGAAAAGGGGGAAAGCCAGCAGCAGGGAGGGCACTGCACAGAGGAGGAGAGACAGAGTGGGAGGGGGAGATAGACCCAGGAGAGAAAGAGTGAATACGTTTCTTCGGGGCCTGACCTGGCCGATCTGACCACCCAGACTGGGAGATTTCCCAGAAACCTCAGGGTCCTGACAAGGCAGGAGAGGCAGGGAGTTGCCAGGGAAGATGGGAAAGGGCACTGGTGCCTCCCTTCGGGTGGAAGTGGAGGAAGGGCCCCCAGGTCTTGAGGAAAGCGTCACCAAAGGCTCATTCCAGGTCTGAACCCGGTGGCCTGCCTGGAGGAGGCGGTCCGCCGGGTGGGGCAACCTGTGCATTGGCCGCGTTTCCTCAGCTCGGAGAACATCGCTGAGGTCAAGCGCGGCAGGGCCGCGGCCAGTGCTAACTAGGTGCAGATGCTTCGGGGAGGGCAGGCCTCGGCCAGGAGCCGCTCCCGGAGGCGTCGGGCCCCGGGCGCGCTGCGCCGCCTCCCAGCCCCGCAGCAGCTCGAGCCCGGAGCTGAAAGGAGACTGAGCCGGCCCGTAGGCCTCCCGGGCGGTGCGATTGCGCGCCCTAGCGGCCGTGGCCGGGAGAGAGCTTTCCGGGAAACCGCCCGCCTGCGCATCTAGGAGCCGGGTAGCCCTGGCTGGGCTTGATATCTGTAGTATATTCTAACACTCTTTGGCCTCGCATTAGAATCACCTGGGAGCCTTTATTTTTTTTTTTTTTTTAATCATCATTTTATTGAGATATATTCACATACCACGCAGTCATACAAAACAAATTGTACTTTCGATTGTTTACAGTACCATTACATAGTTGTACATTCATCACCTAAATCAATCCCTGACACCTTCATTAGCACACACACAAAAATAACAAGAATAATAATTAGAGTGAAAAAGAGCAATTGAAGTAAAAAAGAACACTGGGTACCTTTGTCTGTTTGTTTCCTTCCCCTACTTTTCTACACATCCATCCATAAACTAGACAAAGTGGAGTTTGGTCCTTATGGCATTCCCAATCCCACTGTCACCCCTCATAAGCTACATTTTTATACAACTGTCTTCGAGATTCATGGGTTCTGGGTTGTAGTTTAATAGTTTCAGGTATCCACCACCAGCTACCCCAATTCTTTAGAACCTAAAAAAGGTTGTCTAAAGTGTGCGTAAGAGTGCCCACCAGAGTGATCTCTCGGCTCGTTTTGGAATCTCTCTGCCACTGAAGCTTATTTCATTTCCTTTCACATCCCCCTTTTGGTCAAGAAGATGTTCTCCATCCCACGATGCCGGGTCTACATTCCACCTGGGAGCCTTTAAAAATCCCGATGCCCAAGCAGCATCTCATCCCAATTAAATGAGAACCCCTTACGGTAGAACCCAGGCATCAGTGTTTAAAAAATTCTCTCGGTTCCAGGTTTAGAACCAGTTCTGTTAAAGCAATAGTTCTCAAACTTGAGGGGGCATCAGAATCATCTGCAGAACGTGTTATAACACGGATTGCTAGACCCCACCCCAGAGTACCTGATCCACCATGTAGGGGGTGGGGCCTTATCAGCTCTAGTGAGTTCCTAGGTGATGCTGCCGATGGCCGTCTCAGGACCACACATGGAGAACCCGTGATAAACTTGCCACTGCTACTGCTCTTCTGGCAGCACGGGCAGCACTGGGAGGCTTGTTAAAAATGCAAGCTTGGGGTTCCACCTCAGATGCACAGAATCAAAATCTACATTTTAACAAGATGTCAGTGATTCCTATGACATTAAAGTTTAGACGGGCTGCTCTAAACACCATTTGATCAGGACCCACACAGCCAGGCTGCCCTGAATGCTGACAAGAGCTCTACAGTCTCCCCAAACTCTCCAGGTCAGGGAGCTGGATGGCATTTTCAGGATTATCCAATCCATTTCTGTTGTATGACAAATGGGGAAACTGAGGCCCAGAGAAGGGAAAGTCCTTACCCAGGGCCCCTGAGCCCTATGGCGACTGACTGTCCTGGCTAGCCCTGTACTGAGGGGTTCCCCAGGACAAGGGACTGTCAGTGCTAAAACCAGAATAGTCACCCTAGCATTCCCAGACATCTCACATCTCATATACTCATAAACATTCCCTCCTCTCCCCAGGAAGTGGCACTTGTGAATTTCCAGATCATCTTCACCTGACAGGCAGCAGGTACTCTGGGAGACCACGGAGGCTCAGCTCCTCCTGGCTGCTGGGGAGGCGCTGAGGCAGCGAGTGGAGATGCGGGAAAGGAGGCCCATGCAGGATGACTCCGCAGGGGCCAGGTTTGCAAGATGAGTGTCAGCCAATGACCCTACATGTTTAGATGCATACCCAATTCTTGTTCATGATAATTCTTTTGAATTCTCGGGGGAGAGAAACAGGTTGGAGGCCTGGCTTATAGGCACCAGAAGCAAATCTGCACAAGGTCTCCAAAAAGTGGCACTGGATCCCCACCTTGGACTGCAGATTTTGGTTTGTTTGTGTTGTCTAGCTACGCAGCTGGTGTCGAATGATCAGCGAAGCTCGGCAAAACAAGTGCTTGGGGCCCTGAGTCAGGAAGGCCTTCGTGCGAAGCCAGTGAGCAGAAGGTGTGTACTTTGTGCAGTCACCATTCATGCAGGCCATCTGAGGGTAGCAGACCCCAGAGTTGAGAGACCAGTTGGAGAGACTTAGACAAACACACAAATAAATGACAGTAAGAGAGATATCATGAGACTGTAGAGGTTTCAATGTCCCCAAGTGGGGGAGGAAATGGTGGTATTTGGAGCTGGCAGATGCTAGATGCCTGGCCATAGGAAATCAGAGTGGGCTTCAAGATGGAGGCTATAGGGCTACTGTGCTGGGACGTGGTGGAGCTTGGACATGAACCCTGGCCTGTATGAATTTGGACCTTACACTCCTAACTGCTCCTCTAACCTGTCCTCAGAGGGGTGGAGGTGATACCCACCTCATGATCTATCTGCTTGGGATCTGTAAATGGGATAGTCTGGCTAGAGATGAGTGTTCCCTCCCATGGGAAGCCATCTGAGTTATAATGCAGGAAAGTGATGCTAACGAAAGCTTCAAGAAGATGGAATCTTTCTAGAATTCAGCACATTGCTGACATGCAAAGCTTTAGCTTCAGGGGAGTGTGATGAAATAATCACTAATAGTCTTGATACGGTTATATCACTTTGGAGGACCACACTTTAATGATCCGCATTCATTTCCGTTCATTCCCAAAAAGCTCTGGGAAAATGATCAATTTTTAATTGTTAAATAAAAATGAGGCAGGTATTTATTTTTCTCCTGTGGGTCTTGTTTTATCACATTCTCAGCTACACTGCCTGTTATCAGCTTTACAGAAAACAAAGAAACTGAAATTAAATGTTAACCAGGATCCTTTAGAATGTCAATGAAATAAATAGCCCTGGTGTTAGGAGAAGAGAGGCCCCTAACTAGAGGGTTTATTGTTCAAACAGGAAGGGGACCTGGGGGCAGCAGTCCCTTGTCTCCAAGGGATTGGGAGCCCAGCTGATTGAAACCATCGTTTTCCATTCAGTTCAACAAGCATGTACTGGATTCCTGTGTAAGGCAGAGTGCTGGGTACCTGGGGCCCAGGGGGGGCTCTGGCCTGGCCCAGCCTTGAACTCACATCACCTGTGAAAATGACTTTTAAGGAAGCAGGTACAAGAAGCTGTGGAACCAGGGCAGTGTAGGGGTGGGGACTGGGGAGTTAATGCTTACTGGGTACAGATTTTCTGTTTAGGGTACAGAAAATTTTTAGTAAGGGATGGTGGTGATGGTAGCACAGCAATGTGAATGTAATTAACATATCTCAATTGTACACCTGAAAGTGGTTAAAATGGGAAATTTGATGTTGTGTATATGTTACCACAATACAAATTAAAAAGAAAAAAAATTGACCTGTCCAACAAAATGAGTGAACCCTAATGTAAACTATGAACTTAGTTAATAATATGATTTTAACAGCACTTCAATTGTAACAAATGTTCCACACTGATGCAAAATATTAGTAACAGAGAAAACTGGAATGTGTGGGGGGATATATATGGGAACTCTGTACTTTCTGCATAATTTTTTCTGTAAACCTACAGCTGCTCTATAAAATTAAGTCTATTTTTTTAAAAAAGGCTATGGAAGGCAGAATGGGGAGTGATGTGTGCCGTCCTACAGATGGCTGCATTTGCTGTCGGTCTTAAAGAATCAAAAGACTTTTACTAGTAAAAAAGAAAAAGCAGTGCAGGCACAGGGAGCAGCGTAAACAAAGAGGGAGAAGGCAGTGCATGGTGTTTGGGGGGATTTGCTAGTAGTCTGGTGTTGCTGGGATGTGGGGTACAGGGTGGAAGGAGGGGTGTGCACACAGCTGCAAGGCAGCTGGGACCAAATTGGGAAGGCCAGCCCTGACGTCCTGGATTTGATTTAGAAAGCTATGGGGAGCCTCACCTAAAGCATAGCATGATTGAATTAACGCATTAGGATGGCCCCTCGGGCAGCTACATGGCGGGTGGGTGGCTGGCAGTGTGCCCTGGAGGAAGATCGTTGGTGTCATCAGGTCAATGACGATAAGGACTCGCCCCAGGCGAGGCAGGGAGGAAGGAGAGGCCGGGAAGGGCTCCAAAGAGGTTCAAGAGACACTGTGTCCTGACTTGGTGACTAAAGGAATCCTGTCAGTCAGCGGCCCAGCCAGAGAGCAGGAGCCACACCAGTATTTCAAACAGAGGGAAGTTAATAGCAGGAACAGTTGCATAAAAGCTGAGTGACGTGACTGACATAAAAGCTGAGAAACCAAACGAGAGGTTGAGGCAGCCCAGAGATAAGCAGTGAGAGAAAGCCACTGCCACCATCTAGAGCAAGAGGGGCTGGAAAAGGAGACTGCGTGACTAGAGCCCAGAGGCCAGGAGCTACCAGGCCCAGCAGAAACGAGAGCAAGCCTGTCCAGTGGGACAGGAGCCAGGCCGGAGACCTCACCCTGCTGGAGATGCTTCCTGGAGCAGAGAGCCAGAAGAAGAAATGTCCTGGCTTCTCCCCTCCACCCGCCCGCTAGTCCTAGTCCCCCATCTTCCATTGGTCAAACCCAGTTGGAGGCCAGGAGAGCAGAGGGCGTGGGAAATATCACCCCAGAGACACAGAGCAGGGCGGAGAAGGATGGGGGTGGGGGTGGGAGCAAACAGGCCACAGGCTAGCAGAGGAACCGAGGAAGCAGCTGGGTGAGAAGAGATGAGTTCAGATTTGAACACGGAAAGTGTGAGGTGTCTCCCAGGAGGGAATATCTGGCATGCAGCTGAAGATGTAGACTCTGAGGGCTGGAGAGGTAGGCGGGGAAGGCTGCAAATGGTTCTCATTTCAGGTTTTCCTAGGACAGAGGAAAGCTGACTCGTGCCTGAGTCACACTCTCGCCTAGCTCCCAGCCTCCTGGAGCCAGGCAGGGAGGTGTCAGGTGGCTTGATCATAGGCCAGCCCTCAGGTGGGGCAGAAACGGTGCCATGGAAACCGAGCTGCCCTGGAGAGGCTGTCAGACCTGCAGCATAATCCCAGCTCTGAGAGCAACTAGCTGTGTGATTTTGGACAAGTGAACGATGCTCTCTGGGCCTTGGTTTCTCTTCTGTACACTAGAGATAACACCTCCACCATTGTGAGAATCAAAATCACATGCAAGTGCTTTGTGAACAGTGAGGCTCTATCAAGGATGCAAAGGGATGCCAAGGTCTGGCCCGGGCTTGGTGGTGCCCCAGGCTGGGTGAGGCATCTGGAATGAGGGCTGGGTTGAGTCTGGCATGCCCCTGGGATGACCTGCATATGCACAGAGTGGGGTGCTATCGCCCCACCGCCAATTGATGTACTTGAAGGCTAATTTCCAGTGGGTTTAGCAGCAAGGCCACATCTCTGGCCATTCCCCCTTGTGAGCAGCCATCCCTATTTGAAATGACCTAGAAGGCAGAGCAGCAGGTGGGACCCCAAATAGAACCAGACCATCTTGTCCGTGTGAAGCCTTGGGCCTGTGACCTCATCCGGGAGACAACTGAGCAGAGAGTAAAGACCCTCAAGAGCAGCACAGCTGGGGGTCTTCAGATCAGCGCTGGAGTATAAGAAAGCTTTCAGCAGTCAGTGAGGACGATGAGACAATGCAAGAGTGCATGTCACGCTCACACGAGCCTGTGGACAATTGTCAAGATCCTTTCTTAGGAAAGGCTGTACTTCATTCTGCTAGTATGTCCTTTCTTTCTATGATGTCAAACATCTTTTATGAAATTATGTTATTAGTGGGAAATGATAGTTGATGGTCTTAATTGGCAAGATAAATCCCCATTTTTATTTGGGGTTTTTGTTTTTGCTTTTGTTTGCTTGCTTTACTGGTCCATGAAATCTAAGTGCCCACTCACCTTCTCAACTCATCGTGCACACACAGAGGGGGACTGAGGGAACCGCACACCACTGGTGGCCCTGATAGTCCCTGAAGACTACCCCTGGGAGCTCCATGCCCCGGGCACAGGTTATCCCAGCACGGTGTGGGGCATCGATGCATCATGTCTCAACAACCACCTACTTTTCCAAGGGGACTGGGGATGGGGACAGAGCAGAGACAACATGGGGACTCTTCTGCCACCAGCTTTGGCCTAGGGATACCTCCCTCGCCCGCAGAGAGCTCACACTCCCCTTCCCGATGCAGCTCAGAGATGAATCTTCACTCCCTCCCCGCTAGAGTCTCTTCTTTGACACCGATGAGTCTCTTTCACAGCCACTGGCAAGTGGGGGTCCAGCCTGGCCCCCACAGAAGCACAGGGCAGCACAAGATCTTCAAAATCAGCTGGCATGGTGCTCTCGACGTGGGCCTCTGAAATGGTGAGCAGAATCTTGCGGATACATTTTTTCCTGGAGAGGGGCCATATCTCTGCTCTGATTCTCAAAGGGGTTTGCAGCCCCGGGGGGGGGGGGGTCACGCCCTCCAGGTGATGCTCGCCCACCATGCAGCCCCCTCTCCTGCCACCCCTATTCCGGCATCGTGGAACTCCTCATAGTTGCCCAAACTCCCTGTGCTTCTTTAACAGCCGACCCTCAGTGGATGAGGCCCCTCCACCTGGAATCTCCCGCCTTCTTCCCACACATCTTATTTTTCTCCAGTCTTTTAAGATTCAGTTGAAACATCACCTCCTCAGGACTGCCCCAACCAATGAAGTGTGGCTTCCAAGGCTGGGTCCTACAGAGGACAGGGCTCCTGCCTGGTTTTCATCCACATTCTCTCTGTCTCCCTCACTCCCTCCCTCCTTTCTCGGCACCTGCCCTTGGGTCTAGCCACCTCTGCGAGGAATCCCAGGCCACACAGAGAGGCCAGTGCGTGGGAACCGGCATCAGTCCCCAGACGTGTGTCGGGAGCTGCAGTCTTGCATCTTCCCGCTGAGGCCACAGACATTGTGGAGCAGAGACAATGCGCCCCCACTAAGTCCTGTCTGCATCCTGACCCACAAAAGCCATAAGAGATAATAAATGATTGCTGTTGGTTTAAACCATTATATGCTGGGGCAGTTTGTGATGCAACAAGACAACGAACACAGGTGAGAGCCCCTTCTTTCAAGTACCATGACTCCCGTGCTTCGACCCACCAGGGCAGTTTCTCCCCGAGCTACATTGTTGGCTGACAGCTCTGCCCCTCCATGGATGGTGAGCACTTAGGGTGGAGACCACCTTCCCATCTTCACTGCCCTGGGCCCCACCCACTGCCTGGTACTTGTATTAGTTAGGGTTCTCTAGGGAAACAGAATCAATGAGAGATATCTATAAATATAAGATTTATAAACGTGTCTCATGCAACTGTGGGTATGTACAAGTTCAAATTCCATAGGGCAGGCAGCAAACTGGCAACTCCAATGAAGATGCTCAATGAACTCCTCAGGCAACAAACTAGCAACTTCGATGAACGTGTCCGATGAACTCCTTAGGAAATGAACTGGCAACTTCAACAAACTCCTTAGGAAATGCTTTGCTGGTCAGCTGAAAAAGAAGTAAAGGTCCTCTATCTGTCTCGCTTAAAAGTCTTCAACTGATTGATCGGATTAAATCCAGCCAACTGCATTCTCTCATTGTGGAAGACACGCCCTTCATTGATTTCGTCAGTCATAGCTGCAGCCAATTGACTGATGATTTAATAAACCAGCCTGTTGGTTTATTAACCAGCCACAAACATCCTCACAGCAACAGTTAGGCCAGTGCTTGCTTGACCAGACAGCTGGGTACCATCACCTGGCCAAGATGACACATGAACCTAACCATCACAGTACTCAAGGGCTCAACAAACATGTACCCAGTAAAACCCAAGTCTCAGACGATAGGAATAATTTAGGTACTACTCTAAACATATAACATATATACTTATTTTTAATTAATAAAGTCTTGGTAAGAATGTAGTCACGAGAAACTTTCAAGTTGGATGAACTGGTTGTATTAGGCCGTGGTCTCTGAAGCATTTGCCTCTGCAGCCTGGATGTTCTCAGGGGCCACCGAGTTATACTTCTTTGTATTTCTTAAACTGTGACTCCAGAGTTTCCCCAAATTACAGGCAGGCCTGGTGCGGTGGAGCACCACTTCCTCTCCCCTCACCACCCCCTGCCCCCAGCCCTCCTGGGATTCTTCAGGGCCCCAGCAGCCCACCCCTCCCCAGGCTGGACCCCACAGGGAGCTGCTCTCCCAAGGGCCTCAAATGCAGAATCGCTTCTCCTCCTCTCAGACCAGAGTCTGCCTTGGGCCCTGGGCCTGTGCTTCCTTCCCTGGAGGGCTGAAGACTTGCATAGCGACACAGACACAAACCAGGCCAGGATCACGAGGTCCATTTTACCAAGAGAAGTGGTCAGTGGCACCCGGACTGCAGATTCTGACGGCCTCACGCCCCCAGACCACCGTCCGACAGGCGGTTGCTGACTGCAGTGGTGAGTGGTGCTGTGTGTACGTGGGGACAGTGGCCCTGTCCACAGACATGTGACCATCTCAGCTCAGCTGCCAGCACCCAGCACACTTCTGGACCTCCTCAACCCACTGTGTCAGTAACCGTAAGCACAGGAAACCCAGGTCAGGTAAATTAAATAGGATTAGGCTGCTACCTCTGCTGCCAAAAGAAACACACAAAAGCACGTGTGTGTGCACACACACACACACACACAAACAGAGCAAAGGAAAAACAAACTAAACTTTTAATGTGCATTCCCGAGCCAATTTCCACGAACTTTTTTGGATCACTTACTGTGTGGGATCATTTGTGCCCCTCTCTCCTTGCATAGAAAATACGAATCAGGCTGGCTGCACCGTGTCTTGTTCACAAATGCCTGCTGATGTAAACATTTAGGGTCTCCAAGGCTGCGTGCGTCCCTGCACACACCCGTCCCTCCGGGTGAAGAGGTCTCGGGGTCAGGAGGCGTTCTGGAGCCTCTCCTTCCACACCTCCTACGTCTGCTCACTGTCTTGGAGGCTGACACCCCTGGGGGTGAGGGGTGGGCTGGCAGAAGGCCGCGGGCTGGGCGGCCGCCGGGTCAGCTTACAGCGAGCTGTCAACCCGGTTCCTGACGCCCCAGCGAGGCCATAAATTACAGCCATGAAACCGCAGCAGGCCGCCTGGGCCCCCAGCCCTGCTGCAACTCCCTCCTCCATCAATCTGCCATAATGACTGCTTGGCATTCAGCCTTCCGCCGTGACCCGACCCCGGCCCCTGGCATTCTTTGGGGCGCGATGTTTCTTCCCAGGCATGGAATGGGTCAGCTGGGATTCTTTGGGGCGCGATGTTTCTTCCCAGGCAAGGAATGGGTCAGCTGGGAGCACACGGCTTTGAGCAATCCCGTGTCCTCCCAATATACTTTATGGATGCCCGAGATGGGGGCAGGGAGACTCTCATCACTCAAAACCGCCCCACCCGAGATGGGCTCCAGAAGGCAGGGCTATGTCCCTGCCATCCATCGGGTCATGGTGGATTCCACACCACAGATGATCCCATACAGATCCCATACAGGGCCTCCCTCCGCCCTGTCACGGTTACTCAGTTACTCGCTCTGCAGGGAAAGCTGGCCTTTGGGGTCTGCGCTGTGTGGGTGGGCAAAAGCCAAAGGACACCTCAGCTCGACTGTTTACACTTCTTTTGTCTTGGCATCAAGTGGCAATTACCTTTTATTCTTACCTTTTGTTCATAAGCCTTATTGGCCTCAACTCTCTCACCACCCTACAACCATCCCACTTAAAAGCACCACTTCCCCATGTCCCCCTCACCCCCTCTCTTGTGTTCCTATGATTGAATTTACATAAGTAAAATCTTTATAAAAAGGGGGAAAAATGCTTATATGTTTCCAGTCTACCATCCAATAAAACAATTTGGTATTTTACTAACAGCTCTAGATAAAAAATAAAGGATGCCCGAATGATTGCTAAAAACTGCACTCCCTATTAGTAGATACACACACGCCCCATAATTTTAAGCCTCTGTGGCCACAGAGTTGTGGGGGTTAATATGGGGGGGGATCTTAGAGAATCAACCCCTCACTTACATTTGGGAAACTGAAGCACAAAGAGGCAGTCTCCTGGGTCCCAGCCCAGTGTGCTTGGGCAGCAGGAGTGAGCAAAGCTGGCTCGTCCCAGAATTGACAGAGACTAAACATGTCAGCAAGTCCTACCCTTGGCCCAGCACCTGGCACGGAGTAGAGGCCCAACTGCAGCAGCCACTGGCAATGCTCTGCCTGGATCCCTGCAGTCCCTTTGCTGGTCCCAGGTGTCCCCAGCCTCCAGGTGCTTTTGGATCTAACACCAGCACCTGTGACCCTGGAGAACTGTCCTCGGGCCTCTGGAGCAGCTGTTCATCTGGGGTAGGGGAGAGGTGCGGGTGAGGAGGGGGACAGCCCTTAGCCAATGCCTGACTGACGAGGGGTATAAAACCCTGGCTCCCTTGCCTTGAGTTTCGGCAAATTCTGAGAAATAATTTAATTTAAACGCCAGAGCTTTTCTGCAGGATCCGGCTGGTTCTTCACCTGAAATCACCCTGCTGGTCCCTCCACCCCCTTGCCTGTCCTGCTTCCCCCACCCCTTAACAATGTCTCCTGTGATCACTGCCTTTAATAAATCACTTGCATCTGGACCCTTATCACAAGGTCTGTTCCTGGGGAACTTGACCCAAGACACCAGTAAATATTTGTTGAATAAATGGATCGTACCCTAACACCAGCTAGGGAGGGGACAGGGCAAACCAGGGAAGCAGCCCCACCAGAGGAGGGTGGGCAGTAGAAGCTGCATTTAAGCATCCTGAGGGCTGGAGCTAGGATTAATTAAAAGTCTCCAGGTTCCTCCACTTAAAAAGGCTCCATGACTGCAACATGGCAACCACCTGACATATCCACAGAGTGCACCAGCTGTTTCAACATCCCCAAGGACACCATGTTTATCCAGAGCCCTCTGTGAATTATCATTCTGGACTGGCTCATCTCCTGGATAACTCAGGGCTTGCCCCGTAATGTGATGAAATGTTTAATGTTTACCCTCGTTTAACATTTACACTCTTTTAAAAGCAGATGCCACTTTCTGCTGCTGCTTTAAACAGAGGGTACCTGTACTGGATGCATTTAGCCCACCCTTTCTTCAGCAGCCACTTCGTGGAGAGTTCTGTGTAAGCTCAGCCACAAGGGAGAGGCCCCCCTCTAGTGCGGCTTTCCAGTTTCCATTCTCTCTCTGCCAGGCAGCCGTCCTATTTGCCCATTTGCCAGTGAGCCCAAACGTGTGGCCACATCAGGGCTGGAGGTGGGGGGCAGTCTGCACTGGCAGCAACAAGAGCCGGCAGATAAATGCTCTGCCTCTTATCCTCTTGGAGAACCATCCAGAGGTGTTTCTGGATGGTTCCCTGGAAGTCCTTATGGAATCAAGCCCAGTTGTCCAATGTGCAGCCTCTAAGATGCATCCTTGTGTTGGTTTTTCCTCCTTCCCTCTCCTGTCTCATGGTCCTGCTTTCTGAGCTCATCTCCCAGTTATATTGCACCCAGTTCCTTGCCTTTCAAGGTAACACAAACTGAAACAGTATTACACATAATTTCAACTTTTTCCAGGAAACCCAGGGTCATCATATCCATCAGCCTTTACTCTGTGCTAGAACGTGTTGCCCTCAAGAGTTGCCAAGGTGTCTTTCACTAAATGGCTCAGGCTGTTCTTTTGTTCCAGGGCTTGTGTCTGAATTTGCCTTTTTCTTTTTTTTTCTTACTTTTTTTTTTTTTACCTCTCCCCTTTCTTTGTTGTTAACAAGTCTTGCTCCAGCAGCACTGTCACCCTCCTGCCAAATTATTATTTTTGCCTTCAATCTAGTACAGTCTGGAAACAATAGGACCACACTTGAGAGACATATATCTCAAGGAAAAGTGAGCAGACTTGGAGTGCAAGAATGTTTTTTGAGCAAATGCACAAGCTTTCATCTAAGGCACTGGAAACTTATTTTGGCTTTTCAGGAGATATTTTTATTTCTTCCTGGCTTAGAGCTCAATTTTGAAGTGTGTAGAGGTTGGATAGTGAAGTTTCGTATGGGCGAGTTCTTATATTTCAACCCGTTTCTGGGTGAATGCAGTGAGTCTAGTGATACTTATTGCAAGTGCCTTGGGGTTTTGGGCTTGCCATTTATCAGGATATACCAATTTCATAGATCTGATATTTTAGACTCCAGGAGAGTGCACTAGTTGCCAGCTTTGCAGATGTCAAAACAATATCACACACACAAAAACAGTGGTTTACAGACATATTTCAGAGAAAAGTAAAATCAAGCAGGCCTTGAATGCAAATTGTGCCATTCATCCTCCAAATCTAATGCAGAGGTCCCCTTTCCTCTCCTGAAGAGTCATTCATTCCCCCTTGTGGGCAGGGGAAGTATGTGCTCACCTTGGCTGCAGGGTGACTCAGTGGGACCCCCCAGGGGGGTGGAATTCTGCCCTGAGGCTCATCTCCCTCCCCTGCAAGGCTCTGGACCCCAGGGGCTGGGGCAGGCCTCTGGGTGCCACCACTGATGAACACAGCTGGTTAAGGCCATGAACTAGCCAAGCACTGGGTACGTGTGTAAGAACAAACTCCAGCAGGACCATTGAGCATAATCCACATGGAAACCCTGGGCATGGTGAGGTTAAGAAAAAGGGAGGACAGTGGAGCTATCTGACAAGTGTTTTCTGTGCTTCTGACACAGGGGTAGGCAAAAGCATTTAGGGTATTTTTGTTGGAAAGGTTGAGAGGGAAGCCATGGCCATGGGGACCTTCTTAGGAAAGTGGTTGCATTAGTCAAGGTTCTCCAGGAAAACAGAACCAACAGGAGATATCTGTAAATATTATGAGATTTTTATAAGAATTGCTTCATGTGACTGTGAAGATACATAAGTCCAAATTCTGTGGGGCAGGCTGCAAGCTGAGAACTCTAATAAAGGTCCTTGATTTCCCCAGGAGAAGCTTGCTGGCTGAAGTAGAGATGGAAATTCTCTCTTCTAACTGCTAAATTCATCACTTCTCCCTTTAAGGCCTTCAACTGATTGCATGTGACTTCTCTCATTGCTGAAGGCCATCTCCTTTGTTGACGTAGATGTAATCAGCCATAGATGCAATCAACTGACCCATGATTTAAATCCATGAAATAGTCTCACATTAACCATCAGACCAGTGCTTGCTTGACCAAACAACTGGACCCCATAATCTAGCCCAAGTTGACACATGAACATAACCATCACAGTAGTGACTGTGGAGTTTCCTTCTTGAATTGGCTCAGCCCCGAATGGTAGCCATGTGCTCCCTGCTGGTGGGGTCCAAAGGTCCAGGTAGAGGGCGCTCCAGGCTCCATTGCAATGGCACAGTGGGAAGACTTCAAAGACTGGTATTCTGGGCATGGCTGCAGGTGCCAGGATAGCCAGGGTTTGAGGGCCATGGTTGCCTAAAAGGATATCAGAATTGGTGAAATTTCTGTCACCGGGTGTGGCGATTGAATTTATGGACCCATGTTGTTAATCTCAATCCATTCCTGTAGGTGTAAACCCACTGTAAATAGAATCTTTTGATTAGGTTATTTTTAGTTATTAAAGTGTGGCCAACTGAATCAGGATGGGTTTTAATCCTATTACTGAAGGCCTTATAGGGAAGGCCACAGAGAGAAAGTCACAGGGAGAAGCTAAAAGCTGGAAGTAAATGGAACCCAGAAGAGAAAGGAGGGGACAGCATCATATGGCAGTAAAGCCAAGGAACCCCAAGGCTTGCCAGCAGCCAGCCTCCAACCACCATGGTCTTTGGGGAGAAAGCATCACCTTGCTGATGCCTCGATTTGGGACTTCTCCTAGCTGTGAGTCAATAAATTCCCATTGTTAAAGTCAACCCATTGTATGGTATTTATTTTAGCAGCCAGGAAATTGAAACACTGGGGTTGGTCACTGCTGTGTGGTTTGGGAGCTGGAGTTAGCACACAGGGGTTTGATGAGGATGTGGTTGGAGTCCGTGTGTGGTTGGCTGCAAGGTGGTTAGGGATCCGGTGGTGGTCAGGGTGTCATCAGAACTGAGTGGTTATAAGGATGCTGTTGATGTTATTGATGCTTCTGAGGCTGGTGCAGCTTCAGCAAGGGATCCGTAAGCAAAGCGGTCCCCTTCACTTAAGTCACTCTGAGTTATGGCACAAAGGATGGCAGTGAGATGCTGACAACTTCACCCAGACAGGAATCCTCTGGGGCTACCCGTGAAGGAATTGCATGTCTAAGGGCTTAGATGGTGTGTTAGTCAGGGTCCTCCAGGGAAACAGAACCAACAGGAGATATCTGTAAACATTATGAGATTTTTATAAGAATTGTCTCAAGTGACTATGGGGATGTGCAAGTCCAAATTCCACAGGGCAAGCTTCAAGCCAGGAACTCCAATGAAGGCCCTCAATGAATTCTCCAGGAGAAGCTGGCTGATGAAGCAGAGATGGAAATTCTCTCTTTTGACTGATGAAATCATCACTTCTTCTGAAGCCTTCAACTGATTGGATAAGACTTCTCTCGTGGCTGAAGGCAATCTCCTCAGATAATTGTAGATGTTATTAGTCATAGATGCAATCAACTTACTGATGATTTAAGTCCACTAAACGTCCTCACAGTAACAATCAGGCCAGTGCTTGCTTAACCAAACAACTGGACACCATCACCTGGCCAAGTTGACACATGAACCCAACCATCACAGTTGGGAATGCAAACAAAGCCCCTTGAGACAAGCTTACTGCAGGGATGATTCCAGAAATAGCCTACTCAAATACTGCAAGAGAAGAAATCACATCACACTCTAAAGAGGTGATTTAATTTGCCTCCAAGCTGAAAACTGCGAGTTTTCCAAATCCATGATTCCCCAAGGCAGAGCTCAAATCTGGTTATGAGAAATGAGCAGTTTCTTGGTTGAGGGGAAATTGGCAGAAGCACAGAGCTGTCAGAAGTCCCAGCTTGAACCCTACTCCTGGGAAAGTAGCACTGCATAACTGCACTGGGAGTGTCCACAGCCAGCTTCAACTGAGTTTCCCCTGTTGTGCTTGATTGGCTCAAAGAAGACAGAAGATGGGAGCTTCTCAGGGAAGTTGCTTTCCAAATCACCATTTCCAACTGAAGGAGGTTCTGGACAAAACTCAGTCCTATTGCCCTGAATGCTCATTTGAATCAAGTGCACCAGGTTGTCCAGAATCCTGAGGCCTGGAATCCAATTCTGGTCTCTGCTAGTGGAAAGGGTTTTCAGCCAGGGCAGTCTCCGAAATGCTCTCTTGGGGAAGGCAGAGATATCTCTTTTGGCCAAGTGCACAAAAGCCAGCCAGCACCCTGTTCCCTTGAGCAGGAAAGGAACATCAGTATTGTTCAAGAAAAGTACTCAACTCTCAGGGTCATTAAACAGTCTCTTCTCCTGATTCATTACGTCATTCTTAAGACTTGAGATTCTGCAGCTGGCAACGTGGTCTCTGAAGCACCTTAGAGATGTGCCTCATGAATTGAATGCTCTAGAATCTTTATACACACCAATCCTTTCCGATTACTGGTGCACCTGGTTCAAAGGTCTTAGATAAATGCTGCACAATTTTCCCTTTTTCAACCTTCCAGGATATTTAATGCTTCCCATCCAATAATAGGAATATCCTTGACCATCACCACCCCTGACCCCATCATCTTGGAATCGCCATGACATCCAGCTTGACAAAGAAAGCTGGGTAGGCTGGCCTTCAAGGCTGTTGTTGGGATAATCTATCCTACAAGATTGGAACCAAAGGATGCAACGCACACCAGCCACACTGTTCTGAGAAAGAAATAAAAAAATACCTAGATGAAATCTGCCAGGCACTAGAATCAAGGAAAATGAACCCCCCCCCCCCATCTACCATGGGACCACTAGCCCAGAGCCCCAGCCCTGTAGGAAGGTGGCCAGGTCTGTGAGCCATATTCAGTCCATATTCAGCAGGGGAAGCCACATCCTGAGCTTCTATGACAAGGAGGCAGAGGAACTGAAGACTACACCTGGTGAGAAGCAGCTATCAGTAAGAAGGTGCTCCTGGTGATGTCTGGACTGGGGATGGGATGGTTGAGGGGACATGAAGGCTGCTTTCACATCTGAAGGGCTTTGGTGGGGACAAGAGTGTTCACCTGTTTGGGGCCAGCAGGGGACGTTACACGGAGGCTTGTTTGGAGAGTCGTAACTGCCCAGGGAGGGCGGGGCTGTGTCAGGAAGGAGTGTGCTGACCAGCAGTGTGTGCAACCAGTGGACAGGGAGGCTGCAGAAGCGGTTCTTGCGCAGTCAGGCTAAAGGCCATAATGGAACTCTGCACAGTGGCTGTGCCCCAGGGAATCTGGCTACTCCTAGAGTTCTGAGAGTTTAGCCTCTGGCTGTGCCCTCCCCTGGCAAGATGTCCACCATCCCCCAGGCCAGGCAAGGAGGTGGGTGCCTGCCAGAAATGTACCAGATCTTGGATGGGTGGGGCAAGAGCTGGAACCTTCCACACAGCATCTGAAGAGAACATCTGCACTCAAAGCTTTCAGTCCCCGGTTAACAGACACAGCTCAGAGAGCGGAAGTGTCTTGCTCAGTCACAGATGCAAAGAAGAGGCAGAACTGATGCCACAAAGCAGGATTCCTGATCTTTTCTTTCCCTTCAAATGCAACTTGAATCTCTACTCACCTTTACTAGTAAAAGTGGAAGTGAGGGTGCATTCACACCGCAGGAGCGGGGAGCCACAGAGAAGAGACCCAAGACCTCTGTCTCATGAGGAAGAAAATGCCAGGAAATAAAGGTAAGGCTTCCCATGAATGGAGACCATCCCGCTTCCTCCTTCTGGTACTTTGGAACAGGGGTTCTCATCCCAGACAGATCCAATACCTCTTTTTTCTAGAAGTAATTCATAACACTGCCTTCAGTCTCCTGAAATAAAAATCCACAGATAATGTAATCAGGCAACAGAGAATTTAAAAATAAATAAAGCGTTCTAACTGCAATATAAATTAGAAATAAAAGGTCATTTTTAATAAAATACCATCTTCCTCTTCAGTGTGTAAATGCTTGCATAAGATCTCACGGGAAAACATCGTGGAGCAGTCAGATGCTTTCACCTACTTATAATGAATAAAGGATGAATTTAAGAAAAATCACTTTTTGTTTATATTTTACTTTCTGAATCAAGAACAAAGCAGTACTAAGGTAAAGACATTTTCCAAAATGCTGAACAATGTTTGGCAAAATCCCAAAGAAAGCAAGTCACCTTCTTCCCACAATTTATCTGGCAGGTGCAGTCCTGGAAAACTCAGTGTGCAAATATCAACAAAGATAACAATTTCGTGTTTATATGTATAGCAGAGTAGATTCTAGGCTGATATCGTTATAAACAGGATTTTTAGCCACATCAGCACAGGGCAGGGCATTTGGAGGTCGTAGGAGACGCGGAACAAGGGGCTGTTACGCAGCCCTGAGCCGCACGTGCAGCACAGCCAGCACCGCTGGGACAAACTAAACGCCCCAACGTTTCCAAACGCCACTAGGTGGCGGTGCCGCGCGGCCGAGAAGCAGCCTCCGCAGTCGGCAGCCACTGGCCAAAGGGGCTCCCCGGAGGCCGAGCGAGACCCGTGCTGCGGCCGCTCCTCGGGGTCGGGGGGACTCGGCACTTTGCAGAGTTGACGAAGACAGAGGTCTCCGCAGCTCCGCCCGCCTGCCGGGAAGGGTCCCCCGGCCACCTAGGGGCTCGGTTGCCCCTTCTGGGGACCCCGGTTCTGACTTCCGCATAATAATCTCTGAATGGGGAGAGGCGGGTGGCCGGACAAATCTCGTCCGCGAGCCCCTCGCCTTCCTCGGCGTCCGGTTCCCGGGCGGGCCCGGGCGGGGCCCAGACGGGCTCACGTTCCATCTCCCACCCCCTACCCTCACCCCCACCCCCTACCCCGCACTCCCCGCCGGGCTCGGACATGGGAGCGGCAACGTCCGACTAAAGGAGGCCATTCTTCCACTGGGCCACAAGGGGGCGCGCTGAGCCCCAGAATCGGAATAAACACCCTGGGAGTTTGCAGGCTTTGTGAAATTTGGAAATGCCTGGAGATAGGTGCAGGATGGAAGCAGCTGAAAACACAATGTGAGAAAGAATTCATTATTGGACTTGTTTGGTGCTAAGTTGTCTAATCTTTGACAGCACCGTCCAATTTTCCAGTATCCATTTGTTAGCACAGAACCATTTTGTAAATTGTATTACCATTCCTCCCCAATAAAAGTTTTAATATGTAAACAGCAGTTTCAACTTATTTCCAGAAACAAAATAACAGGAACAAGTAAAATAACTGCAAGTAATTTGCCAGCGTTTGCTCCACCATCTCCCACCACTCCAGCCACCCTCCCACTTCTCTATAAATACTACTACTGATGATGATGATGCAAAATAACTTTTTATGAGAGCTTATCACGTGTCATTGTTTTGGGTACTTTACGTGAATGCACTAATTTATTCTTCACCACTAACACTATGAGTTGTGTACTATTATGTCCACCTTGATGAGGAAACTGAGGCACAGAGAGGTTCAGTAACTTGGCCAAGGTTACATTCCTGGCAAGTGGAAGGTAATCACTGAAGAACTGTAGAACACTGAGCGCATCCTGGCAAGGAGTCCTGTCTGGAAGGAGGTGCTTTGAAATGACTTAGCCATCCTAGTACTGCAAGAAACAAGGCAGCGGGACTCGGGCAAGATGGCGGCATAGAGAGGAGTGGAAGCTAAGTAGTCCCCCTGGAACAACTACAAAAAACCAGAAACAACTAGTAAATAATCCAGAATAACTGCGGGGGGACAAATGAGACCATCCACTCATCATACACCAACCTGAATTGGGAGGAATGCCCGAGAACACAGCATAAAATCTGTAAGCAAAACCTGCGGAACCAGGACAGGAGACCCCCCTCCCCCATAGCCCAAGCTGCGGAGCCGCGTGGTGCCAGAGAGAAGCTCTCTCCCAGCAAGCGAATACGAATATGGCTCAGCTGAGCTCCAGCTGGGGTTTTAAGTAGCAAGTGTGAACTGCTCACTACAGGTATGCAGCCCCAAAAAACAGACAGAGGCTTTGGGTGACGACTGACCTGGGAGAGCCGGAGGGTCGCCTTGGACTGGGTCTGAAGGGGACTATCTGTTTCTTTTTCGGCTCAGTGGAGAAAGCCCCAGTCATTTTAAGTTTCCAGGGCTGTGACTCGGGGAAGGGCGGAGACACCACAAGCTGAGAGCGAGACCACTGAAATGCTAATGACCTCCACCTGAGGGGTCTGTCCTCTCTAGGAGGAAAGGGGTGGGGCCCTTTCCATTCAGAACCAGACCCCAGAGCCTGGGGGAACACAGCCATACCGCCTCACACCAGTCAAGAATTATAGGCTAACAGGCGTCACCTGCTGGGCAGAAAAGCACAGTGACCCGAGGCATCAAAGGGTGGAGCAATTTTCTAAGACACATCCACAGGGAAACCAGATACTGAATATTTCTTCCCTCTGGGACCTGAGCCTGTTCTGGTCTGGGAAAACCCGATTTGGATAACCAAGGAAACCATGCCTAGACAACAGAAAATTACAACCTACACTAAGAAAAACAAAGTTATGGCCCAGTCAAAGGAACAAACGTACACTTCAAATGAGATACAGGAATTTAAACAACTAATGCTAAATCAATTCAAAAAGTTTAGAGAAGATATCGCAAAAGAGATAGAGGCTGTAAAGGAAGCACTGGACATGTATATGGCAGAAATCAAAAGTTCAAAAAACCTACTAGTAGAATCTATGGAAATGAAAGGCACAACACAAGAGATGAAAGACACAATGGAAACATACAACAGCAGATCTCAAGAGGCAGAAGAAAACACCCAGGAACTGGAGAACAAAACACCTGAAAGCCTACATGCAAAGGAGCAGATGGAGAAAAGAATGAAAAAATATGAGCAACGTATCCGGGAACTCAAGGATGAAACAAAGTACAATAATGTACGTATCATTGGTGTCCCAGAAGGAGAAGAGAAGGGAAAGGGGGCAGAAGCAATAATAGAGGAAATAATTAATGAAAATTTCCCATCTCTTATGAAAGACATAAAATTACAGATCCAAGAAGCGCAGCGTACTCCAAACAGAAGAAATATGAATAGGCCTACGCCAAGACACTTAATAATCAGATTATCAAATGTCAAAGACAAAGAGAATCCTGAAAGCAGCAAGAGAAAAGCAATCCATGACATACAAAGGAAGCTTCATAAGACTATGTACGGATCTCTCAGCAGAAACCATGGAGGCAAGAAGGAAGTGGTGTGATGTATTTAAGATACTGAAAGAGAAAAACCACCAACCAAGAATCCTGTATCCAGCAAAGCTGTCCTTCGAATATGAGGGAGAGCTCAAAATATTTTCTGACAAACAGACAATGAGAGACTTTGTGAACAAGACACCTGCCCTACAGGAAATACTAAAGGGAGCACTACGGGGTGATAGAAGACAGGAGTGCGTGGTTTGGAACACAATTTTGGGAGATGGTAGCACAACAATGTAAGTACACTGAACAAAGGTAACTATGAATACGATTGGGAGAGAAAGATGGGGAGCATGTGAGACACCACAAGAAAGGAGGAAAGATAATGACTGGGACTGTGTAACTTGGTGAAATCTAGAGTATTCAACAATTGTGATAAAATGTACAAATATGTTCTTTTACGAGGGAGAACAAGCAAATGTCAACCTTGCAAGGTGTTAAAAATGGGGAGGCATTGGGGGAGGGATGCAATCAGCATAAACTCTAGAGACTGTAACTAATAGAATCATTGTATTATGCTTCCTTTAATGTAACAAAGGTGATATACCAAGGTGAATGCAGATAAGAGGGGGGAATAGGGGAGGCATGTTAGACACTTGACATTGGTGGTATTGTCTGATTCTTTATTCTACTTTGATTTAAGGTTATTTTTCCTTTTGCTGCTTCCTAGCTGTCATTTTTTTTTTTTTTGTTTCCTCTTTCTTTTGCCTCTCTACCTTCTTTGACTCTCCCTCCTGCCTTGTGGAAGAAATGTAGATGCTCTTGCTTAGTATGAACAGAGTGTTCAATTAGGATGAACGTAAATGTTTGGAAATGAACAGAGGTGTTGGTAGCAAGATGTGAGAATAACTAACAGCGCCGAATGGTGTGTGAATGAGGTGGAAAGGGGAAGCTCAGAGTCATATATGTCACCAGAAGGAAAGTTGGAGGTCAAAAGATGGAAATGTATAAAACTGAATCCTATGGTGGGCAATGTCCATGATCAACTGTACAAATACTAGAAATCACTTCATGAACCAGAACAAATGTATGACAATACAATTAGAAGTTAATAATAGAGGGGCATATAGGGAAGAACTATATACCTATTGCAAACTATATACTACAGATAGTAGTATTTCAACATTTTTTCATAAACAATAACAAACGTACTGTATCAATACTAGGAGTCAACAATTGAGGGGGGTTGGTTAGCGATAGGGGAGGTTTAGAGTTTCCTTTTCTTTTTTTCTTTTTTCATCTTTCACTTTATTTCTTGTCTGGAGTAATGAAAAGTTTCTAAAAATTGAGCAAAAATTAAGTGTGGTGATGGATGCACAGCTGTATGAGGGTACCCAGGGGCAAGTGATTGTACACTTTGGATAATTGTATGGTATCTGAACAATCTCAATAAAAATGGGAAAAAAAAAAAAAAAAAAAAGAAACAAGGCAGCGTGCATCCAGCTTATTGTTTCTTCAAAAACGCAAAATATATTGTGAGCATTAAGTATGATAAAATAAAAACATCAACAAGCAAAACAAAAACTGAAATTTTTAATATGCGGTGTTTTGGAGCTTGTTTCATTCATTCCTCTTCCAGAGCATTATACCAGCTGGGTCTGACAGGGCTGGCATTCGCTCCACTGCCCTGGGTCCGTAAGACTTAGAACTGAACAGTGCCGGAGACCTGGGCTCTCAACCATGGCTGTGTTTTGAATCATTGGGGGAATTAAAAAAACAAACAAACAAACAAACAGACAAAAACCCTGCTACCTAGGTCCCGCCCAGGTCAACTGAATCAGAATCTCTGGAAGTGGGGCTCAGGCTCCCCAGGTTAAACCAGAATTGAGAACCAACTTCCTTGTTGTATAGATAAAGACACTGAGGCCCAGAGAGGAGGCATGACTTGCCCAAAGCTCTATGCTAAGGAAGGGCAGAACTGGT
The DNA here is from genome assembly GCF_015220235.1 of Choloepus didactylus. Classification (NCBI taxonomy): domain Eukaryota; kingdom Metazoa; phylum Chordata; class Mammalia; order Pilosa; family Megalonychidae; genus Choloepus; species Choloepus didactylus. Next base: position 97,302,107 of record NC_051307.1, on the reverse strand, counting down.
CTCCTGATTTCCATTCACTACCGCCCCAGTCTGGACCACCTCACAAAGAGACAGGCAGCAGGATGCGAGGATCCCTGCAGCGCCTCTTTGCCCTGCTTACCTCTCAGTCTGAGCTGGTGGGATGCTCGGCGCCTCCTGCTTCCTGTCAGCTCAGGACCCTTGTGGTGCCCCCGAATGGCTTGGACTCCCACCACTGCAGACTCAGCCCTGGTGTGCCGGGACCTGAGGAGGACCACCCCTCCCCCTTTTGCTTCCACACCCCATTGGGAGGTTGGGTTGCCAGATACGATGCAGGACACCCAGCAAAAAGCATTTTAATATAGGTATGTCCCATGCAATATTTGTACGTTTATTTCCTAAATCTGTCTTCCCACCCGCAGGGCACAGTGACTCTGGTCCCAGCTATCCAGGATGAATGGGAGAGCAAGCACCTTGACCAAACTATACAACCCCTGGCTGGAGGTCAGTGCTCTTTCCACAACACCATTAGGCACAGAGAGAAATTAGTATATTTTAATTTATTAAAGAGTTGTGTTTGGGGAAAAAAAGGTAATTGAGAGAAATGCTCACCACATTATCTTGTCCCTGTATCCCTGCCACTGGACACATGACTATCAGACCATGAGCTGTAGCTCAGACAGGCATTTATTTGATGGAGGTTTCTGGAGCTCTTCCTATGTGCTAGGTGTGGCACTCCCTGCCCCAGGCAGGACATCACACCTAAATGCAAGTCCACAGCCTACTGTAGCCCTGCCTGTGGCCTCAGCCAGTGAGAGCACCAAGGCCTGGGGCTGGCGTTAAAGAAGGGCCAGTCTCTCCAAGACTCCTTCCTTGGCCTTCCTGAGCGAGGCAGTTTCCAAATGGATCTGGTCAAAATCATTCTTTTTGTTTGTTTGTTTGTTTTGTTTTTTTGTTTTTGTTTTTTGTTTTGTTTAGTATCTTCTGCAATTTTTTTAATTCATTTTTATTGAGATATATTCACATACTATGTAGTCATACAAAGCGTACATTCAGTTGTTCACAGTACCATTATATAGTTGTGCATTCATCACCAAAATTAATTTTTGAACATTTTCATTACCACACACACAAAAATAATAAGAACAAAAATTAAAGTGAAAAAGAACAATTAAAGTAAAAAAGAACACTGGGTGCCCTTTTTTTTTTTTTTTTTTTTTTGCCATTTTTCTACTCATCCATCCATACGCTGGACAAAGGGGAGTGTGGTCCATATGGCTTTCCCAATCGCATTGTCACCCCTCATAAGCTACAATTTTATACAATCGTCTTCAAGATTCATGGGTTCTGGGTTGTAGATTGATAGTTTCAGGTATTTACTGCTAGCTATTTCAATTCCTTAAAACCTATAAAGAGTTGTCTATATTGTGCGTAAGAGTGCCCACCAGAGTGACCTCTCAGCTCCTTTCGGAATCTCTCAGCCACTGAAGCTTATTTCATTTCCTTTCACATCTCCCTTTTAGTCAGATGTTCTCCATCCCACTATGCTGGGTCTAGATTCCTCCCCGGGAGTCATATTCCATGTTGGCAGGGGGATTTACACCCTTGTGTGTCAGATCCCATGTGGGGGGAGGGCAGTGATATCACCTTTCAAGTTGTCTTAGCTAGAGAGAGGGCCACATCTGAGCAACAAAGAGGCATTCGGGAGGAGGCTCTTAGGCACAACCATAGGGAGGCCTAGCCTCTCCTTTGCAGCAACAGTCTTCCCAAGGGTAAAACCTACGGTAGAGGGCTTAACCCATCAAACCACCAGTCCCCTATGTCTGTGAGCACATCAGCAACCATTGAGGTGGGGAAGCCCAACACCGCTGCATTCTCCACCAGCTCCTCAAGGGGGCACTGCATATTTTGGTCAAAATCATTCTTAAACTTCTTTTGTTGCTCAGACTTGGCCTGTCTTTCCCAGCCAACTCTGCAAATAAACTCACTACACGACTTCCAGGGGTGTAAGTCTCCCTGACAACATGGGACATGACTCCAAGGATGAGCCTGGATCTGGCATCAGGGGATTGAGAGAGACTTCTTGGACCAAAAAGGGGGAAGAGAAATGAAACAAAATTAAGTTTCAGTGGCTAAAAGATTTCAAATAGAGTCAAGAGGTCATTCTGAAGGTTATTCATATAAATTATATAGATATTCCTTTTTAGTTTCTAGTGTATTAGAATAGCTAGAAGGTAATACCTGAATCTGTTGAACTGTATTCCAGTAGACTTGATTCTTGATGATATTTGTATAACTCTATAGCTTTTATAGTATGACCATGCGATTGTGAAAACCTTACAAATGATACTCCCCTTATCCAGTGTATGGGCAGATGAGTAATAAAATAAGGACAATATATATATATATATATATATATATATATATATATATATATATATAATGGGGAGGGGATAAGGGGTATGGGATATTTTGAGTGTTCTTTTTTATTTTTATTTTTTTCTTTATTTTGGAGTAATGAAAATGTTCTAGAATTGTGGCAAGGAACACATAACTATATGATGATAACTGTGAACAATTGATTGTATACTTTGGATGGATTATATGGTATGTGAATGTATCTCAATAAAATTGCATTAAAAATCATTCTTAAACTAAATTGCTGGAAGCAAAGAGAGTCTGTTCCTTTGGTGAATCTGCCAAATTACCCACCATCACCTTAGAATTTAATTGATTTGAGCCTCATGAAGCGTTTTTGTTTTTTTTTAAGCACTCAGTGGAAATGTGAGAGAAGTTGTGCCTTCCTGTCTAATGCAGCATCTTGCCCCGCCTTCCCCAAACCTGCCCCTGCCATTGGTTAATGGCCTCGCTGTCCTCCAGCCACCCAGGAGCGAGAGCAAGGACTCACCCCAGGCTTCTGCCTCTCCCCCTAGCTCCCGTCCACTCACTCCCTCGCCAATCCCTCTCTTGGACTTAGACTTGCCAGATTGTTCTTCAGAGCAGCTATGACCGCAAGCAATCCATGGAGATTCCTGAAGGAGCACATTTTGGCCTGCCATCAGCATTTTCCAGCTTTCTAGGTTTTGCTGGACTAGTAGGTGAAAAGTGATGCCTCTATTGTTCAATTTGCATTTCTGAAATTCACATTTAGGCTTTTACTCTGTGTGTGTTTTGTTACGATGCTGAAACCTTTTCGTTGTATTTCCTTAGTAGCTCTCTTATATGCATCCCTAGCCCTCTCGGCTCTCATCTCAACCCAGGTGACGGTCTCCTCATTGCTTTCTCTGCCTCTGGTTCTCCTCACCCTTCCACCGACCCAGCTGGCTAAAGCATAGGCAGGACATGTCCTTCCTCTGCATAACCGCCCCGGGGTATCCTTGATAAATATGAAAACTTCTCACTCTGTCCTTCAGTCCCTCCTCCTTCCAGGTTCTGCAAAATCAGGCTCCACCTGGCTTTGCAGCCTCATCTTCTCCTCTCCCCCACCCCCATCCAATACCTGCTCCCGACCCCCGTGTCCTGGACCTTGGCCCACCGCCATCTCCATCCCTTGACTCCCACGTGCTTCCACACACATCTGGAATGTCTTCTCTGCTCTGCCTGTTGACTCCCTCAAGGCTACGAATGAAATGTGGCTTCCCTGAGGTCCCACTAATTGTGGCCTCTGCCTCCTCTGAACTTCCATCCCTTACCCAGCTCTGCTCCCTCTGTTCCCCACCTGCTCCCTCCAGCCAGACCGTGAGCTCCCGGGGGAGCCGCTCTGCTTCAGATTCATTTCTCCCTCCCCTGGGCCAGTCCACACCGCAGGCAGGGAGACCAGGCTGTTCAGTGGTTGAATAGTTCAGTCCAGGGAGACACAAAAAGGCCAGGGATGGGAATGGAGAAATGGATGGAGGAACCCTTGGAAGCTAAAAGCCAGAGCATTCTTGAGGACTAAGGAGAAGGAAGATCGGAAACCAACTCCCAGTTCTTGGGTTTGGCGATTTGCTGGGTTTGCTGGGGACGAGAGTTTAGTGTCACCATGTTTCTGACCACAAGGGTAGAACGGGGCTGCTGCTGAGCAGACAGATGTCTCTGCACAGAGCTGAAAAGACCTGAGCCCAACGTGGAGATTTGGGGCTCTCTGTGGGGAGGTGGCATCTGACTCGATGGCAGGCATGAGATTGGCCAGGAAAGCAGAATGCTGGTCAACCCCGAGAGACCCAGAGGTAAGAGGTGGCTGGGGAAGAGCGGCCTTGGCTGGAGAAGAGGGGACTGCCTTGAAAACAGGGAGAAAAGTTTCAGTGAGGGAGTGACCCACAGAGTCAGATGCTGCGAGAGGTGAAGACAGCCAAGGACAGAAGCATGTCCAAGCCAGCCCACCCAGCTCACCGGCCCCCGCCTCTCTTCTCAGCGCTTTGCTCTCTCCCCTGCCCCTCTGCCCCCAGAGAACTCCTGCCCGAGCTGGAGCCCAGGGCTGGCCCTGCTGCACTCAGCTTCACTGCTGAGCAGACAAAGCCACAGCTCATCACGCCCTCTGGGGACTTCACGGAATGAAAGCTGTAGAAGAGCTCATTGATTTCTCATCTTGATTTCTCCTGATCGCCAGCATTGGAGGCTTACGCTAACGACATGGTTTCCCCACACACCAAAGTCAGACCACTGCCCCTCATTTTTCTGGTCTTCTCTGCTTCTGTCACCTTCCCCCTTTTTATTCCCCTCTATATCAATTAAAAACAAAAGTCTGGGGAGGAAAATTGAAACAGACGATTGGCTTTTGAACTGGATGTCAGAAGGGGGTGGCCTCCGTTTTGTATAATTGGAACAGGGGTGAATACACCTCTCAGTTGGAACTTCAGGGTGGAGATGAGAGAGGAGTGGGTATTAAACCATAGAAAAACACCAGGGTAGGGGCTGGGGGTGGGTATTTTATTCCGCAGACCATGAAGCAGCTTTAAAGGGGTGCTTACTCCAAAGAGGGGAGTAAGGAAGAAAGAGGAAGAGGAGAAGACTGGGGGAAGAGTGTGCCTGACACACACACCCGCCCTTGGAGATGTAGCCCCATCCCTTGTATCTGAGAAGCCATTGCTTTTGCATCATCCCCAGACCTGACCTGGCCTGGCCTGGAAGCCGTCTGCCCGGGCTCCTGGCTCTGTGTACCCTGCACCTAGGCCTCCCCTGCCTGAGCCTCAGTCGACACGGTGACCCGCACAGAGCCACAGCTTGACCTCAAGTCCCACTCCTGACTGGCATTGAGCATCAGTCCCGGGGTGCCCACGCCCTGCTTAGGAGCCAGCTGGATTTTCAGCCAGTGACACCGGGCCTCACTGCAGGCGAGCACCACCGTGCCCTCGGGGTTGCTATAGGTGCATTGGCTCCGGGACGCCTTCTCCTCCACAGCCAGATCCCAGCCGCCCCCCGGCCCCCTCCAGTCTGGCCCCGGGGCCTGGAAGCCCAAGCGGTCGCGGGTGTCGGGGCACATCAGCTGCTCCTGTTTCAAGGCGGGCATTGCCTGGCCCTTCAGGTAGGTGGGGCCCGCACAGTAGGTCTGGGTGTTGAAGAACCAGTCGCTGAAGTGGCGCAGCCAGCTGAAGAGGTAGGCCAGGTGGCAGTCACACTGCCAGGGGTTGTCACGCAGGTCGACGTTGAACAGGTTGTAGTTGAATTCGAAGGTGCCCTGGGGGACCATGGTCAGGAGGTTCCTGGAGAGGTCAAGCAGCTCGAGCCTGGACAAGTTCTGGAACAGGGCTGGGTGCAGAGCTGTCAGGTTGTTGTTGTCCAGGTAGAGCTTGACTAACTCCACGAGGTCCCTGAAGATGCCGGCTGGTAGATGGGCGATGGCGTTATGCGAGAGCATGAGGGAGCTGAGGCTGGACAGGTTGGCAAAGGAGCCCTCTGCGACCGTCTCCAGCCGGTTGTGAGACAGGGACAGCCCTACCAGCCCTGGGGTCTGGGCAAAAAGGCCAGCAGGCAGCACCTGCAGTGCATTCCCCTGCAGGCTCAGGAAGGTCAGGTTGCCCAGGGAGCAGAAGACAGAGAGTGGCAGGTGCACGATGGCATTGCGCTGCAGCCACAGCTTCTCCAGGCTGAACAGCTGCGAGAACACTTCTGGGGGCAGCTCTGAAATTGAGTTGCTGTCCAGGAACAGTTCCCGCAGGCTGCCCAGTTTGGCAAACACACCTGGGGGGAGGCCAGACAGAGCGTTGCTGCTCAGCTTCAGGGTCCGCAGGCTGGTGAGTGGGTGGAACAGCTCCTCAGGGAGCTGGTCCAGGTGGTTCTGTGCAAGGTTGAGGGAGCTCAGACGGGACAGAGGCTGGAAGAGCATCCCGGGCAGGGTCTGGAACTGGTTCCCCTGCAGCTGGAGGGACTCCAGGTTATCCATGTCGTGAAAGAGACCCTCGGGCAGTGCCTCCAGCAGGTTGAAGTTGAGTGTGAACTTGCCCAGTGAGGTCAGATGGGGGAAGATGTGGGTGCTGAGGTTGGACAAGGTGCTGCCAGTGATTTCCAGGTCCTCGAGCCTGGGCAGTCCCCCAAAGGCATCGGGCCCGAGGTAGCTGAGCCGCGTGTTCAGGAAAACCACCTTGGTCAAGTTGGGGCTGCCACTGAAGGCCCTGGTTCCCACTGTGGCGAACGAGGTCTTCACAAAAACGATGGCCGTGGCATGGGGTGGCATGTCCAGTGGGATGGCGGCCAGCCTCTCGTCCGAGCAGAACACTTCCCTGGCAAAGCAGTCGCAGCCCACGGGGCAGGGCTGGGCAAGCCTGGCCAGGAGCAGGAGGGAGGCCCAGCACCGCCAGGCTCCAGAAAGCATCTCCTAGATGTGAGAATGACAGAAAAGAGAAAGCAGGAAAGGCGACTTTGTCAAGGGCAGGGGACACACTGACCAGAGAGCACAGGTCTGTGAGCCAGAAGACAGAGTCAGGCTGCCAACGAGGATTAGCACCAGTTTGGGCAGCAGTTTATATTCTTAGTTGCCTGTTTTCGTTCCACTCACTGCAGCCTTGCAAGGTACAGGGGGACAGGGTTCTCACCTCCATCGGCCATGGAGGGTGTCTCCAAGCCTGAGCACGGTCCACCGTCCCCTTGCAAGCCAGTGGCAGGGGCAGGACCGAGACTCAGCTCTCCCAGACTTTCCAGGTCCAGATTGGGGGAAAAATGGAAATAAGATACAAAGGGTTAAGCATACTGAATCTTTATATAATTTTCTTTTTCTTAGTTGCTGGGGTATTAGAATAGTTAGAAGGAAAGAATTGAAATGGTTGAACTGTAACACGGCTTCCTTTGAAATTTGTTCTATAGCTATTTGTTAAATTCTAAAATGAAAGCTATCATCTTTTTGTATTCATGTTATATTTTACAATAAGCAAATAACTGAAACTATGATACTATGACTCATAACAACTTTGAAAATTTCCTATAAACTACTTGTTAAAGCATACTTTGAAAGATATTACCTTTTCTGTGTATATGTTATATTTCACAATAAGGAAATAACTGAAACTGTGGAACTGTAACCTATAATAGTCTTCGTAATTTGTTCTCTACTTGTTAAATCTCACTTGGAAAGTTACCACTTCCATGTATATAAGTTACATTCTACAATAAAAAATTATAATAAAAAAAGGCATGGAAGAGAGGTGTAAAGAAAGACCATGGGTATTGTGGAATTTTTTAAAGATAATGTGTAATATATGGACAGCTTCTTCCTGAGTTGGACCCTTCTAAATCGTAACCCCTCCTGAGTTTCTGAATCTTAGGACGCTTCTGAGCTTAATCGTAAGGTGGTTCTTACCCTCTGCTCTCTGCAGGGTCCGCTGAGGGCAAGTGCAACCGCAGTCTCTGTTCTGAAATGAGTCCACAGGCTCCTCGGAGAGACTGCTGAAATGTTCTCCTCCCACCCGCCTCGTACCCAACCCCAGGGGAGCCCACCGGAACTTTCCGACATTGTGAGGAGGAGGGTCCCTGACTCAGGGATCCCACAGACCAGTAGATTTACTAAAGAAGGCAAGGGACTGAATTTTTATTTTACTAAATATTAATTTAAAATATACTTTTTAGGAAACTGCCACCATCTACCCTCAGGTCACAAATTGGTGACACAGCCAACAAAGGTGTTTGTGGCCTTTTTTATATGTGAAGTAGTAGCTGACATTGAAAAATTGGGAAATTACATACTAAAAGTCCAGATTTCCAGATGACCCGGTACTCACATTCTCACCCAGCAGCACCAGCTGGGCTTAGTGAGCCCGCCCCACAGTGGGGAGGGGGTGTGCACTCCCACGCAACTACTTTTCCCTCCCTCTTCACTCCTTTCCAGGGCTTGTAGTGATTCTGATTCGTGAGTTTGAATCCCTTTCTAGCTATATGACCTGGAGCACGTTACTTAATCTGTGCCTCAATTTCCTTATCTTTTAAAAGGGGATAATAACAGGCCCTGCCACTTAGGGTAAGTGTGGGGATTGAATGAGTAAATAGAGATAAAGCTCTTGGATCTGTGTCTGACAGGAGCCGTTAAGAAGCCACGTTAACTACTGTGAAATGTTGCAAGCTACAGAACAGGTTCTTTGAACACCAAAACGGTAGGAAAACTAAAACACCCCTTAAAAAAAAAAAAAACAAAAAACCTCAAAACTCCATCCTCACTTTTCTCAGTTTACCCCTCATCGGTAAGAACTCAGAGCAGCATGTGGGCGTCTGCCCCCTAGCACGCTTTGCTGGTTGCCTCTCTGCTGCCCTCTGCTGGCGGCCTCCCCCACCTGAAGATTCAGGCAAAAGTGTGCCAGGCAAACACTGTGTTTACAAAAGTTCCCTTAACCCTCCTCCCATTCAGACACTCATCAACTCTGAGTTTTTCCAGGAATTCTGTCTTCCTAATCATTACAGAAGGGACCATTCAGCAAATGCGGAGCTCCCTCGAGGCTCTTCTGATGCATGCATAGTTGCAGGGTAAGCTGCAGGGGGTGGATTTGTACACCACCATAGGGAAGGACGAACTGCTGAGCTGAGATAGGAACCTGACTCCTGCCACTGCTCCTTCCAGGAAAAAGGTCCTTGATGCTGAGCACCCGTGAGGGAAAGGAACAAGGCTCCGGGCAAGTGTGTGCCTTGTGGCTCTACATCTCCGGACCTGCAGTTTCAGAATTTAACTTTACAGCATGAGATTGTTTATGCTCTTGAGATTGTAGACATAGAAGACAGATAAAAAGAAGAGGGCTCTGGCTGGGGAAGGATGTGGTGGCCATTGTCCTACCCCAGTCTGCCACCACCCCCTGGGCTGCCCCTAGGACACTATACAAAACCCCCAAATGTCCTGAAAAGAAGCCTTCCCTGCCCCAGGAACAAGGCACTTGGAGGTATATCTCTCCATCTTAGCACAAAGCCTAGTCCCCGAAATAACCAGCTTTCACGGCAGCCCTTTTGGCAAGATGTATGTGCCTCATCCCTGTCCCCCCAGCATCCAGCACCCCAGCATGTGCTGACCCTCAAGGGGCTCAGGTGGGGCTTGTTGAACTGAAGTCTCCACAGATGAGATGGGTGGCTTGGGAGGCACAACTGCCCTTCCCGGAAATGGTTCCATCCAGGCCCAATTGACCACCAGCCAGGCCTCGGGAACAGCCTCGAATCCTCCCCAGAGTAAGAGGGGAGCAACTCTTATTTTTAATGTACCAGTCACCCTCCCTTGCTAACCCACCCCTAACCCTCTTATTGGTTCTCAAAGGCAGTTTCCAGAAAAAAAATTCCACTAGAACGAAGAATCATATAACAGTACCTGGCCAGCCTCCTCACGGGGAAGATAGGCAAAGGACTCTCCTGAGCCCCTCCCCACCCCATCCCCGATGCCCCCCAAGGCACCAACACAGAGCTTGGGTTAGAATCCAGATCTCTTGGTTTTGCTGATCGCTCCTTCCAGGAAAACCCTGACCAAAGCAGAAGGTGCGTGATGAAAAGAAAACCAAAGCCTGGTGGGGAGGGTGAGCCTTGTCTCTCTTCCCCTGGGCCTGGGTCTCTAACTTTTAATCCATTTTCATTTGGAAATAACGTGCTTTAGAAGCTTCCAACAAAGGAAGTAATGCTAGAATTCAGACCTTGGATCAAAACAATGGCATTGGTGGACCAGAAAAATCAAGTTTAGGCAAACCAGCCTTGGCTGGGTCTGGGGTGCAGGGGTTTCCTCTGGGAGGTGGTGGGCTGAGCTGGGGGCCTGTTCCTGCCTGCCAAACAGTTCCTCAGAGCAAACCTGGAGATGCTCAGGACAGGGCAACTGACAGTCCCAGAGATACAAAGACTGGTCCAAGGGCACACAGCTAAGAAGTGCCTGGCCTGGATCAAGCCCAAAGGTATGAGTTCTAAGCAGGTCCTTTCTACACCATGAGGCTTCTGTACCGGGACAGGGGGAGGCATGCGGGGCAGGCACACTCTCACATTTGCAGGGCCCAGGATGGAAGGCTAAAAGGGGGCCCCTCCCACTGTCTGCTCCCTTCTCTTCCCAGCCCTACTCTCTTTTGTTTTGTGAGTGGAGACCCTGCTCACATGTCCCCACAAATAGCTGCCCCCTGTCACCCCACAGGCCTAAGGGCATGCACAGGCTTCTGTGGCATGATCAGCCTTCAGGAAGATAGAGCAGGAGGCAGCCCATGCAGGCTGTAGGTCCCCGGTACCTGCTGTGGGGTTTAAAAAGGGGCGTGGCCTCCAGATGGGCATATCCCCTTGACCTTGCAGGCTTGTCACCCTATATGGGTATTGTGGTAGGAGGGTCAGAATAAGGCCCTCTAAAGTTTAGGGAAGACTTTTCTTGCTGGCTCTGTGAGGGGCTAGGGAAGGGCAGGGGATGGTACTCATAGTGAGGGTACAGAATGGTGATAATTTTGACAATCCACTCGCAGCCTAAGACTTCCTCTCCCATCACTGGCCCAACTGCAGTGCTCCCTTGGGAGGTGGCATTTTAGAGTGGCTGAGATTTATGTTCTGTCTGACCAGACTCTCCAAATCCTGTCTCTATCCCTTATGAAGCTGTGTGGACTTGGCTGCGTTACTTAACCTCCACGTGTGCTTCTATTTCCTCACCTTCAAAGTAGTGAGCACACTGCTACCTTCCTTGTGGGGCAGTGGTGAGGAATGAAGGAGAAATACATGGCAAACTCTGAGCCCAGAGCCTGGCACACCATGAGCGCTCAGCAGCGTTGTGTTTCTGGTTATTGTGAGTTCAGCCTGTGATCACCCCAGCTCTGTTCTGAAGTAGTTACAGCGGTGAGCTAAGGAAAAACCGATGAGCTCATCCGACCGCACCGCTTAGGGACAAGCAAGATGCCTCTCTGCAGCACTTTTTCTGGCTCCTTCTTCCCCAGCCAAAGAAAACATATGATTGTTTTGTCCGTGGGTTAGGGGGGCACAGATTTTGATGGATCTGGTCAAGATGCTCCAAACTTGGGCCCCTTCCCCAACCCACCCTCAAGACCGGGTCACTAGGGGGCTCTGGAGCCCATGCAGGCTGACACCAGGGGGGATAGCGGGGCAGCAGCCAGAAGCTTCCTGCTTTCCATCTGGGAAGTCATCCCTGCATTTGTGCAGAGACCAGTAAGTACCCACAAAAATGTTCCATGTTTTCAACAAGCCAAGGAAGTCTGGCTTTTTTTGTTGGCTAGTTGCAAATGGACTCCTTCCTCTCCTCAAATTTCTTCCTTGGTTGGCGTATTTGTGTGTGTGCCCCAGGCCAGTCTGTCATCCACCACAGAACTAAACCTCACTCTTTCCGGAGGGTGGTGGGAGCCCAGAACCCTGACCCCAAACCCCATGGCTTGGGGCTGCCTGCCTCGCCCCACAGAGCTGTCGACTGCCACTCAGGCTCCAGCATTCTGAGAGCCAGAAGACACACTTGCATGGGACCAGAACCCCCAGTGTGCCTGGAGAAGTCCTGCCTGCCCTTTCCTCTCTAGCCAGGAAAATAAGTCAAGTGATGGAGCGGCCAGTCCCTGCTCCCTCCTGGGCCAGCCCGGCCCACCCCACTGCCCAGCTGCGTCCCAGGGGAGTGAAGTAAACTCTCAGATTCCCGCTTTCTGCATCTGTAAATTGAGAATAATAATAACAACATGATACCAATAACCAAAGTGTTCATGAACCAATGAGTGGATAAACAAAATGTGGCATATACGTACGATGCAATATTATACAGCTGTAAGAAGGAATGAAGTTCTGATGCAGGTGACAACATGGATGAACCTTGAGGACATTATGTTGAATGAAATAGGCAGACACAAAAGGACAAAAATTGTATGGTCTCACTAATATGAGCTAATTATAATGAGCAAACTCTTGCAGTTAAAATCTAGAGTATGGGTTACCAGGAGAGAGAAAGAGGGTAGAGAATGGGGAACTGATGCTTAATTTGTGCAGAATTTTTAATAAGTTTGATTGAAAATGTTTGGAAATGGATAAAGGTGATGGTAGCACATTATGTAAGGGTAACTAACAGCACTGACTTATGGGTGTGATTATGGTTGAAAGGGGAAATTTAGGGTTATATATGTCACTAGAAGGAAAGCTAGGTGAGGAAACATGAGGCTGTGTATCATAGTGAACCCTCTTGTGCACAATGACTGTGGTTGCTTGTACAAATGTAAGAATGTTCTTTCATGGACTATAACAAATATGTGTCACTATTACAAGGTTTGGCTAATAGGGTGGAATATGGGGGAAAATACACCTACTGCAAACTATGGACTATGGTTAACAGTAACATTGTAATATTCTTGTATCAATCATAACAAAGGTACCAAAGCAAAGCTAAGTGTCAATAAAAGAAGGTATAAGGAGTATGGGTTTTTTTGGTTTGTTTTTTGTTTCTTGTTTTTTTGGGGTGTTTTTTTGGAGCAATGAGAATGTTTTCAAACTGATGTGGTGATGAATGCACAACTCTCTGACTATACTGAGAGCCACTGATTGTACTTTGGATGGATTGTGTGGTATGTGAATAAAACTGTTTAAAATAATAATAAAAATAATGACAATGATACCTAAGTTACAGCATTGTTAGGGCTATTGTGGAGATTAAATGAGATAAAAGGCATTGGTTTATAGGAAAAAATCGAAAACAAATGCCCTGCGTGATTAAATGAATTAGGCTGCAGGGATACAGTGGAAAAGGACTCCGCTGTCTTTAAAATTATGCTGTAGATATGTATGTATTGACCAGATGTTTGCAATATATTAAGTGAAATACATTAAGGGTCCCAAAATGCTAAGTTTTCACTTTTAAGTTATTTTTATGCATAGAAAATACAATAGAAGATTATATACAAAATATTTACAGTGGTTATCTCTGAAAAGTAGAACTGTGAGTGATTTTAATTTTTTTCCTTTTGCTTAATAATATATTTTCTATTTTTTTTATGATAACAATGTATCACTTCTGTAATGGGCAAAAGTTCTTTTATTATAAAAATTGAGATAATCGTGTCAAACACCCAGCACAGTTCCTAGCACATAATAAGGGCTCCCTGATCTTTTACCTTCTCTGCAAAGACATTGCAAAGTCTCATGGGTGCTGGTCTATCAGGTGTGTTAGTGCTCTTGAAGAAAAGAGAGCTAACTTTTAAAAATAAGGTGAGGTGGACTTCCTCACCTGAATGGTTGCTGATAGTCTCACAAACATTGAGGACTGGCAGTTTGGTATGCCAACCCCTCTAACTCAGGACTTGCCCTTATGAAGCTTGTTACTGCAAAGGAGAGGCTAAACCTCTCTTATAATTGTACCTGAGAGTCTCCCCCTGAGTGCCTCTTTGTTGCTCAGATGTGGCCCTCTCTCTCTCTAACTAAGCCACCTTGGCAGGTGATCTCACTGCCCTCCCCCCTACATGGGATCTGACACCCAGGGGTCTAAATCTCCCTGGCAATGCAGGATATGACTCCCTAGGATGAGCCTGGACCCGGCATCATGGGATTGAGAACATCTTCTTGACCAAAAGGGGGATGTGAAATGAAATGAAATAAAATTTCAGTGTCTGAGAGATTTCAAATGGAGTCAAGAGGTCACTCTGGTGGAATTCTTACACACTATATAGATGACACTTTTTAGGTTTTAATGTATTGGAATAGCTAGAAGTAAATACCTGAAACTACCAAACTCCAACCCAGTAGCCTTGACTCTTGAAGACGATTGAATAACAATGTAGCTTACAAGGGGTGACAGTGTGATTGTGAAAACCCTGTGGATAGCACTCCCTTTATCCAGTGTATGGATGGATGAGTAGAAAAATGGGAATAAAACCTAAATGAAAAATAGGGTGGGAGGAAGGGGATGATTTGGGTGGTTTTTTTTGTTTGTTTGTTTGTTTTACTTTTATTTTTTATTCTTATTCTTTCTGGTATAAGGAAAATGTTCAAAAATAGACTGGGGTGATGAATGCACAACTATATGATGGTACCGTGAACAGCTGATTGTACACCATGGATGATTGTATGGTATGTGAATGTATCTCAATAAAATTGAATTAAAAAAAATAAGGTAAGTTTGTGAACTGGACACTGTCCTTTCTTCCTACAGGTCCTTTCACATTAGAGTTCCTGTGCCTGCCTGTCCATTTCAACCTGTCCCAATCCTTCCCACCCTCCCAGGCCAGCACTAGCCATGCTTCCTCCAAGAAGCCTTCCTTGACTCCCCCCTCTGTGGGGCCCGCATGTCACTCCTGTCCTCTGTTTAACGCCCCTGTCGTTCTGCAATCTGGGTCATTCTGTGATGCATTTTAGCAGATGGCACATGCCAGGCTGCGAGCCCTGAGGCCCAGGCCCTGCCTCCCAGGCCTGGCTCCAGGCTTGCCACAAAGAAGTGCCCAGGCCCTGTGTGCTGCACTGAGTGGAGTGCGTGTGTGGCTCTCTCATCACCCCACAGCTCAGGCCTTGCTCTTCACCCTTCTTGGCAGATGGGGAGGCGCGCGGCTTCTGACCTGGTTCAATTCTGACCCCACTTCTTCTGAGCCCTGTGGCCTAGGGCAAGTCCCGCAATCTCTCTCAGCCTCAATTTCCCCAAACACAATTGTAACCCCGGCCCTTAGGGTAAATAACTGTGGTAAATTAGACAGTAAATATAAAATACTTAACACAGTGTACCTGGCAAATAGTAAATGCCCAATAAAAGGAGCTACATCCATGTTTTGTTCCCAGAGTGACCATATACTCTATCATCCAAACCTGAGCACTTCTGAGCATGAAAGAGAACTAGTAACAACAATACCAGGGCAGAACAGGCAAACCAGACCCAGGACCACCCCACTATCCCCACCATTCACTGCAAGCTCCTGAGGGCAAGGCCTGCGTCGTCTTCACCTCGAAATCCCTCCTGTGTGACCTTCCTCCTGCCTCTTCCCAGAACCATCCCGGATAAGTACTTCAGAGGCTTCTCCTCTAGGGGAGGGGCCGCATGGAGTTGGGGACACCCTTGGAAGCCTGCGACGAGCACCCAGACCCTCTCCTGCCTCCTAGCCGGGACCCCAGGCCAGACACCACTGTCCTCCGCAGTGCCGTCTCCCTCCCCGCAGACCCTGGGGCCCTGAGAGGACCCCAGGAGACTTACCGTGAGGGTCTGGGCAGGCAGGGCCGGGCTGCCTGGCTCTCCCTCAGGGGCAGAGGGCGTGTGGTCAGGCTGTGGCCAGCGGGAACCCAGCCCCAGCGCTGATCAAAGTTCCAGGCAGTGGTCCCGCCCCCACTGTGGCCTGGGCGTTCCCGGAATGTCACCAGGGTCACAGCACAGCAGGAGAGAATCCGGGGCAAGGCCTCTGGAGATCACAAAATGACCCTGACCTGTTCCCACACACAGATCCCCAGCAGGGCCAGAATCCAGCCAAGGTCACGGGGTTGGCACCCTGAGGACCCCAGGGCTTCCATCCAGAAGGTTCCCAGCAGCCTGCCCCAGGGGCAAGGGCTGGGGCCATGGTGCATGCTCGCACGCCGTCCTCACGGCTCCCCATGGCCAGGCCGGCTCCGGCGAGACCGTGAGCCCATGAGCCCACCGCCCACCAGGCAGCCCCTGGTAGCACCCGCTCCGCTCTAGTCCTGGGAGAGTCTACGACGGCTGTGGGTTTTTTGTTTTGTTTGATTGTTTAATGAATTTCAAGGGGAAAATAGTTATGGGGGGGTGAATTTTGGCTCAATATGGAGAGGAACGTTTTCATACTCAAGGATATCCAAGGCCAAAAGAAGCTGCTTTAGGAGGTAGTGAATTTCCTCTCTCTGGGGGTGTTCAACCAGGTGCTGCAGGATGGGGTGAAGATGTGCATGCTTGTGTGTACGTGTGTGTGCATGAAGTTAAACTGCAGATCTGTGCAGCTTGAGGGGCATCGCCGCATGTGGGGAGGGAAGATTTGCTTTTGAAGACTCCAGGGATATTCTGGGAGATAAGGGGTGAAGACTCCGACCCCTTGCTCCCATTTCCCCTATCCCCATATCCAAAATTCCAGAAACCCATCTGAGTGGGCTAAAGTCCAGAGGTAGGAAGGGCTTCAAAGCCCTGCCCCAGTCGCTGAAGGGGTCTGGCCCCGTGATATGCTGGACATAATTGAAACTTGTCCTGGCCCAGCCCTCCCAGGACAGGCTTCCACCCCAGGAATAAGCAGGGAGAAGGGACTGAAAGAGCTGGAGAGAGCCCAGGTGGATATGGTTGGAAGCCCCTTGCCTGAGCACAGCAGTGGGATGAAGGGACAGAAAGTGCCCTCCTTCAACCCCAGGCCTGCACCAGCAGCCAGCCATGGCAGCCTCTTGAGCCTAGAGACCTGAAAGAGTTCCTGGGGGGCCTGCACACTTGGAGGGAGTTTTCTTCCTTCCAATGGTGTTTTACAAGAGCCTGTGATTCACTGAACCCTCCGCTAAGCACTGATGGGAGTCCACATAACCCCACATAACCCTGCATGCAGTCTGTGTGTGCCCGTCGGAGGAGTGCTGAATGAAATCCAGAGCCTGTCAGGTGGCACAGAGGAAACCCCAGCCCGGAGTGTGGAGGCTGCACTCAGCCACTAGTTTATGTGACTACGGGAAACGCACTCATTTCCTGACTGAGTCTCATTTTCTCCATCTATAAAATGGGTTGAACTGATTCTTAAGGCCCCATCCAGCCACAGTGGCCTACAGATATCGTTTGTTATTTCCTTTCTGGTCCCCACTCACTTTTCAAAGGGCTTTTCGTGGCCTAAGATCCATTTTCCCAGGGTCTGCCGGGGTCAGCCTTGCACACATGTGACGAGCAGAAGCAACGGGTGTTGATTCTCAAAACGTCAATAGAGCGCACACGGGTCCTGTGTATACCATTTATTGTTGATTCTGTACACCAAATTCGTTGCAAGCAGCATCCAGCAAAGGACAGACCCCAGACCCTGCCCACCAGGGCTCACATTCTGTAAAACCTCAGGGGCCTAGAAACCTCTAAACACATTGCTAAGCACCTGAAACTATTTGCAATGATTTTCTAAGCAAAGCAAACATGCACTACTGTTGAAGGCAGTGTGAAGACAACAGGTTGGTGAGAAAATCTCTCTTTAGGTGAAGAAGAAAGCTCAGACTGGAAAGAGTTTCACCTGGAGGTGGCCTGCCAGCCCACCCTCTCTGAACCACAGCAATGCCACCCCCCACAAACATCCCCCAGGACCACCAATGTCTTCCCCAACTCCCCGGGTTTGGTTTTGATGGTGAGAGCTGTGGGCTGAATTCTTTGAGTGGTTTACAGCCAAGGGACAGGACACGTCTGATGTCTTTTAAACAACTCTATAGCTGTCTGCTCTCCACAGGCTTCCTGAGGTTGGACAGAAGAGTCCCAAAACTGCTCTACTTTGATATCTGAAAGGTTGAAAACCGTGTTGCTGCCCATGAAAAAGGGTCACAGATGCTTCTGAGAACTTCACTGGACCTCTAAACTCTAAAGAGGTGGAACAATATACACGCCCAATTTTTTCCTAAATTCACAAAGGTTTTGGTCCAGATGGTACCAAGTGAGGGGTCAATGATTAAGATGGTGGGAAGCAACGGGACCATGACTCCATTTTCTTAGGTTTAGTGATGAGAGCCCAAGGCAGGTCACAGTTCTCGTTCAAAGTCTGAAGAGAGAATTCAAACCCACACCTACTGAATAATGTTGCAGAACAAGTGGTTTTTTACCCTTTCACAAGGGGAAAACGATAGTACTCACATCACAGGGTTGTGGCGAGGGTTAAAAAGAGAATGTACGTCGAAGGCTTTGAAGGGGACGTATGCAGAATGGGCACTTTTTTAAAATGATGGGTCTGACTTGCTTTTATTATCTTTCCTCCAACAGTGATCCCCCCTCCCACTCCAGATGGAGGCTGGTGGGTGGCAAGGTGACTGAGAAGCTAGGGAGAAGAGGGGAAAAATAAGCCAGAACTCTTATCCTACCCGAACTATTTCAAGGGGCAAGTGGTTCATTCTAGCCCCAAGAGGTGAGATGCAAATGCATCATCCTGTTGCAAAGGAGACTCCATCCAGCTTCTCTGGCAGCTCCACGGCCAGACAACATGGTTCAGGGAGACTGAGAGGCCTGTGGAAGACGCGGAGGCCTGCTGGCTCATCCAACCCACACTGATGGAGAAACGAACAGGCAAGTTCGGAGGGCCAGGTAAAGGGTCCATCACCCTCCACCAGGGGTGCTCCTGGTGGGGTCACCTAAGGACAGCTGCCCCCACACTGGTTTTTGGCCAGTGGACACACGTTGATAACTTGGGCCAGAGAAAAGTTACTCTAATGTCATGGCCAATGCCAGAAATGTCCAGCAGTGCTGGGTGCAGCCCAGTGGGGCACGCTGGATGAAGAAGGTTCCTTCGTCACCTCTCTGCCCCCATTGGCCCGTGTGTGCCCTTACATAGTGAGTCGTTGGAGAGCCGCACAAAGAGCCACTCGGCAGTCCTGAGCAGGTGAGATGCAGTGCCAGACCTCACCCCCAGTCTGGAGGAGAGGACACCAGGCTCCCCATTTGGATGAATATAGCAGGCTCCCGCCCCAAGCTCGGGGCTCACTTCCTGGTGAGTTTGGCAAGCCTTGCTCCGTGTCCACCAGGTGCTACCGGAGACCCATGTGTAACTTGGGGAGACGATGTCTTTTGACTCTGCCAGTCCCCATCTCTCCCAGATTCCCTGAGATAGAGTGAAAAGCTACAAAGTGTCCTGGTTCTTACAGGGAGCTGGAGGGGAACCCTGTCTGCCTGTCAGCACCCTGGTGCTAAGGCCCAGGGGAATTCTTGTGTGTCTTGTGAGGTGGAAGGATCAGTAAAAGCCCCTCAGGACTGGTGGTGGCTTTCCAAATCACCTGGCGCTCTTGGATGCATGGAGATTGAGGTGAAATTCTCCTTTCCACCGCCATCTCTACTTCTAAACTCATGGACCAGTTATCCAGAGAAAAACCCAAGTCACCATGAATGTAATTTCTTTAACAGTGTGTGTATGAAATGCAGGTATTCAACCAAACAACTCGACTCTTAATAACCAGACCACAGGCAAGAGGAGCTCCCGAGAGAGCCCCCAGACCCTGGGCGAGCTGTCTGTGCACCCCGATGCTGCCTGCTGCATGTGAAAATTCTGAAGTTCAGCTGCAAGCTGGCTGTAATGAGATGGGGAATTTTACCACGACATTGGAGGAATTGCTGGATTCCATTACACTTGGCTGTTCAATTAAAGGATCTCATCTCTGAGCTATTTCACTGCACCCAAACAGAGAATGAAAATTAAAAACAGATATAGGCATATCATGCCCATAAAAGGCCCGGGCGGAGAGGATTCCAGTGAGCAGCAGACGGCACGTTGGCAGGAAAGGGTGGGGGCCACGTGGGCCTTTACGGTCGGGTGTTTCTGACCTGGCCAGCCCGGGGGCCACGTGGTCTCCAGGTTGAATGTATCCACATGTTCTCCTCCATGCCTGACAGCTGGGTCTTTGCAAGGACTGGTGGTGAGAGGGCAGCAAGGGGCCGGTCCTTTGGGGAGCAGTTCTCAGGGAAGCCCACACCATCTCCAGAAGCCCCAGCCTTCTCGGGTAAAAGTCCGTGTTCTGGTGATACCGGTGGTGCCTTGTTCTCGTGATCTGGCTGCTGATTAAATGAGTGTGATCAGTTTGTGAAACTTCATCAAGCTGTACACTTAACATGTCCCCACTTTTCTGCATCTGTGTTATCCTTTGATGAAAAGTTAAAAAAGAACAACTCTAGGGGTGAGTGCACAGACCCCCAGTACCAATTTGCAGAATTTAATGTGTTTAGAGGTCAGACGTTCTGCATGATTTTATTCCTTAAAGGGCTGAAATTTTTGAAGCAAAGCTGCAGTTCAGAAATATCATTCTCTATAAGGCTGAACTTATTGCACAGGTGACTTTCTTCCTTTTCCAGATAAAAATCACAGGAGAGACTCTGATGATGGCTCTGGGTTCCAGGAACAGGGTGGCATCGTTTCTCCTCTCTTTCGCCGCTTCCTCAAAGCCGGGGCACTGGGCAGCTCTGAAGAAACCAGCTAAGTGGTTTGAGGCCTTCTTTGAGGAGAGTACTCACCCTGCCTTCAGGAGCAGAAAATCAAGGAGAGCCAGGACACAGGAGGAGCGAGAGAAGAGAAATCAACTTACATAATACTTTTAGGAGAGAGGCTGTCCCCAGCAGAGAACTATTCCCACAAAGTGAGCAGGCTTTGGAATAACTGAGTCTACAGAGGCCAGGAGGGGGCGTGGGCAGAGAGAAGGCTGTTCTTGGAGTAGCGGTGGTGAGGATTTGGAGGAGGGGCCTCCGAGAAGGAAGCCCAGGCAGGAGACTTGGAAATCCCCCAGGGTCTTCACCATGGCCAGTTGGATCTCCCTGATATTACCAGGCCCTCCAAGACATGCTTCTCTGCGGGAGAATCTGAGAGGTCAGGAAAAGGTGGGGAAACTTTTCTCTCAGGGCACAGAGATAGAGATCAGGGAACAGCTCCGTGGACCCAGGGTGGAGGCGGAACGATGACATCCCCTGCCATACCTCCAGGATCCCCCGGCCCCCGGCCCCAGCCCTGCCTCCAGCCTGCCTCTTTAACATTCATTGGGTGCCTTCATCTGCATCAGGACCGCTTGGCTCCTCTTCTTGCAACAGCAACAACAGATGCAGGCAGCCAGGGAGCAGGCCAGGGCAATGATACCAATGACAATGGCGGCAATGGCCAGCCCGCTCTGGGCCTGGGTCATGCCCCACGTGCTGCGGTCTTCAGTGACCGCGATGGTGGTCAGGTCAGTGAAGTCTTCCATGGAGGTGGTGTACCCAGTGGTGAAGGAGATGGATGTGGTGTCAGGGTAGCTGGATGTGTCAGGGTAGCTGGGTGTGTCAGGGTAGGTGGATGTGTCAGTGGAGCCGGATCTGTCAGGGTAGCTGGGTGTGTCCGGGGACTGGGGTGATTCTGAGTAGCTGGGCACCTCGGAGCCCACGGGGACCTGGACACTGGGGGTAGCCACATTGATGTTAATGACGATGAGGGGCTGGCCTCTGAAACTGGCAGGGCTGAAGCACACTGGGAGGGCGTCTGTCCCCAGCCTGGGCCTATTAATCAGGAGCCAATTGCGGAGCGGAAGGATGGCTGCGTCACACCTCCAGGGGTTGTCATAGAGCCGCAGCTCATTCAGGTTCCCCAAGTGGTCAAAGATGCCCATGGGCAGGTTCTCCAGCTGGTTGTTCTGCAGTTGGATGGTCATGAGGCCATTGGCGTTGGCAAAGATATTCCCCGGGAGCACTCTGAGGCGGTTGTTCTGCAGGGAGATGTTCTGCAGGTGGGCCAACATGCGGAAGACATTTCCATCCAGTTCCCGCAGGGCATTGGTGTGGAGTGACAGCTCCTGCAGCTCCGTCAGCCCATTGAAGGCACCTGGGCTGATGAAGCTGATCTGGTTGCGACTTAGGATCAGGACAAGCAACTGGGTGAGGCTGCTGAAGACGTTGTCAGGTATGGAAGTGATATGGTTGTCATAGAGCCAAAGCTCCCGCAGGTGGGGCATGGGCCCGAAGATCCCTGGAGTGAGCTCCTTCAGGGAGTTCCCAAACAGCGTGAGTCGGTTGATCTGGGGCAGCTGCATGAAGATGCCAGGGGGCAGCTGGGAGATGTGGTTGTTGGACAGATAGAGTTTCTGGAGGTTACGGTTGTTGTGGAAGAGGCCTGGAGAGAGCGTACAGATATCATTCTGTTGGAGAGCCAGTTCCTGGAGGTTGCCAAGCCCATCAAAAGTGCCCATGGGGATGTCAGAGAGCCTGTTCTCATACAGCCGGAGGACCTCAAGGTTGCCCAGGTGCTGGAAAGCCCTGGGTGAGAGTTGTGTGAGGCTGTTTTTGCCCAGATTGAGCTTGGTGAGGCCTACCAGGTGGTCGAAGACGCCATCAGGGATGTATTCCAGGTGATTGCCATGCAATTGCAGTTCCTTGAGGTTGCTGAACTGGGAGAAGTGGGCCGGTTGGATCTGCATTATCTGGTTGCTTGACAGAAGGAGCGACTCAAGGTTGACCAGGCCTTGGAAGAGGCCGATAGGCAGAATCTGAAGCTTGTTGTTGGCAAGGCTGAGATAGCGCAGTGAGCCCAGGTTGCGGAAAGCACCAGGCATGATGTGAGACAGCTCATTCTTCTCAATCCTCAGGGCGATGAGGGCCGAGATGTTGAGGAACGGGGACTCATTGAGTTCAGTGATGTGCGTGTTGAGGATCTGCAGGCTCATGGCGTTCCAGGGCAGAGGCGTGGGCACCGCCACGATGCGTGCCCCTGTGCACTCCACCTGGGAGGCCCTGGAGCAGGTGCACTCGCTAGGGCAGCCATAGTAGGCAAACCCTATGCCCCAGGCATGGCAGCCCACCAGCAAAAGGAGATAATGTTTCAGTGGCATGGCCTCTGCAAGGGGAAAGAGCACACATTAGTCAGGGTCATCTCACCTACATGGTGGCTGCTTTTGGGCCAATGCCAATCCTCAGTGCCAAACCCTGGCTTGTCTCTGAGCCCCATCACTACACACCCAACTTAGGCTCTTGCCCTGGGCTCTTGCCAGCGTAGGACAAGCCCGTTCCCCTTCCCCCATGTCTTCCCACTTCCGTAGCTTCACTCACTTGGGGTCTCTTCTTCCTCATCCAAAGCTTTTCCATACTTCAAAGTCTAGCTCAAATGTGAACACCTCTAGGTAGCTGACCCAGATCCCAGGAGTCAGAATGAGTTATCCTTCCTTAAGTGGTCTCCTCACCCTCCATTCCATGCCACAGCCAGCCTAGTGTGGCATGCATTACATTCCCTTCTGTCACCTCCACTAGTCAATAAGCTTTTCAGGGATGAGGATATTCATCTTTCATCCCTACACATTGCTTAAGGCAGGGTCTGTATCTCATTCCCTCACAGCAGTTGAACATGCTGGTTGAACCCAGCCCCCTCAGGAAGAACAAAGAAATGACAAAAACAAAAACAGAACCTGAGTCTGGGGAAAGATGCTAAGGGCGCAAACACGGTGGCTGCGGGAAGAGCAGCATTCGGCAGAGGCGGGGAGAGACCGCAGGGGTGGCTCAGCCTGGCCTCTCCCTCGCCCTGCCCTGCCCCAGCCCAGCCCACCCCATCATCACTATCAACAGCCTTTGCTTACCTTTCACATGTGCTTCATCGACATTTAATTCAAACCTCCTCCCCAATAAAAGGAAATTATCTGTCTGCACCACTTCCTGGTCTTGCCAGGAAGTCAATGCCTGCGGACCGACTTCTGGGTACTAATTCCAGTTTCCACAAAGAAACATCGGGTGGCCTTGAGAAAGTCCCAGAAACTAGGATGTGCTTTGAGCTAAAAGGCAGTAGGAACTAACACTCACTCAGACACAGGGCCGCTGTGGGAATGGAGCCAAATGCATGAAAGTTTTGACGTTTGAGGTCGCTGATGTTCACGATTTTATATTATGTTTATATTTCTACATAAAATGTAGAGAGTCCCCTCCGTGAGTATGTAAGGCCCGCAAACTAGTTGTCTGACGTTGAAAGAGTCACTTGCTCGAGGCCCCCATCCCCTCTCTCATCTGTTGAGTGGGGATGGTAACTTCTGCCCCCTCTCCCCAGGCTGCCGTGAAGAGCAGATGGGAGATGAAGGTGAAGGCGTCCCGCACAGGACTGTGCAAACCTCCATTAGAGGTTCAAAGAGGTCTGTTACACCCAAAGGGTTAAAACCTGATGACCATTCACCCCCATCACTTTGTGGGGATGCAGGGAGCAGGAAAACAGGGGCTCAGGGCTTAAGATCCAGGTCTCTGGGCTCCCAGGCAAGCACTTGGAGGATTAATGCTGCACCTTTCCTTTTAATGAGCAAAAATCCTGAGTCAGAGGAAGGATTTCGAATGACAGAATATAAGACATAACCTGGCTGGATGGGGAAGGTATTTCCCTGGCCCCTGTGCCCCTGAACTCATGAATAACCCAGGCCTCCCCTTCTGGCCTCAGCCCGGTCCACCACCCCAGTCTCCACCAACCAACTTACCCTGAGACCAAATCCAAGTTCATCCACCACCCAAACAGACCTTGACTTTTCACTTATTCACAGCCCATCCAAGGCCTAACCTGTAGTGCTTTTACATGAAGGACTTAACTAAGTATTTAAAACAGTGGAGAAAAAAAGAGAAGGGAAGAGGAAGATGGTTTGGCCAAGAGTCTAGATGCAAAGGAATAGGATAGGCTTTGCCGTGGACACATTTATAAAGACAAAGTCATAGAGACAGATGTCAGGTCCAGAACTTGAGAGCAGACAACTAACTGCCTAAGCAGGGAACACAGAAAAGGTGGCTCAACATCCACCCCAGGAGAAAGACTTAGGACTTTTTATTGATGGTTAAGTATATCTGAGTCAACAAAGAAGGAGGGCTGCCCACAAAAGATAATATAATCTTAGGCTGCATTAATAGAAGTATCAAGACTGAAACAGGGGAGGTGATGGTCTCACACTGCACTGCCCGGATCAGGCCACCCCTTTACTGCTGTACTCGGTTCCACCCCTGCATGTCAAAAAGGCCAGTGACAAACTGAAGGGTATCTAGAGAAGAGTGGCCAGGATGGTGAGGGGACCCAAAAACCACAACATCCAAGCATCCACTGAAGGAACCATGGATGAACAGTGAGAGGAAAAGATGTGAGGAGCCCACATGAACCTTCTTGGCATACCTGCAGGGCAGCCATGAGATGGCGGAAACAGCCATGCTTAGTGTGGCCCCACAGGTCAAAACTAGTGGGTAGAAGCTATAGGTAGTAGACTCCAATTCACCACCAAAGAGACCTTTCCAAAGTCAGAGCAGACAGCATCACAGAGTATTAAGTTTGCTGTCACCAGAAATATTCAAATAGATGCTCAGCAACCACTTAATAAGGAGGCTGGAGAGAAGATTCCTAAATCTGATAGGGTACTGGATGGGAAGACAGTTGATGTCCATGCCTAAGTTTTTACGATTCTAAGACTGAGTCCCAGACCATGGATGTGAGATCCATCTACCAGGACATCTACAGAGTCTGTGAGGACAGGTGTGGGTGTCTGCCCATCCCCCAGGTGTGTGTGTGTCTCTGTGTGTGTGTGTGTGTGTGTGTGAGAGAGAGACAGAGAGAGAGAGAGAGAGTTATCCTCTGGACTGACTTACAAAGTTGAAGCTCTAATTGCTCCTGGTGACATACTTGGCAGCACTTTATGTATTTATAATGTATACTCCTAGGCTCAGCCTACTTCAAAATGCTATTGCAGCCTAAGTATCAGAGACTAAATTAAGTGGCCATAATGTGGCCAGCCCAGGGCAGTTTCTGTTGAGTTTCCCCATCTGTAAAACAAGGGATGGGATGAAGCACCCTGAGGACCCATCTCCACGTGACTTTCTCTGGTCTGCATCTCCAGGTGGGAAGTGGGGGTCAAGCCGACCCCTGAAAGGCCCATAGCCAGGGGTGGAGGCCTCATGGCCTGGGGGGAGGAGTGAAAAGATAATTCCCTCACTGGGAACAGAACCATTGTTGTCTAAAGTGGGCCACACTCAGTTTGACAAATATTGCAAGAATTTGTGGATTTTCCTTTTTATAAATCCTCACATCTCCAGAGTTCTCCAAGCACCACATTCAGCGGTTTCCTGTTTTCCGGCACTCATCACCGCCACAGCTGGCACAGACTGCTCCAAAGGGATCTTGGGGAGCTCCCCTCAAAGCCAGCTGCAGAGCTGTCCGGGAAGAAGGGGCAGCAGAAGCTGGGCTGGACAGCTTGGCCCTTGGATTTTCAGCAAGTGCAGTGGCCCCGGTCCCCTCAGGAGCTGCACACACAGCGGCCTAATAGCCCACGCTGTCCGGTGCTGCTTGGCAGCTGTGGCAGATGCCAGTTAAAGGCCCACGAAGCTATCCTAATTACACCCTTCTCCTCCAGGCAGCAGAGCGCGTCCTCAGTCACTGCCATTGTCCTGGGGAGGGGGTGCAGCCTGGCATCTGTAGCCGGCCCTTGGAGTCAGCGAGCCAAAGCAGACAGACAGACGAACAGCTCACCTGGACACTCCAAAGCACTCCCTCCCCAGGGGTAGAAGCGCTTGAATCAGGATGGTCCAGCTGTGGGTCTCGTTACCAAGGACACCCTGTGACTCACGAGCAAACACATAATTAGCCGCAAAGCCCTGAGCTCTGCTGGTTGGTGGGTTGGGATTTTTTTTTTTTTGGCTTTGCTTTAACACTGTCATTCACATTCCGCAAACACAAGTTTCCCTGGGAGGAGAAGCCTTCTTAGTGCAATTCCACGGAGCAAAGCTTTTGGAAAGAGCCTGGTAGACTGATGTTCTCCTCTGGTCTTGACATAAAGTTGGAGTGTGAGTTTTGGTAAATTCTCCGGGTCTCAGTTTCCCCTCCTGTAAAGACTCTCAGGGTCCCTTCCAGCTCCATCTTCTGACTGGAGGCAGGAAGGAGATTGGGCCTGATTTTCTTCATTCCCTCTTTCCTCCAGGTCACGCCAGCCCACCAGCAGTGCCACTGTCATGCTGGAGTCTAAGGGACACATACCCATCTTTGCAGGCCCACCTTGTTTCAAAAGTTTTCCAGGCAGGGCAATCCCTCTTGTGAATTGGAGCATCGTCACATCCAGCCATAGCCCTTTCATGGAATCCAAGAACTGAGAGGAGCCTTAGTGATCCTCTGGCCCCACTGCCTCCTGGCACACCTGGGGAAACTGAATTCCAGAGAGAGGTCCTCCTCCCCTGGCCCGTGTCCTCTCCCCGAACCAGGGCTCCCTAACCATGACCTCATTTGCAGTGAGGGCCCAAAGGTTCCCAAGAGAAATGCCCAGCCTTGGAGCTCCTTCTAGCAACAGGTCACCATCTGACTGACAGGCTCCACTTTGAGCTCAGACCTCTGCACAGCAAGAACCACCCTCCCTCCCCAGCCCCCTCTCACTAAACAGGGGGTTACTGCCCCCTCCTCCAGATCAGGACAAAAAGATCACCCAGGAGCCTCGTTCACGGGAGTCAGCCTCATAGCATTGCTGTGAGGATGAAATGAGCTAATACATGAAAAGTGCTTAGACTAGTTCTTGACACAAAGTGAGTACCCAATAAAGATTAGCTACAATTATTATTTTTGTTGTTGAGCAAAATCAGGATCTCTGGGGGCCCCACCCACAGAGATCCGGATTCCATAGGCCTGGGTGGGGCCCAGGGCTCTGCATGTTTAACAAATTCCTCAAGCGATTCTGATGCAGAGGTCCCCAGACCACACTAAGAAATATCACTTGCAGCTTGGAGCAGCTGGGAGTCCCCACCCATGCTCTGTGTCATTTACTGTCAAGAAGATCAGACACAGAGAAGCCAGGATTGGGGAGGACAAACGTCAGGTCACAAGCCTGGCCCCGCTTCCTCTATCAGTAATTCCCTCTCTGGCCCTTTCTGCATCCCCGACAGGAATCTGGGGTTTGTGCTGAGTTGAACCCAGAAGTAGAAGCTGCTTCCAGAAGCAGCACTTAGAGTCCAGAGTGTCACAAGGGCCTTTTGAAACCATCTGGTCATTTTGTAGATGGGAAAACTGAGATCCAGAGGGAGGAGGTGACTTGTCCAAGGCTACATGGTCTGCTGGAGACCCCTGACACCAGATCAGGGCCCCTAACCCTAGAGCTTGATGAACCCCTTAACTTCAGGACTTCAGCAAAATGGCTGGGAGGGAAGGAGAGGTGGCTTTGCTACTTCCATCTTAAAATGATCTGGGAGGCTCATGCACAATCAACCCTTAAGCTGTTCAGAGTTATTAACCAACGTCAAGTGCTTCTCCCATCCCCCAGGCTGCATGTTATCAGGGATGTTCTGCTCTAAGACAGCTCTAGTGCTCACATTTGCTCATTTTCACCTGGATGGCATGAAGCAAGGGATGGGAAGGGCGAGGGGTCTCCAGAAGGAGTGGCCCTCAGTAACCTGAACACACAGCTCCATTCATGGTCTGTTTAGGGACACTTTAGACCAAACACAAAGCATCCTTGAACCCCAAGGTAAGGCTAGACAGAGCCTGCCACATCTTCATCCCCAAACCTGCACAATTGTTGACCTCCATCTCCCATGGCCCTTCAAAGCCAAAACATTGCTCATTTGTTTAAAAAAGAAAATGAATAGAAAAAGCCATTCCTTAACCAGTCCCTCTTTTGGGCATCCTCCTAGGGTTGGGGTGGGAGTGGGGGCATAGAACCCAGCTTCCTACAGGAGCTGGAGCTGGGCTGTAATTAGAGTGGCATAAGTGGCAGAGAATATGGACAAACTTCCCAGCAGAACAGGGAGAACCTCCCAAACGGGGCTTTTACAAAAGCAGCCGGGGTCCCCAAACAGCCCCCTTCTTGGGGGTGGGGTGGGGTGGGTGTCAAGATTAGATAAAAATGGATCAGACTCTAATCAAAGCATCGTGGCAGTGGTTTCTAAATTCTGTGTCCCCAAAGCCAAGGGAGTCAGTGAAACCAGAAGCTGCAGTCCATCTTTGTGGTCAGGATTTAGGGAAGCAAATTGCCAACTGCAATCCCAGCCTCAGAGTGTTTGCAGGCAGGACGGAGTGGGCGCAGCAAATTCTGGGCTTCTCTCTCACCTCCTCTTATCGCTCCATGTCTGGGACTGCTCCCGCCCTCACCCTGCCAGGCCCCCCTTTTGTTGAGCAAGCCAAGGTAGTATACCCATGCTCTGACATTATGCCAGATATATTTAGAACACTTTCCTCTGGCTTTGTCCTCTCTCAGACGCCTGTTTCATCACTGCTGAGCCTGCCTGACTCAAGACCACAGGGAAATTGGAACATCTGGCCCTGTATTTACCCCCAGATGTTCATCCGATGCAGACTGGAAGAAGTGACTACTGTTAGAGAATTTCTAAATTACAGAGCCAGTGGAGCCAACACATCTGAGAGTGGGCCAAGATAAGGTGATAAAATCCCAGATAACCCTAAAGGAGAAGCTGAGAGGGTCACAGGCAGGCATCCGGCCCCCTCAGTGTGGTGCGTGTGGCATGCAAGAAAGAGGTGTAGGCTGCCCTCAAGAACACATTTGGCCCTGGCAGTTCTGGTTTTCCACAGTTGGTTCTTTGGCCCCAGGTCCTGCCTTTATGTTTGAGTGGAGACACTGGTAAAGTCACAATGGTCCAGATTTTAAAGCCACACCACACTTCATCACATACTCATCCTGCTCAAAGCCATTAGCCTCAGTCAAGGCCAGACACTTCTAGCTGGCAAGAGGGGAACACTGTCAAACAGGGTCTCCTAAGCAGGACCCCAAACAATTCTAAGCCCACAGCTGAATTCCAAATTGGCAGTCTGAACCAGGCACCAGCGTGTCTGCTGCTGGTGCTTTTGTAGCAACTCGTCTATGAAAAGAGATCTCTCCCACAGCAAAACCCCATGGAGGAAGGTCTTCTGGGTTCTGGACAAACCTCAGTGGAGGGCCCACCACCACTGGCTACCACAGTAAGGGCAGGAAAAGAGGATGCAGGTTCAATAAATTTGAAGCTTAAAAAGAGAAACATTTTCCTCAAAGGAGCAAATATCCAGAAAGAGGTTAAGATCCGTGGGTGACTGGTGTGATTTTGTCAACTTTAACTCCACCTTGCCACCTTGCCAGACAGAGGAAAACATCTTCCCAGCCTCCCAGGTGGAGGCCACCGGATGGTAGGAGCCAGTGAAGCAAGAAGCTGGTCAGGGATTCCGCAGTGGGGGCCCTGGGCGGTGGGGAGGTGGGGGCCGGCCACGCACACCTGCAGCGCAAGATGCACCTGGGGGTTCTTCAGCGCATCCCCAGGCGCGGGGCCAGCCCTGCCCCTCCCGGGGACTCTCGAGTCTCTCCCGGGGCGGGTGTGAGGGGACAGCAGAAAAGACGGGAGGGCGGGAAACCCGGCCCTGGCAGGCCGGCGGGAGGGAGGAGGGGGGCGCCTACTTACCAGCAGCTCCGCGGCGAAGAGGGAGCCGGAGAGGACGACGCGGGGCCGCTCAAGGCTGCAGCATGAGTGTGGCTCGCGGGGCGCTCCCGGCATTTAAAGGATCCCGGCGTGAGTCACCGCAGGGGGCAGTGTCGGGGGTGGGGTTGGGGGTAATGGAGCGGGGGGAGGACCGACTTTGCGCGCAACTGCAGCTCTCCGACATCCAGTGATGTCCGCTGTCCCGGCCCTTCCCCAAGAAAGCACAACCTGGGTTCTGAAGTTTAAGAAATGTCCTGCCACGTTTTTAAAAGGACCGCATTTTCCTCTTTTTCTCCTTCCCCCCAGTGTTTCTTTTGGATTCACTTGCCGCAGTGGACACTGTACCCCCCCCCCCCAACCTCCCAAAACAGATCCTCCTCCCTAAATGACTGGGAACCTCGGCTCTCACCCTGCACCGCCCAAGGAGCCGAGCCCCACAGAGGCCGCCGGAGTCAGAGGCTGCCCCTTCAGGGCTGGCAAAAGTAGTGGCAATTTCCTCCCACTGTGGCTCTAGAAAAGGCATTCATTCTTTTTTCTTTTTTAAACTTTTTTTGGGGGGAGGAATTCATTTCAAATTTACAGAAAATTTGCAAAAATAATGCAAAAAACACTCAGACACTTAAACCCATTCGCCTATGGAACTTTTGAAAAAGTCATTTATTTTAAATTTCAAGGAAAGATTAAGTTACTCCCACTCTGTGTCCTTCCTAAAAATGATGTTTTTTTACTCCTTTCTGACATCATCCTCCGTCCCCTTACTGTCATCTCACAGATTTGCATACAGATGTGTCTCTGGGCTCGGGATAGAAGGTCACAGGGCACATACAAGAATGCAAGTCTCCCCTGTGCCCCTGATCTCTGCATTGACACTCAAGCCCTGCTGCCCACCTCTGCCCCCTACCCCATTGAGGGACCAGAAACCATTTCTGTGCATGGCATCACCAGGAGGGCCTGGGGAAGAAGATACAGAAGCCAGAGTTGGAGAGGCAGGGAGGCTGCCAAACTCCAGCTTCTCCTGCAGGATGAAGCCCCTACAAGGCACGAGCTGTTTGGAGCTGAAGTCACCCTGCCCTACCCTGGCTCAGTTTACCCTCTCCGCCAAGTGGGGAGAGTGATATTTACATACAGTGCCTCGTGGAATGCCAAGAGCCTTAATGAACGTTTGCACTGTGCTTTTAGATCTGCGATGAAAGGAAGATATAAAAGTGCGTAGTGTTATTATTGAAATACTCATCTGGGTGGCTTGCCGTGGTCAAGCCCTACCGCCTGAGTCATGCCACACTCCTCCTCACCATGGCTCTGGGATTGAGAGCCTGAAACAAAGAGCTCCCTGTCCTGTAAGTGACACGAGCCCAGGAGGGGCAGGCAGTGCTGGAGGTCAGTCTCCATCACCCCCAGCTCATCTCTTCAACTACCAGCTTCCCTTCCAGAGGATAGTCCACGTGGAGAATGCTCTTCCTCTTGTCACTCTGGTGCTTTCACATCCTAAAATCGGGGTCCTCCTCTTCCTCTCTATAGGACCTGCAAGAATGAGAATATCTTCTTTCCTTTCTTCCTAATCCTGACATCTGGCTCCTCTGGGCTAGGCACTGTGCTGGGAGCTGTGGCCAATCCAGAGATGGATCAGATACATTTCTTGCCCATAAGTAGCTGACACTCTGGGAGAAGCAAGAAGGGATGGACATTTGTGAAGGACCCATGATGAATTAGAAACCCTAAGAGTACCTATTTCATCTGTACTTCATTTCTTTGGTACCTGGTTCTCGGCCTTGCCACTACTAACATTTAAGTTGGATAATTTTTTGTCATGAGGGGCTGTACTGTCCATTGTAGGACATTTAGTATCTATGGCCTCTACACACTAGATGCCAGTAGCCCTGCCCTGTCTGGACATTGCCAAATAGTACTGGGCTTGAAGAGGAAGGAGAGGGGGACAAACCCCACTCCTGTTGAGAACCACCATTCTATGAAATAATCCTGTGAGTGGGCATAACCACCCATGTTTTACTGATAAGGGAACTGAGGCCCAGGCCAGTTAGCTAATTTCCCCAAGGATGTACCCTAAGTGAAAGAGTCAGGATTCAAACCCTAGCCTGTAGGTCTGTGTTGTTTCCACCATCATTGGATTGGGTGCTGGGACATGTATGATCCATGAGAGGCTGGAAGGGTGACTGCCTTAAGAGTGGTGCAGAAAGTGGACTGTGTGAGGATGAGGGGCCGAGGTCACAGGGTGAGGTCAATAAATGTAGGTGCATTTGGAGGGATGGGGCTTGAGTTTCACATGGAAGGTGTCCTCAAAAGGTGAGTGGTATCTAGAAATGTGGAGGGAGGTTCTGGTGAGTTAAAGAAAATCATCAAGTCACTGCTAG
The DNA here is from genome assembly GCF_015220235.1 of Choloepus didactylus. Taxonomy (NCBI): domain Eukaryota; kingdom Metazoa; phylum Chordata; class Mammalia; order Pilosa; family Megalonychidae; genus Choloepus; species Choloepus didactylus. The sequence goes on along the minus strand of NC_051307.1, from coordinate 97,269,398 downwards.
AGGGAGAGCAGAAGATACTGCTGAGTTGGGGGGGTTCGGAGTCTCCCTGAGGAGTATGATGTCCCTCTGTGGGCAGTAGGAAGCTGCTAGAGGCTTTCGAGGAGGAGAGAAGCTCAGTCGGAGCAGCTCTGGGGCAAGTTTAATATGGCAGGGTTTCCAGGTTTCATGGAGGATCCTTGAACGTCTGCAGGACATGACAGACTTCCCAACAGTCCTCTCATCCTCTTCAAGCCTCTGACTGGACCTGGGTTTCAGTGCAGTCCCTAGACCCTGCAGGAAGCGCTCAGTTCCCCAGATGGGGAGTGGCCGTGGAGATCCAGCTACAGGAACTCTGAGTTTCACTAGCTCACCGAGACCCTCTCTTTCAGGGGAAGGTGCACTCTCTCCTATAGCGGGAGCAAAATGGCACCCAGTCAGCCCCCAGAAGTGAGGTCTATTATTGCTGGAATTATCATGACCGGAAAGTAAAAGGCTGATTCACAGCCCACAGGACTTTTCCAGCCTGTAATCCTCAGGGCTCACTTTCTAGCCCCCCTGGGAGAACCAGATTGGCCTGGGTTGCTGCAAGGCTCAAGGAAGTCTGATGCCTCCCACCCACACACATTTCTCTGTTCTATTTAATAAGCATAGAATCCAGGGAATCGGAGGTCATGTCATCCACAGCACCCTTGATTGATGGAGTTGAAACCCCTGCTGGGTCCACCCCAGGGGTGGGGATATCATTACTTCACCATGAGGCCCCCCTGGTAGACTGGCAAAAATAAAAAAGATGGATGACACCCAGGATTAGCAAGGAGGTAGGCATATAAATTGATAGAGCAGCAGCTGTCAAAATTCACACTGTGTAAACTTCACCAGGGTCTGCCCACGGCATGATTGAGAATGTGCACAAAGCTATACATTCAAGAATGTGCACTGCACCATTATTTGTAATAAAAAATTGTAAATAACTAAATGTCCATCCATAAGGCGATGATTAAATATATGATGGAAATCCATACCAAGTAGCCAATTTTAAAAGATGAAATGCATCTTTATTTGCTGAGGAAGAAGGTATATCAGACATACCAAGCAAAAAAGGCAAGTCACAGATTAATGTATGTACACAATATGATTATTTAAAAAACACATAAATGCCACTGAATTATGTATTTGAAAGTGATTAAAATGGGAAATTTTATGTTGTATATATGTTACCACAATAAAAAATAAAAAACAAAACCCACAGGACTGTACAACACAAAGAGTGAACCCTAATGTAAACTATGGACTATAGTTAATAATATAATTATAATATTGGCTCAGCAATTCTAACAAATATACCACACTAATGAAAAATGCTAATAATAGAGAAAACTATGTGTAAGGAGGAGGATATATGGGAACACTGAACTTTCTGCATGATTTTTCTGTAAACCTACAACTGCTCTAAAAAATTAAGTAATTTGTTAATGAAATAATCAATTAAACAGAAATAAATGGATAACCACAGCTATTGAGAAGAGAAGAGAGTGAACGATATTTTCTTCTTGAATCAGGCTCCTAAAATCAAACTCAGGGCCCAGGTGTGTTTCCAGGTGTGTTCCCAGGTGTGTTTCCAGGTGTGTTTCCAGGTGTGGTCTCCCAGCAGCCAGGAGCAGATGTGCTCACTATCACAGAAAGAGCTCGGGCATCCAGGATGGTTTCCAAATCCCAGCCCTGCCAGTCCCTGGCCAGGACTTAGGCAAGCAAATCCACCTTTCTGAGCCTCCTCGTCATCATGTGTAAACTCAGATAACAACCTTGCCTCACTGGACTGATGAAAGGATTAGAAGAAAAATCCTCTGTCAAATGCCCACCTTCGGGCCTGACCACAGAGATGCTCAGTAAGTGAATGTGCCCCCTCACCCTCACCCCAAACCCTTCTCCTTTTCATGGCATGTGTTACCTTTTAGTGCAAAGGGAAAAATCAGAGTCTTTGAGGAAAGGACTTTATAAACTTCCTACTGTCCCAAAGGGGCAGGATTTAGTCTATTTAAAGCATTATGCACCATCCTCATGTGGGAAGAATGAAGCCAGAAACCCCAAAAATATATAGAATAATAATAAAGGCACAATCAAGCAGACAGTCACCTTCTTAAAATCCCGTGACAACTCCCAGACTCATCGCCAGCCATACCTGATTATTAGTGGTGTTTCTCCAACAACAAGTTTCATAAAATTGTTCTCAGCCTGGCGTTCCGTTCCTGATGATGATGTGTTTCAGAGTCATGAGGTTTCCAAGGAGGCTGTTTGTCCAGAGAATCTCAAGCCTGGGAGCAGTGGGGTGCAGGGAAGGGAGAATTGGAGGATTGCACACGTGAAAATGCACTCTTCAGACTGAATTATGCTGGAGAGAACCAAGGACCATTTTTTTAACTGGTGAAATGCTATTCCATGAATTTTTAAATTAGGCCTTTCTGAAAACATGCCTGAAAATACAGAACATAGAAACCCAGTCTGAGTCCCTGCTGAGTGGGTCCCCAGTTCGGCCTGGCCATGGAGAGAGTGAGGAGACAGTAGAACCCACCCCTCTGCTCTGTGCTGATGTCTTCTCCCCTCGCCATCTTTCTTTCCCCTATAAGTTCGTCTTTTATGATTTTCGTATTTCTTGAAATCAACTTGGTGATTTTTACAAAGGAAAAGACGTTTATTGTATTCTGTATATTTTAAAGCTGCCAAGCTCCGTGCCCAGCCCCCTCAGTGAGCGAGCCTGTCTTTCTCAGGATGGATGGCGGCTGCCCAGGATTAGCTCCTGAGAGAAATGTTCTCTTGGGTGAGTCATCCTGGTAGGAGCGGAGGTTCCACAGCCCGATTCTACACGAGCAGGAGCCCCAGCCAGCCTTCATGGTCAGCAGCTGGACTCCAGGCAGGCCCTCTGCGAGGGCCCTGCAGATACAGAGAGGAACCAGCTTCGGCCCCCCAGCCCCCGAGCTCACTGTCTCAGGGGATGGAGACACACAAACAACAAACCCCAAACCAGTCCTGACCTCATGAATGAGCCACGTGTCCCAGAAGGATGGAGGTGGGAAAGATTTGTCCAGCCAGGATGGATCAAGGCTGGCATGGTGGGGATGACGTGGGGCTTTGGAAGATAGAGGTGATTTTGAAAGGGCTTGAAGGGGTGGGTGGATCTTCCGAGCAAGGGGCGCCAGTAAGGAAAGACACCAAGGCAGGAGGGTGGGGGGTGGGGAGTGAGTTTTTACAGGTGACTGGATTGTGAGGCCCTTGTACACCAGGCCAAGGAGTTTGGATTTTTTTTCCATAGGTGATTGGGAACCCAGCAAGGGTTTTCATTGTTGGTGTTGTTTCATTTGTTTTACCAAGAAATTAGACCATGTAAGGGAAAATCTTAGGTTGTATACATGTTACTGGAATCAAATTTAAAAAACAACAAGAACAAAACCATAGGTCTGTACAATACAAACAATGAACCCTAATGTAAACCATGGGTTGTGGTTAATCGTTCAGTTATAATAATGTTCTTTCATCAATGGTAACAAATGTACCACACTAATGCAAGGTGTTACTAACGAGGGTGGCAGTATATGGGGACTCTGTATTTTCTGCAAGATCTTTCTGTAGATTGACGACTGCGCTAATAAAAAAAAAAAAAAAAAGAGAAACACTGGACCACCCAGATCCTCCAGCCTCAAGGATGTTCTGAGCTCAGCTGACAACTGTCTCCAAATCTGCAGGCTGGTTCAGTTAAGCTTACAAAATGCCTTTAAACCATTGTTTTTCAAAGAACCCACCTACCCCTTCCCCTAGAAAGGTTTCAGAGTTTGAAAATAGACAGTTAACAGATGGGGAAGGGGGACAGGGCTGGTTGCAGGAACAAGAAGGGAAAAGTTCTCTTTGGCCTGAAGCAATTTATTCGAGTTACATTTAATTGTACATTTTAATATGAGACTTCTAAATTTTATGCTGCAATAAAACAGAGCAGCCTTTGAAATGATTAAACTAACAACTTCGCCGTCCTCATGGCTGGCACAGCTTCCAGCGCGTCACCACACCTAATTAAAGGTCAGAGATGGTGCTGTAAGAGCTGTTGTGTTTTCCTTAATTAGTACGTGAATGAACAGGCCTGTTTTGAATGCCCTGCATGACTGCAAGTTGCACAGAAACACAGTGGCAGGTGGGCTAAAGCCAGGGAGCACCAGTCTCCCCCCACCCCCCCACCCCCCATTCCTCTCAGTATGCAACCCAAAAAGGAACAGGAAAGTGCCATTAACTAGAAAAACAAGTCCAAGAAAGACATGGAAGGCTAAGAACACAGAACATGGGCCTTGTCAAGTTGCTTCCTCCTCTGGATATCAGTTTCCCTATCCACAAAGTGGTGACATTACTCTAGATTGCAAGTTATGGTTTATTATTTGATGAAAATATCATATCTGTTCAGCCTACCTCATCTGGTAAAGAAGGAGAAGGAAGGAAGAGAGGAGGGGAGGGAAGGAGAAAGAAAGGGAGGGGAGGGGAAAGAAGGGAGGGGAGGGGGAAGGTAGCAGGTAAACTGTCCACAGTTCATATTTGCTTCCACCTTGAATAATTTGAGACTCTCTTGACTCTTTGCACAGCCCATCACATGTATGTCAATATAGAACCTGATTTGCCCAGCCTAGAGTAGTTGTTTAATAAATGCTACATGATGGCAATGGTTCCACTTCAGAGCCATTGCTGAATCCGTGGAGCAACAGACGGTCTGTCCATCACTGGCTATTTCCCTGTTGGCAAATTAAGGGAAATGATTGGGCCTTGTTTCTTGCAGCAGAGTACTTTGAAGACGGAAGGCCGGGATGGTGCTCATTATAGCGGGAGGGAGAATGGAGGTGGGAAGGGACAAGTCGTTAACAGGACAGACGGAGATTCAACCAACCAGGGGTGAGGGGGAGGAGAGAGGATGTCAGAGCTAGATAAGGATGACCCACCGGGCTCAGCTCCTGCTTGGACCCAGACCCGCCTGTCCCGTCCCTCCAGGGAGGCATTGCTTCACACCTAGGACCCAGCCAAGGCTCAGGACCGGTGGCCCTGGTTGCATCAACTTCCCGGCCATGTCAGGGAAAGAAGTATGCGCCCTTCCACCCACTCATCCACTGTGCACTTATTTTTATCCCTCCTGGTTCCAGAAAGGATTTCAGAAAGCTCACACAAAATATAACAAGGTAGCATAAATTAAAAGCGGTAAGAAGAGAAGGAAGAAAAACGAAAGTGAAGGACTAAAAGGGAGCCAGGAATGAGGGTAAAAGTGAACATCCCAATAAGGGTAAAACTAAGCAGGTGGTCCATTTGTGGTCATTTATCCGACAGTACACATGTGATTTGTGCACTTTCTGTATGTATGAGAGATGGTTTAACAAATCCATTTATTTTTTGGAAAGGCATAGGCTAGGCTGGCATACATTTTGCCCTACACCCTTCTCTCTTCTCCCCACCTGGAATGCAAACATGAGGCTAGGGGTATAGCAGCCATGGGGACAAATGCCACAGGCCACAGATGGCAGTGCAGGAAGCAGACAAGAAACAAGTGCTGGAGATGGTGCAGAGAAATTAGAACCCTCATGCATTGTTGGTGGGAATAGAAAATGGTGCAGCCACTGTGGAAAACAATATGGCAGTTACTCAAAGGTTAAACATGAAATTGCCATATGACCCAGCAATCCCTCAGCTAGGTATATACCTGAAGAAAATGAGAACAGGGTCTCAAACAGACACTTGTCCACCAGTGTTCATAGCAGCATTATTCACAATAGCCAACAAGTGGAAACAACCGAAGTGCCCATCAACAAACGAATGGATGAACAAAAGTGATACATATGCACAATGGAATATTATTCAGCCATATGAAAGAATGAAGTTCAGACACATACTGCAAATGGAAGCACCTTGAAAATATGCTCAGTGAAATAAGTCACATAAGGACAAGTATTTGAATTTGTGTAATAAGAGATGATTAGAAATAGTAAATTTGCAGAGACAGAAAGTAGATTAGAGGTTACCAGGGGCTTGGGGGAGGGGGAAAAGGGGAGTATTCATTTGGAAAGGTTTTTTAATAACTTTTTTTTAAAAAAAGAAAACCAGCCCGGAGAGGCAGGCAGGGCCAGATGCTTCAGGAGCTCCCAGCATTTCAGGGCTGAGCCTGCAGGGGAAACTGAGGAAAGACAACCGGAGAAGTAGGAAGGCAGGGGAACCTTGCCAAAGTGGGCCAGACATTTGCCTCTAAGCTTCTAACAGGCAGTAAGGAAAAGGAAACCAGGTCCATTTCCACCCCAGACCCAAAGACCAGTGGCTGAGGAGGAGTGCAAGTGACCCGGAGTGTTTGTGCATGGACAGAGTCACTTAGCACAAACATCCCTAACAAAAGCATCCTAACAACAGACAGAGCTGTAAGGTCCACGGGGTGGTTTCTTACAGCATCGCTCAGTGTGAGCTGATGGTGTCACCACAAAATAGGAAGCAAATTCTCTTGAGGACCCAATACACCTGGTCTGGACCCTACGTTTCTGCTCCTCCGGCTGATTTGAGAGTCATATTTTAGATTACCAGAAGGTCTGATCAACAGCAGGCCTCTTTCCAGCAACTCTCCTAAATATTATTCCTCTTCCCGGTGCTTTTAAACAATGTTGAGTGGCCATGAGGCTGACCCCACCCTCTTGGTCAACTGTCAAAATGCAGGACTTCCCATCTCCAGAAAACACAGACCAACTCACGCTGAAGTTCACCTCTTCTTATAAAATCAATTTGCCAAAAAAGGAAGTGTCTTGACATGTTCAAGAAAGGAACTACTTGGTTAATCTAAGCAAAAGCAGGAATTTCTCAGGAAGAAGGAAGATGCAGGAGTTGGTTTCCAACTGGGCATTTAAGTAACATCCCATAACTCAATCTATAAACCAGGACCATAGGGCTGGGCTCAGTTTAAGAGGATGACATGGCAGGTCTGTCAGGAGGATGACATGCTTGGGAAGCCATGTCTCCCGTGGTAGGGACGGGTCCTTGTGAATCAGCCCCACTCTCTTCCACAGGCCCCTCCTCGGTAAGGGAGGGGCCAGGCCCGCGGAGCAGCACAAACAGGGATCTCGAGTGTCCACTGGCTCCAGTGTTCAACTGCAGAGCTGCCCAGGCCACTCTGGTGTCCCTGCTGCCTCAGCCTCAGTGGCAACTCAAGGGCTGTGTGGTCCAGGAACCCCAGGGAAGCAGAGAGGGCGCTTGAGTTTGCAGAGCCTTGCCCAGAGCAGGAGCACGTGGAAGTCCCCAGAACTGAAATGAACCTGTTCACTGTACAGTTGAGGAAACTGAGTCTGGAAAGGGAAAGAATTTGCTCAGGGTCATTCAGTGAGGGGCAGAGCCAAGTAGGGAGCCCCATGTCCAGCACATGCCTCCTCTCTCTCTCTCCCTCCCTTCCTCTGTCCCTCCCCCCGCTCCAGGAAGCATCTGAACCCAACCCCTCTAACCCTGGTACACATGCTGACCTATTAGTTGCCTCCCCATATGCTACCACAGGGAGACCAAAGTCCTGGGGAGAGTCTGCTTCGCTGTGTATCGTGGCTGCCCAGCTGGCCTTCTGGAGGTGGTACTTCCTCACCCAGTGCTGTGCAGGTCACAGAGCATTTTCTCATCCATGTTCCCACTATGACTGTTCGAAGGACACCTATTCCCAGCCATCAGTGGAGGTAAGAATAGGCTGCAATAACCCAGCCTACCTTTTATTGTTGTACTAGGAAAAATAAGATTCCATGTCCTAGTGCAATAGGACAAGCTTTCTTTTTGTGGGCAAGTCCTGGGCAGCCAGGAACTGCCATGGATCACACAGGCAGTGTTCCCAGTTGGCAGGGAGCCTTGCTCCCAGCCACAGCATGAACTGAACCGGAAGGACCTCACCAAGGCTCCCTCCAACCAGGAGCCACAAGAACAAGCAGCCAAGATGCTTTTCTGCAAAGTGTGATGTGACTGGTGGGAGTGCATGGGACAGGGCCATCGGGCAGGCACTGGAACCAATTTCCCATTCATTGTGCAGCTGCTTGAGTGTTGGGAGGGAGATGGGAGAGCCAGCATTTAGGTGCAGCTTGGGAAGGCAGGAACAGGTGACAGGGATGTGTCTTTGAAAGGAGGTAGACAGACAAGGGAGGGAAAGTGAGGAGTGAAATGAGCACTTCAATTCAGGATTCTTGGTCCCTGTAGCATCTGAGTTGGAATGGCCCTCCAGTCCAAAGCCCCATTTTATAGGTGGGAACACTAAGGCTCAGAGAGTGGAAAGTGTTCACTCAAAGTCACACAGCTGGTGAGTAGCAAAGTGAAGATTTGAACCTGAAGATTAGGAACTCCTGGCCACTCTTCCGTCTTCTCTCTCTCTAGTCCCATTTCTGAACTCTGAATGTAGTGGGTGAGATCTGACAGGTCCCCTCCTCCCGATCACGGACCAGGGGACCCATTCCAGCATTACCAGTCTTCACCTCCCAGCAAAGTCATCACACAGGGCCTTTCTGAGGGTTACCTGGCAGAGAAGGAAAGGGCCAGAACTAAGTTGTGATAAAGGGCCGGAGGGAGAGAAAGGTCAGAAGCCTGAAGGGCTCCTGGAAAGGAGAGTTCTACAAGGGTGCCCAGGGGAGGGGCAGGGGGTACTGGATCTAGAGGAAGGGGCACAGAGAAGATGCAAGAAAACCAGACACACACTTCTGCCCCCTCAGTCTGGCCAGAGGCCAGCCCCATAAGGACTGCATGTGAAGCTATGATTGAGCTTTTTCAAAGCCAGGCAAGAATATAAAATCCAAGGAGGCACCTGCAGGCCAGCGAGAGGCCCCATCCCCTGGAAACAGCAAGCTGCAAAAAGCCTGTTATTGGACGGCTGGTTTTACATGTGTTTGTTTATTTGAGGACATGGACTGATCCCAGGGCATTAAGCACCCAAGCCAACACAGTGCCAGCAAATCGTTCTTCCACTCAGCACAGGTCAGCTTGACAAGGCCACGGTCAGTGTCCCAAATGACCAATGCCCAGGCAGTGGGTTACACCCACATCCACCCAGTTCAACCCAGGGCAGGGCCAATTAATCACAGGCTGGATAAGGCAGAAGGGATCATAAAGACCATTTTCCAGCCTCACATTTACCTCCATCAAACACTGGATCTCCTTCTCTCATGTGGCTGCGCAGCCTCAGTTTGAACTCCTACCGAGACCGGAGCTCTTGGCCCTGTGTGGCCAGCCATCCCTTCGGTGGGCCGTGTTGGCCAAGCTCTTCCTGGGATTCAGCCGAAATCTCCCTCTCTGTATTTCCTGTCAATTGGCCCTCATTCTATTCCTTGAAAACACAGAGAACAAATATCCTCACTCTTCCCCCATTTAACCCTTGAACTGGTTAAACATAGTAACCAGTACCCCCATTCACCTCTTTTCTAGGCTGAACACCCCTGGTTCTTTCAACCAGTTTCCACATGACTGGATTCCAGTTCCACACCTCCCTACCTTCCAGCCTGATTATTTTCTATTGAATTCTCTCCATTTGATTAATATGCAGCTCCCCGGGACTGAAGCAGCATTCAAACTGCAGGGCAACATGTCAAACCACCCTCCTTCTGGAGATCCAACAGGCGGCCTATCCACTCCCCCCCTCTCCTTCCTGTTACCCTGTGACTTGATCTCCTGACCTAAGGATCAGAGACTCGGACAGGAGGGCACCACTTGCTCAGAAAGAGCAGAGTCATTGGCACCTTGTGGCTCATCATAACTAAATATTTGTGGCAAATTCTGATTTTCCAAAACCTAAATAAGGAAGAATAGTTAACTCTTTTAAGGGCAGTAAGGACAAAGGACAAAATCTCCTAATAGCACAACGGGACCTCTCATCGGGTCCCGTTCTGGGTACCTGACTTATGTATTACACAGTCATCTGTTCAGGAGCTAAGTCTGAGCACCTACTATGTGCCAAGTGTGTACCAGCACCATGGGGAAAGACTAACACATGGCTTTCACCCCACAGAGCCCAGTTAAGGAGATCAGAACACAAAGAATTACAGTGAAATGTGCTAGACACTGTAATTGCAGTATGGAAATAGGGAAGGCTGCTGTAACAGATTACCACAAACTTATTGACTTAAACAACACAGATTTACTATCTTACAGTTCTGGAGGTTAGAAGTCCAAAATGGGTCTCACTGGGCTAACATCAAGGTGCTGATAGGGCTGGATCCTTCTGGAGGTTCTAGGGGAGGCAATGTGTCCTCGCCTTCTTCAGCTTCTAGAAGCTGCCTGCTTTCCTTGGTTCATGGGCCCTTCTTCCATCTTCAAAGCCAGTGATGTCACATCTTCAAATCTCTCTCTGACTTTAACTTCCTGCCTCCTTCTTTCACTCATATGGGCCCTTGTGATAACATTGGGCCCACCCAGAGAATCCAGAATAATCTCCCATCTCAAAATCCTTAATCACATCTTCCACACAAATTGACATATTCACATGTTCTGGGGATTAGCATGTGGACATCTTGGTTGGGCGATTATTCTGCCTACCAGAAGGAACAACTCTAACTCTGCCTCAGGAAATTATTATATTTGAATGGATCCTTAAGGGCTGAGCAAGAAAGTTTACCTGGCCTAAAAGGGGAGATGTATAGGAGGAAGAAAGTGTTTGTATAAGGCATGGAGACAAGAAAGCACGGCTGCTTTTGTCCATCTTTTCCCCTTTGTTTTCTTTTCCAAAAAAGAGCCAGCCTCTACCTGATTGCCTCTAGCGTTGAAAGGCTCCCTGTCTTTCAAGGCAGCCCATTTCCTCCTTTTGACAGCTCTGACCAGAGAAGAAACTTCCTGAAATTGAGCACTGATGTTTTCATCATCCCAGAAAATATTTATAGATCTCATAGTGTCCAAGAGTTATTTTAGATAGAACAGAAAGTGCACTGGGTAGTGGGATGGTCATGGCAAGCAGGGGTCTGGTATATGTCCAGAGGGCTCTCTAAGGCTCACCCACACACAGACCGTGATCTTCCTAAATGCCCCCAGGCAGCGGGTCAGCTAATAACTTATTAGAGCAATTCCATTCCCAAAGCTGAGTGGTTGTCAAAATTCCATTGATGCCATCTCTATGCCTGCCCTACAAATTAAATTAAAAGAATTTGAACTAAGGCTAACTATATCTTAAAGTGAAAAAAAAAAAAAAACCTAAAAAATTCTGATTTTTCATTTCTCCTTTGATGTCACTGGGAACATAAATTGCTTAGGGTTTGGAGCCAAGAAGGAAGCCCAACTCCCCTGTAGGTACCTTCTCACCAAGCAACAATGGAGATGAGACCAGGGGCTCTGACAGGCCTAGGTCTGGTGGTCCCTGCTGTGGACATCAGGAGGATAGGGTGGGAGCTGAGCCCTGTGGCCTGTGGAGGGGGAACAGTGACGTGAGAGAGACCTGCCTTGAAGACCTCCATCCTGCATCCCTGTTGTCACTCTGCATCCTCCATTGACATCCTTCGTTCCCAGGGTCTCCTTTGTGCCAAGCACAAAGGAGTACAGTCTGGGTGCTGGGAGCAATGGACCCTGCCTCTGTGGTGCACCACTAGTCAGTGGAACCCCTCACTGCTGGACAGAGCTTCAGTCTACAGGCACTTGTACATCCATCACCTACTTTGACTCTCACAACAGCCCAGTTGTGAGTTGTGTTGGGGAAACTGGAGCTCTGGAAAATAAAGTCACAGTAAGTGGCAGAGCTGAGACCCACAAGTTCTGAGACCATTTTTTTTGCCATTCCCACCACACAAGGATGCCTCCTGCAGACTCCATGTCACTCCTATGGGGTCAGGGACGACCTGCAACAACCTACACTTAGATTTCTCTCTCTTCTCTCTCACCTCCTTCCTCCCCCACCTCACCTCTCTCCCCACTCTTTTCTCTTCCATATTGCTTTCTCTTTATTCCCTATTCTTTTCTCTATTTCAATAGCCATGACCCCTGTAAGTAATGCTCAGCTCTCCGGGGGCCACCACTAGGCTTGGGGGGCCAGAACCCTGGGACAGGCTGTCTATGGTCACAACCGTGAGTGTCCTCCTGGTGCTTCCACCTCCCGAGCAGCAGGCTCCTGGGTTGGGCAGCTGACCCCATCCATACCAGGAGAAGCGATGGGGGAAGGGGGCTGAGTAAGGCTCTAGGCCAGGAGCCAGGAGACTCGTGCTCACAGGACAGCTCTGCCAATCATGACCTTTGGAATGTTTGCTGCCCCACCCTGGACCTCAGGTTTCCCATCCATAACGTGGGGTAACGCTACCTACCTCCCAGGGTGGTTGTGAGAGTTAGGAGAATTGATCTCACAGTGACATTCATTAGCTATTTAATAAAGGTTGGTTGATTGTGGCAGCAGCTGGAACACAGAACCCGCCCAAGGGAGATGTCAGTTGGACTTGGAAACATCATTGTAGGTGATGGGTTTATAAAAGCCAGGAAGCACCTGGAAGCATCTGACGGATAGGCGAACTAGATGGAGAAGGGAGTCACCGGGCAGAGGCTGCTCACTGTTTTCCCCCCGGGCATCTCAGTACTCAGGACACAGCCGCTGAACTCAATTAATGCTTGTCTCTTTATGTTGTTGACGGAATCATCTTGTAACATTCCTGTTGCCTAATGAGGGTATGAGCAGCTGCTGGGTAGTGAGTTCTGGAATCTCCCTGCCTTCGGCACACCCTTGTAGTAATAGTGATTTTTAAAAGCTGGGAAGCTCACAATGACTTCTTCCAAAACAGACTTGGCCAGAGCAATGCCAGCAGAGATTCAGAGCCTGACTGGCAGTAGTTCCAGGAACAGAAGCCAATTATAAAACCATGGGGGGGGGGGGAGTTTCATGATGCTGGTAGCCCCAGTGAAGGAGGAACCCAGGGCAAGGAAGACCCAATTCTGCCAGGGGAAGAAGTTGAGGAAATTTCCAGAGCTGGAAACCTGGAGAATGGAAATGGATGGACTTATAGCAAATTGATCATATCCAGTTACCTCCTTTCCCTCCAAGGAACCCCACTTAGAGGGTATTAAGGGAATTAAAGTGGTATAAACTTCTAAGTCACAGGGCACGAGAAAGGAGTCATCGACAGACTGGCAACTCCAACAAGTTTATGGAAACAGAACAGTTGAAGGAGTGGTAAGTGAGGAAGAAGTCACAGCCGCCTGTGAGTAGAGAGATTCTATCTTCTTACAGAACCCTGGAGAGATATTGGAGTAAAAGCCAAGGAGTTATTTGAATGTTAGTGTATGGAACAGTCACTCCTGCCTCCATCCTTAGGAAAACAAACAAAACAATTCCTTATAGAAATTACAAGGTCCTAGGAAAAACAGCCCTCAGTAAACATCCTGGCTGACAGAGATCACCAGTATAACACTCAGCTCATACCCCAGTACCCTAAAATGCAGCTGGCTAGTCAATAACTCTTGCCCATGTACGTTCCCAAAGCTCTCAAAGCTGATTTTTATTGCCTACTTTAAAAATGTTAACCAACAAACAAGGGCTTAAGGAAAGCAAGCAAACAAACAAACAAATAACAACAGAAATCCCAGATAAAACATGTAGAAAGCAAATGGAGACTTTCAAAATTAAAATTTTTGAAACTCTAATCAGTATGCTAAGAAAAACCCCCAAATAGCCTGCATCCATAAAACAAAAATAAGATTCTATACAAAGAACAGGGATCTCAGAAATTAAAAATATAATTGCAGAAGTTAAAATTTTATTTAAAGGGTTGGAAGATAAGAGTTGAGGAATCTCCCAGAAAGTAGAAATGAGAGATTAAAAATATAAGAGTAAAGAGATGAAAAAAAAAAAAAAAATGAAGAGACAAAAGGAAATTATCAAAGAAATAATAAGAGAATTTCACAAAACTGAAAGGCACTCATCTCCAGAAGACCCTGAATGTGCCCATCAGAGTGAATGAAATATAAAGCAATATATAGCACATCATATTGAAACCAGACTACCAAGGAAATAAAGAAGCTCTGGAAGCCTTCCAAAAAAGAAAAGAGAGGTCACCTATAAAGAATGACAACAAATTCTTACCAGCAACTGTGGTGCTAGAAGATCATTTGGATTTAGATTTCTATTCCCAGCTAAACTAGCAATCAAGTGTGAGAATAAAGAATAAAGAAATTTGCAAGCAAAGCCTCAGAAAGTTTATCTTCTGTATCCCTTTTCCTAAGAAGTTATAAATAAGGGAGTAAACAAGAAAAGAGGATGGCATGCAGTTTTGCAAACAGTGGAAGCAACTGAGAAAAGCCAAGAAGGAAAGCTCCAGGTAACAGCTGGAGAATAGGCCTGGAGAGCATCCATTCAAGTAGTTTCTAGAAATTCTAGAAAAATGAAGAGAAGTGTTAGGAAAAAAACATAATTTTGGTGTACTACTTGACACTAGAGTAAAGAATATTTACAAAGAAACAATTATGTGAAATCTTTTTTATTGATTTTCAAGTTTTTGAACAATCAGCAAAAAATTATGGTAAATGCAGAGAATATAAAAGTCGTCAATCTTGACAGCAGTTGGGAGGTGGAAAGGAACAGAGTGTGCACTAATTTGCCAACTCACAGAGCATGGTGTTAATAGAGACTGTCTATAGTTACTGAAACAAGGTATAAGGGTGAAATTTAAAGTTACAAATGTAATTATTAGAAGTACTATAAATGATGCTAGTTAAACCTCATGCAACTGTTGTCTTTAGGTTAAAAAGAACTGAATATCACAAATTCCATGTGACTCAACCTAATATATATAATCAGAAATATATAACACATCAGTAAATTAAATGTAACTACTGAAAAAAGCTTTTATTTAAATCAAGTATTGTCAAACCAAAAGTTAAATAACAAGATACTAAGCATGTTTGCTGGTATATTTGATGGGTAGTTAAGGCAGGAGAATCTGTGTTTGGAAAGAGAAAAGAAAGAATGAATACTTTGAACTTTGTTGTAAATTTTGTAATTAAGTATGTATGTTAAAAAATAAAAGGTAATAACCAGAAGAATGTTAAAAAATAACACATAACTTCCAAGCCAGGAAAGAGAGAAATGTAAAGTTTATCAATCCACCAGAGGGCATGAGAAGGAGAAAAAAAGCAAAGACAGAATGGGAAATAGAAAACACAAAATAACTTAGTAGTAACAACACATCAGTAACCAGCTAAAATAAATGTAAATAAATCAATTTCACTTAATAACAGATATTATCTAAACAAAATTTAGAAAAATACAACTATATGCTGCTTACAGGAGATACACCTAAAATAAAACTAAAGAGAAAAAGTGAAAATAAAAAACAGAAAATATATATACTCTAGAGATACTAATCAGGAGAAAGTTGGTATGGCTACAAAGAAAAAAAGAAAATCACATAAGGTAAACTTTAAGAAGAAAATATTATAGAAACAAAGACTAACACTACATAATTGTAAAAGGTTAAAGTCACAGGAAAATGTAATAATTTTAAACATTTAGGGGCCTAGTAATATAATATATACATTACATACATATGCATATATAAATTGAAAGAATTATAAGGGGAAATTGAGAAATTCACAATCAAACTCAGTAATTAATTGATCAAGCAAACCAAAAATTAGTAAGTTTACAGAACAACACAATGAACAAGCTTCACATAATGGATATATTTAATATCCTGAACCCAATTTAGAAAAGAATATACAATTTTCTCAAGCACATAGGGAACATTTACATAATATGACTCTGTACTAGGCCATAAAACAAGTCTCAAAAAAATTTAAGGAATTAGAGTAAACAGACCACAATTAAGTTAAAAATCAATAATAGAAAGATTTAAAAAACATGGATCAAAGAAAAAATCATAATAGAAATGAGAAAATACAGAACATACAGAATAATAACAGAGCAATAACAATAACAGTAATACCACAGGTTAAAATGTGGGAACTACTGCTAAAGCAGTGCTTAGAGGAAATTTATAGCCTAAAAAGAAAAATGGATGAAAATTAATTGGCTAAACATCCAGCTAAAAATGTCAAGGGTATAAAACAACTAAATAAACTCAAAGAAAACACAAGAAAGGGAAAAATAAAAGCTGAAAACAAGTGAAATAGAAAACAAAGATACAATGGAGAGATGCAACAAAACCCAAAGGTTTTCCTTACTCAAAGCTAATAAAATAGACAAAACATTGCAAGATTGGTCAAGGAAAAAGAAATACGATGATTAACAATATTTGGGATGAAATAGATTTTAAAGCAAAATAAAAACACTATGAACAACTTTAGGCTAATAAAGTTGAAAACTTAGAGACAAAATGGGCAATTTCCTCAAAAAATATAATTTAACAAAGTAAGGAAATAGAAAATTGGATAGATCTAAAACCACTGAAAAAATTTAAATCAGTAGTTAAAACCACAAGACTGGACAACAGTGAACCCCATCGTAAATGACGGACTATAGTTAACAGTACAAATATAAAAATGTGCTTTCATGAATTATAACAAATGTACCACACTAATACAAGGTATTAATATGGAATATGGGAACTCTGTATTTTATGCATGATTTTTCTGTAAACCTACAACTTCTCTGATTAATTAAATAAATAAATATTGTGATGGTTTAAAACTGTATGTAGCTTAGGACAGTATGTTCTTAAAGTTAATCTGTACCCCCAGGAATGGACCTATTGTAAGTAGGATCTTTTGGTGAGTGGAATCTTAAGATGTGACCCACCTCAGTCAGGATGGGTCTTAATCATCTTACTGGAGTCCTCTTAAGAGAATGAAATTCAGACAAAGAGAGAGAAAGCCACAGAAGCAAGAAGCTGAAAGCAACAAAACCCAGAAGAGAAGGGGGAGACCAGCAGACACTGCCATGTGCCTTGCCATGTGGCAGAGGAGCCAAGGATCCCAACAGCCAGTCTTCAGGAAGAAAGCATCGTCTTAATTATGCCTTGATATGGACATTTTCATGGCTTCAAATCTGTAAGCTTGCAAGCTAATCAATTCTTATAGTTAAGGCCAACACATATTATGGTATCTGCTTTCAGCAGCTTAGCAAACTAGAACAGATTTATATAATAAAATAAGTTTTAAAAAATATGATACTGTGAGCCATTGATTGTGTACTTGGATGGATTATATGGCATGTGAACATATCTTAATAAAATTGCATTAAAAAAGAGAAAAAAAAAAAACCAACACACACATCTCACACATACTGTGGTAGCCAGGTTCTAAAATGACCCCCAATGGTCCTTGCCTCTGGATATTGATGCTCTTGTGTAGGGCTCTCCCACAATGAATGGGGCTGACCTGTGTAAACCAGTAGGATACTGTGGAAATGAGGAAGTGCAACTTCTGAGGATAGGTCATAAAAGAACTTGTGCGTCTGCCTTGATCTCTTCCTCTTGCTCTAGGGGAAGCCAGCTGCCATGTCATGAGGACACTCAAGTAGCCCTATGGAGAGGTCCATGTGCCAAGGATCTGAGGCCTCTTGACAACTGCTAGCAAGGAACTGCCAACAACCATATGAGTGGGCCATTTGGGAAGCAGATCCTCCAGCCTCAGTCGAGCCTTCAGATGACTCCAATCCAGCTGACATCTTGATGGCAACTTCATGAGAGACCCTGAGCCAGCTAAGCCACTCCCAAGCTCCTGACCCTCAGGAACTTGTGGGATAATAAATACTATTGTTTTAAGCTACTAAGACTTGGGATATTTGTTATGTGGCATTAGATAACTAATACACATGCACAATAACACCAGATCAAGATAATTTTACAGAGGAATTCTACAAAACATTCAAGGAACAGATCATCCCATTGTTTTTACAAACTGTTCCTGAGAAATTGTCCCATCTCCCTCGTTCTGGTTTGCTAAAGCTGCCAGAATGCAATATACCAGAAATGGATTGGCTTTTATAAAATGGATTAGGTTACAAATTTACAGTTCTAAGGCCATAAAAATGTCCAAACTAAGGCATCAACAAGCGGATACCTTCACTGAAGAAAGGTTGATGGCATCTGGAACACCTCTGCCAGTTGGGAAGGAATGTGACTGGTGTCTGCTGGTCCTTTGCTCCCAGGTTGCATTGCTTTAAGCTTCTGATTCTAGTAGCTTTCTTTTTACGAGTGTGTGGGTTCTCATTTAGCCTCTCCAGGGCAAACTCTGGGCTTCATCTCTTACCTTAGCATCTTTCTGTCTGCATCTTGAAATGTCTGGATCTGCGTTGGCTCTGAGCTTGCTCTCTCTCTCTCTTTCTCTCTCTCTCTCTCCCTAAGCTCTCTTTTTTTTAAATCACAGAATAATTTTTATTTATAATAAATGATATTCCCTCCAGACTTTAAATCATTAGTTCACTATTATAACAGAGAATTCATTTAAACACCACCACCAAAATGAGATGAAGACAAAACAATATATTACATATCAATTTCTTTGATATGCCATAAATGATATCCAATTTGTACTACAACATGGTCTGTTTAAAGTGAAAATCCTCAATAAACTGATAAGAATTACAATTCTTCATATTGACATTTTATTCTCGTGTGCTAGAGAATGACCCTCTTGCTTCCTTCAGAAGTCAAACGGTCCAACAATTGTTCTGAAGAAAAGACTGAGATCATGAAACCAATTCATATACAATCCATCCAAAAATTGATAACATGCCTTCAGATCCTTTGGTTTTCATAATAATCCCTTTGGAAATTAATTGATGACTGCTCCCTTAAAATTCTCTTTCAAACAGGATGAATCACTACCCCTACAGTTTGTGCCAATGTCCTTGACTGTCTCTCCTCAATTGATTTTTTAATTAGACCACAGAGTGATGGTAGTCTTATTTTATCCATATTTTTGCTGTAAACATTGAGAAATATACCAAGGATAACTAACAAACCATTCACTGAAATATGAATAGTTTAAAAAAGAATATAAATGAAAGTACAATGGTCATTGCTTTTCTTCCTGTTGTCACTGTTAACAGTAAGAAGCACATCAAAACTTTTAATCAAAGCCAGAACAAAGGAGATTCCAAAATACCCAGTGAGGGAAAAAAATGAAAGCAAAACCATAGGTCCAAAATGGATTCTTTGAACAAAATATTACTGCAGGGTATAATCCACTAGTGCATGTCAATCCCAATAAAATGTACACAAAATCAATTGAATACAAATACAAAACCATTTCTGAATTAGAAGCTTTATGAAGTTTCATAACTTTTTCTTGAACATTTCCATTGACAGCATCTGTACATAGTACTAAGGAAATAAGGAACACATCTGTCAAGTTGAAATTTGGTGCAATGGTGCTATCAGCTAGGGTAAACCATATTAGGCCCAGGCTCACACATACAGCAGCAGACACATCTGAAACGTTATAATGAGTTCCTTCTACTTGTGTCCTGAATAAGTTGAAGTTCTATTAGGCCAAATATGGAATAAAACCCAAACTGCACTAAAGTAAGGTACCAGCCATAGGACTTAAAACCTTCCACTGAAAATATCAATTCCTATAAATATCCATAAATTAGATAAAATACAAAAACTTCAGCAACACATATGAAAAATTGAGTAAATTTGTTAAATCTGCTGAGATTTATGCCAAGTACTACTATGTCATCTATTGACTTGATGTGTGGTGACAGTTTGGGTTTTGGAAGGGACAATGATAGAAATATATTTCCTGGAGTTGTTGATCCATTGTTCCTATTTTGCTGCCTTCAGTGCTTCCGAAGTTATCTTTGTTAATCTGCTGTCTTTTGTTCTGTCCTTTTGTTGGCTGAGCCAAGACCTTCCACCTCAAGTCAAGTGAGAGAGGTACAGTTGAGGGCCCTTATTTAGCAAAGAACCCGGAAGTAGTTCTTAACTGAAAATGCAATCTTGGGGAATCCAAGCAAATGACAGTTCTCCAGAGGCCCAGAGCAGCACTCAAAGACCCCCACCCGGGAGAGGAGCTAAGATGGCTGTATAGAGAGGAGTGGAAGCCAGTTACTCCCCCAGGAACAATTCATAAATGATAGAAAAATTAGTAAATAACCTGGAATAACTGCAGGGAGATAAACATGACTGTCCACTCATCATATACCAACCTGAACTGGGAGGAATGCCCGAGATCGCAGCATAAAATCTGTAAGTAAAAACTGCGTACCTGCCCCAAGAGCTGAGAGCTCCTCCCTCATGGAAGCCATGTGGTGCTAGAGAGCAGCACTCTCTGAACAAGAAAGTGTACCTCAGCCCAGCTCCAACTGGGGTTTTAATGTTAACTGCTCAATATAGACAGCAAATCCCCAACAAGCAGACAGAGGCTTTTGGTGACAACTGACCTTGGGAGAGTCAGGGGACACAGCTGTCTCAGGACAGGGATCCCAGAGGATCAGGTGCTATCTCTGGCCAATGGGTGAATCTGGGGGCTCTCTGCCCCTTTCTCTCTCTGTCAACCTGGGCAGCTCAGTGGAGAAAGCCTCAGCCATTTTCAGCTCGCAGTGCTCTGCAGTAGAGAAAGCCTCAGCCATTTTAAACTTGCAGCACTCTGACCCAGACAAGGGTGGAGATAGCAGAGTCAGAGAAACAAAAAATCTACTTATATGCAAATGGCCTCTCTCTAGGGGGCATAGCTTCCCAAGAGGAAAGAGAAGAGGCCCACCTCTACTACCTGCCTTACATTCAGAACCAGACCCCAGAGCCTAGGGGAGGAGAGCCACGGGCCATACCCCCTTACACCAGCCTGTGACAGGCTGACAGATGCCACCTGCTGGGCAGAAAGGCACAGGGTGTGTCAATCCTCTAAGACACACTATCAAGGAAACTGGACACTGAATATTTCCTCATTCTGTGATCTGAGCTTGTTCTTGTCTGGGAAAACCTGATTGGGGTGGCCTAGGGGGTCAGATACCTAGACAACAGAAAACTACAAACTATACTAAGAAAAATGAAGTTATGGCCCAGTCAAAGGAACAAACTTACACTTCAGCTGAGACACAGGAATTTAAACAACTAATGCTAAATCAAGAGAAGATATGGCAAAAGAGATAAAGGCTATAAAGAAAACACTGGGCATACATAAGGTAGAAATCGAAAGTTCAAAAAACCAACTGACAGAATCTATGGAAATGAAAGGCACAACATAAGAGATGAAAGACACAATGGAAACATACTACAGCATATCTCAAGAGGCAGAAGAAAACACTCAGGAACTGAAGAACATAACACATGAAAGCCTACACACAAAGGAGCAGATGGAGAAAAGAATGGAAAAATATGAGCAACATCTCTGGGAACTTAAGGACAAAATGAAATACAAGAATGTACATATCATTGGTGTCCCAGAAGGAGAAGAGAAGGGAAAAGGGGCAGAACCAATAATAGAGGAAATAATCAATGAAAATTTCCCATCTCTTATGAAAGACATAAAATTACAGATCCAAGAAGCACAGCATACTCCAAACAGAATAGATCTGAATAGGCCTATGCCAAGACACTTAATAATCAGGTTATCAAACATCAAAGACAAAGAGAATCCTGAAAGCAGCAAGAGAAAAGGGATCCATCATATACAAAGGAAGCTTAATAAGACTATGTGCGGATCTCTCAGCAGAAACCACGGAGGCAAGAAGGAAGTGGTGTGATATATTTAAGATACTGAAAGAGAAAAACTGCCAACCAAGAATCCTATATCCAGCAAAGCTGTCCTTCAAATATGAGGGAGAGCTCAAAATATTTTCTGACAAACAGACAATGAGAGACTTTGTGAACAAGACACCCGCCCTACAGGAAATACTAAAGGGAGCACTACAGAATGATAGGAGAAGATAGGAGTGAGAGGTTTGGAACACAAGTTAGGGAGATGGTAACACAGCAATGTAAGTACACTGAACAAAGATAACTGTGAATATGGTTGACAGAGGAAGGTTGGGAGTATCTGGAACACCAGAAGAAAGGAGGAAAGATAAAGACTGGGACTGTGTAACTTGGTGAAACCTAGAGTGTTCAACAATCATGATAAAATGTACAAATATGTTCTTTCACAAGGGAGAACAAGTGAATGTTAACCCTACAAGGTGTTAAAAATGGGGAGGCATTGGGGGAGGGATGCAATCAATGTAAACTAGAGACTGTAACTAACAGAATCATTGTATTATGCTCCCTTTAATGTAACAAAAGCCATATACCAAGGTAAATGCAGATAAGAGGGGGGGATAGAGGAGAGGTGTGAGACACTTGACATTGGTGGTATTGTCTGACTCTTTATTCTACTTTGATTTAAAGTTATCTTTCCTTTTGCTGCTTCCTAGCTGTCATTTTTTTTTTTTCTCTTCCTTTTTTCTTTTTCTTTTGCCTCTCTACCTTCTTTGATTCTTCCTCCTGCTTTGTGGAAGAAATGTAGGTGCCCTTATATAGATAGTGGTGAGGGTGGTGAACACATAAATATGTGACTATACAGGGAACCATCGATTGTCTACTTAGGATGGAATGTATGGCATGGGAACAAAACCATCTTAAAAAAAAAACGGGTTGATGATGAAAACTTGAGGGCAATATACTGAGTGAATATTGCAGGGTCTCACTGATAGGAACTAATTATAATATGTAAACTCATAGACATGAAATATAAGTTAACCAAGATATAGAATGAGGCTAAAGAATGGGGAGCAGTTGCTTAGTATGAGCAGAATGTTCAACTAGGATGAACTTAAACATTTGGAAATGAACAGAGGTGACGGTAGCACGTTGTGAGAATAACAGTGCTGAAAGGTGTGTGAATGAGGTAGAAAGGGGAAGCTCAGAGTCATATATGTCAACAGAAGGAAAATTGGAGGTCAAAAGATGGGAATGTATAAAACTGAATCCTATGGTGGGCAATGTCTGAGATTAACTGTACAAATACTAGAAATTTCTTCCATGAACTAGAACACATGTATGACAATACAACTAGAAGTTAATAATAGAGGGACATATAAGGAAAAAACATACACCTATTGCAAATGATATACTACAGTTAGTAGTATCTCAAAGTTCTTTCATAAACAGTAAAAAATGTACTATACAAATACTATGAGTCAACAATGGAGGGGGGATGGTTAGGGATATAGGAGGATTTGAGTTTCCTTTTCTTTTCTTTTTTTTTTTTTTCCACTTCTTTGTCTTTATTTCTTGTCTGGAGTAATGAAAAGGTTCTAAAAATTGAACAAAAATTAATTGTGGTGAGGGATGCACAGCTGTATGATGGTACCGGGGGCAATTGATTGTATACTTTGGATCTTTGGATAATTGTATGGCATGGCAACCCAAGGCCTGAGCAAAACAGGCCTGCAGATCTCTGGTGCACAGCAGTCTGTGTGACCTAGGCAGCTAAATGTCTAACCTATTATCTTTCTAAGCCAGTAAAGAGAAAAAGAGTAAATTGACCTTAAAATGTAAATTTATGGGAAGCAGGCGGGAGGTAAGAGGCTCTTAGTCTCACAAAAAGAGCAAAATGTAATTGTTCAAGTGTTATTCTAGTCCTTCCTGCACCACCCCTCAGGTCAGAGTGGACTGTTCCTGCATCTATGCTCCCCCCACCCTTAGGAAGGCCTTTGTCTTAAACCCTTATAAAAGGCTTTCTGTCCTCTTTGCATTGTGCAGTAGACTTTCCTGTGAATGCGATGCCTGCTCGGCCTGAGAGAGCCGTCATGATCTCTCCACAGCTTCTCACCCTGTAAGTCAGCCCTGAATAAAAGTTCATGTATCAGAAAATGCTCATTGTCTTCTTTGGCCTCTGGACTGGCATGGCCCTCATGGGCTGTGACAGTATGAGGGTACCAGGGGCAATTGATTGTTCACTTTGGATCTTTGGATAATTGTATGTTATGTGAACAATCTCAATAAAAATTAAAATAAAAAAATGGGTAGAGTGCAATACTAATGATCAATGAGAGGGAGGGGTAAGGGGTATGGGTTGTCTGGGGCCTTCTTTTTTCTTTTTATTTCTTTTTCTTGAGTAAAAATAATCATGGTGATGAATACACAAATATGTGATGATACTGTGAGTCACTGATTGTATAGTTTGGATGGATTGTTTGGTGTGTGAATATATCTCAATAAAATTACGTTTAAAAAAAAAAAGAGCCCCACCCAGAGGAGGCTCGAGGGAGTCTTCCCCAGCCAGAGCCGGGAAGGTGAGACAATGAACAGATGCTCCTCCCTGGACACCCTATGCACAGGTTGCTGTTCTTTAAAAAAAGAAGTCACCCCATCCTTGCAACCCGACCACACTCGTTCCCCACACGCTCCTTCTGGCTGAAGAAGAGTCAAGATTCTCCTGCGGGAAGGAGGTCCAGGTCCTAAATATGGCAGAGGGCCCCAGGATGGGGGCACGCCGACCTCAGAGCCGGTGTGGCACCTGCAATTGTGACCCCAGCCCTGGTGGCTCCTCAACCAGAGTCTCCCTTCCCTCGGTCCATCGCCATCACCTCCTCTCCTGCTCCTGTACCTCCCAGCATGTCGGCAACCTCCTTGGAAGGCACTTCCATCGTGGGTGCCTGTGTGCCCTCTCTCTGAGCTCTCTTGAGGACTGTGGTAAACTAATTAAGACCCACCTTGAATCGGTGGTGCCACATCTCCATGGAAACAACCTAATCAAAAGTTCCCACCCACAATAAGTCTGTATCCACAAGACTGGATTAAAAGAACATAGTCTTTTAAGGGATACATAACAGATTCAAACCAGCACATCCCCCCATCCACCCCCACCCCCCAATTTTATGAGGTTGGCATAATTCAGATACAAAAGGTAGTCAAGTGTGTGTGTGTGTATATATATATATATATATATATATTTTTTTTTTTTTTCTGAGACATGAGCTTTTATTATAGGGCTTACCTATAGGGTGGGGAAGTTGAGCCACATTGCCCTGAAATCAGGAGCTTCTCTGGATGGTTTCAGGAGCTGCTCTGAGTGGTGGCCAGTTCAGAGCACAATGTAGAAATAGTCCACCCTTTGGGGGGCTGAATAAGCTGGTTATAAGGGCTTGACATTCCAATGGGTATGAGAGCATAAGGCAGGGAGCAGGGTCATGCAACTGCAATGTAGGGAGGGGTTGATCGTAATCAACAGGGAGGAGGGGAGGATTATAGAGATAACAGTATCTCAGGGAGTCTCAGGGAGGAAGTAGTTTTGGGTATAGATTACAATTAGCATCTGATATTACAAGGAGAATAGGTCAAACCTTAGCTGTCCTAGGTCAAGCAAAAGTCTGTATGCAGTTCTCAAGACACTTGGGGGCCAGGGGCTCCCACATTCCACCCCCACGCAGCAATTTTCATTGACCATAGGACAGACATTGCATCCATAATCCACAACAACAACACAGTGAACAGCAGAGTAAAAGGAAACCAGTACATATGGGCAGTAATCCCCGTGGCACCATGGCCAAGTTAAAGAATTAAACCATTTGGACAAAGGATTATCAGATAAATGTTCAATATGATCTGGCATGTGATCAGGAGCTTGTGTTACATTTTGTGAGTTATCAGGTACATATACACAACATTGAATATTAATTAAAGCACAGATGCATTTGAGACTAAATAGCTAAAAGATAAAACTACCAGGCAGTCTGCTTTATTCTATATCTAGCTTTTTTTTTTTTTTTTAACCATTTCCTAACTTTGTCCACAGAAATAAATTTCCCTTCCAGAAACTTTCTGCAACTTTCTATAACCATCTAGGCTTTTGTCCTACATTTTCTCTTTTCCATTCTGAAACAACCAGTCATTTAGGACAAAACTACTTTCTTTATCCTTTTTGTACAAAAGATTCTTTATACCTCTTATATTTAAGTTACTAAAATAATTTTGAAAACCATTTTCAAGCAGACATTCTACAGCACACAATTACTACTAAAATTAAAACTTGTTAGAATAATGCTAAATACAACACTTTAGTTAGTGCATTATTGAAACAATAATATACAGGTTTTTTTAAACAAGAATTAATAGCACATGTAGGAACAATATATAAGCTGAGTTTTCATTAGTGGATAGAAGAGTTCCAAGTGGGGGTTTTTAAATGCCATATTTTCTTCCCCCTGCAGGAAGCCCTTTGGGGTCAGATCTAGTTAGTTTGGGGTTGCAAAGTTATACAGTTCCATTGAGGGGTGGGGATCCCAGATGGGGAATACAAACAACCTTTGGCATAATACTCCATGGGCTTAGGATTCTTAACCAGGTTGGCTGCATGGGCCAGAACCAGAGCCAATTGACCTTATTTTCCCCAATTTCTAGTGTTTTTGGCACAGGCAAGAGCAGATTATTATTGCTGCCTCACTGTAGCATGAAGGCAGGGCCCCCCCTTATTTGAATTTGTAAGGCTTGCATGGGCCCCATGGTTACCATTTCCACATGAGCGAGAGCCGCTGCTTTGGGTCAGGAGTTAATGCTGGCATAGTCATCAAGTCCATTCTTGTAAGGAGTTTCTATCATCCTTTAAAAGTCCATACATTCTTTCAATTAACACAGTTGCTATGGGATTATAGGGCAAGTGAAAAGTCCAAAGGATATTATGTTCTGTAGCCCAGGCTGGGTTAAGTGCCCAGTGAAAGGGGTCCCCCTATCGCTGTCCATGTGTGTGAGAACCCCAGAAAAGACACTTAATTTTTTTGTTTTTTTTAAGCTATGTGGTAGCTCACTAGTTGGCCTTGCCCCCTGGGAATGCCAGCAGCAGTCCCATAGTTGTATCTGCAGTGGTGAAGGTATATTTTGCCCCTTTGGACTTGCCACGAGGTGAGAGGAATCTAGTCTCGGCCGATGGTGAGGAAGCATTCTGGGCCATTGCAGTAAGCAGGAGGGGCTAGTGTCCTCTACTCCTTTTAACTCTTGTCAGGTGAAAGGCAGCTGAAACTGCTGCACCAGCTTGCACAGGGTCTGGTACACTCAGTGCTCAGTTTTCCGATGCAGCCATTTGGTCACCTCATGCATCATTGTTGTCAGGTTGCGGAATCTTGCTAGGGCATCTGCAGCTGCATTACCTGGCAATGAGTTAACATTATGAGCAGAAATACGGAAAGCAGTTACCTTACATTTCTGGCAGTCCATCCAGATGTCTTTCCACAGTTCCTTCCCCCATAGGGGGTGGTCGACCAGCATCCATTGCTCCTGCTTCCACGTAGCCATCCATACTGTTAGGCCTCACTATATGGTCCAATTATCTGGGCAGACAGTCAAGGTGTCTCCTGGTTCATGGACAATTACCATCTGTACTGCCCGCATCTCAGCCCACTGGCTCCTTTGCAAAGTCCCAGTCTCCCACCAGATGATGTCAGTACTTAGCTAGACAGTCACAGTGTCCAGGTAGCATGTTGCCTAAGTGCCAATCTGTCAGTATACCATGCAGAGTCAGGTACACTCTTTTGTCCATCAATGGTGGGCATGGGAGGAGCCACCTCGGGAGGATCAACAGGAGGCAGGGCATGCTGCTCTTCCACATGGGAGACCCGTCCTAAAATTTTATGCATCTCTGCACTCACAGGGCTATTGTTAAAAATTTGGCATTGTAGGACATAGGCTTTCCATTATGTCAGCATGCTTAGCTGAGCACTCCCTGAATGGGGCTTATTTATAGTCGCCTGTGTCCACTCCTGTGCGAGTGTAGCCACTAGGCACCTTTGAGTTAAACCTTCCAATTGTAACAGAGCATTATAAGCTGCACACAATTGTTTTTCCAATGGGCTATATCTGAGTTCTGTGCCCTTCCAAAGTTGGGACCAGAATCTAATGCTTACACATTTAGCCTGTTGCCTTTGCCACAAACCCCACCCAAAGCCAATAATGGCACTGGCCACATCCAATTCACAGGCTATATTGGGGTCTACCCCCCTTAAAGCCTGTGCTTGTGCTTTTACAAACACAGCCTGCAGTGGAAAACCCCATTCCCATGCTTTTCCTTTTCTAATTAGGGTGTACAAAAGTTTTAAAATTTTTAAATAGAGTATAAACAGTTTCCAATAACCTAATAAACCAAGAAAAGCTATTAATTGTTTAGAAGTTAGCAGTATAGGATAACTTTGTATTTTAACAACAGCAGCTAAAGGAATAGCTTTAGTTTTACCCAACCAGACAATACCCAAGAACTTGATAGATTGTCCAGGCTCTTGTAATTTGCTTTGATTTATCATCCATCCTCGACTCTCAAGGTGGGTCACCACTGTGCTAGCGGCAGTTTCTAGTTCTGGAAAAGAATTACTGGTTAGCATGATATCACTATTATAGTGAAACATAGGGGGTGTCCTTTTCTTTAAATCTTGTGCTACCAGACCATGGCAGATGGTGGGACTGTGGAGGTGTCCTTATGGAAGCACAGAAAATGTCCATTGTTGGTTTTCCCACGTGAAGGTGGATGCAGTCTGGCTGGAGGGATCTAAAATACTAAAATAAGCTTTGACAAGGTTTAACACAAAGTGAAATTGGCTTAATTGAGCACTCATATCCTGCAACAAGGTAGCTATATTCGACACAGCTGCAAACAAAGAAGTTATTAAATTAAGTTCAATATAATTAATAGTCATTCGCCAGGTACTATTAGTTTTTTCTTTGGCCAGACAGGGCTATTAAATGACCCTGGTAATTTATACTGATAAATTGCCACAGAACATCTGGAGGAAGGCACCTTTTGTTGGACCAGAGGACGTGCATGCTTACTTTCTTCAGTTTCAATTTCCCGGTCAGACAGGGGCTCATCACCTTTTGAAGAGGAATCAACAGGGTCCCACACTTTAGGGCTCCAGTCAGGGGAAGCTAGGGTATGCCTAACTTGCCCTATGGGCAGCTTATGCCCTCTTACTCTAGTGTACTGGCATGCCAGTATTTCTGAACTTTTATCCAGAGTGTCTTTCAATTCAGCTTGGGTCAATTGCATATCCCTTTCTAACTTCAATTCCTCTTCTAAGCAGCAGACTGCCGCATCAGCCATTAAGGCCTTTTCTGTAGCTGCACACACAGTCTCCAAGAACGGCCAGGTACTGCTGCAGCAGCCTGGAGGCTTTCCTTTTTCTCATGAATTCCTACTAGTCCTGTGGCCTGAAGCAGGAGAGCTATTAGTCCTACCGGGAGTCATATGCATCTCCATACTCCCTCGGCAGACCCCATTCATCTAGAATGGTAGTTATCCGTCCCCACGTAAGTAAGTGTCGCAGGCCACCCCAGTATTCCGCCCAGGGACTTCCCCAAGTTCTTGTCATCAGTGGCTGGGATTTCTTTAGTCTCCAAGCTGGCATGCCAATTGTCACGGCCCAAGAGGGCTTTTGTAGCCAAAGGACTAAAGAAAGCACCAGACACGTTCTGAGACATGAGCTTTTATTATAGGGCTTACCCACAGGGTGGGAAAGTTGAGCCACGTTGCCCTGGAATCAGGAGCTTCTCTGGATGGTTTCAGGAGCTGCTCTGAATGGCGGCCAGTTCAAGAACAACATGAAAATAGTCCGCCTCAAGTGTATTTTTTAAAAATTCACAAGTAAATCTCACCCATGAACAGAGAATAAAAGTTCTAAACAAAATATTAGTAAACTAAATCGAACAATGTATTTCTTAAATGTCTGGCCACACTTGGTTTACTTCAGCAATGCAAAAATGAATTTACTGTTTAAAATTTATACATTTATTCACCCCTTCAACACACTGTAGGAAAAAAAAAACTACATGAGTTTCTTAATAAATGAAGAGAAAAAAACATTTGATAACATTTAACACCTACTCATCAATTTTAAAAATATTTTAAAAACTAGAGTTAGACACATCACATTTACTGATGAAACATTAGAGGCATTCCATTTGCAATCAGGAATGGTTTTAAGGATGCTCACACTATCACCATTTCTTCTCAACATTGTATTGGAGGTTTCAGCCAGTGCCAATGAGACTTTTTTAACTAGAAAAATAAATAAAATGCACATGGTTTTAGGAGGAAGAAACAAATTATTAAAATTATTACTTTCAGAGAGGCGGGGCAAGATGGCAGACTGGTGAGCTGTATGTTTTAGTTACTCCTCCAGGAAAGTAGGTAGAAAGCCAGGAACTGCGTGGACTGGACACCACAGAGCAATCTGACTTTGGGCATACTTCATACAACACTCATGAAAACGTGGAACTGCTGAGATCAGCGAAATCTGTAAGTTTTTGCGGCCAGGGGACCTGCACCCCTCCCTGCCAGGCTCAGTCCCGGGGGAGGAAGGGCTGTCAGCTCCGGGAAGGAGAAGGGAGAACTGCAACGGCAGCCCTTATCGGAAACACATTCTACTGATTCAAACTCCAACCATAGATAGACTGAGACCAGACACCAGAGAATCTGAAAGCAGCCAGCCCAGCAGAGAGGAAACAGGCATAGAAAAAAAATAACACGAAAAACTCCAAAATAAAAGCGGAGGATTTTTGGAGTTCTGGTGAACATAGAAAGGGGAAGGGCCCTGAGGCGCATATGCAAATCCCGAAGAAAAGCTGATCTCTCTGCCCTGTGGACCTTTCCTTAATGGCCCTGGTTGCTTTGTCTCTTAGCATTTCAATAACCCATTAGATCGCTGAGGAGGGCCCGTTTTTTTTTTGTTTTTTGTTTTTTGTTTTTTTTTTAATCCTTTTTTCTTTTTCTAAAACAATTACTCTAAGAAGCCCAATACAGAAAGCTTCAAAGACTTGCTATTTGGGCAGGTCAAGTCAAGAGCAGAACTAGGGGAGCTCTGAGACAAAACGCAATAATCCAGTGGCTGAGAAAATTCACTAAACACCACAACTTCCCAAGAAAAGGGGGGTGTCCACTCACAGCCATCATCCTGGTGGACAGGAAACACTCCTGCCCATCTCCAGCCCCATAGCCCAGAACTGCCCCAGACAACCCAGTGTGACGGAAGTGCTTCAAATAACAGGCACACACCACAAAACTGGGCGTGGACATTAGCCTTCCCTGCAACATCAGCTGATTGTCCCAGAGTTGGGAAGGTAGAGCAGTGTGAATTAACAAAGCCCCATTCAGCCATCATTTCAGCAGACTGGGAGCCTCCCTACACAGCCCAGCAGCCCAGAACTGCCCTGGGGGGACGGCACTCACCTGTGACATAGCACAGTCATCCCTCAACAGAGGACTTGGGGTGCACGGCCTGGAAGAGGGGCCCACTTGCAAGTCTCAGGAGCCATACGCCAATACCAAGGACTTGTGGGTCAGTGGCAGAGACAAACTGTGGCAGGACTGAACTGAAGGATTAGACTATTGCAGCAGCTTTAAAACTCTAGAATCACCAGGGAGATTTGATTGTTAGAGCCACCCCCCCTCCCTGACTGCCCAGAAACACGCCCCATATACAGGGCAGGCAACACCAACTACACACGCAAGCTTGGTACACCAATTGGACCCCACAAGACTCACACCCCCACTCACCAAAAAGGCTAAGCAGGGGAGAACTGGCTTGTGGAGAACAGGTGGCTCGTGGACGCCACCTGCTGGTTAGTTAGAGAAAGTGTACTCCACGAAGCTGTAGATCTGATAAATTAGAGATAAGGACTTCAATTGGTCTACAAATCCTAAAAGAACCCTATCAAGTTCAGCAAATGCCACGAGGCCAAAAACAACAGAAAATTATAAAGCATATGAAAAAACCAGACGATATGGATAACCCAAGCCCAAGCACCCAAATCAAAAGACCAGAAGAGACACAGCACCTAGAGCAGCTACTCAAAGAACTAAAGATGAACAATGAGACCATAGTACGGGAGATAAAGGAAATCAAGAAGACCCTAGAAGAGCATAAAGAAGACATTGCAAGACTAAATAAAAAAATGGATGATCTTATGGAAATTAAAGAAACTGTTGACCAAATTAAAAAGATTCTGGACACTCATAGTACAAGACTAGAGGAAGTTGAACAACGAATCAGTGACCTGGAAGATGACAGAATGGAAAATGAAAGCATAAAAGAAAGAATGGGGAAAAAAATTGAAAAACTCGAAATGGACCTCAGGGATATGATAGATAATATGAAGCGTCCGAATATAAGACTCATTGGTGTCCCAGAAGGGGAAGAAAAGGGTAAAGGTCTAGGAAGAGTATTCAAAGAAATTGTTGGGGAAAACTTCCCAAATCTTCTAAACAACATAAATACACAAATCATAAATGCTCAGCGAACTCCAAATAGAATAAATCCAAAAAAAACCCACTCCGAGACATATACTGATCACACTGTCAAACATAGAAGAGAAGGAGCAAGTTCTGAAAGCAGCAAGAGAAAAGCAATTCACCACATACAAAGGAAACAGCATAAGACTAAGTAGTGACTACTCAGCAGCCACCATGGAGGCGAGAAGGCAGTGGCACGATATATTTAAAATTCTGAGTGAGAAAAACTTCCAGCCAAGAATACTTTATCCAGCAAAGCTCTCCTTCAAATTTGAGGGACAGCTTAAATTTTTCACAGACAAACAAATGCTGAGAGAATTTGCTAACAAGAGACCTGCCCTACTGGAGATACTCAAGGGAGCCCTACAGACAGAGAAACAAAGAAAGGACAGAGAGACTTGGAGAAAGGTTCAGTACTAAAGAGATTCGGTATGGGTACAATAAAGGATATTAATAGACAGAGGGGAAAAATATGACAAACATAAACCAAAGGATAAGATGGCTGATTCAAGAAATGCCTTCACGGTTGTAACGTTGAATGTAAATGGTTAAACTCCCCAATTAAAAGATATAGATTCGCAGAATGGATCAAAAAAAATGAACCATCAATATGTTGCATACAAGAGACTCATCTTAGACACAGGGACACAAAGAAACTGAAAGTGAAAGGATGGAAAAAAATATTTCATGCAAGCTACAGCCAAAAGAAAGCAGGTGTAGCAATATTAATCTCAGATAAAATAGACTTCAAATGCAGGGATGTTATGAGAGACAAAGAAGGCCACTACGTACTAATAAAAGGGGCAATTCAGCAAGAAGAAATAACAATCGTAAATGTCTATGCACCCAACCAAGCTGCCACAAAATACATGAGAGAAACACTGGCAAAACTAAATGAAGCAATTGATGTTTCCACAATAATTGTGGGAGACTTCAACACATCACTCTCTCCTATAGATAGATCAACCAGACAGAAGACCAATAAGGAAATTGAAAACCTAAACAATCTGATAAATGAATTAGATTTAACAGACATATACAGGACATTACATCCCAAATCACCAGGATACACATACTTTTCTAGTGCTCATGGAACTTTCTCCAGAATAGATCATATGCTGGGACATAAAACAAGCCTCAATAAATTTAAAAAGATTGAAATTATTCAAAGCACATTCTCTGACCACAATGGAATACAATTAGAAGTCAATAACCACCAGAGACTTAGAAAATTCACAAATACCTGGAGGTTAAACAACACACTCCTAAACAATCAATGGGTTAAAGAAGAAATAGCAAGAGAAATTGCTAAATATATAGAGACGAATGAAAATGAGAACACAACATACCAAAACCTATGGGATGCAGCAAAAGCAGTGCTAAGGGGGAAATTTATAGCACTAAACGCATATATTAAAAAGGAAGAAAGAGCCAAAATCAAAGAACTAATGGATCAACTGAAGAAGCTAGAAAATGAACAGCAAACCAATCCTAAACCCAGTACAAGAAAAGAAATAACAAGGATTAAAGCAGAAATAAATGACATAGAGAACAAAAAAACAATAGAGAGGATAAATATCACCAAAAGTTGGTTCTTTGAGAAGATCAACAAGATTGACAAGCCCCTAGCTAGACTGACAAAATCAAAAACAGAGAAGACCCATATAAACAAAATAATGAATGAAAAAGGTGGCGTAACTGCAGATCCTGAAGAAATTAAAAAAAATATAAGAGGATACTATGAACAACTGTATGGCAACAAACTGGATAATGTAGAGGAAATGGACAATTTCCTGGAAACATATGAACAACCTAGACTGACCAGAGAAGAAATAGAAGACCTCAACCAACCCATCACAAGCAAAGAGATCCAATCAGTCATCAAAAATCTTCCCACAAATAAATGCCCAGGGCCAGATGGCTTCACAGGGGAATTCTACCAAACTTTCCAGAAAGAACTGACACCAATCTTACTCAAACTCTTTCGAAACACTGAAGAAAATGGAACACTACCTAACTCATTTTATGAAGCTAACATCAATCTAATACCAAACCCAGGCAAAGATGTTACAAAAAAGGAAAACTACCGGCCAATCTCCCTAATGAATATAGATGCAAAAATCCTCAACAAAATACTTGCAAATCGAATCCAAAGACACATTAAAAAAATCATACACCATGACCAAGTGGGGTTCATTCCAGGCATGCGAGGATGGTTCAACATAAGAAAATCAATCAATGTATTACAACACATTAACAATTCAAAAGGGAAAAATCAAATGATCATCTCAATAGATGCTGAAAAAGCATTTGACAAAATCCAACATCCCTTTTTGATAAAAACACTTCAAAAGGTAGGAATTGAAGGAAACTTCCTCAACATGATAAAGAGCATATATGAAAAACCCACAGCCAGCATAGTACTCAATGGAGAGAGACTGAAAGCCTTCCCTCTAAGATCAGGAACAAGACATGGATGCCCGCTATCACCACTGTTATTCAACATTGTGCTGGAAGTGCTAGCCAGGGCAATCCGGCAAGATAAAGAAATAAAAGGCATCCAAATTGGAAAAGAAGAAGTAAAACTGTCATTGTTTGCAGATGATATGATCTTATATCTAGAAAACCCTGAGAAATCGACGACAGAGCTACTAGAGCTAATAAACAAATTTAGCAAAGTAGCAGGATACAAGGTTAATGCACATAAGTCAGTAATGTTTCTATATGCTAGAAATGAACAAACTGCAGAGACACTCAAGAAAAAGATACCATTTTCAATAGCAACTAAAAAAATCAACTACCTAGGAATAAACTTAACCAAAGATGTAAAAGACCTATACAAAGAAAACTACATAACTCTACTAAAAGAAATAGAAGGGGACCTTAAAAGATGGAAAAATAGTCCATGTTCATGGATAGGAAGACTAAATGTCATTAAGATGTCAATTCTACCCAAACTCATCTACAGATTCAATGCAATCCCAATCAAAATTCCAACAACCTACTTTGCAGACTTGGAAAAGCTAGTTATCAAATTTATTTGGAAAGGGAAGATGCCTCGAATTGCTAAAGACACTCTAAAAAAGAAAAACGAAGTGGGAGGACTTACACTCCCTGACTTTGAAGCTTATTATAAAGCCACACTTGCCAAAACAGCATGGTACTGGCACAAAGATAGACATATAGATCAATGGAATCGAATTGGGAATTCGGAGATAGACCCTCAGATCTATGGCCGACTGATCTTTGATAAGGCCCCCAAAGTCACTGAACTGAGTCATAATGGTCTTTTCAACAAATGGGGCTGGGAGAGTTGGATATCCATATCCAAAAGAATGAAAGAGGACCCCTACCTCACCCCCTACACAAAAATTAACTCAAAATGGACCAAAGATCTCAATATAAAAGAAAGTACCATAAAACTCCTAGAAGATAATGTAGGAAAACATCTTCAAGACCTTGTATTAGGCGGCCACTTCCTATACTTTACACCCAAAGCACAAGCAACAAAAGAGAAAATAGATAAATGGGAACTCCTCAAGCTTAGAAGTTTCTGCACCTCAAAGGAATTTCTCAAAAAGGTAAAGAGGCAGCCAACTCAATGGGAAAAAATTTTTGGAAACCATGTATCTGACAAAAGACTGATATCTTGCATATATAAAGAAATCCTACAACTCAATGACAATAGTACAGTCAGCCCAATTATAAAATGGGCAAAAGATATGAAAAGACAGTTCTCTGAAGAGGAAATACAAATGGCCAAGAAACACATGAAAAAATGTTCAGCTTCACTAGCTATTAGAGAGATGCAAATTAAGACCACAATGAGATACCATCTAACACCGGTTAGAATGGCTGCCATTAAACAAACAGGAAACTACAAATGCTGGAGGGGATGTGGAGAAATTGGAACTCTTATTCACTGTTGGTGGGACTGTATAATGGTTCAGCCACTCTGGAAGTCAGTCTGGCAGTTCCTTAGAAAACTAGATATAGAGTTACCATTCGACCCAGCGATTGCACTTCTCGGTATATACCCGGAAGATCGGAAAGCAGTGACACGAACAGATATCTGCACGCCAATGTTCATAGCAGCATTATTCACAATTGCCAAGAGATGGAAACAACCCAAATGTCCTTCAACAGATGAGTTGATAAATAAAATGTGGTATATACACACGATGGAACACTACGCGGCAGTAAGAAGGAACGATCTCGTGAAACATATGATAACATGGATGAACCTTGAAGACATAATGCTAAGCGAAATAAGCCAGGCACAAAAAGAGAAATATTATATGCTACCACTAATGTGAACTTTGAAAACTATAAAACAAATGGCTTATAATGTAGAATGTAGGGGAACTAGCAATAGAGAACAATTAAGGAAGGGGGAACAATAATCCAAGAAGAACAGATAAGCTATTTAACGTTCTGGGGATGCCCAGGAATGACTATGGTCTGTTAATTTCTGATGGATATAGTAGGAGCAAGTTCACAGAAATGTTGCTATATTAGGTAACTTTCTTGGGGTAAAGTAGGAACATGTTGGAAGTTAAACAGTTATCTTAGGTTAGTTGTCTTTTTCTTACTCCCTTGTTATGGTCTCTTTAAAATGTTCTTTTATTGTATGTTTGTTTTCTTTTTAACTTTTTTTCATACAGTTGATTTAAAAAAGAAGGGAAAGTTAAAAAAAAAAAAAAGAAAAAGAAAAACAAGGAAAAAAAAAAAAGATGTAGTGCCCCCTTGAGGAGCCTGTGGAGAATGCAGGGGTATTCGCCTACCCCACCTCCATGGTTGCTAACATGACCACAGACATAGGGGACTGGTGGTTTGATGGGTTGAGCCCTCTACCATAAGTTTTATCCTTGGGAAGACGGTTGCTGCAAAGGAGAGGCTAGGCCTCCCTATATTTGTGCCTAAGAGTCTCCTCCTGAATGCCTCTTTGTTGCTCAGATGTGGCCCTCTCTCTCTGGCTAAGCCAACTTGAAAGGTGAAATCACTGCCCTCCCCACTACGTGGGATCAGACACCCAGAGGAGTGAATCTCCCTGGCAACGTGGAATATGACTCCCGGGGAGGAATGTAGACCTGGCATCGTGGGACGGAGAACATCTTCTTGACCAAAAGGGGGATGTGAAAGGAAATGAAATAAGCTTCAGTGGCAGAGAGATTCCAAAAGGAGCTGAGAGGTCACTCTGGTGGGCACTCTTACGCACACTTTAGACAACCCTTTTTAGGTTCTAAAGAATTGGGGTAGCTGGTGGTGGATACCTGAAACTATCAAACTACAACCCAGAACCCATGAATCTCGAAGACAGTTGTATAAAAATGTAGCTTATGAGGGGTGACAAGGGGATTGGGAAAGCCATAAGGTCCACACTCCACTTTGTCTAGTTTATGGATGGATGAGTAGAAAAATAGGAGAAGGAAACAAACAGACAAAGGTACCCAGTGTTCTTTTTTACTTCAATTGCTCTTTTTCACTCTAATTATTATTCTTGTTATTCTTGTGTGTGTGCTAATGAAGGTGTCAGGGATTGATTTGGGTGATGAATGTACAACTATGTAATGGTACTGTGAACAATCGAAAGTACGATTTGTTTTGTATGACTGCGTGGTATATGAATATATCTCAATAAAATGAAGATTAAAAAAAAAAAAAAAAAAAAAAAAAAAGACATAATGCTGAGCAAAATAAGCCAGGCACAAAAAGAGAGATATTGTATGTTACCACTAATGTGAATTCTGTGAAAAATGTACAATGTTTTATACTGTAGAATGTAGGGGACCTAGAGATACCAATTAGTGGAGGGGGAATGATAATCTAATAAGAACAGATAAACTATGGAGGGTAATCTCAATGTTATGGGAATGCTCAGGAATGATTATGGTTTGTAAACTTTCTTGGATATAGTAAGATCATGTTGGAAGCAATAGAGTTATTTTAGGTTTTTTTTTTCTCTTATTCCTTTGTTTTCTTAGGGGTTGTTAATTTTCTTGGGGTATGGTAGGAACATGTTGGAAGCAATGTAGTTATTTTAGATTATTTGTTTTTCTTACTCCTCTGTTTGGACATGGTTTATTAATTTTCTTGGGGTATGGTAGGAACATATTGGAAGCAAAGTAGTTATTTTAGGTTATTTGTTTTCCTTAATCCATTGCTTTGTTTGAAATGTTGTGGGGTTTTTTTGGTTGTTGTTTGCCTGTTTGTTTTTAATTTTTTGATAAACAAAGTTAAAAAATTGAAAAAAAATCAGTAGAAAAATGGGAGTAAAAACTAAATGACAAATAGGGTGGGATGGGGGATGGTTTGGGTATTCTCTTTTCACTTTTATTTTTTATTCTTATTCTGATTCTGATGTAAGGAAAATGTTCAGAAATAGATTGTGGTGATGAACGCATAACTATATGATCATACTGTGAACAGTTGATTGTATACCATGGATGACTGTAGGGTTTGTGAATATATTTCAATAAAACTGAATTAAAAAAAAAAAAAAAAAAGAAAAAGAATGTAAGTTCCAACAACAACAAAAAAAAAAAAAAAAAAAAAATTATTACTTTCAACGTTCTGGGGATGCCCAGGAATGACTATGGTCTGTTAATTTCTGATGGATATAGTAGGAACAAGCTCACAGAAATGTTGCTATATTAGGTAACTTTCTTGGGGTAAAGCAGGAACATGTTGGAAGTTAAGCAGTTATCTTAGGTTAGTTGTCTTTTTCTTACTCCCTTGTTATGGTCTCTTTGAAATGTTCTTTTATTGTATGTTTGTTTTCTTTTTAACTTTTTTTTCATACAGTTGATTTAAAAAAGAAGGGAAAGTTAAAAGAAAAACAAGGAAAAAAATATGTAGTGCCCCCTTGAGGAGCCTGTGGAGAATGCAGGGGTATTGGCCTACCCCACCTCAATGGTTGCTAACATGCCCACAGACATAGGGGACTGGTGGTTTGATGGGTTGAGCCCTCTACCATAGGTTTTACCCTTGGGAAGACGGTTGCTGCAAAGGAGAGGCTAGGCCTCCCTATGGTTGTGCCTAAGATCCTCCTCCCGAAGTCCTCTTTGTTGCTCAGATGTGGCCCTCTCTCTCTGGCTAAGCCAACTTGAAAGGTGAAATCACTGCCCTCCCCCCTACGTGGGATCAGACACCCAGGGGAGTGAATCTCCCTGGCAACGTGGAATATGACTCCCGGGGAGGAATGTAGACCTGGCATCGTGGGACGGAGAACATCTTCTTGACCAAAAGGGGGATGTGAAAGGAAATGAAATAAGCTTCAGTAGCCGAGAGATTCCAAAAGGAGCCGAGAGGTCACTCTGGTGGGCACTCTTACGCACACTTTAGACAACCCTTTTTAGGTTCTAAAGAATTGGGGTAGCTGGTGGTGGATACCTGAAACTATCAAACTACAACCCAGAACCCATGAATCTCAAAGACAGTTGTATAAAAATGTAGCTTATGAGGGGTGACAATGGGATTGGGAAAGCCATAAGGACCACACTCCACTTTGTCTAGTTTATGGATGGATGAGTAGAAAAATAGGGGAAGGAAACAAACAGACAAAGGTACCCAGTGTTCTTTTTTACTTCAATTGCTCTTTTTCACTCTAATTATTATTCTTGTTATTTTTGTGTGTGTGCTAATGAAGGTGTCAGGGATTGATTTAGGTGATGAATGTACAACTATGTAATGGTACTGTGAACAATCGAAAGTACGATTTGTTTTGTATGACTGCGTGGTATGTGAATATATCTCAATAAAATGAAGATAAAAAAATTATTACTATATATAAGATAATTATGTAAAAATAAATTCTATGGCTATATACTGGTAATAAACAATGAGAAAAAATATTTTTAAAAACAATATTATCTACAATAGCAACAACAATGCAAAAAATAAGTGAAGATACCTAGAAGTAAATCTTAAAAAATACCTGCAAGATTTTTTTGGAAAAAATTCTAAAACATCATTTAAAGATTATGGAAACCTAAATAAATGGAAAGATGAACAAGTTTGTCAACAAGAACATACTAAGTGTCACAAAAAATGCAAACTTCCTCCCAAATTAGTCTGTAAATTCACTGCAATTTGATCAAAATCCCAGCAGGATTTTTCTATGGAACTTGACATGCTGACCCTAAAATGTGCATGGAATTGTAAAGGGTCAAGAAGAAATGAGGTGGAGTATTGAACCCATAAGAGGAATCATTAAATCTACAATAATGAAGACAGTGAGTATGATACAGGAATAGGCAAACCAATAGATTAGGTTGCAGAACCCAGAAACCAACCATGGTAGATTGAATAGTGTTCCCCACAAAATCATGTTTGAGTCCTAACCCCCAACCTGTGGGTGAAGACTCACTGGTAAATAGGATCTTTGTAGATCCTATTTGGATAAGGCCAAATTGAATCAGAATGGGCCTTATCTAATATGACAGGAGTCCTTATAAGCAAAAAAAAAAAACCAGAACAAAAAAAAAAAGGACTTGAAAAGGGAACCACAGGAGGAGACAGAGACAGAAGTGACAGCCATTTGACAGGGCAGAGACTGATCGCCGCAAGCCACCACCAGACCACTGAAGACTTCAGAGAAAGCATGGCCTGGTCAGACCTTTATTTTGGACTTCCAGCCTCCAAAACTATAAGACAATAATATCTTCTTGACCAAAAGGGGGATGCAAAATGAAACGAAATAAAGTTTCAGTGGCTGAAAGATTTCAAATGGAGTCAAGAGGTCACTCTGGTGGACAGGCTTATGCACTATATAGATAACAACTTTTAGGTTTTAATGTATTGGAATAGCTAGAAGTAAATACCTGAAACTATCAAATTCCAACCCAGTAATCTGGACTCTTGAAGATGATTGTGTAACAATGTAGCTTACAAGGGGTGACAGTGTGATTGTGAAAACCCTGTGGCTCGCACTCCCTTTATCTAGTGTATGGATGGATGAGTAGAAAAATGGGGACAAAAACTAAATGAAAACTAGGGTGGGATGGAGGGGAAGATTTGGATGTTCTTTTTTTACTTTTATTTTTTATTCTGATTCTGATTCTTTCTGATGTAAGGAAAATGTTCAAAAATAGATTGGGGTGATGAATGCATAACTATATGACGGTACTGTGAACAGTTGATTGTACACCATGGATGACTGCATGGTATGGGAATGTATTTCAATAAAACTGAATTTAATTAAAAAAAAAACTATAAGACAATAAATTGCTGTCATTTAAGCCAGTTTGTGGTATTTGTCATAGCAGTTCTGGCAAACTAAGACAGTTGAAACCTGATCAATGGCAGTGGGGGCACTGCACATCAGTGGGGAAATAAATGGTCTGGGACAATTTAGATATACATTTGGAAAAATACAATTAGTTCCCTATGTCACAGTCTGCACAAAAATAAATTCCTTGTCAATTAAAGACCTACAGGTGAAAAACAGAACTTTACAACTTTCAGAAGAAAATATAGACCATCTTTATGAACTGCAAGTAGGAAGAATTTCTTAAACAAGATTTTTTTAAAGGCTTAAATCATAAAATTATATTACTTAATCTGCCTAGATTAAAATTGAAATTTCTGTTCAACAAGACAGTATAAACAAAATGAAAGAAGGAGCCATAATTGAAAGAGAATCATTGGAAAGCACATGACTTACAGAGGATTAGTATATGAATATGTAAAGAACTCCTACATATCAATAAAAATACCCAACTATAAATTGGCCAATGTATGTTCACAGATAATTCTCAAAAGAAATGTGAATGTTAATAATTTAAAAGGAAGCTCAAGTTCACTAATTATCAGGGAAATGTAGATGAAACAACAGCATGCTACCATTTTATACCTACCAGATTGACAAAAATTAAAAGATCTGACATTACCAAGAGTTGAGGACGAGTGCTCTTGTGAAATGAGGTGGTGTTTAGTTCCAGAAAATGAAAACCAACTCAATGTCAAAAAGATGTATTTCACCGACAAAGGAAGCAAGCGGAAATTCACAGGGCACAAGGATGGGCCATATGCAGTCCATCCCCCAGGAGCATGCATGTTCCAGGAGCCTCTGCACAAACGGAGTCTCTGAATGGGTGGCCTCCACACTGTCACACACTTTGACCTCCCCGTGAGCTCCTGCTTTTCCCTCAAAGTGTCTGCACTCAGTCCTGACCTCTGGCTGTAACCTCACTGGGTGCTGAGCTCCTGGAGGGAAGCCCTGGGTTTTCTTTATCCCTCAGCCTATCACCAAGTAGGCCTCCCTGAAAATAGTCTCTGAATAAATGGAGTCCAGAGCTCCTTAAAATAACCTGCAGGTCAGAGGTACAGAAAGTGAGAAAAATGGGACAAGGGAAAGCACTGGATGAACATGCTGGCTACCTTAAAGATAAAAGCAAAGAGAATCACCCATCCTTTCGTCCAAGGAAAGCCATCATCACTTGGATCACATGTATCATTTTATTCATTCATTCATTCATTTCACAGACATTTACTGGACACCTACCACGTGCAGGAGAAGGGCCTGCCCTGGAGTTGGCGCCTTCATTTGCTCCCTTAATCACCAAACACTGCAGAGCCCCCTCTCTCTGCCATGCACGCACCTGGCCAGGCACTGTGGGCACAAGGATGGGCCATACGCAGTCCATTCCCCAGGAGCATGCAGCAGAGGAGGAGGCAGGCAATCACAATTTACAATTGTAAAGGCTAGTTCTGAAGAGAGAAAGGGAGGAGAAGGGGTGGGGAGGAGACAGAAAGGAGGGGCCTGAGGAAGAGAGGGAGAGGCGGAGAAAGAAGAGGAGGAAGAGGAGGAGGGTCAGAGAGGAAAAGGGAAGAGAAGGAGAGAGGGAAAGGGAGACGTGGGGGAGAGGAGGAAGAGGGAGAAATGAGGAAAAGGAATGGGAAGGGGAAGAGAGAGAAGGGGGAAGAAGTGGGAAGGAAGAGGGAGAGAGCAGGAGGAACGGGAGAGGACAGTAGCGGCAGCAGCCAGTCTGGATTCTCCCCAGAGCCATGTTAGACAATACTCTGGCCATGCTTTAAATAATTACGAAGTTTTCCCACTGACTTAGAAAAGAGCGCTCTCTCTGATTAATTTTCGAAAGAGGCGGCCGATTTTAATCATAGCAAACACAATGATCCCGGTTATTACGGCTTGTACGGCCAAAAGCAGAAAATAAAGACCCCAGAACAGGCTGTGGTCTTGACGCTTGCTTTTGGCCACCAGCTGGGTCCACGCCCAGAATTCTGAGCTGTTGGGCTCCGAGGCAGTGAGGGCGAGGGCCGCGGGCAGGGGGCTGCCGGGGGGGGCCGGGTGGGTGGGGGCTTCTGAGGAGCCGCCTGCGGGAGGGTGGGGAGGCGGCCGCCGGGTGCCCGGGCACTCCGCGTCTCTCTCCGGCAGGGCCCAGAGCGGCAGGCCGGCGCGCTGCCCCGGGCCGCGGCACCGCGGGGGTTCGGCTCGGCCCACGCGGCCTGGCCGCTGCCGCAGCCACCCCAGGAAGGGCCACAGGTCACAGTCGCAGCGCCAGGGGTTGTGCCCCAGCAGGACCTCCGTCAGCCGAGGCAGAGCCTCAAACACGTCGCCAGGCAGGGTCTGCAGCTGGTTGTGGTCGAGCTGGACCTTCTCTAGACTGCTGAGGTTGTAGAAGAGCGCGCGGGGCAGAGCCTGCAGCTTGTTGTTGCCCAGCGAGACTTCCCGCAGCCGGCGGAGGCCGCGCAGCAAGCCCTCGGGGAGAGAGGCCAGATTGTTGGAGTGCAGGGCGAGCACCCGGAGCTCGCCGAGGCCCCTGAAGGCGCCCTCTGGGAGCTCGCTCAGACGGGGGCTCAGGGTCACCCCCAAGACTTGCAGGCGGCTCAGGTTGCGGAAGGCGGCATCGTGAAGAGTGCGGAGCCGGGTTCGGTTCAGCCACATCTCCTGCAGGCCGGCCAGCTCCCCGAAGAGCACCTCCGGCAGCTCTTCCAGCGGGTTCTCGAAAAGAGTCAAAAGAGTCAAATTGTGCAAATGAAGAAAGAGTGCGGAAGGCAGAAACTCGAGGTGGTTTCTGGAAAGAGTTAAATAGCTCAGGTTTCGGAGATGGTCGAAAGCACCAGGTGCGATGAAACGGATGTGATTTCTATCGAGCTGCAGTTCATTCAGGGCGCCCAGGCTATCCCA
Source organism: Choloepus didactylus (assembly GCF_015220235.1). Taxonomy (NCBI): domain Eukaryota; kingdom Metazoa; phylum Chordata; class Mammalia; order Pilosa; family Megalonychidae; genus Choloepus; species Choloepus didactylus. The sequence goes on along the minus strand of NC_051307.1, from coordinate 97,225,150 downwards.
CAGCCCGGAATCCAGAGAGATGAGCTGGTTCGAGCGGAGCCGAAGTTTCTCAAGCTTAGCCTGTGCCCCAAACAATCCTTGGGGCAGATGAGTCAAATTGTTTCCCGACAAATCCAACAATTTCAGGTTCCTCAGATGTGTGAAGAGGCTAGCAGGAAGGAAAGCTAGTCGATTCTGGTTCAAACAGAGCTCCTGCAGGTTAACCAATTTCTCAAACATGTTCTGAGCAATACCTCTTAGTAAATTATGGTCCAAAAACAACTGTTCCAGGAGCACCATCTTATCCAGTAGCGCACCAGGGAGATGAGTGATTTTGTTGCCCGACAACCTCAAGGTTTTTAGTTTTATCAGGTCATCGAAGGTACCAGGAGCGATGTCAGAAATGTGGCTGTCTGAGAGCATCAGGCGCTGCAGGACCGTCATGCCACTGAAACTGTGATTTTGCAAGGCGCCGCGGCCCATTCGGAAGAGCAGGATGTGCGTGAGGTTGGTGGGCAAGCCCAGCGCAGGGATGCTGTCCACATTTCTTCCAAAGCACTGCGCGGCGTCCCGGAAGACGCACCTGCAGCCTTGCGGGCAGGGGAAGAGCTGGGCCCGCAGGAGCCCCAGCACCATACACAGCAGAGTCCTCCTCAGCATGTCTGAAAAGGCAACAGCGGGAGGCTTTTGAGGACAGGCAGCCCAGGGCGTTTAAGAGCACATTGGATCTTGTAACCCTGAACACTGCAGAGGCACAATCCTTTTGCCAGGGTTATCACTTACTTTGTTGTCCAGATACAACTAAGAAGTCTCCCCCTTTTCTCAGGAGTGAAGATTTCCCTGGGTGGTAAAAAAAAACATTCTACACTATGAACTCTTCTTCTGTTTTACTGAATTTCTACTCAGTTTAAATCATTGAAATTATAGTGTTTTCAAGCTATAGAAAAGCCAATACTTTTAAACATAGATCAAGACTTTTTACATAAAGAGACCTAATTAAAATAATCATTTTTGAATTCAAGCTCACAGATATCACAAAGCAGTGCCCATTAGTAAATCTAGGGTTGGCAATAACCAACAGTCATAGAACAGTGAAGTCTGTTAGAACCACGACCACCACCACCACCTGATTCTTTTGTTACAATTATGCTATTTCTAAAGTACCAATTTACTCTGCAAAAACAGTGAACGCTTTCGTTGACAGCAGAGCTGAGAAAAGTAGAAAATACTCATCACTTTATGCTACACCTTGTTCTCAGCACTCTATTTTGTATTAATTCATTTACTCTTTACAATAATCCTATGAGGTAGGTACTATTATCCTCAATTCACAGAAGAGGAAATTAAGGCACAGAAAAGTGTAACTTAACCAGGTTCATATAGGTAGAGTTTGAAGGTAGTATTTCTGACTGAGCTATAAAATAAGGAGTTACCATTTCTAAGGTGCTTAATAAAAATTAGTACTCATAGCATTATCTGTGAAATACCCATAGTAATATTAATCTCTCAAAACAATGTTTCCCAATTGTAATTTTGCACAAAATTATTTCTTGCACTTTTATTTCTTATGCACACACAGACTAACCTAGACCTTCAGTTTCCTATATTAAATTTTAAAATGTTTGACTTACCTGAAATGGTGCTACACTCCAAAGCAACTGAAAGGCTTAGAGCTTTGCATGTGATTTGACACTTTCCAAAGGAAGAGGGAGGTATCCTTGCATCCTGCAGATAAAGACTTTACAGGAATAAAAGTCACGGAAAGGACTGTATCTCGGAAGGCATATTCTGGTTTTGAATGACAAATATTTTCAAACTGACAAAGGCCATATATAACCTGAGAATAGAAGAGTTTTTCCATAAATGGCTTACTATGACTCTGTGATGCTAGAGAAGCTCAGTAACACTTTGGGTCATTGTAGCAGCCACACCTCCAGAGGGGCCACATTTCCCTGGGTCTTCCTTTTCAAGCCACATTGCTCCAATTCTCCATTCCAAAAAAATTTTTTTTTCATTTTAAAAATAATACTGCCAAGAACATTCTTGAACACATTCAATAATGGCTTTGCTAGTTGAAGAGGATGTACATGTTCAATTTATCTTGGGAATGTCAAACTGCTTTCCAAAGTGGCTATACCAAGTTATGCCACCACCTACCACATGAGGGTTGTGGTGTTCCATACCCTTGCCTGCACTTGGCATTGATGATTTTTTTCTATTTAATTTTTGCCATTCTTGTGAGTCTGAAATGGTTACCTCAGTGTGGTTTTAATTCTTCATTGCCTTTATTTAATGATGAACTTGAGCACCTTTTCATATATTTAAGGGTCACTTCTGCTTTATCTTCTGAGAAATCTGGGGGGCTTTTTTTTTTTTTTTACCCATTTTTTCTATATTCAAAATATCTAAATATGTATCCTTTACAAACACTGATCAGTAGGCATTTTTTACATATTATGGAAACAAATCTTTCATCAGTTACAGGTGTTACAAATATTTTCTCCCAGCTTGTGATTTGACTTTTTATTTTTTTACGGTGTCTTTGATAGACGCAAGTTTTAATACAGCCAAGTTATCATTCTTTTATGATTTGTTTTCTGTGTCTATCAAAATAAATCTTTCATTCCCTGAAGTCAGAAAAATATTCTCCCAAATTCTTTATTAAGCTTTATGGTTTTCTGTCCATCACAATTAGGTCTTTAATACACCTAGAATTGATTTTTTTTTTTTTTTTTTTTTTTTTTGGAGGAGAAAAGAATTTATTTACAATCTTGCAAGATAGGGCGTCCAGCCAAACACATGGAAGACTGGCACGCCAGAGGAAGAGAATGGCGATCTTTAAATTTCCTACTCCTAATTCACAAGTCCCTCCCGTTTCCCCATTGACTGGGTACTGCAGAGGTTACAGCCTATCCGAGAACACTAACTAATTCATCTTTTGAGATTTTAATTTGTACAGCCAATCCCAGAGAGCCAATTAGCTCATTATTGAGATTTTGAACTGATCAGCCTATTCCAGAGAGTTCATTTAGTTTAAAAAAAAAGTTTTTCTTTTTGCTGTGAGTTCCTGCCTCTGATTTTACTTCATATTTCTTTACATTCCGGTAACCATGGTTACTTTTCCATATAAGGGGCTGGCAGATTCTTCTCTTTATCACGGGGCTTGTTTAAACTGGTTTTGCCTCCATTTCCCTTATTCCATGCTGTCTCTATGTGAAAACTAAACTTATCCCTTTCTTACAGATTCCCTCTTTTTTTTTTTTAAACCCTTTTAGTTTTTACATTTTAGATTCTCAAATTTGTTAAGGGCTTTTTTACATTTCTCATTATAGGGATTTTTCTTATTTTTGATTTGAGTGGTTTTGATGGGTTTTGATGGGATGATGTATCAGGTGCGGTATTATTGGGGATGAATGTGCAACAATTTCCCCTAACTATAGCACAGATGCCTCCTTTTTCAGCTAGCATCATGTCTAGGGCCATTTTGTTTTCCTATGCCATTCGGCTAGTGGCATTTAACTGTTTTGCTATTTCTTTAATGGCATTCCTGGTATAGTTGATAAATTTTAGCTGATGATCTACATTCACCAGAATAAGGACGATTCAAATTCTGCAGCTACTTGATTTTTAGCTTTAAACTTATTAGGAACTTTCCGGGGGACCCCTATACTATCTACAAACATTTTTTTTTATTGAAGGAACCGGGTACATTTTGTACATTTTTTTTTTTTCTTTGCCTTGGGTTGGTACTTTCTTATTACTTTCAAATGCCAGGGTAAATGAGATAGCCAATTGAACCAGAGCACAGGTTCCTCCCCACCTTTCAGGTAGTGTTGGCCAGAGGATGCCCTTCCCACAGTACCACCAGAGGTCTGCTCAGGGTATAGTTAGGCTGGAGAAGTTGCCAGTACTATCCTTGCTCACATTCCACACTTGTGTACACAAAGCCATGGTACCAAGATCCTGGAGCCCTTCTTCCCATCTGGAGAGACAGGCAGAGTGGTTTCCGGGACCAAGGCAAGACGCTGGTATGGCTTTGACACTTCCCTTCTGGACTGGAGGGAAAAGGGAGGACAACGTACTACAACTTTCACCAGGAGTAGCATTTTGAAAGAGGAGTGTTATACATTTAAACTCCTTTTCACGCTTTTTCATTTTCAAGGGGAAAGGCATAATCTGAACAATGGGTTGTTTGGTTGCACAAGCATAACAGTCACTTCTGTTTAGACTCTGGATGGTATATTTGACCCATTTTACCCAGGCATTTGTATTTTCATAACCTATCTCTATTTCTATGGTTTGCTTTAAGTCTTTGGCCTTAAGTATTCTGATGACCTTGGGGTTAATTTGAACTGGAGAGTTAAACTCCAGCCAAGTTTCCCTTAATGGTTTTTTCTTCAACCTGGGTAAGACCCATCCTTCATACTGTGTTGGTTTACCAAACAGTGTTTCAAGAATAACAGGGGTTAGATGACTCATAAGTTATACTCTCAAATGTTCACCCTCCAATAATTTTGCTCTCTATTTGAACAGTCTGCTTACATAAATGCTTATATTCTCCCTCAGTTGTTGCTGATGTTTCAGATTTTTACAGCTAATTACTTGACAACCATCAAATTGTACAGTTTGAGACTTTAAGCCTTTGGCTACACTTGTAACCAGCTTAGCAGAACCTGTTACTCCTTGAATATAGAACATTATGATCAGTACAAGCAATTTTATTATTAAGCTATACACAGAGCACAATGCAAACACAGGATTTAATTCAGCTTTTTCTCCCTCCTAGTATGTTCTTTCAACGGCTGCCTATTTAGAGTGATCCTTAGGGGATCTGAGGTGGGAGTCACTTTTCAGGATTTAGGTTGAGTTGCTGGATACTTATCGTTTGGTTCAGGCACTGGTCCCTTTACTCGTGTGTAATGAGTCCAGCCTCTTTCTGCTGTTCGGACTGCCATCTCAGTTGTTAGCAAGATTTGACAGGGTCCCTCCCAGATTGGTTGAAGTTTGGATTCTCTTCATGACTGGGTTAGAACCTAGCTGCCAGGCTGATGTAGATGGGCAGCAAATTTAAGAGGCAGGGTCTGAGCCAGCAGTTCACGGTGCCTTGGTCCGTGCACGGAGTTGCCTGGTTAACCAGAGGGAGGCCTTTCCTTTCCCCCCTTTTCTCATCCACAACCGGCAGATCCAAGCATCTGGTCTCGGGCCCTTTAGCTGCTGGAGATGGGCCCCCAATGGCGGAGTCCGAGACCGCTCAATCAGCGGGGCGCGCCTTCCCTTTGTCCACCTCGGGGGTCCCCCTCCGAAGCTTCGGATCCCGGACGAGCCCCCAAGTTGTAGGAAATAAAGCGGTACCTGTAAGGGAATAAACGTTCTCTCGGTTCTGGAGGAGAAAAGAATTTATTTACAATCTTGCAAGATAGGGCGTCCAGCCAAACACATGGAAGACTGGCGCCTAGAATTGATTTTTATATATGATATGGGACCAATCTAATCTTTTCCCATTAGGATAACTATCTCTCCTAGCACCAATGATTAAAATATATAAATAAATCCCTTCTTTCCCTACCAAGCTTATTTAGTATTTACCTTTAGGGAGAAAACCAGGGGTGAGGAATAGGAAAACCCCCTTTATGCTTTTCTGTAAGGTTCAAAAATTTTTTTAAACATGCACATATCACTATTATTTTTAAAAATTTTAACACAAAAAGTGATGCAAAAGATAATGGCATCATTTAAGAAAAATTAGGTAAAAATATAGGTATTAAAAAGTACTGTGGAAGGTCAATGCTTGAATTGTGAAAGAATAAACACTCACCTCTGGAATAATGGAATGGAGTGGTGTAGCAGAAGCTGTTCTTATACTATTCCAGTTGGAAAAGAAGTTCCCTTATCCACATTTGTAGGTGGTGTAGAAAAGGCATTGGAATGCAGTCAGTCTTTGACAGAGTCACAGAGTCATAGCTCAATAAGTGAAGTCACTGAAGTAAACTTCTAAGTCATGTTGTCCTAAACTACAGGGAAGGTCCACTGCACCTGCCAGGTTCTGATCAAAGAAAGCAAATCCAGAACCCAAAACAGCTACCCTGACAACTTATTGAGTCTATCATGTACAGGCACATCAAGTAAAGGGCCCAACTCATGAAAACGACAGGGAGCCAACATGCTAGATCAGACTGGGAAGAAGTAGCATTGTCAAACAATCAGAGTAAGATTGTATATCAAACTAAGGTTAAGCTTTTTTAGCCTATTTCCCCAGTAAGACCATCAATCAGAACAGCCTCCATGTTTTATTCTTTTATGAAAGCAGGGCATTCTGATTGCTCAGAAGGGGAAAACTGTGTCTGGAAGTTGCAGGCAGGGATGAAGCACCTTTAGTCCATCCACTGAGCAAACTGACTACATATTGAGAATTATTTTGAGCAATTAAGTTGAAGAGTTTGGATTTTGGTTCCATGAAATGGGTCAGAAATATGCTATTCTAAGTGGCATCTGCCATGTAAAAGTCAGAGTCCTAGCCTAAAGTGTTTGGCCATTCAAAAGTAGGTGTCTGCATGTGATTGTGAAAACCTTATGGCTCACACTCTCTTTATCCACTGTATGGATAGATGAATAGAAAAATGGGGTGTAAAAGTAAATGAATAATGGGGGGGGCGGTATGGGATACTTTGAGTGTTCTTTTTTTACTTTTATTTTTATTCTTATTTTTTGGAGTAATGAAAATGTTCAAAAATTGTGGTGATGAATGCACAACTATATGATTATACTGTGAACAACTAATTGTATACTTCAGATGACTGTATGGTATATGAATATATCTCAATAAAATTGCATTTAAAAAAAAAGGAGCTATCTGGATGAGATATGCTTTCTCCCTCCACAGGAGATTCAGAGGCCAGGCGCAGCAAGGCTGTGTAAGGATCCTTATGCACTGAGTAAGCACTACCCCATCCTTGAACAAAGACAGCCCCATTCAAGCTCCTTAAACTCCTCTGCCCTTCCCTGCAACATATACTCAGAAGAAAGCACTTGGCTCAGGGATAGAAGGGGAAGGGGAAGGAGAGACATACAGAGCAGTGGCCTCTTCAGCAGGCTCTGGGGATAAGATCATATGCTGCACAAACCATCAGACCTTCACATCACAGCCAGCTATGTAACCCATAGCAGGGGGAGGATGCATGCCTCCTGTAGAACTCTGGATACTCTGAAACACTTCCTCTCCAAGCACACAGGCCCAACATAAATCCACCTTCTCTAAGTGGTACTTTCCCTGATCATTAGTTAGCTCCAGTTTCTCTCCTTAGAATGCTCTTTTTGCAACCAGTATGTATCAATGTCACCTCATTATAAACTTACCAAGTCTTAGAGTATTAGCTTTAGTTTGATCCTTCCAACTATTAATAGATTTCAAGTCCCTTGTCTTATATTTCACCATTTCCTTCTGAGCTCCTAACACTTAACAATTGGTTCTACAATGTATCTGACTGATGGGCATCCACAGACATTACGCGAAATGTGGAATGTTGTACTTATTTCCTTCAAAAATCGAAAGTTAAAAAGGAAATGGGAAGTTCTAATCAGGAAAGAAAATCCAGAGGGCAGCATTTATATAGGTAAAAAGCAAACATATGTGTAAATTTACAGGAGAAAGAAATTTTATTTCATTTAAATTTTTATTTTGAATAGCATAAATCAAAAAAGATTTCATAAGATTATTTACAATGCTGAGTGTACAATTATGAATGTATGCCTTTTTGGCAACAGGGTACCATTCTTGAGCAGCAATACACTTTTAAAAATATAAAGATGAAGTATCATTTCTAATATAAAGTTACTTAAAAAAATTCAAGGTTTAAGGGATTCACAAATCATAACAGGAGTAACTAGTTTATTAATTTAATGTGCACATAATTACAAAATTTTAATACATTAAAAATAGGTGTAAATGCCCACAGACTGTACAAAAAATTAACACCCCATTTTCGTTTAAAAGTTCCCACTCACCTCCCACCATAAATACACAAAACCTGTTTTCAGGTATCTCAAAACTGCATGCATGGAATCTTAGAATGTTCTCTAAAGCCTGAATTTTGCTCTTCTCTGGATATTGCATCTATAGCTGTTTTTGGAACAGAGAACATAAACATATTGATATACTATTTACCATGCCTTTGAAACTGTGCAGTACTTTCATAAACACAGGAAACAAAATAAATAGAGTTAAAAACTGCAACAGTTTAGTTTAAATTCAAGTGAGATTTGGAAAAGGTTTCAAATTTGAGGATTATAAAACTAATATAAAAAGTATTTATTTTGTTGTTGGCTTAGCAACTTGTATTCAAGCATTATTTGCAGCATTGCTTTATAGCAGTTGGTGCTAGAAGATAAAAAACATATAGTTACCACTATTTATATTTGAGGGAAGGAAAAAAAAACTTTAAACAACCCTGAGGGAGACACACATTAAAAATCTTGTTATTTATTTAAAAAGTTAAAAAGTTACATATCATTATTTAACAATTACTTTCCAGGACATTTCTGTCCTTTATTATGTGCATAAATAAAATTTAAATCAGCAATATTTATTAATCTTAATACATCAAAATAATATATGTACAGATTTTTTAAAAATTTAGGCCTGTATACACTCAAATAATTTAATGTGAAATTCAGAATCAAAATTACTATGTAATAGAGGACTCAGTTTATCTATGGCACTGAGTAGGACCCACACCTGGATGCACAGACATTCTTCAAACAACATTCTGGAAGCTAACAATTACAACTTAAAACAATCTACCTTGTCTATGTTCAAATCTAACTTCCTAAAATCGCTTTCTTCCACCTACCTAAAATCCTCATTCCTTTGAATACAAAATGGACAGATGAAATATAAAATGCTTATAAACTCTAAATGTTAAAAAAGGGGAGAGAGGGTTGAAAAATAGCTATTTATGATCATGCTCTCAAAGATGTTAAACATAATTTGATAATTGGGTTTTTAAGCTGCTACTTATTAATTACTTTAATCATATGCTTCAGTATTTAAACCCAAGAATAAAATTTACAATTCTGGGAAATCACTTAAGAATACCACTTGTACATATTGAAAATGAATACAGAAATTATGAATCAAGAGAATAAGTAACTATAGAAAACAGTGCTAATTCACAGCTCAAGAGGTCTAAGATGCATAGCTTCATAGAATCATTCATGAAATAATTGTTTTATCATCTAATGTGCATTAGTATGGTATACTTTTTGATGGAAAACTTCAACATCTTTTGTATGAATCATCAGTGGCAACAGCAATAACAGTGATCCTGAGTGTAACTTAAATTTTCCTACAGTTACCAAACACCAGTCAGGTCTTTGTAGTATAAAGGATGAGAACCATTTGGCTCTAACGTTCTGCATAACATTTGGTAAATGACCTCTGTATACCAGGAAAATAATCATCAGTTAGAAGTAGAAAGCACAAGTGTGCCACTGGTTTAGAAAGAACATACGATGACTTCACATAGTTTTAATTGTTTAACATCCTTTTACACCAATAGTAGTTTCCTGTGTTTATTATAACTTTGGGCTTTGCCAAATTGCTAGATCATACCTATCAAGTCATTTTAAAAGATACTTTAATTTTCGTTTAGAATTTAAGCATTAGCCAGGCAAGACAGAAAAGTGTAAAATATGTTCCTCGCTTCTTTGGCCTCAATGAATGCCTATTCTTTAACTTTATTTCTTCAATTTTTTTCTTCCAGAAATTTCCACAACCCAATACACTCACTTGTAAACACCTATACTGTCCAATCCAAAGTAGGTTAAGACCTGACCTCTGGTGCCACCTAATGGCACAAGATAAACTGCCACCAAATTCAACTGCTTTGAAAACATAGCAGTCATCAAAATTCACTTTTTTTTAAGTCTCATTATTCATAGGAGACATACACCAAATCTTAAAAATCTTAGAATTAAAATGCTAAGAAACTAAAAAAAAAAAAACCTCATTGTTATCCATGTGTATTAGTTAAAGGAAGATAGAAGTAAAGAAAAGAAAATGACATTTAAAATAATATATAGCCATGAAGGAAAGGGGGGATATGAAGAGATATGAGAAAGATATAATTATACCTATTGCCAAAAGAAATATTCTATTTTTTCTAGGGGAAAAGGTTCTATTAACATATAATTTAAGCAAATTATACTACTGACACCAGATATAGCACAAGATTCATTTAATAGCTTTGAAGGACATCTCATCAAGAAGGGCAGTGAAGCACCTTGCTGCTTAGAAAAATAAAACCCAGGCAGTTCTTACATAAAACATAAAACCACAAGTAGAGATTACCTGAGTTTTCTCTCAGCAACATCATATAAACTCAGTCCTCACTCTAGGCTATCAAAGATATGCTAGGGTATGTACATTTCTTTGGAAGAAATATTGGAAAACAGGATTTCAACCAAAATGCAGAGGCTAATAACACCCATTTTATTTTTCTAATCACAAATTTAGGCCTTATATATAAACACTAACTCTTTTTAATAAGGGGTCATGAAAAATAAAGGGGTTAGTCAAGCCTCAAAAGCTAATGTCTACAAGTCCACCAAATACTAACTTTCTTCTGCACCCAATATAAAGAGTATCAACAAGGATAACAATCAAAAATATTCTGGAAAGATATATGGTATTTAGGGCTTATAGAAATTTACAGAATGATAATTAATTTAACTGATAAGCCAATACCTTTTTTTTTTTTTTTTGTATGTTTAAAATAAAACAACTCTAAATCAGCTCTTATAACCCGAAGTTTAGAAAGGACATAATTTGAAATGGTGCCACTCTGACACATAGGATCAGAAAGTTCTATAATTACATCCTTCTGAATAATGGTATCCAGCACTCCACTGAGACTGATTCACTGCTATGTTATGGTGATGATTTGACATGATCCCTTATCCTTAACTAAAACTTTAGCTTCTGTTGTTGTTTGAGGTTTTGGTGGCCATTCCGGATCAACCAAGAGCTCCTGTGCCAGATACATGTACTTTGCCTTTGGTATCTTCTTCCTACAGCCCAGGACCCAGGACAAGCAGCATTTTCCCCACCGATCCACTGACTCCTAAGAAGAGAAGAAAAAAAAAATAGCCTATGTGATTAAGGGTTTCTTATTTTAAACAAGCTTGCCAAACCACAGAATACTGGCACAGAAAAATAATAGGAAATAGCTTCTGAGTATAATAAAGAAAAATTCCATGTAAAAAAGTCAGCTTTCGATTATTTAGGGATAGATTTTTTTTTTTTAAAGATTAGATGTTGTTATTAATGGAATTTGCTTCATATATCATTTAGTGGTATGTACCTATATCCTCTTGTATACTAATAAGCTTTTAAAATAACTTGCAGCTCTAGAATCTATGATTCCATAACACAAAATATCTAATGTATTAAGAATAACTTTAAACTATTCAGAAAGAGAAAACATTTTTAATGTTTAATGTAGATACCCTCATATTTTTTCCCAAACTAGTTTCAGTGCTATTGCTCCTAGAAACTTAGCCACCTGATCATTTTTGGAAGAAAACACTGTAAAAACATTGTCACTGTTAATATTACCTTCTAAAAATTTAAGCATGAAGTAAATATTGTTAGGTCAAAATTAAGACTCAGATCACATTTAATGCCAATCACATTTTTTGAAGTCACATTCTCACTAATATGAAAAACAACCATTTTATTTTATAATGATGGTTTCCCTAGTGCTCCACAATTGGAAAAAGGTACATAAAAAGGTACAAAGCAAACACTATTTCTTGATATTATTTAATTAGAAAATGCTCTGGTGCCATAGCATTTCTTCTGATCAATCCCAATGTTTTTCATAAATGTGATCTTTGATAAATAATTCTTGGAGAACAAGAAAGCAGTGCCCTTGGTTATTGTGTAGAAATGTAAATTCAATAAGAGGGCTGAAAGTTACCCTTAGAATTTGTCTTAAATGAAATAAAACAAAATGACTATATATTGAAAATGGTCATTGTTATGTTCACCTCTGAAGAACGTCAATTCTTAATTATCTTGGCTGTTTCTTATCCAAAGCAAAATTTAAATCCCAAGATTTTTTATTTTTATTTTTTGCCAATTAACATTAGCTCTACTCTTAATTGAAGTAATGGGTGTTCTGATTTTAACCTCCAAAGTATTTTCATGATCAAAAAAGTCAAATTTGCTATAGAACTTATTTTGAAACATTTCTAAATTGGTCAGTGGAGAATGGCAAAAAAAAACTTCAAAATGAAAACTTGGAGCCCTACTAATCTTTTCCTTCTTTAAAACTTTGGGGTGGGACTGTGGCAGCAGTAAGAGAGTGATAAACAGTAATTGGTGCTTTTAACTATACAGCTCTTTTAGTTTACTTTAACAAAACACAGTAAGGTGCACTTCTACTGCTACCAAAAATTTGGTCACAAGTAAGCTGTGTTACATTCCAGGAAAAAAAATTTTTTTCAATAGTATTCATCTTACAAGCCCTCTTTTTTTTTTTTTTCATATGCTGACAAGTTATTACCATCACCTTAAAAGAAGCCCATAGGAAAATATTTAGCATCAGGTTTCAGAAGAGATTAGTTATATAGGATACTTCAAGTGATCCAAATCAAATAATGTTAGATTAACAAATCCTTTCCAGGGCTTAAAGTACATAGAATATCAACCATAATATTTAATCTAAGATGATGGTTCACTATTTGGATCTTACTTTTTCCCATGGTGTTTAAATTCTTCAATCTAATTTAGGAAAAGATCATTATTCCTAAATCAATCTGAAAGCTGTCACTTTTTATTTTATGGCAAGCAGTACTGTTAAAGGATCACAGAAAAAGGCTAATGGTGATTGCTGACTTTTAAAAAATGCAGAAACATAACAGGTTTTGTCTGCCCAGATAAGTCTGTCAGGTTGAAGGGCAATGCTAATAGCTGGTTGAGTTCAGGATAGTTTAGAAAATTACAGGCAAGTGTATTCAAATGTAAGAAACACACACACACACATACACTCATCTCTAAATTCACTGTTCCCTACCTGTGGAAAATGAGGCAAGCAATAAAATTAAAATTTAATTGCAAACAGAAAAGCAACTTAACAGAATTATTTTTACATTAAAGTACATGTTTAAAAAATCTTAACATCACTATCATAATCAGGTACATTTGTCATAATTTTTTTTAAAGTCATGAGGAGCACTAAGGATCACCCAACCCGTAATTAGAAACCTAATATTTTCCTGTACCCTCACCTCCCCCAAACATCGCACACACAAAAATATACTAAACAGAAGTGTAGGTTTGTTACTTTACAAACACACACATACACCACACACCCTCAAACACAAGATAATCCACCAGAAAAGAAAATAAAAGGTGCTACAGGCATGCTGGAATGAGAAATAAATCAGGGGGGAGATGATGGTGGCAAGGGGAGAAAGGTGAGCACGGTGCAACGAGAAGGCAATGAGGTGCGGCATTACGGGGCCTAGAATGAACACCTGGGACTCCCCAAAAGATCATTTAGTCCCTGAAGCAGTGGCTACAGCATCTGGATCTTTTGGTTTGCTTCTGAAAGGAATGGGTAAATTTCCAAAAATATCCTCTCAGAGAAGGCAAAGAGGCTACCATAGTCTTTCTTCCAGAAAGAACTTTCAAAAAAAATTCATAGCTAAAATTCTCCTGCTTCTCAGACCATTCCAAGCTGTTCATTCCAGAACCCAAATGCCAGTTTACTCTTAGCAGTATCTTTTAGGAAATGGTTTTCATGGGTAGCACATAAAATATTAAGCCGTGCTTATGAAATAATATATAAATATAATGGTACTGTGGTTTTCATAAAAGCCTTCTTCCATACCAATCCTGAATATAAAACAAATGCAGGTAATCATAAGTAAGATTCTGTTTGAATAAACTTAAATGATATTCTAAGTGGTTAGAAAGACTACAATTAACATTTGGATTCAAAAAAAAATTACACACAAATACTCAGGCAGGATAAAATTACATGGTTAACACTGTAAAACAATTTCTAGCTTCACTCATATGCTTGGAAACAAAGTTAAAACCAGTGATTTTACCACATCTACTACTAACTGACCTCGGTTTACTAAATACAGGATAAGTACAAATACTTCTAATAGCATAGTTTCTAATAGCACAGATATTCACCATTCTTTGTAGAAATATCACAGATGATGGGGCCCTATCACTGAAAGTTTTCATTCAGTAGGTCTACGATGGAGTTCAAGACATTTACGATGAGTATCCTAACTTGAAAATCACTTATCATTTTTGTCTGAGAATAAGTAATAACATCCGGAAGGAAGTATTAACATCTGGAGCTGCTAAAGAATTTTATAGGAAAAAAATATATAGCTACATGAAAGTTTTAGTTTTTATTATCTGAAAATGGTTTATTTAACCTGTTTTCAATTTCATTCAATAGACATTTACCAAGACCACTGAGCATCAACAAGAAAAAGAATGACCAGGGGAAATAAATTACTGCTATATAAAAATTTTACTTCCTGTAACTAAATTAGATTAGCTACATGAATGTTCAGCAGGCCAAATAGAATATAGTATCTAAAATGTCAACTGCTAAATAAAATGACACCTAAAAGTCAGTTTGGCTCTGAGGTATAGGAATATAGTCGTGGGACCAAGTAAAACTAACTTGAATTCCAGTTCTAACACTCTTTCTTCATCTGTGAAAATTGAGCTAGAGAGACTAATGATATTCCTATCTCTTTCGATTCTTCTAAAAATTAGAGAGAATGCATGCAAAATGCCTCATACAGTCCCTATCACTTGGTAGGGACTGATAAAAGTACCTACTATTTGTCTCCATTTTGTAATTTGGTGGTTGTATTAGTTTGCATCTCTTTGGCCTCATACAATATGACATAGTGGGAAAAACACTCCTCTTGAAACAGAAACCCTGGATTCAGTTTCCACTTCTGCCATTCAATTAGATGCATAACCTTGGCTAGTCAACTGAATGCTCTGTTATTTTACCTTAAAATGGAGTTAGAAATACCTTAAAATTCAGAGGACCCTGGAGGTGATGTATACAAAAATTATCTATAAATCGTAATATTACACAAGATTATGCTATTATGGAGTTTAGTTGTTTTTTTTTTTCCTTCCTTCAGCAACAATGTTCTTTTGAAGTGTGCTTTACAATGGAGAAACAAGGTCATTTTTGCCTATCATATGTTGATATAGCACAGTGCCTTGTGGATGACCAGATATTTTAGACGTGGTTGCTAGAGAATTCCAGGTGACGTTGATGACTTCCCAAATCAACTAAATTCTAAACACTAGTCCAAAGTCACTAGCTTTGAAGCTTTCAACCCAACTCAATGGTCCCTGGTTCTCTATGGTAAGAAAGGAAAAGAAGAAACAGGTCTTTTCCTTCTCCAACATCAGTGTAGTCTAAGACCTCATGGGCTTCCTGATAGAAAAGAAGTGTGCAAAATGGGCAGATGTGGAATGGGGGCTGAGGGAAGGGCAGCCAAAAACAGAAGTCCTAAGAGCAAGTCAATCTCATCTTTACATGATTTTTCACCTTATGACACAGTTTCTCAACCTCAGCACTACTGGCATTTTTGGACTGGAAAATTCTTTTGTTGTGAAGGGCTGTAATGTGCATGGCAGGACATTTAGCAGAATCTCTTGCCTCTAACCCCTAGGTACAGTAAAAGCCTCCTCCCCACGACCCTCGTCAATTGTGACAACCAAAAATATCTGCAGACATTTTTGTCAAATGTCTTCTGACAGTAAGGGGGATAAATTACCCTTGACTGAGAAGCACAACCTTATGGTAATATGACTAATTGACTGACTCTCAAAGGGTCATAAAAATGAATAGTAAAAACATTACACATAGAAATGTAAGAAGATGAAGGTATTACTTTATGCTTAAGAAGATGTAGGTATTACTTTATGATAAGAGGTTATAAAAACTTTTTTCCAAAGTCAGTAATTTAAAAAAAGCTGCATTCTTAATCATCGCCAGAGAAATAAAAGGCTAAAATTCTTGTCTACTGAATGATTCTCAGATTCAGACAACACATAGGGCATGATGGAGCCTGCCTGCTCCAGACCACTTTCTAGCTTCACTCTCTCCCCTGAACACCTTAGTGGTAGGAATTCACATGAAACTAACTCTAAAAAAAGTAAGGAGAACTAAACTTTCTAGAAAATAAGACACTTTAGCAAATTTTCTGCCATTTAATTTTGGTTGAAAAGCAAGAAAGGGACTTCCAATTCAAATATTTTAATGGCGCCCGATGATACCCACTTTTGACTAAATCAGGATACAACTCTTCTTGAGAACAGGCATTTCCTGTTTTGATCAATAATCAGGTATCTCTTTGGAGAAGCTGAAAACTCGGTTTAAATGTTTTCCTCTGCCTGGGCCTTGCCAAAGTTAACCCTTTGAGGTAATCAAAAGGAAAAAAAACTATGGACAGGGAGAAGATTTAGCTAAAGGACTTGAGACCCTAGCTCTGATTATACCCACTATTAGGAGCAACTGGGCATTACAGTTCTCTGAGAGAAAGAAACTGAAGGCAATTCCAGACTCAAGCCATCATTACAAAAGCATCATTATTCCTCATAAAGCATTAGAAAAAGGAAATGGCCCACTACAGGAACTCTTATAAAGCAATCCTGTGATATTACATGGGGGCATGAGCCTGCTGAATTACCCCCCAAAAAAAAAATCTCACGAAGTGGTTACTTAGGAATAAGAAGGCTAAAATTAAAGAGAGTGACCCAACTCAGAAATGTCAGGAAATGCTCTTCAACTCAGCAAGCTTTCTTGTGTGGTTTGAGGATCAGCGAAAGATTTAAAGCTCACGTGTGTAAAGCACATCACCCAACCTTCAAAGCAATGGTTAAGATAATGAGGAGGTGAGACTTGATATATTGTTTTCTATATCCAAAAAGCTGGTTCATAGGTTTTTTATTCAATGCTATCAGTTTAAAAATAAGTCTAATCTATATTTCCTCCCAAGAGCTATACTACCCTAAACCTAACACAAGGAAATGGATTTTATTCATTATTTCTTTTCTGTTTTTACAGAAGATACCTTTCAGTAACAGGCTATTTAATGTATTCAGAAAGTCAAAATGAGCACTATCTCTTAGAAAACTTTTCTTACTGATGAGAAACATATGTTGGGGTAAGCCAAAAAGTCCCCCAAAATAAGGCACAACAACTGACTACGTATCAGAAACAATTCCTCAAAATTTTGGCCTTTGGACTCTAATTCAAGAAGCAATGGTTCCAATTTCAAAATTTTGTTGTCTTGAGTCTCATTTAGTTCCCAAAGGAACTCATGAAATCTGAAATCATAATATTTAAAGCACACAAAAATGGAAAATTAACTCTCATCTCTGAGGATAAAACTATGACCTTCAAACACATAAAGGATTAGGATTGGAATGGAAAACAGACTTATGAAATATCTGAAGTCCTGAAAAGTCTGTAGCAATGTTTGCCATGAGTTTTCTAGGACTTCTTAAAAGAAATGAAATGTCAGGCATAGAGAAAACAGTTTAAGCAACACACTACAGAATAGAGTACACAACTCAAAGAGCCTAGACACATGTGAAGAATTGATAGTAAGTGCTGATTTCCAACCTGTGGTGGCTGTGTAGTGGTGAAGCGATATTCTCCTTGTTTGTCTCGATTGAACACAACTTTCCAAAGGACCATGTCAAGGAAGAAGTTCTGAGAGATATTCCAGTAAGTTAAGAATTAAAAAGGACTAAGTCATTGTTTATTAATGTGCACATTTTAAAAGGCTTACACAATGCTGCATCATTAGTGAAAAGCATGGTTTGGTTTATACAGAGAGAATTTCAGTTAATACTGCAAAAAAGATAAAGAATAAAAACAGGACTTGACTTGTAAACAAATATGAATTGTTATAAAATCCTTAAGAAAATGGGTATTCAAAATTTCCCACAAAATATGGCTTTTATTAGAATTCTCAAGTTCTTCCCATATTAAAACAATACTTATAACTTCAAGTTACAACACTGAGTTATACTGAGTTAATAGCTAATATCTATGAATGAGTATGGTTTTACCAAAGTTTAGTACAAATAATTATTTTGATACTAAGAATAATAATTTAAGAGAGATCATGAAAGGAGTGTCTAAAAAGTCTGTCTTTTAAAAAATTTTCTTATAATAAATAACATTTAAGTGAAAAGGTGAACTTGCACTGTACAAAAAGGAAAACCCCTAAAATTCAACATTGTGGGTATGCTTTCTAGCATCCAAAAAATAGCAAAAATATTCCTTTGGGCAATTTACAAAGGTCAGTACCATAATTATTTATGATGCTCACTGTATTCCAAATTTAAATACCAAACCATCTTTAGAAGGAAAACTGAAATTAAGCAAGATTTCTCAGTCTAAAACTATTATCATTAAAAGCATATGTTTTTTCCCACAAATTACCTTAATTTAAATTCAAAAGCCTGCCCCATGAACTCCTACTTAACAATTACACTCTCTTTCGTTTCTTATATTGCTAATGTAGGAGTGAATTATAATTGTACTTCTAAGAGCATATAAAAGTTTAATAAGCAGCAAAGAGAATTTGCCAGCTCCTTTTCAGAGAAGCTGACCTAAAGGCAATCCTAAAGGGAAGGTCACTATACAATATACAACGGATCAAAGAGTACTTCATACTCTTTGGAGGTCATTCAAAAGTAAACAACAAGGAAGACGGTTTAGTAATCAATGCTGAGATTAGGTTAAGTCCACATTGGTCATTATTTTATACTTTCAATAAACTCTCATGATTATTGATATTCACTACAGTTAGGCGAAAAGCCCCCATTCCAATCCCTTTCCTTCCTTAAATGGGAGATTTTATTAAACATCACAGGACATGAGTAATAGATACCCAGTCTGA
The DNA here is from genome assembly GCF_015220235.1 of Choloepus didactylus. Lineage (NCBI taxonomy): Eukaryota > Metazoa > Chordata > Mammalia > Pilosa > Megalonychidae > Choloepus > Choloepus didactylus. Next base: position 97,206,193 of record NC_051307.1, on the reverse strand, counting down.
TTTCATGGTCTCTTGTTCACCAGCGTAGGAATTGCCAGGGCACCAAACTTCTCTCCTTTCTACCAATCACTATCTTTTGCTATCTCACTGCTTATTATCTCCTGTCTGCACGAGTGTAGCTAAGTCATATCCTTTAATGTAATTATTATCAGTTCACTGAAAGTCAGAAGAGAAGGCTAAATGAATTTGGCTAAAATGAAACTGAGAATTTTTGTGGGTTTCCATAATGTGGTCTGTCTTCTTCCTCCTACTCCTATTAAATTACCAAAAATCCCAAGGCAGCACAGTAGCCATACAATTATCTGAAGCGTTTACCTCCACCATGATAGACACGAGAGCATTTACGAAAACAATGATGAGCATAGCTATACGCCACTCATTCGGTACACACACTATCTGTAAGACAAAAATTGTGAAGTTAAATTTGTAGTACTGTAGAACATAGTTGCTATTGTAGCATTATACTATAATTTCCAATTTATTGAATTTCTACTATGTACCAAACACCTTTATACATATCATCTACTTAATCCTCACGTCACAGGGTATATATTACAGACACTTTTCAGAGGAAAAAACTCGAAGTTTAAGTAATTTAAGGTTAAAAAATTTATTAGCTGGCTGACCTGACCTATTTTCTCAGACTCAAAAGCTCATGCTCCACTAGATCATAAATTTCAAATTTTAAAAATAAAACCCTGTCTTTAAACAATAAGGCAGATATCAATCTAATGTAGTATTAGTCAAAACTCTACATTATTATAAAGACAAATTCATAAAAGAACTAGACATATTAGTTTAAGAAATGCAACCAAAGTTTTCACTTTAAAATCTGTGATTAATTTCTAAGGCCTAAAAAATAAAAGAAAAAAATCCCATTCATACATTTATCCTTTCAGCCAGCAAATATTCACTGAGTACCTAAGATATTGTGTTATATGCAAGGGAGTGAAATGTCGATAGGTCTAAAGCTCAGCAGTGATGAGCTGAGGGTATAAAGTCAGGTATCTTCAACAAAGAGACGGCAACTGAAACTGTGACTAGGGGTGAGATCACATGAGTGTATGGAGTGAGATGAGGGATAAGGACAGAAATATGAAGAACACTAACATTTACAAAACAGGTAGAGGAAGTGGAATCTCAATAGAGAATGAGAACAAGAAGCCAGAGAGGTAGGGGGGAAAAAAAACAGGAGAGAAAAGCATCACAAAATTCCAGGCAGATGTCTCAAGAATGATAGCATGTCAAATATTGCTGAGGAGTCAGGTAAGATTGAAAAAAAAATCAGAGACAAGCCCATTGTACTTCCAAACAAGAAGCATGTTAATGATCATGGCAAGGGCATTTTTAATGGGGTAGCAAGGGTAGAAGACTAGTTGACAAGTGAGTGGGAGGTGAGCTGAGTTTAGCACACTTTCAAGAAGTGAAAGTGGAAGCTGTGAAGCTGAAGAAACATGTGGCTGGAGAAAAATGTCAATGTGAAGACAGATGTTTTCTTCTTTTGCTTAAAGTGCTTATCTAAATCCCTCAATGAATCATGTGGAGAAACAGATACCCTTGCACACTGCTGGTGAAACTATAAACTGGCAACCTCTTCAAACTTCAGAGACAACATTTATGGGAATCTTAAATTTCAGATGCTCTCTGGCCACCAAATCCCACTTCTGTAATGTATTCTTTAAATATGCATTTAATGTAGTGTACATGGATTTGCAATACAGCATTATTTATAATAGCAAAGCACTAGGAACAATCTATCCAGCAAAACAGTACTGGTTAAATTAACTATGGAATAATTCCTTCAATGGTATACTCACTGCATAAGGCTTATATACCCAAACCGATCAATGACATACAAGAAAGGAAAATCAAAAGTCTGATCTCACTCAACCATCCAGGGGCAAAAATTCTAAACAAAATCATAGCAAACCAAATCCAGATATAAAAAATAAGTCATGATGACTTATTCTAGGAATGCAAAATTAATTCAACATTTAATTATCAGTCAACTGTAATTCGCTATAATTATCAGGGAAAAAACCTGTGTTATCATTTCAATAGATGCAGAAAAAGAGTATATATCAGAAATCTACAGTGAACATCATATTCAATGGTGAAATATTAGAACCCACTCCCTTTAAAGTCAGGAACAAGATAAGGATCCCACTATTGATACAACCAACTTATTAAGGCTCAGAAAAAAAATCGAAGGACTGAAATGTCAGAAACAAAAAAATGTCACAAACAAAATTTTCCTTTCTTGTATGTTGTTATTCACACACGATGACTAGTCATACAGAAAACCCTAGTGAATCTACAAATTGTGAGAATAAAGTTTGACAAAGCTGTTAGATAGAAGATGAATATCTAAAATAATAGCATTTGTATACACTAGCATAAAAGAGTTAGAAAATATTATTTTTAAACAGATACTTATCAGAGGAACAAAAACTGTAAGACTCCTAAGAACAAATCTAACAAAAATGCGTAAAAGCCTTTCAGGAGAGGGGTGACAATGTGATTGTGAAAACCTTGTGGCTCACACTCCCTTTATCTAGCGTATGGATGGATGAGTAGAAAAATGGGGACAAAAACTAAATGAAAAATAGGGTGGGATGAGGGGGATGATTTGGGTGTTCTTTTTTACTTTTATTTTTTCTTATTCTTTCTAGTGTAAAGAAAATGTTCAGAAATAGATTGTGTAGAAGACCTCAACCAACCCATCACAAGCAAAGAGATCCAATCAGTCATCAAAAATCTTCCCACAAATAAATGCCCAGGGCCAGATGGCTTCACAGGGGAATTCTACCAAACTTTCCAGAAAGAACTGACACCAATCTTACTCAAACTCTTTCGAAACACTGAAGAAAATGGAACACTACCTAACTCATTTTATGAAGCTAACATCAATCTAATACCAAAACCAGGCAAAGATGCTACAAAAAAGGAAAACTACCGGCCAATCTCCCTAATGAATATAGATGCAAAAATCCTCAACAAAATACTTGCAAATCGAATCCAAAGACACATTAAAAAAATTCATACACCATGACCAAGTGGGGTTCATTCCAGGCATGCAAGGATGGTTCAACATAAGAAAATCAATCAATGTATTACAACACATTAACAATTCAAAAGGGAAAAATCAAATGATCATCTCAATAGATGCTGAAAAAGCATTTGACAAAATCCAACATCCCTTTTTGATAAAAACACTTCAAAAGGTAGGAATTGAAGGAAACTTCCTCAATATGATAAAAAGCATATATGAAAAACCCACAGCCACCATAGTACTCAATGGTGAGAGACTGAAAGCCTTCCATCTAAGATCAGGAACAAGACAAGGATGCCCGCTGTCACCACTGTTATTCAACATTGTGCTGGAAGTGCTAGCCAGGGCAATCCGGCAAGATAAAGAAATAAAAGGCATCCAAATTGGAAAAGAAGAAGTAAAACTGTCATTGTTTGCAGATGATATGATCTTATATCTGGAAAACCCTGAGAAATCGACGATACAGCTACTAGAGCTAATAAACAAATTTAGCTAAGTAGCGGGATACAAGATTAATGCACCTAAGTCAGTAATGTTTCTATATGCTAGAAATGAACAAACTGAAGAGACACTCAAGAAAAAGATACCATTTTCAATAGCAACTAAAAAAATCAACTACCTAGGAATAAACTTAACCAAAGATGTAAAAGACCTATACAAAGAAAACTACGTAATTCTACTAAAAGAAATAGAAGGGGACCTTAAAGGATGGAAAAATATTCCATGTTCATGGATAGGAAGGCTAAATGTCATTAAGATGTCAATTCTACCCAAACTCATCTACAGATTCAATGCAATCCCAATCAAAATTCCAACAACCTACTTTGCAGACTTGGAAAAGCTAGTTATCAAATTTATTTGGAAAGGGAAGATGCCTCGAATTGCTAAAGACACTCTAAAAAAGAAAAACGAAGTGGGAGGACTTACACTCCCTGACTTTGAAGCTTATTATAAAGCCACAGTTGTCAAAGCAGCATGGTACTGGCACAAAGATAGACATATAGATCAATGGAATCGAACTGAGAATTCAGAGATAGACCCTCAGATCTATGGCCGACTGATCTTTGATAAGGCCCCCAAAGTCACTGAACTGAGTCATAATGGTCTTTTCAACAAATGGGGTTGGGAGAGTTGGATATCCGTATCCAAAAGAATGAAAGAGGACCCCTACCTCACACCCTACACAAAAATTAACTCAAAATGGATGAAAGATCTCAATATAAAAGAAAGTACCATAAAACTCCTAGAAGATAATGTAGGAAAACATCTTCAAGACCTTGTATTAGGCGGCCACTTCCTAGACTTTACACCCAAAGCACAAGCAACAAAAGAAAAAATAGATAAATGGGAATTCCTCAAGCTTAGAAGTTTCTGCACCTCAAAGGAATTTCTCAAAAAGGTAAAGAGGCAGCCAACTCAATGGGAAAAAATTTTTGGAAACCACGTATCTGACAAAACACTGATATCTTGCATATATAAAGAAATCCTACAACTCAGTGACAATAGTACAGACAGCCCAATTATAAAATGGGCAAAAGATATGAAAAGACAGTTCTCTGAAGAGGAAATACAAATGGCCAAGAAACACATGAAAAAATGTTCAGCTTCACTAGCTGTTAGAGAGATGCAAATTAAGACCACAATGAGATACCATCTAACACCGATTAGAGTGGCTGCCATTAAACAAAAAGGAAACTACAAATGCTGGAGGGGATGTGGAGAAATTGGGACTTTTATTCATTGTTGGTGGGACTGTATAATGGTTCAGCCACTCTGGAAGTCAGTCTGGCAGTTCCTTAGAAAACTAGATATAGAGTTACCGTTCAATCCAGCGATTGCACTTCTCGGTATATACCCGGAAGATCGGAAAGCAGTGACACGAACAGATATCTGCACGCCAATGTTCATAGCAGCATTATTCACAATTGTCAAGAGATGGAAACAACCCAAATGTCCTTCAACAGATGAGTGGATAAATAAAATGTGGTATATACACACGATGGAATACTACACGGCAGTAAGAAGGAACAATCTCGTGAAACATATAACAACATGGATGAACCTTGAAGACATAATGCTGAGTGAAATAAGCCAGGCACAAAAAGAGAAATATTATATGCTACCACTAATGTGAATTTTGAAAAATGTAAAACAAATGGTTTATAATGTAGAATGTAGGGGAACTAGCAGTAGAGAGCAATTAAGGAAGGGGAACAATAATCCAACAAGAACAGATAAGCTATTTAACGTTCTGGGGATGCCCAGGAATGACTATGGTCTGTTAATTTCTGATGGATATAGTAGGAACAAGTTCACAGAAATGTTGCTATATTAGGTAACTTTCTTGGGGTAAAGTAGGAACAGGTTGGAAGTAAAGCAGTTATCTTAGGTTAGTTGTCTTTTTCTTACTCCCTTGTTATGGTCTCTTTGAAATGTTCTTTTATTGTATGTTTTTTTTTTTTTTTAATTTTTTTTCATACAGTTGATTTAAAAAAGAAAGGAAAATTAAAAAAAAAAAAAGAAAAACAAGGAAAAAAATATGTAGTGCCCCCTTGAGGAGCCTGTGGAGAATGCAGGGGTATTCGCCTACCCCACCTTGATGGTTGCTAACATGACCACAGACATAGGGGACTGGTGGTTTGATGGGTTGAGCCCTCTACCATAGGTTTTAACCTTGGGAAGACGGTTGCTGCAAAGGAGAGGCTAGGCCTCCCTATAATTGTGCCTAAGAGCCTCCTCTCGAATGCCTCTTTGTTGCTCAGATGTGGCCCTCTCTCTCTAGTTAAGCCAACTTAAAAGGTGAAATCACTGCCCTCCCCTCTACGTGGGATCAGACACCCAGGAGAGTGAATCTCCCTGGCAACGTGGAATATGACTCCCGGGGAGGAATGTAGACCTGGCATCGTGGGACGGAGAACATCCTCTTGACCAAAAGGGGGATGTGAAATGAAATGAAATAAGCTTCAGTGGCAGAGAGATTCCAAAAGGAGCCGAGAGGTCACTCTGGTGGGCACTCTTATGCACACTTTAGACAACCCTTTTTAGTTTCTAAAGAATTGGGGTAGCTGGTGGTGGATACCTGAAACTTTCAAACTACAACCCAGAACCCATGAAGCTCGAAGACAGTTGTATAAAAATGTAGCTTATGAGGGGTGACAATGGGATTGGGAAAGCCATAAGGACCGCACTACACTTTGTCTAGTTTATGGATGGATGAGTAGGAAAATCGGGGAAGGAAACAAACAAACAAGCAGACAAAGGTACCCAGTGTTCTTTTTTACTTCAGTTGCTCTTTTTCACTTTAATTATTATTCTTGTTATTTGTGTGTGTGTGCTAATGAAGGTGTCAGGGATTGATTTAGGTGATGAATGTACAACTATGTAATGGTACTGTGAACAATCGAACGTACGATTTGTTTTGTATGACTGCATGGTATGTGAATATATCTCAATAAAATGAAGATTAAAAAAAAAAAGAAATAGATTGTGGTGATGAACGCATAACTATATGATCGTACTGTGAACAGCTGATTATACACCATGGATGACTATAAGGTATGTGAATATATTTCAATAAAACTGAATTAAAAAAAAAACAAAACAAAAAAACCTTTCAGGAGAAAATACTTTACTGAAAGATATTCAAGAAGATTCTAAAGATATAGAGATAGTGCTCATAGAAAGGGAGAGTAAATCAATTCTCCCCCAAATTTATTCATAAACTCAATTTAATTCTAATAAACATTCCCTAGGCCTCCCTATAACTGTATCTAAGAGCCTCCTCCTGAATGCCTCTTTGTTGCTCAGATGTGGCCCTCTCTTTCTAGGAAGCCAACTTGGCAGGTGAAAATCACTGCCCTCCCGGCTACGTGGGACCTGACACCCAGGGAAGTGAATCTCCCTGGCAACGTGGAATATGACTCCTGGGGAGGAAACTAGACCCGGCATCGTGGGATGGAGAACATTTTCTTGACCAAAAGGGGGATGTGAAAGGAAATGAAATAAGCTTCAGTGGCAGAGAGATTCCAAAAAGAGCCGAAAGGTCACTCGGTGGGCACTCTTATGCACAATATAGACAACCCTTTTTAGGTTCTAATGAATCGGAATAGCCAGCAGAAAATACCTGAAACTATCGAACTACAACCCAGAACCCATGAATCCGGAAGACGATTGTATAAAAATGTAGCTTATGAGGGGTGACAATGTGATTGGGAAAGCCATATGGACCACACTCCCCTTTTTTCTAGTTTATGGATGGATGAGTAGAAAAATGGGAGAAGGAAAACAAAAAAAAAGGGCACCCAGTGTTCTTTTTACTTTAATTGCTCTTTTTCACTTTAATTTTTATTCTTATTATTTTTCTGTGTGTGGTAATGAAAATGTCAAAAATTAATTTTGGTGATGAATGCACAACTATATAATGGTATTGTAAATAACTGAAATGTGAGCTTTGTTTTGTATGATTGTATGGTATGTGAATATATCTCAATAAAATGAATTAAAAAAAAAAATTCCAAGAAGATTTTCCCTGGTACTTGACATGCTAAACTTAAAATGTATACAGAAGATGAAAGGCTCAAGAACAATTAAAAAGATCATATTGAACAACAATGCAGGTTGGGGGGTCGGGTGGGATTGTGCACATTCATACATCAAAACTTCTTATAAAGTCATAGTAACTCAAGCGATGTGTACTGGCATAGAGTAAGATAAAGAAAACTAAAGAACTCCCAAATGGCCAAAAGTAATATACATGAAAAAGTGATACACGGCAGGGTAACTCTGAAGATCAGTGGAAAAAGATGAAGTATTCAACAAGTAATTTTGAAACAAATGGATAATCATAAGGAAAAAAAGAAATTTGATCTCCATCTCAGAAGCTATAAAGAAAATTAATTTCAGATGGATTAAAGACTAAATTTGAAAGATGCATATCTTTATAACCTTGAAAGACATAGATCTGCTGAACTAAGATATGAAAAGCAATAAACACAAAGAAAAGAATAAATACTCAAAATTCTGTTAGAATAATAGACTACACAAGAGGAATGCTTTGTTCCTAATGGTAAACCAAAGCAGAGATGGGGAAAGAATATTTTATCACTGATACTGTTTAGAACTGCCAGCACATAGTGACATTAAAAAGCAAATGGATTTTTAGTGGGCTTTATTATTGTTTTTAAATTCTCTATAGCAATGTTACTACCCCTTACTACTGCTTATACTTAGAGTGAACCGCTCCCACCGTCAGCCTCCAGTAGGCCACTACTTATATCCATACACTAAGAGATATGAAAAAGAATGCTCATGGCAACATTGTTAATACAGCAAAAGACAACTAACTGTTTACCTACAGAGATGGAATACTATATAGCAGTGAAAATGAAATATATGTATCAAAATGGATGAATCTTAGAAATGATATGGGGAGGGAACAAGTCATAGAAAATTATAGATAGCAAGACACTATTTTCATAAAATTCAAAAAACTCTTTTATGACTTCATACATATATGTTAAATGCATAATGAAAAGCAAGAGAATGAAGGCAAACAAATAAAATAGTGGTTCCCTTAGGGTGTTTACAGGAAGGTGCATGAGGATGCCTTAATAGTACTGGTAATGCTACTTTTTTTAGGTTGGACTCATGGGTGTTCATTTTATTACTATTATGCTTAATAACTTAAATATATGTGTGCATATTCTTTTGCATGAATCAGTCATCATTCACAATTTTTTTAATGAAACAAAGAACTAAATCGACAGTGAAGAAGAGGCAGCATGTGCAAAGTGTTCAAGAAGTCGGTGGTAAAGGACAGAATAGTAATGAGCTACGGGGATCAAAGTTTTTTTTTTTTTTAAAGACTAAAGGACAAGCAATTTGTTTGCAGACAAAGGAATATGGGAACAGAAGAAAGGACTGAAGAAACAAGAAAGAGAAATAAGATAACAGGTATAGTTATTTTTAAGGGTATCTTTGGGTTATCATAACTGCATCTTGTAAAATCTGGGAAGAAAGGATCCTGGAAAAAAGTAACATAGTTTACAGACTCTTTTCCCTGATAACATAAGAGCAGAGGAGAGGGATAGATCTTAAGCCCTCGCAAACACTCAGAAGCCTCCTCATTTGACTGTTAACAATTTAATCTAATAATAATGTTCCACTTTCTATTACTGTCTTACTATTACTATCTCATATACTATGAACCATCAGACAACCAATAATTGATGTGCCTAAGCCTTACCTGAAGAACCTGGTCAACAGAGGCAACTGGATGCAACATGATGAATAATATGAAAACATACAAAATAATCACAGACAAAACAAAAAAATCTGAAAAAGAAAGGAAAAAAATTAAATTAGGGAGTTCCTTAAAATAAAAAAGCATACAATAACAACTGGTATACACAACAGCAAGTCCTAAATTTGGTTTTGAAACTTTTAACCTAGGTTGATGAAATATTTAATACAAATGCTCTATGCTTCTTCCTGGAGCATGAGACATTGTTCAAGGCCACGCAAAAGATTCATGTATGTGATGTGATGCCATAGATATTTAAAGCCCATTAGCTTTAACCCTAAAAGTATTTTGGAAAATAATCAGCACTTATAAAATAAGGTGTACACCTTTATAGACATTTATTTATATTCCCCCCAGATAAGACAGTTACTCTATAAGATAATCAGGCCAATATATAACACACAAATAAGAAATTGGACTATATATGGCAAAATGAGATTATTTAAAACCTGCCTACACTGATAATTATTACCGATAGTAAAAATATGAATAACACTTACTTTCAATGTTATGAATTCAGTACACATACATCCTAAATAGAAGCTTTCTAACTTGAATTTAAGTAGATTTCTGTTAAGTGAATCCATTTTTTTCAATGACTTCCTCTGTGAAAATATTTCTACATTTTTGTACAGAAAAATGTCAGCCTGAAGCCCAAGGCTTTGTTGATCTACACTTTAAACTAAAGGCTAACTCTGTGGTTTGTTACAGTAGCTGGGAATAGCAAATTTCATCCTAAAGTATTCTGTATCACTTTCCTCACTCAAAAACAATCTCCCTGCTCACAGTCATTTTATTAAGTGTGTAAGTACATGCATACATATACACATACACAAAGATACCCTGGTATACATAATAAGCCATAAAAATGGCTTGAAAATTTCCCAATTATATTGATAGCCCCAAACATTTTTTCATTTTTCCCTCTGGTCTGGATAATTTACAAGTTCCTAATTTGAGGATAACTTCAAACTCAAACTTCACTAAGACCATAAGTAACCAAAACCTTATTATCAAGGCTTTAGGTTGGATAAAATCAGTTAACAACCTATTCATAAACTATAAGCAAGGGGTCTCAGTAGTTTTAAAATGGGGGGGGGGGGGCATTTGTAAATACAGACTTTATTAATGAGATACTTTATAGGCATCTGATATATATCATTTTATAGGAAAGAACATACCTAGAAGCTTAAGCTAAAAATTACACAATCATTCATGTCAAAAGTGGGGAAACTTTTTTACTAGGAGCCACTGACCCACAGGATGAAAAAACTGGGGACCCACATTAGGTAAAAAGCCATTTTACTAGATTTTTTGTTTAAACATTCTATTAAATTGCAAACAGAAAATGTAACATTCTTTTCAATAAACGCAGCAACTAAAGTAACATGTTATTTAAATAGCTATTGTGGCAAGTTAAAGGAAAAGTATTTACGAAGTAGTAGTTGGAAATATACAAACACACAAATGAAAAAAGACAAAAAGAAATCAGAATATAAATGCCAGGGAGAGACATGGAGACATAATTTTATTTCAATAACCTATATCAATATAGAATTTTTTTCAAAACCTATTACATTTTTATAGTATTAAGCAAAAACAGATTTCTAGTGTTTCTCAAATTTTCATCTGTTTCTCTCTAGAGCTCTAGAGCCAGCCATTTGATCCTACCTCTAAAAATTTATTGCCAAGATTTCTATGTACAGGAAAAAATAAATAGCTGGATCTTTCCTTTGTTTAGCTGGGAAAGGAAAGACAGACTATCAAAGGAGTTTGACAGAGGAGGTAGACAGCCAGCAGATTTATATAATCCCACAAAAGGAAAAGATCAATAAGGATTTCAAACAAGAATGGTAAAATCAGGTATTCATTTTAGAAAGGTATGAATTTCAGTTCCTAGATTCTCCTGGCAATGTCAGTAATCCCTCAGTAATCCTATTCAAGCGCAAATTATAACCAGACAAATAATATATCAAAACAAATTCTGTGTTGATGGAGACTGGGAGGGCAGGGGGGTGTTTAAGTTAAAGATTTAGATTCTCTTTAGATTTTGCCAGAACTATGTGAACATGAACAAGTCATTTGGAATCAAATTATTTTACCTATAAAATAGGGGTATGATGAAGATCCTGTAGGAAAAAGCAGATTTAAGTACTTAAATGTAAAGTAATATGTAAATTCAGGTTATTACTAGCTGTGTCCCAGTGTACGACAACAAAGACTTGTTGATACCAGATCCTTTTAATGGAAAAATCAAAATAAGGCACTATAAAGGCTTTCCTTCATTTTATTCCTCTCAGTAAGGGATTCAAAAGTATTGTGCTTCATCCTAAAGTAATTTGGGTAGAGAATAAAAATATGTATTTGGGGCCTCCCTGAAGAGCTGGGGGAGAAGGCAGAGGTGTTGGACTTCCTCACCTGGATTGTTGCTGATGTTCTCACAAACACTGGGGACTGACAGCTTGTTGTGCTGAGCCCTCTGTCTTGGGGCTGGCCCCTAGGAAGCTTGTTGCTGCAAGGAGAGGCTAAACCTGCTTATAATTGTGCCTTAGTCTCCCCCTGAGTGCCTCTTTGTTGCTCAGATGTGGCCCTCTCTCTCTCTAACTAAGCCACCTTGGCAGGTAATCTCACTGCCCTCCCTGCTACGTGGGACCTGACTCCCAGGGGAGTTAATCTCCCTGGTAACACAGTATATGACTCCTGGGGATGAATCTGGACCTGGCATCACGGGATTGAGAACATCTTCTTGATCAAAAGGGGGATGTGAAATGAAACGAAATAAAGCTTCAGTGGCTGAGAGATTTCAAATGGAGTTGAGAGGTCACTCTGGTGGACATTCTTACACACTATATAGATAACACTTTTAAGGTTTTAATGTATTGGAATAGCTAGAAGTAAATACCTGAAACTACCAAACGCCAACCCAGTAGCCTTGACTCTTGAAGACAACTGTATAACAATGTAGCTTACAAGGGGTGACAGTGTGATTGTGAAAACCCTGTGGATCACACTCCCTTTATACAGTCAGTATATGGATGGATGAGTGGAAAAATGGGGACAAAACCTAAATGAAAAATAGGGTGGGATGGGGAGGGGGGTGATTTGGGTGTTCTTTTTTTATTTTTATATTTTTATTCTGATTCTTTCTGGTATAAGGAAAATGTTCAGAAACAGATTGGGGTGATGAATGCACAACTATAAGATGGTATTGTGAAGAGCTGACTGTACACCATGGATGACTGTATGGTATGTGAATATATCTCAATAAAGCTGAATTTAAAAAAAAAAAGTATTGTGCTTACATTTCCATAGAGTAAATACTTGTCCCACACTCTGATACATAACCTCTTCTTTTTCCTAAAAAATGTATGCCTCCCCATTCAATAACTGGAATCTTCTGATCTATAAACCCAAATTTCAAGTCTTTTTATTCTTATCTCCCCTTCTCTTACTCAGTCCTTGTCTTTGAAAAGCTCTTATTCTACTGGGCTTCTAGGTATTGAACAAACTCAGGCATAGTAGATGAATAGAAAAAGATGCAGACACCTCAAGGAAAAGTAATAATGGCAGTCCAGTAATAATGACCACATAGACTGAGAAAGGGATTGGATTTCACAAGACAAGCTGTAGGAGTCAAGCAAGAAACAGCAGCAAATATTGAAGCCAAATTCTAAGAAATCACATGTAGCTAAATGAGAATATAAGAATTAAGTGCATATCATCAAGGTCTTAAAATGATAGCACAGTCAACTGAGAAAAAACAACTGGGCTAAGCTAAAGTTGAAGATGGGTAACTATAAACTGAGATTAGGTTTTGTCTACAATCAAACTGAACATGTAAAAAAGAGTAAAAAATGCTGGAGAGACTGAAAATGCCTTATACCTCCAAGATTGATATAAAGTTTTCAAAATAATAATCTCAAAATAGATGTAATGCATAAACTGTTTAGGTATCATGACTAGCAACTGGCCAGTCCAAGCAGATCTAGCAGCAGCAAACAACTGTTAGCTGTATATTCTACAGGAAGAAATGGAAAAGCTGAGGCTGTCTTTACCTTTTCCCCATTCACTTCCATCTATAATCCCACTTACACTTTATTTCTGTTATTTCTTATTTTCTTTTCTACTTTTCTTTCTTTACCCATCAGTAACATCTTTATTCCAAGATAAGGAACTCCAAAGACAGGCAGGCATGAGATGAAAATTAACAAAACGTATTATGTCCAATTTACTGTTTTTTTTCTTCTGTATTTTTCAGGAGGCATGTTTTCTAACAGCATGTACTTCCATTTATCCACTAACAAAAGTAGACAAGCTGCTTGTAGTAAGAACGAGCAAGAATAGTTAATGAGCTATTTCAAACTACTTTGTTAAATTGCTAAAGTATAATTTAGCATATTTGAATACAGGTTTTTAAGAATATATCTAGTGGTTAACAATCAAGTGTTTATTATTTATTCAAGTCAATCAGAAATTAAACGGAAATACAAAAATTTTAAATCTTTAATTTTTTTCTGAAGTTTTTCAAATAATATAAAAGAGGCATTTTAAAAATAAGGAATTAATCTTCTCCCTCTATCTGTTATTTTAATTGTATAATTATGGATAGTGCAATTTACTTAGATCTCTAAAATTAACTTTTCTGATGTGGCTATCTTGCTACCAACCAATCTGAATACCATTTATTAAAATATATTTAAAGAAATCATTGTTCTTTGATAGATGTTTTTAACTACCCTCGAACATGCTCAATATTTCCTTGAATTTTATAAACACTGAACTAGAAATAAAAAACAAGTTATCAACTTTAATAAGTTCATCTTACACTAGTTCATTTTAATTATAAAATCCTCGCAGAAATACAGTGATTAACCTTATACAGAAGTCATTTTGTCCAACAGCACAGTTCTAATATGGTTACTGGTAATATACTTTCTATTGGTTAAATAAGAAACATTAGTTCAAATAGACACACACACACACATACACGCCAATAAAAACATTTCAATATTATTGATACTTACATTTGAACAAACGTATCTGTCCAAAAGATAAGGTAGTATATAACCTGTCCTACAAACCAGAGTAGAAGTAAAGGAGGTAATTTGAAAATATTTTGTAAACTCTAACACAAGATAGAGATGCCAATGGTTGTTATTTTATGAGATATACCAAAATCTGTGACCGTGCATTTTGCCAACCAGACCACTGACATTTCTGCACAACTACAGCGAAAGAACAACTGTTATTCACTCCAAAATACTGCAGAAGTCTCAAGTCCCAAATGAACAAAAGATTAATTTATGTTCTGTGTATTAATATTAGTATATTCTCAATTTTAAAACTGGCAATCTATATATCTCTCTGCAATGGGATGTAGAAAGCTGGAGCCAGAGTGATAGAAGGTAAGAACCAGAATGTTCAGCACTGGTGTGGCTTTAATTTTTAAATTAGGTGGAAAGTACCATGAGAGTAGAAGAGAACAGTAAACATCTAAATCACTAGGTTCATTCTATTTGTGAAGATCTATTTTACTTTGGAAAGATATTTATGATTCTCCTCTTCTAAATTATTTTAAGGGAAGCAAGGTAGAAATTACAATTAATGCCAAACTTACAATTCTTGTAGCAAGGTTGCCTGAAGGGTTTTCCTTTTGAAAAGGCAATTGCCACTATGAGGTACTGAAAACTGGAGATAAAAAACACTGTGGTATTTTCATAATTTTGTATATTATGTGTATCAAGTTCAGTTTCATTGTAAAAGTGTGAAGAATTCCAATACGGACTTCCTGTTTTATTACAAGCACTAGAAAACAACAATAAAAAATTTCACATTACTAAACACAACACCCAAACCCCAAAAGAAATCAATTTTTAAAGGGAGAGAGAAAAAAAAAAAAACAATTTTACCTTAACTGCCATGAATCGCTAACATTCTAAAGTGTTAAAAGACAATTTCCCTCAATTAATCACACAAATTAAAAATAAAACGTTTGCATCTAAAAATTTAATTCTAGAAAATTATCTTAGTAGATAACTTGTAAGTTTAATCACCTAAAATGCTGTTGCTATTCTAATTCATGAACTGTAAAGGAATCTACCCATAAACAAACAGTAGAAGCAGTTAATACTTTTTTTTCTTTTTAAGTTTTAAAATGCCATCTCCTAAACTAGGGGTAGAAAATTTAGGTGTGCAAACATTCAGGGTTTGGAAGAGACCCTTAGAGATAAATTCCAACCTTTTCATTTTACAAATAAGTAAAGCAAGGCTCAGCAGGTGATTAAAAAACTGGTCCAAGATTCCCATCTTGTTAGTGATTGATTGGACCTTGCCTAACCATTATTTATGACCTTAACATGATATAAAAGCAAATGCAGGCCATATTATTTCAGTTTTTAATCAAGTCACATGTACATTTTTATATAAGACTATACAGACTTATTTTTACATGCATGTATGTTGCACACATTAGACACAGATTAACCAACTTACTCTGATTGTGGATGCCACACTTCATACCAATGTTGTTGCCTGACCCAAAAAAAACCCAAAGACTGAAATCCAATGCAGATGATAATCTGAGACAAAACGGAGAAGAGAAGGGCCCCGGATATAAGACCTGAAGGTGGTCTTTGTGCCACAAGTTCCTTCCAGGCAGGATTTAAACTCACTATATTGAGAAGAAAAGAAGGAAAGGTTTGTATCTAAGTTTACTTGTCACAGGAACTTTCAAAATATGTCCTTGTCTAACAAATCTTTAATAGAAAAAATGTCCAAAATCCAAGCCAAGTGTCATACATATTCAAATACTCTGTAAGTAAATAATTTAAACTTTTTTCAAAATAAAACTAAGCCTAAGGAATAATTTTTATACTAGTCTATTACATTCAGAAGAATTACTAGTACAAATAAAAAGAATACTTAATATAAGCAGATAAATTGCAAGATTAATCACCACCCTTATATTTAATTACAAGTTCTTTATATTCTGAAACCTTAATTGTAAAGCAACAATTAAAATAATACATTTTTCTTCCACTCAAGGTTTGAAGCAATATAAACAGAGCAGCAACATAAAAAATTGACACTTTGACCCCTTATCCACTTTCTGTACTGCAAAGCTTCTGGTTTTCCCTTTGTAATTAATAAGTAATTTATGAAGAAATACTTTGAGATCATGTAAATATCCTGTTTCTCACCAAACTGTCATTCTTTAGCCTGGGCATCTAGTGAAGACTGTCTAACTCAGTAGTTCTCAACTGGGAGTGACTCTCCCTCCCAGGAGACATTTGTGAATGTCTGGGGATATTTTTGGTTGTCACTAGGGGGTGCTACCAACATCTAAAAAGTAGAGGCAGAGATGTTGCTAAGCATCCTACAATGCACAGGATAGCTCTCACAAAAGTGAATTATCAGGCCCAAGATGTCAAGACCCTCGAGAAACCCTGGTCTAACTCCATCATTCCACGTATATTTATGAGCAATCTACTATAAGGAAGAGATTTCCCTTCTCTCCCAATTATTTATTCATTTCTAGTGTGGGCGCATGGTTTTTATTTTGTTTAATGGACTGTATTCCATTATCCTCATTATATATCTTGGTGGTATCACCAATACTGTTACAAACCAACAACTTGTGCCTCCTTATATGGTGCACTTAGAAGGACACAGCATTACTTCTGTGACAAAGCTGACAAAAATTAATAGCCTGATTCTAAAGAGAATACATCAGACAAACCCATATTAAATGGCTTATACTCTTCATAAATGTCATAGCCCACAAGCCCAAAAAGAGCTGAAGGACTGTTCCAGATTAAAGATGACTAAAGAGACATGACAACTAAACGAAATTTGTGAACCTGTACTAAATCCTGACAAGGGGAGAAAATTAGATAGTAAGGACATTATTGGCATAAATGACAAAACTTAAATATGGGCCATGGATTACAAAATAATATTGCGTCAATGTTAAATGTCCTGATCTTTATAAGTGTACTTATGTTAGAGAACGTCTTTATTTTTAGGAACTATCTACTAAAATATTCAGGGACAAAGGGGCATGATGTTTCCAACTTATTCTCAAATAACTCAGGAAAAAATGGAGAACAATAAAATAAACAAGGCAAAATATAAACCACTAGTGATAAAAGAACACATTTATAGGGATTCTGGAAAAGCGTAAACTGTTAACTGCTGTAATAATTGTTCATGTACATTTACCAAAGTTTAGTAAGTCACAGATATAGAATTTAATATGCTTTGAAATCAAGAGCCAAGCAAAATACTCACTTGTAAAAACCACTACCAAAATGATTGCAAGATCAATGAAGAGAAACTGGAAGTCTCCAAGGTTACTTAAGATCTACAGGAGTAATTTTAACAACATATTTAGTTTTCACTGAGTCTTTTTATAACATTGTCCCCTTTTCCCCAATTTTCACTAGTTTTAGTTTGTTTTTTCACAATAATGGACAATTTCAAAGTGACACTTGGACCTGTTTAAAAATTGAAAAAATTATTGAAATATATCTGCCTTGAAATAAATTTAAATATAACATTATATATTTACAAACATTCAATTTAGTATGTTAGCATAAAAGGCATCTCCTTAAAATTCATTCAATAAAACCTTTTAAAAGTTTTTGGCAAAAGAAAACATACACTTTTACTCACAGTATAAAACATTCTTGAAAATTACTATCCTGAAGCTTCCTTAATACCTAACATCATCCCTTCTGGTACTCTCTACAAATGGTAAAAAGGGATAGTTTCACAAAGACTCCCTGCAGTGTCACCAATGTTCATTTAGAAAAAAATCTACAGTGAATATACTTTGACTAAAAAATCCAAGACTACCTAGGGACACCAATGTTCTATGCCTTTTCTCCAGATGCATTAAAGTCCTACAAATTATTGCTGAAACATCTGTTCGCATTCTGTCTGTTCCTGTAAATATATAGCAAAGTTAACGACAATGGTAAAACATGCCATGACTTGACATTTTGAAGTGTTCTAACAAAGATGTCCAATCTGTGCTAAAGGCAAAAAAAGGCTTCAGCCACAGTTGTCAGCCTTAAGGAAAATGCTGTTTGAGATTGAGATTTTCAATCTGCTACTCACAATACAGTAAAGTGAAGGTAAACTTACAAACACTACTTATGTAGATTCCATTATTAATGGATACATTCAAAACCAAACATACTCCTATGTCAGATAAACCCTGAAACCCAGAGCAACCAGTCTCTCCAAGAATATCAACCAGTTTCATTCCTCTACCCCATAAGGTCAACATTCCTTTCCAGCATGAAGAAGTTAAAATGGACATTTCCCAGATATCCCTGAAGATCGAGAAAATTATTAAATGAGAGAGAACAGGTGTAAATTAGGATTTAACAAATGATTATGATTACTGACTCACTATATAGATATTTCATTTTAGTTTCCAGTGCATTAGAATAACTAGAAGGAAGTACCAGAAATTGTTGAGCTATAATCCAGTAACCTTGATCTTTGATAATGACTGCATAGCTATATAGCAAGCAAGCAAACAAACAAACAAACAAAAAACACAGAAGTCGGATGCCCATGTTTGTATGGATCTACTTCTGGTTGCTTCATTTTGTTCCACTGATCTATGTATCTATCTCTGACAATACTACACTTAGTTAACCTTCCTTTGTTGTAAGTCTCAAAATTGGGTAGAGTGCAATACTAGGGGTCAATAAAGAGAGGGATAAAGAGTATAGGATGTTTGGGGTTTTCTTTTTTCCTTTTATTTGTTTTTCTGGGGAAATGCAAATGTTCTAAAATTGATCATGGTGATGAATGCAAAACTATCTGATGATACTGTGAACCACTGATCGTATACTTTGGATGGATTGTATGGTATATGAATATATCTCAATAAAATTAAATTTAAAAAAAAATACGTGCTCGATATCTTAACTTAAAGCGCTTAACATTAAGTGTCATCTCTGTGAACAGTGTAGTGTTAGTACTCACGGAATACAGTAGAGTAACACTGAAGTACTGGATAATGCTGTACAAAGCCATATATTTAAACACACAGAAGGAGGTCATTAAAGCAGCACGGCCTTCCCTATGAAAACAAAGGTTGGTATGTGAATAAAAACATTTTAATCTCCTCCTCCAAATCACAACAATACCCTGATAGATGTACCTCAACATTCAACAACTATATCAAAGCACTTTTCTACCAAAAGAAGCAAACCAAAGCAGATATGGAAGAGTTGAGGGGTAGCAATTGATTTGCTTACTAATAAGTTACAGATCAAATACATTAATATACAATTAAAACAGGTTCACATTACTTTCTATGATAATTTCCCTTTCTAAATTATTAGAACAGGATATAAAGAAATAATAGGAAAATTTTCTATCTGTAATACCTGATAAGGTTTGGCACACAGGAAATACTAGGAGTTTTGGCGGTAAAGGGAGATGCCACCGAAGCCTCAAGCTCTGATAAGGAAATACCTCCATGTGCCCTCTTCAAAGCCTAAGAGTTTCAAGAGGAAAACCAGTTGAGTTTTGTGAATGATTTAGACTAGATTAAAAACTATAAAAATAAAATCACAAAACTATACTTACACCACAATCATTTGCACCATCACCACACATACCAACAAAGTAACTATGAGAAAATAATTAAGATTTTAATTAATATCTTAAAATATACAAAATCTCACTTGTTAAAATACTCCTACTATAGTATTATAAAGAACTAACAGACCATGATTCTCCCAGTGGATCTAATGAATCTTTTCCTCACAAGGACCAGAGTTATGTTGCTTGGGACATAGCACCGGCATATGAATCAAATGACCTAGGTTACTGTTGTATTTCTATCACAATATTAGAAAAGTCTTAGAGCAAAGAGCTAGGACCTGTTTGACCTTTATTACACTTATTTTAAGGCCACCAGTACAGATTTCTCCCTTCGAAACCAGAAACATAACTGTTTATTAAAACAATAAAGTCAGTTCTATCAAGATAGAGCAGGTGAGTAAATGAACTCTACCTCATAGATATTACCCAAAGAAGGAAACATGGATATTATACTTGAGCAAAACAAACGGGCACTCTTCAAAGAGGCACTTAAAATCCTCACCTATCTTATAGATGACAATTACATATACTTGAAATATTAGTTATTTTTCTGGGTTTGAACATGAAACTATAATTCGCTTAAAAAAAAAATCCACAATACATACTCTACATTTTGTAAAGCTTCCACCAATTGTGTCTTCTGATCAGGCGCCATACGTGCAAACACAGTGCCATGCAACATCAACTGGAAAAAACAATAATTTCTTAAATGTACTGTTTACAATGTATTTGTGTGAACACACAAACAAACCAAAATCACTAACCTTAGGAACAAGGTCTTGAAAATGCTCCTGTATTACTGAGAACGATTTTCCATTCATTGCAAAATGGTAACGAGTCACTTGGAGGTCCTCTAAGCTATCATGGACCAATTTAATTGGAAGAGCCTATTTATAAGATATGCAGATTATTTAAAGAGCCAAACCAAGTAACACAATCCTATTTTAAATATATTTGCTCCAAAACTGCATTCTTCCATTTGATACTTTAGATATGACATTAAAAGCTTAAAGTTTATTCAAAGTAAAAGGAAATTCAATTTTGAGGTAATATACCTGTGTATTAAAAAAAAAAAACAAAAAACAAAAAAACTTAAGGAAGGCTAAATATTCACTTCAATTTAAAATGATCAATGAACTGAATATTACATACCACCTAAATAATTCACTACTAATTACTTTAAAAACATGATAAAGATTTGAGAATTTTATTCTTTAGAACTGTGGTCCTCAGCTTTGGCTAAATATCACAATGTAAAAATTGAGATTCCTGGGTCTAACCCAGGTTCTACTGAATCAGAATCTCTGAGAAAAATGTCCAGGCTTCTTTTTCCATTCAGTTTTTTTATCTTGCATTGTTTTAAAACACCACTTTTCATTTTTTTCAGACTAAATTCAAACAAGCTAGCTTCAAAAGGGAAAAATGCATCCCTACATTACCTCCGAGTCAATTGATGAGTGACTGCACTGTGTTAGGGTATCTGCATAATGCCAGTTTATCTTGGCAACTTTCCCATCCTTTGGAGGTAATGCTTCAGCAATAATAACTTTATCCTGAGGTAGAATCATTCCACAGTCTCTAGCCACAGAGACAGCTGTCAACATGTTGTCACCTGATTTTCAAAATATTTTAAACCCATTAAAATTAAAATGGAAACATAAATGTATCAAACAACAAGTACTTGTGACTCAATTACAATGTCCAGTACCGAACTGGGCAGAAAGAGGACAATGCATGGTCCTTACTCTTAAGAGTTTAAAAATAACAAAATAAGGCCATAGTTACCAGAGTTGGCCTCAAATAATTCAAACATTTGCATGCTAAATATTTAGAACATCCTCACCCACAGTTTTTTAAGGTCGAAAACAATTCTCACTCTTTTTCAGTCATACACTATTTGGACCCATATAATGCATGGCACAGTGCTACATACAGAGCAGGTGCTCAATAAATATGTGTCAAATTAAACAAGGAGTGACTGGAAGTGTATACAAGAATATTAGAGTAAGGTGGGGGAAGGTGAATTATAAAAGCAAAGCTGCATAAAATAAAAGACATAAGCAAGGTAACAACAGACAGAATAAAAGAGACAACTTCTCAGTTATAAGAAGGAAAGAACTGAATAGAGTCACTGCAAAAAGAGGATCAAGTTAAGAAAGGATAAAATCACAAGAGAAGTAGGCAAAGGTTTGGGAATCCCACTGCTACAGAATTGAAGTGCAAGATCTTTCTTCTCCCAATTCCCACATGCTATTTCCAGACAGACCCCTTTAGAACACAAAGCCATTCTGTCATGGCAAATGGGAAAGGAAGAGACCCAGATGGAAAATGCCTTGAAGAAGAAGACATTAAAACTAAGAATTTTAGAGACATTAATAGATTTGGTAACCTTGAGCTATGATAATAAGATCCTATTAGATGGTTCTCAGAGTCTAAAGTATGTCTTATTGAACACATAAATGGCACAAAGTAAACATCTTAAATCTGAATATTTGCTAAGGAAAAAAAAAAGACCTTAGCACTGCTACAATTTTCACACAGTTAAGGAATAAGAATTATCTAAGATCACCAACAGTATAATGATTGCAGGAAACTCCTTCAGGTTTAATACTCAAAAAACAAAACAAAAAATAGGCTACTTTCACTATTATAAATGCAAACCATGATAATAAATGTAATACCTTATATCTAAAAATGTCATTCTAACAAATATCTAATAATCATTTTCTATGCATCAGGCACAGTCCTAAAAATTATAGAGGGTCCCAAAATAAGTAAAGCATACTCTTAAACCTCACAAATTGTATATTCTAGTAGAGAAAACAAATCTACAAATAACTGACAGCAGGCAAAGTACAGTAAGTACCATAAGAAAGATGACTAAAGACAGAAAAATGCAGCGATGTTTAAATTTCTATACTGTATTCCTCACTATTTTATTATGCTTTACTACAAATAGCATTGCTAGATTTCAAAAAAAGTATTGCAATGTTTTTATTCCTTCAAAAAACATTAAGAGTTCAAATAGGGCAATGTAAGATGGAGCCACTATACAATATGCTTCTACAACTAACTGATTATTCATGTACAACTTAAATTCAGTATTTTTTCTGGGTTCTTTTTATAAAGTCTAACCTGTGACCATAACAGTGCGAATGTTGGCTTTATGCAAATCTTCAAGTACTGCAGGTGTTTCTTGCTTTAATTTGTTCTGCATTATAATTAGTCCCATAAAATCCATGTTGTTTTCAATGGCATCTCTGCAGAAGAAGTTTTAACATGTGATGGTTTAGTCAACAGAACAAATTATACTGAGAAAGCAATTTAAAATATCTATAAATCACAAATTAAAACAGTTTACATGTGTGCATCTAGAAAAACAATTACCAAGAAATACATTTTTGAAATAAATGATACCTATTGCAACACAGAAATATAAAGATCAATATCTCTTTGTGAGACAATAAATCCTTCTAATACTAAGGAATGCTCATGTTATATCATAACCAAAACATGAATAACGATAAATAAACCCATTCCTTACTGTCCCCCATCCAATATAATCCAACTTAAATGTTAAGAGAAAAGGAAAAAAATGTACCACATTCAGAAGAGCCACAGTAAAAGCAGATTCATCACATACCTTTGATCAATTCTGTAAAACTGTGATTCTGAAAATATGATACAAGAACCATTAGCTGCCTAACACTGAGGGTCTTGGGACCCAAAGATAGGCCTTCTACAATATTAATATTCAATATAGTTATAAAGATGTTACTTCTTGAAAGACCTGAATGTCTACTATGCACCAAGTACTATGCTAGTCATTGGAAGGCCAAAGATGAAAAGATGATACAGATCATGGAAATCTTGTCCTCTAACTAATGAATGGTACAATATTCAATTTAGTATATAAAGGTTCACAGTATAAGAGAAATGTCAACACCTGTTCCTACAAGATAGAAAGGAAACAGAAATTAAGTCTCGTTTGAAGAACTAATGAATGAGAAAGGAGGGGACAGAACAGAGAGAAAGGGAAAGAGGGGGAGGAGGAAACCTGATGGAAGGGACAGGCCAGAAGGAACAGCCTACCCAAGGGCAAAGAAGAATATCTAAATATGACATGCTTGACAACTATAGGCAATTCAGTATTATTAGAATCTTTAAGGGGAGAAAAGGCAAAAGGTGAAGCTATAAAGAGAAAAAGAGTCTAACATGCCCTTCATAGGAATTAGGATTTAATTTTATAAATCTGTGGTTCCCAGTCATGCATATGCATGAGAATCACTTGGGTAGTGCTTTATTTTTTTACTACCCATGTTTAGACCATATCCCCCAAATATTCTGTTTTAATAGGTCTCAGAACTCTACTGCAGTTTTTCCCTTCAGTTATTTGGTCATCCACCCCACTCTTTTAGTTCTCATTCAGAAAAGCACTATAAACATTGCTCTACCCTTTTTACTTAATTTGCCTGGAATATTAACAGAATCATAATGGTTTAAAAATTTAATCACTGATCTACTGGGAAAATTACATCATTTGCACAACTTTTAAATCAACCTTATGCACACATAAATAAATTTTTCTTTAGGCTGGATTCCCAGAACTGCACTTGCTGGGTCAAAATGCATGAGCAAATTTAAATTTTGATAGGTACTATACATCTATTCTTCAAAAAAGTTTTATTAATGTACAACAGTATATTAGCAGTATGCTGTTAAAATTTTCCAAGGCCTTCACTAACACTACGTATTACTGATCTTTCCGATTTTCCCAGCTTTGTAGAAAAGAAGTGATGCCTCATGGTTTATTCTGGTTTGTTTATTTGGTTTCATGTTTGGTGTCCTGACAACTGTAGAGTCACATCATTTTCACTGGCCATTTGTATGCCTTCTTCTGATACTAAGTTTGTAGCATCTGCCTTTTTTTTTAAAAAACTAAGTGTATGCTTTGTTTTTGTTTTTGTTTCCCCCGATGCCTATCCCTTCTTGAAAACTCCTCTAGTATGTGATGGAGGCATTTGTAAGAATTCCAAATAGAAGACTGATATGACATCTGAATGTTAAAAAAGCGCTCTCTGGAAGCAGTGTGATTACAGAATACAAAGAGGCAAGTCAGGTGAAAGAAGTTGAGTCCTATATTAGACACAGTGGCAGTGGGGATGGAACGAAGGGAAAGATATTCAATAGGCAGAATTAGCAGGATAGCCAATCAATATTCCAGACTGCTTACAAAATGCTAGGTACACCATGAAATACTCCTAAATAATGCTATCCCCAAAGGACAGCTCTACATAAGTTACAATGAAAATGGCAATCCTTGAATTTGAAATCCAAATTTATACCTGAAAGGAAATGTGATGTTGCTAATGCCATTTGACTTCGGGGGTGAGGGGAATATGAGTGGGAAAAGGAGTGCTGGTTATTGTGAGCCACGATACTCTGACCAAATTACTGCCTAGTCTCTTAGTTCCAATTATCAGAAAAAAAAGTGAGTAGATTATTTGGGAAAAATAAAATATCTGTCAAATAGCAGGCACTCAATAAATATTTAAGAAATAAAATAAAAATAACTCCAAAGCATTACAAATAAAAACATACAAAATTACAGTAAGATAATCCATTTTAGGCAATGATCAACATAGAACAAAAGACAACTAGATAATGGAAAAATGGACTTTTATCTCAATCACCTAAAACAAATACTTCATTATGTACACCTGCATACCTTCAGTAAATATTTACTAAATACCCAACTATGTGCAAATCATTGTACATGACATATAAACAAAAATGAAATGTTACTGAAAAAATCTAGAAAAACCGTTTATAAACCTTACCTGTTAATATTCTGTACTTTATGCCATGTTAGTTTTGACTCCAATTTTCTGTGTGCAAGAGCAATCACTCGGAAGCCCTGTTTAGTGTAATCTTCTAGAACGTTCTCAAAATCAGCAGGAACTTAAAAAAAAAAAAAAAAAAGTAAGTTGCATCATTAGAATTGCTAATAAAAGCTTATAGGACCAAACTCCACTTTGTCTAGTTTATGGATGGATGTGTAGAAAAGTAGGGGAAGCAAACAAACAGATAAAGGTACCCAGTGTTCTTTTTTACTTCAATTGCTCTTTTTCACTCTAATTATTATTCTTGTTATTTTTGTGTGTGTGCTAATGAAGGTGTCAGGGATTGATTTAGGTGATGAATGTACAACTATGTAATGGTACTGTAAACAATCGAAAGTACAATTTGTTTTGTATGACTGCGTGGTATGTGAATATATCTCAATAAAATGATGATTTAAAAAAAAAAAAAAAACACACACACACAAAAAAAAAAAAACAAAAAAAAAAAAAACAGATGGGCCTGATGGAGAAAAGCAGGCAGTGCAAGAAAGACTAAACTACATGTTTAGGAAACTTCACATGGCAAGCAAAGTCAACTGTGGGGACCTTAGGAAAGTGAAAAAATTAAAAGAATACAGTTCAAAGGAAATTGAGTTAGTGGAAGACCACGTATTCAGCAAAGTGAGCTGTCCCTTGCAACTTCTCAAACATTCATTAAACCTACAAAATCACATGACTGGATATCTTGTGAAAGAGAGTGACGGAGGTTGGACCAAAGACCAGATCTAATGTGGGACAAAAACAAGATGGCCAGTACAAATTCAGAAGTAGAGACAAAGAAAATTAAAAGAAAGTAAGGTAACAAAAATGGATATAGACTTTAATCTCACCCAAACTTTGGAAATTGGGTCAAACAGCTTTACGTTTATATTTCAGAGGGAAACTCCTCATCAATACCTAGATTATATCTCTAAATCACAAGACGAGCCTTTTGCAGTAATTAGGCTTACTTGTACTATAGGGTCTGATATGTAATAAAGGGTAAACTTGGTCAATTATTCAAAAAAAAAAAAAAAAAAAAAAAAGCTTATACAAATATCAGAATTCAAAGCCTAGTTATTTCCTTACCTGTTTCAGGTTTACAAAGACTGCCAATGACCTCAGGTGCTCCTTTCATGTAGGCATCCATTTTCTTATCCCCTAGTACCCTTGCAACTACACTCATACGTTGCAAAGCGGAAGAGAAGGGGAACTGGCGAACAATTCCAATCTCATAAATAGCCTATATAGTTCCAAAAGATGTACAAATTACTATTCCTTAAGAATAAAAACAAATACACTTATGGAAGAAGTAAACATTCTTCACTTACTGGAAGTTCAAACAGCTCCTAAAATCAAAACATAACAAAAAAAGAATAAAGAAATAGATCTGATTAAGTCTCTCTCTCTCTCTCACTCTCTTCACAAAAGATTATTTGGAGAGTACCAAGAAAAACTTTGGTTACTGCAAAAAGCAGGGATGCTTCAAGATTCCCTTTCTACCACTTTTCATTTTTAAAAAGTATGTTCTTGAATATTTTCAAATTTATTGATATTCTGAAAATATTAACACAATAAATGCTAAAATAAACTAAGGGAACAAATTAATAAAGAATTCACCTAAAATGAACGCTTTCACTATTCTTTTTATATCTAGGCATGCAGATGCAATTTAAAAGGATTAACCACTATGTACATACATCACAAGGCACTAATCTGCTCAGTAAATAGAAAAAGTAAGGGTACAGCAAATTAAATCTTGATGCTCTACAAAGAATTCCTGCAACACATCTTTCTGATAACTGCAGCTAAAATGCCACTATCTGCAAAACAGTTAAACAAAGGACATGTGATGCCCTTTCGTAGCAAGGTTTAAAAATGACAATAACTGTTGAGCATCAACAGTACCCAGCTTAAACTTAATTCTCACCATTTCCTGGTTTGCTACTGGTGTAGATTCAGGAAGCAGTTGTTTTGGAGGACGAACCACAGTGGGCATAATTCGATTATGAAGTGCTGTTTCCTCTTCAGTTGCTTCTTCCAGAATCTGAATAGAAAATATGCAATACATTGTTTTATAAAATTCAATTAACTGGTTCCATTTCCAAATGGAACATTATGGCCAATTTTTTTTTTATCTTCATTTTATTGAGATATATTCACATACCACGCAGTCATACAAAACAAATCGTACTTTCGATTGTTTACAGTACCATTACATAGTTGTACATTCATCACCTAAATCAATCCCTGACACCTTCATTAGCACACACACAAAAATAACAAGAATAATAATTAGAGTGAAAAAGAGCAATTGAAGTAAAAAAGAACACTGGGTACCTTTGTCTGTTTGTTTCCTTCCCTGATTTTCCTACTCATCCATCCATAAACTAGACAAAGTGGAGTGTGGTCCTTATGGCTTTCCCAGTCCCATTGTCACCCCTCATAAGCTACATTTTTATACAACTGTCTTCGAGATTCATGGGTTCTGGGTTGTAATTTGATAGTTTCAGGTATCCACCACCAGCTACCCCAATTCTTTAGAACCTAAAAAGGGTTGTCTAAAGTGTGCATAAGAGTGCCCACCAGAGTGACCTCTCGGCTCCTTTTGGAATCTCTTTGCCACTCAAGCTTATTTCATTTCCTTTCACATCCCCCTTTTGGTCAAGAAGATGTTCTCCGTCCCACGATGCCAGGGAATGGCCAATTTTAATGAATTAAAAATGAACACTACTAGATCACTAATATAAGTAAAACAAAGGTAAACAAAGCTAGTTACACATAACTAGCTTTTATGGGGGAGGAGAGACAGAGGATAGAAGTGGAGTAAAGAAACAGAGAAAAACTTGCTACTAAAGCTACTGGGTTTATAGACTAGTTCTACAAGAAACAGAAAGTCCTTGCAGCTCTAAAAATTTTCAGTCTATCATTCAGGGATTTCTTTCTGCTCTCAGGAGAGAATTCAAAAGTACATGGAGCTCAGAGATATGGTCAGCAGAACCACTGGGATGAGAATAGACTGGGGTGCAAAGATGTGAACTTAAGTGTTTCAGCTTGAGCACTTTATCTAGTTAAGATGCTACTATACTAACCCCTTAAAATTTATTTTAAAAACACTTTTTTTGGATGAAAAATTTCAAACAAAACTCTCTATTAAACCCACAAACTAATCTGACTCTATAAAAGGAGGAATTATTCAATAGAAAAATGAGGAAGTGGGGAGGTGTCCAATTAGCCAATTTTACACAAATCTAAGACACCTTTCTTTTTCATATTTTATCATCTCTAAATCTGGAATGCATCTTATATGGCACACATAATCACATCAAATAAGTTGTACCTGGCTATGTGAAACTTTCTGGTAAGCACAGCCATCAACACAAAGTCAACAAAACACACTATTATACAAACTTAGCATTTTAAATAAACACCACAAACAGAACACCAAATCTATTAAAAATCTATTCACTGAGAGAGAAGCTTTGGAAAACAAAAATGAATGTATCAACCTGGCTAGGTTATGGTTTCCAGACTGTTTGGTCAATTAAGCACTGGCCTGATTATTACTATGAGGGTATTTTGTACATGGATCTAAATCATTAATCAGTTGATTTCATCTATAGCTGGCTACAACTACCTTCAACAAAGGAGGCTGCCTTCAGCAGTAAGAGGACATTCTTCATCTAATCAGCTGGAGGTCTTAAACGGGAGAACTGAGGATTCTGGCAGTCAGAATTTCTCTCTCTACTTCAGCCAGCCCACTTCTGCTGGGGAATTCACTGTCACCTTCGTATTAGAGTTTCCAACTTGTGACCTGCCCTACGGAATTAGGACTTGACAATCCCCATGCACACATGAGTTCAATTACTATAATAAATCCCTTAATATTTAGCTATATCCTGTTGGCTCTGTTTTTCTAGAGAACTCTGATTAATACACAGCCCTATTTTACTTCTCTCTCTACAAATAAAGTGGGTCCTCCTTTTGGACAAGTATTTATTTAAGGTTTTCTGATCAAGGTGGCAGACTGAGCACTTATACACTCATCTAACTTTCTCACATTCAAAATATTAACAAAATACAAAAGAGAAATAAACCCATAAAACCAAAAAGAAAGGAAGGCAGGGGAATGGGATTATGAATATGGAGAACAAAAAGAAAAAGTAATCCAGAATAAATATAAAAAAGACCTACAAGAGAGGTGGGGACAAAATAACTAATCTAAGCAAAAAAATAAACAAACCAAATAAAACAAAACCAGGGTGTCCTTCTCTAGAGATATGAACTACCTATCTGAAAGAAATAAGGACTGGTAATATGACAGGTACACCCTAGAGTAAAGCCCTACTCATGTAGGCATGGTGCAAGTGGGTTGGGGCAGACTAATTTTGAAACTGCTCATCTGAAACTGAAGATACCTTGACATACATCAAGACTGTGACAGCCAGCATAACTTGGCAAAAACTGGAGAGGCCAATGACTGTTACTAAATGTACAAATATAAAAATGTTTTCGCACGTGGGAGAGCAAATGAATGTCAACCATGCAGAGCGTTGGAAAAGGGATGGTATTTGGGAAAAAAAATAATCAAAGCAAACTGGAGTCTACAGTCAACAGTAATATTGTAATATGCTTCCATTAAATGTAACAAAGGCAATATACCAATGCTAAGTGTGCATGAGAGGGGGACAAAGAGGAGGAATATGGGATTTTTGGTAGTGGTGTTGTTTTCTGTCCTACTATATTGTATTGTATGACATGTTATTTTTCTTTTTATCATCTTTTTTATTATTCACTAAAAAAAAAAACTTTTTTTTTGTAGTAATCAATATGTTCAAGTGCTGATTGCGGTGATAAATGTATAACTTTATGATGGTACCATGAACAACTGACTGTACACTGTGAATAAATGTATGGTATGTGAATATAATTCTATACATACATATATATCACACAGTATATATATATATCCTGTATATATATACATACATATGTGAATATAATTCTATACATACATATATATCACACAGTATATATACACACAGGAATATAAATATATAGGAATAAATATATAATCCTGTATATATTAGGAAAAAATATATACAGGAGTAAAAGTGTTGGAGAAAACATGGAGAGACAGATGTACCTATCTATTGTTGATGAGCAGGCAGAATGATGTAGCCTTTCTGAAGGTCAGTGTGGTGGTTCCACAAAAAGCTAAGTATGTGGGGGCCATAAGGTCCTGCAACCTCATTACAGGGTATGTCATTGGAAGATCTGAGAGCAGAGAAGTGAATGGACATCTGCACACTGGTGTTCATGGAGGCAGTATTCATGATTTGCAATGGGTGAAGGTGGCCTAAGGGTACACAGACTGAGGAACAGAATGGTGAACTGTGGTGTATGCATACAATGGAATACTGAGCAACTACAAGGAGTGAAGCTGTGAGAAACGCAAGGAGGTGAATGGATCCTATATACAGCATTTGAGTGGAGTATGCCAGAAA
This sequence comes from Choloepus didactylus, assembly GCF_015220235.1. Taxonomy (NCBI): domain Eukaryota; kingdom Metazoa; phylum Chordata; class Mammalia; order Pilosa; family Megalonychidae; genus Choloepus; species Choloepus didactylus. Next base: position 97,174,822 of record NC_051307.1, on the reverse strand, counting down.
CAAAGGCAAACTCTATAATGCCTCACCAAGATGGACTAACTACAATGTGTACACTCAGAAATGAATCTTAGAACACAGTCTAAGAGAGGAACGATTATAATGGTCCCTAGATTGTAAGCTCTTACAGCAGTCAAATCTATTCCTGAATTGTAATGGCTATCTCCAAACTTTGAGATGCTGATCCCTTAGTGTATAACCTGATTGGTCTCTGGAACAATGGGTATCCCTGGGACACCTGAAACTCAGAGCTAGAGCTTGGTAGATACGAATGTCAGTATTAGCGCTACAGCAACTGTTTAAAAAAAAAAAAAAAGCTGCAATAGAGCCCAGACTTCAATTAGTGAAAAGCAGATCTGGTTAAGAACTAGGGCAAACCTGGCCAAAGGGTAAAGGTCGAAACTGACTATGTTTTAAAACTTCAACTTCCATGTGAGACCAAGGGAAGAGAGGTCTATCTGGTACAGGATCTATATTTTCTAAACAGTGTAACTCTACAGTTGGTTTGTTCTTACACCACAATTACATGGAACTTTGAATAGGAAGTGAGATACGGTAGGTAAGTATAGGTTAGAGTGAAATAGTGACACATTCCAAAGTAATTTGGGCAGGGAATAAAAATATGTTTACAGGGCCCCCCTGAGGAGCTGGGAGAAGGTGTGGAAGTGTTGGACTTCCTCACCTGGACTGATGCCGATGTTGTCACAAACATCAGGAGTGATGGTTTGGTGTGCTGAGCCCTCTATTATGGGACTTGCCCTTATGAAGCTCATTGCTGCAGAGGAAAGGCTAAACTTGCATATAATTGTGCCTAAGAGTCTCCCCGAGTGCCTCTTTGTTGCTCAGATGTGGCCCTCTCTCTCTCTCTAACTGAGCAACCTCAGCAGGTGAACACACTGCCCTCCCCCTTACGTGGGACCCAACTCCCAGGAGTGTAAATCTCCCTGGCAATGAAGGATATGACTCCCAGGGACAAATCTGAACCTGGCACCGTGGGAATGAGAATATCTTCTTGACCAAAAGGGGTATGCGAAATGAGACAAAATAGTTCCAGTGGCTAAGAGATTTCAAATGGAGTCGAGAGGTCACTCTGATGGACATTCTTATGCACCATATAGATAATACCTCTTAGGTTTCAATGTATTGGAATAGCTAGAAGTAAATACCTGAACCTATCAAATTCCAACCCAGCAGTCTGGACTCCTGAAGACGATTGTATAACAATGTAGATTCCAAGGGGTGACAGTATGATTGTAAAAACCTTGTGGATCACACTTCCTTTACCTAGTGTATGGATGGAAAGTAGAAACATGGGGACAAAAACTAAATGAAAAATAGGGTGGGATGGGGGGGATGATTTGGGTGTTCTTTTTTACTCTTATTTTTTATTCTTATTCTGATTCTTTCTGATGTAAGGAAAATGTTCAGAAATAGATTGTGGTGAATCCATAACTATAGGAGGATCATACTGTGAACAGTTGATTGTACACCACGGATGACTGTATAGTATGTGAATATATTTCAATAAAACTGAATTAAAAAAAAAAAAAAAGATTGTGACAGCTAGCCTCTCTACTCAGGGGAGACATTTCTCAAGAAAACAAACTACATACATATGGTGAGGATAAAAACCTCATTGCAGCTACCCAGAATTATCAAGGTAAACTTTCACTTTAAATGAACTTATCATCAAGATGTATACAGAAAACCAGAAGCATGAAGGAGAATGACCAAGCATGGAAAAACAAAAAACTGACCCCAGAGAAAACAAGAAATTCAGAAGCCAAAAGGGAATTTATGAACAAATTGCTAACTGCTTCTACAAAAAAAGAACTGAGTGCTGTGAAATGTTAACAACCACAGAACATAAACATTTAGAAATTAAACTGCCAATGGCAAAAATGATTGAAGGAAGTTATAAAGAAACAAAACTAAAAACCTGTGTGTGTGTCTGTAGGAACACAGGGAAAGTAGAAGATGGCTACAAAAGAACACTAAATACACATGACTACATTATACTTTTTGCCTATGCCAACAAACTGTGCCACTTAAAATCATCTTAATGACTTCTGGTCTACAGCTACAAGTTGCTGATTTCTAAAATGTCTTACAAACATGAAGCAGGTTATGCTCAATTAAAGGAGTCATTTTAACCAAAAAAAGATACTTTTTACACAACTATACATATTTCTCCAGTAATGTGATATCCTCAGAAAGTACACAATTAGTTCCCCTAATAGTACAAGATAAACTGCCATCAGAACACCTAGCAGAAACAAATCTTCCACAAGCTAAATTCAATTTTTCCTATATTTTCCTAAAGGCTATGAGATGACCACTCAAGGAGGCAGAAAAAATATAGACCGATAGATAGACAGACACGCAAACATATACACACACCTCCTATTTGTCTCACATTGCAACAACAACAAAAAAATACATTCTACTTACACTTTAAAATTAGCAAACTTACCCATCCAATGGCTTCAAACATTTTCAAATCAAGAGGATCACCAGAAAGCACTCCTTCAATTTTTGTAAGTGAATGGCAAGTAGCCATACAAGCAACAAACTGAGATCTCACCAACATTTCATTGCAAACATTTTCTTCTGGCATAAGGAAACTAAATAGAAAATGCACTGAATTAGATTCACAAATTTTAAAAGTCAAGACACTATTCTAACAGGCTTTTTAAGGTTTTCTAATTAAAAAAAAAAAAGTTCACATTTCTGCATGTATTAATTTTCAATATAATTTGGCATTCAAAAAATTTTCTTCTGTGAAAGTTATATATGCCTAAAATAAACTACTATCTAAGACTCTAAATAACTAAGCCAGACATAATACCACTGAAAATATGAGCGCTAAGTAATAATTAAGACTCCTGCTTCTGGACCTATGGCAGATTAGAATACCTAAAAACGTTTGTAAGAACACAAAAAAGATGCATAAAAAATAATCTTTAAAATGCAAAGCTGGGCTCATAAGAAAGGGAAATCTTCTAGTGCCAGAAATAGATGGAAAGAACAGAGGGGTAGTGAATCTGAGCCAATACTCTGACTGGGGGATAAGGAAGAAGGGAGGGGACCATCTCAGTATGCAAAGGACTTGGAAGACAAAGATCTAATCCGATACAAACTGGGGAGCTGGAACTGGGAGACTCTATCACCCAATTAAGCCAGCTCTTGAAGAGCTAACCCCTAAAAAAGGGACAGATTAGGAAATAAATTTACCCATGGACCCAAAGGCACAAATAAGAATAAACTTGTCTCTTTTTTCCCCTGACCCAAAGTTCATGAAAATAGCTAGTATCTACATAATATTTACCATTTATCAGGTACTATTTAAACAGCTTTACATACATTGACTTTTCATTCTCATACTACAGGAAGGTGTTTTATTCTCATTTTATAGATGAGAAAAAAGGAGAGTGGCTAAATTACTTTCCCAAGATTGCACAGCCCGTAAGTTGCAGGGCAAGGATTAAACACAGGAGGTTTGAACCACTATGCTACAAAGGATGGGTTTGGGTTTGACCAAAAGCTATTGCCTGATCCAGAACCCTTAAGTTAATAAAGTAACATTAAAGCTTGTCTGGCACCACTGATAACCCTGGTGCTCCTGGCCAAGCAGTCAAAACTTTAATTTTAGAGAGGAGCTCCTACAACATAGGCACAATGAGTCTCACAGAAAAATCCTACTAAGGACGATAAGTTCGTAATTTTAAATTACCCTAGGAAACAATTCACCAGGAGAGTTAACAGATATACCAAAGCCATAATTAGAATTCCATACATTTGAGGTGATAGAATGGCTGTCTGAAAGGATGCAAAACAGGCATCTCTACATTAAAGACTCAAAAACAGAACAAGACACCATGGGGGAGGGGGAGGGGAATTAGGCAAAAAAAACACACACAAATAAAATTTCTTGTCCAATATAAGGTTATTTTCAGATGAAGAAAAAACAAAGAATAAAAAAGGCCATCATGGAAGAGAAAGAGGCTGAAAATTTTCCTGGTTTATAAAAAAACATGAATCCTTAGACTCAAGAAACAAAATGAGGACTGTACGAACAAAATGATCATGGTTAATTACAGAAATCAAGGATAAAGAAACAATTTTGAAGCAATCAGAGAGAAAGTCTTAGTCTCTTTAAGAATAAGACTTCTCAATAGCAAAAACAAAAGGATCCAGAGAAAAGGATTAACCCCTGCAAAGTGCTGAGAGAACACAATTGTCAAATCTATGCAGTCACCCCAACATTCAAGAATAACAGTAAAACAAAGAACTACTAATAAATGCAGTTACAGAAGAAGGCAATTTAATCCAAAGGAACTGGATACAAGAAGCAGTAAAAGCTAGCAAAGATAATCATAAACCTAAATAAATCTAAGCATGCAGATTGTATAAAACCAAAATCATAATCACAAAATACAATGTAACAAATAAATATAAAAATGGATAGAAATAAGCAAAGTATTCCAAGGTTCCTTTCTTAATTTGTTTGGAAGGCAGTAAAAACACTCATGAACTCTAGACTCTAACTATGAACATAAATAAAGGACAAGTAAAAGATTAGGATGTACAAATTCTGAGAAAATGAGAGAAAACATGAGAAAGAATAGATGACAGGCTGTGTGTGTGTGTGTTATGGAAGAGGGATAGTAGAAATAATCTCAAATATATCCGAAATCACAATAAATGTGAACACAGTGATATAGAAACACTTAAAAGTAAACATATGGAAAAAAATACACTAGGCAAACAAAGCAAAAGAAAGCTTGTGTGTAGCTATGTAAATATCAGACAAAATAGATTTAACACACCGTACAATGTTATATACTGTATTTGCTAGATGTACCAATTTTGAAATTACATGAACTAAACAATACAGCTTCAAACTACATAAAGCAAAATCCAACAGATTTTTGAGACGGAAAAATAACAAAAATACAACCATAGTAATAAAACTTCTGTGACTCAAAAGACAACAAAAACAAAATAAGACAACTAGCCACAGACTGGTACAATACTTTTGCAATGCATAGCATTGAAAAAGATTACCATCCAGACTTGTAACAAATAAGTAATACCGACAACACAGTGGAAAAATTAGGATATGAACAGACAATACACAGAAGAATGCTAAATGACCCTCTCTTCAAAAATGTGAAAAGATGCTCAACTTTATCAGTAATGAGGAAAATATAAATAAAGCCACAATGGAATATCATTTCATCTCCAACCAACTGGCAAAAATTAGACATCCGACAATAAGTTTGGCAAGGATGTTGAGCGACAGGATCTTGTATCCACTAATAAGAAAGTGTGTACATTAGCAACACCTCTTAGAGAACAACTAGGCAATGCCTAGTAAAGTTGAAGATATGCATGTGCTGTGACCCAGCATTTCCACTTTTAGAGATAAAACATATTGAAACTTGACCTCATGTTCACATGGAGTTGTGTACATGAATTTTAACTGCAGCAACTATTCGTAAAAGTTAAGGAACAAAAGAAGAAAAAAACTAAACTGTCCCTCAGTAGAGGATAGATATTTTGCTTTAATCATATAACTAAATATTATATAGCAGTTAAATTAATAAGTTAGATCTACACCTATTAACATGGAAAAATCTTGAAAATAATGTTAAGGGGGAAAAAGGCAGAAAAAATACATACAGTGTATCACTCACGTAAATTTGTAAAATAATGCAAAACAACCTATCTTATTTATAGATAAAAATATAGTGAAAACATAAAAACATGCAAAAATAATAAAATAATTTTAGCAATATCTGTAGTATTTTAAATCTTTTAAGAAATCTGAAGCAAATATGGTAATATATCAACCATTTAATCTCAGAGGTGAGTACATCATTGACTATTATATTACTCTCTGGATATAAATTAAACAATAGTGTCAAGTCTAATCCTTACCGTGTATTTTCCACTCGTTGAATACCCCAAAGATCTAAACCATCTTCGGTAAGAGTTCCGGTCTAAAAAAAAAAAAAACACACACACACACACATCAAGCATGGGTAATGCCCCATATCAGTGAAACTATGCCACATACACACAATGAAGTACTGAACAGCTGTAAAAGATAAAAAAAAAAAATCAGAAACGAATGTGCTGCTACAAAATGACTTCCAGGATATATTTTTAAAGTGAAAAAAAAGTACAGTACTGTACTTACCACATGCTACCTTCTCTTTGTAAGAGAAGGGGGTAAAATATGTGTACAACAGTGTATGTATGTGCTTAGATTAGCAAAAGCACAAGAAGGATGTTTTGATTCGTTGATTCAAAGAAAGAAGCACCAATCAACCTATCTATCAATCAATAAAGGATGCCTATAAAAGAGGGAGGGACTATGGGACATCAAGAAGAACCAGTCAGCCAAATCCAGGATGTAAATGACATGATCTCTTGAACAAAATGTTGGGGTGAGGGATGAGAAAAGGCAACTATCACAGATTAACTAAAACCAATGCAATCCTTATTGGATTCTGATAGAAAAAAGTAACTGTAGGAGAGAACCTAAGATGGCGGCTAGGTGAGACAGGGCAAAAAAACACCTCCGTGAAAAATACTAGATAAAAGCCAGAAAGTGACCCAGAACACCAGTTCCAGCAATGCACCAGACAGACAAGGTCTGCTAAATCCACAGGGACCGTGCATTTGGTGAAACGGGGAGTCTGCATTCTGAAACGAGTGAGTGAGCCAGCTGAAAGTCCAGCGGCTGTACTGCTGTGTGGGGAAACCGTGGGTTGGTGTTTGGAGATGGACTAGTTATTTTAAAAAAAGAAAAAAAACCCTGGGAGCGGCTGTAGTTACGACAGCGAGAACCGTGCAATGAAGCATGGCAAGCTCTTGGTGTCTGGAGTGGAGGATAGCCCACTGCTGACTGCCTCAGGGCCAGGGGGGCAGAGGGGAGCCAAAAGGAGAAAGAAACCAAGCCCCCTGCAGCCATCTCCCTGGCGGGCTGGGAACACTCCTGCCCAGGGCCGGAGCTATAGCCTATAGCCGCGCCAAGAAACCCAGTGTGATGGGGAGTGTCTCCCACAGCATTGCGCACACGCCACAATATCAGCCATGGACAGTGGCCTTTAGTGCACCCACAGCTAATTGTCCCGGAGCTGGGAAGGCGGAGCTGTACAAAAAGGGGGAAATTAACACGCCCCATTCAGCCATCTTTAAAGCAGGCTGGGAACACCCCTGCACGTCCAGCAGCCCAGGGCTTCCCTGGAGGGCCAGCGCGCACTTGTGACGTGGCACAGCCTTCCCTCAGCAGCGGTCCTGGAAGAGCACGGCTGAGAATCGGGACCTGCTCGGAAATTCCAGGGACCCTACGCCAATACCAAGGACTTGTGGGTCAGTGGCAGAGACAATCTGTGGCGAGACTGAAATGAAGGCTTAGACTCTTGCAACAGCCTTAAATCTCCGGGAACACCTGGGAGGTTTGATTATTAAAGCTGCCCTGCCTCCCTAACCACCCAGACACATGCTCCACATTCAGGGCAGACAGCACCAACAACACATCCAAACTTAGTGCACCAACTGAACCCCACAAGAACAAGATCCCCACACACCACAAAGACAAACTTGGGGAGAAGTGACTTGAGGGGAATAGGTGACTCACGATGCCATCTGCTGGTTAGTCAGAGAAAGTGTACACCACCAAGCTGTAGATCTGACAAATTAGAGATCAGGATTTTTCATATCCAGAAAGAACCCTATCAAGTAAAGCAAATGCCAAGAGGCCAAAAACAACAGAAAATCTTAAAGCTTATGATAAAACAAGACAATACGGAGAACCCAAACCCAAAGACCCAAATCAAAAGATCAGAAGAGAGAAAGTACTTGGCACAATTAATTAAAGAACTAAAGTCAAACAACAAGAGCATGGCACAAGATATAAAGGACATAAAGAGGACCCTAGAAGAGTATAAAGAAGAACTTGTAAGAGTAAATTAAAAGCTAGAAGATCTTATGGAAATAAAAGAAACTGTTGGCCAAATTAAAAAAACTCTGGATATTCATAATACAAGATTAGAGGAAGGTGTACAACGACTCAGCGTCCTCAAGGACTACAGAATGGAAAATGAAAGAACAAAAGAAAGAATGGGGAAAAAAAATTGAAAAAATCAAAACGGATATTAGGGATATGATAGATAAAATAAAACATCCAAATTTAAGTCTCATTGGTGTCCCAGAAGGGGAAGAGAAGGGTAAAGGTCTAGAAAGAATATTCAAAGAAATTTTGGGGGAAAACTTCCCAAATCTTCTACACAATATAAATACACAAAGCATAAATGCCCAGCGAACTCCAAATAGAATAAATCCAAATAAACACACTCCAAGACATATTCTGATCAGACTGTCAAGGACTGAAGAGAAGGAGCAAGTTCTGAAAGCAGCAAGAGAAAAGCAATTCACCATATACAAAGGAAACAACATAAGACTAAGTAGTGACTACTCAGCGGCCACCATGGAGGCCAGACAGCAGCGGCATGGCATATTTAAAATTCTGAGAGAGAAAAATTTCCAACCAATCCATCAAAACTCTCCTTCAAATTTGAGGGATAGCTTAAATTTTTCACAGACAAACAAATGCTGAGACATTTTGCTAATAAAAGACCTGCCCTACTTCAGATACTAAAGGGAGCCCTACCAACAGACAAAGAAAGAAAGGGGAGAGAGATAGAGAGAAATTTAACATACATATATAGAACATTACATCCCAAATCACCAGGATACACATTCTTCTCTAGTGATCACGGATCTTTCTCCAGAATAGACCATATGCTGGGACATAAAACAAGCCTCAATAAATTTAAAAAAAAATTGAATATATTCAAAGCACATTCTCTGACCACAATGGAATACAAATAGAAGTCAATAACCATCAGAGTCTTAGAAAATTCACAAATTACTGGAGGGTAAAAATGAGGGGGAGATGAAAACATTTCTGGATAATCAAAAGCTGAGGGACTTCATCACCAGTAGATCAGTCCTATAAGAAATGCTAAAGAGAATTGAGCAGGCTGAAAGGGACACTAAACAATTCACTGAAACCACATGAAGAAATAAAGATTTCCAGTAAAGATCACATGGTAAATATAAATACCAATACTATTGTATTTTTGATTTGTAACTCCACTATTTACTTCCTATAGGATCTAAAATACATAAACTGTAATGATAAATCAGTGGTTTTGGACTCAATGTAAAATATGTAATTTTTGACAAGAACTACATAAAGGTGGGGGAATGAAGCAGTATAGGAACATAGTTTACGCGTCCTATTGAAGTTAAGTTGGTATCAAAGAAAAACAAGATTGTTATAGATTTAAGAGGTTAAATTTAAGCCCCATGGTAAACACAAAGAAAGTATCAGAGAATATGACCATAGAGATGAAAAGTAGAGTATGGGTTACGAGAAGTGGGGGAAGGGGCAATGGGGAGTTAAGAAATGAGTGTAGGGTTGCTGTTTGGGGTGAAGGGAAATTTCTAGGAATGGATGGTAGAAGATGATGGCATTGCGACATTCTAAATGTGATTAATTCCACTAATGGAATGCTAGAGAGGGGATGGCATGGGAAGATTTAGGCTGAATATACATTTCCACAATTGGAAAAAAAAAAAAGACAGTCTAAATAGATAATGACAATTAAATGCCAAGGATGATCCTGGATGGGATCTGAGGATGGAGGAGAGGAGGTTCAAAGGGACACAGTTGGGACATAAGAAAAAAAAAAAGGAAATATAGAATCTAAGCTTTGTATCAATGTTGATTTTCTTGAACTTCTTAGCTGCACTTAATGGGATTGCATAAAAGAATGCTCTTGTTCATGGGTAATGTATATGTGAATTATATTGTTTGTTCAAGGATGTGTGCAGCTTGCTCTCATATGTTCAGAAGACAGAGCAATAGATGATGGATGATAGAGAAGGAGTGAAGGAGGGAGGGAAAGAAAGAAATGGTGGCATGACAGGATGTTAAAGTCGGTGGATTGGGGTGTTGGGGGAGGATGGTAGGGGTATGCTGGAGTTCAGTGTATGGGATTTGTATTGTTTTTGCAACTGTTCCTGTAAGTTTGAATTTATTTCAAAATAAAATTTAAAAAAAAAGTAATTGTAAAAATTTGAGATATTTCTGAGACAGGCAGGGAAATTAGAATATGAACCAGATATTAGATAATACTGAGGAATTGTTCTTTTTTATTAAGTGTGATAATGGTATTATTGTAGCTGTGGTTTTAAAAAATACCTTATTCCTAGAGATACATACTGAGATTATCTATGGGTGAAATAATATAAAGTCTGATAATGCTCATTTTAAAATGGGATAGAACAATGCACAACTGATAAAATATTGATAACTGTTGCAGCTGGATAAAGGGTAAATGAGTGTTTGTAATACTTGTATCTTTTCTCCACTTGTGTCATCTTGAAAATTTTAACAATGAAGTTTCCAAAGCAGACAAAAACAAGTGAAAATTTCTCGAGATAAATATGAAATATAGCCATGAGAATGACCTTCTTTTTTTACAAAATATGTTTTCCCTTTTTTTTCTTTAATAATGAAAAAGCACAAAAATCCAATTTTCGTCATATCAATTACCCAAAGAAGCTTGATGGAAGGTTTTTTTTTTTATTAAATCATGGTCTAATTCTCAAAATACAACTTTTAGGAAAACCAATTTCAGCTGAGAAAAGGAAAAACCTTTGTAAGAGGTAATGCATATTTCACGCAAGTATAGAATTAGTTGCTTTAACATAAAATCATTGACCTTCATAATTCTGGAACATATACTCAGTAAAGTCATAGAGCAAACATTGAACATTTATACTTAAGAGCAATAAAATCCCTATGAATACATATGGATGGAGCCTACTATTATATAAAAATTTGAAATTATATAATCTTTACTGTTACTACAAGACATAATTTGGGATATGAATGATCAGTCAATTGCTGATTTGAGCAAATAAGCAATATCCAAAGTATTAAAGATTGAAAAAATAAGAAATATAAAATGCTGCATATGCCAAATTGAGAAAGAGAAAAACTAGAGGAACATTAAAGAATGTGTGCAAATTAGTTGGCAAAGACTATGGAAAATATTTATCTATTGTAAACCACTAAGTAACCTTTGAGAATGATTATAAAACAACCTACCTTATCAAAACAAACAAGATTCAACTGTCCACAGATATTTATTCTTTGGGGACTGATACAGAAAATACCAATTTTTTTCAGTCTTCTTTGGGCATACACAATACCAGCAGTCATTGCAGCAGGAAGTGCAGGTGGCACAGTAATTGTAATGATATCAAGAGACTTGATAATTATTACTCCAACTTCTACCTATATTTAATGCAAAAATAAATGTAAACTCCCAATATTAATATTTATTAATCAACTGTGTCTATTTCTTTAGTGAAAATCTATAAACAATATTATATATCTAAGCACATGTGTGTCCATTAACCAGAGATTTGGCAAAATAGAAGGTTCAATGGATTGTCAATGGATTCTGGAATGCTGGCAGTTTTAAAGTAAACTTCTCATTTTACTATCCCTACATACTTCTTGCATGACACACTTCAAAGTAAGTTCAACAAGCATTTGTCAAATATCTACTCATTCTACAAGCACTATACTGTGACTATAGAAGATAAATTTGGCAAAGTCCCTTAGAGATGCCTTCAATTAAGTAATCACAAATAAATTTAATATAGTGTACTCTATCCCAGAGGTAGAAAGAGGGAGAGGGAGATGGCATGGGAGAGAGACAGGGAGAAAAGCTAGTTGTCTTTTAGTTTTTCCTTTTCCAAATCACAAGAGGGCAAGCAAAAACCATCTAAATGAGACTCATCCAAAAGAACATTCTGCAATGATGAAAATGTTCTACACTTAGTACTAACACCATAACTACTAGCTGCATATGGCTTTTTAAAGTTAAATGGATTAAAATTAAATTAAATTAAAAACTTAGTTCCCAATCTCACCAGCCACATTTCCAACCCTCAATAGCCACATATGCTAAACAATTAAGGAACAAATCATATTAAGAGTCTCGTGTACATACCTTCTTTAAAATGTTATTGATAATAGTGTAGATAAACCCAATGCCAGCCACTGCCACAAGGCATAGTAGAAACAAGTAGGCATCTCTGTAGAGTTTAAAATCAGTTGGTTTGGGATACAATATGGAACGGACAAGCTGTCCTTTGGAAGTACTAAAGCCTTTAAAAAAATTAAACGGGAAAATTATGTTTTTACAAGGAACTGAGAATTAGCTCCCAAAACAGAACCCTTTTTAAACATTCAATAGGCATCAAATAGGCTAGAATATGCAAAAAGAGATTACATAAAATATTACCTGTTCTAACTACTATGGCTTTGACAAGTTCTCCAGTGTAGAAACGAGTTTGAATAACAGTAGTCCCACAAAACAAAGTGTGTCGTTTATGTATTTCTGGACTATACAATTCATCACCCATTCCTTTTATGTCCACTGAAGGATTTGGCAAATTAGTCTTTGTCACTGGAACACTTTCTCCTTTTAAAAAAAAGAAAAAGTTTTTAACTCATAAATTAAGAGAAAGCATATTTTCTTTGAAATGTTTTTTTAATTTTTTGATAAAGTTTTTTTTTTTTTTTAAAAAAAAAGGAAAGCATAGAGATCAGTATCAAGAACCTGTTCTCTATCCCTAAAAACTGAATTAGAAAGCACTCTGCAAGATTAAGCACCGAGGAGATGTAAGAAGACTTACCCGAACCCACACTAAACACACACACAACATACACAAGTTAGAAAGAGAAAAGGACATCAGGGCAAGGGAGCAAAATAAAGAATAGTAAGTATGGGGGCTCTCTCAAATGTAAAAATTATTTTTTAAATTTAATTCTTTGTAGCATTCAGTTCTTGCTTCAAAGAAGACAACTGTGAAAGCAGATGTATGTGTGTGAGCATACATTTTGAAATAAGACTCTTAACAGTTTTAAAATGTATTAGCAAGAATCACTTTCATGCACAAAGATATGACAATTTAAAAAAATTTCACGTGATTAAAACAAGATATAAAACTCTATCCCCAATGAAAAGTAGAATATGGGTTAAGAGAAATGAGGGAAGGGGCAATGGCGAGTTAAGAAATGAGTATAGGGTTGCTGTTTGAGGTGAAGGGAAATTTCTAGTAATGGATGGTGGGAAAGAGCATTACAACATTCTAAATGTGATTAATCCCACTAATGGAATGCTAGGGAGGGGGTGCAATGGGAAAATTTAGGCTGTATATATGTTCCCACAATTGAAAAAATAAAAATAAAAAAGACAGTCTAAATAGATGACAATTGAATGCCAAGGATGAACCTGGATGGGATCAGAGGATGGAGGACAGGTGACTCAAAGGGACACAGTTGAGACATAAGGAAAAGGAAATATAGAATGTAAGCTATGTATCATTGTTGAATCTCTTGTACTTCTTAGCTGCGCTTAACAGGATTGCATAAAAGAATGTTCTTGTTCATGAGAAGTATATATGTGAATTATAGTGTATGTTCAAGGATGTGTGCAGCTTGCTCTCATATGTTCAGAAGACAGAGCAATAGATGATGGATGATAGATAGGGAGGGAGGGAAAGAAATAGTGATGTGACAGCATGTTAAAGTTGGTGGATTGGGGTATCGGGGGAGGGAGGTCAGGGTAGGCTGGAGGTCTGTGTATAGGGTTTGTATTGGTTTTGCAACTGTTCCTATAACTTTGAATTTATTTCAAAATAAAAAAAAAAATTAAAAAAACTCTATCTCCAGATTCTGAATTTCTGTAGGAAAGTCATTTTAAAGTATTTTCCCCAGTTCAAGAAAAAGATAAAATCTTTATTCCCACTTTTTACACATCAAATAGGGAAACAAATATACCCTTAAGCATCCTCTACGGACAAAGGACTTCTTTCCTCTTTCCTTACTATATAAAGCATTTCCTCTGTGCCAAAAGACTGGCCAGAAGCAGGCAGAAAGATGTAACCAACTCCAGCATAGTGATTTAGTATCACAGCTGGTATAATGTAAAATTTGGTCCTCTCAGAATAAAAAAAATCTTCAATATCCATCATATTCATGACTTAAAGAATATAAACAGAATGGTTAATTTTAAAATAGCCCATCAGTAACTACTTAATCCTAACATCATTACAAATAACCTGTGATATGTTTACCTGTTAACATGCTTTCATTTACAATGCAAGTCCCATTAATAAGTACTGCATCACAAGGCATGACAGTCCCGTTTAATGGAATCACCATGACATCTCCCGGCACAAGGTCTGTAGAAAAGATCTCTTCTATTTCTGAATTTGAAGAAGAAGAAAAATTTGAAAACAATATTCTTTAATTTGGGAAGAAATAGAGAGAGAGAGAGAGAGATTTAGCCAATGGTTACCAGATCTCAAAAAGTTAATAAAATAATGAGGTTAAATCCAAAAATCCCAATAAATGAACAGTATCAACAAGATTACTATTTCTTAGATTAACAAAGCACAGTGCTTAAATGTGCCAGCTAGTCTGTCTCCTGATAGGACTCCAACTGAGCACAGGTGTTGCCAAGTCTCCTCTGACCAAACAAATGGGTGCTTCAACTGTCAATGACCAATTTTAGCTATCAGCCATATGAGAAAATAAAAGACACACAGTGAATCTCTATATATGAGATGTCCTTGTAACATGTAAAATAAACTCTGATTTCTGTTTTCCTAAGGAGGCAGAAGAAAGCACCAAAAAATTTAGCACGTTTTCCTTCTTAACTGCATTTTTATACCATTCTTTTCCTCACTGCCACTATTTATAACCCCAAAGTTTCAATGCCTTCTCAATATTCCTAGAAGTCTTTCAGATACATTTTAAATATAACTAAATAAATTTTTGAAATAAATTACTTTGTGATATTTTATCTAGTTTTTTATTTCCTTAGAAATTCATGTATTATATCTAAATTACCTAAACATTTTTTTTAAAGATCTTCCCACTGATAAAACGAGGTCTCCTCTAGGGTCCCCTTAATTTTGGGAATTCTCTCCACACATAAATCAGGTAAGGAAGATACAAGGTGAGTGGTAGGTCTGTCTCAGCATCCCCAACATCTTAAGCAGCAGCAAAGTGGGAAGAGGAGGAAGGAGAACCAGTAAACAACACCTCTAAGACCACAGTTGTTGACTGAAGAGACAGAAACTCCCAGCTAGAATTTGTATTTTCAACGTGACCGGTACAGTGCCTAGGCTCTGGGGCTGCAGTGGTTACTAAAACAGACATAGGACTTGATATCACTGAACTCAAGTTGGAAAGAAAGATGATAAATAAATGGAACCAAAGTGTGGCAAAATGCTATGATAAGGAGAAGTCGGGGTTCTTATATAATAGCGAGACAAGTGACAAAAAACACAGAGAAGGAAGCAATATTCTACGCCAAATTGTGCTTCACCTTGGATGTAGTCAATTGAACCACAGAAATGGAGACTGACTTAGTATTCTAACAAATCAGAGTGGCTACTGCCTCCAGGCCCATGACGCAGTGCTACTGCTCCTGTATCTATCTCCCTTACCCTATATTTTCCCTCTTCAGCATCTCACCAGACAAACTAACATATCCAAAACTTTTTCCTTCCCTACAATCCTGGTTCTCCTCCAATGTTCCCTATTTTATTAAATGGCACCAATTTTCATCCACCAGTTGCTCAAGCCAGACATCTTTCCATCATTTCACACCCGATCAATCTCCAAGTCCTGTCAATGCCCACAATGGAGTCAAATCCATCTCATCATGTCTCCATCTCCACAAATCCCAATGAGCAGGTCATGCTTTCAGTATTACTCCCCTTAAATCAGTCTGAGCATGGCAGCCAGAATGATCTTTCCAAAAAGTTATATAAGATTATATCACTCCCCTACTTAAAACCCTCTGATGGCTTCCTATTGTCCTTTGATTTGAGTCCAAACTCCTTATCGTGCCTTAAAAGGCCTTCTATCATCCAGTTGCTGCACTGCCATATTGAATTTCTTACAGTTACACCAGTGACCACACTCTCTGATTTCCAGGTCTTTGGGGACTTAAAGTACTTTTCTACCCCTCTCGCACAACCATCTTACCTTCTCTCACCTACCTGTGATGTGGCTAATTCAAATAGTCACTATATAAAAATACTGTATCAAAAAAGCATCCCTGATGTCTATAGTAAATGAAGTCTCACTATTATATAAGTACCCTGACTTCTTATCACAGCATTCTGTCACACTTTACTGTTTATTTATCATCTTTCTTTCCAACTAGAGTTCAATGATGTCAAGTACTATGTCTATTTTTGTAACCACTGCAACCCCAGAGCCTAGGCACTGTACCTGTCACATTGTAGAAAAAGAAAAATACAATTATTACATAAATGAATGAGCATAATGCAAGCTCAGAGATAAGGACAAATTCAGAAGCATTGTTTTATTTCTTTAAAAATGAATTACAAAAAAAACCCCACTATATTGTAAAATTAAATAGGAAACAGAAGTATAGAAAAAAAATTAATCACTTATGTGTAATATATTGGCCTTACTTTATACATTAGCACTTAACGGATATCTTTTTTGGTTTATTATTCCATCAGTCAACTGAAGTACTTACCTTCATTTACTCTACAAACGGAAACTCTTACAGTACTGTGAGCTGCTACCATATCATGCAACATAACATATTGCTGAAAGAGGAAAAGAAACAAAAATAACAAATATGAACCCACTCTCCAAGATATTTAAAAGCAAGTTACTAAAAAATAAAGTAATTTAATAAAATAAATGCATATTGCTCTGCCTTTATACAACATTCCCTATGGCCTCCAAGTAGTTAAATCTGACTCTAAAAAGAAATTGCCTTTCCTTAACCTCAAAAAAAGGAGGGAGTTCCTGAATACCTCTTTGTTGCTCAGATGTGACCCTCTCTCTCTCTAACTAAGCCACCTTGGCAGGTAAACTCACTGCCCTCCCCGCTACATGGGATCTGACTCCCAGGGGTGTAAATCTCCCTGGCAACGCAGGATATGATTCCCGGGAATGAATCTGGACCCAACATTGTGGGATTGAGAATATTTTCTTGACCAAAAGGGAGATGCAAAATAAAACACAATAAAGTTTCAGTGGCTGAGAGATTTCAATTGGAGTAGAGAGGTCACTCTGGTGGACACTCTTATGCACTATACAGATAACACCTCTTAGGTTTTAATGTACTGGAATAGCCAGAAGTAAATATCTGAAAGTATCAAACTCCAACCCAGTAGTCTGGACTCCTGAAGACAATTGTATAACAATGTAGATTACAAGGGGTGACGGCATGATTATGAAAATCTTGTGGATCACACTCCCTTTATCTAGTGTATGGATGGATGAGTAGAAAAATGGGGACAAAAACTAAATGAAAACTAGGGTGGGATGGGGGGGGATGATTTGGGTGTTCTTTTTTGCTTTTATTTTTTATTCTTGTTCTGGTTTTTTGATATAAGGAAAATGTTCAAGGATGGATTGGGGTGATGAATGCATAACTATATGATGGTGCTGTGAACAGCTGATTGTGCACCATGGATGACTGTATGATATGTGAATATATTTCAATAAAACTGAATTTAATTAAAAAAAAAAAGAGGGAGGTGAAGGGGAAGAATATAACTAAAATATAACTAAAATAATAATAGCTGATACTTAAAGAATACTTGCCTTGTACCAAGAACTATTCTGCATACCTTACATGTATTACAAAATACAAACAGTTTTAACTATGGTTGTGAAACCCATAATAAATTGGACTTACCTTTCTAATGGAATATAGTGAGCTTATGACTGACACTAAAGACATAATCACAATGGCTACAGCATAGTAATAGTATTCATCAGTGATCCACAATATAACACTGAACAGCTGGAAAATGTAAAATGGGTTGAGAACCTAAAAAACAAGATTTTAAGTCAAACTGAATGAGATATTTATAACCTTAATCAACAATATAGTTATATAGATAAGCTCTACAGTACCCTAGGGTAACATATATTACCCTAAAGAGTAGGTCAATATGTTGGCATAGTTCTTGTTTACCACTAAACTACCAGAATTTGGCTAAATAAATAAGCTTAATTTAAAGTGTCTGCATTCATTCAGGTTCATACCAAACCCAAATATAGATTCAGCTAGAAATAGCTAAATCATGGAATTTATTAGCGGTTCTGCTTAGTAAAAAAAGTGCGTTTACTTCCAAGGATTACTGTGTTCTAGGATACTAAAAAATACAAAACATCAGTTGGAACAAATGTTTATTTAGTATGAACTCAGAACACAAATTTGCTTAAAAGTTAAAGGTCCACTGGACTCCAAAGGGAAGAAAAATATAAGATAACGGGTTACAGTTTTACTTTCTCTAAGGAAAATAAAACCCGGAATAAAAAAAAACAATGGAAAACTTGGCAATATACACCATTTTCCCAAATTCTGTGGCCTTTCATCAATTTCATTAATTACCCACCCTAATGACCTAAAGGAGTTATTACAATCTTAAATATAAAAAAACAGCAAACACAAAAATTTTTAAAATACCAAAGTCAGTTACTGATGCAACCATGTTACAAATCAGGCTTTCCAATTCCTAGTCGCTATCCTATGTTATGTTCTTTCTTAAGCAACACTATCTAAAATCCATGGAACTGCACAACAAAGTGAACTTTTAAGTTACAACATGGATTACAGCTAATAGCGCAATTATAAAATTATGTTTTCATCTATTGTAACAAACATATATCACGTGAATGTAGGGTGTTAATAATAGGATAGTATATGGGAATCCTGTATTTTATCCATGATTTCTCTGTAAACCCACTTCTCTTCAAAAATAAAAAATAAAAAAAAAAAGAACTAATGGAAAACAACGTGTTATTTCTACTAAAAGTTTTCACCCAATACAACTCTTCATCTTTAGCCACAAAAACAGTTAGAAGGAAGATTGGCACACCTAATTCTGCTAGGCAAACTCACTTCCTTCCCTTAGACTGCCACAATCCTTTAATCACATCTCTTCTATGACACAACTGATGAACCAGTACCGTAACAACTGACATATTTTCCTCCCAGAATCAAGTCAATCATATCACATTTTGTATTCCAAACTAGTCTAAAACAGTGTACCACAAAATGCCATGTGAAGAGGAAAACAAAGTAAAAAAAATTTTTTTAAAGAAACCAAAAGAGAGAGAGGTATGTAAACCTGAGATGGAATAAGATTTTGACACGCAACTTCTTGAGTCAAAATAAACAGATAATAAAAGAAAAGGAAAAAAAAAAAAAGGTCATTCATGCTCCAAATCCTTTATCTACCCGAGTTACTACCTTTACCTTTTAAGTAAAGAAATAAGCAAAGAGAAGTTAAGCAAAGAGACCAGAAAACTATGGATGTTTTCCATTACTTAAATCATGGCTCTTTACAAACTGACAAATCTATTGACCCTAAGTGTTGAGCTATATACAATAGCCTTACCTCCTTAATTAGAAGCTTAAAAACAGAAGGCACTTTCACAGTAATTTCATTTACTCCATAAAGCAATTTCCTATAATAGGAAAATACAATAATAGTATTATTATGTTATATAATAATAGTATAATTTAGGAAATGCACTGTATTAGATAACGCTCAATCTACTGACTGTTTTTAGATCATAAACATTCAGGTTTCTAAATACCTATCTTCTATAATTCAAATTCTCTACCTGCAGTATTTAAATCAAAGAAGTCAATACTGGAGTATGTAACTTTTCTGTCATAATTTTATTTCATTCTGTCTCATATCTTTTCTGACAATCTGTAATAACTTTGTGATCAAAAGGCACTCTTCTCCATCCTTAGGCGTAATAGGTTTCAATACTTGTGAAATGATATTACTTTTCCCAAGAGACTAAAAAGAGACCAAGAGAGGTCCCGTAGAATTCTTCTAATGAGAACACTAAGAGCATTTATTTTAAAACACTATGCATTTACCTCATTATGGGTTATATACTTGGAAGATCTGAGAATACGGACATGTATGGACATTTGCACAATGGTGTTTATGGAGGCAGTATTCGTGATTTGCACGGGTGGGGGGGTGGCCTACGTGTACATCGACTGAGAACAGAATGGTAAACTGTGGTGCATGCATACAATGGAATACTGAGCAACTGAGAGGAGTAAAGCTGTGAGACATGTGACACACACAACAAGGTGAATGCCTCACCAATATGGACTAACTACAATGTGTAAACTCAGAATTGAATCTCAGAGCATAGCTTATCAGAGGAATGCTTATTGTAATGGTCCCTAGAGTGTAACTCTTACAGCAGTCACATCTATTCCTGGATTGTAATGGCTCTCTCCAAATTCTGAGATGCTGATCCCTTTGTCTATAATCTGATCGGTTTCTGGAACTTTGGATATCTTTGTGACACCTGAAACTCAAAGCTAGAGCTCGGCAGATATGAATGTTGGTATCAGCGCATACAGCAACTCTTAAAAAAGCTGAAAAAGAGTCCAGACTTCAGCTAGAGATATGAGTGAAGCAGATCTGGTTAGGACTAGGGCAAACTGAGCCAAAGGGTAAAGGACGATACTGACTGTGTTTTAAAGCTTCAACTTCCATGTGAGACCAAGGGAAGAGATGTTTATTTGCTGCAGAATCTTTATTTTCTAAACAATTTAACTTGTACAGTCAGTTTGTTCAAACACCATAATTACATGGAACTTTGAATAGGAAATGAGATCTGATACGTTTGTACAGGTTAGTGTGAAATAGCGACACATCCCAAAGTAATTTTGGCAAAGAATAAAAATATATACGCAGGGACTCCTGAGGAGCTGGGGAAAATGTGAAAGTGTTGGACTTCTCACCTGGGTTGCTGCTGATGTTCTCACAAATATTGAGGACTGATGGTTTGGTATGCCGAGCACTCTGTCTTGGGGATTGCCCTTATGAAGTTTGTTACTGCAAAGGAGAGGCTAAAACTGCTTATAACTGTGTCTAAGAGTCTCCCCTTGAGTACCTCTTGGTTGCTCAGATGTGGCCCTCTCTCTCTAGCTAAGCCAACTCGGCAGGTAAACTCACTGCCCTCCCCGTTATGTGGGTGTAAATCTCCCTGGCAATGTAGGATTGACTCCTGGGGATGAACCTGAACCCAGCATCATGGGATTGAGAACCCCTTCTTGACCAAAGGAGGATGCAAAATAAAACAAAATAAAGTTTCAGTGGCTGAGAGATTTCAAATGGAATTGGGGTCACTCTGGTGGGCATTCTTATGCACTACATAGATAATCCCTTTTTAGGTTTTAGTGTATTGGAAGAGCTAGAAGTAAATACCTGAAACTATCAAACTGCAACCCAGTAGCCTTGACTCTTGAAGACGATTGTATAACTATGTAGCTTACAAGGGGTGGATAATGTGACTGTGAAAACCTTGTGGATCATACTCCCTTTATCCATTGTATGGGTGGATAAGTAGAAAAATGGGGTCAAAAACTAAATGAAAAATAGGGTGGGATTGGGGGGATGATTTGAGTGTTATTACTCTTATTTTTTATTCTTATTTTTATTCTTTCTGGTGTAAGGAAAATATTCAAAAATAGATTAGGGTGATGAATGCACAACTATATAATGTTACTGTGAACAGTTGACTGTACACCATGGTTGACTGTATGGTATGTGAATACATCTCAGTAAAACTGAATTTAAAAAAACACTATGCATTTGAGTTTTATGAAAAATGCTTAAGAAAAGTTGCTTAAATATTTTCACTTAAATTCCTTGTGTTGTATCAGCACTTCCTACATGATAGATTAATTCTTGCCTTTTACGAAGTTTAAGTTTGAATGAGTGAATTTTTATGTGCGAATCCTCTGAATGAATAAGAAAATTTCCCATTAAATTTGCAAATGCATTTATCTTTAAAATGTGAGATATACTGGCATATTTTTATATTTTAGCAAAGAATAGCACTAAAAAAGATTGTCTCCCTATTTAAAAATTTTCATTGTGGTGAATTTGAGCTCATGCTTACAATTCTCATTAATACATTTCAGAAAACCTAAGATACTATCAATTTTAGGATGCACTATTCTTTTTGTCCTAGCAATAAAGATAAAAATGCTGTCAATTAAAGAATAACACTCCATCAAACTATATGACACATCCCAATCTCAGACATGTTAAACTGTGGGAAAATGCACCTTAGAACTGAAGAAATATAGTTTATTTTCAGTGATATCAATTTAAAAATAACAGCTTCAGCACTTTTATAATTCTTAAGCTCAGAGACAGTCTTACTCAAAGAAAAGTCAATAAGCTCCCAACTACCATGTCTATAACATTTAAATACCCATTAATATGTACAACTATATGGTAAAAGGGTAGACTATACATATACTATTGGATTTAGGAATTCTGATAACAGACCTAACTTTAGTTGAATAAAAATTACCTGTAGGCATGCATCCCCTTTGTCAATCCTGCACTGTGCTTTTCATAAATTGATGTGCAAGAAACACCTTCATCCAGTCCCCTAAATAAACCCAAAGTTTTTACTTTAAACAAAGCTTAAAATATTCAAATTTCTTCATGCTTCATTTTTTCTTTATGCCTGATTTTAAAGTACAATTTCCTTACAAATAGAAAGCCTTAGCAAGAGATTAGTGAATGAGAATTTTATAATCTCACATTCCTAAGACAAATAATAACGAAGGTCCAAGTCTCATACACACCAGTTTCTAAGTTGTCCAACATTTCTATCACATAAAAACATAATATCCTTATCCTTTTAAAGGCTGTATCAAAGCTGTAAGTGCTAATAATCAAATTAATACAATTAAAGGTAAATCATAACTAACTTGAGAATTCCAAAATAAAGATGAAAAAAACTTACTTTTTACCTACATAGTTTCCTCTTTTCAATTTTTAAGTGTCAAACTAAGAAATCCTATTCATTTATTTTTCTTTCATTTCCATAAAAACATCAATCCATATCCTTCCCTGATCTAACACAAATATCACACCTAGATCAAAAGTACAGAATTTATGGGTCAAAGACAAAGTCTAAAATCTATAACAACTCTAACAGATTCATTAGCTGATATCTTTACTTTTCTTTAGAAAATCTTAATTATGTTTGCTTTAACTGAGATACTAGTCATAGAACTCTGAAACAAAGAGAATCTTTCCTATCATTCAAATCCAAATCCTTTTCCCAGTTATTTCAGAGGAAGACTAGGCTCCATTAATAATCATAAATTTTACAGATTTGCATGTCTGGCAAAGTCCATGCAGGAAATACGTTCAACACATTTTTTCCCACTGAGATTGGAGACTTCTCCAGAAAGCAGCAGGGATCATGTCCAAGTCCATTAAAAAAAAAAATAATAAAACAGCAGTTCTTTGATAGTTTTCTTTAAGGCAATGATTCTTAACCAAGAATGGTCCCCAGAACTAGACATGTGGAAATGACCAGACCCATTCCAGAACATTCCAAGTCTTGTGTGTTTGAAGAACCCAAGCATGAATATTTTAAATGTTCATAAATTGATCGTTTTTATTGCCGATGTTACAAATGCCTTTGTCTGTTGGAACCAATATAGTTATTTTAGGTTATTTGTTTTTCTTATTCCTTTGTTTTGGTTTTGTATGAAATCCTTTTTTATTATTTGTTTAATTTTTTGATAAAGTTAAAAAAAGTACAGTTGATATTAGAAAAAAGATTGCCTTTGTCACTTTAAAGCAATGATACTTAATGAGTGTTTATAATAATCACTTTAACAACAGTAATAAAAATAGGATTCTAATTAATAAAGAATTTTTATTACTTGAAATAAATTTTGAGGGATTACTCCAATTTGCCCTATCCAAAGGCCTGATACATTGACAATAACCCATCTTTAGCCACACAGTAAAACCAAGTTTCTGTTTATTCCTCAAATACAACTGGATGGAGCTGTCAGTAAATTTGGAGGTGGTAATTCAGAAACTCTGATATAAAAAATAGGCTATACTCAAATATAGCCTGGATATACTCAAATTCCACTTTGAGGTGAACCCCCAAAGAGAAAAAAAAACTCAGAGTAGATACAAAACAATTTTGAGATGATGTTGCTTCTGACTTTTATGTAAATATTTGCCCAAGCACAAATTGCAGTGGGGATTTATTTTAAAAATGTTAAAGGTTCAAATGCCAGCAGAGTTTCTAATGATTCAGTGAATAATACTTTCCATGTAATAAAAATCTCTTCAATTTTGTGAAACTAGAATGTAACCTAGAACGTTAAGTAACCTACAACATTTTCAAGATACTCATGTTATAATCCAAACAAAAGAAAAATACCTACTTTAAGAAATCGAAATTATGTAGGGTGTCATTCCAGAAGTACTTTACACTATGGTGTGTGAAATAACGAATCTGTAGAGTATAAATAAATCAAAAAACATATCATTGATCATTAACAGCTAATTTTACTCACAAAAATTTTATCATATAACAATATATTAAAATTAAAGCAATTACATGTGGCCTATAAATTGTTCTAAACTGTATTACATATAGTGATAAGTACCTTCTATGCACATAAATTACCTCAAATAGTATCTGCAAGGAAAAAAATTATAAGATATACATAAAATGTAACAAATGCAGTTTTTAAAGTAACTTTGATATTAAAATTACAATACCTGTTGTGATTGAGTCTGTGAATATTTGCTCATCTCATGTCTATTTTCTTCAGCCAGATTCTCAGTTAAATGAACAGAACTGCCATTTGAAATGTTATTAGCTATAGATTTTAGACTCGAAAATGGGTGATTTTCCAGAGAAAGAAAGCGAATTTTTGCACAAGACCATATTCTGAATTCATCCTTAGAAGAAAGGGAGAAAGGTAGAGGATGGGTCAATTACACTTTTTATATAATTGCCTGTATTTTAATTTAATTTCCATTCTTTACATATTTACTCATGTTCAATTGAGAAAGTATCACTTTTTACTCACTAAATATAGAACCATTTCATAAAGATACATAAACTCAAACATAAAGTGCTTTTCATTGTTCACCATTCTATGACATACTTCACTGATATTAAGTCAACATTCTATGAAAGATCATGAATAATTCCTTAATACCCATTTATATATTGAGACTGGAGATTAAAATCTGTTATAAAATGTTTTCAATTAGGATTAAAAACAAACAAAAACACCACCACTACCCCCCTGGGGTGCAGCAGCATTACACAGTAACCTTAACAGACAAGCATCTGATCAGACAAGCACCTAATCTGAGTATCAACAGTGGATTTGATTATCTTTAATGCTCCTTCAGACTCAAATCAGTAAAATTCTTCTAACACAAATGCTTTAGAAATAGAATTAGTATTCCTCATTATATCCTGGCAGCCATGTTCCCTTCATATATTATTTTGAGCATTACGTTACTCCTCAAATAATCAGCTACAAGTAAATACACGGACTTACAGTAGTCCTCAGCAGCACCACTTCACAGTCTTTAATTGCAGCTCTAATACACGTCGCTTTTACCCTCCACTCAGGCATCCAATAGAGGAGGAGAAGGAGAAAGCCACCAGTGCAAACCACCCCTAGAGAAACTAAAGCAAGCTTCCAGCGACACAAATTATAACCACAAATCTCCTGCATGGACACAAACAGTGATCATGTGATTAAATATCCTTGATGTGGCAAATAAATAACATTCCAAACTTCTTTGTTTTCTATATAGGTTCACTTAATAAATGTGGGTCTTCTATGTCTTGTCACAAACTGCTAATAATTCCCTAGTCCATAACTTACCTTTAAATTTTCTTTTGGCAAGTTTATTCTCAAATTTATACTTTTTAAGTAGTTAAATCTATTAATATTTACTCTTTATGGTTTTTTACATCTGATGTTACGCTTAAGTTTTCACTGACATGATATATTCAGATTCAGTACATTTGTTCCTAGAACTTTTATGACTTCATTTGTATATTTATCTTTGTAATTCTTCTAGAGTTTATGGTGTTATGAGGTAGAGTTTTTTTTAATAAACTTTTTATTTTGGAATAATTTTAGAGTTATAGATGAGCTCCAAGATATTATATAGAGTTACTATACATCCTTCACCCAGCTTCCCCTAATGTTAACAGCTTACATAACTACAGTACATTTGTCAAAATCAAGATATTAACACTGGTATCTTACTATTAACTAAACTGAGACTTTATTCAGATTCCCAGTTTATCCACTAACATTTTGCTTCTGTTCCAGGATATAATTCATAATGTCATACTGCTGAGATAGGTTTTAACTTTATTTTTTTTCCAAAAGGTTAGCTCATTCTCCCAATGCCACTGTGACTGACCAATTTGATCCACTGACCAGAATTACTCTAATGGTTTCAATTACCACCACCACCCCCGGGTTGCCAGTTAAATTTTAATTTCAGATACACAGGAATAATTTTTTATAGTAAAAGCATGTTCCAAATATTGCATGAGATAAACTTATACTAAAAAATTATTCCTTGTGTTTTTGAAATTCAAATTTAACAAAGTATCTTTTAAAAAAATTTTTTTCAACCTCATATTAAACTTTATAAATCAAACCTTGGATTAAGGATTATATGTAAACATTAGCTAATATAATTACTTTAGAAGTACTTAAATCACCAAACACAGAAACATATTCTTTCTCCTAAATTTTAAGTTTACAAGTTAAAAAGGATTATGCTAAAACCAACAAATAGAGATGCTACATAATCTCAATGCAAAAAAACACAGGATGAGGAAAAAGCGCACACATACTCAAGAAGTGATGACTTTAAAGATTCCTAAAAGGTCCCAATAAGAATGATTTAACTGGGTTTGTTTTTGTTTTTTTTTAATTTCACTTTTTCTACTCTCCAGAATAATAAATTGCGGAGATAAGTTATTCACACTTCACAAATAATTATAAAAGCTAGTCACCATTTCATCTTCTTGACCCTGGTTGATAGTCTTCCTTTCTTCTTTGTCCATATCTACAGTGGTTTGAAATGTTTTGTGCTTCAGAAAAGGTGAAGATAACTGAGGGAAAAAGGAACAAATGTTAGGGTTGTTATTTTTAGGAAATGTTAGGCAATTATTTTGTATCTTGGTAGACTATAAACTTCACTCTATCATCAGTGTCTATTACTATCAAAGTGTTCTTTCAAAATATTTTGGTTAAATTTGAATTCTTCCAGAGCAGTGATGGGAAATTTCATGTTGTTAAACATGTATCAAACAAGGTTTAACTGATGTTTAAGTAGTCACTAAAGTGTTAGCTTGCTCTAGTGACATTTTCAAAGGTTATGCTAGTTCTTAAATCAGCATTACTTACTATTGCAATAGTTGGCCTATTTCATTAACTAACTCATACCAGTAACAGTCTTGCTACAGAACAACTGAAATTCTGAGAGGAACTACCAAGTCTTTTTCATTCCCCAGATAGAGAAAGCCTTCTTGAACCATCGTGGGCCAAAAGTGCTTCATATAACTCAACTTAGTGCCTAAAGTATAGTAAAGAGGTAAAGCACCAGAAGTGAAACCAAGCAAAAAACCTCCCAGGGATTATTAAATTAATCATCCAAAAATATTTACTAAGTACCTACTACATGAATGGCAAGCCCTGGCTAAGAGTCTATCCCTATGGTAGGTGTATTCCTACTGGATATCGCTCAACTGACTCCTCCAATTCTGATTCCAAGTCTACTAAGCAACCTTCTGGCTATTTCTAATGACCAATGAAGCTTGTTTAGAAAAAAAATCTACTGGGCCTATTGACATTTTTTTTTCTTTTTCTTTTCCACATTAAAAAAAAAGATTAATTTAAAATAGACATTCAGCCAGAAGTTAAAGAGATGTGTAAAAATGTAAAATAACGCCAGTTTTCATGCAAATTTATCTTGGTTTTGGAAAACAGAAATTTTTTTATAATGTTACTTAACATGTAATAAGTTTATTATTATTTTTAAATATATCAATTTTAACATATAGAATCAATAGATAAAATCTAAGAAGTTCAGAAATCTTAGAAGTCCAACCTACCCATGCAAAGAAATACTTAAAAAACTACACTAAGGGTATCATTATCAAATTGCTCCAGCAAGTAATTAAAAACAAAAGTCTTAAAACCAGCCAGAGAAAAAAGACATGTTACATACAAAAAGAAAGTTAAGAACAACATCAGATTCTGGCCACAAACAATGCAAGTGAAAAGACAGTGAAGCAACATCTTCGAAGTACTAAAAAATAAACTTTCAAGAGAAAGTTCTATACCCAAACAAAAATATCTTTCAAAAACTAAAGTGAAATAAAGACTTCTCAGACACATAAAAACTGAAAAACAACAGACCAACACTACAAAAATATGGTAAAGGAAGTCCCTCAAGCACAAAGAAATGATATATATCCCATGGAAATACTGATCTCCACAAAGGAATGGAAAAGCAGCAGAAATATAAGTGACAACAATGGCACAAAGAATAGGGAAAATGGAAATATACTGTTCCCATAAAGTGATATAACATCACTTGAAGGTGAACTGTGATAAGTTAAAGATACACACTATAAACTCTAAAGCAACCACTAAAATAAGTTATCACTAGAAAGCCAACAAGGCAATTAAATGGAATAAATTACTCAACTGATCTAAAAGAAGGCAGAAAAGGTTTAAAAAAAAAGGGGGGGGGGAGTTAAGACAAATAGAAAACAGTATGATGGCGATAATAATCACATTAAATGTAACGGTCTGAGCAAAGGAGTTAAAAGGCAGAGACTGACTTGCATTTTCTTTTTTTTTTTAAAGCAAGTCCTAACTATATGCTGACTACAAGAAATGCATTTTAAATATAGAAGCACAAATAGGTTAAAAGTAAAAAGAAGGGAAAAAACAAACCATGTTAATTCTACTCAAAATAGAGCTGGAGTGACTCTATTAACATAAAATAAAGTGGACTTCAGAGCAAAGAATATTACCAGGGATCAGGTAATTTCATAATGATAATAGGGTCAATCAAGATAAAGTAATAATCCTAAATGTGTGCATGTAACAGTTTTTCAAAACACATCAAGCAGAAACTAATAAAACTGAAAGGAGGCAAAGAGAAATTCACAGTCACATTTGGATATTTCATTATCTGAACAACACTATCAATCAACTGGACCTAACTGACATTTATAGAACACTCCGCCCAACTCCAGCAAAATACACATCAACTGGACCTAACTGACATTTATAGAACACTCTGCCCAACTCCAGCAAAATACACATCAACTGGACCTAACTGACATTTATAGAACACTCCGCCCAACTCCAGTAGAATACACATTGTTCTTGGCAAATGTACACAGAACATTTACCCAAAAACAAAACAAAAAACAGCAACAACAAATAACTGGAACATAAAACAAGTACTTTTCTTGGGGTACGGTAGGAACATGTTGGATGCAATGTAGTTATTTTAGATTTGTTTTTCTTATTCCTTTGGATATAGTTTATTAATTTTCTTGGGGTATCGTAGGAACATGTTGGAAGCAAAGCAGTTATTTTAGGTTATTTGTTTTTCCTAATCCTTTGCTTGTTTGAAATGTTGTGGGGCTTTTTTGTTGTTGTTTGTTTTTTTTTAAATTTTTGATAAAGTTAAAAATTAAAAAAAAAAAATATCAATAAATTTAAAAGGACCCAAGTCATATAAAGTATGTTCTGAACACAATGGAATTAAATTAGAAATCAATCACAGGAAGATACATGAAAAATTCCTGCAGTGGTTGAATTGTGTCTCCCAAAAATATATGTCCAAGTCCTAACCCATAGTATGTGTAAATGTGATCTTATTTGGAAATAGAGTCTTTATAAATGCAATTAATTAACTTAAGGCTCTCAAGATCTCTCATTTTTGCATATATAAACTATTCCATATGACAACAAAGCCAACAGCATCAACAACGTTGAAAAAAAAAAAGCAAAAGAGAATATACAGATTTTTTTTTTTAAAAAAAAAGACCAAACAAATGCAATAAGTAGACTTTTTTATATCCTAATCCAAGCAAACCATCTGTTTAAAAACAAACAAAAAAAAGTAAATTCGGTATCTGACCTTAGATTGAATCCTGTACTGGAGAAGGGATAACACTATAAAAGTTATTATTGGGTCAATTAGAAAAACTATAATATGGATGGTAATAGATTAAATAAAAGTTTTCTGTCAGTGTTAAATTTACTAAATTTGATACCTGTACTGTGGTATTATCTTAGTAGTAATACACACTGAAGTATTTAGAGAGAAAGGGCCATGGTGTAAGTTACATACACTCATGTAACTTATACTAAGAGAGAAAGAAAAAGATGGAGAGTGGAAGAAGAAAAGAGAAAGAACACAAATGATACAAATGATATAATGTTTATAATAAGTGAATGAGCAGAGGTATTTATTTGTGTGAGTGTTCTTTACACTGTTCTTATTCTTGCAACTTTTCTATACATTTTAACTTATTTCCAACTAAAAAACTTTAAAACCCATCTTTATTGGTTAAGGGATGGTCAGGAGTTGGTAACTGGCTTCATGGAAGCTCATTATACTAATTTTCTACTTTTTAATATGCTGAAAGTCCATAATAAAAAGATTTTTAAAATAAAATAATAGTCACCCATCTGAAGTGTTTGGATAAAAGAAATTTTCAGAAGATTTTCACTCCTGACACAAAGGGCCATAAATCTTGACAAATCTGCCTCTCAGAGTCTCAAATCTAAGGCTCAACTCATTATGTGCTAGGCATTATCCATAAACTCTTAAGATATATTCACCTAACTTTTACTGTAGAGTTTTGACTCTAATTTATCTTCACTTGTGTGTTTTCATCCATTGCCTGGAAATATAGATGTACTTCTCCACCTTTGCAAATCCTAATTTTTCAATGTAGAATATATTAGTAAATGAATAAGCATGCTTTTTAATTTTAGAATAGGCATTGCCATTAAAATTCGATGCTCTCATTAAACTCATGTACTTGTAACTACTTAAAATTCCACCCAAGAGTCTCTTGAATGAGTCACTTTAGTCCAGTATAAGCTGTATTCTCATCTCAACTTCTACATTAACTGACCACAGAAACAAACACTCCAATTATTTATTTTTAAATGAACTACACATAGCCTACTGCCTATAGTAACCTATTTTCATTGTTTTCTAAATAAAATTCTAGACATTATCTCATTACTCTATTTACAAGTGTTATTTATTTGAAATCTAGCTTAAAGCAAAATTCTCGTTTCATCAAATTTTACAGAAGTTCAAATGTTAAAAATTACTTAAATTAAAAACTGCTCTAAAAATCACCAATTATTATTCACATCATATACAACTCACAGGATACCAGAACTCACCTTTCACATGAACTTTTAGTAAAATCCAATGAAACAATTGCAATAAAGCTCTTACATTTTAAATATATACATACTACAAATGTACATTTAAATTATATATATATTATAAACGTTGATTTAAATTTTTAATGTGTATATAAACAATAGAAAGTCCTCAACATTATTTCAATGACTCATGAAAATAAAAACTATATATAACTAAACATATTTTAAAATACAGTGTTTATTCAAGATGAAAATACATGTTAAATAGTATAGTACCACAGCATCTAGTTAGGCATATGAAGCATTAATATCAAATTTTTAAAATCCATTTAACTTACAGAGGTATTTTGTGGTGGTTTGCTGGAGAGCACTTGTTTTTTAATCCAGTCAATTTCTAGACCACAGAAAACAAAGAAATTTTGCTTACCAACAGGACTATACCATCATTCTTTCCAATTGCTGGTATTAGCAAGATTTCAAAAGCTGGCTCTTAATAATAAATAAGCATAAAAATCCATTCAACTGAGAACTTCTGCCAGATAGTTCTGTTTTGGTTCTTTTCAAACTGCTTTCAAAATGATTAAGACATTAAAATTTAGGATTTTTTAATTCACTGATTTTAAGTGGTATATTAAGTGGATATACCCTTCTGTCATCTGACTGCTGCTGGTAGAGTGCCTATTCTTTGGATCAGTCATATCTAGCTGGCTCACTGAAGGCCAATTCCACAGAGAGCATGTCTTAGCCTTGATGTTATCTAAATAGCAAGGAGCTTATAGGCTATTGTGCTTGACCAAACCCTTCCTTGCATTTACAATGAACTTGATTTGTTACGTGAGTAAAAAAGCAGTACAGGACACATGAAACTATCAGAAATAAATCTCACTAAAATGCATTTCATTTTAAGTTGTCTTATTTTTTTCCTATTACACAAATTTCTAAGAACTATGAATATAGTCTTTAGCCTAGGCTAAGAGTTATAGCTTATATCCTATTTGCCATTTTCAGAGGGACTGAAGATATTAAAATGAAAAATGCATGATTCAAAATTCACAAAACTAAATATAAAAGAAATTTAAATAATTACACTTTCAATAATGTTTTTTGTTAGTTTGTAGCATATATACTTTTGGAGTTATTAAAATTAGAACTGTGCTAAAACTTTTTAGATACTTTGTATTGTTGAATGGTCAATCAGCCTCACTTTGTTTTATATTATAGGTCTAGATGGTTTTCTGAGAATGGAACATATTGAATTATGTTAAATAAATACTTGAAAAACCCATCGTCAAGGACCATGCAGTACAGATTGTTTTAAAGATACTGAAGTATAAATGGCACAGCCAGCATTCTGAAATACTATTTCATTTTCAAATTTGTAGCATCCACAAAACAAGATGGCCTTCTACAATTCCACCTTTTGCAATTGAAATAAAATGTTCTAATATACAATTCTAATTCTAGTTATTGAAGACCTCAGTTTCAATATTCATACATTTCTATAAAAAGAGAGAATATCTGAATCTCCCAACTACAGAAACCAAATTGTGACAGCTCTTAATGAGGGCAAAATTTAACACTTCAAGTCAGCTCCTAACAATAAGAATGACATAATATAATTTAATGAATACATGGAAATTTTACAAGTATACCAGCTAAATTTTAACAAAGCTCTACTCAATACCCATTTTATCACTTCCCATCTTGGACTTTCTCTTATAATACATGCTTTTGTTTCTGTGTTTAGGCTTAAGGAAGACCATTGTATCCAATATACACCAAATCAAGATTGTATTTACATTTGTAAAGTGCAGTCTTTGTATAATTATGTTTTTTTGTATGTTACAAAACAATGTGATAGGTATAACAAAAAAAACTTATAATTAGAAAAGATAATGTAATTACTTGTATTAGGATCAATATTAAGAATATCGAGTTAAAACATAGCCTGCACTATATACCATTCTTCTGTAGATCTTTTATCACTTCTAATATATATTCTAATTAAAAAAAAAATCAACCTTTTTTTTTCCCCAGAAAAATGCCACATCGTAAGACTGTCATTGGGCAAAAACAGTGGTTCTGAGTATTACAGTTAATTGCAAGGTACTTAGTATAAAAAGGGAAAAGGTGCCTTGACTGACAAATGATATTTACATTTACATCCTCTTTTTAAAAGAAGATATGTGTAACAAAAAATCATTTATATACAATATAATAAACAGTCTGCATTTTGTAAATATCTATTTAACATAAATGAGATTTTCTATTTCAATTAGTCAAGCTATTTTGATCCTTTAAAACTTTTATGCTTCCCCTTAAATCGTTCTTATGTATGTGACTTTTCAAACTCCACACTCAAGGACTGAGAATTACAAAACCATTATAATAGCTACATAGATTTCAAAATGTTATGGAAAAGGCTGCAGCAGGCAAAAGGAAACATGAGAATCACACTAATAGGACCAGTCTTATAGATGGAATATTCAAAACTTGCAGAACCAAAAGGACCTATAAAGAAAACTGGCAGACCTGCCCCTAAGATAATCAAAAGCCAAAAGTATAGATAAATTGGTGACACTACCTCTGGGTTGCAGTAGGGTAAGGGAGAGACTTTAGTGCTCTTTGAATACTTTTACCATCTGCATATGTCAAATATTTAAAAATAAATAGTTGAATGAAAAAAAAAAT
This sequence comes from Choloepus didactylus, assembly GCF_015220235.1. Taxonomy (NCBI): domain Eukaryota; kingdom Metazoa; phylum Chordata; class Mammalia; order Pilosa; family Megalonychidae; genus Choloepus; species Choloepus didactylus. The sequence continues at coordinate 97,140,656 of NC_051307.1, read as the reverse complement.
GTAAGGAAGGAAGGAGAGTTGAATAGCTGTCTGAGCATATGGATAAACTTCTAATTCTACAATGTATGGTCAACCCTAGGTCCGTAGGAACCTCCAAAACACTTCATGGAGCCGTATCTAACCATTCTCTATGCCTAGATCTCACTCTTAATTATTTTAATCCCAGGAAAGAGAGAGTAGTGATTTTGAAAACTTCTTTATTAAGTACACTTCTATAAGGCTACAGGTTAATTATTTTTACAGCTCCTCTACATTCTGGTCCAACTGAGGAAAAGACCTACCAACTGGTGATACAGCATAAGTAGCAAAAAATTATAAATGATTTCATCAAACTGATTCATCTATAAGTATTAACTGAGCAGATATACACTACAGTCATCGCTATGATAACAACAAGAGATATATAACTTCTGCAGACAATACAAACTGAACAAACTAACAAAACAAACTTGAAAAGAGCACTGAAATCAAGAGTCTGTTCGAGCTTGTCCTAAAATGACAATTAATTCAACATGAAATATTCTGCAAGTTCCTTCACCTGTCTTGGGCTCAACTCCCTCCCAACTAAAATGAGGCAGTTGTTATAGGTAATTCCTATGATATAGTCCAGCCATGAAAGTTTGTGACCTAAACAAGCACTGCCTTTGTATATAGCCTGCTGCTGCACTCTTTCACCACTAGGTGACATTCCAACATTGGTAAGGAAATTAAATTGACATTCACAAGTCATGAAAAAGAGTAGCTGCAGTTATCCAAGGCGATTAGGAGTGATTAAAGATGAGAAGTCATATATGAGATTTTTTAGTACCACTTGAAATGCTGATATGGAATAGTAGGGTTTGCCTATATAATAGAGCCCATTTCATGTGTCTCAATGGAAAAATAAGACATTCAACAAACACAAAACAAATGATAAGGGGATGGGGGGAGGCAAGAATATTATTATTCCCTTTATATAGATTACTCCCAAATTCACAATCATCTGAAACTAGAATTTAGGGATCTTACAATACTGTAAAACAGGGAAGGGAAGAATAGTAACAATTAAAAAGCACATGAACCTACTAGTGAACAAGATCTATGTGGTAAAACTTGACTTGCCCATCAAAGTGGCAAAAAAAAAAAAAAAAATTAAAGACAGACAAGGAGCACTGCTGTACGTTCCTGGTGAGTGTGAATCTGTACTACCTTTTTGGAATATCAATTGGCAGTATCTATTATCCAAATAAACCGTGACCCAACACTCTCAATTTTAAAATCCATATCACATATGTATGTACAAAGATGTACACTGACTGCAGCACTGTTACTAGCAGAAAAAAAAACTTTTTTAAACTAGAAAAACCTGAATATTTATAAATATTAGAATAGATGAATAACTTAAGGAATTAAGGAGAATGAGTTAAATCTGTGTGTCTCAAACAAGACAGATATTATTCATAATCTATAAAGAGAGGAAAAAAGTATTATCTAACATAACATTTTTGTAACAAGAACCAAAACACTCTGTGGATGTGTATTTTTAAAGTAAAAAGAGAAAAGTGTAAGATACACACCAAACTGTTACCATTATTTTAGAAGGTATGTATTTGCAGAGCCAAATACAATTCCTCTGCATTGTCAGGCTTATTATGAAATAAGAGTATAAGAGTTCTGAGGTTTTTCTTTGGAGGTGAGAGGGGGTACTTAAAAGCAAAAACATGTACTTGGAACAGATAAAGAGTACTTTAAAACAAGCCAAAAAAAACTTGTGTGGCATGGACATTTAATATTATAGGATCAACAAATCATGAGCTCCAATAATAGATTGTGTACAACCAAATCGATAAGTGACTGTAATTTTCCCAAGCTAAAAATTATACTTTCAAGTGAAAAGATAAGGTGAGGCTTTTGTTAATTAATGTATAAATGGATGTTTCTTCCATTTTAAAGCAAATTAGTGACTACTTCTTTTAAATTGTAATGTTTTTAATCAAAATCCCTCACAACTTGCTTGACATTTCAATAAACAATTTAAAGTCTTTGAAATCTAGACATTCACAAATTCTAAGACTCATACTTTTCACACTTTAATATAGCTAAAATCAGGATGTACCTTTGATGAAATCTTAGCTGTCAACAAGTGACAGTGGTAACTGCATGCACATGCTCAAAGCTGGTCTCAACTGCTCAGAGTATTGTCACTTCACTTATGTGCCTTGTTGGCAGAACATTGTTGAGTTTAAATTAATTAAAAGTCCTTAAAAAGATCATAATGTAGTTGCATACTGAAACAAAACGCAGTAGTATGCACATTAAAGTACCAAAACAGCAGACCAGATAGTGAAAGTGACTCAGCAGAGTGGGGCTATGAATGTAGAGGTTTTACGAATGCCTTAAATCAATTTATTTTGTTTACATTTTCCTTTTTATACAAGCAGAAGAGAGATATTGGGGGACGGGGACTGGGAGGCAAAAGAACTCTTTAAAGAAGCATAAATTGCTGATTCCAAGAGACAAAACACTGTATCTTAATTTTTTTCTTTCATGGTGGTACATAAACTAATGAGTCTTAAAATCTTACAGTGCAGAAAATTCCTCTTGTTCCACGTAACATTCATATGAAGCCAACTATGAGTTAGACTGAAAACTGCAGTCAATAACCTAAGTAAAGGGGCAGAGGTTGAGAGCAGGAGGAAGACCTAGGGTGAGCAAGGGGTGGAGAGGGAGGGAGTAAAACAGGAAGGGGTAAAGAAAAGAGGGGAAGAACCAGATAGATAAAATTTCCAGAAATTAAACTTCTGAGTCTTCAAGTATTTCAAAGAGTTACACATAGATTTTAGAGATGTACATGTTCCTTATTAGCAGCAAACCTTAAAAATAATTTTTTTCATTAACTCAGTATGGTTCACTTATATTGTATTATATTTGCAAGAAAATTAGCTTCATTTCATGATCTATACTGTAGTATGGTTCACATTTCACTCTTTCAGAACACTGTGATTTAAAGACCCAATCACAAAGCAGCACAAAATAAATAGGAAACTATTCTGTACTAAAAGTACAATCTCTGCAAACTTGTAATTGTAACTGAGAGCCAGGTTTGTTTGTTTTTTAATTACTTAATTTGTGTTCTTCCACTTTACTCCTTTTCCCAATTTGAAACTTATGCATAGAAAGGCAGTACAAAATCCTTAACATTTATATGCAACAAATATTTTAAAAGTACAGCAACATAAATTGTCACTGAAGAAGACAATGACCTTACCCATGGTACAACCATCACAAAAATCTTAACTTTCAAATTTCCTACGGTCATCCTTATAATCCAGTATTCAGGATTTAAAAAAACAACAACAACAATGTATTTGATACAAAAAGCCACAATCATTTTAACTGATATCTGTACAGGGATTTTTAGTTTACAAAACATAGGCATCAAATCAAATCCATACACAAACTGGATATGACCATTTCTCCACCTGCTTAAAGTTTCTGTAGCTTCCCATTGTGTGTTAGCATCATATCCCAAATTGATAAATGAATGCCTCCAATATAAAAAATAAAAATAAAACTTTAAAGGCACCACCTGTTCATATAAATTGAAGAAATACTGGGTTAAAGATAAGCAGGTCTCTCTGTAGCAAGACTTTGAAAACTTTTATTAAACACAATATTCTATGTATTTCTCTACCACAGGGAATTGGGCTCCAAGGGCAAAATCAAAACTAATTACAAGACATGTAAAATCCTTCAGAATCTGGCCTTGCCCAGTTGTTAATGCCATCTGCTTTTTACCAATGGCAATAATTAGCCCCTCAATAACCTTACATCCCATCCATTTATATACTACAATTTACAGTTCCCCAAAAGTCCTACTGCTTCCTGACTTTATTCCTTTTACACCGTTCCTTCTGTCAAGAATATCCTTCCATCACTTTAGCCTGGCTGGAGTTTCTACTTGTACTTCAAGACCCAGATCATGTATCTTCTCTACTAAGCTTTCTTCAATTATTCCTTCTACCTCCCAGCAGGACTCTTCCCACTTTTGTCAACCTCTGTATCCTGAATGTGTCAGAGCACTTGTCCCATGATACTGAAATTAGACTAAAAACCTTAAAGGTTGGGATATCAGGCAGCACCCAGAAATGTAGCTGAATGAATGAGACAGAGCAAGACATGGGGGATTACGGAAGTGGAATCCTTCGTCTTTTACTGGGCAAAATTTTACAACAGATAAGTTTTGTCTTCGGCATGCTCCACATCCTATCCCTATGATCCTTTTCCAACTCTCCCATATTCTCTTCCCAGGACCCACAGAGATGTAATATAACCCCAAACAACCCTCTACCACAGCACTATGTTCTTAAGTATCATCTGTTTTCTTCTCCTCTTAATCAAGAACCATTCTATCCAGAAATTAGTAAGTGATGAGTGAAAGCTCCTCAAAGCTTACAAACCTAATAAGAATCTCTAAGTAACAAAGCAACCACAGAAGTATGGAGAAGGTGTGAGGAGTGGGCATTGCAGCTCTATGATTCAGAGACGCAAGCCCACATAACTAGTTTGGGAGTCTCTTCCATGCTGAGCTTCCCTGAAATGGTACCATTTTTTTCACTTTACCTACTCCTGGAGAGCAGTAGCAGTGGGCTACTGGCAGAGATAGAGATGGCAAAGGGGCCACCTGGCAATCTTATTATCACCCATTCTTCTTGGGCTCAAGTTTTGTTTACTTGTTTTAGTTAGGGACCACCTATGGTCAACTTTTATTATTACAAACAGAAAGTTTCACCGATATGGTCACCAATGAACTTAAAACATAAACAGTGCCTTTATTCTAGCCAAGAAGTTCCATGAAATATAACCCCAGACCACTGCTTGATTTTGGAAAAGGCAAATTAATTGAGAAGACCAAGATGTTACCCAAGTATACTAATATTTCAAAATAAGTCTGTAAATAGTAAATTAGCATTCTAGCAAGAATCATTATAGTTTATTACAACTCCAAATTTCATAGAAATTAATATGTTAAAATGTCTGTTATCTACCATGTGCCAAGACTGTGCTAAATGCTGTAAATTACAAAGATTAAACTTGTTACCTTAATAAACCCAGTTCTAGTGGGCTAGACAGATAAGTAAGCAAACCTGCTTCAAACACAATGGTTGAATACTGCAACAAAGTAGGTATCACAGGAGCAATGTGGGCAGGGAGGAGAGGGGAGTGGAGGTCTAAAGGGACAAGCATAATTCAGGTACTACAATAATTGGTAATTGCTACAACTTTTAACAGCACATAAGAAGGATCATTCACTATGGGTTGTACCAGAGAAGAAAGAATTCAGGAAAACACATGTAAATAATTTTGAACCTGACTAATTAAACAGCTTATTCTAATCTTCTCACCATAATTGAACTGGCAAAAAAAAAAAAAAAAGAAAAAAGAAAACATGGGTTAAACCTCAAAATTTCAACTAACTCTAAGGCAGTAGTGATAAATGTAAAAAACGTATTTTCAAAAAGACCCATGGAATAAAAATATTTGCTAGTCTGTCTAGTCTTTCAGTTCAGTGCTCTAGACAAAATTACTCTTCTTTCCTGAGGTATTTTACATTTTACTTAGTAAACTGAATTACATTACTATAATTAACATGTAAATAAGTAAAAATTTTAAGGGAAAAACATTAGAAAAGAGAAACTTTAGGAAATCATGAACGAAAGTAAATTATAAATGAATTTAGAAAACTGATGGATTAGGAAGCTAAGGCATAAACTAGAGATGGGTGAAAACTCTTCTCCGAAGAACCAGTGACCCGTAGTTAAAGAAATCAATCCAAAAACCACAGAAGTAAAAGAAAATTTCAAGTCTTCTTTAAAAAAAAAAAAAAGATATAAACTCTCACTAATCTTTGTTTCAAAATGAAAATAAGAAACATAAAATCCTATTAAATAAACACAAACATACTTTTTAATTTTATAATGTGGCTGAAGGAGATAATGGGTAACAGTATAAAGAAAGAGGATGGAGGAGGGGTTGGGAAGCTGACAAACATACACAGGGACACAAAGAAAACAACAAATATACATAAAATGTACATTAGAGATACATGAGGTTAACATCTTAAGCTTTTGAGGATGCTGCCAGTTAAGATGCCATATCATGGTGTGTTTTCACTATGAAAAACTTGAATATAATACTATGTAATTATTGCCTGCTGCTCCAGTTAATTTAAAAAAAAAAAAAATCCTCTTTCACAACACACACAAGAGCACACACGTGTGGACACATACACAAAAGACTTGTTTGAATACGTAAAATGGGTATTAGACTCTCAATCAAAATTCCAACAGTTTTCTTGCAGAAATGGAAAATCTAATCATTAAATTCATATGGAAGGGCAGGGGACCCTGAGTAGCCAAAACTGTCTTGAAAAAGAACGAAGTTGGAGGACTCACACTTTCCAATTTCAGAACTTGACAAAGCTACAATAACCAAAACAGTGTGGTACTGGCACAAGCTCAGAGATACAGACCAATGGAATTGAATTGAGAATTCAGAAACAAACCTACACATCTATGGTCAACTGATTTTTGACAAGAATGCCAAGTACACTCAACAGGAAAAGAATAGTCTCTTCAACAAAAGGCATTGGGAAAACTGGATATCCATATGCAAAATAATGAAAGTGGACCATACAGGGAAAAAAAAAAAAAAAAAAGCTAATTCAAAATGGATCAATGGCCTACTTATAAAGGGCTAAAACTCTTAGAAGAAAACACAGGAGAATACTTTTGGGACCTTATTAGGCATTGGATTTTTAGACTTCACACAAAAAGCAGGAACAACAAAAGAAAAAAATTGGTAAATTAGACTTCATCAAAATTAAAAACTGTACATCAAAGAACATTGTCAAGAAAATAAAAGGACAACCTAAAGAATGAGAGAAAATATTTGGAAACCATATATCTGATAAGAGTTTAAGATCCAAAATATGTAAAGAACTTCTATGACTCAACAATAAAAAGACACCCTAATTTTTAAATGAACAAAGGACTTGAACAAATGTTCCTCCGACGAATATATACAAATGGCCAATACATATAATAAGCACACGAAAAGATGTTCAATCATTAGCCATTAGGGAAATGCACATAAAAACCACAATGCAAATAAAAACCACTTCACACCCACTAGAATGACTGTCATTTAAAGAGAAAATAACAAGTGTTGGAAAGGATATGGAGAAATAGGAACACTGGTGCATTGCTGGTGGGAATGTAAGATGGTACAGCAGCTGTGGAAAACAGTATGATGGCCCCTCAGAAAGTTAAGCATAGAATTACCATATGACCCAGTTTCTATGTATAAACCCAAAAGAACTGAAAAAAGAACTCGAACAGAAATGTATTTGTACACCAATGTGTTCATGGCAGCATTATTCACAGTAGCCAAAAGGTGGATGCAACACAAATGTTCAACAACAGATGAACGGGTAAACAAAACACATACAATGGAACACTATTCAGAGGTAAAAAGTAATGAAGTTCTGATCCATGCCACATGTGGATAAAAACCCTGAAGACATCATGTTGAGTGAAATAAATCTGACACAAAAGACATACTGTATGATTCCACTTATATGAAATAACTAGAATATGCAAATTCATAGACAGAAAGTGGAGTGCAGATTACGGGGTGGGGGAGGTCAGAGAATGGGGAGTTAATGCATAATGGATGATGGGTTTCTGTCTGGAATGATGGGAAAGTTTAGGTAATGGAGGATGGTAAGGTTAGCACAACACTGTGAATATGATTAATGCCACTGAATTATATGCTTGGGAGTGGTTAAGATGGGAAATTTTATATGTTGTATATGTTAGCACAATAAAAATTTTAAAACAAAAATAAATAAAATGGGTATTAAACTAGCAAGTAATAGTAAGTCACCATTTAATGAACCTTTTGTCCTCACAATTCTATAAAATAGCTATTATTAACTCCACTTGGCAAATGAAGAAACTAGGTAAAGTGACCTGACCCAGTTTACAGAACTAGTAAGTGCTGGGGCTAGAATTCAAAAGCACTTCTATCTGGCTCTGGAAGCCCACATTTTATCTAGTACACACCCTCTCCCAGGGTATATGACTGCTAACAAATCTTTAGGCACTGTAATGGTTTTCTTAGACTGCTGTTTTCTTACTTTGCTATTCCCAGAGTGACACTTAAGTTCAGTTAGTTTAAATTTCATGGAAACATTAACTATTTATATAGTTCTTTTCAAACAGTATGCAGATCTTGCTGGCAGAAAGACATTAACTCTTAAAAACAGTGAAAGTAGTTGAGCATCACTACAGAATCATACAAACCACCAAGCCTTTTAATTATACTAAGTTCTTTGTGTGGTGTATAATACCTAGCAGATTTTCATAAATGTCTAATCCTTCTCCATTAATCAAATTGAGAAGTCACATCATATGTGCACTTAATTAAGTGTAACAATTCAACTATGGATGCTGGGAGTGGGGCGGGGGGGGGGGGGGAGGACAGGAGAGAGAAACAATCCAAATAATGGTGGCAAGATACCTGCCATTTACATCTCTGTCCCAGAGTTAGCATGAAATGGAAACTATAAATCTGCTATTCCTCAGCAATCTAAATTCCCATTTACCTGTCAAAGGCATCTCACATAGCTGTTATGATTCCAGCTTATCAAAAAAAAGTAACCTAATGTTGAAAGGAAAGCTAGCTGAGAGAATCAAAAGATAGCATATCAGTTTTCAACCAGTTTTCAAACGGGTACTTCCCTAAAGGATTTTTTCAAGGGTAATTTTTACTATTCAGGATTGTTACCTTAAATGGGACTTTAGGTCCAAAGCCCCCCATAAAAGGTGATTTCACTTTACTCAGCTATTTTGATCAGAAAGAACTAAGTGCCAAAGCACTTGTCTTTGTCTCTTTGTCAGCCAGGCAGGCAGCAGGCAGGTTTGTAAGCAGTCCAGCTTTGAGGGAATCACCACTTTGGTTTAGAGCAACAGACTAGTCTCAAACTACTGTGCCTGAGTTCTTAAACTATTACCCAGGGAGTGAGGAAATCTGTTACTCAGAGCCTGGGAGAGACTTAGCCTGCTGATACAAGCACTCACTATCTGTAGGTGGCAGGGACTGCCATCCAGAAAGAAACCTCTGACCAGAAGCAAAACAAGTTAAAAAAAACACACAAACACACACACACACTCACACAAACTGATTCTCAATAGGGAAAAAAACACATTGAGTTTTGAGATGTGCCATCAATACAGAATACAAAATAAAGGCAAGAGTGAAAATAACACCCAACTAAGAGAAAGACATGGGTTCTATCTAACCTTTTATAACATGCTGTCTCTCTTACATCTCCAGGCATCAGTTTCTGCTTCTGGGGGGCTAATCTAAATTATCTATGACCTCTCAGCATTATTTTCCAATCTCATAGCTTGATTTCAATATTCAACTCATGAATTCCTTTGTGAAGAAAATAAGAAAAACTAGATAAAATAAAGATGGATCAACTAATCCAACTTGTCATCATTGTAGAACTTTCACCTTGCCACCCAACAGTTAAAAGTATTCTTCATTACAATTTCCAGAAAAAGATTTTACACTCATCAGCAAGTTCTACACCACAGAATCAGGAAATTGTACCTTACACAGTTAACTCACTTTTCCCTGAAATTTAATTTCCTACCTAACTAGTCTGATTATCATTAACTAATCATTTAAAAGACCCACCAGGAGTAAATGTAAAAGTCAAAAGAGAGACAGAATTGTGATTAACAAATTAATTTTACAACTCACTTCTTTCATCCCATTTCCCATACATAAAACATTCAAACACAAGGCACCTCTTCCTGCAATCTCAGTTGATACTTAAAAGTGTTAATGGCTCTTAGTGATAGGAAGAGGCAAGAGAAGTATGTTCATTTGAAATTTCAAAGACATGCATATAGGAGGAAATTCATTTTCATAGGTCCATATGGTCTCTGCTTGGGGAAATGACCTGTGGTACATTAGTCCCTTTTTGTATTTGGTGGTCTTCAAGATTGCTACTTAAGTTCATTTTTTACCATTTCAGACTCTAGCAATGACCCCAATGTGAGGCCTTGGGACTAAGATGTTAACAGATCAGGTGTTGAGGTAGTTCTCTCTGGAGAATTATTCAATGAAAACTCTTCAGCAATCTCAAACAACTTTCCTCAGTATCAGACATTTGATTGTCTGGACATCTCTTTACTTCATTCCATTTGTCTTCCTCCTCATTGATCACCATAAAATCATTTTTTAACTCATTATTGTAAGAGTGAACATTTTTTCCCAATTATCATTTATTTATGACATCTCACATTATCGTTATTTTTAATCTTACTGATACAAATGTTTTTAACTTAAAACTTTTAAAATCAGAAATAACCATTAACTTCACAACATTCTACCTTATAAGTCCTACCTTTCTCCAGACGAAGCCTAAAATCTTTTACTTTTTGTTTTTGCTGAAATCTTAAAATATGTGCCCCAATTCTGTTTCTATTCTCTTGTTTCTACTCTCAAAATATGAAGATCAACAAAAATCAAGTAAGACTCTAATAATTATTTTCTTGCTTCATGCATGTTATCTGGACTAGTTAGGTGAGTTAATTAGAACATGGTTTTGATAACCACAAATTTACTCTCTCCAGAGGCCAGTAAGCCCCATTTCACACATGCAAACTATATTCCAAAACCAAAGACTAAATCCACTGAGCTATCTCTTGGATCCAGAGTTAACCAGAATGTATTCCATTATTGGAACAAGCCCTTGTGATGCATCAAGTATATCACCTTAACAAACTTCAGATACTAGATTATCACCTTTTAGCATACCCTGTGAACTATTTTAAGAGTTTTAAGACAGACTTTAATAAGTGATAAGCCTCCCTTTACCCAGGGTATGGACAAATGAGTAGTAAAATAGAGACAAAAAGTAAATGAATAATAGGGGGGAGGGGGGTATAGGATGTTTGAGGTGTTCTTTTCTACTTTTATTTTTATTCTTACTTTGTTTTAGAGTAATGAAGATGTTCAAAAACTGACTGTGGTGATGAATGCACAACTGTACAATGATACTGTGAACAACTGTTGTATACTTCGGATGACTGTATGGTATGTGAATATACTTCAATAAAATTGCATTTAAAAAAAAATGGTAAGCTGCTAACTCCCATCCATCTGTGGTCCACTGACATATCTCCCACTTAGTACTTGTATAGTTGATTTTGGTCACCAAGTACCAGGGAACAGAATCCAGCTTTAGGTCATTCAAGATCATTTTGAAATTCTATTTCTGTTTTCCAAGATTTTAGAAATTACCACCATCTTGTCATTCACAAGTATGCATGAAGTTCTTATTTCTACCATCATCCAGACCATTGGGGAAAAAAAATACAAAATAAAGACACTCCTATCAATGATCAGTTCTCACTAAGTTTGGCAGATGAATAGGGTATGTCCCTAGTAATACGATCCAGAGCCCATCTCCTAGGATTAATATTAACCTAAGGAATAAAGTACATTCATATTTTAATCACTCATAGTCACAATGGTTACAAAACCACCATCCTAAACGAGCACAACTTTATTGAGTATACGGAATGGAAGGGGAAAATAAACTATTATGTACCAGGAAGAGTGCTCCTTTCTCTGAATATGTTCTCAGCTAATTCTCAAAACTCTTTGATGGAAATATTACTATTCTACTTTATTAATTTAAAAAAAAAGGAGGGGGGTGGTAGCAGGAGGATCAGGGAAGTTAAGCAGTTTACAGTATAAGGGAGAACCAGAATCCCAATTCTACGTAACTGTATGTGACACAGAGGTTCCAATTTCTAGGCTTATCCTATTAGCTATTTGTGACTCTGGGCAACCTCAGTTTCATCCTCTGTAAAACGACATTTAAATGAGCTAATTCATGTAATTTCTGTCAACTGTAGGTAAGTTTACTCAGTAACTATAAGCATTGTTAAAAGTCAAGTAGTTTGCTATGAAGGTCAGAATTTGAACTCAGGTCTCATTCCCAATTAAGTTCTTTTCACTAAAATATGCTATAGCCGCCAACACACATTTATATAATAAGAACCCATACTTTAATCTGACATAAATGGAAAACTGATATAATACTGAGATAATATCAAGAGCTAACTAAACCAGCATTAGAATTTTAGCTCTAATATCTGATAAGCAACAAGCAGAATCAAGCAGAAAATGCATCACAAGATACTGTTGAGACATTCAGTTTACGGATCTTTGTTCTAATGACTATGGAACTACTTTCCTATCTCTGTGGGAATGTATTCTCTTTATCTCAAATAGTTTGAAAATAAAAATGTTAATTGCCAGAGGTCTCCCAAAGAAAGCTTACTGGTTGGCCTGTACAAAGAATAATCAGCCCTCCTACTACATAATTTGAACAATGCATCAAACTGAAGCTTGTCAACTTTATTTATAAACTGAAGCAACCAAACCACATCCTCACTTTTCCTATCCAATCTCTCCTGACCAAAAACAGGCTTTGCTACACTGACAATGTTAAAAAACAAACAAACAAACAAACAAAATTTTACTTTCTTAACTGCTTCACCCTCACTCTGATCTAAGAATGGAAAATACAAAAACAAGGATAGTAGCAAAAGTAAACTTCTATTATTAATGATGGTTGCAGGACTACTACTTCCAACAACTTCCAGGAACTGATTTCTGTTTAAAAGGGGTTCCTAAACTAGAATGGAATGCCCACACACATTTATTTTGGCAACTGTAGCCTATTCAGCAAAGCAACAATCCTCTAAAGAAGAGAATGTTGCATAAAGTCCAGTGAAACAAAATTAATACATGTTTCTTGGTAAAGAGGCTGAGTTCTAACCAAGGAAAAACACTTTCAACTAAGCACTCCCCCTTCAAAGAACAACCAAATCAGAACACCTTTATTTTAACAACAAAACCCTTCAAAGACAGTCTTCATTTGCCAATAATCTTTAAAGCCCCTGCATTTATTCGATTCTAAAACTCTAACTTCCTGTCTTATACATCTAAAAAAGCTATTACATACACAAATACGTTCTATTCGTTTAGTTCAGAATTGTGTAAAAGAGGACAGGTTTCTGTTTTGAGATTTACAACTGCATACCCATTCATTTTGCACTAATGTAACCACTAAATATAGCTCGAAGACACTGATGATCAAAAAGTAGTTAATTATATGGGTGATTCATACCTCCTAAGTCCAGACACCAAGCTCCAAGGATGTTTCTGCCAGATCTACAGGAAGAAGACACAATTAACACCTGTCACAAGAGCTGTCCAAATTGGGAAGCCCCAAACTGAGTTACTGCTGTCAATCTGCAACCGGCTTCCTTCCCAAACAGAGGTCCTACATCCACCAGGAGCTAACTCCGTGAAGGGAATGAAGAGAGGGAAAGGCCATAAAAAGAATGGCTATGAAAGTACTGGAGGAGAGGGCCCTGGTCTACGGGGGAGAAGATCTGGGTTTTTCTAGTTCTGACACTGAGTCAGAGTGAGCGGGCCTTAGGCAACCCAAAGTCATTCTCCCGGGGCCTCACTCAAGTTTATCTATATAAGGCGGTAGTTGACAGGGACCTCCAATACTCAGCGAGTAAGGATGAACTCACGGTTCCTTCGGCGAGCACCCGCACAAAGCCATGAAGGGCCCTGCCAATACCCACGGTCGACCACAAGACCACACCACCTCCCGGACTTTCTAAGGGGCCTGGACCACCATCCCGCTCCCTGGCCCCAAAACATACTCGCCCTCCCGGCAAGAAGCTTATTCAAAGCAGGCCTTCAAAACCACAACGTGAATTCCTTTTTCCAGCCTCACCTGTCCCAGACACTCCGCGGTCTCAGTGACTCCCTCCCACCTCTCCCCGTCACACACACCTTCCAGGAGAAATGATGCCCCATGTCGGCCCGAGGAGGCAGACCGTAAACTCACCTGGTACCCGCTACCGCTGACAATTCCACTCGTCTCTCCCAACCTCCCCCGTCATCACCACCCATCCTCTCCACGCCTCGCTCGCCCTGCCATACTGCGCCTGGGAAGCCAGAGCCACTCACCGCCTGCTGCTGCCGTCGCGCCGTCTTTCCCGCGGCCTCCCGGCTGGAGCAGCCGAGGGGCCACAGGGAGCCGGGGCAGCCGCTGTCGCCCCCGCCGCCCCCTCGCCTCAGCCCAGCCCCATCGCCCTCGGCCGGCACCAGCGGCCGCGGGTCGCTCTGGCTCGAGGCACCGCTGCCGCCGCGCGCTGCGGCTCGGGGTGAGGGGAGGGAGGCGCCGCGGCGAGGCCCGGGCCGAGCGGAGCGCAGGGGCGTCAGCGCTCTCCGACTCAGCGCCCGCGGTGGTGGCGTGTCGCCCGGGCAGAGTGAGAACAAGGGAGGGCAGCAGGGGAGGGAGGGCAGGGGAGGGGGGCGGTCTGCACTCCGAAACAGCCTCCCGCCGCTAGCGACGTAGCGAACCCCCCTCCCCTCAGCGGCGGCGCCCGGATCACGCTGCCTCGAGTGCCGGCGGGCGGGAGGGGGAGCGCGCGCGCGGCGAGCTCGGGAATCCCGCGCCGGATGTGAGGTCACGTGATGCTTCATGCAAGCGCCGAGGGCAGGAGGGGCGCGGTGGAGACGTCAAGCGGGGCGGAACCAGTCTGAGTGGGCGGGGAGACTGGTTGCCCCGCCCCCTTCGCCTTTAGCGCGGCTGAAATAGGCTAAGGAATGAAAAGGGGACTCCCTCAGACAGAGATAGGTGTTTGGGTGGAGGGGTTCCTAAGGGAGAACAGCCCTTTTATTGGCGCGAGGAGGTGGAATTTGGTGCTCTGGCTGCGCAACGCCACAGCTCATAGTCCAAACCCCCATTTTATGAACAGGGAAACTGAGGCCCGGTGAGAGGCCTAAATAAACTAAACTTAGCCGGAGTCACAGAGTAGAGGCCAAATCCTAGCTCCCAATCCCGGTCTCTTTCATTCCCTTCGTTTACCACCCACCCCCAAAACACAAAACAATTCGCACTTAACCTGCTCTGTGCGCCCGACCTTGGGTGGAGGACTACTCAAGAGAAATCTCTCACAGACACATCACTTGGCCTCCAGCAGGAAGGAGTTTCTTCCGACTGTACTGGATGCAAATTAAATACTTCCCTCCGCAGATTTATCTCCCAGCAGCGCCAGGACCGGATTTCCAAATCGCGGGCTCGGTTTTGGCTGCGTCCTCTCTGCCGCGCGCGCGGGAAACGGGGAGCGCGCTTAGCCAGCTGCTATCTCGGACCCCGGCCATCTTTCGACTCGGGGACAAGCTCTACTGCGCCATTGAGGCTCGGCTATCACTGTTATTATTCCACCTTGCAGCAAACGGGTTTCTTAGCTGCTTGAGCGGAGCAGAGAGCATGCAAGCCCTGTTCCACGGCACTTGGGATACCTCGTGGAGGACTGGGAGCATTCAGGCTCTGGTTCACAGCACACAGTGACACTACTCAGGGGCTGCATGCCACCCCTGGTCCACGGCACATGGTGACATGTCATCAGGGGCAGCACACCGCCCCAAGACCACGGAACCAGTGACACGTTGCCGACAGGTTATCGGGAGCAAGTAGCACACTTAGCACACTGCCCCTGGTCCCCAACACGTGCCACCACCATCAGTTGTGTGATGCTGGACAGCTTGCCGCATTTCTCACACTGTGTAGTGTGGACAGTGCATTGGACTGAGATGAATCCACAGTTCTCCCTTTTCCCATACCAGTTCAGTCTCACTGTTTCAAACTTCACAGTGTTGAAATGATTAAATGAGAAAAGGGGTGTGGAAGTGTTGAGCAAACTGTAAAAAGTGGTCAAGGTGGGGCTGGCCCTAAAAGTCTTCTCACCTACCTCTCCTGGCTCCTGGCTGTTTCCCCTCAGTCTCCAAAGTTCAAGTCTCTCCAGTCCTGAAAACAAACTATCAAGCCAACCCTCCACTTTCCAGTTAGCTTCCAAGTGCTTCTCTCCCTCTCATGCAGACCTCAAACGCTGGTCTCCCACAGCAGTCTCCACTTCCTCATTTCTTAACACTCTGAAGTCTGGCTGCTTCTCCCCACAACACACAACAACCCACACACCCATACACATACCCTTCCCCACCCTGCTCAGGCCAGAGTAATCTATGATTAATTTTGCCAAACCTGGTGGGCATTTCTTTGCTACATTTGGCACCTATGATTCCTACCTTCCGGAATCTCTCTACTCCCGTGACTTCCCTAAGAGTGCACGCTCCCAGTTCTTCTCCCTTCTCAGTAAATAAGGCCTCTGCCTCCTTTGCTGGCATCTGTGCCAGTTTGAATGTATTATGTCCCCCAGAAAAAGCCATGTTCTTTGAGGCAAATCTTGTGGGGCAGACAGAATAGTGGGGATTAAGTTGGAACATTTGGATCAGGTTGTTTGCATGGAGATGCGCCCCACCCAACTGTAGATGATAACTGATGGGATATTTCCATGGAGCCATGGCCCCACCCATTCAGGGTGGGCCTTGATCAGTGGAGCCATATAAATGAGCTGGCTCAAGGAGAGGAAATTCAGTGCAGCTGTGAGTGATGTTTTGAAGAGGAGCAAGCTTGCTAGAGAGGAACGTCCTGGGAGAAAGCCATTTTGAAACCAGAACTTTGGAGCAGACACCAGCCACGTGCCTTCCCAGCTAACAGAGGTTTTCCAGACGCCATTGGCCATCCTCCAGTGAAGGTACCCAATTACTGATGTGTTACCTTGGACACTTTATGGCCTTAAGACTGTGTGTAGCCAAATAAACCCCCTTTTTATAAAAGCCAGTCCATCTCTGGTGTTTTGCATTCCACAGCATTAGCAAACCAAAACAGCATCCTTAAATGCCACCAATTGTAAATCTGCACTTAAACGCAGGGCTCCAACCTAGGCCACTGCTCCTCTCACTCCACTCAATCCTGGGAGATTACCTCCATCCTCGTGGTTTCAACTCCGAAATCAGTGATCTCCAGAACAGACCTCTTCCACAAATTTTAAACCCAAATATCCAACTACCTACCAGGCAGCTCTATGTAGATATCACAGTGGTATCCCAAACTCAGCATTTCCACAACTGAACTCATCCTCTGCCTTCATACCTCCCTCAGCTATTGTCACCCCTGTCTACACAGTCATAGCAGTTAGAAAGTTGGGAATGAGTGAGTCATCCTCCATTCAGCCCTCTGCCCCACCCAATCACCAAGTCCTATCAATTTCACCTCCTCAGTAAGCCTCAAATTCCTATCTCCATTCTCACTGGCACAAGTTCCAACTGTCCTACTCTCGAGCCTGAAGTGCTACAGCAGCCACCTAACCGTCGTCTTCTATCAAATTCACCCTCCACTCAGCCTCCAGAGTGACCTTCTAAAATGCTCCCCTCTTTAAAATCCTGCAGGGGTGTCCCCCACTCCCCCAACCTCTGGCTGCAGTGGGAACCTCCAAGGCACCCAGCATAGACTTGTCAAAGTACTCAGGTTTCTAAAAAACCACAAAATAGACCCAGACTTCAGGAAAGAACCCAAATCCCCGAAGTAAGGCAACACACAGCCAGGCAAGGGAAAAGTAGAAGAAAAACAGCAATTTATTATTTCAAAAAGTTCCCTGCTGTAGATGCTTTGGGAATGGAGAGAAAAGAATTTGGACATTTCACTGGGAAAGGCTTGAAAATGTTTACAGGCTGAGGAAAAAGAAGAAACCAGGAAAAGAGGAGAAGTTCAAGACAGGGGAGAGAAAGGCAGTGGAGCAAAGTCCTAAGAAGTTCTAAAGGCTTGCTGATCTCCATGATGATTCCCTCCTCTGATCCTACTCACTGTTTAAGACCCAATCCTAAAGTCTGTATACATTACAAAAAAAAAAAAAAAGACCCAACCCGTGGTCACCACTCGAAATAGATAACAATCCCACTAGGAAGCTCTCAATTCACTTTCCACAAAGACTATTCCACATCTCCCCCATCCTCAAAACTCCTATCCCTGCCATCTCACTGCCACTGTCACCTTACCTCCTATTTCACTGAGAAAATGCAGACCCTGTCAAGAGGGAACACTTTCATCTTCTCATCCACAAATCTATACATCAACCCACATCTGCATCCAGTGTCTATTCCCTTGCTCAAGTTTTTGCAGAGAGGCAATGCTTCCTCTTGGCAGAGTTAACCCTTCCCAAGTACAATATGCACCCTCCCAAAAGTTGCCACTGTTGCCAACTCTGATGGACACTCTTCAGGCCTTATCTTTCTAGCCTTCTTAGCGGCATTTAACTCCCTTTCTTGAAACGCTTTTCTTTTAGTTTTGATAACATACTCTGTTTTCAAATTCCTTCTCCCTCTCTACTTCTCAATTATTTCTGGGTGCTTCCTCTAACTTACCTCTAAATATTGCTGTTCCCCAGGACATCCAGGGCCCATTTCTCTCTCTACACAAGTTTTACTTATTTATTTGGGGTCTATGGTCCTTACAAGAGTCATGGATGGGCTTCAGGGAATCTGTAAATTTCTTAAACTCGAATGCAGATTTTTAAGAAAAAAAATTATTGTAGGAACATATATACGAACAAAACATTTCCCATTTTCACTACTTTCAAACCACAGTGTTGAAATGTTGAGATGACTGGATGAGCTAAAGGGTGGAGAAGTGTTGGGCAAAATGTAGAAAGTGGTCAGGGCGGGGCTGGCTCTAAAAGTTTCCTCTGCATGCCTCTTTGTTGCTCAGATGTGGCCCTCTCTCTCTAGCTAAGCCAACTTGAAAGGTGAAATCACTGCCCTCCCCTCTACGTGGGATCAGACACCCAGGGGAGTGAATCTCCCTGGCAACGTGGAATATGACTCCCGGGGAGGAATGTAGAGCTGGCATCGTGGGACGGAGAACATCTTCTTGACCAAAAGGGGGATGTGAAAGGAAATGAAATAAGCTTCAGTAGCAGAGAGATTCCAAAAGGAGCTGAGAGGTCACTCTGGTGGGCACTCTTACGCACAATTTAGACAACCCTCTTTAGGTTCTAAAGAATTGGGGTAGCTGGTGGTGGATACCTGAAACTATCAAACTACAACCCAGGACCCATGAATCTCGAAGACAATTGTATAAAAATGTAGCTTATGAGGGGTGACAATGGGATTGGGAAAACCATAAGGACCACACTCCACTTTGTCTAGTTTATGGATGGATGAGTAGAAAAATAGGGGAAGGAAACAAACAAACAAACATACAAAGGTACCCAGTGTTCTTTTTTACTTCAATTGCTCTTTTTCACTTTAATTATTATTCTTGTTATTTGTGTGTGTGTGCTAATGAAGGTGTCAGGGATTGATTTAGGTGATGAATGTACAACTATGTAATGGTACTGTGAACAATCAAATGTACGATTTGTTTTGTATGACTGCGTGGTATGTGAATATATCTCAATAAAATGAAGATAAAAAAAATTAAAAAAAAATAAAAGTTTCCTCTGCTACCTTTCCTGGCTCCTGGCTTTCAGTGGTGTTAATTACATTCACAATGTTGTGCTTCCATCCATTACCAAAACATTTCCATCACCCCAGACAGAGACTCTGTACCCATTAAGCATTAACTCCCCACTCCATACCCCAACTCCAGCCTCTGGTAATCTGCAATCTACTTTCTATCTCTATGAATTTGAATTTGCATATTCTAGTTATTTCATATCAGTGAGATCATGTGATATTTGACCTTTTGTGTCTGACTGATTTCATGTAACATGATGGCTTCAAGATTCATACATGTTGTAGCATGTATCCGAACTTCATTCCTTTATATAACTGAATTGATGCAAATATTTTTAAAGAAAGTACAGCTTTCATCGGCTTTTAGCTTTTCAAAAGTGTCTGGTCCCAAAAATAGGTAAGAGCAATGATATACATGCTCTTCTCCCCCAGGTGAACTCTTATTCACAATGGTTGTAGCTATCAACTGAATGTGTGAAAATAACTCTCAACTACATACCCACAGCCATTCTTCAGAATCCCAGGGCCACACATCTTTAATAATATGAACTCTCATAAATTTCATTTATCCAAAACTCAACTCCTGCCCTTCTACCCCAAACCTGCTCCTCTCCCAGGCTTCCCAACCTGAGCAAAAGGCACTGCATCCATCCAGCTGCTTAAGTTAGAAATCTGGGAGTCATTCTTTATACCTCCCTCTCCATCACCCATATCCAATCCAATACCAAGACCATTTTAAACCCTTCCACATCTCTCCATCTCCACTGACACTAGAATAGTCCATGTCACCTCTCACCTGGGACTACTGCATTAACCCCTGTGCCAGTTTGGATGTATTATGTCCCCCAAAACTCTGTGTTCTTTGATACAATCTTGTGTGGGCAGACATATTAGTGTTGATTAGGTTGGAACCTTCTGATTGTTTCCATGGAGATGTGATTCAATCAACTGTGGATGAGACCTTTCATTGGATTATTTCTATGGAGCAGTGAGTGGGTCTTCACTGTATCACTGGAGTACTTTAAAAAGAGCTACACAGGCCCAGATGCAAAGCAGCTGTGAGTGACAATTTGGAGAGCAACTAAGAGTGACATTTTGAAGAGGAGCTGCAGCTAAGAGAGGACAAAATGACCCAGAGCAACATTTTGAAGAACGCCATTTTGAAACACACCTGGGAGCAAGCGGACACCAGCCCTGTGCCTTCCGAGCTAACAGAGGTTTTCCAGATGCCAATGGCCATCGTTCAGTGAAGGTACCTGTGGTTGATGCCTTACTTTGAACTTTTTTATGGTCTTAAAACTGTAACTGTGTAACCAAATAAATCCCCTTTATAAAAGCCAATGCATTTCTGGTATTTTGCATAATGGCAGCATTAGCAAACCAGAACAGTCCCTAACTGCTTTCCCCACTTCTACTCTTCCCCACCGCTACAAACCAATCTCACAAAGAAGCCTGAATAATATTTTATGTGTGACTTGGAGCATAGCTCCAGACGAAGGCTTTCAATCACTTCCCATTGCACTTAGAATAAGATGTTAACTTCTTTCACCTACAAGGTCCAGTGTAGGATATAGCCTGCCCACCACTCCCTTCCTCCTTTACTGGCACTATCCTCCCAATCCCCATAGCATTCTCCCTTCCTCATCTCACTTCAATTTCAATAGGTTTTCTTTCTGTTCTTCGAAAACACCAAACTCTTTCCTACCTCAGAGCCTTTGCACAAACTGTTCTCTCTCTCTTCCTGTTTTTGCTTGCCTAGCTAAATCTTACACAAGTCCAGCTCTTACTTAACTACACATGCATTAGTTCTTGAGAAAGCCTTCCTGACCACTCATTTATTCTTTTTATTTTCTCATTACCTCCATGGTTTTTGTTTGTTTGTTTGTTTTGTTTTGTTTTGTTTTTAATGTATAGCCATTATCACACTTCTAACTGCCTGTGAGTTTATGTATGTATTTATTTAATACCTATCTCCCCCACCAGACTGTAAGTTCCATGAAAATGGGGAACAGTGGCAACCACAGAATTTATTGAGGAGGGGCTTTAAAGGTGGCAATCTTGTTGAAAGAGGAAATGGGGATGTTTTAGTTACTCCTCCAGGAAAGTAGGTAAAAAGCCAGGAACTGCGTGGACTGGACACCACAGAGCAATCTGTCTTTGGGCATACTTCATACAACACTCATGAAAACGTGGAACTGCTGAGATCAGCGAAATCTGTAAGTTTTTGCCGCCAGGGGACCCGCGCCCCTCCCTGCCAGGCTCAGTCCCGGGGAAGGAGGGGCTGTCAGCTCCAGGAAGGAGAAGGGAGAATTGCAGTGGCTGCTCTTACCGGAAACTCATTCTACTGATTCAAACTCCAACCATAGATAGACTGAGGCCAGACACCAGAGACTCTGAGAGCAGCCAGCCCAGCAGAGAGGAGACAGGCATAGAAAAAAAACAACACGAAAAACTCCAAAATAAAAGCAGAGGATTTTTGGAGTTCTGGTGAACACAGAAAGGGGAAGGGCAGAGATCAGGCCTTGAGGCGCATATGCAAATCCCGAAGCAAGGCTGATCTCTCTGCCCTGGGCACTTTTCCTTAATGGCCCTGGTTGCTTTGTCTATTAGCATTTCAATAACCCATTAGATCTCTGAGGAGGGCCGTTTTTTTTTTTTTTTTTTTTTTTTTAAATCCTTTTTGCTTTTTCTAAAACAATTACTCTAAGAAGCTCAATACAGACAGCTTCAAAGAATTGAAATTTGGGCACGTCAAGTCAAGAGCAGAACTAAGAGAGCTCTGAGACAAAAGGCAATAATCCAGTGGCTGAGAAAATTCACTAAACAACACAACTTCCCAAGAAAAGGGGGGTGTCCGCTCACAGCCACCATCCTGGTGGACAGGAAACACTCCTGCCCATCGCCAGCCCCATAGCCCAGAGCTGCCCCAGACAACCCAGTGTGACGGAAGTGCTTCAAATAACAGGCACACACCACAAAACTGGGCGTGGACATTAGCCTTCCCTGCAACCTCAGCTGAATGTCCCAGAGCTGGGAAGGGGGAGCAGTGTGAATTAACAGAGCCCCATTCAGCCATCATTTGAGCAGACTGGGAGCCTCCCAACACAGCCCAGCAGCCCAGAACTGCCCTGGGGGGACGGCACTCACCTGCGACATAGCACAGTCATCCCTCAACAGAGGACCCGGGGTGCACAGCCTGGAAGAGGGGCCCACTTGCAAGTCTCAGGAGCCATACGCCAATACCAAAGACTTGTGGGTCAGTGGCAGAGACAAACTGTGGCAGGACTGAACTGAAGGATTAGACTATTGCAGTAGCTTTAAAACTCTAGGATCATCAGGGAGATTTGATTGTTAGGGCCACCCCCCCTCCCCGCCTGCCCAGAAACACGCCCCACATACAGGGCAGGCAACACCAACTACACACGCAAGCTTGGGACACCAATTGGGCCCCACAAGACTCACTCCCCCACTCACCAAAAAGGCTAAGCAGGGGAGATCTGGCTTGTGGAGAACAGGTGGCTCGTGGACGCCACCTGCTGGTTAGTTAGAGAAAGTGTACTCCACGAAGCTGTAGATCTGATAAATTAGAGATAAGGACTTCAACTGGTCTACAAACCCTAAAAGAACCCTATCAAGGTCAGCAAATGCCACGAGGCCAAAAACAACAGAAAATTATAAAGCATATGAAAAAAACCAGACGATATGGATAACCCAAGCCCAAGCACCCAAATCAAAAGACCAGAAGAGACACACCTAGAGCAGCTACTCAAAGAACTAAAGATGAACAATGAGACCATAGTACGGGATATGAAGGAAATCAAGAAGACCCTAGAAGAGCATAAAGAAGACATTGCAAGACTAAATAAAAAAATGGATGATCTTATGGAAATTAAAGAAACTGTTGACCAAATTAAAAAGATTCTGGACACTCATAGTACAAGACTAGAGGAAGTTGAACAACGAATCAGTGACCTGGAAGATGACAGAATGGAAAATGAAAGCATAAAAGAAAGAATGGGGAAAAAAATTGAAAAACTCGAAATGGACCTCAGGGATATGATAGATAATATGAACGTCCAAATATAAGACTCATTGGTGTCCCAGAAGGGGAAGAAAAGGGTAAAGGTCTAGGAAGAGTATTCAAAGAAATTGTTGGGGAAAACTTCCCAAATCTTCTAAACAACATAAATACACAAATCATAAATGCTCAGCGAACTCCAAATAGAATAAATCCAAAAAAACCCACTCCGAGACATATACTGATCACACTGTCAAACATAGAAGAGAAGGAGCAAGTTCTGAAAGCAGCAAGAGAAAAGCAATTCACCACATACAAAGGAAACAGCATAAGACTAAGTAGTGACTACTCAGCAGCCACCATGGAGGCGAGAAGGCAGTGGCACGATATATTTAAAATTCTGAGTGAGAGGAATTTCCAGCCAAGAATACTTTACCCAGCAAAGCTCTCCTTCAAATTTGAGGGAGAGCTTAAATTTTTCACAGACAAACAAATGCTGAGAGAATTTGCTAACAAGAGACCTGCCCTACTGGAGATACTAAAGGGAGCCCTACAGACAGAGAAACAAAGACAGGACAGAGAGACTTGGAGAAAGGTTCAGTACTAAAGAGATTCGGTATGGGTACAATAAAGGATATTAATAGAGAGAGGGAAAAATATGGCAAACATAATCCAAAGGATAAGATGGCCGATTCAAGAAATGCCTTCACGGTTTTAACGTTGAATGTAAATGGATTAAACTCCCCAATTAAAAGATATAGATTCGCAGAATGGATCAAAAAAAATGAACCATCAATATGTTGCATACAAGAGACTCATCTTAGACACAGGGACACAAAGAAACTGAAAGTGAAAGGATGGAAAAAAAATATTTCATGCAAGCTACAGCCAAAAGAAAGCAGGTGTAGCAATATTAATCTCAGAAAAAATAGACTTCAAATGCAGGGATGTTTTGAGAGACAAAGAAGGCCACTACATACTAATAAAAGGGGCAATTCAGCAAGAAGAAATAACAATCGTAAATGTCTATGCACCCAATCAAGGTGCCACAAAATACATGAGAGAAACACTGGCAAAACTAAAGGAAGCAATTGATGTTTCCACAATAATTGTGGGAGACTTCAACACATCACTCTCTCCTATAGATAGATCAACCAGACAGAAGACCAATAAGGAAATTGAAAACCTAAACAATCTGATAAATGAATTAGATTTAACAGACATCTACAGGACATTACATCCCAAATCACCAGGATACACATACTTTTCTAGTGCTCACGGAACTTTCTCCAGAATAGATCATATGCTGGGACATAAAACAAGCCTCAATAAATTTAAAAAGATTGAAATTATTCAAAGCACATTCTCTGACCACAATGGAATACAATTAGAAGTCAATAACCATCAGAGACTTAGAAAATTCACAAATACCTGGAGGTTAAACAACACACTCCTAAACAATCAGTGGGTTAAAGAAGAAATAGCAAGAGAAATTGCTAAATATATAGAGACGAATGAAAATGAGAACACAACATACCAAAACCTATGGGATGCAGCAAAAGCAGTGCTAAGGGGGAAATTTATAGCACTAAACGCATATATTAAAAAGGAAGAAAGAGCCAAAATCAAAGAACTAATGGATCAACTGAAGAAGCTAGAAAATGAACAGCAAACCAATCCTAAACCAAGTACAAGAAAAGAAATAACAAGGATTAAAGCAGAAATAAATGACATAGAGAACAAAAAAACAATAGAAAGGATAAATATCACCAAAAGTTGGTTCTTTGAGAAGATCAACAAGATTGACAAGCCCCTAGCTAGACTGACAAAATCAAAAAGAGAGAAGACCCATATAAACAAAATAATGAATGAAAAAGCTGACATAACTGCAGATCCTGAAGAAATTAAAAAAATTATAAGAGGATATTATGAACAACTGTATGGCAACAAACTGGATAATGTAGAAGAAATGGACAATTTCCTGGAAACATATGAACAACCTAGACTGACCAGAGAAGAAATAGAAGACCTCAACCAACCCATCACAAGCAAAGAGATCCAATCAGTCATCAAAAATCTTCCCACAAATAAATGCCCAGGGCCAGATGGCTTCACAGGGGAATTCTACCAAACTTTCCAGAAAGAACTGACACCAATCTTACTCAAACTCTTTCAAAACATTGAAAAAAATGGAACACTACCTAACTCATTTTATGAAGCTAACATCAATCTAATACCAAAACCAGGCAAAGATGCTACAAAAAAAGAAAACTACCGGCCAATCTCCCTAATGAATATAGATGCAAAAATCCTCAACAAAATACTTGCAAATCGAATCCAAAGACACATTAAAAAAATCATACACCATGACCAAGTGGGGTTCATTCCAGGCATGCAAGGATGGTTCAACATAAGAAAAACAATCAATGTATTACAACACATTAACAAGTCAAAAGGGAAAAATCAATTGATCATCTCAATAGATGCTGAAAAAGCATTTGACAAAATCCAACATCCGTTTTTGATAAAAACACTTCAAAAGGTAGGAATTGAAGGAAACTTCCTCAACATGATAAAGAGCATATATGAAAAACCCACAGCCAGCATAGTACTCAATGGTGAGAGACTGAAAGCCTTCCCTCTAAGATCAGGAACAAGACAAGGATGCCCGCTGTCACCACTGTTATTCAACATTGTGCTGGAAGTGCTAGCCAGGGCAATCCGGCAAGACAAAGAAATAAAAGGCATCCAAATTGGAAAAGAAGAAGTAAAACTGTCATTGTTTGCAGATGATATGATCTTATATCTAGAAAACCCTGAGAAATCAACGATACACCTACTAGAGCTAATAAACAAATTTAGCAAAGTAGCGGGATACAAGATTAATGCACATAAGTCAGTAATGTTTCTATATGCTAGAAATGAACAAACTGAAGAGACACTCAAGAAAAAGATACCATTTTCAATAGCAACTAAAAAAATCAAGTACCTAGGAATAAACTTAACCAAAGATGTAAAAGACCTATACAAAGAAAACTACATAACTCTACTAAAAGAAATAGAAGGGGACCTTAAAAGATGGAAAAATATTCCATGTTCATGGATAGGAAGGCTAAATGTCATTAAGATGTCAATTCTACCCAAACTCATCTACAGATTCAATGCAATCCCAATCAAAATTCCAACAACCTACTTTGCAGACTTGGAAAAGCTAGTTATCAAATTTATTTGGAAAGGGAAGATGCCTCGAATTGCAAAAGACACTCTAAAAAAGAAAAACGAAGTGGGAGGACTTACACTCCCTGACTTTGAAGCTTATTATAAAGCCACAGTTGCCAAAACAGCATGGTACTGGCACAAAGATAGACATATAGATCAATGGAATCGAATTGAGAATTCAGAGATAGACCCTCAGATCTATGGCCGACTGATCTTTGATAAGGCCCCCAAAGTCACCGAACTGAGCCATAATGGTCTTTTCAACAAATGGGGCTGGGAGAGTTGGATATCCATATCCAAAAGAATGAAAGAGGACCCCTACCTCACCCCCTACACAAAAATTAACTCAAAATGGACCAAAGATCTCAATATAAAAGAAAGTACCATAAAACTCCTAGAAGATAATGTAGGAAAACATCTTCAAGACCTTGTATTAGGAGGCCACTTCCTAGACTTTACACCCAAAGCACAAGCAACAAAAGAGAAAATAGATAAATGGGAACTCCTCAAGCTTAGAAGTTTCTGCACCTCAAAGGAATTTCTCAAAAAGGTAAAGAGGCAGCCAACTCAATGGGAAAAAATTTTTGGAAACCATGTATCTGACAAAAGACTGATATCTTGCATATACAAAGAAATCCTACAACTCAATGACAATAGTACAGACAGCCCAATTATAAAATGGGCAAAAGATATGAAAAGACAGTTCTCTGAAGAGGAAATACAAATGGCCAAGAAACACATGAAAAAATGTTCAGCTTCACTAGCTATTAGAGAGATGCAAATTAAGACCACAACGAGATACCATCTAACACCGGTTAGAATGGCTGCCATTAAACAAACAGGAAACTACAAATGCTGGAGGGGATGTGGAGAAATTGGAACTCTTATTCATTGTTGGTGGGACTGTATAATGGTTCAGCCACTCTGGAAGTCAGTCTGGCAGTTCCTTAAAAAACTAGATATAGAGCTACCATTCGATCCAGCGATTGCACTTCTCGGTATATACCCAGAAGATCGGAAAGCAGTGACACGAACAGATATCTGCACGCCAATGTTCATAGCAGCATTATTCACAATTGCCAAGAGATGGAAACAACCCAAATGTCCTTCAACAGATGAGTGGATAAATAAAATGTGGTATATACACACGATGGAATACTACGCGGCAGTAAGAAGGAACGATCTGGTGAAACATATGACAACATGGATGAACCTTGAAGACATAATGCTGAGTGAAATAAGCCAGGCACAAAAAGAGAAATATTATATGCTACCACTAATGTGAACTTTGAAAAATGTAAAACAAATGGTTTATAATGTAGAATGTAGGGGAACTAGCAGTAGAGAGCAATTCAGGAAGGGGGAACAATAATCCAAGAAGAACAGATAAGCTATTTAACGTTCTGGGGATGCCCAGAAATGACTATGGTCTGTTAGTTTCTGATGGATGTAGTAGGAACAAGTTCACTGAAATGTTGCTATGTTATGTAACTTTCCTGGGGTAAAGTAGGAACATGTTGGAAGTTAAGCAGTTATCTTTGGTTAGTTGTCTTTTTCTTACTCCCTTGCTATGGTCTCTTTGAAATGTTCTTTTATTGTATGTTTGTTTTCTTTTTAACTTTTTTTCTCATACAGTTGATTTGAAAAAAGAAGGGAAAGTTAAAAAAAAAAAAAAAAAAAAAAAGAAAGGAAAAAGACAAACAAGGAAAAAAAAAAAAAAAAAAGATGTGGTGCCCCCTTGAGGGGCCTGTGGAGAGTGCAGGGGTGTTCGCCTGCCCCACCTCCATGGTTGCTGACATGACCACAGACATAGGGGACTGGTGGTTTGATGGGTTGAGCCCTCTACCATAGGTTTTGCCCTTGGGAGGACGGTTGCTGCAGGGGAGAGGCTAGGCCTCCCTGTATTTGTGCCTGAGAGTCTCCTCCTGAATGCCTCTTTGTTGCTCAGATGTGGCCCTCTCTCTCTGGCTAAGCCAACTTGAAAGGTGAAATCACTGCCCTCCCCCCTACGTGGGATCAGACACCCAGGGAAGTGAATCTCCCTGGCAACGTGGAATATGACTCCCGGGGAGGAATGTAGACCCGGTATCGTGGGATGGAGAACATCTTCTTGACCAAAAGGGGGATGTGAAAGGAAATGAAATAAGCTTCAGTGGCAGAGAGATTCCAAAACGAGCCGAGAGATCACTCTGGTGGGCACTCTTACGCACACTTTAGACAACCTTTTTTAGGTTCTAAAGAATTGGGGTAGCTGGTGGTGGATACCTGAAACTATTAAACTACAACCCAGAACCCATGAATCTCGAAGACAGTTGTATAAAAATGTAGCTTATGAGGGGTGACAGTGGGATTGGGAATGCCATAAGGACCAAACTCCACTTTGTCTAGTTTATGGATGGATGTGTAGAAAAGTAGGGGAAGCAAACAAACAGACAAAGGTACCTAGTGTTCTTTTTTACTTCAATTGCTCTTTTTCACTCTAATTATTATTCTTGTTATTTTTGTGTGTGTGCTAATGAAGGTGTCAGGGATTGATTTAGGTGATGAATGTACAACTATGTAATGGTACTGTAAACAATCGAAAGTACAATTTGTTTTGTATGACTGCGTGGTATGTGAATATATCTTAATAAAATGATGATTAAAAAAAAAAAAAAAATGTCTATGCACCCAATCAAGGTGCCACAAAATACATGAGAGAAACATTGGCAAAACTAAAGGAAGCAATTGATGTTTCCACAATAATTGTGGGAGACTTCAACACAACACTCTCTCCTATAGATAGATCAACCAGACAGAAGACCAATAAGGAAATTGAAAACCTAAACAATCTGATAAATGAATTAGATTTAACAGACATCTACAGGACATTACATCCCAAATCAACAGGATACACATACTTTTCTAGTGCTCACGGAACTTTCTCCAGAATAGATCATATGCTGGGACATAAAACAAGCCTCAATAAATTTAAAAAGATTGAAATTATTCAAAGCACATTCTCTGACCACAATGGAATACAATTAGAAGTCAATAACCATCAGAGACTTAGAAAATTCACAAATACCTGGAGGTTAAACAACACACTCCTAAACAATCAGTGGGTTAAAGAAGAAATAGCAAGAGAAATTGCTAAATATATAGAGACGAATGAAAATGAGAACACAACATACCAAAACCTATGGGATGCAGCAAAAGCAGTGCTAAGGGGGAAATTTATAGCACTAAACGCATATATTAAAAAGGAAGAAAGAGCCAAAATCAAAGAACTAATGGATCAACTGAAGAAGCTAGAAAATGAACAGCAAACCAATCCTAAACCAAGTACAAGAAAAGAAATAACAAGGATTAAAGCAGAAATAAATGACATAGAGAACAAAAAAACAATAGAAAGGATAAATATCACCAAAAGTTGGTTCTTTGAGAAGATCAACAAGATTGACAAGCCCCTAGCTAGACTGACAAAATCAAAAAGACAGAAGACCCATATAAACAAAATAATGAATGAAAAAGGTGACATAACTGCAGATCCTGAAGAAATTAAAAAAATTATAAGAGGATATTATGAACAACTGTATGGCAACAAACTGGATAATGTAGAAGAAATGGACAATTTCCTGGAAACATATGAACAACCTAGACTGACCAGAGAAGAAATAGAAGACCTCAACCAACCCATCACAAGCAAAGAGATCCAATCAGTCATCAAAAATCTTCCCACAAATAAATGCCCAGGGCCAGATGGCTTCACAGGGGAATTCTACCAAACTTTCCAGAAAGAACTGACACCAATCTTACTCAAACTCTTTCAAAACATTGAAAAAAATGGAACACTACCTTATTCATTTTATGAAGCTAACATCAATCTAATACCAAAACCAGGCAAAGATGCTACAAAAAAGGAAAACTACCGGCCAATCTCCCTAATGAATATAGATGCAAAAATCCTCAACAAAATACTTGCAAATCGAATCCAAAGACACATTAAAAAAATCATACACCATGACCAAGTGGGGTTCATTCCAGGCATGCAAGGATGGTTCAACATAAGAAAAACAATCAATGTATTACAACACATTAAAAACTCGAAAGGGAAAAATCAATTGATCATCTCAATAGATGCTGAAAAAGCATTTGACAAAATCCAACATCCGTTTTTGATAAAAACACTTCAAAAGGTAGGAATTGAAGGAAACTTCCTCAACATGATAAAGAGCATATATGAAAAACCCACAGCCAGCATAGTACTCAATGGTGAGAGACTGAAAGCCTTCCCTCTAAGATCAGGAACAAGACAAGGATGCCCGCTGTCACCACTGTTATTCAACATTGTGCTGGAAGTGCTAGCCAGGGCAATCCGGCAAGACAAAGAAATAAAAGGCATCCAAATTGGAAAAGAAGAAGTAAAACTGTCATTGTTTGCAGATGATATGATCTTATATCTAGAAAACCCTGAGAAATCAACGATACACCTACTAGAGCTAATAAACAAATTTAGCAAAGTAGCGGGATACAAGATTAATGCACATAAGTCAGTAATGTTTCTATATGCTAGAAATGAACAAACTGAAGAGACACTCAAGAAAAAGATACCATTTTCAATAGCAACTAAAAAAATCAAGTACCTAGGAATAAACTTAACCAAAGATGTAAAAGACCTATACAAAGAAAACTACATAACTCTACTAAAAGAAATAGAAGGGGACCTTAAAAGATGGAAAAATATTCCATGTTCATGGATAGGAAGGCTAAATGTCATTAAGATGTCAATTCTACCCAAACTCATCTACAGAATCAATGCAATCCCAATCAAAATTCCAACAACCTACTTTGCAGACTTGGAAAAGCTAGTTATCAAATTTATTTGGAAAGGGAAGATGCCTCGAATTGCTAAAGACACTTTAAAAAAGAAAAACGAAGTGGGAGGACTTACACTCCCTGACTTTGAAGCTTATTATAAAGCCACAGTTGCCAAAACAGCATGGTACTGGCACAAAGATAGACATATAGATCAATGGAATCGAATTGAGAATTCAGAGATAGACCCTCAGATCTATGGCCGACTGATCTTTGATAAGGCCCCCAAAGTCACCGAACTGAGCCATAATGGTCTTTTCAACAAATGGGGCTGGGAGAGTTGGATATCCATATCCAAAAGAATGAAAGAGGACCCCTACCTCACCCCCTACACAAAAATTAACTCAAAATGGACCAAAGATCTCAATATAAAAGAAAGTACCATTAAACTCCTAGAAGATAATGTAGGAAAACATCTTCAAGACCTTGTATTAGGAGGCCACTTCCTAGACTTTACACCCAAAGCACAAGCAACAAAAGAGAAAATAGATAAATGGGAACTCCTCAAGCTTAGAAGTTTCTGCACCTCAAAGGAATTTCTCAAAAAGGTAAAGAGGCAGCCAACTCAATGGGAAAAAATTTTTGGAAACCATGTATCTGACAAAAGACTGATATCTTGCATATACAAAGAAATCCTACAACTCAATGACAATAGTACAGACAGCCCAATTATAAAATGGGCAAAAGATATGAAAAGACAGTTCTCTGAAGAGGAAATACAAATGGCCAAGAAACACATGAAAAAATGTTCAGCTTCACTAGCTATTAGAGAGATGCAAATTAAGACCACAATGAGATACCATCTAACACCGGTTAGAATGGCTGCCATTAAACAAACAGGAAACTACAAATGCTGGAGGGGATGTGGAGAAATTGGAACTCTTATTCATTGTTGGTGGGACTGTATAATGGTTCAGCCACTCTGGAAGTCAGTCTGGCAGTTCCTTAGAAAACTAGAGATAGAGCTACCATTCGATCCAGCGATTGCACTTCTCGGGATATACCCGGAAGATCGGAAAGCAGTGACACGAACAGATATCTGCACGCCAATGTTCATAGCAGCATTATTCACAATTGCCAAGAGATGGAAACAACCCAAATGTCCATCAACAGATGAGTGGATAAATAAAATGTGGTATATACACACGATGGAATACTACGCGGCAGTAAGAAGGAACGATCTGGTGAAACATATGACAACATGGATGAACCTTGAAGACATAATGCTGAGCGAAATAAGCCAGGCACAAAAAGAGAAATATTATATGCTACCACTAATGTGAACTTTGAAAAATGTAAAACAAATGGTTTATAATGTAGAATGTAGGGGAACTAGCAGTAGAGAGCAATTAAGGAAGGGGGAACAATAATCCAAGAAGAACAGATAAGCTATTTAACGTTCTGGGGATGCCCAGAAATGACTATGGTCTGTTAATTTCTGATGGATGTAGTAGGAACAAGTTCACTGAAATGTTGCTATAGTATGTAACTTTCTTGGGGTAAAGTAGGAACATGTTGGAAGTTAAGCAGTTATCTTAGGTTAGTTGTCTTTTTCTTACTCCCTTGCTATGGTCTCTTTGAAATGTTCTTTTATTGTATGTTTGTTTTTTTTTGTTTTCTTTTTAACTTTTTTTTTTCATACAGTTGATTTGAAAAAAGAAGGGAAAGTTAAAAAAAAAAAAAAAAGAAAAAAGACAAACAAGGAAAAAAAAAAAAAAAAAACGATGTAGTGCCCCCTTGAGGAGCCTGTGGAGAATGCAGGGGTATTCGCCTACCCCACCTCCATGGTTGCTAACATGACCACAGACATAGGGGACTGGTGGTTTGATGGGTTGAGCCCTCTACCATAAGTTTTACCCTTGGGAAGACGGTTGCTGCAAAGGAGAGGCTAGGCCTCCCTGTATTTGTGCCTAAGAGTCTCCTCCTGAATGCCTCTTTGTTGCTCAGATGTGGCCCTCTCTCTCTGGCTAAGCCAACTTGAAAGGTGAAATCACTGCCCTCCCCCCTACGTGGGATCAGACACCCAGGGAAGTGAATCTCCCTGGCAACGTGGAATATGACTCCCGGGGAGGAATGTAGACCCGGCATCGTGGGATGGAGAACATCTTCTTGACCAAAAGGGGGATGTGAAAGGAAATGAAATAAGCTTCAGTGGCAGAGAGATTCCAAAACGAGCCGAGAGATCACTCTGGTGGGCACTCTTACGCACACTTTAGACAACCTTTTTTAGGTTCTAAAGAATTGGGGTAGCTGGTGGTGGATACCTGAAACTATTAAACTACAACCCAGAACCCATGAATCTCGAAGACAGTTGTATAAAAATGTAGCTTATGAGGGGTGACAGTGGGATTGGGAATGCCATAAGGACCAAACTCCACTTTGTCTAGTTTATGGATCGATGTGTAGAAAAGTAGGGGAAGCAAACAAACAGACAAAGGTACCTAGTGTTCTTTTTTACTTCAATTGCTCTTTTTCACTCTAATTATTATTCTTGTTATTTTTGTGTGTGTGCTAATGAAGGTGTCAGGGATTGATTTAGGTGATGAATGTACAACTATGTAATGGTACTGTAAACAATCGAAAGTACAATTTGTTTTGTATGACTGCGTGGTATGTGAATATATCTCAATAAAATGATGATTAAAAAAAATAATAATAAAACAAAAAAAAAAAAAAAAAAAAAAAAAGAGGAAATGGGGACTTGCCTTGAGGCTGTGCTTGCCTGACACTTTATGTAAGAGTGAAAAAGTATCAGCTGTCCAGTTTTGTAAATGGGGGTAGGCCTGCTAGAGTTACGGGAAGGGTGTGAATAAAGCATCTCCCCAAAGCATCTTTTAATGCTGTTACTGACAGATACTGAGTCACTTTTGTTTATCACTATATTGCTGGCACTAGATGAAGCCTGGCATATGGCAAACACTCAAATGCTTGTTGTCTAAATGAGTGAGTGGACAAGTTTGTAATGTCAAACATCATCTCCTTCAAACACCATCTCCTTCCCTAACCTCCCAGGCTAAGTTAAGAATCCCCCTTCTTTGCATATCTTACCACTGCTTATACCATCTTGAATGAGTGTCTGTTTAGCATCTATCTCTTCCATTTAGTCTATGCCTTATTTATTTTTCATTTTTGTAGATGAAGAAAAAAAAGGAAACCTTACACATATTATCTCATTTAATCTTTATAACAACCCACACTAAGAAGTAGATACTATTATTATCTCCATGTTTATCAAGGAGTAACCTGAGGAAAGCTTAAGATCTCATTTTACAGAACAGGGAAAGGCATGTTAAAAAACTTACTCAAGATCACAGAGCTAGTAAGCAGCACTGCCAAGATTTGAATCCAGGCAACTTGGATTCAAGAGTCAAAATCTTGAACACCATGGCCAAATGAAAACATATTGATCCATTCTCTGCATTTCCTTAATGCCTTGATTTTAATTCTTTGAATTAAGCACCCAGACTCTGATGTTTTCATAACAAGGACCTTACTCAACCACATCTGAAGCCTCAGCCCCAAATGGAGGATGTAGCACATAATAAATAAGTATGCATTAATAAATAAGTTCAGGAAGTCAATAACAAATTATCATTCATTTTCACAACCACTGTGTCATACTGGAAACGGAATGGTTTTGATTCTCATTTTACAGAATAGAAAAATGAGGTTCACAACTTCACAAGAAGATGTAACTTGTCTAAGAGTCCTTCTGATTGAGTCCTGATTGAGGTTATTCCCACTGCCTCTTTCACCTGAGGTTAGAAGACACATGTTAGATTAGGAAGACTTCACTTTGAGAAAAGGCTAAAAATAAATAATACTGCACTCACTGCCTTTCCTAGCAAAAACGGCTGTTAAAAGTATGTCGAATAGCTTTGATGGGTTGAGCCCTCTACCATAAGTTTTACCCTTGGGAAGACGGTTGCTGCAAAGGAGAGGCTAGGCCTCCCTGTATTTGTGCCTAAGAGTTTCCTCCTGAATGCCTCTTTGTTGCTCAGATGTGGCCCTCTCTCTCTGGCTAAGCCAACTTGAAAGGTGAAATCACTGCCCTCCCCCCTACGTGGGATCAGACACCCAGGGAAGTGAATCTCCCTGGCAACGTGGAATATGACTCCCGGGGAGGAATGTAGACCCAGCATCGTGGGATGGAGAACATCTTCTTGACCAAAAGGGGGATGTGAAAGGAAATGAAATAAGCTTCAGTGGCAGAGAGATTCCAAAACGAGCCGAGAGATCACTCTGGTGGGCACTCTTACGCACACTTTAGACAACCTTTTTTAGGTTCTAAAGAATTGGGGTAGCTGGTGGTGGATACCTGAAACTATTAAACTACAACCCAGAACCCATGAATCTCGAAGACAGTTGTATAAAAATGTAGCTTGTGAGGGGTGACAGTGGGATTGGGAAAGCCATAAGGACCAAACTCCACTTTGTCTAGTTTATGGATGGATGTGTAGAAAAGTAGGGGAAGGAAACAAACAGACAAAGGTACCCAGTGTTCTTTTTTACTTCAATTGCTCTTTTTCACTCTAATTATTATTCTTGTTATTTTTGTGTGTGTGCTAATGAAGGTGTCAGGGATTGATTTAGGTGATGAATGTACAACTATGTAATGGTACTGTAAACAATCGAAAGTACAATTTGTTTTGTATGACTGCGTGGTATGTGAATATATCTCAATAAAATAATGATTAAAAAAAAAAAAAAGTATGTCGAATATAATATTTGCCCAACAAGCTCTTTCTTTCCTTTAGCTCCTCCTAAGTTACTCTGTCCCTCTTTGGCTTGAACCACACATACCTGTGTGTGCGTGCATGTTGTGCACGTGCATGTGTGTTGCGACAGGGAGCAGAGCTGTGAGCCAAAAGTCTAGAAATCAGAGTTCAGGGGCCACCACTGACTTCCGTTGCTAAGCAAAGCACATCATCTTGTTTGCCTCTGCCATGAAGCAGAAGCCATGAGTCTGGCATTCTTTTGAGGCCAAGGTGCCCTGTGATATAGCGGGTCACATGCCACTGAATATGATTTACCAACTCACTCTTTAGGGTATGGGGCCCCTACTGGATATATACCAGCACATATAGCCAGGAGTATGCTGGTAAACTGGCCCTCCAAGAGGAAAAAAGCCCTGACTTGTAGTATCTACCAATTTTGTGGTGTAAATATTCCCAGCCAATTCCAAGCTATCAACAGTTAAATAAGCAGCCCCCAAGATTCCTGAATATTTAGCAATCTGCTCTAACAAGCCAATACAAACCAGCTGTAATATATGCCACTGCTTACAGCAACTCCTTGTGGGAAAGGGGAAAGGATCAATATAAGCAGTCCTTTCAAAGCCTGCTT
Source organism: Choloepus didactylus (assembly GCF_015220235.1). Classification (NCBI taxonomy): domain Eukaryota; kingdom Metazoa; phylum Chordata; class Mammalia; order Pilosa; family Megalonychidae; genus Choloepus; species Choloepus didactylus. The sequence continues at coordinate 97,103,704 of NC_051307.1, read as the reverse complement.
CAGAAACTGTCACAGTGGCTGCTTAGATGTAAGGATCTGACCTCTGCTGAGACAAGAGCAATTGTTTTGGAGATAGGGAAACTGGATTCAAACCCTGGACCTCTTCTTATAAGCCAAGTATTTATTTCTTTGAAATCTCAGTTTTAGTAAGAATAATAATACCCACCTCACAGGATTGTTGATTATATAGCACTTACTATCTGCTAGGCACTGTTTAAGTACTTTACAAATATTAACTCATTTAATCTTTATCACAACACTGTGGGGAAAGTACTATTAACAAGTTACAGATGAAAAGACTGAAGCACAGAGAAGTTAACTAAGTTCTCTAAGGTCACACAGCTAGCAAATAATAAAACCAGGATTTCGACCTGGCTCCCTCTACAGCCCACAAGCCAAACCCTGTTTGTTTTCTAAATAAAGTTTTACTGGAATACAGCCTTGCTCATTCATTCACATATTGCCCATGTCTGCTTTTGTGCTACAAAGGCAGAGTTGAGTAGTTGTGACAGAGATGGTTCGGCCCCAAAAAACCCCAAATATTTACCATCTGGCCCTTTACAGAAAAAGTATGCTGGTTCCTGCTCTATGATATGCTGCCCATTTGTATGGGGTTGGCCATTGTTTATTATTTGGGGGCTGGTAGTCTCCAGGGTCAGGTTGGTTCTGAAATTGTGTTCTGGGCCAATAAAACAAGTACCAAATTAATATCAAGATTGTAACTGTACTATAATATTTGTACTATAACAATTGCATCAGTAAAATAGCATTCTCAAACATAAAGTGTAACCTTTGGTAACAAATAATCCATGACAATGTGTGTTTATAAAAATACATCTGACTTCACAGGATGCCAGCATCTCAGATATTGTTCATCCCAACCCTGACTTTCCTATTGGGGATGTTGCACTGGGTTTCTTGAAAGTTAATGCTATAAATCCTTCGTGATCGCCCCTCAAATCCTGGAAGACGATTCTGTTATATAGAGATGGGCTTTTAACACAGCAGAGCAAAGGCAACTCTTTTATGGGCACAAGCATCAGGTTCACGTCTCCACACCTGCCATTCTGTCTCTGAATAAGATGCAGAGACGTTCTGTCATTCTGACGCTTGCTCCTCCAAGAGCTCATTTTAGATCCCCAGCAGAGAAGCTCCTCAAAGCCTACCATTCTCTTGCCTCCTGGATAGTTGTTTAAAACTTCCCCGGACTTTTGCAGCTACTTCCTGTGTGCCTCTCAAGGACTGCCAGTCACTTGTGACCTATTTTCAGATCTGGCAGTTCTGGCTTCTAGAGCAAACACAAACTAGGCCCAGCTACAGGTAATCGACTGAGTTTTCTTTGGGATCCTGGCACCGAAAGAGAATTACATGGTGGAAGGAATGTAGGTCGGACTGGAGCCTGATTGCCCCACTCAGGTAAGTAGATTTTTATCGCACTATAAACTAGGGGTCAGTATCTCAAGATTACCAGAAGACTCATCTCCTTGCTGCCGACAGTGCTTCCTTACGGTTATGAAAGAAGAGTCCATTTACTTTTCTTATTGGATTTTGTTCTCTCAAACAAAGATGCCTTTCCGGAATTGGTAAAAATTGGTAATTGAAGGCAATACTGATTACCACCTCCTGTGTGGAAGTCCTATTGCCAAAGAATTTCCTGCACAAACATTTCAAAAGTGAGTTGATCCAAAACACGCCTCTGCTATGAGGTTACCCGTAATCTAATCCAATGTAGGAGGCAGAGTCCGAAGAATGAGGTTCTACAAATTCCAGAACAACTGCAGCCATAAAATGAAAGAGAACCAGGCTTTAAGGCAGAGAATACAAGAAACATCTTGCTATTCCCACTTTGTTCTTTGTCACTACACTCCTACTTAAATAGCTCATATTACCAGCAGAGACAATCAACTGAAAACTCTTGAGACTCTACTACAATTTCCTTTTTTAAAAAGTGTGATTTCTTTACTGTACCTTTAAGTAAATTTATGACTTTGTCTTATTTTTCAAACACAAATAAATTTTTAAAAATCTCAAGACCTTAACAATTTCAAATATCCCTTTAAGATAACACCTAATAGCTCTTTTGGATTTCCAGAATACTTTATCTCTACTTTAGACTCTATGTATTCCTGCAAATAAACATTATTCTCATTTCAACTCTCCTCTATACTAATTCAAATATTAACAGACTGATTATAAGCTCCAAGATAGAATATACAGAGTTGAGTTCACCTTCTTATCCCCCACATGTAGCCACAGTGTCTTTCATATAGTAGGTGGTCAATAAATGTTATTGTTGATGTGTAAATTCCACAAAGAAGGAACTTTATTTTATTCAGTCCTATAGCCCCAGCAACTAGAATAGTGAAAAGCATCTGGTAGCCACTTAATAAATGCAGAACGAATGAACCTATAGCCTTAATAAATGTAGGCGGAAGCTTAGAATTCTTAACATTTTTTCCAATCAACTTGATCCTCTTTTCTATCAGTCAGCGTTCAACCAGAGAAACAGAATCAGTAGGAGATATATATTAATAGATTTATTACAAGGAAATGGTTTAAATGATTGTGGGATCTAGCCAGGCAAGTCTGTCAGGAAAGGTGTGCTGGAACTCTTGGGTAGAATATCTTCTTCCTTAGGGAAGCCCCAGCTCTGCTTTTAAGATCTTTCAACTTATTAAATCAGGCCCACCCAGATTATCCAGGATCATATCTCTTACTTAAAGTCAACTGATGGAATTTAATCACATCTACAAAATGCCTTTGCAGCAATACCTAGATTAATTTTTGATTGAAAACTGGGAACTATAACCCAGTCAAATTAACAAATAAAAAACCATCACATCCCCCAAATACCTGTTTTGGAACTTTGAAAGTGACTCCTTCCACATGCATGCTTATTTCCTTTCTTATTTCTCATGTATCAAATTTCATATGTATCAGATTTCTTTAGAAACGTTCATATCCTCTGCCCCTATTATTGCAGTTATAGAAATCTATCCTAATAATATTGCAGCCTAGATACGCAAGAAGGCATTATCATCCCCACCTTACAAATGAAGAAATCCAAATATGAATAATTTGTCCAATGTCATATAGCTAAGGAAAGTGTAGGTTCAGGGTGCCCCTCCAAAGCCAATTCACCTAACTACTACCCTATACAAGAATCTGAAACAGAGAAAATGCTGCTTACACAGAGATGATCACTTAGATGTCATGTATAATGGGAAAAACGGAAGAAAAGATAGCCTAAAGCTCCAAAGATATTCAGTAATATTGGAAAGTAATTTGTAGACCATCCACATGATGGAATCGTGTATAAATTATAAAGTAAATTTACAGAGGAAGGAAATAAAAGGCTTGGAGTGGAAATAAAATAGAGAATAAAAAAGCAATAGAGAAAAATAAAAAGCCCAAAGATAGTTCTTTAAAAATATCAAGAAAATTGACAAACTTTTAGTTAGACTGACCAACAAAAAGAAAAGACTAAAATCAGGAATGAAAGAGGGGAAATCATAAGCAACCGAACAGAAATAGAAAGGATTTTAAAGGAATACTATAAATAATTGTATGCCAACAAATTTAGATACCTAGATAAGATGTGGGAGGAGTTGCTGTGCTTTAGAGAAAAGTAAATACCAACACTTTCAACCACCAGAGCACTACAAAGAAATGTTACTCTTCTTAGGTCAAAACATGGAATAACTGTGGGTTTTTTAATTAAAAAAAAACCTAGTAGCTTCTTTATCATTATGTTCATTGAGGCTTCCGAGGCCCAATTATCAGCAGCAAGCTTAAAAAAAACGATACTTAGAGAAAATGGACATATTCCTAGAAAAACAAACTGCCAAAACTGACTCAAGAAGAAATAGAATATCTGAATAGACTTATAGCAAGTAAAGAGATCGAATTAGCAATCAAAAAACTTCCCCCCAAAAAAAGCCTAGGCCCAGATGCCTTCATTAGTGAATTCTACCAAATGTTTTTATTTATCATTTTTTAATTGAGATATATTCACATACCATACAGTCATACAAAGCATGCAGCCAATTATTCACAGTACCACCATATAGTTGTGCATTCATCACCAAAATTAATTTTTGAACATTTTCCTTACCACACACACAAAAGTAATAAGAATTAAAAATTAAAGTGAAAAAGAACAATTAAAGTAAAAAAGATCACTGGGTGCTTTTTTTTCCCCCCCTATTTTTCTAGTCATCCATCCATACACCGGACAAAGGGGAGTGTGATCCACAAGGCTTTCCCAATCACATTGTCACCCCTCATAAGCTACATTTTTATACAATCATCTTCAAGATTCAAGGGTTCTGGGTGGTAGTTTGATAGTTTCAGGTATTTACTGCTAGCTAGTCTAATTCATTAGAACCTTAAAAGGGTTGAAGAATTAACACAAATCCTTCACAAACTCTTCCAAAATATAGAAGAGATATTGCTTCCAACTTGTTGTATGAGGCCAGTATTAATCCAATACCAAAACCAGACAAAGACAACACAAGAAGAGAAAATTACTGGTTACTATCACTTATGAATATGACCCAAATATCCTTAACAAAATGGTGGCAAACTAAATCCAGCAATTTATACAAAAGATTTCACCCCATGACCAAGTGAGAATTATCTCAGGAATGTAAAGTTGGTTCAACATATGAAAACCAATCAGTGTAATATACTATATTAATAAAATGAAAAATAAAAAGCACAGGATCTTAATAGATGCAGAAAATGCATTTGAAAAAATACAACGCCCTTTCATAATAAAAACACTCAACAAATGAGAAATAGAAGGAAACTTCCTCCACTTGATAAAAACCATATACAAAAAAACCTCAGTTAATATACATAATGATGAAAGACCAAAAGCTTTCCCTCCTAACATCAAGAAAAAGACAAGAGGTCTGTTCTCACCATTTCTATTCATCATTGTATTGGAGGTTCCAGCCAGGGCAATTAGGCAAGAAAAAAACATAGAAGGTGTCCAGACTGGAAAGGAAGAAGTAAAACTATCTCTATTCACAGATGACAAGACCTTGTATATAGAAAACCCTAAGGGATACACACACACACACACACACACACACACACACACACACACAATCTATTAGAACTAATAAACAAGTTCAGCAAGTTTGAAGGATATAAGATCAATATTCAAAAACCAATTGTATTTCCATATACTAGCAATAGCAATTTGAAAATGAAATTAAGAAAACAATTCCATTTACAATAGCATCAAAATGAATAAAATACCTGGGAAAAAATTTGCAAATTAAGTGCAAGACTTGTACACTAAAAATGACAAAACGTCATTGAAACAAATTAAAGAAGACGAATGGAAAGACAGCCATGCTCATGGATTGATCTACAGATTCAAAGAAATCCCCATGAAAATTTCTACCTCTTTTGCACAAATTGACAAACTGATTCTACAATTCATGTGGAAATGCAAGGGACCCAGAATAGCCAAAACAATCTTGAAAAAGAACAAATTTGAAGGATTCATAGTTCCTGATTTCAAAACTTACTACAGAGCCACACTAATCAAGACAGTGTACCAGCGATATAAGGCTAGGCATATAGATCAACGGAATAGAATTGAGAGTATGGAAATAAACCCTCACCAGAAATTAACCCTTTATGGGCAATTTATTTTTGACAAGAGTGCCAAGAAAATTCAACATGGGAAAGAATAAAGAATGTGTTGGACCCCTTCCTCAAACCATATACAAAAATTAACTTAAAACAGATTAAAGACTTAAATGTAAGAACAAAAACAATAGAACTCTTAGAAGAAAACGTAAGAGTAAATCTTTGTGACTTTGGATTAGGTGATGGTTTCTTAGCTATGACACCAAAGGCATAGCAACAAAAGAAAAAAAAAACAATAAATAGGACATTAATAAAATTAAAATTTGTGTGCTTCAAAGGACACCATCAAGAAAAAGACACACAACACATGGAGTGGGAGAAAGTATTTGCAAATCATAAATCAGATAAGAGACATATATCCAAAACATATAAAGAATTCTTACAGTTCAACAATTAAAAGGAAACAACCCAATTAATAAATGAACTAAGGATTTGAATAGATTCCAAAGAATATATACAAATGGCCAATAAGCATATGTAAAGGTGCTCAACATCATTAGCCATTAGGGGATGCTAATCAAAACCACAATGAAATACCACTTCACACCCACTAAGATGGCTGTAATAAAAATCTTGACAAGGATATGAAGAAATTGGAACCCTCATATACTGCTGGTGGAATTGTAAAACGCCACAGTCACTTTGGAAAACAGTTTGACAGTTGCTCAAAATGATAAACACAGAATTACCATATGACCCAGCAATTCCACTCCAAGGTGTATGCCTAAGAAAGGAAAACCTATGTCCACTCAAAAATGTGTACACTATTGTTCAGGGCAGCATTATTCATAATAGCCAAAATGTGGAAACAACACAAATGTCCATCAATTCAACTGATGAATGGATAAACAAACATGGTATATCCATATAGTGGATATCCATACAGTGGCTATTCTACTTTGTTTATCCATACGGTGGAATATTATTCAGCAACGAAAAGAATGAAGCACTGATACATGTTACAACATGAACAAACCTTGAAAACATTATGCTTGGTGAAAGAAGTCAGTCACAAAAGGCCATACATTGTATGGTTCCACTTGTATGAACTATCAAGAATACCCCCTTGAGGAGCTGGCAGAGAATTCAGGGGTGTTGGGCTTCCCCACATGGATGGTTGCTTATGTGCTCACAGACATTGGGGACTGGTGGTTTGATGGGCTGAGCCCTCTACCACGGGACTTGTCCTTGGGAAGACTGTTGCTGCAAAGGAGAGGCTAGGCCTGCCTATAATTGTGCCTAAGAGCCTCCTCCCAAATGCCTCTTTGTTGCTCAGATGTGGCCCTCTCTCTCTAGCTAAGCCAACTTGGCAGGTGAAATCACCACCCTCCCCCGCTACGTGGGAGCTGATACCAAGGGAGTGAATCTCCCTGGCAATGTGGAATATGACTCCCGGGGAGGAATCTAGACCTGGCATCGTGGGATGGAGAACATTTTCTTGACCAAAAGGGGGATGTGAAAGGAAACGAAATAAATTTCAGTGGCTGAGAGATTCCAAAAGGAGCCGAGAGGTCACTCTGGTGGGCACTCTTAACACACAACACAGACAACCCTTTTTAGGTTCTAATGAATTGGAATAGCTATCAGTAAATATCTGAAACTATCAAACTACAACCCAGAACCCATGAATCTTGAAGATGATTATATAAAAATGTAGCTTATGAGGGGTGACAATGTGATTGGGAAAGCCATATAGACCACACTCCCCTTTGTTCAGTGTATGGATGGATGAGCAGAAAAATAGGGGCAAAAAAAAAAAAAAAGGCATCCAGTGCTCTTTTTTACTTTAATTGTTCTTTTTCACTTTAATTTTTATTCTTATTTTTGTGTGTGTGGTAATGAAAATGTTCAAAAGTTAATTTTAATGGTGAACACACAACTATATAATGGTACTGTGAAGAATTTAATGTACATTTTGTATGACTGCATGGTATGTGAATATATCTCAATAAAAATGAATTTTAAGAAAAGAATAGGTAAATCTATAGAGACAGAAAGTAGATTAGTAATGCCAGGGCCTGAGGAGAAGGGATGAATAAAGAATGACAGCTGATGGGCACAGTGATTGTTTTGGGGGTGATGATAATGTTCTAAAATTATATAGTGGTGAAATTTTGCACAACTCTGCAAATATACTAAAATCCTCTAATTTGCTTGCTTTTAAAAAGTGAATTTTATGGTATGTGAATAATATCTCAATAAAGCTGTTATTTTAAAAAAATATCAAAGAGTTTTAAATAACATAATGACATAATAAGGGCTCCAGGCCATGGTTCAACTGTGCCTTTACTTAAACCTTTTATTCCTCCAGGTACCATAACTAATCAAATTAGATCATCAGAAGGCTCCACATGGAGTCATATTAATATAGTGCCTCACAGAATCACCTTAATAGAGTTTTGTTTTAATATTTCCCCCATAGTTTTTATCAAAGTTCCTATAATAAATAGCCATATAAAGCCCACTTCTGTATCTATTGCACAAATGTTAAGGCTGCCCATCACATCACCACAAAACTCAGTGTTGCCTGTATTATAAGTACCTTACAAAAACTTTGTTATAATTCATTTTAGGAAAAGCAGTGCCCCTTAGGAATTAACTTTTCTGATTACCAAAACTACACAAATGATTGTATTTTCTTTTTAGCTTTGTCTGCTAGGAAATTCAGATTGAACCACAACAATTACGATGATTCAAATGATTAGTGTATTTATATCTCCATTTTTTCTCTACTTCCACTCATAATTTGCTATTTTATTGCATGGAGTTTTGTTGTAAACCACCTCAAATCCCAATATTTGTTTGAGTTATATTTGAGGGATGAGCCCAGGATTTTCATTTAAGTTTCAATTTTAATTGTGCCTTATATTAAATTAGTTTTTTCCACCTCAGCACTATTGCCATTTTGGCCCAGATAAATCTTTACTGGGGGGTGGGGGTGGGGGGCAGGACATTTAGCAGCATATCTGGCTCTACTCACAAAATACTAGCAGCACTTCCCCGGTTGCGGCAACCAAAAATTGTCAGATGTCCCCGGGGCTTGGGATTGGGGGATGAGACAAAATTGCCCCTGATTGAAAACCACTGCATTAAATCATCATTGCAAAACTGACCCTACCACTCTTTCCAGTAACTCTTGAAAGGTATCACAAGTTCATTGTTATAGACATACAGTATAAAATTCTCACTTTGCTCACTTACATGAGATGAATCAAGGAAGTCCTTGCTGTGTCTGCATCTTTCCAGTTTAGGAAGAAAACATTTCCTGGTCCGTTGTCTCATTTGAGCCCAACAATCCATTAAAAAAGGAATTATTATTCTTCCAATTTTTAGATGGGAAAACTGAGGGTCAGAGAGTGAAAATAATAAACTTCAGAGTTAAACTCCAAATTCAGTGCTGCTTCTCACACCTAGGGACAGCTTGCTCCATCTCTGTTTATATTCAAAAATCCCTCCCTGGGTAGGTACACATTAGGGGTGGAGTTCTATAGTATAAGTGTGGTCTCTAAAGGGCCAATGATCTAAAATGGTGTTTAATCCAGTCAATATCCATAAAATGGATTACCCTATACCAGATCGTGTACTTTAATTTAATATTCACAAATTTCCATTAGATCTAACGTCCCATTTACAGGGAATCCAAGGGACAAGAAATTGAGGTAAAGGGAGGTAGGAAACAAATCAGGCACATCCAGAAGTGGGACATTTTGTAAGTCAATTGACCTGAACTCGTGCAAAAGGTTAATGTCATGAAAAGAAACAAAAAGCAAAACCATGGAGGGACTATGTTAGAATGCAATAGACTAACAAAACATAACACTCAAATGCAACACTTAAACCTTGATTGGATCCTGGTGATATATAAAAAGGAATTCTTAGGATGAAGGGAATTTTTACTTCGGACTGAATGTGATATTGTGGAATGAGCATTAATTTTCTTAGGTGTGACAGTGGTGTTGTAATATAATTAGGGCTTGTTCTTATTCTTAAAAGATGCATGCTGAAGTAATTTGGATGATGTATTACGAGATCTGCAACTTTCAAATGGGTCAACAAGAACAAAACAACAAAAAATAGAGATAGATGATAGACAAAGTAAATATGGTAAAATACTGACAACTTAAAAAATCTAAATGGAACATTCTTTGAATGTTTGTACTGCAGGCCATGGATCACCTTGGTGGTGGATGTATGGTTGGGCTGCAGAGACTCCATGAGCTCCCTACAACTATTAGCAACATTCTGGGCATGGAGGTAGTGCTGCATTTCTCTGGGGAGAGGTTCTTGAGCTCTTTTCAGATTTTTTTCAAAGGGCCCAGGACTCCCTCAACAGTACTTGATTCTGCCGTTTTTTTTCCTATATCACATCTCACCTTCCAGCACGCTATGTAATTTCTTGTTTATTACGCTTTTTGTTTATTGTCAGTTTTCCCTATTTGAATATAAGCTTCACATTGATCTACGCCAAGAGCCTAGAGCAGTGTCTGGCACAGAGAATGTACTCAATACTGAATTTTCTTGCTGAATGAATGAATATTCATTACTTGATTACAACTTAAATCTTGATAAAGGGGAGTACAAAGAGGCAAAAATTTAGTAATAAAGATTGGGGGGTGGTGTGTACTAGATGTTTTACAACTATTTAAAAGGTGGGGCTTAGCCTTTTGATTAGATAAAATGTATGAACAGGCACGTGACCAGTAGCTCGGTCTTGTTTGAAGAGCATCATCGGGCACTGTTCTGTACACCCAAACAGATTAGCAGCTTCTTTTCCTGCCTGAGGGTTTATATGTTGCAATTCTCTTGTAATAAGTTCCTAAATATTTAATACATGAGTGACTTCCCTAGTAGGGTGTAGATTTACCACATCACAGGCATAATTAAGAGGCATCAATTCAGGTCGGTTGGGATTAAGTGTAAAGCCCGAAAGCTAAGTTTGAGGGCCAAGCAAATCAGAAAACAGCGTAAACATGATGCAGAGGAGCTTTTACACATGAGCTACAACTTGCAGCTGTGTTTTTCTAAGATCCTCCCCTCCTCCATGACCTTTGCTTTCCACCCACTGAGTTTCACCTTGTTCTGGGTTTCAATCCAGAGTGTTGAGCCCACTGTGGGGCTCGGTGGTGGGTCCCACAGTCTCGCTGCAGCTTTTAAGCTTTGGAAAGGAAACCCTGACCTACTATTTATGGAAACTGTCAATTTTCATCTACAAGTGAGTGTGACTATTCATTGCTAAATTTCATCAGAAATTGAGGCTAAACTTCAGTCACCAAAAGTGTTAGCTAGTTCCAACTAAACAAGCCATGTGTTTTGCTAGAAACTTTTTATTGTAAACATGCAGGTATTAGCTTACTATGACCTCAAGTTACAGATTAACAAATGGACCTGACTGGTAAGGGATTTTGAACAACTCAGGCAAAAGGTGGTCAGGTTTACTTTCCCCACCCTCAGCCTGTTGCACACCTGGTCCTCTCAGAATGCTTTCCTAAATCACCAAACCCTTCTATCCCCTGTGGGCTAATGGGCCAAATCCTGTCCCTTTTTGGCATGAGGTCAATTGAATCATTATTGTCCTTCATTCGTAGTGACAAACTGTCACCTCTCCTCACGTATTTCTCGGATACCACAGATGTAAGGAAAGGAGGGTTAGTCAGAGTTTCCTCTTTTAAAAAGCTTTCTTTTTTCATTATTCATTGAAAAATTATTTAGTGAATAGTGAATGACCACTGTTTGTTTTAGAATGAGCCAAGCACTGGAGAAACAATGGTATGAAAACACAGCTTCTGTTTATGGTCCAATAAGACAGAGAACAGGAGATTGAGATACAGAAAGAGAATTGCAACAGAGAAATGTGGGGATTTGCTGGACGTGACAGGGAGAATTTCAATGGGAAACATCGCTGGTACAAATTTCAGAAATAGGAAGCAGGAAAGAAAACAAACACCCGATGTGCATTGTGAACATTTGTTCTATTTCCCTTCACTCCCTTTCATTACTTTCAACGTATACTCATTCTGAACATGGAATATTCTATTTTTTTTTTTACTTAATACATCAACATTAACTTTTCTCCCACATTCTTAGAAAATGGTTGGAAGCATTATTTTAGTCAGATGGATATACCACAATTTGCTTATCTGGTGTCTCATTATTTGTCACATACATTTCGTATGGTTTTCATTCATATTAATTAATTCATTCTGCACTCATTAACAATTGCCTTTCAAGAGTCAGGCACTTGGTTGGGATGGATGATACTAAATGAGTAAATCTAGACCTCCAGAAACCCAAAAGGTGGAGGAAAACTGACTGGAAAACACACATAGCAATTAATATAAGGAGACAAAAGGAGGTGCAAGGAGTTACAATGGTCCAAAGAGGAAAAAAATTCAGTAGTGACAGAAAAGGCTTCTGAAAGGAGGAAACGCTTAACTGGCTCTAGAAGGAGGATAAAAAATGAAAAGTGAAAGGAGATAGAAAGAGGGTTCCAGGCAAAAGACAGGGCATATACAAGGGCTTGGAGACATGAAAGAGTATACAGAACATTTGGGGTAACTACAAGTATTTCAGTATGACTAGTGCAAGGGGTGGAAAGGAGAAATGGAGAGAGCAGAAGCAAATATAAATAGCTCTGGAATGCATAAATATTTGTCCATAGTTTTGATTATTTCACCCCCAGATTGTTTCCCAGCAGTGGAATGACTGGGCCAAAGGATGGGTTTTCCCCACACTAACCCTCACTCTTCCTCATCTTTTTCCTGTTGATACTTGGCCTGTGGTTGAAGTTACCTGTAGGTGCTGGTTAAAAACAGATTCCCAGGCCCCTCTCCTAGAGATTCTACTTTGTGGGTGGTGAAGATGATCTTGGCCAGGTTCAGGAAGTACTGCCAAGTTTCCTTCAGAAAACAAGCACTGCTCCAGTTTCCTTCAGAGCACTTGGTGCCATCTAGAATTATCTTATTTGTTGCTTGCTTAATGTCTCTCCCCTGCTGCTAAAATGTAAGTTCCATGAAGGCAGGCTCTGTCTTGCTCCCCACTCATTCCCACCTTTGAGAACAACGCCTGACCTGAAGTAGATGCTCAATAAAGATCTGATGAATGAATGAATGAATGAATAGAAAGCAAGGTTAAGATGCTGATTAGTAAAATGCTTTCTAGGAAGATTTATCAGATTATATTCTTACCTCCTGCTATGCATGAGAGTACATGAGAACTCCAGGCTCATTAAACACTTTCCTAATTTAATAGGCAAATATAATATCTCATTTACTTATTTATTTTACAGTCCTGTGTTTTATGTTTTAATTTTTATTCTGGTAACATATATTATGCCCTAAAATTTCCCCTTTTAACCACATTCATGTATATAATTCAGTGCTGTTAATTACACACACAATAATGTGCTACCATTATCACTATCCATTTCCACAACTTTAAAATCAACCTAAATGGAAATCCTGTATAAATTAAGCATTAACTCCCCATTCTGTATCCTCAATCTAGCCCTTGATAACCTATATTCTAGCTTCTAACTCTATGAGTTTACTTATTCTAATAGTTCATATCAGTGAGACTACACAATAGTTGTCCTTCTGTGTCTGACTTTTTTTACTCAGCATGTCTTCAAGGCTCATCCATATTGTTACATGTATCAGGAATTCATTCCTTTTTACGATTGAATGATATACCATTTGTTCTAGTTTGCTAATGCTGCCGGAATGCAAAACACCAGAAATGGATTGGCTTTTATAAAAGGGAGTTTATTTGGTTACACAGTTACAGTCTTAAGGCCATAAAGTGTCCATGGTAATGCATCAACACTTGGGTACCTTCACTGGAGAATGGCCAATGGTGTCTGGAAAACCTCTGTTAGCTGGGAAGGCATGTGGCCGGTGTCTGCTCCAGAGTTCTGCTTTCAAAATGGCTTTCTCCCGGGATGTTCCTCTCTAGGCTTCAGCTCCTCAAAAAATGTCACTCTTAGTTGCTCTTGGGGCATTTGTCCTCTCTCAGCATCTCCAGAGCAAAAGTCTGCTTTCAAAGGCTGTCTCCAAAATGTCTCTGTAAGCTAAAGCTCTTCTCTCAGCTTCTGTGCATTCTTCAAAGTGTCCCTCTTAGCTGTGGCAAGCTTGCTCCTTCTGTCTAAGCTTATAGAGTGCTCCAGTAATTTAATTCAGACCCACCCTCAATGGGTGAGGCAACACCTCCATGGAAATTATCCAACCAAGGGGCTTGTCCACAGTTGATTGAATCAATCTCCATGGAAACACCAAAGGATTCCAAAATCTAATCAACACTAATGTCTGCTCACACAAGATTGCATCAAAGATAATGGCGTTTGAGGGGACATAATACTTCGAACTGACACCATTGTATGCATTTATCACATTTTGTTTATCTAGTCATTGGTTGATGGATACTTAGGTTGCTTCCATCTCTTGGCAATTGTGAATAACACCACTATGACCATCGGTGTGCAAATATCTGATCTCGTTTAATTGTATTTCCATGAATGTTAATAAACTTAAACATTTTGTAGCAAATATTTGTTATTTGTATATTATCCTTAGTGTATTATCTATTTACCTTTTGGGAATATTGTATTTTTCTCACTGATTTACATATACTGCTTATCTTCTAGATGCCAACCTTAATTTTTATACTTGCTGTAAATGTTTTGTCCTGTTTGTTTGCCCTATAATCTTTTGTTTTCTTAATTTGCAGAAATTTTTCCTTTGTACATTATCAAGTTTACTGATCTTTTCTTTGTGATTTCTTCCATTGCTTTTAAGCCTAGAACATCATGCATCTTTTCTACTGCTCCCTACCCCAAGACTTTGCTTTTCTGGATTCCAAAGAACTTTCCATTCTTTCTTTGACAGACAGCAATATAAGTGCTTAGATTTTACCTAGAGATTATGCCCCAATCAGCTCAAATGGGCTTGGCTATATCCCCAGTCTCCTTTATCATGCATTTGCAGAGATGGCTAGCCTTACCTTTAGATGTTAACTTTAAAAAACTCTCTCAAACATTTCACTCAGAATCTTTATATTGGCCTATTTACAAGGTCACAACTTTCTGACTCCCTTTCTGCTTCCTAACTAACCTGCCAGCCCCCTACTCTACTCCAGCCACACTGTCCTCCTTGCTCTTAGAACACACCTGGCACGCTTCCACCTCAGGGCCTTTGCACTTGCTGTGCCCTCTTCCTCCTCCAGATAGCACCCATGGCTTGTTCCCTCACCCCTTTCACATCTTGATTTAAACATCTTCTCACCAAGGCTACTTAGAGTTGTAATCCCTTTCTGTCAGCATCCCTTTCCCCCTATCCTGATTTCTTTTTCTCCAGAGCACTAATCGCCATCTGCCATATTATAGGCAGTATTTTATTTATTGTCTACCCCTCCCCTACATTAGAATGCAATGTCTACGAGGGCATTTTGTCTACCACTCTCTGCCCCTTGTCTAAAACTGTTCCTGGCATATAGAAGGTGCTCAACAGATAATTGCTGTTGAATGAATGACTCTTTCTTGTCTCGTTCACATGGTGAAAATGTGTTTCCCAGCTCTGCCCTTATCGCTCTCACCACTAGCTCCTGTGCTGATGTTCCCTCACCCCTTTCACATCTTGATTTAAACATCTTCTCACCAAGGCTACTTAGAGTTGTAATCCCTTTCTGTCAGCATCCCTTTCCCCCTATCCTGATTTCTTTTTCTCCAGAGCACTAATCGCCATCTGCCATATTATAGGCAGTATTTTATTTATTGTCTACCCCTCCCCTACATTAGAATGCAATGTCTACGAGGGCATTTTGTCTACCACTCTCTGCCCCTTGTCTAAAACTGTTCCTGGCATATAGAAGGTGCTCAACAGATAATTGCTGTTGAATGAATGACTCTTTCTTGTCTCGTTCACATGGTGAAAATGTGTTTCCCAGCTCTGCCCTTATCGCTCTCACCACTAGCTCCTGTGCTGACTGCCCCCTGTGCTGATGGCTGGCCCTGTGAACTCCTGTCTGCTCTCTGTGCCAGCATCCCATGGCATGTGGTGCCTGAAACACAGTAGGAGCTTCATAAATGTAAGTGAATGAAAGAGTGTGTGAATGGTGTTCTGCTCCGAGTGCCCTGGCACCTTGCTGCTTAGGTTTCCTCAGAGGCTACAGAAGCCGTTATGGACCCCAGAAAAGGCCATATTCTTTTAATCCATTTCTGTGGGTCAGATCTGTTGTGGGTGAGACTTTTTGATTAGGTTATTTCAACTGAGTTGTGAACACCCCATTCAAGGTGGGTCTTAATCCCCTTCCTGGAGTCCTTTATAAGAGGATAAAATACATACAGAAGCTAAGAAATAAAATTAAGAGAAATTCATGGAAAAACCCCCTGAGAGAAGCTGAGAGAGGAAGCCACTGAAGCCAGAAGCTGGAAGCAACTAAAGCCCAGAGGGAAGGACCAGCTGACGTCAGCCATGGGCCTTCCCATGTGACAGAGGTGTCCCGGATGCCCACAGCCTGTCTGCAGAGTCCAGGTATCATCCTGCTGATGCCTTGAATTGGACTTTTTCATGGCCTAAGAACTGTTAATTGTAAGTTAGTAAATCCCCTTTGTAAAAGCCAACCCATTTCTGGTATGTTGCATTCTGGCAGTTTAGCAAACCAAAACAGCCACCTTCTCTGGGTTTCAGTCACCACCAGTCTGTAGCAGCCCACTCTCTCTCCAGGGAGCCAGGAAGATGCTTCCATATCCAATCACTCCTGTGCCCTCTTCTCTTTTAGGTTTCACCACTGTCTCTCCAATCTTGCATGGAACACTTGGGCTCCTGGGTCACCCATTTACCCTCAGAGGCACCAGGATATGCTATTCAAATGAAACACAAACAAGGAATTAAACACTGTGGGTTTGATTTCTTATGTCGTCTCTCTTGAGCTAGATTATAAATTACTTGCATGTCTCATCTCCTGGAATCATCAGAGCTTGGCTTTATTATTTAAAATAGGGAACCAGATTGGTAAATCTTTTTGCTTCCCAGTGTCTTAGTTTCCTTACCTGTAAAATGGAAAGCATGATATTTTCAGAGTTCTAGAATGCACCAAGCACATTAACATCTCTAAACAGTGCTTTAAAGTGTACAAAATGCTTTTGACAAACAGGGTCTTATTTAATACAAAAATACCCAATAAACATTTGTTGATAAGAATGAAAATGACAATCCTGTGTGAAAAAAAAGAAACCTACTTAATGTCAAAATTCTCTCCAATAATTATGGATGAGGGCAATTTAGGGTTTTTTTAATGACTGTCAATCACTACATGTTAGAATTCATTTTTAGTTCCTAAATTTAATTCCTAAATGCTGAGGAAAATGGTCTAGGCACAGATGTCAGCTGATTAAAAAAAAACATAACAGGGAAGGGGGGGCAATCTCTCTCTATGGTACTGTTCTGCTAAGCTGTGTTTTATTTGAAATAAATGTCTCCCTGGGTGTTTCTTTCTATTTAAGTTGATTGGCATGCATTCAACATGTACACTATTCAGACTTGGGCTTTGTCATTCTGTTTTTTTATGTGAAACTCGCCTAATTCCAAAGTGTAGCTCTTCCTGAAAGAGTGCCTGCCCATTTGCCTGCAGGCCGTCCTGAAGGGAAGGTGCTCCAGGCCACGTACCTGAGCAGGTGATGCAATCCCCTCCCCCACCTCCTCGGGTACACCCTCTGGGTAAACACCAAGTTCTGCTCGACTGCTGCCCCTGCAGAAGGTTCAGGTTTCACTGTTGCTGTGTCTGTGACGCCAGCACAGAAGACGGTGAACTTTCAAAAAAACCTTTCCTTTCTTTTCCAATACGGCAGAAAAACAAAGCTTGAGCAGGCACCAATCAAGTGGAAGATAAAATAAACACTGATCTTCAATTGATCGTCACCTTCTCCGACATTGGTCAAGCAGAATCTCTGGAGAAGGGCAACGGCCTGTGGGAGAGGCCATTTTGGAGAGTCTGGCTTAGGGGGCGATTGCAGGGCCTGCGGAACAACATTGAGGGGGGCACGAAGACTAGGGGGAGGGCTCTCCTATTGTTTCCTTCTTCCCATCACCTTCCCCCGACTTTCAAAAAGGCTCACAGCCAGGCCAGTAGCACCATTCTCCCTTTCGGGTGCTATAAAGTAACCCAGGTGAAACTGGATCCGAGTTTGGAGAGAACTTTGATATCAAGCGCAAATGTTTTATTTTACTCGTGGGAAAACTGAGGCCCAGAGAAGAAAGGAGGCTTTCGCCCAAGTGACACAGTCCCCGGCTGGTGGCAGAGCCATCAATAGACCCAGCTGTCCTCTTGACCCATCCCTCCCGGCCTTCCAGGGACTGATTCCAAGTCTAATTCCAGGCATCCAAGTTCACTTTTTCTAGGCCTGGCGCCCGAACTGCATGATGTCCCACCGTAACTCACTGGCATGTCCGAAAACCTAGCTCCTTTCCTAGTTTTCCTGTTTCTCTCAGAAGCCTCCTTTCCTCCCCGTTAATGAGACTGGGAACTTGAGGGTCTTATCAACTATTCTTCTTTATCCCACGTTTCCAGTCACTGAATCTTCATTTAAAACATCTTTCTATTCCAGTTTCCACTACCTTAGGCAGGGCTGCTTCCACTCGTGCCTCCTGCTGGCCTCTGCAGTGCATCTGGTAGATAGCTACATATTGAGAACAGCGAACGTCTGTCACTCACTTATATGCCCTCTCTATTCCTAGTGCTTTATAAGCTGGCTTCCTTTAGCAGATAAGGAAACTAAGGCACAGAGCAATTAAGTAATATGTCTCAGATCGCATAGCTAGCAAATGTCAAAACCGGGATTTTTTTTTAATGCATTTTTTTTACTGTGAACTTTAACATATATATATAACAGTGATCATTTTCAGAGTATGATTTAACAAGAGGTTAGAAAGCAAATTTCAAAGAATGTTATGGGTTGCAGTTCCACAATTTAGAACTGGAATTTTTAAAACCCTGGCAGTTTGGTCTCAAAGTCCAAACTCCTAATAACTATACCATATTGCTTTTTTCAGAAGCACCAATATCACCATATCACTCCTCAGCTCAAGAACTTTCAGTGGCTCCCCTCTGCCCGTGAGAGTTCAAATTCAATGCACTGCCTGGTTTGGCTCTTGTTAGCCTTCAGGTAAGTTAATTAACCTCTCTGTGTCTCCGTTTCCTCATCTATCAGTTGAGGATGACAATAGTAGCCATCTCTTGTGGCTGCAGTGAGGTTTAAACATGGTCACCCAGGTAAAGCACTTAGCTCAGAGCTCAGCACAAAGTGACCCTTGATCAATGTTAGCTATCATTTGGTCCCCTCCGGACCCTGTTGCTCACTACTTCCTAATGGGACTCTGACAAGGATGCTTCAGCAAATGAACAGAGCTCATTGCTGGGCTGAATGCCAGTGTAGTCTTCCTCTTCCTAGATAATTTTCCCCACTCCCATATGTTGACATATCCCAATTCTCCCATCTTCCAATCCCCCTTCTTCAGTAACACTCCTCCTTCCCCCCATCTAATTCCTGGAACACTTATCCTCATCATACTTTTTTTTTCAGGCCACCATTTGTTTAATAATTTGTTAAACATTTATTAAGTGACTACTAGAATAATAACAATAACTCTGTTTGACTTTGTACTCTACAAAGGGCTTCAATTCACAACTGTGCTTCTGTAAATCCTTACAAAAAGCCTTGGAAGGTGGTCCCTGCTTTAGACCTGAAGAGTGAGTGATATGACCTGCTCTAGTTTCCCCACCATTGAATGTCAGTCTCAGGGATGGCAAGTGACAGAACTGGGATTTTAAAAACCCAGACATCAAACTCCAGCCCAGTAGCCTTGAGTCTTGAAGACGATTGTACAACACTGTAGATTACAAGGGGTGATAGTGTGGTCGTGAAAACCTTGTGGATCACACTCCCTTTATCCAGTGTATGGATGGAGGAGTATATAAATGGGGACAAAAAAAAAACAAATGAAAACTAGGGTGGGATGGGGGGTATGATTTGGGTGTTCTCTTTTACTTTTATTTTTTTAATTCTTATTCTGATCTTTCTGGTGTAAGGAAAATGTACAAAAATAGATTGGGGTGATGAATGCATAACTATATGATGGTACTGTGAACAACTGATTGTACACCATGGATGATTGTATGGTATGTGAATATATTTCAATAAAATTGAATTTAATTAAAAAAAACAAAAACAAACAAAAACCCAGGCAATTTGGTCCCCAAGTCCAAACTCTTAATTACTATCCCATATTGCTTTTGACTTTTTGAATATAACCCTATATTGCTTTTGGAGCACAGTGGTGATGTTGAGGAGGCCCCCATCTCCAAGAATCCTTCAGCCTCTCATGCCAAACAAGGTCTCTCCACACACTGTGGCAATCCAAGGCAGTCAGTGGCACAGTCTGGTGGAGCAGATCAGAGACGGTGCCCTCCATTTAGAGGCACAAGGATTGTTTCTGGCTGGGCAGATCTGATACTCCAGTGCCTGTGGCAGCTGGAGACACACCCTTGCTGGAAGGGAGACATTCAGGAACAAAAGCTGCTTGCTCTCCAGCTGGCAGGGACTTCGCCTTGAAAGCTTTGAGGTCCTTAGAGGCTGAAAGCAGCTCTGAGAGAAGCATTGACTAGCAACTCCCTAGCTAAGGGAGGCTGCCAGCTCTGCCTTGGGTTGCCCTTTGCAATTGTGCAGCTGCAGGAGTCATCTACCTGATCTCCATCTGCCTGAGGGACTGAGTTGATTGATCGTGATAGGTTGTGATGTTATCTCACACTTCAGTTTATGAGGGTGATTTTGCTATAACAGGATCTGATCTCTGTTCTCTACCTTGCTTCCACCAAGCTTGTGAAGAAGGCTATGGCAACAGGAGCAGTGGGCTCGGAGGGGTGAAGTGGTACCCCCCAGTTCTGTCTCAGACTGGTGTTTTGGAGGGGAGCCCTCATATAAACACCCTAATCTTCTCAGCATACATGAACAAACCATCTGTCAAGGTGTGTCCCTTGTGCAGGGAGGCTACTGTCATCCCTTCAGGGAAGTCTCATTTTCCTCCCTCCACATTCTGTATTGTCACAGATGTAAATTGTTACACATCAGAAATAAGTTTCCTGGATAAAGTAGCAATGACTAGCAATTTTCATGTTCATTTTCCCTTTGACCCAGAAATTTCCCTTCTAAGAATCCACCCTAAAGACATATGGTCAAAAATTCTAAAATTAATTAATATGCACAAAGCTATTAATCACAGCACTATTTATAGCAGCAAAAGACTAGAAATAACTCCAATGCCCATCAATAGAGGACTGGGTTAATAGATTAGGTGACAGTCACACAATGGAATACTACACAGTTGGGAAAGGAGATGAACAGTATTTCTGTATTGCTGTGGAGGGATTGCCAAGATATATCATTATGTGTAAAAAGCAAGGTGAAGAAAATTATTATAGTATGCTATCATTTATCTAAAAAGGGGGTGATATTAATATACGCATATTGAGTTGTATTTCAAAAATAGAAGGATAGACCATAAAAATAAAGAAAAGTTTACTTTTAGGAATAGAGAGGGAACCAAGAAGACTGGGAGAGAAGCTAGACTTTTCTATATATATCTTGTTTCGTAGATTTTATTTTGGAGGCTTGCAAATATTTTTAAAAGTCATAAAGCAAAATTAGATTTGGCAAAAAGAGACAAATGAATTTGTCAAGTTGGTAACATAACTACACAAAAAGGAACTATTTCAAATGACTTTAAAACTCAGGAATTTGATGGTACTATATAGTGGGATATCTCCTGAAGACCAACTTGCAAAAATCTTTAACTGTTTTTAGTAATGAAATATGAAATATGGTAGTGTTGGTATTGTTATTCAAAGGCTGTTGTGTATGTATTGTGGGATAAAGCAATGAGTAATTATGTTTGTTGTGTTAAAAACAGATTTTTGATGTTGGGAAAAGGAAGATATGGATGTAAGATCAAGACGTAAGATCAGTAAAGTTAAATCAGTAAAGTTAAATCAGTAAAGTTAAATTGACCCTAAATTTGAATTGTACGAACTCATGAGGTATTTTCTTGTAAAAAATTGTTTCTAGAGATACTCACCAATCCAGGAGCAAGCACTCCTTGCACCCAGGGCATGGTCTTTAAATACCATTTACTAGAAGGAATCAGGACTTCCTGGAGGAAAAATGGCTGATTCCAAATCTGAGGACCTGGGAAGGAAATTTACAAGATGAACCTGGAACATCATCTTTCATACCAACTAATAAAGAACTTATTAAAGACAATAGTGTGATATAAAAAAGATTAAGGAGCCAATTTAAAGAGGCTCCCAGTGACCAAAATGGGACAATTTGAGCATTAGAATTAAAACTGCAATGGATTAAACTCATCAAATATTTTTGAAACCATGACTTCATAATGATATTAAAAAAAAAAAATCTTATTGGTCACCTTTGGTGGTTGCTAGGGATCCAATAATTATTTTGAAAATTGGTTGGAAAAAAAAGAAAGAAGCAATTATCTTACCTTTCCTGTGTTAGGTATACCTGAGGTTAACCACATACGTGATCAGGGAATGCTTCTTTTTTGGATGTATTCCAACTATCAAACAAGGAAGGAATGGAAGTATTACAATAACACCATTGTGCAATCCTTAATGACTTTATGGATCTGGTCTTTGGTCACTGACTGTCAAAAGACAAATAGCCAGATAAAACCTAAATCTGATCAATGGTTCCAGATCCAACTACAAGTTTACTGAAAATGCAGAGGACGGGGGATATGTTAAACGATACCACTGGATACAATTGCCAAAATTCAGACTGTGGGAAATTCTGGGAAATAAATGGTCCAGCTTCTTTAACAAATAAATCATGAGCAGGAGGAATCCAGAGTTTAAAAGGGACTTAAAGGATATACTGAACTATTTATGGGTAAAAATGATATGATGATATATTTTGCTTCAGAATAATCCAGGGAGGGGTTAGTGATGAAATGAGATTAGTCATGATGTATTAATTGTTGAAAGTGGGTGATAGGATCGTGGGGCTCATAACACCGTCCTCTCTCCTTCTATTTATGTTAGACATTTTCCATGGTTTAGAGAAAAGGGGCAGAGGGAAGAAAAGAAAAGAAAAAAAGATAGAAAATAAAGCCACAGAGAAGCTAAGTAAAAACAAAAACAAAGAAATAAACTTCCCGACAACCAGGCCCCTGTGTTTATTCATCCTGGGTGAACTGCAGTGC
Source organism: Choloepus didactylus (assembly GCF_015220235.1). NCBI lineage: Eukaryota > Metazoa > Chordata > Mammalia > Pilosa > Megalonychidae > Choloepus > Choloepus didactylus. The sequence continues at coordinate 97,080,773 of NC_051307.1, read as the reverse complement.
CAAGCAGAGTCTGGTCTCAGCAACCACTTGTCGAAGCCACACATGCTTGAGGTTCAGCTTCAGTTTGAGAGGACTACATTCCTCCCAGGGCCATGTGGCAGCAGCAAGATAGATAAATTCATGTTGCGGAATGCAGGGGCAGGGCTTCCTAGTAGCTGCCCCTAATGGGAAGACAGTCTTCTGATTTTTTTTTTTTTTTTTTACCTATCCATTTATTTACCAGATGTTATGATTTCTACTGTGTATGCATGTGTCCATGTGCTTGTGTGCATGCACTTGAGTGCACTCTATGACACTACAAGGCATTAATCCCAGCCCAAAGCAGCCATGTGACCTAGAGGAAAGAGAGTGGATTTTGAAGTTAGGCCAACTTGGCCTCAGGCCTGGCTCAGCCACTTACTAGCTTGTGACCATAGACAAGTTCTATCTCTGAACTTGTTTCCTCGATAAAATGGGGATAATACTCGCCACCATTTTGATGTTGTCAGAGATGACAGCTGGACCACACATGGCAGAGTTCCCTGCATATAGTAGCCATTTCTATTTATTACTGGAGAGAAGGTTGTACACACCTGGGACTTTTCTCCTATTGCAATAGCTGGAGCAGAGCCCAGGTGATGAGGCTCATGGAGATGGGTAGAGGGGCTCAGAAATTCTCTCCTGGGACTAAAAGGGGGAAAAAGTAAGCTTCCCCATCCTCCCAACCTTTCCAAATCCTGCCCATTCTTCAGGGCTCCTTTCAAGGTCCACCTCCAGGCAAATTAGTATCTCCTCCTTTCTCCGTAGCTTTTCTACAAGTCTGTTTTAACATGTCGTATGATTCCTTTTATTAGTGTACTTTTTGTAAACATCTGTCTCCCCACCAGGCTGTAAACTACCCTAAGGGGAAGAATCTTCATTATCTTTCTTTTCCACTCAGGTGCCAGCACAATGACTGGCACATTGGAGACCCTCAAAAAAATGCTCGCTGCATCGAAATCCAGCACAGCAAGGGCAAACTGTAGGGTGGGGTGGGGGGTGGTCAATATTTCTCCTCCACTTTAAGCTCTGCACCATATGATATATGAATGGAGATTTAATACCTTAAATTCCTTATGTAGCATTTTGTTATATATAGATAAATATCTTCTCATTTAAATCTTTGAAACACCCATGAAGACTCCTCATTGAAATGTTTTTCATTCCTTTTCCTCCTTTCCCTTAATAATGAAGAGGTGCTAGAATCTTCTCTTAACACTGTACAGCCTTCAGATAGCACTTGTCTGTTGGACACACAGGGACAGAGATTCTTAACCTGGAAACAATAAGTTTCAGCAGTTTATGAACCCTTGATATTGCGTGCAAAATTGTACACCAACATGTGTGCACATAAATGCATTTTGGTGTGGAGTGATGGTCCGTGGCTTTTAAGCATATTCTCAGATCAGTCCCTGACCTAACATAGGAGAAGAACTATTTACTGCATGAGGTGTTAAGGGGTAAAAAGTAATGGAATGCACTAAATGTTCACTGGGAATATACTGATAGTACCCACTCTTTATTTTCAGCACATAAGGGCAGGGAAATACCTTTTAAAATTATTTTAATGTACCTTATGATTGTACCAAGGAAAAGAAAGCCCAGCAGAGGGGAGAATGGGCATGAAATACAGTGATAAATTCCTTTGCAGAAATTTGAGCAGATGTTGCTAAAAACACCATACTAATTCAGTTTCCAGAACTTTGAAGTAAATTGATCTTCAAGACGCTGAAGCCAGACTACGTTAGAAGAAAAGAGAATGTAAGTCAAGATAAGGAAGAAAGTAACCTTTCTGCAAAAATGTTTATCTGTCATGGCACACTCCACTCATCCTTCCCCCTGATTTCTCATTTCCTCTTTACGCAGCAAACCTCGCTCAGACCTATGACCTAAGCACTAACCTCCTAAATCTTCGGATTATTTCTGTTTCAGATTAGTCATCCAACAAAATCACGTCAATCATGTTGCTTCAAGCTGAAAAAGACACAGACGTCCCTCTTTGCTCACCATATGATATGAGAACTAGATTCAAACCCCTTTGCCTTGATTTTAGGACCCTTCACAATTTGACCTTCACATCTTTTCTGTGGTTCTCTCATAGCCTCTGCAGGTACCCTCCCTTTGGCCCAGGCTGGCTTACTTGTCCTCTTTCAAATATGTCTGATAGATCCCACTTGCTCAGGCTCAGAATGTTCTATCCATTAGGCTGTCTCCTTATCTCCTTCCAGAATTGCATACCCCCATCAAGTCTGCGTTCCTGTCCCCCTCTCACTACCCCTGTCTTCCCAGCCAATTGTCTTTTCCTCCTGTAAACTCCAATATTTCACATTTCCCCTTGGTTTTTGAGGCTCTTTACCATTGATTAGCTTCCTTATGTTTGTTCATGTTTTACTTCTTCTTCTAGACCGTGAGTTTCTTGAAGGCTGGCATCATGCACATTGTGTCTTCCTGGACTCTTATTAGCTCAGGGGCTATCTGAAGTAGATATTTGATCATTTCTTTTTCATCGATTGATTTTGTAATCACCGTGAGGTTAGAACTCCTTAAAGTGGCCTACAGGTGGAGACTGATCTGGCTCCTGCCAGTTCCTTTGACCTCATCTTCCCTCTTTACACTTGATAATTAGCCATCTCCAGTACCAGTCAGTTCCTTGAACACTGCAGCCATGACATCTCGCTGCTCCCTCTGCCTGAATGCTCAGCTCCACTTCTTTGATGGACTTATACCAACTCTCAGGCCTGTCTGGTATCTCCTCAAATTAGAAATCTTCCCCCAGACTCCATCAGAAACCACAGGTTTGTAAGGTCAGGCCAGCCAACTGCAGTGTGTGTGTGTGTTTAGCAAGAGGAAATGAGAAACATCCAAATCTACCTATTCATGAGCTTTCCACCCATCTCTGCAGCTTCTTCTTTCCCTGTCCTACCTAATTCCCTCTGGGTGCCAGTCATCCAAAACTACTTGCACTAGCCCTGACTGCACTCTTATGCTTCAGTTCCTTTGTACACATTTTTCATTCTGCCCTCGATTCCATCTAATTCATGCCCTTTCTTCACCTTGTTAACTTCTACTCATCCTTCAGTGCCTAGCCAAAAGATCTATAAAATGGGGACAATGGTAATAATTTGTAGCTCAGAAGATTGTTAGGAGGATTATGTGAAGTTCATAAACTAGTTCCTGGAACATAGTACATGCTCAGTAATTGTTAGCTATTATTATTATTATCAACATCATTAACACTATCTTCTCTGTCACTATCACTATGCATGATGCTTACTGTGGTGGCTTGAAGCTGTATGTACTCCAGAAAAGTATGTTCTTAAAGTTAATCCATTCCTGTGGATGTGGGCCCATTGTAAGTAGGATCTTTTGGTAAGTAGGATCTTAACTTAAGATGTGTTCCACCTCATTCAGGTTAGATCTTAATCCTTTTACTGGAGTCCTTTATAAGAGGATGAACTTCAGACCAAGAGAGAGAAAACCACAGAAGCAAGAAGGTGAAAGCAAGGGAACTCAGAATAGAAGGGAGAGACCAGCAGATACCGCCATGAGCCTTGCCATGTGGCAGAGGAGTCCAGGATCACCAGATGTCAGTCTTTCGGGGAGAAAGCATTGCCTGATGGTGCCTTGATGTGGACATTTTTTCTCAGCCTTGAAACTGTAAGCTTGTAAGCTAATAAATTCCCACTGTTAAAAGCCAACCCATTTTAGAGTATCTACCTTTGGCGGCCTAGCAAACTAAAATATTTTATACAAGTATCAGGCCATTTATCATGCTGTAAATTATTGCTTTTCATGTCTGTCTCCCCGTTATCATATGTGTTCCTTGTTGACTGAATGATCTTCAGATAACTAAGTCATTAAACAAACCCTATCAAAGCATCAACAATCAAAGCTTGGAGCTCCAGAAATCCTACAGGGAATTATGAAAAGGAAAACATCAATGGGAGGAAAAGGCTATGGGAAAAGGAACAAGTAAACAAGTGTAAAAAGAATGCCTTAGGAACAACCACAGGACTCTTGTTAATCATCAGTGAGAGAGCAAGCTGATACAACCTTAGTTTGTAAGGCACTTTGGCACTCACCATTAAAATGTCAAGTGTAATACCTTTTAACCAAGCAATACCACATTTAGGAATTCATTCAATAAAACACATACTAAAGTATGCAAAGGTACATGATAGAGTTGACTGTTGAATTACTTGTAAGAATAAAAAACTGGAAATAGCCTAAATGTTCATCAATAAGGGACTAATTAAATTAATTGAGGGATTGTAGGGCATTAATACAATGAAATACTATGCAGCTATTAAAAAGGAGGTAAAGCTATAAGTCCTGAAGTCAGAAGTTCACTTCACTACATATGAGTGTGTGTGTGTGCGTGTATAAAGGTAAGTGAAAAAAGAAAAAAGCAAGTTGAAAAATAGTCTAAGTGTATTAACATCATTTTTTGTCAACTTTTCTGAGATAGAATCACCAATATTTTTACGATTAGATGAGTTTTAGCAAATGTATATTATTCCATAACTACTTCTACAATTTTGACATAGAATATTTCCATTACCCCAAAAAGTCACCTTGTATCCTTTATGAAGTCATTCCACATCCCCACCCTCTAGTCCCTGGCAACCACTGCTCTGCTTTCTATCACTATGGTTTTTATCTTTTCTAAAATAGCATATAAATGGGAATTATACAGTATATGGTACTGAATTTGGCTTCTTTTACCTAGTACAATCCTTTTGTGATTCATTCATGTTCTGTGAATGAATTCCTTTTTATTACTGAGTAGTATTTCATTATTAGGATGTACCACAGTTTACCAATTTATGAACACTTGGGTTGTTTCCCTTTTTTTATGATTATGAAGAAATCAACTATAGAAAGTTGTATACAGTTTTATTTAATTAAACTTTATTTTGAGATCATTGTAGGTTCACATGCACTTATAAATGGTATCACAGAGAGATCCCTTTATACAGTTTCTCCTAATGGTAACGTCTTGTAAAAGTATAGTACAATATCACAACCAGGAAATTGACATTGATGCAGTCAAGATACAGAACAGTTCCATCACCACAGGGATACCCTTGTGTTGCCCCTTTATAGCCATACTCACCTCCCTTCCACACTCCCCAGCCCCTGGCAACCACTGTTCTTTTCTCCATTTCTATAATTTTGTCATTTCCAGAATATTATGTAACATTTATCATACAGCATGTAACATTTGGGGATTGGCTTTTTCCACTCTACATAATTCCCTGGAGATCCATCCAATTTGTTGTGTGTATCTATAGCTTTTTTTTTTTTTTCTTTAAATCATTGAATTGTATTCCATTGTATGGAAGTACCACAATTTGTTTAACCATTCACCTGTGGAAGGACATCTGGGTTGTTTTCAGTTTGGGGCTATTATGAATAAAACTGCAAAGAATATTTGTGTTCTGGTTTTTGTGTGAACATAAGTTTTCATTTCTCTAGGATAAATGCCCAAGAATACAATTACATATATAGTTTTATAAGAAACTGCCAAACTGTTTTCCAGAGTGGTTATACCATTTTACATCCTCACCAGGAATTTAGGATTGATCCAGTTTCTCCACATTCTCACCAGCATTTGGGATTGTCACTATTGAAGCTATTCTGCTAGATGTGTAGTGTTATCTCATTATGGTTCTAATTTGTATTTCCCTAATAGATAATGATGATAAAGATCTTTTCATGTGCTTATTTGACATCTGTATATTCCCTTTAGTGAAATGTCTATTCATGTCTTTTGCCCATTTTCTAATTGGACTGTTTGCTGTTTTACAGTTAAGTTTTGAGAGTTCTTTATATGTTCTAAATTCTAGTTTTTGCTAGATACATGGTTTGCAAATATCTTTCTGTAATCTGTAGATTGTCTTTTCACCCTTTTCATAGGGTTCTTTGCAGAACAAATGTTTTTATTTTTGATGAGGTCCAATTGATCAATTTCTTTTTAATTTATATTGTGTAGCTTCTTTATGTGGGCATATATTTTCATTTATCCTGGATAAATACCCAGGAGTGAGATTGCTGTATCATAAGGTAAATGTATATTTAATGTTATAAAAAAAAAAAAAACCTGCTGAACTGTTTCCCAAAGTGGTTATACCTTTTGCATTCCCTCAAGCAATGTCTGAAAGTTCTAGTTGCTCCACATCCTTGCCAACAGTTGATGTGGCCAGTCTTCTTAAATGTAGCTATTCTAATAGTGCATAGTGGTAGTTCATGGTTCTAATTTGCATTTCCTTAATGACTAATGATGTTGAGCATCTTTCCATGTGCTTGTTTGCCATCCACATATTTTTTTGATGAATTTTCTAGTCAAAACTTTAGCTCATTTTTTAAACTGGCTGTTTGTTTTTTGTTTTCTTTAAGAATTCTTTACATATTCTGGATAAATATCCTTTGACAAATATATGTTTTACAAATAATTTCTCCCAGTCTGTGGCTTACCTTTTCATTTTCTTAACAGTGTCTTTTAAAGAACAAAAGTGTTTAATCTTGATGAAGTCTAATTTATCATTTTTTTCCTGATTTTTTTGTGGTCTATTTGATAAATTAACATATACCTGACCCAAGGACACAAGGATTATCCTTGGGTCAGGCATATATTTTTTCCTGATTTTTTTGTGGTCTATTTGATAAATTAATATATGCCTGGCCCAAGGATACAAAGATTGTCTCCTATTTTTTATTCTACAAGTTTATACTGTTAGCTTTTGTATTTATTTCTATGATTCATTTCAAGTTAATCTTTGTACATTACATGAGGTAAGGGTTCAGGCACATTTGTTTTCATGTGGATAGAGATTTTTACAGCAACTTTTGTGGAAAATATTTCCATTTTCTCATTGCAATGTGTGATTGTGAAAACCTTGTGGATCACACCCCCCTTATCTAGTGTATGGATGGATGAGTAGAAAAATGGGGGTAAAAACTAAATGACAAATAGGGTGGGGGGGGGATGGTTTGGGTGTTCTTTTTCACTTTTATTTTTTATTCTTATTCTGATTCTTTCTGATGTAAGGAAAATGTTCAGAAATAGATTGTGGTGATGAACGCATAACTATATGATCATACTGTGAACAGTTGATTGTATACCATGGATGATTGTACGGTATGTGAATATATTTCAATAAAATTGAATTAAAAAAAAAAAAAAGCTATGGGAGAATGTTCTCCACCAAAATAGAGTAAATCAAGGAGGAGGATCCAAACAGGAGAGAGACAAAGAGATTCCTGAGAGGATGGTGAAGGAATATAAAGAGCAACCAGTTCCATTTGGAGAAGTGTGACTCAAGAAACAGATATGTTAAGAACTGTAATCACCAAAATCCCCACTGGCATTATACCCTCTTTTAAACTTGGGGGCAGGTTTATTTGGATTTGTCATGACTTGGCCATATGTTAAGGAAATGCCTACTCACCAAACTATGCTCTGCTGCTTGAGTCAGCTGAGGATGCTCATTTCACAACAATATCCCACCCCTGAAGTGTTTTGCTTCATCTATTCCTGAGAGCTGGACATAGACTTTGTTGAGCTTGGAAGCAAAAATCCAAAGCAGGCCACTCTCTCCAATCCTATTTCTAGAGGGGGTGCAGTGCCTGGCCCATACTGCAGATCAGCCAGATACCCAGACTCACAGCCAGAGACTTATTTACCTGAAGCAAAGGAAGCTTAAGCCCCTTACTCATATATGCCCCTTCTAAGGCCTGGTTCCTAATTTATTATTCATCATTTTGAACTCATAATCTTCTTAAAGACTTCTCAAAATTATATAATCTTCAGGCTCCACAATCCTATATCTGTCCCTACTCATGACTTTGAACTCAGAAAGGCTTTTGAAAACTCTCAGGAAAGCAGAAGCCACACTATAATCTAGCAACTCTATTCAGTTTGTTTTCCCGGGAAACCTTATCTAACACAAACAATAGTGTTTGATCCTTACACAACTAACTTTGTGCTAGTCACCTAGTTATTCAAATCTAAGCAATAGCCTGTTTAGGGATTGTTTCGGTTTGCTAAAGCTGCTGAAATGCAATAATCCAGAAATGGGTTGCTTTTACAAAGGGCATTTATTAGCTTAGAATTTTACAATTCTAAGGCCATAAAACTTTCCAAATTAAGGCATCAAAAAGAGGATACCGTCTCTGAAGAATGGTCAATGGCATCTGGGAACCTCTGTCACATGGTAAGGCACATGGCTGGCATCTGCTGGTCCTTCTTTCCCAGGTTTCATTGCTTTCAGGCTCTGGCTTCAGTGGTTCATTTGGCTTCTGTGAGTGTTTTTATCAGCACTCTCTCTGCTTTTGTTTTCTGTCCTTTATTTTCTCATGAAGGACCCCACTGAAGGGAGTAAGACCCACCTTGAATGGGCTGGGTCACATCTCAGTTGAACCAAAAGGTCCCACCCACAACAGGGATGGATTAAAAGAACATGGCCTTTTCTGGGGTACATAACAACTCCAAACCAGCACAGGGATATATTACATAGGGAGTAAAGAAACACGGAGTGATTAACATGAAAGTCAGTAAAATGGTTAACCCTAGGAGGGGCAAGGGGAAGCAGGGATAGGAGAAGGGCACACAGCTGGGCTGCTCAGGTACTAACGGGTAACACGTGTTTAATTATTTATCTTTAAGCTGTAAATTTACCCTTTCATAAATATAATACATTTCACAATTTAAAAATGGGGAGAGGTGACTAAAGGACATTGTTTCCTCCCTTCATTTTGAGCTAGAGACAGTGAGTGAGTGTGTGCAGAGTCATTGTCAATGGCAAATTAACTACAAAAGGAAACAATGGTTTTCTAACATTCTAATAAATGTGTTCCTGGTTAGACAGGAAAGTGGTTACTGCAATAAAGTCCACTACCTGATTGTGTAGGGAAGAGGAAAAGTCCAGCCGGCTTCTTCAATCCTTTGTGGAACAGCAGCATCTCTCTGGAGCCAACAGGATCTGGTCCTTGGTTCTATGTGTCCAGGAACTTGAAGATTTTAGCCGCTCCCCTGGGGCTGCTCAAGCTCTGAGGGAGCTCCTCTTAATGACCAGCCACCGGTGAACTCCTTGAGGGCAGGGATCATGTTTTATCCATCTTTGAATTCCAACGCCTAGCAAAGTGACAATTTAAAAAGCAAAGGTTAACAGACTTTTCTGGCCAACTGGATACTTGTGTGTCCCAGATGAGACCCTCCCCTGCGGCTCTGGAGGTGAAGCTCCTTTCCCCGGGGCTGGAGGCCTGGCCCAGAGGCTAGGAACTCCTCAGTGGAAGACAAAAATTACCTGTCTCACTGCAAGCCCTCTCATGTTCTCCGCACCCTGGCTTGGGTCTGGATACCCAGCCCTGGCAGAGTGTCTTGCTCACACTAAGGGCTCAGGAAGTGGAAGCAGAGAGAAGCAAAGAGAGAACATGTCCAGGAGCTACAGGCAGGCTTCTTTTCCTAGGCAGGCTACTTTGTGGTCTTTGCCTTATCTTCATATGTCTTTGCCTTATCTTTATATGTGGTCTTTGCCTTATCTTCCTATCTACAGGCCAAACCTGTAGATAGGCTCAGACATGGAGTTTTCTTGGGAGTGTCTTTCAGTAAGGATCAGTCTTGCTCTTTGGTAAAAAAGCAATGGGTGTATGGGGAAAGAATGCCTATTGTAAGCCACGGATTATAGTTAACAGTAATACCTTAATATTCTACCATCAATAGTAACAGCTGTACCACACCAATACTAGGGGTCAATAATGGGGAGGGGGGGATAAGGTATATAGATAGTTTTGGATTTCCTTTTTTGTGTGTCTATCTGATAATTTTCTTTTTGGAGCAATGAAATTGGTCTAAAATTGAGTGTGATGATTGCACAACTAAGTGACAGTACTGTGAGACACTGATTGTATACTTTGGATGGTTTGCTAATGCTGCCTTTTCGCAAAACACCAGAAATGGACCAGCTTTTATAATGGGGGTTTATTTGGTTACAAAATTACAGTCTTAGGCCATAAAGTGTCCAAGATAAGGTGTCAACAATCAGGTACCTTCACTGGAGGATGGCCAAAGGCGTCCAGAAAACCTCTGTTAGCTGGGAAGGCATGAGGCTGGCAAGTGCTCCAGAGTTCTGTTTCAAAATGGCTTTCTCCCACGACGTTCCTCTCTAGGCTGCAGTTCCTCAAAAATGTCACTCTTTGTTGCTCTTGGGGTGTTTGTCCTCTCTTAGCTTCTCCAGAGCAAAAGTCTGCCTTCAAACGCCATCTCCAAAATGCTGCTCTGTAAGCTACAGCTCCTCTCTCAGCTCCTGTGTGTTCTAAAAGTGTCCCTCTTGGCTGTAGCAAGCTTGCTCCTTCTGTCTGAGCTTATATAGTGCCCTAGTAAACAAATCAAGGCCCATGCTGAATGGGTGGGGCCATGCCTCCATGGAAATTATCTAAACAAAGTTATCACCTACAGTTGGGTAGGTCACATCTCCACGGAAATACTCAATCAAATAATAGCAATCTAATCAACAATATGTCTGGCCACACAAGATTGCATCAAAGATAATAGCATTTTGGGGGACACAAACTGGCACAGTTGGAATATATGGCACAGTTGGAATAGATGGTATGAGACTATATCTCAATAAAATATGCAGATTCATAAAAAAGCAATGGGTACAATGCAAAGAGTGAACCCTAATGTAAACTATGGACTATAGGTAATAGTATAATTATAATAATTTTGTTTCCTCAATTGTAACAAGATACCACACTAATGCAGAATATTAATAATAGGGAAAACTGTATGGGAGTGGGGTAGGTACATGGGAACTCTGTACTTTCTGCATGATTTTTCTATAAACCTACAACTGCTCTAAAAAAAAAATTTAAAAACAAACAAAACCAATGGGGAAAATTTCTAAAAGGCATGCCATCAAGCGAAGTATACTCTCAGTTTACCTTGCCTTAGAGTACTGCAGTCAGACTTCCAGACACCAGAACGTGAGCTAGGACCAAATCCAGAGCCCCTGCAAGCCACCTAGAGACACTTGACCAGTTATGACCGTGCTCTCATGTTGACTGCCGTTGGCACAAGCAGGTGGTTGCTGTGTCCAGGAGATACCGAAGTGGCATAAGGCCTGGCTCATAGTCAGAAATTGTTTAGATTCTAAAAGCTCAGTGTCAGAGCTGCGAGAGTTCTTTAGCTGATCCAGTCCACCAGGAAACAGATCCAGAAGGGAAGTGGTTCAGAGTGATAGTGACAGAGCCAAGCTTAAAATGTAGGTCTCCTAGCTCCCTTCCCCCACCCCCATCCCACAACACACACACAGGCACACACACAGGTTTATTGTTCTATCTGTTCCACTCTCTGCCTCTCTGATCGCAGAGTATCCCATGGTCAAGGGCCTGCCAGCTACCAAGCCAGGTTATGAGTCTTCTAATGGCCTTTGTACAGGGTCACATCTATGTAACTTAAAAAACAAAACAAAACAAAACAAAAACACCTTATCAGGTTAGATAGCCATTGAGTGGATAAGTGGTGATTACTTCTTCTCTATTCTATCTTTATGCTGTGACCAGTTTGGGGTGTGAGCATTCTAATTTGCCATCTATCTCCCATGGCAGGTGCCTGCCACTCATGAAGCAAGGTAATGAGCCTTTGTACAGGGTTACATCTATGTAAATGTATTTAAAAAACAACAACAACAAACACAACTTATCAGTTCAGGTAACCTGTTGAGTGGATAAGTAGTAATTACTCCTTCCAGATTCTACCTTTATGATGTGACAAGTTTTGGGTATGGGCATTCTAATTTGCCATCTATTTTGCATTCATTGACTTAATAAGCTGCAAAGCTTCTCTGGAAAAACTACGAATTAAATAGTGGAATCTGTAATAGCCAAACCCAGTTATGTGGAACATTAGGACACCCACAATAAACAGAACTCTGAATTTATTTGTTTCAGCAACTGATATGCACTAAAGACATTAAAACCTTTCCAAAACGAGATAGGGTGTATATAAATAAGTATGCTGACCATGCCCCAATTTAGGAGAGCAGACAATTGCAGAAATTGATATCTCTTACCCCAACTGCTAAGGGGACTAAGCAAACTTTCTGCTCTACCCCAAGCTTATTCTGAAATAGGGTAAGGGGAGCAGGAAGAGAATTATTGAAGGGGAGGGCTTTCCGTAAAGGAAAATTAGACAGAAGCAGATTAGCCTGATTTCTAACCATTCATTCACTGAAGAAAGAACACTTAATGTTAATCCTTCTATGTGCAAGGCTTTGTGTGAGGGAGTTACAGACGTTTAGTAGGACCTGGAACATGTCCTTCGCAGAGAGCCCGACAGATCTTCACACAATGAAGAGAAGACGCATGGGAAAATGGCTGCTGCCCATGTCTGGGAAGCGCCCTCAACTGGAGGCCAAAACACCTGACTTTCAGTCAAAGCTCTGCTACTAACTTGCTGTGTGATTTTGGGCAAATTGCTTCCCCTCTCTGGGCCTCAGTATTAGCTGTGTCACTAGAAGTGGGGAAGAACATGCTTTCCATTGAGACCATTTCAAAACTTCTCCACTCTGCCCAGATCAAATTTGCAATTCTCGTCACTCTTAGCAAATTATCTGGCTCCTTTCATTGGAATCTCTGAATGAAATTACCTCAACCTCCTACTGCACCTGCTCTTTTGCTCTTCCTGTCTCTCTTCCATGTGGAGGAAGCATCCTTTCCCACTCCTATTTAAAGTATGAACATTTCCCATAAAAAAAGCAAAATAAAGAAATAAAAAATTCCCTTGGTCCCAAATCCCCCTCCGGTTGCTAATGTATTGTTTTCCTCCCTTCCCAAGGTTCTGGAAAGTTATTTACACCCCTGCCTTTCTGTCCTCACCTTTCTGTCATTCTCCAGCCGTGCCCAGCCTGTCCTCCCTCCCACTCGCCCAGCACGCAGCGGCCGCTGTTTCCAAGGGACCCTCTCTTCCTTGACCTCTCAGCAGAGCTCCATGCACAGCTGGCCCCTTCCTCCTTCCTCAAACACCCTCTTTTCATGGCTGTGAGACACCAAACTTTCCTAATTCCTCCCTGGCAACTTCTCAGTCTCCTTTGCTCATCCCCTCCCCACATCTGATTATTACATTTAAAGGGTCACCTCTTCTCACTCTACAGTCTCTCCCTAATCAAGCTCATTCTTTCCCGGGCTTAAATCAGGGATCAAGTCCATTGCTTTCACCTGTTTACGAGTATTTAATGAGCATATGCAATACGACAGGTTTTGTGAGTCTTGGGTAGGGAGTCCCTGGACTTTTCCAGCTTTCATTTGCATTTTTAAAAAAAACCTATCACGTATGTGTGTGCTGATTTTATTTAATTTTAGCTAAAACATATCTTGTGCTTACTCTGTACCAGAACATATTCTAAGAGCTCTCTAAGAATGAGGTCATTTAACTCTCACGGCAGTCCAAGGAGGGAGATGATACTATTGTGCACATTTTACAGAAAAAGAAAAGTTAAGAACCTTTCTCCGATCACACAGAAAGAACTGGCAGATGAACTCCAACCCAGGTTGTTTGCCGATGAACTTCTGCTCTTATGCACGTCTCTCTGTTGCCTCTCTATTTCTTGCCCCTCTATGTGTTAGTGAAGAAATGCATGTCATTGCAGAAATAAATAAATAAGCAAAAAGCGGAAATTAAATATTAACTATAATTCTACTACCCATAGATAACCACTATTGACATTTTCATATATACCCTTCCAGGTAGTTTTTAACGGATCATAATATATTCTGTTTTGTTATTTTGTTTTGTTTTTTAACTTTCAACATGAGTAACTATAGAGCAATTTTCAAACAATGTTATGGGTTATAGTTCCACAATTTCAGTTATTTCCTTATTGTGAAATATAACATATATGCAGAAAGATGATAACTTTCAAAGTGCGATTTAACAAGTAGTTATGTAGGAAATTTCAAAGAATGTTGTGGGTTAAGTACCATAGTTTCAGTTATTTCCTTATTATGAAATATGACATATATGCAGAAAGGTGATACCTTTCCAAGTACAATTTAACAAGTAGCTATAGAACAAATTTCAAAGAATGTTACGCGTTACAGTTCCACCATTTCAGTTCTTTCCTGCTAGCTAGTGTAATACCCTAGCAACTAAGAAAAAAAAATTATATAAAGATTCAGTATTCATAATCCTTTGTTAAATTCTATCTTATCTGTTGCTACCCCTTCCTCTAGTTTAATCGCTTTCCTGATCTTTAGGGATGTCTAGGAGTGACCACCCTAACTTGTTCATGTTGAAAAGGGGGGTCGACATATGCAACTGGTTGATATTCTTGAAGAAGCTTTTGCCTCTGGGTTTTGGGATTTATCTGGCATAGGAACACTCTGGAGGATTTAAATTTCTGAAAAATAAACTTAGTGAGCGAAACTTTTTATAGAGTCTCAGATAGGAACCAAGGTATTCTTTAGGATTTGGGGGACTACTGTTGATTTGGGCTTGTCATACTGTGGCCATTTGGCATATCTAGCTGAAACTTGCATAAGAGTAACCTCCAGGAATTATATTCTGTTTTGTAACCTGATCTTTCAACAATAAATCAGTTCAACAAGTCATGCACAACTTTCAAAGTTAATAAACATACCTTTAGAACATAAATTTTGTTGGCTGTATTATACCTACCACAGATATACCACAATTTTTCAGCCTATTTTTTTCTCTTTTGTTAGAGAAGTTGTGAGTTTATAGAACAATCATGCATAAAATACAGGATTCCTATACACCACCCCACTGCTAACACCTTGCATTGGTGTGGAACATTTGTTACAATTGATGATAGCACATTTTATAATTAAATACATGATTGAACTTAGGGTTCACTGTGTATTGTACTTCCATGGGTTTTTTTTTTAACTCTGTTACCATATATACAATCTAGTATTTCCCCTTTTTAATCACACTCAGATATATATTTCAGTGTTAATTACATTCACAATGTTGTGCTACCATCACCATTACCGAAATCATTCTAAATAGGAACTCTGTACATTTTAAGCCTTGTCTTTCCATTCCCTATCCCCACTGTGTCCCCTGGTAACCTGTATTCTAGATTATGACTCTATGAGTTTGCTTATTCTAATTGTTTCAAATCAGCAAGATCACACATTTGCCCCTTTGTGTCTGGCTTATTTCACTCAACATGATGCATTCCAGGTTCATTCACATTGTCGCATGTATCAGGACTTTATTCTTTTTTATGGCTGAACAACCTATACTTTTTGGTGGACATGTAGTTTGTTCCTGTTTTTCTCTTGTGGTTAGAACTTTACCAGCATATTTAATTATTCCTTACAAGAATTATTTGAAAAATGGAAAATAAGTGTTGGCAAGGATGCAGAGAAATAGGAACCCTCATACATTGTTAATGGGAATGTAAAATGGTACAGCAGTTGTGGAAAACAGTTTGGTGGTTCCTCAAAAAGTTAAGTACAGAATAACCATATGACCTGGCAATCCCATTTCTAGATAAATGCTGCAAAGAATTGAAAGCAGGGACTCGACCTGATATCTGTACACCAATGTTTATAGCATCATTATTCACAATAGCCAAAAGGTGGAAGCAACCCAAGTGTCCATCAACAGATAAATGGATAACTAAAATGTATATACATAGATTGCAATATTATTCAGTTGTAAAAAGGAATGAAGTTCAGATATATGCTGCAACACAGATGAACCTTGAAAACATCATTTTGAGTGAAACAAGCCAGATGCAAAAGGATGGATATTGTATGACTTTACTTCCGTGAAATAACTAGGGTATGCAAATGCATAGAGACAGAAGGTAGAGAGGAAGGGTCAGAGAATGGGGATTTAGTGCATAATAGGTGCAGGGTTTCTGTTTGGGATGATGCAAAAGTTTTGGTAATGGGATGGTGATGGTAGCACAACATTGTGAATATGATTAATATCACTGAGTTATATGCTTGAGAGTAGTTGAGATGGGAAATTTTATGTTGTATATATGCATACACACACACACACACACACACACACACACACATTCCTAACAAAAGAATTGCTGGGTAAGATGGGTTAATGTTTTTAGGCCTGTACTCAAGTAGATGTCCTGGGCAAGTCTTGGGCCACCCAGTCATGTTGGAACTTCAGCTGAAGGACATTTGCTGTACCTAAGTCCCAAGACATGTGCCTGTTTTTCTTCATTTTGAAAGTGATATGAATTTTCCTCTTTTTCTGAGTCCTCATAGCAGGAAATTAGGAGAAATGAAAATGGGTGCTTCTAGCCAGGAACCATTTTGAATTAGCAAAATCTTCTCAAAGACTTGAGCCCCTGCCATGTGACTGTTATGAGGCTTATTTGTCTTTGTCTTAGTTTGCCTGAGCTTCTATAACAAACACCACACAGCAGGTTGGCTTAGACAATGGGGATGTATTGGTTCACAGTTCTGAGGCTAGGAGGGGTCCAGAATCTAGATCTCAGCAAGGCTTGCTTTCTCCCTAATGACTGTAGCATTCTGGTGCTGGCTACAGGCAATCCTTGGGGCTCCTTGACTTTGCTGCTACATGGTGATATCCTTTCCTTTCTCTTCCGGGTTCCTGCTGACTTCCAGCTTCTTCCTTTGGCCTGCTCTGATGCTGGCTTCTGGTTTCTTCCCTTTGTAAGGCCTCCAGTAATCTGGATTAAGGCCCATACTGCTTCAGTTGGTCACAACTTAACAAAAAATAACATCTTCAAGAGGTCCTACCTGAAATGGGTTCACACCCGCAGGAATGCAGAATAAGATTAAGGGCACATGACTCCCAGGGGCGTAAATCCCCCTGGCAATGCAGGTCATGACTCCCAGGGATGAGCCTGGACCTGGCACCGTGGGATTGATAAAGTCTTGATCAGAAGTGGGGAGAGAAATGAAAAAAATAAAGTTTCAGTGGCTGGGAGATTTCAAGTGGAGTCAAGAGGTCACTCTGGAGGGTATTCTTATGTGCTATATAGATATCCCTTTTTAGTTTTTAGTGTGTTGGAATGGCTAGAGGGAAATACCTGAAGCTGTCAAACTGCAACCCAGTAGCTTTGATTCTTGAAGACAATTGTATAGCTATGTAGCTTACATGGTGTGACTGTGCGATTTTGAAAACCTTGTGGCTTACACTCCCTTTATCCAATGTATGGACAGATGAGTAGAAAAATGGGGACAAAAATTAAATGAAAAATAGGGTGGGGTGAGGGGGATAGAATGTTTAAGGTGTTCTTTTTTACTTTTATTTTTATTTTTTTTGGAGTAAGGAAAATGTCCAAAAATTGATTGTGGTGATGAATGCACAACTATATGATGGTACTGTGAACAATTGATTGTATACTGTGATGATTGTAGGGTATGTGAGTATATCTCAATGAAACTATAGTAAGAAAAAGATTAAGGGCATGTCTAAATTGGGGTACATAATTCAATCTACCAATGCCTCCTGTGTGCATGATGGGGGCGAGGGGAATGGGGCAGGAGATTACACACCTATCTTTTGGTGCCACGATTGTGGCAAGTCAGTTTTATAAAGCGATCTAATGGCCCAGAGAACGGGGCAATTTAGGGTTTGAGAGTGTGGATTTGAGAGCCAAGGGCCAAGGGAAAGACTTGGACAAAGGCCCAGGGATGCAGGAAGACTTTGGGGAAAGACCTTATAGCCACAGTGAATAGAATGGATGTGAGTGTGAGTGTAATTGTGAGTGTGAATGTGTGTGTGTACGTACATATGCACGTGTGCACATGTGTGTTTGTGTGCAGGGGGTGTTTAGGAGGCTATGGTTTAGTGGTGTGGAAAAACTTTATGATGTGAGGCTTTGAATGAGAGGCCACCAAGGTAAGTCTCTGTACTACAAGCTACAGGGCACAAGGGAAGGACTTTTAAAAATAATACTCAGCCTGAGCAGGGAAGGACAACCAGGAACAAAAACAGACTTTCTATTAGGCTGCAGATTGGTCCCAGTGTTGTTCTCTTCCCCTCCCCTCTTTCCACACTGCTGATTAGGAGAGCAGAGGTAGGGAGAAGAAAGAGTGGCCTGACCATTCCCACTCTCAGAATGCTCAAGAAGGCTCAATCAGGTCTTTACTCTTGATTTAGATAATCTCTAAACTCATATTAAGTCTATCAGGGGTTGAAGATTCTGGTGGGCTTCCAAATCTCTGCAACATTTCTTGTGGGCTAATCGTAATGATTTCAGGAGTTCTGAGGGGTAGGAGGCTGAAGGCCCTGTTTGCAGTTCCTGGAATGCACAGGATCCTGGCTCAGGTTCCCAGAGACATCACAATGGAGTCAGAAAATCTGTTGCTAGAGTGAGGCAGGCGCCTAACTGGCGGAGGACAATGGCGGTGGAGACAGTTTAGAAAGTTTTCCTGAGGTGCAAAAATTACTAGTTCCTTTTGTGGCTGCTCCTAATATAGAAGCCTGCTACTATCCCCTCTAATCTCACTGTGGCCACCACTACCTTCCAAGAAGATTCTTCCTACATCCAAAGGGTTGATATAAATTGCTGTAGGGACCCAGAGCTAACAGAGAGGCACGCCCTGGAACACTACATGTTTTGCTGAACATCAGTGTTTGGAATCCTTTTGTAAGGGGACAATTTTACATAAGCCAAAGCTTACATTCAGTTCCCTTAGTTTGTAAAATCCTCTGCTACTTGTTGGAGGGTTAGTTCTAAAGCTTGAGAAAGCATTGGAAAGGCATATGCTAAAGGCTTTAACACGAGGCAAGGAAAAATTCTTCTGGATTTGGCACTGCAATTAAACTTTGAAATGGTGGTTATGACTGATAGGAGCAGATTGGGCAAATCCAGTCTGAAGGCTCCCTGTGGAGCTTGGGACTGCTGGGGTGCCCTGGGAAGTAAATGTGTCCAGTCTGAATAGGCTGCTGGAGGCAAATAGAGCTCAAAATGCTCAATTTTTCACAATACCCAGAAACCGGAAAAAAGTGAGTGAATCAATACACATTTCTACTTGACCTGCCAGCAATTCCCTACCTGGCTTTGTACAAGATGCTATCACTGTTACCGGGAACGATAATTTTTAGCAATGATTGGAGGGAAGTCATGCAAATGATTTCAAAACAAAACACACATTTTCCAAATTTCCTTTTCTTATTCTGCAACCTCTTCTGAAAAGAGTCACAGAGTAAAATAGTGATTGCTGGTTCCTTCTCATCTTCTAGTCCGCTGTCTGTTGGAGGCACCTGGCATCAGTCCTTGGACTTCTTCTAATCTCCATGTACACCCACTCCCTAGGTCCTCTGGTGCAGCCCTATGGCTTTCTGTACCATCATCTGCTGATTGCTCCCAAATGGCTCTCTCCAGATTCAAATTTCCCAGTGCCCTTGCCATCACCATGCAGATGTTTGATAAGCATTTCTCACTTCTCATTTCACTCACCTCCAGCCCCCAGCCTCTCCT
Source organism: Choloepus didactylus (assembly GCF_015220235.1). Classification (NCBI taxonomy): domain Eukaryota; kingdom Metazoa; phylum Chordata; class Mammalia; order Pilosa; family Megalonychidae; genus Choloepus; species Choloepus didactylus. The sequence goes on along the minus strand of NC_051307.1, from coordinate 97,061,298 downwards.
CTCATAGTCTCCTTTATCTGATAAATTGAAACTCTGTATTTCCAGCTGCTCAGGCCTCAAACCTGGAAGTCTTCTGATATTTCTCTTTTCTCACTTGTGTCATATGTCAGCCATCATCAAATCCCACTTTCTCTACTTCAAAATATATTCAGCATTCCTCTCACCTCTTCAGTGTTTACCATCCTAGAGCAAGACATCATCATCTCGCTTCTGGAATATTCTAAGAGCCTCCTCACTAGCCTCCCTACAGTCTACAGGGATCCTTTTATAATGCAAGTCAGATGAGGTCACTCTTCTGCTCAAAACTCTCCGCAGACTTCTTTCCCACCCAGCCCAGTCCCCAGCTCCCTCTGACCACCTCTCATACTTCTGCCCCTTGCTGCTCTGCTCCAGGCATTCTAGTTGCTTCCTATTCCTTGAACAAGGCAAACACTTTTTGTCGCTGCCCTGCCCGGGAGAGTTCAATCTTTCCCCAGATCTCTGTGTGGCTTTATCACTTTCTTCTGGTGGTTTTATCAGAGAGGCCTTCCCTGGTCACTTTAAAATGGCGTCCCTCACCCTCCATGACTCTCTGCCCCCTTTATCTTGGTTTATTTTTCTTCACTGCACTTATCACACTTGGAATATTATATGCTTGTTTGTTTATTATCTGTCACACCCTCTCCCACTGGAATATAAACTCATTAAGGTTCTTTTGTTTCCTGCTAAATCCCCAGTGCCCAGAGGGCACATAATAGGTACTCAATAAATATTTGTTGAATAGGAGGATTAAAGAGCCCTTAGGGCCCATTTAGTCAAAATATGTCGATTTATGAATGATGATACTAAGGCCAGAGAGGACAATTTTCTAGAGGAGGCCACTTCGAAGATTAGTAGCTGTGCTGGAACAAATGCGCAAGTGCCCTGACATCCAGCCAACTCCATTGCCCTGAGGTCTACAGCCAACAGCACATCTTACATTGAGACCCAGCACACATGCTTGTGTTTTTATGTGTGTGTATTGCACAATACTTAACTTTACTATGTCTGACATATTCTGAAGCTGATATTCTATTCTAATTCTATTTCATTTGCCAAAAACCACTGCCCCAAATCTATAATGAGTTGACAGTAATTCCACAGTGAACTCAACTATGCAGAGAAGTAGAAGAAATACCTAAGGGTCTGGTTTCTTGGCCTTTATATCTCCTGTATATTAACCTTGAAATGCAATATTATTCTTGATTCCATCCTTGCCTCCCTGTTTACAGTTTTGAATTTCATGCTCTGCCATGTCATATTCATTTTCCTTGGTTTTGTGTCTTGTTTTCTGCACCAACTCATGCTTGTAAATTGCTGCTTTGTACTTGCAGTCAGAACAGTACATTCCAAAAGGAGGCAGGAGGAATGGTGAGGGTTTTCACATAGCTGACTTTGTTTTGACAGTGATGGTATCCAACGGAGTGGGAACTGATTACAGCCCGACACCCGGTCTCATTGTACGCACCAACTACTCACGGCGGATGGGGGTGGGGAGGTACATATGAACACGGGGGCGAGAGACTGGAAAGCTGCTGAAATTGAGGACGCGAGTATGAGGTTATGCAAGACATGGAGGTCAAAGTCGTGTTATGAATCAAGTATTTAAAATATTGGCTCAGACACAATAATTCTATGGTCTAAATTTATCCCACTCTTTCAACTCTCACAGGACTGACAGAGCAGCTAGTGTTACCACTCAGGAAAAAGGCAGAACAGGGTCCAAATCTGTATCTAAAATAAATCTCAAATGAAAGATACAAATTGTACCTGGCTTCTTCAGATGCCATGAGAGATGCTCCAGGTAACCAGATATTGCAGGAGAACGCAGTTATATAAATTTTAAGGTAACGTTACCATCTTCATGATTACTGCCGTCATTACCTGTTTGGGAATGTGGTTGGGAGTGAATCACCTGGTCCAAGCTATTCAAACTCCCCTCATGGAGATGGGGAGAACAATGGGAGGTGAGACCCAAGACTTCGGTCCTGGTTATTCTCCACAAGACTCTGCCTATCGTTCCCTGCTCTGCTCTGTGTGTCAAGAAGCTATTTCCTATAAACTGCATCACCAGGCCTCCCGTTCCTCTGGATTCCTTTCGGGTTCAACCAATGGGAAACTCTTAGTTTGTCAGAGCTGCCATGGCAAATACCACACCATGGGTTGGTACTACATCAAAATATTTATTGTCTCATGGCTTTGAAGGCTAGAAATTCAAAACCAAAATATCGGCAAGTCCATACTTTTCCTAGGGTTTGTAGCGTTCTGGTGAATGCTCTATCAAAGGGTGATGTCTCCTGATACTTCTGATTTCTGCCAGATTTCCTCTCTTTGTAAGGTCTCAGGTCATACAGATTTAGGCCTACCTTGATTCAGTTTGGTCATACCCAAACAGGGTCTTTGAAGATCTTATTCACAAATGAGTCCACACCTTAACTGATAATAACATCTTCAAAGGTCCTATTTACAAAGGGGTTCACACTCAGAGGAACCCAGATTAAAACTTGAACATGTCTTTTGTGGGGTACATGATTCAACCCCCAAGAGAGGCAAGAGACTTGAAGTTGACATATTTATTCCACACCTCACACACTTCATCCTACCCACTGCCCCACTGCCTTACTCCCTGCTTTGCTGCAGCTCTGGCAGCAGCTGCATCCTTCCATGGCTCTGGCTTCTGTGTCACACTGTTTGCCCCCTTTGCTCCTTCAGGCCTGTTCCTAGACCCTGCCTGGGTGCCTCCCCATTCTTTGTTGGCTCCTTACTTCTGTCCACACTTTTCTAAATAGTTCCTTCATTAAGCACCCTCACCTCAACCTTAAACACTTTCAAGTATGCTACCACTGCCTGCTGGGACTCTAACTTGGTCTCACATCTGTAGTGCTCTGGGCCTCGTTCACACCCTGATCTCACAGAGACACTTTGCCGCCAGGATGTTTTGCTGCCATGAATCTGACATTGGTGCTGACGTAGGCCCTTGGGTCCCTGCTTCTACTTATTCAGGTCCCGCCTTTTTTGGATAGTTGCTACCTGCTGAATGCCAGCAGCTGGCCAGCTAAAGGGGTCTCTGAGTTTGTTGATGCTATTTTGAGCCGGACCAGGTAGGACCAAAGCTCACAGGAGCAACCCCGGAAGGTTTTTCAGGTCTCACTCTCTTCTGAAGGCCCAGGAAAGGCAGAAACGGGGTGTTTCAAGCTTGTCCCTGAGAGGAGATAGACTCTCAGTTTCTGAGAAGAACATTGAAGTTCATCTGGGCCAAACCACTCTTTTTGCAGCTAGGGGAGCTAAGACCCAGGAAGAAGGGATCACCCTGAGATGAGACATTAAGGTATTGGGAGAGCCAGGGTAAGAATCCAGTGCTCCTGAACATTATGAATATTCCTGATCAAATCTTGGAGCTAGAAGAGCATTAAAGGTCATGCAAATTGAGCCACAATAAACAACAAATGAACCTGCAGTACAGGACTTTGCCATTTACACAGGCGGAATGCTGGAGCCACCATGGTGCCTGGTGTTCCAAACCAGGGACTGTTCAGACAGTGCCACAGGATGTGATTTGGACAGAGGAGGTACCCAGGGAAACTCCCTTCTACTCATCATCACCAAGAGCTCCCCACTCCTGCAGTGGTAATCTTCCCTGGCAATGGGTCAGACCCCTGAGTGGCCACAGAAATCTGGGCAGCTCTGCCTTCCCTGCTTCATGTGATTTAGTCCTTGTGCCACAGACTTGGCTGTGTTCCCAAAACCCATTCACTTCCTGGGTGCATGGCTGAACTAGGTTTCCCAGCCTTTGGCCTCTAGGCATGGGGGTCATGTGATTAATTCTCACCAAAAGAATCAGACAGGAGGTACGGGTCACTTCTAGTCCATGGTAGTGAAGAAAAAGCTTTACTTGCTCTTCTGTACTTCCGGCTGGAAGCAATGGATTCCAAGATGGTGAAGTTGCAAGACAGACACAGTCAGGATGCCTAAGTCCCTGTTTGGAAGAAAGCTGTGCCACCCCACCAGCCCCAGCCCCACCAGCCCCAGCCACATGTGAAATGAGGGGGAATTAAGCATTTGTTTTGTGAAGCCACCGAGATTGGGGGTGGAGGTAAGAGAGGGACAGCTAGTGTTCACAACCCTGACTAATACAGAGACTGAGTCATTTCCTCTCAATCCCCTCTCATTGCTAAGGCTTGATCTTTCATAGCCATCTTCAGGCCTCAGTTTCTGTGCCCTCCTCCCATTGCCCTATCATAGGTGTCTAATTCCGCATCACCTCCCATTCACCAATCCTTACCTGGCCACCTTGCTGCAGCCAAGTTCTCCTCACTCTCTATCACCTGAACTGCTCAAATAGCCTCCTAGAGATGTTCCTCTCCCTTTTGGAAGTGCTTTTCCCACCCTACCAGATAAATTGCTTTAAGGGGCCCTTCCAATCTCTAAAGGGCTCAAACAACATGTGGGAATTGCCTGGACCCCATCAATCACCTCTGGGCCCCTTTTATTTCAGCAAAACCACTGGTGAATAACAATTTTTTCTTTTGCTTTGCAAATGCCCACAGAAGTCTCTGTTCTGTTATCACCTTTATTGTTTTCAAGGGACAATAATTTCAGAGCACTATTTACATGTTTTTGATAACAACAACAATAATAGCAATGACAGAGATGATAACTGCCTTTTTTCCATTGTAGAAACTTCCAGCCATTCACCCTATCAATCCCTTAAAATAGAGTCCTTCCTATCTTGACTCTTCCCCTTTGGGACATGACCTGGGTTTCTATGTCTAATCTCCAAGATCCTGGGGTGGTGTACCACTCAGGAATTTTTTTTTTTTAATCGCTTCAGGCCACAGGGGAGTTTTCTTCCAAGAAGACAATGAATTTCATGATCTTTCCCACCCTCCTGGAGGAAGAAACATTTCAGGGACCACCACACCTAAACATCCTGGGCATTCCAGCAAATCCCAGCAGACTGTGAGAGAGAGGGTCAGCAGAAAAATATTGCAGAGAAGGTCTATTCAACTCAAGGTAGGGTTGGTTGGTTTGTGTAAATCAGTTTAGGAATCAGTAAAGTCAGATTAAACTAGCTTTTATCAGTGTTGCTCTTGACTTGCTCTTGAGTTCTTACAAGGTTAAAATCTTTAGTGAAATGATAGTAACTATATTAAAATTATGGGATGATGCGTTGGTGATGAGTGAGTCAATTATCGAATGACTGCTGAATGGATATTATAACCTATTAGCCTCACACCCAAGTGAAGCGTGTGGGACAACTGAAAACATGCTGGCCAGAGTCCGGAAACTGGGCTTGAGTCACCTGTGATCTTGTTAAATGCAGATTCTGACTGAGGAGGTCTGGGGGGCAGGGTAGGCAAAATTAATTTCTAACAAGCTCCCAAGTGATGCCAATTCTGCTGGTTTATGGGCCATTCTTTAGTAGCACAAGTCTGGATCATCTCCACATTCCCTTTCCTAATGTGAGATGGCTCTATTTTTGACACAAAGAATGATCAGTTAGTTCACCATTCACCAGTCAGACTCCTTACAAAAGGTGAGCTCAACACCTCAATGGTATTCTATATTATTCAGAATAAGATCCAGTTTTTACAATGTAGGCCTGAAAAACCCTATATAACAGGCCCTCCCCACACTCCAGTACTTTTATGGCCTCATTTTCTGTCATTCTGCCCCTTGCTTATATACTCCAGCCACACTGATCCCTTTGCTGTTCCAGACGTGCCCTGGCCTCAGGGTCTTCACATTTGCTGTTCCCTCCACTTGGGACACTCTTCCTCCAGGTATCTGTAGAGTTTGATCTCTGTTCAAATGTCACCTTATCAGAAAGAACTTCCCTGATCCCCCTATCAAAATTGTTCACCACTTCCACTCCATCACTCTTTCACCTCCTACCCTGCTTAATTCTTATTTATAGCAAATATCATCATGTAATATCTTATGTGTGGATTGTTGCAGTTAATGATTTTATTTATTTGGTGGTTTACTTGTTTTGATTATTGTGTATTTATCTGATTATACGTCGACTGTCTTTCCCTCTCCCCTCTTCTGTAATGTGAGTTCCATGAGAATAGGAATTTTATCTATTTTACTCACTGCTATCTCCCCAATCAATAGCTAAACAGTGGTGCTCACCATCCTTTGTTGAAAGAATGAATGGATGGGTGAATGAATGAATGATTGAGAAAAGTGAGATATGGATGGGCTTAAAAAAAAATAGGGCCCTATGGTATGATTTGACCCATCTGCACCCTCTCAATCTGCAAGAAAAGCTGCAAGCCCCCAAACCCCTGAATACTGCTGGATAGAAGTAGGATCTGTAAGGAGGATGGCCAGGGGTACACCTTAGCCACAGAGCAGTTTTCCTACCTATTAACTTACCTGACTTTCCTTTGCAGTGCTGTGCCCTAAGCGTGATATATCACCCTGGTGAGGATGGATGCATCAGGCTATAACACAAATCACCCAGCTCCCCTTACTTAATTCTAGGGCAACCCTTCTGACTGATTTGGTTTCCCATGCTGATTTCCCACAGTGAGAGAAAATGCTGGTCAGACTGTCCCAAATGTCTGCTTCATCTGGCAAGTATACATCTCATTATAAATTAATCAACTGGCATTCTGCTTTATCCCCTCCAGTCCCCTCTGGAGAGTCAGCTTTCTGAGTCCCATGAACTTAGGGACACTGATGTTATCAAGTTTCTGAACCTGCAAGACCAGACCCCAGAGAGTGGTTACTTCAATGATATATTGCTACCCTGAGAAGGTTCTCAGCAGCTGGCCAGCAGGTCCTTCCCAGGCACCGCCCAACATTACTGCAAGATTTGCTTAGCGTTTTCCCACAGACCCGGAAATTCCACTTAGAGGAGTTTATATTAAGGAAACAACTGGATAAATATGTAAAGACACATGTGTAAAGGTGTTCTGTGTAACATTGTCATCTTCCCTCTTCCTCAGATGGAAGTGGTCGTGGTGATACTTTGACACCCCAGACTGTCCCCAGAGTCTGAATGTAAGAGAACCCCTCACTCCCCAACTCACATAGCACCCATAGGAATTAATTGAAGGGAGGGGTCTCTTACTCTGTGAGGGTGAAGGGTTAGTGACAGAGTATGAATTAGTGTGGTAATCTGTACCCAGCGTCCAGAAGTGAAAGAAGCCTTGGCTTTTTTAGTGACTGAGGTGTTAGGCAGCCAGAACTCTTGCTTTGGCCAAGACTGGGGTCCTGGTTACAGCAGCAGCCAGCCCAGACAGGCTGAATTCAGGGCCCCGGTCCTGTCCAGTTCTCAGTTCCGGTTATTGCTGTGGGCACTGCAGGGGAAGGTTTGCAAATCAGTTGGGGCCAGGATGGGCTCCAGGTACTGACATATCTTTAAACGCTTCCCCTGGGAGTTGAGCTTCTCTAACAACAACAAAGGTCTTTACATTCCCTTCTCCCAGGATACAGCAGAGCCTCCCACTCACTCACTCTCCAGAGAACCTTAGCCCCACAGTCAGCCCCTCACCTCCACTTTGGAGTAAGCAAGCTACTTTAAGTTTCCAAAGATGATTCATCCTCCCAGGGGTGACCAAAATGACCTCTTTCCCCAAAGCAGGAAATAACCCCATAAGTTAGTGAAAATCTGGAAACAAGCTGATCCATCAATCAGGGTCTGGTTTAACAAACTACACTTTCAATTGAAAATACACTTCCAATTGAACGACTTCTTACATAGTCATGGGATTGAAAGTGTAGGTCCAAACAAAGGGTTAAGTGAAAAGAAAGAATGTGGCAAAGCTGCATTTACAGTGTGGTACCAATTTCATGGAAATATATATTGCAAGTGTAAACATGTGCATGGAAAAATAATTGAACTATGTTCATCAATATGCTAACAATGGTTATCTCTGGGTGGCAAGATTTCTGGTAAGTCTTGAATACTTCTCTGTATCATTTGAAATTTTACAATGAGCATGTTTATTTTATAGTCTGAAACAAAAGATACAAAACTATTTTCATTTCAGAAGAAAAACTTCCTTTCAATTTGGTACTATTTAACATGCAAACACTGGAGTTGTGACCAGTACAAAGCACAAGGGAAACAGAGTTGAGGGTGGCATTGCTGTGGCTGACGTTTGCAGGATCAGTGTGCCCGGGACCAGATGACCTTTTTGTATGTCGTCCTATTTCAAGAGTCTATGATTTTAAGACGCCAAGCAGTATCTCTAGATCAAAACTATTTATAAGAATCATTTCCTCCACAATGAGTTGGAACTTCCACTAACTACTTGTGTGTTTAGATGGCATCATCACTGAGATTTATGTGAAATGACTCCTTTTCCTTGATGTTATCAAGGAGTTTCAGCAGTTGAGCTCCTTATTCTCCTTTGTTTAAACAATATCTAAAGAAGCTGCCATTTGTCAGGGTTTAATTGTTTCCATCTCCCCCTCCCCCTTGGTAAGTTTCCAGATATTGCCGGGCAGATTTGGTAAAGAGACTGGCAAAGATGTTAAGAGATGGGACATGCCTGTCAGTTTCAGGTTGTAGTCCCAGATTTTCCACTTTTTAGCCATGCGAACTTGAGTCAGTCACTTCTTTCTGGGCTTTAATTTTCTCAGTTAAATAGCGAGGGGAGGTTAGACAAGATGAATTCAAAGATCCTACATAGCTCTGACTCCTGTGTTGAGTTCTAATTTGGGGTTATAATGGAGTATTTCATAGTCCTGGTTCCAAATATTAAAGTTATAACAGTACCTACATCCTTCAGTAATTATAGAATTATATTGTTGAGTAGTGTCTCAGAGTCCACTGCTCAAATCCTTCCCACACCACCGCCGCTAGGTGGTTTCCCTGTATCTACTAACACCCACAGGGACAGAAAGCTACTGCCCTCTCCCCTAAGGCAGCCCATTTCTCTTTAGTGAAAGAGAGCTTTAAAAGATGTTCCTTGGCAGAACTGGAATCTGTAACCTTGCAAGATCCACGACTGGTTCTCGCTCTGGGTCACACTGATGGGTTTCTCCCTTCAGATGAGACATTTTTCCTTTGTCCCCTTTACTTCCCACAAGGAAAGCGTTTCAAATTCCTGACACTGATCTTGGCAGAGGGGATCTGCCCCTTCGTCTTTTAGACCTCCGAGCCTGAAGAAGGGTAAAATTTTCTTTACTCAAGGCTCCCATTTACAGCTGGAAGCAAAGTCTGGGGTATCAGTGCCCTGACCTACAACCATGTGTATTTCTCTTTCTTTTCTAATATTAGTCTTTCTTCTCCACTTCTCATATTCCCTCTTTCTTTTTATAAACTCCCTGAAGTCCCTGCATTTCCCTACTCCATTTTCCTGAGTTACCACCAATCTTCTCAGAAGTCTCCAGGTCCAAGTCTCCTCTTGTGTCTGTAACTTGTACAGCCTCCAGCATCTGTCTCCCCTCTCTCCACTTTTTGCAACTGGGTACAGGAAAGAGGAAGTTCTGAGATCCAAGGGTGGGAAACAAAGGATATCTAGGGTAAAAGGAGGCTCCCACTTCAGAATGAAGTTTGCTTTCCCCCAAATATGATAGAACAAAAGTCAGAGACGTTGGGCACCTCAAGGATGAGTTAGCTTTCAATGGGTCTACATAACTCCTTCATACTTCTTTTGTGAATATACTTTTGATCTTTCACTTTGTAGAGGGATGGAAGTCCCCCTGCCTTTCCAACCCTAGGTTTTCATTACAATGTGCTCTTCCATTAACTTGGCAAAATTATGCCCACATGTTCCTGCATAATTCTTTGGTTTCTCCAGTGGATGGGAAGGTGGGGGACAGGAAGGACACTGGGGAGAATAATTCTTACAGCTATATCAGTTAAGGTTCAGTCGGAGAAACAGAACCAGTAGGACATACATATTAATATATCAAGAGCATGATTGCAAGGAGTGGGGTTACATGACTGTGGGAGCTGGCTAGGCAAGACCTGTAGGCAGGGAAGATGGGCTGCAGTCTCAGCTTTTCTCTTAAGGCCTTTCAACTACTGAAAGAACTGATTATCTAGGATAATCTCCCTTACTAAATGTCAACTGATTATAAACTTTCATACACCTACAAGATCCTTCACAGCAGCATCTAGATTAGTATTTGATTGAATAATTGGGGATTATAGCTTAGTCAAATTGACATATAAAAATGAAATCACAATCCATCTCCTTTTTAACTTGGCACTTACACATGTCTCCTTAAATCATTCTTAATCTTCAAATAAAAACAATAACGAAGTCATACTTCCACCTAACTAGATGCAAACGTCCTGAGTACAATCCAAAAGCACACTAACCCTTTCCCCAGAAGAGTCCTTGGGAGATGTTCACTCTTCTCCTTTGATATCCTGTAACTTAAATACTGTAATATAAACTTTATTATTAATACCTCTTATGTCTGATGAGGGGATGAGAAGGGAGAAAACAAAAATATCTGGTTAATATACATACAAAGATATTCATAACAAAATAAGTAAGATATACTCATAACTATTATAGTCCTCATTTTTTCAACTGATCACATGATCATAGCTGGTATTTATAACCAACATCTTCCACTACCTATTCCATATTCCCTTTGCCCCTCAGTGAGCACTTCAGCTAGTCATGGTTCTTTGCCTGGTCAGGTGACCCAAACCTTTATTCCTGAAGGGTCTTGACCATTAGCAGTCCTGCCTGAATTGGGCTGGTGCAGGTTTCCATTGATTTTAATTATAGGACATGATAGAACTAAGAGATGCTCTAAGGGATTCCCTATATTCCAGACATACTCCTTCTTACCTCTATTTCATAGTAGCAACCCAATTTCCCAATGGGAGTCAGGATCAATCATCCCAGCCAGTACAGTGACCCATTTCTTTGCCTATTTCAGAGGCATAGGGAGCCAAAGATGCCAGGTGGCAGTCTTAACTTCCAGTTCAATGGAATCATTATTGTGTATCCTGGTGTGGAACACCATGATGGTAGACAAGGTGTTCTATAAGTTTAAAGATGGTGATTTTGGCAGAAGCATGTTGAATGTGAAAGGCAAATCCATATCCAGACAGTCTATACCTGTAAGAACACTTGCCCCTTTTATGATGGAAGCTGTCTATTGTAATCAATCTGCCACCAGGTAGCAGGCTGATCATTCCAGGCAATGGTGCCATACCAGGGACTCAGTGTTGATTTCTGCTGCTAGCAGATTGGGTTCTCAGCAGTGGCTCCAACCAGATCAGCCCTGATAAGTGAAATCCGTGTTGCTTAGCCCATGCATAACCTCCACCCCTGCCCTCATGACCACTTCATGAGCCCAATTGGTCAATGGCAGGAGTGGCTGGGGAAAAAGCTGACTGTTATCCACAGAACAGATCATCCTATGCACTTGCTTATTAAAATTCTCATCTATGAAATCACCCTTTGATGAGCATTCACATGGGACACAAATATCTTCACATTATTTGACCATTACAAGAGGTCTATCCACCTCTTTCCCTGACCTCCTCTTCACCAATTTTCCAAATGTAATCCTTCCAAGTCCCTGATCATTCAGACAAACCACTGGCCACAGCCCATGTATCACTATAGACTCTTGCCTCTGGCCATTTCTCCTACCAGTCAAAATGTGCCCTGCTCTGAGTTCTTCCCAATGGGGAGATATCCCTTCACCACTGTCCTTCAGAGGTGTCTGAGAAATGAGCTATAGTGCTGCAGCTGTCCATTTTTGTGTGGTGCCTGCATATGGTACAGAACATCTGTAAACCAGTTCCAAGTTTTTCTATTACTCAAGTCAACTGGTCATAGGAAACTCCACAGGAGACCATAGGTGAGGGTTGGGAGAGAGAAGGAAATGTGGCAGGAGTAGGCACAATGGACATTTGGGCCACTTCCTAATGCAAATTATGTGTGCATTCAGGGCCTGCTCAAGGCTGATCTTGTATAAACCATTTCTATTTGATGATGGAATGCTGCTGTGCCTGTCCAACTTTATGAATCTGTGGGTTGCATAGCAACTTGGTAGCCCATGATCAAGTGTTCAGTCTTTGCTAAGGCCCAGTGGCAGGCCAAAAGCTATTTCTCAGAAAGAGAATAATCGGTGGAGGATGGCAGGGCTTTGCTCCAAAATCCTAAGTCTGCACTGTGATTCACTACAGGGGCCTGCCAAAGGCTCCATACAGCATCTCCACCTGCCATTGAACACTTCATATGTAATCAGATCTGTTGGCAAATATGAACCAACTGGCAGAGCAGCTTGCAAAGAAACCTGGACCCAGTGCAGGCTTCTCTTTTCTAGGCCTCACTCAAAACTGGCAACTTTTGGGGTCACTTAGTTAATAGGCTAAAAAAGCACATGCAAAGAAGGAATATGTTGCCTCCAAAGTAAAAAGAGGTCCACTAGGTGTTGTACTTCTTTTATAGCTGTAGGAGTGGTCAGATACAATAGCTTATTCTTCACCTTAGATGGCGCTTTAGTTTCCTGGGCTGCCGAAGCTAGTACCACACTACGGGTTGGCTTATACAATGGGAATTTATTAGCCTATGGTTTTGAGGCTAAAAGGAAGTCTAAATTAAGGTGTCAGCAATGTGATGCTTTCTCCCCAAAGACTGTGGGGTTCTGGGGCTGGCTGCTGGTGATCCTAGATCCTTAGTTTGTCACATGGCAAGGCACATGATGGTGTCTCCTGGTCTTTACCTTCTCTTCCGGGTTCCATTCATTTCAGCTTCAGCTGCTCTTCTGTGGCTTTTTTCTCTCTCTCTCTGTTTGAATTTCATTCCACTTATAAAGGACTCCAGTAATAGGATAAAGACCCATCCTGAGTAGGCTGGGCCACACCTTAACTAAAGTAGCCTCATCAAAAGGTTCTATGTACAATGAGTTCACACTCACAGAAATGTATTAAATTTAAGAACATGTTTTTCTGGGGTTCATACAGCTTCAAAGCACCATAGAAGGGATATCTTGACTCCACTAGACACCTAGAAACTTCACTGATGTGGAAGGCCCCTGAATTTTTGAGGTATTTCCCACCTCTAACACATAAATGTCTTACCAGTATGTATAAAGTAGTTCCTACTTCCTGCTCATCAGGTCCAATCAGCATTATATCATAAATATAATGGATCAGTGTGATGTCTTATGGAAAGGAAAGGGATCAAGGTCCCTGCAAACTAAATTATGACAGAGCTGGAGAATTGACATACAGGTATTTTATTCCTGATGTAGGACAGTGAAGGAATATTACTGGCCTTGCCAGCTGAATGCAAACTAATTCTGGTGGTCTTTACAAGTAGGTATTGAGAAAAAACATATGCTGTTCCACATCTGGAACAGAAGCTGCAGGTGGAGTTACCACCTGATAAAATTTATGATAATCCACTGTAATTCTATGGGATCCATCTGTTTTCTGTATAGGCCAAATAAATGAGTAGAATGGGGATTTGGTGGGAATCATCACCCCTACCTCTTTCAAGTCCTTGATGGTGGCACTAATTTCTGAAATCCCTCCAGGAATGCGGTATTGTTTTTGGTTTTCTATTTCTGTGAGTAGAAGCAGTTTTAATGGCTTCCACTTGGCCTTTCGTACCTTAATAGTCCTCATCCCATCAATCACAGAACCAATGTAGAGATCTGTCAGTTGTTGAGTATGTCTATTCCAATTATCATTCTATAATTGGGGAAATTACCACAAGATGGTTTGGGGGAGTCCCTGGGATCACTGTGAGATGGATTCAGGCTAAAAGAAATCATTATTACTTGGCCTTCTGACTCCCCTATTGTGACTGGTGGACCACAGTGACATTGTGGGTCTCCAGGAATTAGTCATTTCAGGGCCAGTGTCCAGTAATCCCTGAAATGTCTGATTATTTCTCTTTTTCCAATACTTAGTCACCCTAATAAATTACTGTGAGTCCCTTTGGGGAAGGCTGGAAGAAAGGTTAACAGTATCAATTTTGTCAGTGTCATAGAGGTCTTCCTCAAGGGGGATCTGGCTTCCACTTCATTCAAGGGGTTCTGGGTCGGTAAACTGGCCCAAATCTAGGAATTTACTGAGGGGCTGTGACTCTGTTTCGGTGAGTCTGTTTAGACTTTTATTCACTCAACCTAGAACACTTACACTTATACAGATTAAGCCCATGCGAGGTGGTTGCTCTATATCTACCAAGACCCACCAGGACAGAAAGCTCATTCCCCCTTTAGGCAGAAAGGGAAAAGGGCTGATTTTTGAGGGAGGTCCAGGAAGATGAGCCAGTATAATAGAAGAAGCAGTAGGACAAAAGGGGAACAAGGAGAGGTGGCTATCAGGAATGTCAAAGAAGGGCAAATTTGAAGAAAATCCAGGAGATAGAGATGAGGAGTCTTCTGATGATTAGGACAGAATGATTTCAAAGGAGTGGTAGAGACCAAGCCAAGCCAGATTCCAGGGGTAAGACATGGTGAGAGGAAATGGAGAGTTTGCCTGCTTGGTTCAAGAAGGGGCTCCTTTAATTGGCTTTGTATAGTCCTGTTGGTCAGCAAGATGCATTTGAGCCTTCCTTGGTAACTTGCAGCTTCAGGGTCTCTGTGTTATGAATACTCCCCAATGACAAATGAATGCAGTTTAAAAGGCAGGTCTAGAAGAATCCAGCTTTGAATGTTGAGCTTTCTAAAATGGTGTGGACTTTTCAGATACAATTTTGTGATTCCTCATATCCAGACCTAACTAGATTGGAATCATCTTTGTAACAAATCACCTCAAAACTTGGAGGCTGAAAACAAAAAGAATGATTTATCTCATGCTTTTTGTGGGTCAGGAATTCAGAGAGGGCACAGTGGCACAGTGGAGAGAACTCGTCTCTGCTCCATGATGTCTGGGGCCTCAGATGACAACTCAAAGGCTGAGGTGGCCAGAATCATCTGAAGGCTTGCTGGACTGGGTGATCCACTTCCAAGTGACTGGAGGATCCACTTCCAAGTGCAGCTCACTCATATGCCTGCCAAGTTCATCCTAAGAAGTTGGTTCCTACAGACAAGTCTCTCCACAGTGTTGTCTGAATGTTCTTACAACGTGGCAGCTGGCTTCCCCCAGGGTGAATGTTTGGTTTGCTAATGCTGCCATTATGCAAAATACCAGAAATGGATTGGCTTTTATAAAGGGGGTTTATTTGGTTACAGAGTTACAGTCGCAAGGCCATAAAGTGTCCAAGGTAAGGCATCAACAATAGAGTAGTTTCACTGGAGAAAGGCCATTGGCATCCGGAAAACCTCTGTAAGCTCAGAAGTCATGGGGCTGGCATCTGCTGATCCTGGATTGTGTTCCAGCTTCTCTCTCAGCTCCTGTGCATTCTTCAATATGTTGCTCTTGGGACGTTTTGTCCTCTCTTAGCTTCTCTGGAGCAAAAGTCTACTCTCAACAGCTGTCTTCAAAATGTCTTTCTAAGTTGCAGCTCTGAGGTTCTTCTGTTTGTGAGCCCCTTTATAAGACTCCAGTGAACTAATCAAGGCCCATGCTGAATGGGTGGGGACACACCTCCATGGAAACATTCAGTCAGAGATCACACCCTAACCAAAGGTGTCACTCACAGTTGGGTGGGTCACATCTCCATGGAAACACTCAGTCAGAAGGTTCCAACCCAGTCAACACTAATAAGCCTGCCCCCACAAGATTGCATCAAAAATAATGGTGTTTGGGGGGAAATAGTACTCCAAACTGGCACAATGAACAATTCAAAAGTCCAAGGAAGTCACATACTACCACTTCTACAAAGTTCTACTGGTCATATGGATCAGCCTTCTTGGGAGTGGACTCTACAAGGGCATGAATACCAAGAAGTGAGGATTATTAGAAGCCATTTGGAAGGTGGCTTCCACATCTGGCCTGACAGAGGTCAGTTAAAGCCATATTGGGTCAGAATGTAAGTTCAGGCTACTGGCAAAGGCCCAAGCCTTCCTGAGAAGGTTTGTTGTCCTGGCTGCTCCAACCAAGGGATCTATAGATAGTGTTCTTGGTCTATCAGATTTTACATCAGCCCAAATAGTGAAGAGCTTATAGTTTCCCAAAAGAGAAGCATCAGCTGGTACTCAATGCAAAACCACACAAAGAGCCGTTGCTGGTCTGGACAAGCTCATTGCTTGCTACACATCTATTGGATGCATACTTTCTCATATATATTGGCTGCGGCTGCTAATGGATTTAAGAGCTGACTGAGAAGATGTAGACAAACCACAGCAGGGCTTCAAAAATCACTATTCTTCACTGAGTAAATATAGAAAGAACTCTGTATGACATGGTGAATTTGGATGAAAATAGTCTTCTCATCCTTTGCAAACAAAGATACAAAGACATGTGGATCTGTGGTGATATGAAACCCTCCGGATTAGCCAGCAGGCATTTCCATTGGGGCACGCTGTGGTCATGTGCGTGTGGGAGCACCTCTGCAGCTGTTCTACTGACCCACACAACAACTGGAAGCCTCACATTTTTCCTTCTCATCACCTCCTCCACCCCCTGGTGAGAGATTTCCTGCCACTTTGCCTTTCCGGATGCAATGATGCAGCTGGGGACACCTGAGATAGCCCATGCTGGAACACAAGGGCAGGGAAAACCAGTGGACAAGATGTTGAAGGGCTTGGTAAACACTGGAGAGAAACTGAGGTGCCACAAGCACAGCTGTCCCACCAGAGAGGAAGCGTGGCCTAGAATGTGCTCTCTCTTCACAGAAGCCACCCCAGACAGGCAGGTCCCTGTGCTTAATGGACCTCCTGCTACTTCTAACAGCTACTTCTTCTGAAGGAGAGGATTTTCCTCCTGGAGAGCAAGGAGTTCAGTTCCCATTTACACCAGCTTCTGCTATTACTGTGCTGTGTCACCCGGAGCAAGTCTCAGCCTTTCTACCTTGTACTTTCTTCATACATAGATCTTAATACCTGTCTCTCTGGGGTTTGAACACATACTTATTAAGTGATGGAGGAATGAGTAAATATTTACTAAACTCTAAAACACCATTAAGTGAAAGGCTTATGAGGGGTAGGGTGGGGGCAGACTTCAGGAAAAAGTGTTATATGTGCTCTCCCAGCTCCCCTGGCTTCCTCTGGTGCAGTGTGATATCATGACAGGGGCACTGGCTTGGGGCCTGGGACACGTTGCTCTGCAATAGGCTGCCCCCTGTAAAATACAGGACTTGACTGGTGATGTTGGTAGTGCTGTCTGCTTTAGTCTTCCATGGCCTTGAGTCCAAAGGCTGTGCAACAGAATGTGGACGAGAGAAACACCTGGGCTCTCTCAGCTCTCCAGGAAAGCTCTGGGATCATCCCATCCTGTGGTTCTCCATTCTGGCTATATAATAGATCACCTGAGGAGCTCATTAAAAATGCCACTCCCTTGCCTCACCAAGATCAACTGAATAAGAATCTGAGGGTGGGTACCCTGCTTGGATATTTTTCAAAAGCCCCTTCTGAGTGATTCTTATGTGTAGTCAGGCTGAGGATTGCTTAACGCTTCATGATTTTCAGGTCTCAGCAGAGAAAGGCTGAGGTGCAGGCACCCACCCAAACCCACTGCTAGTTGGCAGCAGAGCTGGGACCGAACCTTGAAGCTTGTGAGCCCAAATCCTTGAAAAGTACCCAGAAGTGACTTCTGGAAAGCTCCATCTTTCCCATTTATGAAAATTTGTGGTTTTCGTCAATAAAAGTCATTCTTGGATCCTAAAGTTAGCAATGGGGGGAGATCTTCAAGTGGGGTAGGAGAAGGGGGCAGCTGGACCCCAACACATCGAGAGAATCACCTTCCCCTTGGCAATCTCACTAACCACACTGAGATTAATCCCAGTTAAATACAGCTTTGCTAAAAGTTGGCGGGCAACTGATGGGAAATAACCACAGAAAGTCACATCCCCCAAGGTTTCCCTAAAGGGGATGAACTCCCACTTCAGGTCAATTGTCTTCCAATCAGGAGGACTGTGGGCTGCCTCCCTGCCCAGGCCCCATGTGACAAAGGCCATTTTCTTTCCCAGGATATTAGGAAGCTCTATCAGGCCTAAATGCAGACTGTGGAGTTCAGCACAAGGGAGATAGGCCGGGAGGCACTTGAAGGACCACCACTGAAGTTCACGCTCCCTCCAGCTAATTGCCCCTGGGAAGGGCCACCCTCCCTACCTCCCCACTTCCCCAGTCCCATCACTCAGAGTCAAAGGATCTTGCATGAGGGTCACTGAGGGGTCTCCATGGGAGAGCCATATAAAATAACAAGGAAACCTGTTGCCAGAATTGAGTTCCTAGGTTCTTGGCCATGCCAGGAGAAAGAATTCAAGGGCACAGCACAGATCGAGCAAGCAGTCAGAAAGTTTATTGAGTAGATGTGAAGAAGAGCATGGGGATGCTCTTGCAAAGCAAGAGAGGCGAGAGGTGCTCAATGCTGTGGGAAGGCGTTGCTTTTATAGTTTTTCATTCTTCTTGTAATTTTCATTAACTATTTACTACCCTCCCCTTCTTCCTCTGTTTTTGATGCTTGATCATAGATGACTCACTCCAGTGAGGTAGTTTGGGTCCAGGTGCTGTTTACTGCTGTTCTCAGAGATACCATTCTCCTTGGGGCTGGCCTGATCACTTCTTGGAATCTGCCCTTTGCTCATCAGCCAGCTACTGCCCTAATTCTAAGCCTGCCTCAGACCCACTGAGATTGAGTAGCAGAGGGGTCATTTTGATACTCTCCACCTTTTTCCAGCTAAGAGATCCAGGATCCTGTAAGAGCAGAAAGAGTTGCTGGACCAGTAGTCAGTAGATGTGGATTCTGGTTTTAAGTTTGATTGACTTGTTGCAAGACCTTAGGGACATCACTTACTTCCTCTGAACTTCTGATACCTCAACTCAAACTGGATACCTAGGACCCCTAGGACCCTGCCCTGTCTGCCTCTTAAGATCCCCAGGAGTTTGCAGGGCACATTGAAATTTGACCAGCATTGTCATAGAAGATAGGAGCTGTGCCTGAGGGACATTCCTCCTAGAGGTGCACATCTTTTTTTTTTTTTTTTTTTTGGACCACAGATCCATTTGAAAATCAGAAGAAAGCCATGAAAAATATGCACATGCACTTGTAAAATTAGCCTACAACTTCAGGGGAGTCACAGAGCACTGAGGCATCAAGGACCACTCTTGGTCCAGAAGGGATCCCTGAATCTTAATTCATTAATCTTTCAGTTGAGGGTGGGGCAGGGTGAGAAGTTTTGCAGTTAAAAAAAAAACAACTGGAAGTCTGACATCATGGGCTGTCACTCTGGAGACCTCTTCAGAGCCTGGGCGAGGCTATAGTCACCATAGCTAGAGCCAAGACACAGTGTTCCCATCTCCCTCCTCCTACCCCCCTCCCAATTGTTTTCCAAATCCCATGGTGATCTGAGGAGATACCCTGGAGGCTCTAACTGAGGCCCACCCTGATTTCCTTGAGCAGGACAGGGCTTGCCTGCATGCTTTTCTTTAGTCCCAGAAAAGCCCAAATTAGCTGCACTTTTGTTTCTTTTCCCAGGAGCCTCTGAATTGTATCTCAGGAAAGGATTATTGTGCTCTGGGGACCCTATCTTATCATGCGATGTAGGGGAGGTGATGAGTGAAAGGAAAATGGTCTTTGACAAATCGGTTTGGTTTCAATTCTAACAATTGCATGACTTTCCAGTAATTGCCCACCACTGCTTCAGTAAGTCTATTGTTTCAGTTCCCAAATATTTAGGCGAGTAGGAGGCCAAAGAAGGTTGGGGGGCAGTCAGAGGTTTGGAAGCATGATAATATGGAGAAAGGACTTTATTTGTTGATTCTCTTTGGCATTATGTTGGAAACAGTGACACACAGAAGGGGCTGGCTCAGCCACTGAGTTCTTTATCACTAACTTTTAAGGACTGAGATAACCTTTATGAATAAGGAGACACCTTGGTGTCACTGCTGGAATGTGCAGAGATGCAGGAGATTCATTCTGAGGTGTGGGCTGTGGAGGGGGTAGCATTTGAACCTAGGTCTGCTGTTACCTACTTCCTGCCCGGGACAAGCTGCCTTCCTGACCTCTCTGAGGAGAACTGGAGATATTCTTTTACTTCGCACAGTGGATGATGCTCAAAAAAACAAAGCCATGCACAGTAAGACGGGACAAATGTGACTTAAACTGTGGGGGCTAAAGATTTTCACACAAAGCATTCAAGGCATGACCAGGCACTTGCCCTTATGCAACTTTTCAAAAAATTCCTGGATCTCGGGGGTGGAGAGGGGGGGCAGAGAGACAGCGAGTTCCTGGCCTCACTCAGCCTAAGCCTGACATCACAGGACGTTTAGGGGATGAGGCTGCAGGCAGCAGCACGTGACAAATGTGTTATCGATGGGGAACACTTTTTCCCTGTGCTCTTCTGTCTGATATGCCTGTGGGTGGAGGTGGGCAGAGGGGAAGGGAGTGTCCAGTCACTGGCGACAGAAAAGCGTCATGAGGTCATCAGAGCCCTAGATTTCCTCCCAGACCATCGGGAGCAATTGTCTTCCCAGCTTTCATTCCCAGGGGTCCATCTCCACTCCTATGGAGGGTTCTGATACTGGGATTCCTATTTTGGATGTACATTTTCTTCCAACTGAAAGTACACTCTGATGGCCAGATGAAGACTATGTTACTTGGCAAGAGATTTGAGATTTAACTTTGATACCTACAACTCAGCTTCTCTCTCGCATCTGATCCTATCCAAGATGCTACCCTTGCCTCTCATATAATCCCACACACAAGGGAACTATATGTGGAGCTCTCCATGGGCCTTGCCACACCCTCCTCTCCCAGGGTCCCCTACTGCGGCCTCCCAATAGGATTACAGAATATAGGTATTTGGTCTTCTTCCCCTGTCCTCCACCCCAGATCCCAGATCCACTAAATCAGTGTTGCCGGAGCTGAGAGCTGGAATATGTGTTATAAACAGGCCACCCTGGTGATTCTGCTGCACATAGAAGTTTGGGAATCATTGAGCCAGCTGATCTCTAAGGACTGATTTAGCTATAATATTGTAGGATATAAATAATCTGAGGGGTGGCAACCTCAAGAGAAAAAGCACTCAGCGTTGCCTTGTACAGGTGAGGTTTTTTTTGTTTCTTTTTTAATTAAATTCAGTTTTATTGAAATACATTCGCACACCATACAATCATCCATGGTATACAATCCACTGTCCACAGTATGATAATATAGTTATGTGTTCATCTACAGGTGAGTTTTATTATTCATTAGCAACTCAGTCTTCTTACCTCAGTGATTTACTACCTCGGCTGCATATTGGAATCATGTGAGACTTGGTTTCCAAGAAGAGATGAGGTGTGTATGGTGTTTTGTTTTTTACCTCCTCTTCTATAAGGCAAAGGTAGCAAAAACCTTCCTTAGAATTCCTGGCAATGTCTCCACTAGAAGGGTAGGTGTTGACATCTTGCAATCTCTTGGGTGATCCCCCTGTGAGGGTAAGTCACTCAGAGCCAAGTGGAGAGTGGGGACCCCTCGCCTCATTGTGGTAACTTCCTTCAAAAGAGTAACCTCGCTGTCAGGGGAAAGGGGATGTACTAGGATCCTTTAGGTTCCAAGGCAGTAAAAGAAAAGCTGAAGACCCCTGTGGTGGATCTCTGGGGAGGAGAGGGGCGGGTGAGTGGTGATTCTGACTCCATGAGATGGTGGGGCTTGAACTGGGGCTTCTGGGAGGAGGCTGTGTGGATGAGCTGCTGCATTAGGAGCCAAAGAGGGCAAGCATGGAGGGAATGGTCCTGTCTCCAAAGGCCTCAGCTGGGTCTGAAGTTGCTAGGAGTAGCCGGTAGGAACCAGCAGAGGACGGGGTGTGACAAGTGTCTGACAGTGACACCAAGAGGCAGTGGGAAGTCATAGCAGAAGTAATAATAACTGCTAGTATTTCTTTGGTGGTGTTTGCCTAGCATCGATCTAAGTGCTTTACATGTCTTCATTCACTTAATAACTCACTTCATAACAGTTCTATGAGGGAGTTATTATCAACCCCATTATACAGACATGGAAATCAAGGCATGGAGAGGCTAAATTACTTGTTCAAGGTCATATAATTAAAGAGTGGCTGCCAGGCTGTGAACGCAGAAAGTCTGGCTCCAGAGCCCACGTCCCTAACCCAGTAGGCCTTGCTGTCTCAGTAACAATAGCTAACATTTATTGAGCACTTACTATGTGCTATTATGTTCTCTATGCTCTGTTAATCTTCACCACAATCTTATAAGGTGGGAACTGCTTTTATACCCATTTCACAGATGGGGAAAGTGAGGCATAGGGAAGCCAAGTCGTGGACCACTCATTGTCCATTCTCTTCTCTCGGAGAATGGAACCAGATTAATCTCACCTAATCTCACTGTAGCTCCTTCACTTTGTGGAACTTCATAAGCCTTTAGGGTTCTCAGAAAATTCAAGTTGGTTGGGAAACATCACTGGGGATACTGGGCTTCCTCCAATAAAACATGTGCATTCTTCATAGAGGAATTAGAAAAAAACAAAGATGGTGTAACAATATTTCTACCTCCAAATTTGTGAAAGCAGATCACATCACTAGTTACAGAAGCCCCACACCAGCAAGGGTGGGGCCAGGAAATCTAAATTAAAAAAAACACAAAAAACAAAACCACAGGTGTTTCTGGTGCACAGCCAAGGTTGAGAGTTGCTGCCTTATTTCACAATCCCCAATGAACAGGCAGCAGTGTTTCCAGGAACTGTTTCTAGTTTTCAATTCCCTCTTGCTTAGAAAGAAACTGCATGTTGGACTTAATCAAAACTCCTCTTCTGTCCTAAAGGAGGAAGAGGAAGGTGCTCAAGAGGCAGGAGAGTGAGCAGAGGCCAAGGAGCCAGTTAAGGCCTGGAGCAGAGACTGTAAAACCTAGGCCCAAGGCTCTCATTCGTGCTCCTGTTCACCCGTCCCACTGTCCCACCTACTCTACTTGGAAAATCATTTGTTCTGAAAAGCCAGGCTCTTACCCTTGGTGAACACTTCTGTCTAGACTCCCCCTCCATCCCAACCCCTGGCCCCCCACCACAGGACAACCTCTGTGCGCCCACCCTGCCTGTGCCCACAGGACTGCACTCCTGGGACACCTGTCAGAAAACTTGTCACCACAGCCACTTATGAGGAGTTCTCCCCATCACCAGGCTAAGATGCACTTGCAAGCAAGGACTGTGTGATATTCACACACTCACTGCAGGCACAACAGGGTACAGGGACAGAGTAAGTCCTCGAAAAGCATTCATTGAATGAACATAATGGAAAGAAAGAAAAGAGGACTGGAGAAAAAGAGGGAGAGGTGTGCGCCAGTGTGAAATTGTTATGTACCCTAGGAAAGACTATGTTCTTTAATGCAATCTTGTGAGTGCAGTCTTATTATGGGTGGGATCTTTTGATTAGGTTGTTTCCATGAAGATGTGACCCACCCAAAGACCTTTTGATTAGATTATTTCCCTGGAGGTGTGACCTTGCCCATTCAAGGAGGGTCTTGATTAGTTTACTAGAGTCCTTAAGAGAGCTCAGGAGCCAACACAGACCCAGATGCTTGGAGATGTAGACAGAAAGACGTTTGGAGAGGCTAAGCTAAGAGATGAAGCCCAGAGTTTGCCCCAGAGAAGCTAAGAGATGGCTCCCACAAGCTTAGAGAGAAATGCCCTGGGAGAACAAAGATGCACAGGAGCTAAGAGAGAGAGAAGCTAAGAGAGACAGAAGCCCAGAGACATTTTGGATAATGCCGTTTTGAAATCAGTACCCCGGAGCAAAGGACCAGCAGATGCCAGCCACGTGCCTTTCCAGCTGGCAGAGGAGTTTCAGATGCCATTGGCCTTACATCAGTCATGCTTTAGCAAACTGGAATAAGGGGAGACAGGGCAAAGGGGTAACCCTGGATGGAGGATAGCTAGTGAAATCTTATCTAAGGGTGACTCCTTGAGTAAGCGTGACCTTTGCTCTGCCCCATGGGATCACCAATCCAGGTACTTAACTGGTCTCCCTGGAACTGTGGGTCACAGATACTGAGGTGTGTGTGTGGGGAGAGAACAAGTTATATTTTTATCAGGAAGCATTTATTATTTCTCTTGATCCTCATAACAACCCCAAGAGACAGGTAGGATAGATATTAACAATCTCATTTTACAGCTGAAGAAATGAAGGTTATGAAAGCTAATAAACTTGTGCAAGACCACATGATTAGTAAGTAGGGGATGGATTGATACAAATACTATGCTGGACAAAACCAACTCAGACTCTTAAGGTTGAAAAAGCCCTGGAATAACATCTGATCCATCTCTCTGGTCAATGTTGCATCTTCCCCAAAACATCTTAGACAAGTGGTGATGGAGCTGTGTTGGAATAACTCTAGCTCCCTACAACCCTTGCAGCTTCTACAGGGCTGACTGAAAGCTCTCCCTTATACTCAGTGAAGATGTTTTCCTGTATCACATACCCATTTGCTCAATCCTATCTTCCTGAAGACCAGACCAAAGGCAGCTTCTCCCTTTCCACTATTGGCTCTGCTCCACCACCCCTGATAGGCCAAGGCCAGCATCCTTCACTGAGTCTAGGCCCTTGCTCCCCATCCCCTTGTGGCTCTCGGTGACTCACTCAGGACAATGTGGGTGAGGCCCTGCCTGCCTGTGGGGATCCATTTCCCGGTGAAGGTGCCATCAAAGATGTACCATCTGCCCTCTCAGGAGGAAGTGGGGGCATTGCAAAGAATTTCAATTCTGCCTTCTTAGAAGTTCAAAAGGCTTTATTCATACCATCGCATAATAAAAATGTACTCTGGGCCTAAAAGACATCTAGGAGAGTTTTAAGAAAATCTGGAATGGGGCCAGAAAGGGGGGGAATATAGAAGACTTATTGTTTCATGCCTAGGAAGTAATTATAACTGATATCTTATGGCATTTAGGAGTTGAAAAGGCGTTTTCATGGTTTTCGGTTTTTGCAGCCATTCGTAAAGCAGGTAGAAGGGAGTAAACATTTTTTGTGTGTGAACAAGAATAATGGGAATTGAATCTCACAGCTGGCAAATGGTGGGAGTCAGGGCTTGACCCCAGTAGTCTTCTGAGTCTAAGGTCAATGACTCTGCTGTGTGTGTGTGGCGGCCCGAGAAGCCCTCTGTGGACCACCCAGGTGCTGGCACCGCAGCACTCATGTGCTCCAGCTCTGGCTTCAGCACCGGCTGCTCCAGGCTGGGATTTGTGACAGCACTTCTGAGCCTGGCGCTTTATTGTGTACTATCTTATCTCAATAGGAAAAGGCAATTCAGGGAAAGAATTTCCTTGTCATGGTGCTCCAGACTGTTCATTGTCCAGCTCTCTTAGTCCCAGGTTCATCTGTGGGACTGATGATTACTCATACGCATGGAGGCACCTTATCAGGACTGTCTAAGATAGAGGAGCTATTTTTTTCCTCAGCCTCAGGCAAACTGTAATCTTTCCACTGTTTGTGGCCTGACATCATACCACAATTAGCAGGCTCAGAATCTGGTTATGCTGGAAAGCTGCTTGAAAAGCAATCCCTAGTAAACCAGCTCTTCCCTTCACCAAG
The DNA here is from genome assembly GCF_015220235.1 of Choloepus didactylus. NCBI lineage: Eukaryota > Metazoa > Chordata > Mammalia > Pilosa > Megalonychidae > Choloepus > Choloepus didactylus. The sequence continues at coordinate 97,035,775 of NC_051307.1, read as the reverse complement.
CCATAGGATTTTAGGTCCCCTATTGGCAGGTGTGATGGAGGTCCGTGGAGAGCCTTCATGCTGGAGCTGACAGTCTTTCCTTATCCTGTACTTTCTAGACCCCAACATTTTGCTTTAAAAAATTTCAAACTTACAGAAAAGTTGAAAGTTGAAAGAAAAGTACAATGAATGTGCTTATACTATTTACCCAGAGCCACCAGTTGTTAGTATTTCATTACGTTTGCTTTATTTCTTTCTCTCTTCATATTCATATATACTTGAAAAATATATACTTTCATTTTTCTGCTGAACCATTAAAAGTAAGTTGTGAGGCTGAGAGATTTCAAATGGAGTTGAGAGGTCATTATGTGCTATATAGATATATAGATATCACCTTTTAGTGTTTAATGTGTTGCAGTGGCTAGAGGGAAATAACTGAAGCTGTCAAACGGCAACCAAGTGACCTTGATTCTTGAAGACAATTATATAACTATGTAGATTGCATAGAGTGACTGTGTGATTGTGAAAACCTTGTGACTTGCACTCCCTTTATCCAGCGTATGGACAGATGAGTGGAAAAATAGGGACAAAAATTCGATGAAAAATAGGATGGGATGGAGGGGATGGAAAGAGTTAGGGGTTCTTTTTTTCTTTCATTTTTATTTTGAAGCAAAGAAAATGTTCAAAAATTGATTCTGTGCCTCTTTGTTGCTCAGATGTGGCCCTCTCTCTCTAGCTAAGCCAACTTGGCAGGTGAAATCACTGCCCTCCCCCTATGTGGTATCTGACACCCAGGGGAGTGAATCTCCCTGGCAATGTAGAATATGACTCCCGGGGAGGAATCTAGACTCGGCATCGTGGGATGGAGAACATCTTCTTGCCCAAAAGGGGGATGTGAAAGGAAATGAAATAAGCTTCAGTGGCTGAGATTCCAAAAGGAGCTGAGAGGTCACTCTGATGGGCACTCTTATGCACAATATAGACAACCGTTTTTAGGTTCTAATGAATTGGAATAGCTAGCAGAAAATACCTGAAACTATCAAACTACAACCCAGAACCCAGGAATCTTGAAGACGATTGTATAAAAATGTAGCTTATGAAGGGTGACAATGTGATTGGGAAAGCCATATGGACCACACTCCCCTTTGTCTAGTTTATGGATGGATGAGTAGAAAAATGGGGAAAGGAAAAACCAAACAAAACCAAACAAAAAAAAACAAAAAAAAGGCACTCGGTGTTCTTTTTTACTTTAATTGCTCTTTTTCACTTTAATTTTTATTCTTATTATTTTTGTGTGGTAATGGAAATGTCAAAAATTAATTTTGGTGATGAATGCACAACTATATAATGGTGCTGTAAACAATTGAATGTATGCTTTGTTTTGTATGACTGCATGGTATGTGAATATATCTCAATAAAATGAATAAAAAACAAAAAAATTGATTCTGGTGATGAACACACAACTGTACAATGGGGCTGTGAATAACTGTACACTGTGGATGACTGTAGGGTATGTGAATATATCTCAATTAAACTATATTTTTAAAAAAGTAAATGAACAAAGGGGGGAGGAGAGGAATGGGATGTTTTAGATGTTCTTTTTTTATTTTAATTTTAATTTTATTTCTTGGAGTAATGAAAATGTTCAAAGTTTGATTGTGGTGATGAAAGCACAACTATATGACATACTGTGAACAACTGACTGTACACTTTGAATGTTTATATGTTATGTGATTATATCTCAATACAATTGCATAAAAAAAAACATTGTGAAACTAGAGGTGCTTGCAAATAAAGATGTTTTACAGCTTAAAAAAAAAAAAAGTAAGTTGTGAAATCATGACGCTTCACTCCTAAATAGTTCAGTATTATATAGATGTTAAATAGAGCATTCTCCTCCTACACAACTATAGTACTATTATCACTCACAAAAAATGATACATTAGCTAATATTCTGTGCATATTCAAATTTCCTCAATCTTTCCAGTAATCCTATAAAGCTTCTCTTTCCTTTAGTCTCCTTTGAAATAGAACAGTTCTCTTCATTTTTTTGTCTTTTATGACATTGACATTTTTTAAAATCCAAGTTAGTTGTTTTGTAGAATGTCCCACAAATTGTGTTTGCCTGATTGTTTCTTCAGAAATAGATTCAGATTAAATATTTTGGCAAGAATACTTCATAAGTGATACTGAATCCTGCTCAGGATATTATATCAGGAGGAACATATTAATTTATCTCATTTTTGGTGATGTGAATTAGATTACTTGGTTAAACTGATATCCTCCAGATTCCACCATTGTAAAGACACTCTTTTCTCTTTGTAATTAATAAAGTATTCTGTGGGGGTGATCCTTTGAGACTGTGTGACTATCCTATTCCCCAATAACCTTTCACCCAATGCTTTTAGCAACTATTGAGGTCCTTGCCTGTCAATTATTATTATGGTGGTCATAAAATGGTGGAGCACTTTTTTAGAATGCTTTTATCTAATTTTAAAAGAAACATATTCATTATAGAAAAATGTATAAAATACTAAAAAGTATAAAGGAAATATAATTTTTTTAGCTTTCCAAGTGCAGTTTAACAAATAATTAGAGAGCAAATTTCAAAGAATATTATAGGTTACAATTCCCCAGTTTCAGTTATTTTCTTATTATGAAATATAACGTATATACAAAAAGGTAAGTAGATAAATAGGAAATTTCCAAAGTTATGAGTTATAGTACTATAGTTTCAGTTTTTTCCTTATTGTGAAATAGAACATATATACAAAAAGGTATAGCTTTCAAATTACAATTTAACAAGTAGCTGTAGAACAAATTTCAACAGATGCTATGGGTTACAGTTCTACCATTTCAATTCTTTCCTTCTAACTATTCTAATATCCCAGCAACTAAGAAAAAGAAAATAATATAAAGATTCAATATCCATAATCCTTTGTAAAATTCCATCTTGTCTGTTGCTATCCCTTCCTCTAGTTCAATCACTTTCCCGATCTTCAGGGATGTCTAGGCAGTGACCACCCTGACTTATTCATGTTGAAAAGGGGGGTCAACTTTATGAGCAAAGGGGACACATCTAGTTGATGTTCTTGAAGAGGCTATTGCCTCTGGGTTTGGGGACTTAGCTGGCATAGAGCACTCTGAAGGATTTAAGTTTCTGATGAATAAACTTACTGAGTGAAACCTTTATAGAGTCTCAGATAGAGATTCGGGCAACTCTCTTAAGGTTTTCGGGACTACTGTTGACTTGGGCTTATCATATTGTGGTCATTTGTCGTATCTAGGTGAAGCTTGCTTAGGAGTAACTTCCAGGACAGCCTCTTGACTCTATTTGAATTCTCTTAGCCACTAAAACCTTATTTTGTTGCCTTTATTTTCCCCCTTTTGGTCAAAAAGGCATTCTCAATCCCTTGGGTCAGGCTCATTCCTAGAATCCATGTCCCAAGGAAATATAATTTTTATATACACACAGATAACAATATAAAAGTCCATGTTTTAATACAAAGCATAGTTATTTAGGAATTCCCCCTTTCCTAATGTCTATGTGGATTTTATTTGTGAGAGCATATATGTGTTTACAATTTAATTTGTTTTGTCTATTATATATACTAATTGAAAAAGTTTATAACATACCATAAAAGCACTAAAAGGATGAAATTCATAAACATATCCATGACAAAGTTACTTACATATTTTCCTTTCATATGCCCTTTTTCTGATTCATACTAAGACCTCTAAGAAAATTCTGCTTACAAATAGCAACTTGGCTGCCATATTTTCCCTGGGGGTTCTCTCCTGCCTATTTTCCTTGATTTGGGAGTAGTTTCTACTTTCTCTGGTCTTGTGGGACATGATTGACAATGAGCTGGAACTCCAGCAGCTGCTTAGCCCAAATGGAAGAAATGGTGTTTAAGCTACAAAATTTAAAGGAAAGGGAATTTTAGAGGAAGATAGGTTTTAATTGAGGGATATATTTAACAGTCAAGAAACCACTACCACAATAAGAATTCACTGAATCTCTTTCCAACAGGACTTGATGACTCACAAGATGCTTCAGATCTTATTAATAGAATTAAATTTTTTGATATTTGCTAATAGAGGCACATGCCCTCTTGTGTTCTACTTTCATTACTCGATATGATCTTCTGAAGATTTTTTTTTTTTCAACTGTGTCAGAAATGGGAATTTGTGGTGTGAGAATGGGCCAGCCACTTTGTCACTGACCTAGATGATTGCAAGGTAACTCAGGTGTGTTCTTTAGTCTATGGTTCTATGATTTTTTAGATTTAATGGTAAAATATTTCTTCATTTTTAGCCTTTTCCCAACAATGGTATTTGGGGACTTTATCACTTTCTTGTTGTTGCTACCCTAAATAATTTTATGAGAGCATCTCAAACAAACAGACCAATTTTAAAATTAATTTCCTTAAGGCAGCATTTCTTTAAGAGTGGTTCTGTATCATCTGTAACCTGAGGAGCTTGTTCTGAATTCCCAGGCTCTGCCCAAAGCTAGGGTGGAGTCTAGGAGACTGTATTTGAACAGGTAAAGTATCACAAATAGCTCAGCTTTAGGATATGCACAGTTCAAAGCGCTATTGCCAGGTCAAAAGGTGAAGACGTATTGAATGGCTGTTTTCGCATGTGACCGGGTTGTCCTTGGTGAAGACAGTGGCAGCCGCAGCAGATGAGGGTCGTCATTCCAGTTTGGGGTTTAGAAAATCCCTCAGACAGGCACTGGATTGCAGCAAGCCAAGTGCTTAGGCACCTGCAGGAGGCGAAGTAAAAAGATGAAGGGCAAGGGCAAGTCTGGAGCAGAGTGGAACTTGGCCGGCTGCGCTGAAGGCAGATTAGGATGGGAGCCCAGCTAAACTCAGCAGCAGCGTTCCAGCTCAGAAATAACGGGTGGCCCCGGAGGCGCCGACACCAAGGATTCCACAGCGACCTGCAGAACGTGACCACAAGACTGAGTGCACCTCCCGATGCGCCAGTCACCCATCCTAGCTACTGTGTCTAATTAGCATGCACTTACTGCTTTTGCTAAGGAACCTAATGGGGAAAAATATAATCTTAGAACGTTACAAGCTGGAAAGCATGTTCGAAATTAAACAACTGGTCACCTCAAATAAATAAATAAAAGTGGTGTCTCCGAGAAGCAGGACCATTAGGGGAGCGGGGAGAGCACCAGTGCAATGGTATTTTTCCTCATAAACCCTTTAATAGACTTTGAAGCTCTTTTTTAAAAATCATGTAACTTCACTATTTTTTCCAAAAATTTTTGAATGTATTTAAAAACAAAGAGAAAGGTTTACGTACACCATCAACATTCTTCAGCGGCCTCCAGTACGATAGGAACCACAAACTAATCTGGTAATTATCTCCTCAAAGAAAACGAGAGGCGTGGCACTCTTACTACTGAGCCACTCGCGGAGACTGGGCTGCCGCTGCAAGCTCAGTCGCAGGGAGGTGGCGGCTGAGGTGTACGCCTGCGCATGCGCCGGGCCGCGCATTTCCTTGCATCTCGGAAGCGGCGGGCGGCTGTTTGAGTGGACAAGATGTCGCTGGCTGGCGCCTTCTCTAAGAAGGAGGTCGGCAGTGGGAGCCACGATTCAATTCTGACCATTGCGGTATGCTCGAGGAGCATATTTACTCCCGGGACAATCGAAGATGAGCCAGTAGAGGCTGAAGAGGGGGCAAGCGCTTCTGACGCTAGAAAGTGTCTGAGGCCTCGCTGCAGTCACAGCAGCAGATCCTAATGACAAGAGAGGCGTCGGGGAAGTTTCCAGCGGAATCGGGAGGATATGCTCAATTCTCCGAGCGACAGATTAACTGAGGCACCTGAAGCTAACGAGCTGTTTAATGAAGTCTCCTGCTCAAAGTTAGCAGTCCTGGATCCTCAGTGCCTTGTTTGGCTTTCAGAGTTAGGTAAAGAAAAAGCAAGCCAGATATACTCCAAATCATTTGATCTAGCGCCATTCCTGGAACTTCTCTCTTCTCTAAGATCATCCCTTTCACCTGATGACATTTGGAGTAATACCAGACAGGCATGTGTAAAATTCTTGAAGAGAACCCTCAGCTTTGCACTGTATCTTGAGTTTCTTCAAGACAGAATCTCCTCTGCATCAAACCCGAACATCAGGAAAAAATAATGCAAAGCCGAGAGAGTAGGGTAATGCCTGCACAGTTGGAAAGCATGGAGGACGATGATCAAGAAGAGACAGAAAAAATTGTAGAGAGAATCTTAGAAATGTTGTGAAATTTATTTCAAGACACTCTCAGGGTGCCTCTGTCCCTCTTTTCCTTAGTGATTGACCCATATTCTTTCTCTTGCACTGTGAAAAATATTTTCATATTCCCTTTGTTATAAGAGGTGGTTTAGTAAGAATGAGGCTTGACCACAATAAACTGCAAATAATAGAGAATGTCAATATTAATGAAGAAAGCGAGAGAAGTGACCAGAATCTCCAAGTTCAGAAATAAGATGCTATAATTTCTGGTTTTCAGTACTGGAAGGAATTGTGCAAAATCTGAACATGTCAAACGCTATGAACTCTTCATGTTAACAGCAAAGCCTGGGTTTTTAATAAAAGGTGAATTTTGTATTTTCAAAAATATCTTAAATGAATAGTAAATCCAAACAGGAAAAAATGTGTATTATATAGTGAAACCTATTTTCAGGGTATATCTGAAATTTGTCTTAATACAATGTCTCTTTTTTGAGAGTTTATAAAAATGTCATGGACTTCTGTGGGAAACAAAGTCACTGGCATATTCATTAAAGAAAAAAAAAAAAAAGATCTAACCTAATTTTCATTTTACAGATGAGGAAACTCCCCCAGAAAGAGAAATGACTTGATAAGGACCACACTGAGTTGGTGGCAGACCCGGGAACTGGAACCCAGCTGTATGCCTCTTGTCTGAGTGCCTCTGCACTCTAGGAGCTCATGCCTCATTGTAACAAACACCATGTGAGTGTGTCATCTAATGATGCTCATAAAACCTCATTATACTGAAGTACTGCCAGGAGATAAGGACATTAGTTCTCCAGGATCTAGACAGGGTTTCAAGGAAATCTTAGTGATCAGAGCTCTCCCTAAATGATCCAGACTTCTTTGGGAGATGGTAAAATCTCTTTCTTTGGAAGAGCTTAAGCAGGGACTGGATAATCATTTATTGGGATTGTTATCAAGGGGCTTCAAACTTCTGAAGTTTCTTCCATTTGTGGGTTGATTCTTCGATGATTGTCTTTAAGCGCTTATGTGGCAATACTGCCAGGAAGTTTGGGGAGGAAGGAAACATTCCTCTAATGTCTACTTTAAGTCAGGTTTTGTGTTAGGCATTTTCATATGTTAAGTCACAACAAGCCTAGGTAGTTATTATTCTTAGTCTACCTCAGGAGTTCACAAAGGTTAGGTAAATCATGCCCCAAGCCATATAGATAATTGGCAGCACAACTAAGACTGAATTATGCCATCTCTTGTCCCCAGATGAGTGGCAGAAGAAGATGATTATGCAATTTGTTCTCCAGCCCTCCCCAGTGTACCTCTCCTTGCACTACTCAGGGGGTCATCCAGGGATAGTAATTCCCATTGCCCTATAGTGTGACTCAAGGCTAGAGACAAAGCTGCAATAGAGAGGCCCAGGGCAGTGAATCCTATTAGGAGAAAGACATTTGGGTTGGCAGCAGTTCACAAAGGTTCCAGAGCTTTACGTATGTGTAGATTCTCATTGAACAATGAAACAAAACTTTACTCCCAAAATTCACAGTTTGATGGTTGGTTCATGCTGGATGAAGAGACTTGGGGTTTTGCTTTGAGACAAGCTGGGACCATGATGAAGACGGGAACTGGTTTGTGAAGGGAGGAGGCTGGAACAATGGATCTAAGGAGACAGCATTGGGAGTTCAAGTAGTTTGTGCTGCTCAAAGCAGCAAGATCATTTGATGGTCTTAGGTGAATAACCATTTCTACAAGGAGCCAATCAGTTTCTGATGCCTCAGTGAGCATGATCCCTGTGTCAAATGTAAACTCCAGAGGTGTCATCCCATTCCTGTGCCTTCTGCCTTCCTAAAGATGCGTCCTTCTCCTGCCCTGATGTTACCACTCAGTATCCTTTAGATTAAACACACCCTTGTCTCTATATTCATTCTGTATCCATAACTGCTTCCTGAAAAATTGTAGCCATAGGGATGAAAAACTCACCGATCACTTGTGGTGGCCCATCTGAGGCAAGTCAGTCACCCTCCTACCCTGGTATTTTCCAGGGCCACAGAATTAAGTACTAACAGCTTAGCCTCTGGTTCCTTTCCAGCCTCTTCTCCAACTCTTCCCCCACCCTCTTCAGCCCTTGCTGCACCATACACTCTGGCTACATCATATTCTTCCTTCCTTGACTAGATTCTCCCTTCCCTGCCTCCATTCCTTTATGCCATTTCATCTGCTGGAATGCCCTTCTCCTCCTCACTCATCCAAATCTTCCTCTTCTCTCCAAGTCCAGCTTCAGCAATTAAGATAAATAAGCAAAGCCGACTGAGGAAATGTTTCCTTACAAGACAATCAGGATCCAAAGCTGTTCAGATAAAGGGGATAGATAAAGTGGCTTTAAATTCACCTCCAGCTCAGAGTTCACCCGGGGGATTACAGTCTACACAGAGACCTGTAGAACCACCACCCTGCTTCCCTTAAGGTATCCCCTTCTTCATGCTGCTTCGACTTGCATTACCCTTCAGGAAAACTGGGCAGTGGCAGCTGAGTCACACAGGCTGCTGTGGGCCAGCCAGGAACTGAGCTGTGTATCTTGGCATTTCTCCCAGTTCCTCTCGTGGCAGACTTCAGTGACTGTGCTGGGATTCAGATTTATTGCTGTGCTCCACATGAGATACTTTCATTCATTCAACAAGATTTATTCACTCCAGTGTTCCCTCCCACCTTAGCTCCATCCACTTCTCCCTTCCCCTCACCCAGGATCACAGTATCAAAATAATAATCCTAAAATGGGATTGGTGTGCTTGAATTTAACACCTCCCATTATGCCTCCTACCTTCTACATGCTTTCAGTTACCTCCTAAAGCACACAGTGTCCCCTTAGCTGCAAACCCTGCCTCAGCACACACCTTATTAGTTCCTAGAACAGTTTGCTTTGCTTGCCTTTACAATACCAATGATGTCACAAACACTTGGTTGACCCGAGCAGTGCTATCTGTCTCTTCCAGCAGATAACTTAAGAGGGTGACTGGAAGGCAGAAGCCAGGTCCTGTCAGCTGCTGGGTAGTGTCCCAGAGCCCTCAGCATGAGGGCCCCCCTCTCATCTCCTGGGCGTAGCCACATCTTGCAGAATGGGGCTCTGCTGAGATGCAGACACATTGTGCATATTTGATGAACTCATTCCTGGAGAGAACAGAGGGAAGAGGAAAAAATGCAGAAGAGGGTCCCGTGTCCTTTAGATGAAAATTTATCTTCACAAAGGAAGAGCAGTCTGTGAACTTCTTATCTTCAGGACAAACTCTGGGCCCTTCCAGGTCTATTCTGTCCAGAGGACCCAAAGTTTGGCTCCATTTTAAGCCATGATGCAGAATAGCCAAGCTTAGTACAGCTACTAGTTCCTCACTTTCCTGGGCAGCCTCTGCAGCAGCTTAAATTCCTACAATGGGTCTGCAGGTTGCTCCCTGCTCAGTTCCTGACGAAAGCCTGACTTGGGCTCTGAGTTGAAGAGCTGGCTCCAGAGGTGTTAATTATCAGAGGTCAGGTCTACTGGCCTCATTGAGCCTCTGTGGACCTGGGATCTGAGCATCTCCACATTGTCTTTGTTGCTTTCAAGGTTCATATCTTCAGGGTCCCACTGTGGAGAAAAAGACACAAATGGTACCTTGGTGGAATGGACCCTTCCCATCTCTTACAATTCCCAAACCCAAACTTTAATCCTGGTTCTTCTGACTCCTGTACAGACAAGGACAAACAAGTAAGGACAGGTTAACCAGCCCTGGTCCTAAGAACCTAAGGGTGCAAGTGTAACTTCAAATCAAAGTAGTAATGAACGGCCACCTTGAACAGACCAATCCAACTTCCCTTCCCAACCTTTTATTTCTAGAGAGACCAAGTCATGTTCCCTTTATCCTGAGAATTCCCACCTCCATGCCTAACTCCTTCCTGGCAAACTCAACCATTCTTTATGGCCCAGGTAAGTACCTCCTCCTCCAGGAAGCCTCCCCTGACTATGTTAGCCCACTGAGCTTTCACCCCCTTCTCTTTTTACTACCTTTGTCATTCATTTGCAACTGAGCATAGACATCCCTGCCCTTTCTCTGGGGATCTTCCTTGTCCTCTCAGGTAGATGATGAACAACTTAAGAAAAGGGCACAGGTCTTCCTTTGCCCCCCACATGAGGTTTCCTCTAACTTGAGGTTCAGCTGACTTGTCAAAAGCAAACATGTAAAAATTAATTCAGTTCTGCCAATAACTTGAATGAACTTGGAAGCAGATTCTTCTCCCATTAAATCTCCAGGTGAAAACACAGCCCAACTATCATTTTGACTGCAACCTCGTGAGACCTTAAGCAGAGAATTCAGCTAAGCGGTGCTCACACTCCTGACCTACAGAAACTATGAAATAATAAATGCATGATGCTTTCAGCAGCTAAGTTTGTGGTGATTTGTTATGCAGCAATAAAGAACTAATACACTAATGTATTCAACTTTGGCATTTTCGAGGTGCTTTTCTTTGAAAATAATAAATCCAAGAAATGAATATAAAAAATAGCTGAAAAGAATTGCTTATGTTTAAACATGTGCAGGAAAAATATACTTTTAAAAAATATACTGTTTAACATAAAAAATTATTTCAGAATGGTGGTCACTGTAAGTGAATATTCCATTGCTCAAACTCAGATGAGCAAGGGTAGGAGATTAATTTTAAAAATAAAGTGGGCGGAGGTGGGGCAAGATGGCAGCATAGAGAGGAGTGGAAGTTAAGTAGTCCCCCTGGAACAACTACAAAAAACCAGAAACAACTAGTAAATAATCCAGAATAACTTCAGGGGGACAAACGAGACCATCCACTCATCATACACCAACCTGAATGGGGAGGAATGCCCGAGAACACAGCATGAATCTGTAAGTAAAATCTGCAGATCCAAGTTGTGAGACCCCCTCCCCCATAGCCCAAGCTGCAAAGCCTCATGGTGCCAGAGAGAAGCTCTCTCCCAGCAAGTGAATACAGCTCAGCTGAGCTCCAACTGGAGTTTTAAGTAGCGAGTGTAAACTGCTCACTACAGGTACGCATCCCCAAAAAACAGAGGCTTTGGGTGACGACTGACCTTGGAGAGCCGGAGGGTGGCCTTGGACTGGGTCTGAAGGGGACTATCTGTTTCTTTTTCGGCTCAGTGGAGAAAACCCCAGTCATATTCAGTTTCCAGAGCTGTGACTTGGGGAAGGGTGGAGACAGCACAAGCAGAGAGTGAGACCATTGAAATGCTAATGACCTCCACCTGGGGGCTCTGTCTTCTCTAGAAGGAAAGAGGTGGGGCCCTTTCCATTCAGAACCAGACCCCAGAGCCTGGGGGAACACGGCCATACCTCCTCACACCAGTCAAGAATTATAGGCTAACCGGCATCACCTGCTGGGCAGAAAAGCACAGTGACCTGAGGCATCAAAGGCTGGAGCAATTTTCTAAGACACACCCGCAGGGAAACCAGATACTGAATATTTCTTCCCTCTGGGACCTGAGCCTGTTCTGGTCTGGGAAAACCTGATTTGGATAACCAAGGAAACCAGGCCTAGACAACAGAAAATTACAACCTACACTAAGAAAAACAAAGTTATGGCCCAGTCAAAGGAACAAATGTACACTTCAACTGAGATACAGGAATTTAAACTAATGCTAAATCAAATCAAAAAGTTTAGAGAAGATATTGCAAAAGAGATAGAGGCTGTAAAGGAAGCACTAGGCATGTATACAGCAGAAATCAAAAGTTCAAAAAAACAACCAGTAGAATATATGGAAATGAAAAGCACAACACAAGAGATGAAAGACACAATGGAAACATACAACAGCAGATCTCAAGAGGCAGAAGAAAACACTCAGGAACTGGAGAACAAAACACCTGAAAGCCTACACGCAAAGGAGCAGATGGAGAAAAGAATGAAAAAATATGAGCAACGTCTCCGGGAAATCAAGGATGAAACAAAGTACAATAATGTATGTATCATTGGTGTCCCAGAAGGAGAAGAGAAGTGGAAGGGGGCAGAAGCAATAATAGAGGAAATAATTAATGAAAATTTCCCATCTCTTATGAAAGACATAAAATTACAGATCCAAGAAGTGCAGCGTACTCCAAACAGAAGAGATCTGACTAGGCCTACGCCAAGACACTTAATAATCAGATTATCAAATGTCAAAGACAAAGAGAGAATCCTGAAAGCAGCAAGAGAAAAGCGATCCATTACATACAAAGGAAGCTTAATAAGACTATGTGCGGATCTCTCAGCAGAAACCATGGAGGCAAGAAGGAAGTGGTGTGATATATTTAAGATACCGAAAGAGAAAAACCGCCAACCAAGAATCCTATATCCAGCAAAGCTGTCCTTCAAATATGAGGGAGAGCTCAAAATATTTTCTGAAAAACAGACAATAAGAGACTTTGTGAACAAGACACCTGCCCTACAGGAAATACTAAAGGGAGCACTACAGGGTGATAGAAGACAGGAGTGTGTGGTTTGGAACACAATTTTGGGAGATGGTAGCACAACAATGTAGTACACTGAACAAAGATAAGTATGAATATGGATGAGAGAGCAAGGTGGGGAGCATGTGAGACACCACAAGAAAGGAGGAAAGATAAAGACTGGGACTATGTAACTTGGTGAAATCTAGAGTATTCAACAATTGTGATAAAATGTACAAATATGTTCTTTTATGAGGAAGAACAAGCAAATGTCAACCTTGAAGGTGTTGAAAATGGGGAGGCATTGGGGGAGGGATGCAATCAGCATAAACTAGAGACTGTAATCATTGTATCATGCTTCCTTTAATGTAACAAAGGTGATATACCAAGGTAAATGCAGATAAGAGGGGGGGATAGGGGAGGCATGTTAGACACTTGACATTGGTGGTATTGTCTGATTCTTTATTCTACTTTGATTTAAGGTTATTTTTCCTTTTGCTACTTCCTAGCTGTCATTTTTTTTTTTTCCTCTTTCTTTTGCCTCTCTACCTTCTTTGACTCTCCCTCCTGCCTTGTGGAAGAAATGCAGATGCCCTTATATAGATAGTGGTGAAGATGGTGAACACATAAATGTATGACCATGCAGAGAACCATCGATTATTTTCTTCGGATGGAATGTATGGTGAGTGAACAAAACCGTATTAAAAAAAAATGGGTTGATGACAAAACCTCGAGGGCAATATACCGAGTGAAATAAGCCAGACACATAAGGACAATTATGGCAGGGTCTCACTGATAGGAATTAATTATAATATGTAAATTCATAGACATGAAATATAAGGTGCCAAGATATAGGACGAGGTTTAAGAATGGGGAGTGGTTGCTTAGTATGAGCAGAATGTTCAACTAGGATCAACTTAAATGTTTGGAAATGAACAGGGGTGTTGGTAGCAAGATGTGAGAATAACTAACAGCGCCGAATGGTGTGTGAATGAGGTGGAAAGGGGAAGCTCAGAGTCATATATGTTACCAGAAGGAAAGTTGGAGGTCAAAAGATGGGAATGTATAAAACTGGATCCTATGGTGGGCAATGTCCATGATCAACTGTACAAATACTAGAAATCGCTTCCATGAACCAGAACAAATGTATGACAATACAATTAGAAGTTAATAATAGAGGGGCATATAGGGAAGAACTATATACCTTTTACAAACTATATACTACAGTTAGTAGTATTTCAACATTATTTCATAAACAGTAACAAATGTACTATATCAATACTAGGAGTCAACAATTGAGGGGGGTTGGTTAGGGATAGGGGAGGATTAGAGTTTCCTTTTCTTTTCTTCTTTTTTCATCTTTCACTTTATTTCTTGTCTGGAGTAATGAGAAGTTTCTAACAATTGAACAAAAATTAAGTGTGATGGATGCACAGCTGTATGAGGGTACCCAGGGGCAAGTGATTGTACACTTTGGATCTTTGGATAATTGTATGGTATCTGAACAATCTCAATAAAAATGAAAAAAAAAATAAAGTGGGCACATAAGCATTGATGAAGTTATTTACAAAATCTTCCTATTGTTCCAATATGATGAATGAAAGAGACAACTTTACAGATGGGTCAAGGGAAAGGGAGTCCTTAACTGTAATTTTCCATGGAAGCAAGTGGGGATTGGGTTCAAGTCGCCTTATGCCGCTAACTTTCAGTACAACCTTTCACTTCTTTGGGCCTCAGTTTCCCAACACGTAAGTAGTGGCGTTGGATCAGCAACTGGATAACAGGATCTCTTCCATTTCTGAGCTTCTATGACTGATGAGTCTGAGTCATGTCACATCTGACCATATTGAAAGATCCAGGAAACAACAGGTAAAGGCCACATAGGATATGTCACCCTTGGCCACATGCAAGTTATCTATTTGGGCAAGAAAACAGACCAAGGCATGGGCATGCACTCCAAGAGAGACACTCTACCAGCTGTCAAATGATCCAGTCCTTAGAGGTCACAGATAAGATCTTCAAGGCTCCCTGAGCCACTGGCAGATAATGCCCACACCATGTCAGTTGTAAAACAAACATTGTGGTTTAGTTTCAAACACAAAGGAAGAGCCCAATTCAAACAGTAATCTATGGATAATAAGTGAACCGAGTTCTTCTAGCTGGTGATTAAAAAAGCAACAAAGCTTGTGTGATTCAAGCAGTTCATCCCCCTGTATCTCTATTGGGCTGTGCCAGGCAGTTCCAGTGCTAACCTCTCATTTGCTCATAATTGCAGGCCTGGCTGGACAACTCGCACCAAATTCTTTCCTGACATTATCAAAGATCCCAAGTTACAAAGCTCATCCAACCGTTTAGTCTACCTGATCCAACTTGCCCAGTGGCAGAGCTAGGGGCCTGCTGGGTTCTCAAAGATAGACAGTGTGCTTTTCAACCAATGCTGTTTCCAAGTGGAGGTTTACATCCTAGATCACACTTGTTATAGTTTGCTCTGGACCACTTCCCACCTGAAGCATCCAGGCTGCTCCTTAAAAAGGCTAATTCCAGGGTCTACCTTAGCCCAGATCTGTGGGTTGGGACCTAAGCTTGGCATTTTAACAGGCTTCCAGGGTGATTCTTAGATGCCCTAATGTTTGAGAATCTCTGTTCTAGCTACTCAAATGGCTTCCTAAGACCAAGAAATGGACATGCACACCAAGAGAGACACTCTACCAGCTTCAAACTGTCCAGTCCTTTGAGGTCCCAGATTAGGTCTTCAAGGCAATTCCAATCCTGGCTAATTCAGCTGCCTGCAAATAGAACCAACCTGCTACCTTGAACAAGAGAACTCCTGGACTCAGTTTAAGCCCCAGGAAACACTTTAAGTCTTTTTTCTGAATCCCCAGAATAATGTGTTTTAAAACATTGTTTTAAGTAATAAAAACATTCCTGGAATCTAGGCATAAAGAGAATTTGAACAAAAGATGATCTACTCTCTTATCAGAAAAAAACCTGGGAGGTGACAGGCACAGGTGGTTGTCATAAAACCTGTGTTCCTCTGTCACTTGGAGCAACTTGGCATGGAGACAGCAGCCAGCTGCCCAAGATTTCAGAATGATTATGTGTAGGAATGTTTAGTTCACCAGCTACTGCAGCCACTCCCAGCACTACTGCCATTACTAACTTTCAATTATTCAGCTTGTGCACAGACCCTTCTTCCAAACCATGTTTCTGCATTGTGTTACGCATCGTCTCTAAATTCCTCCCTGATAATTTGGAATTATTTGAATACACCCCAAAGGATAAAGAACACGGAAATCCCACTAATCCTCAGACTTGCCTCTTGTTTTCACATTCTTTTTTTAAAGGCATTTGGCCTGGGCTCAGGCATCCAAGTGGGTCTAATAAAAACAGGAACTGGAATCAAGCCATGGGAAGTCCCTCCTGGAATGGAAAGCTTGATTGTCCATACCTGCTCCAAGTTTAGGGCCTCCCAGTACTTCTGCTGCAGAATAAAAAGAGAGACAGAAAAAGTGTTGGACAGATTTTGCCACCAACACAGAAAAGAGCACAGGTCAGTGCCAAACACTCTCTGCTCAGTTAGCCAGGAAACAGGCCTCCAGATGATTCTGGGGAGCAAAGGAACAGTTGACTTCAGCAAGTAGAAAGGCAGCAGCTACTAGAAGTTACAGTTTGGTTAAATGATCAATAGGATAATTATAATAATTATGAAGAAAGGGCAGCAGGTCCTTGGAAAAATTACAGTCTATAGAGATGTAAAAATTACTATTATTAGAAATGATTATTATTAGAAATAATAATAATAACAGTAAATCTCCCATCTATTAACTGCATGGCTGAGATGAGTCAACTCAAACCTATAAAACTAAAGAGAGATGTAAATAAAATCTCCACCTTGCAAACATGGGCTATTTGCTATCAGCCAAGATTTACTTTTAATCAGCATTTACTGCATTGTTGGTTCCACCCCAAGTCTCAAATATGACTCAGGTTCTTGAAGGCAGGCATCACAGTCTGCTCCTGCTCCCCGGCACCTCACGCAGTGCCTGGGTGACAAGTATTTCTGACGTAGAGCACCTGATCGATGAATGTCTGTTAAACAGTAACAGACACTCTGAACAGTATACAGGATTGGGGGGGCATCACATTAAAACAAAGCCTCTCCTGTTCAACTCCTTTAAAACTTCATTTTATGTCCATTTGACAAAGATGGCAGTGTAAGATGCTCCAGGGCTCCATCCTCCTACACAGAAGCTTTGAACAACCAGCAAGAACTGGAAGAAACATCTTTGTCAGGGCTCCAAAAAAACAGTAAAAGACTGCTGTAACAGGGTGGGAGCTGAATCAAGAAAAAGCATTCTTAAAAGCAGTAGGGACTCATGGCACCCTGGCTGGCTCCTCCCCTACCCCTCATGGTATGGTGTGGAGTCGGCCCATGTTCCCAGTGTGGATCCCTGGTTGTAGTTCCAGAGGGAGAAGAGTGGCCATTGTGAATATGCTGAGAGCATGTCCGTGTGGCCCAATCTGTCTGGTGGTGGCCTGAAGGACTCACTGTCCCAGAACTTGCCCTCCATGTAGAAGGCAGCTCAGAGAGCTCTCCTACAGAACACTGTGGCTGAGCTGTCAAGTTGTGCCTCCTGCAGCAAGGGATTGCTGGCTGGAGGACATAAAGTGTAATGCCGAGGATTATGAGGAAACTGTTTCCTGGGGAAGATGGGATATTAGTATCTGTATAAATGTGGGAATTCCCAGGGCCACACATGCATGCCCCAGACAGGGAGGGTTAAGGGAAGGGATCAGGGAAAGGATCAGGGAAGCCCTTAGGCTGTGGCCTGGAGATGTTCTAATACAACCCATTGTATGGGTAAGCTCTGAAGGACAGCACTTGCACAGGTCAATCTGCAAAGAATGGAAAAGGTGTTTTCTTTTTTATCCTTATTTATTTATTTACTTTTTGGTTAGCTGCTGATATTCAAGGAAAATTCAGTCATAACACTAGCTGGATATAAGCTTAAGGAACAGATGCCACAAAGCCTGAATTTCAGGGATAACACATTAAAATGTCAAAATGTCTAGGTTTCAACAAAAGGTTACAAAACATACAGAGAAACAGGAAGCAATAGCTTAGGGAAAGGAGAAGATTAAAGCATTAGAAACCATCAACAAGGAGGATCAGACCTGGGAATACCAAAGACTTTTAAAAAATGCTCCCAAATATGCTTAAAGAGCTAAAGGAAAACATAGACAAAGCACCCTGGGGCAAAGGATTATGGGCTTTAAGACCTATCATAGAGCACCCAGGAGGAAGGTATGTCTATTTCATAGTGAGTAAAGAAGACTTTCAGATTCCTGTAAATGGGAGGAATTCCTAAGGTCTAAAGCCCAGGAAAAGATGCAGGCTCAGAAAAGAGAGGGCTTCTATAGTTCACTTTTGCCTGAGGCTGATATTCTTCATTGGAGGGCTAAATTCTGAAGGAGAGCACCAGCCAACACAGAACTAATTTGTAAAGAGTGTAAAAGGTGCTTTCTGCATTGGTTTGTTTATTTTTGTAAACTCCTTGCACTCAGTGAAATCTGTCATATCACTATCTGGATACAAACCTAGGGAACAGACAGCTCAGGGCTAATCCTAGTTAACACATTAAAATATTAAAATGTACAGTGTGTAACAAAAATTACAGGACAAAGAAACAGGAAACCTAAACAAATAGAAAAGATAAAAATTTGACAATCATCAACAAAAAAGACTAGACATTAAGACATACCAGAAAAGACTTTTAAAAAATGATCCTCAAGGGGACTCAGGCAAGATGGCGGCATAGAGAGGAGTGGAAGTTAAGTAGTCCCCCTGGAACAACTACAAAAAACCAGAAACAACTAGTAAATAATCCAGAATAACTGCGGGGGGACAAATGAGACCATCCACTCATCATACACCAACCTGAATTGGGAGGAATGCCCGAGAACACAGCATAAAATCTGTAAGTAAAACCTGCGGAACCAAGTCATGAAACCCCCTCCCCCATAGCCCGAGCTGCAAAGCCTTGTGGTGCCAGAGAGAAGCTCTCTCCCAGCAAGTGAATACAGCTCAGCTGAGCTCCAACTGGGGTTTTAAGTAGCGAGTGAGAACTGCTCACTACAGGTACGCAGCCCCCAAAAAACAGAGGCTTTGGGTGACGACTGACCTTGGAGAGCCGGAGGGTGGCCTTGGACTGGGTCTGAAGGGGACTATCTGTTTCTTTTTTGGCTCAGTGGAGAAAGCCCCAGTCGTTTTCAGTTTCCAGGGCTGTGACTTGGGGAAGGGTGGAGACAGCACAAGCAGAGAGTGAGACCATTGAAATGCTAATGACCTCCACCTGGGGGCTCTGTCTTCTCTAGGAGGAAAGGGGTGGGGCCCTTTCCATTCAGAACCAGACCCCAGAGCCTGGGGGAACACGGCCATACCTCCTCACACCAGTCAAGAATTATAGGCTAACAGGCGTCACCTGCTGGGCAAAAAAGCACAGTGACCTGAGGCATCAAAGGGTGGAGCAATTTTCTAAGACACACCCGCAGGGAAACCAGATACTGAATATTTCTTCCCTCTGGGACCTGAGCCTGTTCTGGTCTGGGAAAACCTGATTTGGATAACCAAGGAAACCATGCCTAGACAACAGAAAATTACAACCTACACTAAGAAAAACAAAGTTATGGCCCAGTCAAAGGAACAAACATACACATCAACTGAGATACAGGAATTTAAACAACTAATGCTAAATCAATTCAAAAAGTTTAGAGAAGATATTGCAAAAGAGATAGAGGCTGTAAAGGAAGCACTCGTCATGTATACGGCAGAAATCAAAAGTTTAAAAAAACAACTAGTAGAATCTATGGAAATGAAAGGCACAACACAAGAGATGAAAGACACAATGGAAACATACAACAGCAGATCTCAAGAGGCAGAAGAAAACACTCAGGAACTGGAGAACAAAACACCTGAAAGCCTACACGCAAAGGAGCAGATGGAGAAAAGAATGAAAAAATATGAGCAACGTCTCCGGGAACTCAAGGATGAAACAAAGTACAATAATGTACGTATCATTGGTGTCCCAGAAGGAGAAGAGAAGGGAAAGGGGGCAGAAGCAATAATAAAGGAAATAATTAATGAAAATTTCCCATCTCTTATGAAAGACATAAAATTACAGATCCAAGAAGTGCAGCATACTCCAAACAGAAGAGATCTGACTAGGCCTACGCCAAGACTTAATAATCAGATTATCAAATGTCAAAGACAAAGAGAGAATCCTGAAAGCAGCAAGAGAAAAGCGATCCATTACATATAAAGGAAGCTTAATAAGACTATGTGCGGATCTCTTAGCAGAAACCATGGAGGCAAGAAGGAAGTGGTGTGATATATTTAAGATACTGAAAGAGAAAAACCACCAACCAAGAATCCTGTATCCAGCAAAGCTGTCCTTCAAATATGAGGAAGAGCTCAAAATATTTTCTGACAAACAGACAATGAGAGACTTTGTGAACAAGACACCTGTCCTACAGGAAATACTAAAGGGAGCACTACAGGGTGATAGAAGACAGGAGTGCGTGGTTTGGAACACAATTTTGGGAGATGGTAGCACAACAATGTAAGTACACTGAACAAAGGTAACTATGAATACGGTTGAGAGAGGAAGGTGGGGAGCATGTGAGACACCACAAGAAAGGAGGAAAGATAACGACTGGGACTGTGTAACTTGGTGAAATCTAGAGTATTCAACAATTGTGATAAAATGTACAAATATGTTCTTTTACAAGGGAGAACAAGCAAATGTCAACCTTGCAAGGTGTTAAAAATGGGGAGGCATTGGGGGAGGGATGCAATCAGCATAGACTAGAGACTATAACTAATAGAGTCATTGTATTATGCTTCCTTTAATGTAACAAAGGTGATATACCAAGGTGAATGCAGATAACAGGGGGGGATAGGGGAGGCATGTTAGACACTTGACATTGGTGGTATTGTCTGATTCTTTATTCTACTTTGATTTAAGATTATTTTTCCTTTTGCTGCTTCCTAGCTGTCATTTTTTTCCCCTCTTTCTTTTGCCTCTCTACCTTCTTTGACTCTCCCTCCTGCCTTGTGGAAGAAATGTAGATGCTCTTATATAGATAGTGGTGAAGGTGGTGAATACATAAATGTATGACCATGCAGAAAACCATCGATTATTTACTTGGGATGGAATGTATGGTGAGTGAACAAAACCATATTAAAAAAAATGGGTTGATGACAAAACCTTGAGGGCAATATACTGAGTGAAATAAGCCAGACACATTAGGACAATTATTGCAAGGTCTCACTGATAGGAACTAATTATAATATGTAAACTCACAGATATGAAATATATGGTATCAAGATATAGTACAAGGCTTAAGAATGGGGAGTGGTTGCTTAGTATGAGCAGAATGTTCAATTAGGATGAACTTAAATGTTTGGAAATGAACAGGGTTGTTGGTAGCAGGATGTAAGAATAACTAGCAGCACCGAATGGTGTGTGAATGAGTCATATATGTCACCAGAAGGAAAGTTGGAGATCAAAAGATGGGAATGTATAAAACTGAATCCTATGGTGGGCAATGTCCATGATCAACTGTACAAATACTAGAAATCGCTTCCATGAACCAGAACAAATGTATGATAATACAATTAGAAGTTAATAATAGAGGGGCATATAGGGAAGAACTATATACTTTTTACAAACTATATACTACAGTTAGTAGTATTTCAACATTTTTTCATAAACAGTAACAAATGTAATATATCAATACTAGGAGTCAATAATTGAGGGGGGTTGGTTAGGGATAGGGGAGGATTAGAGTTTCCTTTTCTTTTTTTCTTTTTTCATCTTTCACTTTATTTCTTGTCTGGAGTAATGAAAAGTTTCTAACAATTGAACAAAAATTAAGTGTGATGGATGCACAGCTGTATGAGGGTACCCAGGGGCAAGTGATTGTACACTTTGGATCTTTTGATAATTGTATGGTATCTGAACAATCTCAATAAAAATGAAAAAAAAATGGTCCTCAAAATGCTAGATAAAGGAAAATACAGAGAAAGAACTAAAGGATAGTAGGAAAATAATGGATAAATAATATGAGAATCTCAAGAAAGAGACATGTTTAAAAGGAACTAAACAAAAACACTGGCATTGAATACCACAATAACTGAAATGAAAAATTTCCTTAGAAGTTTTCAAAAGCAGATTGGAGCTGGCAGAAGAAAAAATAAGTGAACTTGAAAGACAAGACATTTGTAATGATTTAGGCTGAGAAGCAGAAAGAACAAAAGAATGAATAAAAGTGGAACAGAGCCCAAAAGACCTGTGGGACACCATCAAGTATACTAACACATGCAGGAGAAAAAACAGAGAAAGGGGCAGAAGGAATACTCAAAGAAGTAAAGGCAGAAAGCTTCCCAAATTTAATGAAAGAGATGAATATATACATTCAAGAAGCCCAGTGAAGCCCAAACAGGATAAACTCAAAGAGAACAATGCCCAGACACATAGTAAAGGAAAATACTAAGGCAAAGGAGAGAGCTCTGAAAGCTGCAAAAGGAAAACATGCTATATACAAGGTGTTCTGGTTTGCTAATGCTGCCATTATGCAAAATACCAGAAATGGGTTGGCTTTTATAAAGGGGATTTATTTGGTTACAAAGTTACAGTCTTAAGGCCATAAAGTGTCCAAGGTGAGGCATTAGCCATCAGGTACTTTCACTAGAGGATGGCGAATTGTGTCTCGAAAACCTCTGTTAGCTGGGAAGGCATGTCGCTGGTGTCTGCTCCAGAGTTCTGGTTTTAAAAGGGCTTTCTCCCAGAACGTTCCTCTCTAGACTGCAGCAAGTGTCTGGGCCCACCTGGCTCTTTTAAAGTACTTCAGTAAATCAATCAAGACCCACCCTGAGTGGGTGGGGCCACATCTCCATGGAAATTATCCAATCAAAGGTCTGGCCCACAGTTGATTGAATCACATCTCCATGGAGACACTCAATCAATAGGGTCCAACCTAATGAACACTAATATGTCTGCCCCCACAAGACTGCATTAAAGAACATGACATTTTGGGGGCCATAATACACTCAAACCAGCACACAAGGGAACCCCACTAAGATTAAATGCCAATTTCTAATAAGAAGGCAAGAAGGCAGTGGGACTCAAGATTTAAAGGGATGAAAGAAAACAATTATGAATGAGGAACTTTATATTCAGTGAGATTTTTCAAAAGTGAGGGAGAGATTATGACATTCCCAGTTAGGGCTACTTGAGAAAGACCTGGAAACTCTCGGGCCACCTGGGCAAGGGCCACAGTGGCAGCAGCAAGCACTGGAAGCACCCAGGGGGCCAGGGTAATGCTGGTGGCATGCATCACCACGGGATCAACTTCAACAAATATCACCCAGGTTACTTTGGGAAGGTAGGTATGAGACATTATCACATGAAGAGGAACAAGGATTGTGGGAAGATGGTGGAGTAGGAGGCTTTAAGATTCAGTCCCTCCATCGGAACAACTATTAAAGAGGCAGGAACTGCCTGAAATAACTATTTTGAACCCCCAGAGGACAGGAGAAGACTGTACCACATCCAGGGAAGAGCTGGAGGAAGAGGCTGGTAAACTATGGTAAAGACCAGTAAATTGCTCTCTCTGCATGGTGGTTACTGGCACCCATCCTCCATCTCATGGTAGGCTACCATGGGGTCCAGCCCTGGCAAGCTTGCTGGTGAAAGAAAGGGACATCAGAATCCTCTTACCCAGGACCAGGGGTAGGCATGGCCAATTTGTTGATCATGGCTTTTGCTAGTGACTTTGGATCACTAGGGGCCCAGCTCTGTTCCAACCTGCCCTGGACAAGGGTGGTAGCAGGGGAGGCTTAGAGATGCTGTGCTTCCTCAGGGTTGTGGGGGACAGTAAGTTGAAGGGCTGCATTTGCTGGGCAGGCCAAGATAGATCAGCTTTGGGAAGCCCTTCCTGATTCCCTCCCCAGGGCACTTTGGAGCTGGTCTATGCCCCCTTTGTGGATCCCTGGCCTTGTTTTGAGTGACAAAGGTCAACTTGGGAAACTCCTCTCTGGCATGTCCCTGTTCTCAGAATTTGCCCTCCAAGCAAAAGCAGCTTGAGACAAAAAAGGAGTGTAAGAAACTATAAAGGTGGACAGTCTATGGCAAAGGCTGGCCAGCTTTAAACCCGGGGGAGAGGGAGCATTCAAACTCCTGTAAACAGGGGAACTCCAAAACAACTAACAAGCCCGGGAGAAGACAGGCCCATAAAAGAAAGGGAGGACCCTGCATTCACCTTGGGCAGACCTTCCTGATAAAAGAGCTGAAGCTCAAAAAAATCTCTGTCTTATCACCAGCTGGTTACAAAATCAAGAAACAGATATCTCAGGGAGTAAGTCCCAGAGTTAACATTTTAGAATATTAAAATGTGCACTGTGCAACAAAAGAGCACAAGACAAACAAAGAAACAGGAAATGATGGTCCATCCAAAGGAAGAGGAAAAAAATCCAGAAAACATCAATGAATAAACCAGAATGTGGACAAACCAAACACTTTTTAAAAAATGATCTTTAAAATGCTCAAAGAGATGAAGGAAAACATGGAGAAAGAACTAAAGGGTATTAGGAAAACAATGAATGAGCAATATGAGCATCTCAGTAAAATGACAGAAATTTTGAAAAGGAACCAAACAGAACTACTAGAGTTGAAGACTACAACAACAGAAGTGAAAAATGAAAAAAGGAGGGATTAAAGAGCAGATTGCAGCCGGCAGAAGAAAGAATCAGCAATCTGGAAGATTAGGCAATCAAAATGAGTCATGCTGAGGAGCAGAAAGAAAAAAGAATTATAAAAAGCAAAAGTAGCCTAAGACACCTCTGGAGCACCATCAAGCATACCAATATATGCATTATGGGAGACCTAGAAGAAGAAGAAAGAGAGAAAAGGGCAGAAGGAATAGTCAACGAACTAATGACAGAAAACTTCCCAAACTTATTAAAAGATGTGAATATGCACATCCAAGAAGCATAAAGAACACCAAACAGGATGATGGAAAGAAAAACACACCCCTTCATATATTGATCACACTATCAAATGCAAATGATCAGGAGAGAGTTCTGAAAGCTTCAAGAGAAAAGCAATATGTTACGTATAAGGGAGACCCAATTAGAATGAGTGCCAATTTCTCATCAGAAACCACAGAGGCAAGAAAGCAGTGGGGTGACATAGTTAGAGTCCTGAAAGAAAACGATTGTCAAATAAGAGTTTTATATCTACCAACTTTCTTTCAAAAATGAGGGAGCGATAAGACGTTCCCAGGTAAACAAAAGCTGAGGGAGTTCATCACAACTAGACCTGCCCTATAAGCAATGCTAACAGGAGTTCTTCAGACTGAAAGGGAAGGATGCTATACAGTTGTTCAAAGAGGAATAAAGAAATAAAGATGTACAGTAAAGGTAACTATTTGGGCAATTATAAATGCCAGTATTACTGTATTGTATTGTTTGTACGTAACTCCACTTCTTACTTCCTACAGGTGTTAAACTGCAAATGCATAAAATGTGATGACAGATCCGTGGTTTTGGACATACAATGTATAAAGATATAAGTGGTAACAAGTACACCAAAAGGTGGGGGCTTGGAGGGATATAGGACAGTATATGTATATAGGAAAGTATACTTATATCTTGACTTCAATAAGTCAAGATGGTAACAAACCAAATACAATTGTTGTATATTTAGGATGTTAAATTTTAACCTATGGTAACCACAAAGAAAATATATGAAAACTGTATCCAGACAGAAAAGAGAAGGCACTCAATATGGTACAACACAAAAAAATTAAATAAATATAAAAGTAAGCATTAATAGAAGAATTGGGGGACAAAAAAGGTATAAGACTTACAAAGGCTAAAAAGCAATATGGTAGAAGGATGTAGTGACTTTACATGAAAATGGATTAAACTCTCCAGTAAAAAGGCAGGGATTGGCAGAATGGATAAAAAGGCATGACCAAACTATAAACTGTCTTTAAGAGACTCACCTTAAAGTCAAGGATACAAGTAGGTTAAAAGTGAAAGGATGGGAAAAAATATACCTTAAGTCAAAAACAGTTACAAGGGATAAAGATGGTCATTATATTCTGATAAAGGGGTGAATCCAACAAGAAGATGTAACAATTATAAATATATCTGCACCGAATAGCAGAGCCGCAAAATATATGAAGCAAATACTGACAGATTTGAAGGGAGAAATTGATGGTTTTATATTAATAATAGAGGATTTTAATACACCACTTAAAATAATGGATAGAACATCTAGTCAGAATGTCAGTAAGGAAATACAAGACTTGAACAATGGTCTAAACCAAGTAGACCTAACAGACATACATAGAACACATCATCCAACAACAGAATACACATTCTTCTCTAGTGCACATGGATCATTTTCCAGGATAGACCTTATATTAGGCCACAAAACAAGTCTCAATAATTAAAAAAAAATTGAAATCATACAGTGTATCATCTCCAGCCACAACAGAATGAAGCTAGGAATCAATAACAAAGAGCTAGAAAATTCACAGATATGTAGCAATTAAACTCTTAAACAACAAATGGGTCAGAGAAGAAATCAAAAGGGAAATTAGGAAATATCTTGAGGTGAATGAAAATGAAAATATAACATACCAAAAGACAAGAAATCACAAGGGAAATTAGGAAATGTCTTGAGGTGAATGAAAATGAAAATATAACATACCAAAAATTATGGGATGCAGCAAAAGCAATGCTGAGAGGGAAATTTATAGCTCTAATGCTTACATTAAAAAAGAAGAAAGATCTCAAATCAGAGACCTAACCACACAAATGGAGAAGCTATAAAAAGATCAAACTAAACCTAAAGTGAGCAGAAGGAAGGAAATGACAAAGATTAAAGCAGAGATCAGTGAAATAGAAAAGAAAAAACAAAATAGAGAGAGAATCAATGAAACCAAATGTTAGTTCTTAGAAAAGATCAATAAAATTAACAAACCTTTAGCTAGACTGATGAAAAAAAAAAAGTGGGCATAAATAACGAATATTGGGAAGAAAAGGGGGGAGGCACTACTACCAACCCCACAGAAATAAAAAAAGGATTATAAGAGGATACTATGAACAACTGTATCTAATTTGCCAACAAATTAGAAAACCTAGATGACATATACAAACTCCTAGAAACACACAAACTACCTAAACAGACTAAGGAAGAAACAGACAAATAATAAGTAAAGATACTGAACCAATAATCAAAAATCTCCCAACACAGAAAAGTCCAGGACCAGATCTTTACCAAATATTTCAAGAATTAACATCAATCTCCATCAAATGTCTCCAAAAAATTGAAGAGGAGGGAACACTTCTTATCTCATCCTATGAGGCTATATCATCCTAATACCAAAACTAGATAAAGATACCATTAGAAAAAAATTACAGACTAATATCCCTTATGAATATAGATGCAAAAATCCTCAACAAAATACTAGCAAACAGAATTCAACAGCACATTAAAAGAATTATACACCGTGATCAAGTGGGATTTATCCCAGGTATACAATGTGATTTAGCCTAAGAAAACCAATTAATGTATTACACTATTAATGAAGGAAAAAACAAACAAACACATGATCATCTCAATTGACACAGAAAGGACATCTGACAAAACCCAGCACCCCTCTATTCACTTAGAATAGTATGAATAAAGAAAACTTCCTGAACCCAATAAAGGGCATATATGAAATTCTACCACTAACATCATATGCAATAGGGAAAGATTGAAGGCTTTCTCTCTAAGATCAGGAACAAGACAAGGATGCCCACCATCACCACTGTTATTCAACATTGTACTGGAAGTTTTAGCCAGAGCAATTAGGCAAGAAAAAGAAGTGAAAGATATCTGAACTGGAAAGGAAGAAGTAAAACTTTCCCTGTTGGCAGATGACATGATCCTATATATATAGAAAATCCTGAAAAATCCTCAACAAAGCTCCTAGAGCTACATAAGTGAATTCAGCAAAATGGCAGGTAGAAGATAGACACACAAAAACTCAGTAGTGTTTCCATGCAAGAGCAATGAATAATCTGAAGAAGAAATCAAGAAAAATATTCCATTTATAATAGTAAGTAAAAGAATAAAATATCTAGGAATAAATTTAACCAAGGATACATGGAAAACAACAAAACATTGCTAAAAGAAATCAAGAAGTCCTGAATAAAAGGTCTTCATGGATTGGAAGACTAAATATTGTTAAGATGTAAATTCTACCCGAAGTAATTTACAGATTCAACACAATCTCAATCAAAATTCCAGTAGCCTTCTTTGCAGAAATGGAAAAGCCAATCATCAAATTTATATGGAAGGGTAATGAGACTTGAATAGTCAAAACCATTTTGAAAACGATTGAAATTGGAGGACTCACACATTTCTTGATTTTAAAACTTATTACAAAGCTACAGCAACCAAAACAGTACAGTACTGACACAAGGACAGACATTTAGATCAATGGAATCAAATTCAGAGTTCAGAAATAAGCCTTCCACCTACAGCCAATTGAATTTTTGACAAGGATGCCAAGTACACTCAATGGGGGAAGAATAGTCTCTTTGACAACTGGTGCTGGGAAAACTGGATATCCATATATAAGAGAATGAAGGCGGATCTTTCCCTCTCACCATATGCAAAAATTAACTCAAAATTGATCAAAGACCATCAAAACTATAAACCTCCTAGGAGAAAACATAGGGAAACATCTTCAGGACCTTGTATGAGATACTGGTTTCTCAGACTTTACACCAAAAGCACAAGTTACAAGAAAAAATAGATAAGTGGGACTTCATTATGAAAGCAAAAAAACTTATAGAATTGAGAAAATACTTACAAACCACATATCTGATAAGGGTTTGATATCCACAATATATAAAGAAATTCTATAACTCAACAACAAAAAGACAACCCAATTGAAAAATGAATAAAAACTTAGATATTTCTCCAAAGAAGATATACAAATGGCCAAAAAGCACATGAAAGATGCTCAACATCATTAGCCATTAGAGAAATGCAAATCAAACGCACAATGAGATACCATTTCACACTCATAAGAATGGAGAGGATGTGGAGAAATAGGAACATGTGTTCATTGTTAGTGAGAATGTAAAATGGTGCAGCCACCACAGAAATACTTTGACACTTCTTCAGAAAGTTAAGTATAGAATTACTGTATGATTTGGCAATCCCACTTCTAGATATATATATACAAAAGAATTAAAAGCAGGGACCTCAACAGATATTTGCACTCGATGCTCATAGAGGCATTATTCACAACTGCCAAAAGATAGAAACAACCCAAGTGTCCATCAACAGATAAATAAATAAAATGTGGGGTGTGTGTGTGTGTGTGTGTGTGTGCGTGTGTGTATATATATAATGGAATATTATTCAGCCATAGAAAGGAATGAAGTTCTGATGCATGCAACAACATGGATGAAATTTAAAGACATCATGGTAAGTGAAATAGGCAGCCATACACAAAAGGACAAATATTTTATGATCACACTGAATAAGCAAATTCATAGAGTAAGAAACTAGAATAGGTTACTTGGGGCCCTGATTAGGGTATGGAATGTGGAGTTAATGCTTAATTGGTATAGTTTCTTTTGGGATGATAGAAAAGTTTTAGTAATGGATGGTGATGATGGTAGTGTAATTAACAGCACCAAATTATATATTTGAATGTAGCTAAATGGGGAATGTTTAGGTTATATATATGCTACCGGAATAAAAGTTTTAAACCATAGGACTGTAGAACACAGTAAAGCCTAATGTCAAATATGGGCTACAGTTAATAGTATAATTATAATAATATTGTGTCCTCAATTGTAACAAAGGTGCCACACTAACGCAATATGTTAATAATAGGGAAACTGTTTGTGAGGAGGGTTATATGAGAACTCGGGATCTTCTGTATGATTTTTCTATAAACCTACAACTTCTCTAATAAATTTTTAAAAATCTTTATTTCAAGCTTTTTTTTAATTATAGAATTTTCAGTTACAAAAGAAAAATAATAATATAATGAACATCCATGGACTTACCCTGTTTTATTTGATCTAGCTCCCTAATTTTTTTATTTGCTGAGGTATTTTAAAGTAAATCATTTCATCTGTAAATATATCTCACAGATAAGGACTTAAAAACAAAATTCTAAGCACAATGCCATTTTTATATCTAACAAAATTAAAGATAATTCCTTAGTACTCATCTTTTAATGACATCCTGCTGGGAGGAATTTAAACTAAAACAAACAAACAAACAAACAAAAACACCAGACTAGTTGTAGGAGACAAAAAATTACTAAAAATCAGAGTCCCACACATACTGCAAAAGACAGGAATATAAATGGCACAAAGTGGGGACTCAAAAGGCTAAATAACTTTTTAAAATGTAATTGCGATAAGAAATATTAAAGAGAAAAAATGCCAACCTACACCTTTCTTTAGAAAATACCAATGCTTATATTCATACAGAATATAAATGATAATTTGTGGTTACCATAGTCAATGAGTGTTTTGTTTGCTTGTTAAAACAAAAAAGTCATTAACTGCAACGTATATCCTGAATTGTATCCTGGAACAGAAAAAGAACATTAGTAGAAAAACTGGTGAAATCTAAATAAGGTCTGTAGTTAGTTAACGGTAATGTACCAATGCTCATTTCTTAGTTTTGGCAAATGTAATCATTGTTACACACGTTATGGAACACTGCATGGACACAGAAATTCACTCTAAGATTTTGCAACTTATCTGTAAGTCTAAAATTAATTCCAAAATAAAAATGTATTCAAAGCTAGCTGGCTGGCTGGCTTGGTGGATGGATGGATAGACAGACAGACAGACAGACAGACAAAGTAAATAGCTTGGAGCCCTCCTATTAGATTCAAACAAAATCATGAAACTTCCTTTTCAAATCTTCAGTGTCACAGGCAGTTTCAAATTTGGAAAGAGTGCCCTCTGGTGGACTTAATAGTTAAGATTTCTTTTTTAAGTTATTTTAGACCAATGAGGATAATGTGCTTAAGAAATACAATTAACCTAAATCTTTGTAACTGAGGTCTTCTCACGTGCTACCCTCCACACAAACACACATGCACAAAACAAAACACCCCCCAAAACAACAAAAAAACGCTTCAAGTAAAAGTAAATAATATTTTATAGTGTTTTCACCTCATTTCAAAAAATACTGATTGTAGAAAAATTTTCTATTAAGCAAAATAAAGATCTCCCATAATTCTACCCCCAAATGAGAACCTCTATAAACAGTTATTGAATAGCTCTTTTAACATAAAACGAGCATTTTCCTACATCCTCAAATGGTCTTCAGGAACATAATTCCATCAATCCTGTGAACCGTATTTTAAGTCACTTCATTTCTGAAAGGAGCTTTTTCATGCTTGTGAAATTGAGAAATATCTGGTAGCTGCTGTCTACAGGACATGTGATAACTCCTCCTTCGTTCCTGAAGAATGTGGGATATGCCTTAGTCAGAGAAAACAGGGTCACTTTCTAGGTGTAAATTTAGGCTCTGGGAGCTGGATGGGCCTCAGACACCATTTTGTCCACCCCCTTCCTCTTATTTAGGGGAGAAGAGGACCTTCTCCAAGCTTAGGACCGAGCATAAAGTTTAAGGACTGGCCAGATACACACCAGTTTCAGTTCTCCCTGATTTCATTAGACTTCCTTTCGACCTGGTGCCTCACAGACTAAAAAGTTACACCATCTGCTTTCAAACTCTCATCCTTTCCATTTCTTACTTCTTTCTCTTCCTCTTCTTTTTTTTAACCCATACAACATTACTCAATTAACCAATTATGTAGCACTTATCCTGGGAGCAAGCACTGTTTCACCTCCCCAAGCTTTATTTCCTTATCTCTAACTGCCCTAAACTCCCTGCACTGCTCCCTAGGCTGCTGGGTGGGGGAGAGGTGAGATGGGAAAATGCTTGCTAGACCATGCAGTGCTATATGCTAGACAAAACCTTTTGCAGTGAAGTTTTCCACCCATTATGATGCTCTGGTTGGGTTAGCCACTCAAACCTCTCTCCACTCAGGGCTGAATTGGATCAGTAGGAAAGAAAAGTTCTGACCCATGGCAGGTGGCGCCAGCTCCCTGGGACATAACAGATCTGGGGAGAGCAAAACCCATGTCCTGAACTTGATTTCTGCCATTTGGAGCCTAGGAAAAGGCTCTGGCTTCTTTCTTCATACTTACATGTACTTTCTTCTAAAATTAGTAATTTTACAGTCTATAGATACATATGTGTGTGTGTGTATATATATATATACACATATATATACCCATACACACACACACACACACACACACTTCTTTTTTCCTTAAAAGAATGATTTGGCTTTATAATGGCAAGTGTCCAAGGGAGTCTGCCCTGGTCTGCTGGTGCAGGAAGCTGGGCTTGGACAGGGAACCAGCAGTCTTGGTTATCAGGAGCCTCAGCCACAGAGTAGCAGGGACACGTGGGTTTGGACTGTTCTCTTCAGAGAGAGTATTCTGGTGTTTGGCTCTTGCTGTCATCAACCCCCCACTCACACACACGCACATGCACAAGCACACATGCATGTGCACACACACACACAAACACAACTGCACCAGCTCCAGTGACAGTCACTCTGCAACTTGCAGACTTTGTGCCAATTACAGAAATGGTCTCCTTGCAGAATTCTTATAAAGTGTCTTATCCTAGGACAATGCCACTGCTGGAATGCCAGAAGGAAAAAAATGACTAAACACTTTTTTGTCACAAAGCTGGACTCAATCTTTTCTTGACCCTCAGAGGCTTAAAAAAAAAAAAGGAAACTTTTAAAGGCACAGGAGCAGCATTCTTCAGGCCTTTCACAAAGCAAGTTTTTGGTCCTCTGCCAGTTTTCCAAGTCTCTCCCTGCACACATACCTGCCTCCCATTAGGTAAAAACGAGGTCCTTTTAGCAGTTTCACTACTAGGGGCAAGTCAACCCTGCACTCATTAGACGCTGTGCTGCCTGCCCCTGGAGAGTGAGAAGGTCATGCCTGAAAGCCTTGCTCCCTCTGGGCCTCGGCAGCCCCACCTGTATGCTGCAGGCATGAGCTCAGTAAGCTTTACTCAACATCTGGTCAGCATGCCCTTGGATGGCTCAGCTGGAGTGGGGATGACCTTGTGTCAAGTGAGCGAGAGAATGAATGGATCCACAGTCTGTGGCACATGCCTTGGCACTTACGGAGATGGCCAGAAAAGCAAAGTGGCCTCTACAGGGTGCAGGGTCACACTGAGGCTGGCCCAACATTCACCCGGTCCAGCTAGTTGACACTTGAAAAACGGTGAAAATAATCCAAGTCCTCCCTGCACCTGAGCTCCCATGGCCTCATCTGCCTCTGTCCTCAATCCTTTTGTAAAATGGAAATAATGGATAATAGACCTTGTTTTAATTTCCTGGACTGCTCAAGCAAATACCGGGAGATGGTCCGGTTTAAACAATGGGAATTTATTTGCTCACAGTTTTGAGGCTAAGAGAAAGCCTAAATCAAGGCCTCATCGAGGACATGCTTTCTCCCCAAAGACTGTGGGGTTCTGGGGCTGGCTGCTGGTGATCCTTGGTCGTTAGCTTGTCACATCACAAGGCACATGGTGGCATCTCATGGTCCCTCCCTGCTCTTCCAAGTTCCATTAATGTTCAGCTTCTAGCTGCTCCCTCTGTGGCTTTCTCTCTCTCTGTGTCTGAATTTCATCCTGCTTATAAAGGACTCCAGTAATAGGATTAAGACCCATCCTGATTGAGGTGGGCCACACCTTAACTGAAGTAACTCATCAAAAGGTCCTACTTACAATGGGTTCACACTCACAGGAATGGATTAAGTTTAAGAACAGGTTTCTCTGTTTCTCTAGGGTACATACAGCTCAAACCACCACAGACCCCATCCTGCACACCTTCCAAGGCAGTGGAGTGCAGTGGTTAGCAACAGAGATTTCAGAGCCAGACAGAGCTGGGTTTGATTCCCACTTATGATGATGATATTGATGATGTTTTCTTGGAACATATTACTTAAACTCACTGAGACTCAGCCCCTGCTTCTAAAAAACAAAATTAACAATAATACCGACCTCAGAGCTGTTAAGGGTTAAAGATAAAACAGGCTTGCAAAGTACAGCACATACCATGCCTGGCACATGACTGCACCTAGTCATTATTTAGCATTGAGTTCTGTTCTTTTATTAATGGATTGAAACATACTCTTTGAACTAGAGTGCTGTGGACACAATGTATTATTGAGACACTCTTTATTTCTCCACCTTCCTGGTACATCCCAAGAAGTAGGAATTCAAGGCAGTCAATACTTGGGGGGAGGGGAGGGGTAGGGGTACAGTGAGAAATCCCCCAAGAACATGGACATACAACCACTCTGTGAGAGTTAAGAAATCATAAAGAGCCACCAAAGAGGTAAGACATCCCCTTGAAGACCAAGAGGGGTTCCAGGCCCACAGGCCTTGATGGTGGGCAGCTGGAAAGCATTTACTTATTGACCAAAGCAATCAAACAGAAACACAAACAGCGGGGCTGTGGTTGAGGAGCCCACTCAGCGGAGTCCAGGGGAAGGGGACAAGGCAGGCACAGCCCTAGAGGGGGACAGATGCCCTGGGTGGTCTGAGCATAAAGCCACGAAACACTTGATTTGCTCAGCCTTGGGAGCAAGAGAATTCACTAACCAGAGAAGGTGACTCTCTAGGGCCCCGCAGAGCATCCCGCCACATGCTCCGGTTTCTTTAGAGCATGGTCTGGTGGAGTTGGGTGGAGGATGAGAATCCCTACAGTGACCAGCTTGCCTTGTAACTACCACCTTATGAGGTGGTTGGAGCCCAGCCATCTATCGTTACACCCCTTTCTTTCAAATTTCTATCCTCACAAAATGTATGCTGAACGAATGACTTAGCCAGGGGAAGGCAGCGGTATCCTAGCCTGCCGAAAGACATCTCCTCCTGCTTCCTCAGGCACAAATGAACTAGTGTCTTTAAGGAATACCACTTTGAAAAACAGGAGCGTTTCAACCTTACCACCCAGAGGCAGACATTGGTTGGGAGGCTTGCAGGTTAATTTTCTTCTTGACATTTTCTACATTTTCCAAATTTTCTACAAAGAATATGTATGACTTTAAAGAACAGGAAATACAGATTACCAGAAGTTCCAGTGGATCACATACCTGAAAAGTCTCCTGCTCTTTTATTAAACAAGCTATACTGTGGAGATTTACAATCCTGTTTGCCTTGATAGTGTATATATTTCATTAAATTTTAAATTATCTCTGTAAAGAAACTTAGTAAGTGTCATTTGCAATGTATGTATGTTTTGGGGAGTGAAGAGGTCTCTGTTAGGGGACGAGTGGAGGGGAGATGATGAGAAGGGTCGGGCTGGGACAGCTGAGCTTCTAAAATACATTCCTTTTAACTGGAGGAAAAGCATTCATTTCCATGTGCCTTATTTAAGAGTGTGACCTTGTCCCCTTGGAATTTCCATATTTAAAAAAAAAGATTTCTAAAAAAATGGATAATAGGGTAGGGAAAGAACAAGGACCGCAAAACAAAGGAATGGCCCAGACCAGCTACCAAGTTCCACATATTTCAAGTTCACTGTCCAAGCCTTACCTTGACTGACAGTGGGCGGTAAAAATAGCCCTTGTTTCCGCAGAGTGAATGCCGCCGCCTCTGTCTCCAGTCCCTCCCTGACTCACCAACTTAACTGACCCTTGTCCACACTGAAAGTGCTTTGCTGGCAAGCTCATTCATTTCCCCTTTAGCCCTAGATCTCTGCCAGGACTCCTGACTCCAGGCTGCCAAGCCATGGGCATTGGGTGTCCAACAAATTCTGTGACGGGATCTGAGAAACATACCACAGGAGACTGACACAGATGGCCAGGACACATGGGACAGACCCCAAACGGTCCTCAGTCTGGTGCAGGCCTCCTAACTCAGAGCATAGCTCTCAGTGACCAGCTGTGCCCCAAGATCTAGAGAGAGAGAAAGACCCTTCTCCTAAAAGCTCACGCTCAGCCAGGTGGGGGCCACCAGACTAAATGGTAAACAACAGAAGTTGCACGAGAGGGGTAGAAGCAAAATGCTCTCGACACCCAGGGGAAGGAGCTATTGATTTTTACTTGGGGTGGCTGGGTGGGATTCCCACAGGAGGTGGCATCTGGGTAGGGTTCTGACATGTAGAAATAGGCCAGAGGGAACTCTGGAAGCAAAGGCCCAGAGGTCTGGGGACAGGAGAGCCATTCGTGGCCAGGCCAGAGTGCCCAAGTGAGGGTAAGGGAGCTGCATGCAGTGGGGGCAGGCCAGAAAGGGCCTGGAACATCACACTGAGGAGTCCCAACTTTATCCCACAAATCAATGTGCTTTCAGATTTCAGAGTCAAGAGTAAATTCAACAAATGTGGGAGACTCACTCAGGATGGCTAATTGTTTACTTTGCCAAAAAACCAAAACCAAAAACTCAACACCAACTACCACTTACTATTACCATCATTTCATAAAAGGGCCTTGCTATGGGTTGAATTGTGTCCCCCAAAAAGGCATGTTGAAGTCCTAACCCCTAGTATTCATGAATGTGACCTTCTCGGGAAATAGGGTCACTGCAGATGGAATTAGTTTAGTTAAAATGAGGTCACACCAGAGCAGGGTGAGCCCTTAAACCAAAACGACTGGAGTCCTTATAAGAGCAGGAGAGGAGAGACAGACGGACCCAGAGAGGAGAGACAGACGGACACAGAGAGAACCCGTGTGAGGATGACGATGAGGCAGAAAAGGGGGGAACATGGAGAAGCAGACTGAGTTGCGCTGCCCCAGGCCCAGGAACACCAAGGATTGCTGGTAACTGCCGGAAGCTGGGAAGAGGCAAGGAAGGAGCCTCCCCTACAGGTTTCAGAGGGAGCAGAGCCCACTGACACCTCAGACTTTGAGCCTCCAGAACTGTGAGACAATAACTTCCTGTTGTTTTAAGCCAACTAGGCTGTGGTACATTTTTACGGCAGCCTTAGGGGACCAAGTTACTTTCACACACACACAGTAGGAAGGACACACACTGGGAATGAAGGCCAGTCCTTCCACCCAAATAGAAGACAGCAGGCAAGCGTCTGTTGACACACGTGTGCCCACTGCACTGTTCTGGCCCTTCTCAGTTTTTTCCACAGGAAACTTCCTCACAGGACAGGGCTGGGAACTAGAGCTGGGGGACCAAGGGTGACAGGACAGCTCAGACCTGAGAGACCGTTCGTGGTATCTGAAATGTGATATGTTATCTTTCACAGATCCAAAAATTCAACATGAGGTGAAGTTTATAAAAGTGCCAGGCATGGTGCCCCCACAGGACCCAGCCGCACATGCGCAGGCACTTGCCGTGGGATGTGGCTGGTGTTCCTTCAGGGGTTGGGAGTGGAGGTGGCTTTTATGGTCAAATGAATTTGAGAAACACTGAGGTTTTTGAAAAGTTTACTATTAGTGCACTAATTTCTGCAGGACTTGAATGAGCAACTGATTCTTCCAGACTGGACTCTAACATGCAGTGTTTCCCAAACGAATGTGACCGCGGAAGCCTGTCCAATAGCGGCACGTTTGAGAAACCTGCCGGGCAGACTGTGGGGCCCTGCAGACGTTTGTGGGTTTGTAGCAAGCGCAGCCTCTCAGCACTGGATGGTCCTCAGTGAAGAAGGGGCTGAGCGAGGTTAGAGAACAGCAGTGAGGCCCCAAGGCGGCGCCCGGCAGTGCGGGTGCAGAGGGCGCGCCGGCCGCCTACCTCCAGGTCGGAGTTGACCGAGGAGACCTCAGAGGAGCCGCTGGAAGACACTCGGGCCCGGATAACCTGCAGCAGGGGGTACGAGGGGGGCTCCCGCAGGGGCGCGTCTCCGGTGCCCGTCTGTCCGTCGCCAGGCAGCCTGGTGGCGCTGCAGCCTGCCTGCATGGTGTGTGGGAAAGGGCGGGAGGAAGCTTTAGTTTCTTTCTTAATATTGGAATACACTTGTATACTTCAGTACTCAAAACTGCATAAGGCATAGAAGGGCGTTCAGTGCAACATCGTCCACCTCCACCCTCATCCAGTTCCCCCTCTTAGAGGCAGCCAGTCTCTTATGTACCCAGGTAAGTCGACGCACATACAAACCAGTGCATGTATATATTACCCCTATTTACATAAATGATCGACAGCTCTACAATCACTTCTGTACCTTTCTGCTTTTTCCTTTTTCACCTAAAGCTATGCCTTAGAGTGAAAAGGCAACAGATTCAACGGAAGAAAATATTTAGAAACCAAATATCTGATTAGGGTTTGATATCCATAATAAAAGAAATCCTACAACTCAACAATAAAAGACAAACAAGCCAATTTCCAAAATGGACAAAAGACATGAATAGATATTTTTCCAAAGAGGAAATACAAATGGCTAAAAAACACATGAAAAGATGCTCATCTTCACTAACTATGGTAGCTTGGAAGCTGTATGTACCCCAGAAAGGATCATGTTCTTTTAATTCATTCCTGTGGGTGCAGACCTTATTGTAGGTGGGACTTTTTTATTAGGCTGTTTCATTTGAGGCCTGTCCCAGGGTGGGTCTTAATCTTCTTACTGGAGTCCTTTATATGATGAAAAAACACATGTAGAAGCTAAGAGATAATTAAGAGAAGCTCACAGAGAAAAGCCTCAGAGAAGCTAAGAGAGGACCCACAGAAAACAGAGGAAGCCACTGAAGCTAGAAGCTGAAAGCAATGAAATCTTGGAGAGAAGGACTAGCAGAGCCTACCATGTGCCTTCTCATGTGATAAGATGTCCCAGATGCCTGCAGCCTGTCTTCAGAGTCCACATATCATCCTGTTGATGCCTTAATTTGAACATTTTCATGGCCTAAGAACTGTAAATTATAAGCTAGTAAATCCCCATTGTAAAAGCCAACCCGTTTC
This sequence comes from Choloepus didactylus, assembly GCF_015220235.1. NCBI lineage: Eukaryota > Metazoa > Chordata > Mammalia > Pilosa > Megalonychidae > Choloepus > Choloepus didactylus. Next base: position 96,997,096 of record NC_051307.1, on the reverse strand, counting down.
TGGTATATTGCATTCCAGCAGCTTTAGCAAACCAAAACACTAGCTATCTGTGAAATGCAAATCAAAACCAGAGTGAGATATCATTTCATACTTATTAGAATGGCTGTTATCAAACACGTGGGAAACTACAATTGTTGGAAGGATGTGAAGAAATAGGAACACTTACTGCTGGTAGGAATGTAAAATGGTACAGCCACTATGGAAGACAATTTGGCGGGTCCTCAGAAAGCCAAATGTAGTTACCCTACCATTTGGAAATCTGCTACTTGGTATGTACCCAGAAAAACTGAAAGCAGGGACATGAACAGACATTTGCCCACTGATGTTCACAGCAGCATTATTCACAATTGCCAAAAGATGGAAACAACCCCAGTGTCATCAACAGATGAAAGGATAAACAAAACGTGGCATATACGTACGATGCAATATTATACAGCTGCAAGAAGGAATGAAGTCCTGATGCAGGCGACAACATGCATGAACCTTGAGGACATTATGCTGTGTTAAATAGTCAGATACAAAAGGACAAATATTGTATGATTTCACTAATATGAACTAATTATACTATGTATACTCATAGAGTCTAGAATATAGGTTACCAGGAGATAGAAAAAGGCTAGAAAATCGGGATCAGTTGCTTAACGCATGCAGAATTTTTAACTAGATTGAATTTAAATGAGTGGAAATGGATAGATGTAATGAGAGCACGTTATTGTGAGTGTATTAACAGCACCAAAAGGTGTGTGAATGTGGTTGATAGGGGAAGTTTAGGGTTATATATGTCATCAGAAGAAATGCCAGAGGATAAAACATGGGACTGTATAACTCTGTAAATCTTGTGGTGGACAGTGACTGAGATTAACAGTACAAACATAAAAAATTTCTTCCATGAACTAGAACAAAGGGATGAAACTATTATGAGACGTTAATAATAGAGTGGTGTATGGGGAAAAATGCAGCTATTGCAAACTATGGACTGTAGTTAACAGTAACATCTTAATATTCTTTCATCAACACTAACAAATGTACCACACCAATGCTAGGGATCAATGATAGGAAGGGATATCGGGTGTGGGATATTTGGGGTTTTCTCTTTATTTTTTTCCTGGAGTAATGAAAATGTTCTAAAATTGACTGTGGTGATGAATGCACAACTATGTGATGACACTGTGAGCTACTGACTGTACACTTTGGATGGATTGTATGGTGTGTGAATAGATCTCAATAAAATTGCATTTTTAAAAACATGCCTTAGAGATAGTCTATATCAGCAGTGTTTGTTTTTGTTCTTGTAGCACTGTATAAGTGTTCACAATTTAACCAGTCTCCAGCTGATGGACATTTAGGTTGTTTCCAGTCTCTTGGTTTTACAATCAACACTGACTGCAGTAAATTACATTGTACACCCACGGTTTCAGAGCATTTAAAGGATAAATTCCTGGAAGTGGAATTGTTGGATCAAAAGGCATGTGTATTTGTGATTTGGAAAGCTACTGCCAAAAATGCACTCCACAGGGGCTTTACCAAATTCACACTCCCATTGGCAGTGTATCAAAGTAAATTTGGGAGATTTAAGGAAGGAACTTGTGAGTTCTTTCTTTTCTTTCTCTTCCTCTCCTGTCATCCATCTATCATCTAGCATTATCTCAGACAAGAGCTTCTTTCCAAAGTCTCATGGGTGGGGGTGGGGGTGGGAGTGGGGCTTCTCAGAGATCTAAAAGGCTCCTTGATGCCAAGTTTCAGACCCATGCAGTATTCAGACCATTCCACAGGCCGAGAACCTAGCCTTTAGGACTTACATCTTCTACCAATTAACCATGTGACTCCAGAAAAAACTTACTCTCTCTGAGCCTCAGTTTCCTAATCTATAAAAGGGTGATAATCCCTGCCTGGCCTTCTTTGAAAGGGTGTTGCAAGTTGAGATATAAATGCTCTGGACACTGAGAAGAGCAGCTACTATTACTGAACCCCAAATCAAATCGGGCCCCAGCCCTCAGCGGGTTAAGTGCACAGTTTCATGCACAAGTCAGCTGAACAGGCGGAGAAAGGCAGAAAGGAAACAAAGGCAGTGCCCCGGAAGCACCCAGGAACACAGGTGAGGTGCTGCCCCACCTGAGACAGATGCTGAGACTGAAACCTTTGGGCGGCCCTTTGAGGGCAAGGGCCGGGGTGGGGGGAGCACAGAAGTCTCCCAGCCAACAACAGTGATAAGTGGTATATATTTCTCCAGGACCTGACCATCCCCAAGTCAACAGACAAATGGAATTTCCAGAAGCCTCAGGCTGATGATGAGGCAGTGGATCCACAGGTCCCCACTCCCGGCCAGGCTCGGCCAGAGGGACTGGGCTGCTCTCCTTATGCTCCTGGATTCTCTCTCCCTAGGACCAGAGCCCAGGAGTGGGGCTGCTGGGAAAGCAAGGGGGCAGCTCTGTGGTTCTGGACACCCATTTCCAAGTGGCTGTCAAATGGATATATATGAACGCACATCACCACCACCTTGTCAGGACCGGTTTGTTCTCATTACAAAAAGAAAAAACAGTGCTACCTGAGCAGGTGCAAAATGGCAGCCTAGAGAGCAGGTTCTCTGTATAACAGCTTGGATCCCAGAATCAAACAGGCTTAGAGAGAAACTTGTTTCTGTGATTTTCTAAGAGATCATAGGCAAGTCACTTAACCTTTCTGTCTTAATCTTACCTAATGATAATATTTTCTATCTCATGCAGTTATTATGAATATTTATATTAACAAAACAACATTAATATATTATTAATATATAAAATTAATACATATATTTTATACACATTAATTTTATATAAATTAACATATGAAAAAGAGCAACCATGTACCAGGTGCTAATTTAGTGTCAGCTATTATGACAAGTGAGTAAGAACGGAGCATACTGGTCAAGGGCACAAACCCTGGTAGAGACAGGTCTGAGTCCTGGCTCGACGACTTACAAACTGTGTGATCCTGAGCAAGTTGCTTAACCTCCCTGTGCCCCACCTTCTTGATGGGTAAAATGAGGATAATACCTCAGGGATTGGCTGTGAGGACTAAATTAATCCATGTAAAGTACTTAGAACAGTACCCTAGCCCATAATAAGCACCAGGTAAGTGTTGGCCTTTACTATTTACTCAGAGCCTGGCAACTAATTAGCCCTCAATAAGTAGATGCTAGAAAAGGTGTCCTGAGGACCACAGAGCTCCAGGCGTCTGCTGGGAGCCGGCTCAGAGGCATCTGTCGCCCTCTGGTGGACATAGAGGGAGGAGGCAGAGTGGAAGAATTTGCTCAGAGGTGTTGGCTGGCTTCAGTGGAAGATAATCAAGGAGGAACACTCTCCCTTCTCTCATGGAATTTGTTCCCCAGCAGGAATCCACTCATGATTCGGGTACTGGAAGGGTTCAAGTGAATGCAACTTTTGCCCTATTATTTTTCAGAAGCTTCATGATTTGAAAATTTATAGTGAAAGCTTTGGCTAGATGCTGCTACAGCTTCCTGTGCTTTCCTGAGGGTGGCTGAAGCAGGTTCTTAATTGCAAAAGCATGTTCTGAATCCCTCGGACTTCACTGAAATCACACACAGGATTACAGGCATACCTCATTTTATTACACTTCGTTTTATTGTGCTTTGCAGATACTGCATTATTTACAAATTGAAGGTTTGTGACAGCTCTGCATGGAGCAAGTCTATTAGTGCTGTGTTAGTACCAAAGGCTCAGGTGATGGTTAGCATTTTAAAGCAATAAAGTATTTTTAAAATTAAGATATGTACATTTTTTAGACATAGTGCTATTGTACACTTAATAAACTCCAGTATAGTGTAAACATAACTTTTATATGCACTGTGAAACTAAAAAAAATCATGTGACTCACTTTATTGTGATATTCTCTCTATTGCAGTGGTCTGGAAACAAACCCGCAATTTCTCCGAGGTCTGCCTGTATTCACATCCAATTTCCCAGGAAAAACAACAAAGAGTAAAACTTTCTCTCCAGCCCAAACTCAGAGCTCCAGTGTGTCCTTGGGTGGCTCACCAGGGCTGCTACCACCTCCAGCTCTGGGTGCACAAAACACACCACCACTGAGAGCCTGTGACACCCCAGATGCCAGGTGTTAGGAATCAAGACGGGGAGAGACAAAGAAAGCAAGCCCTTTTGGAGTTTGCATCCTAGTAGGAGGAGATAGACAACAAACAAAAGTAAAAGATAGTGACAAGTGCTTTGCACAGAATTAAAATAAGGTAAAATGGTATAGGGGTGGAGGCTCCTTCTGACTGGGTGGTCCAAGAAGGACTTTTGCCAAGGTGACATTTAAGCTGAAGACTGAAGACAAGAAGGGGCAGCCGTGTCAAATCAGGAGGCAGCGATCTCCAGGCAGAGGAAGGGAGAGAAGCCCTGTGCACTAGAGAGGGGTGAATGAAGTGGAGAAGAGGGAGGGGAGGCAAAGGGAGCAAGGCCCGGACTGTAGGGTGTGGAAGTCTTAGATTTTATTCTTGGAATTTAAATTCTTTTCTGGATGAAACAGGGAGCCAGAGCAGTTTTTTAAACAAAAGAGTGACAAGTAGTAATTTATATTTGCAAAAGATCCTTCTGGCTGCTTGATACAGATGCAGGGGGTGAGGCAAGAGTAGAAGTGAAAAGGAGGAGTAGGCTGCTGGCTTCCAGATACATGTTAAAGGTAGAATTTGCAAGACTTGCAAATGAATTGGATGGGGATGGGGGTGGGGGTGGGGGAAGGTAGCGAAAGGAAGTGAGGAATTTGGGGCTTGAATAACTACACAGACTTGTCATTTCTGCAGATGAGGAGGATGAGAGAGGAGATGATCAAGGCCTGAAAATCCAGAATTCGGTTTTGGACAGAGTAAGTGAAAGATGCCTTGTGGTGATGTGAAATAGGGAGTTGGGCAATCAAGACCCTAACGGAGGGGAGAGGGAAAGGATGGAGATACAAACTGGGGATATTAGCCAGGAGTTGGTATTTAAAGCTATGGGATCATGGGACTGGCAGAGAACCAGGAGAGCGGGGGCCCACGGATCAGAAGAAGCCAGGGGCCAACTGAGATGACTCCCAATTAGAATGGAAATGACCATTGGACTTAATAACTTGGAGGTCACTGGTGACCTTGACAGAACCATCTTAGTGCATGGTGGGAATGACCACAGTGAACTTCTTGTCATCTCTTTCCCTCTCTTTTCCAGTCCTCCCCGGTCTGTGGCTCGAGAGCCCTGGGAGTCATCTCCACTTCTATTACCCTGCATCCTCACACCCTCCAACGCTCTACTTCCCAGCTTTTCTTCACTCTCTGCTTCTCTATCTGCTCTGCCCTTGGTTTAGGCCTCACCACCTCCTTCCTGGATTTAAAACAGTACCTCACTGATTGCCTGCTTCTAGTCTCCTCTCCCTGGTCCACCCTTCATAGTGCCCAAGTGACAGCTCCAAAATGCACAACCGATGCTGAATTTCTGGTACTGGAGCCTCCCTGGCTCCCACCACCCTCAGGATGACAGCCAGACTCCTGCTGTGATGGTCTGACCCTTGTCTCCTCTCCACCTTCACCTTTACTCACTCCTTCCATCTGCCCCCCTACTGTGGCCTTGGAGAGCTACTTCCTCTTTTCACATGATTCTCTGCCTCAACCTGCCCAGCCTTCAAAGTGTCACCTCCTCCAGGGAGCCTTCCATGACTGCTTCCCACCGTTCAGGAGGCCTGGCCTTGGCCCCTGGCCACTCACCTGCTGCACGGGCTCTATGGTCAGCTCCATGTAGCAACTGATGGCTGCCATCGTTCTGAATGGCTTGCAGTTCGGTAGCATGGTAAGAGGTACCCAATCCAAATTCTTTCAAATGGAGACAGGGAGACAGAAAGAGGAATTCTTAAAGTCAGAAGGCATTAAAAAAAAAAAAAAAAAATCCCCATTTTCTTCCAAAGGACCCCCAAAGTATTTTGTTTGTTCTTTTACAGCACATCTCACTTTCTGCTTTAAATAAGATGAGTCTTATTTATTCCTCTAGATTGTGACCTCCTTGAAGCCAAAGTAGGTAGGTCACTGGTTCCCAAACTTCGCTGCACAGTGAAATCACCTGGAGATCTTAAAGCAACAACAAACTAACATTTAGCTCCCCCACCCCGGCATTCTGACTTAATTGGTATGGGATGTGACCTGGGCATCACATATTTTAAAAGCTCTGTGAGTGGTTGTAATTGTAGCAAAGTGTGGGAACCATTGCAGTAGGTGCTAAATAAATGCTTTCTTAAAGCATTTATTGTTCCCAAACTTTAACTATGCATCAGAAGCACCCAGTGTGCTTATTAGAACACAGATTGCTGGACCCCTCCCTCACTTGCAGATTTGGTAAATCTGGGGAGAGCTCTACAATTTGCATTTCTAACAAGGGCCTAGGTGGTGCTGGGGACCACACTTGGAGAACCAGTGCTGTGAGGGATTGCTGAAGAGCTTCCAAAGGCTTCTATTTCCTTCTTTCAGAATTCTAAGATACACAGAGCTCTCTTTAAATATGTTAACTCCTTTTGGGAATATAATTTCATAACAGTTGCTAAAATGAAATGAAAATAGCCTCCTGTTGGAGACTTCATAGAAACATCGATCTTTGGTCCAAGCATCTATACAAACTGGAAAGTCTTCTCAAGCCACAAGGACCTTTGTCATAGGAAGTAGCTTCTTATACTCCCCTATCTTCTATTTTATTAACCCAAACTCTACAATCGATTACACTGTTAAGCCTAGAACACTGAGATGAGTAATTTTCCTTTGTATCTCTCCAAATGTCCCTGCTTCCCCCTCCCCAGCCAGGGGACCTGGCTAACTCACAGTGAGCCCAATTCTTGCTCTGTATGAGGAACCTAAGGTAGTGATGAGCCCGGGTAATGGGGAGGAACGGGGAGGTTTTTTCGAAGGTACTTTCTCCATTATTTTGAATAGAGAACTTTTTGATGGAGACAAATGATCTCAACCAGAATAAATTCTAGTTATTTATGGAGGTCACCTGATTAGATCAGTAAAGGAAAGGAGACAAATACATTTACCCAGATGTATTAATACTGCCAGTGATAAGACCTCATAATTGAAAATGTTGGGTGTTGTTGTAAAGCATACTTTTAAAGATCAGCTTTGTAGCAATACAGGGTGAAAAAGCAATACAGAAAAATAAAACTAAAAGAGGAAATAAATACAAAAGCAATACAGCAAGTAGTGACATTGTGGTGATCACAATTAGCAAATGGGTCCTTGTGGCTTGAGAAGACTTTCCAGAGACAGCATCATACACAGATTCACAAGGTGCTGCACCAAACAGCTTAGCGTGGTGATGATGATACACTCTGGGAAACTATCAGGTGGTGGAAATGGTGCAGAAGGAAAAAGAAATGAAATATAAGACTGGAAAAATCACATTATTTCTCAATTAATTAATTATATATATTCCACTCAAATTTATATAGCATGTGAATTTAAATATATATGAGTAACTAAGTTGCCAAATAGGATAAGTAGACATTTGACTATTTCTTCTACATCGCTAAAAGTATATTATGTTTATTAAGTGATCAACAAAAACTTAAAAAATTTTGTAATTGGGAAAATGGAGGATCTGATTATGTTCAGGGTCACCTTAGCTTTGGGCATGAACAGTTTTTTAAGGTGAACGACTCAACCATGGAGGGACTCCCAGGATTTCCAGGCTGCTGCCCGCTTGCCAAGGCTCCCCGCCTCCGTCTCCTCCATCCCAGGGGACTCTATGGCGGGAGCGGGGTGGGGGGCATGGGGTGGGGTGGAGGGTGCGGGTGGTGCGGAAGTTTTCCAGCTGGTGAGACCTTGTCTTCATTTCCTGCCACCTGGATTTCTTCCTCATCTTTCTCTGCAGAGGTCAAAAGGGCTTGGGTGTCGGGGCTCTCTCTCACTTCACTGGCAAATCCCAAAGCCCGGCTCATCTTGCTCTTCATCACACAGGAAAGGAAAATGATCTGAGATGGTGGAAGTTAAGGCACAAGGAGCGCTCTCAGCTGCCAGTCCTTGCCCTGACAGCCCTGCTCTGCCTTCCCCACTCTGGGTGCTCGCTCCTCGCCAGGATCACCCCGCACGGTCTGTTCCCCAGAACAGACACGCACCCTATAGGGATAGGGTCAGGTTCAACTCTCCCTGTATTCCTGTCCCCCACAAGGGCCGGCCCCTGGCAAGACCCCAGCCCTGAGAGGCACCTGCTAAATACTTGGCAACAAGCAAAAACATTCTGAAAAACATCTTTCTTGAAGGGCTTGGTTTACAGGGTCCGTACATGAAAAAATAATCGTCTCTGGACCACTAACGGTAAATCCATCAGTTCTTCACACACACACACACACACACACACACACGCACACACACGCACACACACACAACCAAGAACACAGGAGAGCCATTATCCACTGTCAGCATCTTTGGTGATCTCCATCTCCCCACCATCTGAGCTTAGCTTGCCCTTGAAGCTGTCATCCCAAGGTCACTGGGGTGCCAAGAACCAGGAAGGTGCTAAGCAGTCAGACTGCAATGTCAGTGGCAGCACTTGCCAGCTTTTTTTTTTTTATTTTATTAAATTCAGTTTTATTGAAATACATTCACACACCATACAATCATCCATGGTATACAATCCACTGTCCACAGTATGATAACATAGTTATGCGTTCATCACCACAATCTATCTCTGAACATTTTCCTTACATCAGAAAGAACCAGAACAAGAATAAAAAATAAAAGTGAAAAAAGAACACCCAAATCATCCCCCCATCACTTGCCAGCTTTTATCTCAGCCTCCCCAACCCAGGTGACGATGAAGAAAAGGAGGTTCACAGGAGGGCAGGGACCCAGCCAGGATGAGATCCCCAAGCAGGGAGAAGAACAGATATGAACCCAGGGCCAGGAATCTTTCCACTCTCCTTCACTGTCTCAGAGAGCACCAGCCAACAGAAAATTTCTTATTAAAAATAAAAAAAGGAAATAAAACAAAAGGCTTCAAACCACCTTCCTGGCTGATGGAAGAGAGCTGCATCTAGTAAGAAGTAAAGAGGACATGGAGATGAGACAAGGCCTCCTCCCGCCACAGTTAGCTAAGCCCCTATGGGCCTGGGGTGGATACAGCGAGGTCCAGTGCTGCACCGCCGAGGGAAATCAGGAACCAAGGTGTGGCCCGAAGCAGGTACCCAGGCCGCCGGTCGTGGGCCACAATGGCCGAGGCATAGATGAGGCCAGCCAGGGCCGACAGGAACCGGGTCCACAGGTGGATGGAGGAAAACGTCTTACCCCGGCACTGGGCAGAGAGAGGAGGGGGCTGGGTGGGGACACTGGCATGCCCCCGTGTGCTGGGTGGAGTGGTGGGGTAGAGGCGGAAGCCCTCTATCCACAGCCAGCTCTAAGGGCGCCACTTCTATCAGGCTTCCAGCTTTTGCTCAAGCCACTTCCTTTGCCCAGTGAACTCCTATTCATCCCTCAGAACCTGACTTAAATGTGACTCTGGGAAACCTCCCCTTACTATCTCCATCCTGAAGGGACTGAGTAATTCCCTCTTCCGGGCCCCATCACTTTACATGGAGCAACTTTCACCCTGATCATGTCTTAGCTCTTTATACATCTGTGTACCCAACAGACTGGGGGATCCTGAGAGTCCCTGCTCAGTGCCCCCAGCCCTGACACTTGGCAGGGGCTCAGTGAATGTTGGCGGGTGAACAGGGGTAAGGGAGTGACTGAAGATGAAGAGCTGAGGCTGGTCCTGTCTTTCTATGATCACCAACTCACGTAAGGTTCTGAACCAGGCCAGACAGAAAAAGTCAGGAACAACCAGGTTTTCCAGGATAAGATTAGAGATAATATTCTAAACACTTTGAAGCCAAGGGGATATTTTGGTGGAATGAATAATGGAAATTTTGGTAAAAAAATGAAACGTATGCAAAGTACTTTATATATACTTTTCCATGTATATACATAAATACTACATATTTTGAATTGTATATAACTGCATAATATATATTTAAATTAATATATCAATAAATTATATATAATTTAGTTTGCTCATTAGATGATGGTATTTAGAGCTATACAGGTCTTGGGAGTAGAAAAAATTCAGGGGAAAAAGCATGCTTTGGCCAATTTCCCCCGTTTTCATTTTAACTCTGAAAAAGAATCCTCAGGAATGCTACATTTCCCTCCACATTTCTTCTAGTTTTGTTCCCAGGTCTCTTGTTTCAGGCCTGTCACCCATGGAAGACTGGTTAATAAAGACAGAGGGACAGAAGCGTCCCTGGGGAGCCGGGAAGCTGGGGAGGCTGCAGGCCGCTGGCGCAGAGGCTGAGGGTGGAGACGATTTCCCACCTCACAGATCCCAGGAAGCAGCTCTGGTCCCAGCTTGGACCCCGGATGGCCAGAAGCCCTCCCTGTGGGTCTCACAGCCTAACCAGCCCCAACCACCATTGTGCCGAGGACGCCGACGGCCAGAGAGAGACCCTCGGCTTGCAGGGCCGGGGCTGTACCCAGGGCCTCCTGCCCCTCGGCCCTGCTCTTGCTGCTGCTCGGGATGAGCCCACGCTGGGGGAACAAGGAGGGGCTCTCTGCTCCCACCCCGCGCCAGCTCATTCACAGCACCCACTGTTTTCTCGACCCAGTTTCTCTTCAGGCTCAGATCTAGGGTCTATAAGGCTGTATTTGCCTGCAGTGCAGGACACACAGTTGGTGCTTAATAACTGCTTAAAGAATGGAAGTGGGTTGGCGACTCAAGAAGTGACAGGTGTTTCTCCAGGGCACGTGGGCCTCGTCTAGCAGGTCAGGACAGATTGCTGGGCAGATGAGCTACCTGGGGCTGCCCGGCGAACCCCTGCTAGGGGCGGGGAGCCCCTACTTGGTAGGACTTGCCTCCCACGGCTTCTGCAGTGTGGTGATTCCCGGTCAGGACAGTGCTTGACTGCTCAGTGGGTGTGTCACGTCCCTCGTCCCATTTAAGGACTCACTCCTGGAGCAATGGGAAGTTTGTCCACTGTGCCGGTTTGGATGCATTATGTCCCCCAAAACACCATGTTCTTTAAGGCAATCTTGTGGGGGCAGATGTGTTTAGTGTTGATTGAGAGTTTCCATGGAGATGTGACTCAATCAACTGCAGGCGAGACCTTTGATTGGATAATTTCCATGGAGGTGTTACCCCACCCATTCAGGGTGGGTCTTAATTGAATCACTGGAGTCCTATAAAAGTGCTCACAGACAGAAGGAGGTGCTGCAGCTGAAAGACACATTTTGGAGATGGCCTTTTCCTCCAGAGAAGCTAAGAGAGGACAAACGTCCCAAGAGCAACATTTTTTAACACATAGGAGCTGAGAGAGTAGCTGGAACACAACCTGGGATCAGCAGACGCCAACCACGTGCCTTCCAGCTAACAGAGGAAGGCCTTTGTTTGGTGAAGGTACACTTGTGTTGTTGCCTTAATTTGGACATTTTCATGGCCTTCAGACTGCAAATTTGTAACCAAATGAACCCCTTTCATAAAAGCCAATCCATTTTTTGTATTTTGCATAATGGCAGCAGTAATACCCACCAAAGCCCCCCCAGCTATACTACTACTCAGCACCCCAACCTGGGTAAATTAGAAGCAGCCCCTGGGGACCTTGCTGGTCAGAATTCCCAGAAGACCCCAACCCTGCTGTGCTCCTCCCTCATAAGGGTACTCTAGCCCTCGGCTCTTCATGGGACCAGACACAGTCAGGGCTGAGCACCTGAGAGATTGCTCAGCCCGATCTCCAATCCCACCTCACTCTATCATCCTGCCAAGGGATTTCAGGTCTCTGCTTAAATGCCTTTAGTGACGGGGAGCCCACTACCTCCTAAGGCAGCTGTCAGGAATAACAATCCTATCTGCTCTTGACGTGCCAGGCACCAAGTAAAGGCTCTTACCCATAAAGTTCTTCCTTTTACTGAATGGAAAGTGCCCTCCTTCTCCCCAGTCTTGGTCTTGGTTCTGTTCTCTGCAGAGAAAATGTCTGCTCTTCCCCCCATAGTAGCCCTTCTGATTCCCGCACTCATGAGCTGCCTTTTTTCCAGGCCAGATTAAGTCATTCCTTAATAAGCGTTTGCAGGAACCTACACTTGGAACACAGTGGAGAATAAAGCAGACAAGCTTGCTGCTCTCATGGCACTGATGTGCTGGTGGTGGGGTGGGGAGGGCCAAGAGCTAACTTCATTAATGGGCAAAGTTGTTCACTGTAGGTTGTGAAACATGCTAGGAAGAAAATGAGGGGGCGGGGTGGTGGGGCTGTTTCAGCTGGGTTGATTGGGGCACTGCGCCAGTTCCTCCAAAGTTCTTCATGCCATCAGCTTCACAGCTCCCAGGCCACCCCGGGCCCTTCCCAGAGACCCAGCCCAGATTTCTGTCCCTCTGCTGAAACCCCAGGCATTGATGTTCCATTAAAATATCCCACATCACATTTCTGTCTCTTCCGTGAGACCAGAGCTCCCCACAGGCAGGCATGGTGTCTCGTGTCTGGATTCCTTGCCTGCCCCCCAGAATGGCCAATGTAGGGCTTCCCTCACCCAGAAACTTGAAAAATATCTGCCAAACAGAACTGACATGCTTTTGAATTACACAGCCCTCCAGCAGCAGAATGACTTTGTCCTCTAAATGGAGACCTGTTTATGCAACCCCAGTGGCTTTTTCCTGTTTGCTTTTCATTTACTAAAAGAAGTGGGAGTGAAAGCAGTGGGTTTTCCCTGTGAGAGACTCTAACAGTTCTCAGGGCCTCCCTGGGTTGGCTGCCCACCACCCATGCCAGTGCTCCCCACCCCCACCTTGCTGTTGTGCACGTTGTTACTCCTCAGAACATTTTAAGTCCTCATGTGCAAACACACACACACCTGGCAACATCATGCCACCTTCTGGAAGATGTGTAGTGCAAGGATATGCTCCCAGAGGCCCAAAGCCTACCACGGTGACCCCCAGCCCCAACCCCAGTCCCAGCCCCAGTCTCACGATTCTGGAGAGTGGGGGGATCCGGGAAGACCAGGAGCCGAAGGCAGCGATTCCACCCAGAAGGTAGCCAAGGATTTCGGTATTTTCCTGCAGGAATAGGTGATACACGGTCAGCACTCTGCAGAGGCTTGTCTACACATCCCAAGACACAGCAAAAATGGACCAGTCCTTTTCTGCTTTTAGTAGGTTCCTTCCAACAATGTCAGGGGCTAAAACCCCTCTCCCGTGGTAACCTCCGGGCCTCAGCATTTGGCAGGACCACATTGGGGGGAAGGTCCCTGCTCGACCCCACTGCCTCCCCATGGTGGCTCGGCCTCACCTGCAGCAGGCTTCCCAGCAGCCTCCGCTGCGGGCCCCGGATGGTGCCCGACGCCTTCGGGACAGAGGCCCAGAGAGTCCAGCCTGGGCCCAGGCTCAGCGGCAGGGCCAGGGCAAATACGCTGGCCCTGAGCCGCTGCCTCCTCTTCCTTTCCTGGGAGCCGCGACCTGCAAGACACCAAGATCCAATGTGGCTCCTGGAATCTAGAGCTCGTCAGACCTGCACGGGAAGAAGTGGTGTCAGCCTCCACCCCCCATGCCAGAGCAGTTCCCCCACTGCAGGACAGGCCAGATACCCCTGCCTCCAGGGCTCCCTGGTCATGCCACCCCTTCCTTCCCTTCCCATACTCCCTTCCCCCAATTGGCACATAGCATTTATGACTTAAGCAGGGACAACTGTTATCTTTTATCCTACATATCTGCATGCACAGAGCATCACCTCTACTAGAGCAGAAGCCCACTGAGGACAGGCACCATGTTCTGGCAGTTTCTAGAGTCTCCACAGAGCCTGGCACAGAGCAGAACTGGTATGAGCTTGGGGAACACAGCAGTGAGTGAATGTGTTTGTACCAAGGCACCTCGACTGTGAGCAGCACAGAGACCATGAGCCAGTTAGCAGGAGTCAATGGTTCTCCCATTTGGAGGGCAGCCACAGGTCCGAGAAGGCCTGTCTACCAGAGGCTCATGATTGTGCTGGGAGAGGCCTACCCGACAACCTCTGGGACTTCTCCCTCTTTTCACCTGTATTTCTCTGACTTCCCTGCCTGATGCCCCCACCACACTGCAGCTGTTCCTTCTAGCCCACTACTTTCCATCTTACTTCTCTCTCTCCAGCCCCTACCCCAGTGGTTCCCAGCCCTGGCTCATGTGGAAGCCACCAGTGGAGCTTTAACAAAGCACAGCCTGTCCCCCAGACCAGTTATATCAGAATCTGTAGGAGAGACTGGGCATCAATATTTTTAAAGCTCCCAGGGTGATTCCTGTAGACAGTCAGGGTTGAGAATCACTGCCCCACTTTCCCCCCACACCACAGTCTTATTTTCTGCTTATCACTAGAGCTTAGTTTGTGGCAACTGGAAAAAGAAAAAAATAACACTGACCGTAACCTACGGAGGAGTAATTTCTAAACACACCTTTGAATGTTTCCTTGAAATATAAGACAGACATTCCTTGGAACAATTCTAATAAAAACAATTCTCAACTGGGCACATGGAGCAGCTGACGGCATCTTATATTACCCTGCTGATGCAGGCATTCCCTCTTTTTGGAAAAGGGTCCAAGCACTTTGTTGTCCCTTCTCAGGAACCCTCCAGGCCCACACACTCAGGGGAACTCAACCCATCTCCATCATCTCCAGCCCCTCTGCCTGAGGTGGTGCACGTCCATTTCTGCCTTCCATTTCCAGAAGTTGTGGGGCTTTGTGAGATCACTATTTATTCCCTGAAGCCACGGCACATCCATCTTCCTGGCCTTCGCCCACTGTTCTCTTCACCTGCAGTGCCCTGGCCTGTGGTCTCGGTTCTAGGGTCACACCCTTCCTTGATACCTGCAGCCCCTTCTCTTCCTCCAGACCAGCAGCTCTAATTACGGTTTAGGCCCCTGTCTCCCTTCTTTGGCTGAGCTCAATCATGTCATTCATCTGCCCGCACCTGTCAGGGGCCCAGCTCAAGGCCTGACAAGGAGGAGGCACTCAGTGTACTGATGGATGAACGGATGAATGGAGAAAGGAACCGAGGGCCACACACTCACCTGAATTAGACTTGAATTTGGAGCCACAGACTGGAAAGAGAATGAACATAAAGTTCACTAGGTCTACAGTTGCTAGGTAGGCACCAGTGAAAACCTGGGGAAAAATGGAAATAGTCTTGGTGTTCTAACATCCTGTTCAGCAATGACAGCATCTCTCATTCTGGGCTCTCCTCCACCACGTGTTGGTCCCATTCCATACACGGTTAGCCCAGGGAAGCTTTCCACCCACCCTGAGAATGGCTGATTATCATCTCCATTTGATTGATGGGTAGACAGCATCCTTAAATGGCTAATCCCCAGGTTACACTGACACACCCATCAGTAGAGACGGGACAAGAACCCAGCCTTCCGAGTCCTACTCTACTCTTTCCACTGCCTGGTGTAGTCTTTGCTGTGAAACTTTGGCCCAGTCACTGAACTCCTCTGGGCCTCAGTGTCCTTATCTGTAAAATAGGGATAATAACAGTGCCTCCCTCAAAGACTGCTAAGTGAATTACATGAGCTAATACATGGAAGGTGCTAAGACTAGTGCCTGGAGGAAGGCAAGCTACCTATAAATGTATTAGGTACTGTAACAACAGAGTTAGTGGTTAAAAGCAGGAGTTCAGGGGTTTGAATCCTGGTGCTGCAACTTACTATAGATGGATGACCTTAGAGAAGTTATTCAATTTCTCTGTGTCTCAGTTTCCACATCTACAAAACAGGGATAATGATAGCACCCATGTCGTGGGATGCTTTGAGGTTTAACTGAGATAGAGGATGAAAGGTACTTAGTGTCATGTACTTAATAAATATTAGCTCTTATTATTTGACTCAATTCGGGCCTCATTACATTCCATCAGCTACTGAAGATGGACACCCAAAATGACAGGTGATTTGCTTCTGAGAAAACACTGCTCAGAGCAGGGCCTAGAACTGTCCAAATCTGTGCCCTGACCACTAGGCTGCCCTCCTCACCTCCCCCTGGGTGGGGCCCAGGCCAGGAGCAGCCCTGAGAGGGGCCCTGCTGTGCCCACCCCTTGTCCTATGGCCCGTTTTCCTTGGGATCCACGTTTTGGGGTAGGGACCCTCGGCACAAGTTTGTTTGAGGGCCTAGACTTTTGGGAAAGTTGAAACTCCTCTTCCCTCCCTCCCAAGCCCACACTACCCCCTAGGAAAGGATCCAGGCACCCCTGGTTAGCTAGGTCTTGCTCAGGGCTTTACAACAACAATAACAATAACTATTTATTGAGTGCCTACTATGCACTAGGCACTGTTTTAAGTGACTGGCGCAAGACAGTGAATAAAAGTGACACAAATCCTTGTCCCTTTGGTGTGTGCATAACATTCAGTAAACAAAAAACCTAATAAATACGTAAGGCATGTGGTGTGTTAGGGGGTAAGTGCTAGGAGGGAAAAACAGAGCAGGGTGAGGGAAAAGGCACTCACTGGGCAGAGAGGTGGGTCACAATTTTAAGTGGGTGGTCAGGAGAGGCCTTACTGTGAAAACAAATTTCTGAGCAAAGACTTGAAGGAGGCCAGCGTGAGCCCAGTGGGTATTGGACAAGAGCATCTGAGGGGGGCAGAAAGAACAGCAAGGGCCCCGGGCTGAGGCAAGGCTGTGCCTCATGTGCTGAAGGAAAAAGACAGAAGCCACAGCAGCTGCAGCAGGGAAAGGAAGACCGGGTCTGTGCCAGACTGAGCCACGGTCCCCTGTGGGCCTGACCTACCTGGATGGCGAGCTGTCTGGCCAGAATTGCCCCCACAGTGTCACACAGGCTGGCCAGGAGGCAGCTTGCAGCACACAGCGCCGACTGGTCCCGTTGGGATCTCTTCGTGCATCTCAGATAGAGAAGCCTGGGGTGACAGACGGGGCATGGACAGAACATGGGAGCATGAGTTTGGGGTCAGGTCCAAGCAGGTGTCGGAGGAGGGGAAAAGGGCATTGCAACTGTGTGTCCTTACAAAGCACTTTCTGCTCCAGATGTTCAGCAGGGGTTTCTGAACTTAGTTTACATGTGGGAAAAGAAAAGCTCAAAAGACCTGGTCCACAAGCCCGGGGCAGGAACCAGACCTCAAGACCCCTCTCTAGTGAAGAGGAATCAGTGCTCTGACACATCAGGCCGACTCAAGTTAATGGCCCACCGCTCAACACAGACAAACCAGCTGTCAGATTTTATTTTTCAAAAGGAAACAGGAGGGTTATAGAAGAAACATAATCACTGCAGTTAACTGCAGAGACGAGTTAATTGTCTAAATTAAGAAGGCCACTTGTGTTTCTCTGAAATGAAAGTGAAGTCTTTCTAACCATCTGGCTTCTCCGCCAGCCTGTGCCCACACTGAGCGAGCTCTTTATGCCCCTCAAAGACAACAGCAGGGACTTCCAGCTCACCTATCCCTGACATCCCCCTATCCCTGACTTCTCTCCCTTATGCCTCCCTCCCTCTGTCCCAAATATACATCCAGGGACAAGCCCAGAATGGGCAGGACAGACTGGAAGGGCCAGAGGGCCCCCCGTCAGCATCACTGATCGCCGATGCTTTGTTCTAGATGTTTCCCTGTTACATAGGCACCATCACACCTCTGGCTTCATTTCCTTTAGCACCGAGTGGTACTCACTCCACACAGTTGTTTGCTGGAGAGCTGGAGTGAGGATGGGAGGCTATCAGGCTCCCAAACACTTTCCCTATCTGCCAGCTGCCTGCCAAAGCCTGAAGCACAGGCTTTGGAACATCAACCTTTAATCTGTGCCCTGTGCTCTTGTGACCAATTCAAGGCCAAGGAGCGAAGACCCTATATTGAGACTCTGAGTTGGACCCAAATCAGACATAATTTACTTCAACCACCCATCTGTCAGAAGAGAAAACTGAGGCCCCGAAAGAAGTCACTTTGTCTTTGGTTATTTGGTGAATTGATAGCAGATCTTCCAGCTGCGTGTGTGGAGGCTTTGCTCTTAACCTTGTTGTTCTTCAGCTATTTCCCCACTTCTCAGGGGTCAGGGGTCCCAGGCTGACCTTAACCCAGCCACAGGCTACTCGGGCGAGACACCTTCCCCAAAAGACACAAGGATGCTGGGGGAAAGCAGAGTGTTCAGAACTGAAGCAGGGTGAAAAAGCAAAAGCTCTGCGCTCAGATTGATAAGGTGGGCATTCCCCAGGGAGTTACTTAACCTCTCCAAGCCTTAGTTTCCAGGTAGGAAAAGTGCCTAATAAGGCTGACCTCAGAGGATGGCTGGGCAGCATGTGGACTTCCTCATTAGTTTCCATCCTCTGATTGGGACAGTTTGATCCTTACAAGCCTGTCCCCTCTTTAAATAGGATCTGGGGTTTTGGTTGCAGAACCTCAGTCTTCCTCATCTGTAAATGCGAGTGTTGCATGGGGTTGTTGCAGGGATTGAGTTAATAAATCCAAAGCCCCTGGATCAACACCAGGCCCACATAAGCTGGCTAAGGGTTTTATTGCTATTCCAGTGACTGACTGGGTAGTTGGGCTGCGGAATCTCTGCATCCATAGCAAATGCCTGAGGGAAATATCCACTGTGTGCCTCAGGTGAGCCGGTCACAGCCTCCCTCAGGGGTGCTGGTCCTTTCTCCCCGGCCAGGAAGACCCAGTGGGCAGGTGGCACCATCCTGGGTGTAGTCTCGCACAGCCTGTGCTTTTCGGAGCCTGGCACAGGGTGGCTCAAGACCCAGAGGCCACCTTTAGCCAGACTTAGCTCCTAGAACCAGGTGACGTGACTGCCTGGCCAAAATGCTCTGGCTGTGGCCAGAATCAGGTCACCCTGGGTTGAGAGGGCCTTGGAAAAATTGAAGCCAGAAATATCAGGGGACTTGCCCAAGGTCCCAAAGTGTTGGTGGCAGATCTGGAGAATAATAATGGCATTTAATGAGCATTTACTAAATCCTTTACCAGTGTTATCTCATTGAATCCTCCCATCCGTCCTTTGCAGTATTATGTCCATTTACGTGAGGAAAATGAGGCCCTGAGAGGTTTTATAACTTGGCTTTATAACGCATCCAACACTCAGTGAGTCAATGGGGAATGACTGACACTAGAACCCAGGACTCTTGGTTTCCAGTCCAGGGACCCTCTAATCCACCACCCGGCCTCTTTGCTGGCTCTGAGACCAGCTTCCCTGTGCATGGAATCCGGAAAGAAGTACCCGACTTCAGTCTACCTCGAAATATTAGTTTCGATCCTGGAATTGTGCTTGCCCCCCTCCATCCCCACTTCCCGCCCCCTTTTCTCTAGGTTTTCATGAGGGAGTTAGCAGGGCGATAGGGCTCCATTCCCCAACCCCGGCAGACCCGGCCTCCCACCCTCACGCCGCCCGGGTCCGGGTCCCCATTACAGCGCGTGGGCGGCGATCCAGCAGGAGGACGCGCAGATCCACAGGCCGAAGGAGATGCAGACGCGGTGGCGGGCGAAGCAGCGATCCAGGTAGTCCCAGTCCCAGAGCGCGGGCGCCGGAATCTCCGCCTCCCCCATGGCACTCACTGCCCAGAGCGCTCCGCCCGGCCCAGTGTCCGAGCCTCGCGGAGGGCGGGGACCCGGGTGCAGCCTCCCCGGCCCGGGGCAGTGGCGGGCGCTACCGCCCCGCGCCCCCTTCTGTGTGTCCGATTCCGCCGCGACGTTCCCGGCCGAGCGCACCGACCGCGAGCCGGGGATGGGCGCGCCCAGTTCCAGGTTCCCCCGCGCTGGCGGCGGCGGTGGCGAAGACTGGAGGGAAAAGTTTCCGGGACCGCGCTGCTCCCCACCCCACGCGTTTTGTCGGGGGTCGGCAGGGCGGACGTCGCCCCCCAGCGGCGGGAGCCGGGAGCATCCTCCGCACAAAGGCTGCGGCCCCAGCGCCCAAGACCTCGGCGACGGCGCCCGCTCCCGCCGCCCCCTTCCGCTGCAGCCCTCTCCCACACCCCCAACCCAAACCCGCGGCCAGAGCCCGGCAGGCCGCGCTGGGCCGGGGGCGAACCTTGCGGGGTCATGGTCAGGCACTTTGTCTGCTCATTAATTCACCACATTTCCCAAGCCAAACAATACGCCAAGCTCTGCGCCTGGGTGCTGAGGAACCCGTGGTGACGGGGGCCTGGTCCATACATGCCGCCTCCTAGGAAGGGTGAGGCGACAGGCCAGGAAGGAGGAAACGTCCTGGCGAACAATCACTCGTAAATCTTCCTCTCTCTTCTCTGAAGCTGTCAACGGCACCCTCCGCCCCATCCTGTCGCTGGAGCCGGGCATCTAGACGTCCTTCGACCACGGCCCTCTCAGAGAAGGAGCCCGTTATCTTTGGACACCGCCCCCTCCCATCCAGCCACTCTTCCTTCAGGTATTTAGGGCTGTTTTTCTTGAAAACAAACAATTACTGTAATTTTTAAATTTAGTTATGGATTTTTGAAAGTTTGCATAAAGCAGGACATGACTGTCGTTTCATTTTTAAAAAATTAACTGCTTTGTTGAGATATCCACACACCACACAATTCATCCTTTTAAGTGTAAAATTCATTGGTTTTAGTATGTTCATGAAGTTGTGCAACCAACACCACTCTCTAATGTTAACACATTTTCATTCATCCCCAAAAGAAGCCAGTATCCATTAGCATTCTCTCATTCAACCAACATTCTCAGCCCTAGGCAACCACTAATTTACTTTCTGTCTCTGAATTTGCCTAATCTGAATACTCCATATAAATGGAATCATACAATATGTGGCCTTTTGTGACTGGCTTTCTTTATTTAGCATAATGTTTTCAAGGTTCACCCTTGTTGTAGCATGTATCAGTACTTCACTCCTTTTTTTTAAATATTTTTATTGTGAAATATAACATATATACATAAAAGCAATAACTTTCAAAGTATGATTTAACAAGTAGTTATAGAGCAAATTTCAAAGAATGCTATGGGTTACAGTTCCACAATTTCAGTTATTTCCTTATTGTGAAATATAACATAGATACAGAAAATGAGTAGTTAGAGCAAATTTTCATTCCTCTTTATGGCTGAAAAAGATTCCATTATATGGATATGCCACATTTTGTTTATCCGTTCATCAGTTGCTGGATATTTGGGTTATTTCCTCTTTTTGCCTATTATGAATAATGCTGCTATGAACATATGTGCCCAAGTTTTTGTGTGGACAAATGTTTTCACGTTTCTAGGGTATATAAATCTAGTAGTGGAATTGCTGGGCCAAGTGGTAACTCTATTTTTAACATGTTGATGAACTATCAAACTGTTTTCCCAAGTGACTGCACTATTTTAACAGTTCATTCATTTTTATAAGTTATGACCACTCAGGAAAAATGAAACACAGTGCTAGGAGCTGGGGATACACTGCTTAGAAAAACATATATGGTCCCTGCCTTCGAGAAGCTTACAGTCTAGTAAGAGAGAGAGCCATCAGACAAGCAATCAAACAAAAAGATAAAATTAAAATGTTGTTTAACAAAAGGGACCAAAGTTAAAAGAATAGAATGATTAAGATAAGTGCTATCAAAATAAAAAATAAAACCCAAGTTGTAGTCTATAGATAGGTACCAATAGCATCTTTCTCCCTGAGCCATGCCTATCCCCTTGAAGGAATCCGTCTGAAATCCCTGCTTTCCAGATCCTTGAGGGCCTGGTGTTTGTCCTATGTGCTGATAAATTGCCGTCTCTGCCTTTATCTCCCAAGTATACTGACCTGTGATTCCCCAGCTCTTGGGTCCTCTGGTGACATTGTCTACCTTTTGATCCCAAAAGATAATCTATTCCAACAGCTTCCTTGCTAAAGTGGGGAAATGCTCCACTCAGTCTTGTATCATGCACTCAGCAGGCCTTAAGGCTGGCTACCCTCTGCTCTCAGTTTTGTGGAAATTAGAAAATACCACTATTTTGATTCACTCTTTATTATGGCTTTCCTCTCCCTCAGACTCAGCATAAGCATTTGGAGACTGGGCCTAATTTAAAAACTACTTCATTCCTCCCCACTCAACCTGTACCAGCTTTACACATCTCAATGTTTTTTTCTTAAAATAATAGTTACTCTTAACCTTTCTGTGAGTTTGAGAATCTGAAAAAAAAGGTCTCTGAAAAATATGAACATGCACACATACCCCCCACCCCCACAATTTCTCATATGATCTCAAGGAATTTATAACCCACCTAAAATTCAACTATGGATTCCATGGAGGAATGGACCCAGACTAAGTCCAGTTTGAGGGTTTAAGTCTTGCCCTACCAATCCCCTTCCTAAGCGTTGGGGCTGCGTGGTCCATAGACTGCCTGTATCAGAAACGCTCTGGCTGCCTGTTGAGAAAGCAGACCTTTTGAATCCCAATCTCTGGGCATGGGTCCTTGGACTCTGCATGTATTAGTTTCTTGTGCTGCTGTAACAAAGTGTCACAAAGTTAGTGGCATAAAGTAAAAAAAAAAAAAAAATTATTCTCTTACAGTTCTGGAGGCCAGAAATCTGAAATCCATTTTACAGGGCTGAAGTCAAGGAGTCGACAGGGCCACCCTCGCTCTGGAGGCTCTCCCTAAGAAGAATCCGTTCCTGGCTTCTTTCAGCTTCCTGTGGCTGTTGGCATTCCTTGACTTGTGGCCAGGCTATTCCAAGCTCTGCCTCCGTGGTCACAGTGCCTTCCCTTCTTCTCTGTGTGTCAAATCTCACTCTGCCTCTCTCTCATAAGGACACTTGCAATTGAATTTACAACTCATCCATATAATCCAGGATAATCTCTCTGTCTCAAGATCTTTAACTCAATCACATCTGCAAAGATCCTTTTGCCATATAAGGTGACATTCACAGGTCCCAGGGATTGGGACCTGTTATCTTTGGGAGCCCTTGTTCAGCCTACTACATTGCATTTTTCACAAGCTTTCTGGGGGATGCTTAGAACAATGGGTTATGGAGATGACCTCCAAGGTGCTGAAGAAGTGGGGAGCTGTTCCCAGGCATTGGACACACTGGATCACAGAAAGAAGCAGTGGAAAGAATGTGGGCTACGGAGCCAACAAATATTGCACGGGTAGTTCTCACTCGGCTTTGTTGTAGCTCTGGCTTGTGGCAAGTCACCGAACCTCTCTGCCCTTGTGCATTTTTACCTATAAAATGCATGAGGCATCTGGCACATGTCAGCAGTGGAAGTTATTTTTATCGTCTTTCCTAGGAAGAGTTCCACTGAAAATAAAAAAAAAAATTTTTCCAAGGAAATGTGAAGAGGAAGGACAACTAATGGGTGGAGAGACACAAGACTCGGTTCTTGGATCTCTTCTCTTCTCTACCTACCCTAACTCCCTGGGGGACCTCAGCCAATCTTATGGCTTTAAATCCTAGCCCATGCCCCCTGAAAGTTTATCCCCAGCCCAGACCTCCCTCCCAAATGTCGGACTCACATATGCAATTGTCCCTATTTCATTCAGAGTAGAAGCCAAGTCCTTACAAGGACCTGGAAGGTTCTACAAGATCAGATACCTTTCTGCTCTCATCACCTACCACTCCAGCCCTTGTTCACTCTGCTCCCTACACTGATTCTCCTTGAACCTGCCAGGCATGCTCCTGCTTCAGGATTTTTGAACTAGCTGTTCTCTGTGCCTGGAATGCTGTTTCCACATAGGTGTCACAGGGTTTTGTGTAAACATAAGTCATTTCTCTGGGATGTATAGAACTGTAATTGCTGGGTCGTATGGTACTTACGTGCTATGTAAAATGTTCAGTTTTTAAAGAGACTGCTCAAATGTTTTCCAGAGTGGATGTGCCATTTTACATTCCCACCAGCAATGTATAAGTGGTCCAGTCTATCATTTCATTTTTTAAGATTGGAAAAATTATTTTTTTCAATTAAGTAATACATATCCATGTTTTAAAATCCAATTCAAGGAAGATAAAATGAAACATAAAGACTCCTGGCCTTCAAACTCCGATTCCAAGTTCCACTTCACTCCTCAGGGAAGAACCCTTAACACTTTCTTGTGTAAATATCCAGGATTTTCTAATACATATAGCAGTGTGTGTATGCACACACACACATATACATTTACATTTATTACTTTTTTGGATAAAAAATAGCAAAATTGTATATACTTCTCACACCCTGCTCTTAAAAAAACAACTGCTTTATTGGGGTATAGTTGATATATAGTAAACTATATACACCTGTGAAACCTCAGCACACTCAAGATAATGAATCTTTCCTTCACCCCCAAAAGTCTCTTTGCTCCCCTTTGTAATCAATTCCTGCTCCTCCCTTCCAGGACTACTGATCTGCTTTCTGTCACTATAGATTTGTTTGCACTTTGTAGAATACTATATAACATTTTTTGTCTTTTTTTTTTGTCTCAACCAGAGAGGCAGTCAGCGCCCCATCATGAGGCATCAGTACTTCATCCTGTGGGGAACACTTGGGATCATGCATTCGAGTTAACCAACTCCCTCCCAAATCCTCCCAGTACTTTCCATTGGGCTCGTCACATGGCAGGCTCTCGGGAAGGAAACCAGTTGCTTTACCAGTCCCTTCTGAGGCCTGGAAGCTGCCCAGAAGCTAAAGATGTTTTTTGGCCATGGTTCAGAGTTTGCTGATAAGAAAAACCAACAAGAGGCCCATAGCACAAGTCCTCCCAGAAGGTGGACCGCGCCACTGCTCGCAGGCATTTCCTGTTGACAGAGGCCCCATGCCCTTGGCCATTGTTCTTCTGAAGTAGGAAGGGCTGCAGAAACCTGGGAAGTCCTGCAGGAGGGGGAAGCCAACAGTGGCCCTAAATCCCACCCACTAGGGGAGATGGGCCAGCAGCTTAGCAGCCTCCCCTTCTGTGAGGACACTTTGCTTCCTGCCAATGTTCTTTGTAAAACAACATTATTTAGAGGAGGGGCTTGTGGCTATTATTCAAAAGGTAACATTAAAAAAAATTTGACATCAATCTGAATTACTTGATATAGAAAAATCAATCAGTACTAAGAGAATGCATTTTGAAATAATGGCACTTCCGAATCTTAATTCTTTCATGGACATAGGGCATCATGATTGAAGCAGGTGGAAGGACTGTTGGGGTCCTGGATTCTATTTAGAACTCCATCACCAACTCGTTGTATGATCTTTTGAGGGTTTCTTTGTGTTTTTCTCTCAAGTTCCAAATTTATAACATCAGATTACTGAAAATCACCTACTTTTTGATGCTCAGAAGCTAGGGAAGAGCTAATGGAACTGACAGCTATTAAAAGCTACATTTAAAAAAATAAGTAAATATGATGGTTAAGATCATGTGTTAACTTGGCTAGGTTATGGTGTCCAATTGTTTGGTCAAGCAAGCACTGGCCTGATTGTTACTGTGAGGGTATCTCGTAGATGGATCTAAATCATTAATCATTTGATTGCATCTACTGCTGATTACATCTACAATCAACACAGGAGATTGCCTTCAGCAATGAGAGTAGTCTCCCCATCCAAAAAGTTGGAGACTTTAAAGTGAGAAATGAGGATTTCAGCAGTAAGAAAGAAAGATTTCTATCTTTACTTCCGCCAGCCAGCTTTTCATGGGGAATTCAGCATCACCTTTACTGAAGCGTCCAACTTGCATCCTGCCCTATGGGATTTGGCCTTGCCAACCCCAAGGTTGCGTGAGTCAATTCCAATAATAACTGCCAATATGGGAGCTGGATAAACCCAACTTCCCAAAAGCCAGAACCAGCAATGGCAAGGAGTAGACAGGAACTACATTTCTGTTTATTGCGATAACTATTAAATCCCAGCCTCTTGGTACAATTCTATCTGCTCTTACTCTAACTGGCTCCTGAGACTTTATGGTATTACTGTCTAGTTTTATGTCCTCCCCTCCCAATTTTTTATTCTGAAAGATTTCAAATCTACAGAAAAGGTGAAAGAATTTCACCTGGATTCACCAGTTATCATTTTGCCAAATTTGCTTAATTTCTCCCTCTCTCTAAACAATTTGAAAGTAAACTGCAGCTATCATGACACTTTACCCTGAATTCATCAGTATGCATCTTCAACTAAACGCATTAAATACATCTTACATATATCTCCAAGGATATTCTCCTACATAACTACACTTTGATTACATTGCTTTGATAATATTATCTGATATAGAATCCATATTAAAATTTACTCAATTGTTCCAATAATGAATGATATAGTGTTTGCTTTCATTCAATCTAGGATCTAATCATTGGTTGTTTGCCTTTTTGGTCCAGGTTTCCTGTCTTGTAGCCCATTCCAAATCTGGATTTGTCCGTTTCCTTGTGTTCAGATTGAGGTTAAATGTTTTTGCAAGACTAATACAAGGCAATGTTGTATCCTTCCTTGTGCACCACATCAAGAAGCACATTGGTGATGCCGAGTTTGGCCACAGTTTAAGCTGGTGTCTCCCTGATCTCTCCATTGTAAAAGTGCTTTTCCCCTTGTATTTAATAAGTGAGCTGTAGGTAGTACATAAAAATCATGTGACTATCCAGTCCCCCCCAAGAAACTTTCATCTAATGGCTTCAGCATCTATTGATGACTTCTGCCTGAATCAATCATTTCATTGGTGGCTACAAAATGGTGATGCTATCCTTCTTTCCAAATTTATCAAATGAGGTTCTTTCTTAAGAAAGAGCTTCCATTCCGTGCCCCCCCCCCCCTTTTTTGAGTATTACTACAGACTCAAGAATAATTTTTTAAAAATTCTATGTTTTATAACTCATATAAAACATTGTGTTTTCAGACTGTCAGTTGCCTACTTTGGACAAGATATACAAATCATAAATATGAAGTCTACCTCTCCCCCATAAAAAAATCTCCCCATTCTCCCCTTTGATTATGTCAGGAGTTAGCTGTAGTTATCATTGGCAGTTAACTTCCTTAGACAACTGCAAGCTTGCTACTCAGTGTGGCCCCTGGACAATCAGGATCAACATCACCTGAGAGCTTATTAGAAATACATAATTTCAGGCCCCACCCAGACTTATGGAATCAGAATCTGCATTTTAGCAAGAGCTCCAGCTGATCTGTACCCACGTTAAAATCTGAGTAGCAATGGTCTCCAGAAGATACTTTAGAAGTGCTGGGTTCAATTCTTCAGACACTGGGTCTTAAGCAAAGAAATAGTGTGAGTACAAATAGCTGCCAAGTATACTGCATGAAGACCTTTATAGCAACAGACATAGCCCACGTCTGTCATCATGCCTTTTGGAAAAAAAATTCCAAAAATGTATTTTGCTTTCCTAAAATGATCTATGTTATTTCACTTTTTCATTCTCTGACAACTAAGAAACCAAGAAAATAAAAGTTGAAAGCCTATTTCAATCAAAGAGAGATGACAATAAGTACCCAAAACAAGGCTTCAGCTCTCAGTTTTTTGAAAAGCATTTTCCAAAAATTTTCTAAAATCTCTCGATTCCATGGCTGCTGCTTCCAAATCAATCCAGTAACAGCCACAGCAATTTCAACTATGTTATTCTGAATATACAAGTCAAATTGTTTGGTTCTGGTTCTGTCCTGGAAGATATTCAATAGCTAGTTAACACACTAGAAAACATTACTGTAGTCACTTTAACATTTTAGCATCTACCTTCAGCATTCCTGAAACCTTAACAAAGTAATTTAGACAAAAGAATAGAGAAGAGCAAAATGAAGGTTTAAGAGGCTGAGATTATGGAGGGACAAAGAGTAAAGGACATATTTACTTTTAAGTCTGTCTAGCCACATTCCTGAATGCTGGCAGAACTTGCTTGTTCTCTGTGGCCCCTGAGAAGAAACTCAGGAATTCCTGAGTCTTAGCCAGCAGTGGGTCATTTCCCCAAAGCTCAGGAGCAGGGCTGAGTAAAGTGGAACACTTCCTAGAAGCCATGTTGCCTAAGCACTGGAGACAGTTGGAGAAGGGAGAACATACCCAGATCCGGACTGTCATGGAACCCCTGTGAGGACCCTGGGCCATTAATTACCAGCAACAGAATGGAGGAAACTCGCTATATCTCACTGAGAGAACAAAAGTATACTGTAGATTTGCAAATATTTCATTTTTACTGTCAGTTCCCCAAAGTCCCCTGCCCCACAACTAAACAAATGGAAAAAGCTTGAGATGATCTTCTTGACCTATGAGTCAAGTGCTAGTTCAGATGCACTGGCACCAAGGAGGAAAGTTCCCTAGAATCAAATATCTGGGAGGAAAGACATACAAATGAATGGTAACAGTATAAATCCCATCTACCTTACCACAACTTCAGTGAAGACTGCAAGTCCAGAATATCCAGGCAAATTCTTTACCACCAAAATTCAACTTCAGCCCCTATGACAAAAAATGACACATCTAGAGCAGTATATATTTCTTCTTCATACTTCCTATAGATCCATATAAAGAAGGAATTTAAGTAAAATTCACTGAATGTCTCCCAATTCTGAATATATGCATACTCCACTAACCCAGCAATTCTATTTCTAGATTTATACCCCACAGAGATGGGTACATGTGTTCACTTAAAACATGTACTAAAATAGCGCTGTCCAGTAGGGTAGCCATTAGCCACATATAGCTATTTATATATAAAATAATTGGGATTAAGTAAAACTAAAAATTTGGTTCTTCAGTTAGCCACTTTTTGAATGCTTAATAGCCACATGACTGTGGTTACACTATTGGGCGGCAAAAACTACAGAACATTTCCATTGTAGCAGAGAGCGCTACTGTACAGCGATATACTAGAATGTCCTCAGTAGTGCTATTCTTAAAAACTCAAAACTGCAAGCCAGTCCACATACCCTTCAACGGTAGAATGGACAAATTGTGATATATTTAAAAATAGAGTATTACATAGCGATGAGAATGATCTACTACTACACGCAACAGTATGGATGAATCTCACAACGATAAGGAAGTCAGATGCAATATGTATACTGTAGATTCTGTTTACAGATAATATGACAGGTGAAAACATCCGAATAGTGGTTACCCTTGGGAGGGTAAGTGGTTATTGGAAAGTAGTACAAATTGGGCTTCTGGGGGACTCTTCATACTCTGTGCCTTGATCAGAGTGCTGGTTGCACTAATATTTGTGGAAACTCTGTTACCTGTACACTTACGATTTATGTACATTCAATATATGTAATATACTTCAATAAAAAGTATTAAAAATTAATTCAATCTACTGCATGCTAAGCATTTTTCACTTACATATATGCCCTTTGCTTTTACATTGTTAAAATTGTTTTCCCTTTATACTGGAGAGTCTTTTGAATGCAAGTTCTTTTCTTTTTGTATATACTCCTTTTCATCCTCAATTTGACACAGTACATTGAACACAATACATGACAATTGGTCATTAAGGGTGAAATTTTTGAAATCAAGAGCTTGCTTGAAATATTTTGATTTTCTTCACTTCTCCACAAAGACAATAGTGGAAAGGGCTTTTCACAAGGTGATAGAGATCTCTGGCTTGCTGCCAAATTTTCCAGGCTTACCCACAAAGCAAGCATATGTTGTTGCTAGTAGCCTCTTGACAAACACTTCAACTTCCTTCTAATTTCCTTGAAAAGCAAATAGATGACAGATGGATAGCAAGTTAGACTTAAAAAGGGCGGTGTATTCCTTACAATAAATGTTGGAAAAATTCTAACAATAAAGTGAAACAATAATGACTGCAATTCTTAAGAATTTAGAGTACCAACCTCTACAAGGGTGGGAATACTTAAAAATTGCAAGGGATGCTTAACAATACACTTTCTTGGCAGAAGCAAAGGTAAATATACTAATTGGGTTCCCCCAAAGGTAAACCCTAAGCAAAGGATTTGGATTCCATTTCTTTGGGAGGCAATTCTAGAAAGCAGAAGTAAGGGAGAGGAAAAAGTGAGACAGGAAGAGAAGAATAATCAAGGGTGAGTTAATGAGATGGTTCCAGCTGTGGTAACCTACCCAGCTCCACTGAGGATCTTTTGAGTAGAGTGAACCCACCAAGAGTCAGGGAGGCTGGAATTTTTACAAACCAGCCCCTGGTTCCTTACAGGTTGACGGTTGCTCCAGACTGCCCCCATGTAAAAGTTGAGCAAGCTCCAGTGGGGCAGGAGCCAAATTCTCAGGCAGAAAAACAAAAACACAGGGGTTGAAGTTGGAGGCCGTCAGCATGCATGGGAACTCTCCACTGGGGCTCAGAGGGTGGCCTTACAGGTTGTGGGATGGGGATGAGCGGCATCTACACAGAGGCAGATCTCTTACTATGTTAAGAGATCTTGCTAGAAAATTGCCAGACACTATTCACAATTGTTCCAACTTTCTTGAACATTAAATATCAAAGGCACAAAAGTACTACATATGATTAAAGTCTCATGTTTTAGCTATTATCACCCATTAAAGCAAGTCATTCTAAGTAAATACACACTTTGTCCATTTGCTATGTTTCTGCCATATGTGTGCCTGTTTTTCAGTAAATGGAACACAGTATATTTTCCCATGCCAGTGCTTCTTTCACGTGCTTTGTATGCCGCCCAGTTTCTCTAAGATCAAAGGAAGGACTACAAGTAGGATGTTACAGATGGAGGAGCACCATCTTTCAACATAGGTCACCCTCCCCAAGCTTTTAAAACTCCAGATATTCACCCACACCTCAAGATGTGATATTTCCTCTGCCCTATCAGGAGTGCATGTAGGTGTGTGTTGGGTTTAGATATAACCCACCCAACTGAGTACCACTAATCTAAACAATGTACTCAAAAGATTCCATCTAAACCCCCAGTTACATCTTTGAAAATTAAAGCTGTTAAAAGAATGGATGTAGTATATCCTATTGGCAGTTCTCTACTTAAACCAATAAAACATTTGTTAGCGGCCATTTTATTTTAATATCTTTTCAAATTAGTATGAATTTGTGTATATGTTTACACAAATATGTATCAGTCCATCCTCCATTCACTCTTCAGTCTAGACTTCTGTAGGAGGAAGTTTCTGAGACTCCAAGGTGACTACTTTAGTCAGAGGTGGTGTCTCAAGGAGCCCCTCAGTCTTCAAATCAAGCGTGCTGGGTGCGGCCTTGCTCCCTGACAGCAAGGCCCGTTCCGTAGTGCCAGTGTCCTGGGAAAGTTCCACAGGCAAGTAGCTTCTGTCCTTTTCTAGCTGCACAATGCAGATGCCACTTCTGTTGTAGCCCAAGCTTACATATCCAGGTGCTTGTAGAGCCTACGACTTTTCTCTTTTTTATTTTTATTGCCATGTTTTTTCCAAGGCTTCCCAGACCCGTTCTCTGAGCTCACAGTAGTTGCAGTCACCAGACCACTCCCAGGCTTGTAGCCCATCACAGCCTGAACTCCTTTGGTCAAAGCTCTCACATTCTCCTAGGAATAAGAGAAAACATTGAGATGTCAGCAGGCTACTTCCTTTAGGGAATATGCACACTATTGTTTATGGACAAGATAAACCCCAGATGGGGGAGTGGTGGTGGTGGTAAACCACTCAGATTTAAGAAAGCAGATTTCCATCTCCTTCATTTCCTTTCTCCCCAAAACTTTAAATGGTAAGTTTCCCAGAATTCTGTCTTCTGTTTATTTTCTTCTCCCGTATTTGCTCCCTCATCAACTTTGAGTCCCATAACTTCCAATATCATCTATAACCATCTATATAACTAGACTCCTGGTCTCCTGAAAATCTCTATCTTGATATCCAAATTCAACTTGCCTCAAACAAAATTAGCTTCTCATTCTACATTTTGGTATAAGAATTTGCCCAACTGCCCAACTAGCACACTCTACCTTTGCTACTTTATCTTCCTTCAGCCCCTACATATACTCAAGTCACAAAATTCTGTTGATTCCAATTTCTAGAACCTTGTTCATCTATCCTCTCCCTTCAACTCCTGCTACTCTAATCCAGTTGTTCACTAGTTTTCACTTGCAGTACCACTGCAAGATGCCTGTCTCTCTGCCTCTAGCCTCTTTTTTCTCTAACCCATCGTCCACATTTCTCCCAGTTATCTAACCATGTATTGCTCTATTCCTGTGCTCATAAATCTCTGATGGCTCCCCTTAACAAGCCCACCTATGACATAGATCTTTACTTATAAAATTCACCTCCCCGTATCTTTATGCCTTCGTTCCCATTTCTCCTCCTGCCTGGAAATGTAGCCCTCCCCACCTTCCAACTACACATATACACATACATACTTACTTTTTATTTTGAAATAATTTCAAATTTACAAGACAGTTGCAAAAATAATACAAACTCCATACAGAGAACTTCAATACTCCCTCCCCCCAGATACCCAGATCCACCAATTTTAACATTCTGTCACCTTTCCTGTATCATTCTATCAACCTACCTACCTATCTTCTGAACATTTCAGAGCAGGTCACACACATAATCCTTGAACATATAATACTTCCATGTACATTTCCTATGAACAAGGACATGCACTTATGTAATCACTTTAAGTGCAGTTATCAAGTTCAAGAAATTTAACAGATATAAAGTTTACACTCTATATTCCAATTTTTTTATTTCCAAGTAATATCCTTTTGAGCCTTTTCTCCTCCATTTTTAGATACCATCCAGTACTATGTATTGAATTTAATTATCATTATCTTTTTATCTTTTTTTAGTTGTGGAAACATACATACAACATAAATATTCCCATCCCGACCCCTCCCAAGCACACCACTCAGTGAGATTAATTACATTCATAATGTTGCAGTGCCCTCATCTCCATCCATTACTGGAACTTTCCCTTTACCCCAAACAGGAATCCTACATTATTTTGCACTAACTCACCACTGCCTATTCGTACCACTATGATAACCTGTACTCTAACAATTTTCTGCCTCTTGAGTTTGCATATTCTCTGATATTTTCTTTGTAGCTAGCATGAGGATTAAATTTAACATTCTAAATCTGTAACAATCTTGCTTGCTTTGATCCCAACTTAACTTTAATAGTATACATAAACTATATATCTATACCCCACCCCCGCATCTTTATGTAGTTCTTGTCACAAATTTATACATTTTTATACATTTTGAGTTCCAAACCACTGATTTATCATTGCATTTTATGCACGTGTTTAGATCCAACAGAAAGTAAAAAGCAGAGCTACATATAAAATGGTACTGGTATTTATATGTACTCATATTATGATCTTTACCAGAGATCTTATTTCTTCATGT
The DNA here is from genome assembly GCF_015220235.1 of Choloepus didactylus. Classification (NCBI taxonomy): domain Eukaryota; kingdom Metazoa; phylum Chordata; class Mammalia; order Pilosa; family Megalonychidae; genus Choloepus; species Choloepus didactylus. Next base: position 96,963,945 of record NC_051307.1, on the reverse strand, counting down.
GGCTTAACTGTCAGTGTTCTTTCATTTAAACCTGCAGAGCTCCCTTTAATATTTCTTGTAGGGCCACTCCAGTGATGACAAAGTCCCTCAGCTTTTGTTTACCTGGGAATGTCTTAATCTCTTCCTCACTTTTTTTTTTTCCTAAACAAATAGCTTAAGTATTTTGTTTGCAACTAAGCTTATTAACACTGTATAATGAAAATGTACAAATAATGATGTCGCAGTTTTTGGTTAGATTTAAGTCAAAGCCATTCATTAGCAAGGAATCTTTGAATTTGAGTATTCTGGAAATTTCTCTAAGCCATTTGATCAGAACAGCTGAATATTACCTTACTTTGGAAGGTACTGGCATATATTTAAAATAACTCAGAATTTTTCAAAACAAGTCCTAATTTAAAAAACTATCCTATATTAAACTAAAACAATTTTAATAGAACTTTCCTGTCCAGAAATAATAATAATAAAGGAAACAAAGCATTTTGTAAAATATGGTCCTGAACAAGTCACAGTAAAAAATAAATGTACACTTAACTTCCACCTCCTCAAGGCAGGCTACTTTCTGTTCCTCAGCCTTGGAAACAAAGTGAAGGACAGCCTGCAAGCAACCTCAGGCAGGGGGTTGCCAAAACAAAGCTCAAGCAGTTGAACATGGACATCTCTTAAAAGCTATGGAACGATCCCTGATGTTCCTAGGGCTCTAGGGGAGAATTTTTCCCTGGAGAGGTTTAGTTGTCCTGGGGGCTCCTGGATTGTGTGAATGAGGTGAGCACAGACTCCATGTGGGTATTTTAAGGCTTGGAGTCAAAGTATTTTTCCAACATGGTTAGGCAGAGTTCATGTGTCAAATGGCCCAACCTTCAGTTTATTCTAATTCCTCACCAAGCATTTGTAGACCTAGACCTCAGACCTTCGCTATGTCATCATCATAATCACATCTTATGTCCATCCTAAGTTATGATTCATATTCTGTGCCTGGAAACAGTCCCTGTATTTAACAATACCTACACGTAAAACAATCCACCATTACAACTTATATGGTTACAAAACATTAATGATCTTCTGTAGACCAAGGAAATGTTTTTAACCATAATTTGATAATTGTGTATCAAATTCACAGTCAGAATCCTGAAGATAAAAAAAATTTGCACAAAACAAATAACTTGTAATACACATACACACATGTACACACACTCTCATATACACTTCTTACAGACTGTGCTTGGGGAAATTCCATGTGTTGAGTGCCACTGGAAGCATATTTTGCTAAACTGCTGCTCCAAGTTTTTTGTTTGGTAAATCTATCACAGTTGGGCACAGCTGTTTATTGGATGAGCAGGAAAGACAGACATGCTTGTGGCAACCAAAAAATTTCAAGGTCTTTCAAGCTGTAGAAAATATGGTCCTGCAGAAATGATTATGTGTTTTCAGTATGTAAAGCTGGAGCTGAAATGTGGTATGAAACCAGTTGCAAAAAGTGTACAGCAGCTATCTCTTGAGGTCAAACCTGGTACTCAGATATGCAAGAAACTTCCAGGACATGTAGCTTGTTGTATCATATCACTGCATAATCCGATCATGTGTGAATTTCACAAAAGATTCATATTGTTCTGCTAGTTTGGTATTGAGGATTTGCTCATACTTCTCCTTAATTTTATCTTCATGGTCTTTTAAGAGAAAGTCACATATTATTCAAACTTCAGGTAGGGTAAAGGTGGGCTGGTCCTTCCTAGGGGGAACCTGGAGAACTAGATGCTGTGAATGCTGAGTAGTGAGGATGACTTGCTAAAGTACAAGCTTCACGCTGATTAAGAACAACTTCTAAATGTCTCTACCTCCGGTAATGACTATGTTCTTGTTTTATGTTCTGAAAACTTTTCTCCAGAGTTGGAAGGTGTGCCAGTTTGAATGTATTGTGTCTCCCAAAACGCCACTGTCTTTGATGCACTCTTGTGTGGGCATTCTTTGAGTGTTTCCATGGAGATACAACCCACCCAACTGCAGGTGATAACTCTGATTAGATAACTTCCATGGAGGTGTGGCCCTGCCCATTCAGCGTGGGCTTTGATTAGTTTACTAGCGCACTATGTAAGCTCAGACAGAAGGAGTGAGATTGCTACAGCCAAGAGGGACACGTTGAAGAATGCACAGGAGCTGAGAGAGGAGCTGCAACTTACATAGACATTTTGAAGACGGCCATTGAAAGCAGTTTTGCTAATGCTTTGGAGGTACTAGCCCAGAGTTTGCCCTCAGAAGCTGACACAGAGATCTTCTGGAGAATGCCATTTTGAAACACAACCCAGGAGCAAGCAGATGCCAGCCACATGCCTTCTCAGCTAATAGAGGTTTTCCAGATGCCAATGGCCTTTCTCCAGTGAAGGTACCCTACTATTTAAGGACACTTTATGGCCTTAAGACTGTAACTGTGTAAACAAATAAACCCGTTTTATAAAAGCCAATCCATTTCTGGTGTTTTGCAAAACGGCATTAGCAAACTGGAACAGAAGGCATTGCTGGCTACTGGGCAGGGAGGACTGCTGCAGAGTTGGCAGTGGGATCTGGGATCTGTGTCTGAAGTGGTGTTGGCCTGGTGCCCAAGGGCCTAAGGCCTGGAGTGGGGCTGGGCAGAGGTGCGGTGCCACTGCTTCAGGGAGCTGGGGCTTAGCAGCGCCACCTCAAACTCTATGGGCTGCTTCAACATTGTCCTGCACACAATGCTGCTGAAGGGCCAGGGACTAGGCACAGATGTGGCAGTAACTGCAGTCTTGACCTCCGGCTCCTTGGGGGGGCTCACAAGCCAAGCCAGTTCCAATGGCGCCGCCTCTAGCACCTGGCCCCTTCCTCACTTTTGAAAGACAATTTTGTCAGATATAGAATTCTTGGTCAGCAATTTTTGCTTTCAGCAGTTCAAATGTTTTCCCACTGTCTTCTTGCCTCCATGGCTTCTAATGAGAAACTGGCACTTACTAAGGCTCCCTTGTACATGACATGCTGCTTCTCCCTTGCAGCTTTTAGAATTCTCTATCTTTGGCATTCAACAGTTTGATTATAACATGGTGTGTTGTGGGTCTATTTGGGTTTATCCAGTTTGGAGTTCATTAAGCATCTTGGACGTGTATATTAATGTTTTTTGTTAAATTTGGGAAATTTTCCACTATTAATTCTCTGAATATTTTCTCTACCCATTTCTTTTTTCCCCTTCTGGGGCTCCTACAATGAATACATTAGTACTTTGTTCACGTTTTCTTCATTCTTTTTTTCTTTCTGCTCCTCAGACTGGATGATTTCAATTGTCTTATCTTCAAGTTCACAGATTTCTTCCTTTTGTCAACTTCAATCTGTTGTTGAACCTCTATAAGAAATTTTTATTATTGTGATCTTCATCTCTGTTTGATTCTTTCTCATAATTTCCATCTACTGATATTCTCTTTGTGTTCATCTATTGTTTTCCTGGTTCCTTTCAGTTCTTTGTCCTTGTCCATGTTTTCCTTTAGCACTCTGAGCATATTTAGGGCCACTTAAAAAAATCTTTGCCCTGGAATGCCCCTGGTCTGATCCTCTCCATTGATAGTTTCTAATGCTTTAAACTTCATCTCCTTTCTTGGGCTATTGCTTCTTGTTTCGTTGTATGTTTTGTAACCTTTTGTTTGAAACCTGGACATTTTGTTATTTTAATATGTTATCGCTGGAATTTAGACTTTGTGGTGCCTATTCCTAAGCTTGTATCCAGTTAGCATTATGACAGAACTTTCCTTGAATGCAGAGTTAACAAAAAGTAAAGAAATAAAAGGAAAAATGGAAAACACCTTTCCTAGGCTTTGTAGATTGACCTTGGAAAGTACTCTCTTTCAGAGCTTGTGCATACAAACGTAAGGGCTTCCCTGGTCCTTCCTGCACATGCATCTTATCTTGGGCATGTGCATGTGGCCCTAGGAATTCCCCTGTTTATGTGGTTCCCTATGTCCTCTCTTCCCTAGGAAAGTTTCCTCATGGTCCCAGGTACTGCAGTCTATGTTCTAAAGCCAGCAATCCCTTGCCCCAGCAACTACCTGACTGCTCGCCCAGTATTCTGTAGGAGAGCTCTGAGTTGGCTTCTACACACAGGGCAGATACAGGGATACCTAGTCCCTCAGGCCACCACCAAACAGACTGGGCCAGACATACCTGCTCCCAGTAAGTGAACGAGGGTTAATCTGCTCCCTCTGGAACTGAGACTCGGAATCTGCCCTGGGAATGCAGGCTGGCTCCATGCCAAGCTGATGAAGAGTACAGGAGGGGCTAGCCAGGATGCCACAAAATCCTACTGCTTTTATGTTGCCTTTTTCTTGATTTGGCACTTGCCGTGTAACTGCAGTCCTGTAACTGTTTTCTAGAGCTTTGAGAAAGATGTTTCTGCCAGTTCTTGCTGATTGTTCAAACCTTCTGTGGGGGAAGGGAGCCCTGAAGCATCTCACTCCATCATCTTGATTGGGTTGGGTACCATCCAAACTGGCATGTTCTTAATCATCCCTTAAAGTACAGCATAAAAATCACCTCCTCTGCCCAAGACTCCAGATTAACTGTTACTTCATCTGGATTTATAATGTACTTAATGGTACCACTGTCCTAGCATTAACATGTCACACTATTTATTTAACTTGTTTGTCTCCCCTCTGTGAAAATGTCAACCCCTTGAAAGCAAGAGTTAGATCTTATTCATTTTGTATTCCAAATCCTAGTGCAGTGACTTACACATAGGAAATAAAGCTTTTATAAACTTGAGATTTTAATTTAATCTATTTAAAGTAAAACAACAAAAAAACTAAACAAAGTTTAACTTTACTTAGAAAGAAAATTTTAATCCAACATGATTTGTAAGTAAAAAGCAGTATTTTATGATCTTATAATAAGAAAATATTGCTCTAGAAGTTAAACGTTAGACCTATGAATTACTAAAATTAACCATAAACTTTTGGATTTTTTGTAAAGGCCTTTAGAAACGTCTCGTAAACATTTACAACTTCAACTTATACACCCAAATGACGGTTGTGGGCTCAAAAAAGAACTGTAATCTTTAATGCTGGTGGTCAATTTTTTTCTAAATATTGGCATAGATTTGGAAGTAACAAACTGGGAGCCACAAATACCCAAGTTCTATCTCAATTCTGTCACTTAAAACAAGTGTCCTTAGGTAAGTCACTTAGTCTCCTTGGGCCTCAATGTCTTCAGCTGTAAAATGGGATAATATCTGCCTGGAGGCTTGAGTGAGGCACATGGATAAAGCACCGAATAAACATTGACTCATTATCTGGGTACAGCTGATTTCTTTTTTTTGATACAGTAGTCAATTAAAATAACTTTAAAGATGCTTAACATCATGAATTATTATGGAAACACAAACCAAAATCACAAGATACCACCTTCATAACTTGGATGGCTAAAATAAAAAAGAGAGACCATAAGTGTTGGTGGATGTGGAGAAACTGGAACCCTTATAAGATGTTGGTGGGAATAAAACAAAATGTGGTATATATCCATATAATGGAACATACTTAGCCATAAAAAGGAATGAAATACTGATACATGCTACAACAAGGATGAACCTTAAAAACATTATACTGAGAGAAGCCAGTCACAAAAGGCCACATATTGTATGATTCCATTTTTAGGAAGTGTCTACAAGAGGCAAATCCATAGAGACAGAAAGGAGATTAGTGGTTTCCTAGGGCTAGGATGGGGTGAGGATAGGAGGCTTGGGGGCATGTTTGGGGGTGATGGCTAAAGGGAATGGACTTTCTTTTTGGGGTGATAAAAATGTTTTTTAAAGCTAACTGTGTTGATGGTTCCACAACCCTGAATTTACCAAAAACTAAAGAACTGTATGCCTTAAAAGGGTGAACTGTATGGTATGTGAATGGTATCCAATAAAGCTGTTTAAAAAAAAAAAGCGTTGGGTCAGAAGTTAAAGAAAAACTTGAAAACTTACTTGATGAAAAAAGCTTTTGTCAACCACATTTTCAATCTGTTTTACTCTTTTACTTCTGCCTCGCTGCACTTTTATTTCACTGCCATTCATCTTGTTCTCTAGGAATCGCTTATGCTGATGCTGAAAGGTCACAGGATCAGTTCCAGGAGGAGGATGACAGTAGAGCAGTTTACCCTACACAGACAACATGAGTGATGAGTGCATTGTAAGTGCTGTCTGTGTAACCCCAGGAAAAAGAAAAAGTCCTCAGAGGAGATGTTTTCCACTTGGCACACTATGATGCAGTTGTCTAGAGAAGGGCAGGTCTATCCTCCATGACCAAAACATTTCCTCAAATGCTGAGCCTCCAGAATAAATAACCAGAGACATAAATTTATCCTTTTCACTGACGATAGGAGCTCAGAGCCCTTCATCTTTCATGATATGCTATTCATCTATCATTGAATGATTAATATAATGCCAATTCCTCCAGATCAAAAACATGACCCCAGTTATGACACAATCTCAATGAGAAAATATCTCCTTTATAATTTAAAGGGTTGCCATTATCTAAGAACACACTAAGTGGAAAAAGAAGACCTGTTTATCCCAGTAAGACGCAGGATTCACATACATTGACATAATCCTTCAGGATATATCGTGCAGATCGAGGTTGGTCTGGCTGCCCATGTGCCGTCATGAATCCTCGCATATCTATGAGCAGAAATGAATTTTGCAATACCTAAGTTAGAATATCACAATAAAACAACTAAGGTGATGGAAATTTAGTCTTTTTTATTACTATACTAACAATACATCCTTCCTCTTTTAAAAAATTATTTAACTATCATCATAGAAAATATTTTGATTAGCATTAAAAATATCCAATAATCCAGGAGCAGAGACAACATAGTTATGTCTTATCCTAACAACCACCTGGCACCAAGCCATAATAGACACACTCAATTTCTCTCTATTCCAGTTATTTCTTCTATCCCTTGATTTGAAATATTTATTCAGGTCACTGGTAGAGAATATGTCACCAATATTATTAACAAAACCAAAAGCAATAGAATAAGTTATCTTATTTGATATACCTAATTTTTTTTGTTTCCCAAATATAAAGCAAAGATTCCTTTAAAACTAATACAGTTAGAAGTCTCAGAATATAGCGCTTAAGAACACAGATTTTGGCAGACAGCACTTGGATTCAAAATCTAGCTCCTTCGCATACTATGTGTTGGCTTTTTCAGTTTAGAAGAAAATAGAACCTTAATTCACATCATACACAAAAAATAAATTTACGCAGATTAAAAATCTAAAGGTTAAATAAAAGAAATTATAGTAAAATAGTTTTATCCTTGGGGGATAAAGAAGGCCTTCCCAAGTAAAACACTAAATCCAGCCAAGTCAAAATGGAAGGAAAACAGTCTTTTGAAACTGTCAACTTCTGGAGGTCTAAAGAAACCAAAAATAAATGAAAATGGGAAAATATCTGCAGCACATGTAACAAAGAACATCTACAAATCATTAAAACAAAGGCAACACATAGAAAAATGCAATTTCCAAAAGAAATATAAATGACCAAAAAGCATATGGGAAAATGTTCAACTTCACTAGTAAAGAAATACAAATTAAAACAAGAGTAAGCTGGCAATGCCTTTTAAACCTATTTCCAAGAACCTACTCTACAAAATTTCTCTTGAACTTCTTAACTGTCAGAAACTTTAGTGTGCACGGACCCCGCAGACAGTAATCTTAGAAACTCTTGTGTATGTGATCATCCCATTGTTACAAACTAATTGGCCTTTTCCTTATTCCGATTTTATCAGGTCTCTCAATTAAGATTAAGTTCAAAGTCTGATATGAAAGTAGTTCATATCAAATCACTTTTCACTGCTAGTAAATACCCAAGTACCTGAACTCCTTCCCAGCCAGTGGCAATTCCTTAAAAGCCAATCTGCATGGAAATGTTTCTGTCATCGCTGTCTTGTTTCTGTAGGCAGTTAAACATTCTCCAGACCACCTTTAAAGTTTGTATTTAAGGCAAGCAATTTACACACAAATGGAGAAATGATAGGCAGAGATAACTCCCATGTGGAAGTGGCATAAAACATGAGGATGGGATAGCGTTAGACTCATTTTAATGTCAAAGTTTACAAGGGACAAATGGCAGGGATGCTTTGTGTCTCTATCCTAACAAAGCTCCACTCTGTCCCAATTTCTGAGGGCTTTCCATTCTAATGTTCTTCTCAGAACTTTCCTATCCCCCTCTGACAACCATATTAATTTTCTTCCCAATACCCCTTTTTCTACCCTGTTTGGGAGAAGACTCCAGAAAATGCCAACAGTAGCCTCAGATCAGAAACCCCGTGTCTGCAGATGGGTACCATCAGAGTGGCAAAGGCCCTAAGGTCTTGTCTTTAGAAGCTGCTGACAGGTCCTGAGCTCCCTATGGGAGCTTTCAACAATGCCGCCATCTAGTCCTCCTATGGGGAAAGAGCCAGAGAAGAGAGCACGGAAGACATGTGGCTTCCCAGAGATACGATTTTCACTTTGAAGGTTAGGAAAGAGCAGACATAGGGAAGAAGCGAGGAATACCAGCCATCTCTTTTTCTAACTCTATAAAGCACTTAACTCATTGACATGAAATACTTTCCAGGTAACAGTTAGTTCTCCCTCATTTACTGTTCAATCCTGAAACCATCACCAAATCAGTCACGTAGAGGTCACTTTGTAGGCAACGCCAACAGAAAACCAGTACATCAAAACTGGAAGATGACGTAAGGAATGCTAAAGAACTTGTTTCTTTGCAGAGTAGTATTTCTTTCATTAACTATATAACTGCACAGGTTTATAAATAAATCACAACTCACATCCATAAGCTGTCAGCAATTCTTCTGATGTTGGAGGTCGAAGGGGATCGTCATCTTCTCTAGGCTTTATGATATTAATTCCATAGGTAGCTTCTAAAACATGTCTTGGAATATTCTGACAAACGTAAGCTTGTCAAGGAATCTGTTTCCCTGAGTTGACCCACCCTCCCTCTGGGGCCTGAGAGATGCTTTTCAGAACATGGCTTATCTATGACAAACACGTTTTCTCCTTCCTAAAGGAAGAGTACAGTCATTCATTAATTTTAAAAGATTGTTTTTCTTTTAAACAAAGCCTTATGCACTAATAATCACTTTAAATTAGTAACTATATAAAATATTATATATGAAATAGACCTTAAAGATGACACATTTTTACCTTGAAAAGCAAAATTCTAAATAACCGATAAATCTGTGAAATGACCCAAACAAAGAGATAAAGCACAAAGAGAGTCTTTGCTTCCATATCCCTGTATCCATGCAAGGAGAGATTATCTTTTCTCCTCTGGTCTAATCTTCCACAGCTTCTCATCTGTATTTTTCTTAAGCCACTTACAGCATTCTGTAATGTATCACAGTTTTTTATGCACAGGCCTTATTTCCCCTCTAGATGGAACACTCCTTAAGGGTGAGATCCAGGTCTGACTGATGCCTGTATCCTCCACAGTACTTAACCCAGTATCTGGCTTGCAGTAAGTACAATGTATGTTTGCTTATTAATTTATAGAGACTTAAAATTCTAGAAAAGCACAAATAATATAAGACCAGTGCTGCCAACTACCAAGGGTAACAATATTTGCCTATTAAAAAATTATGTGCCAAAATTTAAACTTTCAAAACATTGTATCAGACCCACTTTTTGTATTTTTAGTGTTCCTATGAAATGAAAATTTCTACAAAAATGGTGTCATACTGTACATGTATATGTATATACTGTACAGTGTTTTCAGATTTACCCATGTTGCCCTAAGATTTACTGCATAGAACAACTGATAGTATTCCACTTTACAGACAGATCACATTTTATCTATCCTGGATAAATTAATTCTTATTCATTATTTCTTGTAAGAGAAACAGAAATTAGGGGAAACAAAAAGGTGTGGCCTAGAATGTAGTCATTAAGAATCTTGTTGAAAACTGTTGAGGGTCTGAACTTTTACTCTACTTAACATGCTATCCAATCAGCCTGCTGGTTTCATGGAGTTTCCTGTCTTCTGCCAGCATCCATGAAACTATAACAGACTACCTTGTTGGCTTAAAAGCAGGGTAAAATCTTACACCCTGCACAGTTTTTAACACATCAACCTGAGTACTAACTCATTACACGCTGTTGAGAAGTAGCTGAGTTCCTAATCTACCTCTTTTTAGTTATGAGATCTTGGTAAAATTATTTAACTTCTCTGTGCATTAGTTTACTGATGTATGAGGACATGGGAATAATAGGAGTACCTGCCTCAAGAGTTGTTTTGAAAATTAAATGAGCTAATACTCTTCCAATTATACCACACTATACTGCTGAAATCAGGAGATGAGGTTCTAATTCTGAAGTCTTAATGCTATCTCACTGTATAAACTTCAACAGATCATTAGCAAGTGTTCAGATTCTCCATCCTAAAGATATCAGACCTGAATCCATTAAATGCTGCTTCAAGCAATGTCAAATCAAACTTGAAGCCCTAATATACATATAACAACCAGATTCCTTCTGAACCAGAAAGGATATTAGTGATACAGGTGGGATGTGATCTCTCATCTGGTCTATTGGTAGGATACCACTACAAATCATCTCTGCCTTGGTAGAGATAAAGGATGGCATCACCAAACCCGGGCAGTCACACAAGCAGAGGTCTGGCTCCACATACAGAGTCTGAAAGGCAAGTAAGAGGTTTATGGTAGGCATACAGCAGATGAAGAAGAGCAGCACAAAGATTTGCAGCAAATACCCAGAAGGAGAGAGTGGCTGAGAAGGAAATACAGAGGCCGATGCTGTGAAAATACCTGGAAATGCTTGGTGTGACCAGGTGTGGCAGACACAGACACTTTCTTGTTGCCCATGATGGTGTTGATTGTTGAGCTCTTACCAACATTAGGGTAGCCCACCTAGAAAAGATTCAGAAATAACTGAATAGAAGTCAAATAGTACATCTATCAACCCAAAGATATTAAGTAAATGGCGATAAAACTGGCATGAGCTACTGGTCACTTAGAAGATTATTTGAAATAGATGCTCTGTGTTTGCTGACATTTTAATAATCATAATATGTAACTATTTTTAATTTTTAAAACTTTTTAGCAAGTTTCTATCTTCCTGACTAAAAAATTAAAATGGCATAATGACTCGATGTCAGTTAATTACTCTTGGGTTCAGGTTGGGACAATACTCACTCGCACCACCACCAACTTCCCCCCACAATATCAATAAATCTGAAATTTCACGTTGCCCCTTAAGTGGGATCATATAAAGGAACAAAAGAAGTTCTCAAATAAAATGATAAGCAAACTTGGCTTTCCCCCATGCCTTCAAATCCAACTCCCTGTGTTACATGACTCCTTTGTCAGGATGACTGGAAGATTATGACTATCTATCCCCTTCAATATAAAATCTCAAATTTCTACCTCTATTACAAAACTCTTAATGTACATACTTTCACCATTCCAGTCTGAAATCTCTCCACTCTTCAAACTTTAATCACAATCACTTGCCATTCCATGAACACAGTAAAACAGTTGTAGATTTGGTTTAAATGTTATTTGCTTGGGGGCTCTTGCTGCCAACCCCTCCCTCTCAGATCAGGTTCCCTCATGATAATTTCCATAGGGTGTTGAACTTCTTTCCCCTCTATAACACTCATTGTGCTCAGAATTCCTTGTTAAATGCCTGCTTCCCCTGCAGACCAACAAGCTAAAGAATGGGGATTGTGTCTGTCCTGCCTACAGATAGTAATGCTAGGATCCAGAAGAATGCCTGGCTTGTGGCAGGTGCTCAGTATTTGCAGAATGAGTAAATTAACCTGTTCTCAGATTTCTAGAGTTAGAAATCTAGAAAGTGAGGGAGGCTGCTTAGTATTTTCATAAAAGCGGGAAAGAAACTAATTTGGAAGGGTAGCTGGGATTTCCAATTGTGAAAAACGAATTTTTAGCAACAATAATTACCAAATTAAGCCTTAAACTTAGATGAATAACTTAACTTTTCCAAGGTTCATAGCAAATTAATTACTTAAAACTGGGAATTATACCCAGGTCATTTTAAACAGTCATTTTAAATAGAGCTTTTTCTTTCTGAGAGGGGTAAAGGGGCTAAAAAAAATTAAGATTAGCTATACTTGGCATGTAATGTAAGAGCAAGGAGACAAACTTGCCATGATTTCCTTTCCTCTACTTTTTGTATAATCCACAATCTTTAGAGCACCTTCTCTACATCTTATATTCCCTTAGTTTACGACAAGGCCATATGCTGTATTCTCCTGGAGTTTGGGGGAAATTTGTAGATACTTTTGGATATATAATTAGGGATGTGATCTTTTCCCTATTTTCTATGTAGCATTTGTGCCTTGAAAGCATATGTCTTATTTTGCCTGGCCCCAAGATTAAGGGATTCCCCTTAATACGCATTTGGGATATTTACAGTATAAGTTAGCAAGTACCAAGGATCACAGAATGCCAAAACCCTACAGAAAAAAGTAAGAACACTGGATTGGAACTCTAAAGATTAAAAGCTCTCTCATTCTAGTCTCTCTTAGTAATTCTCATGATGTGAACAGCTGAGCTAGAAAGAGACTGGAGAAGATATTTAATATGAACTGGAGTATAATAAATACAAACCCTAAGAAATTTACTTCTTTGGGCTTTGAATGTCACACTGCTTACTCCCACAAGGCCAGTGGGTAATACGAGTGCAATAATGTTCCCTATGATTCCAGAAGCCTGACTGGTCTCTGGGTCCCAGTATCACTACCAAAGGATAGGGAGTGAAGATCCTCCTGGTAGCAAAAATTCTACAACGTATTTCAGCTTACCAGTCCAATGGTAAGTTGCCCATCTTTCACCCTCTTCCCAGTGTGCAGCTGCTTAAAGATCTCCAGTAATTCCTGCTTTGATACTAAGTGGCTCAAATTGTGCATCTGCCTCTTCTGTGGAGTTTTCCTGCCCTGCACCTCAGAATCAGCAGTACAGCTTTTCTTCCAGCCCTGGTCACAAAACTCTTCATCAAGGTCTTCTTCTGAACATGTCTGCCATTCTTCTTCTTCCTCCTCCTGACAGTCCTCATACTCACTGTCATCTTCATCACTGGAGGCATCTTCACTAACTGAGAGAGAATCTCTGCCTGGGAGATGTTCCATCTCAGCCTCATCAAACTCAGAGTTTTCCAACTCAGTTGAACTGACTTCTCCAGGATTTCCATTTACTTGTTCCTAATGAAATAACAGAAACCACAAAAGTTCAGAAGTATGTAAAAACTGTACTTTTCACTCCAGTGAAAATACTCAGTGAGTTGGTAATATAAGATGAACAGAGTACAAACAATTTACCAACTGTAGATTCCTAAAGATGTTTTCAAAACAATCATCTTTGGAAAGAGAGAGGTTAAAATCATTTACTGTGCATGGATGTGTTCTTTTGAATCCCTGTTGACAGAGCAGAAATAAGGCAATGTACAGTATTACCAATTCTTATTCATAAAGGTGCTTTAGTTGGGATTTGGAAGTGTTATAACCTTGTATCATTTCCAAATAGTTTAATGTCAGAATGAGTAACAGTCACAGAAGGGACACAATGAACTTGGTCAAACATATCTCCTAAATTTGATGAAAGTAAAGATAAAAACAAAATGTCAGGTAAAAAACAGATAAGTTTCATGATCATGCCTGGCAATCAAAAAGAAACATGGCTTACAATAGAACCACAGAATTGGATGCAATTTGTCACAAAATATGAGCAATGAATGTAAAAAACTCTGTGCTCCTCTCTATGAGCTCTTTGAATTGGATTCTAAAATACGAAAGAAGTACAAAAACAAGAATGGGATGTGAATGTGCACGTGTATTAGAAAAACTTAGGTTTGAAACAGTATAGGCTCAGGAAAAATGCTAAAGACAACAAAAGGACTCTAGCAGTTATGTTAGAAATAAGAAGAAAGAAGGAAAATTCTTTGGGGAATACAGCATAACTTAACAGAAGCCAAGAATACAAAGTAATCACCTAAAAAGTCACACTTTTAAAAAATAAGAGAATGAACAACTGTAGTGGAAGAACCATACCCACTGATAGGTGAGGAAACACGCAAAAAAGCAAACTGTTCTTAATAAAGTTCATTTTTGATGCCCAAATTACAGATGTGACAACAGATATGATGCTACAACCTCAACTGATAAATAGATATATTTTTTTGAGAAGTAATGGATAATGTTAGAGATTCCAGAAGACTTGAGAGGAGCAAATTTTATCTAATTTTAAAAAAAGAATATCTTTCGTAAATCACACTGTTAAACCAGACACTGATGTTGTAACAATTCTACAAGTTGGCTGGTAAGCCCTAAAAAATAAGATGGGCATCAACAGGAGGCAATAGGATTCCCTCAGAATATATCATACAAAAAAAATTCCATTTCCTTTTGAAATGGCTACTTGGTTAGTAGATCAGGGGATGCTGTACAGAAAGTAACCCTTTTTCCATTTCTGACAGGGTTATGGGGCTGGTGCATCAAGGCAAAGAGATATAATGATAAATATTTGAAGTACTTTGCACATGGGGCTTATTAAGTCCACAAAGGATCACAAATCTGCCGTTGGTCCTATCTTATTCAACAATGTTATCAATGAGTTGAAAAAATATATAGAAGGGCAAACACACAAAATCTGCAGATGATTCAAAGCAAGAAGGGGAGAAAAACAAATTTCACATTCAATATGAACTCTATTTTGGCTCAAACTACTAACACTAGTATTTAAGAGGAACAATCCTATCCTACGTTGAGGTAAAAACAAAATACAGGCATACCTCATTTTATTGTGCTTTACTTTATTGCACTTTGTAGACACTGTAGGGGAAGAACCTGCATTTTGCATTCACCTTGGCTGACCTGCCTGGTAGGAGGGCTGAACTCTGATGGAGAGCAGTAGCCAACACAAAGCCAGTTTGCAAAGATGGTGAAAGGTGTTTTTTGCTTTGATTTGCTTGGTTTTGTTAGCTTCTGGGACTCAAGAAAATCTCTGGAATATCAGCTGATTACAAACTCAAGAAAAAGACATCTCAGGGAATAAAATCCAGAGTTAACATTTTAAAATAATAAAATGTATAATGTACAATAAAAGAGTATAAGACAAACAATAAAACAGGAAATGATGGTCCAACAAAACGAAGAGGATAAAAATCCAGAAAACATCAATGAAGATTAGACCATACTGTGGACATATCGGACAACAACTTTAAGAAAATGATCTTCAATATACTCAATGAGATAAAGGAAATTACAGAGAAAACTGGAGGATATCAGGAAAAATGTCAATGTACTCATGGAGAAGGAGGAAAATACAGAGAAAGACCTAAAGGATTTCAGGAAAACAATGAATGAACAATATGGTAATCTCAATAAAGAGACAGAAATTCTTAACAGGAACCACAGAGAACTAATGGAGTTGAAGACCACAAAAACTGAAATGAAAAATTCCAAAGAGGGATTAAAGAGTAAATTGGAACTGGCAGAAGAAAAAAAATCAATGAACTTGAAGACAAGACAACTGAAATGAGTTAGGAAGAAGAGCAGGAAGAAAAAAGAATGATAAAAAGCGGAAATAGCCTAAGAGACCTCTGGGACACTGTCAAGTGTACCAATACATGCATTATGGGAGTCTCAGAAGAAGAAAGGGGCAGAAAGAATATTCAAAGAAGTAATGACAGAGAACTCCCCAAACTTAGCAAAAGATATGAATATGCACATCCAAGAAGCCCAGAGAACACAAACAGGATAAACAGGAAGAAAAATACACCCTGTCACACACTGATCAAACTGTCAAATGCAAAGGACAAGGAGAGTGTTCTGAAAGCTGCAAGAGAAAAGCAATGTGTTACGTACAAGGCAGTCCCAATTAAACTGAATGCCAATTTCTCATCAGAAACCATGAAGGCAGGAAGGCAGTGGATTGAAAAGACTTAAGGTGCTGAGCAAAAACAATGTCAACTAAGAATTTTATATCCAGTGAGACTTTCTTTCAAAAATGAGGGAGAGATTAAGACATCCCCAGATAAACAAAAGCTGAGGGACTTCATCGCCACTAGACCTGCCCTAAAGCAATGCTAAAGGGAGTTCTTCAGATTGAAAGGAAAGGACAGTACACAGTGTTCAAAGCAGCACAAAGTAATAAAGACCTGTAGTGAAGGACTGGAGTGAAGGATAAGAAGGAAAGAAAAAGGATTAAGGAAGAAAAAGGCTCAGACAGGAGAATGAAACAAACCTGAGATATGGTTAATCATTCAATACAATTCTTCTTATAATGTCATAATAACTAAATCCATAACAGACCGTTATTAGTCATACTCATTCCCCTACCCAAATGCATTTTTAATCCTGCAACAGATACAAATATTGGCTTTCAAAAGTGAGCTCAATTCATGAATACCTAAGTGACATTTATCCATGTTGCATGTATCAATAGGTCATTCCTTTTTATTGCTGAGTAATATACCATTGTGTAGATGAGCAACAATTTGTTTACTCATTCACCAACTGACGGATATTTGTATGGTTTTCAGTTTTTGACTTATGCAAATAAAGCTACTAGGAGCATTTGTGGATAAAAATATAAATGGATTAAACTCTCCAGTTAAAAGGCAGACCAGCAGAATGGATAAAAAAAGCAGTACCCAACTATATGCTGTTTACCAGAACATACAGTTGTTCACCTTCAATTCAAAGACATAAGCAGGGTGAAACTGAAAGGATGGAAAAAAAATATACCATGCAAGTAGTAACCAAAAGAGAGCTGGGGTAGCTATATTAATGTAAGATAAAACAGACTTTAAATCAAAACTGTTATGAGGGCCAAAGACAGTCATTAAATACTGGTCAAGGGGACAATTCAACAAGAAGATGTAACAATTATAAATACATTTGCACCTAACAGCAGAGCCCCAAAATATATGAAGAAAATATTGGCTGATTTCAAGGGAGAAATACATCGTTCTATATTAATAGTAGGGAATTTTAATATGCCACTTTCAATAATGGACAGAAGATCTAAACAGATGATCAATAAGGAAATACAACACTTGAAGGACACCTAAACCACCTAGACATAAGAGATTCACATAGAGAAAACTTTACATAGCAGTAACAGAATACAAAGACTTCTCTAGTGCATTTGGATCATTCTCCAGATCAGACCATATGTTAGGTCACAAAACAAGACTCAATAAATTTACAAGTGCTGAAATCAAACAATGTATCTTCTCTGAAATCAATGGAATGAAGCTAGACCTAGACATCAATATCAGAGGGAGAACCAGAAAACTCACATATTATATGGAAATTAAACAACACATTCTTTTTTTTTTTGAAATAAATTCAAAGCTACAGGAACAGTTGCAAAAATACAAACCCCCATACACAGCATTCCCTGATGCCCCTCCCCCAATGCCCTGATTCATCAACTTTAACATGCTGTCACACTGCCATTTCTTTCTTTCTCTCCCTCCCTCCCTCCCTATCTATCATCCATTACCTATTGCTCTGTCTTCTGAACATATGAGAGTAAGCTGCACACATCCTTGAACCAACACTATAATTCACATATACAATTCCCACGAACAAGAACATTCTTCTATGCAATCCCATTAAGTGCAGCTAAGAAGTTCAAGAAATTCAACATTGATACAAAGCTTACATTCTATATTTCCTAATTTTTTTTTTTTCTTATGTCCCAACTATGTCCCCCTGAGACTCCTGTCTTCCATCCTCAGATCCCATCCAGGATCATCCTTGGCATTCAACTGTCATCTATTTAGACTGTCTTTTTTTTTTTTACCAATTGTGGAAACATATATATATCCTAAATCTTCCCATTTCACCCCCTCCCTACCATTCCATTAGTGGAATTAATCACATTTAGAATGTTTTAATGCTATCTCCTTCCCACCATCCATTACTAGAAATTTCCCTTTACCTCAAACAGCAACCCTACACTCATTTCTTAACTCCCCATTGCCCCTTCCCCCACTTCTCATAACCCATACTCTACTTTTCATCTCTATGATCACATTCTCTGATACTTTCTTTGTGTTTACTGTGGGGCTTAAATTTAACCTCTTAAATCCATAACAATCTTGGTTTTCTTTGATACCAACTTTACTTCAATATGACCTAAACTATGTTCCTATACTCTTCCATCCCCCCACCTTTATATAGTTCTTGTCAAAAATTACATATTTTACTTTGAGTCCAAAACCACTGATCTGTCATTAGAGTTTATGTATTTTATATCCTGTAGGAAGTAAATAGTGGAGTTACAAATCAAAAATTATTGACTTCTATTTGTATTCCATTGTGGTCAGAGAATGTGCTTTGAATATATTCAATTGTTTTTTTTTTTTAATTTATTGAGGCTTGTTTTATGTCCCAGCATATGGTCTATTCTGGAGAAAGATCCATGATCACTAGGGAAAAATGTGTGTCCTGGTGATTTGGGATGTAAGGTTCTATATATGTCTGTTAAAATTCTCTCTCTCTCTCTCCCCTTTCTTTGTTTCTCTGTCAGTAGGGCTCCCTTTAGTATCTGAAGTAGGGCAGGTCTTTTATTGGCAAAATCTCTCAGCATTTGTCTGTCTGTGAAAAATTTAAGCTCTCCCTCAAATCTGAAGGAAAGTTTTGCTGGATAAAGTATTCTTGGTTGCAAATTTTTCTCTCTGAGAATTTTAAATATGTCATGCCACTGCCTTCTTGTCTCCATGGTGGCCACTGAGTAGTCACTACTTAGTCTTATGTTGTTTCCTTTGTATGTGGTGAATTATTTTTCTCTTCCTGCCTTCAGGACTTGCTCCTCCTCTTCAGTATATGACAATCTTATCATAATATGTTTCAGAGCAGGGTTTATTTGGGTTTATTTTATTTGGAGTTCGCTGGGCATTTATGCTTTGTGTATTTATGGTGTTTAGAAGGTTTGGGAAATTTTCCCCAACAATTTCTTTGAATACTCTTTCTAGACCTTTACCCTACTCTTTCCCTTCTGGGACACCAATGAGTATTAAATTTGGATGTTTTATTTTATCTATCATATCCCTGAGATCCATTTTGATTTTTTTGATTTTTTTCTCCATTCTTTCTTTTGTTCTTTCATTTTCTGTTCTGTGGTCCTTTAGGACATTGAGTCGTTGTTCAGCTTCCTCTAATCTTGTATTATGAGTATCCAGAGTCTTTTTAATTTGGCCAACAGTTTCTTTTATTTCCATAAGATCTTCTATTTTTTTATTTATTCTTGCAATTTCTTCTTTATGCTCTTCTAGGGTCTTCTTTATGTCCTTTATATCCTGTGCCATGTTCTTCTTCATGTCCTTTATATCCTGTGCCATGCTCTCATTCTTTGACTGTAGTCCTTTGATTAATTGTGTCAAGTACTGTGTCTCTTCTGATCGTTTGATTTGGGTGTTTGGGATTGGGTTCTCCATATCGTCTGGTTTTATCAAATGCTTTAAGATTTTCTGTTGTTTTTGGCCTCCTGGCATTTGCTTTGCTTGATAGCTGTGATCTTCCAGGACCTCTGCTGAGGGAAGGCTGTGCTACATCACAAGTGCGTGCCTTCCCTCAAGGGAAGCCCTGGGCCACCGGGCCGTGCAGAGGCGCTCCCAGCCTGATGCAAAAATGGCTGAATGGGGCGTCTCAACCCCCGCCTTTTCGCACAGCTCCGCCTTCCCAGCTCCGGGACAACTAGCTGTGGTTGCACCCAAGGCCACTGTCCACGGCTGATACTGTGGCGTGTGCACGGTGCTGTGGGATACACTCCCCGTCACACTGGGTTTCCTGGTGCGGCTCTGGGCTGTGGGTCTGGCCCCAGGCAGGAGTGTCACCAGCATACTGGGAAGCTGGCTGCAAGGGGCGTGGTTTCTTTCTCCTTTTGGCTCTCCCTTTTGTCCCTCTGGCCCAGGACAATCAGCAGCGGGTGTGGGGAGGGCTATCCTCCACACCAGACACTGAGGTGTTGACTACAGCCCGCTCCTGCAGTGCTTTACTGTGTGGTTCTCACTGCCACATCTGCAGCCACTCCCAGGTTTTTTTTTTTAAAAGAACTAGTCCGTCTCCAAATGCCAACCCGCAGTTTCCCCACACTGCAGCACGGCCACGGGACTTTCAGCTGGCTTACTCACTCATTTCAGAATGCAGACTCCCGGTTTCACCAAGTGCATGGTTCCTGTGGTTTTAGCAGACCTTGTCCAGCTGGTGCATCGCTGGAATTGGGGTTCTGGGTCACTTTCTGGTTTTTATCTAGTATTTTTCACGGAGGTGTTTTTTTGCCCCGTCTCACCTAGCCGCCATCTTAGGTTTTTTAAACACATTCTTAACTAATGGATCAAAGAAGATCACAAGGGAAGTTATGAAAAATCTTGAGACAAATGAAAATGAAAATACAACATACTAAAACTTAAGGGATACAGCAAAAGCAGTGCTGAGAGGGAAATGTATAGCTCTAAAAGTTTACATTAAAAAAGAACATGTCAAATAAGAAACCTAACCTCAAAATTGGAAGAACCATAAAAAGAAGAGCAAACTAAACCCAAACTGAGCAAAAGGAAGGAAATAACAAATTTTAGAGTGGAGATAAACGAAACACAGAATAAAAAGGAGTGAATCAACAAAATCAAAGATGGTTCCTTGAAAAGATCAGTAAAACTGACAAATCTTTAGCTAGAATGATGAAGAAAAAGAAA
This sequence comes from Choloepus didactylus, assembly GCF_015220235.1. Classification (NCBI taxonomy): domain Eukaryota; kingdom Metazoa; phylum Chordata; class Mammalia; order Pilosa; family Megalonychidae; genus Choloepus; species Choloepus didactylus. Next base: position 96,943,217 of record NC_051307.1, on the reverse strand, counting down.
GGACTCAAATCACTAAAATCAGAATTGAAAAGGGGGGTATTACTATCAATTCCGCTGCAATAAAAAAACTACAGGAAGATTTTATGAGCAACAAATTAAGACAACCCAGATGAAATGGACAAATTCCTAGAAACACACTAACTACCTACACTGACTCAAGAAGAAATAGAAGATCTCAACAAACCAATAACTAGCAAGGAGACTGAAAAAGTAATCAAAAATCTTCTGACAAAGAAAAGCCCAAGACCAGATGGCTTCTCAGGGGAATTTTACCTAACATTCCAGGAAGAACTGACACCAATCCTGCTCAAACTCTTCTAAGAAACTGAAGAGGAGGCAACACTCCCTAATTCATTCTATGAGGTTAACATTACTCTCATACCAAAGTCAAAAAAAGAAATCACAAGAAAAGAAAACTACATACCAGTATCTTTTTTTTTCTTTTTCACCACTAACACATTTTTACTAAAGGAGCACTTAAAGTAAAAGGAACAAGTTTATAATGTAAAAATTAATTGATACATTATGAAGCCTGGGAGCCCACTCCTCCAGACGCAGCTAGACATGAGATCAGAGAGCTCCCCCTTATCTCAGTTACAGAGAATTTATAGCACTTTTGATTTACATTCAATCAAATCATATTCTATTTTTACATTAAATGATGCTTTATGAACACTAATGTCTAAGTGAAGCACCTTGATCCATGCGTGGTTCAAGATCAAAGGAAGGTATCCACATTACCAGAGACTTAGCCTTGAATGCCTGTAAAACTCTACTGATAATATTTTTACTAAGTAAGCTATGATTTCTGTAAGAGCAATGTAATATACTTTTACTTGCATAAAGACTAAAAATTAGAAAACAGATTATTAGTACTTGTTTTTAACTTGTTAATATAGCTTTTTCATTTTATTTTATGATTAGTTTAGCCATTACATCATATTGATAAACATACATTTGATTAGGACTGTATTCGACCTTGCTACATTATTTATGACTTATTTATGATTAAAGTAACAGCTGCAGCCCATCCTGTTTTCACAAAGGACTAAGCAATTACACATTATCTATATCTTAGAAGGTTGAGAGGACCTTTCTGCTTTCTTGCAAATATTCACAGCTTTTTTAACTGTTTAGCTTCCCCTTCAGTATAATCTAATATGGGACTTGAAGGATATGAATCATCTTTCCCAGTTATTATAGTAAGGCCTTTCCATTTTTTATCATTTGGAAATTGTACTTGAGTGTTTTTAGGTAAAAGTTCTGTTAAATATGCTTCTATATCAGAAGGAATAACTGGTTCTTCACTATCAGAACAGAAAACATCAGGTGGTACATGAAAGCAGCATAGAGAGAAGGAATCAGTGTTTTCATTATCAGATTCCTCAGTAGGGATATCCTGCGATACACATCTTACCACCTAATATATGACATATTTGTTTACTGTTTGTCTTCCTCCAGTAAATAAATGACTGAATGATAGAACCCCATCATCTAGCAAAGTGCTTGGCATAATAATCCATACACTTATTATTTTAACAAATATTTATCAAGTGCCTACTTTGGCCAGGCACTGTTAAAGGCACTAGGGGTACAATGGTGAACAGATAAAGTCCTTACCTTCATGAAGCTTACATTCCAGAAGGGACAGTAGGTGTTTAATATGTATTTGGTTAAGTGAATACTAGTATTATTTTTTGTCTGGATGCAAGATATTAAAAAGAAATATATTATGAATATAATTTTTTTTTTTGCTTCAAACTAGTGCTTATTTGAAAATATTTAGGAATGTATATTCACAGGACATGTTATAGCTAACATTCAAAGTAGACAACCAAAACTTATTTTTTTGAAGATTTATTATGTGCTTAGTACTAAAGAGCTCTTAGAGCTGCAAGCTATTGGCATTAAGAAAATTACAGTTGATTTCTGCCCAATGATTATTATAGAAGAACACTGAGGAAAATGTCAACCATTACAATCAGTAAAATAATCTAATTTTATCTCTCATGAAAAGCAGAAGTTATGTTTATTAATAGCCTCACTTATAAATTAAGTGATGCTCCTTCAAAGCTGTAATTTGATGCTGTTTCTTTTTCCTTCTCTTGTTGCAAATAACCAACAAAGTACAAACTGCTTCTAACTGGCAATTCAAACACGGGAGGAATCATGACTAACCATCTAGTTATTATTATTATCATTATTATTATTATTATTTAAAAAGAAACAGCAGGGTTCTATTGTGACATTTATTTCTCTTAATATACAATTTACAAATAAGTTACAAACTGTTCAGTGTCATTTCAAAGAAAGTATACACTTCCATCACATTCATGTAAAGCTGAATAGTAGTAGGAATAAAGAGATTTCCTTTATGTATGAAAAATTCCTTATTTTGTTTCTATCATTTCTGAGTCACAGAAATAAAATTAGAAATAAATATGAACTCTTTGACAAAAGTAAACTGAGAGAAATTACCTCAGTGGACCAAAACCTAAATTAATTCCACTGATGACTGAGGGCTCTTTTACATGACTCTAATGTCAGCTTGATAAACTAATTTTATGAGTGGGCATTAGCTATATATTTATAATATTTTTTTCTTACATTTATTAGCCCAACACTGGCAGAGGATTTCTTTCTCAGGCATACTTCCAACTTCATAACCATAATATACCTGTTGGTGAGGAATGCCACCAATGGAAAATTCCTATAATGCGTTTCTACAAAAACATTCTGTACCAAGAGATATCGGCAACAACTATGATTGAGGAAGCAGCCCACATTGCACTCTCTTGTGGCATCCAGTAAAAATACACTCCCTTTATCGAACTTCTTCAGAGATTCTTCGCTTCTCTTCACCACTAAAGGCCTGCTGGTTTTGACATGCTGGAGCTTTTTCCTCTTGGGGCTTTTGTATTTGAACCTTAAACTTCTTTCTACCACTCTGATTATCCAATGCGGATGGCTGCTTACATTTGTTCTCTGGCAGAGTTTCTTCTCTACATTTCATTATATCTATCACATCTGATTCGATCAGCAGATTGTCTCTAGCATTTTCAACTTGGTCTGAGTTTGAGTCCTTTTGTGCTTCCTTGGCTTTAGAGTTCAGATGTGCTAGAGGTGGTTCAAATCTACCATCATCTTCTGAGGTGACAGACTCCAAAGAAGCAAATCCCATCTTTTCCCCACTGCACTGAAAAATGGCTGTCTTCTTTGAGGACTTTTAGCGACTGAATGATGTTTAATTCTTGAATTATTGTCACACTTCATTTTCATAATAGGCTCTTTTAGATCATTATTGAACTTAGGAAGACAAGTCTCAGCCTCAGCACTTCTAGAATGTGTTTCCAATTCTAATGGGATAATTTCAACATCACAATCTGAACATGTAACTTCCATTTTCCTCTTTTTTGAAAATATATTTTTCATAGTATCCTCCTCTTTCCCACTTTCATCAACAGCAGCAGGTTTCTCAGTATTAGCTCTGCTTAGTAATATTCATGAATATATGGAAACAAATGTCCCTCTGTCAATGTCATCTAGGCAGCGTACCCCCCATCCCTTCTTCTGTTTTGAACACTTGGAGCCACACTTGAGGACCATGCTGGACAACTCGGTTCTGACACATTTGCTGATTACGCTTGCACAAGAGGCTGCACTCATAAATGCCGGTAGGTATTTGTCTCTGGAGTCTTTTATATTTATATATAAAAGATTTATATATATACTTATATATTAAGGCTCAGCATTCCTTGCTGTCAGCTGAAGACACGCACATTTTGTTATGTCTATGCAGCCCTCAGAACAGTCACATGAATCAGTAAACATAATGGAAAAGTTGTTTAGACAATATGCTCATGGCCACATGGCCCTTCTGTACTTCAACTGTGGAAGCTTTCTATTATCAATTTCATTACAGAAAGAAATGGGAACCAATTCCACTCCATTGCTAATATCCACATCAGAAACAATTTCTTCTTGCTTTGGGTAATTCCGAGTCAAGTGGAACGCTTAAGGAGAGTCTGTCTTTGCATGTCGCCTCTGGAACTGGCATTTGATGGGTAGCTGCAGAGGGTTCTCCTCCTTAGAGGTTAGAGGCATTTTCATCAGACAGGCACCAGAACATTCATGCCTTTGGTAGGATAAATTTGAAGATGTTTCTTTTTCTTTAAAAGCTGTAACTTCATTTTCCAAAGGGAGAACCTCCTTATTTTCTGTAGGTAGAAAGTCTTCTGGAGAGAGGTCTTCCCATGATATAGAGGGCAATGCATTTGATTTGCTTTCTTGCTCATTCTGGGTCACAGGTCTACCATCCTTTATCAATGCTGAATTTTTACTGATAGTTGCTTCATTCACCAGAATCAATGCTTGGATGTATTCTCTGTGGCAGACCCTTCTTTGATCTTTTGTTTCAGGGACGGCAGCACATTTTGCACTTGTTCCAATACGAAGTCTACTTTTCCATCATCTTCCAGCTCCATCCAGAACATTTCTGCATCACCATTTTTTTTTCTCCCATCTTTTGGCATTGTTTATAAATATAAAACTCTTCAAAATAAACTATCAAAGGACCGAATGACATGAATTACTTTCACTGGAGAATGTAACTAGAATCCAACTGTAGACTCTAAAAGTTGAAGTCCTTGAACAAAATTCTAAACCCAATATTCTCTGATACTTGAATTTTCACATGGAAATTGTAGTTGAAGAAGTCCAGAAATGACCAATAGTCCAATCTAAATGACAAGTCCATGCATCTTCATCAAATGATTATTTATTGTGCTTCAGATCATTGATATCTTTTCAAAGCAAATACAACTCTAACTTTTGGTCCACAAATGCATGAAACATTCTGTGAAATGGGTCAGTGGCTAAACCTTCAAATTCTGCTTCTGGATTTTTAACTGCTTTGTATTTCCCACAGCCTAGGACTCCCGGCTGCTTAGGAATCACCTCTCCTTAAGGCTGGGAAGGGAGTTGAGACTATGGGGCACCCGTGCCCTTCTCCAGCCTGGTATAGCATGTTGCTGCCAGCGGGGAGGCTGCCAGGCCAGGTACAGCCCCTGCTCACGCCACATAGGGCTCGCAGTGTCCCCAGGTCACCTGCACCTTCGTCCTGAGGAGCCGTTGCGGGACCGGCTGCACCGGAGCACACCAGCCAAGTGGGCTGCGCACCACCCCACTCCGAGGGCAAGGCCAGGTTCCCCCTGGGGGGAAGGACCTTACCATTGACTAGCCCTCACCTTGGCTGAGGGAGGGGGGAGCACGCAATCTCTACACCAGGCCTGCGAAGCACAACCCCTGAGTGGAAGAAGCCGGGTGTCAAGGGCCCCCAACTCCCTGGCCAGGAACCCACTGACTGCACACCTTGTCACGTTCCCTTCTCCTAGTTGCAATTATTTTTAAAGGACAAACTCAAACTTAACCAAACTCAACATTACCAAAAGGGGAATGCTGACCCCCCATCAACTTGTTCCATTAAAATAAGTATATTCTAATTTATAAAATGAAGTTTCAACACCTATCAACATTTCAAACACTGATTTCTAATTCCCAGAAATAATTCACATAGCAGTTGTGAGACTAATTTGAAAAGTTTAACAGTGTTTACAAATGTAAGGTATTACTGTTAGATAAAAAGTAAAATGACATGATTCCTGATCATAGTAATATATAAGGTATAAACACGAGACTGATTTTGCTGATATTATAAAATTTAAAAATGAAGAACATGTCAATTATCTATCTTTGTTTCCAGTAGTTTTTCTAAGATGGATTTACAAAATAATATAGATTATAATTTCAACACACACCTTCATTTTAGAGGCCAAAAAAACAGGGTTTAGTAATGAGGTAATTTCCATTGGATTTTATGTTAGTATCAATCAGTGAGCTTACTTTTAAAAATAATTTGAAAAGTAAACCTTGGTTAACAATTTCTTTTCCTAAATGAGTATCAGCTGATTTAATATCGCCCAATTAAATGGGTCTCTTTTGGTTGGTCAATACGATAGAGAAGCACTGCAGGTAAGAAGTACCCAACATATTCCACTATACCTGGGGTAGTGTCATAATGGTAGTGCCCACTTTCTCCGTGATGACTAAAACAATGAGTATACTCCAACTGCAAATCCAACCATGGGTCTCTGGATACAAAAACTGGTAGACAAAGGGGCATTCATTTCATAAAATGCAACCATATTTTTTCAGGTCTTCATCAGTGTTCAATGGGCAGGAAGAAAATTCTGAGGGCATAATCTGAGTCTTCACTTTTCCCTTCTGAATTATGAAAGTATCTCCCATTCCTATAGGCTTATCTCCATAATATTTTTCAAGAGTCTCTCTCATACAAGTCACAAAGTTAAGTTTTCCAGTTCTTCTTTTGGCCTTCACCTCAATGATCTTGCCAGGTTGGCCATCACTGGCAAAAAGATTAACAGTAAATGCACACCCAAAATCATGATATTTCTCACTGTATTTCTCTAGCAGGCACCCTCGATCTACAGGGTTAATACGAGCAAAGTAACTTCCATTCACAGGAGGTTTGTGTTCACTTTCTATTTGAATAACTGGCATAAACTCAGAATTGAACCCAAGAGTCTGAAATGGGCCTGCTCCTGCTCCAAGAATAAAAGCTCCAGGCAGCTTAATTTCTTTTGCAACCATATTCAGATCATAAATTTTTTTCTCATTTTGCAAGAGGAAATAATTAAGGCACACCTCCTACTTTGGCAATTCTTGTTCTCCCACAGATGCCTTTTGCAGGAAAGGAAAATGGTTCCTTAGCCAAATCAGGGCAATCAACTACAGAGACCTGGATATCAGCAAAGTTATCTTTTAGTCCCTTCTGTATAACTCCAGAGAGTTCTTCTATACCCGGCACATGAAAAGAAACTCAACACAAGCCATTTTCTTTCTTCTTTAGGTGAAAGTTTATAGAAATAAAGTTATTGTAGGCCAATTATCACAAGAGTTCACATCGTACAAAGCATAAAAGCTGCTGTCCAAACTCAGCAAAGTCTTCCGACATTTTCTCTCTTATAGATGCAAAATCCTCAACAAAATATTAGCAAACTAAATCCAACAGTACATTAATAGAATTATTATACACCATGATCAAGTAGATTTATCCCTGGTATGCAAGGATGGCTCAGTGTAAGAAAATCAATTAATGTAATACACCACATCAACAAAATGAAGGGAAAAAACTTCATGATCATCTCAATTGATGCAAAAAAGGCTTTTGACAAAATCCAGCACCTCTTCTTTATAAAATACACTTAGAACACTAGGAATAAAAGGAAACTTCTGCAATGTAATAAAAGGCGTATCTGAAAACCCACAGCTAACATCATAATTAATGGTGAAAGACTGAAAGCTTTTCCTCTAAGATTAAGAACATGAGAAGGATGCCCACTGTCAACACTGTTATTCAACATTGTACTAAAAGTTCTAGCCAGAGCATTTAGGCAAGAAGAAGAAATGAAAGGCATCCAATTGGAATGGAAGAAGTAAAACTTTTCCTATTTGCAAATAACATAATCCTATATACAGAAAATCCTGTAAAATCCTCAACAAAGCTACCAGAGCTAATAAATGAATTCAACACAGTGGTGGGGTATAAGATCAACACCTAATAATCAGCAGTGTTTCTATATATTAGTAATAAACAATCAAAAAAAGAATACAAGAAAAAGGTCCTATTTAGAATAGCAACTACAAGAATCAAATATCTAGGAATAAATTTAACCAAGGATGTAAAGGATTCATACATAGAAAACTATAAAACATTGCTGAAAGAAATCAAAGAAGACCTTAATAAATGGAAGGACATTTGTGTTCATGGACTGGAAGACCAAATATTGCTAAGATGTCAATTCTACCCAAAGTGATCTATAGATTCAATGCAATCCCAATCAAAATTCCAATAGCCTCCTTCACAGAAATGGAAAGCCAATCATTAAATTTACATGGAAGAATAAGGGGTCCTGAACAGTCAGAGCCTCTTGTAAAAGAATAAGTTGGACAACTCACAATTCCCAATCTTAAAACTTATTACAAAGCCACAGCAATCAAAATAGTATGGTACTGGCATAAGAACAGACATACAGAACAATGGTATCTAACTGAGAATTCAGGAATCAACACTCCATTTATGGCCAACTGATTTTTTGACAAGACTACTCAATTTGGAAAGAATAGTCTTCAACAAATGGTGCTGGAAAAACTAGATCTTCATTTGTAAAAGAAGGAAGTTGGCCCTCAACCTCATACCATATACAAAAATCAACTCAAAATGGATCAAAGGCTTAAATATAATAGCCAGAACTGTAAAACTCCTAAAAGAGAACACAGGGAAGCATGTTCAGGATATTGTGTCAGGCAATGGTTTCTTAGACTTCAAACCCAAAGCACAAACAAGAAAAGAAAAAACAGATAAATGGGACCTCATCAACATGAAAACCTTTGTACATCATAGGACTTTATCATGAAAGTAAAATGACAACCTACACAATCAGAGAAAATATTTGGAAACCACATAGCCAATAAGGGATTAATATCCAGAATACATAACGAAATCCTTCAACTCAACAACAAAAAGACAAACAATTTTAAAAGACATTAACAGATATTTCTCCAAAGAAGCTATACAGGTGGCCCCAAAGCACATGCAAAGATGCTCAATATCACTAGCCATTACGGAAATGCAAAATCAAAACCACAATGAGAAATCATTTCACAACCACTAGAATGGCCAGTATTAAACAAACAGAAAACGACAAGCATTGGAAAGGATGTTGAGAAACAGGAACACTCATTCATTGCTGGCAGGAATGTAAAATGGTGCATCTGCTGTGGAACACAGTTTGGCAGTTCCTTAGAAACTTAAGTAAAGAATTACCATGTGACCTGGCAAGCACACTACTAGATATATACACAAAAGAACTGAAATCAAGTACTAGAACAGATATTTGCACACCAACATTCAATGTGGCATTCTTCACAATTGCTAAAAGACAGAAGCAACCTAAAGGTCAATAAATCAATGAGTAAACAAAATACGTTACATACGTACAATGAATGTTATTCAACTGTAAAAAGGAACAAAGTCCAGATACAATCAACAACATCAATCCTGAAGACATCATGTTGAGTGAAATAAGCCAGACACAAAAGGACAAATATTGTATGACCTCACTGATATGAAATAATTAGAATAAGCAAAACCATATAGTCAGAATCTAGACTATAGATTACCAGGGCACAGGGTAGAGAAAGGGAATGGGAAGTTAAGGCTTCAAATGTACAGGGATCCTATTTGGAATGATGGAAATATTTTGGTAATGGATGGGGGTGATGGTGCACAATATTGTGAACATAATTAACAGCACTGAATAATATATTTAAATGTGGTTAAAAGAGGAAATTTTAGGTTGCGTATGTTACTAGAATAAAAATTTAAAAAAAATCCATGGAACTGTACAACACAAACAGTGAACTCTTAAGTTAAACAAAAGACTACAGTTAATAGTACAATTATAAAAATGTGCTTTCATCAATTGTAACAAATGTACCACACCAATGCAAGGTGTTAGCAATAGGGTGGTACATGAGAGCCCGGTATTTTATGTATTATTTTTCTGTAGACCCACAACTTCTCTAATTAAAAAACAACAACAACACAAAGTAATTCCCACAAGTCTCCAATAAGAAAAAACAAAACACAAACAAAGCACACTATCAGAAACTGAAATCGTCTTCCCTGAAACCCAACCTGAAGAAGTTTCCCCGGTTACCTTAGTGTCACCACTCAGTTGAATGGCTTCAGCCAAAGCTGACCAGAATATAACCTTCACACCTTCTGTTTCAAAGTATGTGGCCCAAGCATTCCGCTGCTCTGCAGTCAACAAGTCGGCCTTATTTATCAAAATAACATTCTCCTTATCATCATCTATTTCTTTTACATAACATTCCTAAATAAGACAAAGATAATTAGTAAGGTCTCTTCAAATCAGGTTAATATAGAAGATTTCTCCAGCTATGACTAAAAGTTTTTACTGCTCCCAGTTTTAAATCATTCCCTAATTTCAAGCTCTTTAATCACTGCACATTCTATTAATCTCTTCAATAAGCTTCGAAAAGGCATATAGTCACATGTACATATAAATTTTAACATAAGAAACTGGAAGGGTAAATTCCTGCCCAGTTGAAATGTAACAGGACCATTTTTCTATAAATATATACTCTCTTTAATAATGCTGAATTGTTTCTTCTAAACTAAGTTAAAGAACCGTACAACTAGTAGACCTGTCAGCCAGCAGCAATAATTTTTTGGTCAAGTGATAATGGCCAATAATAATCTCTAATGTAAAAAATATTTTTGAAGCCTAAAAGGAAAACAAGACTCGGTAATGGAAATAATTCCCAATTACAGCTCTTCACTATAAAAGCTGATTTTAACAATTTTATCATTAAGATTTTGTTATTCACCAGGGGATTTAAAAATAATCTGTATTATTACTACTATGGTCCTCAAACAGAAATAGGAACACCTCTCATATGTACAGTGTTTTATGAGTTCAATGCACATATTACATTATTTCATGTGATCTTCACATCTCAATTATTACCCCATGGCATTTTACAAACTCAGTTCACTTTCAAACCACCATAGGAAATAATAACTAAGATGTGAGAAAAGACAACTTAATGGAATGGATAAAAAGTGAGGTGATTAGGACTTTGCTAAATAAGTAAAACACTATTTCAATAGTGGTCTCTTGAAAAATGGGAAACACTGGCAAATGTCTCTTAGCAAAGTGGTTTCTAAACTAAAAGTTGGAAGTTTGGATAAGTGATAGAGCAGACGGAAAAAAACTGAGAAAACATCTGTCTCAGCAGTGGCATTATGCAAGTTCTTGACCTTGGCAGGGGAATGAGGCCTAATTAAAGCTAGAGGAGAACACAGAACACTTGTCTAGACTTACTTCTATGAGTAATCATGTCATCTCACTTCAGCTCAAAGGAGTTAAAATCTAGTCAAACTTTACTTACCAAATCCTCACATCTAAACAGGAGAGGGTTACGACCATCTACTATCTGGACCACAATATCACTGAAAAATAAATGTGAGATTGTAAAAAACCTCAGGACTAACCACTGGATTTTCTGAAGCAGAAATGAAAGGGAACACTGACAATATAATAATGACAATAGTAGCAAACACTTTCCATATATTAACTTACAAAAAAAATACTTAGTTGGTTAACCAGTCTTTTCTGAGTAACTCTTTGAAACTATGCTGAACACCAAGGAAATGCATTAAACCCGAGTTACTATTTAGGGCAAGACTTTTGACAAGGCATATTTTCTTTCAGAATAGTTAAGTTTTCAGCATAATTTTATGATTCAAAGGAAGTCACATACTTGCTAATTCTGACTAACAGTTTTTAAGTTCTCTAAGTGGTCCCAGACATTTTCTTCTTTAGGGTGGTATCTACTACTTTCAACCTGTGAAGATTCAAGACTGAATGCTAAAATGAATGCAAAAAATGGACAAAGTCTAATAAACCAAACCACAAGGTCCACAAATATGTCTACCTACCAAATATGCAGAAAGAATAACTGGCTTACAAACACCCTTAAAAACAGATGACATTTCAAAACAGCTTAATTCATGTACTGAATTAGGATGCAGAGCAAGTGCCAACTATGTACCAGATTTATGTAATACAATGGAAGTGCCTTATCTTACTGGAATACAGTGTTCTGCCCTCAATGCTTTAGCAGTTTCCTGCATTTCAATGACAATTTAACAACAATTTTTTTCTGATAACTACTACTGAAACTAAAGAGGCAGATGCTTAGCTAGCCTGTTACCAAACAGGAGACATCTGCTACAGAAGACTCAATAAATATGTTTCCTGCCAAAAGATGTGGCAGTGGTCACTTGATTAAAATTTCTATGTAATTCAGATTGACTTCCATGCACCATAAACTATATTCTTTGGGTTAGAAACATGTTCTTAAAACAGGGAACTATCACATAGCACAAATAACAGAGCAAGTTAATATCGTAATACAATGGAAGCTGCAACTCTGAACAAGGACGGGCTCACTCTCATGAAACTAATGCTTTATTTAGAGGCATAGAAAACCTGTAAAGGGCCTTCCTGTTAAACATGGAAGACTGAACACATATGATTACCTTTGCTCCCTCTCAAAGTCTATTAAAATGCAAGCAAAGGCTGAAACCCATTAGGATAAAGTTAAGGAAGAACAGCAAATAAGAAATGTCAATTCATTTTTGGAAGAGGAAAATCAGATGGAAGGGTTAGCAGAACCAAGAAAGCTGAATACCAAGGGCTTCCAGACGGAGAGACCAATAAGAAGCAAGTCTGATCATGCCCTGCAGTCCTGAAATGGCTTAGCGTTAGGAGCATCAGATATTTCTGAAGGCAAGGGTTTTTGGAGAATGTCTTCATAGGGAGCTATTGGGTACCCCTCATGTTCTATTCAGCCAGGCAACTATACTCCACTCCACTGCTCCCCCACCCTCCCACCACAATGGCAGAAGGCAAGAGTTTATTATGGAGAAATGAACCTGAGAACCAGGGACATGAGGCAAAGTAGAAGGTGGGAAAGAGGTGCCATACCGGGAAAAAAAAAAAAAAAAAAAAAAAGAGATTAAATGTAAGCCTATATACTGAGCAGTGAGAATGCCTAGCACCCTTGCATTATTCCACTTCCTTTAGCTCTAAGTCAGCAGATTATACTTCTCTTTAAGAAACCGACTGCCCCTAAGGAAAGGACCTATAGATTCTAACATCTTGGAGTATTTCAACAAAATAAAATTGATCCCTGCCCAGTCACCCTACTGAGAAGCTCACCAGCTGGCAAGCACCACCTAAACAGGCAGACCTAGCTATTGGCTTTGTAACGCTTCATTTTTAAAATGGACAACACCACTATATACTTGAGCAAGGCATTTTACATAAATCAGAAACAAAAATAAATAGAAAAAAAAATACAGAGGAAAAAGAGACAATATAGGAAGGAGAAAATCTAGAAACAAAATAAAAACTCTACGTATGAGGATGGGAGGGTCCCCTCAAGGTTGAAGTTGCAATATTTCAGAGCCCACTACTGTTATCTCATTGGAAGTAAGAAAACACAGATTCTCAGCACAGCAATTTCTGAGAAGAACCAAACTGGATCTTCCCAGGCCCCATTCAAGCCTAACTAAAAGCCTAAATGAGAATGAAAGGGACCTGCCTAGAGGCTGATTAACAGCACCAATATTCTAAAATATCTTGCTATGCTGACTTCCCTATCTGCAGCCCACAGCCCTCTCTCTACCTCTGGGAGTGCACAGACAAGCATGTAAGTGACTTAAAAAAAAAAAAAAAAGGAGGAGATATTATACAATTCAGTGGTTTTTAGTCTATTTACAAAGTTGTCTAATTCCATCACTGCTATCTAATTCCAGAATATTTCCTTTACCCTACAAAGAAACATAAATGACTTTTACAAGTTTAATCAAAGTCCAGTTTTCTGCTGATGTTTTGTATTGGTGTTCTCACTGGGTGCATTTTAAGGATTTGCCCTTTGCATAGCTCAATTCACCTGTTCCCTCCAGAACCAGGGTCTATGAACATATATTAACCTCCGAATTTAATGTCACACCACTACAATGCTCTTGTTGCACAAAAAAAAAAAAAAAAACGGTAACTTACCTTCTCTCAGTGACCCTCCAGAGCTGACGCCAAAAGTCCAAATTTCTTTCAAATGGAGTCAACATCAGCTTTTGTTCCTCTTCTAGCCTGGCTTTAGAAAAGGACATTTATATCTTTGCCAGATTATAATGGAAGGTATCAAACAGAAGAAATACCCCAACTTTTATTGCAGTAAAAACTAAGTATACAAATATTAACTTTCAAATTATTTTTCTATATCTTTTGCTAAGATAATATGAGAATACAATTTATTTCATACCACACTACACCAAATTCAAATTTTATCCTTATGGTATTTATCCTTAAGGTATTTAAGCCCTGGAAGTTTCTCTGCCAGACAAAGTCATATCTCTCCTTTTCCTGGAATAATGCTCAGGAGAGCAGTGATCAACTCCAGGACACCCTGGAGAAGGGAATGAAAGGAGAAAAGGCCAGAATTGAACAGAGTAACCAATACACCAACTTTGTGCAAGTATGCACATGCACCCAGCAAGGCTGTGCCACACACACGCCAATCTGCGCTTATTAGAAGAAAGCTACCAATTCCCTTTTAAAAGAATCAAGATGCCAAAATGCAAATGGAAAAGCAAGTACAACAAAATGACTTAACTCACAATTCCAAGGCAAATCTTCACAACACTCACCGGACAAGCTGACGTCTCCATTCTAGAAAGTTATCTTTCTCTGCCTGTTTGAGTTCTTCTGGAGTAGTCCCTTGGTCCCAGTTTGGTCTAAAACAATCAGAGGAAAAACAATTCCACATGAGTTACCAAAACAAAACAGTGGATTTGGATTTAATAATGGCAGCTGAGAAAAGGAACAGGAAAGAAGCGAACAACTTAAAAATTTTTATACTCAGTGCCCTTGTTATGCCTTGTAATGTACTAAATTCTTGTTCAACTTACCTCCTTGGTATACATAGGAACTGTTTGTTTTCTTCATGGAGTTTCTTAATTCTCTGGCTCTCCTCAAAAGACAGTAGTCCAGTTCTAGCCTCAGGAAGCACAAACTTAATATTAAGCTTCTCTGTTTATAGAAAAGAGAAGTACTATTAAGAGGTACTACAGATACTGAGGGTTGGTCATTTTGAATAAGCTTGGAAAACTAAAAACAAGAAAGCCTAAAATAGAATTTAAACTTTCTTGATTTAAGATTCCTCTAGTCTAAGATAAATTATAATATCCAAATGAGGCTTCCTGTCCTCCCCACAAAAAACAAAAAGAGAAAAAAGAAAAAAAAGATTTTTGCTAAAGTGTTCAAAAGGCTAATCACTTCTTTAAGTACTGATTTGATAAAACTCCACATGCTGAAATATTTCATGGAAATGGAAAACAGTAAGAATGGGGGGAAGGAAATGTAAAGCTTCAGTACAAAAAACCTCCTCATTTCACATAATTTTATACTAATGGGAAAGGATGAGAAATGAAGATTTAATGAGGAGACTCATTCACTTAGAACTGATGAAATGCTATACTGCTATAATTTATGTAAGATGCTTATGATGAACACCCACCATTAGAAATCAAAAAAAAAAAAAAAAAAAAAAAAAAGCCCTGTCTATGTATGAACTACAAAGGCCTCTGCTTTAGGGCTCTAACCCCTAAGCTGCCCTTGGCCTCTCTTTGACCACACACAGCCACCTAGCCTTTGGGGACAGTGGTGATGCCAGAAAGGATGAGCACCTAGGAAGCCAGCTAAGTTTCCTGCTGAAAAGCCAAGAAAAGGTTCCATTTAAAGACAACAATAGAACTTTCAGCAACATTTTTCTTGACCTTTAAGGAAAGACTGCAGCCTGCTACTTTCATCAGACCACTAATACCACCTAGGACCTTGATCTGCACAGTCCAGTAATCTATTTCTGTGCTTGGTACCGTTCTAAGTTCTCAGAAGATAAATCCAGAAACAAAGGGAGAGCAGTCATTAAAGCAAATTATGCACATGCAAAAATTCCCTATAATGTGCTGAATGGGGTGCTTTAAAATATGATTCAAATTGCCTAAGGCCCAGGATTCTGCCACTAACAAAGGCATTAGGAAACATTTTCTGGTAAATGCTGGTACTAACCCCCACAATGTTGACCCATATTTTTCCCATGACATATTGAGTCTTTTGAACTCAGTATGATACAACATAATCTGAAGTGTTATTTAGAGCTGAATTTTAAAACTGTGGCACATTCTGTATGTCACAGCTTGAGTTCAACTGATCCTTCTCATAACGCTTCTGGGTTAAAGACAGCCCACTTACAAGTTAGGTAGGAACCTCAAACACTTTCAGGTAGACTTGTTTGTATCTATTCAGCAAAATGGAAATGTGATCAGTGTTATATGCACTCAGGATAAAACATACCAGCCACAAACTCTGTTCCTGCAAGTTCTGCAGTTGCAAGGAAGTCATCAAGGGAGCTCTGTTCAGTCACAGACTGAAGATTAAGACGACCCCAGTCATAGCCATCATTGAGTTCACTTGTGTGCAACTATAAACAAAACATAGGGTAATTATACAGCAGTCTCTTCAGTTCTTGACCGTCCAAACAAGCTCTAAATTTCCAAACAACTATTCTATGGTCTTAAGAGTGGTGTCAGCTCTTTAAGAGTCAATACTAACAACAGTGAACATTTAAAGAAGGACTTGCTTACCTCAGGCTAGGCACTTTCCATTCATTACAACGTGCAATTTTCAAAATCTTATGAAGAGAATTTTATTATATTTCTATTTTACTGATCAGGAAATTGAGGCATAAATAAATAACTTGCCTAGATCCACACACTAGGGGGAGAATTTGAATGAAGACTGTCTGACTCCTGCCAGCCATAGTTAGTCAAATTTTCTTGATGGAGACCCACGTAAGAAATACATATTACATAGTGACCCAAGTGTGTGTAATATGCATCATGATACACACATGCATGTACCGCTTGTATAGTGAAATGGAGAGCAAAGAATCCTAAAACTGAATTTAATACATGTAATCTATACTGATCCTATAGTTGGATAAACACCATCCCAGGCTCAGCACAGGTATTAACAGCCTCACCAAACAAATGAAAAAACTCAGATTAGGTGGTTTGCTCTGGGTCACAGAATTCAATCTTCTCACTACTTCCTAAAGGCTACATTAATAACAAGTTGCTTCAAAATCAGTTAAAATTAAAATGTCCAGAGTAATTTTGACCTTATGAATACTTATGACACCTGTATACCGTTTATTCTTGAGACCATATGGTTTGAAGCCACATAGTGTGATCACAGCACATGTACAGTTAGCACCAGTGACATCTTTAACACTGGCTCTCACTGAGAACTTAGTACGTTGTCAAATACCTGGGGAATGAATAGGAAAAAATGACAACCAGAACGATAAAGCCAAGTCAGAAACCTACTGCTTTTCCCCAAGGAACCAACAATTACTATCTTCCCTGGGTCCAAGAAAAAGAAATATTAGGGCCAACCACATTTCTGGGTATGAACTGTTTCATCTTTGAGCTAATCATCAGGGGAACAGGAAGCATGAAGCAAGGATCTAAGTTATTTTTATATTTCTAGTAACAAACCAGTCGCTCTTGGAGAAATTCTTTGAAAGAACTGATACGAAAAGAAGTAATGTCTCTTTCATGTTCAGACACCTCCCAGGAGCCCCCTGGCTAATAGGACAAAGACCAAACATATCCCGATACTCGACTCTTCCCCGTCTCATCATCACACGAGCCGTCCTTCCACGCCTCTACCTGTGCTCTGTGCCTTACTAAAATGAGCGCGGGCTTCTCTTCTTAACAGAAATTCCTACGCATCCTTCGAAACCCGGCTTAGGTGTCACTTCCTCTGGACACTTTCCTTGTGACCTTTGACCCCAAACAAGGCAGCAATCACTCTCTCATAACTAGACAACATGAGAGAGACAGCAAGGTCTGGCTTACCCAGGAGTCAGTATGACGGTGGCTACGGCTCCGCTGAGCCTGATGGCGAATAAGTGCCCGTCCCAAGGATCCACCACCTGGGGCTCTCCTCCGACCCATAGCAACACAGTCGTACTACGAACCTTCCCTGACGAACGCGTGCTTTTTCCGGTATTCAAAGCTCGATTCACGGAAGTGCTTTGTGGACGAGCCCAAGTAGTTAAAGCCCGTAGTTGGTGAAAACAGAATTAATTGCTCTAAACTGCACGTTATGTATCTCAACCTTGCTAGTGTTGCAGAATACAAATGCAAAAATAGTTTTAAGCTTAATTTCCTGTAAATATTCCTAAAATGTCTCAAGTTTGGATAGAGTGACCGAGTAAAAAGAATGGTACCTTCCAGATTTGTGCATCTATCTTTTGCGTCCGGCGAGGAACTGGGATACCTGGGAAAAAATGGCCGCTAATAATCACGGTACTAACCCTGTCTCCCGTCTGTTTTCGTCAGGAGGAGGCGGAGACTCAGGCAAAGGGTGTTTCTGGGGCGCGGGGTGGGGGGAGCTTCCTGCGCTAGGTTTTCGCCGGCGACCCAAGGCGTGGCCTCGCTCCTGTGCACCCCAGTAACGAAACAGCTTTTTGTTTACCGAGTCTGCGAACTGGGGAGAAAATTGGGGCGAATTGGCGAGAACTTCCAGAATGGGCGTTCGGAATGGCAGGATGAGTAGTATTTCTCGAGCTTGGAAAGATTGTAAGGAAAGCCAACAAAATCTGACCTTGCTTTGTTACACACACACACAAAAGTTTAAAGTTCTACTTAAAAATATATTAACATTGTCTTATAATTAAAGTAAAGAGAAAAAAGTAAGGCTGCCCCACTCCTGGTGGCCTAGGTTTTTGTTCCTCACTTTATCTTTAGATTGCCTCTATAATGAGAATGTAATAACTGGTTTAGAATTGCGTGCGGGATGGGAGTTTTACCTACATTCTCACTAATCCAGAGAACCTGTCATGATGCCCAGAGAAATGAAGCAGATTGCCCAACTCGTAGACGGAATATGTGCAGTGTCAGGCATCAAACCCAAGACTTGTCACTATCCTGTACAATCATGGGAGGAGGGGACAATAAGGATTTAAGTTAACATGTGACGGTCAGTTTCTTGTGTCAACTTGGCTAGGTTATGGTGTTCAGTTTGGTTAAGCAAGTACTGAACTGATTGTTACTGTGAGGGTATTTAGTATTTAGTAGAAGGTATTCAGTTGATCGCATCTACTCAGTGATGGCATCTAGAATTGACAAAGGAGACTGCCCTCAACAAAATGGGGAATCTCTTCATCAAGTCAGTTAGAGGGCTTAAAAGCCAGAACTGAAGATTTCAGAAGCTAGAAAGAAGAATTTCTGCCTCTACTTCAGCCAACCAGCTTCCCCCTTAGGAATTCAGTTTCACTTTTTTAGGAGTTTCTAGCTTGTGGCCTGCCCTACAGAATTCTAACTTGCTATCCTCCACGGTTGCTTCAGCCAATTCCTGTGTTTGTTCCCCACCCCTATCCCCATCTCCCTCTCTCTGTATATCTCTGTATATCTTTGTTTCTCTGGTGAACTCTGAGTAATTCAGCATGTATTGCAGAAATCATAGTGTCAAAATGCCATCTAACCCAGTGCTTCTCAACTTTGATGTGACTGTGAACACCTTGGGATCTCATTAAAATGCTGATTCATAAGTTCCTACCAAGCTTCCAGGTGATGCCGACGTTGCTGGTGCATGTGCCACACTTTTGAGTAGCACGAGTACTCCACTCTTGGTGCAAAGACAGTGAAGTTGATAGCTGGCTAAAGGTCCATCACAGCAAGTTAGTGGCAGGCAGAACTAGGACCATATCACCTACCCATGACTGGAGGCCCTGCCAAACCTGCTGTTGACTCTTGCCGAATTGGATTGAGCATTGGGAAGCACTGAAGGGATTGCTGGCAAGCCATGTAGGAGTTGTCACGGCTTTGGGAAACCAGTGCAGGAATGCACCAGAACATGGTTTTTCCAATTTCCCAACTTACAAACAGTAGATCTTTTAAAAACCTGAACATAATTTCAAGAAGTAAGATATGGAACTTATGGAATAGAATTTACAGACAGCTCCTGGCATGCTCTTCAGAGCTGAGGGGTTAATGATAAAACTATCTAATAAAGTAAAATTAAATGGATTCTACATCATCACCACCACCATCATCATCATCATCATCATCATCGTAGTAGATGATAAAAGAGAAACCAACAGGTTGAGAAAAATGGCCAGTAATAATCACAATACCAACCAGGAATGTGGTTTATCCTAGTTTCTTTTTTCAGACTTTGTTTCTTCCAGGGATTTAGGGAAAGCAAATACTTTGGGTTTCTATTTTTATTTTTCTAGGGGCCCCCAAAAACCTTGATCAAATAAACCAAAGTGAGAATTTAATCAGGACCAGTGGGGAGTCAAAAAGATACTGACACCATAAGGTTGAAATAGCAGCAAGTAAGTAAAGCATAGATAATTCTAATATTTCCCCCCAAGATGTTATTCCACTCTACTAATGACAAAGAATTAACTGAGCCTCAGTTTTTTTATCTGGTCAATGGGGATAATAATTCCTACTGAGGTAGCAAATGAGGTAATGCTGTGTGATGGTTGCCTAGGAGTTTGTGGGATTTCGATTTTCACAGGTGAATAATTTTTTCCCCAATAAAAATGCAGGTGGGAACTCCATTGTATAACTGATCTATGTTGAGGGATTATGAGGCTGGTTCAGCGAGAAGGGCAAGGAGGAAGGAAATCGAGGTTCTTAAGGAGACAAGATCATGGGATTCAGATTCAGAGAAAAGAAGTGAGATGGAGGGGAAGTGCTGATGGTGGTAGTAAAGGGTGGAGCAAGGTGCTGGCTGCTGCCCTAGTGAGGGGACTGCAAAGATGAATCAGCTCAGGTCCCTGCCTACCAACTACAGAAGCCATTCCACCCATGACTTCAGTGAACAGCACAACACAGCCAAACTTCCCTCATAGCTTTGTCATACTGGTGGAAATGCTCACCCAGTAGGCTTGTGTCTGGAAGACAGGTCAAATCCTTCCAACTCCCCACATAGCTGAGACCTTCTGTTGAAACCAGGATTCACTAAACATCTGGCCCCTGGAGGAGGCAGCATTGATTCTGGGATTGGAAGCTTAGTATCCAGCTTCCAGATGGGACACAGGAGTGTTCCTCATTCATGGGGTTGCGCAATCCTTGATTTACCGTGGCCAAACGAATGTAGTTACAAGCCCTGAAACCCACACCCAGTAACAAACCTTGGCATAGCTTTCAGCTCTCCAACTCCACGCTATTGAGCTTCACATCTGTCTGGGGAGAGAGAAAGGAGAGTGGGTGGGTTCCTGTCTTGTTTTTCCTTTCTCTCCTTGGCCAAAAATGGTCAATAGTAGAAAAAGTGTTTCAGGGCAAGCTTGCAGTCCTGTTTCTCCCTCTCTCCCCATTCTCCACACCATCCCTTTCCACAGGTACATTAAAGCAATTTCCATAAAGCTGAGAGTTGTGAAAATAAAGGCTGGCAGTTTCTGCCAAGTGTCACTAATTCAGTAGGGAAACTCCCTTTGATTATCTGCCACTTTCAGTTTAACCCTGTTGAAAGTGGGTGGATTCTCTCACTTGAGTAAGTTTCAGTAATTCAGCAGACATTTATTTGTGGTTATTTTAAATGATTAACTCAAGTCCTTGCAATCAAATATTGATTGCCTGCTTGTGCAAGGCATTGTGAATGCAAGGAAAAGTGTGGAAGACCTCTTGCTATGGTGACACAGTCTACACAATTCTATGTGCACTGTATTTGAAACCAAGAATTTTTGCCAAACTTTTGTAGTTATTTGTGAAATATCTAGGATCTTTTATTCACAGATGATGTTGCAATTATTTTATTCCCCACAACAGTCAACTGAGAAAGGGTGTTATTAGTTTTCTGTACTTTTAAAAATCAAGACCCAATAAAGGTAAGCAAAATAAAGGAAGCTAGAAGTAGAATTAATAATCACACAACTCTACAATCCATAGATAGAAAACACCAGTTTTTTCTCATTCATTCATTCACTCAACTCTAGGATCTGAGAATTCGGCACTGGATAAATTCCCTGTTCTTAAGATCTTTCATTTTAGTGACAATCAGCCAGACGGAGGAATCACTCAGGGTTAAATGGCTCAAGTCAGCAATGGAGCCACAAATTACACCACCAGGTAGACTTGCTCCACCAGGAGGGCCTTCTGACTCTTGGGAGTTTACTTCTTACCTCTAAATTTGACACCTCCCCTTTTAAATCACTCTAATAAAGACGTTAATAAGCTTTAGCATATCAGTCTGGATGGTGAGAGAATTCAAAACTATGTTGCAAGAGGAAAAAGTGAAGGCAGTATGACTATTTAATTTGAGAGAGGACTCCACGAGGATATGGGGGCTATCTGCATATATGCCAAGGACTGTCACAGGGCAGGGAGCAAAGATTGTTCTGAGTATACACAAGTCAAGCAGAACTAGAACAAATGGGCAGACATTATGGAGTTGCATTAGGTTCAATTTGTTTGAATCTTCTTAGAATCCAAGCAGCTCAAAGATGAAAATAGTGAGCTCCCTGCCACTGGAGGTATTGAAGCAAAGACTAGATAACCAAGAGGCAAGACACTCTGAAGCATATTCTTGCCTCAAAGTGGGTGTTTAAATAGATGACCACTTGGGTACTCTTCACGCTAACTTTCATTTCACTCAAGTACTTGTAATAGCAGCTACCAGGGAATAGCAATGGTCTCAGACAAAGTGCCTCCGCTGGCAATAGCAGGGTGGTGCTTTTCCCACGTACATCGAGGCGAGGCCTGCAGGCTTCCTGCCCTTTCAGGTGAGGGTAGGGAGCACTGTGAACCACCATTTGACAATTTCAGCTATCACTGGGTCTGAATACCATTATTACCAATGGAAATGTTAAAAATAACCATTTTTTATTATTTTGTTATTTTTAAGACCCAGAGTCTCAGCTTTCAAAGCTAACCATGCAAAAGTAGTGATTTCTCCTCCCCCCACCATCTGGACCTTTACTGGTGCCCACCTCTGTTTGGTGGCATCAATGAAAAAGGCTCAGGGTTTCACTTCTCTTCACTTTCTCGTGCTTTTGCATTTCTGCCTAGGCTTTGTCCAGGTGACAACTATTCTAAGTGAGCAGCAGCAAAAGGAGGGACTGCATGCCAAGGGGCACAGTGAGGATATTCTGGGGGATTGGAGCCACAGGACAAACTTCTGACTTCATAGACCCCTGACCTTGTCTGTTTTCCTCGTTCAGTTCGGCAATTTCTTGTCATGGCCTCTGGAATCTTAGAACCAGAAGGGAATTTGCTCAGTTCACAAACAGAGAGGCAAAAGCCCAGAGAGGGGCAGCCCCTGGCTCTGAGACCCTCAGTGAGTCAGGGCTGGGCAGTAGGCGTCTGACCTTTGGCTCTGATCATGGTGCTCTCAGTTTCAAACATCCCTGGTGACTCACCACAGCTTAGGAGACACCTCCACCTGTCATTAAAGGACCTTTGCAATCAGGCTCCACAGGCTGACTCGAACACAATGGGGCATAGGTTATGGGGATCTTGGACAAATTGCTTAACTCTTCCAAGCCTCCATCCTTTCTCTGTAAAATGAGAAGACCATGCACGTCATAATACTCAGATGAGGATGAAATGTCAGTGTGGAGCTGGAGCATTTACCACAAGGCCTGACAAATAGTAGTTGCTCAATATGCCTGAGTCCCTGCCTTGCTCACAGCCCTGGTGTTCAACACTAACCACCTTTTTCCTGGGTCGTTTTGTCCCTCTGGACTGCCCTCTCCCACTCTGTCCACAGCAAGCTGCCCATCCTTCAGTGCTCAGCATAAAGCCCACCCCTCCATGAAGCATGCCCTGGTCTCTTCACTCTTCAGTTGGATGTTGTTTTTTCTTCCAAGTCCCCAGAATCCTTTGTCTTAAGAGTAGCCTTCACTATCTCAGATCAAACTTACTTGTGCCTGTTTTTCATCCCATAAAGCATACCCACTACTACATCCTCAAGTCCTCTCTGAAACAATGAATACTGGAATGTAAACTCCTTAAAAGGTGGGTACCACGTGCATCTCCCTCAGCACCTGGTGTGGAGAGGCCAGTTCAATTAATACATGTAATTGAATAACTGTTGCTTTGCCAATTCATTTGCATAGCCAAAAATGTGTCAGTCCCACACTCCCAGAGAGAAGTTCAACAAGTGACAAACTAAAACATGGGCTACAAAACACCTTCTCTACCCTCAATTTGCAAACCTCCAAGTATTGACCACCCACACTTAATTTTATTTGTACTTCTTTGTATTCAATCTCGTGAGAAATAGTAACTGCTCCAACATTCATTGTTTCTGAACTGAAAACCTCAGAGAAATCTAGTGATCTGCGCATGATCTCAACTACTAGGGAGACCATGGGCAAACTGGGTGGACACCTATGATAGTCATCCTTCATCTAACCTCTGGGTGGCAGCGAGAGCCATTAATAAGGGGAATATTCGCTAAAATGAGTGGCGGCTCAGTCAGGCCTCAGTATGGCTGCTGAGGGCTTCTCCTGCCCAGTTCACCAAATGAACCATGAACCCCCAAAATGTAACCCATTATAGAAGGGGAACGAGTGCAATTTGGAGAAGCAATCTTCCCAGTTGAAAACACGTGCTCCACATGTTTAGCGAGAGCCAAGTGCCCTAAATTGAGATTCAGGCCATGTGGGTCCCAGTCCTGGCTTGGCAACTATATCCCTTTATGGCCATGCACAAGCCCATCCTCTCTTATGGCCTCTGTTTTCCTCATCTGTAAAACCAGGGAGGGGGCAAGTGTTGACTAGATTATCTTGAAGGGCCCTTATAGTATTGACAGGCTGTGCTTCCAAGATTGTTATGAAAACAAACATGTGGTTAACATTCACCCCACAAACACTGGTTTTGTGACAGATTGTTATATTGGGAACTGGTGACACAATGATAAATAAAATACATCCCTGCCCTAAAGGAGCTCACAGTCTAGTGGGGGAGGCAGAGAGTTAAAGACAACAATATTACAACAAGGCAAGTGCAGAGATAGATAGACACACAAGGAAGCGTGCACAGTTAGGGAGGTCCAAGATGGTTTCCTGGAGAAGATGGTCCTGAGCTGGCTCTTTAAAAACGAGCAGAAATCAGCCAGGGAGAGTGGCAGGAAGAGGACATTCCAGATAGAACCACATAAGCAATGAGAGAAAAACAAGAAATTCTCATAAGCATGGGGAGAGAACTACAGGCTGGAACATAAATTACGGGGTCAGCAGAGGTGAAGAATGAGGTTGGAGAGGTAGGCAGGTGCCAGACCTGAAAACTCTTATGCGTTATGCTGAGGAGCTGGGACTGTATCCTGTGGTTGGTGGGAAGCCACTGAAGGGTTATAATAAGAACAATAACAAGGTCAGATTTGTGGTTTGGTAGCAGTGTGGAGGATGGATTTGAGGGGGCAGGTTAAGAGGAAGAGACTTTTGAGCATGGAGGAAAGAAAGGAGAATGGGTTGTGGCTAAGTCTGCTGGTTGGTTGGGGTCGGGCAGCAAGTTAATGTTGCTCTAACTGCCTCTGATTTCCTGAGGAAGCTCCAGGTCATCTGCTTGGCTCTGGTGGGAAGCAAGTGGCTTTTGAAAGGTTGTAAGGATTTAGGGTACTCATTGAAGAAAATGAGAAAGGGAATGAAGTCAGGATAAGGGGAAAGATGGCTGGATAGGAAGTGTGTTAGTTTCCTATGACTGTTGTGACAAATAACCATAAACTTTATAGCTTAAAACAATGCAGATTTATACTTCTGTGGGTTAGAAGTCCTGGTCTCACTGGGCTAAAATCAAGGTGTCAGTAGGACTGTTTTCCTTTCTGGAGGCTCTAGAGGAGATTCTGTATCCTTGCATTTTCCAGCTTCTAGAGGCTGCCTGCATTCCTTGGCTTGTGGCCCCCTCCCTCCATCTTCAAGGCCAGCAATGGTGGGTTGAGTCCCTCTCATATAACATTCCTCTGACCTTCTCTTCTGCCTTCCTTTTCTACTTTTAAGGACCCTTATGATTACACTGAGCTCTTTTGGTTAATGTAGGATAATCTCCCCATTTTACAGTCAGCCAATTAGCAACCCCAAGTCCATCTTCAACCTTAATTCTTCTCTGCCATGTCAAGGAACATAGTCACAGGTTTTGGGGGTTGGGACGTGAACATCTTTGGGAGGCCATTATTCTGCCCACCACAGATGGGATCAGAATGTGTTAAGACACCACCTGGGTGGCTGAGGAATTCTGCTCAATAGGCCAGTTCCAGAGGCAGAGCAGATGAACTGTGGTAGTGGTTCAGGATTGGGGCTGCACTGAGAAGATGCAGTGCACATCCAAGAGGTCTTGGATAGGAGAAAAAGGATGAGAGGCTGGGAAGGGGTAGATAATGGGAGAAAATGAAATCAGCGAAGGCAGGGCTCCCCAAACTTTTGTGTGCATTTAACCACAGAGGTGCTTGTTAAACATACGTACTCCCTATCCCCAACTCCAGAAATTCTGATTTAAGGATGGGATCCAGGAACCAACCCAGGGAATTCTGCTGCAACTGGTGGATAAGTCCACTCTGTGAGGAAAACTGATTTAGATACTGGAAGTCTTGAGGAGGTTAAAGAACTGATGTGACAAAAGTCAGGAATGAAAAGGGCTGGAAAAATAAGAGGCTGTGATCACACAGTGGGATTTTGAAATGCGAGAATCCTTGCGCATGCTGAACTTATTCTCCATGAACATGCCAGGGCCTTTGTATTAGCTGTTGCCTGTGCCCAGGACAATGCTGTCAATATATGCAATTAAAAATTTCCTAGTAGCTGCATGAGGAGGAGGAGGGGGAGGAGGGGGGAGGGGGAGGGGGAGGTGAAGGAGAAGAAGAAACAGGCAACATTAATTTTAATAATATACATTTTTAATCCTACATGGACAAATTTTATCATTCACTATATAATTAAAATAAACATTATTGAGGTATTTTACATTATCTTTTTTCTTACAAAGTCTTCAAAATCCAGTGTGGACCTTACACTGGCAGTCTATCTCAATACGACTAATCATATTTCAAATGCTCAAGAGCCATAGGTGTCTGGTGGCACCATTTTGGATAGTGCAGGCTAGAATGTTCTCTTCCCATATCTTTGCAAGGCTGGCTGTCTCATTCAGGTCTCTGCTCAGAGAGACACCTTCTGTGACCACGTTGTCTATACCAGCCACCTTCCACTCCTAAAACTGCTTTCTTTTCTTCAGAAAGTTATTACTATCTGATACTTTATTATCTGCCTCCCCATAGGATATAAATACCACAAAGACAAGGTCCTGCATCTTTTCTTCAGTGTTAAATCCCAGCAACTATTCAACAACTACAGTAGGCTCTCAATAAATATTCGTTGAATGACTGAGGATTCCAGATTTGTCATTTGCCACCTTTGAAGCCAACCTCCGTTCAGTGGGATATTGGGGTGGGAGGTAGAGGGCGAGAGCAGAGCATTATGCAAGAAGTAAGGTCGGGGAACATATCCTGAAAGCTTTCAGTGAAATAAAAGGCTGACTCTCCAGATCTCAAGCGAGGAGCTGGGACTCAGGGATCACAGTGTGCGGGTCCAGCTGTCACTTGGCTGTGCATTGATTTCAATCACTGGCATACTCTGTACGGTGAGAACCCATTCCACCCCCAGAAGTGGCACTTCTGCCTGACACCAGCAGGTGGGGCAGTGTCATAAGAAGTACAGTCTGCAGCCTGGAGCTGCGGTTTCTAACCTTTCTACCAACTCGACTTTGCTGAGGTGTCCTGGAACTGCCCTGTGTCTCAGACCTGTGGGGTAGGCTTGCAAATGGTGCACCCAGCTTTCCCAGCTAAAGAAACGCCCCCTCAGTTTAGAAGTGTGCTTTCAGCGTGGAGGTAGAGGGTGTGCAGCTTCTCCGCAGGGTGAGGGAGGGAAGGTGCCCAGAGGCTGGCTCAGACCCAGGCCATGGAGAGACAGCCTGGTCCTCCTCCCAGGTCTCTGAGTACAAGCAAAGAGCATGACTCACACACTGGGGTGTTCGCATTTGCCTACAATTTTTCTGTTGAAAGCTACTTTATTGAAAGCTACCTTGTTGAAAAACTACCTTATTGAGATGATACTAAAGGCGTGACACAGACAAGTCAACAGAAGCAGCTCTGTGGGCTTGCACCCCTGGGCTGTGCATCCTGATTGTTCCTTAAAAGAGGGGCTGCCTGTGTAATCCTCCCTGCATCTGTGAGTCTGTGATCTGCTTGTTTCCCTGACTTTGTGTGATGTGCAAGTAAGTGCTCCTTGCAAAGGCTGTGACCAGCCTTAGGTCCCTCAGTACTGCCCACCACTGCTCCTTCCTCTGCCTTCCCAAACCCTTTGGACCCTTGGACTTCCAAGCAATTTGGAAACGTTAACTGCTTTAACATGATGTCTGTGTTTGTAAAGTTTAGACTCGGAAAATATGGACCAGCTAAAGGTCACTTAGTACAGGTTAACTTGGTATACTTTCACTAGAATTTTATAGTTCTTTGGAGTTTGCACTGTCTACTCCATTGCCCTGCAAGATGTTCCCAAAAATTTGGACAGAATTTGGTTTAAATGGCTTATTATAATCCTAACTAGCTTGTTCCAACATGGTGTATGGTATTCCTCCATTAACCCATCAGTGCATATAAAGGGTGGGGATATACATAGAGCCTATTTTCATAGAGCCTATTTTCCAGTGGAGGCCCAGAGGTGGGTGGGGTTTACATTCCTGGAGACAGGAATTGGGTATGTGTCATCTCTGTATTCTGCAGTTCCTAGCTCAGGGATTGACACCAATAGATACTCAGAAAAATTAGTTAAATTGAACAGCACCAGTGACCAAGAAAATTAGGTTAGAGTTCAAAGAAAGGTTAAAAGTTAGCAAAGAGAGAAGGCCCGGGAATTTCCAGGAGGGGCTGCATGGTTCTGAGATCAGGACCTGGCACAGAATCCAGAGATATCCAAGGTCTCCAGGGGTGAGAGAGGGGGGGTAGTTTGATGGATCATCTGGACAAACATTACACACTCCAATTAAATAATTTTTGCTTTGATTGAGCAGACCACAGAGCCAAGTGATTTGTTTCAAGGGCCCAGAAATGGGTTACTAGCCAAAGATTGAGCTGGTCAGATGATTAAAACTACTCTAGCAATTGAGCTGGTCAGATGATTAAAACTACACTAGCACACGAGAAAAGCATGATTAATGCAATTAACACTTCCCCTGGAGGGTGGCAGGCATTGTTTTACATGCAAATAAAAAATGTCATTTGAATTTTTACTGGGAATTCTCATCCGAAATGTGTCAATGATGTAATAAAACAGAATGACTGGATTGCCAAAGTAAACTGAGTTATAACCACACGCAGCATTACCTAGAAATTGTATATATGTTCTACACCGGAGAGAGAGGTGTCACACTGATTAAGAAGAAAGTTTCTTCTTAGCAGACTATATTCCATATTGTTCACTCTGGACCTTATTACCACTCACCTCTGACTTTTAGCTCTCTACTTCTTACCTGTGGAGAAAGAGTCTCAAGAGAGTGAAAGATAAATCTTGGTGTTTTCCTTGCCCCTCTTCATTTTCTTTAATAGAGTAAAACTCCGAAAATTATAACATTAAACAGCACTTCGTAGTTCTCAGAGAGATGTCACACTTTAAAGAACCACTATTTTCCTAACCTTTTTACACAGGAAATTATAGTCTACTTATCCCACCTTCTACCACCTCCCCCAGAAGTTTCGATCTAGACATACATTTATTCAGTGAGTTGTAATTCAGCCTAGGGGTGGAGTGTCTGAGATCAAGTTCCTTTTGCTGCGGGGCCAGCCCAGGTCCTGGTGGTTTCTGTAGATAAAAGAGATGCCGATAAATTTGGGAGGTAATTGCCGTATTGAACTGGTCTCCCCCCTCCCTCGACTAATGGAGGCAACCTGGTCCCTTTAAGAGACCAGAAGCTGCCGGGTGTCAGAGCCCGAAAAGGAACCTCTTCTTTGCTCCCCCCCTGTCCCCAAGCAGTGAATGGTTCGCGCCGGCTTATATTTATCCGAGCTCTTCCTCCCGGGCAGCAAGGATGTGAGGCAGGCGAGCCGGCCATCGCGCGCCGCACCAGAGAAGGGAGCGCTGCAAAGGCGGGCAGCCAACCGAGCGGAGCCTGGGAACTGAGCTGAACACCGCGGGAGGGAAAAAAATGAGGTAGCGGCCATCCCCGGAGCCGATCATGAGCGTGCCCTGCTCTCGAAGCCCTGCGCTGCCCTGGCCGAGCCAGCCCAGACAGTGAGCCGGTAGAACCCTGAGGCCCCAGCGTCCAGCGGGAGCGAAGATGCGGTGAGCCACCGCGCGATTGCAGCGCGGGCCCGCCGCGGCCAGCCGGACCCACCATCCGACTGACTGCACTTTGGGAAAGCAGCTGATTCTGGGACCAGCCGGGCAGAGGGGCTTTTTGTCTCCGGCACTCATTGAGAGTGGAGAGCATTGGGCCCTTGGCACGCTAGCTAAGTTTCCGCGGTTTCTGGCCCCAGCCTTCGGGGTTGTGTGTGTATGTGAGGGGGGACCCTTTTTACCTTCGCAGAGGAGTTTCTGCATCCTCTCGCACAAGTCCCTGAGCTTTTTTGGAGGGTTCCCTCTATTTGCACGACCGCAACTAGCATTTTTCTAAGATATTTTCCGCTCCACTCTTGTTCCGTCTTTTTCTCATTTTGTTTGCCTGAGACTTTTTTCCCTCGTCCATGCCCAGGCTGGGGTAATTTTTTTGTAATTCTGTGTATGCGCGTGTGTTGCTGTTTTTTTTCCCCCCACGCGCGCAGCTAAATATTTTCTTTTAAAAATTCTACCTCCACATCCTTCCTGCGGGCTTCCCGACAACTATCCACCTCCCTCCCTACCCTGCCCCCCTCCCCTCACCGGGCCCTCCCAGCAGTTTTATTTTTCGGTCTTTCCCGGGCCGAGCCCGGCCGGGGCGGGTGGCTCAGCAGGGCTCGCACCCGGCCTTCCGCCGTCACCGCCGCCGCCCAGCAGCACCGGGGCGCCCTTCGGAGATGCTGCCGTGGAAGAAGCACAAGTTCGAACTACTGGCCGAGGCGCCGCCGCGGCAGGCGTCCAAGCCCAAGGGCTACGCGGTGAGCCTGCACTACTCCGCTCTCAGCTCGCTGGCGCGGGCGTGCCCCGAAGGCGCGCTCAGCCGGGTGGGCAGCATGTTTCGCTCCAAGCGCAAGAAACTGCACATCACCAGCGAGGACCCCACCTACACCGTGCTCTACCTGGGCAATGCCACCACCATTCAGGCGCGAGGCGACGGCTGCACCGACCTAGCCGTAGGCAAGATCTGGAGCAAGAGCGAGGCGGGCCGTCAGGGCACCAAGATGAAGCTGACCGTGAGTGCGCAGGGTATCCGCATGGTGCATGCCGAGGAGCGCGCGCTGCGCCGCCCGGGCCACCTCTACCTGCTGCACCGCGTCACCTATTGCGTGGCGGATGCACGACTGCCCAAGGTCTTCGCCTGGGTATACCGGCACGAGTTGAAGCACAAGGCAGTAATGCTGCGCTGCCACGCGGTGCTTGTGTCCAAGCCCGAGAAGGCGCAGGCCATGGCCCTGCTGCTCTACCAGACGTCGGCCAACGCGCTGGCGGAATTTAAACGCCTCAAGCGGCGGGACGACGCGCGTCACCAGCAGCAGGAGCTGGTGGGGGCACACACCATCCCGCTCGTGCCGCTGCGCAAGCTGCTACTGCACGGACCCTGCTGCTACAAGCCGCCAGTGGAGCGCAGCCGCAGCGCACCCAAGCTCGGCTCCATCACCGAGGACCTGCTCGGCGAGCAGCAGGAACAGGAGCTGCAGGAGGAAGAGGAACAACCCGAGGGCTGCCTGGAGGAGGAGGAGGACCGTACTAAGGAGGGGGACCCGGCGGAGGAGGAGGCCGCGGCGCAGCGGGCGCTGGTAGTAGCCATGCACTTCGAATGCGGGGACTTGCTGGACACACTGGAGAGCGGCCACGAGGAGGCGCTGAGGGGCGGCGGGGTCTCGCTGTGCCCGGGGACCGGGCCACCGCCTCTACTGCTGGGCAGCGCCGCCGACATGAAGGCCGAGTTGTCGCAGCTCATTAGCGACCTTGGCGAGCTCAGCTTCGGCAACGATGTGCGCAGCCTGCAGGCGGACTTGCGCGTGACGCGCCTGCTGTCGGGCGAGAGCACCAGCAGTGAGAGCTCCATCGAGGGCGGGGGCCCGGACGCCACCCCTGCCATCGCTGGGGACCCGGCCGGCCCCGCCGACGGCGCCAGCCCGGACGAGCCCCACTCGGGCTGAGCTCCTAACAGCCTCCTGCGCACATCTCGCGTGCCACACCGTGACTCTCCACCAGTCGATCCAACACCCCCGCTAACTCCCACCTCCACCCCTCGCCCCAGGAAAGGGGAAATGGGGTACTTGAGGCCAGACCTCCCTTGGGCCCGAGATCCAGAGTACCCCATCCCCTCTTCCATTCAGAAGTTTGGCTCTGTTTGAGGCGGGGCTCAGGCCGTGAGTGAGGCGGGGAGATGTAGGAGAGGGGAAACCCCCACCCAAAAAGAAGGAGACACAGCTCTGGGGCGGAAAGTGGGGGAAAGGGCCGGCTGAGGTGCCTGCGGACCAGCTTCCTGCTTGTGGGACAGCTGGGGCCTGAGGAGGAGGGGTTAACTTCCGCCCACCCCTCTCACCACTTTCCCCCACCCACCCACCAGGGGCCCGGCGTTGTCACTGACATGTCATTAAAAAAAAGAACTTGCTCTCACAATGTTTGAAGCTTCAATGTCACCCCTGCCCCCAGTTCTTTTTGGTGTAAGAGCTTGGGTTGTTTACCTCAGACCCAGACCCTTGAAATCCTGCCAAATTCCTCAAATAACTGTTTTTGGGGGTGGGGTGGGGGGGGGGAGAATGAAAGAAGTTGCATTTTGTTTACATTTAAAAACATCTGATATCTAAAAAAGGAGTTTTTCTTTAGAAATATATACCTTCTCCTGCTCAAAAGATCTCACTCCATGATACTGTGTAAAATATTTTTGCACTGTTGTGAAGTATTTTTGACATCTTTTTTTGTACATAACTGTCTTCTCAGAGCTAAATGTTTATATCTTTTGCTGTGCAAAAGGGACATGTAAAATGTTGTTCAGCTGTATATACAGAAATGTGTATAAAACATTTTGTTATTTTTTACGAGTGGCACTGTTCTGGTTGTTTGCACACTTGGGGAGAGAATAAAGAGGAAAATTTAACAGAACAGGTGAGCGTCTGGCACTGCTGCTGAAGGTGTTTGGCTGTGGGCGGGAGAGGTGTGCCCATCCCCCAGGATGGTGTGATAGGACAGCCTTTGGCCTTTGCAGTGCTGGGAGAGATTAGGGGAAGAGGTCCACTGTATGCATAGTCTGGGATCCTCCTGGATCTCTTTGACTCTGGGTGCTGTTGGCAGGGGCCAGCCTTCTAGAGTACATCCCATATTCTTCACTAAGTCAGTTGTGCAAGCCTGGTCATTTTGAATTAGCATTTGCAGATGCCAGGGTGAGTTCTGTTCCCACTTTCAGACCTGCGAAGTTATTTGTGGAGCAGTGACTTTCAGGGCCTACATGGTTTTACCACCCCTTTCTGTGGATCATGCTAATGATCATATATACACTGAATAATCTTTTAAGCTCAGAGAGCTTTAAAGATGGGCTAGAGACCTAAAGAAAGTCCCCATGGGGCTCTCTCAGGAGTGGGACCATCTCTTTTTCCTGGGAGGAAAAAGGAGAGGGAGTTGACAAATTCCAGTTGTGGGGTGAATGGGACAGGTGGGTTGGATGGGTAGGCAGGCCACAGAGCCTGTTTCCTTCCTTTCTGCAACCCAGGATGACCCAGGAAGGAAATGGTGTGGAGGTCAGGGTGGAGAACGGGTAGAGCTTGGTGTGTGTGTGTGTGCGCACGCGCGCGCACGCGTTAGGGTTCTCATGTTTTCCATGTGATTGTTTCTGTTGTAAACTCCAAACAGATGTCTCTAGTTTGCCTACACCCGATCAGCCAGAGTTGTAATAAGATGCTGCCTAAACTGTGTT
This sequence comes from Choloepus didactylus, assembly GCF_015220235.1. Taxonomy (NCBI): domain Eukaryota; kingdom Metazoa; phylum Chordata; class Mammalia; order Pilosa; family Megalonychidae; genus Choloepus; species Choloepus didactylus. Next base: position 96,909,403 of record NC_051307.1, on the reverse strand, counting down.
CTGCAAATTTTGTTTCTCCTTTTGCCCTTTTGGGCCCCTTCACCTGCATTGATCTCACTCCTGGCCTTCCCCAGTGTCCTGAGGGGGCAGGAGAAGACCACTTTCCTTTGTTTTCATCCTAAATATGTTCTGAGCAGCTAGATCCAGAGGTCCTGAGGAGTCTGGAATTCACTGGAACCATAGAGGAAGGGAGGGTGAAAGATTTTCTTCCTAGTTAAAGGGAGTGGTTCAGGCATAAGACTATCTTTAAAAAAGAAAAGCAAAGTGGGATGGGGTGGGGTGGTGGTGGCTGACAAACGTTTAAAAAATTATTGAGAGTCACTTCTTACAGGCATAGGAGGATAAAAGTTCCAGGCCTTTGTATCTATTTTATTTTGGTTCAGTTGAGAGGCCCTGTTGCTCTCCCTCAATACCTCAGATACATGCCACTGAATTACATTTTAACCCCCAAGATAGAAATCAAGAAAGTCAAATCCCATCTTCCCAGCAGCAGCTCTGTTCTCACCCGATGGGCTGACAGCTGGGGGTGGTGGGGAGCACAAGCCTGTGCGGCTAGATTTCACATTTCAAGCTATTTCCCCACATTGCCAGATTTCTCTGCTGTTTGAAATGGATGAGGACATAAAACAGGTTGAAGATAATAAATAGGTCTAATACTTGGGGGTGGGGCAGGGTTGGTGTGTTAATTCTTATCCAATTTTTGTATCCAGTGAGAATACCAAGGTTGCCTTTCATCTGTGGCCACTAGGACATAGTGGTGGGTTGAAAAGTTCAGACAAAAGACTTTTAAACCAACACCATCAATAAGTATAAGGCAAATATCTCTGTAATGTTTGATTGGTCCTGTTATCTGATTTAGAAATAGGGGAAATTGGGGAAGGGGATTGGAAGTGAAGAGGAGGAAGAAGAAAACAAGCCCAGCTCCTGGTGTCTTTCCCTTTCTCTCCTCCCTTCTACTCTTTTGGCTCTTATCCCCTCTGCACCCCAGGGCTCAGGCTGATGTAACTATAGAAGAGATATGAAGGTGATACGTGATTCACCTCTTCTTACATCTCAGTCTTCCAGGGATGATATCACTAGAGTAAGAGGAGATGTTTTGAATGAAAAAACAAAAACAAAAAAACCCAAAACTACCAATTTGCTCCCGATACATAAGGAAAAGACAGTGACAAAAGCAAGACTAAGTAGCTAGATGAAATACAAGCCCAGAAAGCTGGTTTACTCATTAAATTCAGCTTTTCCTTCTTGTAAGGTGAGGATCATGTTTCTCTTTTAAGTAACCTGATGGTACTTTAAATGAAGTGAGACACTTTCCACATTCTTTCCCAGCCTGAGTAATCCTCCCACATCCAACAAGGCACATTGACTACTTGAAGAACAGAGGGGCAAGAGGGATTGCTTCGGGGTGGCAGCGAGAGTCCATGGAGGAGGCGTTCGTCAATCTCTGGGCACAAATGCCCCATGTCCTTTTGTATAATTCATTGTGTATGTGTTGAGGGAGAAGGAGGGAGGAGTGGGAAGTTGTAAAACAACGGTATTACACACTCTCAACTATTACAGTTTCAGAGCAAGAATACCCCCTCCATATACACACACTCCTCCCCAAAGAAAACATCCCTCTCACTGCCCCACAGTCAACGTAACAATAGATTTCAAACAAATTGGAAAGGCTCTGTTCTACTAAGAAAGCAAAATTCCCTCCCAGGGGACAAAGCTGCTTTTAAGTGTTCTGCTTGTGAAAGGAGAGAGAGCTAGTTGGTAGAATCCACCCCTGGCACCACACTGGAGATTAAAGGACCTCAGGGAGTCACCAAGGATCACAAGAAACATGAAAATTCTCTTAGGAGCAAGTTGCCCTCTTTTCCAGCAGGATTTAATGATTTAATAAGCATCACGGTCTGGCAGAACTCTTTCCTCTGTGTGGTGTGCATCGGTAGCCTTAGCCTCTGCTGGCAACTGATGCATGGCCGACTTAGAAATGTGTGTGAACCCCTGGAGCCAGGAGCCAAGTCTGACGCTTGGGAAACTACTGGGGGCTCAGGCAGGCACGAGGCCGCTGGGGCCAGGACACTCTGCACCCTTGGTCTGTACCGTGCTTTTTTGCACACAGGCACCTCTGGATATGGCTTTATGCTAACCTTTGGCCTTTCCTGTTCCTGCTGGCTCCCCCATATCCGCAATGACCCTGGGACAGAGCTCCCACCATCAGCTCAGAAGTGACCCAATTTGAGCAGCCTTGACTAACTACTATTTTGGTGGTTCAAATGAGTAGATGGCCCTGGAGTTTGGCATGATTCTTTCACTTCTCTAGGAGTGTTCAGCAACACCAGTAAAGGACCTTGTTTCTAACCCCCACCGCCTTCCTTTTCATGTCTGTCCCCTGCTACTTCCTCCAGTTAACACATCACTCCCCTCTTGCTTCTCCTGGACCCAGCTGCCCATCTAGTCCTGGCTTCATTTCTTCTCCTGCCCACAAACCTAGCTCAGACTTTAACTTGCCTTAAAAAAAGGAGAAAGTCTGAACTGTAAGGGAAAACAAACCAAGCACACAGGTATCAGCCAGCACCAATCTTGCAATTCCAGGAGGAGCTCTGGCCCTGCCTGAAGGCCCCTACCCCCCAAGAAATGAACAAAATGAGGTACAGAGGGCTGATGTCCTTCCCAAGTTCAACACAAGGAAGGACTGAGACCCACAGGTCCAAACTCCTAAACCAATGCTCTTTCCACATGTTTCCAGTCTTTATGGCTCATAGTCAATTTTTAAATTTTGGAATGGCAGAAAATGGATTTTCTTTGTTTTATCCTTTCTTTCCCCCCCTGCACTTCATACACGGTAGATGCTAGGTGAGAAATATTTGTGATGCTTTTCATCACTACCCCACCCCCACCCTCAAGTGTGATTGAGTATCTGCTAGACACAAGATGGTGGAGGTTGAGAGACCAGATGTCTGTCTGCCTGGGGAGAATGCTCCTGGTGGATTGGGTGAGAGTCCCCAGAGGAGCTGGTCTCACCCCTGACATCTGGCCTGGTGAGACCACGCCCTAGAAGAGCAAGTCAAGTTTGAGGGTGGGGAAGCTCTTCATGACTATGAATGACTTGTATTCTTCCTGGTAGGCTGAGTTCTTCAAGGACAGGCATGTGTCTTAGACATCTTTGATTCACCACACATAGCACAGAGCCTGGCACCTAGTAGGTGCTCAGTAAATGCTCAGGAAGGAGTAAAGGACTGATTCCACTGTGGGTCTGATTCCAAGCTCAGCTGGAGGAAACAATGTTCTAAGGATATGCGTTTGCTGGGGGTGGGGAGGATTGGGATTTAATCAACTCCTTGGTTCTAAATGGGACAGATTCTATACCCCAGATGTTCTCTGGAACTTATCTGACCTTCTAGGGAGGGTGGTTCTGGTTTGGAGAGTGATGATTTATTTAGAAGTGGCTCTGAATGGAATTGGAGTACCACCTTTGCTCATCCTAGCCCCAAAGTCATTGCTCAGATCCCTTTAATTTGAGGCAAAGGATGTGGTGTGGCAGAAAGCCTGGGAGGCAAGACTTGGGTCCATGTCCTGAAGTGACCTGGACTCAGCATGACCCAGTCAAGTCACTTCCCTCTCTAGCATCAGGATCCTCATAGATACATTGAATGGGTTGGGTTATATCAGCTCTAATGCTCTGAATTGAAGAAGGAGCAAAAGTTAAGCTCAGATGTCTTTCTGTCTTCCCCCACCCCTAGTGGGACAGAATAAAAGAAACTTCTGGCTGTGGGCCAGAAACAGTCTAGGGCCGTGGGGACAGAGTTCATCTTTAGGGCTTGTGTGACCTGGACTCTCACCAGGGCCTAGTGTGGAGGGGATGTTCTCTTGGCCAAACCAGAGCAGGAGTCACCTGTTAGGTGTCCTCTTCACCAACCTTAAAACCTGGAGACCTTCAAATGGAGCCAAGAGGTCATTCTGGAAGCTATTCTTACGCATTATATAGATATCCGTTTTTAGTGCATTAGAATAGCTGGAAGGAAATACCTGAAACTGTTGGACTGCAACCCAGTAGCCTTGATTCTTGAAGATGAGTGTATAACTGTATAGCTTATACAGTGCAACCATGTGATTGTAGAAAACTTTTTGGCTCATACTCCCTTTATCCAGTGTATGGACAGAAAAGTAGAAAAATGGGGACAAAAAAGTTAATGAATAATAAGGGGGAATGGGAGGGTGGGTTGTTTTGGGTGTTCTTTTTTATGTTTATTTTTATTTTTTTTTAATTTTTTAATTATTATTTTAATTTTTAAATTAACTTTATTTACCAAATAAAAAAAAAAAATTCCAAACAAAACAAAACAAAGCAATAGGAAAAACAAATATCCTGAAATAACTTCATTCCTTCCAATATGCTTCTACCATACCAAAAGAAAATTAACAAACCATACTCACACCTGAGCTTTCCCATATCATTAAGATCACCCTCAATATCTTGTCTGTTCTTATTAGATTATTGTTCCCTCTTCACTGGCTGCTGTCTATCTCTAGGTTTCCTATATTCTACAATATAAGATACTTATTTTATATTTTTCACAGTGTGAAAATTTTTTTGGAAATTTTGAAAATGTTCAAAAATTGACTGTGGTGATGATACTATGAATAATTGATTGTACACTTAGGATGATTGTATGGTATGTGACTACATCTCAATAAAATTGCAAGGAAAAAAAGGACCTGGAGACAATGGTTAGTCCTGAAATGGGGACTGGAACTGGAACTAAGGGCTGGATTAGGGCCGAGAGTAGTAAAGTGACCTGCTCAGGTTCACTCAGCAAGTTGGGACCAGAACTCAGGTCTTGAAGTTCTACACTCTTTACCCTGTATCCTTTGGGCTGGGGATGAATTAGTTTAGAAGCAACCCAGAGATTGTCCAAGGAAACCTGGTAGAGTCCAAGTCTATCAAAGGCCATGGGGCCACCTGGTAGCAGGATGTTTTGGTCTCCTAGCAACAGAGACCAGGACCCACCTAAGAAAAGTCGGGGATAAGAGAAAGTTGATAATCTGGGCCAGGATTCCTGACCTTCTGTTACAGCAGACCCTGCCCTGCTCCAGGACCTGCCACCATACCAGACCCTTCCCCTAGGAGGGCTTGCTCTCTGCTGCCTGTTGGGGATTCTCCTTCCCTCTGCACTATGATTAACCAGTAACGGCATAAGAGATCATCACTAAGTCACTCCAGGATCTGCTATCCTCTGTAGCCCTGAGAACCTGTGAATGAGAGACAGAACTTAGAGCTCCTCCAGTCTAATCCCTTTACAATACAGATGAGGAAAGTGAGGCCCAGGTAAGGGAAAGGGTTTGTCCGGGTCTTGCAGCAAGCTTAGAGCACAGCCAGAAACCCAGCTTTCTGCTTTCCTCCAATCTTTTTACAAGATGCCACACTATCCTCTTTCTAAACTCAGCAATAATGCAGGGAACCCCACTTCCTAGGTGACATGGGCCAACCGCATGTGTGTGAAGCTCTCTCCTTACTGACTTTTGCCTCCTCAAACTATTGTTCCTCAATCTACTGAAGTGGTGGATATCCCAGACTCTTACCTAAATGACCTTTTTGGGGGATTGGCATTTTAATAGAGGACTCTTGAAAACAAAAGCCTTTGAGACATAAAAGGCCAAATAAAGAGGGTATTTCAGGTTCTGTGATGGGAAGCAGCTAGAGTGGACAGGAAGAAAGATTTTGTTATAGATGTTTTCTTACTACTATATGCCTTATTCCTAAAGGTTCCATTCTTGCGGCTGAACTCCTGCACAGAGAAAGAGAAAGTGATGTTTTCAAAGTCACATGAGTTTGAGGAAGGAGTGTGGATAGGGCCAAGAGTCCTGCATCGGCACACTCTCAGTTCTGGGTTCCAGTTCAGGGCTTGCAAATGATTCCAAGGCACCATCTACAGATCTACAAGACCAACGCCAGTTCCTTATCCACAGCTGCTGTCCCTCCTCCCCCAAGGCTCCCCTTGCAGATCAGCCTATCTTAGTGATTGCATGCCAACTCACTCCCAGTGGCCCTGATTCCCAGGGAAAACTGGTCACTGGTGCTCACCACCTGATTTCCAGTAGAGGAGCTTGTCTCTTTAAAATAGCAACATGTGATTAGAAGCTATTGTTTGTGCCTGGACCAAACCACCCTGCTTGTCCAAATGAGATATGTAGACACACTGAATGAGCTGTGTGTGGGGCCCGTCTCACATCTGCAACAACTGTTGCAGATGAAGGAAGATTGCAGAGTCTATGACTGCTCAGACCCTTTTGGAGATGTTCACACTGATGAGGTCAGAACAAGTTTCAGTCTTATGCTATTATTTCTGCCACTCCATCTGTCTAACCCAGGCCCTAGCACATGTCCAGTGTTAACTAACAAATGTGGGATTGAGGAGACTGGAGTGCAATTTGGGGAACAGTATTCCTGAGGGTGAAGCTGTAAGGCGTAGTTGAAAGAGAACTACCCCTGGAGACCCGGTTCTAACCCTGGTTTTCCCAAAAGCTCTTTGACCTTGGGTAAATTTCCTTTTAGGACCAATTCTTTCTGTGAAATGGAGATTGTAATAACTAACCAGACTATCTCTTAGGTTGTTTTGAGGCCCCAAATCTAAATATTGGCTAAGTGCTTGGTAAAGTGCAATATAGGAGAAGAGCAGTTGCTGCTGGAATATTCGGATTGAAATAACACAGTCCAGACAAGTCAGCCTCAGTAGGATACCCCCCACCCCAGAGCAAATGTGTTCATGGGCAGGCACATTTTCCATGAAACATATTCCAGGGCCCAAAGAGGGAAAACATGCAAAAATGAAGAAGTAATCTATTAAGAATAGGAAACCGTAGGTGGGCATTTAAATTTCATGCTTTATGCGGAAAGATTATGGGCTAATTTTCCATCTGAAGCTCTAGATACCACCATGTGCTTCACGGCTTCTCTGTCTCCAGCCCAATCTCTTTCATCAGTTGCGGCAGGAGGGCGTGAAGCCTGCTCCATACTCTGCTGGCTTTTTTTTTTGTTCCACGTAATGGGCTTCATTTTGTCAGCATCTGATTATCAGCCGAGATCAGTTATTACTAGTGTGATCAATGTTCCCCTTTCTGTGCTCACGCACACACACACACACACACAAAACCCTCCACAAATATTTGTAGTCATGGTTTCATTTAGCTCTCAAATAGATGTCCCTGAAATGGACACAGATCCCCTTAAAATACTTCTTTAGATTGATTGTTTGGTAAAAATGTGAAAGTTCTGAGTCTATTTGTGGAGACATTATATATAGGTAAAGTGCACCCAGGAGCATTTAGGATCCTGTTGTCCTGACAGTACACTGGTGTGTGTGTGTGTGTGTGTTCCTGTGGGTATGCCTGGGACTGTGCTCAAGGGTGAATACGAGCTGCATTGTAAACCCAGGCTGTTGTTGTTGGCATTAGCATGAAGTGATCAGGGCAAACTCATAGTTCAGTGAGAGAGAGCTATGCTGATCCTCGCAGATTTCTGCCAAGAAAAACTTCAAATCACATCACCCTTTCCTTCCATTGTGCTCTGAGTTTTCTTCGTTTTTAATCTTCAAAGGTCTTCGAACCACTAATAAAACTACCAATTCTCCTTCAGAATGTTCTATATGCCAGTGACCACAATCCAAATGAGGTCTACTATCAGGATGACCACAGATCCCGGGTTGCTCAGGACAGTCCGGTGTATGCCTGAGGTACCCACAGAAATGTAGCTGAGCTACCTTTCACTCTCAAAAGTATCCCAGTCTGGATAATAAATGATATAGTTTCTTTACCTATTACCTAAGTAATTTTCATCCTAACCTGTGCATGTCTTCATATATTCATTTGCTCATTCCTTCCTTCTCTCCTTACGGTGGATCTGCTGTGTGCTAAGAATGGTACTTGGTGGTGGGGTGGGGAAGAAGACAGAGATAAACAAGAAGCAGTTCTTGCTCTCATGGGGATCACGGTGAAGAGGAAAAGGCCAAAATGTGTAACACCAATCCAAAATAAGAAGAGGTCTGGACAGTTTATGTTTAAAGCATTGAGGGAGCACAAGGAGGGGCAGCCAACACCAACGAATGGAGGGAGGGATGTGCATAGAGGACAAAAGAGATGCTCATTCTCTTCAATCATCAAAGTGAAACTCCTTCAAAGAGTCTGACTAGAATCATAAATCTTTGCCTGACCATGGTTCTAGAGAGAACATAGTCCTTCAGAGCGTGTTTGGGGAGTATGGTTTTGAAAGTCTCCTACCTGCATCCTCTTCTCCAGCTTGTACTTCCAAAGTTTGCTTCAGAAGAATATTCAAGTTTTCCTCCTCATTGGTCCATTTCCTGGCCGTGAATTTGGCAACCAGAAGGAATAGAATATGGTAGGTATAACTAACGAGGGTAAAGAATGCTAACTGCTTTAACAAATCCCACGCTCTTACTGGCTTAACGTAATGAAAGTCTATTTCTCACTTATGCAATGTTCAACATGAATAGTCTTGGTTGCATTCCGGAACCCAGCCTCCTTCCACACTGTGACTCTACAATCAACTAAGGTGGAGTTAAGAGCCAAATTGGGCTCCTTGCCTGTTTTGTCTAGGGAAGTTTTGCTGGAACATAGTCACATGCATTCATTTACATATTGTCTACAACTGCTTCCATGCTATCATGGCAGAGATGAGTTGTTGTGATCACATGGCACACATGCTTAAAATATTTACTGTCTGGCTCTTTATAGAAAAAGTTTGCTGATCCCTGGACTAGGGTCTCAGAATTATATCTGAAGCATTTGCATCTGGCTACTGGACAGAGAAAGTGTGCATGCTCATTTGGATGGTTTTCATGGACCAGCACTAGAAGGGTATACAACTTCCATCTACATTCCAGTGGCCAGAACTAAGTCCATGGCTACATGTAACTGCAAGAGAAGGTGAAAAATGTAGTTTAGCTACATGCACAGAAGGAAGGGAAATGGGCTTGGGGAAGAGGTACACAGTCTCAGAAACATAGTGGAGGGGGCATGCCTGGTGCATTCCAAGCCTACTCATACATTATAGATTCAAATCTTGAAAGCTACGGCTTTGACTGGCCCGAACAGGAAATATACCCACTTTGTCCTTCTTCATTTTATGACCACTTGCCCAGGTTTATATGAGCTAAGACTTTGGTGAGATCATGGGGGAAATCAATTATATTTAAGAGTTTGTGAAAACATCAATTTACACTTGGTCCAAAGGGCTGCTATGACTAGCTCATGACCCAGAGCCCAAGTAACTTCTCAGAAATAGATGCTGAAAACATTAGCTCAAGCCTAGAAAGACCTTTCAAGTGGACTTTCTCCCCTCTGGGGGTCTGTGAACTCCTTTAGCCCCCGGGAGCAGATCTCCCTTTCTCCTGAGACAGCCCAGCCCCTGAATGGACAGTCTTGATCCTTGGAAAGTTCTTCTGAGATTTGTCTTCAGGCAGCCTGTCACACCAGGCCCTCTGTCATCCTGTGAGGCACAAAAAGTGATTTGGCTCTTTGTTCCTCAATGTACAGGGCCCATTAGAAGCCCTGCCTTGAGTATCCTTCCTCTCCACTTCCTTGATCAGACCCAGCCACCTGAGGGGATGCACCTTGCCTTCTTCTCACCCACAGAGACCTCTGCTGCCTCCCGACCATGCCCTAGCCAGGGAGCCCAGTCACCTGAGGAGAGGGAAGGCTCTGCTTTCCAAATGAGAGGGGACCTGGATGGACGTGTGCATGGCCACTGTGTGCTCTGGGAAGGCCCTAAGTGAATCCAATTTCCTCCCACAGCCCCACTGAGATACCTCCCTGAGCTCCCACTATCCCCTCTACTAACTAGCCAGACCTTCATACTGGCCTGGAGGATGGGCAGGATAAGGTGGGCTTTTATGTTATTCTTTATCCTATTCATCAATGTTCTAGCACAACATTGCAAATGTAATTATTGGCACTGAAATATTTTTCTGAATCTGGTTAGAAAGGAAAATGTTAGATTGTAAGTATGGTACTAGAATAAAAATTTTTTTAAAATCAGTGGAACTGCCTGACATAAACAGTGAACCCTAAGTTAAACCAGGACCATAGTTGATAATATAATAATAAGAAGGGGCTTTCATCAATTGTAACAAATGTCTCACATCAATGCAGGGTGTTAATAATAGGGTAGTAAATGGGAATCCTGTATTTTGTGCATGATTTTTCTGTAAACCCACAACTTCTCTAATAAACAACTAAAGGAAGAACTGTATAATGCATTTTAGAAATGTTTTAATTCAAAATGGTATTTTTAAAAAGGCTTATGTACCTAACAGACTTATCTGGGAAATCTACTGATATGGGGGTTAATGGAATATGGCATTAATTTATTATAATTATTAAACTTTCATAAGTTTAGTGATAAATCTGTAAATAGTTGAAATAAATGTGTCACTACCAAGAGGAAAAAAAAGAAGGAAGGAAGGAAGGAAGGAAGGAAGGAGAAAAGGAAACAGGAAGCAAGTAATATTTCTTCTAGAGACTAACCACCACCTAGGGGAGAAGCGCAGGACTCGGACTTGGAGGCCTGGGCTTGCATCCCCATTCCATAGGCTCCCAGTATCCCTCAGTGGACAAAGTGATACAGTTCACAAGGTCTGTTGCCCTCATCTGTCAATAGGGATAATTATGCTGCCTTATGGCATTGTGCAAATCAAATGAAATCATGACTATGTCACTTTTTCTGGAAAAGCATGGTACAGATACGAGGAATTTCCATTGCTGTGCCTCTGGAAGAACCTGAAGGTCAGGCTTGGGTTGGGTCCCAGCAGGGTTGGAGAGCATCCCAGAGACAGATTCTGCCTGCATGCGGCTGCTCCTGCTCTAGCCTTCTGTAGTTGATCCTTGGGATTCCTGCTTCCCCAAAAGCATCCTGAGGATGGAGAGCCAATATTTCCTCAGGCTTTGGACCTGTGCTACTGAAGGCCAGACTGGGCTGGGGCGGCCTCACCAGAGGACTGTCACCCAGGAAGGCCCTGATTGTGACGGTCCAGCCCCTCTCCTTCTGAGGAAGCTGTCTTCCTGTCTTTGTGGTACCTTATGACTTGTAAAGGATGTCCTCAGCTGTTTTCTTTCCAGATGTTCACAACCACCCAGTGAAGCAGGCAGGGCTGCATTAAGAACCCAATTTTCAGATGAGAGACCTGGGGCTTAGAGAGTGGAATGGGGTAACAAATAAGGCAATGAACAGGTAGTAGTATCTGCTGTACCTAAATGCTAGATGCTATACCATGTAGCTGCATGCTAAAGTGCTGGGCACTTTAAAACATGGCATCTCATGGTGGTAGAGGAAGTAATGGGCAAAGTTGGGACTGGAATCTGGGGCTCCTGATGCCCAGCCTAGTGCTCTATAAGCATAGAAGAGAGAGCACAGGGCAGAAGGGACTATGGGTAAGACTATGGCTGGGGTTCAAATGGGTGCACAGGCCAGAGAATACTGGGGAGGAGCTGGTGGGGATGGGGAGGGGAGAGTGGCAACAGCTCCCATTATGTGGCTGCCATCAAAGTGCCCGAATAAATAAAGGTTTGCAATTACAGGGAGACATGGGTTTGGGAATCTCCCAGCAGCACGGCCCAGATGTTAATTAAACCTAAAATAGGTCATTATCTCTCTCCTTTGGATTGAATGGAGAGAAACTGATGCAAACGGCAGGTTAGGGACTCGCCCATATGGCTGTTACGTGTTATTATTTCTGGGCTTTAAGAGACACCCAATCTGGGGCTTTGTGCGCTTCTGAGGAGGAGGTGGCCACATTTAAGTCACCGAGTACATTTCCCACTCCTCCCTCACAGTTAAAGAAGGGCCTGACCAGGCACTCAGCATTTGCCCTGTGGCGTTCTGGGGCCACCTGACTTGTGTTCCCACACTGGGGCTGCTACAGAGCCAGATAATGAAGTGTGGGGCGCTGCGGGCTGTCCACCCTAAACATTGCAAGGTAGGGGAGACAGGCAGGGGAGGTACTAAAAATATTTAGCCACCAGCAGGGCATGGACTCCCACCAATCAGAATGGACCCTGGCATAGCACCTAGCCTAGCCTCGAGGCGGCCCCTGCTTAGCTAGGTGTTAACTCTTTGATTGCTGCACTTGTACAAGTGTGTGAGTGGGTCCCAGAGGGGCCTGGGTAGCCAGGGTCACGAGAAGGAATACTCTTGTATTTACCAACAGGTATGGAAGTATTTCAGTAGTTTACCAGTTGTATGACTGTACTAGCAGAATATAAATCACGACAAAGTGTTTTTTAACCTGTGAATTAATTTACAAATACCGAGGATTTTATAATAATCATAGTAACAATATATTATTAATGATATTTAGTTCATTTGCAAATGCACATTGGGCTTTGCGTCAATGCATACATACTAATGGGCTGGGACCGTGGCTAACTCTTGCGTCCCAGGTGCTGGGGAGAAGTGAGTCATTCTTTCTTACGCAGTATCTTCCATCTGCAGGGACTTTGCATTGTTGCAAGGTAGACCGAGTCACCTGTGGACTGGCCATCTGGCCATCTGTGTCTGTCCACCTGTGCAGATCCAGTAACTGGTTGTTGATGTAAAAGTGAGTTGCTTTGGATCCAACCTTTGGTTCTAAACATCAGATGACTGAAACAAAAGCTGTGCTTCCAATATCCTATGCAAGAGTTTCTTTGCTAATTGGTCTGTTCCTCTGTCTCTGCTTATCTACCAAGAATTATAGCACATGTCATTCTTTGGCTGGCAGCTTGGAGCAGTGGTTGGGAATCATTTTCAGGTAAAAGCCGTGGAGTTACTTAGGCTCCTCACGCCCGTCCCTGGCTTCAATCACTCCGGGTGTACCGAGACTCAAGGACACTAAAAAGATTTACTAATTAGACGTTTATTGTGCCTAGAGACCTGGGGATGAAGGCTGCTGAGCTGAGTTTGGCCGTGATGTTGAAGATCAAAGAGAGCTCTGGCTCCCTTCTGAGTCCTGACCTGGTCTTTGAAGGGCTGAATAGTAATAATGATAATGGGGATGGAAAGAAGAGGCTTTGAAATGTCTGTAGTGGCCTAGTTATGCTCTATCTGGGAAAAGCGAGCTGGCGTGAGTTACTTCAATTCTCTCAGCACCTCTGTTAAAGGCTGACTGCATTTTCAGGACAAGTAAGCCTTAGAACAAACAAGCATGCCTGCATGTAAATCCTTTGTGTAGATTTTGGGGAACAAAAACAGCAATTAAGAGAGCCATTGATAACGGCCTGGCCTGCGGTGTCTGTCCATAGCTCACTAGCAGATGTTGTCTAATTTTTGGATTTGCCCAACTGGTAATGAGCCCCCACTTAGCAGGACCTGCCTGTAATGTGCTTTTGCTTTTCTCCTAGATTAACATTCACCACAGTGACTACTATGTTAAAATCTATTTAAATCATCCAGGAATGTTTAGAAAAGACTTTTAAAACATTAGTTAAGTTTCATGAATCACAATAACTAATATTTTATGGCTTACAATGTATTTTTTTCTATCCATGACCTTATTTGGTCTTAAACAGTCCACTGAGATCAACAGAGATTATTTACATTTTATAGATGAGGAAAGTAAAGCACAGAGAGGGGTAATTGGCTTAGAATCATAGTGTCAGGCTTCTTAGTGATTACCGGGTCACAGAGAAAACCCAGCAGGAATGGAAAAAGAGACTTGCCCGAAGTCTCTTAGTAATTGGCACAGAACTAACATGCCAAGGGTGTTTTTTGTTTTGTTTTGTTTTGTTTTTCAGTTTTAAGGAAACTACCTGAAATCCAAGACATCGGCTATTTGATCAGTGACAATCAAGCCTGAATGTTCTTGGGGAAAGGTGACTGGCTGCCCCTTCGCCTTCAGGGTCAGAACCTGACCAAAGCCTTTAACATGGGGTCAAGGGGTAATTTCGAGTCTATGATTTAAAGCAGTGTGAAAGACACAGTACCTAAAGGGTAGGGTTTTTAATTATTCAGGGTAGGGAGTATAGTCTTGGGAGGAGGGGTAGAGGAAACAGATGGAGTTGGTGGGTGGTGGTCCTGGTGACCTCAGACACTACATGCAGTTCTGGAGGGGCTCCTGCTCTGACTCCCTCCCCACCCTTCCCCACAACCTCTCCTCTCTGCCCGGGGCCTTCGTAGGCTTTGGGATGGGTCTTCCCCATTCCCACTGCCTCACCCCTGCTGACCTTCTTCTAGCACCATCTGTTCCCCTCCTCAGACCAAACTAGGCTCTCCCGTTAGGCCAGGACACTGTGCCAGTCATGGAGGGACAGGAAACTTGTGACAGGGTCCTGCCCTCAAGAGCTTGTGATTTCCCGTTGCAAGCGCCTCCACTAAGCTCTCAACAAAGTGTCATTGGAATGTGGAGACCAAAGGGGCTATGGGAGAGGGCTGCTAAGTGGAGAAGATGAGAAAGTCGATGAACCCAGCGGAAGAGTGGGATTTGGAGTGTTAGTGACTGGGGAGAAGGCATTTTAGGCTGTAGGAGTATCAGGGGAGCCTGAACAATGTCAAATGAAGTTGCCTGGGGAGGCTTCAGAGGCCTTTGAGATGGGCCTTGGGCCAGATTGATTTACGGTAGGTGAGAGTAAGGGAAGGCATTTCCCGTGAGCCAAACAGTGTGAGCAAAGGCCTACCTTCTTTTGGGGTATCTTGGCCTAGAGCAGGGAATATAAAAGATGGCCAGTGACCATTTGTGGGCCTTTGTTATCAGGGTCCTAAATGCATACAAAAGCTACATGCTCCTTAAATACATATAGGCATATGGTGCAGGTTTGCCAGGGACTAGTTTATTTTTCTCAGGAGTTTCATCTGTATGTAAATAATTTCCTGAGTCCAGTTGTCATAGTTAATTAGTTACCTTAACAATGACTCAGAAATTGGCATATATTACTTAGCAGAAGAGGAAACTGAGGCCCAGAGAGTGCTTCAAAGACTTGCTGGAGATCACAGTCAGTTAGTGACCTTCATCAGGATCAGAACTTTGGAGTTGGAGCCTGTATTAGTTACCTATAGCTGCATAACAAATATCCCCCAAACTTAGTAGCTTAAAACAACAGTAAAAATTGTCATTATCAGGAATTCAGGAGTGAATTAGCAGGGCGGATCTGGCGTGGGGTCTCTGACAACAGTGTAGTCACAATGTCAGTTGGGGCTGAAATCATCCAGCTGGAGGATCTGCATTCAAGGGTTAGTGCTGGCAGGTTAGTGCTGGCCATTGGCAGGAGGCTTTAGTTCCTTACCAGGCAGGCCTCTCCATGGGGCTGCTCAAGTGTCTTTACAACATGGCAGCTGGCTTCCCCCTGAGTCAGTAGTCCAGGAGAGATCAAGGCAGAAGCTGCAATGTCTTTGATGACCTAGATCAGAAGCCACACATTGTCATTTCCCAATATCATAGTGGTTATGCAAGTGAGTCCTATTCAGTGTAGCAGAGGATAACACAAAAGGCAGAGCTCACTAGGGGTCATCTTAGATGTTGGCTACCATAGAGTCCAACACAGATAATGAGTTAAAATGAAGTCAGAAGACATGGCTCTGCCACTTGGTAGCTAGGGATTCTGGTAAAGGCTCATTTCCTCATCTGTAAAACAGAACTATAATTCCTGCCTTGTTTGCATTTACTGGCTGTGATGAGGACCAAACTGCAAAGCGCAGTACAGATGTTGGTTACAATGATGATACCTGTGCCACCTGTGGTAAAAATAGCAAGACAGAGCATCCTGAATCCTTGCTTATTGATTGCTATTCAGGAAGCACAGGGGATTTTTGCCCCTCTGGAGGAGGCAGCTGCAGTGTGGCAGGTGAGATGGAGTGAGGCTCCCTGCATTTGAAGCTGAGCTCAACCACCGACCAACGTGTATGCTTGGGTTAGAAACTGAATCCCTTTGTGCCTCAGTTTTTCATCTGTTATGGGAATAATGACAGTACTTACCTCACAGGGTTGTTGTGAGAATTAAACGAGATAATCCAGGTAAAGCACTTAGAGCACTGCCTCCAGATACTAGTGGTGGTTTGATACAGATAATAGCCTTTGCTACAGAGTGGTCACAAAGTCTGGAAAAATAGGTATTATTTTATCATGCATCATAATGCAATATCAACAAACCGTTTTTTTACATATTCATCTGTGTTTCCAGACTTGGTAGCCAACCTATATTATGCCCTCTGTTTCTGATTATCCCAGCAATTTACTCTGTGTCCTTTAGCTGTACCTGCAATCCAGCTGGCTGATCTGGAATAAGATTTTGATCTCTCATTAGAGAGAAGACTTTCATTACCTTATTAATGTCAGCCTAGCCTCCAAGCTTCCCCAGATGCGAGGGGCTTTTAACTCTGCTTTCAAGCATCTTGCTCACCCTGCTGGGGCCTCTTATTATGTGAGTACACAGGGCAGCGCCCATGTCCCATGCAATTAACTTCATGTCATTAGTGACCAGCCACCTAATGAATAAAGATACGCCTCACCCTGAAGGAGCAGAGTATCAGACATCACTTAAAAGGCCTCTGAACAACTTGTGAGAGTGTCCTGGGAAAAGAATGTTCCAGAGAGAGAGAGTCTGGGGTTGCAGATGGACCCTATGTGGATATGATTGAACACAATACAAAGCTTTGAGCCTGGAAACTGGAAGCTTTGGTGATGTTTCAATTAATTTTATAAAACGATTCTTTGCAAAATAATTTACTAGAGAGTTTCTATAAATATCCAGCTCTCTGGTTTGTTTAAACAATTTTTTTATTTTTATTTTTTAAAGAATTTGACTCATGTCTTTCTGGAAACACCTAGAATGGCTTTCCCCAAACTGTGTTCCTGGAATACTAATCCAATGTAGTGTTATGAGGTGTTACTTTAAAAATGGTATCAGTGATCAACTGAGCTTGGGAAACACTAGATTAAGCACAAACAGATTTCTTTTACACAGGACTTCTTCGATCCTTTAATTTGCTAATATGTCTTGTGGATCTCTCTGAGGGGGATAGAATCTGTAGTTTTTCCCACACTTATTTGACTACAAACGTTTTTTGGGGGGAACATTTCTCAGAAAAAGTTAATTGTTGGGCCATAGATAGAGGGAATTATAGGGCTAATAAATGGAAACCTACTGTTTTCTTTGCCTGCCACACCTACTTATTTCTGGTAACATCATACCCCTCTTCTGAGAACTATCCCAGCCCCATTCATGTGATCCCAAAGGAGCTGCTGAGTTCTGCCCCTTGGCTGCAAGTGACCCACTTCCTGGCCATAGGAGTGGGCAACAGACCTGGACTGGGCCACTACATCCCTTCTCCAGAATTTGTGGATTGGGACCAATAATTCTTTCTCTGGTAGCTGAGGTTGTCAGATATAAAAGGGTAAAGAGCTGTTCGTTGCTATGTTTTCTACCATTTGAAGGAAGCCATTCTGCAGTGAGGTTTAAGGGTACCAACAGGCAGAAAGAAAAAGATAATAGGAGATGGAGAAAGAGTCCAGATGCATTTAACTTCCTTGTTCTAGTCCTTCTGGACACCTATTTCCATTCCTGACTTTCTTGCAGTTTGAAGAGTATATGACAGTGCTTTTCAAAGTGTAATCTGTGGATCAATGCTGTCTCCCAAACGATGAGTTACCAGTCTATAATGAGCTAAGTTCAGAAGCTTTAGTAAAAGTTTAATAACTTTTATAATAATTGATGTTGCTGAAGCATCAAGTGGCATTTTCTTTTTCTAGTAATGCTTACTTATTTAACTTACCAAAGTGTTGATCTATGATGGATTTTAATAATAATAATGATAATAATGATGATAATAATAATAATAATAAGTGGTCCATCTGCACAGATAGTTTGAGAAGCACTGTTCTATGAGATACTCCAGCAGGACTGCCAACACAGAGTTGTACAGGCAGTGCACTGCACAACTCTAGGAGGGGCCATTCATGTAGATGACAATGTGAATGATTCCCTCAGGACATGTGTTGTAGAGTGTACAACCTGCCCAATGGTAGACATGACCCTTTGACCTCAGTATCCTTTTTTTTTTTTTTTTTTTGGCTTAACTTAGCCAGTGCCTTTTTTGTTGCTTTCAATCTAAAGGAATTTAAATAGTGCATTTTCTACTGCCCCAGTGGCCTATTTCAACTGTTTTACTGTAAGAGACCTGGATCTAGCGTCTGCTTTCCCCCTAGTATGATTCATCTATTTTGTTGCCTTGTTACTTCTCATGGAAGGAAGCAGCTTGACACACACAGCTTGGGAGGATGCCAAACATTCTTTTCCACCAAACCTGGCAGTCTATGACTGGGTCTGCCAGCGCTTAAAGGTTTCCTGCCCCATCTGAGTCCCAGCATGAAGAGATATTACTATTGGCAAGCTGGGTGAAGGTGTTCCTGCTGGGCACTCTTTGTACGTGTTCATGGGCTTGTAACAGGGTCGCCTGTCTAGAACACAGGTTAGCAATATTCATCAAAAGCCTCAAAAATGCCCTTTGACTTCCTGTGAAATACACTTCTAGTTTTCTTCTTAAGAATCTGAAAGGCCAATAAATATTTATGCTCAAAGATGCCCACTGCAGTGTTAATTGTAAAAGTAAAAATGACGAATAACCTGAATGTCCAATATAAAGGAATAATTAAGTAGAGGATAGAAAACAAAAAAAAAAGAGTAATCTGAAGTTACTAAAATTACATTTGTGAAGAGTTTTTTAATAATATGGAAATATATACATATCAGGTTAAAAAAATCAGTATACAGTAGAGTACATATGTAAAGGAAAAATGTTAAGAAAAAAGACTGGAGGGAAATAGGCTAAAATGTTAACAGGGAATGTCTCTGAGGAGTGATATTTTGGGTGATTAACAGAATTTTAAAAATATTTTTCTATATTTCTAAACTTTCTACAAAGAGTAAACATTACTTGAATAGTCAGAGGAGAATGAAGTTAAATATTGGAGAAGAAGAAAATAAAGATAGGGCAGCTGGCTGTTTTATGTTAGACCCCAATACCTAGTTGGTGAGGTCACCCCAGGCTTCGTTCTAAGTTTAGTAGTTTGATTTCCTCAGCTCCTCTGTGGAGATCTGGGCCAGAGGCCCTGAGTCACAATGACAAGCTCCTTAAAAGACAAACAGTAAACCAGTTCCTAAAATACTGATTTCCCGAGGTGGGGGGGTGGGTAGTAGACCTTGCCCTAATCAGATCTCCCCATGCTCACCAACCAGAATGTTTCTTACTCTGTCAAGGTGTCTGGAAAATAGGGTAAGTGCTCAGAAAGCTACCTGGAAAGCAGGGAATCAGGTCACAGGGAGGCAGTCTGAGGGTGCTGAGGGAAATTCGGTCATAGGAGGGTCTTATTCCAGCCCACCTCAGGGTCTTGGGCCTGGGAGGAAGTCTCAGGTCTCCAGCCCTTGCCGAGCCCACCTTGTCCCTGGAAGCTTCTCTGGAGCTAACTTGGAGCCTATCCCAGGGTGGCTGCGCACATAGGTTGACAGTGCATGATGTCTCAGAGTTCCTGTTTCAGGGGGCAGCCTTTTCTGGTGGTATGTCAGGTGGATGCCCCTATCTGGGGAAATACACGTGCTAGCAAAGAGGCTGAAGAGAGAATGGGGCATAAGTCTGAGCACACACATTCCCACAGCCCAGCAATCGGCTCCTCGGAGTACAACCTGGACTAAGCCACACATGTGCCTGGATATTCACTACAGCATTTTAAATAGTAAAAGTTGGAAACAACCTACCTGTCCATCAAAGGAGAATGGACGCATACACTGTCGTATTTACAAACGATGGTATACTACACAGTATCAAAATAAATGAATTAATATGCTGAGCCCTCTGTCTTGGGGTTTGCCCCTATGAAGCTTGTTACTGCAGAGGAGAGGCTAAACGTGCTTATAATTGTGCCCAAGAGTCTCCTCCTAGTGCCTCTTTGTTGCTCAGATGTGGCCCTCTCTCTCTAGCTAAGCCACCTTGGTGGGTGATCTCGCTGCCCTCCCCTCTATGTGGGACCTGACTCCCAGGGTGTAAATCCCCTGGCAATGTAGGATATGACTCCCGGGGATGAATCTGGACCCGGCATCATGAGATTGAGAACATCTTCTTGACCAGAAGGGGGTGTGAAATGAAACGAAATAAAGCTTCAGTGGCTGAGAGATTTCAAATGGAGTTGAGAGGTCATTCTGGTGGACACTCTTACACATCATATAGATAACACTTTTTAGGTTTTAATGTATTGGAATAGCTAGAAGTAAATACCTGAAACTACCAAACGCCAACCCAGTAGCCTTGACTCTTGAAGACAATTGTATAACAATGTAGATTACAAGGAGTGACAGTGTGATTGTGAAAACCTTGTGGATCGCACTCCCTTTATCCAGTGTATGGATGGATGAATAGATAAATGGGGACAAAAACTAAATGAAAAATAGGTGGGATGGGGGGGATGATTTGGGTGTTCTTTTATACTTTTATTTTTTATTCTTATTCTGATTCATTCTGGTGTAAGGAAAATGTTCAAAAATAGATTGGGGTGATAAATGCACTACTATATGATGGTGCTGTGAACAGTTGATTGTACACCATGGATGACTGTATGGTATGTGAATATATCACAATAAAACTGAATTTAAAAAAATCTAAAAAAAAATAAAATAAAACAAATGAATTAGTGTTGACATGGATGAATCTCAAATCCAGAGTGCTGAGCAAAAACCAAAGCAAACATCAGGTTGAGTCCATTTATATGAAGTTAACAGTGTGATTCTATTAAAATTAAGTTAAGAGTATGCAAAAATACTGTTGATTATTTGTGTGTATCCACATGTGTGGTCAAAGTAAAAAGTCATGCACAGGAATAATAAATATCAAATTTTGGATAGTGGTTTCCCATGGGGATGGAGGAAGGGAAACAAAATCAAGGAATGGTACACAGAGGCTTCAATGGTATTTATGAGGTTTCATTTCTTAAAAATTGTGTATATCTGAAGCAAATAGGGAAAAGAATGTTAAGATTTGACAAAGCCCAGTGGTGGGTACATGGCTGTTTGCTGTATTACTCTCTATATTCTTCGGCTTCTTGGAAAATTTCACAATAATAAAGTAAAAAATAGAAAGTAGGGCAGCAGCGCAGGAAGCTCTGTGTGTGAGACAGGCCCCGATGATGCAGAGCCCTGCTGGGCGGCTTCTGGATGTGATGACACTGGAGCGTGGTGGGAGCCCTGGGCTGCAGCGAGTAGCCCTGCCTGTGAACACTCCCAGCCCTGCCCACAGAGACGTGACACCTGTTCACCCTCCTGCTTTTCATGTCTAGAACTACTCCAATCTAAGCTCCTCCTCTAGAACCTACCGTTTACCTTCTAGCTCTGTCTTCCCAGCTCCTGTGCCAGGAGTTGACATTCTCACCAGCGAGGGAAGCTGCCTGGCCTGCATACACCTCCTTGGGTGGTTCCAGCGTTTGTACTCCAGAGGATTGGGTAAGAACAACGTGGGTGCGGCCTGCCTCCTGCCAAGGGACAGGGGAATCTTTGGGTCTGGAGATCCTGACTATTTTATCTCCCTTAGATGCTCAGATCTTCATAGAGTACACACATTCCCAGAGCCCAGCGATCAGCTCCTCGGTGTACAACCTGGACTAAGAAGTCTCTGCTTAGAAGAGAAGTCTCTGCTACCTTGTTTTTATGCACTTATTAATCTGTCCCATGTTTGTTAATATTCATAAAAATGTGTCAAATTGCAGGTCAGTGCCAGCTGTCCAAGAAAATCGGCCTGGGCTTCCTGGGCAATGCCCCTGTCTGGTATAAAGGAAAGAGAACTGGTTGAGTCAGAAGACCTGCTCTGGAATCCCAGCTCAGCCAGCAAGTAGCTGGTGACTAAGAACATCACGTCACCTCTCCGAACCTGCTCTGTTTCTTCATCTGGAAAATGAGGCTGACAATACCTGCCTCACGGAGTTGATATGATGTCACGATTGCATAATGTCTCATTTGTCAAAGTTCCATGCACAGTGTCTGTCTCCTAGGTAGCTGACTGGCTTTGCCTAGCACAAGACACAACACAGTCATTTAACATTTCCTGGGGTCAAGTTGAATGATGAATGTTGTCAGGCCTTTCTGACTCTTTCTTCCCACCAGGCTGCTTCCCCCTCCCCCTTCCCTCCTTCCTCCACTTCTCTCTCCTCCCACCCCACTTTCCCTAGTCTCGGGACTCGCAGATTCCTAAAGAACATCCTGTTCCCAAGCCTGCAGCTCTGGATAAGACATTCTGACAGTGGCTCTCAACCGTGCACCATCTTAGAATCCTCTGGGAAGCTACAAATAACAACAACAACAACAAACAAACAAAAACACAAACCCCAAGCCAACCAATCAAAAAAACGAAAACAAAACAAACAAAACAAAGCCCCAGTGCCACTCCCAGAGATTGTGATTTAATGGGGCTGGGTGCGGCCCAGGGTTCAGTATGTTCTTTAACTTCCCACTCCCACCCCAGCAGGTGATCCTAATATTGTTCCAAAGACTAATCCCTGCAAGTACAACTTCCTCTTGGGCTGTTGTCATCATACATTGGGAAGAAACTATCACACTATTTTCTATTCTTTTCTTTTCTTTTTTATTTTATTTATTTATTTATTTATTTTTTGGTTTCCCAAATTCTCTGAAAATCTTTAATAATTTGCAGTTCTTCCCAAAGTCCTTCCCTAACTTTTACCTTGGGTAATTTATATGGTAGGTGGAACAGAAATACCCCCCAGCTGCCCTGCAGGGCAGATTGGGTTTTCTCCCCAGGGCTGATAGGCACTTCGGTTCTGCTTACCCAGCACTCAAGTATTGTCATGTCTATAGGGCCCACTTTTCCTCTGATGGAGATTGGAAATAAACAGCCAACGTCAAGTCCAGCTGAAGAAAGTCGTCATCCTAGTATGCGAGGAACCTATATTTAAGGGATATTTCCTACTTATTTTTGGCTCATCTCCCCTAAGACATTGAGGCTTGAGTGTGGCCAATGCCTCTGAGCAGCACAGGGTGTTTGGCCCTTGAGGCATTGTGGGCTTGTGGGTCTCTCTGTAATCTAGTCCTCTATCCACATCCTTTCCTCTACGGCTGCCTCCTAGCTCAGTGGACAACCCAGTGGTACAAAACACAGCATGCCTGCTTGGCTCTGGTTCTCCTCTGGGTTGCTCCTCCCAACTCCAGGCACAGGTCCCAGGCTAATGGAGTGTCTGAGCTGGTCCCAACCATTCCCCATGTACCACTGGAGAAACCAAAGCCTGGAGGGTGAAAGGGACTTATCCAAGGTCACAACGGCAGTCACATAGCAATTGAGAATGGTATGCTGGGCAGTGCTGGGATACTTGGCTTTGATTCCTAATTGTCAGAGGCCTGGGGTTGGGATATTGGGTCTGGAGCCCCCACACTTATTCATATCAGTAGCATTTGGCTTCTGATGAACAGCATGCAAGAAGTCTAAGTTCTGGGCAAATGAGATGGTGGGTCCCCAGAAGTTTCCACAGGACTTTGCTTAGAACTGGTTATAAAAAGTAAGGCAGACACTAAGGACCACTGTCTACACTCAGGCTTGTTTACACTCTAATACTCATCCCTGGGATATCTTAGTCATAGACAGAGCAGTGCAAAGACGGACAGGAGACAGAGATATTCCAAAGAGGCTAAAATTTGGGGAAGATATCAAAAGGTTGAGTGTAGCTTTCTATATATTTTTTGATATTTCGTTAGGCTCTTGGCAGTAGGTGGAACTTCATTCTCCTCTGCTCCTACAAAATAACTTTGTGTATAGCATGTTTTTATGTCATTTGAGCCTCACAGCAGCCATGGTTGAGATTATCATCCCTCTTTTAAGGATAAGGGAGCTGAAGATCAGAGAATCCATCATCTGCTCAGTGTCCCAGGCTCAAGTTGTTGGAAAAGCTGGGACTACTCGTGGCTCTTTCCTCCATAGCATTCTGCCTCCAGGTGTTCGACTTCTGGGTTTTTGCTTCACCACTGCACATCAGCCAAGTAAGGATTTACCTGCCTGTCAGACTCTGTGCAGTTCAGGTGTACCCTGGGCCCATAAAACGGAGATACCAAAATCTAGATGCAAAGAGGAGAGACATTTTTTCTCAGATTCTCAGCCCACTTAATCCCCCTTCCCTCTCCTCCTGCTTTACACCACTGTGGCAAGAAGCACTAACCAATTAATTATCTAACTACACATTTGTTGAGTACCCTCCCATATGGAGAGTCCTGGAAAGGGGTCATGGGAAGACAGAGATGAATGGGACATGGTTGCTGAAGGAATGCAAATATGTGGCTCCAATAGCACCCCTCCCTTTTCCACACCCAGGGCAGACATCATGAACCTATCAGGCCACTCCTTCCCAATAAGCCCTTATGTGACCTCGCAAACTGGGATTCAGGCAGCTGCTGACAATCAGTAGAGCTGGCACTCAGGTTAGTAAGAGGGCTAACTATTCTTACTAGGTGCCAGGCACTCTGCTACATTCACCAAAACATTACTTCTGCACAGCAACTCAGAGAAGCAGGCGGTGCTATTGCCCTCATTTTACAGATGAGCAAACAGGCTTCAAGAAGTTAAGTATCTTGCCCAAGAAATGGATCTAAGATTCAAACCCAGGCAGCCCAACTGCAGAGCCTGCATTCTTGCCTTAAACTCTTTACTGCCTTCTATTTTCCATCCTCGATCTACTACTTTGGGCTTGCCTTTCTGATCACAGAGGCATGCAATATGAAGGGTGAGAATGAGTTAACAACTACTGGCTGCTCCTCCAGCTTCCCTGATGTTCCATAGCCAATGATCATGGGCCTCATTTCACAGAAGGAAGCACATATGGGCTGTGACATCTCCAAGGTGAAGCTCAAATGACAGGAAGAAATGGGAGTGGGAATAGCGAATTCCCAAACCCAGACCTCTAGGTCAGCGCAGCAAGCGTGGGGACTTTTGGGGTTTTACAAATGCCTCCTCTCATTCCTCAAAGCCTAGAGTGGTTTAATTTTGCAAATACACCTGCGGTCTGGGGCTGAAGAGCAATTCAAACAATAGATCTGGCTAAAACCTGTCTCAGATTTTGTAAAAGAAAGTTGCTGATGAATTAAAAGAGAACAGATGTTAAATGATTATCTCATAGGGAATTTCTACAAATCTGGCCATCAGTCTGGGCTCCCCTTTGTGCTTTCTGGGGGCATCTAAATTAATAGTTACAATGTTAAATTTGAGCAATAAAAGTAGGAGTTTGCAGTTGAGTTCATGCGTATATGAATAATGTGCATATGTATATCTATATCCTACGCATTCATATATATGTATGTCAAATAGCTGTCAGTTTTCATTAGGAGAAAAAGAATAGTTGATTATACTTAAAATATCGCATTTGCTATTTCTAAACAGGCATGGAATCAGCCAGTCAGTTTAATGGTCCAAAAGATGGATAGAAATCTGAAAAAACACAAACATAATGTTGGCTTTTTCCATCTCTCTGGTTTAAAAACATTTAAAAGGCCAACTTAAATAGCCAAAGTTTTCCTTTTGATATGGAGAATACCCACCAGTAGTTTGTAAGGGAATTCGGGATGGAATTTGAACCAACACTCATTCCAAACTTTCGTTCTCAGAACCCCTTAGAGCGAGATCTTGATGTGGGTGAGGTGTTTTTCAGACAATTTCATCAAATGCCAACAAAAATGAACCGAAACAGAGCATGACAATCGCTGGAAGTCAGGAATAGACAGAGGCATTTCTCTCGTTAACTGATTACCACATTGACCAATAACTGGATTCCAGAATCCACTTTTACTTGGAAAACAACAGCTGCTCTTCCTGGAGATTTGAGCTGGTTAAATCCAATGGAATCAGGAGATTTGGTTCAGGCATGGATAAGAATTTATTTAGCAACAAGGAGACATACCAAGCTGCTTCCATTCAGGGAATAGAATCTGACGGTAGTGTTTAACCTTGGCACACTGGAAACACCTAAAGAGTGGATTCCAACTCAGAGATTTTGGTTTAATTGGTCTGGGGTACAGCCCAGGTTGCAGAACTTTTAAAAGTTCTTCTAGGTGATTCTAATATGTAGCTGGGATTGAGAAGCTGATCCCAGGCATGGGGGTGAAAGTTTCAAGTGTCTAAAGTAAAATAAGGAAAATTATCTTAAAAAATTAAAACTTCTGTTAAAGGGAGAGAAGAAGATAAAAAAAAAAAAAAAAAAGGTAACACCCAGGATGCAATCAAAGTCTGTAGTAAGGTATTTAAATATTTAAACAATGCAACAGCTATTTTGGAAAGAATGGTCCCAACAAGTGCAGCTCTGAGGTCAGTAGAGTGAATTTGAATCCTTTTTTTGTTGTTAGAACCCTAAGCACAATGTCTGGTACAGAGCAGCCTTCAAGAAACATTGGCCGATGTCCTCTCTTTAAACAAAAGAGAAAGCAATTGTTCAAATTTCTCTTCTTTTAGCTTCTTTTCTTCTCCAAGGAAATCTGGATCATCCAAATTATCCCCCCAAAGCCTTCTTAATTCCTAAACAGGCAAAACCAATTGTTTTAGATTAAATAGTAAATTACCATTAACTAAAGTTCTTGTATTCATTTTAGATGGTCATTCAGGAGAGTTGGGTGCTCTTATACCGTATGTGAGCAACTTATAAACACTGACTAATCCATATGTATTGTATATTTAGGCTCATTTAATGGGATTTTAAAATTTCACACTTTAATTGATCATAGGAGGCTATTGTTGGGTAACTTTGTTCATATGACATACAGTTAATCATGTTTGTGACTTACTTGCTTCCAAGTTGTCAATTAGAAGCACAACCTCCAATTCTCCTATTGTTATTACAAAAGAATACAATCCCCTTATCAAAAGTGTTTCAGGAATACACCCTGGTAGTAAGTGGGAATTGCTCATCTTCACATGCGCTGTTAGGTGCTATTTGGACAGAGATTAAAGGAGGGATGAGTGGAGGATGGGATTAATCCCCAAAACTTTCCTGAGGGAAGTGGGTGGGTTTTGAGTCTAATCTTCAGGATATAGCATCACTTCTATCATCTCTTTTCTGTTTCTTGGGTATGTACCTGTGATTATACAAAAACTTGGTAAGAACCGATGAGGCAGGCCAATTAGATTTCATGTTGCTTACTAAAGTTGATAGATCCGTGGTAAAGACTGCCTGGGCTACTGGGTTGAAAATGGTTCTTAAGCCAAATCCACAGTCCAAGGGAAAGAATATGAAGGTTGATTGGCAATGTCTTAGGGGCACATGGGAGGAGGAAATGGCAGCGTGAATGCCAAGCATTTACTATTACCATCTTAGAACCTACTTTTGAAAGGCAAGAGCCCTTGGTTAGCCAATAGGCCTTGTACTAGTCATGCAAGGAGGAGGAGGTCATTAACTGTGTCAAATGCTACTGATAGGTCAAGTAAGGCAAAGACTGAGAACGGACCATTAGGTTTAGCAAAGCAGAGGTCATTGTTTTGATGGAGTTCTAGGGGTGAAAACTCAATGGGAGTGTGTTTACTAGAGAATGGGAGATGGAAATTGGAAGCAGTAAGTATTAACAACGTTCTGAGGAGTTTTGCCAGGAAGAGAAGTGGAGTGGTAGCTGGGGTTGGGGATATGGGGTCAAGAGCATTTTGGTTTTTTTTTTTAAGACGGAATAAATAATTGCACTTTTGTGTCCTAGTGGGAAAGGTCCAGTAGAGAGGGAAAAATTGGTGATGCAGGAGAGAGGGGAAGCATTACTAAAGCCATGTTCTTGGGTAAGTGAGAGAACAGGATCGGGTGTAGAAACGGAGGAGCAAGGAGAGTTCATTCACAACAGTGGGGGATACAGGTAGATGGATATGGTGAGAGGTGCTTTTGGAGGGCCTCAGCTGCTTAAAGACCCTTCAACAGCTCCCTCGTTTACCCTACACCGTTGAGTCCATTAACCTTAGCTCGGGGTACAGGGGCTTCAAAGGTAAACACCCTGGCTCTAGGTTCTGCCTCCGTCCTCAACTGGACACTTCTTCATCATCCCTCTCCCCTCACCTGTGGTTCTCTCTATCTGGAGTGCTGCTACCTTCTTTACCCACTTCTGTTCATTCTTTGTGATCCAGTTCAAATGTCATCTCCTCTGTCTCTCTTGTGTTCCCACAATAATCTGCACAAATCTCTATTGTAGTACTTTATCACGTTGTAATCATTCACTTACCCGTCTGTCTTCCCTCAAAGCTACGATCTTCCTGAGGGCAGATGTTGTCTTACTTGTCTCTGTATTCACAGTCCCCTCCCTCCCCCACTTCCCAGGATAGTGTCTGACACATAGAAGGAAATTTTTAAAATGAGAGCCTAATCACATAAGTACCCTAGGGGCTGAGGATGATTCTATGCGTACTCTTTAGGTAAAATTTTATTGCATTATAACATATATGTGGGTATGTGTATGTGCAAATGATAAGTGTATAACTCTATGAATTTTCAAAGTGAGCACACTTGTGTAACCAACTCTCACCCACATCAACAAACAGAACATTACCAGCACCCCAGGAGCTCCTCTT
Organism: Choloepus didactylus; assembly: GCF_015220235.1. Lineage (NCBI taxonomy): Eukaryota > Metazoa > Chordata > Mammalia > Pilosa > Megalonychidae > Choloepus > Choloepus didactylus. Next base: position 96,880,866 of record NC_051307.1, on the reverse strand, counting down.
GTACCCCCTTTCAGCCCAAAGTATCCACTACCTGACTTCTAACATCATGGATTAGTTTTTTTTTTGTTTTAATCTTCATTTTATTGAGATATATTCACATACCACGCAGTCATACAAAACAAATCATACATTCGATTGTTCACAGTACCATTACATAGTTGTACATTCATCACCTAAATCAATCCCTGACACCTTCATTAGCACACACACAAAAATAACAAGAATAATAATTAAAGTGAAAAAGAGCATTTAAGTAAAAAAGAACACTGGGTGCCTTTGTCTGTCTGTTTGTTTGTTTGTTTCCTTCCCCTATTTTTCTACTCATCCATCCATAAACTAGACAAAGGGGAGTGTGGTTCTTATGGCTTTCCCAATCCCATTGTCACCCCTCATAAGCTACATTTTTATACAATTGTCTTTGAGATTCATGGGTTCTGGGTTGTAGTTTGATAGTTTCAGGTATCCACCACCAGCTACCCCAATTCTTTAGAACCTAAAAAGGGTTGTCTAAATTGTGCGTGAGAGTGCCTACCAGAGTGACCTCTCGGCTCCTTTTGGAATCTCTCTGCCACTGAAGCTTATTTCATTTCTTTTCACATCCCCCTTTTGGTCAAGAAGATGTTCTCCATCCAACGATGCTGGGTCTACATTCCTCCCCAGGAGTCATATTCCACATTGCCAGGGAGATTCACTCCCCTGGGTGTCTGATCCCACGTAGCGGGGAGGGCAGTGATTTCACCTTTCAAGTTGGCTTAGCTAGAGAGAAAGGGCCACATCTGAGCAACAAAGAGGCATTTGGGAGGAGGCTCTTAGGCACAATTATAGGGAGGCCTAGCCTCTCCTTTGCAGCAACAGTCTTCCCAAGGGTAAATCCCATATAGAGGGCTCAACCCATCAAACCACCAGTCCCCTATGTCTGTGGTCATGTTAGCAACCATCGAGGTGGGGTAGGCCAATACCCCTGCATTCTCCACAGGCTCCTCAAGGGGGATCTACATATTTTTTTCCTTGTTTTTTTTTTTTAACTTTTCTTTTTTTTAAATCAACTGTATGAAAAATAAAAAAATAAAAAAAAAATAATTAAAGAAAAACATACAATAAAAGAACATTTCAAAGAGATCATAACAAGGGAGTAAGAAAAAGACAACTAACCTAAGATAACTGCTTTATTTCCAACATGTTCCTACTGTACCCCAAGAAAGTTACCTAATATAGCAACATTTCTGTGAACTTGGTCCTACTATACCCATAAGAAATTAACAGACCATAGTCATTCCTGGGCATTCCCAGAACGTTAAATAGCTTACCTGTTCTTCTTGGATTATTGTTCCCCCTTCCTTAATTGCTCTCTACTGCTAGTTCCCCTACATTCTACATTATAAACCATTTGTTTTACATTTTTCAAAGTTCACATTAGTGGTAGCATATAATATTTCTCTTTTGTGCCTGGCTTATTTCGCTCAGCATTATGTCTTCAAGGTTCATCCATGTTGTCATATGTTTCACGAGATCGTTCCTTCTTACTGCCGGTTAGTATTCCATCGTGTGTATATACCACATTTTTTATCCACTCATCTGTTGAAGGACATTTGGGTTGTTTCCATCTCTTGGCAATTGTGAATAATGCTGCTATGAACATTGGCATGCAGATATCTGTTCGTGTCACTGCTTTCCGATCTTCCGGGTATACCGAGAAGTGCAATCGCTGGATCAAATGGTAACTCTATATCTAGTTTTCTAAGGAACTGCCAAACTGACTTCCAGAGTGGCTGAAACATTATACAGTCCCACCAGCAATGAATAAGAGTTCCAGTTACTCCACATCCCCTCCAGCATTTGTAGTTTCCTGTTTGTCTAATGGCAGCCATTCTAATCGGTGTGAGATGGTGTCTCATTGTGGTCTTAATTTGCATCTCTCTAATAGCTAGTGAAGCTGAACATTTTTTCATGTGTTTTTGGACATTTGTATTTCCTCTTCAGAGAAATACATCTTTTCATATCTTTTGCCTATTTTATAATTGCCATTGAGTTGTAGGATTACTTTATACATGCAAAATATCAGTCTTTTGTCAGATACATGAATTTCAAAATTTTTTACCATTAAGTTGGCTGCCTCTTTACCTTATTGAGAAATTCCTTTGAGGTACAGAAACTTCTAAGCTTGAGGAGTCCCATTTATCTATTTTTTCTTTTGTTGCTTGTGCTTTGGGTGTAAAGCCTAGGAAGTGTCCGCCTAATACAAGGTCTTGAAGATGTTTTCCTACATTATCTTCTAGGAGCTTTATGGTACTTTCTTTTATATTGAGATCTTTGGTCCATTTTGAGTTAATTTTTGTGTAGGGTGTGACGTAGGGGTCCTCTTTCAGTCTTTTGGATATGGATAGCCAACTCTCCCAGCCCCATTTGTTGAAAAGATCATTATGACCCAGTTCAGTGACTTTTGGGAGCCTTATCAAAGATCAGTTGGCCATAGATCTGGGGGTCTATCTCCGAATTCTGAATTCAATTCCATTGATCTATATGTCTATCTTTGTGCCAGTACCATGCTATTTTCACAACTGTGGCTTTATTATAAGCTTCAAAATCAGGGAGTATAAGTCCTCCCACTTTGTTTCTCTTTTTTAGAGTGTCTTTAGCAATTCGAGGCATCTTCCCCTTCCAAATAAATTTGATAACTAGCTTTTCCAAGTCTGCAAAGTAGGTTGTTGGAATTTTGATTGGGATTGCATTGAATCTGTAGATGAGTTTGGGTAGAATTGACATCTTAATGACATTTAGCCTTCCTATCCATGAACATGGAATATTTTTCCATCTTTTAAGGTCCCCTTATATTTCTTTTAGTAGAGTTACGTAGTTTTCTTTGTATAAGTCTTTTACATCTTTGGTTAAGTTTATTCCTAGGTACTTGATTTTTTTAGTTGCTATTGAAAATGGTATCTTTTTCTTGAGTGTCTCTTCAGTTTGTTCATTTCTAGCATATAGAAACATTACTGACTTATGTGTAATAATCTTGTATCCTGCTACTTTGCTAAATTTGTTTATTAGCTCTAGTAGCTGTATCGTCGATTTCTCAGGGTTTTCCAGATATAAGATCATGTCATCTGCAAACAATGACAGTTCTACTTCTTCTTTTCCAATTTGAATGCCTTTTATTTCTTTGTCTTGCCAGATTGCCCTGGCTAGCACTTCCAGCACAATGTTGAATAACAGTGGTGATAGCGGGCATCCTTGTCTTGTTCCTGATCTTAGAGGGTAGGCTTTCAGTCTCTCACCATTGAGTACTATGCTGGCTGTGGGTTTTTCATGTATGCTCTTTATCATATTGACGAAGTTTCCTTCAATTCCTACCTTTTGAAGTGTTTTTATCAAAAACGGATGTTGGATTTTGTCAAATGCTTTCTCAGCATCTATTGAGATGATCAATTGATTTTCCCTTTCAAATTGTTAATGTGTTATAATACATTGATTTTCTTATGTTGAACCATCCTTGCATGCCTGGAATAAACCCCACTTGGTCATGGTGTATGATTTTTTTAATGTGTCTTTGGATTCGATTTGCAAGTATTTTGTTGAGGATTTTTGCATCTATATTCATTAGGGAGATTGGCTGCTAGTTTTCCTTTTTTGTAGCATCTTTGCCTGGTTTTGGTATTAGATTGATGTTAGCTTCATAAAATGAGTTAGGTAGTGTTCCATTTTCTTCAATGTTTTGAAAGAGTTTGAGTAAGATTGGTGTCAGTTATTTCTGGAAAGTTTGGTAGAATTTCCCTGTGAAGCCATCTGGCCCTGGGCATTTATTTGTGGGAAGATTTTTGATGACTGATTGGATCTCTTTGCTTGTGATGGGTTGGTTGAGGTCTTCTATTTCTTCTCTGGTCAGTCTAGGTTGTTCATATGTTTCCAGGAAATTGTCCATTTCCTCTACATTACCCAGTTTGTTGCCATACAGCTGTTCATAGTATCCTCTTATAATTTTTTTAATTTCTTTGGGATCTGCAGTTATGTCACCTTTTTCATTCATTATTGTGTTTATATGGGTCTTCTCTCTTTTTTATTTTGTCAGTCTAGCTAGGGGCTTGTCAATCTTGTTGATCTTCTCAAAGAACCAACTTTTGGTGGTATTTATCCTCTTTATTTTTTTTTTTTGTTCTCTATGTCATTTATTTCTGCTTTAATCCTTGTTATTTCTTTTCTTCTACTTGGTTTAGGATTGGTTTGCTGTTCATTTTCTAGCTTCTTCAGTTGATCCATTAGTTCTTTGATTTTGGCTCTTTCTTCCTTTTTAATATATGCATTTAGTGCTATAAATTTCCCCCTCAGTACTGCTTTGCTGCATCCCATAGGTTTGGGTGTGTTGTGTTCTCATTTTCATTCGTCTCTATATATTTAGCAATTTCTCTTGCTATTTCTTCTTTAACCCACTGATTGTTTAGGAGTGTGTTGTTTAACCTCCAGGTATTTGTGAATTTTCTAAGTCTCTGATGGTTATTGACTTCTAATTGTATTCCATTGTGGTTAGAGAATGTGCTTTGAATAATTTCAATCTTTTTAAATTTATTGAGCTGTTTATGTCCCAGCATATGATCTATTCTGGAGAAAGTTCCGTGAGCACTAGAAAGTATGTGTATCCTGGTGATTTGGGATGTAATGTCCTGTATATGTCTGTTAAATCTAATTCATTTATCAGATTGTTTAGGTTTTCAATTTCCTTATTGGTTTTCTGTCTGGTTGATCTATCTATAGGAGAGAGTGATGTGTTGAAGTCTCCCACAATTATTGTGGAAACATCAATTGCTTCCTTTAGTTTTGCTAGTGTTTCTCTCATGTATTTTGTGGCACCTTGATTGGGTGCATAAACGTTATGATTGTTATTTCTTCTTGTTTAATTGCCCCTTTTATTAGTATGTAGTGGCCTTCTTTGTCTCTCAAAACACCCCTGCATTTAAAGTCTATTTTATCTGAGATTAATATTGCTACACCTGCTTTCTTTTGGCTGTAGCTTGCATGAAATATTTTTTTCCATCCTTTCACTTTCAATTTCTTTGTGTCCCTGTGTCTAAGATGAGTCTCTTGTATGCAACATATTGATGGTTCATTTTTTTAAATTCATTCTGTGAATCTATATCTTTTAATTGGGGAGTTTAATCCATTTGCATTCAACATTATAACTGTGAAGGCATTTCTTGAATCAGCCATCTTATCCTTTGGTTTATGTTTGTCATATATATTTTTCCCCTCTCTCTATTAATATCCTTTAATGTACCCATACCAAATCTCTTTAGTACTGACCCTTTCTCCAAGTCTCTCTCTCCTTTCTTTGTTTCTCTGTCTGTAGGGCTCCCTTTAGTATCTCCAATAGGGCACGTGTCTTGTTAGCAAATTCTCTCAGCATTTGTTTGTCTGTGAAAAATTTAAGCTCTCCCTCAAATTTGAAGGAGAGCTTTGCTGGATAAAGTATTTTGTTTGGAAATTTTTCTCACTCAGAATTTTAAATATATCGTGCCACTGCCTTCTCGCCTCCATGGTGGCTGCTGAGTAGTCACTACTTAGTCTTATGCTGTTTCCTTTGTATGTGGTGAATTGCTTTTCTCTTGTTGCTTTCAGAACTTGCTCCTTCTCTTCCGTGTTTGACAGCGTGATCAGAATATGTCTAGGAGTGGGTTTATTTGGATTTATTCTATTTGGAGTTTGCTGGGCATTTATGATTTGTGTATTTATGGTGTTTAGAAGATTTGGGAAGTTTTCCCCCAAAATTTCTTTGAATACTCTTCCTAGACCTTTACCCTTTTCTTCCCCTTCTGGAACACCAATGAGTCTTATATTTGGATGTTTTATATTATCTATCATATCCCTGAGGTCCATTTCGATTTTTTCGATTTTTTTCCCCATTCTTTCTTTTGTGCTTTCATTTTCCATTCTGTCATCTTCCAGGTCACTGATTTGTTGTTCAACTTCCTCTAGTCTTGTACTATGAGTATCCAGAATCTTTTTAATTTGGTCAACAGTTTCTTTAATTTCCATAAGATCATCTGTTTTTTAATTTAGTCTTGCAATGTCTTCTTTATGCTCTTCTAGGGTCTTCTTAATATCTTTGTATCCCATACTATGGTCTCATTGTTCATCTTTAGTTCTTTGAGTAGTTGCTCTAGGTGCTGTGTCTTTTCTGATCTTTTGATTTGGGTGCTTGGGCTTGGGTTATCCATATCATCTGTTTTTTTCATATGCTTTAGAATTTTCTGTTGTTTTTGGCCTCTAGGCATTTTCTTAACTTGATAGGGTTCTTTTAGGATTTGTAGACAAATTGAAGTCCTTATCTCTAATTTATCAGATCTACATCTTAGTGGAGTACACTTTCTCTGACTAACCAGTAGGTGGTGTTCATGAGCCACCTGTTCTCCACAAGCCAGTTCTTCCCTGCTTTGCCTTTGTGGTGAGTGGAGGTGTGTGTCTTGTGTGGTCCAATTGGTGTACCAAGCTTGCATGTGTAGTTGGTATTGCCCGTCCTGTATATGGGGTGTGTGTCTGGGCGGTCAGGGAGAGGGGGTGGCTCTAACAATCAAATCTCCCTGGTGTTCCTGGAGTTTTAAAGCTGCTGCAATAGTCTAATCCTTCAGTTCAGTCCTGCCACAGTTTGTCTCTGCCACTGATCCACAAGTCCTTGGTATTGGCGTATGGCTCCTGAGACTTCCGAGTGGGTTGCTCTTCCAGGCTGTGCACTCCCTGATCCTCTGTTGAGGGATGACTGTGCTGTCACAGGTGAGTGCCGTCCCCCCAGGTTGGTTCTGGGCTGCTGGGCTGTGTAGGGAGGCTCCCAGTCTGCTGAAATGATGGCTGAATTGGGCTTTGTTAATTCACACCTTCCCAACTCTGGGACAACGAGCTGAGGGTGCAGGGAAGGCTGATGTCCACGCCCAGTTTTGTGGTGTGTCCCTGTTATTTGAAGCACTTCCGTCACACTGGGTTGTGTGGGGCAGCTCTGGGCTATGGGGCTGGCGATGGTCAGGAGTGTTTCCTGTCCACCAGGATGATGGTTGTGAGTAGACACCCCCCTTTTCTTGGGAAGTTGTGGTGTTTAGTGAATTTCCTCAGCCACTGGATTATTGTCTTTTGTCTCAGAGCTCTCTTAGTTCTGCTCTTGTCTTGACCTGCCCAAATTGCAAGTCTTTGAGGCTTTCTGTATTGGGCTTCTTAGAGTAATTGTTTTAGAAAAATAAAAAAAATATTTAAAAAAAAAAAAAAAAAGGGCCCTGCTCACAGATCTAATGGGTTATTGAAATGCTAAGAGACAAAGCAATTAGGGCCATTAAGGGAAGGTCCACAGGGCAGAGAGATCAGTTTTTCTTTGGGATTTGCATATGCGCCTCAGGGCCTGAGCTCTGCCCTTCCCCTTTCTATGTTCACCAGAACTCCAAAAATCCTCTGCTTTTATTTTGGAGTTTTTCTTGCTGTTTTTTGCTATGCCTGTCTCCTCTCTGCTGGGCTGGCTGCTCTCAGATTCTCTGGTGTCTCGTCTCAGTCTATCTATGGTTGGAGTTTGGATCAGTAGAATGAGTTTCTGATAAGAGCTGCCACTGCAGTTCTCCCTTCTCCTTCCCAGCGCTGACGGCCCCTCCTCCCACAGGACTGAGCCTGGCAGGGAGGGGTGTGGGTCCCCTGGCCACAAAAACTTACAGATTTCGCTGATCTCAGCAGTTCGACGTGTTCATGAGTGTTGTATGAAGTATGCCCAAAGTCAAATTGCTCTGTGGTCTCCAGTCCACGCAGTTCCTGGCTTTCTACCTACTTTCCTGGAGGAGTAACTAAAACATACAGCTCACCAATCCGCCATCTTGCCCCACCTCCTGATGGATTAGTTTTTGAACTATTTCTTAACTCTATATAAATGGAACCAAACAGTATGTACTCTTTATGTCTGACTTCTTTCACTCCAAATTATGTTTATGTGATTCATCCGCTTTGCAGTGCATAGCAGTGGTGTGTTCATTCTCATTGCTCTGTAGTGCGCATTGTGTGAACATACCACAGTGATTTATCCATTCCACTGGGCCATTTCTGGGTTTCTGGCTCTTACAAATAGTGCTGCAATGAATGTTCTTGCACACATTCTTGAACACGGGTATACTTTTCTGCCGGTTTGGAATTGCTGGGTCACATATTTGAGTGCCTTTCGACCATGTAATTTGTTACTCAACAAACCCAGTAGCATAATTCTAGGAACTATAATAATACACATTAGAGCCATCATGGCCTCTGGGCTTTTTAATTCAGCCCTTCAATTTCAGATGAGAAGTCTGAGACTCAGGCTGGGAAAGGGACCTGTGCAAAGTCATACAGCAAGTGAGTGGCAGAGTTGGGACTTGTTCCAGATCTCCTGATTTCCAGGCCTGTATGAATCAAGACTAACATTTGTCAAACACCTGCTAGTATTCAATGAGCAAACTCTCCTCTCTGACCCAGGAACAATCATATGCCATTCCATTTTGGAATAACAAATGCTAGCACGTATTAAATACCTGCAACATGCCGGGCACATTGTGCCATATATTTACATGCATCACGTATTTATACACATCATATATTTACATGTCGTATCTTTGTATTATATGACATCTCTAATACTTGTAAGAATCCGTCAAGATAGGTATTCTCAATCCCATATTTCAGATGGGAAAATCAGCTCAGGGGGATGAATAACTTGTTCAGGTTTCTACAGGAAGTGGCAGAACTGGGATTTGAACTCCGCTTAGAATTACCTAGGGTAATGAGGTATGAACTCCTTCTTAGAAAGCAATCACTGTTTTGACACCATGTAAACACCCCCCCCCCCTCAGGCCCCAACGAACCTCTGAAATGTGGATAATTCAGCTTTCCATCAGAGACCATATGCTAAAAGAAAGCAACTCAACATGGCATACATTTAATATACCTGTGGGTTTCCCTGTAAGAACTAATGGAGAAAGTGACAGGTTGTAGCCATTGTAATGATAAAAATTTCTTTTCCATATTCAGTTGCTCCATCCTGATTCCAAAATCACAGAAATTATGAACACTGGCCTCTCAAGTTCTCCCCAGAAGCCTATAGGAAAGTGTCTTAATGTTTAGAAACTAGTTGCACCCATTTCAGAGGAGCTAGGACATGGGATTCATTAGTCCAGTAATCTTTTTGGATACCCACCTCACTGCTCCTGCCTAATATTCCTGTAGGTTATCTAAAAAAAAAAAAAAGCTAATAAAATGATAAATGATCATTTTTTCAGTTTGCTAAAGTTGCTAAAATGCAATAAACCAGAAGTGGGTTGGTTTTCACAATGGGGATTTATTACCTTACAAATTTAGTTCTGAGACCATGAAAATGTCTAAATTAAGGCATCAACAGGCAATGCTTTCTCTGCAAAAACCAGCTACCGGCGATCTGGGTCTCCTGTGACTTATGGCAAGGTTCATGGCTGACATCTGCTGGTCCTTCTCTCCTGGGTTTTGTTGCTTTTCAGCTTCTGGCTGCATCTCTCCTAGCTTCTCTGTTTTCTGTGTGTCCCCTCTCAGCTTCTCTGACTTTTTTCTCTCAGCTTCTCTGGCTTTTCTCTCTGAGCTTCTCTGTATTTCATCTCTTATAAAGGGCTCCAGTAAGAACATTAAGACCCACCTGGAGCATGCCTCAACTGAAATAACCTAATCTAAAGGTCCCACCTACAACAGATCTTTGGCTTTAAGAGCATGAAGTTTTCTGGGCTACATACAGCTTCAAGCCATCACAATCATCATGAACAGGTATCAAGTGATCACATTGTGCATCTGTAGGCTAATTGCTCTTGTATGAATTATCTCATTTATTTCTCCCAGCAACCTTCTGAGGTAGGTACTGTTAATATCCCCACTTTACAGATAAGGAAATTGATGCTTAAAAAGGTGAAATTACTTATCCAAGGTAAATGAGTGAGCTGGGACTTGAGGGAGAACCCACATAACAGCTATGCCCTCTGTTCTAGTTTGCTAATGCTGCAGAATGCAAAACATCAGAGATGGATAGGCTTTTATAAAACAGGGGTTTATTTCGCTACACAGTTACAGTCTTAAGGCCACAAAATGTCCAAGGTAACACATCAGCAATCGGGTACCTTCACCAGAGGATGGCCAATGGTGTCCGGAAAACCTCTGCTAGCTAGGAAGGCAGCTGGTGTCTGCTCCAAAGCTCTGGCCTCAAAATGGCTTTCTCCCAGGACGTTCCTCTCTAGCAAGCTTGCTCCTCTTCAAAACATCACTCCCAGCTGCACTCAATGAGTTTCCTCTCTCTGAGTCAGCTCATTCATATAGCTTCACTGATCAAGGCCCACCCCGAATGGGCGGGGCCACGCCTACAGCTGGGTGGGGCACATTCCAAGCAAATCTCTGCCCCACAAGACCACAAAGATAATGGCGTTTGGGGGACACAATACATTCAAACCGGCACACCCTCTTTATTCTTATTGGCCATCTTGATGCACAGGGCTAAGCACCTGGTAGGCCCATAACAACACAAAATCCCACAGAGAACTGACACATAAAAAAACCATAGGCAGATACTTAACTTTGATTAAGGTGTTGTTATGTGTCCTCTTCCTCTGCTTTACAGATGGAAACTTAGTGAATTTCCAAATTATCCACCTCTGTGGGAATTCAAATGACCTGTGAATTCCAGCCTCTCTGCACTTCTGCTAAAGAGCCCTCCCAGACAGGCAGCATCTGCAGGTGACTCTGACAAGGTCAGCTGCTCCACTTAAATTCACTGAAAGGGCCATCTGAAAGGCATCTGAAAGTCTGCTGGCTTATCTCTCCTCCTAAACTTCCTTGCCTGAATGGTCTGTGTTGAGAGAGATGGAGAGAGAGAGGGAGAGAGACCAAGAAAGGGAGGGGAGGGAGGGAGGGAAAGACATGGGCTGTCTGTTTCAAGGTGGGGTAAAACATAATCAAGAACTTCCAGCCTTTTAAAACTCCCTCTGATTCTTGCCAATACCTGAAATGGTAGCAATAGGAAAATGAAAATCCACTGGGAGGGAAAATGCTGACCAAACCTTTTGCTTTCTTATTGCTTTGTGCTTCTTTTCTAAAAATCTCCTTTTACCGTAGGGACATGAATATCAATCACTCTGGTAATGAAGTAAATGCACACAGCAGCTAAGAGCTGGCACAATGGGAATGTTCCAGTCCTGGCTCTGACGGTAATTAACTCCATGACCCAGAATATGTTACTTAACCTCTCTGTATTTCAGTGTCCACATGTGTTAAAGGTATTTGTATACTGTCAACAACTATTCAGACATGAAGGAAGATTACTATTTGGGGACACTAGTTTTGCAATAGGATAGATGTATTTTTCAGCCACATAGTGATATTGTAGAAATCTTCCAATAGAGATTGCCAAACTTTTTGGATGAGAAACTCTTCTCAGTTTTTCCTAGTGCCCAGTGGGGATGTTAAGAGTTTCAGCCACCCTTCTGATTAAAATCTAAATGATGATCACTTTCATTGTAATGTCTAAACTTCCTCAATGTGTCCAGGTGATGGAGGAGTCACCATTTTGGGACATTCTTAAATTTTCTTTTGTTTTCAGGCTTTATGTACAAGTTACCTGGAGCAAATTTATTAAGATAGAAGAGCTTTTATGAGCCAAATCACATGGAACTCATCTTAAAATGGCTGAGATCTTCTAGATGGAGGCAGAACCTTGAAGTATAGAAAAATAAGTCTGTTATTAAAAAGTAACTTTTAAAGGTTTGCACGTCATCCATTAATTCAATCAATATTTATTGCATTTGGAGCCTATTATTAAGTGGCAGGTGCCGTGTTCAACTCTTGCCCTCCAGGATCTCAGAATCTGGGATTGACCTAGGGGAGCAATGCTTTTACTCTCAAGTTTATTTGATGTGCACAAAGGCAAAGAAGATGCCTGTGAAGTGACAGTGGGACAATTTCACCAGAAAATTTTAGTGGGGTAACTTCTTTAGAAAATCTTGCACCACACATACACCACTCTGCACTGTGATGACCTCTCGTGGAATGCCACAGCAGAGAGAACTTTTAAAAGCAGGAAAACTGTTGCAAATGTGAGGCTCTCAGATCCTAAATCCCAGAACTCCCTGAGCTTTACTGTCATCCTCAGAGGTCTGGACCATCTGGCAGACTGCCAGGCCCCCTAGAGGTTAGTTTTAACAACAGTGAGCACACATACAAGTAATTCCAACAAAGAGATTGTTCCACAGACACATAACACATGTTGTATGTGAAAGTGCAAATTTCAGGAGCCTCTGAATTGTTGAGGGAAAATGTCTCAGTTCAGGGAATGACTCGGTTCAGGTTCTTATCTGATCATCTTGTGTTATTCTCTGTTTTCTCTCTGTTACATTTAAATGATGTTTGGAAATAAAGCATGCGGAAATGAGACACCAGCTGCTACTGTGGAAACAAAACAGGGATAATTATTACTTTGTCTTCTGAGCAAAAGAAGGCTCAACACTCAAATTCTAGAAACCTAAGAATGGAAGTTATAAGAAATGAAGGTTGAATGGGAAGATATTGGGCAGAAAGGAGAGCCCAAAGATTAATGCACCTAAGATGTTCTTATTTATTCAGTGATACAACACCAATAATTGTAAAACATTTGTTTAAAAAGACTTGCTCATGTTAGACTGTTAACCCCTAGAACATACAACATGCCTTTGGCACACCGATGGTGGGTCATGCCCATTTTTCTGGCTGTTTTGAGACGGGAGGTAAAATTTAAGTCACTGACTTAAGTAACAGAACTAGGAATTAAACTGTAGGTGAACAAGTATTCTTTTGGATCCAATTCTGAAAGTCACCTTCAAGTGGAGATGTTCCACAAACAAAGGGAGCAGGGGAATTTGTTTGTTTAGGGATATTTATTCTCTCCACCAGTTCTGCCTTTTCACTGCCTGTTCCAATGCCCCCCAATGTTTGGGGGAGGAGGTGCCAAAGTCAGTATACCCAGCAATAGAAAACCCCAGACAGTATGAGCTAAGAGGGCCCTGATAACCAAATAGCCCAAACTCCTCAGAATTTCTCCAAAGATTCTAAGTCCCAAGTGGGGAAAGGACTTGTTTAAGGCCATAGTGTTGATTAGAAGGGAGTGGGGCTGAAATGCAGATCTCAGGACATTCTTTTCATTTTGCCATGGGGCTTCTTTAGCCCCTGAGTACCTAGAAAATGAAGTGATGAAGTGGATTCACTTATTCCATAAATATTTATTGCCAAGCTCCTGTGAGATGCTCGGAGTGATGGAGTTACACTTTAACAGTGACTTTTTAAATATAATCTTAAAACTGTAAGCAAGCAAGAAATTGTAAAGTAGCCTTAAAATGTAACCTTCAAAGCTGGAAAGAGGCTATAGTGGAAGCTCTTGTTCTCATAAAGGAACAATTTGTAAATGTAAGGTCTGCAAACATATGTAAATGTAAAGTTTGCACCTTTGCCAGGTGTCACCTGGAAAACAGGAGATAACAAATTACTGAAGTTCTCCAAACCTGTTACATGTTAACTAAAATAGTTTAGCCAATTAAAGAATCACTGGGAGACTGCCCCAAACCTCCCAGATAGATGGGCCTTTTGTCTATCACTCCTGTTGCATGTTAATTGAATGATTATCTCTGTCTCTGAACTGGGTATAAAACTTAATTGAAGAGACACTTCCGGGAGGCAGATTTGGGAAAGTTTCCCATCTTCTTGCCGACATAAATTAAACCATCTTTTCCTCTTCAGCCAGATTCAGTGTGACTTCTATTAGCCGCGCCAAGCAACGGACCCACATTTGGGAAGTGCCCCTTCTTCAACAGAATGTTGTACAAAACTGATGTAGTCCTTGCCTTGTCAAGTTTACAACCCAGCAGGGAAGATAGACAGTAGACTAAGAATCACTCAAATAAATATATAAATTCAAGCTGTGAGAAGTGATATGAAGGGAAACAGGGTTTCATGAGCACTTAGAACAGGGAGACTTGATCTAGTCTAGGGAGTCAGGGAAGATTTCCCAAAAGGGTGACATTGGAGTTGTGACTGAAAGATAAAGAACAGGGGTGAGCTGGGTGAAGGGAGTGGGTAGATGAGGGCAGATGGGGGAATAGTGCAGGGGGGATATTCTAGATAGAGGGGATAACAGTGCAAAGGCCCTGAGGCTGGAAGGAGCTTGGTGTATTTAAGAACTTGAAAGAGAGCTCACTATGGCTGGAGCTCAGGAGGCAAGGCAGGAGACAAGGCTGGGGAGGGAGGACCTGCCAGACCAAGAGGCGCTTCCCATGAGGCCACAGCAAGACTTCCTTCCTTCCTTCCTTCCTTCCTTCCTTCCTTCCTTCCTTCCTTCCTAATTTAAGGGCAATGGACATTTTAAGCAGGGCTCTACTATGAACGGAATTCCATTTTAAAAAGATCTCTCTGGCTGCCATGGATATAAGGAGACTTTCAAGGTCATCGAGGCTCTAGGAGAGAAAGCTTGGGCCAGAATGGTGGGTAGAGATGTGGAGAGCAACGGACAGATTTGAGAGAAGGTGTCTCCTTCTCTGACTATCATGGCAGCTAACAGAAAAACTGTTCATGCAATTTAGGATCTCACAACTTTACTGAGTGATTCATGAATTGGGCAGCATCCCATTCAGAAAGTAGAAGGGAGTTCCACTGAGGGGGTGGAAAGGAGAAGCTCAGATAGAGCAAATGTGGAAGCAAGTGAGGAAATGTTTGGATTGGCTGACATTAAGTTTTACTTCTGGGGTCTTACAAAGTAGGGAGCAGATATACATTGATTAGCATGGTATGCTTGTCCATTCTGATAAGCTGTCTCTATTGGACTGACACTAATTTTATCACCAGGTGTTGCTTATCAGTAACTCTAGGGTGTATTTGTTTTGTAGGAAAACCCCTGCCAGTCCATTGTTTTTGTCTTCTGCACAAGCCCTTTCTGGAAATGGGTCTTTTCCTGGCAATGCCCAATGCAGGCTGCCATTTTATTTTACTTAACATGGTTAACTAAGATGTCAATTTATGAAGAAAAAGTTAGATTGGATATCTGGCCAGAGAAGGTGAATTGAGAGACCTCATGAATCATAACTGAGTGATATACCCAACCAGGCTTCCTTCCTTTCTCTCTCAAAGAAGTTTCAGAGCCTTGATCATCCTTCAATGTAACAATTTCTTTGATCTGTAGCTCTCAACGCATTTGGTGAAGATGATCCAGGTGGGAGAGGTGGGAGAGACAGCTTGGCTTGCTGTTAAGTGACTTGAACAGTCACTGATTTTCCTGTAATTGCAAATTTGGAGGTAACCAAGGTGGATACGAGGTGACTGGTAGTAGTTGTTTCACCCAAAGTAAATAGGACCCAAAGATAGACTGATTTGGGAAAGTGGTTATGGTCCCTCTTACTGCCAACATGTTGACAGAGAATAGCCCCTCATCCCTGAAATACCTTTACTTTTGACCTATTCAGAATATAAACCTTATTGCCCATTCAGATCTTAATATGAATTTTGTCACTCAATTAGTAGGCATTTATTATATGCTTCCTATAATACTATAATAGGAGTTATTGAGTATTTACCATATGCCAGGCACTGCTATAAGCCATTTACCTATATTAACTTTCTGGATGGTGAGACTGAAGCTCTGAGAGGCACATCTGATTGCTAAGCCAGTGTTCCAGGCCACCAGGCTGTGCTGCCTGCTGATGCCTTCTCTCTGTGTCCAGCATTTTGCTGGGTGCTATGGAGATAAATGTATCACCAGGCATTTCCAGTTATTATTCACCAAACTTCGGAAACTTCATTCCATTGGCAAGGCTGAGGAATTTCCTTTCTGTCCTTTTCCCTCTTACTACCTCTGACTTCCCCATCTCACCCCATCTCTTGTCATTACTTGGAATTTCTCCCTGCTGTGACAGACTCCATAATTCCTTCAGAGTCTCCTCATTCCACCCTCACCCCTACCCCCCACAGAGGCACAAATGAGAGGAAGAGGAGAAAGGGTAAGGCCTAAGTCCGTTCAGGTGTTTCCTCATCAGATGATGCCCCCATCCTGCTGCTTCATTGTTTTTAGAAGGAAACATCTTTGCAGGCTCTGGCTGGGGCAAAGCTCAGGAATGAGTGCTGGGGTCCTCGGGGTGAATGGGGAGTGCCTGAGGAGCTTCTCACCTTCTCTCAGAGCTCTGGACAGCCTGAGCATCTCTGCTCAGGGCCTCCTTGCTCTGAACTGCTGCTGACTCTAATCTTATGTGAAGGATGGGGCAGCTCTGGGGAGCTCGAATCACTGAGAGAAATCATGGAAATGTCTGATTTGGGGCTTTGGGGAAGGTTGGCAGGTTCTCTACACTTGGAGACAACTCTAAAGACTGGCTGGCTTCCCAGAGGAAGTCACCCGTTCAGAGGATTGATCAGCTCCACTCTCTTTCCTCCCCTCAACCTCATCCTCCCAGCCAGGCTCCTGGCTCCGGGAAGCATCTGGAGGTGTCTGGACACCAGCTTTCTGAGGTTCCTCTGGTTGCCTCGCAGGGACCTCTAGCCAGCGAGGTGGGACTCAGTCCAGTGGCCACCTCTCCCCCAGCAGGAAGAGTGTTCTGCAGCAGGCCTGCCCTCCATGTCATAGACATTTTGACCTGGAGAGGAAATCGTGGGCTTGTTAGAACCCCCCATTTTGATGCTTGCTATCCTCAGCTTTGGGTGTGAAAGGCCAGCATCTGATCCAGGGCACGATGGGACCAGCTGGCTGAAGCTTGAGAGCTTTGATCTCACTCCTTCCCTAGGAGGGGAGCCCTTCTTCCCTCATCCCAATTCCATTTATTCCATCTCCGTCTGTTGATTCTGAACTCTAATCCTGCCTCTTTGTAAAGCTTCCCTTTTGGGTCCTCATTTCCCAAATTCTGGGCCTTTGGGGTCTCCACCCCTCTTCTGGCCATCAGCACTGCCCTGCCCAGAAAAACCACCAACTGAGTCTTTTTTGTCTCTGCTTGGCCCACAGAAGGTGCTTAATCAAAGTTCGTTCCTTCATCCTCCTTTTTGTCTTGGGAGCCTTTCCTGTTTGGCCCCCAGCCTCATTCTTTTGGCACAAACTATTAGAATTGTAAGAACATATCCCTGGTTTACCGTCCTCCTCATCTCTAGGAAGAAACTGGGCTTCAGAGAGCAGACGGCGAACCCCCAGGCCGGCCAGCCAGCATCCTCTCTTCCTCAGCCCCCCGTGGCCGCTCTCAGTCTCTGCCCTGGATCGTGCTGCCGCTGCTGCTTTGGCTACTTGTACTTCAGTTGCTTCTTTCCGCTTCTTTTGTTTCTGCTTCTGCTTTTGCTGCTGCTTGACTTCTGCTTCTTTTTTCTCCTGCTTCTGCTTCTTTTGCATTTACTTCTGCTTCTTATATTGTCGTTGTCTTCTGCTGCTGCTGCTTCTTTTTCTTCTACTCTTCTTCTTCTGTTCCTGCTTCTTTTTCTTCTGCCTTTTCTGCTTCTTTCTCTACTTCTTTTTCTGCTGAGCCTACTGCTTCTGTGGATTGTACTTCCGTTTCTGGTGCTTTTTCTCCTGCTTCTGCTTTTGCTGCTGCCTAACTTCTGCTTCTTTTTTTCTCCTGCTTTTGCTTCTTTTGCTCTACCTTCCGCTTCTTTTGCATCTACTTCTGCTTCTTCTTTTTCTTCTACTCTTCTTTCCCTTCTCCTGTTCCTGCTTTTCTTTCTTCTGCTTTTTCTGCTGAGTCTACTTTTGCTTCTTCTGCTTTTACTTCTTCTTCTGGTGCTTTTTAAAAATGTAATTCTATTGAGGTATAGTCATACACCATACAATCCATCCAAAGTTTATAATCAATGTTTCACAGTATCATCACATATTTATGCATTCATCACCATGATCATTCCTACAATATTTTCATTTTCATTACTCCAGAAAAAGAAATAAAAAGAAAAAAGATCCCAAACATCCTACACCCCTTATTCCCCCCTCTTACTGATCACTAATATTGTACTCTACCCAATTTTATGACCCACAATAGAGGTAGGCTAACCAAGACTGCAGTGTTGTCACTTCTGGTGCTTTTACTTCTGCTTCTGCTTCTTTTGCTTCTGCTTCTGCTTTTTCTGCTGCTTCTATTTCTTCTGCTTCTGTGTGGCCATTGCTGCTTCTGCTGCTGCTTCTACTCTTCCTGATCCTCTTTCTCCTTCTCTGTTGCTTCTGCTTCTGCTTCTTCCTTTGAATTTACTTTTTTCGTTGCCGCTGTTTCTTCTTCCTCCTCCTCTTCCTCCTCTTCTTCCTCTTCCTCCTCTTCCTCTTCCTCCTTCTCCTCCTCTTCCTCCTTCTCCTCCTCTTCCTCCTCTTCCTCCTCCTTCTTCCTCCTCTTCCACTTCCTCTTCCTCTTCTTCCACTTCTGCTTCTGCTTCTCCTTCTGCTTCAGCTTCAGCTGCTTCCACTTCTAATTCTCTGCTTCTGCATATTGTTTCTATTCTGCATCTTCTGCATCTACTTCTGCTTCTACTTTTTCTGGTTTTGCTTCCGTCTCTTATATGTCTACTTCTGCTGCTTCTGTTTTGGGTATTCCTCCTCTTCCTCCTCCTCCTCCTCTTCCTCTTTCTCCTCCTCCTACTCCCCCTCCTCCTCCTGCTGCCTCTTTTATTTTTGCGCCTTCTACTACTGCTTTGGTTGTTACTTCTGCTTTTTTCTGTCTCCTTCTAATTCTTCTGCTTTTGTATTTTCTTCTTCCCCCTCTTCTGCTTCTTCTTTTTCTGCACCTACTTTTTAGTTCTGCTTTTGCTTCTTCTGCCTCTACTTCTTGTTTCTACTTCTGCTTCTGCCTTTTCTGCTTCCGGTTCTGCTTCAGATGTTTCTCCTGCTTCTACTTCTGCTGCTGCTTTAGCTTCTTCTTCCTCTGTTACTTCCTGTCCTCCTCTTCCTGTTTCTACTTCTTCCCTCTTCTTTCTTTTCTTCTACTGCTTTTGCTTCTGTTCTGCCTTTTCTGCCTCAACTGTTTTTGTTGTTGTTGTTGTTTTCCATTTCTTCTTCTTCTCTATGTCCTTTTCCTTTTTCTGTTCAGTATTGGATGTCTTAACTTCAAGGAGCCGATGAGACATCTATTAGTAATTTTCTGGGACTTTCCAGCATCCTTTAGGAGCTGTGAAATTTCTGCCAACTTGGAACTCACTGGTTGACTTTCAGTACAGCCTCTTTTTTAGTAAGTGGCAAATAATAACCAGGAGTCCTGGAGCCCTCACAGAGGGGACTGCTCTATAATCAGCACAGTATTTTTAAACCCATTATTTTATATGATTCTCATAACAGACACAGTGAGAATAAAAGGAAAATTGAGGCCCACAGAGATTTCCTCACTTCCCAAGTCCACATAGAAGGAAGCAGAACTTGCATTAGAAACTGGGACATCTCTCCATGCCCCGGGTTCACCACTGGCCCTCACATATTTACAGAGCTTAAGAAGTCCCTTTGTTCCAGAAACATTTATAGAGGATATTATCTCAGAGAGGGAAGACATTTGGCCATGGTCACACAGGAAGGTAGTGACACCTGACTGGGTGACAGCTGTCATATTCTTGTCCAGGGGCTCATAAAGGGCCAGTGCCATTCAGAAAAGTAGTGGGCCCATGAGTGTTGGGGGTGGGCATCAGGCCAGCTTTTCCTTGATATGTCACTAGCCCCTCCTGCTTAGGTCCTCATAAGAGAAAGACACCTAGATCTAGTTCTCTGGAGCTTTTGTATTCTTATGGAAAATTCTAGTGACCTACATCCATGGCAGAAAAACCCATAAACAGAGGAGCAGCTTTTTAAGAAAATCTCAGTTGATTGGCTGAAAGTGCCATGTGGTCACAGGACAAGCGAATATGCTGAGCCCTACCCTCTGAGCAGACGCCACCCTGGTCAGGAGCCAGGCCCCTGGAATAGAAACACTGGCTGTTCTGTGCCAGTCCTGGCAGCACCTTTCTGGGCAGCTGGTCTCCAGCCAGTCGCTGCCCCTCTGCCTGCCAACACTGCACAGGCCCCAGGAGAGGGGAAACAGAATTAGGCAAAGTCACATTCCTGTCTTTGGAGAGTAGGTGGGAACAGCACCTTGGTGTGAGAAGTAGTAGATTGTCATTTCCACGAGGGCAGGTCTAGTCTACTTTTACTAGCCATCCTATCCCCAGGATCAAAATTATGCCTCCCTTTCTCTCTAGCTAACCCAACTCGGCAGGTGAACTCACTGCCCCCAGGGGTATAAATCTCCTTGGCAATGCAGGAGATGTCTCCCAGGGATGAGCCCGGACGCAGCATCATGGGATTGACAACATCGTCTTGATGGAAAGGGGGATGCGAGAAGAAACAAAATAAAGTTTCAGTGGCTGAGAGATTTCAAATGGAGTCAAGAAGTCACTCTGGTGGACATTCTTACGCACCACATAGATAACACTTTTTAGGTTTTAATGCACTGGAATAGCTAGAAGGAAATACCTGAAACTATCAAACTGCAACCCAGTAGCCTTGACTCTTGAAGATGATTGTATAGCAATGTAGCTTATGAGGGGTGACAGTGTGATTGTGAAAGCCTTATGGATCGCACTCCCTTTATCCAGTGTATGGGTGGATGGGTAGAAAAATGGGGACAAAAAACTAAATGAAAAATGGGGGAGAGGGTGTGTTTTGGGTGTTTTCTTCTTTACTTTTATTTTTTATTCTTATTTTCACTTTTTCTGATATAAGGAAAATGTACAAAAAATAGAATGGGGTGATGAATGCACAACTATATGATGGTACTGTGAACAGTTGACTGTACACCATGGATGGTTATACGGTATATGAATATATTTCAATAAAACTGAATTAAAAAAAAAACTTATACCTCACACACAATAGGTGCTCAAAAATATATGTTTACTGACTGTCTGAATGTTGAAGGCAGCAAAGGGAAACAGGGAGCTTTCACTACTTTCAAAAATGTCCATTTCCAGGATCTTTATGTCTATAGGACTCTAGCTGGGTTCTGGTTATGTGTTTGATGTGTGAGGTTGGGGAGCATGGAGATGTTGGGAATAACAGAGTAATGGTTTCCTGAGGGCAAGAGATAAGTTCTGTCCTGCTGCCTCCAGGTATCCAAGCAAATAATCAAACAAATCCTTTGGCTCAGAAATGGCTGTTGTGGTGGATTATTTATTATCACCAAATTCTGTTCTGAGACATCCTTAGGATCTGAAGTGGGAAAATGTTCCTGAGATGGCATCACCAAGTTTGGAGCTTTCCAGAGATGCAAATTGCACCTGCCCTCACACCCTGCCCCCCAATCAATCAGGACACTGACTGACCGGGTTTTTTTTTTTTCCTGTGTCTCTGGCAAGTGGTCATGTGACCTCCCGAGGGCTGGGCCCTAAGGCAGCAGGGAGCAGTGAGCCCCATTCTTAGACGTAGAGGCTGAGATGAGCGGTCCTGGTTAGCACCCCCAAAGGATGTTGCATACTAGACATCAGAGACCAGGCCAGGAGAACTTTACAAGATGCTGCAACATCTCCATCCACATTCATTATTTGTTACCCTTGCCTTTGTTTCTGAAAATACAAAGTGCTTGTGCTTAGGTCTTTGAAGGAGTTTGGGGAGGTGGGTTCCCTCTGTGCAGTTAGGCTAAATTTTAGCAGAAACCCAGAGGATAAGATGGATGGAGGTGTTTTAAAGAGGAGAGGCAAGCTGGCTGGGTCTTGTGGCTTGCAGGAAGGGGGCAAAGGGGAACCCAGAAAGCTGTCTTGGATCTGGGGCTTAACTGTAGAGGGACTCGTGGGAATCATTTTATTTTTTATCCATTCACCAAACATCTCTGTGCCTCGTCTTTGTTCTGAGTTTTGCTCAGTATTTGCAAAAATATTGCATCTCTAAATAGAGAAGTTGCTAATCTTTTTTTGCTTTATTTTATTAGAGCAGTTTTAAGTTTACAGAAATAACATGCAAAAAGTACAGAGTTCCTGTTTAAACCACCACCCCCATCCCATCCCACAGGTTTCCCTATTAACATCTACTTGGAGTGTAATAACTTGTTACAATTGATGAAACAATATTATTATAATTATGCTATTAACTTTAGCCCACTGTTTACATTAGGGTTCACTCTTTGTGTTGTACAATTCTATGGAGTTTTTTTGGGGGGTGGTGGTAACTTATATACAACCTAAAATTTCCCCTTTAAACCACATTCAGATATATAATTCAGTGATGTTAATTATAAAAACTTTTCCATCACCCCAAACAGAAATTCTGTACCAATTAAGAATTAACTTCCCAATTCCTACCCCTTCTGCCACAGGCCCCTGGTAACCTATATTCTAGTTTCTGACTCGATGATCATGCTTAGTCTAAATATTTCATATATGTGAGATCCTTTTGTGTCTGTCTTATTTCATTTAATGTGATGTCTTCAAGGTTCATTCCTGTTGTCACACGTATCAGAACTTCATTCTTCTTATTATTGAATGTTGAGTGTATAGACCACATTTTGTTTATCCATTCGTCGGGTGATAGACACTTGGGTTGCTTCAATCTGTTGGCAACTGTGAACATTGTTGTGCAAATATCTGTTTGAGTCCCTGCTTTCAATTCTTTTGGGTATATGCCTAGTAGTAGTACTGCTGGGTCCTATAGCAATTGTATATTTAACTTTCTGTGGAACTGCCAAACTTTTCCACATGGCTGCACCATTTAATGTTCCTACCAACAACGAATGAGTGTTCCGATTTTTTCACATTCTCTCCAACACTTGTTATTTTCCTTTTTTTACATAGTAGCCATTCTAGTGGGTATGAGACGGTGTCTCACTGTAGTTTTTATTTGCATTTCCCTGGGATTAATGATGTTGGGTGTTTCTTCGTGTGTTTATTGGCCATTTGTATATTTTCTTTGGAGAAACGTCTATTCAAGTCTTTTGTCCATTTTTAAATTCTGTTGTTTGCCTTTTTGTTGTTGAGTTGTAGGAATTCTTTATATATTCTGGGTGTTAATCACTTATTGGAGATATAGTTTCCAAATATTTTCTCCCATTCTGTAGGTCATCTTTTTAATTTCTTGATTAAGTCCTTTGATGTACAGGAGTTTAATTTTTTGATTAAGCCCCATTTATCTAGTTTTACTTTTGTTTCTTGTGCTTTTGGTGTAAAATCTAAGAAACCACTGCCTAATAGAAGGTTCTGAAGATGTTTCCCCATGTTTTCTTCTAAGATTTTTATAGTTTTGGATCTTATATTTCGGTCACTAATCCCTTTTGAGTTAATTTTTGTATATGGTGTGAGGTAGGGGTCCACCTTCATTCTTTTGCATATGGCTATCCAATTCCCCCAGCACCATTTGTTGAAAAGATAATTCTTTCCCAATGAGTGGACTTGGCACCCCTGTCAAAGATCAATTGGCCAAAGTTGTAAGGGTTTATTTCTGGACTCTCAATTCAATTCCATTTGTCTAATACGTCTGTCCTTGTGCCAATACTATGCAGTTTTGACTATTGTAGCTTTGTAATAAGTTTCAAAATCAGGAGGTATGAGTCTTCCAACTTTGTTTTTCTTTTTCAAAATGGTTTTGGCTATTCAGGTCCACTAACCCTTCCATAAGAATTTGGTGATTGGTGAGAAGGTGCTATACTTAGGTAAGTCCTTTGAAGATAGTCCTTAGAAGGCATGGGCTCAGAATTCAGGAATGCAGATTTCCAAAGACACAGAATGCCACTACCACCCCTCCCCCTGGAAAGAGACAGCCTGTTCTTAGGGCTCCATTGGAACCACTGCTGTATGTCAATAAGGACATGCTGCTGTCCACACTGATCCACTTCTTTGGTGTGGTGCAAAGTATCAGGGCTGCTCAGAGAGGTAGCCAGGGAGCTTCCCGAGGAGACAGCATTTGAGTTGGACCTTGAAGGTCAGAGCAGGCTTGGCTAGATGAAGGGCAGCATAAGCAAAGGTGAGAAGTCAGGACTGTTGCACAAGTGGCAGGTAATTCTGTTTGGCTTGAGTAGGGATGTGTGGTTCAGGGAAGCAGGGGCTAATGTTGGAAATCCAAGCCTGGGCTAAGTCAGGGAGGGTTCTGAATATCCAGTGAAGGAGTTGTATCCCAAAAGACAGTCTTCCTTCATTTAGGTCCCCTCTGGACTTCAGGTGGAAAGGATTGAGTTAATCACACTTTGCAGATGGTGAAAAATTATCATTAATGGTCCCTATAAATTCCCTCTCTGGTTTACTTATTCATTTATTTCCATCTCTACACCCATAGCAACACATTCTAATGTACTTTGCATCTATCTTTTTGTTTGTATGTATTCTTGTATGCAGTATATTGTTGTTTAGATGCTTAGGATGCATGTTATTTTAACATATGTAAATTATTTTAGGTTATATATTATATATATATATACACACTTCTGACCCTTTTACTTGGCACTGTGGTTTTAGGAGCCACCTGTCCTGCCATGTGCATGTAGCCCTTACTCCTATAGGCTGCATAGCACTGCAGGGAGTACATCCTGCCCAGCCATCCCTGGGATGCACATCCGTGTTGTCCCACATGCCTCCTTAGCAAAGGAGTGCCATGCTGACAGCCGCTCCTTAGGCAGGCTGGTGGCCTCACAGGGCTGACACATGCTGCAGTACATCCGTCAATGAGTACCTTGTGAGCTCAGCTTAGATGTGCCCAGCCAGAGCGGAAATGGCTGTGACTTCAGATCCTTGAGGGACTTGCAAGGCTGCTTACAAGCATTCTGCATTCTTGCTGACTGTGTAATGTGGCGATGCATGGGACAAATAGTAGGTCTCAGTTCTGACTTCGAAAGGACAATGTGTTCTTTATGCACAATAGGAAGTTTAGGAAATAAATCCCGGATGTCTGTTTTCCTGAAGGTCAGCCTGTGAGTAAACAGGTCTTTGGTTTGATGCAGGTACAGTGTTGGGGGAGGGGCAGCATATACACACAGCACTCAAAAGGGAATGGAAGGAAACTGGAAGAGCATGTGTGTGTGTGTGTTTGCTAAAGCTGATGGAATGCAATATGCCAGAAATGGGTTGGCTTTTACAATGGGGATTTATTAGCTTACAAGTTTGGAGTTCTGAGGCTATGAAAAATGTCCACATTAAGGCATCAACAGGATGATACCTTTTCCCTGAAGACTGCCTACCAGCGATCCTCAGCTCCTCTCTCATATGACCAGGAACATGGCAACGTCAGCTGGTCCTTCTCTCCCGGGCTTCACTGGCTTCCCTCTCTCAGATTCTGTGTGTGTCCTTGTCTCTCAGCTTCTCTGGCTCTTTTAGCTTCTCTGAGTATTTTGCTCTCTGTTTTCTGTGTCCTTTATCCTCTTATAAAGGACTCCAGTAAGAAGATTAGACCCACCTTGAATGAAGTGGGTCATATCTCAACTGAAATAACCTTATCAAAGGGTCCCACCCACAATAGGTCTACACCCACAGGAATGGATTAAAAGAACAAGATCTTTTCTGGGGTATATACAACTTCAAACCGTCACAGAGGGCATGAGGGCATATGAAAGTGTGACTAAGCCAGAATGGAGGGAAAGGACATAGTTATGGAAGCCTGTTTTCTTTCCCTCTTTTAGCCATCCATCCTTGGATAAATCATCCATGATTTGGAGATAGCTTGTTTCTGGGTCCCAGTTAAAGTTTCTAATTCAACAGGATGAACCAAATAAGCTGTTATTCTTAATTTAACAGGTTTGACTCTTGTATGTGTTTCCTGTACTTCATGAGAATTTGCTTCTGATTTGGGGAAACAATTACTTTCATAAATAGTCCAGCAGTTTCACTCCCAGTGTGTCCATCTGTATGGGTAAAGAAGATGCTGCTAAGAGACGTAATGCAGTTAAGAACGGTATTTTGTTTCTCAACATCTTCCTTTTGGGTGAAGCAGGGTGGCCCTGACTCCAGGCTGACCTTGTCTTAGAAATGGTAAGCAGAGGGGTGGGGGAACAGATGTGAAGCAGTCATGAAATTCCAGGCATTTCCTCTTCCAATTCTAGGATTCTCAGGAGAAGGCTAGAAGAGACCAGGCAGGGTGCAGACTGAATCCAACAGAGGTCGCCGGATCCAAATGTCCCCTCTGTTAGTTCTTTCCATGCCTGCCACATCCTTCAGACAACCCTGCTGTTGAAAAGCTTATAGGTCTATGGTTTCCCTGATGAAGAGGGCAAGGCCAATCATGTTGTCGAGCATTAGAGATTCATGGAGATTCGGAGTTGGCAGCTGCACTGTACCCCAGCATTCAGTGCAGCGCCCGGCATAAAATAGGTGCTCAATAAAAGCTTGAGGAACTGACATGGAATGACAGGGGCCTGAGAAGTCACCTGATTTGTATATGGGCTGTATTAGGTTCTCCAGATAATCAGAAGCAACATATTTATGTATATATGTATATATAAAGAGATTTATAGATCTATATCTGTGTCTCTATCTGTTTCTATATCTGTATCTAAATCTCTATGTATCTGTATCTATATCTATATCTGTTATCATCTATATCTATTTCATCTATATCTATCATTTATATCTATATCTATATCATCTATCATATCCAAATTCTGCAGAGCAGGGAAATTCTGGTAAAAGTGATGCTAAAGTCTTAAATCCAAATTTCTTAGGGAAAAACATCAGGCTGGAAACTCGAGAGAAGAAAAGGTGTATTCTTGAAGCAGAATTTCTTCTTCTCTCACCCTAAATTTCCTCTTCTCTCACCCTAAATTTTTTGCTCTTAAGGCCTCCAACTGATTCATGAGATCCACCTATAATATAAAGGGTAATCTCCTTTATTTAAAGGTAACTGATTTTACATGCTAATCCCATCTACAAACTGTGTCTACAACAACATTTAGGACAGTGTTTGACCAAACAACCGGACACCACAACTGAGCCAAGTTAAAATTAAAATTATAAAATTAGCCTTCATATGGGGAGAATGAGAGGAAGAGAGTGAAAAGAACTTTCTTAAGTTCATTATAGGTAGTTCCTGGTAGGTTATGATCAGATATGATGCTGGAGAGCATATACTTAATTTATTGGCAGCTTTGACTGCTAGAATGTTTTTCTTTAGAAGCAAGTTAGCATTCCTTGGTGGAATATCCACTGGGTGCCAAGCCCTGGGTGGGGCCTTGGGGCTACAGAGCTAGTGTCTCTGAGCTTCTGCTCTGAGTTAGATACTGTTTCAGGTGTTTTACAAACATAATCTTTTTTAATTTTCACCACAGCCGTTTAAGGTAAGTCTCCCCTGAGCAGAAAAGGAATCTAAAGTTCAGAGAGGCAAATTGTTTTACCCAAAGTAAACACGGACCACGTCCATCTCAGAAAGTTGCAGAGAGGCCACCATGCATTTATTGAAGAATGAGATGTGCCCTTCAGACTTTGAGCACTTTGTTTTTAAACCAATTTCACCCTTCACAGAAGATTAAAAGTTTATTCTTGATGTTTTCCTGAGGGTCCCAACTAAAAAATATTATTTTCTATAATTAGAAATAAATAATATATTATAAAAATGTAATGAAATTTTAGAAGAAATAGGGATTGGCATTTTGTAATGAACTTGACAGTTGGACACTGACAGAATTCATGTTAGCATATTAATAGCAACACCTTAAAGCAAATCAAATCTATTGATGGAGTGGAGAAAGACTGTGGAATGAAGTCCATAGTTAGGTTTTGAAGGTCTCCAGTGTATAATTTTCCTCTAAGAGTAACTTGATAATAGATAAAAATTAGAAACAAACAAGCCAAACCTTCCATATTATGCAGGCATCTTCAGGTGGTCTGAAGGACAGTGAGCTCTGCTAGGTCCTCCTTAGCAGGTCCAGGCTTTCCTTTACCTTCCCTATCATGGCCTACAGGTCCCATACCTTCTTGTGCTCTCCATTTTCTCTGTTGCTCAAGATTCTCCTGCCTGACTGGCCTTTCTGTCCTTCTGATATATCCAGACTATCCCTATTCCTGCCTCCGGGCCTTTGCACTTGCTATAACCTCTTCCTGGGACTCATCTTCCCCCAGATCTTTACAGGGCTGGTTCCTTGTCATCATTAACCTTTAGCATCACCTTCTCAGAGAAGGCTTCCCTGACCACCCTACCTAGAGAGGCCCCTTTTCACCTTCCTGCCCAACCATCCAGTCACTCTCCATCTCATTACTCTTTTCGGTTTCCTTACAGCACTTCCCATCGTGTCAAATTATCTTCTCTGTGCAATTGCCCAGGTATTTTGACCTATCTATCCCTCTTGACTACACACTACATGAAAGCAGGAATTTTGTTTTGCTCACCTTGTTTCCCCAGTGCCTGCAGTGTGCTGTTCATACACTATGTGCTTAATAAGAATTTATCATCAATGAATGAGTAATTGAATGAGTAAATGACCCAACTGAACATGAGGCAGTGCAGTAGAGAAAAATCCAGACTAGGGAATGAAATGATTAAGAAAAAGTCCTTGCTCTCTACATGGGAGCCACTGATTCTACAAAAGTCCCTTGACCTCTCTGAGTCTTAGTTTGCTCATCAATAAAATGGGGATAACAATATCTTCCTTCTCTCTGTGCCTCAGGAATGGATGTCAGAACATTTTGTAAGGGGTAAAGCTTTGCCCATTGTTAGTTGCTTCTGTTATGTTCAGTGGGAACTCGCATCTCCAGCTGGAATACGCAGGAACTGCACAGTTTGGCTGCCTTGTGCATTTCTGTTTTTCTATCAAGCAACCAACAAGTGTTTCCTGAGCGCTGTTAGGTGCCCAGGATTCACAGGGCTTGGAGTCTGCACAGGATGCCTGGTCTCTAATTTACCCGGGAGGCAATAGGTGAGCGATGCCAGCCGGCCCTTTATTAGTCATGCGTCTAATGAGGTGAAATGGAGTAAGGCTGAAAAAACAAAACAAAACAAAACATTAACTGCAACCATATTTACACTTCTATTGTCAACCATACCATTTGTTGGTTTAAAACAAGTTGCCTTTAACTTATTACAGTCACTATTTCTTGTCTGGAAGAGATAAAGAACTTGAATTTCATAAGTATGTGTATAATGCTTACAGTTGAAGGAGACCCATGCTTGGTGAATATTTTTCAGAAACAGTGATTCCCATCATGGTAGGATTTTTACTTAATTTCAGAAAGAAGCAGCCCTCGCTTTAGAACAATAAAGAGGTTCCCAGGAGCTATGTTTGCTAAGAGGCTTCCTTCTCAGTCTTGACTGTTACTCAAATACACTAGGAACTTGAGTGGTTTGGGTGATAGGGCTTGAATAATCAGAGGGAAGTGAGTGAGGTGTGAACAGAACAGGATCCAGGTCTTTCAGCCTGGGCTGAGTGTGGCAAAATCTGGGTACATTGAGAAGGCTGGGCCACCTAGAGAAGGGGTTTGTGCTGAGAGGTGGCTGAAGATGCTACTGGGAGCTTATGGTGGAAGGTTTTGAATGCTGGGGTAAGAGATGTTATGGTAGATTGTATTTTTCAAACATGGCCACAACAATATACCCATCCCACACACTCTTCTTAAAATATGATCTTGATGCTGCTCCCATTGAGTAGGTGAGTTCTATATTTCATCACCTTGAAACTGGGCAGAACTTTGTGACTGCCTAGACCAAAAGGGGATAGCAGAAATGACATTATGTGAATTCCAAGACTAGGTCATAAAAATTACATGTGCTTCCATGTTGCCTTCTTGGGACACTTGCTCTTGGAACCCACCTGCCATGCTCTGAAGAAGCCCAAACTAGCCCATGTGGGGAGATCATATGGAGAGGCCATGCATATATGTTCTGGTAGCAGCTCAACAGAAGACTCTACTGATAGCTGGTATTAATCACTAGATGTGTAAGTAAAGATAACACCAGATACTTCTAGTCCCTAGCAATTGAGTCATCCCCCCTACCCCCAGCTTCATGTCTTCCAAGATGAGACCCCAGATATTGTAAAGTAGAGATAAGTCATCCTTGCTGATCCCTGTTCAAATCCTAAATCTCAGCATCTGCAAGTTAATGGTTGTTTTATGCCATCTCCAAATGGCTGTCTTGTTAGGTGGTTTGTTATGCAGCAAGAATAACTGAAACATACATACTTCAATGGGAAGCCACTGAAAGACAGGAGCAGAAAGAGACATGCTCAGAGCAATGCCAGGAACCCATACACAGACTTGAAGGACACCCTGAACAGCTGGTCTAAGTAATAATCTAGCAGTCATCTTTGCTCCCTTAGTGGTGGTGCTTCTCAAAGGGGTTTCATGGATAAACATGAAGCATCCCTCGCTACAGATGAGGAAACTGAAACTCAATGTGGCTAAGTAACTAGTCCAAGGCCCTATGGTGGGTAAGTGGCAGCAGACCAAGCCAGCACCCCACACACCCCACAAAGCACCATTGAATCCCTCCTATTGCACTTTCCTCACCACCCTCCCTGTCTCCTGCCCTTCCTTGATAGATGGGGAAACTCTGGCCAGAGAGCCTCCATGCTCTGTTTAAGGTCCCTGGGCAAGTGAACAATATCTACTGACCAAGAGCTCATCCTGTCCACCAGCAATTCTCTCTGGAGCTTAGCTAAGTCCCACCACCTTGCTGGGCACTGGCAGCTTCCAGGGCCATGGGCTTCTCTGACTGACCACAGTCTGTCTGATTTCCTAGGTCCACCAAGATCACGGCCATGTCTTTTCCAGATGAATTCCTCCATTATACTCAGGGGCAAGCTCAGAATCTACTCATCAAGGCCCATCCCACCTGCCACTTCCTTAATAAAGCCTTTCCTGACGTTCTCATCATTAATAATTGATTATTCTATCCTTGAGCTCCTATGACACTTTATAACCCTACCATAATATATTACAGATGTATCTGGAGTTACCTTCACTTACTTGCCTCTGAGTGATTAATGCTGGCTGTCAGCTGGGCCTTCAGCTGGGTTGTTGCCAGAACATTTACTCTGGCCTCTCCATGCGGGCTTTCCACATTAGCAATAATAAACAAACAAGCAAATTAACAATTTATGAACTATACATGTACCTGCAGGTCGAACAAACCCATGGGAGAATGTGTGCGTGTTTGGGGTTGAGAAGCAGTGCATGTGTGTGTGTTTAAAGGGAGGAGAGGGGAGAGCGAGTGTTAAAACCAGATGACTTTTAATTTCCTGACCAGACCAAGTCTAGGTCTTCTGGAATGCTTCACATGACCCACACAGGTTAGCAGGCTCTCTCCCAACACATCCTGACAGAAAGTTGACAAGTAGGGTCAAGTAGCCAGGAGCAGAGCTCTAAGGGCCACCCAGGAAGTGCTGACTGAGCACCTGCTATGTGCTGGCACTGTGCTAGGTCAGTGCCATGTGCAGGCCCTAGCTGGGTCCTTCCGGCTGTGGTGTGTGCAGCATGGCCTGCAGAGGCTGGGTTGGCATGTGCCGCCTGGGAGCCAGAAGGCCTGGGAGCAGATTTCAGATGAGCCTCTAGGTTCCGGTTCAGTTCAGTGAGCATTTGATGAGCACCTACTGTGTGCTGTCCCCAGCAGGACATAAATGAGTAAGAGCCCAACCTCTTGTAGGACCTTGCTTGTAACCTGGAAATCTGTGTAACCTTCTTCAGCTTACTTTTGTCTGTAAAAACTGGACAGATGTACAAGCATCTGGCATGGGTGGGCACATGGGCACTCCATGCTTTCTGGTTAAAATCAAATGTTCTCAGCCATCCCTCTCAGACCCTCACTCTGTGGCCCTCCCTTTCTTAGCAGGAGGACCAAACAGACCATCAGATCATCAGGAAGTGAGAAAATTGTTAGGACAACAACCACCCATTCTGGGACTGGCAACATGAAAAGAACAAAAAAAAAAAAACAACTGAGCTTCCACAATTAAAGGGATTAAGAAGAAAAGAAGACCTGAATTCAGAGGTGATAGAAAGTTTGCAATGACTGAAAACATTTATTTGAGAAGGGGAAAGCAGTAAACCAGAGTAAGTCAGATTCTTTTCTAAACTCTTCTTTTGTTTATTTTAATTTTTTTTCTCAAGAAGCTCCAACCACTTGCCAGCTTGCTCTGGGGTGACCTGGCTTCTGTGATGGGCCTTGGTGGGTTGAGGGTGGAGGATGAGTGAGACTCAGCAGCAGCAGCCGGGGGATGTGCCCCTTGGGCAAAGACAGGGATGCTCCGTGGGACAGTGGGAAGAGCACTGGAAAGACTAATGGAGGCACAGCACCTGTGTTCTAACTTGCTGGGGAGCCCTGGGTAAGTCACTTTCTCTCCACATCTCAGTTTTCTCAACACATCTGAAACATGAGGGAGCCAGCCTTGGTGGTCACACCAGCCCCGTTTCCTTGCCACCATCTCTGATCTTTGGATCTACTGCTTCCCCCTTCCTTCCCCTCTCTGGTTTCTCCTCTACTGCCTCTTCCAAAACAGTGTCCTGCTCTGAGTCACCCCTTCTCTACCTCCTACCAAACTGACCCTTCCTCTTCCAAAAGGTCTTTTTCTCCAGCTCCAGCTTTTGAAAAGCTCCCTGCTTTCCCTCCTGAGCATCCCAAATATCACAGCCAAAAGCACACTAGGGATCCCTTAGTGAAGTCCGGGCTACTCTTTGGATTCACAGTGTTTCTTTTTTTCTTTTCTTTTCTTTTCTTTTTTAAACTATCAAAGCCTGTACTCACACCAAGCCAACCAAGGTAGGTATCTAGTGTCTTTTAAAAGCTCCCCTGGTGATTCAAATGGGTATCCGGAGCTAAGAACTAATGGCAGCCCAACCCTTTCTGTCCCATGTGGATTCAAATGACCTTCTCCCACTATCAAAATATACTCATGGCCCTTCATGAGTTTGGTTTGCCTTTGTCCCTTTTTTTTCCTTTTATTTTCAAAATTTTGGACTCAAGTACAGAGGTTTGGGTTAACGATATTCCTTATTTCATGGCACAGAATCATAATTGGCCCCTGCTAGATCCTCTTTTTCATGGACTAAAGGTGATTATCCCCATTCCCCAAACCCATTTCCTCTTATATTAGTTTCTTAGCTGCTAAAACAACCACCATACAAGTGGGGTGCCTTAACAACACGAATTCATTGGCTCACGGTTTAGAGGCTAGAAGGCTTGCTTCTTCCTGGGGTAATTCACAAAAATCTTGTGGACTTTCTGTGTAGTCCAAGTGGTTCCAAATCATCAGACGATAGGACTTTCCACAGACCCTTCCTGGATAACTGCATTTCCAATCCTGACTTCCACTGCTGGATCTATGTTCAGGCCACACCCTCTTAAGCAAAGTGTTACTCACCTAAAACCCTATGAGGAGCCCTGCCCTCTTGGGACTGCTGAAAGCTCAGGAGTCCTAAAGCTCCCTAACAGAGCTGCTTCTGGCCCTGGTCTCAGAGCACACTACCTGGATAACCTAAGAATTTTCCAAACCAGCAACTGCTGGTTTCTTTGGGCTTAAGAGCTCAGTTCTTAACTTATCCCTTTCCTTTTGCATTTTACTATAAGCTGCAAGGAGAAGCCAGGCTGTATCTGCTAAATATCCAAGTTCATTGCTTACAAGTTCCACTTTCAATCTGACATCAGAACTCAATTTTACCAAGTTTTCTGCCACTTTATAACAAGGATCATCTACCTTTCATTTTCCAACAATAATACATTCATCATTTCCTTTTAAAGCTTTATTAGAGGTACCTTTAAAATCCACGTTTCTACCAACAGTCTCCTCAAAGTGATATAGGCTTTTTCTATCAAGTGCCTTGCAATTCTTCCAGCCTCACATGCCTTCTTCTCTCCATCAGGCCTGATCAGGGTGTTGAACTTGGGCCACGTCAATGTCATAGAGCAGCTTCACAGCCTGTTTGATCTGATGCTTGTTGGCCTTGACATCCACAATGAACACCAGTGTGTTGTTGTCTTCAGTCTCCTTCAAGGCTGACTCAGTGGTCAGGGGGCACTTGATGACAGCATAGTGGTCAAGTTTGTCTTTCCTGGGGACGCTTTTCCAGGAATATTTGGCTGTCTTCTGAGACACAGTGTCTTGGGCTGCTAGACTGTGGGTGAAGTGCGGATCTTCTTTTTTTGTGTGGCTGTGGACACCTTTCAGTACTGCCTTCTTGGTTTTCAAAGCCTTTGCTTTGGCTTCAGTTTGGGGAGGGGAAGGGGCTTCCTTTTTTGCTTTCAGTGCCGTCTTCATGAAAAGCTCACAGGTGTGTTTTAACCATCCAGCCTTTCCTGGGTTCCTTCCCTGAATTGACCACTCCCCCTCCTGGAGAGATGAGGCAGATCTTCCACCAGTGTGCCAACATTTTTCTAGGTTCAAAAATGTGGAATATGCACCATTCCATTCTTTAGCCCTGTATTTGGAAGTCGGATGAGGATACAGATGTGTGGGAGTGCCTGTTTCCCAGGGAGATGTGCTCCTCTGCATTCTGGGAAGTTGCCATGTATATGTCAGCCAGAACAAGTCAACTCTTGGGCATCTGACAAACAACTGCCCCCACCTGCCTTGTTCCCGTTAGTCTTAATTTCACAACTGCTCGTGTAACTTCCCAAATTCCTGGGCACTTGGGAAAACAATCAAGAGCTCGGTTCGCTATGCCCTGAGGACCGTGGCAGGCAGCTCTGGGCAGCCGTCCATCCGTGCACATCCACGCAGACAGAGGAACAGGATGTTCACTAGCACCCTGGATGGCTGGGACTGACTGCAGACGTCACTTACAGTGCCAGGGCTGAGCTTGTGCTGAAGGACGGCCGCTGAGTAGTATTTCCGACCACCTGACCTGATCCTGAAAGGACTGCCTTCTCCTGCCACTCTCTGGCAGATTCTGGCTTGGGGCATGTTTTTTTGGAGTGAGCTGTCTCGTTAACCCTGACCTACTGGCTTTGTTATCCAACTGGATCAGTTTTACGGACAACAGAGCAAATAGTTACTTTCTAGCCACAGCAAATGGAATACTCTGGGTCTTTTCTTCAAAAAACAAAATAAAAACATTTCTGTTTTTGTGTTGGGAGTGATGTAACTGGGTAGAAGCATAGTATGTTAGACCTGGTCCAAACCCTTCATTGTGCAATGCTAGAAGCTAGGGCCAAAGGGGCTTGCTCAGGGTGACAGTTAGTAGAAGAGCCTCAAGTTACAGCCCAGGTGTCCTGAGCCTCAGGGTGCTTTGGATACACCAGCCTTTGTTCCATATTTGATCACCTGCAGGGCCGCTTGTCTTCATCAGTACAAAATATCAGATGCTCTGGGGCAAAGTAACAGTCTTCTCTTCTGTGCGGAGTTATTGACCAGAGACCAGAGAACTTGATTTGGCTACAGATTAGCTGCTGGGCACAGGGCAAGTTACTTCAGTCTTCAAGCTTCAGTTTCTAATTCTGCAAAAGGTTAAAGTTTAAAGTTTCTGTTTCTAACTCTGGGAAAAAGGGGTGACCATAGCTATAACATATGGATCAGAGCCTTAAAATATTCATACCCTTTGGCCCAGTGATCTGATTTCTGGGAAATTATCCTTTAAAAAGTACATCTGAATGCTCAAAGATGTCCATTGCTACCTCAGCCAGTCATTTTGTAATATGTCTAAGAGGAATTTTTGATAATATGGGAAAATGCTTATGGTGTATGAGTGAAAACAAATAAACAAGACAGCATTCAAAGTCATGAATAGCACGTGCTTTCAACTATGTGAAAAAAAGGTGGTTAAAAAACAAGAAGGGAATAAAAAAAATGGCCTTAGTTTCTCAGGTGGTGGGCTTATGGGTGACTTTTTTCCTTTATTCTTTTCTGTACTTTTCATGCTTTTTACCATTTATAAATATGATTTTTATAAGCAGGAAAAGAAAATCTAGAAAAAAATCTCAAGCATCAAAACTGAAAGAAAAAAATTTGAAAACCCAACCTGCTTTATTGTCTTCCAAGCACTTGCCTAAAACTTCTAGCACCAGATTGAGTCTCACAACAGCCCACGGCCTAGGAATGGCTTTGAATTCTATTTACAGATTAGGAGCCTGAGGTGAGGGAGGTGAAGGGGCTCTACTTGTGAGTGGAGGAGGCAGCAAGAGAACCCAGTTCCTGGCTTTTAGGACCAAGTGCTCTCTGAGAGCTTCAATGTCAAGACTAACCAATGGGCAGGGTGAATCACTTAGCACCTTGAGACATATATCTTAGTGGAACAGATAGCACCCACCAAGAGCAAAGGGGGAGCCTGGGGTTCTTACCCTCTTTTCCTCTGGCTAAAGCAGAGGTAGGGTGGACACAGGGGGAACCCACAGAGAGGCTGCCTGGTGCCTGGATGGCTTGGTCTGGGGCTTTTTAAAGTCAGGGTCGATCCTTGAGCTTAGAGGTCATTGCTGAGTGGGGCAGGGATCATGGTCATGGGTGTCAGGCACTAAGCAGGATATGTCACATCCCAAACTGTGCACTACCCGACCAACCCTAGTCTAGAAACCAACACCAGCCTGCCATCTCTGGGCTGCCTCTTAGCCGGGGGTTGTGGTGCTGAGAAGCACCAAGTCCGCCAAAGGTCACTGGTTATTCCCTCTGCCTTAATACACTCTTCCTGCTCATTCTACTTCTTGGAACTCTGCAGTTTCCCAGGAGAGGACTGCAGTGGCTCCCAGTGAGGAAAGCTCAGTGGAAAAGTCAAATGCTATCCCTGGGGTCCCACACACAGGCTGGCAGGATTGATTTGGGTGGGGGAGGAGTATTAAGGTTCTCCAGAGAAACAGAACCAACAGAATGTGTGTGTGTGTATTTCAAAATTTATTATAAGGGATTGGTTCATGCAACCATGGGAGCTGCTAACTCTGAACTCCCGAGTAGGCTGCAGCCTGGAAATTCTGAAATATATGATGTTCAAGTCCTTAGTTTGAATTCCTCAGGGGAAGCTAGCAGGCTGGAAATTCTGGCTAATGTTGAAGTTGCAGCAGAAGTTCTGTCCTCCAAAACCCTCAGTTCTGGCTTTTAAGACTTCCAACTGACTGGAAGAGGAGACTCCTCACATTGCTGAGGGAAGTTTTCTTTGTTGATTGTAGATGCAACCAACTGGTTGTAGAAGCAAATCTCATCAAAATGCCCTCACAATAATAAGCAGGTCAGTGTTTTACCAAACAAACTGGATACCATAACAAAGCCAAGTTGACACATGAAATGAATCATCACAGGAAAGCTGGAATCATAGGATTATCTATAGCAGGAGTTGAGGGTCCAGATGTTGGGGAAGCAGTCTGTCTTTTTTTCCAGAGCCAGGGAAGGGGAAGGAACATATAGCTTTGAACAGACATTTGCATAGTGCCTCAGATTCTCACTCTGCCAGGCAGCACTGTTTTGAATATCCCCTCCTGTTTTACTATCTCTGTATAAGATTTACATTCTCCTGATCCCCTTGTTAGACCACTGCAATTTGTGAGCAGTAGTTTTCTATGCCATTGGTGCCTTAAAGGATAAGATATCACCATGTGGTGAGGGTGGGGAGATATTCCCTGGCAAGAAGTGGGGAAAATATAGGGCAAAAGTTTTCCCTACAATCGGATGTTTTTGCATGGTCCATTTGGTTAGAGTGTGGATGAGGAGAGAGTGTTGTGGGGAAGGAGGCCTAAAAGGGAGGATAGGCAGATTACAGAAGTTTTGAGGCCCTCCCTGGCTCTGAAACCATCTGACATACCCCGAGCCTTGAGAGGGTAGAGTAAGTCTGGATGTGAGAGGGCACGTGGTAAATGCTAAGGCAGAGTATATTGCCCAAGGGCGGTTGTTGGTGATGACACCACCGTTTATTACGGGTTGACCATCTTCATTCACAAACCAAGATGCCCTTAGATGCTTAGCAGTGCAGAGTAGTTGACAATGCCCTCAAAAGTGAGATGCATCAGAATCTCCTGGGGAACTTGTTTAAAGTGCAGATTGCAGGGCTCTCCTCCAGAGATTCTGGTTGAGCAGGGTTAGGGTGGAGTCTAGGAATCAGCATTTTAACAAGTTCCCCAGATGATTCTGATGCATGTGGTCCACGGACCACACTTGGGGATCACTTGGCTAGCAGATTAAGCTGCCTTGCCTGCAGCCTGATATAACTATACAGGGTCCAGAAAATGTCTTTGGATTAACTCTATCTTATTTCTGGCCAAGAAGCCCAACTGAGGCACTTATGTTATTTATACCAAGCAAGCTGCCCCTTCCCCTTTCCAAGGTGCAACTGAGATAGACGTCTTGGTGAGACTTTCTGCAAGTCCCTGTGGGAAGGAGGAGTTTTTACCTTGACAAGTCTCAGTTTTGGGGACCCAAAGTACACATACAAATATACATATACAAGTGCTTCCTGCTATGGGTTCTTTGGAACCCTAGAACCCCATGTTACTATAAATAAGTCTGTTCTAGTTTGCTAATGCTGCAGAATGCAAAACACCAGAGATGGATTGGCTTTTATTAAAAAGGGGTTTATTTGGCTAAACAGTTACAGTCTTAAGACCATAAAGTGTCCAAGGTAACATATCAGTAATCGGGTACCTTCACTGGAGGATG
Source organism: Choloepus didactylus (assembly GCF_015220235.1). Taxonomy (NCBI): domain Eukaryota; kingdom Metazoa; phylum Chordata; class Mammalia; order Pilosa; family Megalonychidae; genus Choloepus; species Choloepus didactylus. The sequence goes on along the minus strand of NC_051307.1, from coordinate 96,842,431 downwards.
GCGAATGGCATCCGGAAAACCTCTGTTAGCTGGGAAGGCACGTGGCTGGCGTCTGCTCCAAAGTTCTGGTTTCAAAATGGCTTTCTCCCAGGACATTCCTCTCTAGCAAGCTTGCTCCTCTTCAAAATGTCACTCACAGCTGTACTCTGTTCAGTCTCTTTGAGTCAGCATGTTTTATATGGCTCCACTGATCAAGGCCCACCCTGAATGGGTGGGACCATGCCTCCACGGAAATATCCCATCAGTTATCATCTACAGTTGGGTGGGGCGCATCTCCATGCAAACAACCCAATTCAAACATTCCAACTTAATCCCCACTATTATGTCTGCCCCACAAGATTGCATCAAAGAACATGGCTTTTTCTGGGAGACATAATACATTCAAACCGGCACAAAGTCCTTGAACTATTTCTAAAAACTCTTGACTGTAATAATCAAAATGTTCTTTTTTTTCACATTTTATGGAAAATAATTCACTTAGTATGGTGATGTTGGGCAAAATCCATTGCAGCAAACATTTGCTGAGTAGCCACCATGTGCCAGGCAAGGCTGACCCACCTTTGGTTATGGTTGCATATCATTGATTTATTATCATGCGCAGATGAGTTATGCTTAATTAATGCACTCAAGCAGGTAATGTTGTTCAAAACATAGGTTCCATGAGGGGAATAAAATAATGGCATTTAAACAAGATTTGAAACCCTGCTCTGAATATCTAGCCCAATGCACGAGACCAAGAGAAACTTAATAAACAAAAAAATGTTTTATTCACGTTTGTCCCTTCTTAGCTAGAAGAGACAGTGTGTAGTCTCCCAGAGACGGTCTGTTCCCTGGACATGTTTCAGAAATGTTAATATCATCCAGTGGTGGAAAAGGGATGGTTTCTAGGAGGAAGTGTTTAATTTCCACCACTGCATCTAGGGAGGACTGGGGGTTCCCAGCTCTGGCTTTCAGGCTCTCCACTCTCCACTCAGAGTTTTATGGTCGGGCCCATGTGCTGCTTCTGGGATCCCTAATTGTGTCTGACATGGGAACATTTAAGGCTTCAAATACTAGTGGAAGGCTCTTGTGCTGCCTAAAGATGAGTGGTTCCCGTACTGGTGTTGGTGAAAGCCCATTAGAGTTTAATTAAGCACATTCTTTACTGACGGGAGATGTAGGCTCTGGCTTCTGGTGCTTAGCAGCAAGATTCTTTTGGGTTTGGGGGTGCATTTTGCACTCACCCTTTCTCCTTTTCTCGGGTGATCTCTGTGGCTCCTCTGCCTTCACAGAACCCCTTGTGGTGTGAGTCAGAGTCACCCCTAGAGGTTCTGATTCTGTTGGTCTGGGCTAGGCCTCCTCATTTTTTTTTAAACTCTCCATAGGTGACTGAATTGCTGCAAAGCCTGAGAACCACTGACCTGCGTAGGTTGATCTCCACCCTGGACCTTCTGAGCCTCAAACCTAGGTAAGCTCCTGTCTTCCGGGAATCTCCCTGGGATGTCTAAGAGGCATCTCAAACTCAAAGCCAACTTCCTAGAAGTTTTAGAGTCACCTCACCAGCTGTATCCATCCCATTCCATTCGTTCTTTCTTCCTAAATAAATCTCAAGTCTATCACCTCCTATGAGGAAAATTCTGCCTTTTGTAAACAAAGTCTAGTTGTCACTGGATGGGGAAGGAAGCCCCTTCCCTGACTCACTAGATTTCCCTTCTTTGTGAGAATCTCCTTCTAGTCATTGCCTCTATCCAGTGATCTGGATGAAGGCCTGTCATTCCCCCTTCATGAGCACATGACTCTCCCTTTAATCTCCTCCAGCATAGCTGAGACAAAGCTGGAATATTTGGACAAGAGTTGTTCCACTAAAGACAGTGATTAAAAAAAAAAAAAAAAGGAAGTCAACAGAAGGCATAATGTGACACAAGACAACCTGGATTCAGGGTGGGGCTTTCTCTTTGGAGCCTGCAGATCCTGCCCCTCTGCTGCCTTCTGCCTCCCTGTGGTGGCACTATCTTAGCACTGGCCATGCACAGTGAGTACCCAGTTACCTCAATTCCCAAGTCTCTCCTGAAAACAACCAGAGCATGGTTCTCCTCTTGCTTATTAATGTCCGCATTTTCTGTTTCCTAAGCACCCCCTTCTTCCCTAAATAATTGGCACTGGAAATGAGCACTCCCTTCAGAGGAGACCATGTCTGCTCCAGGGGCTTGGTCTTGTAGGCATCACCATTTCACCCTAACCAAAATATGACATAGTGACCCTGATTTTCATAGTCAAGTTACATCATAGTTCCTTGCCAGCCCCCCGTCACTGCCTCAGTTCTGGCCCTCAGCAGCTCTCACCAGCATGAGCCAGGAGGTCCCATCCAACCCTTGGTCCTAGTTCATCTCTCCCACTGTTGCTGGTTTCACCAGCCTAAAACCACAGAGCATTGCAACTCAGGGGTTCTCAGACTTTTTGGTTTCAGGAGCCTTTGATACTACGAAAAATTGTAAGGGACCCAAAGAGCTTTGTTTATGCAAAAAATAATCTGATAATATTTATTGTATTATAAATTAAAACAGAGAAAATTTAAAAATATCTATTTCCTAATTCCTTTATAAAACAATAGTAAATGTATTACAGATCCATACAAGCAATATGTTTTTTTAATAAAAAAATAAGTATATTTCCAAAAGCAAAAAGTGACTAAGAAGAGGGACATCATTTCATATTTTTGCAAATCTCTTTAACGTTTGGCTTGCTAGATTAAGCTGGAATCCCATAGCTGCTCCTGCATTCAATCTGTTGTGCTATTGTTTTGGTTGAAGTACGTGAAGAAAACCAGCCTCACCCAGATTTGCAGTTAGAAAAGGGAGGAGTATTTTAATAGTCTTAGATAATTATAGGTGTCCTTTTTTGATGCTGCAGACAAACTAAAAAAAAAAAAAAATAGTAGTTTCTTAAAGGTTAGTTACATTGTGGAATCTGAACCCTTAAATAAACATTTTTGTTCTATCTTAGGTAAAAATCCATTCATTTATCTTGCACTTTGAATAGATCTTTTACCCATACTTGATTTTCTAACACCATGCATTGGTCATTTGAAAAAGATTGGTTCACAGAGTTATACGCATTTTCCATGTGTTGACACATTACATTATCCAATATTTAAAAATCACATTCATTAATATCACCACTGATCTCACTGGAAAAGTCTTTATGGTTTTGGGAAGCTGTCAAGCTCACAGTGGCACATAAAATTCTTCCAAAATTCAGATTTTTTCTGTGGCAACAAATGCTATTAGTTTGTTTTCCTTGAAGTGTAAGGCTCACATGGTGCATTTTTTTTGAGAAAATATCTGCCAAAATCCAAGCTTGATTAATCATAGTTTGTCTATCTGTTTATGTCAGTAAAAACATGTTTTCTGAAAAGAGTGACTAGTTCAGCTCACAACTTAAGCAGTCACACAAGTGATTTTTCCTTGAAACAACCATCATACTTCAATATGTGGCACAAATTTTTATGTGTACTTATACCAACTCATCACACAGAATATTAAAAGTGTGGGTTGAGATTTAATAACTTTTACTGCTTCATCAAGGACATTCTTAAGTGAAACTGGCTTTTAAAAAATTTACATTTTTACTGTGAGTGCACGGTAGCGAAGAATATAATGACTAACAGTATAGTGCAGGGTCACTCTCCTGATTTGTGCTATGGTGCCAGCAGTTTTACCCACTGTTGCTTTTTCACCATTACTGCAAATCTCAGGACGGGGGGAAAGGCAAATAACACCTTCATACCATTACGAAAATAGTTTTGACTTCATGGACTCCCTGAAAGGACATTTAGGATCTCCAAGGATCTGTAGAACACACTTTTGAGAACCTCTATCTCAACTCATAAATTCTCAATGGCTCTCCATTTCCGAATGGCCAAAGACTGGCTATACCAGGAGTGGCATTTCATGAACTCCTGTCTTCTTACTATATTGCTGCAGGCTCTGTCCATAAAGATTTGACTTCTAAGAAGCAGCAGAGATCCCAAGCGTGCTTGTCTGTGGTAGAGAACTTTATGAGTTGCCAACAAGCCTAGCTGTGATTGATGCATCTTAGGGAGGCTGTTGGTGGGAAGGCTGACATCAGCTGGGCAGCAGCCCTTCCCCAGGGCGTACAAGGCTGGAGCGGTTCTTGTGGAAAGTCTAGTGTGCTTTGCTTGAATTCCAAGGCTGTGTGAGGAGCCAGTTCCAGCAATGATCTCATTACAATTGAGTGATTGAGCAAGGCAGGCGCCCTCCAAGGAGATCACTGGGTTTAGAGTAACTGTCTAATTAGACTGCACAACAGCACCCTGCAGCTGGTGGGAAGAAAGCGTGATTTAGGTTTTGCAGATGAGAAAATGGCATTTATAGAGGTAAAGTGAATTGGCAAGCATCATAGAGAAAGCCAGCTTCATAAATTCAGAGGCTTTTAGAGCTAGAAGAGAACTTAGAGGTCAACCAGTCAAGCTGAGTTGAAAGGAGTAATAAGATTTCTCAGAGTTCCAGGAGAGCTGCAATGGCACAAGAGTCAACCACACAGCCAAGCTGATCCCTGTCCTGCCTCCCAAGGGTGGCACTGTACCCCTTTCTCAAATGTCTTGGCAGCACAGCCTCCCAAGCAGAACACCAGCCACTCTTTGGTCTGGTAGCAATGTTTTCAGACTGAGGTTGGCAGGAAAAGTCTCAAGTCATAGGGTCTTGGTCAGGAAACCAGCTAGGGGAGATCCAAGATTAGGTTCTTGGAAATTGCAAGCCATTTTCCTAAGGTCAGCAACTGACCCTGGATTGGGAGAGATTCTAAAGGGCTCAGATAATCTAGTTCCTTCATATTCGTCCACTGTTTTCAGAAGATAAATATGCCTCTCTAATGTCCATTATTCATCTCATCCTCACAGCAACCCTTAAAATAGGCGTGACACAGGGTTTTAATTCCCATTTTACAGACGAGGAAGATGAGTCCCAGAAAAGGTACATGTCTTGTCGAGATCCCATTAGCTAGTGGCAGAGCTGGGACTCAAACTCAGGCTTCTGGGCCCACAATCTCAAGCTCCCAGGCTCACAATCTCAGGCTCTATCCACATATCTACACTCCTTCCACTTAGTCCTGCTTGTCTGACTGCTGCGCTTATAGAAATGCAGGCAGTCTTGGCAATCCCAATTGCCTTCTGTCTTAGTGACACACAGCATGCCTTTCTCAGCTTCCTTGGCTAATTTGGCGAGGTTTCCTCATAAACACAGTCAAAGCACACTGACACACTGGGAGTTGCTCCAGGATTTGAATCTGTGGCAGCAACAGAACTTTCTAGTCCGGCTTGTTCAACACATGTGACTATAAACCACAGATGCTATTGACTTTTCATTCCCCACAGGGATGCTCTGGTGTAGAGGGAAGAATACTAGGTTTGAAGACAGAAATCAGGTTTCTAGTTCCCTTGATATTTAATAGCTGGTTCTTCATCTACAAAATGAACATGTCACCTAACCTACGGTAGCTCAGAGGGTTGTTCTTGAGCATCACATGACACATTTTTTTTTTATAAATATGCTTTGTTTACTGTGACTCTCTCTAAGAAGGTGAGGGCTTGCACTACCAGATAATTGATGATGCTTGCAGTATCAAGTGGGACCATTCTTTTACTCATCAGGAAGGTATTGCCTTCCTTAAATAAGGCCCTAGAAATTGCAACATTTGGTCCACAAAAGTGACCTAAGAGACTCCAGTAGCTGAAAGCAGGGCCTGGTTGAGGATGGGAGGGGGACGCTGGGATTTATACTGGATTGGATGGGCTCTTCTTGGGTGGGCTGGTGTGGGTCTGAGTGTGACATTGCCAGTGGGGTCCTGTGCAAGGCTCCACAATCCCTCGTCTCTGGGCTCTCACACACCCTGAGCTGTGCCAGGCTGACCACTGTTCCAGCAGCACCAGGATGCGCTATCCTGCCTGGCCAAGTGGTTGGATGTGCACTTTCAGGGGTCCTGAACAGATTGAAGCCAAGGTACTGGCATTTGAGGATGCTCAGACATCTTGCCGAGAAGAAGCCTGGCAGCTGTTTGGCTCTGATGTCTCCTGGAAAATGCCATGTCTTATTGAGAGTTTGCAACAATAGTGGTTAGGCACATGGACTCTGAAGCCAGATTGCTTGAGCTGGAATCCTGCTCCTCGACTTACCTCCCTGTGACTATGTTTTCTTATCCTTAAAATGGGGTTGATAGCAGTACCTACCTCAAAGTGGTGTTGTGAGAAATAAATAAGTTAAATATGCATAAAAGCAATTGGAACAGAGACTGGCTCATATTTATACGTCAAATATGTTATTATTATTTATTTCTGAATTCCACAGGACCTAGAATAGGGACTGGTCTAAACATACATGTCATTTGGGCCGAGGGGACTTGCTCAGTGAATGATGATGGGGCAAGGCTTTCTAGAGGCTGCCTTGTAGGCAGGGCTTTTTCTAGAAGGGTGGGGACCTGGGACAGCTCCATCAGTGTGGGGCCACCCAGCATAGTTGCACTTTAAAGGAGGCTACAGCAGTATCTTCATAGGCCCCTTTGGATATCATTGATGACAAATCTTTCAAACTGAACTTAATGTTCAGAAAAGAGGTTTTGGGTGTAGTGTCCCATGCCCCCCCACCCTTCCTCTCCAAGTGCAGGGCTCAGGGCTGCTGCTCCATTGGGGTGGACCTGCTTCTAAGCCGCACTCCAGGGAGGAGGGCAACATCTTTTAGGTTTGGGGCAAACACCCCAACTTCTCAGGAAAGAATACCAGTGTGAGTTAACTTATTTCCCTCTATAAAAAGTCTTCCTTGACCACCTTCCTCCCCGCCACCCAGTCTTTTCCTCAGACTTTCAGAGGCCTGGATTTACTTTTGATATGTGTGGTAAGTTGCTTGAATGACTCATATGAATCATGCTTAACTCAAGCTGTAAGCAGGTGGCAAAATTAACTTCTTTTGGGTGATGTTAAAGAGTATAGGATAAGGTTCTGGTGCTATGGGATTTAGGCATGATCTGAGTGTGTGTGTTCTCATGTCCCTAGGCTTTAAAGCAAGCAAAAACGAAGATGTGATTATCAGTTCTTTATTTCCCTCTCAAAAATTATCACTGATTGGATTTAAGATGATGTAATGAACACTGTTAGTCCTTAAAAAGTTCTTGCCTAGTCTTTTCATCAAAAAGATAATTAAGGAAAATCCCTTTATATGATATGTTTATATAAAATTTACTTCTAGAAAGGATGTTGTACCAGTAAAAAAAATGAATAGAACCCAATAGCGGTGGATGTGTGGGACTAAGGTAATCTAATGCTGTGATATTTAATTTGATTAGATTACAGGTTAGATCTCATTAGTGTGGGTTCAGCTTTGGCCCAACTCTTTGTCACAAAAAGATTTCAGACTCGAAACACTGGCCCACTCATGTGAAACAGTGAACAATTCAACACTAATTAAAGCACAGGACCACAAAACAATGAGGCATTTGTTACCTCAAATATGTTTTGGAAGAAGGTGAGGGAAAAATGAAGGAAGGAAGGAGGAAAGGAAAGAAGGAAAGAAGCAAATAAGCAAGAAGGGAAGTTGTAAGGAAGGAAAGAGTCTAATGAATTCATTTTTAAGAGATTTGCCCTGTTAAACATACTTTCTAGTGTTCTCCAAAAAGGGTGACTTTGGAAAACAAGATCAAGAAGTGCTTCACCAAAAAAAGGGCCTTTCTAGAATCTTCAGTAATTTTCCAACTCTTCATTACTCTTTTTTTGCTGTTGAGATGGTCTATTACCTGGTTGGTCCATCTTTTCATCTTACCAGCCATGCCATAAGTTCTCAAAGGAAAGTTTTCAATTGAGTCTTTTATACTTAAAGGCTATGAGTCTCCTGTATTTAAAGAAAAAAACCCTAACAACTAAATTGATATTCTGTTTTTCTATAAAACCCCAAACCACACATTATCTTCGAATTCCTTCACAATCTCCTTCTGTTGGTATGATTTAAACAAGTGTGTGTACAAATGTGACTCTTGCCTATTATTTCTGTACCACTGCAGAGACGTGAAAGTATTCAATCTTGCTGAGATGCAGCAAGGGGTCAGGTCAGTATCAACATGACTACTCATTTCTATTTCACCTTGCAGAGAATGTTCTTTCAAGGCACTTAAAAACAAGAGCCTTGTTTGGACAAACAGAAAAATAGTGTAAGAGCTAAGGATGTTTAGTCTAGAGAAAGAAGACTTGAGAGGAAGAGAGCTGTCCCCAAACATCTGAAAGATTGTCCTGGGGAAGAGGGAGCAGATTTGTTCTTTGCAGTGCCAAGGGGTAGAACTGGGTTCAGAGGGTCAATGTGAAATCTAAGGGAAGTGTCCCAAATGCACAGCAGTCCAAGGACAGTGGAGCTGTTCAAGCCAAGGCTGGAAGTCTACTTGGCAGGCATGTAGCAGAAGGGGATACCAGCCTTGGATAAGAGCACCCTGTCAGCTCCACACCTCTGGGGTTTTAGCACTGTCTTGCTCAACTTTTCTTTCATAAACACAGGAAGAAGCCTCTTGGGAGCAGTATGACATTCCTAGGGAATGTTGTGCCAGGACTATGAGAGACAGAGGGAGTCAGCTGGGGCCTTGCCAAGAGCCCAAGAGGGGAGGTTTTGGGCCAGGTAGACACCAGCTTCCTTAGCCTCAGAGCTTGGAGAGTGGCTTGAAAGTTAAACATAAGTCCATCCAAGCCAAGTTATGATCGTGGCTATACTTCCTTTTATCCTATGCACCTCAACTTACCAAGCTTGCCGTGTGTCTTGTACAAGCCCTGGGGGTGGAAGAGGGACTGGGGTAAGATAGGACAAAAATGAATCAGACCCAACCCCTGCCCACCGGGACCTATAGTCTAGTCATGAATGGTGCAGTGGAAGGCAGTATACTGTGGGTGCCACGGAAGAGGCAGTGTGTGGGCTTATAGGGCACAGCATCTCAATTGGCTGGGGACCAGGAATGCTTCAGGGGGAAGGGATGTTTGAGATATACGTGGAGTGATAAGAAGGATTTTTGAATGTTTGAAAAGGGCTAGGTGTGAGTCTCCATTACAATTCCCTGGCAAAAGCATTTTGTCTCCTTGTGTGGGTAGATAAGTCGGAGCATAAGGTTGCTTTTAATAAGCTTTATTTTTCTTAGGTATTCAGATACTCATTCCTTTCCCTAAAATATTTGTGTCTATAACGGCACTCTTTAAGTCCAGGACCAAACTCCCCTCTCTGTGGGTCTGTGGATAGGGGCCAGCAGAGGAACAAGTGTCTCTAAAGACAGAAAAGTCAGGAGGGAAGGGGTCAGGGTTTCAGGAGGTGCCAAACGGCCTGGGAAGGAAGGAGACTAGAGAGGAACTTAAAATGGGCTCATTCATTTGATAAATACTTACTGATATTACCGATAATCTGCAACAGGCACTGTGTTGGGAACTGGACATCCTAAGATGAGGACAACAGGATGTCTGTAGGCAATTAGCGGTGGTACGGGGAGATAAGTGCAGCAAGTGAGCAAGGCCACAGAGGCATATGACAAGCTTGAGCACACAAAGACAAGTGATTCACTTATTCTAGAAGGTAAGGATAACAGGCAACTCACCTAGAACTGGGAATAATGATACGGGTGAGGCTGCTCAGCTCAATTCTTGCATTTAGACTCTTAGAGTTGGTCTTTTTTGGCTGACTGAATGTCCAGCCTCCCCTTTTGTACAAGAACTTTCTCTATACCTTTTATGTCTCATGCTCACCCACCATCTGCTCCCTCTTTCCTTGTTGGGTGGCTCTGGTGACCAAAGGCACTTCCTCATTATCAGGTGGGTTCCACTTCTTATATTCCCCATTTATTGGTTGGAGATGGACTTGATCATCAGAAAGAGTCAATAACCAAGTGAGAGCCATACTCCTCAGGAAACATAACCTCATGGCCGATTGATCTCTAAGCAGGGAGACACAACAGTCCATGGGTTAGACACAGATCTGTGCCATCTTTGACTTCTTTTGTGATCTGGTACAAATTCCAGCTTCTTAATCTATTAACTACAGCTACTGGCTCCTCGTTCCTCTTCCTCCCTGTGGGACTGAGGGTAGGACAGCTCTTTTCTTGAATTCACTGCAACACTCAGGAAAGTTGTTTTTAGGAAACAGAATAAGATGGCCTTTTACCAGTCTGTCTGCATAGAGATCACTTCACTACTTAATGCAGCCATTTGTAACCCTCAGTGGGTTTTGGACCTCTTCTTTCCTTACTTGCTTTCTTTAATTGGCATTCTTTCCTCTCTCTACAGAGCGAGAGTAGGTGCCTTCAGTGCATGCAAACATTACAGTTCCTGATAATTGAGGGAGAGCAATTTGGGTTTATGTATTTATTCTTTATTTTTATGTGACCATAGATAACAATCTTTCTAAGCAAAGAAGACTATAATAACAGAACAACTATCATACATTGCTTCAAATAATGTCATTTGATTTTTCATTTTTGCAGTAAGAAGAGATTCAGGCAAGATATCAAGGGCACTTCTAAGGTGTGTTTCCTAACTTCTAATTTTAATAGGATTAAAGACCTAGTCTGTGTGTACAAACCACAGACACCAGTCACAGACACCATGACATGCAAAGAAGGAAGGAAAGAAGTCAAGGCAGGAGAATGAGCATCGTCAGCACTCTGCCTAGTTTTCAATTCAGCATTTAACTCTTAAGCTGAGTGAAGGGCAAAACCTAAAGGCAGAAATATGAGGATTTTCAGAAGTTATACTGTGACAGTCTGAGGCAACTAAGAGAACATTGGTTCTGACTAAGAGATCAGAAAGTCTTTTTGGAGGAGGTGGTATTTGAATTTAGAGGAATTGGCCATTTTTGGAATCTAAAGAATGGTGGTAGAAGAGGGAGGAGAGGCACGGAAGGGTGTAGAGACCCCACTGGTGCACTGCCCCAGCCCCCCTTGGCATTCACCTTTCCCATGCAAGCCATATCTGAAAGCTGGAGAGTAACTGTCTCACCCACAACCCGCTGAAACCCACAAGCATGTCACTGATAGGAGTTGGTGAATAAATACCCCAGCTCCCTCTACTCTTGGGTGGGAAAACTCTGGAGTGGGTTCACATTGGGAACCTGCTCAATTATGCACTGTGTATTGATTTCCTTTCCTTCCCCCCTCTCCTACTGGTGTTTTCTTGGATCATACCCCCCACTCCCTTTCCCTAAAATACTTGCACTTGAATCCTTGTCTCAGGCTCTGCTTCTGGGAGAATCCAACCTTGGACAAAGGATGTTTGAGTAGATGGAGAAAGACTGGTAGGTGGGTGGGGTTGGGTCTATTTGGGGAACACAACTGCTCCAAGGTGGCTGGTGGTTTGGAGGAATAGCAGGAGATGAGACTAGAATGGTTGGGGTCATGTTGCGGTACATGAATTTGGGGCAAAATAATCTGACTTTTCTGTAGACAGTGGAAAATCATGGGAGTTGTGGGGTGGTGAAAACTTTCTTCTTTGTGTTTCTCTGGCACAAAGTCTAGCAGCAATATGCTTTTCTTCCATTCTGAATCACTTGCTTGCTAGGGATTCTGATGCACCTGAGATCCACTGAGCTGGTGCTTGATCTTGAGACTATTGGCTTTCTTCTGGAGCTTCTGTAGTGTGAGGGCTAGGATTTTGGGGAAGGGCCAGATTCTTGGAACAGAATAAGTTTTTCTGGCATTAACTGGATTTTTCTTCATAGGCAGAAGAGGGAGAATGGTTTCAGTTAGTAATCCCAGTTCTCAGAATCTCAGAGGGAATGTTTGACACAAGAGAATTTCCTATAGCCTTAGACAACCCTAAAAAAAGCTCAGCCCACAGGGTTTGGCATGCCTGATGACAAATAGGAAAAGGCTTCCAGCCAGGGAGGCAGGTCGCAGTCACTGGGGACACCAGTGGTGTCAGAGTTGTTCACAGGGGTTTTGCTGGTGGATGGATTGTCCATCAAACACTGCCCTTGGTGTTGAGGGTCTGCAGGGCTTTGGAGAATATCTCCCCAGCCCTGTGAATAGTTGAGTTAATGGTGGGTGGTCAGGAAGTTTCCCAATAAGGAAGCTCTATGGTTGTTCCTATTTATCCAAACGAATGGGACGGAGAAAGGAAAAGAACCTTTAGCTCTGGTGCTAGCTAGCAGAAAAGCGAGGACCATCTTGTAATTTTGGTGGGGAAATGACAAAGGGATAGCGTTAATCCAACCAATGTTTGTTGAATCCTGCATTTGAGCCAGGTCCTGAGCTGGGTGCTGAGGGTGGGAGTACAGAGAAGAAACAATATGAGTGCAGGGAGGTTATGGTCTTCAAGGAGGTATATGCAAATCTAGCTACAAGGCCAGAGCTGCGAGAGCAGTACAGAGTCCCCCAGGGGGCAGAGAGCTCAGCTCTGGGCCAGAGTAGATGTATTTCGTGGGAAGGCGAAAGGAGGGGTTGGCATCTGAGCTGAGCCTTGAAGGCTGTGTAGGGTTTTGACATGTCGAGAAGGGGGTGGGGAGATGGGGGAATTTCATGCCCAGGGACATGATTGGGAGGGGTCAAAATAGCGAAACTAAACCCAGCTCTTGGGGAGAGGTTCTTCTGCCCAAGGGTTTTCAGCAGTCTTCCCTGCGGAGCCACCTGAAAATCACGTTTCCAAGCACCCCTTGTCTTTCTTCACTCCTGGCACTCAGGTCCAGGAGCAGGAGACCTGATTTTAGTTCCGGCTCATGCTGGCACTTACAGAGGCCACATCCCCTTTCTGGGGTACCGTTTCTGTACTTAAGACTCAGGGGCATTGGACTGGAGAAAGAATGTCGGTGTGAGGGAAGGGCAGGGGCCACAGGCTTTCTCAGTTACATCCTCCATTCCACCTTAGGTGAGAAGCATTGCTGGGTTGGGGCCCCTGGTTTCTACCGGTGGGAAGTATGTCCCATCCCTCAGGTGTGTTCAGGTATGTGCATGTGTGCTTGTGTGGTGGTGGGAAATTCATTGGAATGGCCCTCCCTAACATTTCAGAATTCCTTCAGACTGATACATGCTCCAGCCATCTACTTTCCCCCTCCCACACCTTCCACCTCCCAATCTAACCTCTGCCAGTTTGCCTACAGTACACGATGTGCCCCACAGCCAGCCGCCGCTCAGGGCATTGGCCGGCTGCCAGGCTCAGCACAGGCTCGGCTCAGGGGAGAGCTGCCGACTCGTTAAAGCCCTTTATTTGCAAGCCTGAGAATGCACACTCCTGCATGCCAAGGTGCAACATGAGTCTAATGAAAGAATTATTAATGTGCAAAGCTTCAATGCAAATAGACTAAAGCCCTGCAAAAACACTCTCTCAGAAATTAACTAGAAGATTTATTTGCTGCCAACCCTACCCTTGCAGGCCCATTCTAAATCGGGCCTGTTCTTTTAGAAAGTTCTTCCTCAGAGTTGAGGACCATCTCCCCATGATTTCGACTCCTGGTTCCAGGTCTGTCTTCCCACAAGCTCAAGGTCCTGCCCCTCATTCAGTCTTCCAACGCCGGCTCTTCTGGGTTCTTCTCTACTGCTTTCTGTAAGCTGTTTCTTGGAGGCTGGGGCTTTCTGACTGGGTCCTCTCTGAAGGGGTTTCTGGCTCTGTGGCACTGTCACTTCTGCAGTATTTGGCTTGCTCAGTACTGACCTCCTCAAGTCAAGGGGATTCACCCAGCATCTAGTAAGTGCTGGGCACTTGTGGCAGTGGAAGGGGAGGGACAGGGATAAAGAACGGGTCACACAAGGAGCCAGCCCTCTGGTGGCTCACAGCCCAAGAAGGGAGATGATGGCCACCTGCAAATAAATACACTACACTAAGTGCCTGAAAAGAGGCACAGAAGGAGGCCTCTGGAAGTGTAGGTGGGAATTCAGAGTCACATCCAGCTTGGTGATGGAGGGGGGTGTGTGTGTTTGTGTCTGTGTGTGGTGAGGGGGTAGTGATGAGGATAAGAATCTGAGAAGATGTTTGGGAAAGGGTGTTCTTGAATTGGGTAAAGAAGGATATAGAGGATTTGGTCAGTTAAAGGTAGGGGGTAATCCAGACAACAGTCAGCAGAAAGGTGGAAAAGCAGGAGTGAAAAGGCCAGTTTGGCAGGTGTGTAGGATGTGATTGGGGGATAAATGGAGTTGATGTTGAGGTTGAGGGTGGGGTTGGGGCATTCTGAAGAGGTGCAAATGCTGTGTTACAAAGTTTAGAACTCTGAGCTGTGTATTCTCTGATTGTCTTTCCAAATCTAGCCTGTGCCTTCTCCATTGTGGAAGACTGATTGCAAAAAAAGTTATCAATTATTCTCTTCCTATATCGTGTCATTTTCAGTGTTCTCCATCTGTCATTCTGAGCTCAGCCACATGACTTGCTTTGATCAATGGGATGGTAGTAAACACACATAAGCAGAGCCTTGAAAAGTGATTGCACCTTGGGATTTGTCTTCTTTTGCTGCTCTTGGGATCCTGCCACCATGTGACTAAGCATGCTGAAGGATTAGAGGCTCCATGAAGGAGAAGTGAAGCTCCCTAGAGGACATACAGCTGACCACAGATGCACCAGCAAGCCCCAGTAGAGATCAGCTGAGCCAAGCCAAGATCAGCAGAACCACCCAGCCCAAATTGCCAACCTGTAGAATTGTGAGCTGAATAAATGTTGTCTTAAGTTTGTAAGTGTCAGAGTGGTTCATCATGCAGCAAAAGCCAACCGATAAATGAATAAACCCAGATTCAAAGGACTTAGGTTTGGAGGTCTTGGGATATGGGTGAGCATATTTTGCAGGCGGGAGGAATGTGAATAACTGTGGCCAGAGCATGGACTATGGTAGATTGTGAAAATGGCCACATTCTTCCCTCCCCTCAAGAGGTGGGAAGGATTTCTCTATTCCTTGACTCCAGAGTGGTCACATGACTTGTTTTGGCTAATGGGAGAGGAGCAAATGCAATGTAAGCAGAGATTTTCAAAGTGCAAGCACTTTGGGGCTTGACCACTAGCTGCTTTTGGAGCCCTTTGACTGCTTTGTGAAGTTAGCCCCTCCTAGCAAGCTGGAAGGTGAGAGATTCATGTCAGGAGAGGTTCCACCCAGTCTATGTAGCCATCTCAGACAAAGCCAACTTCAACTAGCCAGTCCTAGCAAATCTACCAATTGACAACAGATGCATGAGTGAGCTTGGTTGAGCTCAGCCAAGTCCAGCCCAGACCAGAAAAACAGTCCATCTGAGCCAAGCTTAAATTGCTACCTTGCTAATCTGCAAAGTCATGGATTGAAGAAATGGTTGTTTGAAGCCACTAAATTCTGCAGAGGTTTGTTATGCAGCCAGAGTTACCTGATCCATCTGCCCTCCTCCATGGCCTAGGAGGCTGATCTGTATGGGTTGCATCAATGAGTTTCCTTTGCTTTTTCCTTCTCCTTAGGTTTGGCCAATGGGAGGCATCAACAAGAGGAGATCAAGACAGGATGAGATTGAGGTCAAGGTATTTATCTCTCTAGTTCTCAGCTGGGCTATGGTTTGCTCCAGCCCCTGTCCACGGCCCTCTTCTACACCATGGCTCACTTTCACGGTTCTGGCAATCAATCCTTCCTGGGTCCCCTTAGGCCTAGGGTGACAACTGCTCCCTGATTCTGCCAGCTCTGGGGTGTGTCAATCTTTCTCAAACTTGCCTATACCTGTGTCTCTGCTCTGTGACCCCATTTCTGGAAAGGGCCATTCCTGACACACCTTATTCTGTGCATAATGATGATCTATTTTGACAAATAGAAACATACAGGTTTTTTGTTTGTTTGTTTGTTTTTTGTTTTGTTTTGTTTTTTGGTTTAAACAACGGGAATTTATTGGCTCATGATTTCAGAGGCCAGAAGTCCAAATCAAGGTGTTGGCTAGAAGGCTTGCTTCCTCCTGGATTTGGTAGCATTCTGGCTGGCTGGCAATCCTTGAGTTTCTTCGCTTCCCCATCACATGGCAATGTCCTCTCCTTTCTCTTCTGGGTGCCACTGGAGAAACATCCAATTTTGAAAAAGTGGAACAGATGTCCTGCCGTAAAGGACCCTGCTCTGAACTTTCCACAGATGCTGCCTTTGGTGTGGACACTTAGAAAGCCATGCTGGGGAATGCACCGCCAAGGGGCAACTGCCCAGCCTGGCTCACGGGAGCCACCTGGAGCATTGCTTTCTGTAGGGAGTCGTCATCGCCAATTCATTTTCCTGCCAATTCCTTCAAGATAAAGAATGAAAAATGAGCCCTTTCAATGCTCTCTGGCACCTTTCCTCATCTCGAGAGGATTTTTCTCAAGCACGTTTAATCAAGCATTAGGTCGCTCATTAAGCAAATCAGGGATTCAGTTTCCTGGAGGAACTTTGATTGTGGGACTGCAGTCTCGACACATTTTCCCCAACAATCACCCTTGCAGCCAGGACCTTCCAGGGACAGAACTCCTACCAGTTTGAGCCTCATTGAACAAGGCCTTGGATGGTTAATAACAGTAATAATTGATGATGATGATGATAATGAAAAATGGAAAGGAAAACCAAGGACTCACATCTCCCACCACCACTGTTTCAATGGAGGGGCACCGGGAATTCTGTTGTCAAGTTCATACAGGAAGATTTGTAAGTCAGAAGAGAGTGGATATGGGGGCTCATAGTTCTAATATGCATTTCTCTTCTAGAAGGCTGGTGTTTAGAAGAAGATTCATCTTCTCAGTGGTTCAAAGTGCTTGATTTGAGGTACTCCAGGGGAGAATTAATGACAACACAGTCCAGCTTGGAAGACCTTCCCAGTATTTTCTCTACTATCCCAGGCACAGGACCACCCACTGGGGGAGCCCTGGACACTCAGAGCTGCCCTTCCTTCTCATTCGATCAGCAGTAACTGCTTGGAGATAAAAGGCACTGACTTTCCACACCTCAGACTGTCAAATTGGAAGACTCACAGAAGGGACTTTTGGAGCCTGAGGCTTGATTATTTCTGAAGAGACAAATGACAGAATACAACTAGGGAAGAAAAGGATACGGTGACATTTGAAAGGACACTGGGGAGTTAATGTCTGTACTAACCTTTAGGGTGGGACAATTCTTCATTGTATGGGACTGTCCTCTGCATTGTAGGGTGGTTAGCATCTGTGACCCCAGCCACTAAATGCCAGTAGCACCTTCCAGTCACTGAGACAATCAAAAATGCCTCCTTCCCATTCCAGCCACTCCAGGGGTGGAGGTGGAGGGGCAATACCACCCTGGTGAGAATCACTGCAAGACAGAGGGCTTCAGGGAGGGAGGAAGAAGGGAGAAAGAGGTAAGGAAGATACTTGTAGACAATATCCAGAGGCCTGGGGAGAATCCATGTGGAGCAACTTCCCCTGGAAACTCCCACTCCCCTCTTCCACTCTGCATGGCAGATGGCACAGTAACAATCACCCTTCAGTAAAGAACCACTTAAACCTTCACTGGGGACCAAAGCAAGTGAGGCACATGAGGCAGTGAGACAGGTGGGGTGGTAGTTGGAACTGGTAGGGGATGTCTCCCTTCTTCCCTGATCAGTGATGTTCGGTGGCCTCCCCCTTATTATGGGTTCCTGGGGGGTGAGAGCCAATAATCTGAAGGTGAAGTCCTAGCTGGAGTGACAGGAAGGTCCACTTCAGCAACTTCCCCTACCTTAGAAGGCCTGGTTTGTGGGGCAGAGGAAAGGAATGAACTGGCCACTGGATTACAGATATAATTACCTGGAATCTACTAGGATCTTTCTCCACATCTTGCATGGATAGCTCCTTCTCTTAATTCAGACTACAATAGATCTCTCTTTCCCAATCCTGCATTCTCTATTTCTTTTCCCGGTTTATTTTCTTCAAAGCACTTGTAAGCATCTCGTATTACATTATTTATCCATTTATTTACGTGAGCTTCCGTGAATATAGGCTCACTGGGGCAGTGACTCGGTCTGTACCATTCACTATTGTATCCCCAATGTCTGGCATGTAATAGATGCTCAATGAATATCTGTTGAATAAATGAATAGAATGCTTAGTATGTACCAGGTGCTGTGCTAAGTAATTTGCATGCACTGTCTCATACAAACCTCAAGGATTCTTCAACGTAAATATTGTGTATTATCCCCATGTTTTGCAGAAAGCAAGACTTGGTGAGGTCATATAACTATTTATTAAGTGGTGCAATAAGGATGCAATTGACTCCAGCACTCACAGTCTAGGAGGTGAACAAATACAGAGACACAAATCACTATACACCAAGGGGGAGTAAATGCTAAGGTCCCCAAAACAGGTGCAGCTGGCTGCAGGTTTATGGGATTTTGGAAGAAGGGAGACTCATTTCTGGCTGGAATTGGGAACGGATTGGATGAGAAGGCCAAATTTGAGCTGAGCGTGAAGCACCGTAGGGTACAGGCATGTGGAAAAGGGGCAGGGAAGGGAGTGTTAGCAGGACCTGAGAAGCTTGTTCAGAGTGATTTGGCGGCTCTGGAGTAGAGGGTCCAGGTAGGGGAGTGGAGGGAGATGACCCTGTACAAGAAGCATGAGGGACAGTGTGTAGAGGATGGTGAGCCCCAGAGTGATGGTTGTAGATGTTGTCTTAAGCAACAGACGTTCCCTGATTGACAATGGTGATAAATAAGACAGTAGGATCCACCAATGCTTCATTTTCAGCAGGAAGTCAGTATTCTGAAGTGAGACGCAATGAGAAAAAAGCTGTGCCAGAACTTGCTGAAGGGAGCCCCTGAAAGGAAAGTGTGCCTGGTTTCCTAGGCACCTCTGCCTGTCTTCCAAACCTCTTCCCTCAGAGTAGATGGCAGCTTCAGACAAGAGCTAGAGAACTTCTTGAGTTGACTTGTTCAAAAATTTAAGTTGGGATTCAGTCTGGCCTCACCTTGCTCTTTCAGCTTTACCTCCAGGAGCCTTCCCCGCGGAGCAGCATTGTGCACTTGCTACAGCCTTGCATGCTTGGTTTATACAGGTGCCTGGCCTGGGGGGGTCTTCCAGCCTTGTCCAAATGGTGGATGCCAGCCTCGGCTGCAATGGTGACTCCTCCTGGTGGCCTCCCCACCCCCTTCCTCTGTGCTCTGAGCCCGTGGGACAGTTCCCTGTTACAGCACAGTCACACTGGTAGTCCTGCTGTCTCCCCACTGGCCTCGGATCTCCTGGGGGTTCCAGGAAGGAACCATGTCTTACCCCCAGGGCGTGGCCTGTGCCCAGCTCAGTGGTGCCAACGTGGTCCAGAGGTGTTGGCTGAGTGAATGAAATTCTCTATGTGGTGTCCTTTAAGGTTGCTTTTCTCTCTGTTACCAGGGCAGTGGCTAGAATGGTTGGAATGTGCCCTTGGCTTTCCTTTGGATGTGTTTTTATTCCTCTTGGCGTTGGCCGGGCTCCCTTGTGATTTCTGATCTCGGGGAATTTCACATTTTAAATTCCTTCCAGGGTTGTGATGCTTCCAGAGCTGCTGCACTCTGGCTCTGTAGTTTTTCTCTTGATCCTCACCTCCTTCCGCACCAGAACTTTCCCCTAGATCATGGTCCAGGACCATCAGGTACCAATGAGCCAAACTTCTGACTGCTCTCCAAATGGTCACATGGCTGAATATGAGGGACACAGCAGCTCCCTCTTCCCTGAACCCCAAATAAAGAAGAAAGATTTTCACCTCAGAGCAACTTCCTCCTCTTGGGAGTTAAAGATGATGTCACAATGTCACAATGCCATAGAGGTTTCCATGACCTTCTGCCTCTTGGGTACTAAGGTGGGAGGGCTTTTCAATCATTCAACTGATTTATCCCAAAGGGAGGGAAACAGCAGGGTGGGTCTTCAATGAAGATACTTGTCAAATTATGAGACCAAAAAATTTTTATTTTAATCCATCTACAAACTCTTGAATTTTTAAACCCCATTATTAATTTACCGTGCTTTGCATTTCCAAGAGTCACTTTCAAAATGCCACAGGAGTGTCTCCAATGGCTATGGAAGAGGTCGAAGTCCCTGCAGATTGGGGCTAGGCCACTTTATAGCTATTGCCTTGATGGTTCCAGGAGTCCCCTTTGCCCCTGTTGTGGTTTGAACTGTGTCCCCCAAAAAGATATGGTCAAATACTAACCCCAGTCTTATAACTGGGATCCTATCTGGAAATAGGATCTTTGAAGATGTTATTAGTTAAGATGTGGCCAAACTGAATTAGAGTGGGTCCTAACCCAATGTACCTGGTGTCCTTGGAAGGAGACTGTCAGTAGGAGACAGAGAAGACAGCCAAGTGACAGACGCAGAGATTGAGCTAAGCCAGGGATTGCTGGCAAGCCTCCACGAGAGCCCTATAGACCTTGATTTTGGACTTCTAGCCTCCCAAACTGTGAGACAATAAATTGCCATTGTTTTAAGCCATCCACTTTGTTATGGCAGCTCCAGCACACTAAGACAGGCCCTAAATGTGGGTTAAGTCCTGAGCTGAGTGCTGAGAAGAGGAAGGAGTTGGCTGTCTGTGACTTCCTTGAGGGTGAGATTTAATTCTTTGTCCTCTCTGCTCCCTTGACAGCACTTAGCACAGGGTCTGGACACTCGAAGCATCAGTGGCTGGGTATGGGATGGACGGTCTCCAACCCAATGTCTATCAGTGGCACACTGTCAACTGACCCTTCTGATGCCAGTTCTTACTTCCCCTCAGCCCAGTCTGCAGCTCCGATCCTCTGATTTCCACACTCGTCATACCCAGTGGGCTCAGGTGCTTCTTTATTCCTCTTCATTCCATTTATGAGGAATGATGGCTGATGAGTGCTCCGCCTCCCCTGCTTACTGCTTGGCTCATGCTAGTTCTAACATGTCTAGATGAATTTCTCAGCATGAGAATACAGGGAACCAGGGCTGGGAGTGGGTGGGCAGAGAGCAAAGGGCAGTGGCTGGGTTAGGGGAGCCAGAGGCTCTGAAACCACGTGTTGGACACATGCCTTTTTATTTTTTGCCTGCCAGAATCGAAGCTCTTCTCTCTATTTTGTGAGAATCCGTGTGAGGGTCTTACTGGGAAGCAAGGAAAGCCAAAGGCCCATCATCCCTCATTCTATCCCGCCAAATCTGGACACAAGGCAGATTTGGCTTTGGGCTTCTGGCTAGGATTATTTCAGGATAACTCAGGGCATGTCAGGATATCTCAGGAGTCCTATAGAGACAGGAGAGGCCAGCTCACCAAGCATATTTCCCCTGCATTTTGGCCTCTGAGCTGTGGGGCCACAGAAGACCTGCATCTGCTATGGACTGATCCGGACTGGATCAGAGAGTGTTGTCTGCAACCAGCATTTCCCCAGCTCACACTTTGCTTCCCAGGTTCCTGTCTTCCTTTCTTTTTTTTTCAGAGAACTTAATGGAGACAATAAAACTGCAATTAGCTGCCTTGTTTTCCTGCCTGGGCCTGCACCCCGCTCATCAGGAGGCACTGTGTTCACAGCATCCACATGCCAAATGTGCCACCAGGGCTTCACTGCAGCCTCAAAGACGGAGTGGGAGAGGAAAACCCGGCCATATGTAAGTCGGAAATTTTTTTTTTTTTAAAAGAAGGGACTACTTATAAAAATTAGGATTCTTAAACTGGAAAGAACCTCAGAAATGGAATTAAAGACTTGGAATCAACCAACTAGAGTTGTCTAACCGGAAATCCCTGCTATGGCAGACTGTGTGCTTTGCACACCCAGTAGCTTCCACATCTTTGCTAATGGTCTCCTGATTTAGTTCAGGTGATGGGTGCCCATATGGTTCATGGCCACTCCCCAGGCATGTTGACTGGTTTAAGCCAACAAAGCTGTTTCCTTTCCTTTTGCCAGTGACTGGCTGAGGCATGGGAATGTGACTCCACCCCAGCCAATAAGATGTAAAGGGAAGCCTGTGAGGGCTCCTGGGAATACCTTTCATTCATAAAAAGAGGTTATCTTTTTCATTCATAAAAAGAGGTCCAATACTTGCTCCTTCCTGTATTTGGGTGCATTTGTATGAGGAGCTATTATTTGCAGCCATGGTTGTTATCTTAGATCATGAGAGAAAGCCAAGAGACTCCCAGAGAAGCTCTCTCCAAATACTGGGGGTTGAATCATGTCCCCCACAAAAGGCATGCTCGGGTCCCAACCCCTGGTGCTGTGGGTGTGAACCCATTTGTAAACAGAGCCTTTGAAGATATTATTAGTGAGGTTGTGCCCAAACTGAATGAGAGTGGGCCTTAATATATGGCTGAAGTCCTTAAAAGCAGAGGAAATTGGATAAGGAAAGAGAAGCCACAGGGAGCAGCCAGAGGCTGGAAGTCAGGGAACCTGGAGGAGAAAGGAGAAGATGCCACAGTGTGCTCTGCCATGTGACAGAAAGCCAAGGCCCGAGGATCGCCAGCAGCCAGCCCCAGGATGCCACAGTCTTTGGGGAGAAAGCAACACATTGCTGATGCCTCAGTTTTGGACTTCTGGCATCAAAACTGTGAGCCAACAAATTCCCATTGTTTAAACCAACCCTAAATGATATTTGTTTTAGCAGTTAGGAAACTAAAACACCAAGTCCTAACATACTCTATGTGCTTAATCATCTACCTGTGGAATCACTCTGTATCAGGACTCCCTATTATGTTGGATAACACATTCTTTATTGCTTAGGCAACTTTTAATTTGTTCTTCTGTTAATTGCAGCCCCAAGCCTCTCAAATGACACACTTACTCCTTTTCTGGCCTTTGTTAGAATATCTCCAGGAACAGAGTGCTCACTACGTTCCTATCGTAAGGTAGTTCAGGGATAGCAGAGACTATTAGTATGTTCTGTCTAACACTGAGTTGCAATATCACCTGGGAACTAACCCCACGAAGGAGCCTGATTTCTGCCCTCTGGGATAAGAAAGAACACCAGCCTCTTCTCTCCTGCAGCATCTCTTCAGGCCTTATAGGACAGCATGGGAGTCAAGTCACTGATAGCTGCTGCAAGCAAGAGTGGCTCAAGCTCCTATTTGAACCCCTCATCTTACAGGCAAGAAAACCAAGACTGAGAGAGGGACATGTTCTGCTCAAACTCATGCAGTGAGCCAGAGACAGAGCCTCACAACGATGGCAGGCAGAGAGTGATAATAACAAGGGACTTACAGAGTCAGGAAGAGCTATTGATCGTTTTCATTTCATGATCAGGGAGCTTTATGAAGAGAGGTAGCACTTGGGCTTGATCTTCAAGTATGGGTAGTACTTAAAAAATAAAAGAAGAACCCATGGGTAGATGCAGGAATGGTCTCTGCAACAATGTCCACATGCCCTACCTGCAGAGTTTTCCAGCAGAGAGCTGACCACGTTGTGAGATAGCTCATTCCATTCTCAAACCCTTCTAACTCTTAGCTTTTCTTAAACTATGCTGAAGCCTGCTTCTGGTGCTCTCACCCATTGATCCTAATCTACTGTGAGGCCCATAGGGAGACGACAACAGCCTCATCCCCACAGCAGACCTTCAGCCACGGGGCCGATCCTGACTCTCTATTTCTCCAGGCTGAACACCCCTGTTCTTCTGGTCATTTCCTGTGGGACTTTGCTTCACTGTCTTGGTCTTGGGGTGCACCCCAATTCGTTAATGTTCCTTAAAATTGTTTGCCTAGAACTGAGTATAACATTCTAGGGTGGTCTTCCCAGTGAGAACAGAGTCATCTACACCCACACAGCCCTCTGTCTACATTCCTTCTACTGTCTTCATCAACATAACTTTACTATTCCAGAAAACTTCCCCAGCAAGATACAAGTTGCAAATAACTTTATTGTTCATTCCAGGAACTTCCTGAAAGGCCCATCCACTCTTCAATGGAAAGCATAAAATAAAAGTTTACACCCCAATACTCTTTGAACCCTTTGCCAAAAGGTCCTTGCTTCGCTGTGCCCACCAATCCTAAACTATTACATCATGAGACTTACCTAATCCTAATCAAGTACTCCCCCCACCCAACAATTGAAAGACTGATCTTAAACCAGACTTCGAAATCCCAGTAAATATCCTGACTTCACCCAACTCCCTCCTGGACACTACTAAGACCCTGTTGAAGTAGTGCCCCCCACTACTGCTGTAAGAATGAACAGGGCGTTTTCTTATCACCAGGTTGTTCTGGTGATATCTGGGGGAGCTAACATTCAATACCAGCAAGCAATAGAAGAAGAAAGGCCTTTACCTCCCTCTTTCACTCCAACCTGCGGGCGACGTTCACTATCCAGTCCTCTGACCTCCCAAACACCCTGACCACGGACCGAGGGAGCTCTTCCTTTCACTATTTCCAAAGGGCCTCCTGGGCCCCATCTCTTTCCATGCTCTCTGACCCTCCTGCCACTTGGGTTTTCCTCTCTGCAGCCTGAAACAGAAGACATGAAATTACTCGACCTGCCTCATTAGTCAACCTCCCCGCACCTCTTCACCCTTATTAGGTGATATTATTTCTTTCACTCAGTCACTTTCTCCCACGACCCCCATTATATAGATAAAGGAATATAGAAATATAGATAAATATTCAGGTGTGTAGATACCATTCTTCAGTCCCGATGGCTTAGCATTTTCTCACTCAACTCTTTTTTTTCCTTTTTTAAATGCAATTTTATTGAGATATAGTCACATACTATACAATCATCCAAAGTGTACAATCAGTTGTTCACAGTACCGTCATAGAGTTGTGCATTCATCACTACAATCAATTTTTGAACATTTCATTACTCCAAAAAAAAAAGAATATAAATAGCAGTAAAAGTAAAAAGAACATCCAAAGCATCCCATCTCCCATTCCTCCTACCCCATTAACTGTAATTAAATGGCAAAATTAGTTTTTTTAAAACCCTTTAAAAAATGTATACAAATGGGAAAATGATAGCACAAAAAGAAAAATTATTATTTGTCTAGGTTCGGGTAGTAGTTTGCCAGTTTAGCAAAGTTTATAATCCAGAACTCTTAACTCCTATATCAGCATAATTCCTTTAAAGAAATAATTAGCAGTATAATTTTAGCTATGAGAATGCATTTAAATAAAATAGATGACAGATATTTAATAATGAGAGTGAATTTAGGGCTCTGAACAATATATTAAGGCTCAGCTGAAAGCAAGGTTTTCTATGTCACCACTGGGGAATTCATTTTGTAGTTTACTCCCCAATAATTTGACTTGATGTCCCTTGTTTGCAAAGAAAACAGATATTTGTAAAAACTGCATTTTACAGTACCAGGTGGGTTTGCTTTTTTTTTTTGCCCCTCCTCTCCTCCCCTTCTCTTTTTTGTAATGCAATTTTATGGAGATATATCACATAACATACAATCCTCCAAAGTGTACAATCAGCTGTTCACAGTATCGTCATATAGTTGTGCATTCATCACCACTATCAATCTTTGAACATTTTCATTACTCCAAAAAATAAAATAAAAAAGAACATCCAAAACATCCCGTTCCCCTCCTCCCCTCATTGTTCATTTACTTTTTAAAATACAGTTTTATTGATATATATTCACACACCCTACAGTCTCCTCAGTGTACAATCAATTATTCACAGCACCATCATACAGTTGTGCGTTCATCACCAG
The DNA here is from genome assembly GCF_015220235.1 of Choloepus didactylus. Classification (NCBI taxonomy): domain Eukaryota; kingdom Metazoa; phylum Chordata; class Mammalia; order Pilosa; family Megalonychidae; genus Choloepus; species Choloepus didactylus. The sequence continues at coordinate 96,816,921 of NC_051307.1, read as the reverse complement.
AATCAATTTTTGAAAGTTTCCCTCACTCCAAAATAAAAATAAAAGCAAAAAAGAACACCTAAATCTTTCCATCCCCTCCATATCACTCTATTCTTCATCTAATTTTTGTCCGCATTTTTCCACTCATCTGTCCATATGCTGGATTAAGGGAGTGCGAGCAACAAAGTTTTCACAATCAGTCACACCCTGTAAGCTACATAGTTATACAATCGTCTTCAAGAATCAAGGTCACTGGGTTGCAGTTTGACAGCTTCAGGTATTCCCCTCTAACCACTACAACACACTAAACCTAAAAGGTGATATCTATATAGTGCATAGGAATACCCTCCAGAGTGACCTCCTGACTCCACTTGAAATCTCTCAGCCTCTGGAACCTTATTTTGTTTCACCTCTCTTCCCCTCTTTGGTCAAGAAGATCCTCTCAATCCCACAGTGCTGGGTCCAGTTTCATCCCCAGGAGTCATTTCCCGTGTTGCCGGGGGATTCACACCCTGGGAGTCAGGTCCCACATAGTGGGGAGGGTAGTCTCACTCAACTCTGGAGCTGTATCAAGCACACCTCCAGAGTAGAAACTCAGTAGAAACTCAGTTTTAAGCATACCCCTAATTGCCTTTCCTTTTATCTTGGAGAAATCTTAGGTCACACTTCCTGCTGTAGCCCATGGTCCAGCTGGGTTAGCTGTGGAACAGTTCTGTAAATGTGTCTGGGAAATAGTCTTCTGTCTGGTGAACCTCTGAGCTGTGTGATCTTGGGCAAGTCCCTCTCTTTGTGAGCCCAGTTTTCCTCTCTGTGAAGAGGGGGCTTGGCTAGATGATTCCCCAGGGTCCCTCTAGCTCTTGAGGTCTCTGACTTTTTCCTAAAGGAGAAGGCACTTAGAGAATTGTTGTTGTTGTTTTTAATTATAAAAACAAAATATGCTTGTTGTGAAAACTAGAACAATATAGAAATTTAGAACAATGCAAAGCTTAAAATATCAGTGGTCACTCCCTTCCCCACCAATTCCCTGGAGAAGGTATTTTGGGATAGTATCTGCCAAGAGCACTCACTACGTGTTTTTTGATGATGTTGACCCCAAGAACCCGTTTCTAAAGGCTATTGTGACAAGTAACTGTGTGTGTGTTCGTTTGGTTTCTTTTATCCCTGGAGGAAAACTGCAGAGTTTTTTATGTTGTTTAAGAGCTGCAGAGCTTTGCTGCTTGTGACTTTGTTAGGAAATAGGAAACAAAATCCTGGCTTCAGCCCAAGATTTGGATTTGCAGGGATCAAGGCTTCAAGGGGGCCAGGGACCTGACTGTCTCCCTGCAGCCACAGCGAGATTCCAGGCTGGACCTCAGAACTCAGACTGGGCCATACAGGTCCAGAGATGAGACCCTGGGAATTTCACAGGATGATATTAGTGAGCTCGGCAGTTTAGCCTTCAATAAACATGCATGTTATCTTCTTATGTGCATCTAAAGTTTTAATCAGCTGGAGTTGGACTCAGTAGTAGAGAACGGAGATAATTCAGATTGTTGGAGCATCATATCATGATGCATTTTTATGATCTGCCTTTCTTGGGAAGCAGCCCACTATGGGGAGATGATACTACTGACTACCAAAAGTTCTCAGGGCACTGAGAACCAAGGGCACTGACTACCAAAGTTCTCAGCCCCATGCTCAACCCCCTTAGATGGCACCCCACACCTGCCTCAAGGAGGGTCAGAGGCAAGGGAGAAGGGGAGCAAGTAGGACCCAGAGTGGTGGCAGACGGGAGAGCTGGACAAGGCCAGGCAGACGTGGGTGTGAAGTATGGCTCAGGGCTGAGGAAGGGGCAGGTGCTGGGAGGGATATGCAGTGGAGGAGGGCAAACTGTTTTATTTCACAAGGCAGATGTGGAGAGGGGAGGGAAGCAGAGGGCTAGGCCTCAGGACACTGAAGGGAAAACAGAGAACCTGTTTGAGGGATAGTTGCTGAGCCTGGCCCATGGTGGTGAGCAAGCCAAGCCACACAGTCAATCCTGGACCTCAATTGAGAGGCCTGCTGAAGCTCATGGGGGTGAAAGAAGCAGGCAGCAAAAGCAGAAGACGTTAAGATACTGTGCCATAATACTGCTAGCTCATTCATTCATTCATTCATTTGTTCATTCAACAAATGTTTCACAGGATAATACTGAGTTCACCACTCCAAATGAGCCCTTTCTATGTGCCAGACACTGTGCTAGGCCTGGGGATATGATGAGTAAGATAGATGTGGTTCCTACTCTTATGAAGACTTTAGTCTAATGGGAGAAGCAGACATTGAATTGATTTCAAGTTGAATGGCCAGATGAAGGGTTGGAAGTAGAGGTGGTGGGGTGGGGGTTCTGGAGTCTGGGTAGGGACAAAGAGTGAACAGTATTGCAGGTAAGAAGACTGGCTAAGGGATGAGGTGCTTGCAAGGAATTAAACCTGTGTGATGGGATTGGGGGAGATTGTTGGAGTTGTCCAATGGGGAGCTGACAGTACTAGGGTGGAGGCTGTAGCTTCTAGAGGAGTTTGGCAGCTGCACTCACCAGAGTTGGTTTTGGATTGGACATTTGGGGGAATGGAGAGGGTTTATGGCTTGGGTGGAGCAGTGCATGGATATTGGAACAGGAGGTGAGATTGCAGTAGGAGTGGGGAGCTGCAGCAAGGGAGATGCTTTGGCACAGTCTACTAAGCTCCAGGTCATACAGGCACGTGACCTCTGATTCCTAGACTGGAGGCTTGTCAGAATGAAATCGCTCTTTCTCTGCAAAGCCTTTAGGAGGGGGCTAGCAGGCTCTCTGCTCTTCTTAAGGATTAATTCATGCTCAATGTTTTCTTCTCACCAATGAGTTGAAATAGCCAAAATTAGGAGTGAGAATTTGCAATTTAAGGGGCACTTCCTTAAAGGAGGAAGGGAGAGGTGGATGGGAGGCTGGGGTCCCAGGAGTGACAGGAAATGGGAGAGTGCAAAGAATTTCAAACAGCCCTATGTTGACTGTAAATGTTTGGAAATGGATAGCACAATATTATGTGAAGGTAGCACAATACTGTAAGCGCAACTAACAATGCTGAGTGCGAATATGGTTGAAAGGGGAAGTTTAGAATCACGTATGTCACTAGAAGGAAATCTAGAGGATAAAACATGGATCCATATAATATACTGAAACCTATAGTGGACAATGACTGTGGTTAATTGTACAAATATAATAAAGTTCTTACATGAATGAGAACAAGTGTACATCACTATTACAAGGTGTTAGTAATAAGGTGGTAAATGGAAAAAGTATAATTAATGCAAACTAATGGCTATAGTTAACAGTAACATTGTAATTTTTTAATCAATTGTAACAAAGGGATTATGCCAAAGCTAATCATCAATAGGGTGTATAAGGGATATGGTTTGTTTGGTTTTTTTTCCAGAGAAATGAAAATGCTCTCATATTGATTGTGGTGGTGAATGCATAACTATGTGATTATACCAAGAGCCATTGATTGTACACTTCAGATGGATTGTATGGTATGTGAATAAAACTTCTAAAAAATCTAACAAACAAGCAAACAAACAGCCTTATGGGAAATCCATTATTTTCATGACCTCCCCTGGGTATAGGCAATTCTATGATGCTCAATTTCTTCATCTGTAAAATAGTGACAGTAATGTCCTCTCTACAGACATTAAATTAGATGAGACATATTAGTGCCCCAAGCTCAGCCCCTGATGTGCAGCAGGTGCTCGATAAACGTTAGCTTCCACCCTTTATCCTTGGCCTCAACCAGCCCCCTGTGCAACGGAGGATATTATGAATTGTCCTGGCTGACCATGAGGCGCAAATGAGTCAACCATGTGAAAACCCTTGACAATTTGCACAGTATTATGGAAATATAAGGTATAATTATCATTGAGATGATGATGATTAATGATAATAATTATAATGAAAGGTGGCCTGAGCGGTCAGTAGGCTTGTAAATGGAGGGACAGCTGGGATTCCCTGTAGCAACTGTCTTCCCTATTCAACAACTATGCCTGGAAAGCAGGGAGGCTGGCTAGAAAGTGTGGGATATGGTTGGAAGGACTTGGAATTGAACCTGGACTCTGCCGCCATTAGCTGTGTGTGACCTTATGAAATGACCTAACCTCTCTGAGTCTATTTGTTCATCTGAACCGTGTAGATAATGCCACCTAGCTCACAGGGGTCACCAGCAAGCGAGCTGACATGTGGTGCTCCTGGTACCCAGTAGGCAAAATAGCATAGTGCCAGCTCCATACCAAGGCTGCTGTGAACCTTAGGAAAGTTACTTAACCTCTCAGTGACTCAGATTCCTCATCTGTAAAGTGTGACTACTGATAGTACTTTCTTCCTAGGGTTTTATGATTAAATCAGATAATGTACAGAAGTGTGCACAGCAATCTCTGACACAGTGTTAATTATTATCAAAAAAGGCACTCAATATGCTGGCTTTCTACTACCTCCCTCTTGCCCTGCCTCCTTGCTCCAGGCCTCCTCTGATGCTTGCCTGTGGCACTCACCTGTAGGAACGAGGTCCTTTACTACAGGAAATTCCTGGATCCCAGAGAGAATTCCGGTGCCATCTTGCAGACTGCTCAGGGAGCAGCTTGGAAGTCATTTGGCAGGCACGGCTGGACCTGGAATCGTTTGGTGTCTTTGGCAAAGCCTGAGATGCTTGTATAACTCTAAGCCTCATCCTCCTCTTGAGGCAGTAGAGATAACTTTCTCCCACTTTTCTTCTTTGTTAAATTTTCTGGATTTAAAAGGAGGCTCAGTTTCTTACGGGCCCAGAACAGAACCCAGGCCCCTGTACAGTTCGCCTGCCTGTCTTTAGAAAACTTAAGGTCAGCCTAGAGACCATGACTCCAACTCCCTTGCTGTTAGAGTTTGGGGGAGCACAACCAGAGAGGGGGCATCGCTTAGCCCAGGCCACACACAGCCCAGGCCACAAACTCCTACAGCCTTGGGCCTCTGACTCTCAATCCAGCACTCTCTCTTCTCAGAATGGGTGTTAACTCCACCCTCAAACCTGCCCCCCCCCCCCAAATGCTGAGGAGAGTAACAGTGATGTTCGCAGAGGCCTCCAGCTGCTTACAGCCCTGTCTATGAAAGATCAGCTATCCCTGAAGGGAATTCTCCCTGCCTTCTATTTCCAGTGCACCCTTTTTCTCCACATTGATTGCCTTCTGCGGAGCCGGGCTGGATTGAAGAGATCAATGACATTAATTTGCACTGAGGAGAGTTAGTGATATCCCCCTTCAGATATGATGAGGCTGCCTGAGGCTTGTGGCCAGATAAGAATCCCAGCTTTTTAAATTTCCTGTGCAGAAGTTTCCTCAGAAGAGTCACAGAACTTGGAGCAGGAAGAGTTCATTTTATTTCTTTAATTTTGCAGATGAAGGCACAAAGAGCCCAAAGCAGGGAAATAATGGGCCCGAGTGAACACAGCTCATCAACTGCACTCGGTGTTTTCTGCCCTTTCCTGGCCCTTGGTTCCTGGGGAAGGAGGAGCCTGGAGGAGGCTGGGGCAGAAAATGAGCAGAGAGGGGCAACAGGGGTCAGGAAGGCTAACCCTTTGTGCCAGTCTCAATGTATTATGTCCCCCAAATGCCATTATCTTTGATGTAATCTTGTGTGGGCAGACCTATCAGTGTTAATTAGATTGTAATTCTTTGAGTGTTTCCTTGGAGATGTGCCCCACCCAACTGTGGGTGATGACTCTGATTGGATAATTTCCATGGAGGTGTTGACCCGCCCATTCAGGGTGGGTCTGAATTAAATTACTGGAGCACTATATAAGATCAGACAGAAGGAGCAAGCTTGCTACAGCCAAGAGGGACACTTTGAAGAAAGCACAGGAGCTGCAGATGAGAGACATTTTGAAGATGGCCGTTGAAAGCCAACTCTTGCTCCAGAGAAGCTAAGAGAGGACAAACACTCCAAGAGCAACTAAGAGTGACATTTTTAAGGAACTGCAGCCTAGAGAGGAACATCCTGGGAGAAAGCCATTTTGAAAGCAGAACTTTAGAGCAGACGCCAGCCATGTGCCTTCCCAGCTAACAGAGGTTTTCCGGACACCATTGGCCATCCTCCAGTGAAGGTACCCGATTACTGATGTGTTACCTTGGACACTTTATGGCCTTAAGACTGTAACTGTGTAACCAAATAAACCCCCTTTATAAAAGCCAATCTATTTCTGGTGTTTTCCATTCTGGCAGCATTAGCAAACTAGAACACCCTTGTACAAGAAGACAACTCTAAGAGAAAATTGATGCAATATGGTGGCTGCTTACAAGTATGAGCTGCGGTAAGGATGGAGTTGGTTGCTGGGTGGATGGATGTCATTAACCAGGACAAGAAATATGCTGGAGGAGGGAATTTTAGAGGGGTGGATAAGGAGCTTTGGACATGTTAGGGGAAGTACTTGTGGGATGTCCAGTAGGTGATGGGATGTGTGGGAATGAAGCTCAGAGCACAGAAGCAAGCATGAGCTTTGGGTTCCCACCAGCATCTAACTGGGAGATGAACCCACAGGAGGAAGGATTTGCCAAGGAGAGTTCACAGCCAAGTAAAAGCTGAGCCAGAGCTGAATTAGCTCTGTTCACTTGGAGTTTTCATCTCCTCCTTTAGCCAGCACATCATATGTCTGTATTTGTGACACTGTCCTTCCCTGACCAAAGAGGCAAAACCTGTTCTCAAGAGCCGTGAGTCTGTGTGATCCTTTCTGGTCCTGGTCAAGAGTTTCCTTGGAGTTGGTGAGCAAGCTTGGGTGAGGAGTGTGCAGATGTGAATGGTCACCTCGGTCTCCCTGCCACCCGAGATGCTGCAGGCCAGGCAGTGTCTGCTGGTTTCTCTGACCCCTTCTCACCCCAGGCAGACTCAGAGCCACACGGAAGGGACAGCGTGAGCCACTGCGAGGATAAGTAGCTTTCTCCGCTTCCCTGAAAGCAACATTAAGGACCATTGTCAATAATTGGTCACCTTGAGTTCTCTCCAGCTGCTTGGTAATTCACGTTAAATCCCAAATGAGTATGTGTGCTGGTTCCTGGCAGGTTTCAGAGAATACAGGTCAAGAGAAAATAAAAGCATTTCTGGGATTTCTTAGATCAGGGGCTTAACATTTTTTTTCTCTCTTTAATCTTAAATAACTCACTCGAGATTTAGCAGAAATTCCATTCAGAAGGATTCTGGCATAACAGCGTGAGCTGACAACGCTTCTTCTGAATAATACATTGTTTATTCAGTGCCAACCCTGAACCCAGCAGGTGACTAGCAAAGCTAAACTCGCTGGCACACACACGCGGAGCTCAGGAACCGAGCGGAGTGCCGGCGGCCTCGGCTGGGATGGGTGTTGAGGCTCTCACATTGGGCAGCCCTGTGTGCTGGGTCCTGTGCCGGGAGCTTTCCGTATGTATTCACATTTATTCTCCATCGCAACCCTGTGAGCCTGGTATCATTATCTCCATTTTACAGACAAGCAAATGGGCACTTTGAGGGGGCTAGTAACTTACTTTGAGGCTTGCACTCAAGTCTCCAGTTCAAAATCCAGAGCTCTTCCCAAAACTGCAGTAGAAGAGGCTGATGCTTGGTGTGATAGCTGGTCTCCAAGATGGCTCCAATGAGCTCTACCTATCCATATTCATGCCCTTGTATGGTTGCCTCCCCATGGAATCTGGGCTGGCCCTGTGTAACCAACTGAATACGGCAGAAGGCATGTTGTGTGACATCTGAAGTTGGGTCATAAGAAACCATATAGTTTCTGCTTTGGTCTCTGGAAGAAGCAGGTTGGCATCTAAGAAGTCCACCTTCTCTGAGACTGCCATCCAGTGAGGACCCCAAGCTAGCCACACAAGGAGGACAGACGGAAAAAGATGCTCAGCCAGTCTCCAGCAGTCAAGGCAACCCAGCTGAGGCACCCAACATGTGAGTAAAGCAGCCCGTTTGGGTGCTCTGGCCTCAGCTGCCATCCTACTGCTCCCACCTGAGGCACCCGGGTAAGAACTGCTCTCAGAAACATGGGAGATAAGAATACATTTTTGTTTTAAATGTCTGAGTTTTAGAGTGGTTTGTTTCACAGTGGTAACTGAAACAATTGAGTTTCAGACAGTTTTATTTCTAATGATCATGATGATTAATTTTTATTGAACACTTATTATATACCAGGCACTTGTACTAAGCATTCTACATTTACTATCTCATTTGATCTTTACAAGAACCTATGAGGCAGGGTCTATTAGTGTTGATTATTCCTGCCTAACAGATGAAAGGGTTCAGAGAGGTTAGGTAATACACCCATGGTCACACAGCTGGTAAGTAGAAAGGCCAGGATTCAAACCCCAACAATTCACCCCTAGACCCCACGCTCTTACACATTGCTCTGCCCTCTACCTGCATACAGGTGACTCAGGGGACTGACCCCCTGATGTATGGACTCAGATCTGGGGGACTTGCCCTAGAAAGTGATACTTCGCCCTGACAGCTTGTTCTGGGAGGTTCAGAACAGCCCTCTGGGTTTGTGCTAAGAGTCTTCCAAGGACCAGCAGCCAGGGCTTTGTGAATTCATTTGCTAATGGTTCTGACCTTTTCTTTTTAAAATGTTTTTCAAGGGAAGTCAGTGCTGCCAGCAGGGTCTAGATTGATGGCATCGGATGCTGAGAAGTGGAGCCTCCTCCTTGCGTTGCTTCACTTGGTACGTTGGGTCAGCTCAGCCAGAAACACAGCAGGGCTTGGAAATGTCATGTGCATTGCCTATTCAGAACACATCCACTCCTCCCTTTTCTCCCCACTTTTATTGCTTTATTGGTCTGTGGGACATGGGGGCTACTTTCGAGTCCCTGTTCCCAGAGCAGAGGAGATGGGATGGGCGGATGAAGTCACATGAAATTGAGGGCAGAGATGAGGACCAGAAATGAAGGGTGGGGGTGGAAGGCCGTGTCTCTGAGTGAAGACACAGGAACAAGATGTATTGGGTTCTCCAGGCTGGGCCCTGCGGGGATGCCGAGGTAGATCAACACAGGACCGTGTTCCCCTTTATTGTGGCCCTTCATGGGTGGTTGGAGACAGAATGCTGGGCAGAAGGGAATGTGGCTCTGATTTCCTGTGGCAGCTCTCATCCTGGAGTAGTACTGAAAAGCCCCCATCGCTAGCCTGTGCCTCCCCTTCTTCTCTGTTTCCTCCAACAGTGGAATCTGCCCTTTGCTTACAGAGCCCTGTCCTCAGAGCCTGTGGTGGCGGGAGGGGCGTGGGGTGTGAGTCAGGAAACAGCACTGGGAAGTGTGGCGGGGCACAAGGATTTGAGGCGCTAAATGTCAGGCTCACCTCTTTGCACTTCCTCTCTCTCTAGGATCTTGGCCCTTCACATCATTGCCTTTGATAGCTCTCCAGTGACTTCAAATGCGTTTCAAAGAACAGTGTATTTTATCCAGTTTTCTAGTTGTTATTGGCAGGAGGGTTGTCGGATACAAGCTAATCTGCCATAGCTAAGAGCAGAAGCTGCATCTGTGTTTCAGGCATATAGCTCTGGAGGGCTGTGGAAAGAAAGTCTGATAGGATGTTCTAGGCAAGATGCAATGAGGACTTGACTAAGGCCAAGCAAGAAGGGAGGAGACAGATTAAAGAAATCTGGGAAATTTAGGAAAGCAAAGTTAGCAGGACCTGGGCTCTGATTGGATGTGAGGCGTGAGGGTGAAGGGGAGGAAGAACTCAGGGTTGACTTCTAGGTCATGGCCTTCAGAAGTCTTGGACAACAGGGTAGATGCACCCTTATCATATGATCTCAAGAATTGGGGCCTGGGGAGAATTCTGTGTGGGCTTCAGTGGTGGCTGCATCAAGCGTGCGGTGTACAAAGCCCTGTGCTGGTGCTTGGTGGTGCCAGCTGTTGTGTCCGGTGTTCAGTGGCAGAGACAGCAGTCCTTCCCCAGGCTAGTTCTGGAGCATGATTTTAGTGTGGTTTTAGCTGCTGCCCACCTTCTTTTTCTTTCCCTGGCTCCTTTTCTGCTTGCATCTCCAGGCTTCTGGGCAATTCTGGTACCCTTTGAATAAACTCTTTTTCTGTTTTTGGGGTCCACTTCTGTTCATTGCAACTTAGACCTCTAATGGATACAGAAGTGTTTCCAAATGTATATGATACAGAGGATTTTCTTCCCATGGATTACATGTCTTAATATACCTCTGGTGAGCATGCTTTTCCCATCTTTTGGATATTCTCAGAAGTGATGGGAAAAAGCCAGGATATAGAGTAGAGCAGAAGGGCTATTTCAAACAGTGGTAGTACAATAAATGGCTGTGGTGTAATTGAAGCCATGAGAATGGTTGCTATTTCACAGATATTGTGTAGTCTGAAAAAGAAAGAGAGCTTATCAGTTTTTACTTAGTCCATTCCCCTTCCCATCCAAGGTGAGATGTGCCCTTCTGGGGATGCAGAGCAAATCCAGGGACTCTGAGTACATGATTTCCTCCTAGCATGCTGCCGTGCTGCTCAAGCAGAGGCCAGCCCAGCATTCACCCTTCAGCTGGGGAGCAGCTGCATCCCTGCCAGGCCCTAGGGAGCCCATCTTCTCCTGGGCATGACTGGTCTGATCTGGTTGCTAAACCAGCACCCTGCTCCCTGCAGGGTCTAAAGAGCTATCTACAGCTTGAGGAGCAGACCGTTCAGCCTCCCTGTGATAGATGGCCTGGGCTGAAGGCTGGGGCCAGTGGCATCATCACATCAATGAGGCCCTTGAAACCCAGCAGATGGTGGGAGAGGAAGGGAGGGTGCCTGATACCTGGCCTTCTGCTGATAGGAGATTTGTGGCCAGATCATGGGGGATCCTGCTGGCCAACTTAAGGCATTTGGACTTTACTCTGGAGGCACTGAGGAGTCACAGAAAGGATTTTAGTAGGTTAAGTGAGGTGATTTGAACTTTGGAAAACCGACTCCAATTGAGAATCGAAGGGAGGGGAAGAGACAATATGTTGTAAGACCAGGTGGGGTCAGCTGTAGTAAGCCTATGTTGCAGGCTCTGAAGGTTTGCACAGGAGGGTGTGGCAGGGAGGCAGAGGAGGGAAGAAAAGTGACAGACAGACATTCTAAAGGCAGAGTTGGTAGAATGTGATGGGAAGAACTGTAGGATTGGGTGGAAAGATGATGCCTTCTGTTTGGACATGGTGGTTTGATGTGCCTGCCGGACATTCAGGGCAGATAGATAGATTGTGGATCTAAGGATCAAGAGCTAGGTCTGGGGAAGAGATTTTCTGGTCCTTCCCATGAACCACCCCCATACTCCCTGAGGTTGATGGCCTGGAAATCTGCAGATGGGCCACCCCTGACCCCTGACACCGGACTCCTGTTTGGACTACTGTTGATATTCTCTCATGCCGTCTTCTGCTCGGACCTCCCCAGATGGCCCACTCTCCCCATGGACTGGCCTGTGTGTGGGCTGGGTTCTTCATGATCCTTCTCATGCTGCCTCTTGGGAGCTGACAGGGGCAACCCCACCTTCTCAGTCCTCTGCTGGGAGAGGCCAAGAGCTCACAGTCCAAGGGGGCCTCTGACTTCTCAGAGCTGATCATGTGGGTAGACTCACAACCCTTCTGAGAGCTACTGCGAAGGCTAGAGAAGCATATGAAATGGAGGAGTGATGGTCGGAGGAAATCCACAGTTGTTGGAAGAATCTTGAGAAAAGTGGCATCGACTTGGTTCACAGCAAATGGGCCATGGCTCTGAACTCACCTCCCACTAATGCATAATTCGCAATTTTCTCTTCCACTGCTGGGACCAGATCTTCAAGTCAAAGCCTTGTGCCCTCCCAACCATGCCTTACTCATGCAGTGTTTTCTTGATGGGATGAGCTCCCCCCACATCTCCTAACCAATGAGCTAGGGCACATCCTTTAAGGCCAGCTCTAATGTCATCCCTCTCTGAAGACTTCCCCAAGGCAGGATCAGTTCCCTGTCCTCTGGGCTCTACAGTGTTCTGGGCAGTCTCTAATTGGGCATCTTAGGGCATCCCTTGGAATGATGTGTTCCAGGTCTGTCTAACCCATTGGACTGTAAACTCTTTGAAGACTGCCTTTTCATCTTTATGTCTTTGGAACCTGGTCCAGGGCCTGACACAAAGGAATATAATAAATATTGTTGAATGTATAAATGAAAAAAATAATTATACATATGGACTGGTAAGAGGCTCAGCCTGGTCAACAGGGGACTTGAGCTCCAGCCTTAGTCCCTGGCCCCCTTGCCCCCAAATTCCCTTGAGTAGGTTGCTTATGCTCCTGAGCATCCTCACCTGTAAAATGAAGGAAGCGGAACTGGTTGTTAAGGGTTGACCTGCTCTGATGTTCTGTGATCGATGAACTGACCTCCCCACTTCTTACAGTATGCAAATAAAGAGATCCCAAAGACATAATGCTCTAATCAGAACTCAAAGGATCGAGTCCCTAGGATTTTGCCAAAGTAAACAGCGACAGAAGTCAGAGAAAGCTTCAGAGAAGAGGTGTTTGGAGCAGCAGAGGGGAGGGTTGGGAGAAGCATTCCGAGTGCAGGGAGCAAAGGTATAGAAGGGAAAAGACTCATGGTGTATATTGAGGGATGGTGAGGGGCTGCTTTGGGGGAAGCCAGCAATCCCTTTCAAAATCTCTCCTTTGTGCTTTGGAATTGCTTGCTGTGCTTTGTACAGCCTTTTAGCAGACCCAAGGAGACCTTTAGAGATGAGTCACCGCATCCCCTCATCTTTCAGCTGGGGACACAGAGGCTTGCCTGAGGCCTTGCAGAAGGCCAGTGGCAGGCCCTGGGCAAAGATCCAGGCCTCCTGACCTTGAATCTGCAACTTGTTTTGTCTCCTGGGTTTATTTGCAAGTCTTTGGAGAATGGGCACATCTGTCGTCTATATCTCCCAGGTGCCTCATTCAAGGTTCTGTACCCAGAAGTGTTTCATAAATGCTCAGCAAAGCTGGATTCTATCCAGTGTGCTGAGCAATTTCAGCCATTTCAGGGAAGGCTTGGGTAATTTTCCAAAGCTTTGGAGGCCTGGTGGGCTCATGGTAGATGTATAGGAGTAAATTGCTTGCCTCTGTGAAATGAATTAACTCTCCCAGGGCTCCAAGTGGTTAGAGAAAAAAGTAATTCACTAAATGGTCCCCTCCTGCAGGAGCAGAACAAATGGGCTTCACCTAGGCATGGAAGTAACTTATCACAGGCACGATTTCTGAAGATAATAATTTTATTGGGGCTGTTGGGATCGTGACTAAAGCCAGCACTATGACTCCAGAGCCAGCTAGCCCTTGAGAGAAGTGACCAAATGCCCAGAATCTGCTTCTTCTGAAGACATAGGCACCTCTTTATTTTTATTACAGGGACCCTTAAGATAGGGTGGGGTAGAGAGAGACAATGTTTGTGACAATTAAATAGAGTCATTTCCCACCCAGTCATTCTCGAGACCAGGAAACTGAGACCCAGAGAAAGGAGGGGACCCCTGGAGCCATTTGGGGGATGAAGCTGGTCAAGGGGCCTCCTCTCTCCCAGGCCAGGTTCTGCCCTTAGTGGACCTCTTGGAGTTTGGGGTCATCCTGTTGCTTGGTGGCTGCCTTAGCAATTGGAGGCCTCACGTTGCATAGCAGGTGCTTTCCCTGCAAGGCCCAGGCAGCGTACCTGGGAACACCCTGAATCCTTCCTGCCCCTCCACAGGTGAAGCACATCTGCTCTGTTTTGTTTCTGAGCAACAAGAACTCAGTTTTTGTTGAAAAGATGCAGAACCCACCAACCTTTGGGCATGAGAATGCTGAAAAGCAACTGGTGTGTGCCCAGCACTGTGTGGGGCCCCTTAGCTTAGGTTATCTTTTATTTATGCTGACAACAATCTTGGAGAGGTGGGCATTCAAAATATGATTTTATAAGCAAGTTAAGAGAGACAGAAAGTAGATTAGGGATTGCCAGGGGCCAGGCGGATGGAGGGGAGGATGGGGAGTTATTGCTTAATAGGTACAGAGCTTCTGTTTGGGGTCATGAAAAAATCTGGGTAGGGGATGCTGGTGATGGTAGCACAACATTGCAAATGTAATTAATACCACTGAAATATACACTTAAAACGGTTACCATGGGAAATTTTTGTTTTATCTATGTTACCACAATAAAAGCTATTATTTTATAGATGAGGAACCTGAGATTCAGAAAGGTTTAAAAACTTGTCTGTGGTCACCATCTACCACAGGAGACTTCATCCAAGGAAATCCCAGAACTTACAGGTTGGAATTGTCCTTAAAGTTCTTCTGGTCCAACTTCTTCCTGTCCTCTTAATGTTTAATTTGTGTTTGTGTTTTATCTTTTGGTTGATTTCCTCCTATCAGTGTGAATTATGCATTGCTCAGACGTCTTAGGCTACAAAATCACCACCCTAGGCAAGATGATTTTTTACCCTTTCAAGAAGTCCTGCTTGTCAGGCTCAGAGGCCTCTAGGGTGTATTTGAAGACTTTTAAGGAAAGAGATTACATCTCCACACTCCCTTACAGAAGGTCACCATGAAGTGGCCATGTCCAAGCTGAGGTGCTGACCTGGGGATCCTGTCACTGATCAGTCGAGAGTGTGGGCTGATTGCAGACTCTATGCAAGGCCTTCAAGGAATTCAAGGACACGGAGGCCAAGGCCCCAGATCTCACCTCAGGAGGAGTGAAGCTGAATCTCGCGTCTCTCACTTGCAGTCTTCAGGAGCCTATTTTCATTCCTGCCAGCACCTTCCAAGGTGTTGACAGGGACGAAAAAGGAGCTAGGGAGGGAAGATCACAGAGATGGGACTCTGAAAACTCTAATTCTAGCACCTTCATCATGTAGGCAATTCATTTTACTTCTCTAGTCCCTGTTTCTTTATCCATAAAGTGCGAGTAATAGTCCTTGTCTCGTTTGCCTCACAGCACTGTGGAGGGCAGGTGAGATGGGGGCTGTGAAACATGCTTGGCAGAGGTAGAGCACTGGCCCATGTGAAGGGTAAGGGCTGGCTAGGGTGGCCCTTTCCAAGGGCATTTGGAAAAGTTGATCTGGAGGGTTTTGTAAAGCTAACCTATTCTAGCAGGGCGTGTTTGGAATGAAGTCTGATATAATGGATGTCTGTTGTTTTCTGACCAGCTTCCATTCCCCCTTCCTTCGGGGACTTGCCCTCCCTGCTCTGTGTGGCTTGGATGAGCCTGCTGATGACAGGACTTGCCCTCTGACCAAGGTCCCAAAGGGTCCTTCCCTGTGGAGGAGGAGGATATTCCTGGCCTCTTCTACCCAGGGAAAAGAAGGAACTTACTCTAGTTGTGAGGAAAGTAATCACTAGTTAGGCATTGCACATTTCTTTTCACTTTCTCTTGGCTTGAAGTGTGCAGGAAGCTCACATTTCTGCTCTGTTTTCCCAAGGGATGGGGACATTTCTAGGGCTGCCCTGCTGAGTGGCAGGTCTTACTAATTCTGGGGTTCTTTATTTGGAAGCATACTTGCTCACACCACATTCTCCAATATAAGATTTATCCATAAAATAGACGATATTTTGGTCTCCATTTGCTTTATTCCCTTGTCTTATTCTCAATCGATTAAGAATCTGGGTGGGGAAGATGAGTGTTATTTAATGGACCCCTTCAATCACCTCAGTAGGGGTGTGGAGGCTTGATCTGAGATAAGTCAATAGGATTCTCTCTCCTGGATTTTGAGTCTCGAGTGGAGACATGTAGGGACTAGATTGGGTTGAGGCAGGGATATGTGTAACCTGGAGAGAAAGTTGGCAGACTTATCTGCTGAGGCACCCTGACCTGCCCTTGTTCCCTCCTTCCCAAGACCTGGGTGTTCAGCTCTTTGTTTCTGAGAGGCACCTCAATAGCTTCAGCCTTGAGTTGGATCTTGAATACACCAGCTTCTCATGGAGACAAAGTGGAGTGGGAATTCTAGGCAGAGAGGATGAGTAAAGGCAAGGAGGTGGAGGAGATGGATACTTAGGGAAGAGTTGAGTTTAATTTTGCTAAAATATATTACATATGTAGGTGAGTAGGAGACTGGGGCCAGCTCGTGATGGATCTCCTGTACCAGGATAATGGTCTTTGATTTTATAACGTGGGAATATAAAGACCCTGAACAATGGGGAGCAGAGAGGTGACATGCCCAGGAGTAGACTGAAGGCCAGATGAGAGACAACCCTAGGGACATGAGTTACAGTCCCAGATCTGCCACCTCAGCACATAACCCCCTTCCTCCTCCAGCCCCCCTCTCCTGAGGTAGGCAATAGAATCAATATTAACAGCTAGATGTATTTTTCCACAAGTTTCTCTTTGCTCCAACAAACACATACGAGCATTATATAACCTGTTTCCCCCCTTTTTTAGAAAAGTTAGACTGTGGTCATACCATACTTGCTTTTTTCACTCAACAACATTTAGCAAACATTTTCCATCATTGGATATGTATCTAACTCAGTTTTGTTTTTAACAGTTGCATTTTAATCTTTGTATGGGTCTCCCATAACTTATTCAATCATTTCCTATTGATGGATATTCAAGTTGTTTTCAGTTTTTGTTAATACAAAAGACAATGTAATATCCTTAAAATTTACTCTCATGTATTTGTTTAATTTTTTTTTTCTTAGAACAGATGCTCAAAAGTGGCACTCCTGGGTTAAAGGGCAAATCCATTAAAATTTTAATAGGTATTTCCAGATTACTTTCCAAAAAAATGTCACAGCAATTAATTCCCACTACAATTTGTACTCATTTGATGACAAAAATTAATTAAGTCTGATGACACCAAGTGTGGGAGTCTGTGTCCATTAAATGGATCTCTTTTGCTTTGCTGGTGGAAGCAGAAATTGGTACAACCATTTTGGCAAGTAGTTTAGCCTATCATATAAAGTTGCACATTCCTATACCCTGTGATCTGGTAATTTCACTACTAGGTATATATACATAAGAAAAACTTTTTCCTGCATATACCAGGAAGCTTGTACAAAAATATTCCAGCAGCATTGTTCATCTCAGCAAAAATCTGGAAAAAACATGCCCTTAGACACGATATTGGATATATAAGTTGTGGCACTGTCACACAATGGCATATTATACAGCAGTATGCTACTGCTATAATATTTTATACACAAAAACTATATAGCATATATAACATATACCAGAAGTTGTTTTATATTGCTATATATTGTTATAAAAAACTAAAGTCAAATAAAACCATGTATACAATAAAACTATTTTTTTAAAAGAAAAGATAATAGACAAGTGGTTGCCTTAGGTGGGGGGAAGAGGAAAGACTGGATGGGAGAGAAACTTATGGACAGATGTATGTTATTGTTAAAGCTCTGATTCTCAGGAAAATGCATGGGCCAAAAATGAGAGTGTGTCATGAACCAAGTCTTATATAAGAAAAAGAAAAGGAAAGAAAATGAGGCAAATGCCCTGTGATAAGAGATAAGACTTCAGCCCTGCGAGGCCAGGTTGCTGACTGATGACACGCCAGTTTCCCAGCCTCCCAGCCTTGGATCAGGGCTTTTTGTGAGGGCTTGTTGACATATTCCATACCGTGTCCCTGCCAGAAAATTGACTGGCTCTGAACAATAACAAACAACCTGGGTTTGCTGGCACGGCAGTCCTGTTTGTGTATCTATGACATCAGGATCTGTCATCCTGAAGGTCTGGGAATGATTGGTTTCTTCTTACATCATGTGTTTCATCCTTTGGAGGAAAATTCTATCTGGGAATTCTTTTCCTGCCTTGGAGTGACGCATCCACTGGTTGGGGTGAATCAGCCCCAAGCAGCCACATACTTTTGTGTGGGGTGCAGCATGAGGCTGCCCAGAGCTGGGTGAGCTGCCCTGGAGAGAAGCCCTGCTCTTGCCATGCGAAAGACACACTCACCTCCATGTCGCCTCTCTGCTGCCCCAGCCGCTGGCAACACCTCCAGGCTCAGGAAGAGCACGGATGAAAGACTTTGGCAGATTGGAATGGGGAAAACTGTCAACAGGATGAATTGTTCAGGGCTTCTTCCAATTGGGATCATCGTGGCTTCAATACAGGGACATCTGGTCACTCCCTAAAGGGTATTTGCTCTCTAACGATCACCTTCCCTCCTGAACTGGCTTGGTTGCCAACCATCTTTGATAAGAAAGGGGCTGAGGTGCTGCTTATTGTCAAGTCCTGGCCAGTTGAGTCAGGGTGAGAACACAGATTTTCTGACTGCTTCTGTATTCTAGGTCTCAGAAAGGAGATGTCTGGGGGAGCAGTTGTAATTATTTAATGACAGATGAAATACCTGCCATCTCCAGCAGGATGAGAAGATGGTGCGCTGTTCTTGTTACTATTTTTGATTTACAAAAAGAGCAAGTCATAAAGCCCCAGGGCCACTTAGCTAATGGACACATAATTCCCCAGTCACTCTCTAATGCATCCTGCTCTGTCTGGGCATTGGAGCCAGCTCTCTGCTCCTTTCCTGGACTTGGTCTGGCTGAACAGTTGGAGCTAAAACCATCACAATCTGGACTGCTCCAAACAGTGGATGCACCAGGCGCAATCCACCTGCAGGCCTGTGTTTCACAGTCTGGACCCTCAGAGGTCTTTAGGCCATCAGATCACTATTTGTCAATACTAGAAAGAAAATTATGCACTTAAGAAGTAAGAACTATGTTGCTAGTCATTTACCTGGCATGTAGTTAGTGCAGAGACTGGAAACACAGGGCCCTATTCATTCCACCCTGACTCCTCTTTCTTCCTCAATAAATCAGACACAGTTATGTGGGTTTAACTGTCCTCTAAAGAATCTTTGCATTTTGGCGATATACTCTGTCCACAATGGCCAGATTCTCCTTCCCAGCTGCCCAACTTGAAATTCTGTGCCTTCTGCAAGCCTCAAATCAGATGCTGCCTCCTCTCTAACCTTTTCTTGTTTCTCTTAGTTGGAATTAAATGCTTCTCCATTGACACTTTGCTTATACTCCTCCTGTGGCTTTAAAACTGTATGCGGTGTGCTGTGTTAGTCAGTGTACAGCTCTCTTCCCATTTGACTGTAGGCCCCTCGAGGGCAGGAGATGAGGTCAAGAGAGTGAAGACAAGGGAAGTCTTTGGCTCAGAGTGAGAACCTGGCAGAGGCTAAAGGAAGCTGGTTCGTTCCCTCTCTGCCCTGCACAATGCCTTGGTACAAAGCAGGCACTCAGATTTTTCTTGAATGCACATGGAACTGAGAGGAGGAGAGAAAGGACAAACAAGCCAAAGCAATAAGAAACAGTATAAAAGTTATTTGTTCTGAGTGGGGAAAGATAGGGGATAAGTCTAATTTCATTAAAACACAATTTGGAGGGCTGTTCAGGATTTAGTTGCACTGAGCACAGGAGACTAATCAGATTGTGGGATTTGAGTTTCTTGATTTTGAATATTTGAGATGGGTTTCACCTGCTGCCCCCATCTAGCCTCTGGGTTGCCAGAATCATGGGTACTGGCACTAGGAAGCTGGCTGCCTCTTTAACCACCATATACCCCACATATATGGGTTTCCTATTCCGCTTAAGGTAAGCGAGGGAGTCATCATTTGGACCTGAAATAGTTTGTTATGCTGAATTTTAATTATCATGATATTTTTAACAATGGGATTTGGCCTCTAAGTCTAGTGGAGCAATCAGAATATTTTATTGCAAAGGGCAATCTGTTGCAATTATTTTTGGTTCTTCAAACAGAGTTAATCTTGTTTACCATCAGGTGGAGCAATGTAAGCGGATATAAGCTCAGACCCCCTGGGGGAGGATCAAACTGATTAGAGTTGCTGCCCCAGTCTCCACGGTGGATCACCCTGCTCAGTACCATTTATTGAGCACCTAATCTTTGCCACTATTTCTAAGCCACACGAGAACTTTGCAAAATAAGTATTATTCTCCCATTTTTAGATGAGGAAACTGAGACCCAGAAAGGATAAATGATTTCAGTTCGAGACTTGAAGTTAGGATTCAAAATCAGTCCTGCCAACATTTGAAGGCTGTTTTCCCCCCACAAGCCTTCTCCAGCTCTCCAACTCCCACTCTAGACTTTCTCCTTCTGTGAAGCCAGGCTGACTTCTGTGAGCCAGCCTGAGTCAGTGGGGAGGTTTACCATGTTCAAATGGGTACCATATCCGTGAAAGGCACTCCAGCTTGCTGGAGAGGATTTGGAAGGCTAGGGCTCCCCTTATCTCAAAGGTCTTTTGATCTTTTGATATCATGAAAAGATATCCCCCTTGTCACCCCACTCCCCAAATTTAGGCCATTCAAAGACAAATCAGGACAATGAATGATGATCCCTGAAGTTCAAGCTCTGTTTCCTTTCTGAGCTGGAGCAGAAAGCAACAGGCTGTGGACTCAAAATTGTTTCCCTTGAACAAGTTACTTAACTTCTCTGAGCCTCAGTTTCTTTATTTGTGAAATGAGGCTAATAAAATCTCTTTCTTGGAATGACAAAATGATTTGTAGTATGGTGATGCCGAGAGCAGTGCACAGGTCACTCTAAGCACTCCATGAAGCAGAACATTAATTAATTGAGTAAATGAGTATAACGATATCCCCCTTAAAGGTACATGCAATTATTGAGTGATGTGATGAAGGCTGACGGCGTATGTAGAATGGAATGCACCGATACATATATGGGATCATCACAGATGATTTTATGGACGGGACACCGAGCCTCAGAGCCAGTGTGTGATTTGTCCAGGTGTGTTCAGTGAGGGAGTGGCTGTTGCCCCTTTCCTGTACCCTGTAGCCCACTCCTCAGTGCCCCGTGTGGGGTAAGACTTGCTGGATAGGGTGTCGGTGGGAAGGATGGCCTGGGCTCCGGACCTCCAAAGAGGGCAGAGGAGATGAGCAAAGGAAGTCCACCCTCAGGAGGTGAAAGTTTCCAACATTTCATTTTAGTGGAGGACCCCAAGCAGTTTCCTTACATTGAAGGGCCAAAAAGGCAAGAGGCTCTAGATATTTAAATAACCAAAATCTTCTATCAGGAGAGACACAAAAGTAATTAAAACTCAGCTAATATTTGTCAGTCCCAGGAGCACCTCCAGCGTTCACCCGGGAGACTTGGAAGGAGGCTGTTCAGTGGGTGTGTGTGATTGATGGTTGTAATATGCCACAGCAGCTCGGGCTGGGCCTATATCACATTAGCTCCCACACCCTAAAGCTGATGCATCGATTCAATTGGCTTCACGTGGTGGATGGGCCTGCTCCAACATGAGGCCGCCTCCCCCCAGACACAACTGAGGGCCAGGGATGGGATGTTGGGGGAGGAAAAGGGGGTGAGTGGAGGAGAGGGGCATGGGATAGTCTGCCACCACCTGGGCATGAGAACCAGAAGGCAAAAGGACCGTCCCTCATCTGGTCAGATCTATCAGGGCCCACTTTTTTTCCATTTAAGATGCGTTGAGTGAGACAGCCAGGGGGTAAGAATATCTGGAACCCACTCAATTTTGTTTAAAACATGTTTTTCTTCGTGCCTCTGGCTTGTTTTCCTTTGGAGTTTTGAAGTTATTAAAACCTGTGTATTTATTGTTTGCGGTCTTTGTCTCACTCAAAGGGAGCTCGGTTTAATGGAGACAACATTTGGTTAGAAACGCAGAGAATTAACTAGCTCTGTGATCTCAGAGCAATTTCTCTCTTTCCACCAACATCTAGGGCCCTCATTCCATGCAGGGGATCCTCCCAGATGCCAATGGAAGGTGTCAAGATGCACAAAACAGCCTCTGCCCCAGTGGTGCCTACAACCCCTGAGTCTGTTTCTTTATCTGAAAATTGGGACTCATGGTTTACCTAACCTCCTCCGTCAGGCTGTAGTTAGCATCAAGCATGAAAACGCTTAGCACAGGGCCTGGCACGGAAAAGGAGCTCAGTGCTTCCAGTGGTGGCATTTAAAGTAACAACTTTTCTTCTGCCCTAGTGTATTAAGCATCTCCCTAACCAAAGCGTCATCAATAGGTGAAGGCTTATTTTTTTAAAAAATTTTTATTAGAAAAAGACATTAATTAGAGCAATTTTTGCTTACCCAAGGGTAAGAACTGTAGTAACTAAACAGATATAATAAAGCTTTAAGTACTCTGAGGAAATTGACAATCGGGGCAGAAAGAGGTGGCTTCCCCTCCTTCTGCGGCTCAGAGGCCTGCCTGCCTTAGGGCTGCTGACTTCCCCAGGGCGGGCAGTACTAGTCCTCTGCCTTCATGTGGGGCCGTTAAAAATACACAGTGCCCGTGGAGCCAGGAAGAAATGTAGGTTACAGAAAGACCCCTGAGAAAAATCACTAGACTGCCTGCCAACTTCTTTTCATCATCTGGGAAGGAAGGGAGGGGTCCGCAGAGCAGCTCAGGGGTTGCAGTGGGTGGGCTGCAGGCTCTCTGAGTTTTCTCCATGATTCCTCAATATAGAGAAGCAGATGTCGAATCCTCGGAGCCCAGAATGGGGGCTCCAAATGACTCTGAGCTACAGCCCAAAAGTTGGATGCACACTAGGGGCTCAGGGTGAAAACGGCCTCCAGAAATGTTTCTCCACCAGTATTGGTCACCTGCTGGGTGTGAGTGAGAATCTCAGCGGGCTCCTCAAGGATGAAGATGGGGAAATCCCTGGATGCCAAGGCCCAAGCTTTGTTGGCATCAAAGGAAAGGGCAGAGCCCAGGGAACGGCTGCCACATAAATCCCAGTCATTCCCTTCATGCCTTGCTCCCTCGGGCTTTGCCCTGGTTGACCCCTGCTGCCCAGCCAACCCCAGGAGGGGACTGATGTCCCCAAGCCACAACCACCAGGAGGGAAGCATCAGTCTGCTCTCAAAGGATGGACAGTCCAGGTGCCAGGTGGGGCTCGGGTGTTGTGAGTAGACAGGAGGACGCTGTGTGGTGGCTGAACACTGATCCCATCTTCAGCGTCACAGCCAGAGCTCTGGAGCCCTCTGAACAGCAGAGGGGATGGAGACTGGTAGGCTGTGGGTGGTTGATAACTCAGGAGGTGGCCAGACTCAGCAGGAACCATTGCTGGGCTTACGTCAACGGTTGCAGGAGCAATGGCTTCAGAACCTCATATCTCATTCTTTTGTCACAGCTTCTTGTGCTACCTGAAGTGATGGTGGATCCTGGGATGCAGCCTGCATGGCCCCAGTGGCCCTGGTTACCATGGGGGCTCTTTAAAGATGGCTCCTATGAGTGGAGGAGCTAATTGTACCAGGGGACAAGGCAGAAGAGCGGATCCACTTGTACGGTGTCCTTCACACCCAGAACAGTGGCAGGCATGGTGGTGGTACATGAATTAAATGACAGCAAAATTTATCATCCAAAATGGGACACCTTGGAAGGGGAAAGGTGCACTACTAGTAATTATTCTGGGACCATAGGTGTAAGCTGAGAGTGTTTGGGGCTGTAGTGGATGCTGTGGTGTATGCCCAGAAACCCCCCCAAAGAACCAAGACACTCGTCCTCCAGCTGCATTGGCCTCAGCTGAGAGCAGCTGCCTCACCCAAGGTTAGGCTCTGTCCTCAGGGATAACACCCATCCAAAGAGTGTTTGATGTGGGGGTACCAAGGCCTGGCCCCTTTGCCTCAATCTGGAGCAACTCTGAAAACCGTTCCAGCTCCAGAGCTCACCATGGGATTGGCTGAGGCCATGGTAACAACCATGTCACAGTTCAACTTCTCCCTCTGCCCAATCTGTGCCCTTCACCCTGTCTCACTGTTGTTGCTAAGAGCATTTCCCGATAAACCTCCTGCTCACCATCCTCCATCTCAGAGTCTGTTTCCTGGGGAACCCCACCTAAGAGAGTTGGTACCAGAACATGTCTGAAGATTCTGACTCCAAAATGAGAATGTGGAGCTGGATCACCCACAGGCTGCATGCTGAGTGGAGATTAGGTAGCTCCTGGCACGTGTGACATTCACTGGTGGTGATATGGGATGGATTACTGGCAGAAGGGACTGCACTAGCTGGTGCAATATTTCAGGTGTTTAAGGGGTTGGAGGAAACAGTAACATTCATAAGGACTCCAGGATCAGATGGTTATTGCTAAGTTGTCTCACTCCAATGCATGCACTAGAGAAAGATAAAAAACCGAGGGTGACTAATCACCAATTTAAGGCACAGTGTGACAGGCTTTGGCAGGATGTAAAGACATTTTCATCTCCTGCATCTGGAGGGCAGAATAAGCCAGGATGAGGACCACGACTTAATCTGGAGGGTAAGTGAGCTCCAGGGAAGGCTGAACTTTTGACTTCAGTAAGTCTACATGAGTCTGTGATGCCACAGTCTGTCATGGTTGGGAAGGAATAGGAGCCTGAGACTTGGGGTAGGGACATCTGGGCCAACACACTCAAGAATAAATCCTTGATTCCCCTTGAAACTTCTGGGCCTGGAGAAGTGGCCCATTCCTCCCTTTTAAAGGTGAGTACCCTCCCTTGCTTAAAGATGCTGTTACAGCCTCTGCCTGGCGAGATAACAAGAGCCCCTCCCCATCCACCCACACCTATTACTGAGGACCTAGACCCACTTCATCTCCATCAGACCAATAACAACCAATAACAAGGGGCAAGACACATCAATTGACTGCGGAAGTGCTGGGCCTCTTAAGGCGGAATAGGATTCCATGGCAAAGGAGCTGCACAACTTGGCCAACATGCACCAGCAGCAGCCAAGAAAGCAGGGCGTGGGGCTGGATTCAGAGAGTGCTCAATCAAAAGGAACAGAACATAAAGGTGGTTACGGGAGAATTTATTGCTATGGGAGCACTCTGCAGTACTACAGGACTTAATACCCTAGAAGAGACCTGAGGAGATGTTGCTAATATGCTGCTAGGTTGACTTTTGGAAGCCTAGAAAAAGGTGAAATAGAAATTCCAAAACCTGCCTGGCATACAGTGAAGGAAGGGATCCAAAGGCTCAGAAGTAGGCATGCTAGAAGGGTTGTGCTATATAAGGCGGGAAAACCCACCAGCTGACTATACTCCTCGAGAGGGTCTGGCAGATGCTGCATTTACCAAGGCTGCAAAGAACAGTGACGGGGCACCACATCCTGGAGAAGCTCAGTGGGGGCTGCAGTCCACAGGCCAGGGCTGAGAGGACAGACTGGTATAGAAATGGTCTACCTGACAGCAGTGGGGACAACAGAATCCTGAAACAACAGAGGCCAGCTGACAGCATGTAAAACTGTCAGTAGCAAGGTGAATACAATTATCTTAATAAGCAATAAGGTTTACGTGGCTTTCAAGGGGCTTAACCCACAGAGTGCTATGGAGATAGTTAATAGAATATGTTGTGTTTTTTTTAGGGACAGGATATGGGTGAAAAAACAAGGGTAATTATCAATCTATACAACAAAAAGAAATCAAAGATGGATGATCAGGAGGTTGAGGGCAGCCACCCCCCAAAAAAGGCAGAGTCCTTGCTTGGAGTCCCAATAGACAAAGTATGGAGAAAGGATTCATGGTTATAGGGCAGAATGCTGATGTGATCAACCTTGATAATAGAAAAATAAAAGGGCAGCTGAGGTGGAACGAGGGATGGAAGGGGAGGGCAGGAGGACGGAACTTCTAATATCCTGATCTGCCACAGTGAAAAGTGAGGAGACAGTACCTGTACTTGGTAGGACAAGAAATAGAGATTTAAATATATTGAATTTACCAGTAGAGGACTAAAGCTAGTGCTATAGATATATTGAGAGGGGGCTGTGGGGTGGTGGGAAAAGGAAGTGAGCTGAATCTCCATCTGTCACAGCAGTAAACAATGTCTAAAGTTAATTACTCAAGAATTATTAGTCTAAGCTTTTCAGTTAGAGACCTGGAGGTAGCTGCTAGGAAATGAACTAAGAACAAACCTCCCAAGTGGGTGTGAATTGTTGCCTTTAGGGAGTGGAACTGAGATAGGGAGGGATGAAGCAGAGGCCTATTGTTTTTCTTTAATAAGCTCTTATGTACTCTTATTTTTAAAAAGTGCGTGCATCATTTTGGTGCATTTAAAAATAATAATAAAAAAGAGAAAAAAAGTGAAAATCTTCATATTGTCAAGTTGTGTGCTCAGCCCTGCAACAAAAAATTGAATGACCATGTGGAATTTGTTGTTGGTTAAATTGTCTTTTATTGAGAAAGAGCTAATTAAAATAAGGGGCTGAAAAGAGATCTCTGAAGCACTTGAGTTTAAATTAAAAAAAAAAACAAGAGGGTAGGTTTAGAATTGAAATTTGATTGCCTTGGGAATGATTACACCTCAGATAAACACTGCTGCAAGTCCAGTCTTGGAGGGTGAACATCAGGAAGCAGTTGTTGGGCTAGAACTGGCCCTTGAGCAAGTGGTCCCGTACATGGCAGGGTTCCCAATGAATATCTTGATATCTCAAGAGAGGACAGTTTCTGTGAAAGGTGGCCGGGGACTGTTAGCATTTTAAAATCTTTCTTCAGTCTTCAGGGAATATTTTATGGTGACCTTGCAGCTGGATGAGATGGGAGGCACAGACTCAGGCCAGCCCTGGTTGGGTAGGAATTCTTCTCCTTCCCCTTGCAGACTGGGTGACCCTGAGTCAGACACTTAGCTTTCATGAGCCTCAGTTTCCCCATCTATATAATGTCTAATAAAACTTTAAATAAGAACAAATGAAAAATGCATAGCACTTTATCTGCTAGAGTGTGAAGAGGAGGAGGGAGAGTGAAGAGGCTGGGGTCTCCCATCACCCAGCCTCACAAGGGCCCAAGGGCTGGTTTCCTGGCTTCTGGGTCCCGAAATACCACCAAGAATAATTGGGAGGGGAACCAGGTCAGCTGTGAGGATGCAGAGGGATTGGGTCTGGCTGGCCAAAGAAAGAGGTGATCTGTCTTTGTCTGTCTATTGAGGCAGCATTCTGTCAACTACCTGGCTGTGATACTTCACAATTGCGTAAGTAATTAAAGGGCAGCAAATCATAGAGGATGGCTTCTTTGTCCTGATTTTATTTCCCCTGGAGAGCCCACTTGACTCTCCATCTGTTTTTCAGCATGACACTGGTTTTTACTTAATTTCCCAGGTGAGTGCTATAGACAGAGAGAGGTTGAGTGATTTGCCTGTAAGCCCTTAATGTGGTCACTTTTTAGGGAGGTGAAGTCTTGGTGGCTGCATCAGGACCTCCTCCATAGTAATCCTGTAGCATGGTTCAAGGGAAACCATGAGGTTTGGGACTGAATTCCCCTCTGAGTGAAGAGCCCAGCTACTTATCCCTTCTAAGTCTCAGTGTCTCCACCTGTCAGGCAGGCTAAATGGCACTAGCCTGCCAAACTGTTGTGGGGAATATAAAACACATTTATAAGTTTTCAGCAATGCCTGGCATATGGTAGTGGGTTAATAAGTGGTGTTGTTATTTTACAATCTCTGAACAGAAATTTTCAATTGACAAACTCTTTCACATCCCTTATCTTGGTGGTTCCTTTACAGACTTTTGGGTTTCACAGACCAATAAGATTTCAAAAAAATTTGAGGGACCAATATAGGGTTGCTGTTGTGGTTAATTGCATGTCAACTTGGCTAGGATATGGTGTCCAGTTGTTTGGTCAAGCAAGCACTGGCCTGATTGTTACTGTGAGGATATTTCGTAGCTGGATCTAAATCATTAGTCAGTTGATTGCATCTATGGCTAATTACATCCACAATCAACAAAGGAGACTGCCTTCAGCAATGAGGGAAGTCTCCTTGTCCAATCGGTTGGAGGCCTTAAAGGGAGAACAGGATTTCAACAGTAAGAAAGAAGAATTTCTATCTCTACTTAAGTCAGCCAGCTTGTCCTGGGAAATTCACTGTCCCCTTCGTTGGATTTCCCAACTTGCTGCTCTGGGGAATTCAATGTCACTTTCCAACTTGCAGCCTGCCCTACAGAATTTGGACTCACCAATCCCCATGGTCTTGTGAGTCAATTACTATAATAAATCTCTTACTATTTACATTAAAATATATATGTCATTTCTGTCTCTTTGGGGAACCCTGACTAATACATTTGCCAACTTGTATTTTGCTGAAATGGCCATTAAAAAGAACCCAACTAACTGCCATCCATTAGCACCATACTTTCTTAGAAAGAGGGATATTTTGACACACACACACACACCAAGACACATACACACACAACAGAAATGATGTATCAGAATAAAGAACAGTCTTTTAAAATCAAGAATAGATTGTAAAACATTCACTATATTATTTTTTTCTTATTTCCACAGATTAGTGAAAACTTTGTCATATATTGACAATTATCCACAAATCTACACCTGGAACCACTGCCTCAGCTCCTTTGATCTTCAAAATAACAATCTGAGGATGACAAGGAAGGGCTTGCAGCATTATTCCCAGTTTATGGGTGGACAAACTGGGTCAAGGGAAGGGGAACTGACTGATGGATGTTCCTTTGAGTTCTACATGTCTGTTCCTTCATTATCATCATCATTTTCATCATCATCAGAACCTTAATGGGGTATTTCCTAAGTGCCAAATACTGTGCCAGATACCGTACAAGCCCTGCTTCACCTGATTCTCACAGCAACCCGTGACTGAGGGTGCTTTTATCCCCATTTTACTAATGAATGGAGCGAGGGTTGGAAAGCTTAAGAAGTTCATCTAAGTTCACACAACTGGTAAGTGGTGGAGCCAGGATTCAAAATCAAGTTTAGACAGCTCCAAAGTGCTACATTTTACAGATTATGACTTTCCCAAGGCTACCTGCTGGTCAGAGGGCAAGTTAGCTTGCAACCTAAAGCCTGACGACTCCCGGCCCACTGCTTTTTTTTTTTTTTTTTTTTTTAATTATTCATGTTATTGAGATATATTCACATACCACGCAGTCATACAAAACAAATCGTACATTTGATTGTTCACAGTACCATTACGTAGTTGTACATTCATTACCAAAATCAATCCCTGACACTCTCATTACCACACACACAAAAATAACAAGAATAATTAGTTTTTAATTTTTAATGCAATTTTATTGAGACATAACATACAATCCTCCAAAGTGTACAATCAGTTGTGCATAGTATCATCATACAGTTGTGCATCCATCACAATCAATCTTTGAACATTTTTGTTACTTCAAAAAATAAAATAAAAATTAAAATAAAAAAGAACATCCAAACCATTCCATTCCCCTCCTCCCCCATGTTCATTTACTTTTTTTAAACACTCATTCATTGTTTTTTTTAAGGTCATAAAAAATTTAAAAACAAACAATAAAAAACAACATTTCAAACAAAACCAAGACAAGGGAATAAGAAAAAACAAATAACCTAAAATAACTACATTGCTTCCAACATGTTCCTACCCTACCCCAAGATAATAAACTGTAACCAAATAAAGGAATAAGAAAAACAATTAACCTAAAATAACTACATTGCTGCCAATTTGTTCCTACCTACCATACTCCCCCAAAACTGACAAACCATAGTTGTTCCTGAGCATTCCGATAACATTTTTACCCTCCATAACTTATGCGTTCTTTTTTTTAATTATTCATTTTATTGAGATATATTCACGTACCACACAGTCATACAAAACAAATCGTACATTTGATTGTTCACAGTACCATTACATAGTTGTACATTCATTACCAAGATCAGTCCCCGACACCCGCATTACCACACACACAGAAATAACCGGAATAATTATTAAAGTGAAAAGGAGCAACTGAAGTAAAAAAGAACACTGGGCGCCCTTGTCTGTTTGTTTGTTTGTTTGTTTCCTTCCCCCACCTTTCCACTCATCCATCCACAAACTAGACAAACAGGAGTGTGATCCCTATGGCCCCCCCAATCCCACTGTCCCCCCTCATAAGCCACATTTTTATACAATTGTCTTCAAGATTCATGGGTTCTGGGTTGTAGTTTGATAGTTTCAGGTATCCACCACCAGCTACCCCAATTCATTAGAACCTAAAAAGGGTTGTCTAAATTGTGCATAAGAGTGCCCACCAGAGTGACCTCTCGGCTCCTTTTGGAATCTCTCTGCCACTGAAGCTTATTTCATTTCCTTTCACATCCCCCTTTTGGTCAAGAAGATGTTCTCCTTCCCACGATGCCAGGTCTACATTCCTCCCCAGGAGTCATATTCCACGTTGCCACGGAGATTCACTCCCCTGGGTGTCTGATCCCACGTAGTGGGGAGGGCAGTGATTTCACCTTTCAAGTTGGCTTAGCTAGAGAGACAGGGCCACATCTGAGCAACAAAGAGGCATTTGGGAGGAGGCTCTTAGGCACAACCATAGGGAGGCCTAGCCTCTCCTTTGCAGCAACAGTCTTTCCAAGGGTAAATCCTGTGGTAGAGGGCTCAACCCATCAAACCACCAGGCCCCTATGTCTGGGCCCACTGCTTTTCACCCAGTGTGGAAGGTCTGAGGAGCCCCTTGCAGAAAGCAGTGGTCTCTGCCTCTCCCTCCTGCTGTCATCTGCCCAGACACTCCATCACTTGGCTCCATCGCCTTTGATGGCAGGAGCCTGGGACTGGGTGTCAGACACTGAGTGAAGAATCTGGAGTGCCCACCCCTTACTCGCCTGCCAGATTTTTGTTATGAATGATGGACTAAAGACTCTTGCCTCCTCTGTCTACCAGGAAATGAAACTTTCAGCTAGACAAGGCAAAGAACCTCTTAGCATTCTACTTTTAATGGGTTAAGACTGTAGCAGATACTGGGAGAGGTGGAGTTCTCTAATACTAACCTATGGAATCTGGTTGTGACCCAGATTAGGAGCCAAAACTCCATCCGTGTTCTCTGTCTGGATAGGAAGTTCTCATTCTATAAGTGAAGAATCAAGTAGGGAGAGTGAATAATTCATGATATTCCAGTTAATTGAATGTTAGTTAGATGTAGTATCACCCTTGGAGCTAGGCAGCCCTAACCTCTGCCCTTAACCTGGCATTTTAGATGGCCCACTTTGGCCTTCCTACCACCCCAGGGTGAGGAGTCCATGGGGCTAAGAGGATGCATCCAGAAGGAGACCATGTGATGGCCCTTCTAGACCATGCTCCAGGTAAACAGGACACCAGATTTCCCTGCTCAAACAGCTTGGAGGCACCTCCAAGGCCTGGACCGGCCTTTTCCCCAATCTATTTCCTGAGTGTTGATTGCACCATCTAATGTGCATCTAAGGGATAGTATTTTGGTTTTCTTTTCTTTTTTTTTTTTTAATTCAGTTTTATTGAAATATATTCACATACCATACAATCATCAATGGTATACAATCAACTGTTCATAGTATGATCATATAGTTATGCATTCATCACCACAATCTATTTCTGAACATTTTCCTTACATCAGAAAGAATCAGATAAGAATAAAAAATAAAAGTAAAAAAAGAACACCCAAACCATCCCACCCTATTTGTCAGTTAGTTTTTGTCCCCACTTTTCTACCCATCCATCCACACACTAGACAAAGGGAGTGTGATCCACAAGGCCTTCACAATCACACTGTCACCCCTTGTAATCTACATTATTATACAGTTGTCTTCAGGAGTCCAGACTACTGGGTTGGAGTTTAGTAGTTTCAGGTATTTACTTCTAGCTATTCCAATATATTAAAACCTAAGAGGTGATATCTGTATAGTGCATAAGAATGTCCACCAGAGTGACCTCTCGACTCCATTTGGAATCTCTCAGCCACTGAAAGTATTTCGTCTCATTTTGCATCCCCCTTTTGGTCAAGAAGATATTTTCAATCCCACGATGCTGGGTCCAGATTCGTCCCCGGGAGTCATATCCTGCATTGCCAGGGAGATTTACACCCCTGGGAGTCGGGTCCCACTAGGGGGGAGGGCAGTGAGTTCACCTGCCGAGGTGGCTCAGTTAGAGAGAGAGAGTCTTAGCCACAATTATACGCAAGTTTAGCCTCTCCTTTATAGTAACAAGCTTCATAAGGGAAAGTCCCATGGTAGAGGGGTCGGCACATCAAATTACCAGTCCCAATGTTTGTGACAACATCAACACCAGTCCAGATGAGGTAGTCCAACACTTCTACACCTTCCCCCAGCTCCTCGGGGTGGGGGTGGGGGGCTGTAAATGTATTTTTTATTCTCTGCCCAAATTACTTTGGGATGTGTCACTATTTCACTCTAACCTAACCTATACCAACCCACTTCTTATTCAAAGCTCCATGCAATTGTGGTGTTTGAACAAACTGACTGCAGAGTTATACTGTTTATAAAATATAGATACTGCACCAAATAGACAACAGTTTCCCTTGGTCTCACATGGAAGTTGAAGTTTTAAAACACAGTCAGTTTTGACCTTTGCCCTTTGGCCCGGTTTGCCCTAGTCTTAACCAGATCTGCTTCATTCATATCACTAATTGAAGTCTGGGCTCTTTTTCAGCTTTTTTTTTACAGTTGCTGTATGCACTAATACTGACATTCATATCTGCCGAGCTCTAGCTCCGAGTTTCAGGTGTCTCAGAGATACGCATTGTTACAGAGACCAATCAGGTTGTACACTAAGGGATCAGCATCTCAAAGTTTAGAGATAGGCATCACAATTCAGGAACAGAGTTGACTGCTGTAAGAGCTTACAATCTAGGGACCATTACAATAATCAAGTTCACGTTAGGCTATGTTCTAAGATTCAATTCTAAGTTTACACATTGTAGTTAGTCCGTATTGGCGAGGCATTATAGTGCCTGCCTTTATTTCTGGAGTACTTCACTCAAATACTGTGTACAGGACCCACCCACCTCACTCTGTGTCTCACAGCTTCACTCCTTCTTGTAGTTGCTCAATATTTCATTGTATGCATACACCACAGTTCACCATTCTGTTCCTCAGTCTATGTACCCTTAGGTCACCTCCACCCATTGCAAATCATGATTGCTGCCTCCATGAACACCAGTTTGCAAATGTCCATTCATGTCTCTGCTCTCAGATCTTCAAATGACATACCCCATAATGAGGTTGCAGGATCTTATGGTCCCCACATACTTAACTTTTTGTGGAACCCCCACACTGACCTTCAGAAAGGCTATACCATTCTACCTGCTCATCAACAGTAGATAGGTACATCTCTCTCACCATGTTTTCTCCAACACTTTCACTCCTATATATATTTTCTCCTACAATTTTATAGAGTTGTATTCACATACCATACATTCATCCACAGTGCACAATCAGTTGTTCACGGTGTTTTGGTTTTCTTGACTGCTCAAACACAAACCATGTAATGGGAATTTATTAGCTCATGGTTTTGAGGCTAAGAGAAAGTCTAAATCAAGGTGTCATCAAGGTGATGCTTTCTTCCCAAAGACTGGCATTCTGGGACTGGTTATTGATGAGCCTTGGTCCTGCGATCCTCTATCACATGGCAAGATACATGGCAGCCTCTCCATTCTCTTCCAGGTTCATTGAATTTCAGCTTCTTGCTTTTCAGATTTTCTCTCTCTCTGTCTGAATTTCATTGTCCTTAAAAAAGGACTTCAGTAATAGGATTAAGACCCACCCACCTTAACTGTAGTAACCTCATCAAAAGGTCTTACAATGGGTTCACATACACAGGAAAGATTAAGTTGAAGAACATGTTTTTGTGTGTGTGTGTGTGTGGTACATACAGCTCCAAACCACCACAGGTGGATTAAATGTGTGAACTGGGTTGTTTAAACAAGTGTGTAAGAGAATTATTACAGTGCAGGAGGGTGGGAGACATGGGAGCTGGTGGCTGGGATCAGAGGCCCCCATCTATATGCTTCCACTGCCCGCACATGCTAGGGGAAGAGCCAGCTAGCTGCTATCTCTTTAGTTAAGCGTTAACCCAATGCCGGGCCTCTCCTTAACATCCTCGCCTATAAAGACCTCTCCTCCACTATAACTCGGCCACACACTCCCATGGTCATGCCCTAGAACTTGTTACCACCAGAACAACCCCACTTCTGAAATCTCCATTTCAAACATCTTACTCTCCTGTCACCTTCTTGTAGTCTTTCAGCTTTCTGGCTTTAGGACTCCCATTGCTAAAATCCTTTCACCTCATCAGGACCTCTGTCCCAATGAGCCCACCACTTTTGCATTATCAACGGAAGCTTCTCTCCTGTCTTTGATTTCCTTCTTTCTCAGTTTATGTTCCATAAGCCAGCATTCTGGTCATTCACCCTGAAGCAAAGCCTGCCAGTCAACAGGCCCAGCACCCCGACCCTGGCCCCCCATCGCTCCCACCCCCATCCTTCTATGCCACAGAGCTCCTCTTTAGCCTTTCTAGTCCTTCGTTCTTACGTGACAACCAAAAATCACACTCCAGGGAAGTCTGCAACATCAAAATAAAGATGAAGATAAATAGACAAACAAATGGAAAAATGACCTTGGAGGAATTAAAGTTATTTCAGAGAATAGAAGAAAACATTGAAATAAATCTCAAAATAATACAGTTGGAAAAATTATTAGAGTCTGTATCCTTACAATTAGAATAGGATGAAATTATAAAGGAACAATGAAAGAAAAAGAAAAAGCTCTTGGAAATTACATGCTAAAATTAAAAAGCATCAATTTGAAGACTGGAAGAAAAAGATGAGGAAATCTTCCAAAATCTAAAACAAAAAGCCGAGGAGATCATGCATATTTCAATAAAATATTTATTTAAAAATTAACAAAAAGTCTAGGCAATGCGATATAGAGGGTCAATTCAGGAAATCTAAATTCCTACTAAAAGGAGTTGCAGAAAGAAAAGGGGGAGGAAGTTCTCAAAGGTAAAATATTTTAAAAAATTTCCCAGAGCTGGAGTGACAGTTTTAAATAAAAAAAAAGCTGTGACTTCTGGTTAAATACAATAGACTGGCCACGCAGGCTTATCTCCTTTCAACCCAAGATTACATTAAAATGAAGACAAAGGAATAATTTTTTAAAAGAAGTCTAAGCCCTTGTGGTGATGAACGCATAACTATGTTATCATACTGTGGACAGTGGATTGTATACCATGGATGATTGTATGGTGTGTGAATGTATTTCAATAAAACTGAATTTAATACAAAAATAAAAATAAAAAGAAGTCTAAGCCCCAAGATACAAAAATAATGTGAGACAAGATACTAGGCACCAAGAGATTTCAACAATGTATTGGAAAGAGGACACCAGTTGGGGGGGGGAGTGAGCAACTGAGCAGAACAGACAAAGGTGCCACCTGAAGCCCCTGCACAGGCTGTGGCTCAGACAGGAAAAGAGGGGCACTGTTTAAAGTCTGAGTATGGGCTGAATATCCATGTTCCTTACCCACCTCACACAGGCACTCCTACTCTCAGCCCATCCCCACCAACTCCAGCAGGAGAATGGACATTTATTCTCTGAATAACTTCCACAGAAGGGATTTTGGCCTTAAGATTACCTGGCTCAGTGGAGGATTCAGTGAAATCTATGCAGTGCACAGTGAGTACCCCACCCCTTTCCCTGCCCTGCTGCAAATGCCCTCCCGAAAGGAGACTAGACTATTCCTCCCTGGGGAAATCGAACTGATGCCAAGAACACATCAGCAGAATACTGACACACAGGGGTCTGTCATTGAAATGACTAGCTTGTCCTCTGATCGTCCATGCCACAGTGACATTCACTAGACAACCGGTTAGCATTAAACTACACACCTGAAAATGTCCTGGACTCTTCTGCTTCTTCTCCCCTATTGCACTCACGATCATACATCTCAGGGCTGCCTGGCAATCCTACCAAGTTCTTCTGGAAGTCTTTGCCCTTCCCACTGCAAGAGGACAATTTGCATACTCTGTCCCCTCTCCTCAGATCCCTGCCACTTTCACCTGATGATCTTGTCTCATACATCTTTGAGAAAATAGAAGCCCATCGGAGAGCAACACCCATATCTTCCCATCCCAGCTAGAACCGTTCCTGTCTGCACGTCTTCTTCCACCTGGGCAGCAGTTGACTCCTCACCTTCAGCCCTAGGCCCCCTTCTCTCCCACCCCACTCATCTCCTCAGGAACTTGGCTCCTACAATTATCTCCTCTCTGCATCATCAGGCTCTCCCTGTCTACTCTGTCATTCTTATCAACATGCTGTCTCCCGTCCTCAAAGGCATCTTTCCTCTTTCATCCCTTACCAGCTACGGCCCCCTTCTGTTTGTCTTCGCAACAAAACTTAGTGAGAAAGTTGTCCACACTCACTTTGTCCCTTTCTCACCTCCCATCCACTCTTATAAACTTACTTATTTCAATCCTCTTACAGGTTATTCTTTCATTTATTGCAACTGCTGGTTCTTCGAGACTGAAGTTCATTTACGATGTAGTTGTTTGGTTTTAAGGGCAAGCTCTTCTTCGGCAGGAGTTGCTTTCTGGGAGAGTTCCATGTGCCTTAGTGTGAAGGTACCTCTGTTGGGTGGTCCTGCACTCTCCTCTGCTCAGGCCTGTGGGTTTCTCCTAAACTGGTTTCATGTCAGTTTCTAGGTCTTGGGTTTCTGCATGGCATGGACACGTGGGTGGTATGGCCCAGCTTGATCTTCCGATTTCTTTCAGGTGATCCTTTCCCCACAAGGTCCCGGGGGCAGACAGTCAATTTCCTCATAATTAACCCAGAAATGTGAGTGGAGCTCCTCTA
Organism: Choloepus didactylus; assembly: GCF_015220235.1. Lineage (NCBI taxonomy): Eukaryota > Metazoa > Chordata > Mammalia > Pilosa > Megalonychidae > Choloepus > Choloepus didactylus. The sequence goes on along the minus strand of NC_051307.1, from coordinate 96,780,443 downwards.
GTCCAGTTGCAGGGCCAGCAGAGGTCTTCATTTACCCTTTTCTTCATTCACATACCAGTACATCGAGTCAAGCAGAGACGGTTGTTTCTTCAAGATTTGATGGTAAAAGGAATGACACTAAGAGCACATGATTATGAGGTAGTTGGTGGGGAGATTCTGAAAAATTCTTAGTTGCACTAACAGATTTTTCTAGGGAAAACAGAATCGAAAGAATAAAGTCAAATATATTAGTTGTTACATTAAGTGTGAGTAAAAAAACTAAGCTATTTTTATGAGTAAAAAATAATTATTTAATTTCTGATGGTCTCTCTTCCCTCCCTCTTTCCTTCTTTCCTTCATTCCTTCTAGTCTTCTTTCTTTCCTCTTTCTCTGTTTCTTTTCTGTTCCTCAGGCTTAGTGGTATGACAGTGGGTTCATTTCAATGGATGCAATTTTTCTCTGACAAACCCTCAGCCCTTCTAAGAGCTTGATGGTATATTTGTAATCAATTTTAAAAATCATTTGCATTTTCCCCTCATTTCTTTCCTCCCTCCCTCTTTTCCTGTTTTTGTTTTTTTAAACTCCGAATAATCCAAAACAAACAAACAAGCTACATAATTAATTAATTTAGAGACTGAAAAGGGGGCCCCTGGGTTTCCCTTCTCTCACCCCTTTAGCTGGGGTGGGTGGGTGTTTTATCCCACTTTGGCGTCCATTGCAGTGCTCACCTTAGCCACATTTTAAGAAGATGAAAAGGTCCAGGTTTTCTGAGGATAAATTTCCAATAAGCTAATCAGTTTGGGGGTGAAACATTCTTCGTCCTTTGACTTCTGTGTTTTAGACAGCCCTCAGCCACACCCTTCCTTTTGGGGATCAAAGCATTTAAAATTGCCGGGAGGCCACTGCTCCATCCTCTTCTCCAGACGCTGCTTGAAAAAGGCTCCACTAACCCCCACCCCCATTTTATTTTACCTCTCTTCAATAAATAATGCCCGAATCCCTCTTCATCAGTGCATCATGGTTTAGGCCCCAGGGATGAAGTCTAAGGGGCCCTGATGAAAGGAAGAAAGTGACAGACACTTCTTGACTCCTTTAAAGCCTGTCCTCACAGGGTTATGAGAAGGCAGAGCTTTCCTTGGAGAGATTTCTTCAGGCCGTATAACCTAAAATGGGAGTTCCCTACCCATCAGGTGTGGGACCTGGAAGTACATCCCTAAGAAATGGATATTACCATCTCCCAAGTCGCACAACCAAAGGTTGTTGACATAGCCTGTTTTCTCAACCAATTCTACCTAAGAGGTAGCGTGACTGCCAAGAATTAGGCAGTGAGTCCACAGTACCTTCTCTCCCATCTCTCACTTGTCTAATTTGGATTATGTCCAGGTTTCCGACTCAAGACGTAAGACCCAAGACCACCCAGAACATTTTGTTGTCCCCCCATAGCTCGTGGCATGTGTGGAAACAAAATATGTCTTGATTTTCCTCATTTGCATATTTGCATGAGGGTGTGGGCACAGAGCCTCCATCTCTTCCAGGAAGTCCTTTTAGGAAGGGGCAGGAAAGTGGATTATAAAATCAAACAAGCAATTATTGGGTATTACAACTCCTAAAAGTTTGGTAATCTCTAATCTAAGCATCCTATAATGAAAGAGAAGAATGTAGGAAACCCAGAATTCCATGAGTGGGGTCTGGGAATGAGAGCATGTGTCACTAAATACCATTCTAAGGAATGTGTTCAAAAACTTAGTTTACAAACAGTTTAAATTAGGAGAGATTACTTACATTACCCTTCCCCTTACCTAAAAATGTCTTTTACAAATTGGTATGGGCTGTTTAGAAACCTGGGCCAGACTTCCCTTTACCAGCTAGTTACACAATCTCTGTAAGCTCCGCTTTCTTCATTTGTAAAACACAATACCTCTGTCCTAAGGTCAAAGCCAGGGTATTGGTTCATCACTCAGCATCCGTGAGGGCCCTGGTCACTTTCTGCGGGCGAAGGCCGTAGACCAGGTAGGGACTGACTCTCCTTGCCCTCGGAGGACAGCTCAGGTTGTTGTTTGTAGATTTGAGAAGAGTGGGTGACCCCTGTCCAGGCCACACAGAGGAGAGCCACAGGGGAGTTCAGAGGCTGGGCCAGGTTTCAACTCATGTCCTGCAGGAATGATCACATGGTCCTAATTCAGAGCAATCCCTGTGCAATTTCCCTGACAAATGATCCCGCAGGCTCCGCCTAAATCGCTCTGGCATTGAGAAGTCACCAACCCCCAAGGCAGCCTGTATGATTTGAAACCATTCTTGCTTTCAATGAATGGAAACCTGCCGCCTTCTCTCCCTCTGGGTTCTCAAGGAGTGAGCCTGCCCCTCTTCCATGCATCCAGCCCTTCAGGTACTTGAGGGCAATTCCCAAGCCTGCCCTCAGTCTTCTTGGCTCCAGGATCCCAGTTCCCTCAGTGGCTCCTTGTGTAACCTCATTTCAAGCATGGATGAAATAGGAGCTGGGTGTTCCCTGTCTAGCAGGTATCGTGACTCTAACGCAACTGCTGTTATTAATCAGCACACACCCTGAGTGAGGACGTCATCTTAATTTAAGAATTGGCCTCAGCTGATGCTCCTCTACACAGGACCTGTGCCCCCTGTCAAGAGCTCCAGCTGTAAGGTTTAGTCAGTGCCAGGAAGGCCTGTGTTCCGACAGCCTATCGGCAGTACATTCCAGATTGAAGTCAACCAAGGGACTAGAAAGATCTTTCGTCTCTGCTGCTTCTCTCCCTCCATCCTACATTATCATCACTCCGATCTCCTTCTGAGACTCTGTCAGGGCCCCTGTTCTTGTTTCCTCAGTAGAAGCCCTGAGGTTCACCTTGTTTTCCTCTCCTCTTCATGGCTGCCATTGCCCACTTTATCCCCTGGGAGTCTGTTCTCCCTTTGGTCCTAGCTCCTGCCCCCCCCCCCCCTCATTTGCTATCCACCCTCCCCATGCAAACACAGAGGCTCTTGGGCCTGAAGGATTTCACTGCTCAGCACCTCAGGAAACAATCAGTATAGGAGAGGACAGAGGGCTAGAAGCCAGGGAGGTCTCGTGGTTCTAGAAACATCTGTTTCCAATGCCCTTCTGAGATGGAAAATGGTAACACCACTGGGCTTCTTTCACCTTATTCTAAGAGGGCACACACCCGCCCCACCCCTTGTCCAAGAAAATCAGGCCAGAAGAGTCATAGAAGCAGGAGAATGGCAGCCTGCATGCTGGGCGGCTTGCCAGGGTCGGGGGTCATATCTGTGGCCGAGGAAAGCGGAAGGTAGGATGGAGTGGGGGGCTCAGATGACCTCTGTGGGGCTGATGCATCTGGAGCCAGTAGCCCTGACTTTCCAACAAATTCAGCTTTCAGCTGACCTGGCTCAAGTTTTTATATTTTTACATAATATTCTACAGTGTGTATGCGTGTGTGTATGTGTGAGTGGGGTGTGGGGGCTTGGTTTACCAAAGACAAGAGCATGGCCTCTCCCAGCGAGGAAAATTCTCAACCAAAGGCCCCATCCGAGGTGAAAAATATGCACATTGCAGGAGAACATTGCCATAATCCATATGCTTATTATTTTTATCTAAAACTAAAACAATTTTGGCTTAAAGTGAGCAATTTGTGTGTTAGAAAAAAATTACCTTAAGAAGATATTTAAATAAAATATATATTATTTATTTGAATAAATAAATTTAGACTTTGAATTTGGACTTTTCTGTGTTTTTTTTGGTAAATGCTCCCTAACATTTGTTGGTAGAAACAAGAATTCATATTGGAAGACTGCAAATATTGGAGTGACTGTTCTGTTGGACATTCTTTCACAGCTCTTGGAAATTAGGAAATAAATACTGCAAGTTGAAACTGAGTCACTGATTCTGCCATATGTTTTCTGAGCAAAACTTGGAATGAGGACTAGTGCTAGAAAGATGCCTCTTCCTGTTATCTTCCTAGAAGCCATTTACTAGTAAAACAAAAAATGAGCCTCGTGGAGCATCATAATGTGATGGCAAATTTCCTTCCCTGTCACCATATGTCAGAACCCTCATGTTCCAGAATTTGAGAGCGACCTGTGGCCTTTTCTAACCTTGAGAAATGTAACAGGGAAATTCAGAGCAGCCAGGCTTGGGTCCGGGAGGGCTTCTTCCTGGGATGTGGGGAGCACTGCCCAGACACCGGCCGCACAGGGCCCGGCGGGGATGTCTTGCTGACGGCCCGGGTGCGCAGGGTGAGCATGCACACTTAGGCAAATCTATAAGGAAAGAGATGTGGTTTTGTCAGTGCTTTTATGTTTGCACATGTGTGGATACAAGAATTTATGCAGCAAATGTTTATTAAGCACCTACCATATGTTTAGAACAAAGTGCTTCATGCATGGTTTTGAGTCCCTGCTTTCAAGGCATTCACAGTCCATTTAACAGTTGGTTAAAAAAAAAAAATCTGGGACAGGGAGGAGGGGCAAAAAGTAGTGGGTGGGAGTCATCTGAATCAAGACAGAGCCTGGGGTCTGCTGCGGATAGAGCTGCAGGGAGCAGGCATGGAAGGGGAGGAGGACACAGAAGGGGCGGTGCCTGTGGGGAGGAGGGAAAAGCCACGTCTGCCAGCCCAGTGGCACATCTTTATTGGGCATTTACAGGTGCTGGGCTCCATGGAGGGCAGGTGCATGGTCCCAGGCCTTGCCCATCAGACAGGGAAGCATCACTCCTCCCAGGGCTCTGAACCCCAACCCCTCACGGACCACCCTCTTTTACCCTCGCCTCCCCCATCACTCAGGGCACTGCCGACTTACCCTCCACGTTGCTTGTTTACCTAACTTGGGATACAAACATCCTCAAACCTGCCGTCATACCTCCACCCTCCTTTTCCCTCTAGCTATTCCATCTGCTTCCATTCGCAGCCAAATTTCTTAACAGAGCTGTCCACCTTTGGTGTCTTCTCTTCCCACCCACCCCCACTCTCCTTGCAGTGTGGCCCCATCTGGCCCTTGCAATCCCCCCACTCCTTGCATCTGCTGCAGCCCAGCACACCGTGGCTGCCTGACTGCCAACCCCCCAGCAGATCTCTCCAGTCGTGGCCTGGCTTGGCCCCTCTAGCATATCTGTTCACAAGTCTCCTCCTTAGTGCCCGCTCCTCCTTTTGCTCCTGAGATAAAGCTCTCCCTCCAGGCCCTGGGGGCTCCCTGTCCTCCAGGTCCCCTAAGTGTTGGTGTGCACCCCGGGCCTCTCCCAGGCGGCCTCTGCTCCATCATCACGTCTCTGTGGCTGGATGTGTTTCCCAACCCTGTCTGCACACCAGGAGGGGTACCTGGGAATTTTTAAAAATATACCCATGCCAGAGACCGCTCTGCAGTAATTGAATCAGAATTTCTGAGGCTAGAGCCCAGATATCAGTATTTTTTCTATCTAAGTGCCCAGGTGAGTTTGAGGAGAGTGAGGGTTGAGACCCACTTCTCTCTAGGTTTCTTTAACTCCCACCACCTACCAAACTGCCAACTCCAAGCCAGATGTTACCTTTAAGCGCACAACCGTGCATCAGACTTCCTGCTTATTATCTCTACCTGGATACCTAAACAGCTCCTCAGATTTAAAATGAGCTTTCCCTTCCCCTCCACCATGGCTCCTCTGTGTTCCCTGACTTGGTCCAGTCCAGGCCCCCATCACATCTCCCCTGGACTATTTTAACCACCTGCAAACCGGCCTCCTTCTCTCTCCCCGATTCCCAGGTCCTCTACCCGCCTGCCGCAGGGAACTTTCTGCAACCCACATGTGTCATGCTGTTGCCCTGCCCTGAAAATCTCCAGTGATGCCCTCCTTGGCAGCCCCTGCACCTCCTGCCTCGGATCCTGCCAACCGTCCAGCCTCACCATGTCCTGCCTGTCCCCACGCTGACCTCTCTCCAATCCCCCGTGCTGCCGGTTCTCTCATGTCTCCTGCCTGGGCCAGGCTGCTCCTTTTTCAGGACTGCACCTCTTCCTTTATTTCCCACTTGGCCTTCAGTTCCCCAGTGAGGTGACCCCCTGGCTGGAGCCTCTCCTGACTTCTGCCGCCACCCTGTGCCCAGCAGGCACCCAGGAATTCTGTCTGTCACTGTCACCTCCCCAGGGCACGGATGACATCAATAATCTCTGAGCCTAGCGCAGTGAGGGGTGCTCAGGAAATGTTTGTCAACTGAACGAAGGCACTGACAGCATGAATGACTGGTGACCGGTCTGGCTACAGGTGAGGGTGCGGTGCGGCCAGCTGTGTGTGACATGAGAAGAAAGATGATGAGCTGATTTCTGGATATCCGAAGTCATCCCACCTTCAGACTTACGGGAGGAGTTCCTTTGCATTCTGTTGCCTGACAGTGGTGTTAAAAGAGCATAAACACTCCTTTAGCATCCTAATCTTCAAAGTGGACAGAATAATGTCCATTTAACAGAGTGCCACAGCATCAGAGCAGATAATGGATGTGAAGATGCTTTAAAAATTATGAATGATTGCTCAAATGTGAGAGATGTTTACACCAAGGTTCCCACTTGGCAAGTGCAGCGATTGAATCTGAATTCATCAGTGATTCAGAGAACAACCAGCATGAAAAGGGAGCAGATTGCTGGGTGGCACTGTCCCATGACAGTGCGCTCTTTTGTGGCCCCATGTGCCTGGCCGGTTCCCCAGAGAAGGATGGGGCTGCCCTTGCAGTGTGCTTCTTTGCACGGTGAGCAATCTCTGTGGTCAGAGAGGAGACTGTGGGGGTTTCAGTCCGACTCCTTGATTAACCATAGGGCCCACCTAGAAATCAAGCCTCAACTTGGTGCTCTTTGTGTGCAGGCAGTGAGGAGTTCTGCTCTGTGGCCTGCGGTTAGCAGCCTGCAGAGAAAGCCTTAAAAATAGTGCTGGGAGGATATTTTTAGTGTACCATCCTGAGACATGGCTGGAGCCCACGGACTCCACAAGGATTCTGTGACGCATGAAAATAGTTTTGGCTCTGTTTGCAAGTGATTCAGACAGCTGGTTTCGGACTTCAGGGGTATAAAAATAAAAACAAGTTGGGGGAGCTGGATTCCAGCCATGGGGCACCCCCACTCCCACAACATCTGAATAATTGCTCATGAGATGGTTTAATTTGAGACTTGGTTCTCTGAATTTTACACAAATCATGCTTCCCCTGGAGGACTCAGACTGCTGAGTGGGGCAAAGAGCAGAAAACCTCATTTTACAGGCCAGAAACTGAGGCTGCAAGAGGTTGTTTAACTCACCCAAAGTCCCACAGTTGGCAGAGGACAGGGCTGCTTTCAGATGCATGTCTAGTGCTGACACCCCTGCCCCTGCCATTTTGCCAATTTCCCAACTGCAAGACCATTTGAAAGCCTACAAGGCACTTGTATAAACATCATCTATTTGATCTTCATAAAGAGGCAGCATTATTATTCCAGTTTTAACAGGTGAAGAAACTGAGGCTCAGAAAAGGGAAGTGACCAGCCTGAGAACTCACACTGGGCTGCAAACTCCAAATTCCCTGAGCACCTGCTTAGGGTAAAGCCCCAGGGGGTTAAGATGAGTGTCCAATGGCCTCATGAAGCAGAAGGCCACGGACGCAAACACTGCAATAACTCGCAGGCTGAGATGGGGCAAATGGGTCCATCCGCCAGCTCCAGAGGGAGCGGGAAGCAAACTCAGAGAAACCTGTGCCCCAGCCAACGTGGAAGAAGCGGGAAGGACAGACTATGGGTTCGCTCTCGGGCTGAGGTCCTTGGCCTCCTCCTGTTTGAGGAGGAGCAGCGTGCACTCAGATAGAGCTTTGCTGTGGTTGCCCAGCCCTTCTGCACAGCTTGCCACTTGGCTCAGTTTCCTTAGTTATCAAGAGGGCTAAGAGGGTCCACTTGACTTTGCATGTTGTATGAAGATGAGCTAATAAAAACCACAACCCCAAGGCTTTTGCCGGGGACTGCCCTGTAGAGATGCATTAAACGCCTTGGAATTGGGAATGCACATGGACTGGTAGAACATTTACAGTTTGCAGCACCTAGTCTTTTGACCCCCAGATGCTTTTCTGATTATAAGAAAAGATACATACTCATAAAAATACAAATACTATATAACAGTATGAAAGTCAAAACTCATGAAATTCTACAACACAGAGCTAACTACTGTTAACTATCATGGCCGGCCTCTGCCTTTGCACGTGTAAGGGTGTATATAACGGGAATAGGAAACCACTATGTATGTTATTCTTTGACTTGCTTTAAATAGTGAATTATATATCCAAATATAAATCTATGTCATTTTAACTACTGCACCTCATTCCATTGTACGAATGTACCCGATTTATTTAATTAGTGGTCTTCTGATTGCAATTTGCATTGAGTTTCATATCTCAATCACCTTTCACAATCCTTAAACCTTACACCTCAATCATAAAATATTTTTAAAACATTTTAAAGTGCTTAACAGAGATCAGCCTTCATTTTGTGCCTACCCTTTTAATTCTATTTAATGATGGAAAAAAAGATGATAGAGATACAAAGGGAAAGTCTTTACCCTACAAAGTCTCAATTTCCCCAGCTCCTTTATGTTTTTAAATGCAAGAAATCTCTACTGTCTTTGTAATTCTTATGGTAACTAAACAGTTCAATGAAACTCCAGTCTTATTTTAGGGCCTTATCTTACCTAATTGCCTGTTACCCATCTGAGCCATTGCATCTACCAAAGGGAGAGAGGGGAGTCACGTTCCTCTGCAAATCAATGTGATCCCCACAGGGGTACAGCCGAAGGCTGGTCCCGCCACTGGTTGCCTGCAGTGTCACCTCCGGCAGCATCTTGACCTCTAAACTTCACTTTCCTTGCAAGGTATTTTATGAAGGTAAAAAATGCAATAGTATATGGGAAAGTTTTTTTTTTTTTAATTGCAGAGGACTATAAAACAGGAAACTCATTTTACTGATTATTCTGATTATCCAATGGTTCCTAATCTTTGCAAATATGTTTTTCTTTTTAAAGTAAAAGTATTTCCCTGAAAGCTGACAAATATTTATCAAGTCCTAAATTCCAGGCCTTGGACAGGGTGCTAAGAGTACAACACGGACGTGGTTTCAGCTTTCCTGGAGTGTGGATTCTCCTAATGAAGAGTCGTTACCTTTGCATATTCATTGAGTGAGGAAACTGTATGCTGCCTGATATGAATTTAGAGCTACTTTTAAATGAATGTTTATTTTGTTAGTAATGATGGCAACTCTGTTGTACACTTGAAAAACTATGTGTGTTGGCAGGACTTAGTCCCCATTTAGTTTAGAGACAATGCTGGACTCATAAATGGATTTGTGGATTCCTGGCAATAATTTGAGTCCCTCTACCCCTGCCCTGCAGTCCAGGCCCAGAATTTTGTGGCCCTAGAACTCGGGCTCTGGAGAATTCTGCTAAATTTCAGGACACTTTATGCTCATTCCTGGAATTTAACAGTTTCTAGGCTCTGAATCTGAGCCTTACTTTCAACCCAGTGTTCCGAGTCCCACAAACTAATCAACTCTGCAGTTAAAAGATGGTGGAGCCTTTATTTGAAAAGCCCTGAGATACCGACTGGAAGGAAATAAGGGCAGGGCCTCCTCAGCCTGGGGAGTGTTCAACAGGATGTGTGGGCAATTAGGCTTCATGGACTCCGTGTCCCATTGTGACCAAAGCAGCCTCGTTTCTAATTATGGTGTCCTCGGTGCTATTTATGGATTTTAAGAGGGTCCTTCTGGTCATGAGGTCTTCTGACGTCCCTAACAGGCAGAAGGAACAGGAGTAATTTTTAAAGAATGCGTGGCCCAGTTAGCACCACAGACTGTAAGAGGTTGAAAGGCATCTCTGAGTTTTAGATTCTAGAATTTTATAGTTGGGGAAAATGGAAGTTCTGTAAAGAGAGCAGAAGTGACTTGCCTGAGTCTATGAGGAACTCAGCTCTTCTGACCTCTTGTCTAGGGTTTTTCTTACTGTGCCACCTGCTTTCCCTGATATCAAGGCCTAAGGTTTACCCTTCTCCAGCAAATCTATTCATGAATGAATGAGTTCAATAAACATTAATGGAGTTCTTTCCTACTATATGCTGAGAGCTGTGCAAGCCACCGCGGTACAGTAATGAACAGGAGACAACCCCAGTGCAATTAGTGGAACAGACCACCAAGCAGGCAATTAGCAGATACTGTGGGAATGACCGACAGAGGGGTAGCAGGAGGCTCTGGGCACACAGTGCTGGACTCCCAGGTGGTGGTGGTGGAGTCCATGCAGTGCTCTGGGGGAGTGTCCTGCCTGGTGCCCTTAGGTGGTATCTAAGCAGCGTCCTGAAGGTTGACTAGCAATTAGGGAGGGGAGAAGAGAGAACTCCTGGCAGGTGATACAGCATGATCAAAGGCCTGGATGAGCAGCTGCAAGCTTGGGAGGTGAGGGGTTGTGCCTGGAGCATTAGGACCAGGAAGCGAGTGGTAAGGAAAAAGGATGTAGCTAGAGGTCAACAGGGGTCAAGTTAGGAGGATTCCGTGATTCTGTGAGTCAGATTAAAGAAGCTTGGATGTTATCCTGTGCTCTAGGGAAGCCATGGAGGGATAATGGTAATCTGGTCAGATTTGTGGTTTAAAAGATGGTTCTGGAAGCTGTGCACAGAATGAATTGGAAGAGAACCAGAGAGGAGTCAGGAAGGCTGGTTAGGAAGCTGCACAGCGTCCAGGCAGGGAGGATGGGGGCCTAATCAGTGGATGTAATCAAGAGATATTTTGGAGGTAGAATCAAAAGATTTTTCTGAGTTATTGGAAGCTCATCTTCATGAGAGAAGACCCATAATCTCCTTGCCCATGAAATTTAAAATCCTTCAGTGAGGAAGACAGGCTTATCGGTTCACCTGGAAACCTACCATGAGATGAACAGTCAAGTCATTGCTTGGTTATGGCTCGGCCACACCTTGGGGCCTGGTCTCACGCCCTTCAGGCCTTCAGTTCTTGGCACTTAGGAAGCCTGAACATCTACATAACCAGTTCAGCTGTCTTAGAGCCTGTGCTTGCCAAAGTGCATGGCAGGAATTGTTTTACGGAAATAACTAGTAATGAGATTGTAATGGATTGGGGGTGGGGGGAGGGACAACGCCCTGCTAGTTTTATTTATATATAATTTCCTCCATATTTTTTTTTTCAGGAATATATTTATATCTATATATCTCAAGAATATATCTATATCTATATATATATCTCAGGAATATATTTTTTTCATATATATATATGAAAGTATATATATATATATATATATATATATATATATACATACACACACACACACACACTTTCAGGGACAGTAGACCCCCTTTCACAGGACAACTCCTAGAGAATGAGCTACTGACACATGATTGGCCTCCCACTCTGAAAAGCTCCTGTGGAGACTTGTCCTATGTTAAATCCACACTCCAGCCCTACGATAGATGGGGAGTGGGAATGGAAGGGGGTCCCACAGAGAACAAGGGGCCTGGCAGCAGGTCCAGTTGAAGCCAGATAAACAATGTAGTGAGCTGTCTATGAACCAGGGGAGGGGTGATTTTGAGACAAGTGAGATGAATTGCAAACAAATGGCAAGAATGAGGGAGCTGAGGTTAAGGATTCCTAGGGGCACCTACCTTATAGGCTGTTGAAAAAAGAAAGAGTTGTTCTTAGAAACAGGAAATTCATACTGCAGCCCAGCAGGTGAGGAATTCAGTATCTGATGGCAGAGACCAGAAGTCTGTGTTCCCAGCATATTCCCTGCCTGGCACACAGGTGGCACGAAATGTGGGTAAATGAATAATGGGTAAATTAATTGCGTGGACTCCTCATTTACCAAATTTGACCTTATGGAACTTGTGGAAGGGTCCTTGGAGGAACAGGAGCACATATACACTCTTCTGACAGGACGAGCTATGCTGGATAGAGAACCTGCTGAAGGGATTCATCAATAAGCTACTGGGATCTCTTCTAGGCTTCAGGGGGGCTGGATGGTCAGCCTTCTGGAGGGCCAATCCAAGAAGAGCTAAAGGAATCCCAAGACTCCCTGCCATCCTGGATCCTGTGAGGAAGGTCCACCGAAATGGGCCCCTTGAGACCCATCAGGCTCAGAGCAGGGCACCAAGGAAAGTGTATCACATGCCCCCCACCCCCACCCTGGAAGGAGACACATTGCACCTGATGGTGGCTTTTCACGGGTGACCTACAGGGAGCAGAGTGTGTGTGTGCATGTGTGTGTGTCTATAAGTGTGTGAAGGTAGCCATCATTTAATAACACCATTTCCCACCAACAAAACAGACTCATCTAATTAGCTGTAGGTTTGAAGAGCAGATCTTCATAGTCACTAGAATTGTCTGGAAGTATGAAAATTTAGTCTGAATAGGGGTTCCTTATGCCTGGAATCTCAGAGCTTGGCTTTATTGCAGAAAACTGTCTACTTCTGGGTTCTCAGCTAAGTTCTGAACAGATGAGGTGTGAGACAATGCAGCTCGGATAAGCAAGTTGTTACTGTGGTAGGAAAATAGTGCAGACATGTAGAAAGTACTCAACAAATAAGTAAAACTGGAAGGAATGACGGCAGGCAGGGAGGGAGCCCATATAGTATTTAAAAGGAATATAATCTTGGTTGAGAGGAAAGAATTCAAGGAAGCCTTATTCGTTCCTTAATTCTTTCATTCATCCTTTTTTTTCTTTTTCTAAATGTTCTTTATTACATTGGATTTTTTTTAAATGCAATTTATTGAGATATATTCACATATATAACATACAGTCCTCCAAAGTGTAACAATCAGTTGTTCATAGTGTCATCATATAGTTGTGCATTCATCAACACAGTCTTTGAACATTTTCATTACTCCAAAAAATAAAATTAAAATTAAAATAAAAAGAACATCCAAAACATTCCATTTCCCTCTTCCGTTCATTGTTCATTTACTTTTTTTAAATGCTCATTCATTGTTTTTTTTTAACTTTATCAAAAAATTAAAAAACAAACAATAAAAAAAATTTCAAACAACACCAAAACAAAGGAATAAGAAAAAACAAGTAGCCTAAATCATTCATCCTTTTTTAAAAATTCACTTAGACTTTTAAGTGTTGGCCATGTTCCAGGTACCAAGCTGGGAGCTGATTGTACAGTAGTGGATAAAAACATATGTGTTTCTTGCTCTCATTAAGCTTCTGTTTTAGTAGGGGAGAAAGACTGCAAATGAATAAAGCGGAAATTGCTATGAAGAAAAGGAATGACAGGCAAAGAGAGAGTAACAGGAAGGGCCCACTGGGGACTGGGTGTCCTCTTGGGGAAGGTGACATTTTAGCTGGGGCCTGAGAAGGATTCAGTCTCGTAAAGAGCTCGGGGCAGAGCATGCTTGGCCCAGGCAACAGCCTACAGCAGGGATGAACTTGACACTGGGAAAACTGGAAGGAGAGGCCAGTGTGCCTGGAGGGGGCAGGGGGAGGGGAGAGAGACAGAAGACAGAAGGGGAGAGGAAGGCAGGGCCAGATCTAGGACCAGGTAGGCTGTGGAGAGGAGCTTGGATTGCATTCTGAGGGCAACGGAAATCACTGCTGGGTTTTAATAAGGGTGGTGATATTTTTAAGCAGTCTGACGGCTGTGTGAGGAATGGATTCGAAGAGTCAGGAGTGGAAGCAGCAAGAATAGAGAAGGCCTAAGTTTTCCCATTTGTTCATTCAGTGGGGATTATTGCCCTGCCCTTCTGTTTACTGAACTGATTACGTAAATAAGATTGTGCTATGGCTCATACCTCAGGAAAACAAATCATGTACTGAATGGATAATGATTGAATCAAAAGGAGATGAAGTGTTATTTTGAACCAGGATTCTCTGCCTCCCAGAAATCTTGGGGAAAATATTGTAGCATGATGATATTTCAAAGCCCAAGTGATGCCAGAAGATACAATTATCCAGGCAAAGAACAAAAATTTCTGCAGCAGGAGTCCTAAGCAAACTGGAAGAAAAGGTAACAGCAGGGAGTGGAAAATGGAAAGATGATCTCAGAGACCCAAGCATCACAGGATTGTGGTGAGTGAGAGGAACAGATCTCTAATCAGCAGAACTTGGGCTAGGAAAGACCCCGTTGGTTCAATCCAGTGTTCAGGTGGCAGAGGGGAAAGGAGAAATGTGACCAGATGAGAAGTAGATGAGAAGCAGACTACTGACTTAGGGTAAAAGATAGGGAATTAAAGACAGAAGACTTCCAAGTTGACCGTGACCTTGAGACCATGAGGCTGCCTTGCTCGGTCCCAAGAGAGGGAGGGAGAGGGAGCCAGGAGCTGAAGAACTCCTGAGCTTCTTCTTCCTCTATCCCAACTCCTGTCCTATCCCCTCCTGCCCTACAGAGGTGCCACCCAGCCAGGGCACCTCCTTACAGGCCTCCTTCCTGTTCCTTGGCTGAAAGGCCTCCTTCCTCAGCAATTGTCATAGTCCTCATCAATGGCATTGAATAGCTTGGACTCTGCCAGATGTAGGAAGTACACAGTGGTATGTGTGGCAGCATAACAATAGCATCTCATCGCTCTTAGGTGGTAAAACGGGCTTGCCCAGCACTTGACATCAACTAATCAGGAGGGACTTGCTTTGAGAACAAAAAATGGAACCAACTGACAGCAGAGTCTAATGGTAAAAGGCAGCCTAGGCTGAAGAAACAAAGCTGTGGGCAGCCCCTAGGAGCTGAGGATGCCTTCCAACCAACAGCCAGCAAGAAAGCAGGGGCCTTAGTCCTACAACCGCTAGGAAATGAATTCCACCAACAACCTAAGTGAGTCTGGAAGTGGATCCTTCCCCAGTCAAGGCTTCAGAAGAGAATACAGCCAGCTGGCACCCTGATTACAGCCTTGTGAGCTTCTGAGTGGAGGATCCAATTAAACCATGCCTGGACTCCTGTCCCACGGAAACTGTAAGATGATAACTATGTTATTTTAGGTTGCTAAGTTTGTGGTAATTTGTTACTCAGCAATAGCTAACTGTTAAAACTTCCTAGTATGATGAGAAGTCAATGCCATCCCGCTCATAAAGCCCCCAGCACAGAGTCTGACACATATTAGGGACGATGGTTGGTATTGCCATCATACCTTGTGTGACACTAGAGACAAGGAGGGAGAAATTTGTGGACTGGTTCTTTTGGGGAAGTTCTCACAAGAAAGAAGAACTTGAGGTGAATTGTAAAGAAGAGTGGGACTTAGATAATCAGCAAGAGGATGAGATGTGAGTGGGAGGATAGGGAGAAGATGATAAAATATTGGTGGGAAGTGAGTTAGGAGGTAGACTTTATAGCATTGATTGATTGTTTCATTCATTCACACATTCATTCATCCATTTAAAGCTATTCCTTGGAGTTTTGGAAACAGAGTTCAATAGGCAGAATCTCTGTGCTCAGCTCAACTCACAGGGAAGTATATAAAGGGTGTAATGTAAATGTGCCATGCATGGAGAAGAATTTTCAAGTTGCTTTCAGACCATGGAAAAGAGGGCTACTGATCCACTTCCAAGTTTGGTTAGAATGGAGGATTTATACAAGGGAGAGGTGAGAAGCAATTGAAGAGGCTGGGAAAAGTCAGTTGGTCTACCACTGGCTCGTATCACCACCTTTGGTAAATTAGACAGAGGTGCTCACTCTGAGCGAGCCAGTTAGGAAAAGGCACCCCTTTGGGTAGATGCAACCCTGCTGGCACTAGAGTTGCCAAGGAGAAGGTGCCTTTGTGCAAAACAGAAAGAGGTGCCCCTTCCCATGGAAGGGGAATTGTGATCTCATGCCATGGAGCAGGGCTTGGCAAATGAAGAATGGGATGGATTTCAACCCTGCTTGCCCCATTCAGCCAGGCAACCTCATATAGGGCACACACTGCATAGCTGTATACCGGCACCCTCTTAGGCCAGAAGGGAAAAGGCTCTGGATCAAGGGACCTGCCCCTTCAGGCCTGCACCCGAAGCAGACAGTGATTGTCTGAACCTCCCCTGTTCATGCATAGTTCTGCAGGGCTCTCTGAAGGTTTCATGTCTTGGTTCAGCCAAATCTCAAGTCTATTGATGAAGGTGCTGGGTTGGGTGCCCTCAGAGTCCTTTCTCCTCCTACTGTCAGCCCTTCTGAAGACTGTGCACTCTGGGAGGATAAGATTCATGTCTTGAAGCCTGCCATAAGGTTCAGCCCAGTGGAAACTTTAAGAGTATTGACCCAGATGGAAAAATCCAGTATGATCCAGCTCTCTGCATCATTTGTGTTGGAAAAGGCAAAAATCTACCCAGGATAGTCAAAGGACTAGTTGATACAGTTTTTTAAAGTATAGGAATCATCAGCATTCACTTCCAGGAAGCATCACAGGAATCTACAGCAGCCTGGTTGACTATTCCAGAACTCTCAGAGCACAGAACAGAGAGACCAAATGGGAACAAATGCCACGCCCACCTGTCACTGTAACAACTGCAACTGCTTAGGCCACCTCCCACTCTGAGCCCCCAGGCCCAGTGCAAAGCCACTCTCAGAGCCTTCTTTCAGGCCAACTGGAAATGTGAAGGATGGTAAATGTTCCCAGGTCTTGCCTCCCAGGGTGTTTTTCTGTAACTATGGGATCAATGCCTCAAGCTGCCAGAAGGAAATCCAGCCAGTAAGTAGGGAGCTGCTAGGGTCAGGCCATTGGTTTGTGGCAGGCAGGCAATCAGAGACTGACCTAGCCTTAATAATTCAGAGAGTAATCATTAACCTTAATTACCAGTATTAACTTTGTTACTCCAGAGACCCTTTTGCAAAGACAGCACTGTGAAGAATTTAACAAATATTTATTATACAGACTATCTTACTGGCTGCCATGCTGGGCTGCAGCAAATGGAAGATGCAAGGTCCCTGCCCTCCCACTCACAGCTCAGTGGGACATGGATTTCAATAAGTGTAAAACAAGACAGAGTAAGGTGAGACAGACAAAAGAGAGAGCATAAAAGACTCTGAGGTATCATGTGGGTTGACTGAGAAGGCCTCATGGAGAAGATGACATTTGTGGTAGATCTTGAGAAATGGATCACATTTCTGCAGGCCTGGAAGGGAGAGGAAGGCATTCTAAGTCGATGGAAAATGGTCTAAGGAAACATAGTGCATCAGGGAGTTTCAAGGTATGTGCAGGGAGCAGTGAGAGGTTTGGTTGGGTGGGGGATATAAGGTGCTGAAAGAAGGCAGTTGTCTGGTAACACAGCTAGAAAGTTGTCTGAAGCCACTCCAGAGAGCTCTGATACCAGCTGAAGGAGAACAGTAGGTAATAGTTTGCTCCTGAAGAAAGTTTTAGAGCAGAAGGGAGACATATGATCAGAGCTGGATTTTTTGGAAGACTGGTCAGGCAATTTTATGGGGCTAGAGCAAGTAACTAGGGAGAGCTAATGAGGGCCTGAAACGATGGGGCAGCAGAGCAGTTGGAAGTGTAATAGGAAAGTTCTGGTTTTCTAATCCTGCTGTTATGCAAAATACCAGAAATGGATTGGCTTTTATAAAGGGGATTTTTTAGGTTACAAAGATACAGTTCTAAGGCCATACAGTGTCCAGACTAAGGCCTCAACAAGAGGATACCTTCACTGAAGAACGGCCAGCAGCATCCGGAACACCTCTGTCAGCTGGGAATGCACGTGGCTGGCATCTGCTTGTCCTTTGCTCCTGGGTTGTGCTTCAAAATGGCTTTTTCCAAAATGTCTCTGGGCTTCTGTCTTTGCGCCTCTCTCCCAGCTCCTGTGTGTCCTTGCTTCTTTCTCCAAGGGCATTTCTCTCTAAGTATCTGGGGGTCCTCTCTTAGCTTCTGCGGGGCAAACTCTGGGCTTCATCTCTTAGCTTAGCATTTCCACATGTCCTTCTGTCTGCATCTCCAAGCATTCCCAAGTGTCAGCAACTGTGTTAGATCTTGAGCTCTCTTTAGTACTCCAGTGAACTAATCAGGACCCACCCTGAATGGGCGGGGCCACACCTTTGTGGAAATAATCTAATCAAAAGGTATTACCCACGGTTGAGTGGAAACACTCAATCAAAAGGTCACGCCCTTATCAAGACTAATAAGTCTGCCCCTACAAGATTGCATTAAAGAACATGGCTTTTCTGGAGGACATAATATATCCAAACTGGCACAAAGACAGAGTTGAAATTTGCACAGGCATCTTTTAGAATTGTGAATCTAGAATGGCAGCAGAGTCATGATTACCTGGCAAACAAGAAGTCCTTGGCCCACTCCTGGTAAGACATCTGTTTTCATTTACCAATGTTTTGGGCTTCAATAGCATCAGCACCAGTCCTGATTTTGAGTTTTGAGATGGACTCAAATGGTGGAAAGACCAGGAAAAACGGAGTCACAGAGAAATGCTCTGAGCTGAAAACCGAAAGACTGAGGTCATAGTCCAGGCTAGTAACTTTGCGACTGTAGGCAAATTGCTTTGCCTCTCAGGACTGCAGTGTCTCCAAGTAAAAAGGGACTACTCAAGGTTTCCTAAAGCCCCTTCCAACTCTTAAACATCATGACTCTGTGAATGGGAAGTACACAGAGGCCAGTAGAATCTCTCCTCCAGAGACAATATAACTTAGATGGAGCAGTCTTGTTCAAAACAGAGGTCTTTGATTAGCAAACAAAGAGTTTAGTTACAATCAAGGTACATGAAAGTATCTGGCAGAAAATGGTTGAAAGCCAAGAGGAAGTGAGTGGTTTCCTAGGGTGGAGAGTGGAGCAATGAGAAGGAATTACTTAAGCACGCACTGGGGAGGTGGGAACCTGTCCAGCCCAGTCTAGGATGGGGTTGGATGGGCAGGGTCTATCAACAAGAAGCCAGCAAGAAACCTGGAGTCCTATCCAGGGAGGACCTCAGGGGACCTTAGGCACAGTGGAGCCTTTCCAGGCTGCAGATGGTGGGTGGTGGGTTGGAAAAGCAGAGAGGGAGATGCAGGAGCCCTGTGTCTGAAATGCCAGCTGAAGGCCTGTGTTCCTTCTGCAGTGGCAGCTTCCATGTTTGCAGCTAGACTTCTAGGTGGTTCAGCACAGACTTTTGAGATAGGGCTGGGCTGATTTAAAGGAGACAGGAAGGAGCAAAGGAGAGGCTGCAAGGGGAGAAAATGCACAGAGAGGTTTTGCTGAGAAAAGCAGGGGATGCTCATGGTGAGCAGTCGCTCCTCAGAATAGAGTGAGGGAGTCTTGGGACTTAGAGGGTGAGAGCTGGACGTCACAGGGAGAGGACTTTCCTGTGGGCCTCCCTGGAGCATCCAAACCTCAACCAACCATGAAGAGCAGCAGACTCATATTTAATTGGTACCAATTTTTCTGACAAACTCAATTTGAAGATTCAGCTCAGTTGCAATCAACAAAGCAAGCCAACCAGAAAATCACTTGCTTCCCTTGGAGAACCATTAGCAACCCCCAAGGAGCCAAAAAGTTTGCAGGCCCCCATCAGGGCATGGATCTGTGCTCCTCCGTCCTCAGCATGAAACAAGCCTTAGTTCACCCAGGATGGCTCCTTCCCAGTTTCCACCATTTCCCAAGGTGCTTTTGGTAGGGTAACAGGTTAAAGAAACCAGACTGAAGACAGGAGACCTGGGTTCTAGCCCTGACTCTGCCATTAACTGCTGGGTGGTCTTTGCAAGTTGCTTCTCCTCCTGGAGTTTCAATTTTCTCATCCTTAAAAGGGATGGGGAACAGAGAAGAATCCCTGTTGTGCCTACTTTACAGGGTGATTATGAGGCTCAAATAAGCTGACGGATGGGAAAGCTGTTTTTGTACATTCCAGTGCACTGAGCAGATGGTCACCTCTCAGTGTAATGGTGATGATGACAATGATGGTAATGGTGGCTGAGTTACCTTTTATGTGCAATTTCTATAAATATCACATCAAAAGACGAATTCCTGATTCTCATGGCCTAACTTTATTCATCTCATTCATCCCTGAGTTCTCACGCGGCTCCGAAGGATCCATTTTTAGCTTTGTGAGGAGTTTTGATGGAATGCCTCAGAGCCATCCTTCTCCCCCTGCTGCATCCAGTGGTCCCTTCTAGATGTCCTCCCTGGGAATTAGAGCATCAGTACCCACATAGAGGCTAAGCTCTCTCTGGCCTCATCTGGCAGAAGGGGAAGGTTGATGCTCTGCAAAATGTTTCCCAGGTCTCAGTTTCTATACCTAGCAAGTTCTTTTCCTGACACTCCAACTGTCCACTCTCACTCAAGCCAGAAGGAAAGGGCTCAAACAGAAGGCTAGGTGGTCAGGGCTATACCTTGTAGGAGATTATGATTGTGCGTGTGTATGTGTGTGTGTGTGTGTGCATGCATACTTTGGGCAAGCAGGGATCAAAATCCCATATCACTAACTTCTCAGACTTTTTCTGAGCACTCAGATGTACTAGTGTTCTTGTCTGGAGTGAGCTCACAGACTGATCCTAGGGACAGATAACTGATGTTCATTGTGGAGGAAGGGTGCAAAGGAAAAGCAGTGAGGGTGGGGTCCCTGAGCCCATCTTAGAATCTCATTTTTTTCCATGGACCCCCTATGGTAGTTTGGAGCTGTATGTACCCCAGAAGAACAGAAAACCATGTTCTTAATCCATTTCTGTGGGTATGAACCCATTGTAAGTAGGACCTTTTGATGAGGTTACTTTAGTTAAGGTATGGCCTAACCCAATCGGGATGGGTCTTAATCCTATTACTGGAGTCCTTTATAAGCAGAATGAAACTCAGACAGAGAGAGAGAAAAAGACATGGGAAACAAGAAGCTAAAGGTCAACAAAACCTGGAAGAGAAGGGAGGGGCCAGAAGAGGCTGCCATGTGCATCACCATGTGACAGAGGAGCCCAGGGCAAAGGATCACCGGCAGCCAGCCCCAGAACACCAGTCTTCAGGAAGAAAGCATTGCCTTAATGCCGCCTTGATTTGGACATTTTCCCAGGCTCAAAGCTGTGAGCTAATAATTTCCCATTGTTTAAGCCAACTCATTGCATGATATTCGCTCGAGCAGCCAAGGAAACGAAAATACCCCCGAGGCTTTTACCACCAAAAATACTTTCAAAAGATATCCTTCATCCTAGCCCCATGTATATAAAGATTCTATATACTAAATAAATGAAAGCTATTAAGTAAAAATGAATGTATTTCCCTATTATTTATCAAAGAAATATATGACTGGAGCTGGGAGTTTCTAATCAGCATGAGATCCCAAATATACTGGAATTGACACAATGTCAGTCAAAAGCAATGGAATCTGATTCTTTAGGCAAGTCATCCCCTTTGTTGGGAAATGTAAATTTCCTCTAGGCCTTTTGAAATCACAGACCCATCACTGCCTTTGAGGACCTCTGGTAGACTAGGAACCTGAAGTTAGAACTTCTGGACTAGACCAACTTCCAATTTAATGATGAGGAAAGCAGAGCCCAGAGAGAAGTGACTTGTCCAGGGCCACAGGGAGTTGGTGGCAGATCCTGGAGTAGAAACAAGTCGTCCAATCCCCAGCCCTGGATCCTTTACTCAGCACCTGGACACCCTGCTGGTACTTGAGCTGGAAGGCAAAAATGCACAGAATCTGCCTCAGCTTTCAAGTAGGGATGGGGAGCACCAGCTCATCACACCTGCCACAGATTCCAAGTTAGGTCAAGTATTGTAAAAACCAGCTCATGACAGACTGAGACTTTGTCTTCCAGTTGACACTCATCTTGGCAGTGGAAGGAGCCCCAGCCCAGGTCATCATGACATCCCAGAGCCTGCCCTGGCTGTCTTTCCATATCTCATGCTTAGCTGGAAAATGCAAAGCCCAATCTGTTTGTGAAATTGGACAGGTAGAGATCACACAGGGCTTTCTTTGGCTCTGGCCGAACTCACTGGGACTCACAGGGTTAAGAGGGAATTTCACTGCACAAAATTTGCCAGCTGAGGAGAAACGGGAAGGTAAAGAAGGAGCAGTGCACTTTCATTTCAATCTAGATCCTATTTTACAGTTAAAATTATGGCACCATGATTTCTTTTTTCCTCCCCCAGGGGGCAGGTGATGGAAATGTCATTTCTTTGTCATTGAAATTAAAATGCCTTTGGCTAAGCACTCGGGACTGTTACAGAACACTCACACCTTCTGGCAAGCAAGCTCCCTTTTACAGCAGATCTCACAGCTGTCAAATCATTAGGTCCTAACTGATGCTTTACATGCTCATGATTCTTCCTCCTTCAGAGGTCTGAGGAAGACAGAAACTTTTAAAAGACATGTACATTTAAATTTGGGGCTCCCAGGTAAAACTTTTCATATAAATCCTCCTTGTTAATTGCATAATGGACAGGTAGCAGCCTTCATTCAACCATTCTGTACTAGAAATGGGTGAGCGAGCAAGTGCATACCACCTTCTGTCTAGAAAGCCCTTCCAGAACACCTTCCTGCCTTCTCCTGGTGACACTTGCCATTATTTATTGAACATCTGTTTTCCTCTTAGAACATAAGCCCATGAGTGCAAAGGTGGTTTCAGTCTTATCACTCTGAGCCCAGCCCCTGGCACAGCCCAGGCACGTTCATATTTGTTAAATGAGACGGGACAAATTGGTTCATTGGATGGAAGAATGGACTGGTGAATAAATGAATGAATAAATGAAGAGGTGATAGTGGCTTTCACCACATATTTATTCATTTTTATGTATTTTTTTATTATCTCTTCATTCATTTATAGTTCATCTTATCCAGAAAAGACTTAAGACCTCTTCATTTTTGGCCCCAAAGCACACATTTCAGAATGTGTCCCCATCTTCTTAGTTCATCATGCAGGGATTGCAAAGCATGATTCTTGCCCTCCAGCTGCTTTGACTGAGGTGGTGTAAAGCCATATGACCAAGAGACAACATTTCTGGGGAGAGTGAAGGGATCTGTCCAAGGGATACCTAATACAGTAGAAGCAAAGAGGAAGCAGGAACATTTGCCTGAGTAGATCTGATCAGGTCTTAATCTTTGTTTATGCCCCATAATGCTGGTTTTTCAGCAAGTGCTCATACTTTCTCCATGAATTTATTAACCCAAAGGGAAATTAGGTGCTACTTAGGACATTTTTTTGTTTGTTTGTTTGTTTTGCATGTGTGCTCATGAAAACCAACTTCTCAATATTGCTGGCAGGCAGTCGGGTAGAAATGAACACACCTTGGGGATTTTCTTGACTTCCTTTATTGTAAACCATAATAAGCACCAATTATGTGTCAGACTGTGGGCTAGGTGCTGGGATGATGTTCAGGAGACCACATTCTAGTGTAGACAAGTGAATGTTGATCGTAATCCAGTGTGATAAAATTAGTGATCAAGGTCCATGTCCAGGGCACCAGGGGGCACCTGGACCAGGGGCTTCAGAGAAGCTTCTTGAAACACTAGTGGGACTTAATCAAGAGAAGAAGGGGGTGGGGAGAATGTTCCAGATAGACAGAACCCTACAAACAATGATCCTGGGACATGAGAGAGCATAGCATGTTTGGGAAACTCTCAATCATTCGGTTTAGCTGTGGCATGGATAAGGAGAAATCACAAAAGGTAAAGCCAGAGAGGTAGACAGGGGCTAGACCACAGATGACTTCATGAGCTGTACTAAGGAGTCCAGCTTTTATATCAAATGCTACAGGAAAGCAAATACTGCAGGATTTTAAAGCAAGAGCGTGACATGATCAATTGTGCGTTCTAGAAAGATCACTTTGGACTGGTGAGAAAAGTGGTTAGAGGAGGGAACGGGTGATGACAGGGAGATCAGTTAGAAGATGGTTGCACTGCAGCAGGCAGGTACGAGCCTGGCTCAAGACAGACACAGTGGGAAGGGTGAGGATCGATGGATTCAAGACTATTTCAGAAACATCTGTGACGTGCATAGAAACTGCTCAAGAGGGAAGCCAGCAATGGGCCTTCCATCTTTCAGTTAAACTGCTCTTCTCTCGTACTTGCATTTAATCAAATTTTGCTGAAAGAGTCTAATTCATTTCAGATGATTTTAGAACTCTCTCATAAAGGCAAGGAAAAAAAAGCCCTAAGTATCAAACCCCTTTCCTTTTAAGTTCATCCATCAAAAGTTAACCTTTTTACCTCAGACTTTTAGTAGGGAGATTTTTGTTTCTCCAGATTTTCTTAATCAGCAGAGAAAAGGTGATGGTAATTCTGCAGCTCAAATTTATTCAAAATTGCTTCTTCGAAGTGCTGGGGATTCAGGGCCCTGGCCTGAAACTAGACTCAGTGTTTCTCAACCCTGCTACCCACATGAGTCCTGGGGAGTGAGAGGTGGGGTGGGGGGAAGTGGCTTTTAATAACCTCAAGTGCCAGGCCACACCCTTGAACCAGCACATCAGGGTGTCTGGGGGTGGAACCCAGGCATCAGTGTTTGTTAAACATCCCCCGTGATTCTGGGGTGCAGCCAAGGTTGAGAACTACTGAACTACAGGAAACTTGTTAACCGACCCACTAACATGCAGAATCAACTTATTATGCCTCTTGGAAGAGGTGCACAGAGCCCAGGAAAGATGCAGCTTAGCCCCCTGACTACCTGAAAGCACCATTTTATGAAAAAATTTCCTAAGGAACAAGAGGATAGAAACTTTAACAGAGTTACTTGAAAACAAAGTTATAAGAGATCTGAAGGAGTCCCAAAGTTCATTCCTCTGCCCCTAGGCTGCCCATGTGCATTGAAACCATCTCAGGTAAGTTCCAGTCTATCCTAATTTGGAGACAATCCCCAGGAAAGAGGAATCCAGGACAACTGCAGCCTTCACTGCCTAGGCTCAGGAGGAGCCTGGGGCATCTCAGCACTTACCACCCAAATGTCTCTATAAGGCAGAGAAGGAAGATCTCTTAACTGGGGGTGGAAAGAAACCTGTGAGAGTTCTGAATTCTGTTTTCACCCTAAACAGTTCTGCTAATCTTGTCCTCTCTTCCCTAATATGTCAATGTTGATTTTAATATAAAAATAATATTTATGAATGACCAAAAATTAGAACCCCAAGAAGATGGTCCATATTTATTTCTATTGCTTCCAGCACCCACTGACTCCCCATGTATACAGTGGAGATGAGGATGATGATGATGGTAAAGTGGACCATGATGACAATGGTGATGGTGAGTATTGTATGCACAGTCCAGGTCAAGTGTACATGTGCAGTAGAAAATGCCTGGGATTTGGAGCCAGAAAGTCCTGAATTTGAATGCTAGCATTGGCACTTACCAATTGGGTGGCCCTGGGAAAGCTGCTTATCTGTAAAATGGGATAATAATATCCAAATCAAGGTTGTTATTAGAATTAAAGACATTCTATCTAAAGAAACTGGCACCTGGTAGAAACTAAATACATGCTAGTAACTATTAATATAGAATTCCCTAAGACCAAATAAACCTTCTCTTGCTATAAGATGGAGAATAGGCAGCTGATGTGTTCTACTTAATGTCCATGATCCTCTAAACTGGGATCTTTCTTTGGGCATCTCTGAGCACCCTGAGCACAGCCCAGCTCAGGGTCTGGTCCTGAGCAAGTCTCTTAGATGAGCACACTGCAAAATCACCTCTGGCATGGCTGGTGCATAGGGTGGCCCAGGTAATCAAACATTTTGATTAGTGGTCACTAAGAGGCTCATGCATAATGTCCCATTTTCTTGGGGCCCTATGAGAGGGCTGGTTCAGGGCAAGGCCTGGAGTGAAGACAGCTGGATAGCAAGACACTTCCGCTGCAGGACATCAGGAGGGACCAGGTCAGATGCTTGGGGAAGCCAGGGCCCTCCTATTCACTCCTAGGCCCCAGCAATATTCTGAAACACAGAATCCGGCATCAGGAGAAAGCAGCTGGCATCTTTCTTTGCTCTCGTGCTGATCGGTCTTTCCTTGCAGAGTGCAGACACCTGCATTGTGCCCTGCACTGGGGCCTCTCTGGATGAAGTTAGGCTAGAACGTGTCCCTGAGCAGCTCCCACTCACCCCGGCAAACCGGCCAGAGCCTAGGAGAACCTGGGGAAGGTTGAGGAGCTGTCCGCTCAATATGGGGCAAAGGAAGATGGCCATGGGCATGCAGAGCATTCAGGCCTGGCTGCCCTAGGAGCATTGGGCTTGGCTGAGCTGCTGTTGATCATAGACCCCTGGGAGTCTCAGTGGCTGTTGAAGCAAAAACCATTCAAGAGTTCCAAAGAGGAGTGGAGGGAGGAGTTTCCTGCCTCTCCCCTGTCAGCACAGGCCGTGGTTGTGCAGCAGAGTGGCTAACAGCGTGAGCTTTGGAGACAGGAACGCTGCGGTCCAGTCCCACCTAGGTCACGTGGTAGCTGTGTGGCTTGGGCAGGGCACTCGATCTCTTTGTGCCTTTGTTCCCTCAACTATAAAATTGGAGTAATGATACCTGCAATCTTGTGAGGGTTATTATGAGTCCATGTAAAACCCTTATGCTTACCTAAGGTTAGTTATGTTGACAGGATTCTGGCTTGGAATGCCTCTCCCTTCTCCACGCACAAATCCCCTCCTCTGCTGTGCTTCAGGGCTCCTATGAGGCCACTGGGCTCTTCTCTAAGTCCCCAGGGCTGTCTGTAGTTTTTCCTTTAACAACCATTGACTGAGCAGAGTCTGGGGATCAGGGACTGGGCTAAATGCTGGGGATGCAAAGATTAAAATAAAAACCACCCTCTCCCTTATGGTGAAACCGACAAGAAACAATTACAATGTGGATTGCTGCGGTGGATTTGCATGCACAGTCTGGGGAGTATTGGTGAGGAGAGTCTCCATCACTTGATCACTTGCATCGTGATGACTTGTCTTTATATGTGTTTTTCCAGCTAGACCATGTGCTGCTCAAGAGTGGTGGTATTCATCTATATGTTACTCATGGGGCCTAGCTCAGAGCTATGCTCAGTAAATGGGTGTTGCCTGTGAATGCATGAACAAATGAACGAATGAATGTTTAAAGACTACTGCAATGGTGGGGTCATTTGGTAGTTCTGCAGGGCCTGAGGCCCAGGTTTTCTTTCGGGGGGATGCATGCTTAATGAAGACCTTCTCTGCACCCCTGACTGATTTTCTGGGCTTTATACAACAGTTTTAGTACTTACTCCATGGATGATCATGTATCTAAACTTCAGCTTCCTCATCTATAAGGGTGACAAAAGTAATCATAGCTGCTCTGTTTAGCTCATGGCAGTTTTGGGAGTTTAACATGGGCTTCACTCATTCAGCAAATATTCATTGAGCACAGCGTTTTACTGTCTCCATGTAACATGGCCCCGCAGGAGAGGGCAAAGCTTGAAGAATGCTGGATCCAGATGAAAAGACGGGGTAATTTCAGAGGGGAGATAGCAAGTTGCCAAGGTTGGAATCAGACCTTCCAAAACAAAATCAGTGTCGCCAAGAGGGCCTCAGGACTCTGCCTAGGGGTCAAGGCCTCCGAATCACCCTCTACCAGATGGAGCCTCCTCCAGGCTGCATAGACTCTTGTCCTAGCTGTTAGAAGGGAATGTCAGTGTAAACTCGTAAGATATGAATACTTTGAAGAGTCTAACTGGAGAGTTCTTTCCAAGTGTTAACAGTTTCTTCCTTTTTTGCCTTTATCTTCAGAAAGAATGAATGAAAGAAAGAAAGAGCAATAGAGAGAGAGAAGAAGGAAAAAAAAAGGGAGGGAGGGAGGAAAGGAAAGGAGGATACTTTTGGTGTCTAAGAGAACCAGCCATCAACCAGCCAACACATTTTTAGTGAGTGTCCATAGGTAATGGGCACTGGGCTGAAGGAGTGGGGAAGGTGAGGAAGTGAAGCTGACAGAGCTACTGCCTTCAGGGAGACCACTTTAGGGGAGGGCAAGACATGAAAACCCAAACCCTTCTGTATGAGACAGAAAGAGGTACTTTATCCACATCTATCTTTTTATTTATACCTTGCTTTGTACCAGAAGTCTTCATACATAAAATATAACAGTGTGGCATAATTTAAAAGAAGGAATAAAATATAAAAAAATAAGGAAGACATAAAATGGGGCCAGGAATGAGGCTAAACTAGGAGAACCATAGATAATAATACACATGCTATGGGTGAGTCCAAATTTGGATCTAAGCTTTCTAACAGCTAATGGTGACAGGGAAGCCTGGTCAGTGATCTGCTTTGTGAGTTCATAAAATAAAAACCGACCGGTTGCTCAGGAGTGGTTCCAAGCACTCTTGAGTCTTCATTGAGGGAGCACCTTGGGATGAAAGGAGCGGCTCCTCATGACATCTTTCTGACAAGGTCTTCACAGGGCGATTTCTTATGGTGGGTTTCAGGTAGGCTTACAGCTGCCCCCCCGCCCCTCCACTGCTGTTTCACACAGCCTGGGTGGGGCACAGAGCAATGTGGATTCGATTAGGGCACTGAGAATTCTGTGTAGCGAGAGATGCTGGATAATTCAGGAAAGAGGAAAGGGAGTGAATTGTGGGCAAGAAAAGAGGAGTTGGGGTAAGGCAGAGCTAGATAAATGACAAGGAACTAGAGATGAGGATGTGCAGGGCAACGAATCATAAATATTATGCTGGAGAAGACTGCCCGTTCCCTCTTCCCGATCTCTGATGACAGGAATAAAGAAGTGGCTCTAAAATTCTGAGTGCTCCTGGCAAGACCTTAGAGGGAAATTCTAGGCCCTTATTCCAGCTTGGTCAGCAGGATAGCTGAGGCAGCTGTAGGCCTGGGCCTGTGAGGGAGTAACTCCTCTCTAGGGTAATATGGCAGGCAGTGGAATGGAGAAAAGTTGGGGATGAAATTGGAGCAATGATTTTCAACCACAGGTGATTTTGTCCCCCAGGGGACATGTGGTAATATCTGGGACATTTTTGGTCGCCACGACTTGGGGGTGCCACTGGCATCTAGTGGTAGAGGACAGGGATGCTGCTAAATGCCCTACAATGCACAGGACTCCCCCCACAGCAAAGAATCATTTGGTCCAAAGCATTCATAGTGCTGAGGTTGAGAAACCCTGGATTAGGGTGAAAGAAAAGACTATGGGGGAGGCAGGGATCTACGCTAGCCCCTTCAGTCTATACCATGCTGGTAGTCAGGGGACCCAGGTTGATGATGATGGTGATGATGGAGTCAGTGACAATTCTCGAAGCCCAGAGAGCGTGAGTGATCTGTTCAAGCTGTGCTGTTTGTTTTTTGTTTCTTCTCCTCCTCTTCCTTCTTCTGTACTGCCAGTGTCTGATACCACTTGCCCCACCACCCCACACCCTCTATGTTGGGAGAATTCCCCAACGCACATATCTGGAAGCCCAAGAAGCCAGATTCTCATTTTCTCCATCTTGCTTGAGGCCAGGGTGTGGGCCTATCAGCCTCACCCACCTCAGACTTAGAATCAGGACCCAGTGGCTGCAGTGAAGCAGGGGGAGAAGGGAATTCTTTCTGGTAGCGGTGGGAGTGGTGGTGGCAGCGGTGGTGGTGGCAACGGGGTCCAATGTCCAAGGCTGGTGATATTGGGGTGCCAGCTGAGCTGTGGGAGAAGTCAGCAGCCTGCTCTGCAGGCTGATTCCGTGACTGTGGTTCTTCTGGCTGTGGTTCTGGCTGCATAGTAACCTTTTGTTTCTACTTGTTTTCCAGTCATCCTGGCTGGCCCTGCTGTGAGCTATGTGATATCCTCTCACAACATTCCTGTTTGGCTTCAATCAGCCATAATCAGATTGTGTTGCCTACAACTGAGAATCCTGACTGCCATACTACTCTGTCCATGACCTTGGGCTGACGCAGAGTTTGTTTTTACTTAGGGCTTCAGCTCTCCAGAGAGTTCAGGCGTTGTCAGTCTAATGGGGGCCAAATTAGAATCTCAGTCACTGCTCAGAATTGTTCATCTCCAACGATGTTGCTCCCGCCTCGTTCAAGCCTGCATGCCCGGCTCCTTCTTCTCGTAGAATAAGTGTGCTCCCAAGGGGCCCCTTAGCAACCCTGCCCTTAGACTCTCCTTTGACCACTGTTCCCCAGTTTGCCAGATGAACTCAGGTACGTGTTAATTCCACTTACGGATACAACTCAAATTCTTTTCCCAAAAGCACTTGAGCCCCCATGTGAACAGGCTTCTGGCGTGCTGATCCATCCTACCGTTTCTTCAATGCTCCATCTTGGGTCAGGACCACTGTTACATGTGAATTTGCTGCTGAGGTCAGTGGAGTGGCGAGGGCAGCCCAAACCCAGACCACAGCCTGGAAATGGAGAGAAGCGATAATGGAGCTCACCATCTGCAAGGGGTGCCGGCTCCTCCCACCCTCCCGGAGGGAAACCCAGCAAGAAAGGACTCTGCTGGCTCGGACCCTGCAGCTCAGATGCAGTGCTCCATCCCTGGAGCCTTCCAGCTCTGCTCTGTGAAGCGCATAGCCCACTTGTCCCCTAGTGTAGGTGGAATCGTGTTTCCTGTGGGCCCTGGGGCCTGGCATGCAGCCACGGGCTGTGGAAGGCGGCGTGACACCAAATCTCTCCCTTGTGATGCCAGGCGGTGAAGACAGAACAGGAAAGACAAGCTTCTGCTGCTCCTAGGAGGGGCCAAGGACACCTCCCCAACCATGTGCTCTGTCCGTTCATTCCTGTGAGACACAGACAGACCACCAGCTCTAAGCCCCTCTGAAGAAGCAGAGCAAACCCCAGCAGGGATCTTGTTTACTTCCTGGGCAGTAACTGTAGCCCAGGGCGGCAGGGGAAACTGGCAAGGCCTCTGAGCTTCTCCCTAAGGGGAGCCCCGGTTCTTTATCACAACTGCTGTCAGCATCTCCACCCTGAGAGCCCCCAGTCCAGCCTGGGACACAGGCTTCTTACCTTCTGAAAGTTCCCCTGGAACAGGTTCACCTCACTGCCTTCAGTGATTAGTTCAACAGTCTTAGCTTAGATAATTAGAAATGGCTTTTCTACTCTTCCTAGAAACACCTAAGAAGGGATAATACAACACTGGAAAATGGTTTTGGTGTCTTTGGGGTGCAAAATTTTTTGATTGGCACGTATATGGTCTAATCTATTAAAACATTGCCCTTTATTGCAACTGCCTTGATGTCATCTTAAGAACGACTCTCCCTGTCTCAAGAATACATTAATGGTCTCTGTCTTTCCTTCTGGTAATTCTTTATACTTTTCTCCTGAAGCCACTTGGAAGTAACACCAAAGTGTGAGGTAAGGATGGAATGTTATTCTTTTCTTAACAGCCATTTGTCTCAGGCTTGTTGGTTGAATTTATCCTTGCATCACTGATTTGAAATGTCATCTTTGTAGTAAAAGAACATTCTTATGTATTCTTGGATTTTATTATTTTGTTCCATTGATTTGTTTCTTTGTTTTGGCATCGTTTGTTATGGGCAGATTTGCGAAATCAAAGCAAACACAACTGATTTAATTAGTTGGGAGTCTTTGCAAAGCTTTTCAAAAGAAAAGTCACCAGCTGTTGAAAAGGTGATTGGGTATATTGGGGGTGGGGGTGGCCTGGAGAGTGGCTGGGCGTCTAAGAAGCACTGCCTGGAGTCCTCTGCTGTCCAGCGGAGCTTGAAGGGCAATGATGAAAATGTCAGACAGAAAGTGAGATGAGGTCAGTGCTAGAAAGACCTTTAGAAATCATCTTCTACTCCAGCTTCTTTACTTCACAGCCATGGGAACGGAGACCCAGAGAGGTTAAGTAAGGTCACACATGGAGGGTGTTCCAGTTTGCTAATGCTGCTGTTACGCAAAATACCAGAAATGCATTGGCTTTTATAAAGGCAATATATTTGGGTACAAAATTACAGTCTTAAGGTCATGCAAATGTCCAAATTAAGGCATCCACACACATATACCTTCACTGAAGGAAGGCCAATGGTGTCCAGAAAACCTCTGTTAACTGGGAAGGCACATGGCTGGCATCTGCTGATCCCGGTTGTGTTCCAGACCATCTCTTAACTCCTGTGTATTCTTCAAAATGCTGCTCTTGGGGTATTTAGTCCTCTTTTAGCTTCTCCAGAGCAAAATGCAGCAAAGGTTTGCTTTCAATGGCCATCTCCAAAATGTCTCTCTTGGCTGTAGCACTGAGCTCCTGTCTGAGCTTTTATAGGACTCCAGTTAACTAATTAATACCAATGCTGAATGGGTGGGGCAACACCTCCATGGAAATAATCGAATCAAAGGTATTACCCATAGATGGGCGGGTCACATCTCCATGGAAACAACCTAATCAACACTAATACAACTGCTCCCACAAGATTGCATTAAAGAACATGGCATTTTGGGAGACATAATACATCCAAACCAGCATAGAAGGGATGGTAGATCTTGGCCAGGAACTCAAAGGGCTCTTTCTACAAGCTCATGGCCCTTCCTGCCTTCCTAGCCCGACTGCCACCACCTTCATCCAGGCCCCTTTTATCTCTCACCTGACCAGGGACAATCACCTTTGCATTAGCATTCCTCCCTCCAGTCTCTATTTCTCTAAATTAGGATCATGTTACTGCTCTGTTGCAAATCCTGGGTCAGTGTTTCCTCACTAAAGTCTAAACACAGCCTGATATTTAAGGGTTTTCACACTCCTGCACACATCTAAGTTATCTCTTATTTTCCTTTCAAATAATTTGCAAGCTACAATTAGATGGGCACCTTGTCATTTCCCCTGTGTTTCCCGTGATCCCCTAATGCTCTTTCTCTTCCCAGCTCTCCCGTATAAGACCACACCCACTCCTCAAAGCCTGATTCAAAGGTTAAAAGAGTTGTTCATGTCCCTCGTCCCCTGTGGTGCTCAAGCCAGCAGGCGTCCCTTAAGGATGCCACATTTCCAAGGAAACACTGTTTTTCAGGTTTGTAACACTCTTTGCCTTATTGTCTGGTTATTTTTTTTTTATTTCCCTCTTGTATCTTCTATGGAACCTAGCAAGATTCATGTACAGAGTAGGTGCTAAATAATAAAGGACAAATGAAAAGATTTCTCCTCCATGCCATTCCCAGAACTTTTATGACTTCCCATGTGTTAGGATAGCATTCATTCTTGGATTACTGAGAGAATTACTTCATAGGCTCATGAAAGTAATACTGATCAAAATCAGTGGTTCTCTGCCCAATGCGCTCAAATGACCAATTCCTGAGACACTGGCTTTCAAAGAGATAAAGTTTTATTGCTAGGTAGGTACAAAGCAGGAGAGCAGATGGCCTATCATCCCAAAAATATGTCTCCCTGAACTGCAGTAATTTTCATAGTTTTATAGTATCAAAAGATGGGCAGGTTTTATGCTAAGAGCACAATGGCTCTAGATGACGAATTTAGAGATGATTTAATAATTGAGCATGCGCAGATTGTTTACATGCTTTGCCACGGAATATATGTAAGAAAATGACAGTCTTAATATGATGATGAGCGTGATTTTTAGTATTACAATGAGGTATAGGCCACTTATAAGTTTAAGTTTAAACCACTGTGCATGTCAGGTGGGCCAATTTTGGGTAGATCCAGTTCTGTCTAGCAAGACAGATTTGGAATCGGGGTGGGTTAGTTCTGGGCTGACTCAAGTCCCTTCATTAATAAACATTGGGGCTGTCTTTAGTGATCATAAGACTCTAAAGTTGAAAAACTGGATAAGGGGATACAAGTGAGGGTCAGTCACAAGGTTTTTACAATCAAAGATAAAGGCTATATAGTTATACAATCATTATTAGAGATCAAGGCAGCTGGATTACAGTTCAGAAATTTCAGGTATTTCCCTCGGTCTATCCTAATATACTAGAAAGTAAAAAGGAATATCTATATGATGATTCAGTAAACATAATCATTTCTTAAATCCTAACTTCCTGCTTACAAAAGCACTATGGGTGATTTTGGGGGGATTATTAGAAGGAGTTGACATAGAGAAGTGGCAAAGCAGCCATATTTTTCAAAAAGAAGGAGAAGACATACTCTGAAAACTACTGATGTGAAAGTCTAAAGTCCATTTTGGACAAAATTATAGATTGCATTGTTAAAAATCTGGGTTACGGACTCTTGGCAGGAATCTATGAAGAATATGTGGTGATGGCTAGCACTTAGCATACTCTTATTTTCCTCCAACATTAACGATCTCATTGATCCTTGCAGCAACTCTCTGAAGTAGTTTGTACAACTATTATACTCATTTCATAGATGAGTTAAGTTGCTCCAAATTGCACAGCTAAAAAGTAGGCTTTGAATCTGCTCTTTCTGTTCCCTCATGCTGCCTTTCACCTGGGCATAAAGTAGGGCTTGGCATATAGTAAGTATTTATTTTAGTCCTCTTCATTTGTGTCAGTAATGTGATGAGCCAAAATTAATTTGCCCATGGCCTGCATTAGGAGACGTATTCTGCCGGGAGCATGGAGGCAGCCAGTCCTGTCCCAGTCCAAGCCGAGCCACCTGTTCCAATGCCAGCATCTTCTGCCATGTCCCAGGCTGACTGCACTGGGCATCTTTCTTTTCCTATAATATGTGAATAACAGTAGCCACCTCATATTGGTGGTTGTGACACTAAAATGCAGTAACAGATAAAGCGGTAAGTACAGAGCCTGGCATGTAAGGTACTGCTCAAAAAATGCTGGCCTCTTTTTCTCTGGGCTCCAAACATAAGAAAGACTTGCCAAAGAGGAATGTGTTCAAATGAGGGTATCAGGATAAAAAAGGAAAACATCTCAAAACATCGCTGCTTGAGGAACATCACCAAGGGATGATCAGTCTGGAAAACACAGGAATTCCGAAAGGGGGTCTGCTAAGGTTCCATCTTCCAACAGGTCTATCCAATGCTGCCTGAGACCCAAAAGTTTTCTGGAATTCACTTCTTCCCTGGGCATTGGTATACCTTTTTCTGGACAACGTTAGAAAAAATAATGAAGGTCCAGAAGCAAGTTGTTTGTGGTTACTGATTTAATAGTATTTAAAGGGTGTAAGTAGGAAAAAAAATTGGCATCCTGCTAACCTAGACCCAACCTGGAAGGCTCTCTCCTGATGTTGTTTAAGGAATCTGTACTTTATATATGTTGATGCATTTGGGGTTTTCCCCTTGAAAGAGGACTGAGAGGTTCTGTACCCATTCCCATCTGGGCCTTTGCTCTATTCATAGTCATAGAGAACCCCATTTACCCTCAAGTTCTCTTGTAAGCACCCAACCCAAGTTGCCAGAGGGCTGGGGAAGGAAATGTGGGAGGATCCACCCAATCTGCTCTGCATCGTGGTGAGCAAGTCTAAGCGTGTGATGCATTGCAGGACTAATGACATACATAAAACACCAGGAAGGTCACATGTATGCCCCCTCTCTCCACACCACAGCTTCTTGCTAATCTTCAGAATACGTGCATTTCTATCCCCTAGAGAAATGGCTATTGCCTATTCAAGGAGGGTCTTCCAGCCCAGGAATGACATTTGGGGAGCTCCCGTAGCTGCACAACTTAGCAGGCACAGATCTCCATAATGTCTCAGGAATCCTCCCCAGCCTTTCCTTAACAGATGCACTCCCACATATCCATTCCATTAAACTGCACTTGGTATTTACAGATAAAAGGGCTTCTCACATGACACAGCTTAAAACCCTCACCGCCAAACTTAATTATTCCAGTAACTCAAGCTCACATTAAAAAAGAGAGGTGGGTCCACTTAATCCTTATCATGAATTAGTAATCCTTCCCTCTGGAGATCCCTTCCCCTAAAAAACTCACTGAAGGTATCTGAATTAACTGTCTTCATATCAAGCGTCCACAGATTGTGTGTGGTGGGATTCTGCTTGGGATAGATGAGATCATCACCCGTCTCCTTCCTTCCCTCTCTTCTTCCCCAAGCCAGGCACCATCCCTGACCAGGGAAATCCTGTGTCTCACCTAAGTGCTTCCTGGAAATTAAGTGGCAGCTATGAAAAGGGAAAGAGCACTAGACTAGGAGTCTGGGGGTTTTAAAGGTCCAGCTCCACCACTGACAGAAGCTGAATCATCATTTCTCTGAGATTCAACTTTTCATCTGCCTACCTCATCAGATTGGCGTGGGTATCAAAAGTGGAGCAAAAATCATAAAAATGCTCCATCAACTGTGAACTACCATAAAGTGTTATTTATTTCCAATAAATGACCCCTGGATTGTAAAGGGGACTGCATGAGAAATCTGCCTAAGCACTGAGAGCTGCCAGGTTTCAACCTAGAACACTGAAAAAAAATCCTGTCCCTCAGCAACTCTGAGTCCTTGTAGAGCCAAAAAATTCTGACAGCTCCTTTGTCTGTTAGTAAAATAAGAATAAAGAAAATAGTGACATTAATTATCATGATGATAATAATAGTAGTTGATATTTATCGAGTGTTTTCTATGAGGTAGTCACTGTTCCAAGCTCTTCATATGTGTTTAATTCATTTATTTTCCTATTGTTGTACTCTGGTGGATCCAAGACTAGTACAGGCTTGGGAGAGTGATTAACTGTTCAGGAATTTTCTGAGCCAATGGTTAACCCATTTATAACTGCAAATCAACCACGCTGGGAGTGTTTACACCAAAGAACTTGGCCAAAACTACAAAATCAGGGGTATTTATTTATTTATTTATATCTGGAGCTACTTTACTATAAATTAGATATTTTCCCTTTTTTACAGATGGGGAAACTGAGGTCCAGTTAATAAATACAATATTATTCATTCAGTGTTGAAACATTCAGCATGGGTTGCCTTGTCTTCTTTTTAAAAACCTCCCATTTACTTTCTCCTTTTTGCCCATATTTATTTTCATTAGAAATAACAACAAAAACCCATTCTTCATATTTCCTGTGAACCACACACTTACACTAAGAATTTTGGTTTCCTGGTCTCTAGCTTCAACAGTTTACTGGGAAGACAAATATGTAAGCAAGTGGCTTTCAACTCTGGCTGCACAGCTGCATTTCTCAGGGAACTTTTTAAAGTCACCAACATTCCTTGCTCCTTTCCAGTCCTTGATTGATCTGATTTAATTATCAGCATCTCTGAGGCTCAGAGAGGAGAGTGACTTTCTTAGAGTCATATAGTGAATTACTACTGAATCAGGACCAGAACCCAGGATTTTTAATTTCAGATTTTTTGTCACTACCCCCCACCAATCTATTAATAAATATTTGGTGCATTAGTGCCTCCCACACAGGAAGTGCTCACATCTGTATATGTAAAAAGCAAATGCCATGCATTAATCTTCCAAGCTTATTCATTGCTTAGGAAAAAAGTTGTTTCTTCTAAGAACTTCTCATTCAAACAATGAAAAGTCAAAAGTGAAAGGTGCAAGCAGTCCACATGGTTTGCTCAGTTTCTCCAGCTTTCAAGATGACCTGTCAAAAACTCACCTGGATGGAGCACATGGGATTTTTTTAGGGCCCTGAAACTATTCTGCATGATACTCTAATGGTGGATCCATGACATCATGCATTTGTCAAAACCCATAGAACTATTCGTATGCACATATAGATAGCCCTTTTTAGTTTTTAGTGTACTGGAATAGCTAGAAGGAAATACCCGAAACTGTTGAACTGCAACCCAGTAGCCTTGATTCCTGAAGATGATTGTATGACTAGATAGCTTACACTGTGTGACCATGTAATTGTGAAAACTTTGTGGCTCCCACTCCCTTTATCCAGTTTATGGACAAATGAATAGAAAAATGAGGACAAAAGTAAATGAGTATTAGGGAGGGATGGGGGGTTTGGAATGTTTTGGGTGTTCTTTTTTATGTTAACTTTTATTCATATTCTTTTTTGTGTGTGGTCATGAAAAAGTTCAGAAATTAATTGTGGTGATGAACTATATAATGGTACTGTGAACATTTGATTGTACACCATGGATGATTATATGTTATGAGAATATATCTCAATAAAATTGAATTTAAAAAAAGTTAATAATAGGCAAAAAAATAAATAAAACCCGTAGAACTATACAACACAAAAAGCGAACCTTAATGTAAACTATTGGTAAATAATAATGTGTCAATATTGGTTTATCAATTGTAATAAATGTACTGCACTAATTTAAGACGTTAATAATATGGGAAACTTGGAGGGGTGTGGTGGTGGATGATGATGGAGGGGATGAGGTATATGGGAACACTCTGTACTTTCTGTGCAACTTTTCTGTAAACCAAAAACAGCTCTAAAAATAGTCTATTAAAAAATTACCCGAGGAGCACTGGACGTTCTGTAAAAACAGAAGCCCAGAAAGACAACGAAACACAGCAAGTTAAAGCCAGAGCCAAGGAGCGATTTCCGGCCCGGCGCTCCTCCCATACAGCCCTGAGGTCCTGGAGCCATCCCTCCTCAGCCCAGGACCTCCAGCTTCCTCCCATGGCTATGTTTTCCCCTTTTCACCCTCCCTGCCTGCTTTTCATTTCTCAACTATTCAGTGACCACACAACACAGGCCCTGGCACTTAGTTGGTCTCACTAAGTATTTCCTGTATGAAGAAATAAACAAATGAATGGGTTCCTCACGATTCTAGACTCTGGGGACTGCAGGGATGAATGAGGCATTACAGTCCACGGTCCATTGTGGTGAAGAGAAAAGCCCAGGCATTGCCGGAAGAGAGATATGCACCAGAAACCTGGCTGTGCACTGGATGAGAGCCAAGGGCTTAACTGGTCTGAGCCTCAGTCCCTCATTTGTACAATGATGGTATTAGGGCCTGCATCATGCCAATGTGGTGAGGTCGAAATGACATTACACAAACAAAGTCATCTAGGAACTTGCCAGCACCTAACAGGCACCCAATATCATTATTCATGCCTTAGCTCAACAGGTAGAAAACAAAAGAGCCAAGAGGACAGTGGTCTAAAGCTGAAGGTTTGTGCTCAGTGCTAGCTTGTCTTAAGGAGAAATCAAAATCATTCCTTGGCCATCCTTTGAGGCAACTTTCTGCCCACTGTGCCACCTCTGCTCCCAGCTCAGACATGTTGGGGCCACACAACTATAGTCAGACCCATTGTTCTGCTATTCCAAATGACTCAGAGATGCTCAGATATTCCCAGATATCCACAGACTCTGGCCCAGGATGCCCCTGGCTTAGACTTACCTACTAAATCTCTCTCCCATGGCACTGCCTAGCATATTTTCTTACCCAAAGCAGCTTCTCAGCAAATATTTGTTAGATTAAATTATCTTTTTCTTGACTACACACACACTTCACCTTCATTTCCCTTCCAGAATACACACCTCTAAAATAAAAACTACAAATTTAATGCATAATCACTGTTGCTTTTTCTGTTAGTGATTTACAACTGCTAGTGTGGCAAAATTTTACCAGTGGGTTCCCCCTTTCAACACACTCATACTGTTCTTTATTACTATATTCTCTTTTCTTTTACTACCACTACTATGAGGCTACCCACAGTTTGTAAATATATATTTATGGGCCTATGGCGTATTTTCTGTCTGGATTATAATCTTCTCAAGGGCAGAGGCCTGGTCTGTTGTATTCACTGATGAATCTCCAGAGCTGGGCACAGAGTATGATACATGGGAGCCAGCTGGAGATATGTGATGAATGAATGAAAGGGTGGTCACTCCAGGCTGGCTTAGAAGTGAAGGCAGTGCATTTCCTGCAGGGCTTGTTCTGAGCAGGGTAGAATAGTGGGTGTCCAGAGGCCCTGGTCTGCACAGGGGTGACAGACAGATGGATGAGCCCATGTGGCAGGTTCCAGTTGGAAAGAATATGTGGAGCACTGGTCTCCAAAGTGGGGGCTTACTGCAGGGGCCATATGAGACAATCTATTAGGGCATAAGAAGGAAATATGAGTACTTCTGCTTGTGCTTATTTTTACCTGAATAGAAAGAAGGAAAGAGAGAGAGAGAAAGAGAGAGAGAGAGAGAAAAGAAGAGAAGAAGAAGAAGGAGGAAGAAAGAGAGAGAGAGAAAGAAAGAGAAAGAGTGAAAGAGAAAGAAAGAGACAAAGAAAGAAAAAGAAAGGAAGGAGAGAAAAATGGCTTTTCTGATGCAGTCAGTTTATCAATTGGACTACTCTTGGTAGGGTTCAAGCAGGAAATAGCTTCATTTTTCTCCAATTGCTGCCTTCAAACATGCTTTTTTTAGGGAATCTCTTTCCCCATCCTTGATGGCATCTCAAACAGATACCATAGCCTTCCGGTCACTTTTAACTATGCGAATGGTCTTGTTCTTTTAAAAAGTTCACGCTAGTCTAAATCCAAACTTCAAACATCCGATTCCACACTCCTTCTCTCCTCTGTCTCAGGCCTAACATGAGAGAAGTCAGTTCTTTCACTCCTCCCCCACTTGCTTCTCACATCTCTGTCTCTGCTCCCCTGTATTGCCGGCTCCTCCAGGGTTGGGGGTAGGGGAAGGGGCATTAGAAGAATGAATGTTTGTGCTGTTTTAATCTGGCTGCTGGTGCCTTCTGTTGTGATGGGCATCCACCAAACCCTGTCTGTTTCATGGGACACATTTGTGTGTTATTTGGAGTTGTCACTCGAGATTCTCACACCACACTCACTGTCTCTGTCACTAGCAATGTGCTCTCTGACTGACCTCTGACAAAATCCCCTGCCTAACTCCTGCTTCTGGCTATATACCTCCACCTTTTACCCTTAGGCTCTCATCATCCTATAGGCTCCCTCTTGGAAGATGCCTCTCTAGATGTCTCACATACTTGAGGGTTTTCTGGATCATCCCTTGGCCCTTGGGGATCATGCACCTTTGCCCAGCCAATCTGGGTCAGGGCAGGATGCTCAACCTCTGCCCTCTTTCCTTGTCCTGACATCACAGGCAGCTTCAGCAGGGCTCCCACCTTCCAAGTTCTCTGCATATGTTATAGGGTCCAGTCTTCAGGTGGACTGATTCCCTGCAGACCTCAGGAGGCTAGTCGTGTTCTCTCAGCGTCCCACTGAGATAAGGCTACCTTCTGTAGCTCAGCAAGCCGCAGGCCAGGGAGTGGATTCCATAACTCCCTTTCTTGCAGGCACTCCCCATCGTTTCTGAGTGATTATCTTCATTTAGCATTGAGTACGGTTAAGTGCCTTCCATCGCCTTCTTTACAGGGAGCAGAGAAGAAAGCAAAAGAGCTCTCCCTGATTTCAGTGAACTTCTTTGAAATTTCTCGACTTTTCTTATCTAGGACGGGGGTTTAATGAACTCTGATTGTTGCTGTTGTAATAAGTTCCACCTGGACATGTTTAGCAGCTACTTTTTCTTCTTTAAATAACAGTTTAATTGAGATATAATTAATCTATCATACAATTCATCCATTTAAAGTATACAACTCAGTGGTTTTTATTATATTCTCAGACTCATGCTATCCTCAGCACAATCATTTTAGAATATTTTCATCACTCCAAAATGAAAACCTGCACCCATTAGCAATCACTCCTCATTTCCATGTGACCCTCCCAGTCTTAATTCACCACTAATCCATTTTCTGTCTCTATAAATTTGCATATTCTGGACATTTCCTATAAATGGAATCATACACTATGTGCTTTTTTGTGTTTGGCTTGTTTTACTTAGCATAACATTTTCAAGGTTCATCCATGTTGTGGCGTGTATTCCTTTTTATGGCTGAATAATATT
Organism: Choloepus didactylus; assembly: GCF_015220235.1. Taxonomy (NCBI): domain Eukaryota; kingdom Metazoa; phylum Chordata; class Mammalia; order Pilosa; family Megalonychidae; genus Choloepus; species Choloepus didactylus. Next base: position 96,739,050 of record NC_051307.1, on the reverse strand, counting down.
CCATTGTTTGGATATATCACATTTTGTTTATTCAATCATCATTTGATGGACATTTGTTTCCACAAGCAGTTTTTTGTTTTTTGGTTTGTTTTTTTTTTTGAAATCTAGGGGTCTTTATTCAACATTACCTTTGTGTATATAATTGGTAAATAAATAAAACATGTTGGGAAAGAATGCTCAAAAATCTTTACTGATGGGGTACTCATTCATAAGACCTTGTGTGCCAGTTTGGATTTATTATGTCCCCCAAAACACCATGTTCTTTAGTGCAGTCTTGTGGGGGCAGATGTATTAGTGTTGATTAGGTTGGAATTCTCTGATTGTTTCCATGGAGATGTAACTCAATCAACTGTGAATGAAATGTTTGATTGGATAATTTCCATGGAGGTGTTACCCCACCCATTCAGGGTAGGTATTAATTGGATCACTGGAGTTGTATAAAAGAATTCATAGACAGAAGGACCTCAGAGCAACTTAGAGTGACATTTTGAAGAGGAGCTGCAGCTAAGAGAGGACAAAACACCGCAAACACAACATTTTGAAGAATGCCCTTTTGAAATGCCACCTGGGAGCAAGCGGACACCAGCCACGTGCCTTCCCAGCTAACAGAGGTTTTCTGGACACCATTGGCCATCCCCCAGTGAAGGTACCTGATTGCTGATGCCTTACCTTGGACATCTTATGGCCTTCAGACCGTAACTTTGTAACCAAATAAACCCCTTTTATAAAAGCCAATCCATTTCTGGTGTTTTGCATCCTGGCAGCATTAGCAAACCAGAACACCTTGGAAACTACTGGTCTGGAGAGCAATTATAGAGGGATATGTGACATGAAGAACCAGACATGGTAAAGATATTTTTGAAAACAAAATTATTTCAGAGGTAACTGATGATTTAATGCCACAGAAATGTAAACATCATATGGCATGAGAATGTTTACAATTTGAAAAATATACATAACTTTTTTGAAATTAAGGGAACAGAATAGACTGGTTTTGACATTTGATGAAAAGTTCAGAATAAATGTTCACTCCTTTGAAAGAGATATGATTTCTTAATATTTCTGAGGTTATTTAAAATGTATACACATCTTGCTGCAGATTTCAGGTAACTAAACCAAGAAGACTTTGGGCATCAACTTGTATACACTTCATTTAGCTTAAAAACAAATGGAGGGACTAAATACATGATCCTTGATGGGAGTCAAAGTATAAAACATAATGATCAAGCCAAATTGAGAATGCCTACTATTCCAGTCATGTAAAATACCAGAAATGGATTGGCTTTTACAAAAGGGGTTTATTTGGTTACAAAGTTACAGTCTTAAGATCATGAAAGCATCCAAATCAAGGCATAAACATGAATATACCTTCACTAAAGAAAGGCCATTGGCATCTGGTAAACCTCTGTTGGCTTGGAAGGCACACGGCTAAAAAAATATCTTTAAAGCTGCAGCTGTGAGTTCCTCTGAGCACTTATAGGGCTCTGGTGATTTAATTAAGGCCATGTTGAATGGGTGAAGTCACACCTCCATGGAAATTATCTAATCAGAGTTATCACCTATAGTTGGGTGGGTCACCTCTCCATGGAAACAACCTAATCCAAAGGTTCCAACCTAATCAAGCCTAAATACATCTGTCCCCACAAGATTGCATCAAAGAACATGGCACTTTGGGGGACATAATACATCCAACTCAGCACACCCACTAAGCAGAAAACTGCTACATAATCTTCACCTATTGAGAGTAGCCTCAAAGGCAAAAGACCAAGGCAAAAGTCTTGGTTAGTCAGTGTACAAAGCAATCAATACTTAGAAATGTTTAAAAACAAGACCAACTTGTTTCTGGAAATATCTGCTTAACCTTATAAAATATTGTGAATTATGTTGCAGTCTAAGTGAAAGAATCTTGAAATGTAGAACACTGATCATCTTACATCTGCACCCCTGCAGTCCTGGCACAATATGGGTACTTCATATATGTGTGCAATCTGAATAAATGGGCAATAACAAAGGAGGCATATGCCTGGGTTTGACAAGGTCTTACATGCAGTATATAAATCAAACCATTTAAGTCACATCATCCCTGAAAAATACTTACTCTGATCTTGAAAATCACAAATGGTGACATTTACAGCTTTTTAAATATACAAATAAACCATTGGCATTTCCATATACCAAAGCCAAACTCCAGGAAACTTATTTTCAATGCAGGTGCTCCAGTGTCAGCAGGAGCATAATCTGCACTTGCTGCTAAGAAGTGCCAAAAGATGGCAGAGTAGGAATCTCCAGGAATCAGTCCTTCCATCAGAACAACTGTTAAGCAAGCAGGAACAGTCTGAATCAACTATTCTGAAATTCTGGAGTTGATTAGAACACTGTGCAGCATCCAGGGAAGAGCAGGAGAAAGAGTCTGGTAAACTGTGTTAAATACCAGTAAATTGCACTCTCCTCATGGTGGCTGCCATTGCCAATCCTCCAGTCTTGTGGCTGGCAGCACTGAGATACTCAAACCTGGTCCCTGGTGCAGGGTGGGACATAAGGACCTAATTCCCCAAGATCCAGGGGTGTATGGTCTGATCACTGATCACTGCTTTTGATCAGCTACTTCAGAATGCTGGGGGCCCAGCTCTGGAGGTGGCCATTGTTCCAATCCATCCGGACAAAGGCAGCAGAGGAGACCTAAAGATAGTTTGCTTCCTCAGAGCTGCAGAGAACAGTTGAAGAGCTGAATTTGCTGGGAAGGCACAAGTCAAGAAAGTGCAGTTTGGGGGAGCCATAGGTAAAACTCCCGGTGCCCTTCTTGGCCCCTCCCTTTTATGCCCCCCAGGGCAATTTGGAGCTGGCCAGTGTCCCTTTGGGGACAGAAAGACTGACTTGGGAACTCCTCTCTAACATGCCCCCCACTCCCACTTCCAGAATTTGCCCTCTAGGCAAAAGCAGCTTGAGACAGCAAAAGCAGGGTAAGTAACAATTGAATCAGGCAGCCTAGGACAAAGGCTTACCTGCTTTAAGTCCTGCAGTGAAACACCCAGGAGAGGGAGAAGGTCTATTTCCTGGGGAGTAGTGGAGGCATTCAAATTCCTGTAAACAGGGGAACACCTAAGGCCACTAGCAAGCACAAACCCAGAACAAGACACTGGCCCAGAAAAGACAGGGAAGACCCTGCACATTGTATTCACCTTCGGATGACCTTCTTGACAGGAGGGCTGAATTCTAAAGGGGAGCACCAGCTAAAGCAAAGCCAATTTGCAAAGACTGTGAAAGGTGTTTTTTGCTTAGATTTACTTGGTTTTGTTAGTTCCCAGCACTCAAGAAAATCTCTGCATTATTACAGACATCTCTGGAAATAAATCCAAGAGTTAGCATTTTAAAATATTAAGATGTACAATGTGTAACAAAAGATTACAAGAAAAACAAAAAACAGAAAATGATGGCCCATCCGGAGGAAGAGGATAAAAATCCAGAAAACATCAGTGAAGAGGACTAGAATGTGGACACACTGAACAAAGACTTAAAAAAAATTTATCTTCAGTATGTTCAAGAAAGTGAAGAAAAATACAGAGAAAGAACTAAAGGATATCAGGAAAGCAACCTATGTTCAGGAGATGAAAGAAAATATAGAAAAAGAACTAAAGGCTATCAGGAAAACAATGACTGAACAATATGAGAATCTCAAGAAAGAGAAGGAAATTTTAAAAAGGAGCCAACAGAACTACTGGAGTTGAAGACCACAGTTACCGAAATGAAAAATTCTTAGGAGTGTTTCAACAGCTGGTTGGAGCTGGAAGAGGAAAGTAACAGTGAACTCAAAGACAAGACAATGGAAATGAGTCAGACTGAGAAGCAGAAAGGAAAAAGAATTAAGAGTAAGAGAAAAGAGTAAGAGAAAAAAATAAAGACACCCTTGGGACACCATCCATCAAGGATTCCAAAATATACATTATGGGGGTCCCAGAAGGAGAAGAAAGAGAAAGGGGCAGAAGGAATAGCAAAGAAATAATAACAGAAAATGTCCCAAATTTAGCAGAAAACATGAATATGCACATGCAAGAAGTCTAGAGAATACCAAACAGGATAAATAAATGTCCCAACACATACTGGTCAAATTGTCAAATGCAAAGAACAAGGAGAAAGTTCTGAAAGCTGCAAGAAAAAAAGCAACGTTTTATGAACAAGGGAGTACCAATTAGATTAAGTGCTGATTTCTTATCAGCAACCATGGAGGCAAGAAGGCAGTGGGTTGAAATACTTGAAGTGCTGAGAGAAAACAACTGCCAAAGCCATCTTGAAAAAGAACGAAGTTGGAGGACTTACACTTCCTGATCTTAAAACTTATTGCAAAGCCATAATAATTCAAACAGCATGGTACTGGCACAAGGGCAGACCTATAGACCAATGGAATCAAATTGAGAGTTCAGAAATCAGCCCTCACATTTCTGGCCAACTGATTTTTGACAAGGTGATAAAGACTTCTGGAAAAGAATAGTCTCTTCAAAAAGTGGTTCTGGGAAAACTGGATCTCTATATGAAAAAGAAAAGAGGTAGACCCCTACTTCACCATATACAAAAATCAACTCAAAATCAATCAAAGACCTTGTAAGAGCCAGAACTCTAAAACTCCTAGAAGAAAACATGGGGAAGCCTCTTCAGGACCCTGTATTAGACAATGATTTACACCATAAGCACAAGCAACAACAACAAAAATAGATAAATGAGACTTCACCAAAATGAAAAACTTTTGTTCCTCAAAGGTCTTTATCATGAAAGTAAAATGACAACCTACACAATGGGGGAAGATATTTGAAAACCACATATCAGATAAGAGTTTAATACACAGAATATGTAAAGAAATCCTACAGCTCCACAACAAAAAGACAAACAATCCAATTAAAAAATGGGCAAAAGGCTTGAATAGAAATTTCTCCAGAGAAGATATACAAATGCCAAAAAGCACATAAAAGAGGTCTAACATCATTAGCCATTAGGACAATGCAAATCAAAACCACAAAGAGAGACCACCAGAATGGCTACTATTCAAAAAACGGAAAATTAAGTGTTGGAAAGGATGTGAAGAAATAGGAACACTCATTCATTGTTGGTGGGAACGTAAAAAGATGTAGCTGCTGAGGAAGACAGTTTGGCAGCTCCTCAGAAAGTTAAATATGCAATACCATAGGACCCAGTAAAACCACTTCTGGAAAGAATTGAAAGCAGGACTCGAACAGATATTTGCACACCAGTGCTCACAGTGGCATTGTTCACAACTGCCAACAGATAGAAGCAAACCAAGTGTTTATCAACAAATGTATGGACAAACAAAATGTGGTATATATATACAATGGAATATTATTCAACTGTAAAAAGGAGTGAAGTTCTGATACATGTGACAACATGGATGAACCGTGAAGACATCGTGTTGAGTGAAATAAGCCAGACACAAGAGGACAAGTATTGTATGATCCCCTGATAGGAAATAATTAAAATAAGCAAACTCATAGAGTCAGAATCCAGAATATAGGCTACCAGGGGATGGGTAGGGATAGAGAATAGGGAGTTCATGCTTAAAATGTACAGTTTCTATTTGGGATGATGGAAAAGTTTTGGTAATGGATGGTAGTGATGGTAGCACAGCATTTGAAAGTAATTAACAATACTAAATTATATATTTGAATATGGTTAAAAGGGGAAATTTTAGGTTGTATATATGTCACTAGAGTAAAAATTAAAAAAAAAAAAATCCATGGAACTGTACCCTAAGGTAAACCACGGACTGTAGCTAATAGTACAATCATAAAAATTTGGTTTTGTCAATTGTAACAAATGTACCACATTAATGCAAGGTATTAATGATAGAGTGGGACATGGGAACCCTGTATTTTATGCATGATTTTTCAGTAAACCCACAACTTCTCTAATTAAAAAACAGGAAGTGCCAAAAAGGACATTTTTAACAACTAAGATCACACAACTTTAACCAGGTTGATGTGTAAAATGTCTGATATTTATTTTATCTATGTTTTGCACTGATTTCAAACTTCATTGCCAAAGAAATTGGCCAAGGAAGCATCTTTCACAGCTGTTTCTCTACAAGACGGTTTCACAAAGACAGGATGTTGTCCTAAAAAAGCTCCTGGTTCTCTGCTGGACAGGCCAACAGCTGGCTGGATGTTGCAAACAGATCAGAAAAGTATGCTCAGTGATGCCAGCTAACTGGGAAAGCTGGGTCTGCAGCTTCAATAGCAGAGTTATTGAGTGACTCAGGGAAAAAAATGTAGTAAATGATATTGGGAGGTTGTTGATTTTGTATAGAGCTCAGGAAAGCAAAGGCTGGCAATAGTGAGGGTCCCAGGTGGAAAGAGCCTGAGGATGGTTATGAAACAGAGAGAGGATACACAATAGGCTTGGAGTGGTCAGCTGGTTGATATTAGGTCTCACAGAGACTTAGAAACAGAACTGAGTCCAGAGAACACATTTATTTCCCAGATCAGAAAAATTCAATTTGACATAAGTTCTGCTAACATGAGGAATATAGTAGTAGTCATGGTGATATTAATAGATACTTACTGAGCATTCACTCACAGACACTGTCTGCATTTTCTCATTTGAAGCCCTTAAGACTCTGAGATGAGAAGTTTTATTACTCTCAATGGCAGATAAGGAAACTCAGAGATAGGACTCAGAGACAGAAGTCCCTCCCCCAAATCCACAGCTAGGATCTGAAATAGGATGTGAACCTAGGTCTCTCCAACTTGAAAGCATGTTCTCTAAACCATGACATTTTTTTCCTATCAATTTCCAAATAAAAAACAAATAGTGACACTATAGTGCAGGGGGGAAAGGATGGTATTTTCAATTAAATGGTTCTGGGTCATTGGATATTTATAAGAATGTAAACCCCTATCAAATACCACATCAAATAATCGATTCCAATTGAATCACACATCAATAAAGCTTTTATAACAAAACATAGAAAAACATCTTCACCACCTTGAGTAAGCAATGATTCCTTATACAAAGCACAAAAGTCACTAACCATAAAAAATAAAATTCATAAATTGGATTATATTAAAATTAAGAACTTCTGTTCATCAAAAGACATTATAGAGAAAGTGAAAATGCAGCCCACAGAGAGGAAGAAGATATTTGTAATACATATATCCAACAAAGGATTCATATGCAGAATATATAAAGAATATACAAATCAATAAGAAAAAGAAAACTCAGGAAGAAAATGGGTAAAAGGCTTGAACAGATGCTCTGCAAAAGAGGATATCCAAATGGCCAATAAACATGAAAATCAGCTTCTGTTTATTAGTCATCAGGGAAGTGCAACTTAAAACCACAATGCCATCTGATTAACATTGATCAGAATGACTAAATTTAAAAAGATGGGTAATACCAAGTATTGGTGAGTATGTGGGGCAACTAGAATTCTCCAAAGCTATCAGGAGTCTAAAATGATAAAATATCTTTGGAAACTGTTTGGCGGTATCCACTGAAGCTGAAATACATATATTTTGTGTGTAATTTCATTCCTGGTATAAACACAACCGAAATGTGCATATATGGTCACAAGAAGGCATGTATTAGAATGTTTATCGCAACACCATTCATAGCAGCTGGGAAAAAAATCAACCCAAATTTCCATCATTAATCAAGTGGGAAAATAAATTATGGTCTATTCGCACAATAGAATATTATACAGAAATGAAAATATATGAACTACTGCTACATGCAACAATATTTGGATAAATCTTAAAAATATGATGTGGAATAAAAGAAGCCAGGTACAAATGAGTAAGTTCTATATGCTTCCCTTACTTAAAGTAGGAAAAAAGGCAAAACTGTTTTTGCTATTAGAATTCAGGATAGTGGCTACCCAGCTAGGGGTTATAATAACTGGAATGATAAACTAAGACTTCACAGGTACTGGTAACTATTGATCTGTGTGCTGATTACAAAAGTATGTTTAGTTTGTGAAAATTTATTGAGCTGTATCAGTATGATATGTTAGCTATTGCCAGAACCAATCACCCCCAATCCCAAGGGCACACAACAGTAAGCATGTTTTCCTTGCTGACTGGTGTTTGGGTATTTGAGTTCAGCTGTCCTCAGCTGGGCTCTGCTGACCTTGGCTCTAACTGTGGGTTGAGTGCAGATCTCCTCCACGTAGCTCTCATCCTCCTTTAACCAGCAGCCATCCCAGGTATGTTCTCTTATGGTGAAAGGCAGGAGCACAAGAGGGGTAAATGAAAACATGCAAGGTCTCTTAAGTTCTTGGCGTTGAAGGAGTAACTTTTGACTACTGCCCGCATTCCACTGATGGAAGCAAGTCACGTGGCCAAGCCCATATCAGTGGGGTGGGTAAATGTGCCGCTTCTGTGGTGGTTCGTTTGGGGAGTGAATATTTGCTGCAAAATTATCTAATCCAGGGCATTTATGATGTGTGGTTTTCTGTGTGTAGTTCATATATTTCATAAAAAACCTTTTTTTACAGGAAACAACAAAAAAGTGTAAAACAGCTATGTCCTCCTGTTCTCCCCACAACCCAGCCACATCCAGGCTCTTAATGGAGAGCGAGTAACGCTTCTGAAAGTTCTCAGTCCAAGCGTAAGGAAGAAAAGAAGGAAGAGCATATGCTTCCTAGAGCACAGTGCACTTCCTGTCTGCTGGGCTGGAGAGAAAAGTATCTCCATGGTCTGCCCCCACCCCCACCGCCAGAAATGACAGCAACGATTGAAGGCTTCCTGAAGAGGCAGCTGAAAGGATTGCTCTAAAGTACTGCCCCGGTTTTCTCAGCCCCTGCTCCCTTTCCTTCAATGACTTCTATTATAGTCAAACTGCCTAATAAAGATTCAACCTATTTCAATGAGGAGGTAGGAGCTGAATATTTAAAAGGCTGATGATTTCTGCAAGACTATTAACCAACAATCCTGAAAAAGTCTCTCTTACAGCAGAGGCAGCAGGTTTTACAAGCAGGCAGTAAATTATCAAAAGGGAAACGTCCCCAATTCCCTGATCTTTAGCATCAGATACTGACAGGGAAGCCAATGCCTTTGGAGAAGTCTGGTTCCCACTGTAATCACAGTGTGGGACGTTTTGAGGACAGGTTTGATTCCCCTGCCCCATCTGGCAAAACCTAAGAGTCTTGAGTAGCACCACCCTTGCCCCCAACTCCCCTCCACCTTCAGCCCAGTACTATAACTAGAGCTTTTCATGTTGCCCTGGAGAGAAGAAAAAGAGTGTGGGATTCTATTCCTTCTCAGTAGAAAGGGAAAATCCAAATGCACCCAAGGGCAATTCATGCCTGTATCTCGGCTTCTTGCATATAAAGTCTATCTCTAGTATCAGATAGTCTGGTGTCAAATCCTCACTCTATTACCTACTCCCTGTGTGGTGAGATGTTCAGTTTCTCCATCTGTAAAATGGGGATCTGTTTATGCATTTAATGGACCTTTAATGAAGAACTACCATGTGTTATACACAATGCTAGGTTCTAGGGATACAATGGCAAATGAAGCAGACATGGTCCTTGCCATCATGAGTTTACATTCTGGTGGGGAGGTAGAGAAAAACAACAAATATTATATTACATTCTGGTGGAGAGGTAGAGAAAAACAAATATTATATACACACAATCACAACCATAACCATAAGTGTTATGAAACAAACAAACCATGAGCTGAGACAGCGTATAACAGGGATATCAAGGGAGACCTCACCAAGAGGTGTTAACCAGAGGAACGGCTTGCAGGTAAAAGGAGAGTATATGCAAAGGCCCTGGAGCCAGAAAGAGCTTGACATGTTCTAGAAACTGTGAGAAGACGAGGGAGGTTGGGGCACAGAGAGGAAGGCATCTGGTAAGGCTGGGAAGATAGGTAGGAGATGTATTCTGCAGGACTTGGTAGCAAGGTGTGATGGTTAAATTCAGGTGTCAACTTGGCTAGATTATGGCATCTAGTTTGGTCAAGCAAGCACTGGCCTGACTGTTACTGTGAGGGTATTTTGTAGATGGGCTTGTGTCTATAAATGGTTGATTGAATCTATGGCTGATTACATCTACAATCAACAAAGGAGATTGCCTTCAGCAATCCCCAACACCTGGTAATGATGGTTACTCCCACAAAGAGAACTGGGTGGCAGGGAGGTGGAGTGGGAAGGAGCTTTCACTGTATATGGTATCCTTTAGAAGCATTCACATTTTTGTACCATGTGACTGTATTACTATACAAAACTACAATGTAAAAGAAAGAAAAGTGCCCTACTTTATAGAGTCATGAGGGTAATAATAAACATTTAAAGAGCTTGTCACAAGGATTAAATGAGATAACGGACGTAACCCATTCAGCTCTGTCCTCAGCACTGAGCTCAATGAGAGTTGACCTTGAGGCTCACTGTCGCTACTTCTGCAGGAAACAGCAGAAAGAGCCTTGGCCTGTAAATTAGTTTCCTAGACTGCCATAACAAATGACCACAAACTGGGTGGTTTCAAACAACAGAATTTTGTTCTCGCCCAGCTCTGGAAGCCAGAAATCAGAAGCTGAGGTGTCAGCAGGGCTTTAGCTCCCTCTGAAAGCTCTAGAGGAGGCTCCTTCCTTGCCTCTTTCTAGTTCTGGTGGCGTCTGGCAGTCCAAGGTGCTCCTTGGCCCTCAGCTGCGTCACCCCAATCTCCGCCTCCGTCATCACGTGGTCTTCTTCCCACTGTGTGTGTCTATGTCTACACGTGACCTTCTTTTAAGGGGACGAGTCATTGGATTTAGGGCCCACCCTAATCAGGCTTGACCTCTTCTTAACTAATTTTCATCCGCAAAGACCCTATTTCCAAATAAGTTTGCATTCACAGGCACCTGGTGGGCATGAATTTTGTGGGTGGGAGGTGGGGGACACTATTCAATCCAGTACTGCCTGGCAGGTAAGATTCTCACAACCACAAACTTGCTCTGTGAACCCAGGTCCAGTGCCATCTCCTCCTGGGCCTCCTGGAGCTTTCTGTCTGTGAAATGAAAGGGGTGGGGGGGATCCGGCGGTGCTTTGAGCTCCACCCCAGCCATGACATGCTGGCTTTCCTTAGATGCTCCCCAAACCTGTCTCAAGTGGCAGCAAAAGGGTAGGTTGGGCAGCAGGAGCAGGACCCATGAGGTGAAGACCTGCATGTTCATGACGCCAAGTGGAGGGAGCGTGCCGTGGCTCCCGGGCGCCGGGAGGGTCCAGGCTTGGGACTTAATGAGGCTTGAGCTCTGTGGCCAGAGTCACAGCTCAGAATTATAATAAGCACACCCCATCCTGCCCTGCTCCCTTTTATCACCTAATTCACGGGACATGTGGAAACTCATAGTCTTGTCCAAAAAAGGAATCAGAACAAACTGGAATTAGCATGGCAGATGCAAGGGACATCTGAGGTCAGAAACTAAGCAAATGTGTGTTGCTGAGTCAACCCACAGGAGCTGCCAGGTTACTACTGCCTTCCACCTTTGGCAGGAGATGTAGGGAATGCAAGAAACAAGGAAGAGAGGCTTCTGGTGCAAATTGGTGGGAAATCCCCTCCAGTGTTTCCAGGGGTGGACAAAAGTGCCCTCTGATTAACCAGATTGCAGTAACAACCACAATGGCAGTATCCTCCATTTATACCAAACTTTATTCCTCACAAAGGGTTTTTATCTGTTAGCTTATTTGATTTGATTCTCACAAGTCTGTGAGATTTCTATCCCTGTGGAAAATTTATCTCAGTGGTTTCATGGATAAGGGGATTGAAACCCAGAGAGGTGGTGGACCGGCCCAAAGTCATGCTAACTACCCAGGGTCTTTGGAGTCAGCCAGGTGCCCTGTCAACCCACAGGGTCTCTCCCAGTGGCTGCTTCCAGGGGCGGATCATCCTGGAGGGTGACCCCCCAAATCATCCAACAAAATGTTAAAGTGCTAATCTTTGATATGGATGACTTGTTTCCTCATTCTTGTGTAAAGTGTGAATACGTGATAAAGTATTGCTATTGTTATTGATTTGTTTATACAGTATAAATAAAAGCAGTTTGCTTGCTGGGTAAACACAGCTTTGAGTCAAACCCTGAAGACCCTCTTCCAGCACCTAAGCCGCTCCAGAAGGACCTCCTAGAGTCAGCACAGGGCTCTCCTGACCGGGCACACTCCGATTCTCACGGAGAGGCTGCCTGTGGGCGACTGCGGTCTGCAGAAGGCAGAACTTGAGCACTGGGCTCCTGCTGAGGGCATTGACCTTGGAGAGAACTCACCCTGCTAGCCTTGGGGTGGGGCAGGTCAGACTTCACCGCAGGGCTGGCTTCCCCAGTGATGGAGGAGCTGGTTCCACTTCTGGCTGGTGGCTGGTTTTGGGCTTTGGCCAATGAACTGCATTGCCTTTAGGCAAATGTTCGGGGCTTCCTTTTTGTAACTGCTTTAAGAATAGAAAATGAAGAATTAGGCTTGGGGAAATGGTATTTTATACCTCTAGGAGCAATGGGCATTAAATCTGATCATCCTTGGGCTGCAAATAAAATTGCACAGTCTCAGCTCTGTGGCATTCAGGCCTGGGCCAGCTACTCCACCATAAGAAATCCCAGAACAGAGAATGCCTGGGTGTCAGAGAAAGGCGTGGGCACACAAGGAAGGCAGCAGATCCAGAGTGGAGGACTCGGCCAAGGTCACACAGCTCACAGAGGGGTGAGGACATGGTGTGGGAGCCAGGACCGTGTCTGCCCAGGTCACCGCTCTGTTACCAACACCCACCAAGGTTCCTGGCAGAGAGTAGGTGTCTGTACATGAGGAAGAAAGGAAGGGACATTGGGAAAGACGATGGGAGGGAAGGCGCGGGGTAGGGGAGAAGTGAGTGAGAGACATGGGGAGGGAGGGAGGCAGGGAAGCTGGGAGAAAGGAAGAGAGGGACAGAGGGAGGGAGGGACAAGCAGCGAGAGTGAGGCCAGGCCTTCTGTTGTCTGGCCTTCTGTGCTCTGCATCACGGTTCTGGGCTTGACAAACAAAAAGGGAAAAGGCACAGCGCAGGAAAGGAGCAGGGGTGAGGGGATGGGGGTGGGGAACCAACAGGCCAAGAGAAGGGCAACAAGGTGTGAGGAGATGTTTCAGGAAGAGACGGAAAGGGTGGAGCAAGCCTGAGAGATTGGGGACCCCAAAAGCGTGGGGTGTCCCCTCTGCCCACTCGGCTATTATTGGTGGTGGCCTGGGGTCTAGAGGACCCAGGCTGGTGGTGGAAGAAAAGACAGCCAGGAACGTTTTCCCCAGTGCTCCTGGTCCCACATGCCTTTGACTTGGACCGTGGGACCCCCTTGCCTCTCCTGCTGGAGCCCTGTGGGTAGAGAGGAGAGGAAGTGAGGAGGGAGGGAAGAGAGGGTAGATGTCCACCCTCCAGAGCAAGGGCAACTGCAACAAGCTGCAGATCTGCTCAGCCTTTTACCTCTTACATTTACATGGGATATTTCACTTGATCCCTGCAACAGCCCAGTGAGGTTTCCATTCTGAGTCTCTCTGAGCTCTTTCCACAGTCTCAGTTTCCTGTTAAATGTCGATAAGCCAATCTAAGAATAACTTTTAGTGTGTTTTAATTGATCAGGGAGTAATTCCTTAGTAACCCCAAGGACAGAGCCCCTGCTGGGTTTTGCTGATGAGCTGGAGGGGAGACAAATGGGGGGGGGGGGCAGAAAAACCTCAAGAGCAGCAGCAGAGGATCAGTTAGTCTTTTACTGAGCATTTACTATGTGTCGGGCACTATCTTTTTACATTTTTGTTACCTTCACCCCTGTTATGGGTTGAATCACATCCCCCCGAAAGATATGTTGAAGTCCTAACATTCTGGATGATCTCAGAATGTGACCTTATTTGGAAATAGGGTCTTTGCAGGCAGAATTAGTTAAATTAAGATGTGGTCATCCTGGGATAGGGTGGCCCCTAATCCAGTATGACTGGTGATCTTATAGGAAGTGGAGAAAAGACACAGAAACTGGGAGAAAGACCTGAAGACGAGGAGGCAGAGACTGGAGTGATGCAGCTGCAAGCCAAGGATTGCCAGCAACTACCAGAGGCTGCAAGTAGCAAGGAAGGAGCCTCCCCTACAGCTTTGAGCTGGAGCAGGGCCCCGTAGACATTTTGATTTTGGACTTGCAGCCCAAAGAAATGTGAGACAATAAATTTCTGTTGTTTTAAGCCACCAGTTTGTGGCACATTGTTATGGCAACCCTAGGAAACAACTCCTTACACCCCTGAGAGGTAGATATTATTATCTCTAGTTCACAGATGATGAAACTGAGGCACTGAGACATCAACTACCTTGCCTAAAGTCACCGTGATAATAAGGGTGGCCCCAGGATACCTGTACTTACAATTACTTGCATTCTTGGGCATGAGGCAAGGCTATGCTCAATATTGGATCTCTGAGAGGCAAATGAAGGGGGCCCTGAGCCCTGTAATTAGCTTGTGAGGAGGGATGGAGGAGCAGGATCGGTAGAGGAGAATCAGGGGGGTGACTTTGGGAATAGTAGGCAGGATAAATGAAAATCACAGCTTTAAATGCAAATTTAGACTTTAAAAACTCTGCATCTATTTTTTTAATTTGTTCAAGACCATATTCCTTATTGCAAAATACCTATATAGGTAGAGCTTTAATTTAAGATGTGTTCATTGGTCCATTAGGTATGGATAAATGAGGACATAGCAATAAAACGATTATGTGTGTGACTGTGTGATTGTGAATTGTGACTGACACTCCCTTTATCCAGTGTATGGGCAGATGAGTAATAAAGTAAAAAAAATAATAGGAGAGGATAAGGGGTATGGCATATTTTGGGTGTTCTTTTTTATTTTTATTTTTATTTTTATCTTTTTTAAGTAATGAAAATGTTCTAACATTGTGGAGATGAATGCACAACTATATGATGATGCTGTGAGTCATTGATCGTACACTTTGGATAAATTATGTGGTACAAGAATATATCTCAATAAAATTGCATTAAAAACAAACAAACAAAAAACAGGTCATGAACTTTTTAGGAAAATCAAGATCCCAAATGAATAACTTGGGCTGGTTAAGATAAAAGCAAATTAAGCAAAAACAAAACAAAACAGAAACAGCATAGCCTTCATTATTGCACAAAATGAAATATATTCCATAAACATAAACAATCAAAAATTTACATCTTAGATTTAGGTGAAAGGGAAATTAAATTAAAACGTTTTGTTTGGTGCTACTCTTAACCCTCTTCATTAATACAGTATTTGAGATTCTTGCACTAATTTTTAAAGAGCAATAACTTGCCCAGAGTTGCACAGCAATCATGAGCTTCCTCTCTGTCCATTCTAAGTGTGGCAGTGAGTGTATTTTTTTTTTTTTTTTTTTTGTACAGGGAAGGAAGAATGAAAGGAGGTGGTAAACCTAAAAAAAAAAAAATGATGATTATGGAGATGATGACTTCCAATTACATTCTAGATGAGGACATGTCTCCACAGAAAATAAACTTTTTAGTTTAAGAAAGTTTGGAGACTGGTCTTACTGCTGGGAGTTGAATGTTCGCAGTGGAGAAAATGCTCGCAAGTTCTCTTTGGGGTCCATTCTCTGGGGGAAGAACAACTCTTCTCCTCCTGGTTCTTGGCGGGACTGGACTGGGCTTGGATTTATTTTTCCTTAACTTGAAAAGATCATCTGATGCCAAAAAACTGAACCCTGTTTTGCAATCGACTCTCAAAGGACCATCTGGGTGATCAGCCCTTAAAAGCAGCAGGTATAAATGGCAGCAATGAAAAAGTTTCACCCAGCCCAGGTCCTCTGGCCTCAAAGGGTCCCTGCCTTTTCAGAGGAAGGTGCCAGGGTTCTCTTCCAACAGGAACTCTTGGCCCCAGGACACACCATTATTTCTGCGAATTCCTTGAGGCCAAATCTGTAGCTTCATCATAGATATGACAGCCTGAGGTGAAGGAATTAAAAGGACTGTGAAGCTCTTGTCTAATACCATGGTAGTACCTCTAGAATCTGATATTTCTAGATTGATGGAGATCAATTGGTATGATGGAGAGAGATGAAATCCCAGAGCAGCCAAAAGGTGATCACCACTTACGTCCACAGTGTGTTTACAGAGCACTTCCACTTCCCCAGTCTCATTTGATCTGAATCATGCATCTATCAGAGTGGGGCAGGAAGCATTATCCCCATTTTACAGATGAGGAACATGAGCCCACTGGAGGCCCCAAGAGGAGCAGTGCTGGAGCCAGGCCCAGAATCCTCAACCACTTTCACACTCTCCTCCAAAACATGCACCTTGCACATGAGGCTGGGGCAGGGGATCCAGGAAGCAAAGCCAGAATGTACTTCTAGGAATCCTGAATTTTTTCCAACTGAACTCCATGCCCTGACCGTTGATGCCCACCACGGATACAGTAGTGTGGGAGCTGCCTACAAAGATGACAGTGCTCTGGAGACCCAGGGGGAAGGTGTCACTGATGGAGACCGCTGGGCAGCCCCATTCCAATCAGCCCTGCTCTGGGCAGGAAAGTGCCAGAGGATGCTCAACACACTGGCTAGGAAACTTGACAACAATCATGGCTATTTGGGGCAGAAAGGATCCATCTAGTTCAAACTCCAGGAGCTGAAATCTACTTCCCTGTCACTTCCTCCCAGATCTGGGTTTTAATCCCTGGAGCCACACAAAACATACATTGGACAAGATCTTCATTCGGGGTGCGTCACTCTGGCCCCTCCCCCATGATACTCTGTGTCTCTAAATGGTGGTGTTCAGAACAATGGATAACACCCACACTGAGCAGTGCCTCCCTCACTGTGGGCAGTGCACTTCTGTTAATGTCACCATGAGCCACATTACCTTCTTTGTCACCCTTGAAGCTGACTTGACTTACATGATACTTGCTCCCTAAACCCTACACTCAGCCCAATATTTTCCTTGATTACACACGGCTCAAAGTTCACTATGAACTCTACTCTTCAAAGAAATGGAAAACCAATCTCCTTGAGTGTTGTGTCCACCTAGAGAATGACCCAGACCCCAACCCAAACAATCTAACTTCCCCAAGATGAGAAATGTGGCTGCATTGGGAGGTGCAGGGCTGCACCCTCAGAACCATCCCTGCTGTCTGCACACATGTGGCAGTGCATACCACCATTGCCCTGTGTCTCTGACCACCTATTAAGATAATAAGCAGGCTGAGCCCTGTCATCTTTAAACTCAGGACTTTTTCCTTTATTTACTGAGCCTTCAACTGTGCACAAACACCAGAGAAAATGGAAAGCTCCCAAGCATAGACATGACAAATGTACTCAACATCCAGGCAGCTCCAAGCACGACCTGTAGAAGCTCTGGATGCATGAAATGTAAATGCAGTCCTTTCTGTCTCACATCTTTGTGTAAAGTTGCTGTGTTTCCTAGACGAGTGGGACAAGGTATAAAAAGTTGAGTTCACATTGAATCCTACCCCTGGGCTCTAGAGAAACGGGAAGTCCTCAGTTCTTTGATTGTCTGGGAAGGGGTGCAGATGAGATATGCTGGAATGTCGGTATCCTGTGATGTGGGCAGCCTCCACTTGTGCATTTTCTCCCATAGCCTTTCCGTATATAGATTAGAGAGCTGCCTGCCCTCTGCTTTCAGGACCATAAGGAGGGTGACTGATAAAGTGCTCTAAGCTCTTATAGGAATGGGTCTTATTCATCTTTGAATTCCCAGGGCCAGGGACATGGGAGCATCTGGTCAATCCACTCAGGACCCATTTTCTTCCTCTTATCTGTATCCCTCCCTCTCTCTCTTTAATTTTTTATTTTGAAATAACTTCAAACTTACAGGAAAGTTACAAAAACAATAAAAGAATAATATGGAGAACTCCAGTATACCCCCTTGCCCAGATACCAAGATTTACCAACTTTTAACATTTTGCCACATTTTTCATATCATTCTCTTTCTCTCTCCATCCATCCATCCGTCCATATCTACCTACCTACCTACCTACTTACCATCTGTCCATCCATCCATTAAATGCTCCTTTACCACTTAGCATTTCCACATATATTTCCTAAGAACAAGAACATTCACTTATATAACCACATTAAGTACAATTATCAAGTTCAAAAAATTTAAAACATACAGTCTATATTTCGTTTTTTTTTCATTTGTCCCAATATTGTACTTTTGGGCATTTTTGCCTCCATAATTAGATCCAGTTCAGGATCATGAAATACACTCGATTGTCATTGTCTTTCTCTCTTTTTAAATTGTGGTAACATATATATAACATAAAATTTCCCATCTCAACCTCTCCCAAACCTAAAATTCAGTGACATCAATCACATTCATAATGTTGTGCTACAATCACTACCATCCATTACCAAAACTTTTCCATCACCCGAAACAGAAACTCTACACTCACTATGCATAAACTTCCAATTTCCCTCCCCCTGTCCTCACCACCCCTGCTAACCAGTACACTACTGTTTGTCTTTTTAACTTGCATATCTTATTGTTTCATATAAGTAGAATCAAACAATATCTGTCACTTTATATCTAGCTTATTTCGCTCAACATTGTGTCTTCAAGGTTTATGCATATCATAGCATGCATCAGAATTTCATTCCTTTTTACAGCTTAGCAATATCCCATCATATGTATCTACCGTATTTTGTTTATCCACTCATTAGTTGATGGGCACTTGGGTTGCTTCCATCTTTTGTCTATTGTGAATAATGCTGCTTTGAACATTGGTGTACAAATATCTGTCTTAGTTCTTGCTTTCAATTCTTTGGGGTATTTAACCTAGAAGTGGGATTGATGGTAGTTCTATGTTAATTTTCTGAGGAATTGCCAACTGTTTTCCACAGTGGTTGCACCATTTTCCATTCCCACCAATAATTAACAGTGGTTCCTATTTCTCTGCATCCTCACTAGCATTTGTTCTCTTCCTTTTTTAAAAAAACAATATCCATTTTAGTACATGTGCAGTGGTATCTCACTGTGATTATGATTTTGATTCTTCTTATGGCTAATGATGTTAAGCCTCTTTTCATGTGCTTATTGGCCATTTGCATATCTTCTTTGGAGAAATATCTATTCAAGTCCTTTGCCCATTTTAAAATTGGGAATGTTTGTCTTTTTGTTGTTGAGTTGTAGGTATTCTTCATACATTCTGGATATTAAAGCCATATCAGATATATGGTTTCCAAATATTTCTCCATTCTGTAGATGGTCTTTTTACTTTCTTGATTATGTCCTTTGTTGCACAAAAGTTTTTAATTTTGATGAAGTCCAATTTACTTTTTCTTTTGTTGCTCATGATTTTTGTGTAAAGTCTAAGAATCCGTTGCCTAACAGAAGGATCTGAAGATATTTCTGTATGTTTTCTTCTAGAAGTTTTATAGTTTTAGCTCTTGTATTTAGGTTGCTAATATATTGTATCTCTTTTAAATGTTGTAGAAATAAAGCTGAATTTAGAGAACTCAGAAGTAACCAGAATCAAGTGGACCCGCATTTTACCCCAATTGGTTGGCTCCCCATGAGGGGTAGAATCCCAATGCCCATCTATTGTACCCCTGGCCCCAGGCCCCATCACCACACCACACTCCCCAGGGAAGCCTATATTGAGAGTCACCTCCAGACTCTGTCCAGCCGCAGATGCTGAGACCAAGACAAAGGAACTGGCATTGCCAGAATCCATGTTTTCTCCCCCACCTTCCAAGCTTTGGCCCCTTGCAAAGCCTTTCCCATCTCGTGGCCCCCTACTGCAGCCTCTACCTGAGGTTACCACAGATGATAGGTTCAGGAACTCAGAGAGCAAGATCAGCTGGTCTGGGGCCACCACAGTGGAGCCAAACAGCTGTTTCCATGACTTCCCGGCTCCCTGACTGGCTTGGTTTCGAGTGGTGGCAAGGTGAGGGGTGCTGATTAGAAAGAGGCCTAGCTCAGCTCTCTTCCTCTGACCCACTTATTAATGCAGGGAAATTGAAGGCTTTTACAGCTGCTGAAAACATTTCTCACCTTGATAGAACCCAGATGGCCAAAGCCCATCCAAGAAAAACACAAGTAACTAGGGACAGAGCCAGCATTTGCCTCTCTGTTTTCCGTTGTCCTCAAGTCAGAGAGGCGAATGCAATTTAAAAAGCAGAGAGTAAAAACAAACCTTTGAGAGACCAGTTTTTACTTCCTTGCTTTTGCCCATTTACTACCTGCTCTGCTTCTTATTTTCCTCCTCTCCCAAGTAGTATTTTCTTATAGTCCCAAGTTCCCATAGTAAAACTCTTGGGAAAAAACAGTAAATGAATAGCTTTCCTTTGCTGCCTGAGTGTGTGTGTGTGTGTGTGTGTGTGTGTGTGTGTGTGTGTGTGTGCGCGTGTGCTAATGCTCATCAGCAACTTGGCTGAAGACAGACACTTGGTAAAAGAAACACGAGAACTTTCCAGAGAAACTCTGAAGGGGACTGGTAAAAGGGCAAGTGTGTGGGGCCCAGCCTCCCTCTCCCTGAGAAAGCTGGCTCTTCTCCATTTTCTCCTCTGAAGGTTCAGCACGCTTCTGCAAGGAGATGGTGAGCCTGAGCCCTTCTCTCTCCCTCCTTCCTGCAAAAAGGCCCAGTAATTCTCCCACAGAACTAGGGAAGGGGCCGCAGAAAGTGTTATGCCACACTACTCCAGGATACACAGAGACCAACCTCCCCAGCAAGGCACACAAGGCCCTTTGCATTCCGAATCCGACTCAGGCCTTCAGCCTCCTCTCTTGATTCTGTGGAACCCTCACCTCCCACCCTCCCACCCCCAGGCATCCACCTCTGTGCCTGGCTATTACCTATCTATTTGCCAAACCTCTTCTCCCACCATCCTTTCTCCACCCAGCAAACTCCTAATGCCCATTCAAGGTCCAGCTCAATGTCTGGTTCCTCAGGAAAGCTTTGCCAGAACTCCTTTCCTGCAGCCCTTAACACACACCTTTATCATGACACCAATGCCAGCATCGAGGCTGCAGGTGACCTACCTCTCCCCACCAGTCTTGGAATTCTGTGACACATGGCAGCAGTTTATTGAAACTCTAGTACATGTTTATTTTCTGGATGCAACAATCCACTGACAGTATATCAAAGAGAGTTATAAATGATGCACTGAGGCATTCTCCAATCCATGGACTAAATTGATTTTTCCAGGAACGTCATCAAATTCCATCAGAAGGATAGAATTCTCAACTTAATTTTTAAATTAAGCAGCAGCTGAAAAAACCATTGCCATGCTATTATCTAATTACATTAGCCATTTGCAGGTCAAAATCATTGTACTCAATAATCCTGAGACTCTTGGGAAGTTTCACATGGTAGCAGGTTGTTGGCTAGAGCTGGGAGTGGCTGACGACGGACCCCCAGCTGAAGACCCTGTACACTGGTGAGTGCTGCTTGCCAAGTCGGGGGTCAGGGGAAAATCCAGAAGGCAGAAAACACATCTAGGGTAATATTTATTTTTTAGTTTTTGTTTGCTTATCTGCATTTTCTATACTGAATGGACATCTCTTTTATGATAAGAGAAAGCAATACATTTTTAAAAGTGCAAATGTCAAACAATTAGATCGATTAGAGCTATAAAACTCTCCCATTTCCTCTTCTCTTAAGTGGGTAATAGATCTGCCTTCCAGGATGTCTGTGAAGTGTATTATGAGCTATATAACACTACATACACATGAAGGGTATTACAATTATTGGTAGTTCTGAGAGGAGATAGGATTGATATGGATGTGTGAGAAGATGGTAAACATTTTTCAAGTTCACAGACATTTCAGAAGCTGACAAATGTTAAAATCTGCACAATTCTGTAGGTAGCTACTATTAGTATTTGCAATTTACAAACAATAAAACCGAGGCACCCACAAGTTAAGCAAATTGCCCAACTAATCATAGTTAGGAGCATAGGATCTAGAATCTAAACCCCTCAATCAGTTGACAGCTGAGCCTCAATGTTAAACCACAGCTCACACTAACACACACTCACACAGACACACACACACCCTCATTCCACCTCTACATCCCAAACAAACCACCCAGAGTCTAGCGGCATTCTGCAGTTTCAGTCCTGAATTTTGTTT
Organism: Choloepus didactylus; assembly: GCF_015220235.1. Taxonomy (NCBI): domain Eukaryota; kingdom Metazoa; phylum Chordata; class Mammalia; order Pilosa; family Megalonychidae; genus Choloepus; species Choloepus didactylus. The sequence continues at coordinate 96,716,986 of NC_051307.1, read as the reverse complement.
CTTTGAAACCTAATTGCCCCAAGAAACTGTCAACGGTTCACCTCTGGTAAACAGGAATGGGGGGGGATGGTGCATTACTTTTCATTTTATACCCTTATTATTATTTTGATTCTTCCCATGAGCATGTATTACATTTATAATAATTAATAGAAAAACATACTTTATTGGCAGAACTGTGCCTCAAAATAAGTTTTCAAATTTAATGAAAATAAAAAATCCTTTGCCATTCACTGTTTGTTTTTCTTTTTTTTTTTTTGAGTTGTATTTATCTAATGCCCTGGCTGTTGGGGAATCTTTCCAATTCACATTGGAATCGAGCCTGGGTTTCCTGATTCCACCCCCAGCCCCCTCCCTGCTCCCAGCCTCAGCAGCCAATTCAACCCTGCCCCTTCCTGTGGTGTCCAGCTCAGCCTGCCTAGGGGTGGGGCGGGGTGGCGGCCAGGCCTGGGCCTTTCCAGTGAGCTCCCAAGGCTTGGTGACACAGGATGAGACCAGAATCAAGGCCTCCAGAACCTGGTGATGGAGGCTCAGGGTCTCCGAGAACACACCCGGAGCTCAGGATCTGAGCGGCGGGCTCAGAAACCAGAGTGAGGCCTGGATCACCCCTCCAGGAGCACCTAGGTCAGGAAAAGGCCACCAGGCAGACCCCAGCCGGGAGAGGCAAGGATGAAGCCCTCAGTCACTCGCCTCACCAGTGGTGTCGCTTCCACTTTTCCCCCAGGGTCCAGAGGGGTCTGAGGACAGCCACCCAGGAGGGGCCTGGGAGCCTGCCCCTGCCCCGCCTGAACGTGAGCCCAGGCTGGGTCCATCCCATAGCCCCCTTGATTTAAGTTTCTGGAGGAATGCAAACATGCTTAGACGGGCACGTGTCTGGAAGAAGGAGGGGCCCAAGGCAGGCTGGCTCGCTCCTGTTATGCGTACCCACTTAGCAATGTCACTTTAATTTCTCAAAAACATTCCCTGACCGGTCCACCCTGCAAGCGCACAGGGAGCTGAGCCCTGCCAATAGACCAGCTTGGAGGCAGCTGGATCCTGTCTGCCCAACTTGCCAGGAGGACGTCGTTAACCAGCTGTCACCTCTCCTGTCTCGAGAGACCTCAGCACTGGGGCGCTCTGGGTACAAGGTGTTGGGTTTGCAGAATAATCTGTGGGGTAATAGCACGAACCAAAAAATGCCTCTGATACTGAGCGCCCATGGCCCCTGGTGGGCATTTTCTTTGCTACTTCCTCTGCAAAGAAGTAGTTGGCAGGTTTGGCTTTCTTCTCTGGCCACCTTGAGGACATTATCGGGGCTGGGCCGGGCTGTAAATGTATGCCTGGCTGGAGAATGCTCACTCAGGTTAGCAAGGAAGCAATGAAAGAGAAGCCTTTCTTCCCCCTTATTAAATGCTGTACCGGCATAAGGCAGGCTCTGAAATGTTATCTGTTCGAAATCACAGATATCTAAATATTTACGGAGACTGTGATTGATGGTCCCTCATCCAGCACAGCCAGTGTCCACTGGGTGTCAGGAACAGGAACCAGGCCTGGGCAGGCCCTCAGCCAGAAAGGCCTGCTTCTGGGGAGAGAAGGTTCTCCTCACCACCCTGCTTTCAAATAGAAAAGCAAATTCCCTGGGATGGCAGCCCTTCCATCCCCCTGTGCTTGACTCACTCTTGGGGGCAGCCTCAACAACTACACACCTTACGTGGAGCCCGAGACCCTGTGGGTTTTCCAATCCCAGGCCCTTTTCTGTGATTTGGGTTTATGTTGACTGCTCCACCTGGCACGCCCTTCCCAGGAGGCCCACGTTGGCAGTGCACGCCTTCCTCTAGGTCAAGGACACCCGCAAAGGCTTCATCCAGGTGCCGACCATGAGGGATTTGTGAGATACCTCCTAGCTGTGAGGTGACTTCTTGGGGATGTGTCCTTGGGAAGTAGAGGCCATCAAGGCACAGTTTCACGCTTTGTCCTTGGTCTAGTCAAGTGTAAATTCTGCCCTCAAGACTCCCACCCTTCAAACTAAACATGACCTCTTCCCCCCCACATTCCCTTGGCACCTAAACCACTTTTCATTTTCTACCTTGTATTACAATTATTTTAACAGAGGACTCACCTGTCCCTATGAGACTCTGGGCTCCTTAAAGTAGTTACAGGGTCTGACTTATCTCTGAATCCTTTTGAACACGTTTGAATAGTGCTCAGTAATGGTGCCGAATTGAATTTCTTTCCTGGGGACAGCTAGCTGAGAGCAGGCTCATCAGGAATGCTGCTCATGACGGGTGTATTTTAAAGGGGGCTGGCTGATTCTGTGCCCCTGGTCTGGGGGAGGAGCTGCTTATGAGCAGGTATCAGGATGCTGGGGGTACAGGGTAGCTGGCTGGGGTAGGATTAGGGTTGGTAGGATTGCCAGATAAAATACAGATGCCCAGTTAAATGTAAATATGAGTATGCCCCAAATATTGCATGGACACATACACAAAAAATCATTGTTTATCTGAAATGCAAATTTAACTGAATGCCCTGTCTTTTTATTTGCTAAATCCGGCAATCCTCTGTGCGAGTGCCAGGGAGAGTGTACTGAAGATCATTTCCACAGACTTTCTGGGACTGAGTCTATCATGGAAGAATAGCCTGGGAAGGGGGTGAGAAAGAGCTCAGCCAGGTGACCCCCTTTCAAAGAGTCTGCTGGTGTTTCCAGAGGAGGCTCTCTGATGTTCCATCACCAGGTCCTGCATGGACAATTCGGTTTCCTGTGAAAACCAGCTTCAGCAAGATTCATTGGGTGAGAGCTGTGTGTAGACACTTTAGGAAACTCAAAGAAAGACATTTTAATGTGTTAAACTATAAACTTCATTAGGTAAGGACCCAGTCTGTCTTGTTTATCACTGAATTCCTCAGTGTCTTGTACAGTCCCTGGCATAAAATGAATGTTTAATCAACTTTTGCTAAATCAATAAAGAGCTTGGTGCTTCTGGGCCTTCTCCACCATGATTGGGCTAACTTCACCCAGAGTGACAAAAATTTTGCAAAAACAGGAACTGGCATTAAGCCTTTCCTTTATAGGAGTCATCACTAATTTCCATTACCCAGCACAATGTCCCAGTGCATTAGGCTGAGTTGAGTTTAAAATCAATTGATGTATCCTCAGGGAACTTGGCTGCTATAAAAGCAAGACAAAATGGCATCTTCTTAAGTTAATTTATTTCCATTTAAAGAGTAATTAATTCTGTTTTCATTGATGTAAATTTAGAAAATAAGGAAAAGTAGCACGCAGGGGGAAAACTTGTGCAGTCTCAGGACTTCAGGCAGACTATAACACAGAGTTACAGATGTATTTTGTGGTTCCTGCCTTCTCTCTTCCTTCTCCACTCAGAGGCACTGAACACTTTTCTATCTTTTCTCCGGTTTTCTTCTTTTCCTTCTCTGACAAAAACCCTGATGCAGGATGCACTCTGATTCTGGATGCTGAGACCCGATCAGAAGTAGGTGCTTGCAGTTAAGAAAAGCCCAGAGGCTGGAGCCACCACCAATTCATCAGCAGGAAAGGCGAATGCAGTGTGGGTCTGGCCTGGGGATGGCAGTGGGGTGGGACCGAGGACCTCAGTGACCAGTGGGGTGTCGACTACAAAGAGGCATCGTAAAGGATGTCCTGGGGGGATGGACAGGGCACCAGCTAGCACTCTTGGTTACAAATGACAGAAAGTGACTCTGGATCTCATAAGTAGAAAAGGAATTTATTATCTGTATATTTGTTACAATCAATGTGAAGGCCGGAGAACCAAACTCTAGTTAGGAACCAGTTGCTGCTGGTACAAAGGTCTCAGGACAAGAGGGGCCTGGTCAGGTCCAGCCAAGGCGTCTCTACTGCTGAACCCTTGTCACACTTACCCTCCTCCACTGCTTGTGATGATCTCTGGATGCTCTGAATGGGCGTGCCTGAGTCACATGCACATGCTCCAAGTGGGCTTAGATGTGGAAACGTCTGTCTCCTTTGGTCTCACACTTATGAAACTAGGCTCACACTTAGACTCCAAATAGGATAAGGGTTTGGATGATAGGAAGACACTTCCCTACCCTCTCCCCTCAAAAAGGACAGTAAATGATTCCTATGGTGGCATTAATGCAGGAAATACAGGAGGAAGAGCAGATTCGTATTGGACATGAGACTGAGTTTAGTTTTGAGCACAGTAAGTCTGAGGATTCCAGGTGGAACTGTGGAGAGAGGATGAGGTTAGAGCTTTTGATCTAGGAATTGTCTTCAAAGATGTGACAGGCCATTGGTGTAAATTCTGCCCTGGGTCAGTGTGGTTTCTCCAGATGCCCTTGCATTTTCATCATCTTCAATAACCTGATGTCTTCCATGCAGTTTTTCCTGCAGAAGGTATGGGTTGGCTGGACTTCTTTTCCCAGAAATCCCAATTCCTGGCTTGAGTTTCTCATAATAAAAGACCAGTAAATAAGAGAAATTAGGTTTGGGCAGCTTTGACTACGGCTGATGGGAAATAAACTGGAAGAATCACCCCTCCTCTTAGGGCTCCATGGCCTTAATTTCCAGGCTTAACTCATGCTGTGGAGGCAGAAATACTTTAAATGTAGCACAGGATCTTTGAAATGTTCAGAGCCCTGGATCCTTTGAGTTGCAGGGAGGCTTAGGGATCATACAGACTCTGATAGCTAATTTTATGTGTCAACTTGGCTAGGTTATGATGTCCAGTTGTTTGGTTAAGCACAGGCCTGCTTACTACTTTGAGGTTATTTCATTGATAGGATTTGCAACTACAATTAGTTGATTGCATATATAGTCAGTTGACTGCATCTACAATCAATAAAGGAGAATGTTCTCAACAAAGTGGGTAATCTCCTCATCCAATCCAGTTGGAGATCTTAAAAGCAAACTTCAATTTCCAGTTTGGCTCTTGCTGGAATTTCCAGCCAGCCAGCTTCCTCTGGGGAATCATCTTTATCACAGTGTCCAGCTGTGGCCTGCCCTATGGAGATTGGACTTGCCAGCCACCGTGACTGTGTGAGACAATTCCTTATAGTAAATCACATATTTGTATCATCTTGTTTCTGTTTCTCTGGAGAACACTGACTAATACACAGTCCAGACCCCTTCTTTTATACACAAAGGCTGTGAGGCTCAGAGGCTGGCCAAGTGGCAGCATCTTTTCAAGTTTTCTGATCGTGAAAAGGTGAAACTACATTTCACCCATACCTCAGTCCCATCCTGCTGATCCTGCCACCCACCTGAGAGGAAAGGCAGGGAGGCCTCATGTAGGATGCAGCTGGATGGAACACCTCCTCTTCCCCTGGAAGCCGTGACGTCTGTCACTCCTAGGAGATGATTAAAATGTTGTTGCTATTGTTAAATTTTGGCTAGTAGATCCTGGATTATCCTCCCATGGGGGCTGGTCATGAGTCACCACATAGCACATCCTCAGGAAGTGGCTGGCTGGACTCCCAAAATGGCCATACTCCGCAGTGGCTTAGGACCCAGCAGCTAGTGCAGCTTTGCAAATGAGCTGTGAACTGGAGGCCCTGGTGGCTGCTCTCACCAGGAATGGGGGCTTGATATCTAGGAGAGACCAGAAACCCTCTTCTGGTGTTGGCATCACATAGTACGCAGTTCATACAGTGCAATAGCCCATGCAAAATCCTCAACGTAGTGGTGGGAGGAGTATGGGGGAAAGTGTCCAGCAAGTTGCCTGCACAGAGACGTTGTTTGATAAAAGCTCATTTCCATTTTTTCTTCTTACAGGAGGTGGCCTTTGAGTTGGACCTTGAAGATGACCAAGTCCCTTCCTCTACTAACAGGTATGAGGAAATGGGGGATAGCCCTAAGGGGAGGGATGTTTACAGACTCAGGAATTTCAGGAGTCAAATTTTGCATTTTGATAGTTGACCTACAGACTGTGGGTAGCTTGGCAAGAGGGATATTCACTCAAAGTAAAAAGGGGAAGTATGAACTAAACTACGGCAATCCTGGATTCAGTAAAGAAGTTGAGTGGCTGCATGCCACGGAAAGAGAGTCCAGAGTGAATGAATGCATAAAGGAAGGAAGGAATGAATGACTATAACCAGGTACATCCACAGTGTTCACTGGCTGAATTATACTTTGGAAAAGAAATGACATTGTGTCTTGGCTCGTGCTCTTCCCTCTGCTTCCTGCCTCTCACTACTGCTGTATATCAAGGCCACATCCTTTGACACAGCTCAAATGTCAGGCCCTCTTCCAGGAAGCCCTCCCAGATTTACCAGTTCTGAAATTATCTCTTCTGTCCTCCAAAAGGCCTTACCTCCACTCTCAAGAGCCTTTTTCTAGGTCAAGTGATGGTTATTGGTGTGTCTTATCTCCATGTGTCCTCCCAGTGCCCAGTGCTTAAAGCAGCCTCTTGCACGGAGGCTCCTTGGCTTCCAAGAGCTCCCAACACCCCTATCCAACTCCTAATACTGAGGCTTGTTTTCTCCTGACCCTTTTTTCCATGACTGTTGGAGTGACTGGTACAAAAGGGTAGAGATGCATTTCTTGGAATGAGTGAGAGATGGTCTCAGAGTGGGCAGGAGACCTGGGACAGGAGTTGGATTCTCCAGGAGAGTAGAACAAAATAGATCCAAATTGAAGAGAGTAAAAAATCCGTCTCAGGGCCTGGAGTGAAGCCAAGGGGCCAGGAGAAGATGCCCATGACTACATGCTGGGGAGGACAGAAAAGGTCAGGATGGGAAAGACTCCGGTTGCAGGGAAGGATGGAGTGGTCTGCATAAGGGTGGGCTTTATAACCAGCTCTCTGTATCTGTGTCCTTAACTTAACTAGCTGCATGCCCATCACTCCAGTACTGATAAGGGGAGAGATCTTCCAGAAATGCTCAATATATGTTGGAAATAATAATCATAATAATAATAAACAATGTTTTGTGAGTACTTTTATGTTCCAGGCAGTCATCCAGGGTGTTTTTATACATATCTCTACACTTAATCATCTCATCATCCCTGTGAGGAAGGTATTATTATTACTCTCATTTTACAGATGATGAATTGGGTGCACAGAGAGGTTAAGTAACTTATCCACAGTCACACAGCAAGTGAATGGCAAAACCAGGATTTGAACCCATTCTCTTCCCTCTCAAGGCCTATGTTCATACCTAGCATGCAATAGGGCATGGTATTAATATTAAAATATTTTCTCACCTAATTTTTATCCCAACCTATGGATATTTTCTACTAAAGTTTCTTGCTATAAAAGATGATAAAATTGCTCTTTTATGGAATAATTCACATTCTCAAAGCTCAAATAATAATTTTTTGGATTAATCTATAGGAGAAATTCTCTAAGAAGACCCTCAAAAGCACTGATAAGAGAAATTTAAAAAATAAAATCATCTATCCCAATTACTTCTGAAATTTTATATCACTGCAATTCATTTTCTGCTATATTTTTTTATTTACTAAGACCCAAATAAGCAGGAAAAAAAAATCCAGAATTTTGTTTGATGGAAAGGGAGACTCAGAACAATGAAATAAATGCCAGTTCAAAAAGTAACCTCTAGGCACATCTGAATACCAACTAATATGTTTATTCATATCTGTACATATATTAAAACCTTTCTTGAGTCTATTTTTGTGATCTGAACAGAGACTATAAATCGACATTTCTACATAATTTTTGAAAAGTAAATGCTTTCCTGCCTAAAGAATATGGCTTTGTCTATTGGCAGTGTATGAAGTTAGGGTGCTTTCAGCTGCAAATAACAGAAGACGCCAGCTCAAATTGGCTTGAGGAATAAGGAAATGTATCATTTCATATAACTAGAAGTTCAGAGGAAGGAAAGACAGCAGGTTTGGTTCAATCAGCAGCTCAATAAAGTCATCAAAGACTCGGTTTTTTCATTCCTCCTCTCTGCTGCCCTCAACTTTGGTTGTGTCCTAACATTCACCAACAGATGGTTGCAGCAGCCCCAGGTGTAACACCCAGAAACAGCAACATTCAGAGGAAAAACAAAAGCCAGCTCTCTCTTGTGCCTCTTTTTTAGAAGCAAGGAAACCTCTCCCCAAAGGCTCCTGGCAGACATCCATGCAGATGCTGCTGTTTGGACTCGGGTCACCACAGAAAGACAGCAGTAATTTTCCAAGTTATATTTCTGAAATAAATGCCAGTTCTCCACACAGATATTGAAAATTTAACTGTTCATGGAAATCGAAATTTCAAAGACATGAAAACTTAAATTTCATAACAAAAGCAGACCAGCTGGTTCTGACCGATGGTGATTTGTCTATCAACACGGGAGTCACCTTTCTTTCTTAAACATAACAGTTCCTGAAGATTGTGAAATTTGGATTTGTTAACTGAATAATATTATAAATATAATGGAGCAGCTTTCTATTTTGAAGAACTATTTGGTAGAGGCTTTAAATCAAAAACAGCCAGAACTCCAGGTTAAAATGAGGGGTTGAATGAAACTTTGAATAGGAAGTGAGATATGGTAGGTTTGTATAGGTTAGAGTGAAATAGCTATGCATCCCAAAGTAATTCAGGCAGAGAATAAGAATATATATGCAGGGCCCCCTGAGGAGCTGGGGGAAAATGCAGAAGTGTTGGACTTCCTCACCTGGATTGTTGCTGATGTTCTCACAAGCATTGAGGACTGACTGTTTAGTAGCACAAGCCCTCTGTCTTGGGGCTTGCCCTTAGAAAACTCGTTACTGCAAAGCAGAGGCTATACCTGCTTATAATTGTACCTAAGAGTCTCCCTGAGTGCCTCTTTGTTGCTCAGATGTGGTCCTCTCTCTCTACCTAAGCCACCTCGGCAGGTGAACTCACTGCCTTCTGCCCTACATGGGACCTGACGCCCAGGGGTGTAAATCTCCCTGGCAATGCAAGAAATGACTACTGAGGATGAATCTGGACCCAGCATCATGGGATTAAGAACATCTTCTTGATCAAAAGGGGTATGCAGAATGAAACAAAATAAAGTTTCAGTGGCTAAGAGATTTCAAATGGAACTGAGAGGTCACTCTGGTGGAATTCTTACACACTATATAGATGACACTTTTTAGGATTTAATGTATTGGAATATCTAGAAGTAAATACCTGAAATTATCAAATGCCCACCCAGTAGTCTGGACTCTTGAAGATGATTGTATAACAATGTAGCTTACCAGGGGTGACAGTGTGATTGTGAAAACCCTGTGGATCACACTCCCTTTGTCCAGTGTATGGATGGATGAGTAGAAAAATGGGGGAAATAAAGAGGGGTTGAATGCACACAGTAATCACCACTCCATCTCTAAACATCACTAGAAAAAGATAATAAATTAAATAAAAGCCATGGTCCCCAAAGGTCAAAGAGAGTGGCAAAGGAGTCAACAGCAACAAACTTTCAGAAGCTGGAAAACAGATGGAATAGTGGGACCTGACTTAGCAGCCTTGAGAAAGCTGAATTCCAAAACAGCCCAAAAAGAATATCCTGATTCATATGGAATAATTGAAGAATCGGTGGCACCCAGCACCTCTGGATGTGAGAGTAAAGGAGAGCTAACACATGAGGATTGGGTAGATGTCAATGTAAGAACCAGCTGGGTCTTGGGTTCTCCTCCCCTACTCCACAGTGCAGGAGACTGCTCTCTGCAGCAGACTGGGGGCTGCTTAATAGACCAGAGAGGGTAATGAACAAAGGTGAAACTGAGGTCAGAAAACAGAGCAATGAACTGAAAGCTTATATACCGTATGTTGAAAACACCAACTTTCTTTCCTCTCTCAGCACCCTGAACACTGGAAACCAGGTTGCACCCTTCAGGCAGGAGATGGAAAAGTATTCTCTGGGGCGGCTTAAAAGCTCAAGAGAAAAGATCAGAAGATATTGATATTGGGGTTCTGTGATGGTTAGATTCATGTGTCAAATTGGCCAGGTAATGGTGCCCAGTTGTGTGGTCAAGCAAGCACCAGCCTGTTACTGTGAGGACATTCCATGGACTTAAATCATCAGTAAGCTGACTGCATCTATGGCTGATTACTTCTACAATCAACTGAGGAGATTGCCTTCAGCAATGAGAGATGTTTCATCTGATCAGTTGAAGGCTTCAAAAGGAGAAGTGATGACTTCATCAGTCAGAAGAGCAAATTTCCATCTCTACTTCAGCCAGCTGGCTTCTCCTGGGGAATTCACTGAAAACCTTTATCAGAGTTCCCAGCTTGCAGCCTGCCCTCTGGAATTTGGACTTATGCATTCCCACAGTTGCATGAGACACTTTTATAAAATCTCATGGTATTTACAGAGATATCCTATTGGTTCTGTCTCCCTAGAGAACCCTCACTAATACAGGTTCCCAGCCATATTGGTTCCCAGCTACATATTGGGGTTCCCAGCCAGACAGCAATGGATCACCAGACAGGGCTTGAAAGTCTCTAATATAAAAGAAGCCTTAAGAAACAAACAGAAATGAAAAAGTAACTTAGATGGAAAAGACTATGCAAGGAAAATAAAATTTTAAAAAACAATCGTTAGTAACCTCACAGAGAGAACACATTATATCCATGAAACAGAAACAGAATACTATAAAAACATGAAAAAAGCTTGTCAATTAAAAGTATGGAAGCAGAAATGAAAAAATCCATAGAAGGATGGGAAAATGACAGTGAAGAAGTTTCTCAGAAAGTAGAGCAAAAAAGCAAAGGATGGAAAATAGAGAAGAAAAGATTAAAAAAAAAAAAAAGAGGACACATTGTGGAGATCCAATCTCCAAATAATAAGTTCTAGAAAAAGAGAACAAAGAAAACAGAGAAGAAATCATCAGAGAAATAATTGAAGACATTTTCCTGGAATTGAAAGACATGTATTTCCAGACTAACAGTGCCCACCAAGTACCTAGTATAATGGATATAGCAGACTCACAGCAGGCACATCATTGTGAAATTTCAGAATAATGGGACCAAAAGAAGAACTTATAAGCTTTGGGGTGGGTGGAAGAGGGACTGATTTCATTCAAAGAAATAAGAATCAGAATAAGAGTTCATGAACTTCATAACAGCTAAACTGAAATTAATGTGTCAATGGGGCAGTGTCTTCAAAATTCTGAGAGCATTTTTCTGCCTAGAATTCTATATCAATTAAGTGTGAGAATACACTAAAAACTTCTTCAGATATACAAGGGCTAAAAAATAAAAAACAGAAACAGAAACTTTCCATGCATTCTTTCTTAAGAAAACTGGAGGATGTGCTCCACCAAAATGAATCAGTAAAATAAAAAAGAGAATATAGGATGCAAGACAAAGGGGACCCAATTCTCGAAAGAAGTGAAGGTGATGGTGAAAGGAGATCCCAGACTGGATCAGATCAGAAAGCTCCATGAGCAACTCCTTCAAGAAAATGAAATTGACAGGACATGTAATGTGCTTGAATATATTGAGAAAAAATTTACACACTCAGGAGAGCATTTAAATTGGTGTTAAGTAAATAGATAACATAGCAAATGAAAAGCAAAAAAAAGACTATTATTAACTGCAGGGTAAACAAAAGTCATACAGAAAAGGAAAAAGAATCAGAGTATACAACATGGCTGAGTTATAAATAGCATTTGCAAAGTCAGAATAACGTACACAGTGAAAATGGATCCAGCCCAAACTACTGTGCAATTATATTGAGAAGCTGGGAGGGCAGAAAATGTGTGTGGGTGGTGGTGGTAGAGAAAAGTGCTAGAGCCTCATCTTCCACAGTAGGAAGTCAGTAGATGACACCTAAACTGAAAAATCAGTAAGTACTAATAAAGCATCCATGGAGGGAAATACCGAAAGAATCAATTGAAAGAGTTAAAAGTGGTTGCTTCAGGAGAGTGAGAAAAGGGGTAGGGGTGGGGAACTGCCTTTTCTGGTGACATCTTGTAAAACTGTTTGGGTCTTTAAACTATATGCTTGTGAAACTTTGATAAGAAAAATCTAAAAATTTTAAAAGCATTCGAATGACTTTTTTTTCCGATCATGTTTTAATAATTCAGATTTTTCGTAGGTAGAATTTATTGAAATGGCTCACACTTGTGGAAGTAGTTTGACATTTCAGGGTTCAATACAGGATGATTTATTCTCATAGTTAAGATCTGACCTACTCCCCTACGGAGCAGTTGAATATCAAGGTGTGCCGACAGTAAACAAAAGCCTTGGTAAAGCTGTTCTAGTTTGCTAATGCTGCCAGAATGCAAAACACCCGAAATGGATTGGCTTTTACAAAAGAGGGTTTATTTGGTTACACAGTTAAAGTCTTAAGGCCATAAAGTGTCCAAGGTAATGCATTAGCAATCAGGTGCCTTCACTGGAGGATGGCCAATGGTGTCCAGAAAACCTCTGTTAGCTGGGAAGGCACGTGGCTGGCGTCTGCTCCAAAGTTCTGAGTTCAAAATGGCTTTTTCCCAGGGCGTGCCTCTCTAGGCTGCAGTTCCTCAAAAATGTCACTCTCAGTTGCTCTTGGGTCGTTTGTCCTCTCTTAGCTTCTCAGGAGCAAGATTCTGCTTTCTACAGCCATCTTCAAACTGTCTCTCATCTGCAGCTACTCTCTCAGCTTCAGTGCATTCTTCAAAGTGTCCCTCTTTGGCTGTAGCTCCTCTTCAAAATGTCACTCGCAGCTGCACTGAGTTCCTTCTGTTTGTCAGCTCATCTATATAGCTCCAGTGATTTAATTTAGACTCATCCTGTATGAGTGGGGTAACACCTCCATGGAAATCATCCAATCAGAGTCATCACCCACAGTTGGGTGGGGCACATCTCCAGGGAAACACTCAAAGAATTACAATCTAATCAACACTGATAAGTCTGCCTACACAAGATTACATCAAAGAAAATGGTGTTTTGGGGGACATAATTCATTCAAACCAGCACAGTAGCCAAGCCTCCAGTGGGAGTTTTTGTAATTGTTTTTACATACACAGAAAAATGAAAAACAAGTTATTTTCTGACATTCAATTAAGCTCCCCTAGAGCCCCTGCTCATGATCTCCTAGGACATGGAGGGGTCACTACAAACCCCAGTCTGGCACTGGTTAACTTATGAATGTTGCTAACTGCTTCTTTATCAACCACCATTCAACCCACCCATAGGGAGCCCCTTGCATGGGCCAAGCAGACCTCTAGAGACAAGAATGGATAAGACACGTCCCTGCCATCAGGGACTTACAGTCTAGCACCTTGATGCTTCCACACCATGCTTTCTATTCCCTGTGCTTTTTCTCATGCTTTCCCTCTCCCTAGAATTCCTTTCTCCCCAACTCCCTCTCCTCTTCCTCTCTTGGACTGGTTACCTCTTATTCATTATTTTAGACTCAGCAAAGGGATTGTCTCCTCTATAAATTGCTTCCTGATTTTCCTTCCTCCTCCCTGGGTGGATTTGGGGCCTTCTCCTCTGGGCTTCCATCCCTTCTTCTGGTGACAGACCCCACCCCCTTGACCTTGAGAACAGACACATGACACATGCCAGTCTAAGAATCCATCTTCTCACCTTATGATTGCTGCAAGGATGGGTATGTGTTGCAAGAAATCCAATGAGTCCAGCTCTGGAATTTTTCAAACTGGAGCTGGTGGAGAAGTCCTTTTTTTCTCTCAGAAAGTGGGTTGCCAGTGGCCATGCTCCCATGGAAGTGGAGTATTTCGTTTGAAAGAAGGAAATCAACCTCAAGAGTGACACAAAAATAAGAGATGGAGATAGAGATGGGAATGGCAATTGCAGTTTGCCATGCAGAGCAAAACAAAACAGCTGTTTATCATGTGAAAATATTTTCAAGATAATAAAATGGACATTATTAAGACACACTTTCAACAAACACATAGTGAATTTAGGAAGAAGTTTCCTCTCAATAGTCAAAAAAGAATCTGTGCTATTAGTCACCTGAAATCAGAATTAAATATCCAACACAAAAAATTTAAACTATTTTGAATAGTATCTGTGCCAGTTTGGATGTATTATGTCCCCAAAACACCACGTTCTTTGATGCAATCTTGTGGGGCAGATTATTAGGTTGATTAGACTGGAATTCTTTGAGTGTTTCCATGGCGATGTGACTCAATCAACTGTGAGTGAAATGTTTGAGTGGATAATTTCCATGAAGGTGTTACCCCACCCATTTAGGGTGGGTGTTAATTGGATCACTAGAGTCGTATAAAGGAGTTCACAGACAGAAGGAACTCGGAGCAACTGAGAATGAAATTTTGAAGAGGAGCTGCAGCTAAGACAGGACAGAATGCCCCAGGAGCAACATTTTGGAGAATGCCATTTTGAAACGTAACCTGGGAGCAAGCACATTCCAGCCATGTGCCTTCCGAGCTAACAGAGGTTTTCTGGACATCCATGGCCATCCTTCAATGAAGGTAACCTATTGTTGATGCCTTACCTTGGACACTTAATGGCCTTAAGACTGTAATTTGTAATCAAATAACCCCCCTTTATACAAGCCAATCCATTTCTGGTGTTTTGCAACGTGGCAGCATTAGCAAACTGGAACAGTATCCAAGCTTGCAAATTTGGCCAACCACAAAATGGTTTGGAGTCTTGCAAACACATACACATACACATACAATTTATATAGAGATAGTAAAAGATAATTATTGTTTAAGTTATGGAAATTTTGTTAGAAAACTATGAAGCAAAAAAAGATATTTTACTAATTGTGAGAGATCTTCAATTAAGATCTCTTCAAACAATTGTTCATAGACTATAAGACCGTTTAACAACATCAAAAATCAATTGGTTCAACATTTAAAAAATTACAAGTACTTTCCTTTAGCTTTAAATGAGTGGTGCAATGTAAACGACTCCCCAATTAATGCTGGCAATTTCTAGCAGTGATTCTGTGAGGTGCTGTTAACCTAGCTAGGAGATCCAGATGTCGTGTTATTCAAATACTACTTTATAACGTTAACTGGTGTTTTTCAGTGTTTAAATATTTGGTATAAACTATAGCTCTTTATAAATACTTCCAAAGTATAATGCTTTATAAACATTCCAACTATAAATACTTTTTAAAATACTACAAAACTTAATATTTCGTATTTACTAAACAATTTTTTAGATATCCATAATAATGAGTAAAGAATATGAAGAATGCTGGAGGCATTTTAAGAATTACTTATGATTTTGTTAATTGAGAATTCCCAGGAATTCTGATTTTTTCATTCCCAAATCCCAAAGATTTGTGTTGGGAATTTCAACTTGGCATTTTAGGCCTTAAAGGCCTAAAGAATGTTTGTTGAAGGAGAGAAAAAAGGAAGTGATAGTTAGGATCCAGAACATTGGAATCTTTCTCTCATGGAAGAAGGAAGGAAGAAGGAAAGGACTGGATACTAAGGCAAATAAATCTGTGGGTGTGGGTAGAAAGTTTAGATGCTTCCACAGAATGGCCTCTATTCTTCACATGCAGTCAAAGTTGGGGTCATTCATTGAGAGGGAGGCAGGAAGTGGCCAGCAGAGGGTTCTTAGGAGACTTGTAAAAGTTTGAAATTGCCCTCAAAGAGAATGAGGGACGATTGCTTTGGAGATAGCTAGAAGGTTTTGTGGGCTGCACTGGGCTGTCAGCTGAAGTCCCGAGCACTCTCTAGCATAAAGCAAGGAAGCACGTGACAGGCTCCTAATGCTTCAGACCGTATAGATTGTCTGTGTAGACACAGCTACAGGCACACACTCCCATAACTCACATTCAGAATAGTATGTGAACTTCACCCAGGAAGTGCTGTGACATACTCTAACAAATGTGGCATTTTGAAGCAACTGCATCTAGTGCCAGAAGTGACTGCTGTTGCTAATGCTAGGCTTACCTTGGATTTTACCCCTCCCCTACAAAACCATGCCTGTAAGTTCTTGGAGGCACCCAAATTTGGACCCTTCTTCTTAACAAAGGTGACCTGGTTTCAAGTCTCAGCTGTGCCATTAGTTCAATGGCTGATCTTGGGCTTCTCTGGGTCCTAGTTTCCCCAGCATGCACGTCTGCTGGCAAGTGGGAATTAGCAGGGGGGTGGATCTAGCCACGTTTTTGCTATGTTGGCCTTTTGTTGCAAGGAACAGAGACCCACCCAGGTTACCTCAGGTGATACAGGTTGTCATAGAAATACAGGAACAATGAGGGAGACAAGAATCACAGGTGAACCCAGGTACAGCCATGTCACCTGACCTGATGGCAAACATCCTCATCCCCACCACTCCCTCCAGCTCTGGCTCTTAAGGAGATTAACCTCTCCACATCCCATCCTCCACCTCCTAATAACATTTAATTGCATGCTTGCTGGTGCCAGGCTCTGGGCAGCTGGTTTCCATCATGGCACGTAATTCTCACAATTCTCCAAGTTAGAGATCCTCTCTTTACAGAAACCGAAACTGCAACTCAGGAAGTTAAGTTCACCCAGCTAATAAGTGGTAGAACCAGGATTGGAACGTAGGTCTATATAACTCTAAGAGCTTTTATCTTTCTATTCTATTATCCTTATTTTCCCTCTCAATCTTTACAATCAATTTCTCCCTTAGACTCTGGGTCCCAAAGAATAGTCATGTATTCAAGAAGGCAACCCAGGCACTATTCTGACAGTAACAGTCCACGTCTACTCCCTTCTCCAAGCAGAAATGCAGCCAGTTCTCGGGGCAGCCAACCTTCCTGTGGGCACCGACTGGTCCAGCACCCAGAGGCAGCCACAGCAGCATCCGCACAGCACATGCAGTCAACAGTCCTTCTCCAGGCCCTGCCCGGACGGCAGAGGAGCAGCCCAGTGATAAATGAGACCAGAACAATTATTCTGGTCTGGTGCCATTTAATGCCTAACAGAAAAAAATTGCCTATAAATAAAATTGGAGAGCAGCCCCAGCAAATCAGTGCAAGTAATTATATCAACTTGATAGCAGTAATTATTTTTCATAAAACTCAGTTTCTTCCCACCTCCAATAAATCTACCCTGTGATAATTCTATAATAAGTGTTCATTGTACATAAAACCAGGTTATTACCAAGGGTGCTGTGAATATGTGCTGAGTTTCTTATCTTTTCCAAAGTCCTTGAACTATCTGTGGTTCATGCAGCCCATTGGCAAATACCCAGCCCCCTCAGATGCCAGGGGGGCTCTGCAGCCAGGGCCCCAGGGTTGTGGCGTGAGATGGTGTCAGTTGTTCAATGCTTTTGATCTTTGCTAAGAAACTAGCATTGGCCAGGAGGACACTCTAATGAAGGGGTATCAGAGAGTAAAATGGAGAACATTAGGAGAGTGAAGCTTCCCTTAGACAAATCTAGCACCCTCATCAACCTTCCCCTGCCCCTCCAAGCCAGCCTCCCCTGTTAGAAGCATCCCTGCCGAGGGACTGTAATAGACTCACAGCAACAGTTGTTTCTTCCCTTAGGAGAGTGTTGGACTGGGGTCCCGAACTTGCCAATAAACTTGCTGCATGGCCATGGTAGGACTCATCACCTCTGGTTCTTCATCTGTAAAAACCAGGAATGCACCCTTTACCTTTATATTAATTAATCTGGCTCAGCAAATCTTCCTCAAGTGCCAATTCTGTGACTGGCCCTGTGCTAAGTGTAAAGGACAGTGCACTGACTGCGACAGACCTTGCTCTCCTGATGCTTACAGTCAAAATATTGAGCAGGTAATTACAGGTGCACTCATTTTTACAATAGAGAAATGGGGATTCGACAGCACAATTGAACAGGGGAGCTAATCCCCCTTGGTGGTGGAGGGGACATTAGGGACAACTTCCTGCAGGCACTGACACACAAGGCACCTGTGGAAGAGGTGGGGAGAGTCTCTGGCAGAGGAAATGTGCTAATGGCTTAGAATAGGGAGGTGGCCAGGGTTTCCCAAGTGCTCCACCCAGTGCCTGGCATTTCTTGCTGGATAGATGCCCCTGTAATCTTCATGAAGTATTGTGATCTGGGCTCTACAGAAAGGAACCCAATCCAGGTCCACAGAGCAAGATCTGCCAACTTCCAGAGCAGTGCTCTGTCCTTACCAGGTAGAAGTGAAGGTCAGATGAGGTCCCAGAGTTGACGGAGCCTGAGACCTAAAAGCCACGTGGCATATGAGAAAGGATGATTATTTTTGTAGTTTTTCTCTTTTTTCCCTTGCCAAATGGCAACCACAGGGCCTTATGCTCTTAGAACAGCTGCATGGACTTGACCCTCTCATGCTTCCCTTCTCCGTCTGTTCCTGAATTGCTAGTTCGGAGGAGCAGCCCTCCTTCCTGTCCGGAAGCTGGAAAGGGGCCTTCTCCGGTGGTCCTGGGAAGCCCAGCTGCTCCCTGCGGTCAGACCAGGACTGGAGGGCTCCACATGTCCCCCCACACACCCTCCCAGGATCTGCCTGGGTATCACACCGATTGCATGTCTGTGAGGGCAGGAGCATAGTTTCCACATTAATTGGTTATTTCATCCGTTAAAAAGGTCAGCAAGTCCCAGACTGAGGTGCATTATCTTAACACATTATCTGTTATCTGTCCCCGCTTGCAATAGTGCTCTCAGCTGGGCCAAGGGATCTTGAGGCCATTTCTACTTTGATTTTAATGTTCATTATTTCAGAGAAAGTTCTCCTGGTCTTTTGGTCTTCTTCCAAATTGATCCCTTATCCGTAAAGACCCTTACAGCCATTTTCCCCAATCAATACCAGCCAGGTCCTGGGTCTGGGAAACGGAGCATTATTTGAGATGGATCGAGGAAGTGTCTATTTTTCTCCCCACACTGAACACAGATCCTAGACAGACTGTGTCCGTGGTACCCTCACACTGTCCCACTCCCTTTCTCTACGCCACTCAGGAAATTATAGTGACACTAGTCAAGAAAAACATTCACCCACTGCTGTATCCCTGAACAGCTCTTCCTACTGCTGTCCTAATTATTATAGGATTTAATTGTTCCAATTATTATAGGGTTGTTACAGGATCAGTAATGATAATAAGAGAAAAAATACTGAAACAAGGAGAAAATAAGTGAAAGTGTGGGAATTAGATAATTAAGATTGAAAACTGAGACTAGGAGAACCTGCAACAACTGTGTGGGTAACAAGATAGTAACAGAGTTAACAGAGTTCAGCTCACTTAAAAGGCCCGAGAGATGAATGCCACTTAAAACAGGGTTCACTGAAGTATTCCGTTTGATTTATGGTCTTTTGAAGTGTTCAGAAGACAGAATACAAAGATTGCCGGGCTGCTCCGTTAAAACCATGGAAAACACCTGGCTGCTGCTTTTGTCTGGTGACAGCAACTCCAGGGATGGACCATGGCTACTAGCTGGACTTTTCAAGCCAACATAGGAATTAGTTCCAACTTTAAACTTTAATAAAGTGATAGCAAAGCTATTCAGCACAGGAAGAGATGTGAGGTTATATGCAGGCACCTTCCCTTCAGGACCCAATGTCACGACTGGGTCCCAAGCCCCTCATTTGATCAGTCACTGGCAATAAGCACGTGCTCTGGAACTAGAGATGGTATCCTCCGTGAGTCACATGGATGAAGGATGGACACATGGACAACGTTGGGATGCTGTCAGCAAGAAACAGCATCTCCAACATCTGTGCTATACCCGGTGATGTAAGGAGAGCATAGGGTAGGGAAGGGAAGAAGAGTGTAAGTTGGGAGAGGAGGAAGGAGCCAGGACACGAAGGCCCAGGCATGATTGTTATAGAAACATACAATGGTAAGGAGGGTGCACCAAAAATTCACAGATTCCCTTAACATGTTGTAGACCTAACTCCTTCTTGAACCTCTCTAAGCCACACCTCTCAGGATTACAAGCTTCAAAATTTTCCTCATCTCCAGGCAAAGTAACAGTTTTCATTGTATTCATCTTACAGCATCTCCTTTAACAAACCCCTCTTCCTCATTCTCCTCTTCTGGGATTTGGTCAGCATATCTGAGTGTACCATTCATGCTTTTTATTTTTATTTTTATTTATTTTTTGTCTTTATCTACTTCTGAGAAAGCTTTTTCTAGCAACATTCCTAAGTGTTTAGTCTACCTTGCTTTTTTTAGACCTTTTTCAGCCCAACAAATCTTTCTAAAGATATAAGGAGTAAACTTGCACAGAGAAATTCAAGCACCAATCCAACAAGGATTGCCTTGTTGTTTTCATAATGTAAATTTCAAAGAGCAGAAATTGGTAATTTTGAAAAAGTTGAATTTATCCATTTCTTTTCTCTTATGAATCCAGCTTTTTTGGTTCTAAGAACTCTTTCCCTACACCCACCGTTGCAAATATTTTCTCCTGTATTTTCATCTAGAAGTTTTGCATTTTAAAGTATTATATTTAGGTCTGTGATTAATTTTCTATTAATTTTTCTGTCTGGTGTGAGGTAAGGGTTATGAGCACTTTTTTCCATAGAGTTGTCCATTTGATGAAGCACTGCTTGTTAAAAATACTTTTCTTTCTCCATTGAATCACCTTGGCTCTTTTGTAGAAAATCAATCAATGTGTGGGGCTATTTCTGAATTTTCTATTCTTTCATTGGTTTTTTTTTCACCACTATGATACCATCTTGATTATTGTAGCTTTGTAGTAAGTCTTGAAATCAAGTAAGTTGAGTAAGTCCTTCAACTTTGCTCTACTTCATAAGAATTTCTTTGGTTATTCTGAGTTCTTTGCATTTCCAAATAAATTCTAGAATGTGTGTGGCAATTTCAATTTTTAGAAAGTCAGTTAGAATTTTTATTGAGATTGTAATAAATCTATGGATCAATCTGGGTAGAATTGTTACCATAACAATATTGTCTTCTGATTATTGAATATGGTATATCTCTTCATTTATTTAGGTTTTCCTTGATTTCTCTCATCAGTGTTCTATAATTTTCAGTGTAGAGACGTGGACATATTTAGTTAGAGTAACTCCTGTTTTGGTTTGCTAAAGTTGCCAGGATACAATATATCAGAAATGGGTTAGCTTTTTCAATGGGATTTTATTAGGTTACAAATTTATAGTTCTAAGGCCATGAAAATGTCCCAATTAAGGCATCAACAGGACAATACCTTCTCTGAAGAAAGGCCGATGGCATCTGGGCTTCCTCTGTCACATGGGAAAGCAGATGACTTGAGTCTGCTGGTCCTTCTTTTCTGTGTTTATCGTCTGGTTTCTGTGGCTTTCTCCAAATTGTCTCCAGGCTTCTGTCTTAGCTTCTCTCTGAGCTCTCTCCAAAAATGTCTCTGCCTTTTATCCTCTCATAGAGGACTCTGGCAAGGGGATTAAGACCCATCTTGAATGGGCGGGATCACATCTCCATGGAAACAACCTAATCAAAAGGTCCCACCCACAATAGTTCTGCCCCCACAAGACTGGATTAAAATAATATAGGCTTTTCTGGGGTACGTAACAGATTCAAACTAGCACAACTCCTACATGACTTAAGCTTTTTTTTGGCATTATTGTGAAGGGAATGGGCTTTTAAATTTCATTTTCCAATTGATTGCTGATATTACCATATGATAATATAATTGTTGTTTATTAACCTTCTGTCATGAGACTTTGCTAAGTCCATTTATTAGCTCTTAAGGTTGTTTTGTAGATTCTTTGTGGTTTTCTATATAAGCAACCTTATAATCTACAAACTGAGAGAGTTTTACATCTTCATTTCCAATCTTTATGCCTTCCACTTATTTTTCTTGCCTTATTACAATGGTTAGGATCTAAGTCAAGTGTCACTTAAAAGTGGTGAAAGCAAGAATCTTTGACTTGATTTTCATCTCAGGAGGAAATACTTCAGTTTTTACTATAATACAGTGTTGACTGTAGGATTTTCCTGATGCTCTTTATCAGTTTGAGGAAATGTAAAGGATTTCAAAACTTCTGCAACTTCCAACAGCCTGTGACATCAACTATGTGGGTACAAAATTTCAGCCAGCCACTGCAAAGACTGCAGTAACTCAGCTCAATTCAACTCTGACTCTAGAGTAGAATCCATAGGTTAAGGGCAATCCTCTACAAGACAATCCAATCAAAAGTTGGGGACCCAAGCCACATGCACTTCTGACCAACTAGCCACAACTGTGTTCAATAACTCACTGAAATGGCTCACAGAACTCACTGAAAGCTTGATTATTTCTTTATTATAGTAAAGGGATACAAATGAGAAGAAGCCAAAAGAAGAGAAGCATAGGGCAAGTTCTGGGGGTAGTGGTCTCAAACACAAGCTTCTGTATCCTCTCCATGTGGAGTCAGAATGCTTCACTGTCCTGGCACAGTGATGTACCTTCTCAACTGTGGAACTTTCTTTGTTGAGAGATTTCTGATTACTAATTCAGTCTTGTTACTTGTTACTAGTCTGTTGAGAGTTTCCATTTCTTCTTGAGTCACTGTACATAGTTTGTGTGCTTCTAGTAATTTGTCCATTTCTTCTCATTTATTAATTTGTTGGCATATAATTGTTCATAGTATCCTCTTATAATCCTTCTTATTTCTGTGGGGTCAGTAGTAATGTCCTTCCTTTCATTTTTGATTTTAGTTATTTGTGTCCTATCTCTTTTTTTCTTTGTCAGTCTAGCTAAAGGTTTGTTGATTTATGGATCTTTTCAAAGAATCAACTTTTAGTTTTCTTGATTCTTTCTACTGTCTTTAAATTCTATATTTCATTCATCTCTGTTTTAATCTTTATTTTCTTCCTTCTGATCACTTTGGGTTTAGTTTGCTCTTCTTTTTCTAGTTACTTCCAATGTAAGGTTAGATCACTTTTTTCTTTTTTAAAGTAAACATTTAGAGCTATGAATTTTCCTCTCAGCACTACCTTTGCTGCACTCCTTAAGTTTTGCTATATTGTGTTATCATTTTCATTCGCTTCAAGATATTTCCTGATTTCCCTTGTGATTTCTTCTTTGACCCTTGGTTATTTAATAGTGCATTGTTTAATTTTCATGTATTTGTGAATTTTCCAATTCTTCCTCTTTATTGATTTCTAGCTTCATTCTATTGCAGTTGGAGGAGATACATTGCATGATTTCAATCTTTTAAAATTTACTGAGACTTGTTTTATAATCTAACATACAGTCTATCCGAGAGAATGACCCATGTGTACTCAATAAGAATGTGTATTCTGTTGTTGTTAGGTGTTCTATATATGTACATTCCATATAGGTCTGGTTGGTTTATAGTATCATTTAAATCTTCTGTTTCCTTACTGATCTTCTGTCTAGATATTATATCCATTTTATTGAAAGTGAAGTATTGAAGTCTCCTAATATTAATATAGAACTACCTATTTTTCCTTTCAAATATGTCAATATTTGCTTGAGATATTTTGGGGTTCTGTTGTTACATATATGGCAGAGCCCAAGGGGGCTTTGCCAGTCAAAGACCAAAGAAGACACTGAGCATTTTCTGAAACATGAACTTTATTTGGGGGTTACTCACAGGGAAGCAGAAATCAGCAGAAATCAAACAGCTTTTCTCTCACCAGGCAGGTACCACTTTCACAGGGAAGTGGCCACGTGATTGAAACAGGACAGCAAGCCAGTTATAAGGGTTTAAGACAAAGACATTCCTAAGGGTGGGAGAGCATCCTGTGACATGGGGGTGGTGCAGGAAGGAAAGAATTATAGGATGGGGCTTTGTAAATAACCACAAGAGTGGTAACACTTGGGGGCTAGGAAGCAGGTAGACTAGATTAACATTCTTGCTCTTTCCTGAGACCAAGAGTTTCTCACCTCCTGCTTACTTCCCGTGTAAAGTTACAATTTACCCTTTTTCTCTTTATTGGCTTAAAAAGATGATAGGTTAAACATTAGCTGCCTAGGTCACACAGACTGCTGCGTGCCAAGGTCTGCAGGCCTGTCTTGTTCAGGCCAGGGGCTGCCACAGTATATATATATATATATTTATAATTATTATATATTTTTATTGAATTAACACTGTTATCAGTATTAGTGCCTTTTTTTGTCTCTTTTAACAGTTTTTTTGTTTTTTTGTTTTTTTTTGGTTAATATATTTCCCATTTTTACTGTGCACAAACATAATATATTTTAAAAATGGGATTTAATCACCTGGTTTATAACTAAATATATTATAAACATTTTCCCTTGTCTTCTACAACAGTTAAAATAATTGCATAGTATGGAGAAAACAATTTATTAAGCAGTCTTGTTGGGGGAAATTGAGACGTATTTTTTTTCCCAAGATTTTCTCCAGCATACAATGTCTTGGGAAAGAGGGACATTCCTGACTTAGGAGGCTTTCAAGAGGTGATAGAAATTTGCTTTTCAATTTAGTTTCTTAACTTGCTTCTCTACATCCATCTAATCATCATGCAAGTAACCCATTTTCCCTTCTCCATTGTCTCTCCATTTACTTCCTCTTTCTTCCATCCCTGGTACACAGGCATCCTTCCATCACCCCAGCACTCCTGTCCCCTCACCTCTAGCATCTACGTCCTCCCCCTTAAAATGCTTTCTTTCCATTTCTTTTAAAGATTCTGTCTTTATTGACTTTAATTGACTCTACTCAAAACTTCATGCTCTGTTCCTCATTAGGATTAGACTTCAATAATCTGGAGATACAATTCAATTGTTTAAAAGAAAATATTAATCTGAATTCCTTCTCATTGGTGAGAGCTCCTGATTTGAGAAACATAGGACAAGGGCATAATGTAGATATGGCTGACTTTTCAAAAGTAGTTTTTGGTGGGGGGCTGAGGGTGGAGTCAGGAAAGTAGCTGGCACTTTAAGGAAGTGTTAGGGACTGTTATGGAAATGTATTCATTATTGCAAGGCAGCTAAGAAATGATCATCTTTCAGGTAAGATATTATAGCAGTGACCTTGCTGGCAGCCATGAAATTTCCATGGTATCCAATGTTTTTCCAGAGAAAAGCAAATGTTGATTAATAGTAACTTTGTGTAGAAAGGCAGAAGCCTGCCAGCATAGGAGAGTAAATGCAGATGGCACCAAATCTGGAGTCTTGGAAGCTGTGAGGTGCTCATCCATCACGTGGCTGTCACAACCAGGTAGAAACATTTGAGGAAAGCAGCGAAGCCTGCCTTGCCAGCATCTGTACGTGGAACACTTCCTGGGGAGCCAGGTGTCATGGGGCACAGAGCCACAGTTCTCTCTGCACATG
This sequence comes from Choloepus didactylus, assembly GCF_015220235.1. Taxonomy (NCBI): domain Eukaryota; kingdom Metazoa; phylum Chordata; class Mammalia; order Pilosa; family Megalonychidae; genus Choloepus; species Choloepus didactylus. The sequence goes on along the minus strand of NC_051307.1, from coordinate 96,691,970 downwards.
TCATGCTCACACTTCCATCCATGGAAGTAGGGGGGGGCAGGCACAAAAAGAACCCAGCATGCAGGTTCCCCCATTCAGACAGCAGGTTTTGTTGAGCTCCTTAGTGTTCTGAATTCCTGGGAATGACACAAGCTGGAAAGGCTGATGATGAACTGCAGGCTCCCCCTGGGACCGAGTATCGGCACCTCTGATGTCCAGGTTTCCCTGTGACAGATGTGCAAGTTCATGGTGGACCAGAGTAGCAACTAATCCCAGTTCTAATGCTTTGGAAATGGCCATGATCAATATCACACTGGAAGAAAAGCACTCCATCTTCCTGCAGTCCACAGCTCTCATAGGAGTGTGGCTGTCAATTCCAGCCCTTTTAAGTTTTTTACTTGAAGTCTATTTTATCTGATACTAGTATACCTACACCTCTTTTTTGATTATTATTACATAGTATATATTTTTCCATTCTTTCACTTTCAACCTACTTGTGTCTTTGAATTCAAGGTGAGTATCTTGTAAACAGCATACAGTTGGGTGACTTTTTTTTTTTAAATCCATTCTGCCAATCTCTGCCTTTTGACTAGAGCGCTTAATCCAATTACATTAAAAGCAACTACTAATAATGCAGGACTTATTTCTGCTGATCTGCTATTTGGTTTTTGTAAGTCTTATACATAGTTTGACCCTCAATTCTTCCATTGCTGCCTACTTTCATATTTATTTTATCTTTTGTAGTGTGCCATTTTGAGTCCCTTCTTTCTTCTGTGTGTTTTTTTTTTTCCAGATATTTTCTTTGTTGTTACCATGGGACCTAAATTTAACATCCTAAATCTATAACAATCTCATTTGATTTAATACCAATGTAATTTAAATAGCATACACAGACTATGTCTTATGCCTCTTCAAATCCCCACCTTTGTGTTGTTCTTGTCACAATTTATATTTTTGTATGTTTGCATCCAAAGCCATAGATTCATCATCATTTTTATGCATTTGCATTTTAGATCAGGTAAAAAGTAAAAAGTGTAGTTACATACCAAAAATAGAGTACAATGGTACTGGCATTTATAATTTCCCATGTGCATATCCTTCCCAGAGACCTTTATTTGTTTATGCTGCTCTAATCTACAGTTTAGTTTCTTTTCCTTTCAATCTTAAGAACCCCTTTAGCAATGTTTGTATGGAAAGTCTAGTGGTGATAAACTCCCTCAGCTTTTGTTTATCTAGGAATATCTTTATCTCTCCCTTATTTTTGAAAGAGAGTTTTGCTGGAGACAAATTTCTTGGTTGGCAATTATTTTCTTTCAGCACTTTAAATATTTCATCCTACTGCCTGCTTGCCTCCATGGTTGCTGATGAGAAATTGGCAATTACTCTTATTGGCGCTCCCTTATACGTGACATGTTTCTTCTCTCCTACAGCTTTCAGGAGTCTCTCTTTATGTTTAGCATTTAACACTTTGATCTTAATGTGTGTGGCATGGATCTCTTCAACTTTATCCTGTTTTGGTTTCATTGGTCCTCTTGAATGTTTATATTCATATCTTTCATTAAATTTGGAAAGTTTTCTGCCATTATTTCTTTGAATATTCCTTCTGCCACTTTCTCTCTTTCTTCTCTTTCTGGGACTTCCACAATGCATATTTTGATATGCTTGGTGGTATCCTACAAATCTCTTGAACTATTTTCACTTTACTTCATTCTGTTTACTTCCTGCTCCTCAGTCTGAATCATTTCAATTGTTCTATCTTTGAGTTCACTGATTCTTTCTTCTGCCAGCTTCAATCTGCTATTGAACCCCTCTAGTGAATTTTAAATATCAGTTATTATGATCTTCAATGCCAATATTTTTGTTTGGTTTGTTCGTATAATTTCTATCTCCTTACTGATATTCTCATTTTGTTCATTTATCATTTTCCTGGTGTCCATTAGTTCTTTCTCTATTCTTTTTTTTAGCTCTTTGAACATTATTTAAGATCACTTTTTAAAGTCTTTGTCTGAAATGTCCAAAGTCTGGTGTTCTTCTTTGATTGTTTCTGATATCTTACCTTGTTCCTTTGGATGGGCCAGCATTTCCTGTTTCCCTGTTTGTCCTGTAATCTTTTGTTGCACACTGTATATTTGAATATTTTAATGTGTTAACTCTGGAATTTAATCTCTGAGTTGTCTGCTCCTTAAGTTTGCATCCAGTTAGTGATATGATAAAGATTTTCTTGAGTGCTGGGAAGTAACAAAAACAAACAAACCAATGCATAGAACAACTTCCACAGTATGAAAATTGGCTCTGTGCTGACTGGTGCTCTCCTTCAGAGGTTAGCCCTCCTGCCAAGACCAGCCCAAGGTGAAAGTACAGGTTTCTCCCCAATCTTTTCTGGACATATGTCTTGTCATGGGCATGTCCCTAGGGCTTCCTCTATTTATAGGGATCAGAATGTCCCCTCTTCTTCCTATGAAATAGATTTTCCCTCCATCCTGGGTGCTCTATTGTATGTCATAAAGCCAGTAATCTTTTTCCTCAAGCTGCTCCTATTTGATTGTTTTTTACACTGTTTTAGTTGCCCACAAGCTGCTTCTGCCTGCAGGGAAAATTCTGGGATGGTGAGCCAGAGAGAAGAATCCTGGCTCAATCCTTCAGTTCACCACAGATAGTTGTCACAGATATACATGCATCCCAGTGTGTGCATAGGGATTACTCTGCTTCCTTCAGAATGGGCCAGGGACCCACAGTGAAAGCACAGGTGGCTCCACACCTTGTAGGGAAAGGGGTTGGGGAGAGGCCAGCAAGGGTGCCATGAGCTTTCCTACCTTTTTATAAAATGCAATTTTATTGAGATATATTTACATAACAGATAAGCGTCCAAAGTGTAATATCAAATGGTTCATGGTATCATCATATACTTGTGCATTCATCACCACAATCAATTTTTGAAATTTTCATTACTCAAAAATAGATAAATAAATAAATAAATAAATAAGAAGAATAAAAATAAAAATAAAAAAGAACACCCAAAACATCCCCTACCCTTTATCCCTCCCTCTTATTTATTTATGTTTTGTCTTTATTTTCTTACTCATCTGTCCATACACTGGATAAAGGGAATGTCCACTGCAAAGTTTTCACAATTACACAGTTGCATGATAAAAGCTACATAGTTATACAATCATCTTCAAGAATCAAGGCTATTGGATTACAGTTCAACAGTTTCAGGTATTTCTTTCTAGCTATTCTTAATATTTTTAAGTTGCATTTTCTTGATTTGGCACTCACCTAGCATGCTGGTTGTCAGCTTGGCCAGGTGATGGTACCCAGGTGTCTTGTCAAGCAAGCACTGGCCTGACCATTGCTGCAAGGACATTTCTGGCTGGTTAATAAAACAGAAGGCTGGTTTATTAAATCATCAGTCAACTGGCTGCAGCTGTGACTGATTATGTCAATGAAGGGTGTGTCTTCCACAATGAGAGAATGCAATCAGCTGGATTTAATCCGATCAGTTGAAGAGTTTTAAGTGAGACAGAGGACCTTCATTTCTCCTTCTTTGGCTGACCAGCAAAGCATTTCCTGAGGAGTTTGTTGAAGTTGCCAGTTTGTTGCCTGAGTTGTTCATCAAACATGTTCAATGGAGTGGCCGGTCTGCTGCCTGCCCTACAGAATTTAGACTCATGCATACCCACAGTTGCATGAGACACTTCTATAAATCTTATATTCATAGATATCTCTTGTTGATTCTGTTTCCCTAGAGAATCCTAACTAATACACTTAGTTATTGCAACACTTTAACTGTTTTGTGGAGCTCTAAAAAAGGAGGCTCTGCCAGTTCTTGCTAGTTACTCAAGGATTCTATGGGAGAATGGCTCCCTGAAGTGTCTCATGCCACCATCTTGGTCAACCAGGGTCCTTTCTTTTTTAATGAATTATTTCTTTATTGGCTTCTTTACTTCATTATATGGTTTACTTTTTAAAATAGATATAAACCTATTCAGATTATCTATTTCTCTTTGAATGAGTTTTGGTTATTTGCATTTTTCAAGGAATTGGTCCACTTCATCTAAGTAATCAAATTTGTGGGTATAGAGTTGTTCACAGTACTCTTCTATCATTTTTTTAATGTCCATGAAGTCAGTAGTGATGAGCCGTCTCTCATTTCTGTTACTGGTAATTTGTTCTTCTCCCTTTCTATCTTGGTTATTCTGTCTAGAGGCTTATCAATTTTATTGATGTTCTCAAAGAGCCTGCTTTTGGTTTCTTTGATTTTTTCTATTGTTTTCCTGTTTGCCATATCATTGACTCCTGCACTAATTTTAATAGTTTCTTTTATTCTTCTTGCTTTAGGTTTCTATTGCTCCTGTTTCTCTAGTTTCTTAAGATGGAAGCTTAGATTATTGATTATAGATCTTTCTTCTTTTGTAATATATTCATGAAATGCTATAAATTTCCCTATAAACATTGCTGTCACAGCATCCTACAAATTTGGTAAGTTGTGCTTCCATTTTAATTTAGTTCAAAATATTTAAACTTGTCTCTTGAGACTTCTTCTTTGACCCATGTTTTATTTGGACGTGTGTTGTTTAGTTTGGTTTGGGTTTTTCCAGCTATCTTTCTGTTACTGAGTTCTAGTTTAATTTCATTGTAGTCTGAGGACAAACTTTGTATGATTTTGATTCTTTTAAATTTATTAAGATCGTTCTATCACCTAGGATGATCTAAATTGGTGTGGTGGTTTGCAGACATACGTACCCCAGACAAAAACATGTTTTTAAACGTAATCCATTCCTGTGTGTGAGAACCCATTATAAGTGGGAGCTTTTGACAAGGTTACTTCAGTCAAGGTCTGGCCCACCTCAGTCAGGATAGGTCTTAACTCTTTTACTAATGTCCTTTATCAGTGGAATGAAATTCAGGCAGAGAGAGAGAAACCATAGGAAACAAGAAGCTGAAGGTTAACGAACTCAGAAGAGAAGAGAGAGGCCAGAAGAAGCCACCGGGGGCATCACCATGTAACTGAAGAGCTCAGGACAAAGGATCACTTGTAGCTGGCTCCAGAACACCAGTCTCTAGGAAGAAAGTATCTCCTTGTTGACTCCTTGATTTGGACTTTTTCATGGCCTCAAAACCATGAGCAAATAAATTCCTATTGTTTAAATCAGCCCATTGCATGGTATTTGCTTAAGCAGCCAAAGGAAACCCTTGGTGAATGTCCCCATATGAGCTTGAGAAAAATGTGTATTCTGATATTGGGTGGAGTATTTTATAAGTGTCAATTAGATGAAGTTGATTAATAGCGCAGTTCAGGTCAATTGTATCTTTACTGGTTTTCAGCCTGCTTGATTTATCAGTTCCTGAAAGACATGTGTTGAAGTCTAGAACTCTAATAGTGGATTCATTTATTCCTCTTTGCAGTTCTATCACTTTTTGCCTTATGTATTTTAATACCCTGTTGTCAGGTGCATATTAATTTTTGGTTGTTATTGATCCAACTATCATTATGTCATGCTCCCCTTTGCTCTGATAATTTTCCTTGTTCTGAAGTCAGTTTTATCTGAAATTAATACTGCTAATCTAGCTTTCTTTTGACTGGTATTAGCATGATATCTTTCTCCATCCCTTTACTTTTAATCTATCTGTGTCTTTATATTTAAAGTGCATTTCTGTATACAACATAAAGTTGGGTCATCTTCTCTTATCTACTCTGATGGTCTCTGTCTTTTAATGAGTGTTTTTAGACCATTCACATTGACTGATTATAGACCAATTAAACTGTTGATGTGTTTGGATTAATATCTACCATATTTGTATCTGTTTTCTAATCAATTTATTTGTTCTTTGTGTCCTTTTCTCCCCTCTTGTCCTGCCTTTTCAGTTTTCAACTGAGTATTTTCTATGATTCTATTTACTCTCCTCTCTTAGCATATCAATTATACTTCTTTCAAAAAATTTTATGTGGTTGCTCTAGAAGTTGCAACATATATTTTTGACTAATCTAGGTAAATTTCCAAATAACACCATACTGTCTCACATGTAATACAGGTATCCTATACCAAAATATTCCCAATTCTTCCCTCACATCCTTTATGACATTATTGTCATTCATTTCACATATCCATATGCTATAATCCCCATATATCGTTACTACAACTACATTAAAAACAGTTGTCTTTTATGTTGATTAAGAATAAGAAAATGAAAGATTGTAATTTAACTTCATTTACTTCTTCTCCAAAGCTATTCCTTCCCTTATGTAGATCTGAGTTTCTGCCTTATATCATTTTCTTTCTCTCTGAAGAATTTCTTTTAACATTTCTTTCAGGATGGGTCTGCTGGTGATAAATTCTCTCAGGTTTTTGTTCTTGTTGTTTTTTCTAAGAAACTTTATTTCCCCTTCACTATTGAAGGATAATTTTATTGGGTATAGAATTTGAATTTGGTGAGTTTTTTCTTTCAACACTTTAAATATTTCTCTCCACCCTCATCTTGCTTGCATTGTTTCTGAAGAGAAGTTCATTAAAATTCTTATCTTTGCTCCTCTATAGGTAAGGTGCTTTTCCCTCTGATTTCTTTAAACATTATCTCTTTGTCTTTGGCTGTCTGCAGTTTGAATTTTTTAGAATTTTTCTGGCTTGGTATTCTCTGAGTTCCCTGGATTTGTGGTTTTGTGTCTATCATTAATTTTGGAAATTCTCAGCCTTCATTTTTTCAGATATTTCTTCTGTCTGTTCTATCTTTATTCTCCTCTAGTGTTCCAATTACATATATATTACACCTTTTGAAATAGCCCAACAATTCTTAAATGTTCTGTCCTGTGTTTTTCTTCTCTCTCTCTCTCTTTCACTCTCTTCTCTTCTCTTCTTTCTGAGAAGTTTCTGTTGACTTATCTTCAAGTTTGCCAATTCTCTTCTCAGCACATCAAGGCATTCCTTATTTCTTTTACAGTGATTTTTATTTCTAGTATTTCCTTTTGATTCTTTCTTTGAATTTTCGTCTCTCTGCTTATATTAGCCATCTGTTCTTGCATGTTATCTCTTTTTTCCATTAGTACTCTTAACATATTAATCATAGCTATTTTAAATTCCCTGTCTGATAATTCTAACATCTGTGTCATATCTGAGTCTGGTTATGATGCTTCCTTGGTCTCTTCACACTGTTTTTACTTGTCTTTTATAATGCCTTACAAGTTTTTGTTTAAAGATGTACATGATATATTGGGGTAATAGGAACTGAAGTAAATAGGACTTCCAAGTGGGGTTTTAAGTTAATCTGGCTAGGATTTGGACTGTGTTCAATGTTTTCTGAAGCTGTAGGGGCCAGAGGCTTCACATTTCTCTAATGTACTTGTTTTAATCTTCCTTGTTGACTTTGGGCTTCTCTAAGTACCCCTCATCATAAAGAGTCTGCATCTTAAAGCTCTTTGTAATCCACTGTTATTACACGGAGCCCTGTTCGGGGACTGGTAAGGTGTGGAGGGGAGGGGTGGAGTTCATTAACATTATGATTAAATCTCTGCCTTTTAGTGGGCCTGTGATGACCTTCACAAGTACTTCTTAGCTTTTCCCTTCCCCTCTTGAGATGAGACAAGAAGGCTAAAGGGGACTAGGGTGAGACGAATGTCTTTTACCCAAGTAGGATAAGGCTCTGGTGAAATCTTTTCTCCTGGAGAGTAGGCCTTTGTTATGGAGAATCCGCTGGTTTTATTTCATAATGGTTACTCTTCCCCCTCCCTCACCAGAACCCTGAAGGGATCTTTCTCTGTTCTTCACCATGAGAACCTGATAAAGTTGGTGTGGTAGTTTGGAGCTGTTATGTACCCCAGAAAAGGCCATGTTCTTTTAATCCACTCCTATGGGTGCAGACCTATTGTGGGTGGGACCTTTTGGTTCTGTTATTTCAATTGAGATGTGGCCCACCCAATTCAAGAAGGGTCTTTATCCTTTTACGGAGAACTTTATGAGAGGATAAAGGACAGGAAAAGCCAAGAGAGCTTAGAGGGAAAAGCCCCCAGAGAAGCTAAGAGAGGATCCACAGAGAGCTCAGAGAGGAGGCCACTGGAGCCAAATGCTGAAAGCAATGAAACCCAGGAGCAAAGTACTAGCAGACACTGGACATATGCCTTCCCATGTGAGAGAGGTGTTCCAGATGCTGGAAATCTTTCTTCAGAGGCGGTATCGCCCTGCTGATACCTTAATTTGGACTTTTTCATGGCCCGAGAATTGTAAATTTGTAAGCTAATCAATTTCCATTGTAAAAGTCAACTCATTTCTGGTATACTGCCTTCCAGCAGCTTTAGCAAACCAAAATGGTGTAAGGTAAAGTCCATGAAAACATGAGCATAAGACTGTAGCCCCCTGGGGTTTCACAGTTATAGCCTCCAGAAATTCATCAAAATTTCCATTTAAGTGTTCTATCAGTTTATGGCTCCGGACGTTCTTGCTCCAGGCAAACAGATCTCGGCTGTGACTCTCTGTATTCACCTATCTCCCCAGAATTTGGGGTCTTTGTTCATCCTGAGACCTCCGGTCTGATGAGTCCAAGAAAAGTTGTTGATTTTCAGTTTGTTCAGTTCTTTCTTGTGGTAAGAGTGATGACTTCCAAGTTCTTTTCATGTTAAAGCTGAAATCAGAAGCCCCTTTTACACTTTGAAGGTAACATTCCACTATCTTCTGGCTTCCATTTTTTCTGATGAGAAGTCATGCATTATTATATCATCATTTGTATGTAATGTGTCATTTTTCTCTGGCTGCTTTCAAGAGTTCGTCTTTGGTTTTTAGTAGTTAGACTTTGATGTGCCCTGGTTTGGTTTTCTTTGTATTTCTTTCTTTCTCTCATTTGTATTCTCTAAGCTTCTTGAATCTGTAAATTTTTACCTTTTAACAAATTTTGGAAAACTCCACTCATTATTTCTTCAAATTATTTGTTTCCTGCTCCATTTTCTCTATCCTTTCCTTCTGGGATGACAATTACATGTATTCTAGACCTTTTGATATTGTCTCACAGACCACTGAGGTTCTGTTCTCTTTTTTAAAAAATATATTTGCTCTGTGATATTTAGCCTTAGTTAGTTTGTATGGAGTTTGTCTTGCATACATTTTTTATTTCAGGGGTCAATCAGGGGTTTGGGCAGAGTTGTTATACAGGATTTGGGGCTTCCCTTTTGTGACTGTCTTATTTCTAGGATTCTCCTCCTCCCACACACCTAATTTCCAACTTCTGTGGTCACCTAGATCTCAGACTTTGATTCTTTTCTCAGTAAGACTGTTTTGTGATCCAAGTTTTAGCCACTTGCAGCACTAAATACAGCATCCCTTCAGGTTAAAAAAAAAAAAGTTTTAAAAAGAAAGCTCACCGTGTGCCATTCCCTTCTTCTAAATGTCAATCCCCCTCCAGTTTCTGCCTGATATTGATTGCTATTAAGTACCTTCAGCTCTTTTTTCCTTCTTCAGCGCTTATGATTAATAACTGTAGGATGGTTGGTACAATACAAGCTACTCCATTGCTATGGAATGGAGTAACTCCTTGCTTAGGGCTATTACATTTATTATCATGAGAGAAATCAATTTGTAATTTTTCTTTCTTGATGGTCTTTGTCAATCAGTGTTATGCAGACTTCATGGTAAGAGTTTGTCATCATTTAAATGTAGATTTGGACTTTTAAAAAATTCTCTTACCAAATTTCCTTATATTTGTCCTCATCCAATCACTCACTCCACCAGTATTTACACAGATTCTACCACATGCTGCCCTGGACTAGGCACTGGGAATTCAAAGATGAATAGACTTCACTCTCTACCCCTGAGGAGCTCCCAGCCTAGTGGCAGTGACACAGCCACACCTCACGTTTGTATAGTCCAAAGCCTTGCCACACATGACATCATGCTTGATCACCACAAATGCCTGGGGAGTTCTCAAGAAAGATATTTCAGTCCCTCTACATCAGACTTGCTGGCCTCCCCAGTGTCATTTGGAGAAACTTTAGCCATCATAAAATTGGTATTTCACTGGTGTTACTCACCTGGAACACACTATATAGAGATGTCCATGTGAGAAGCAACCGAACTACAGATTAAAGGTTGGAGCTCATATTTGATTGATTTATCTGTCTATGATGACTTAACACATTGAATAAATCTTTCCTCATAGTTGGTCCCAAGGGTCCATCAGGTGCTTTGTTTTCTGCTGCTTTCAAGGATGAGTTGTATAATAGGTTTTATTGCTGATAGCCACTGCCTCTCCCTGAGATTCTCCTCCCTGCAAGAGGATTATATTTCTCTACCACACTGTCTTTGGACATACCATGTAATTTACTTTGTTCAATGAAAAGCTTTAAGACCCAGAACATGGTTTGCCCTGTCTCTTTTATCTCTTCCACAAGATTGGCAATGCTCCTGATAGAGGCTTTTCCATCAGCATGGGTCATGGAGTGAAGACAAAGTGAAGCAGGGCCCTAGCTAGACTATGATGGACATGTAGCATAAGCAAGAAATACATTTTGTTGTGTGAAATCACTGAGATCTGGGGTTAATTTGTTACCACAGCATAACCTGGCCTATCCTGACTGATAGAATCACTTGTCTCTTTTAGGTGTCTCTCAAGGCCATCCAAAATAAATGATATATACCATAAATAATCAACCGATTTCAGTAAAAATTCATCTAGTTTCTGTTGTTTAATGCAGTAACATAGACATAAATATGTTTTTATTTATGGAGATAATAATCCTGGAATTCAGAGAGGTACAGTGACTTTTTAAGATCACACAGCTTATAAATGAAAGGACTGGGGCTTGAATTGAGGTCTCCTAACTCTTAGTGCAATGTTCTTTCTACAACACAATTTCTCTCACCTTAAAAGTCCTTTGTGGCTTTTTTTTTTTTTAATGTGAATATTTGCAATAACGTTCAGTTTTATGTCGTGTTTATGGGATTAGTTTGGAAGATGAGTTGTATTTTTGATACAATCTTTAGTATTCCCTCAGAGAGGGAAAACAAATACACCATGACTTTTTAAGAAAAAGAGGCTGGGCAGCAGGTCAGATCCCACCCAGAGACAGACAGGGAAAGTCGGCAGAGACTGCCTCTGGGCTGGCCAGATTGGTCAAGTTTAATCAGAGAACATCTTTAAAACAATGAGAATAATGAGGAGTTTTAGATCAAATAGGTGTCAGTGTGGACAATAAGCAGCAGGTAATCAACAGTGGGCAGCTGCATAAATGTCCTGGGGAAGTTCTGCCTGACAAGTGCTTTGGACGACAGTAAAACCCTGTAAGGAAACTAAAGAAAGTAGAAGAAATAAGTAGACCATTATATAAGCCAATAACTGAAAGTAATTTTTGAGTAATTATTATTTAGAATGCTCTCTCAGTATATTCTTCCCAATTGACATATACAGGAGTTACAGAAACCTGTCTGACATGATCTTAACCAAATGATCAATTTAACTTCCTCTATAATGGAACAAATAGACATCATGTGCTCCCCCACCCCATGAAATGCAATGGGAAGAAAACAATATCATCTATATACTATACCTGTCAAAAATGTATAACCTGGAATAAATCACTAGGACACAATTATAAAAAATAAATTTTTGCCAAAAAAAAAACCTTGTCTGGACTCCTCAAAAAAGTCAGGTGTTATGAAAGTTTTTTAAAAAAAAGTCAGGTGGACTAGTCCAGATTTAAAGAGACTAAAGAGACATAGCAACTCAATGCAATACATGATTCTTAATTGTATCTCAGATATTTTTTAAAAATCCAGGTTTAACTAACATTGGGGAAACTTAATATGGACTACATATCTGATAATAATATTGAATCAATGTTAAGTTTCCTCAAAGCGGTATTGGAATTGTGGTTATTTTGGAGAATGTCCTAGTTTGTAGGCAATGCATAGTATTTAAGGGTGATGTATCACGATGATCATGAATATATAAATAGAGAGAGAGAGGAGGAAGCAAATATGACAAAATATTAAAATTGGTGAATCTAGCTAAAGAATATATGTGCATTCATTGTACTAGTCTTAATTTTTTTGCAAATTATTTTATTGAAGTATAAACGTACATACAGAAAAGTATAGAGATCAAAATTTACATTATTTTACTGTTCTTGGAACTTTCCTGTAAGATTAAAAATAAAATTCTGGGAATAAATAAAAACACAGCAGAGACTAGGTGTATTAGTTAGGGTTCCCTAGGGAACCAGAACCAACAAGAGATATCCATAAATATAAGATTTTATAAAAGTGTCTCACGCAACTGTGGGATGCACGAGTCCAAATTCCATAGGGCAGGCAGCAAACTGGCAACTCCAATGAAGATGTTCAATGAACTCCTCAGGCAGTGAACTGGCAACTTCGATGAGTGTATTGGATGAACTCCTCAGGAATGAACTGGCAACTTTGATGAACACCTAAGGAAACTCTTTGCTGGTCAGCTGAAAAAGAAGTGAAGGTCCTCTATCTGCTTCGCTTAAAAGTCTTCAACTGATTGGATTAAATCCAGCTGATTGAATTCTCTCATTGTGGAAGACATGCCTTTCGTTGATGTAATCAGCCACAGCTACAGCCAATTGACTGATGATTTAATAAACCAGCCTTCCGGTTTATTAACCAGCTGCAAAAGTCCTCACAGTAATGGTTAAGCCAGGGCTTGCTTGACCATACACCTGGGTACCATCACCTGGCCAAGTTGACACATGAATCTAACGATCACACTAGGTTATATATACTCTGAGTTAGTTACACGTGCCTGAGCCAACAGATCCTAAAACTAATGTTACTGCTGGCAGGGTCTCCTTTATTTGGGGCAAGTGTCCAAGGCAGTGGTAAATTTCTTAGGAATACATTTTGAGCCTTGTCTCAAATCTCAAACACTCTAGTAAGTGACAGTGAAACATCACAGCTTTCACTGTGTCTTGTGAGACTTTCCTACCATGGACATAGAATTCTACTTGGGAGTAGTTAGGCTTTAGCCTAACTTGGTGTCCCCTCCTAGGCAATACATCCTTCCCCAGCACATTGATTTCTGGAGTAGTTTCTACTTTATTATTGGGACCTAATATTTTGCTTGTACTGGCCCTTGGGTGCTTGACTTGTTTTCTTTGGTGCTTAACTGTTGGTTACTGCAGAAAACAAAGCTAAGCCACCTAACAAATAAACACTCTCCTAGAACTCCTTAAAGACTTGGAGATTTTCCAAACCAAGCGTAAGCATGTCCCTCCTGCACCCCACTACTCCCCTCTTGGAAGGGGCTGAAAAACCTGCAGAAGTCATGAGCCTCCTGGGAGGAGGAGCTCAAAAGCAACCCTGACTCCTTCCTTTTGAGGATCCACATTATTAGAAGCTCTCTGACGGGCTGCAATGGTTGGGTCGAGATGATTGGACTGGCGGGAAAGGACTCCAGGTAGAGTCTGCTCCCTCCCCCCAAACTCCCCACAGGCTAGGATAAGCTTTGAACACGGAGCCCAGAAAACAGAAGAACCTTAGCCTTGTGGGCATGTCATGCTGAAAGGGGAGGACCAGGCCTTCTCAGGCAGAGCCAGGGCAATTTGCTCCTCCTTCCCCTCTTTGTCCCATACCACGCCCCTTCAGACGAAAAAGCCCAGGAATTCTTGGGCAATACAAGCCGGAAGACCTGAGAGAACTGCGGCTTCCTGTGAACCTGGCTGGGGGAGTGGTTACAGTGATTAATTTGAACATTACAAACAGATGTAGTCATATTTGTCTTCCGAGCTGGTAAAGCAGGTTTTTGTGCGGAAGGGGTCAAAGGCATTTTCAAAGTCACAGAAATGGCATCAACCTATTTCTCATCTGCAAAACATGCACGCATGCACACTCGACTTACTCAAGGACATATTCAAATTCTAACTCCCCCTTTCTCCCTGCTTACCCCATTTCTCCACACTCCCCTGTTCAGATAGAGAGGCAGGTGGGAAATGCTGATGGTGGACCAGTGAAACAGACAGGAAGGTGATTCTCAAAGAAACTTGAACTGTGGTCTAGTAACTTTGGCTTCTCTCTGCCACTCTCCCTTGCCCTGCCTTTACTTACCCTCAACGAAGTAATTCTAGGAGTTAAGTACCGCCCAGAGTTTTGGGTTCTAAAGATTTTTTTTTTTTTCTGGTTGCAAATAAGGCTTTAATAAAGTGATCCAAGAATAAGGATTATTCATTTCCCTGAGTTGATTGGTCTCTGAACCAGGACATGTGTTTTAAGTGAAATCGTACATACACAAACCATGTTTGCACAGTCCAGTTTCTTCTGGAAAAGCCAATGACTGCTATGCAAGGATTTTTTTTATTATTATTCCAAAGTAGTGAAGTATTTGGAGTCTGTAGCCCAGAATGTGAATTAAGCTTCATTACTTTGTGTAATTTGAGCATCTTTGTTATGAAGCAAATATATTCACATTTTAACAACAGAATAGTATCCAACAGTCCATCATAGACTCTAAGAAAAGCAAAATCATGTCATTTTACTCTTGGAAACTGTCTCTATTGCCAAGAAGTCTCTATTGCGACTGACTCAGAAGTATTTGGCATTTACCATGGAAAGAATATCTATCACAGTAAAATGTTATCAATGACTATCCAATTGCATTGGAGCCAAATAGCACATGAGGAACTAGTTTCTCTCATCCTGCTGCTAACATTGTGGTTTTGTTTTAAGACCAGGCATGATACCTAGAAAAATATTTCAACACCCTACCTGAGGTTTTGCTTGGCTTGGCACAGTAATTGCAGGAGAAAATCCAAAGGCGAGTCCCTTTACTAACAACACTGCCTCCATTTCAATAACAGGGTTCACTGGCTTGCAGCTGTCAAGATTAGAGCCTCAGCCAAAATCTCTGTGGCAGAGAAAAGCACCAAGAATTGGTTGTGTTGAAATCAAGAGGATGCTCTAGTGTGAACAACACTGATTTGCATATTGACCTGCAGCTAACTCTACATCCTCTTTCTATACAGATGTGAAAAATGTTTCCATTAAAATACTGTATTTTACATTCTCTTGCTTCCTGACAGGCTGGGGAGGAAGTTTGAGTCAGCTCAGTTTTGTGGACATGTAAGTCCTGATGCATGTGCCAAAGGCAGGAGGGGCAGGGGCGGGGGAATTTCAGCTGCTCCACGGCTCGGGGCATATAGGGCAGGCAGCAGAAAGGGAAAGAGTGGGAAAAACTGGATAAGGGCTAACTGAAAGCCAAGGTCATCGCTCTGATTCAGTAATTCTTTCCTGGAAAGAGAGTGTTTTTGTGCTTAACCTTGTGGCCTCAGATTTCCAGGATGTTGCTGGCTCCCTGGATCTCCCTGGGACATTCTTACATACCAGGCCTCTGGGCCCAAGAACAGAAGGATGTAAGAAGAATGTAAATTGCTCAAGTGGAGCAAGAAACCAAAGGCAAAGTAAAAGTTTTTAAAATGCTGCTTACAGACATCTTCCAGAGGAAATTGTAATCAATTAAACAGATGCAATATTTTTATTGCCCAGTACAGCTTAAAAGTGTATTTCATGAAATTTCAGACTATTTTAATTTTTTTCCAAAGAGATTGGCATTTGGAATAGGCTCAAAATGACAGACCAAAGGGAGAACAAACTTAAAACTTCTAGAAAGCTTAGTTGAACAGAACTCTTGCAAACCCATCCCAAATATGCTCAAATGTATACATGATCTTTCTAAAGTTTCCAAGAGTGAGAGGACAGTCTCTGGCAGAAATCGTTCACACTCGTTCATACCCAATGCTGAATTCATAGGCTCCAGTCAGGCCGAATTTTAATGTAGTGGTTTGCTCTCACTAGGCACATGGTTACTGACCTGTGGAAAAGAGTCTCCATGGATGCAAGTGGGTATAGCAATGGGTGAATTCCTTAAGGGAAGTGGGGATTAGCTGGAGAGCCTCCATGGTGTTCTTTAAAAAAACGGAGATAGGTCTCAGAGCAAGACAGTGTTGACCGGTGAGGCCTTCCTAAAGAGAAGACCCAGTCTCTGCAGATCTCCCCTTTGGACAAGAGGGCAGACTGTTCTATGTGACCAAGAGGACCAAGCAGGACCAAAGAGTGAAAGTACAAGAGAAGCAGAATTTAGTTCCATAAAAGGAAGAACATTTTACCAGGAGGCGGTGAACTCCCTGACCTTGGGATATTCTCTAGCGTGTGCTACACGGCTATTGCTGGAAAAGCATGGAAGGGACTCCTGCACTCTGCAGATGGCAGAACCAGACCAGAGAGTCGACAGTAAGTATTGACTCAGAGAAAGGCGGGCCAATAAAAGGATATTTCCCCAAGGAAGGAGGTTTTCTGGTATCAGCATTTCAAGTTGCCAGCTAAGGCTCGTCCTGAAAAGGTCAGTGCACGTAAGCACTGGAACTCCCTGAGGGTAGGGACTTAGCTTATTCATTTTGTGCTTCCCCCTAGAGAGTGGCACAGTTTAATATATGCTTGTTGAATGAATATTTATTTGCTCTGTAAGGAAGATGGTGGATACTGTAACCCAAGCATAGGGGACAAGCAGAGGAGTAGCAGCAGGAATAGATTATGAAGGATCTTAAATGCCAGATAGAAGTGTCTGCACTTAGTATGGCAAACTAGCACATGCCCCAGCCTAACATAAGACATGGTCAGCTCATACTCCAAAAATCCCCAGCCCATACAACAAATTATCTTCTTGCTCACACCCTAAATCTCCCTCACATCATACTCTAAATCTCCCAAGGAGAAGTCTTTCTGTATAGTCTTCTTAAAATTTAATCCTTGCTGGAGTCAGTTGATTGACATCCTCGCCTATCCAATCTCTCCAGACTGTGGCAGAGACAGCAAACAGATCACATAGATTGATGCTCCCCTTCTTTAGTGTAGAGTTGTTGGTCAAAAGCAGTTGCTCTGCACTGCTTAAGACTTGCCCAGCAGATGTGGTTGGAAATAGCTGAGTTCCTGACCCAGGACAGTGAGATTCATAAGCAGAAAAGCACAACAACCAGGTACCATGCTAGAAATAAAGTGTGACAGGCCAGGGACTGTGCTAATTTCTAAAAACACAAATAAAAGGCAGCACTTACCAGACCTGAGATGTATCAAAGACTTTTTTTAAAAATGGTCCTAAATATGCTCAAGGAGCTAAAGGAAAACATGGACATAAAGGAAACTCGGAAAACAAAAGACGAACACAAAGAAAATATTATTAGAGAGATGGAAATTATGAAAAGGAATCAAACAGCTGAAGACCACAGTAACAGAAATTTAAAATTCCTTAGAGGGTTTCAATAGTAAATTGGAGCTGGCAGAAAAAGAGAGAACTTGAAGATAAGACAACTGAAGTCATCCAATCTGAAGAGGAGAAAGAAGAAAAAATGAGGAAAAGTGAGCAGGGACACCGTCAAGCAAGCCAATATACACATTGTGGGAGTCTCAGAAGGAGAAGAAAGAGAGAAAGGGGCAGAGAGGATAGTCAAAGAAACAATGGCTGAAAACTTCCTAAATTTAACGAAAGACATGAATTATACACATCCAAGACACTCCAAACAGGATAAACTCAAATAGACCCAGACCAGGGCTTATTATAGTCAAACTGTCAAATGCTAAAGACAAAGAGAATCCTGAAAGCCCCAAGAAGGAAGCACCGCATCACATCCAAAGGAGCCTCCGGAGGAGTAAGTGCCAGTTGCTCACTGGAAACCATGAAGGCAAGATGGCAATGGGATGACACATTTCAAGTGCTGAAAGCAAAAAACTGTGAACCAAGAATTCTACGTTGGGCAACACTGTCTTTCAAAATTGAGGGAGAGATTAAGACATTCCCGGATAAACAAAAGCTAGGCCATCCCTACAACAGATGCTAAAGAGAGTTCTGCAGGTTGAAAGGCATGGACATTAGACAACAGATCAAAGCCGCATGAAGAAATAAATGTTCTCTGATTAGGGTAACAAGGTGAGTAGATAGAAATGCTAGCACTATTGTCTTTTTGGTTTGCAAATCAACTTTTTACTTCCTACGGGGCTAAAAGCAAATGCATAAAATAGGAGAAGTCAGTGATTATGTACTCAGGAACTACATAAAGGTGGGGGGATGCAGGAATATAAGAAACAGTTTATTCTATTGAAGTCTAGCTGGTATCAAAGCAAATGAGTTGATTGGATTTAGGATACTAAATTTCAGCCTCATGATAACTACAGAGTAAATATCAGAGAGTTCAGGCTGCCAGGGAGGGGGAGTGGGGAGTTGATTCCTAGCAGGTGTAGGGTTTCTATTTGGGGAGATGGGAAAGTCTTAGTAATGGATGGTGGTAGGGGCACCGCAACACTGAATGTGATTAATCCATTGAATGGTGTGCTGCAGTGGGAGTGAGATGGGAAACTTGATCTTGTATATGTATTCCCAGAATTTCAAAAGAAAAGAGAAACTCAAAGACGATGACATGATCTCAGACTGGATCTAACAAGGGAGGAGAGAAGGCTAAAAGGACATTTGGGAGCATACGAAGAAATTGGAATATCGACTGAAAGCTTTATATCAATGTTAAGTTTCTTGAATTGTATAATTTCACTTAAGGTGGTTACACGCGTGAATGTCCTTGTTCTTAGGAAACGTACATGGCAATACTAAGTGTTCAAGGAGAGTGATGTGTACAATGTGAACAGACAATGAGATGGCAAAAGTGGCAGTGATTTGGGCATGAATCCTTTGTATGGGGTTTGTGTTATTTTTGTAACTATCCTGTAAGTTCAAAAATATCTCAAAATAAAAAGCTTAAAATTAAAAAAAAAAAAAAAAGAGCAGTTGCTCTGCTAGGGATTATATTTTTCAGCCTCCCTTGCATCCAGGCAGGACCTTGTGACTAGTTATCACCAATGAAATAATAATAAAACCCATGTATTTCACTTGTGTGTTTTGTTACAGTTAAGAAGTAAGTGTGCCTTCTCCATGGTTTTTTTGTCTTATCCATCAGCTGGGTGAACAGGACTCTGAGGTCTTAGTGGGATTGCAGAGCTCAAGATCAAAGGAAACTGGGTCATGGAAGGCCACTCAGTAATGCCAAATTGGACCATGCAATGCATAGGAAATAAATGCCTGTGTGTTAAGCCACTGAAATTTTGGAGGTAGATTACCTTGACTCACACAGAGACCCATTTGGAATCACTTAGAGACCCAAGAATGGATTTAGGATCAAGTACCACCAAAGAGTAGCTGGCACAAGGAAGAAGCTCAGTAAATGCTTGTTGGATAAATAATTCTAAATCCTCTGGGTCCTCCACACTCGGGAAGAGCCTCTGAGAAAGAGTCTACCATTCACCTTTAGAGATAAGGGCAGAACAAGAGAGAGTGAGTGTAAATGGGCACAGATAGAGGAATCTGAGGCACAAAGTTTCCAAACAATTTTGCCAAAGCTTTTGGTCCTAGTTGGAGCACCCTTCACTGCCTGAAGCCAATGACTCGAGCTGTCTCGCTGACCACACGGCTGCAAACTGCAGAACCCATTTTACTCCACAAACATTTAGTGACAACAACTTCATACCAAGGATTTTGTTTGTTTGTTTGCTTGTTTTTTGATGTGTAATGGCAAGTAGTTTAATATAACCACCAATCTTCACAAAATAATTCTAATACTTTGTGCTGGGTTAGCAACATCTTACACATATAAGCATTTTATCCAAGTGATGTTCATTCAAAGAATAAATTAATGAATAAATCCATGAGTACTCTGATGGATAATACAAGGCCTTGAGTATTAGGTTGGTTCTCACCTAGAACTTCATTCTCAGAGCAGTGCTGGTACTAAAGAATAGATGTGTTAAAAATGGTTTTAATTTATACTTCCACTTCCCGATTAGTTTAGAAATAATTTCTATAAACGTCTTTTCTCTGTTTGTTCATTGAAAGAGTATAACCATGAAACCATTCCTATCTGGAAAAACAGTCACCCTGAGAACCAGACCCCTTGTTGTTGTCTGTGGCCCCCCATCCGCTGCCTCTGGCCTGGGGGGCAGCCGAGGCAGGTTTCCTACTGCACTTTATTGCCTGAGCAATTTCGCTTGATCCTTTTTTTACTTTGAGCCTTTTAAGTAGTTTCAGTAATAAAATTAAAAATGTTTCATAATTATGTTTTACATAACAGTCTTTGATTTATTTAAATGTGTATGTTAATGTAACTTGTTCCTTTGAATCATATAAAACCTTTTTCGATTTGAAAAAAAAATAAATTAAGCAATTGCCTATACAAAGGCAAATAGACATTGTGGGTTATTTTGCTTCTTGTATTATTTTTGCTGGATAGTAAATTGCAGTTACATGTCACTATAATGTTACTAACCTACAGAAAACACTTTGAACTGTGAGATAATGACAACTCCCTTTGAGAGGAAGCTAATACGTAAACCTGAATATTTTGGGTGATTTTTCTTTTTTTCTTTTTCTTTCTTTCTTTCTTTCTTTCTTTTTTTTAACTGCCATAGATGGGTAAAAAAAAAAAAATCCAGCATTCAGACACCCTAGAAACTGATTTTTTCTAACCAATAAAAAAACAAAATCTTAATGTAATTATCATATATTTCTGTTGAATGCACAAATACAAAGTAAATATTGAAGTGAAGCTAAATTTGCTATGGAATTATGGATTAAACCAGTTATTAAAGAAAAAATCTACCAGGTAACTGCTCATTTACTTTACCTCAAGTTGAGATCCTGATATATACATCTCAACTTTATAATTCAAGACTGCAGTTAAATACTTCTAATTTCACTTGAATTACCATGGTAATAAGACAGTTAGAAACCTTATGTTTTCTTAAAAGGGACATGCTAAATATTTTTTGACATTACTTCTAAACTCAGAAAAAGCACAAACACTCCCCTCCCCCACCCCCAACTAATATTCAGCTCAAAAAGTTAAGTGGTTGAGTTGGTATAGCAAAAGCTATCACTATTTAATATTACCACCAGAGTAGATACAAATAAACAAAGGTAACTGCTGTTTAAACATCTAATAAGAAATTAACATGAACCAATTGACTGAAATTAAAAGGTAAATGTACTGCCATTCCAATTTGAATATTTCCAATAAATTGTTTCCTTCTTTCAAAAATAGACAATAATATTACAGTTTTTCTATGTTTTGACACAATTTCACTTTAAGTTCTGTGCCCAGATTACATATTTAATTTTAAAGTGGGTTGCTATGTCATATACACATTATTCAAATACTCTAGGAATTAAATCATGATTGGTTAAATTTATCTTAGTTAACTATCACAAAACATCTGTGGAAATAAAGGAATCACAGAAATGAAACCAAAAAGAGGTAAGAATAGGATGAGCTACCAGAAGAACTAGTTGAGTATTAGGTGAAAGTGGATCTAAGAAAAAACAAACTTGCAATGTTTCTATGAAAGAAAGAATAAACTCCATGTTTTGTCCACATTAATATTGTACACAAGATGATGGCAGTCCTTTCTCTAGTGTTGTGAAAGACTGTCTTTAATATACATTGCTGGGCAGGCACTTTAGTGACAACATAAAAATTAGAGTGGTTAGAAAAAGTGGAAAATTACCAGTTATAAATGAATATCAAAAACCAAACCTGTATTTTTGGCCAGATTACTAGAGAGGATATGTGTTTTTAAGAAGCTAATAAAAAAAAAATCTTACCTCCTCATTTCTAAAACCTGAAATTATAATTATGAAGATTCTTTGCAGAATGACACATCAGTGATTATTAAATTGCAAAGGAGACCTTTGCTGGCTGTCTAATAAGTGATCTATATACAGGAAAGCACATTATCTGGCACTTTGCTAACTGGAATTTGTGAACAGCCAATGCAAATCTTGACTCCACTAGACCACCACACCAAATGACCTAATTGCACAACAGAATACTTGACCACAATGGGATTAACACTTTGCTGTTTTCAGATGGTGAAATGGGGAAAGGGAAAGGAAATCGGGTCAACAGGAATTAACTCTTAATTAACAAAGCATTTTAATCCATTTCCACTCTCTCATTATGCTGGATAAAATAGCTTTTACTGCATTATTACATCATAGGAAAGAAAAGCAGGTAAGTTGGTGTAATAGGTTACTTTTCATAATACCTCTTGGCACCAAGGGAATGTAAAGAAATCATTCCCATCCGTAAGGCACCTCAAGAGAGGACTGAGAAAAGTGAAATACAAAGGAGTTTTTCTTGGGCAACCCTAAAGTCATAAACTCTAAAAAGTTAAAAACACTCCGCTCTTTCCCATCACATACTTAAAATAGTAAATGTTTTTCTTAAAACAATTTTTATACATATAAATAAAAACAGAGAATCAAGGAAACAAAGAATTCATAAAGTGACTTTGCTAATGCAAATTATGGGGAAATTTCAGATTAACTCAATTTAAAGAATTTATTAAAAAGCTAATTTAAAACAATAAGGTCCTCCAAAAATCACTTTCCCCAATAAATGCATTTTCAGGGAAAAGCTTCTATCAGGGCTGGAACAATCTCACAGAATCATTAAAACTACATAAAATGAACATGTTCCAAATAATTTACTAACATCTCTTCAAACCTTAATGTTTTTTATTTAAACTAATTTATGGTTTAAAAAAACAAAGAAATTACAGAAAACATTAATCTTACCTTTCATTGTTCTCTATACTAATTTTGGAGGTCATGAGGATTTATCTTTTTATTTTTCAAATGATACAAGGCATTTTTCTCTTTTGGGTTTCACTTAGGGAAAAAACCAATAGTGCTACATTGGTATATTATATTCTATTTAGAACTATTTCAGACAAAACAAAAACAAAAACAAACACACACAAAAAAACCAGGTTCTCAAAAGAACCCATGTAATGCAAAAAAGGGAAGGCATTGAAACTTCTAACACCATCCTTTTTGGGGGAGAATCTGATACTATAAAGTAAAACATCTTCCTTTGTTCATTAAACTTTTTTTTTAATGGAATAAACCAATTAGGAAGGTAACAGGAAAGGAAGCAATAACTGGATCATGTTAAAATAAGGAAAATTGGCTAATGACCTGATTTAATGTCTATTAATGAAGGACCAAAAAAAGCTTAGAAAAATAAAAGGACAATTAAGGTACTGAGGTATATTAAAAAAGAGAAACGTGGCAGATCCCTGCATTTTGCTAATGTTTCTGTAAGAGGCTCCATCACTATAATCCATGAACTATAAAATTATTTTTAAATGTAATATATATAACACAAAATGAATTTTTAGCAATCTTTAGTAAATTCTTTTGTTATAAATTCTCCAAATTTTATAACAAATCCCCCTATTTTGCATTTTGTTTAAAGGAATAACCTTGTATCATACAAAAAAATTTTCAAGCATGAAAAGTGTATTATTGCAATAATATCTCTTTGCAAGTCCCAAATTCTTGGTTTATAATAAAATTGTAAAGTGAAAAGTAAAAAAACCCAAAAAGGAGTAAAACCATCAGTGCCATCTATTGCAGAAGCCTAACATCTTCTTAAAATGCTGCTCAACAAGTCACAGAGAAACATGTCTGGAAGCAACATGTAATTGAAAAGAAACTACTTGGGTTTTTGTTTTTGTTTTTGTTTTTTTTAAACATTGTACATTATTATTGTCTCTAGTATTTTCTCCTTCCCAAATAGAAATTCACATCCTCTATAATGTTGCTCTTGAATCAGCCATTCTGTGCAATTGCCATTTGCATGTTTCCAAAATCAACATCTTCATGGGTTCTCTTCAAACTGCCTGTGTTATCAGAATGGACAGATAATGACCTTTCTATCTGTAGTGGTGACATCATCTGTATTGTTAATTTTGCTAGGTAGGTGGCTTCATATTCCTGAAGCTGATGGACAAATCCAGCATTAGGATTAATACAAAATCTTGCTTGAACATAAGCAAATGCATGTCTGTACTTCATTCCAAATGTTTCCTTAATGCTTGCAATAATGAAGGCAGCACTCCTGGAGATCCCTGCATTCCTATGGACAAGAACTTTTCCTCCAGTTTGTAAGCTCCCATCAATAAATTCTTTAGTCATGGGGGAAAAAATGTATTCTATTTTCAACTGAATTATATGCAATGTCCAAGACTAAATATCTAAACAATTGCTGAAAGTTTGGTTTAGTAAAGTTGCTTCAATATTTTGTCTTATGCATATTATATAGGTTATTCTATGTTTCTGTAGTATAGGTAGCTTGCTTTTTATAGTAGAAGAATATGAGCCTAAAAACAATCCAGGTGAAATTTCCTGCATCTCTTGTCTTATAGGATAGGTCCATTCCTCGGCATCCTCTTTGCACTGTGGGAGGGTGGGGAACTCCAGCTTCACGTCCTCTATGGTCTGGGCCAAGGCTGGTGGGTGGGCTGGTAGGGCGAGTTACCCCACCGGCCTTCAGAGCAGGCAGTATTGATGCCAGGGAGAACCGGTGGAGGACTGGGGGGCAGGCGGAGGGCTTACAACTAACACGCACAATCCAAAGGATCCCGGTGGCAGCGGCAGCGAGGAGGAGGAGGGTTGGACAGCTCGTACCCGGCCGCCATGCTGCTGCCGTCTCCCACCCCCAGTGTCTCCACGCCGCTCAGGCCACCCAGGCTCTGAACTCATGCCAAGTTTTGAGGTTATGTCAGTAAGAGATGGTCTCTGCTCTCAGGAGCCAGAGATGAGAGGGATGCACAAGCATGAAAAGCTCTAGAGAAGCCAAGTTCTGCTGAGTTGCACTGAGATGCCCAAACTAGCATTGCTCCTACCCTAACAACACAAGGCTGTTTAAACTGCAGAATCATAACTTTTCTTGAACCCATCATAGAGCTAAAGTTTAAAGGCAATCAAATAGCCTGAAATCTAAGACAGGCCCGTCTTAGATGAGACACAATGTGAACATTGATTTACCTGTGGTAAAGCATGGGAGGAAGAAATGTCAGGTGTAAGAAGAATCCAGCTAAAATTTATAACAAATCACTAATGGTTGAGTGTGAGCTGACATGAGAGTTGCAGACACGCAAGAAGCTGCAGACAGAAGAGGAGTTGTCACAAATCCAGACTTTTCTCCAAGAACCTCCTCTAGGTACTCTCAAGAAAGATTGGGAGCCAGGCAGGGCAGGGGAGAGAGCCTCTCTCAGTGTGCAGTCCTGAAGGAAGGGAGCAGTCACAGCTGCAGGAGAAAAAGCTTAAAGTCCTGCCCAGTCTTAAGCCACCAAGGCAAAGGCAACCTCTGTCACTACCAACACACAAGTCGAGACCCACTGTAAGTGGGGGAAGAATAAAATGAAAAAAAAAAACACCTCTATCCCTAGAAATAGGTTGGAAACCATCCTGACCCCAGATGATTAAAACTCCTCCCCCTCTGGGGAGGGACAGGAAATTTATTTCAGCATAAGATCAGCCTAAAATACATGGCAGAGTTTGGCTGCCATGGGGAGGAGGGGCAGGATTACTGAGAAAGCACCAATCCCCAAATCAAGGGACACAAAGCCTGCCTAAGACTGAGGCTCAATCAGGATGACAGAAAATCCCCCTGTACCCACCTCCAGGCTAGAAAGCACTGAAAACAAACCATAGCAATCCACTGCTGGGGGAGGGGCAAGAACATGGAAGGAAACACCCTCTGATAGGCATATGCTTGGGGAAGACTGAAAGCTCTGGATGAACAGGAACATTGCAAAAATAAACACTACCCTAAGCACAAGGTAAAACTAGAGGGATTTGAAGCTAGTGGTGCACTGAAGGTAATCAGAGCAAAAACAAAATCCAAAACCACTTCAGCTGCTAACTAGATTGATTCAAACCCCTACACAAAAAGCCTAGCAGAAAAAAGAGGCATACCCATTTCCAGGCATAAATATTATTTACCTCCATCTCTGCTCTCCTGGACAAAATGCCCAGCACTCTATCAAAGGCTATAAGACCCACCAAAAAAAAAAAAAAAAAAGCAAAAAAAACAACCATCAAGACACAAAGCATTCAACAGAACCAGACTCAGAAATTACACAGATGTTGGGCCATATAGACTGGGAACTTAAAATAACTATGATTAATAAATTAGAGACTCTAATGAAAAAGTAAACATGGAAAATTTCAGCAGAGATATAGGAACTATAAGAAAGAATCAACTGGAAATGTTGTAAATAACACAGTAATTGAGATGAAAAATGCCTTTGACAGCTTATCACTAGACTCGTCGTAGCCTAAGGAAAGAATCAGTGAATATGTACATAGGTCAATAGAAATTATTCAGACTAGAAAACAAAAAGAAAAAAAGAATGACATAAAATTAGGACAAAGCATCCAACATTATCAAATGATCTATCACATGTATAATTGGAATCCCAGAACAAGAAGGAAGAGAGAACAGCGCAGAAGATACATTTGAAGAAATAGCCAAAATTTTCCAAAAATAATGAAAGACAGCAAACTGCAGATCCAAGAATCTTAGAGAACCTCAAACAGGATAAATACATGCCCTAAAAAAAATCACCTAACTTCATCCTGTCTTATATTGAAGGTCAAAAGTCATTATTTCTCCATATTTGAAAGATCTTTTTTCACTGATTATAGAATTCTGAATTGACATGTTTTGGATTTTTGTTCCCCAGCACTTTAAAAGGTGCCCTTCTATTGTCTTCTGGCTTATATAGTTTCTGGTGAGAAACTTCCTATAATTCTTATTCGTGTTCCTCTATATGTAATGCATCACCTTCTTTTTTTGGCTTCCTTCAAGATTTTATCTTTATTTTTGTTTTTCAATGGTAGGTAATAGGGATGAAGAATGCAGTGATTTTTTCCCATCAGTCTTAATTTAGAAATGCTATAAATTTACTAAATATCATCCACAAAGCAACAGAGAAATTGATAAATGAGACAAGGATAGAGTCAGGAATGCATTCAAAGGCACACAGAAACAGCAAGAATTAGGTGTATATGTGGGATATCCAGATATCACAATTATCAATCAGATACTCGGACCTCCTACTGTGAAAATATAGATGATCAAATCAAAGGATCTGGATGTCTCCAACAGGCAAATTGGGTTGGGAGGGTGATACGACAATTACCGTGCAGTGAAATATTTACTCAGTTGAGAATCAATAAAAAGTCCACCTGCAGGTACCGTTGAACACCTGGGGTAGCTAGGCAAATGCAAATAAACAATAGAAGGATCTTCCGCTAGCCACAGATCACACACCTTATGGTCTGCTATCATGCTGAGCTGCTTTGCTCAGAATATAGAAGAGTATGTTGTTTTGAATATTAAACCTGAAGAACAGCTAAGGTAGAGCAAAGCAAGGTTGGCTGTGAAGTTATGCTCCTTAGCCAACCCAAAAAGAATAGGAATGATTACTCCAAGCTAGATCATGACGATAAAAGGAAGAAGTTTTCAATGTGGATCACATTCTTGTAGCACATTGGATCTAAGGCAGCTTAGTTTTAGAGCACCTCACATTTTTCTTTTAAGGCTTTCTGTCTCCTCATGACCTGTTTCCTTTAAGATCCAGAGATTATCAGAGACACTGAACTTTCCTGGTCATAGAAAGACAAGCTGCAAAGGCCGTGTGTGACTTTGGCAGTGTGGGTAACGTTTCTTCTACCCTATTTCAGTTTCAGGTCAATAGACATCATTATGTGTGATGGAGAGAGAAGCTGGGAGGAGGATATTAATATTAAAACATTACATTTTAACATATCAAATGCAGAGGCCAGTGGTTATCAAATCTCAATAGAAATAGACAAAAACAATAAATAGGAAAAAGACACAAATAGAAGTCCACAGAAAAATAAAAACAAATGACCAATCTCATTCCTAATTAAAGATATCCAAATTAGAACAACCTAATACTACTTTTCATCTTTCTGATGGACAAATATGGAAAAGTCTGGTAATACCCAGTGTTGGCAAAGGCACAGGGAAATAGACACAAGGGTCATAGACTCAAAGGGAATATGAACTGGTACAGTCTTTTCGGACTGCAATTTGACATATATCAAAATTATTAAAATAAAGTACATCCAGCTTATGAATTTCACTCTTATATATAGTTATCTGACAAATGTATGTTTGTAGAGTCCAAAGGTTCATGGAACTAGATATAAATATCAAGGAAGATAAGGATATTCATTGCATGCACCAACCTGTTGAGTCTCTGTTTCCGAAGTGTCAGACTGGTGTTAAAAGATGGCCCTAGCTTGCCCCAAGCATGTACTGAGTGCCACTCTGACCCCAGCCTAATAGCACCAACCCTACATGCAAAGTGACAGGGAGCTTCGCTGAATGGCTTCCTCCAAGATGGCAGGAAAGGACAAAAGGATGATTCCGTTTCCTGAGTGCTGGAAATTTTCTTATCTCAAAGGCAGCCCAATTAGAGTGCAACAGAAAACTCAATAGCAAAGATCAGTCTGACTTCAGGGAGAGGGGAGTTCTTTAGCTAAATGGCCTCCAGGCTAATAAGGAATCCCATGTTCCAACCCACAGATTTTGTCTGAGAAACCAAATGGAAATGCAGAGACTTCAGTCAACTTCTCCTACTTCCTGTTCTGGGAGGGAGCAAGGAGGAGATACTAGAGCTTTAACAAATGTCTCGGGATGCTCTAAAACCTTAAGTAAGTCAGTACTGAAAAACTCAACCATCCAATTGCCGTGTGCACAGCTAAATTTCAAGTTACAGGTTTGATTAAACAGAAGTTCTGAACTCCAGGAAAATTAATTTTAAATCATTGCTAGAAAGTTCTTTCTGTTGTTTTAAATAAGATCAGGTCAACTTCTCTTCTGGCTAAAAAGTAATTTCTCATTCCAATTTAGAACAAAAATAAAATCTCCTTTTTTGGGTGCTCTGTGCTTGTGAACTAAATATTAGGCATCTCCAGCTTCTCATGATCTTACCTGGAGTTCAGCTGAGTTAGGAAATGAAACAAATTACTCTCCTGATGAGAATAACAGGTACAATTTGGCCTTCATATGATAACTACACATACAAATGAGCTGGGGAAGAACTAGCTAGATATGCAGGCAAGCAGCAAATTATTGGTTTTACCATATTTCTATCATTTCATAATATATGTCCCTCTAATTCTCTTACAACATAGACCCAACCTCAGAATTTTATGGGAACTCAGAGTTTACCATGATTCTTTAAATCTCTAATAATCAGTCCCAATCAATTCCAACACTCTTACCTTCTGCAAAGCCTGGGATAGCACATTAAGATGAGCAGAGTAGACGAGAGCATGGGCTTTGGGTTCAGGCAGGCCTGGATTCAAGTTACAGCTCTGCCATGTGGCTCTGGACAAATTATTTAATATTTTTGAAACTTGGTCATTTTATCTGTTAATGATTAATACCCATCTCACAAATGTCTAAGAGCAGTTTGACTTAAATGAAATGACACAGCGTAAAGCATTTATCAAAGTGCCTGGAATGTAAAAAGTTCTCAACCAATGTCAGCTATTATTGTTATTAGAAGAAGATGCTCCGCTGATGACTTACTTGAGCTGAGGGGAGTTGCTTCTAGCTCTGTAAAAAAAAGTCAGTAAGTCCAATTTCTCTCCAAAGGACTCTTCAGACCCATTGTCTAAGGAGTTGCCACTGAGCCACTGGCAAAATTAGCTAAGCAGAGGAGGCTAGATCCCTAGTTCAATTTCCGTGGTAGGGAGTTTCTGCCAGAGCAATTAGTCTGGCCGTGAAATCACTACAGAGCTGCCCTCTCCTACTCGGCTGGCCTGGAGACAGCCACCAGTGAAGGCATCCACGGAGAAGCTTGACAACCACCTGCTGGGAATATGGTAGAGAAGATTCAAACATCAAACAGGAGTCAAATCACGTGAAACTTAGTTGGTGTCCTTTCCAACCCGAAGTTCCCAAAATTCAAAAAAATAGGAAGGCACATGTCCTCAACTCCCCAGGAATCAGTCCTTGATGTCATAACCAAGTGATCACCTGGAAAATCTGTGAGTCAGGCAGCCTGTGCCTGTTTGTCTGCTTGTCAGACCCTCAGTCCATCTAGGCTAAGGAAACATTTCTACTAAACCGAGTCTGGGTCTGACAGGCAGGAGGATGGTGACGGACCAGTCAGAGGCTTTTCCAGGTGGATGACTGGCAAACTGAATTTCAGGCCTGGGGTTGGGACATGGGGAAAAAGAACCAGCAGCCAGTTTTCTTGGTGAGATCCTGACAAAGACTCACAGGGACTGAGAATTTCTCCTACAAGAGTGACTCCATTTCCTCAGAAGCACTAATGAAATTTAGGCTTCCATTTTTTATTGCCTAATTTGGTTCTCATAAGGAATTGAACACTGGGTCCTGGGGAGAAAAGGAAGAAGACGCCATTGCCAAAGGTAACATCACCAGGTGGGAACCATCCAAGGCCTTATTTCTCAATGCATCAGGGCCGCTGCTACAGGCCCTGGCAATGGCCCCTCTCCCCCATCTAATTTCACTTTATTGAGATAGCCTTGGGAAAATCTCAGCGCCCTTGGGGCCTGGTAGCTGTCCCTGCTCACACTGCTTCTGCCATTGATTTCTAACTCTCTCTGCCTCTGGGCCTCAAAGTACTTTGCAAGATGGCCTTTATGATTTCTCACTGTAGTTGCTAACCAGTATCACCTCTTTTCTACTGAGGAGGAGCAGTCCTGGGGTGATGAGGTGACTTGTTAAGGTTGCACATGCATTTTCCCAGCTGATGGCAGATGGAATAAGCACTGCTTTCGGAATCAGACAGTCCTGGCTTCAAATCCTATTTATGATCCATGTGATCTTAGACAAGTTACTTAACCTCTCTGTACCTCAGATTCTCTAACTATAAAATGGTGATGAAAATAGAAACTCTTTCCTAATCTTGTTGGGAGGACTAAGATGAGTTATAAATGTACGGTGCCTAGGACAGTGCCTAAGCATGGCAGACCTCGGAGAAGAGTAGCCCCGGGCAGTGGCTGGTAGGGTAGGGGTAAGAGTGGCTTTGTAAATGTGAAAGGATGAGGAGCCCTGCCCTCCAAAAGGAGATGCGGCTCAAAAACCAGCCTTCTGCTTCACCCTCCTTTGGGCCACCCACCACCCAGGCTTGATATTCTCTTTTCTCAGAGACCATTGCCCATTGACCACAATCAGACTTCAGCAGGGTGGTTTGAGGTCCTGCATCTGCCTAGAATGGGGCATTTCAAGACAAATAGGAAAGCAAGAGAAGCTGAAGGCGGGAGCCTAAAGCTGCTAGTCCCCTGGAGGAGCAGCAGCATAAAAGGCTTCCTACACTGCCTCCCCCTCCTGACAAATGCCTTGGCCTTGCCAGCAGCGGCCTCTGCCAAGAGCCAGCCTTGGTCTGGGTTTTACATTTTCCCCTGAAGAATGACCTAAACACAGCATTTAGAGGGAATAATAATAACTGGCTGGGGAGGGCTGACAGTGTGCATTATCCTGGGCTCTGCTCTCCTACAAGCGAGAAGGTCTCTAACTCCTTCAAGAACACACACACAGCTCTTCTGTAGCTGATCTATGCAACCTTCCTGAGTGCTGCTGGGCTCCCTGGGCCCAATGTTAACTGTTGTCCAGCAAGGTCAAGGTGCTGTGCTGGTGCAGGGGTGGAGGGGAGGGGAAAGGTGGGGTGGGTTGTGGGCTCAGATCCTTGTTCTCTGAGCACAGTCCAGAGCAGGTGGTCAGACAAGTGCACAAGTAGCCATGAGATAGGCTACTTTTAAGAAATGCCATTGGATAGCTGAGAAGATGGACACAGCATTTCTAACTGTGGAGATCCAGAAGGTCCTTGTAGGGAAAGTAGAACATGGGCTGGGCAGAATTGGAATGTGCTGGAATGGGGTGGGAAGGCTCCCCAGTTGCGTGCACAAAGGGGTAGGATGTATTGGGAGGGAGGCCCAGGTTGCCTGGAGTGTAGGTGTCTGATGGGAGTTTGTGAGAGAGGGTGCTTAATTACAGAGGAGCCCAAGTGCTAGGTTAAACCATGGGGCTTTCTAGCAGGTACTAGGTTGAGGCTGGAAGGTGTGGGGCTGCCTGGACGGGAAGGAGTGCAGGCCATCCATTGCTGTCCAAGTGAGATGAAGTATCTTCCCACTATCCCCTGTCTTGATGCCAGTCCTGGGTCACTGGGTACTGCTCAGGTGATGTGGGCAGAGCACCCTGATATTAGTGGGAGGTGATAGGCCTGCAGGACTCTGGAATTCTTGTGTGAGCCCCAGGATGTATATTCCCTCCCCTATTCCATCAATGTGCGGGGGGCCCTGCCTACCACAGACCTGACCCAGATACTGCGTGTTTCATGGACATCTGGGTCTGGTGGCATCCCCAGAGGGCCCAGAACAGGAAGAACCAGCTCTAAGCAGTCCCCTTCCTTCCACATTTAGGAAGGAAGGCAGCATGTAAAAAACACTGTGTTTTTTACATGCTGCCTTACTTGCCCTATTGGCTTAAACAGGTCTCTTTGGCAGATGAAGGCCTTGCCCTCCACTAATCAGATCCAAATGCCTATTATCACAAAGGTCTGATTTGCAGCAGGGCTGGGGCATCTCAGGATGCTCCCTGGCATCTCCATGACCTTGGCACCCTGTCTCTGCTCCCTAAGGGAGAAGAGGTGAGTCCTGTGCTTATCAGAGGTCAGAGGATCCGCTCAAAGCAGCAACTGCTCTTGATGCTTGGTTAAGCAAAGCCTCCTTCCCAGCTGGCATCATTTGGTTGCTGTTTGCAAGGGCAGCATCTACACAGCACTGGCCGCTCTGTGCACTGCTCCCGGTTCCGCCTGCTGCATCCCTGGCAAATAGTGATTGGCCTGCAGATAAAACCCACTGCTGGCTTAGAGTGGCTGATGCTGCAGATGCCACTTGAATGCCCAATGTGGCTCATGAATAGTGGCAGTCATTGGAATTTCCCTGTGCCCAGGCTCAGGAGGGCAGCAGGAGGTTGTTCCAAGATCGGCAGTGGCCTGAATAGGTGACTGCACGTACTCAGGGAGTGGAGATTCAGCTTAATTCAATTTAACTCAACTTAAGGATTTATTGAGCATCTGTAAGAACCAAGCCCTGGGCTGAACTTAGAGGTGACCAGAAGCAGATACTGCCTCAAAAAGGTCACAGTGAATAGTTGAGGAGTAAGACAGGAGCATAGAGGATGATGACATGGGAGATTTGCATGTGCTCTTCCCTCCATCTGGAAAACCTTTCCCTTACGTCTTCACCTAATTAACTCTACTACACCTCCTACAGCTTTCAGAGTAATGTGATTTTCTTGCAGATGTTCCCCTGCCTTCCACAACTCAGGCAAATCCCCCAATTATATATTCTCATGGCCCATGTTCCTCTCCTCAGCAGCACTTGTCCCTGTTGAAAATTTAGAGTTGTCTGTGGGATTATTTTGTAACTCTTGTCTCTTCGGCCAGGCTGACAGTGGGCTCCATGGGCAGGAAGCAGGTCCATTTCCTTTACCACTGTATGTTCAGTGCCTAGCACAGTGCCTGGCATAGTGAAAACTCGTAAATATCTGTTGAGTAATAACACGAACAAACAGATGAATGCAAGGCAAGGCCACTGCCTGAGTGCTGCAGGTGGAAAGCTGGGGGCACTTAAAATGCTGGCAGGGAAGGAGAAACTTGACAAAGGGGTGGGACTTTGACAGGTAGAGATGAGCGCACAGTCTTCCCAGCAAGAACAAAACCTTAGAGGTAAGGAAGCATGGGGAAATAGCAAGGATTCTGTAGCATGAGCAGGAAAGGGCAGTGAGAAATGAGGTGGGAAGGCAGGAGACAGATAGTAAAGGGCCTTGGAGTCCAGACTAAGAGCTGGGGCTGTCGGGATCGTTGTGGGGTGTTGTTGCCAGAGGGGAAGAGGCTGGGCCCAGGAGGACCAGTTAGGAGCTAATGAGATGTGG
Source organism: Choloepus didactylus (assembly GCF_015220235.1). NCBI lineage: Eukaryota > Metazoa > Chordata > Mammalia > Pilosa > Megalonychidae > Choloepus > Choloepus didactylus. The sequence goes on along the minus strand of NC_051307.1, from coordinate 96,658,168 downwards.
GCTGCAGGGCTGGTGGTGAGGACCAGGGGCTTCCAACTAAGGAAACAGCTCTAGTTATCCCTCAGCCAGAATGGGAGGGGGAGCAAGGGTCAGCTGTGCGGCCCTGGAGGAGCCAGGCTGTTGGCCACTGAGCTTAGACTGCTAGATGGTCACCGCCCAGCTCTGGCATTCTGGGACTGTGAAATCACGCCTGGTTAGGTGGCAGTGAACTTCCTCCTCCCTCATTTGGCCAGTGGGAAGAAAGATGAAGGTGAAAGGCTCTCCAGGACACTTAGGTGCATCTGACGGGGGAGGGTGTGGGACACCCTCCTTCTGTCCTTCTGGACCCACTCTCCACCCTGCTACCCCTGTTCTGAGCCTTGGGAGACTGACTCCTTGGACTGTGCCAATCTGGCTTAGTTGTCTTTTGGTTTCCAGTGGGATTCAGCTATTGGAAGTTCCCAGCAGGAGACTGGTGGTGGGAGGACAGTGAAGTTGGGGAATGGGTCACTGTAGGTGGGTGGTATCTCCCCTGCCCCAGGGCTCTCTTTAGCTGTGACAGCTCTCTGGGTTCTGATGACCACTCCCTAGCTTTGTCCATTAGCCCTGAGGTGCTTCCCCCTCCCTTGTTGTTTTCCTTTAGTCCAGGATAGCACAGAATTCTGGGCCACAGCCTCAGAGTTTCTGACTCATTATTCTAGGATGGGGCCCAAGAACTTGCATTTCTATTGAGCCCCCAAGTGATGGTGATGCTACTGGTCCAGGGACCACACTTCGAGTACCACTGTCCTAAACCTTTGGTTCCCAGCCCACAAGAAAAGAACCCTTGGGTACTTGGGAGAAACTATGGAAACTTGGAATTCCTGCATCTATATGCATTATTTGAAGCCTAATAAATATTTCTTAAACATAAATGCACTACCGCTTCTCAAATTAATATAAATGCTGTTGTGTTACAAATTTATTTGAAAGTGTTAGAGTTCTGTGTGTCTTTTTGTGAGTGTGTCTATTCTCAATGAAACAATACTGTAAAAACAACTATGTTCGTCACCAGGGTAGCTCTAGCACTGGGTCCTCTTGCCCATGTGCTTAAATTCTATGTTCTTATCCAGAGGAAAGAATTCGGTGGGAAAATGCAAATTTTCTGCCTGACTGAATCTTTCCATTGGTCTGTCTACATTTCCTTCTCTTCACTTCTCTTTCGTTTGCCTGGCCTTATATTTTTCCCAGTTTCAGCATGGGTGCATGCATGTCTAATGAATTGCCAACATTGGCAAAAGGATGTCTATGTTGCTGCCCAGCTGAGATGATCATTCTTGCAGATTTGGGCCAGAATTACTTTTTTCTTTGATCTGCTTTCTTTGTTTTGGGTTAGGACAGCAGAAATGGGAGGACTTTGGAAATGATTTGATGACAAATCCCTTCTTTTGAAAGGCAGAGAACTGTTGCTAGGGAGGGGAATGGTTCAAGGTTCGAGGCACTTAAATTAAATTTTAATATTAATTCCAGGGTCTCTGGTTCACTTTATTTTCAGTCTTTGTGCTGGTTTACATCAGAAGAAATAAATGCATATCTATTTAATTTCACTCTTCTCATTTAAGTGTGTTACTGTTTTGAGAGAAACTGGGGGAACCAAATTCTGACCCCATTAATAAGTTTTATTGTATTTTTCTTTGTATTTATAGAGCCCTTTAAACTTTCCTATACAACATTCTCTACAAACCCCCTGTTTAATTTTCACTTCTGGAAGGGATCTTGGGCCAGTCAGATCCTACCCCATTTCCAAGCATGGAAGAAGACACTGTCTGCCCTTTGCAAAAGAGGCAGAAAACGATTTGGCTTCTTGACTACTCAATGAGCATTTGTAGGATGGGGTGGGTAGAGGAAGGAAGGCAGAAATGAGGAACCAAATAGAACAGAGAAGAGTAGGCAATTGTTAGTGGCACCAAGACTCCATGTTCTCCCAAACCAGTGACAGGACGTTGAAGAGCTCTCAGGGAGCCTCATCTCCAGCCCTGAGAGAGGGAGGTCTGAGCTCATGAGGACGAGGGGACTGTGCTTTTGCTTTCTGGAGCTTCAAACAAGGCTGGGAAATACATGAGAGGAACTTGGTCTGAAAGAACGGAGGGGACTCAACCTGAGGTCTGGCTGGAAGGTCTCTCTCTCTTTCATTTTCCTTTACTCCCCATCTCTTTCTACATTTTCTCATTCATATATTTTTCATTTGTCTTTTGCTTTTCTAGTCTTTGTCTCATCAATCACCTATTCTATTTGTCTCAACTCCATCTAAAACCTTTATTTACCCTTTTCTCTCTTGACATCCATCTCTATTTGTGTGTTTATGGTGCTAAAAACTGAATGGATAATTAATTGCTTCAATTCAGAGCAAAGGCCTTCTGCCAAGTTCTTTCCTGGCCTCTGAGGCTACCTGTAACAGCACCTGTTTCTATTTGTATTGTCTCATTTCATTGTCCCAGTGGAGTTTAATTTTTCATGATTACTTTGTCTTGTCTCCTTAGTTTCCCTAGAAGTGTCCCAAGGAACAGCACCACCTTCTCTATACCCCTGTCTGTAGGTGCTCAGTAAATGCGTGTGGGAGTTTGATTTTCCTTCCATACACATACAGGCTCCCATCTTTCACTGCCCGGTGGTACTACTTGAGCACGGGGTGGTGACACAGACAAGGGTGTCTTGAGTTGACTTTACCACCTAACAATGTCCATCATCCACTCTCTACCCCCAGATACCCCTCGTAAATATATGCTAAGTGAAAAAAGCACCCATTTAGCAAACATCAACTCAAGCCAAATCTCTAGACACTCACACCACCAATTTTCCACCCAAGCCTTTCTTACATAGAAATTCTGGATTGGCCCCTGGTTTAAGAAGATCTTTCCCTCCATTCTCCAACTATTCCATTATTTATGCATATTCCAAAAACAAACAAAAAGGTTTTCTTCTTGTTGTTGTTGTTTTGTTTTTGTTTTTTTGAGTAATTATGAAGTGTCAGGCACTTAGCTAGGAGCTAGCAATGCAGAGAAGATGACCACAAAGAACTTGCCCTCCAGCAGCTCATGGTCTGGCAAAGGAGAACGACAAGTCCACAAGTAAGTGTAAATAGTCATTCATCACAAAGTATATTTTAGCATCAGGCACTATTACAGGTGATGGAGCCATAGCAGACCACAATAAAAAGTATGATAATAGAAAAGAACCATGATAGAAGTATTTACAAAATACACCTATTGCTGCAGGTTGGCTTCTCCTGGAAGCCAATTCTGAGATGGAATTGAGTGTATCGGATGTTTATTAGGGAGTGCTCTTGGGACTGATGCCTGTGCAAGGGAGGGTTAAGCAGGGCTGGGCAGAGGAAGAAGTACAGCTTCAAGGTAGACCCAACTACACCACGGCTGACCCCACAAGTGTCTGGAGTTAAAAGACTCCCTCTCAGAACTGTCCTCTATTGGGCTGGAATGACGGGGTCTTTATAACCTCAGCTCAATCAGTTATTGGATGTGGGCCACCCCAGGAAGAGTGTGACCTTGGGTGAGGTGGCTCTTTGCAGCTGAGTTGGTTCCTGAAGGGGCTGACAATTGAAGTTGCCAGCAGACAGTAATCCCCATAGCTGGGGCAAAAAGTCCTTTTATAAAGGGGGAAGTAGGTGATGCACCTTGGTGTCCATCAGACCCATAGCATGAAGGAAAGGGGTAGTGTGCAGAGAATGTTTCTGCTCACCATTGTCTGTGTCTCCTTTTCTTCCTGGGCTACTACTAGATTGGATTTCCAAGAGCCCTTGGATTTCCAAGAACATCTAGTGGGGCATGTGACTAGTTCTTGCCAATGGATAAGCACTTGCAGGCTTGCTCTAAAAGCTCCCCATAAGCTTCTTCATGCTCTCTCTTCCCTAACCTGCTGACCAGATTTCAGAATCCAGTGAAGGGGTCCAGTGCCCTGACAGACACCTGAGCTGCGTAACGGAAGGAACCTGAGCTCCTGAGTGACAACGTGGAGAAGAGCTCTGCCTTTGCCCACCGACCTCTGAGTCAATCAACAGTGGACTGTGCCATGAGGAAGAACAAACTTTTATTTTTTAAAATCAATTTTTATGTTCACTGAGATTTGAGAACTGTTTATTTCAGCTGTTAGCATTTCCTGACTAACATGAGAATCGGTTTCTTGAAGCGGGGCACTACTATGGCAAAACTACATGCGAGGCCTTGGCTGAGCAGTCTGACAAGGGGGAAAAAGATGGAGCAGATTAGTAGCTGGAGGCCCATTTTGTGCTCTGGCAAAATAATTGGTTAAAACTGTTGCCTGGAACAGTTAGAAGAACTTAGAAGTCAGAAACACATGCTCTAGGGGAAGATGTTGGAAAAGAGACTATTGACGCTGTGTGTTGGTTGTTATTGGCTGCATTCAGTAAGATAACACAAGAAAAAGATGAGCTCAGGAAAGAACAGTCCAGTTTGTAAGCTGAAGCAAAGTGGAATAAAGTCAGAAGTTCATGGCTTTGCAGTAATGGGAAACACTACCTCTTGTAGGAAACTCTTTCCTCTATTGTCTCTATCCTTCAAGCACCCCTGACAAAATTAATTGCTATCTATATTAGCAGGGATCTGCCGACTGCTGTAACAAACATTCCCCAAATCTCAGGGGTTTAATTCAGTGAAAGTTTCTTTCTCAGATATAATCCAATGTCTGAACTTTTAAAATTTTTGAGCAATAAAATCCAATGAAACTTCTCAACTAAACACAGTGAATCAGCCTTCTGGCAAAAATCAGTTCATTGACCATACCTATTTACGCAAGCCTGGGAGGCTCAAGGTAACCAACATTAAATTGAGAAAGAGTGGTATAAGAATGCAAATTAAAATAGGCAGGATTGAGAATTATGACTCAGAAAAGAAAAGACTTTGGGTGCAGTTACTGGCACATGAAACTGATTGGAAGAAAATAGATTATAAGCCTCCTATGTGTTTGAGAGCATTGGATTGCCAAGGAAATCAGGAGCCCGAATTTAAAGGCCTTTGACTTTTCAAACACATTTGAATATCCTGGACTTGAGCGCAGCAGTGACTGGATGGGACTTTCATTATTCCCACTGGGGTGAAATGAGGGGGAAGGGGAAGCAAACGAATGGTCTACAGTCCTTGGGTCTGTTTTGCAGCCCCTCTCACCTAGGTGGGCCCTGTAACTAGTTCTCACCAAAGGATTGTGGGCACGTGTGACATAGGCCACTTCCAGCCAGGACCCTGAAACCACCCATGAGATCCACACTGCTTCCTTGCCTGCCAGTCAGATGCCGGAAATCCTCAGGAATAGATGTGTATAGCAGAGCTGTCCACCTGCACTGGACGGTGTCTGAGAAGGAAATTTTCATTGAATCAAACTCCTGAGATTTGAGGATGTTTGTTACAGCAGTTAACAGATCCTCATGGGGATGTTTGTTACAGCAGTTAACAGATCCTCACTAACACAGACAATGATTTATTTTATTTGGGGAGGCAGAAAGATAGAGCCCAAAGGGAAATACAGCTTCCTAGAAGAGGTAGATTAATTTGTAAATTTTCTCATTATCTAGGCTCTCTGGCTAATGACAAGAAAGTGTAACACATAAAGAACACTGGCCCAGTAGTCACTATCAACTATGAACTCATCAAGTTCCCTCCCGGCTCTAGTTTATGTATTTAATAATTGAAGTCTGAATTAGATGTCTCTGAGGCCTTTTCTTTCTCCAACTCTCTAGAACTTTCCAGAACCAAAATCCAGCCTTATGGAAGGAAGACTGCTGAAGGCTCTGGTATTTTGTTTGTTTCATTTTGAATTTTAATTAAATAGCATCACATTTTAGAGGCAATGTGGGGGAGAGTGAAGAGTGAACAAAACTAGAAAGTTTGTTCAGTGGAAGCCCAGGACTTCCACTGCCTTTAGTTCTGAGGACAGGGTGAATTCCAGCGGGCTACCCTGCCATGCCTGTGGTGTGGCAGAATGGAGCAAGCATGCCAATGCCCGGTGTGTTTCTTAAGGAAAGTTACGATTGGAGTCATATGGGCTTCATCAGAAAATCTCAAACATTAAGTGAGAAAATCTGGCACCCATCCTTTCTAACTAATATTCCAAATAGTAATTTTAAAAAGAGGTCTTCTTAATATCTCCGTAGGAGAATACATGGGTCTGGATATTGCTCTCAGTCCCAGTCAGAGGCACTATTGTTTGTTAAGAGGAAAATATTTTAAAATCTTAAAATATATTTTTAATTTAAAAAAATTCATGTATACTGTTGAGTTCCTGACATTCTGTAAAGTTCATTGTCAAATTTATTGGTTTGTTTTCAAAGGCTGGCTCTATGGAGAAAGGGCATCCCTCCTAGGTCCTAACCCTGTGATTGAGATTTGTTCCCCAGATTCTGGCTGCCAAGGACTAGTTTGCCTCTAGCAATTCTAGCCAATTATGCTTTCTGCAAATGGAAATATTTTTTATTTTGAGCACAAATCTTAAAAACAAAGTTACCTAACATTGCAATTGTTTGCCGAAACAAAAGCAAAAACACCCAACCTTAATGGAGGATAATATATGAAGAAAAACCATGGATTGTGGAGCTGTTGAGGTTGTACAGAGGGGTGTGGGCTTGGTTTGGAGCAAGAAAGAGGGTGTTGCCAATTTAGGGGAGAAAAAGTGAGGGCCCAAAATAAGATGGTAGCAAAGTGGTTGACAAAGTTGGGGATGCATGATGGGTTAAAGTGGCCAAATCTGTTGGCCACTAGAATCAGACACCTGTCCCTCCCTCATCACTGCCCCCACCCCCATACCTCTCCCTGGGTCCTCACTCCTTTTAGTTGCCAACCCTGATCCTTCCCAGCCCCTCCCAGGCTCTTTCTGTGGGCCCCATTATTTTAGAAACAACATTCTTGGGGCCCCTTGTGGAAGTTTGTTGCTAGTAAAAAGAGTCTGAGCTGCAAGTATGATTCCCCATTGTGCCCAGCATCCTCTCAGATCATTTGTTAAACCTGCTCAGAAGTCTAGAGGGAAGTGATGCATTTGCTGAATCCTGGGATGGATGGCACCAGTTGTCTTAGGGCCTCTTTGATCTGCCTACCACCATCTCCATTTCATTGCTTTCCTGGGCCTTGAGAGTCTCAACTCTGCATCTTCCCATACAAGCCCGTGCTCTATCAGGAAATGCCAATTTTTGAATCAATAAAAGAGAGGTGTGCTAAGTCACAGGGCATTTGAAGGCAGAACAGCAGCTGGTACTAAATGTTCCAACAGAAATTAATAAGGAAAAAAAATGTTGAAACAGGCAATGACTAAACATTCATTCTTTTTACTTTTTTGATATGGGACAGGAAATTGAATGTGAAACTATTTCAAAACAGGGAAAGTGTCAAAAGTGTGTGGTGCCAGAGGGGACCATGCTTATTACAGAGAAATGTGTTGAAGATGTAGCCTGTCACTCCCAAGTTTGGGCCACTTGCCCAGAGGCTGCCCCATCACCTGGCTCAGGCTGACAAGGAACTTCAATGGGATAAAGGTGAGTCCCGGGTGGCTTTGCAGCTTCCAGGTCCATCAGGCCTTGGAAAGGGGTGATAAAGAGAAGGAAGAGTGGGAGAGAGGAATCCTTAAACACTGTTATCTCCAGACAGAGGGAGGGAACTAGAGGGTCCCACTTTCATGAGTCTCACCATGAAGGGCCATCTTAACAGTAAAACCAGAGAATCTTATGTTTAGAAAGGGAAGTGGAGGGTACTTGGTCCAATCACCATTTGACAATGTGTAATCTCTTCTATTGCACCTTTGATAAAAGGTTCTGCCTTCTGCTTGAACATCTCTAGGGACAGGTCACTCACTACTTCCTACTTCCCAAAGCAGCATATGACATCCTTGTCAACCCTGGGAAAATGAATTATTTTAGAATGAGTTGAATTCTTCTTCCTTGAACTCTACTCATCATCCAATCTCAGAACACAGAGCCTCAGAGCACAGAGAGGTCACACCTCCCCAGGATGTCCTTCCAGTCCTGGAGGAGAGCTCTTAGGTCATTTCTCCCCTGCTCCTGCCCCCAAGAAACCCGAACTATTCCTCAGATGACCTGGTTTTCCACTTCTTCCCTTCTGAAGACAACTCAGCGTTTCATTGTTCCTCCTACAGGGGGATGCCTAGAGCCTCACCTGAGCTTCCTGATGTGCCCCAAACTGCCCTGAAGTAAGCTGCCTGCCTCTTTACTCTGGGCACCATCCCTCCTTTGGGGCAGCCTGGGCTCTCCGGGTAGGTCCTCACAAAGGTGATATAGCCAGCATCTGGTCAACCACGACCTCCAGCCTTCCTCTGACATGCTGACCCTACTCCTGCCCTCTGGGGCCTTGGTCATCTTCAAGGCAGAGAGTGGCGAGGAGGAGGCCAGGCCACAGCTGCATCTGCCCAAAGCAAAGATTTGAAGTTGAACAGGGAACAAGAAGTGGCAGAAGGCAACAGCTCTAAGGCAGGGAGCTTGAGAGAGGAGAGCTGTAAGGTGAAACGCAGCTCAGCTGGGAGCCCAGGCATCTGGTGCATGGCCTTGGCAATCCTCGCTAGCCTTGCTCCGAACTTCCCCTGATGGCCTCCCTCCCAGGGCGGAGCTAATTACGCGTCTCCAGCTGCTCTAGATGTACTGCTATGCCCTGTGCTCAGAGCTTTGCAAGCATTTCCTATCTTTGCCTTCACATCAACCCCATGAAGGACACTATTTTTTTTTAAAGCATTTTAAACAAAAAACTTTTATTTTGAAATACTTTTAAGATTATAGCACCATTTCAAACTAATGCAAACTCCATACAAGGAACTCCAACCTACCCCCATCCCCCCAAATACCCAGATTCACCAATTTTAACATTTTGCCACATTTTCAGTATCATTCAATCTATCATCCATCTATCTATCCATCTGTCCATCCATCTCTCTTACTGATTTACTGCTGAACACTTGAGTGTAAGTTTTATACATCATGCTCCTTGAACACTAAATATATTTCCTATGTACATTTCCTAAGAACCAGGATATTCACTTTTTTTTCCTTTCACTATTTTTTAAATTCAGTTTTATTGAGATATATTCACATACCATACAATCATCCATGGTATACAATCAACTGTTCACAGTACCATACTATAGTTGTGCATTCATCACCCCAATCTATTTTTGAACATTTTCCTTACACCAGAAAGAATCAGAATCAGAATAAAAAATAAAAATAAAAAAAGAACACCCAAATCACCACCACCCACATCCCACCATATTTTTCATTTAGGTTTTATCCCCATTTATCTACTCATCCATCCATACACTGGATAAAGGGAGTGTGATCCACAGGGTTTTCACAATCACACTGTCACCCCTTGTAAGCTACATTGTTAGACAATCTCTTCAAGAGACAAGGCTACTGGGTTGGAGTTTGGTAGTTTCAGGTTTTTACTCCTAGCTATTCCAATATCTTAAAACCTAAAAACTGTTATCTATATAGTGCATAAGAATGTTCACCAGAGTGACTTCTAGGCTCCATTTGAAATCTCTCAGCCACTGAATTTCGTTTCATTTCACATCCCCCTTTTGGTCAAGAAGATGTTCTCAATCCCACGATGCTGGGTCCAGATTCATCCCCGGGAGTGAAGGACATTATTTTTAAACCCACTTTACAGATGAGGAAACCAAGGCTCAGGGCTGTTAAGTACCATAGTTAAGGTCACGTAGTCACTGAGTTCTAGAGCCTGGATTACACAGATCATCTGACTCCAAAGCCTGTGCCATTCACCACTGCTATATACCAGGGCTCAGAAGACCAAGCATTTTCAGCAAGCCTGCAGGAGTTGGAAGCTATAAACTTCATGTTTAGAACAATATATATAAAACTGATTTTATTTATTTAATCCCTAGTAGAAGTTTTATAAATTAGAAATATATATTTTTAAGAAACAGAACATCCTAACTTATGGTCACTCTGGGCTAGTACTTCCAAAGCATCAGCAAAACTCTGCTTTCAAAACCTGTCTTCAAAATGTCTCTGTAAGTTGAAACAGCAAGCTCCTTCTGTCTGAGCTCTGAGCTCTTATATAGGGCTCTAGTAAACTAATCAAGGCCCACGCTGAATGTATGGGACCATACCTCCATGGAAATTATCTAATCAGAGTTATCACCTACAGTTGGGTGGGTCACCCAACTGTAGGCGTCTCCATGGAAACAACCTAATCCAAAATTTCCAACCTAATCAACACTAATGCATCTGCCTCCACAAGATTGCATAAAAGAACATGGCGTTTCAGGGATATAATACATCCAAACTGGCACAGCATCCTAGAGCCTCCACTTGCTAGCTGCATGACCCCTGTCAAAGTATTGGACACTAAGCCTCAGTTTCCTCATCTATAAAATGGAGACACCTGTATTTACCCCATAGGGTTGACATGAGGATTAAATAAAATAAAAAAGGGTAAAGCTCTTAGCAGTCAAGTTTCTATGTATTTTATCAGTTATTAATTTTTAGGAAGACAAAGAGGAAGGAAAAGGGAGAGAACAATGAAGTTTTAGGGAGGAAAGGGGAAGGAATTTCATCTCTGCGTCTGCCCTCTAAAAGCCTCTGGGATTCCCTGCCCCTCTTCTCGCAAGACAATGAAAAAGAGACGTTCACAGCTGCTGGATTAGTTCTAGGTAGAAGTGGGAGCAGTGATAAGACAAAATCCCTGTCCTCCAGGATCCTAGTAGGGCAGGTCTGGGAGGGGCCATGAGAAGGGAAGGTCATGGGGCATGACCTAGGGGAGGGGCAGGCTGCGGGATGGGGGACCCCAACTGTCCACCACTGTCCTTGAAGAGAAGGGGCCAATGTAAATTCCCAAATTTCATTTAGTTCAGTCATGCACATGTGAATGTGGGATGTATCTGACCTTCAGTAAATGCATAGCATTTCAAGAAAAACAGTGAAGAAAAGGCAAGCAGAAAGTCTCCTGGTTCCTACAACCAGTCTTGACATCTGCCTTCTCCCTCTTCCCTCAGGATGGTCAGGGTCACTCAACGTCCGCTGAACCTCCTCCAGCTCCCAGAGAGTGACAGCAAGTGAGGGGACACCTTCTATCACCAGTGTCCTGTTGATGTTTTTCAGAAAAGCTTTTTCTTGTGAAGTTAGAGCAGGTTCCTTGGGTCCCTTAAAGCCCCTTGTGGGACATGCCCAGAACCTGCCCTGGCAGGACATGAGCAAACTCACGGTTTCTGAGAATGAGCTGGGCCCTGGCTGAGCACCTCAGCTCCCGGCACCGAGGGCCTTGCCTTGATAAGGACTCTGTTGTTTTCATGTTTTGAAGCAAAGGGCTTTGTGGGAACATTGCTATATTCACAGTTAATGCTTTAGAAGGGAAAAAAACCTTCTCCTCTTCCATGTGATGCTTGCTGTGGGGCCGAGACTGTGGGCAGCTCTGTGGCAGGTCGTGTCCTTGCAGGGACTCTGCCATGATTCTGTGGCAGCTGCCTTATAAATGGCTCCTGGTCATGGCCCTGGGAGAGTGCAGTGCCTGCCTGGTGTCTGGGCTGGGGAATCCATCAGGCTGTGCCATGACAAGTCCGGCTGAGAATGTACCATTGTGGCCCGGGACACCCTCCTCACCACCTGCTGGGGTGGAAGGCAGGACGGTCGCTGGCCACAGACTGGACACCCGTCTGCCCCCAGGGCACAGGTGTGGGAAAACTGCTGATCACTGGCTTTCCATGGGGGCAGCTCTTGCCCCAGGATTTGGAAGGTCATAAATAACTGTAATTCCCCAAGCCTCTTGAGGCACCTTTGAAGAGGTGACCTGATCATGCTGCCACCCTCCTGGCAGATGGGCACCTTCTGCTAGTTGACCCCCTACTCATGGTATGATCCAGAGCCTCCTGTTTCCCATCTCCTCAGGCTCCACTTGGAAAGTGGGAAAGAGGCCGTTCCTAGACACGGAGCTGTGGTCTCTGAGGAGACATGGAATGGCGGGCTCGGTCCTCAGAGTCTCCAGCCTTGGACTCTGAGCTTTGTGCCCAGGCCCAACCCCGGCTTCCAACGGCTCAGGAGCCTCCAGATAGAAGGGGCCTTATAGGGGATCTGGCTTGCTCCACTCATGCCCCATCCAATGCCCTCTGTAATGGCATCCTCCATTTATTCAACACTTACTACATCCCGGGCACTCTTTTGGACAACTTTTACATGGAATGCTCTATTTAAGCCTTTGTAACAACATTGTGAGCTAGCAGATATCAGTCTTGTTTTCAGATGAGGGAAACTGGACTCAGAGAGGTTAGGGCCTTTGCCTTGCTCGGTGTCACACTGCCGGTAAAAGGCATCGAGAAGGACTAGACTCCATAGCAATCTGAGTCCCAGTTTCATCTTCTTTCTGTGTTTTTGTGCTGCCTTTCTATGAACTGTCCCCAAATACAGGTCCAGAACTCGTCCATTGATGGGGAACTCACTACATCCTGGGACCAACCGTTCTGTCTCTGTGTGCCTTACACTGAGCTGAGGTCCTCCTGAAGCTCCCACCACCTGGTCCTAATTCTAATCTTTGGGCCTCAAAAAAAGAAAAAAAGAAAAAAGTATCCTTTGACCGCAAAGCAGACTCCAAATGTTGGAAGGAGGCTCACAGCCCCTGTGGGGCTTCTCCTCTCTAGGCTGATCTGCCTCTGCTGCTCCCCATTCTCCAGAGGACGTGGCTCTGCCCCCACACCTCTACCCTCTTCTCTGGCCTCTGGACACCACTGTCCTGTGTCCTTTAGAAAGGGTCCTGGAACAGGTCTTGGGAAACTTAGGAAACTCAAGGGCAAGTTGTGTTATGTTTTAAATGTTGTATTGTATTATTAAAATGTTATAGTGTATATTATATAATTAAACCTGGTTTTTTGTTGTTGTTGTTAATTGTAAACATAATCCATGGTCATGGTTAAAAATATTTAAACAGCACAGGAAGATCTAAATCAAAAAGTATGTCTCCCTCCACACCCTTCTAATCCCAGTGCCATCCTCTGTTAATAGTTTCTGTTTTTATGTCTTGTGCTAATTCCAATTATACCTTATGTTTCAATAGTATCTATTGACTTCCTTTTATGGAGGGCTAGAAAGTCACCATACTTACACCACTTCTCACTTCTCCACACTCCTTTTACTTCCTAATTTTGTTAGTGATATTGTTCTTTTCAGTTCTTCTACTGTTATCCTTAGACTCCCAATAATCTACCTAAAAATTTGTCTGGATTTACTCATTTTACACAACATCCATTAACCCCCACTATGGAAGGTGAGGAAATCAGTGAACCTCTCTTTTTTTCCTACCCCTTTCTCACTAACTCTCAATTTTATTATGTTGTATTTTATCATTTCAAGGATTATAACATATGCACACTATTCTGTAGCTATAATCAAGTGGTCCACTTTGTGTCCATAGGGTATTCCAAAGGTTGAAAATCAATAAACAGTACTGTGGCTACATGAATATTATTCACCGAAGATATAAGTAATAAGATTGGACTTACAGAGAAGAAAAAAATATAATTCACTGTCATTAGATCTTTGACATTTGTTCTAGTTTGCTAATGCTGCCGGAATGCAAAACACCAGAAATGGATTGGCTTTTATAAAAGGGGGTTTATTTGGTTACACAGTTATAGTCTTAAGGCCATAAAGTGTCCAAAGTAATGCATCAACAATTGGGTACCTTCACTGGAGGATGGCCAATGGTGTCCGGAAAACCTCTGCTAGCTGGGAAGGCACGTGGCTGGTGTCTGCTCTGTAGTTCTGGTTTCAAAATGGCTTTTTCCCAAGACGTTCCTCTCTAGGCTTCAGCTTCTCTCCAAAATGTCACTCTCAGTTGCTCTTGGGGTGTTTGTCCTCTCTTAGCTTCTCCAGAGCAAGAGTTGGCTTTCAAAGGCTGTCTTCAAACTGTCTCTGTCTGCAGCTACTCTCTCAGCTTCTGTGCGTTCTTCAAAGTGTCCCTCTTGGCTGTAGCAAGCCCACTCCTTCTGTCTGAGCTTATCTAGTGCCCTAGCAAATTAATCAAGGCCCACGCTGAATGGTCGGGGCCACACCTCCATGGAAACTATCCAGTCAGAGTTATCATCCACAGTTGGGTGGGTCACATCTCCATGGAAACAACCTAATCCAAATGTTCCAACTTAATTCCCACTAACATGTCTGCCTCCACAAGATTGCATCAAAGAACATGGCTTTTTCTGGGAGACATAATACACAAAAACCAGCACAACATTCTAAGGAGGCTCTTCTATGGAGCAAAAAGTCTAGTGGAAACTCAAAATTTCCTTTCAGTTTTTTTCACTTGTTCTGGGTCAATTTTAGCTGCAGCTTTTCTTGTGTCTCATGTTATCCTCTTTTTAAATACCTTTTTAGATTTTCTGGAGCACGTCCTAAAAATCTGTTTTTGCTTAGGAGTGCCCCCTGAGTTAGTGCCAGGGAGGGGAGCTAGTTCCAAATTATCTTTCCAAGTTACCAATTTGCGCCTCAGTCTTGTCCACTATATCGTTCGGCTTAACCCACTGAATTCTGAATTTCAGCTACCATGCACTGAATTTCTAGTCTTTCTTGTTCTCAGATGTCTTTTCCCATAATAGTCTATTCTTGTTTTGTGGATGCGATATAATCTTGAATCTCTCTGAGTACCCTAATTACAATTTTTAGAAGTGTTCTTGCTGGGTGTTTGAATTATGTCTGTTTGTTCCGGTACTAGTTGGCCATTATTTATGCTTTAATGTCCCTCAAATGTCAAAGGGAAGTGGACAGAAGGGTGTGAGTTCAGGCACCACACTTGAATCTCAAATCTCAAAGGCATGTAGGTTTGGGGAACTCTGCATCTCCACAAAGAGATAAACATATCCCACAGTTTGAAAAAACTCCAAAGACGGTTCTGTTACTAGTCATATCCTATCCCCACTCACACGCCATGCCCACCCCCACACTTTGGCTGAGAACCAGTGGGCCAGGTAAGTGATTCCCAATCCTGGCAGAACATTAGAATCAATACAGAATTCTCAAAAAGTACCTGGACCTGGGCATTGTGTTTGTAAAAGTTCCCTGGGTGAATCTAGTGTGCAATCAAGGTAGCAAATCACTGGAATCGACCGTCTCTGAGGCCTTGCTGCTGTGATTGTGGTCCACGGGCCAGCAGCATCGGCATTACCTGGGCACTTGTTGGAAATGCAGACTCTCGGGCCCCACTCCAGATGCTCTGAATCATAATCTGCATCCAAACAAGATCCCCAGTGATTGATAAGTTCCTTAAGGTCTGGGCAGCACTGCTCTGTGGGAGCTCATAAGATATTGTAGATTAGTGTAGGTTATTCGTGTGTGACTTCCAGGTTCTGATGGATCAGAACTTGAATCCCAACTCTGTCCCTGAACTAATTCATAAGCACATTGAAGTTTGGGAAGCACAACTGTAGTGCACTTGGCACTGTGCCTGGTCAGGGGCAGGGGCTTAGCAAATGTCACTCCTTCCTCATCTACTTCTTCCAAAGAGTCTTCTCCGGGTCTGAGAGAAAGTGATTCTTTGCCAGAAATGTTTCTCCTCTGCCTTCATTCCTCTCCTGTCTAGAAAGAAGCTGCCTCATCACATGTTTTACTCTTTCTTCCTCGCTAGCACTATCAGAGCTGTACCTTCAAATCAGCCTCTCTAGCACTGTCTTAAGTGACGCCTGCTGGTCTCACTTGTAAAACTTAATATCAAAATACTTTTGATATGTGAGCTTCTTTGAAGTCTACCCGATCTATATTCCAGAGTTAAAAAGATGTTCTGCATCATGGCTCTTTCTCAAATGAACCTGGAGTGTCAGTTGAAAAGACAGCCGTGCTCTCTGCTCTGCTGGCTCCAGTTTCCTCCAAGCTCCCTGGAGAAGTGTGAAATCAGTTCTGTGTCAGGTGATGATGACACCATCCTGCGGCTGCGATTCATGTTGAGGACACCTTCGATTCACCACCAACTCACAGTGAACTTCCTCCCATGCTTTCTAATTTGTCCTCACTCCCCACCCTCTGAAGCCCAGGTTAGAAGTAGGGATGTCTGGCTCTGTTTTACAAAGGAGGAAGCAAATGCAGAGAGTATGGGATGCTTTCCGGAGAAGCACATGCATACACACACACACACACACACACACACACACACAGGTTGAACCTAAGCTTGCTTAACCAGATCCAGGGTCCCAAGAGAACAGGAGAGTAAATCTTGCCTCTAGCAGCTGCTAACCGTCAGATCTGGAGAGCAACAACCAGCCAGCATCCTCTCCCCGGCCATTCAGGCACTGCAGGAGACACCATCTGCTGTTGGTTATGGCGACCTGCTCTCCTCCCTGCCCCTAACTCAGGGGGCACGCCCTTTCCCAACCCATGGACCCTGAGAGCTTAGCTCACACACGGGTGCCCGATCTCTCCTGATAATTGCCCAGGGATCCTGAAAAGGCTCATGCACATGTGTGCTTATCCCAGGCCTGCTTGCTCACTCAGTTGCTCTCTCACACATACACACAGGTGGGTGTGTGGGTGTGTGTGCATGAACACACAGGGAAACACTCTAGAACTGTTCCCAATAGTTGCTGGGCTGGTCTAGAGGGCTGCCTTGTTGGCAAAAGAGACACTAGCATTGGCCATTGCACCACTGTGTTAGAATGTGTTAACATTTCTAAAACTTTAATGTGCATGCAAATCTCCTGGCGGATCTTGCTAAATTGTAGATTCTGATTCAGTAGGTCTGGGGAGGAGCCTGAGATCCTGCATTTTGAGTAAGCTCTCTGGTGATGCTGCTGCTGCTGCTGGCCCAGGGGCCACACTTTGCAAGAGATTGGAATGAGCTCCTCGCCCTGTGGGGTTCTGCAGGGACTATGGGAGGCGGTGGGAAGTGGCCAAGGAGGGAAGGCCCGCAGGGGTGCCGCCTGCTGAGGATGGAAGCTCAGAGGGCCCATGTCCTCGGGTGAGCCTGCCACTGCCTAACTGATCCACTTAGAGATGGTCACTGAAAGCTGGCAGTCAGTTTAATGTGTTCAGTAGAACGTATCAGTCAGTCAAAGGAACGATCACTTGTGCATCTCAACGAGTACTGTAAAGCACTCTATACTATTCACATCAATTCCTGAAAAAGAAAAACTGGGAAAAGAATCCTTCCTTTATATGATAAAGAATGTCTTTCTTAAACCAATTTCCAGCACAATACTCAGCAAGACACTGAGACGCAATCTTATTGTCTGCTATTAATTACCACTGTTTTAAATTTTGGAACCAGAAATAAGAAGTATCACTATAGAAAAGGAAGAGGAGACACAGTTATCATAATTTGCAGATGATGTAGTTGTTTTCCGACAAAGCCCAAGATTCACCTGAAACTTTTTGAATTTGTAAGAAAGCTTGATAAGGCAGTGCAATGCAAAAGAAACATACAAAAACAATAACTTTTTGTGCCAGTTTGGATGTATTAGTCTCCCAAAATGCCATGTTCTGTAATTCAATCTTGGTGGCCAGAGGTATTAGTGTTCATTCGGTATGGAATCCTTTGATTGAGTGTTTCTATGGAGATGTGATTCAATCAACTGTGAGTGAAACATTTTATTGGATTATTTCCATGGAGATATGGACCCTGCCCATACAGGGTGGGTCTTGATTTAATTGCTGGGAGCCCTATAAAAAGCTCACAAACAGAAAGACGTCAGAGCAGCTAAGAGTGACATGTTGGAGAGCAGTTTCAATCGAGAGAAACATTTTAAAGACAGCCATTGAAAGTAGACTTTTGCTACTCCAGAGTTTGCCTGGGAGAAACTAAGGGAATAACCCCAGACGCCTAGAGAGAAACATCTTGGGAGAAAGCCATTTTGAAACACAACCTGGGAGCAAAGGAAGAAGACACCAGCCACGTGGCTTCCCAGCCAACAGTGGTTTTCCAGACGCCATCGGTGTTCTTCAGTGAAAGTACCCCACTGTTGATGCCTTTGTCTGGACACTCTCATGGCCTTAGGACTATAACTTTGTCACCAAATAAATCCCCTTTATAAAAGCCAATCCATTTCTGGTATTTTGCATAACGGCAACATCAGCAAACTGGAACACTTTTAAACATATATATATATTCAATAATCAGTTCAGAAATATGTGGAGGAACATATCCATTCACATATGGCAACATAAATAACACCAAAAGGTAGAAATTGATAATTAACTTGCAAGACATCAACAAAATAAAGAACTTTACAAAGAGTCCTAAAAACTTCAATACATGGTGAGATACACCATACTTAACGGGAAGACTAAATAGTCCTTAGTCATCCAATCACATTAGGTTTGGAGCAGAACGTAAGTTGGTGCCGGGGCTTGTTGACTATGGGCTTCGCTGAAAGATGACTGGGCTAGACCATTTCATGGAAAATGCCCAATGTCTGTGTCTCTAAGGATTTTCTCTTGGCCTGGGGCCTGGAGAAGATTCCTCCACCTCCTGCCTAGAGTGTATAGATACACCCGACTATGAGTATTCTGGGCACCAAGCAAGGGAGGGAAGCTGACATGTCTCAATATTGCACATCTAACTTTTCACATAATCCTCCTGTCTTCAACATAGTGGCCTAGCCATCAGGTGGGCTGGGGTTCCCTAGCCCAGCACCCTCTGTTTCACCCTTTCCAGAGAATAAAGCAGCACTCTTCAGAACAACTGGGTGCCCCCGTTCCTGACTACTACACAGAATGTCCAGATTTGATTCCTTCTCAACTTTCCCCACTTCTGATTTAGCATTCAAGCTTCGGTGTGTGTGCTAAGTCAGTTACCACCTTTCCAGTTGCGTCTCAGTTCCAAATGTTGTTGCTATAGCCTCCTTTCCTACTCTCTCTGTCCTGGTGCATTTATGCCTTTAAAAAGTCCAATACGTTGTCTTGAATGTTAGCAGAAACAGCAGTCAACACAGGGGCTCAGATGGGGAAAATGCCAGTATTGGCGGCATGTGTCATACTGTGAATCCATTTCTATGAGAAATGAGGAGAGAGAAGAAAGAAGTGGGGGATCAGAGGGCATAGAGCTCTGTTGGAAGTGGGGCATGAGGTTTTCATTGTTATAAAACAGCATCTTTTGAGAGGGTAAGTTGGTTATTTCCTCTGCAAAGCAAGTTGGCACTAAGCATTGAGGGTCTTGAAACTATTCAAACTCTGTGACTCAATAATCTTACCATTTGAATCAATCAGAAGGAACAATTTAAAAATCTAGAATAAACTTCATGAAAAAAGTGTATTTATGATAATGAAAAATTGGAAATAATTTAAATGTCCAACAACAGGGGAATGTTTATCAAGAATTATAAAAACATGGGAAAAACATTAAGCAAAAGAGCAGGATAAAATTAAACATGTGATATCCCCCCAAAAAAATGTAAAATAAATTTTAAAAAACTCTGCCTAGAAAAAGGAATGGAAGGAAATACCCAAAAATGTTAACATTGTTTCTTTTTTCCCCTATTTTCTACTTTTCTATAATGAATGAGCATTTCTTTTTTAAATTACAGCTTTATTGATATATAATACACACACCATACAATTTACCCATTTACAGTTTACAATTCAATGGTTTACAATTTACCCATTTACAGTGTACAATTCAATGGTTTTTAGCACATTCACTGATACGTGCAACCATCACCACAGTAAATTTTATTTTCTTCATCTTTAAAAGACATACCATACCCTTTAGCCATCATACCCTTATCCCTTCATATTTTCACCCCAGCCCTAAACAACCACTAATCTACTTTCTGTCTCTCTTAGCTTGCCTATTCTGGACATTGCGTATAAAGAGAGTCATATATTACATGGTCTTTTGTCTCTGCTTCTTTCACTCAAAATGTTTTCAAGGTTCACCCATGCTGTAGCATGTATCTGTACTTTATTGCTTTTTATGACCAAATTATATTCCATAGTTTGGATATACCACATTTTGTCTATCCATTCATCAGTTAATGGACATTTGGGTTGTTTCCATCTTTTGGCTACTAAGAACAATGCTGATATAAACATTTGAATACACTTGTTTTGTTGGACATATGTTCCTACTTCTCTTGAGTATATACCTAGGAGTGAAATTGCTGGATTATATGATAACTCTGTGTTTAACCCTTTGAGGAACTGCCAAACTGTTTTCCAAAGTGGCTGCACCATTTGTACATTCTCACCAGCAGTGAATGGGGTTCCAGTTTCTCTACATCCTCACCAACACTTGTTATTATCTGTCTTTTTGCTTATAGCAAACTGAGAGGGTGTGAAATGGTATTTCATTGTGGTTTTGAGTTGCACTTTCCTAATGACTAATGAGGGTGATCATCTTTTTATGGGCTTACTGTCCATTTGCGTATCTTCTTTGGAGAAATATCTATTCAGATCCTTCACACAAGGTTAAAATTGCATAATTTTTCTTTTTATTATAGAGCCACAAGTATTTCTTTTTGCTTTGATATTGCTATTTTTTTTTTTGAAGTTTTCTTGTAGATATTCCTTCAATCCTTTGACCAACCAGTCAGCCCAGATCAACTTCTCATGTTTTTCCAGGTGTAAAAACCAAAAAGTTCTCTAGGCAGGAACTATTTGTAGTGGACATTTATCTGTTTGGTTGTTGTTGATGATGATGATGTTGCTTTGGCAGCCCAGCATCTGGAACCCTATCTATGTTTGTGAAACACTACCTTGTGAGTCTTGAAAGGGAGCAGAGCTCCCCTCCTACTCTGAAAGCCAAGAAGGCCAGATTTGTGTTTTTGCAGCCTCCTTTATAGCTAGGACATGAGTATATGATTTAGACTCAGCCAATCAGACTCACCTGCCCCAGACTTTGAGTCAAGAGCTGATGATGAAAAAAGGAGGGTCCATGTGAAAAAACATCCCAGCAACGGCAGAATCTGGCCATGACATCCACTGTTAAGGGGTGGCAACAGGGGCAGCGAAGTCAGCAGTAATGAGGGCCCAGGGTCCCAGGATGGGGATGATGGGGGGTGGCAGGGGTGCCAGTTGAGGCTTTGGGTTCACCAGCAGATGCAGCGACAGCCTGGTTCTGGCTGGTGGTTTTATTGTCAAACTCAGCATTCCTATCCTTCACTGTTCTGGTCCATTTTTGGATCTCAGTTCTCTAGCTTCCCAGTGATACGACAAGTCATCCAATATCAATAAGTCCCTTTCTGGCTTAAATTAGCCAGAGTTGCTTTCCACTTTTGCAATTAAGAAATGTGACTAGACAAAGATGGTGTTTCCATTCCTAAGAAATATCTCCTTCAGCATTAACTCACGAATGATAGAACATTTGGACTATAATGAGATAACAACAAGCTGATCACCTGGGTTTGCATTTGGGAAGGATGAGAAGCTTAAACAGATGCTGGGACTGAACTGATCCCCAGAAAAATACACTAGTCAGAGCAACACCTACAGGCACCAAAGCACTCCAACCTGGATAAGAAAGATTTATTGTTTTACAGAATGAACACAGA
This sequence comes from Choloepus didactylus, assembly GCF_015220235.1. Lineage (NCBI taxonomy): Eukaryota > Metazoa > Chordata > Mammalia > Pilosa > Megalonychidae > Choloepus > Choloepus didactylus. The sequence continues at coordinate 96,636,709 of NC_051307.1, read as the reverse complement.
GACGCAAGAGAAGGTCTGGTCTAAGATGATATAAAGCCCTGACTTATGAATTTAAAAGACAGCCCTTATAGTACCAGGAGACAGCCAGCTCCATGGCCCAAGTGAGCCAAATGCTGGTATTGTGTGGGTGCATAACAGGTAGAACTCGGACATATTCTCAGGTGGGAGTGTGCGTTTTATACCACCTGTGGTAGCCAGCTTCCGAGATGGCCTCCAATGGTCCTAACCTTCTGGAATTCAAACCCTTGTGTAGTCTCTTCTCACATTGAACAGAATGCAGAAGTGATGGTAGGTCACATAAAAGACATTGCAGCTTCCCCCTTGACCTTTTGGATCTCTCACTCTGCGGAAGCCAGCAGCCACACCGTGAGGTCACTCAAGTGGCCCCGTGGAGGAGCCCCCATGCAGAAGAACTGAGGCTCCCGCCAACAGTCAGCACCAACTGCTCAGTCACATGAGGGAGATGAGGGAGACACCTTGGCAGTGGATCCTCCAGCACCAGAGAAGGCTTCAGATGATTCCTAGCATCTGATTGCCGTCTCAGGGGAGACCCCAAACCAGAACTGCCCAATCAAGCTGCTCCTGAATTCCTGACCCAAAGAAATCAGGAGAGATATTAAATGATTACTACTGTCTTCAGGCCTCTAAGGTTTGATGTGATTTGTTATGTAGCAATAGATAAATAGTGCACCAGCTAATAGCCCGTATACTTCCTCTCGATTTTGAGAACTCGGACAAAGGAGAACACTCCAATAACCAGTCATGTACTTAATCCACTGTGGTGCATTCCTCCTGAGAACTGGCATTTTTCTGCACAATGTGAAATATTTTTTATAAAATCTGACTTACCTTCCCATAATGGAGGGAAGATTTTCTGGAGAGTTGCCTTCTTTTTGAAGGGGAAGGGAACATGTTGGCTGCTTCCTGGCTGTTGCTGGAGCTGATGGATGCTAAAAAAAGGAGTTAGTTACAGGGAGATAGGAGTAAATGCCAAGTGCGAAAGACAGTTTAGAAAGTCAGGATCTCAGGCCTGGCCGGGACACAAGTGGCCCCAGACATCCAGACAGCCATGAGTCTCTCTCTCAAGGGCCCTGAATCTGCTCCAGTTCCTGAGACAGAGCAATTTAATAAAATCTTCCTTTAGCTCTTCAGCCTGTGCTTCCATAGCTCTTAGATTCTTTACACCGGGACTACTCCCCATCCCCAGCCTGAAGAAACCTCTTTACCCAGAAAAAAAAATTTATAAAAATTCTCAACTCTGCCAACACTACACTTATAAAGAAGTCAGTGATGATTAAGCATGTCTTAGGCTGTACTCAAGGAGTTGGGCAGATTGGCAGGCAGAACTGTAAGTAACAGTCAAGTCAATCAGCAAATAGATATTTTGTTTTTAGAAATGGATCCATTTAGCCCTGCTCTAAAATTGGCAAAACATCTCTTTGAGCCAACAAATGCACCCCAGCTACTCTGCTCCCATACACACACCTAATACTTTGTGATTGTTTGCAAAATAAACAAACACGACATAAATTTTTGGCATTCAGTGACGAGAATTTTCCCTTCTAGCAAGGACTGGATGTGACTGCATCCTTCGGATATGCTCCCCAAAGTTGAGTTTTGCCTGAGGCTCCTGCTCCAGGCCCCCCTCCCCCCACCCCACCCACCACTGTTCCCAGGGCCACACCTCGCAGACCAGCAGGTGCAACCGCTTTACACCCCACCCCCACCCCAAAAGCCAGCCTCAGCAAATGGGTGCAGCTGCCTTACTCACCTCCTTTGCCCTCTGGGCTCCTCTGGTTCCCGGCAGTTTTGCCCAGTGGCAGCACATTTACAAATAGTCTCCATTAGGACTCTGGAGCATCCAGCTCTTTTCTTCCTGAGACAGAAAAGACCCTCAGGCTTCTGAATCCTTCAAAGCTGCTGATGCTTCAAGGACAAGAATTGCCGAAGTGCCCCTGTTGTTAATTTCTCCAATGAGGTCCTTTAGAAGTTAATCAGCAAGTTTGCATTAGCCAAGCGGATACTGCACACTCTCACCCGAGAGAGCCAGGCAGCTGTACCCGTGCAAGGGAACCCAACAGAGCCTCAGAAGAACCATTTGGAGCCTCAGTGACACCTCCACTGCCCAGGCACAATGTCCACCTCTCATCTCTGAGGACTGATTCAGTAACTCCAGCCCCCATGCCTTTACCCTAACGGTGAGGCCAGATCAACTCAGCAAATGCCAGTCGGTACAAACCAATGCACCAAGAGACCCATTCACCAAGAGCCAAATTGCAGGACTCTACTTGCCAAGCAACCACCCTACTAAATTTAAGTTATTTATTAGAATGTTCAACAAGGATATTTAGTTAGCATCATTAATGTGAATGTTAAATTTTGGTAATTGATGATGAGATACATAGAAAAGTTTACTTCATCAGCAGCAACCAAAGATCAGCTTTTCTACTGGAGTATTTTAGTTGTTACTGATTTTGGGGGGATGAGATTGTTTAGGCCAATGTGTGACTTCTCTCAAATACTTTTGAATTTAAATTTGGAATCTCATCCTTCAGAGCAAGGGACCCACTGGCTGTTGCCTTTCCAGAACCATTCAGCACCTCCATTGACACCCAACCCATGAAATAAATATGCTCTCATGTCTCATCGCTGGAGGCTGTACCTCTTTAGTGCCTGTGCGTCTTGTCTCCATGAAGGTGGGCTATGGCAACATCTGTCCAATGCAGCTGGCTCTGGTAGGGCCCGGGGGTCTCCAGTGATTGGTGAGGAAACTCCCAAGATGCTGAGTCTTAGCTGGGCCTTGTCTGCCAACTGGTCGGGCCAATGCACCACACTTTGGTGGGGATAGGAGCTGAAAGGGCAAGGCGGCCTCCCACTTTGCTAAAAAACAGCCCAATTCAATCCTCCCCTACCTTGCCACCTTCCACTAGAGAGGTTAGAAGCAGTAAATATTTCCGAGTTGCCCTTTCATCCAGGGTGGCCGTGTGACCCAGCCCTGCTGTCGGTGGCACCAGCAGAAGTCAGTTGATATGTGGGGGGTAGTGGCAATGCAAGCGGTCCACCATGGATACAGGAAATAAAGGACCTCGTTGTCTATAGAGAATTTAAAACTAAAAGTGTCTGCTTTTTATTCTCACCATGCAACTCTAAACAACGTTAGGGATACAACACTCCCTGCAGGGTGGACCCCTCCCCTGGCTACACCCACATCACCTTCTCCCACTTCCAAGAGCCTCTGAACTAGAAGAGGAGACTAATCCAAAAACATATTGAGCACCAGAGGCTGTTCTAGAGGCTAACATGGAAGTAGATGTCAGGCTGCACTCATCACTCGGGGCCATTTTCGGGGAGAGTGATAACTTCTCCTCAGTCAGCCCCACAGTCTTCAGGAAAGCAGCCATCATTCATGCGTCCAATGGCCTGGGTCCCCTGTCCTTTCCCGAGAGCGTGTGTACTTCACAGATTCAGCACCTGGGAGAGACTGTGTCCCCCTTTCCTGGATATGCCAAAGGTACTGCCGAGAGAAGGAGCCTCCGCTGCTGCCTGTCAAATGCTCTCTGGTGCCTGCTGGTCATTCCTTCTCCCACCCCACCTCTTATCCAGGTGCTCCATCTTTCTTTAGGCTCAGGCCAGGAAACATTCCAGAACCACCTTAATACAGTATCTCTCTGTCCCCCGGGCTCTCGGCAGTCTCTATCAGCACCATCCATCGGTTGCTTAGAAGGCAGACACCTGTATCTGGGGGATAAAGGATAAAGACCCAGTGGTCTACTGATGAACTGCGTGACCTTGGGTAAGTCACTCCCCCCACTTCTGAGCCTGTTTCCTTGGCAGTAAAAACAGAGGGCTCTACCAAGTGATCTCCAGGAGTTCTTCTTGCTCTGACATTCTAAGATCCTTTTCTCTCCCTCCCTCCTTCTCTTCCCCCACCCCAACCCTCCCTCTCTACACCCCCCCCCATGTGTGTTTTTTACAGAAACCATGACATACTGTTGCTCTAAATTTTTAAACAAGTTTTTAAAAATTAGAGAAAATAATAAACTATTTACATATTTTTCTAATGATTTTTTAAATGATTCCATATTTCTTTGCATGAAGCTTGGAAAGCTCATCTTCAGTGGAATAAGAAAGGATTTGTAGATTTTTAACCACTTCACAATAAATTAATCTACTTTGGATTTTAGTGGCTTCATGAGCCAATGTGGATAATTAAGGCAGAATGTAGTGCTGCCTCCTGGAGTTGGGCTATTTCCAGTGACACAGCTTCTAATTTTTCCAAATGCAATGCCATTTCTTGGGCAACTAGCATGCAGTTGAAGTAGATGCCAGTGCGGCTGCCTTCTTGGATGCTGAGTCAAGTCCTGGGGGTTTCTTTGGGCACTTAGCACAGGGTGGATGCAGCTCCAGCTGCATCAGCATGATGCTCCGAGAGGCGGTCCTCCCCAGCTGCAGGAAGGACCCAGCCCCCTTTGAGGACACCAGAAGCAAAACCCTGGGGGTGCTTCCAGAGGAAACACCTGGATCTGGGGGATAAAGGATAAAGACCCAGCAACTAGTTTGGGAGGGAAGGGCCATCCCTACCACCCAGAACAGTGCATGCTGCTTATTTGTAAAATGCATTATCATTTCCAGGGTTTTGAGGCCCACTGGGAGACTGGAAGTCAAGCCCTGCCAGTGGTCTGAGGGGGGCATGATGGAGCATTTTACTTCTGGTCAGCAGAGTGGTCTGAGCTGACATGGCAAGCTCCCTTCCAGTTCCAAATATTAGAAATGTTGGCAAAATACAAAAATTAAATTTCAGGACCTATAACGAAGATCAGAAGCTAAAAAAAAAATTCTGTGGATTCCCTAATAAAGAGGAGATGCCTAAGCTCTTAGAGTCTGGTGTTTTATTGTTGTTCAAATTGTCAAAAATTGTATTGAACTGTATAGAGAGTTTATTGTCTTGTATACTCTTTAAATTAAGGTATAATTTACATACAGTAAAATTCACCTTTTTTAGTGCATAACTGTTAGTTTTGACAAACACATAGAGTCATATAATCACCACTTCAGTCAAGGTATAGAACAGTTCCATCTTCCCCCCAAATACACCCCTGCCCTATGTAGTCAATCCTTTCCCTCACCCCTGAACCTATGGCAACCACAGTTCTATTTCTGTCCTTATAGTTAAGCCTTTTCCAAAAAGTCTTATAATTGGAATCATACAGTGTATAGAGAGGCTGGATTTTTAATTCTCACCCAGGGACAGATATCCAGCCTGTAGCCTTACAAACTGCAGGGAAACTGGAAGTCCTTAAATAAATCCAGGAATCAGAAAAGGGCTCGTCTGTTTAGGAACTGGAATCAGAAATCTCTGCTTGCTGACCCAAATAGTAGGCACAAAAGTGGGCCCCTTACCTTGCATGATGGCTAGAAACAGTCAACCATGTGAAATCTGAATCTCTAGTGGATCAAAGAAATGGATGAGTGTTCCCATACTACCAGCATGATGGGTGCAACGAACTCAGAAATTCACAGACAAATTGGTCCAGAAAATGTATTCTTTAGGAATAGCAGAAACAATCAGAATACCACTCCATAAAAGCATATCCACAATCAAGGTAAACACATACAAGACCCCCATAGAAAGCAATTCCTCACTCATAAAAATTACAAATCTTGCAAGGAAATTCAAAGCCATGAGCAATAGTAGGCAGATACAAGAAATATGTGTGAGAAACTAAAATTATACAGATGCATGAAAGGGACTTCCAAGTAATTATGTTCGAAGTATTCAAATAAATTAAAGGAGGAAACTTCAGAATATTGTAAAAGATAAATAGAAGGATTGAAAAATTACAGAAATTAACAATATAATAAATGATTTTTTTAAAAAATCAATGGTCAGGTTAAATCATCACTAGACACAATCAAAGGAAGAATTAGCAAATGGGACAAGATATGTGAGGAAATCAAAGAGATAGATATAAAATCCGAGAGAGGAGTTAAGAGATATGGAGGAGAGATTGAGAAGCCACAATTTATGTCCAATAGGAGTTCCAGAAGTAAAGACTACAGAGACCAGGAAAGAGGCAATATTTGAAGAAATAAGGCTGAGATTTTCCCAGAACTTAGGAAATACATGTGGCTTTACACTGAATAGGTACACTAAGCCCCAAGTAGGATAAGTAGACACAAACCATCATCACAAATGAAAAAAAAAAAAAAAAAGCTAACTTAGAGAATATACAGTTTACTTACCAAGGAATGGCTATTAGATAAACAGAATTTCCATCAGTGACACAGACATGAGAAGACAGTGGAATTATATCTTTAAAGAGTCAAGGAAAAATCCTTCCCAGGGTACTCCAGTGTAGAGCATTTCTCTCCCTTCTTCTCTATTAATATGACCAGACTTAAGGGGATCAATGTACTTGTAAACAAACTCACTTCTATTTTAACATGTCCTTTTGAGGAAATGACCGAAGAGACTCATTCAGGTGAGGGGTGGAATTTAGTGGAAGGGGGCTTACTAAATCCAAGTTACCTTGGGAATATGAATCATTCTTAAAATTCCATACCCAGTTAAACTATCATTCAAGAGTGAGGTGAATTAAGTACTTTTAAAAGATATACTGAAAGAGTTAACACCCAGAGATCCTCCCCGAAAGAACAAGACCTAGTAAACAGTTTAATTCAGAAAAAAAAGAAAAAAAGAAAATGAACTCAGAAGAAAAGAGTGACCAAAAAAAATGTATGGTTAAGCAAATAAATCAATAAAATTTAAATAATTAACAAAGCATCATCACCATCATCATCAATTTGGGGAGTTTTAAAAACAATGGAAACTAAAATAATAGAAATAGAAACAGGAAGATGAGCAGGAGAAGATAGGAAAAAGTGTACAAGATTCAGGAGGAAGATACAGATATTAACTTCAGGCTTTGTTAGAAATATATGAAGTCAAGTATGCATAATAAGAACTTTAGGAAACCACTAAATGACCAGCAATAGAACGCATGACTTCCAAATCAATGGAGTAGAAGGAATCCCAACCAGTCCCACAGAAAGCCAGAAAGGAGGAGTGGGCAAGGCAAAGGAATGATAAATGGAAAATGCAAAGAGTAGAGATGAGATTATAGATCCAAATCCAAATAATCAGAGTAATCCTACAAGTGACAAATGGATTAATCTTGCCTGTTAAAAGACAGACACTCAGACTACACTTTTAAAATCTGGACATGTGCAGTTTAATAAAAAACATACCAACATAATGATAGAGTTTGAAAATAAATAGAATATACCAGGTGTCTTAGTTAGAAAGCTTTGGTTACAAGTTTATAGAAAACGCAACTCAAATTGGTTCACAATAAAGTAGATTTATTAGCTGAGATAAACAGAAAGTCCAGAAGCAGGATCAACTTCAGAATAGGTTGATGAGCAATAATGTCATCAAGGACCCAGTATTTCCCCATCTCTGCTCTGCTTTCCACAGTTTCAGCTCCATTCTAAGGCTTCCTTCCCTCTGAGAGCAAAATGCTGCAGGATTTCATGAGCCACCAAGAAAAACCAAGGCAATTCCAAAGAAGAAAAGAGAGTAGGGGACATGGCTTAACCAACAGGATATGTAAATAATTATTATAAAGCTATAAAAATGAAAATAGAGTAGCATTTATACAGAAATTAAAAACAGACCAAACAATGGAATAGATTGCCCAGAAATTAAGTACATATAGTATTAGGACAATTCATGTTCCACGTAAGAAAATAAAAACTTTAGGTTCCTATCTTACAACATGCACAAAATAATTCCAGATTGATTAAAGCCCATGTATGAAAAATATAAATTTTTAAGTATTAGGAGAAATTTGGAATATTTCTATGACCTCAGGTTAGAGAAGGCTTTCCAAAACAAGACATATAAAAAAGAAACCATTAAAAATGAATATATTTGACTATATCAAAATTAAAATATTTTATAACAAAATGAGAGATCAGAAGTTGTTTGCAACATATAAGAGCAAAGAAGTAGTATCCAGAATATGTAAAGACCTTTTCCAACTCAGTAAGAAAAAGGCACCCAATAGAATGGAAGGTAAGAGATTTGAATGGGTAATTCACAGAAGAGGAAACCCAAATGGTCAATGAACATACGAAAAGATGCTCAACTGCCCAAGCAGTCAAAAAAACCAAATTAAAACATTTAAGACTCCATTTTATTTCCTGCATTTTGTAGAAAATAAAGGTAAAATCTTACAATACTAATCTTCTTGAGAATATGAGAGAAATGGGAACACTCTTACACTGATGATGGGAGGATAAATTACACAGCCATTTGCGAGGACAGCTTTGCAGTATCTATTAAAATTGGAAAATGCACATTTTATATGATCCAGCAAATTCCCAAAATATAGATCCTAGAGAAACTCCTGCATATATGGATAAGTAGACATCTCAGAATTGTTGCAATAATGAAAAAATTTTTATCGACCTAAATTTCCACCAAGAAAATAACAAATAAAGTAAAAGTGGTATACAGTAATCAGCAGCAGTTAGAAATGAAAGAATTAAATCTGTATATTTCAACACAAACAGAACCCAAAAACCCTATACTGATTAAAAAAAGCAAAGTGGCAGAAAGATACATAAAGTGTATTTCTATTTATACTCTCCTATAAATCTTAAAAGGTAAAGGAGACAATACATTGTTTATGGATACGCATGTGTCATAAGCATTCTTTTTAAATAAGAAGAAATGTATCAAATTACAACAATAATTTCCTCCGAAAAAGGAAAGAGGGAAATACAATTAGGCAACGAAATAAGGAAGATTAAATTTCATCAGTGATTTGGCATGAAATCTCACCCCACCTGTCTCTTTTCTCTTCCCTGATCTGCTTCTCCCACCCTCTTACCAGTTTCTCCTTGGAACACTTCCTTCTTATGCCACTAGGACGTGAATCCTCATTGCAGGGTCTGCTCCAATGACCAAAGGCCTTCAAGTCTCTCTCCCTGCCTCCGACTTGTCCCTCTGAGATAGGCTGAAAAATCACCCCCCAGCCTACTCCCAAAAAAGACATCCACATCCTAACCTCTGGAACCTATGGCTGTTACCTTACATGGCAAAAAGGGATCTTTGGAGATGGGATGAAGTCAAAGGAGCTTGAGACGGCGAGATTATCCTAGATTACCTGAGTAAGCCCTAAATGCAATCACATATATCCTTACAAGAGGGAGGCAGGGGGAGCTTCCACCACACACACAGAGGAGAAGGTGACAGAAAGACGGAGCAGCGAGAGTATCTAAGATGCCAGCCTTAAAGACTGGAGGGAAGTGGCCACAAGCTAAGGAATGCCGGCAGCCACCCAAAGCAGGAAGGGGCATGGGTGGTCTCCCCTAGAGCCTCAGAAGGCAGCATGGCCTTGCTGACACCTTGATTTCAGCCCAGTGATGCTGATTTCAGACTTCTTGTCTCCAGAACTGTGAGAGAATAAGTTTCTGTTGTCTTAAGCCAGCAAGTTTGTGGCAATTTGTTCCAGCAGCCACAGGAAATAACACACCCTCCTGCCAATGAAATCTATACTTGTATCACACTTACCATGTGCCAGACCCTGAGCTAAGCTTTTTACCTTGATTATCTCATTTAAGCCTCCCAATAACTCTCTGGAGTGACAGATTTACAGATGAGAAAACTGAGGCTTGAGGAATTTAAATAACTTGCCCAGGGAGTCCGAGGGTTGGGATTCAAACATTGGCAAGTACACTCCAGAGCCATCCTTCTTTGCCATCCTTCAAGTTGAGATGGCCCAGCAGGGTTGGTTTTCAAGCAGAGAAGGGAGGGGAGGTATGTACACCCCTTGCTGGATACCAGAGCCCCAGGAAAAAGTATTACTCAGCACCAGGGCTCGACCCCTCTCTCTGCCATTTCCAAGCGAAGGCAGCCCAGAGATGGGTTGGGAGGCCAAGCGCTGCACAGGGTGGATGGATGGGCTGCTGCCGGGTGCTGACTATGCTGAGGGCTTGCACAGGGAGATGCCACTCCTTATCCCAGCCCCAGTGCCAGTTCTAGAATCACAAGAAATTCTAGACGTCGCCAGGCTGTTCCAGAAGTTGCCAGGTACTAGAATTTTCCCACAAAAGTGGCTAATTGACCGGGGGTGGGGAGGGGGGCGATTGGCGGGAAGGGAAGGGAAGGGAGGGGAGGGGAGGGGAGGGAAGAAATAACCCAAATCACTCCTCACCTGAAGGTTGCATTAACCAAATGAAAATTAAATTCTTGAGGAATCAGGAGCTCTGTGGCTAGGAAGATGCCAAGTGAGCCCAGGAATCCCGTCAGTCTTTAGGACCTAATTAGCCTCCTTCTGGGCTTTTCACAGATTCCTTCACCAGCTGAAAAGAAGGGCCTTCTGCTTTGATCCCCTCTGCCTGCCAGGACCCCTTGCTAGAAAATGTCACGTGTGCCACAGCTCACACAGCTGCAACTCACAGGTTGCTGCCCACCCAGCCTTGACCATGGTCTTCAGATACATCCCAATATTCTGTGGGCACCACAAAAGCTAAGCTGCTTGCTTTGAAGGACTTCGAGATTAATTTATTGAGGGAGATAAACTTGTGCCCAAACCTTTAATACAGGAAGGAATGTAATAAGCCCATAATGGAGATAAAGGCTACCGTTTATTGTCTGAACATTTACTCTGTATTGAGCACCCACCAAATCTCATTTCCCACATTGTTGCATTAAATCCTTGTAGGTCCTTTACCCTTCCCCCACCTCCCCTACCCCGGGCCTGTTCCCCTGCTGTCCTGTTCTGCAGCAGTGGAGGCGGGGAGGCTCAGGCCACCTCCTGAAAAGTCCGGTGCTCAGAGGACAGTGAGCAGCTCAGAGGACAGTGAGCAGCTGTTCTCCTGATTCCTTTGGGGCCCCTCCAGTTGGGGCACAGCCCCCTCTTTCTCCTCATCTTCCCTCCACACCATGTGGCCCTGCTTCATCCTGCTCTGCCTGGCAAGTTCCACTTGTCCTGGATCTTTATGTTTTTCTGAGCTAAACAGATCACTGACTGCCTTTCAAAGCATAAGTATGATGCATTACTATGCTGAAATATCCACTCCTGTAAGAATTGAAGGCAAGAGGAGAGGAGTAGACAGGATAAAGAGGACTGAGAGTCTCTTCCTGACCCGTGGTGTGGGGATTAAGGGATTCAAGGGGGCATTCTGGAGAAACCGAGGCTCAAGTAGTCCGATAACCTACCCAAAACCATACTAGCTTATCAGTGGTGGAGCTGGGATCCTAGTATTGACAATGTCTGAAAAGTGGGTGAGGATGAGAAGGGAGTTTCGGGTTGAAGGATGCAGGTGCATCCACCAGGCCTGCCCCAGGTTGCTCCCAGGATGAGTTTGACAGCCCCTCCCGAGCTCATGCAAGACTCCAGGGAGAGCCTAGAGCCGCAACCCAGGAAGTCAGACAGGAGCCCTACAGTCTGTGCAGGGAGGGCTGCAGAGTTGGCCCAGGACATACTTGTCTGATGTGGGCTCCTGCCATGCAACTCGTTTCAGCAAAATACACTTAAGAGGGAGCTGCTGTGCCTGGAAAGGACTCCAGGTCCTGAGATGGATACACAGATCGATAAGGCATGTCCCTGATCTCAAGGAGTTCACAGCATCCTGAGGAGACAGACTGTCCAATGGCTGCCACTCTGGAGGGCACCCCAACCCGAAAGCCTAACGTAAGACCTCTGGGCCAGTTACTAAGTTATTTCCTCTCTGCTCCTAACCCTCTCTGCTTCTAGGTCCGGTTTGCGGGCTCCGTATTAGGCTGCGCCAATAGGGGGTGCCAGAGGGAGGCTCCCAGGCTGGAGGCCGGAGACAAGACTGGCTCTTCCTGTTTGTTCCCGGTCTGCTTCCTCTGGGCTTCCTGTTTCAGTGTGCACCATCCCAGCAGCTATTCTTCGCCGGGGCCACAAGCAGTGCCTCACTGTAGCAGCCACTGAATCCAGTTTACAGCTTTCCCAAGTCTTGCAGAACACATTACCCTGCCCACCAAGAGACACTAGCAACAGCTGGCAGGCAGCCCCTGCTCAGAGGCCTGAGACCCCAGCCCCAGGCGAGCAGCAGCCCCCTCCTCAGCTCTGCAGGGTCCCCCTCTGTGTTTCTAAATTTTCCCTTCGCTCCCTCAGCCACAGGGATGGTAGCTGCTTCCTGCAGTTGCTACCTCTGTTACAGCTCTGGGGTCTCCTTTTACCCTCTCAGTCACCCAGGCTTTATGACTAACAGTTCTTTATATTAAAGTGTCTCTATTCTCATTTCTGGACACTGACTGATACATACTCTTTAGTGGATACTGATTGTTTTTACCCCTCCCAGAACATCTCTCTCACACATCCATGATAATACCCCCCATATGAGCCATTCCCTACGATTCCATTTGACTGCCAATGGCTGCGCCCTGCTGCCCTAACCTGGCCGGGATGTGGTGATTGGCTGGAGGCAGACATGGGCCTGAGGCAGCTGAGTAATGACTTCCCCAAAGACTTGTATGCACTGAGATCTCTTTCTTCTGGGGTCACTAGCTAGGGGTGATTTAAACCCGGTTGTCTGAAGCCATGCCTCTCTTTTCCCACTCTACCCCAGAAAACCTATCATCAGTAATAGAAAAGAAGGAAGACAACCCACAGAGAAAACTGATGGGGCATTGGGGAAGAGAATGAGAGCTGACAACACTGTTGAGTCTTCAGTCCCGTCACACGTGACGTCCACTCCACCCCTGTCTTTCCCAATTTCATGAGCCCCAAATTCCCCTTTGTGTTTAAGCAAGTGGGAGTTGGATTTCTGTCAAGTCAACCGAAAGAGTCCTGACTAATATGGCTGGGACAGAGCTCCCCAGACCTGAGTCGCCTAGGATCAAGGTGAGTCAGGTACAGTCAGACTCCTCATTGCCTACAGCAAACGCTCTACAATGTCTCCAGCACATGACAGCCCTGAGGTTACTGAAAGATAGTCCTGTGGGTAGAAGCAGAGTCTGGAAGAAGAAAGCTCTGGAAAACAGAACTAACGTGAACACAAAGGAGCCAGTTGAGATCCTGTTTATGGACTTGGCTAGCCAAGGGCCTAGTTGCTCAAAAAAGCCATGGCTGAGCCAGCATTGAGTTGAAGAAGCAAAATCTAAGATGAAACCAAACAACAGAGGAGTCAAGAGTATAGTCTACTCTCTGGCCAAGGGTCCTGAGTGTAATCCTGTCCTGTATACTTTTTCCCTCCCATTTGTATGAGAAAATGTGTAGACAATAAGTGTTATGTTGTAAGATCATTAATATCACTTCTTTTGGAAGGCTCCTTTTGGAAATGTTGGGCTTCAGTGCTTACTGAGATTAAAAAAAAAAAAAATTCTAATTTGGAACACTTTTTCCCTTCTGGCAGGAAGGGGGTGACAGGGGCATTAGAGACCATGTAGTTCAATTTACACTGTTTCCTCCATCCACCTCACCAATAAGAAAATGGAGGCTTCTCACTGAATGACATAGTTGGTGACTCGCCACCTCAGGAGTAGAGTCCAGGTCACCTCTCCACAATGTCAGGTGTCTGACTAAACAGAAACTGCAGAGGAGGCAGAGGCCTTGCAGCCACAACCTTCAATGGCACCCATCTGACAGGGTTTCCTTCCAGGCCCTTACAGAAATAAAAGGACAGCTGAATGCCCCAGAGTCAACAAACTTGCAGGGCCATGCTCCTGGAAGTCTCCAGGCCATTTGTATGTGATTTCCCAAGACTAGGGGCTTTGTCCAGCAGAAAATACTCTTCTGCACCAGAAACGCAACCAAAACCACACAGATTTGCTAACCCTAGCCCAAACCCAGCACAGTGGCATGATGCAGTCAAGGAGCCCTAGAGCAGCAGCTGGCAAAGCTGGGCACTGGACCTCATCCACAACCCACTGGACAATTTGGGGTAAGTCATTTAGCCTCTCTGGGCTCTGGCTTCCCCATTTGACAAATAGGGGGAAAGGAATTATCCTTCCTACCCTACCTACCTCCCAGGGCTGTTGTCTTCAACTCACTCATCCTAGGGCACTGTAAACCCCTCAGTCATTGCCTTGTCGGGCAACAATAAAAAGCACAGTGGCCGCCACTGTGGTACAAAGTTTCCAGGAGTGCTGAGGAATGGGGCACGATATGCCTGGAATTCACTTGAGAGACACCAGTGTGCAGATACCACAGGGACACATCTTAACTCCTGTCTTCTAAATCAGAGAAAGTGCAGCTCCCAGGATTTGCCAGGTCAGCCCGGCAGCCCCAGTGGCCCTGTGGAATACAGGAAACAGTCTGGGACCAGGATGGATGGATCTCTGTGGCCCAAGAGCCAGAGACTTTCATTCCTGCTCTGTGGTGAATTCCCTTCATGATTTGATTTACCTTTGCCTGTGTCTCAATTTCAAACTTGAAAATCATGGAAACACAGGATGTCAGTGCTGTAGAGGAAAGCTCATAGCTTTTAGTCTCCTCACTCTCAATTCACCTTACAAATGAGAAAAGTGAGAGTGAGAAGGGTGAAGGAGTTTTTCTGAAATCACACAGTGAATCAGTGGCAGGGCAGGGACCAGACACTAGTTTTCCAGATTCAGGTTGTGACACCAAGTTTTCTAGTTCATATCTCAGCCCCACTCTATTCTAGCTGTGTGCCCTGGGGTAAGCTACCCCTCTGAATCCCAGTTTTCTCCTCTGTTAAAATGAGAATAATAGCACTTGTCTGGTGGGGTTTTTGGGAGATTTAAGTTAGTTAATATATATAAGGTGCTTAGATTAGTGCCAGATAGAGTAATTTATAATTAGTTACCTGCTGTAATAAGCACATCCCAAACTGTCACAGTCTCAACACAATAGAAGTTGATTTATCACCTCTAACAGTCCAATGTTGGCTGTTCCAGTTTGCTAATGCTGCCAAGATGCAAAACACCAGAAATGGATTGGCTTTTATAAAGGGGGTTTATTTGGTTACAAAGTTACAATCCTAATGCTGAAAAGTGTTCAAAGTAAGTTGTCAGCAATCGGGTACCTTCAATGGGGGATGGCCAATGATGTCCGGAAAACCTCTGTTAGCTGGGAAGGCACGTGGCTGGCATCCACTTGCTCCCAGGTTGCGTTTCAAAATGGCATTTTCCAAAATGTTGCTCTTGGGGTGTTTGTCCTCTCTTAGCTTCTCTGGAGCAAAAGTCTGCTTTCAACAACCGTCTTCAAACTGTCTCTTCAAAGTGTCCCTCTTGGCTGTAGCAAGCTCACTCCTTCTGTCTGAGCTTATGTAGTGCTCTAGTAAACTAATCAAGGCTGAATGGGCAGGGCCACACCTCCATGGAAATTATCCAATCAGAGTTATCACCTATAGTTGGGTAGGTCACATTGCCATGGAAACACTCAATCGAGGAATTACAATCTAATCAACACTAATATGTCTGCCCACCCAAGATTGTATCAAAGATAATGGTGTTTTGGGAGACATAACACATTCAAACTGGCACACAGGCATTCCTTGCTGGTGGGCAGTTTTGCCACATGGTGATCCAGGAACCCAGGCTCATTCAATCTGTGCTCGACCATCCCCTAGGACCTGGAAGTCCTCTGCCTTCCAGTCAGCACAAGGGGAAAGACTATAGAGACACCCCATCAACTTCAAAGCCTCAGTCCAGAAGTATCGTAGATCACTTCCACTAACATTCCATTGGTGAGAACCAGTTACATGGCCGTACCTGAAGACAAAGGGAGTTGGGAAAGGTAGCCCCTGGTCAGGTAGACGTCTCCTGTAACAAGCCCACAATCCAGAAGGAGGAGCATAAATGCTTGCTAAGCAGTTAACCATCTCTGCAACAAGTAATAAATCATGCCCAAACTCTGGCTTAAAACAACATTTATTGGTTTGCAATTCTGTGGGTCAACAACTTAGGCTAGAACCAAAGATGGTTTTCTTTAGGTCTCATCTAGACTCAGTTATTGCAGCACTAGTTAGCTAACAGCTCCCCTGGGACTGGATGGTCTGAGATGGCCTCGCACACATGTCCAGCCCTGGACGTGCCAACAGCCAGGGTATCTCGTTTCTCTCCCACAAGGCCTCTCCAGCAGGCTATCATTCACTTGGCAGCAGAATTCCAGGAAGCAAAAGCAGAAGCTGCAAAGCTTCTTGAGGCCTAGATTCGAAACCTGCGTGATCACTCCTGCAACAATCTGTTGGTCAAAGAAAGTCAAAGGCAAGTCCAGATTTAAGGGGTAGGGAACCAGATGTTGCCTCTTAAGGAGCTGCATTTGCAATCTACCATGCATGGGCAGAGTAGGAGACAGTGCACACTCAGGAGGGTGGGTGGATTCTGGGCAGATCAACAATAACTGTTCTCTGCAGTATCTGTGCATGATGGAGTGTAGTTGCATCATATGACATTTAACCTATAAAGTCAACAAAATCCACTGCGGCGGGTGAACAAAAGAAAGGGATGGAGGGAGAGAGGGTGGAAAAGGGAGGGAGAAGGAGAGAACTTTGCCATTGCCCTGGAGCGAGCATGAGACAGGAGCTATAAATCCACTGCTCCCAATGGTCTCATTTTCCATGTGCCTGTCAAAGGAAGAGCACTTTGCTGGGCAGAGTGTGGTCCTAATGACCAGAGAGACGTGCTTTTCACGGAGCATGGTCCCCAAATACTTCAACTACTTCCTCTGGTGCTCAGTTGAAGAACTAACAAGCAGTTCCAGTGCTGAAGGACAATCTGGCTGAGCTGGACTTACTGAGAGATGGCATATCTGGGCTCCAGCGCTGTGCCTTCCTAGGAGAATGTCAAAAGAAATTTTAACTACTCAGATAATAACCTAATGTGCTGAACTAAGAACCCAGCTTCCACATTACATACAATTGCACTGGAATAGACAGAAAGTTCCTGGCACAGGCACTCAGTAAACGGACGGAGCGGGATTGGTGCCAGCGGTAGGAGTCCTTGTTCTGACAAGTATTTCATTATCACTCTTTTCTCCATTGGCAATGAGAAGAGGACACTGCCAGAGCAGAGAGAATTCAAAGGGAGGTGAGGGGCACAGAGGGGCACCCAGGGGTCTGCAAACCATGTCATGGGGTTGATGGTTCTGGCATTTTTAGACTGATAAAACAAGATAAAGGAGACACAGAGAAGTCAACAGTCTTCACATATTGGACAGGGTCAAACCTACTAAGGTGGGCTATTTTTCCCTATTCAGAAGCCTTCTCAGCCCCTACCCCACCATCTAGAGCAATGGTTTTAAAGCCCATTTTATTTTTAAAATGGAAAACCCCTCTCTCCTTCTCTCTCTCCTTAAATGACATTACCAGGAACTCCAATATATAAAATCCCAGGCAGTTTAAATCTTCACTTTTAGTGGCAAACACTTCAGTTTGGTGAAACTGTAGAAATAACTCAGCAGAGCCCAGAGTTTCCTGCAGCAAAAGTTTTCAAATGTTTTGCTGGAGAACCCCCAAAAATACTTTTGAAGAATGATGGACCCCACTCCTCAAACATTTTAAGTTGACATGTAATATTTTTCATTGTAAGTGAAACAGTTGCAAAGTACCTGATTTCTGTCATATTGCAAATAATGACATTTTAAAATAAAACTGTTACGTAATTCTTTTGAATATATCTAATGGAATCTAAATATCACAACACTTTGCACTACCATCTCTTTTTAAGAGATATGAGACAGCTTTTCTTTAACAATAAAAAATTTATATCTTTGCGTTTTTTCTTTGAACACATATTTTCATTCCACGTCTCACACAGAATTTTATCCTAATACAACATAATTTTATGCTTGAATATGTTTAATGGAACATCCTAGTATATTTCTCTGTAACAAAACAAGGATATATATATATATATATATATATATAACTCATTTAAAATTTTAATTTTAAAAAAATTTTTATGACCATAAAGTTCTAAGTGTTTAAATATTTTCTTCTGGATTAAGTTTTCATTACAATTATTATCAGTATATAATTTTTCAAAAACATGAATTTATGGCAAAATTTAATAATAATGAATTTTTAAAGTAATTTTATTACAAATGCACCTGTTAGTGAAATAAATGGGGCTGGCTTTTTTCCAACCAGGATATGTATCAGTTGAGGAATATGATTAATTTCTATGAGACAGGGTACAGCATCAATTCTACACCTATTTTTCTGGTTTTTGGGTACAAGCACTGAGAAACTATTGACATAAGTAGGTAGAAGTGGGAGGAGTTTTGTTTTAGTAATGTCATTCAATTCTCTGAACTCCTTCCAAGTTACATGCCTAAAAATCACATAGGAAACTACTACTCAATTTTGATGAAAGTCAAAAATTGGAATGCTCCTGACTAGCAAAAGGGATTTTACCCATCCTTTAGAGTTTTTGTCATTTTCTGGGAAGCACACCATCAAGATTCTACTAATATTTATGAAATGACTATTAATCAAACCTATTTCTTTTTTTCTTAGAGGCACCAAGTTTAAGCCAATATTCTCAGATGGGGTTGGAAAATTTAAATCTATTAATTTAATTACACCTTTTTCAGTATAATATGTTTTTTAATGCTTTTATATTATCACTTGATTTAAACATATCTTCATTAAAACCTAGAAGCTGCAGATTTAGTACAACTTATAGAACATATGTGCCATATAAATAGTCAAAACCAGTCCTTATTGTTAAACCGATCAACAAAATCAGACTTAATTTTTGTCAGAAAAAGTCTGACTTAAGCAATGTGTTAGTGGAAATATCAAGAAATACTATAAAACCTACTGGATATTTTAGACTAGATCTCATAAGATAGTATCCTATAAGCAGTCAGGACAAGATTCACCTGATTTTAATCCAACATAATTTATCTGCTTTGTAAGTTATAAAAACAAAATAATGGCTCAATATAGTCAATAATTACTTACTTTGTAAAATTTATAATGATGATGTAACATGAAGCTAAAATTTAAGTTTATCAGGAAGCAAGAAGTATGATAAAATGCACAGTCCTTCAGTATGCCTTTCTTCAGTAAATGTGTGTGTGTTAAATCCTGGTGTTTAGTTTGGGGAATTAGTTAAATAAGAATTAGAAAAATTCCATAAATTTCATTGGATATTATGATCAACTTTTTCTATATATTTAATGAAAGAAAAAGATGAATTCCACTAAAAAAAAATTGGCCTGGAGCAAGCATATTTTTAATGGGAGGCAGAAAATATGAAATACTTTACAAGATGAAGTAAGAAAATTGACTACACCTAGAATAAAAAAATTATATCATTTGATAAAATAACTTATAACTACTTTATTGAATAATGCACACAAATATGAAAGACATCACATAAAAGTTTTATATCAGTTTTTTTTAATACAACTAGAGTTATATGTGGGAGACAGAAGAGTTCAAGTTCTTAAATAAAAATTGTTACTACTCCCACCACCCCAGACTACTATAAATCTGGATTCAGAATATCCCACCTGTGGTGGATTGAATATTGTCCCCAGTTTGGACACATTCTTGGTCTTGGTCTGCTTTCTGGTGGGACCCACTGTAAATAAGTTCTCTTCAAGATGTTACTTCAGTTAAGGTGTGGTCCAACAGAATCAGGTTGGCTTCTATCCAGACTACTGAAGCCCTTTGTAAGCAGAATGAAACTCAGATGGAGACGGAAGCAACAGGGAGCAGCCAGAAGCTGGAAGTCAATGGAACCTGAAAGAGAAAGGGGAAGACTTTGCAATGTCCACTGCCCTGTGATGGAAAAGCCAAGGAACCTCAAAGACTGCCAGCCAGCCAGAAGACACCAACCCCAGGAGAAAGCAACCATTCTAGCCTCTGAAACCAGGAGCCAATAAATTCCTGTTGTTAAGCGAACCCATTGTGTGGTATTTGTTTTAGCAGCTGGGAAACTAAAGTACCACCTGAGCCCAGATTCCCCATTCTAATACCAGACATCATCCTTTAACAGAAATGAGTATAAGACCTGGAAAACCTTCATGTCCTGAGGGTTCTTAGTGGCTAAATTAATCCTTTAAAAAGGATCCCTTTATTTAGTGTCCTAGGAGGTTTTTACCATCCCTTGAATAGAGAGGGGTTCTCTTGTTTTCTTAAAATAAGAGAAGGGTTAGTGAGCATTGATGCATCCCAGGGAGATGAGTTTTAGAGAAAAGAACCTTGGAAAGCTGGGAATCTGGGCATCGATCCTCTTAAAACTTGCAAAGGCCCCTTGACTGAGCCTTGTACCTGCAGGGATTTCCAGCCTGCACGTTGAACACCACCACCCTGGGGGCACCAGCGTCCAGACACAATCCAAATTCCTCATTCAGGCTCCTGCCAACTGCTCCAACCTACAATTCTGAGTCAAGCTCCAGCTATCCTGCACTTACTCTTTTTTTTTAAATGCAATTGTATTGAGATATATTCACATATGATACAAACCATCCGAAATGTACTTACTCTTTAACACAACCCTCACCCTTGGCTTTCCCTTTCTGCCTCCATGCCTTTGCTCCAGGCTGAAACTGTCTCCCAGCCCTCTGGTGGCAGAAGCCTTCAGGTATCCAGGTCACACAGGATGAACATACCCTCCCAGAAACCCAAGTCCTTTGGTAGGAAGGGCTGCTGGAGAACAGGCATCAGTTCCCAGCTTTAAAACCTATCCTCAATAGGACATAAGGGCAAGGAATCCCCTTTCCCAGCCTCACTAGATTCTCTGGGAATTCTTTAATTACAATCTCTATTCTGTGGGGGGGGGGGGGGGGGGGGAGGACACTTTATTCCCAAAGCAGTGGAAAATCAACATTATTTGGCTTTTCTACTCCTGTGGCAGAATTTTGGAAAGTGCCAGGCTGGGCTACATAGGCCTGAATTAGGGGAAGTGTCAGGACACTGAAGTCAGAGCACCTGGACTCCAATTCTGGCTCTGATACTCATCAGCTGTGTGACTTTGAGCAAGCCACTTAACCTCTCTGAGCCCTAATTTCCTAATGTTCAGAATGATGATGTTGATACTTATCTCACAGAGGTTAGGGGAGGATTAAATGGGAGCGCAAGCCTAAAGCACCTAACATAATGCCTGGTGACAGGAGAGGCCCTGTCTCCCTGCCAGTCCCCTCCCCTCCTATGGCTTCTAAGTTGAAGGGACTGATGAGCTTTCACAGGCCCAAAGAGACCATCACATATCCAGTGTGACCTCCATATCATCCCTGTGTCTCCTGCTCTTCAACTCAGGGTCAGGATCCTTCCACCCTCTTTCCTGCCCTCTCTGGGACAAGTCCGGGGAACAGGTGTCCTATTCCACTACCTCTAACCCTCATATCCCAGAAGGCAGACTCAGCTCCTTGGGATTCCTGCTTGCCCCTGCCTCAGCCCTGCCCCCAGCCCCCAGCCCCCAAGGCTTCCTCAGACTTTCCAGAATGCCCTTCCCCTCTGAGCCAGGACCAATGGGTGTCGCTCTCTCTCCCCCCTCCCCCCAAACTGGGTCTGCCTCCCTTTTGGGCTAAAGCCAAACCTGGAGAGAAATATAAAATGCAAAGGAGAAAGTATAAAGTCCATTTTTCATGTTCTTCCAGGATCCATGGCAATTAGATGTAGCAAAATGAATACAGGGCTCTTTGTTAATCCTAGCTCTACTTAATTGTCTCAGTTGGGAGAGTCTTCAGTAAATGATTAATAGAAATAGCTTCTGTAAAAATTGAATTATCCCGAGATGTGGCAACCTGCTGCCAAGATACTCTTTAGAGGGTTTCGAGTTCTTAATGGTTTCAGGTTGACTCGCTTCCTTTACATAGCAGAATGCCCCAGGCAGAGGGACTCTGCCCAGAGCTGAGTGCTTGGCTCATTGTCAGAGAAAAACACTGAGATCAAGGTTAAACAACTGCTCCAAAGTAGCAGGGGCCACAGGTGTGGACCAGAGCGGGAGCCCCGGGTCCACGCTGGTAAGAGCCAGCCTGGTGCCCTGATCATCTAAAACACCTTTGCCCACACACATGAGGGTTTTTTTATACATCGTTTTTTTTTTTTTTTTTAATCAGAGGAGTTGTAGGTTTACAGAAAAATCATGCAGAAAATACAGAGTTCCCATATACCTCACCACCACACACTTTGCATTAGTGTGGTAGCTTTGTTATGGTTGATAAAACAATTTTATTATAATTGTACTGTCAATTATAGTCCATAGATTACACCCGAATTCACTTTGTGTTGTATAGTCCTACGACTCTTTTTAAAATTTTTTTTCTAGTAACATATATGCACCCTAAAAATTCCCCCTTTAACGATCTTCAAACATATAATTCAGTGATGCTGATTACATTCAGTTTTCCTACCATCACCACCATCCATTACCAAAATTCTTCCAGCACCACAAACAAACTCTGTACCAATTAATATTAACTCCCTACCCCCCACCCCCACCGTGGCCCCTGGTAATCTGTATTCCAGTTTCTGACTCTATGAATTTGCTTCTCATTATTTCATGTCAGTGAGATCATACAATATTTGTCTTTCTGTGGCTGGCTTATTTCACACAACATGATGTCTTCAAGGTTCATCCATGCTGTCGCGTGTATCAGAACTTCATTCCGTTTTACGGCTGAATAATAGTCCGCTGCATTTATATACTGCATATTGTTTATCCATTCATCTGTTAATGGACACTTCAGTTGCTTCCATCTTTGGGCAATTGTGAATAATGTGGCTATTTACATCAGTGTGCGAACATCTGTTTGAGTCCCTGCTTTCAATTCTTTTGTGTATATACCTAGAAATGGGCTTATCGGATCACATGGTAATTCTATGTTTAATTTTCTGAGGGGCTGCCAAACTGTTTTCCACGTGGATACACCATTTTACATTTCCATCAACAATGTACGAGTGCTCTATTTCTCCACATCTTCTCTAGCACATTATTTTCTATTTTTTAATAGTAGCCATTCTAGTGGGTACCAACAAAACCCCACATAAGTCAAAAATAAAGGAAGTACATACCCCCAAATGCAAGAGTGGTCATCTTTAGGTGAGATTATTGAGTTGACTTTGAATTTTTGTTTTATTTTGTGCTATTTTTCTTCATGGAGCTTGCATTACTTTCGAAATTAAAAAAAAATGTTAGCACTAAATTGTATATTTGGATGTGGTTAAAAGGGGGTAATTTTAGGTTGTATATCTATGACTAAATAAAAATTTTTAAAAAACCATAGAACTATATCACACAAGCAGTGAACCCTAATGTAAACCATGGACTATAGTTAATAGTACGATTATAAAACTGTTCTTTCATGAATTGTGACAAATGTACCACACTAATGCAAGGTGTTAATAATAGGGTGGTATCTGGGAATTCTGTATTTTAATGCATGATTTTTCTGTAAACCTACAACTTCTCTAATAAAAAAAAGAAAAAGAGAAAAAAAGGTTATTTTGAAGAATCTTGCAGAGAGCATTTCAAAACACACCTGTTCGTAAAAAGGCAAACTGACTGAATGGGATGATCAGCTGGCACCTCTCTTGTTTTGGGGGTGAAAAATGTGTTTCCTGGGATGGCAGACATCTGAGGGCCCCACTGGGCCACCAGGTGAGACATCAGGAGAGTAGAGACCCTGCGATGTTAAGATCTCGGGGCCACATCCCCCAGAACTCCCGGGCAAGATTCCAGGCCATCCCTACAGGATTCCGTTGGCACTTCCAGCTGAGCTTGGCCATGACTGCTGGGCCAGAGAGGTGACAGCCAGACACATGTTCAAAGCCAAGAACAGTGCTGCATCCACCTGAGGCTGCTTAGGAAGAATAGGAAGGACAGGAAACCAGCCACCCAACAGATAAAGGAAAGGAAAGCTTTACCTGCCCAAAGGTAGAAAACATGTTTCTAGGTCGTACAGAGCTCTTGACTTTTGGAAGCTTCCAAGTTCGGAATGTCACTTCCAGATGGTTAGCCAAAGTCAGAGGCTAAGGAGCTGCTTTCTACTGTAAAGAAGTAATCATCCGTGTCCCCGTCTTTCATACTTTCCCTGTTAATGTTCGCTTGAAGTCCATTTTCTATCCTTCAAAACCTAGACCTGCAAAGCAGACTTGTGGTTGCCCAGGGCTGGGAGTGGGAATTGGGATTAACTGCAAATGGACATGATGGATCATACTGAGGGGATGAAAATGTTCTAAAATTGATTTATGGTGATGGTAGTACCACTCAGTAAAGTTATTAAAGGTCATTGAATTGTTCTGTTGAAATGAGTGGATTTATGATATGTAAAACAGAGCTCAACAAAGCTGTTAATTATTTTTTAACATCTCTTGATGTAAACTCTTCCCCCAAAACATACCAGATGCTTTCACTGCATAGAGCTGACCACTCCCTCCTCTGAACTCCTGCAGCACTTCCTTGGATTCTGTCCCTCTTTACACCTTAACCTGTAATATTTGTGTCTGTGCCTGCATCTCCCATCTAGACCAGGCCTCGTCATCCCTGCCTGGCCCCATCCCTGCCCCAGAACCCAGGTCCCTGCACGTAGGAGGACTTCGTAAATCCGTATGGGATGAATGATTGGAGTGAGGAAAGAATGAATGGAGGTGGCCTCCAGGCCACCCTAGGAGCTGCATTGCTCAGGACTTCCAGGGTTCCAGGAACTTAACTGGTCCCGAACACCCACTCCCACATCAACCTGTTTCACTCACATCCCTAAACCACCCCAACCCGGGCCCAGAGGGATAGCTCACCTGCCTTATGACTCAAGCTCAGGGACACCGCTGACCCCAGGCCCAGAAGAAGGTAAACCAGACAAAGCTGGATGTATTAAGATATTCATCACCTTGTTATTTACAACAGTGAAAAATTAGGAACTTGAAAGATCAATAGGGAACTGGTTAAATAAAAATTCACCATAGGATGAACTATTACGCAGCTAATTAAAAGGCTATTACTCAACATGATTCAATAAATGAGAAACTGTTTATAATATTATATTAAGGCAAAAAGCAGGATGCAAAACTGTAAATAGTTTGTAGGGTCCCAATTTTTTTTTAAGTATATAGAACTGAAAAGAAGACCAAAATGTTTATAGTAGAATTGCAGATGATTTTCATTTCTGTCTTTATAGTTTTCTGCATTTTATGGTTTCCTACAATAAAAATGCATTATTCTTTTTAAAAAATTAATGTAAAGAGTGTAGAAAATTACGAAGAATAATACAATAAAAGCCATGTACCTGCCCCTAAAACGAAAGCTCATATTTTATTTAGATCTTACTTTTTTAAAGAATGAAACAACAGATTAGACAGAAGCCCTTGCATTCTCTCTCCCCCAATCCCAGTCCCCTTCCTCCCTCTCCAGAGGCAAAAGATTTTATAAGTTAGATGTATAGCCAGTCCATGTTTTAATACTTGTATCATATTGATTATGTAGTTTGGATTATTTACATTGTTTGTAAACTTTCCAAACAAACAATGGCAACACACTATATAAAACGCTCTGTACTTACAACTTCCCAGAGCTATTGTATTGAAATAGGTATAACTGATTCATTCATTTAACTGCTACATAATAATCCATTGTGTAATATTCCACAATTTACTTATCCACTCTTCCACTGACAGACTTTTGCTTTGTTTCTAATTTTTGCTATAAAGAACAATACAATGCGCATCATTTGTGCATGTTTTCTTGTGCATATAAGCAAGAATTTCACTAGAACAGAGGTTCTTAAAGTGTGTCCCAGGACCAGCAGCGTCAGCATCGCCTGAGAACTTGGCGGAAATGCAAATTCTCAGGTCCCCATCCTAGACTGAATCAGAAACACTGGGGTTGGGACCCAGCAATCTGTTTTAACAAGCCCTTGAGTGGTTCAGAGGCAAACTATAGCTTGAGAACCACCATTCTAGACTACAGCATATACCCAGAAATGGAATCACTGGGTCCTTGACTATGCACATTTTAGGGTTGACCCTATATTTGCAAATAGCTCTCCAAAGCAGTTGACAGACTTACCTACCACTAGTGGAGAATGAGGGCTTCTTCACTTTCACCAGTGCTGGTCCTGCCAGACCATTTAATTTTTGCCAGTCTGATGAATATAAATGGTATCTCATTTTTGTTAAATTTACATTTCTGTGATTATTAAAGAGGTTTATATATATTTACTGGGCACTCAGATTTCTTCTTCTTGCATTAATTTTATAAACATAAATACACAGTATTTTTAAAATATACCTATCAACTTCAAACTGTACTCACTTGCTTCATCATCATTTTTATGACATGGAAACCAAGAACAGAGTGCCACATGATGTCTGGTGCTCAGACACCTCCATAGTCAGTGCCCTGATGCCCTGTCTCTGACCTCAGGCCCAGTCCTCTCCTGGGGCCATCTTTCTTGCTGAGGCTTACATTCTCCTTCCATCAACTGCAGCCATCACATCCTGAACCCATTTGTCTGGGAATAATCCCTGCTAAAGAGTGAATGATAGGGGAAGAGTTCTATCCCCACTTCCAGCCTAGCCCCAAGGGGTACCTGAACTCTTTCATGTACCATTGAATCAACCAATATTTATTGAGCATCAACTATGTGCAGGCACTGGGCTAGGTACAAGAGTGAGTGAGTAGCATCACTTTGCCTGCCCTTGTGGAGCTCACAGTTCCTTGGAAGAGACAGACATAAATGAACACTAACGCAAATAAACATAAATGTGCAACTATCACAGGTGCCAGGAAGGAAAGGTAGGTGGTATGATGAGAACTGGTCAGGGAGGTCAAAGAGGGCTTCCCGGGAGGCCATGACTTGGCTGAGAGTTGGAGGACATGGAGGAGCACATTCCAGGACCATCTTAGGGTCCCCAGATTCTTGAAGCCCACCCCAGCCCTACACCACAGATCTGAGAACACCGTGAGAGCTGACAGCAATAAGGCTGCTGTGAGCTGGGACCCAGACCTGAGCCCAGGCCCACTCATAAGCCAAGGGACAGGGCTGGGCACCCACACCCCAGCCTCCGACCCCAAGAAGCCCATGTGGTTTTCTGTCTGCCCCAGCATCAGGACAAATGACTACATTTCACCAACCACCATCAAACTCAGTAAAGTCCACAGAGATTCTTCTGTTCAGGGACTTAAGAGTTCAGACATAGAGTTCCAGAGAATCACAACCAAAGGCTGGCTATTAGCTAGTTTTTTTAGGCAAATACAGTCCAATTTGATTTAGTACTGCTGTGAGGAAAGGAAGGAAGAATATTTCTTTCTGCTAGTGCTGACCCTCCCACTACTCAGCCTAGAGATCCCTTCTCCAGTGAATTTATGATAATGCCACTGTTGGCAGTTTACAAAGGAGGTAGACGGATGATTCACTGCTGCAGCAGAGGAGAGAAGCTATTATTTCAAGCTTTCCTTCAATCTTGCTCTCAAGTATTGTTATAAATACCCTCCCCTCTTCCTTCCTCTGGATAGAGAAATTGAGATCTAGCATTTTGAGCCTTTTTTTTTCTTTATTAGAGAAGTTGTGGGTTTACAGAACAATCGTGCACAAAATACAGGATTCCCATTCACTACCCCACCAACAACAACTTGCATTGATGCAGACATTTGTTACAAATGATGATAGCACATTTTTATAATTGTTCTATTAATTAAAGTCCATGGCTTAAATTAAGGTTCACTGTATTGTGTAGTTCCATGGACTTAAAAAAAAAAGTTTCTTCTGTTACCAAATATACAATCTAACATTTCCCCCTTTTAGTCATATTCCAATGTATATTTCAGTGCTGTTAATTGCCTTCACAGTGTTGTGCTACCATCACCACCATCTATTACCAAAACATTCCCATCCTTCCAAATAGGAACCCTGTACATTTTAAGCCTTAACTTCCCATTCCCTATTTCCACCCCATCCCCTTATAACCTATATTCTTGATTCTGACTCTATGGGTTTGCTTATTCTAATTGTTTCAAATCAGTGAAATCACACAATATTCATCCTTTTGTGTCTGGCTTATTTCACTCAACGTGACGTCTTTCAGGTTCATCCATGTTGTTTCATGTATCAGGACTTCATTCCTTTTTATGGCTAAATAATATTCCATTGCCTTTATCTATACCTCTTTTGTTTATCCATTCATCTGTTGATGGACACTTGGGTTGCTTCCATCTTTGGGCAATTTTGAATAATGCTGCTATGAGCATCAGTGTACAAACATCTGATCAAGTCCCTACTTCCAATTCTTTTGGGAATATACCTAATCGTCGGTTTGCTGGGTCATATAGTAGTTCTATACTTAGCTTTCTGAGGAACTGCCAAACTGTCTTCCACAGTGTCTGCACCATTTTACATTGCCACCAGCAATGAATGAGTGTTTCTATTTCTCCACATCCTCTCTAACACTTGTTATTTTCCTTTTTTTTTTTTTAAATCAGCCATTCTAATAGGTGTGAAATGGTATCTCATTGTGGTTTGATTTGCATGTCCCTGATGGCTAATTATGTTTAGTATCTTTCCATGTGCCTTCTGGCCATTTTTATATCTTCTTTGAAGAGATGTCTGTTTAAGTCTTTTGTCCATTTTTAATTGGTCTGTTTGTCTTTTTGTTGTTAAGTTGAAAGCTTTCTTTATATATTCTGGATATTAATCCTTTATCAGATACGTGGTTTCCAAATATCTTCTCTCATTGTGTAGACTGTTGTTCTACTGTCATGATAAAGTCCTCTCAGGAATAAAAGTTTTTTATTTTGATGAGGTCCCATTTATCTATTTTTTCTTTTGTTGCTTGTGCTTTGGGCATAAAATCTAAGAAATTATTGCCTAACACAAAGTCTTGAAGATGTTTCCCTATGTTTTCTTCTAGGAGGTTGGTAGTTCCAGCTCTTATATTTAGGTCATTGATCCATTTTGAGTTGATTTTTGTATATAGTGTGGGGTAGGGGTCTTCCTTCCTTCCATTGCAAATGGAGATTCAGTTTTCCCAGCATAATTTGTCAAAGAGACTATTCTTTTCCAATTGAGTGGTCTTTGTTACCTTGTCAAAATCAGTTGGCCATATATGTGAGGGTTGATTTCTGAGCTTTCAGTTCTATTCCATTGGTCTATATGTCTGTCCTTGTCCAAATATCATGCTGTTTGATTACTATGGCTTTGTAATAAGTTTTAAGATTGGGGAGTGTGAGTCCTCCAACTTCATTCTTTTCCAAGATCGCTTTAGCTATTTGGGGCCCCTTACCCTTCCACTTAGAGTTATGATTGGCTTTACCATTTCTGCAAAGAAGATTGTTGGAATTTTGATTGGCATCGCATTGAATCTATAAATTGCTTTGGGTAGTATTGACATCTTAATGATATTTAGTCTTCTAATCCATGAACATGGAATGCCTTTCATTTATTTAGGTCTTTGATTTCTTTCAGCGATGTTTTGTTGTTCTGTATACATGTCCTTTACACCCTTTGTGGTGGTTTGGAACTGTTTGTAACCCAGAAAACCATGTTCTTAAATTTAATCCATTCCTGTAGGTGTACAGCTGTCTTAAGTAAGACCTTTTGATGAGGTTACTTCAGTTAAGGAGTGCCCAGGGTTGTCATAATCCTCTTATAGGAGTTCTTTAAAAATGGGATGAATACAGAGAAAAAGAAAGAGAAAGCCATGAAGCAAGAAGCTGCTATCAATAAAACCTGGAAGAGAATGGAGAGACCAGCAGATGCCACCGTATGCCTTACCCTGTGACACTGGACCCAAGGATCACTGGCAGCTGTTGTTTGGGGAAAAAGTTACCGCCTTGATAAGGCCTTGATTTGGACATTCTCACAGCCTCAAAATTGTAAGCTGGTAAGCTAATGAACTCTTACTGACAAGGCAAACCTCTTTCATGGTATTTGCTTTCAGCAGCCTAGAAAACTAAAATATCCTTAGTTAGATTTATTCCTAGATATTTGATTCTTTTAGTTGCCATGGTAAACGGAATTTTTTCCTTGATTTCTTCTTCTGGTTGTTCATTGCTTATGTGTAGAAACACTACTGATTTCGGGGTATTGGTCTTGTATCCCACCACTACTGAATTCATTTATTAGCTCTGGAGCTTTGCTGTGGATTTTTTGGTATTTTCTGTATATAGGATCATATCATCAGCAAATAGGGAAAATTTTATTTCTTCCTTTCTAATTTGGAAACCTTTTATTACTTTTTCTTTCCTAATTGCGCCAGCTAAAACTTCCACTACTGTGTTGATTAACAGTGGTGACAGTGGGCATCCGTGTCTTGCTCCTGATCTTAAAGGGAAAGCTGTTGGTCTTTCACCATTAAGGAGTATGTCAGCTGTGAGTTTTTCATGTATAACCTTTATCATGGTGAGAAAGTTACCTTCTATTCCTAGTGTTTTAACTATTTTTATCAAGAAAGGGTCCTGTATTTTGTCAAATACCTTTTCTGCATCAATTGAGATAATCAGGTGTTTGTTTTTTTCCTTCATTCTGTTCATGTGGTGTATTACATTAATTCACCATTAATGTGGTGTAAAACATAAATTCTTATGTTGAACCAACCTGACATACCACTTGATCATGATGTGTAATTCTTTTAATGTGCTGTTGGATTCAGTTAGCTAATATTTTGTTGAGGATTTTTGCATCTATATTCATAAGACATATTGGCCCGTAGTTTTCTTTTCTTGTGGTATCTTTACCCGGCTTTGGTATGAGTTAGATAGTGTTCCCTCCTCTTCAATTTTGTGGAAATTTGAGCAGAGCTGGAGTTACATTTTCTTGGAATGTTTGGTATAATTTTCCTGTGAAGCCTTCCAGTCCTAGGCTTTTCTTTGTAGGGAAGTTTTAGATTACTGACTCTATCTCTTTACTAGTAATTGGTTTGTTGAGATCTTCTATTTCTTCTTGAGTCAATGTAGGTAGCTGATGTGTTTCTAAGAATTTGTCCAATTCATCTACATTATGTAATTTATTAGCATGCAGTTGTTCATAGTATCCTCTTACATGCCTTTTTATTTCGGCAGGCTTAGTAATAATGTCCCCCTTTTCATTTCTAATTTTCATTATTTTGTATCCTCTCTTTTTCTTTGTCAGTTGAGCTAAAGGTTGTCAATATTATTGATATTTTCAAAGAAACAAACTTTGGTTTTGTTGATTCTCTCTATTGTGTGTTTTTTTAATTTTTTATTGTACTAGCATATTTACAACCCAAAATTTCCCATTTTAACTATTTTCACATGTACAATTCAGTTGCATTAATTACATTCACAATATTGTCCTACCATCACCAATATCCATTACCCCACTTTTTCATCACCTCAAACAGAAACTCTGCAAGCATTGAGTCGTAACCCTGACTTCCCCCTCTATCCCTGGCCTCAGGTAACCTATAACCTACCATCTGTCTCTAGAAATTTGCTTCTTCTAGGTATTTCATATAAGTGAGATCAAACAATATTGATCTTTTTGTATCTGGCTTACTTCACTCAACATGAAGTCTTCAAGTTCACCCATGTTGGGGCATGCGTCAGAACTTCATTCCTTTTTACGGCTGATAGTACTCCCTTGTGTGTACATATATACCATTTTGTTTATTCATTTATCTGTTGATGGACACTGGTTACTTCCACCTTTCGGCAATTGTGAATAATGCTGCTGTGAACATCGTTGTGCAAATGTCTGTTTGAATCCTGCTTTCAATTTTTGGGGGTATATCAAGAATTGGGGTTTCCAGGTGATATGGTATTTCTATTTTCAATCTGCAGAGGAAATGCCATACTGATCTACACAATGTTTGTACCATTTTTTTAATGCCACCAGCAATGTATAAGGGTTCCTCTTTCTCCACATCTTCACAAGACTTATTTTCTGGTTTATTTTTTTAATAATAGCCATTCTAGTGGGTGTGAATTGGTATCTCATTGTGGTTTTTTTAAATGCAGTTTTATTGAGATTTATTCACATATCATACAAACCATCTGAAGTATACAATCACTGGCTCACATTATCATCACATAGTTTTTTGGTTTTCTTGTTTGTTTTCTATTTCATTTATCTCTATTCTCTGTTATTTCCTTCCTTCTGCTTGCTCTAGATTTAGTTTGTTTTTCTTTTTCTAGTTCTTCCAGTTTTGAGGTTAGATCTCTGATTGGAAGTGAAGTCTTTGTTCTTTTTTAATGTAAGCATTTTGAGCTGTAAATTTCCCTCTCAGCACTGCCTTTGCAAAATCCCATAAGTTTTGGTATGTTGTATTTTCATTTGCATTCATCTCAAGATATTTCTTAATTTTGCTTCTGAGTTCTTCTTTAACCTATTGGTTGTTTAAGAGAATGTTGTTTAATTCCCAAGCATTTGTGAATTTTTCATTTCTCCCTCTGTTACTGATTTCTAGCTTCATTCCATTGTGTTTGAAGAATATACATTGTATGATATCAGTAGTTTTGAATTTATTGAGACTTGTTTCATGACCCAACATATGGTATATCCTGGAGAATGATCCACTTGCCCTTGAGGAGAATGTCTGTTCTGGTCTATTGAGGGGTGGTGGGTGGTGTGGTGTTCTCCATATGTCTGTTAAGTCTAGCTGGTTTAGTGTGTCATTCAAGTCCTGTACATTCTTATTGATCTTCTGACTACATAGTCTATGCATTATTGAGAATGGTTTGTTAAAGTCTTCTATTATTGTAGAACCATAAATTTTTCCTTTTAATTTGTCAGTATTTGCTTCATTTATTTTTGTGCTCTGCTGTTAGGTGCATATATATTTTTAATTGTTACATTTTCTTGTTGAATTGTCCTCTTTATCAGTAAGTAATGACTATCTTTATCCCTTGTAACAGTTTTTGACCTAAAGTCTATTTTATCCGATATTAGTATAGACACCTCAGCTCTCTTTTGGTTACTACTTACATGGTATATTTTTTCTGCCCTTTCATCCTCAACCTAATTGTATCTTTGACTTCAAGGTGAGTCTCTTGAAGGCAGCATATAGTTGGGTCTTGCTTTTTTATCCACTCTGCCAATCTCTGCCTTTTGACTAGAGAGTTTAATTCATTTATATTTAAAGTCACTACTGATGATAATATAGGACTTTCTTTTGCCATTTTGCTCTTTAGTCTTTGTAGGTCTTATAACGTTTTTGTCCCTCAATTCTTCCATTAATACCTACTTTTATATTTATTTGTTTTTTTGTGTGTATTGTACTATATTGAGTGCCTTCTCACTTCTATCTGGATATATTTTTATCCGTTTTCCTTATGGCTACCTTGGGGTTAAAATTTAACATCTTAAATATATAACAATCATATTTGGTTTGATACCAACTTAAAAGTATATGTTTATACTTTTCCTATACCCCTTTCTGTCCCCCCACCACTTTTTTGTAACTGTTGCCACTTATATCTTTGTAGATTGCATATTCAAACACATAGATTTATCATTACTTTTTTATGCATTTGCATTTTAGCTCCTGTAGGAAGAAAGTAGGGGAGTCACATACCAAACAATACAATATAGTAATACTGGCATTTGTAATTACCCAGATGGTAACCTTTACCACAGGTCTTTATTTCTTCATGCTGCTTTGAACCCCTCTCTAGTGTCCTTTCCTTTCAATCTGAAGAACTGCTTATAGGGCAGGTCTAGTGGTGATGAACTCCCTCAGCTTTGGTTTATCTGAGAATGTCTTTATCTCTCCCTCATTTTTGAAAGACAGTCATCAGATATAAAATTTTTGGCTGACATTTGTTTTCTTTCAGCACTTCAGGTATTTCAACCCTCTGACCTTTTGCCTCCATAGTTTCAGATGAGAAATCAGCACTCAATCTCATTGGGATTCCCTTGTATGTAACACATTACTTTTCTTTTGCAGCTTTCAGAGCTCTCTCCCTGTCCTTTGCATTTGGTAGTGTAATCAGTATGTGACAGGGTGTATTTTTCTTCATGCCTACCCTGTTTGGTGTTCTCTGGGCTTCTTGATGTGCATATTCACACTTTTACTAAGTTTGGGAGGTTCTCTGTCATTATCTCTTTGACTATTCCTTCTGTCCCTTTCTCCCCTTCTCCTTCTGGGACCCCCATAATGCTTATATTGGTGCACTTGATCATGTCCCATAGCTGTCTTAAACTATTTTCATTTTTAATATTTATTTTTTCTTTCCGCCCCTCAACCTGACTCACTTCAAGTCATGGATTCTTTCTTCTGCCAGCTCCAATCTGCTCTTGAAACACTCCTGGGCATTTTTTCATTTCAGTTATTGTGATCTTTGGCTCCAGTAGTTCCGTTTGGTTCCTTTTTAAAATTTCTGTCTCTTTACTTAGACTCTCATATTGCTCATTGATTGTTTTCCTGATATCTTTTAGTTCTGTCTCTGTTCTTTCCTTAAACTCCTTGAGTATTTTAAAGATCATTTTTTAAAGACTGTTTGGTGCATCCACATTCTTGTCTTCTTCATTGGTATTTTCTGTAATTTTATCCTATTCCTTTGGATGGGCCATCATTTCCTGTTTCTTGATTTGTCTTGTACTCTTTTGTTGCACACTGTACATTTTAATATTTTAAAATGTTAACTCTGGGATTTACTCCCTGGGATGTCTGTTTCTTGGTTTTGTAGCCAGTTGGTTATAAGACAGATTCTCTTGAGCTTTAGCTCCCTGAAACACACACACCCCATCAGGAAGGTCTGCCCAAGGCGAATTCTGTGTGCAGGGTTTTCTTGTCTTTCTGGGCCTCTTTCTTATCCTGGGTTTTTGCTTGCTAGTTGTTTTGGAGTTCCCTGTTTACAGAAGTTTGGTTGTCCCCTCTGTTTCCCAGGGCACAGACCTCCCTCTCTTAGGCATTTGAAGCTGGCAGAACTTTTTCCCAGACTCTCCACCTCTATAGTTTTTATATTCCTTTCATTGTCTCTCACTGTTTTTGCCTGGAGGGCAAATTCCAGGAGGAGGGTCAACCAGAGAGGACTTTCTCAAGTTTGTCTTTCTCAGCCAAATAGGGTCGGAGACCCATGAGTGGGGCACAGACTGGCTGCAGAATGCTCTGGGGAGGGAGGAAGATGGCACCAAAGCTTCTCTGATGGCTCCCCAAAGCTGAGCTTTCCTGGCCTGCCCGGCAAATGCAGCCCTTCAGCTCACGGTCCCCTGCAGTCCTGAGGATGCACAGCATCTTTAAATCTCCACTGCCTCCATCCCTGTCTGGGGAGGGTTGAAACAAAGGCTGCCACTGCCTTTATCAGGGTGGGGTTGACACAGTGGCTGCCACCGCCTTCGTGCCTTTGTCCGTGGGGTGTTGAAACAATAGCTGCCCTCAGAGCTGGGACCCCAACAGTCTGAATTCACTCATCAAAAGCCATGATTAGTGCTCCTCGTGCCCACTCCTGTTCTTGGGGAACAGGATTTTTATGTCCCTTTCTGTCACCAGCAAGCCAGCCAGGAGCCTCACCCCATGATAGCCTGCTGTCGGGGTGGGGGGTGGGTGCCAGTAGCTGCCGTGTGGAGAGGGCGATTCACTGTCCTTTACCATAGTTTATCAGCCTATTCCTCCTGCTCCTCCCTGGATGCTGTAGTGTTCTTCTGGTCTCCAGAGTTTCAAAATAGTTGTTCCAGGCAGTTCCTGCCTGTTTATTAGTTTTTTTGGTGGAAGTACTGAGTCCTGGAGCTCCCTACTCCACCATCTTCCCTGGAATTCCGCTCCCAGTGCTTTGATTCTTAATCACACAGACTCCATTCAGGGTCTCCAGTACACGCCAGGATGATCTTATTTAAAACAGCTTGTTTTTTAAATGCCCGCGCCTGCCTCCCTGTGATGCAGTTACACCTTCCTTGACTTTGGATAAAGGGTGTTTGGAGCATGTTGTCCTGACTGGTAATGCAAAGAGAATCCTTTAGGGGAAGCCAGAGAGACTAGATGGGTTGTTTATTTCAAACATAGGTGGTTTCATGAAGCTTGAGGAAATGGTTGGAAGAATCCTCTTCTGGATTTTGGTGGTGAAACGACAGAGCAGAAGGAGGAGTGGCTGGTTTGGCTCATGGAGAGACCCTAACATATCACCTGTCACAAAGTCTTAATTTCATTCTCTGTAATTTAAGGGGCTGGGCCTTATTTTCTCTAAATCTTTCTTCCAGTTCACTGTCCATGACTGTTCATCAGTTTTCATTTCTTTTATGCCCTACTTCATATTATGATGATCCTTGGTGGATTACAAAAATAAATTTGATACAAGATCTTAAAAACTTATGTGAGGAAACACTGGGGACTGATGGCTTGACATGCTGAGCCCTCTGTCTTGGGGCCTGCCCCTATGAAGCTTGTTACTGCAAAAGAGAGGCTAAATCTGCTTATGATCATGCCTAAGAGTCTCCCCCTGAGTGCCTCTTTGTTGCTCAGATGTGGCCCTTTCTCTCTAGCTAAGCCACCTTGGCAGGTGATCTTGCTGCCCTCCCCACTATGTGGGACCTGACTCCCAGGGGTGTAAATCTCCCTGGCAACGCAGGATATGACTCCCAGGGATGAATCTGGACCCAGCATCATGGGATTGAAAACATCTTCTTGACCAAAAGGGGGATGTGAAATGAAATGAAATAAAGCTTCAGTGGCTGAGCAATTTCAAATGGAGTTGAGAGGTCACTCTGGTGGACATTCTTATGCACTAGATACAAACACTTTTTAGGTTGTAATTTATTGGAATAGCTAGAAGTAAATACCTGAAACTACCAAACTCCAACCCAGTAGCCCTGACTCTTGAAGACAATTGTAAAACAATGTAGATTACAAGGGGTGACAGTGTGATTGTGAGAAACTTGTGGATTGCACTCCCTTTATCCAGTATATGGATGGATGAGTAGATAAACGGAGACAAAAACTAAATGAAAAATAGGGTGGGATGGGGGGTATGATTTGGGTGTTCTTTTTTATTTTTATTTTTTATTCTTATTCTGATTCTTTCTGGTATAAGGAAAATGTTCAAAAATAGATTGGGGTGATGAATGCACAACTATATGATGGCACTGTGAACAGTGGATTGTACACCATGGATGATTGTATGGTATGTGAATATATCTCAATAAAACTGAGTTTAAAAATATGCTAAGTGAAATCTCAGACTTCAAAATGTCAAGTTTAATATCCCAAAGATCATTTTTCATGTAATAGCTTTCTTTTTCCCAAAAGTTACCTCTATATCTTAATATGTGTATCTAAAAAAATCAGAAAATATGGACAAGAAAAAGAAAATTGCCTATAATTCCCAGAGATAATTACTCTTAGTGTTTTGATGGGTACCCTTTCATATGTTTTCCATGCATAAATTTGTAGGAACTTTCAAATGCTTTGATAAGAAACTGTGTCAAGAATTTCTCTATTAGTATTGCTTATGGTGCATACGATATAATAAATTTTAAAATTGGCATTTATTAAAAAAAAAAAACTTATGTGAGGAAATTGGAGGGGAAAGAAGAGTAAATAAAATTAGACTCCAAGCTGCGTAAGGCCCTGTACTCTTTGCTAGAGGTGGATCAGAATTCTGCCTGAGATGGATCAAAATTCTGCCTGAGATTCCTAGTGGCCAATGCAAGGAGGGAAATGTGATTGGTTATAGGGATAAATCTTGTTTAGGTAAAGGTCAACTCTTCCTGGTGCTGAGGCCTGAGAGAAATTTCTCGCTTAAGTCTTCAAAAAAAGGGTATTCTGTTAAGTTATGGGCAAACTCTCAACAATGCCTTTTCAAGAAACACATTATCCTTCTTACAAGGTCCAATGTTGACCAGTGACATAATGCAAAACACAGTTTGGTGAAATCAATTTGACCTAGACCAAAAAAATGGACCTACATCTGAAGTTCTCTGGTGGTCTTTGTAAGCTAAGGAAACAACTGCAGAGTAGTTAGGACAGTATTTCTCAAACTGGGAGGTCAGGGACCTCTGGGGTTCCCAGATATTTTCTCAAATCTGACAGACAGTACCGACTTGGAGCAGTACCTTTCAGTGATTTTCACTTGCTTGGTAATAGAGGCAGAGGAAAATAAGTGTATATAACCTGGGAACCACCTGGGCCAACAGTTCATGTACCTGCAGTGCCAATTTCATGTTAACATAATGGGACACAGTTGCTCCTTGGGCATGCCACTTCTCCACCTGTCCACTCCTCCCCCAACACCTCCACCACTGCTGTCCCTGCTACCAGTGGCTATGGTGGCCCAAGATGAATTGGTGTTGGTCTGATTCTGGCTGCTGTCTGAGGCTTTATGTGGCCCACCCCACCTTCCAGCTCTGTTCTCCATCCCCCTCCCCTATTCCCAACACTATGGTCATCCTATTTGCCTGTGTGCTGACACTTCCCAGCTTCAGCACATGGTCCTTTGCCTATCACCCCTCCCAAGTTTCTCTTTTGACGTTTCTCTAAGCCTCTCCCTTTTCCAAGAGGCAGAACCTCCTCCTCTCCCATACCACTTGGCCAATACCTCGTTTGCTCAAATAGCTCTTGTTACTGAGCCCTGCCTGGACCAGACATGGGCTGAGACTCTGGGGATAAAGTGCAGAGAAACTCTCAGCCCACAAGAGTAATTTGGGTTTCTTGGGTTAGGTCTGTCTCCCCAACTTGACTGGGGGGGTTGGTTCTTGAGGACAAAACCCCCAGCTCACAAGTCTCAGCCCTGGGATTCAGCCTTCCCCACACACTGGCAAAGGCCCTGCAAGTATCTGCACAATTCACCTGTCAGTGGGGGTGGGGGGGCACAGAGCATACTGGGGCTCTCTCAGGAGTGGGGGTGCCTCAAGGGGCACCTTGCCCCACAGGTGGGGAGGGAGCCAGCAGGCCATGGGACCTGCTAGCTGGATGAGCTGGGAAAGGGTGGGGACTCCTAATCCTGTTGTCATGGCAGGGCTGACCTGGACAGCAGCCCCGGTGGGTGTGGAAGGGTGTTGTCCCCCACCCCCTTAGATGAGCACCTGAATCGCTTTATGCTTATTGGCATTTCTTGCTGCACCTGTTTATTTAACGAAAGCATTCTGATCACAATGTCTGTCAAACCTTGTTGACATGTTTGAAATTCTGCATTCATGCAACCCAAGCCTCAGCCTTCTCTCCACCAGCTGGGTCATGTATTAATTAAACCAGTAGATGAGGTAAACCCAGGTAATCCTATGGGGGAGAGGTGGGGCTTATTTTTCAAAGGGCTACAGTTTCAGCTTACAGGGAGTGCTGGTTTGCTTTTCAGAGTTCCAAATGCACACTTGTGTACCCTCTGCAACCAACCCTTCTGCCAGGCACAGCACACATTCCCAAGTACTGAGGTAGGTATGTGTGCAGTTGTGCAGGTGTGTGTGTGTGGGGGGGGTGTGTGTGTGGGTGTGTGGGTGGGTGTATACACATGGGACATATAGGTGAGTTGGAATGCTGGTATGAGCTCTTGTGCTTGTCCACGTGGGTGCACGGGCATTGCCTGTGTCAGGACAACTGACAGCCCCAGCACCCAACAGCACACCTGTCTTCAGTGAATGTGCTCAGCCGGACGAAGTTCCATTTACTCTTTGTTGTACTTAAAGTGCCAAGGAAGCTTTAAGGCTTCCATCGATCACGTGAGATTAAAAAAGAGAGAGAGACTGTTTACACTGAAGTCCTTGTGGTGATAACGGAGGACTTTGCGATTTCCCTCAAGGAGACATTGGCAGGCTGGGAATACTTTATTTTGATTGTCACTAGCTCCTCATGCAAGGGTTCAGTTAATTCTTCCCAGATGAGTTATTTGTCCCATACTGAATAGCAGCTTGGAACCATGGAAGGCAGAACCCCTGCAGCACAACTCCACGGGAAAGCCTCTTATGTGAAATGCAACCCAGAAGCCTATTGGAAGAAGCCAGGCCCGGCAGATGTGAGCTCTGGGGTCTGGGCCCTGACCCATTATGTGATAGTGACAGTACAGAATTATCTCCCTGCCTTGGGGGCTTTCTCAATTGTACAGTGAAAGGTTTGAATTGTGTTATTTCTGAGATCCTTTCTGATACCAGGCTCTAAGACTATTCTAGAACTGCACTGCTGTTTTTTGGTGGGAATCACAGACTTGAGGTCTTGACTTAGGCTCAGCCCTTTCCCAGGCTCCCATTCCCTTTTGGACCCCACCCCCACCCCCTGCACCAGGCATACGTTCCTATCATCATTCTTATATCAAAGGCTGCAGTCTTCCCTCCCCTCAGCCCCCCAGACCCACTCAAAAACTGCCAGCGCTGGAAGGGACCTTAGCCTAAGTTCGTCCAAATCCCACACTTTCCAGAGGCAAGTGGTTTGTTCTCAGCAAGATCCTGGCATAGAAACAGAACCATGCCCAGACCCCTGGGGCTGTTTTAAATGCATTTCATTTCAAAGAGGTGATAATGCTCACTTCCTCTTAGCGTTAGTCAGAACTTGGCTCCAACCTCAGCTATTTCTCCAACACCTGCTCCCTGGTTGTGCCCTAATCCCCTCCCCCCAGCACCAGCATTCCTATCATG
The DNA here is from genome assembly GCF_015220235.1 of Choloepus didactylus. Classification (NCBI taxonomy): domain Eukaryota; kingdom Metazoa; phylum Chordata; class Mammalia; order Pilosa; family Megalonychidae; genus Choloepus; species Choloepus didactylus. Next base: position 96,596,303 of record NC_051307.1, on the reverse strand, counting down.
GCATCTGGAATATTCTGGGGTCTTGCTACCCAAAGGGTGGTTCTCAGCAACATCAGCAACACCTGGGAGCTTGTTGGACCTGCAGAATGTCAGCCACCCCCACCCTCAGACCTTTAACCAGAGCCCCAGGTGATTCATTTGCACATTAAAATTTGAGAGGCGCTGCTCTAGGGGACACCTAATCACTGGTCTGTCTCCCCAAGTAGACAGTGAGCCCTTTAAAGGTGGGGCCCACAGCCCATTCACTCTTGGATCCCCAGTGCTTGGAATAGCCCCTGGTGCAAAGCAGGTGCCCAGTGAGTACTGAATGAATGAATGGACACAATGAGCCTGTGCAGGATTCCTGAAGACAGTGAACTTGATGCCAAACCTGAGAGGGAAGACCTGGTGTTGATGCATAGAAAAGAGTGGGAGTCTGGGAGATAAACAGCATCCTGGTGGCAGGGAGGTTAGTGACTAGCCTGGCTGGAAGGGAGGGGTATAACACAAAGAAGCAGGAGAGAAGGTCCGAAAGGAAAAGAGGAAGGAAGACTGCTGAGGGGCTGGCAGATGGCTAGACAGGGGCATTTCAGAATAAATCCATCACCCATCCCACATTTTCCTCTTCAAATCTCACTTTCCTAAAGCAAACATGAGCTATTGTTCAGTGAGCCTTGAAACCATAACCTTGAGTGCAGGAAAGGAGCATAATGACTGGAAATGAGGCTCTGGAGCCAAAAGCCTGGGCTCAATTCCTCATTCCACCACTTTCAGATAGAGTGATCTTGGGTAGTCATTTAGCCTCTATATATGCATCATCTCTAAAATGGGGATCCTAAAGGTACCTTCCTCAGTGGGTCCCTGTGAGGATTGAATGAGAACATAAAGTACTAGCACCCTCCCTGGCACAAGGAAAGGGCACCCTGGATGTGCAGTTATTGTAAGGGAAGGAATAAAGTCTGATCACTGGCATGCTTGGGCCCATCCAACTGGAGGGCTGGCCCCAAGCTCAGTTTGCAGGCCCTAAACCAGGGCTCTTGCATCACAGGCTGCAGTTTTCCCTCCCATCAGCCCTCTAGGCCCACTGAAAAACTCTTCTATCCCTGAGACCCTCAGATTTGTATTTCTCCGGGGCTGTCCCTCTTGTGTCCAGGAATCCTCACTTCTACCCCAGAGGAGAAGATGATCCCATCAGCTCCCCTCTTTCAATTGTACAGCAGCATATGCAAGGAGCAGTGCATGGCACAGCTTTGCTCAAGCTGTCAAGTCCAGTCACTGTCTCCCAGGGTAAGAGTCTCAGTGGGTCTTGCCACCCAACACCATTGCCCTCATGCTGGCAGCTCACAGGAAATGTGGAGCGTGTGTGCCTCACTGGAGTAGGCAAAGCCTGTCAGCACCTTTGCACCCTTAGCTGTGTCCAGGATTCAGCAGCAGGTCCACCCATGTACAGTCATGCAGGAAGTACATACTGGGGCATTTGGGCCACCTCCATCCCCCACCTTGGAATTGTGCAATGCACAACCTGAGCAGATGTACGCAGTGTTCCTGTTCCTAAGCACCACGGCAATTCATGCCATGTTCCCTATGAATAATTTAAGACCCTTCAGAACAGTTGTGCAGGCGGTTCAAAGTGGTCACAGAGCTGCTGTTTTGAAACAGCTGCTGCCATTTTAAATGATATTCTAGGAGAAAGAATATCGATCTCCAGTCTAGCCAGCAGAGAGAAGGAAGACCTGGAAAAGGACACAGCAGGAGAAGTTCTGAAATAAGAGCTCAGGTTATCCCTTTCTGGGCTTCAGGGTGCAGGCACACGGGAAGCATTTTCTAGATGCTTTGTGGGCAGGAGAGTGAGGGCAGGTGCTGAGAAGTAAACCCAGCACTCAGGCAGCTGTAAACCATTCACTCCTACAAATATGTGCTGACCTTGGTGACGTCTTCTCTAAGAAAACCGCCCCTTCCCTCCCTGCTTAATGAGGCACTTTTCACATTTGAATTTGTGTGACAATCGAGGAGCAGCAGCCCATTCATTCTTCAAAACGTTACTGAAAAACACCAGTAATTACATAATGACTACAGAAAATCGCATTTAAGTAAATGAAGAGAGGAACGATTTTTATTACATTTCCTCAATGAATAGGGAATTATCATCTATAAAAGTACCTTCCCGACTCACAAAATGAGCAGGTTTTATCCTTGTGAGAAGAGATCTGTGCTCATTTGTGCGGGTCACGTATCCTGAGATATTTTGGGGTAAACTACCCTCCCTACAAAACTCCACTGCTCCATCCTAAGTCAGCTGGTAGGATCAGCTCTGTCCCCACCTGCCCCAGGTATGGTGCAGTGGGGTGGGGGTAGGGGGATAATTTATGTCAGTGGAACACCTCTGTACCCCTGCACATGACACCCACCCACCCCATCTCGGGGAGAAGCCTGCCATTCTTCCAGGCCCAGTGCCGAAGTTATCTCCTTTCTGGAGCCTCCTGATGGGCCGAACTATGTTCTGATCCATTTTTAGAAAGAGGAAGGAAGAGGGATCCCAGGGTAGCAGAAACTGCAGTGTTTGCCTCTCCTTCCTGGGCACACAGTGAGAGTATGTTGCTCAGGTTCTCCTTGTAATAAGGGGTGGCCCTAGGCCTGAGTTCTAGCTGATGAAAACTGAGTGAAGTGATGCATGCCATTTCCAAGCCCGGCTCATATAAATCTCCCACATCCAGTATCTGCTCTCTCTCCCCGTGCACTGGCTGAATGAAGAAGACAGGGAGGTTCTCGAGAAGGGGGGGGCACATGAAGGAAGGTCCCTGATTATATGGAACCAAGGGCCCCATCCCCACCTGCATTGGACTGTCATAAGTAAGAAATACGTATGTGTTGTGCTAAAGTCACTGAAATTTGGGGGTTGTTTGGTAAAACAGCACTCACACACACACACACACACACACACACACACACACACACACACACACCATCAATGGGTCCAGCGAGCTGAAGCCCTGGCAAGCCCACACCCAGCATCGCCACGGAGGCTGCCTCGCCAAGGCCCAGCTACAGGAAAACCCAGCAATTGTCAAAATCCCTCTTCCTATTATCCCATTTTCAGCATCTCTTTCTTCCTTTTTCTCCTGGCATGGTGCCCACCACCACCTCCCTCACACTAAGGTCTTAGTGCATTTAATGTAACCCAACCCTCGCCACACGGCTTCAATCTCCACATCAGGACAGGGAGTTCTGGAGAGAAAAAAATTAACACCTCAACTTTTAGACGTGTATAAAGCTTTTCAGTCCTCCAAATATTTTCATTAGAGGCACTAACATGCCATGGTTAAGAACAGAGGTTCTAGATTCAAACAACTTGGGTGAAATCCCTGCCCCACCATTTGACCTTCAGCAAGTTCCACTGCCCTTCGGAGCCTTGTTTCCTCATCTGTTTCTGGGGACCCTAACAGTGGCACCTACATCATGGGGTGTGATGAGGATTGTTAAAAGGCCAAGAACAATGTCTGACATACAGTAAACACCGTAACAGTATTCACTATTAATATCGTCCATTTACTCATTCCTTTGTTTACAATTAATTTTGATTTTCAACTTGCCTGAAAGACTGGCAGAATGACGGTCCCCATTTTTGCAGCTAAGGAAAATGAAATTGCATGGCCACCCATGACCATAGCACCAGGCAGTGGCTGAGGCAGGATAAGAAGCCAGTCTCTCCTCCCAGTCAGGGTTCCTCTACTCTGCCCGTCACTGCTGCCATTGTATATTCCTTTCATCTGGGAAGACCCTCCTTCCTCCTCTCATCAAGGCATGAGGCTCTGGAGGGCAGGAATCTTGTCGTCCAGTTCTTGGAACCTCCTCTGCCTCCCTCCAGGGGCCAAGGACTAGGTTTGGCACAAAGGTGGGCTCAGGCCAGGCTGCTGACCTTTTACTACCCCCACTTCCTACTGTGTCTCTCTCTGCACCCCCCTCCCTGGGAGGCCCTGGACATCCTGGGCTTCCACCTCCCTGTCTCTTGCTACATGCCTCCCAAGGGCCAGGGGAAGCTCCAGTGCCAGCCGAGAGGGCCACGGGAGGGCGATTTGCAGGCCTCGGGCTCTGACTGCTCATGCACGCTCTGCCAGTGGGAGAGCAGTGCACAGCTGGAATAAAGCAGGGCAGCCCAGGCCTGAGAGCAGCCATGCTGCTGACAAAAACACAGAGCCAGGAGGGTTCTGCCAGCTCCAAGCAGGCAAGGGCCATTAGCACTCCCTGGGCAAGAGGCAGCCTCCCTGCCAGGCCAGATATGGGGTCACTTTAGTCTCCCTCATCTTTGAATCTGCCAGACATGACTGGTCTGCTGTGCCCTAAATCCTTGGATGGAGGATTACAGCCTGGAACTGGGCTGTGGGCCCATGGGGGATGGGCTGGGGGTTGGTGAAGCAGCCACCCTGCAGGAGGAGGTTTGTGCTCTGTGCTCTGGTCTGGGGCCACAGCCACCACTTTCTCCCCCACTCTCCTCCACATTGTGTTTTAGAGGCCAGTGTCATGTCTCTGCCTTGGCTTATACATTTGTTGTTAGGAGTAAAAGAAGAAAAATGTGCAAAAAGGATGGCTTGGGTAGTCATAAATAGTTCCGACCCACCTTCACATCATCGGTAGAAAGGATCATAGGCTCTCAGAGTGCCAAGACAAAAACCTGAAAAAGAAAAAAAGAAGCTAACTTTCACTTCATCCACCATTTGCCTATGGCCTAGCTGACATTCCAGGCTGTCCTGACTGCTAAAACCTCTTTATGAAAAATCTTCAGCCCCATGGACTTATCCTTTATGACACGACATATATGATTAATTGAGTCAAAAAAGCTGATTCTGATTCTAAAATTTGCATGAGAAAACAAAGTATAGACTAGCCAAGGTCGTTTTGGAAAAGAAGAGCAGAGTTGGAGAATGTACACCCCTTGATTTGATAGATACTGTGGTATTGGTGAACGTGTAGACTCAGAGATCAATGGGACAGAACCAAGAACCCGAATTAGACCCACACATATCCAGGCATTGATTTGTGACAAAGGTATGCAGGCAATTCATAACACATATAACTATTGTAATTTAAAATTAATTGTGTAAGTATTTGTTAAATATATGTCTCCTCTCTTAGGCTACAGAACCAGGGAGGAGAAAGACATGTTTATTTTGTTCACGGCTGTGTCTCCAACACTTAGTACATTGCCTAGCACAAACACAAAGCACAACAAATATTTTCTGAAGGAAGGGAGGTGGGAGGCTGGCTGCCAGGCAGGTTTTCTTGATCCTTCAGGCATGAATGAGATATTTCTCCAAAACTCAGACTTTGATCAACTTCCACATAGCCTACCTAGTCTTTTGTTCTTCAAACTTATAAGGTGTTACATGATGTTTCATTCATTTCTCAGCTCTCTTTGCTCCTAAAGAGTGTTTTTTCCAATTGCAAAGACCTGAATATCAAAAGCACCCAGGCCTTGAGTGCCATCTGCACTGGAGGGAAGGAGGATGGCATGGCTGAGACAGCCCATATTCACTTCACCTACATTGTTCAATCAGCCCAAACCTACAAGGGGTTTTGTAGCTACTTCTGCACTTCCTGGAGGCCTCTCCTGTGGGGTCACCCAGCTGTGGGATGACTGTCAGCTTGTGGAAGTGGACACCACGGTTGAGAAGAGGCCGCCTTTCTCACCAGTCCTTGTCAAAAGGAAAAGGTGTGTGTGGGGGGGGGGGGGGTGCAAGGAGGAAGAAATAAGTTGCTGCAATTGGTTTCCACTAAGACATTTTTAGCTTACAAGAAAATGAAAATCAGCTTCTCCGAAACAGAATCTTTGCCTATCGAATTAGAAAATGAGATAATCTGTTCCTTTTTTATTTTGATAAAAATTTCTGTGTTAACAAAGCAGAATCAATCCTCATCCCAGCCCTGTGCTGGGCTCTGATTTCCATTTCCAGAGAGGGAGGGCAGCCTCTCCCAGGCAGCAGGGCTGACTTTAGGCATGCTGCCGCTGTCTTGCAGGGTTGAGCCGATCTTGGCTGGCGTGTTGTCTCACAATAAGAAAACCACCAGCTGAACCTGTTGAACACATTCCAATTTTTCATTTGCTGCTCCCCATTGCATCTCCAGGGTCAGACGGTCCTGACCCCAAGAGGATACCCGAGACCCCCTTTCAGGGAATTCAGGAAATCCCACTCCTCTCTGCAGCCTCCAGAGGGGAGGAGCCAGTGAGCCCAAGGTGAGCCCTACATAGCCCAAGGCAGGAGACTGGAGCCACACAGTTTCGTGGCTGCTGCAGCAGGTTTCTGTTTACATGAGAGGTCAAGAACTGGTAAAGCTAATATATGGCAAAAAAACATTCAGGAAAGTGGCAGTTGAGATGGATGGAGGCTGGTTATTGACTGGGAGGGGCCATGACAGAACCTTCTTGAAGGGATGAAAATGTTCTTTCTTGATCTGGGTAGTGGGTCCTTGGGTGTACACATATGTAAAAAGTCATTGAGGTATACACTCAAGATTTGCACACTTTGCTCCATATATCTTATACTTTTAAAAAAATGTTTAAAAGCAATGACTTCACCAGCTCCACTCCTTCCCTGAGCCACTTGCAGTTGCGTTCTAAGAACTCCATCAGCAGAACGGCTTTTTGTGGATGCCAGAGTTACGGTGAATTCAATTCGGTGTAGTACAGTCAGGCAGAGGAAGGGCCCAGAATTCAGAAAGTGCAGCTTCCTGTCTCCCTCTCAGGCAGCTGACTGGAGAAAGATGGCGGGGGGGGGGGGGGGGGGGGGCGGGCAGGGGAGGTGTCCAGCAGGTTGGAGCGACCTGGAAGGTGGTGGGACAGGAAGGGAGAGACAAGTTCACGATTGGGTCTGCTGTAAGTAGCCCAGCCATGCTGCGTCTCCAGCCCCTGTCCCCAAAACCAGCCCCTCTTCACCCTGTGGCATGGCCCCAGCTCTCTGGCACTTCCTCTAGACACACCAGAGAAGAAGCCAAAATTTACCTCCACGAGTGGCACCCCCATGTCTTCTCACCTCCCTTCACACTCAGCTGGCTGCTCTGGATCCAGAGGGAGGGAAACATTAAGAGACCAAGGTCCAGCCATCTGGACCAGACCATGAGCCTTCTTCTCTGTCCCCTAGGGGAGGAAGTGACAGCACTAGTCCTGGAGTGTGACACTAGGGCAATCTAAGCCTCTAAGGAGCCAAACCCCTTAAGCAGCGATTGAGCTTAAGGAGGTGAATTACCCACCTCACAGGCCAAATGAGGAAAGCCTCTTCTATAAATGCAAGGGAATCTAGTGGCAATCTCAAATGGCCATTCCAGAGGGTTCCCAGCATCTGCCTGCTCCTGACATGAGAGACAAAGGGAAACCCAAGCAGCAAATAGCTCACTGGGCATTTCCTATGGGTCAGTCCTGCAGCGAGCACTGGGAGGAGCACAATAGTAGGGTAGTTCTCATCCTTAGGAAACTCAGGCCTTTATTTAGCAAACATCTACTGAGTCCCGGCCATGTACCAGGGACACAGGGATGGGAACACAGGCCTCCTCCTGAGCTCAAGCCTCCAGGCTCCAGGCTGAGCATGGGCAGCACAAGGGTGAGAATGGCTGACATGCCCCTGCCCTCAAACACCTGCAGCCTGGGCAGATCCAGATGCTTACCTTTAATACAAGAGAGAGAGGGAGGAAGGACAGATGAGGGGGACAGATGAGGTCTGGTGGCATTCCAAGATGGCAGAGATGGGAGCTTCCAGCTAAAAGGAGATCAGAGCCAAAACAGGCAGAGAAGTAAGACTGACTCACTCTTCTCAGAGGGACAGTTTTGGAGGAAAGGCTGCATGATTCAGCCCCATCTTTCCATTAATTGCATAGTAATTTCAGAGATGCTAAAACTCTCAACACGCCCATCCCATTTCTCTATCCAGAATCCCAGGCAGTCCCAAGGGGCAGCTGCACTGGCTCTGCAGCTGGGGCCTTCCCCAGCTTGCGTGGTGCCTTGGAGAAGCAGTAGGAGGAGATGCAGTATCTGACTCTTCAAGCTGGTGATCAACCCAGTCCGAAGCTGATGAGCACATAGTTATGCCAGCAATCACCCGTGTCAGCAAAACTCAGGGGTCATACGGAATTACAGATCAAAGCTGTTCCTTCTAAGCTGAGGTTCTCTTTCTCAGAACACTCAGAATTTCAGCCAGACTTGCACAAGGAAGGATTTCCATGGGCCCAGGCCAGGGACAATTTAGAGATGACCCTATTGTAACAACCACGGATTTTATTCATTCTCCTGTCTTCACAGGATAGATAGATGAAAGCAGTGCTAAATACCACAAGCCATATTTCTGTGGGCTGGGTAACCTAGGTAGTTACCTGAAAGTCTGAGTCATTACCTGATTCCTTGTCTTCTGTTCTCCCTGGATCTTTCTGGTCTCTCTCAATGAGAGCATCTGGCTGTAGCAGCCTACAGCATCTCAGACAGCCTTGCTTCCACAATATCAGAATCCAACTGCTTTCTACTACTAGTGGCTGCAGCATTTACAGTGACTCAGATCATTTGCACAGCTTTTAAATGTATTCTTTCAGACCAAGCAAAATATGTGATAGGAAATGATGTAGAGTTAAATTGGTCCAATATTTTAAACAAGCTAGGAAGTATACTTAAGTGAATATATGGAGAACACACAGTCACTGAGCTTGCTTTGCCAAATGGAAATTGCTCCTTCCCCAAGGTTCCCTCAGCATCTTTAGGGGGAGGGAAGGACTTATAAGAAACAGCTAATTCTCCAGGAGGCAAGAACACTGGATTAAGATAGTATCTCTGGCAGGAAATGAATGGGGCATTTCATAAATGTGCTTTTCACTCAGAGTGCTGCTTAGCAGGGACAGAGCCGAGCTAACTAGGCCTGTTTGATGACTCCAGTTACTGGTTACATGAGGCCTTGGTGCACAGCCTTGTGTCCTGATGATATCTCCTACACGCGAGTGCCCATGATCCAGCACAGTTTCATGTACTGCAATTTCCTCACCATTCTGCTTGATACTCCAGGAGAGGCTGCCTGCAACACAGCTGCCATGCTTGGTATTTTCAAAGTTATTCGTGAAGACCCAATGCAATCCTCTTTGGCCCATCCAGACTGGGCTGGCGTCTTGTTCTGTACTTTGAGAGTGCCTGAGCAAAATTCAGTTCCTATTTACAGAGAATTTATAGGCTAGAAGGGACCATGGAAAACACACAATTCTCCCTACCCACCCCATGCCCCATAACCCATTCTCTCCTCAACATTCCCAGGAAGAACTGTCCAGACTCTGAACACCTCCTGGTGTGGAGCACGCATGACCTCACAAGGGCGGCCATTCAGTCTGCGGGTAGATCTTACTGTCAGGGAATCTCCACAATGTTAGGCCAAGATGTGTCTCCTTTTAACTTCCACTCTGGGTCACAGTTCTACCTCTAGCAGCCACGCAGTAATTCCAGCCCTTCTTCCCTCTGGCAAATCTTCCAGGGCCCCTGGCTAAACAGTTCTTTTTCTTTCTATAATTCCCATACAAAATAATCATCAATTGTTAAGTATTTAGCTATCTTTTCTAATCAAACAGGACTTAAGAGTTTCGCCTATTCTTCCTTTGGGTTCAAGTATCTCCCCCGCCCCACCTCCAACTCCTACCATCTTTCTCACCATAAATCTACAACAGGATTGAGTGCATAGAAGAGTCTCAGTAAACTCAGAAACCCCTGGCCCAAAGCCATAGCAAAGATTTGCCCATATCCTTCTGAAGCTCTTTAAATGGTGTCAAGGAGATCAAAAGTGTCTTGAGAATATATCAAGAATATACGAAAGCTTCAGAAATGTGCAGCAAATGCAAACTGAACATAGGCCAGCCCTGAGCTCTGCAGGCTGGGAGGTTCCTGGTGGATAAACGAAATCCTCATGGTAGCTCCTAATAAATGGGCTTGAGCTTCAGACATCGACAATCAATATTCAGACTTGTGTTCTGACTGTAGCTTAAATGAGGAACGATTTTCAAAGTTGTTTAGAGTTGAAACTTTTTCAAATGAACTTTCACAAGGATAACAAACAGTTATGGGCAGAGCATCTCAGGGTGACACTCTGGTAGGAGGCCTAAGCCCCCACAGCTTCACCTCCCTTGCCCTTTAGAGAACCCGAGAATCTTTCTTGGAACCTCGACCATACCCATGGAGCACAGTGCGAAAGCCACCACTCCAGATCTTGCTCTGTGACTTTGAGGTGTGGAGGGCCTGCAAAATTTGCAAATGCTTCACATCTCACATGCCTTGCAGCTACTGGAAGATAGGACCACTCAGACACATAGAACTCTGGGGTGGAAAGAAGTATGTAGATCATCTAGATGAACTCTCCCTTTAGAAAGAAGGAAACCAAAGACCTGCACTGGAGAGGAACCCACGTAAGACTGTAGGGTTGTAGGTAGCAGAGTGGGATACATCCCAGGGCAGAGAAGGCTGTGTCCTCCCTGAACAGGAGGTGGGTAAGGCCCTGCCCAGGCAGAAAGTGGCCCAGTAAATGAGGCCACCAGAGACCTCCACTGTCCTTGGAGTTCTCCCCTCCCAGCGCCCTACTGGTGGCCCCTCAATGCCAAGATGGCGCTCCACCTTGGTCTGCCCCGTGAATGGCTACTCTTCCCTTCCTCTTCCTACAACAAAGTTGATCTGTTCTCATCCTTAAGCGTCCACCTCTGTATAAGTTAAAGTGATCCATGTTAAAAGCCTGAGAGGCCTGTGAGCAATCAGATAACAGATACCATGCTGGGGTGAATTTGTATGTTTCTATTAAGTTGTCTGATTTATTGACATAAGTTTGTTCACAGTATCTTTGCAATGTGTGCAGCATCCATGTGGGTTATTTGAGACTTCTCTCATGTTTTCTTTCAAAATCTTGCCATAGGTTTGTTTGTTGTATTAATTTTTGCAAAGATCACTCTAGTGTTTATTTTCTATTTCATTAGTTTATGCTTTGGTTTTTATTGTTTTCTTCTATCTTCTTTAAGTTTACTCTTTTGTGCTTTTTCTGTTGGAATGTAGGTTTAGCTTATTAATTTACAGGCTACTTTTTAAAAACTAAGAGCTTTATTGAAATATAATGCACATAACATACAATTCACTTATTTAAAGTGTGCAACTCTACAGTTTTTAGCACATTCAGAGTTGTGAAACTACCACCACAATCAATTTTAGAACATTTTCATCACTATCCCTTATGCAATAGCAGCCAGTCATTCCTTATTTCTCCCCAATACCCCACTCCCCCACCCTGGCAACCACCATCTACTATGGATTTGCCTATTCTGGGCATTTCATATAAATGGAATTATACATTATGTGGTCTTTTGTGTCTGGTTGCTTTCACTTAACCTACTGTTTTCAAGGTTCATCTATGTTGTAGCATTATCAGAAATTCATTACTTTTCACTGCTGAATAATATTCCATTTTGTGAATATACCACACTTTGTTTATCCATTCATCAGTTGATGGACATTGGGTTATGTCCATTTTTGGGGTATCATGAATAATGTGGTTATGAACATTCTTGTATTAGTTTTTGCAGGGACTTTGTTTTTTAAAAATTTTATATTACAACAGTTACAGGCTTACAGAAACATCATGCAGGAAATAAAATTTTTCCATATACCCTTCTTTCACTCACACATTTTTCCCTATCATTAACATTTTGCATTAGTGTGATAGTTACAATTTATGAAACAATATTATTATAATTATGCTATTATCTTTCGCATACTGTTTACCTTGTGTTGTACTATGTGTTTGTGTGTAAACTTATAAACAATATAAAATGTATCTTTTTTCCCTTTTAGAATATGCATTTCAGTGGTGTTAATTACATACACGAAAGTTATACCTCCTTTCTCATTGTCCTTTACCAAAACTTTTCCATCATTCCAAAGAGAAACCAATTAAACATTAGCTCTCCATTCCCCTCCCCCTCTTGGTAACCTGTGTTCTAGTTTCTGACTTTATGAATAAGCTTATTTTGCTTATTTCATGTAAATGAGATTATACAGTTTTTGGCCGTTTGTGTCTGGCTTATTTCATTCAACATGATGGCTTTTAGGGTCATCCATGTCGTAACATACATCAGAACATCATTCCTTTGAATGGCTGACTAACATTTCATTGTATGAATATACCAAGTTTTGTTTATCCACTCAACTATTGATGGACACTTGGGTTGCTTCCATCTTTTGGCATTTGTGAATAATGCTGCTATGGACATCAGTATGCAAATGTCTGTTCAAGTCCCTGATTTCAATTCTTTGGGGTATATACCTGGAAATGGGATTGCCAGATCACATTATAATTCTATAATTAACCTTCTGAGGAATCACCATATTGTTTTCCCTAGTGGCTGCACCATTTTACATTCCCACTAACAATGTATGAGTGATCCTAGTTCTATACGTCCTCTTCAGCACTTGTTGTTTCCTATTTTATTAATAATAGGCATTCTAGTGGGAATGAGATGGTATCTTGTAGTTTGTTTTTTTTTTAATTCAGTGTTATTGAGATATAGTCATATACCATACAATCATCCATGGTGTACAATCAACTGTTCACAGTATCATCATATAGTTGTGCGTTCATCACCCCAATCTATTTTTGAACATTTTCCTTACAACAGAAAGAATCAGAATAAGAATAAAAAATAAAAAGTAAAAAGAAAACCCAAATCATCCCCCCCACCAATCCCATCCTATTTTTCATTTACTTTTTGTCCCCATTTATCTACTCATCCATCCATACACTGGATAAAGGCAGTGTGATCAACAAGGTTTTCACAATCACACTGTCACCCCTTGTAATCTACATTGTTATACAGTCCTCCTCAAGAGTCAAGGCTACTGGGTTGGTGTTTGGTAATTTCAGGTATTTACTTCTAGCTATTCCAATACAATAAAACCTAAAAATTGTTATCTGTATGGTGGGTAAGAATGTCCGCTAGAGTGACCTCTCTACTCAATCTGAAATCTCTCAGCCACTGAAGCTTTATTTCATTTCATTTCACATCCCTCTTTTGGTCAAGAAGATGTTCTTAATCCCAGAATCTGCTGGGTCCAGATTCATCCCTGGGAGTCATATCCTGCATTGCCAGGGAGATTTACACCCCTGGGAATCAGTTACCACATAGCGGGGAGGGCAGTGAGATCACCTGCCAAGGTGGCTTAGTTAGTGGTATCTCATAGTTTTAATTTTCATTTCCCTGATGGCTAATGACTTTGAGCATCTTTTTATGTAATTATTGGTCATTCGTATGCATTCTATGAAGAAATGTCTATTCAAGTCTTTTCCTTGTTTTTTTTTTAATTGAGTCATGTTTTTTTTGAGTTATAGAAGTTTGTTATAAATTCTGGATATTAAACCCTTATCAGATATATGGTTCCAAATATTTTCTCTCATTCTCTTTACTTTCAGGATAAAGTTCTTTGATGAACAAAAGTTTTTAATTTCGATGAAGTCCCATTTACCTATTTTATTCTTTTGCTGCTCACACTTTTGGTGTAAATTCAAAGAAACCATTGCCTAACATGAGCTCCTGAAGATGCTTCCCTACATTTTCTTCTAGGAGTCTTATAGACCTGTTTCTTATATTTAGGTCTTTGATCCATTTTGAGTTAATTTTTGTATAAGGTGTGAAGTAGGGGTCCATCTACATTTTTGCATATAGCTATCCAGTTTTCACAGCACCATTCATTTGTTGAGGAGACTATTCTTGTCCAATTGAGTGGATTTGGCACCCTTGTCAATAATCAATAGGCCATAGATGTGAGGGTCTACTTATGAACTCTCAGTTCAGTTCCATTCGTCTATATGTCTGTCTTTGTGCCAGTACTATGCTGTTTTGACCACTGTAGATTTGCAGTAAATTTTAAAATTGGGAAGTGTGGGTCCTCCAACTTTGTTATTTTTCAAGATGGTTTTGGCTATTTGGGACCCCTTAGTCTTCCTTATAAACTTTATGATAGGCTTTTCCATTTACACAAAGAAGGGCTTTTTGGATTTTGATTGGGATTGCATTGAATCTGTAAATCATTTTTGGTAGAATTGACATCTTGACAATATTTAGTCTTCCAAACTGTGAGCATGGTATTTTCTTCCATTTATTTAGGTCTTCTTTGATTTCTTTTAGCAATGTTTTGTAGTTTTCTGTGTATAAATCCTTCACATCCTTGTTAAGATTTATTCCTAGATATTTGATTCTTTGGTTGCTATCGTGAATGGAATTTTTTTCTTAATTTCTTCTTCCAATTGTTCTTTAAGTTTGTATGGAAACACTACTGATTTTTGGATGTTAATCTTGTACCCCCCCCCCGCCCACTTTGCTGAATTCATTTATTAGTTCCAGGAGCTTTGTTGTGGCTTTTTCAGGATTTTCTGTGTATAGGATCATATCAACAAATAGGGAAAGTTTTACTTCTTCTTTTCCAATGTAAATGCCTTTTATTCCTTTTTCTTCCCTAATTACTCTGGCTAGAACTTCCAGTACAATGTTGAGTAACAGTGGTGACAGAGGGCATCGTATCTTGTTCCTGATTATAGAGGGGAAGCTTTTGATCTTTCCCATTAAGTAGGGTACTAACTTCATATATGCCCTTTATCATGTTGAGGAAGTTTCTTTCTATCCCTAGTATTCTAAGTGTTACACACAAAAACACTTCTCACAGTTTTTGCAGATTGGCTCTGCAGGGCTGGTGCTTTCCTTCAGAGTTTAGCACTCCTGTCAAGATCAGCCCAAGACGAATGTGAAGTGTGGAGTCCTGTTCATCTTTTCTGAGCTTGAGTCTTGTCCTGAGCTTGTGTTTGCTTGTAGCCTTAGGAATTCTTCCTTTTACAAGAATTCGAATGCTTCCTCTACTCCCAGTAAAATAGACTTTCTCCTCTTCCATGTGCTCTACTGTATGACTTAAAACAGCTAATCCTTTTCCCCAGAATGATTCCTACCCTGCTTTAGCTGTCTGCAAGCTGCTTCTGCCTGCAAGGAAAGTACCAGGATGGTAAGCCTGAGATGAGTTTCCTGGATTGGAATAGCTTGGCAACAACATAGAGGCACCCCGGTATGTGCATAGGGATTACTGTGTCCCCTCTGGAATAGGGTCAGGGACCCACAATGAAACTGCAGGTTGGTGCCACACGGTGCTGTTGAGGGGATAGGAGTGGAACCAGTGGGGGTGCCCAAGCTTCACCTACCATTTTTAGAGCTGTGTTTCCTTGAATCAGCAGTCACCTAGTCACTGCAACCCTTTAACTTTTTCTGGAGTTTTGAGGAAGCTGGTTCTACCCAGTTATTGCTAGTTGTTCAAAGATTCTATAGGGGAACAGAATCCTGGAGTATCTCATGCTGCCATCTTGGTCCTTTCATTGTGATTTGTGATTTGCATTTCCTTGATGGCTAATTAGTTGAGCATCTTTTTAGGTACTTATTGGCAATTTCTATATATTTTTTGGAGAATGATCTATTTAGATCCTTTGGCCATTTTTAAATTGGGTTATTTGTCTCTTTATTATTGAGTTGTAAGTATTGTTATATATTATAGATACAAGCTCCTTATATGATTGGCAAAAATACTCTCCCATTCTGTAGGTTGTCTTTTCACTTTCTCAATGTTGCCTTTTGAAGCACAAACAATTTTAATTTTAACATACAATTTCTTTTGTTGCTTTTGCTTTTGGATTCATATCTAAGAAACCATTGCCTAATCCAAGGTCACCCATATTTTCTCAGAAGAGATTAATAGTTTTAGCTCTTACATTTAGGCCTTTGATAGATTTCAGGTTAATTTTTGTATATGGTATGAGGTAGAGGGCTGCTTCATTTTTTTCCATGTAGATATCCAGTTTTTCCAGCACAATTTGTTGAAAAAACTAGTCTTTCCCCATTGAATTGTCTTAGCACACTTGTCCAAAATCAGCTAACTGTAAATGTGAGGATTTATTTCTGGACTCTCAATTCTATTCTATCAGTCTATATAGGCTACTTTTCAAACATAGGTATGTAAGGCTATCTGTGTCTTTCTAAGGTCCTCTTTAGGTACATCCCACATCCTTAATATGTAGCATTTCAATCAGTATTCAATTCTAAATGTTTTATAATTTTAATATCATTTCTTCCTTGACCTATGGATTATTTATAAGTCAGTTCTCAAATATCCATATAAAGTTGGTATATTTTGTTACATATTAATTTTTAGTTTTATTCTCTCATTGTCAGAGAAAGTAGACTATAAAATGTTAAATTTTACAGATGTGTTTTTTAAGATTTCTTTAAGGCCTAGAGAGAGTTCTATTTCTGCAAATATTTCATGTATATTTTAAGAAAATGTGTATTCTCTAAATATTATGTGCTGAGTACACATATGTCCATTTGATTAAGCTTATTAATTATATTACCCAAATATTCTCATTCCTGGTAAATTTTGAGGTTTTATCTATCAGTTATTAAGAGATTTCAGTTAAACTATTTCATTTGGATTCTGACTTTGCCAGTTCTTCATGTAATTCTGTCAATTTTTTATTTATGCATTTTAGGACTCTATTATTAGGTTCATTCAAGTTCAACTACATTATATCTTTCTAGTGAATTTTTTTTTTCTCTTTATGTACTGGTCTTCTCAATCCCTAAAAATATTTGTTGTCTGATATCAGTATTACTACCCCAGATATCTTTTGAGTAATAATCCCTAATATATCATTTTCCATCCCTTTGCTTTAATCTTTCTGTGACATTGTGTTTTAGGCTTGCCATTGATAAACAGCAGTATAGCTGGCTGTGGTTGATTATATTTTTTAATCCAATCTGAGAGGCTCCATCTTTTAACTGGCAATTTTTGCTAGTTTGTATATATTTACTTTGTTAATTGATATAATTGGACTTATTTCTGCCATCTTGCTTTGTGCTTTTTGCCAAGTTTTTTCTGTCTCCTTTTCTGCATTCTATTGAGTTGAATAAATTTTCTTTATTGCCCTATCTCTATAACAGTTTGGAGCTTCTACATTCTACTTATCTTCTTCTACTGGATTCACTTTAAAAATTCAAACTTCATACTTGGCAAAGTAAAGGTAATTAATATTTCTAGCCTCGTCCCTTACAAAACAAGGACTTAGCGTCATGCCAAGCCATATTGGAGTCTGAAGCAAAAGGAAAAAAGCAGTAATACTTATCCTGTCTTTATTTAAAATGTTGACATCTTATTCATCATGGATTTTTTGCATTGATTTTGATTTTTTTAAATATTGAATTAAAATATTATTTATCTTGATTATCGAGTTTTTTGACATCCCTTTAAATCTTGTGCTCAAGGTGTATATCTTCTCACTTCTCCCTATTCCCGGCCCTGCGTAGAATATTTTAACTCTGATCCCATTTTACATGTTATTTTTCCAGTATTTTAGTTACACTTTATTTGATTTCCATAAGTATTTTATTTGTTATAATGTTTGTTGTTGTTTTATATAGTCAATACTTGCTTAGATTTATCCATATTTCACCTTTTTTTTTTTTTTTTGCCCACTATTGCTTCTTGAAAACCACTCCTTCCCTCTGGTTTTATTTTCCTTTAATCTGAACTATTAAGGGTTAATGAGTGGAAACTTCTCTTGGTTCCTATGTTTCTGAAAATGTCTTTATTTTTCCCTCACTCTTGAAGCTATTATTCCATTGGCTTTTGGCCTTTATAGATAATACTGAGAAGTCTGCCTCCTAATTTTTCTCCTATGTTGATCATCTATCTTTTTCCAAATTATTTCTAAAATTTTATCTTTGCTTTTTGGTGTTCTGAGGTCTCACTATGATGTATTTAAATAAGGATTTAGTTTTATTTATCCTGCCTGAGACCCATTATGCATCTTTAATGTGAAATTCATTAATTCTTAAAAATATAAAGCCATTATCCCTTTAAATATTTTGTTGCCTCCATTCTTTCTAGTCTCTGTATTTTGTTACATTTTATTCAGGTCTTATGGCAGAAAGGTTTATGTTTATCCAACATGTTCCTACAGTCCATTTTCTCCCTGGGCTTTATAGTGATTACCACCCATCTACCACAGTCCCTGTTTGTTAAAAGCAAGAAACCATTCCTATAAGAAATATGTTTTAGGCCAATGGGGATCCTTTGATCTTCTAGATAGTCTAAACCCTTCACAGGCCAAATTTTGGTCTCTGTTGCAGAATTCCATTTGGGTGAGGATTCTGGTACAACCCTTTTCTCTTTCCATTTGGCTACATGGTTCTCCTTTTATCTGGTTAAATTATGTAGATTACCGGTCTTTTATCAAAGCCATTGATTTCCATTTTGGAAACTGATAGAAACTGATAAAGATGGTATCAGTCAATAGATTTTCATTTTAATTCAAATATTTCCAGAGTCAGCAGGGGAAATGCTGAGTTTAGAAATAGGAAATTCAAGGTCAAGAGTGTTTAGCCAATATACTTTAGGCTACATTACTGGTGATGACTTTAACCAGAAATGAGGATTGGAATTTTTGACTAATATTTCTTCCCTTTTATTTTTATTGTTAGACACCACTAAGCTACTTATCGACCTGAATTTATTATCTATTAGACAGGGCAATATTCTGCACTCCCTTTGATCTTAGGACATTTTCCCTCTACCTATACCCTAGAACTTACATACTGTAGATATTCCTCTTATCTACTGATGCTGAAGCTGAGGGAGGACTCAGGCGATATTTGTTATGTCAAAAAATGAAGTGCAGCCTACTCCATATGGACATATTTCAGTGCCTTGGACAGATGATTTATGTCACAAGATGCTAAAAGCTGACTGAAAAATAGAAGGAGACTTCCTAGAACAAACATCTACAAGCTGGGGCTGGAGGCCATTTTAGCAAGCCGGCCCCTCCCATTTCCCCTGCAAATACATCTGCTACTGGTGATTAAATGGATTGTTATTGTGTTGGAAGTGGATGGAGGAAGTCACTAAAATTGGAATGGAATTTCAAAATGCTCAGTGGTTTTGTGAGCCTTGTTTAAAAGGATGCCCGTCAAGCTAGGATGGGGATAGCCAAGTTCCATCACAATATGAAGCAAGCATCATGACACTGGAACAGTCTTTAGTTTTTATATATTATTCCAGGACACATGAGGTAACCAGTACTTATGGGGACCCTGTCACCATTCAGAGATTTGTGGTACCATTGGGGCTGGAACCATCTGCAACTTCTCTCCTTCCTGTTGCCCCTTGCAAAGCTGCTTCCAAGATAAAAGAACTAAATAAAATTCTCTACAGAGAATGAAACTTTGATAAACCAGAGTCAGCAGGGGAAATGCTGAGTTAGGAATAGGAAATTCAAAAAGTCATCAGCAAACCAAAAGAGTATGTATCAAAATGATACTCTGTTTTTAGCCATTCCATCATGCCTGCTCAAGAGAGATGAATACTGTGCTAACTTATCAGTCAGCACGATGCTGCATCTGCTCCACCATAATTATTACAGTACTTAGGAGAACTGACCTGGAACGAGAGTGCAGGAGTCACATAATCTATTCTGAGTGCACAGCATTTTTAAGTCCATTCCCCTGGGGAAGCTGAAAGACAGGTCACTATAATTTACATAGGCTGAGAGTAATTTGATTTTTTTACGTTTCTTATAATACATAGAATTATAGAATCATAAAATCTCAAGGTTGCAAGGGAATGTAAAGGTTATTTTGTCCATCCAATTCAGGGATCTCCTCCATAATATCACTACCAATTGGTTATACAGCCTCTGCTCCAATAGCCTCAGTGATGGGGAGCTTGCCATTTCTCAAGGCGGGCAGATGAGACTATTCCCTCCCCACTATTGGGAGGCAGAGACATCCTAGGGAAGGTCACAGCTTTACAAAAACCAACTTTCCTGAAAATTCATGTTGAGCCATTGTAACAGGCTCCTCCGCTCCCCCACCACCCTATGTGTCCCCTCTTGGAGCTCCTCAAACCTTTCCCCATTCATCTCAAATCCCATCCCACCACTTCTTCCTACCTCTCTCCAGGCACCTGCATTTCCACCTTCAATGAGGAAATCAAGCCCAGCAGACAATGGCCACCAGCCTCCCTCCCCTCCAGGTATCTCCATCTTCTCCTTCCCCTTGTACACAAGGATGAAGACCCTCTCTTCTTGTGCCATGGAAAACCTTCCTCTGCTCTCATCTGTTAAAGTGGAATGATCAATCAAATCCTCTCTCTCCCATAGCTCCAACTCTCCCTGTCTCCTGGATCCTTCTCCTTGGCCTACACACATTCTCAGGCCTTTCTTATATTTAAAATAGCTTCTCTTCACCCTGCTGACCCATTTTACCCGGGCTCCATTTTGGCTCATCCTTTTTGTATTAGAATAGTCTAGGTTATGCTGCAGTAACAAACAGTCCCAAATGTAACAAACAAAACTTTGGTGTATTTTCCTTCACTCAGGTGGCACCCACTGCAAGTCGAAGTGACTCTCCACAGCAACTCTCTTCCAGGCAGGGACCCAACAATGCAGGGTGCTCTAAGCTTGTGTCTCCCCCTTCTCAATATAAGGCCTCCTCCACTTGCTGCAGCAGGAGAAGCAATAACCCTTTTCTAACTCCAAGGAGGTAATGTGTTCCTCCTGTGCATTAGGAAGGAGAAAAGAACTGGAAATAGATATTTACTAGGAGATTTTTACCACGCCTTCACCAATCTCCTTGAATACAGTGTCAGTGTCTGTTGTCGCCACTTCCTTGCTTCCTTGTTCTACCTTTACCCCTATATTTGGCTTCTGCCCCACAATTCTCCTGAAAATGCTCCCAATGACCAATGGTGCAACCATATCCTGGATCATAGGAGCTCAGCCTCCTGCAGAATCCCCTTCATTGGGTCGTGCTTTAATGTTCGTATCTGGGCTTTTCTGGTCAGTCTTTATAAGAAACAGCCAGACTGGGTTTTCTACATTTGCTGTGAGGTTTTTATTGAAGAGTAAGTTTATTACATCCCTCTATTTTCCTTACACAAACTCTAGGTAAAAATACTTTTATCATTTTGTGCTAGCAAAAATGTTGTCTCTCTTCAGTAAACAATAGGTTCTCATCTTTTATGTAGTGTTCCATGTTTCCCTTTTCATCCTGGCTGCCACAAAGCTTAGAATCAAACCAGATGATCGATTTTAAAATAAATTAGTTTACTTCCTTCTTCTTTTCCTTAGCACCAGTTTCTCTTCATATCCTTGTTATTAGCCTGATTGAAAGGTACCCTTTCTGGTGAAATCTTATTCAGTTTTAAAAGCGTTGGGGGTATAAATACATTAAAATAGCCCTTTATAACCAGATTGGGGGCAGGGGAAGGGGGTGTCTGTCTGTGGTGTTCCTAATTCTCCAGCAAAGCTGGAGCATCCCAGAGGTTCTGGCTAGGCTGAAATGAATCACACGCCATTAGAGAAGTGGGAGGAGGCACTCCAGGCAGCAGAAATCTCCGCTTACATCTGACCCTTCCAGTTCCTCCAGCCTGAGCCCCAGGGCAGAGGTAGGAGGTCCTGAAGAGAGAACAGATCCCAGAACTGCTGGTCTGTAGCATCCTCCTTCCCCAGTAGGGCAAGGCCTGAGGGAAGTCACTCTTCTCAGAGAACAAGTGGAAGAAAAAAACAAAAGTCTGAAGAAAGAGCTTTATCCAAGAGGAGGTAAAGACGAGGAGGTCTGGGTATCACAGTTAAGCTACCTTCATAGAATGAAGTGGGATATTTTTTTCTACCCTCTGGGACAAATTAAATGGCACAGGAATTGTGCTTAAAAGTTTTGACAGTATTCACCCATAGAAATGTTCATCAGAATCTAACAGAGTCTTTGGAATCTCTACTTTTTTCTGTAATCAGTAATTGTTCATTTTATTTAGATTTTCTTATCTTTTGACAAACATAATGCATAGTGTGCTCTTTCATTTGAAAACAGTGTCTTTTGCTCATGTGGTTATATCCTCTTTCTCAAGTTTAAGGTTAGCTGTAAGTCTTCCCTTATTTTCTTGGTTAATACTATTAGTGATCTGGCTATCTTATCAGTTTTTTCAAATGAGTTCTTAGATGTTTATCAATTCTACTATTTTTCTGGTTTATTTTGA
Organism: Choloepus didactylus; assembly: GCF_015220235.1. Taxonomy (NCBI): domain Eukaryota; kingdom Metazoa; phylum Chordata; class Mammalia; order Pilosa; family Megalonychidae; genus Choloepus; species Choloepus didactylus. The sequence goes on along the minus strand of NC_051307.1, from coordinate 96,574,222 downwards.
CTTCTGCTTGTTTCTTCTACTTGTTTCTTCTTGCTTGTTTCTTCTGTTTTCCTTAAGTCTGTTTTGTTGGGGGGTAGAGGAGGATTTGCTTCCGTAGTTGAAGGTGAGTTCCCCTTATTTTTATTCTTTTTTGTTAAATAAAATGAGAATTTAATGCTATAACATTTCCTGTAAATACAATTTGGGTTGTATTCCTTGGATTTTGATATGTAGGTTCTTGTTATTGTGGCTTTGCTTTATAAATGATTTGTTTTCTAGCCACATTGAATCATTACTAGAGAATATGGCCTCAAAGATCTGGCAGACTTTCTGATGATTCGGTGTGACAGGTAGCCTCTGGCATGGCTCCCAGTGATGCCTGCCTCCTGGTATTCCTGCCTGTAAAATCCCCTTTCCTGGAGTGTGGACTGGATCTGGTGACAAATAGAATCAGAAAATGTGATGGAGTGTCACTTCCAAGACTGGGTTATAAGCGACTGATTTTCATCTTGCTGGTTCCACCCCCTGCTCCCCCCTCTCAGTTCTCTCTTATGGCACCTGGTGGCCACACTGTCAGCTGTCCTGTGGAGAAGTCCACGTGGCAAGAGTTTGAGTGAAGCTTCTTGCCAACAGCCTGCAAGGAACTGAATCCTGCCAAAACATGTCAATGAGCTTAGAAGTGGATTCTTCCCCAGATGAGCCTTCAGATGAGGCCACACTTCACCCAACACCTCGAATGCAGTTTTGGGAGTGACTCTAAGACACTTGGGAAGGCTCAGATAAGCCACACCCAAATTCCTGGCCCACAGAATCTATGAGATGATAAATGTTGTTGTTTTAAGCTACAAAGTCTTGGGGTATTTTGTTACGCAGCAACATAGATAGCTAATACTCTCGGGATGATCAATGTTTATGTTTCATAGTTTTTTTCTCTGGAGGAATATGTGTTCTTTGTCCCATATTTATTGGATCAAGCTTATTCATTTTTCACAAGTTTTTTTTCAGCATTTGATATCATTGACCACCCCCTGAAACTCCCCCTTGGGAGTTCCCTTGACACCACTCTTTCCTGATTCTTCCACCTTTTCACTGGTAGAAGTGATCCAAACCAAGATAAATGTAGCCTTCCCCAGAACTTTTCTGCAAAAGTTATCATTAAAGAAAAAATGGGAACTTTCTGCTGAAGCTGCTAGGGTTGCCAGTGGTCATCCTACTCTGTGTGGAGAAAACCAAGCATAGGTGTGTACAACAGAGAGATAACAAATGGCTGATTCCTATGGCGCTGTTTGAACTCCTGGATCCTGTCTGATCAGAAGTCAGTGTATTCCTTTGGACTTTCTAGATTCACAAATAAATGGACTTTTGTGCTTAAGCTAATTTTTGCTGGACAACAATTTTCTCTTACAATTCAAAGTCTTAATTAATACCACTCCCAGCTCTTTCTCCCATTTCAACATTTTCCTGAAGTTTCCTACCAACATTTCCAAATTCCTGCTGAATTCTCTATCTGGATTCCTTCACATGCCTAAACATATCCCAAAAGTCATCTTACCCATCCAACATGCTCATTCCTTTAGCATCTCTATTTCTTTATAGGTGCCACCATTCTCTTAGTTGTTTAGGTTTAAAACTCCAAATTGTCTTCAATACAATTCCTCCTCCCTTCATAGTCAGTTGTTATCAAATTCAGTTGATGTTTCATTTACTTTCATCACTCCCTATTCATGGCCACCCTTTTAGTTTCCTAAAAGGAATTGGCTTAAACAATGGGAACTTATTAGCTTATGGATTTGAGGCTAAAAGGAAGTCCAAATCAAGGTTTCATCAATTAAGGTGACTGTAGCATTTGGGGACTGGCTGCCCGCAATCCTTACTCCTCTGTCACATGGCAAACACATGGCAATGCCTCCTGGTTTCTCCCTTCTCTTCCAGTTTCCTTGATTCAGCTTCTTACTTCCTGTAGCTTCCTCTCTCTCATGTCTTAATTCATTCCGCTTATAAAGCACTCCAGTAATAGGATTAAGACCCATCCTGATTGGGCTGAGCTACACATACCTTAACTGAAATAACCGCATCACAAGGTCCTACTTATAATGGGTTCACACCCTGAGGAATTGATTTCGATTTATTGTTTTTCTGGGGTACATACAGCTTCAAACCATCACAGCCACTGATCTGACTCCAAGCTTCCTCTTCTCAAACCTGGCCCCCTTTCTGTCTTCCTGATTCCCATCTCATTCCCTATTACTCACCCTGAACCAGTGATCAGATGACTTCACCTAAATTTCAGCTCTGATGATGTCATTCCACAAACCGAAACCTGGACTCATTGCTCACAGATTAAGCCCAGCTCTAGGAGTCCTCTAGTCATTTCACTTACTGAACACTTCTGGCCACCAGACCAGGACTGAGCTCTTAACCTACTGTACTGGTTTGTGTATATTATGGCTTCCAGAAAAAGCCATATTCTTTAATGCAATCTTGTGGGGGCAGACATATTTGTGTTGACTAGGTTGGAAACTTCTGACTGAGTGTTTCCATGCAGATGTGACCCACCCAACTGTGAGTGACACCTTTGATTAGGATGGGGCCTCTTGATTGCATGTTTCCATGGAAATGTGGCCCCGCCCATTCATGGTGGGCCTTGATTAGTTCACTGGAGTCCTATGAAGAGTTCACAAACAGAGCGACCTCAGAGCAACTGAGAGTGATGTTTTGAAGAGCAGCTGCAGCTAAGAGAGGATAAAATGTCCCAAGAGCAGCATTTTGGAGAACACCATTCTGAAACACCACCTGGGAGCAAGCGAACACCAGCCATGTCCCTTCCAAGCTAACAGAGGTTTTCTAGACTCCAATAGCCATCCTTCAGGAAAGGTACCCGATTATTGATGCCTTACCTTGGACACTTAATGGCCTTAAGACATAACTTTGTGACTAAATAAACTTTATAAATGCCAATCCATTTCTGGTATTTTGCAAAACAGCAGCATTAGCAAACCGGAACACCTACTTTACCCTGTTCAATCTTCATAAACTCCTAAGAGGTTCTGTCATGTCCATTTTACAGATGACAAATAACACCAACAGTCACGAAGCCAGTCAATAATTCAGCCAGCATTCATTCTGATTTGTTACTAACTCCACCCTACTGTATGGCTTCTCTGTGATCTCATCCAATATACCTGTATAGAAAACTCTCCTCAGCTATCTCTTTACTAAAGATTACAGTTTAGTAAATCTGTTACTTGACTTTCTCTGATTCTTCCCTATAGTTTCCCACCTCTGAGTCCTTACTTTTGTAGTTTCTTCTGCCCAGGAAGCTCTGGTTCAGTTATTAGCATCCTTCATTCATGAAGCCTTCCTGAGTATCTGAGGAGAAAGTAAGCTTTTGCCCTCTTCAAAATCACTTTTTGAAATTTTTTAAAATGTCTGGATAAGTAATTCATGACAAGGTCTAAAATGCAAAAATGTATAATGTTGATGTAAAATGAGACAGTCTTTGCACCTTGTTAACAAGTTTCTCTCCTCAGAGGCAATTGGTGTTAACAGTTTCCTCTTTTTAGAGATATTCTAGGCATTAATAAGCAAATACATATGTATTTCTCCTTTTCACTCATAATACAGCATACTGTACACATTATTCTAAATCTGGCTTTTTTTTTTACTTCATATATTGGAGATTTTTCCATATCAGATGTGTAGGGCTGCCTCATCTTTTCTATTTTGAGAGAGAGAGAAAAAGAGAAAACTATACTATCAATCAATTGATCGATTTATCCACCTATCTTCTTTTGAATTGGACTTTATACATACCGTGCCAGTTTGGACATATTATGTCCCCCCATAAAGCCATACTCTTTTAATCTGATCTTGTTGGGTGGAAACTTTTGATTGAATGTTTCCATGGAGATGTTACCCACTCAGCTATGGGTGAGAACTCTGATTGAATTCTTTCCACGGAGATGTGGACCCCACCCATTCAGGATGGGTCTTGATTAGTTCACTGGAATATATAAGAGAGAAACTAATTGCTGACACAGACCCAGATGATCTCTGATGCTTGGAGATGCAGACAGAAGGATGTTTGGAGATGCTAAGCTAAGAGATAAAGCCCAGAGTTCACCCCAGGGAAGCTAAGAGAGGACCCCTGGACCCTTGGAGAGAAATGTCCTGGGAAAAAGAAGCAAGGATGTGGAGGAGCTGAGAGACAGGGGAGCTAATACAAACACCCAGAGACATTTTGGAGAAAGCCATTTTGAAACCAGAACCCAGGAGCAAAGGACAAGCAGACACCAGCCACATGCCTTCCCAGCTGACAGAGGTGTTGCGGACGCCATCAGCCATACTTCAGTGAAGGTATCCTCTGCTGATGCCTTAGTTTGGACACATTTATAGCCTTAGAACTGTAAATTTGTAACCCAATAAATCCCCGTTATGAAAGCCAATCCATTTTTGGTATTTTGTACAACAGCACATTAGCAAACCAAACACATACACACATTTTAAGTTCTGTGAGGCTAGTAATGGTTCCTTTACTTCTTTTGTTGCACAATAATATGCCCCTGGCATGGGTAGTCCACAAATTTTTTAAAAATAAACTTCAGATTTTAGAATAGTTTTAGATTTACAGAAAAGTTGGAAAGATGCTACAGAGTTCCCATATACCCTTCCCTCAGAGCTTTATAACAGCTGATAATATTCCCCATAGGATGTTCCACAGTTTATTTAAACAATCCCCTATTGAAAGTGATTTAGGTTGTTTGGGTCATTTACAATCATTTGCAATAACAAAATGCTGCAATACCCTTTAATATATGTCATTTTGTGCATGTGCAAGTATTTCTGTAAGAAAAATTTGTAAAGAAGGATCTGGATTTGCTGGATCAAAGGATTGTGCAATTTTTTGTAGGATATTGGTAGAGTGTTTCTCAGGAAGGTTATACCAATTTACACTCCCACCAGTAATATTATCAAAGTGCCCGTTCCTTACCTCTCTCACTACCACACCACATTATCCAGTTTTCTTATCTTTGGCGATCTAATAGGCAAAAGATTGTAGCTCATGTAGTTTAATCTGCATTTCTCTTTTATGAGTGAGGTTGAACCTCATTTCATCTTTTTAAAAACAGTTTGCATTTCTTCTTTTGTGAGCTATCTGTTCATGGCTGTGCCAGTTTGTATACGTTATGTCCCCCAGAAAAAGCCATATTCTTTGTTGCAGTCTTGTGGGGGCAGATGTATTAGCACTGATTAGGTTGGAACCTATTAGTTCAGTGTTTCCATGGAGATGTGACTCAATCAACTGTGGGTGAAACCTTTCATTGGATTATTTCCATGGAGGTGTTGCCCCACCCATTCAGGGTGGGTCTTTATTGGATCACTGGAGTACTTTAGAAAAAGAAGCTAAGAGTGACATTTTGGAGAGGAGCTGCAGCTAAGTGAGGACAAAACTCCCCAAGAGCAACCTCTGGAGAACGTCATTTTGAAATGCAACCTGGAAGCAAGCAGATGCCAGCCACTTGCCTACCCAGCTGTGCCAGCTTGAATATATAGTGTTCCCCAAATGCCATTATGTTTGATGTAATCTTGTGTGGGCAGACATTATCAGTGTTGATTAGATTGTAATTCTTTGAGTGTTTCTGTGGTGATGCACCCCACCCAGCTGTGGGTGATAACTCCGATGAGGTAATTTCCATGGAGGTGTGGCCCCGCCCATTCAGGATGGGTCTTGATTACTGGAGCACTATATAAGCTCAGACAGAAGGAGCGAGCTTGCTACAGCCAAGAGGGACACTTTGAAGAAAGCACAGGAGCTGCAGATGAGAGACAGTTTGAAGACGGCTGTTGAAAGCAGACTCTTGCTCCAGAGAAGCTGAGAGAGGACAAATATCCCAAGTGCAACTAACAGTGACATTTTTGGGGAACTGCAGCCTAGAGAGGAACGTCCTGGGAGAAAACCATTTTGAAACCAGAACTTTGGAGCAGATGCCAGCCACGTGCTTTCCAAGCTAACAGAGGTTTTCCAGACACCATTGGCCATCCTCCAGAGGAGGTACCTGATTGCTGATGTGTTACCTTGGACACTTTGTGGCCTTGGGACTATAGCTGTGTAACTAAATAAACCCCCTTTTATAAGAGCCAATCCATCTCTGGTGTTTTGCATTAGTAAACTAGAACACCAGCTAACAGAGGTTTTCTGGATGCCATTGGGCATTCTTCAACAAAGGTATCCTATTGTCGATGGCTTACCTTTGACACTTTATGGCTTTAAGACTGTAACTCTGTAACCAAATAAACCATCTTTATAAAAGTGAATCCATTTCTGGTATTTTGCATAATGAGCAACATTAGCAAACTGGAACAATGGCCTTTGCCCGTTTTTCTATTTTGTTGTAGGTCTTTTCCTTATGATTTTGCAGGAGCTTTTAAAACAGTAAGAAAATTAACCCTTTATCTAGGATGCAGCACATAAGCAGTTTTTTCCCAATTTATGTATATTCAGACTTTGTGATACTTCTTTTATACTGTATCTTTTAAAAAAATAATTATGTAGAAGAATTTTCCAGCTTCTTATGGATTCTGGGTTTACAGTTTTACTAAAAAAAACCTTCCCTACTCTGAAAAATGAAAAAAATTCTCTCATGGTTTTCTCCGATACTTTTATGTTTTCCTTTTTATATTTAAATAATTCATCCATTTGGAATTTATTTTGATAAAAGATTTGAGGTATGGCTCCAACTTAATTTTTTCCAGACAGCCAAAAATTATACCAATTCTATTTATTAAGTAATCCATCTTTTCCTCACTTTTTTGAGACCCTTTCATGGGCTGCTGGATTCTGTTTGCTCATTTTACATTTGGGATTTTTTTGCATTGATATTCATAAGCGAAATTGGTTTGCAATTTTCTCTTGGGAGCTTCCTTGGATTTTCATATCAGTGAATGTCCTAATTTTCCTATGCTCTGAAATAACAACTTATTATCATTATCTATTCCTTCAGGTTTCCATAGAATTCTCCTGTGAAGCCATCTGAGCCTTCTAGTGTTTCTGGTGAGCCTTCTGGTTGAACGATATTTTTTCTCTTTGTTCTGGGATAATTTTTCTGTTTAGATGTTTCATCTCTTCTGGGGTAAGTTTGGGGAATTTATATTTTCCTGTAAAATAATCTATTTCATCCAGATTTTCAAGTTGACTTGCATAGAGTGGGGCAAAGTAGCCTCATATGATTCTCTTAATTTTCTCTGTATCTGAGGCAATTTACCCCTTATTTCGTATTTTGTATATTTATGTTTCCCCATAAGTATCTTTTTTCCCCAAAAGAAGCAGTACTCAGATTTATTTAATTTTAATTTTTTTATGTTTTCTAAATCACTAACTTTTAATCTTTCTATGTATTAATTTCCTCTCTTTTCTTGGATATATGTTTTTAATTTGTTGTGTTTGAAGCCCAGTCTGTCTATTTTAATTATTATTTTTATAACTATAAATATTTAGATCTATGAATTTTCCTATAAACACTTTAGATGCATCTCATATATTAAAAATATAAGGCTTTTACATATATTTATTCATTATATTTATATATTATATTCATTATCTAATGAAAGGTGTATGGCCAGGAAGAAACCAAATGTCATTATTTTCCTGCACAGTTAGGATTTTTGTTAAGAATACTTTGCATTTTTTAAGAAGTTGTTTGGTATGTTACATGGGTTATTAAAATCCTGTGTACTGAGTTGCATTTTTCAATCATGAAGAAAAAAAATCAATGTTGTGAAGAAGAATTCTCAGACTAGTGTTTCAGGGAGTTCCTGTTTCCCCATGATTCCTTAGTGCTCCCCCTTGGTCACAAAAGGGGTGTTTACTTAGAAATACATTTTGGTCTTGATTAGCTCTTACACGTATTTTGCACTGAAGTTTTTCAAGTTCTGAGCACTTAACAGACAATGGGTTCCAGGTTCCAGGAACACTCCCCCAATGCCGCGAGAGAGACATCTCTCGGCCCTTTCAGCAAGTCTTGTGTGCACGTGTGTGTGTGCGTGCATGTGTGTTTTTAAATTGGCCGTGTTGTTTAGACGATAGAGCCTTTAACGACTGTGTACGGCAAACAAGCTATTTTTTAGAAACCGCTGTTTCAGGGACGAGGGGAGAGCCGCTACGGCGACCCCTTCCGGTGGGGTTGACATGAATGTATTGCAGCTTGGAGAGCATCTTGATCCAAAGAACAGAGTCCCACGTGGTCTTCTGTTGCCCTCCTGTTTTAATTTCATTTTAAATCTCGGGTGCACGAGGACCTTGGCACTGATTTTTTTTGTTGTTGGTCCAGCCAAGTGTGTAAGAGCAGACGGAAGCTCGCTGTGGCCCTCACACTTCACTGTAGCACACCCAGCAGGAGCACACAAGAGGAAACCACGTGTTTACCTTTTGGGGTCACTGAGATGGTGCAGGGACCGCAGGCAGCGAGCCCTGTAGCAGGGGCGACGCTTTGTGCCTCACTGATGAGTGATAGTAGGAAGCAGGTTATGAAAACACGGAAGCAGAGATGAATGTTCTGAAAGACAATAGCTGGCTTGATTTTGGGATTTCATTTGTTTCTCTACCCATGCCCCAACCATTATAAAATAGGAAGGAACCTTGCTGCAGAGGTTAAAATTATGCCAGAAAGCAAACAGCTCGCCTCTTTGGAGACTTGCCTTAAGCTTTCCTGGTTTGTACATTTTTTTGCCAGATGCATCAAGAAGCAATCTATAAAAGATTCTACAGGTCTTCATTTCATTTTACCTCCCACACCAAGAAAAGTTGGTGTTTCCCTCCCAGTCATTATACCTCCTTGTTTATCGGTGGACTTTTTTTAAAAAAATTAATCTGTACCCTAAATTCATCAGGGCTTATACCACTGTTGATACAAAATCACAATGGGACCTACTTGATACCCAGTTGGTAGCCAAGTGAACAAAACCATGTGACATTTTGAAATGGAATCAGTCACTGCAGAACCACGTGAGCTGGGAGTGCACCAACCATGTCACGGTCAGAGGAGCAAACACATCATCGGTGACCCAGGAGACATGCACCTCCAGAGGTTGTTTTGCATATTCATTTGCACATCCGTTGTTTGGATTGGACATGTATATTGGGCTTCAATGTGAGACATTTAATATGTATATCCTGTTTATCAATTAAAAAATTATCGAAGAAAAAAATGTAAGGCTTTTAATTATATTTATTCATTATATTTATATACAGTTATATATTATATTCATTATATATTAAATATATATTTATTGTTATATATTAAGTATATAAATGTATCCATTATTTGTTAAAGTTTTCATTATATTTATTCATTATCATATTTATTGCTAGAATTTTTAGAATTTGTTTTTTAAATTTTGAAGTAACGGGGATTTTTGCTTCCTAGTTTTATCAACTTTTATTTATATTGCATCAAGATAAAAAATATCTATACTACTTCTACTCCCTGGAATTTATTGAGCTTGCCTTTGTGGATTTCAGCAGGGTTTTTATAATATTCTGTCATCTCATTATAGCTCAGGCAGGGAAGATGGCCCAAGTAGAGATGGTGGGAAAATACAAGGAATAGGTCTGAGAATAGCAGCCATTTTGTTCTAGTCAGTTCAGGAGCAGACTGTGCTAGCTATAGCTTTTATTTGCCCAGAGCTCTTTCTCCTCCCTTTTCTACTGCTGACAGAACCCCTTCCTTGCCCAGTGGGCAGCCCACTTCGTGGGGAAAACTCCTTACCCCTTTATGAGGCTGTATACATGATCCAGTCTTGGCCAATTAGAGTGATTAGCTCAGAAATGGACACATGACCGAGTAGAGCCATCAGAGTCTTTGCCAAATCTCACTGGATTCATTCAGATAAGAACCTAGAGTTGCTGGCAACCATCTTTGCCATGATGTAGGGAAAGCCTGTCTCAGAACGAAGTCAACAAACAGGAACGTGGCATCGTGAAAGGAGGATACAGACACTTGCTGAGGATGTCATTTGAACCCAGCCAAGCTTTAAGCCAGTTCCACCCTTTAGAACTTTCTAGTTGTGGGAGTTATTAAATGCCCTCCTATTTATTGACACTAGTTTGAATTGGTTTTCTGTCAGTTGCAACTGAAAGAATCCTGACTAACACACATACCCAGGGTACATTGGGTGAGGTGTGAGGAAGGGCAGAGGAAGTGTAGGTTGGGGCCAGATCTCCTAGCAAGCTCATGGTCAATGTGTGCCCTAGTCTATATCCCAACCTGCAGCAGGCCCTCCGTTGAGTTGACTTAAAGAACCACCTATCTGGTAAAGCCCGTAAGTGGGGTGGAATTACGGAGGCTAATCTGACCCTTTATCCCCAGGACGGGAGGCAGACCCTGCCCAGGCAACCTGGCAGAGTCTCCTCTCTGCCCAGCTGTTGGCTGTGAAATACACAACTTGGTGAGCCGGCTCAGCAGAACCGCCGTGAGACCAAAGGGCAGGCCGAGCCACTCAACCACGGAGGCAGCTGCCACTCCATCCTTCCTGTGCCCTGAGCCTGTGTGGGAGATGGGCTGGCCTCGGACCCAGAATCCAGTACCCCTGACTCCAGGACTGGGCTCCTCCTCTTGGGGCTGCCCCCAGGCCAGAGACATTTTTTAATAACTGTGAGAACACAAAAGAAATTGCAGGATATTAAAAGGTATCTGGCAGGGGAAGAAGGGTGGGCTTCTCCCTTTCTCCTTTTTACTTCTTCTGCTCTTCCTCCCCCGTCACGCTAACTGCAGGGCTAGGTGCTCTGCTCAAGGAGAGTAGAAAAGTTCTTACTTATCTGCTTCTATAGTGTTATTTTTTGCTGCTTTTCAGAGAATCCGCACACCCTTCCTAATCATACAAATTGCTCACTGCAGTTTCCTTGCCTGGGTCTCAGCTTGCCAACGCCTGTCTTCAGGCACACACAACTTGTGATATCTCCAACTCCATCCTGCTGAAGTCGGTTCACTCCACACATACCTGCGCTTGATTATTAAAAACAAGCTCAAGAACACAAAACTCAAGGTGGTGCCAGTTAAGTCTGCGGGCACAGCAGGACCTGAGTCCAGGCAGGAGCCAGGCACAGATGGAATCCGGGCTTGGTGAGAGCTGCCACCGGTGGCAGTGAGTGCAGGCTGGAGCTGGAGCCAGGCCCAGGTGGTGGGGGTGGAGGAGAGAGGGGGCTAAAGCTGCAAGTAGGTCTCAACCGGCATTAAAGACTGTGCATCAGTAGGAGAGAGTTGATTTACAGAGAAACTTCCTTTCCCTTCCAACCAGGAGGCCATGGTGTTGAGCTTGCAAGTCTAATAACAACAGATAACATTTAATAAGTTCATGTTACGTGCCAGGAACTGTGTGAAAGTACTTGACATGCATTAACTCATTTAATCCTCGCAACCCTATGGCAAATATACTATCATTATCCCCCTTTTACAGATGAGGAAACTGAAGCACGAAGAGGTTAGGTAACATGCTTAAGCATTAGAACTGGAGTTAAACCTAGGCAGTTTGCTCTCCAAGCCTATGAGCTCAACTATGATTTATAGTAATTTTATAATAATTTAAAGTAAGTTAATTATGCCAGCAATATTCAAAATGTTAGGCAAATCACTTTCCTCTAGAGGATTTCTTGACTTAGCAAACACGATTGATCCCATCCAGTGAACTCAATGTTCTTTTCCCCTTTCCATCCAATCCAGGGGTTCTCAACCGTGACTATTCAGTAAATTCATTTAAGGCACTTTCACAAAATTCCCATGCCTGGGCCCCAGATCAGTTAATTCTGAAGGGGGTGAGGACATCAAGGGATCATTCTGCATAGCCATGTCAAGAGCCACTGCTCCAATCTCCCCATGATAGCCCTGCTATCACCAACCCAGGGGAAATTTCATGGAAATGTGGCCCATTCATCTCAGCTACCACTCACATCATCTGAGAGGGGCCCCCAGCTGCCCTGAGGAGCTGAAGCCAAATCATCATCGCTGAAGTGAGTCATGTCCCGACTGGCCCCTTGCAGTCAGACATGGAAATAGTTCCAGAATTTATAATTACAACCAGGATGATTTGGTTCTGTGACGCATTAGCAGCTGGCATGTTGGAGCCCTCTCTTAGAGCCCATCTCTTGTAAGAATTGGAAAATGAGAAATTTGCTTCAGCAAAACCACAGGGAGCTACAAGAAATCATGATTTAAATTCTGGGCCCCCTCCAGTTCCACTAACACAGACACATGCTTGTTACATACAGGGACAAAGGCGATGTAACAGGAAGGGCCCTACATTTGGGAATCAAAAGAAAGTTGGTTTCAAAGAGGAGCCCTGTCCCACCCATAGCTCCCTGCAGGCCTCGGGGCCTCCCTGTCTCTCTGGCTTGTGTTCAACGAGCACATCATACCCATGAACGATGAGATCCCCCAGCACAAATTTCTCCCTTCCTGTGAGGAGGCCCCGTCCTCTCCTACCCACGCAGGCTGGAACAACCAATGAGCTTTTTGGGCAGTTCCTACCCCTGAGAAATTTATCCTATGAGTCCTGAGGGAAATGAAAAATATGAGCTTCCTTCCGCATCTTTTTATTCTCAAAATCCTGAAACCCTGAAGGAAGGGGCCTGGTCCCACTGAGGCCCTCCTGGTGGGAGTTCTGGGGCCCCAGCTGGAGGTGGAAGGTTCTCAGACTCTAGCTAAAACTGTGCCCTCACCTGGGAACCTCCTGAGCACCACACCTGGCACCAGCCTACCACACCCTCCACCAGCATTTTAAAATGCAAACGTCAAAAACACAAAAGGCTTGTAGGAGTCTTCTTCACTGGGTAAGAATTGAGACGTAATCTGAAAAGTTATCCAAGATGTGTAGTGCTTTCCTTTTAAACTTTTTATCTTGAGATCCTTCGCGGTTTCCCCAAGATGTAAAGGTAGTAGGGTTCCCCCATGCTCTTCCCCCAGCTTCCCCTAATGGTCACAACTTCCATCACATGGCATGTTTATCCAAACTAAGGGATTAACACTGACACACACTATTGATTAAATCGTAGCCTTTATTTGGATTTCAGCAGTGTTGCCACTTCTTCCATGCTCTGTTTCAGAACCCCATCTGGGACACCACACCGTCATCTCTCCTTAGCTGTCACTCATCTGTGACAGTTTGCCAGTCCCCCCTAGTCTCAACCCAGTAGTCCAGGTGAATCACCTGAGGAACCTTTAAAAGGCAGCAAGGCTAGAACCACAGCACCAGCTCCATCAGCGTCCCCAGCTGGGGCATGACTGGGCATCAGTTTTTCCTAAAACTTCCTGGATGCTGCTGCTCTAAAAATATCAGAATGTCTACTCATCTAGACAGAGTTTTTCTTGGTATGGGCAAGTGGCTATTTCCAAATTAATTTTTAATGACACACAAATATTGGAATACATTTCTTAGGAATACAAACACAGTGGTTACTATGTGCCAGACAGTTATTCTTAGTGCATTAATCAAATTAGAACATTACAGATAAAAGTAAAGTCTCTTTTAATTTTCACTCAGTTTCACTCCCTTCCTCCGTCTCCAGAGACACCCATCCTTATAACTTTGGCTTGTACCATTACAGACTTCTTTCTATGACTTTACACACTTCTTTCTATGACTTTACATAGAAGTGGTATAGATCATACCTAATATTCTGCAACACCTTTCCCCCTCAATATCCACATTAGACATAGAAATCTAGCTCATTTATTTTAATGGTTTCATGGTAATTCATGGTATGAAAATACACAACTTATTTATTTACGAACAATTAGATTCTTTGTAAGGTTTCCATCTTGCAAACACTGCTGCCAAGCATACTCTTGAGTATGTTGTAGAATGTTCCTCAGAGGATGCCAGGTCTGTAACTAAACACACCACCATCTTGTTTACACCATGTTTCTACGTAACAGCATGAAAACCTGGGAGTAGAAGTGTAGACCTCAAGGCGTGTGGAAGCTGCATCTTTAACTGTAGTTGATAGTGCCTTATTGTCATTCAGAACAGCTATCCCAATTTACTCTCAGCCTATTCTCCCAGCAGCAGCATAGGAGAGTACCAGCTTCACTTTCTTGCCAACACTTGGTTCATCAAACTTTTTGATGTTTGCCAACAACAGGTGAGAAACATTTTCTCATTGTTTCAATTTGCAATCAAGTGAATATATTTTAATAGGACTATAAAACATCAGTATCCAACTCCTCTGTTTAAAGAAGTATTTTTAAATTGTATATATGTAATACATGGACACAGTATCACGGTAAAATTTTAAAATAAAATCACACTCAATTGAATTAAAACATGAAAATCCCCTTTTGCCATTCTCCTCTGACTTCCTTGATTTTAATAGGTGATGTATCATTCTGGATCTGTATATAAATTAACATATAAATATAGAGGATGGTGATAATGTTGTCCATAAAAGGGATGTAGCTGTATGTATTAATCTCTGATTATTATTTTCTCTTAATAACATGTCTTAGAGAACTTTCCGTACCAGAATATATATATATCGTCATTTTTAAACTGTTCTGTAATATTCCATAGTATGGAATGTATTAGTTATCTATTGCTGTGTGACAAATTACTCCAAACCTTTATTATCTCACATAGTCTCTGAGGATCAGGAATCCAGGATCAGCTCATACAGGTAGTCTCTCACGAGGTTGCAGTCAAGCTGTCAGCAGAGGCTGCAGGCATCTGAAGCTTAACTGGGGCTAAACAATCAGTATACGGTGACTCAATTGCTTGGCTGTTGGCAAGAAGACTCATTTCTTCTCCACGTGGCCCTCTCTACCAGGTAGCCAGTTTCCCCAGAGCAAGCGATAAGAAGATGAGAGAGAATCCAGATGGCCATCATATATATATATATATTTTATAATGAGAAAACATCACAATATATTACAAATTTTAAAAACTTAAAAATAACACAAATATCACAAAATCCAGGAAAACTAATATAACTATTCAACTGCCCAACACACCTCTATTAATAGGGTTTTTTTTAAACTGTCTCTATAGTTTTTTTTTATTTTTTTAATTGAGATTATTTGCATACCATACAATTATCCAAAGATCCAAAGTGTAAAATCAATTGCCCATGGTACTACTATCATACAGCTATGCCTCCATCACCACAATTAATGTTTTTTTCAATTTTTAGAACATTTTTATTACTCTAGAAAAGAAATAAAGAAAAAAAGTAAACTCAAATCTTTCCATACCCCTAACCAACCCCCCTTCATTATTGATTCATAGTTTTAGTATAGTACATTTGTTACTGTTGAAGAAAGAGTGTTAAAATACTACTAACTGTAGTATACAGTTTGCAATAGGTATACTTTTTTTTTGTATATGCCCCTCTATTATTAACTCCTAGTTATAGTGTCATACATTTGTTCTAGTTCATGAGAGAGATTTCTAATATTTGTACAGTTAATCATGGATATTGTCCACCACAAGGTTTGCTGTTTTATACATTCCCATCTTTTAACCTCCAACTTTCCTTCTGGTGACATGCGTGACTCTGAGCTTACCCTTCCCACCACCTTCACACACCATTCAGCACTGTTAGTTATTCTCAGAATTATGTTCTACCATCACCTCTGTCCATTTCCAAATGTTTAAGTTCACCCTAGTTGAACATTCTGCTCATAATAAGCAACCGCTCCCCATTCTTTAGGCTCGTTCTATATCCTGGTAACTTATATTTCATTTCTATGAGTTTACATATTATAATCATTTCATATCAGTGAGACTCTGCAATATTTGTCCTTATGTGTCTGTCTTATTTCACTCAATATAGTGCCCTCAAGCTTTCTTCATCAACCCATTTTTTAAGACAGTTTTGTTCACACACCATACATTCCGTCCTAAGTGAACAATCGTTAGTTTCCTGTATAGTCACATATTTATGGATTCAGCACTTTCTAGTTTGCTAATGCTGCCAGAATGCAAAACACCAGAGATGGATTGGCTTTTATAAAAGGGGGTTTGTTTGGTTACACAGTTACAGTCTTAAGGCCATAAAGTGTCCAAGGTAACACATCAGCAATCGGGTACCTTCACTGGAGGATGGCCAATGGTGTCTGGAAAACCTATGTTAGCTGGGAAGGCACGTGGCTGGCGTCTGCTCCAAAGTTCTGGTTTCAAAATGGCTTTCTCCCAGGACATTCCTTTCTAGGCTGCACTTCCTCAAAAATGTCACTCTTAGTTGCACTTGGGGTATTTGTCCTCTCTTAGCTTCTCCGGAGCAAGAGTCTGCTTTTGACGGCCATCTTCAACTGTCTCTCATCTGCAGCTCCTCTCTCAGCTCCTGTGCTTTCTTTGAAGTGTCCCTCTTGGCTGTAGCAGCTTGTTCCTTCTGTCTGAGCTTATATAGTGCTCCAGTAATTTAATTCAGACCCACCCAATGGGCGGGCCAGCACCTCCATGGAAATTATTCTATCAGGGTCATCACCCACAGTTGGGTGGGGTGCATCTCCATGGAAGCACTCAAAGAATTACAATCTAATTAACACTGACAGTCTGCCCACACAAGATTACATCAAAGATAATGGCATTTGGGGGGACATAATACATTCAAACTGGCACAAGCACCATTGCCACTATCTATATAAGGACATCCCCATTTCTTCCACAAAGAAGGAAGAAGAGTCGAAGGAAGAGGGACAAAAGAAAAAGAAAAAAGAAAGAGAAAAAAAAAAAACATGATAGCTAGAAAGCAACAAAAGGAAAGACAGCATTAAACTAAAGTAGAATAAAGAGTCAGACAATATCACCAATGCCAGGAGTCCCATACACTTCCCCTATGTCTCCCCCCCACCGTATGCATTTAGCTTTGGTATATTGCCTTTGTTATATTAAAGGAAGCATAATACAATGTTTCTGTTAATTATAGTCTCTAGTTTGCATTGATTGTATTTCCCCCCCAATCCCACCCTATTTTTAACACCTTGCAATGTTGACATTCATTTGCTCTACCTCATGTAAAAACATATTTGTACCTTTTATTACAACCGTTGAGCACCCTAGATTTCACTGAGTTATACAGTCCCAGTCTTTATCTTTTGTCTTTCATTCTGGTGTCTCACATGGTCCTAACCTTCCTCTTTCAACCATGCTCACAGTCATCTCTGTTCAGGTACTTACATTGCTGTGCTACTATCTCCCAAAATTGTTTTCCAGACCTCTCACTCCTGTCTTTTCCTCTCTGTCTGCAGCGCTTCTTTTAGTGTTTCCTGTAGAGCAGGGATCTTGTTCACAAACTCTCTCATTGTCTGTTTGTCAGAGAATATTTTAAGCTCTCCTTCATATTTGAAGGACAGTTTTGCCAGATACAGGATTCTTGGTTGGTGGTTTTTCTCTTTCAGTATCTTAAATATATCACCCCACTTCCTTCTTGCCTCCATGGTTTCTGCTGAGAGATCTGCACATAGTTTTATTAAGCTTCCTTTGTATGTGATGGATCGCTTTTCTTTTGCTGTTTTCAGGATTCTCTCTTTGTTTTTGACATTTGATAATCAGATTATTAAGTGCTTGGTGTAGGCTTATTCAGATTTATTCTGTTTGGGGTACACTGCACTTCTCAGTTCCATAATTTTATGTCTTTCATAAGAGATGGGAAATTTTCATTGATTGTTTCCTCTATTATTGCTTATGCCCCTTTTCTGTTCTCTTCTCCTTCTGGGACACCAGTTGCACATACCTTCCTGCATTTTGTTTTGTCCTTAAGCTCTGAGAGACATTGCTCATATTTTTCCATTCTTTTCTCTATCTGTTCTTTTGTGTGAAGGCTTTCAGGTGCCTTGTTCTCCAGTTCCTGAGTGTTTTCTTCTGCCTCTTGAGGTCTGCTGTTGTATGTTTCCAGTGTGTCTTTCATCTCTTGTGTTGTGCCTTTCATTTCCATAGATTCTGCCAGTTGTTTTTTTTGAACTTTTGATTTCTACCTTATGTACACCCAGTGTTTTCATTATATGCTTCATCTCTTTTGCCATATTTCCCTAAAGTTTTTGAATTGATTTAGTATTAGTTGTTTAAATTCCTGTATCTCAGTTGAAGTGTAAGTTTGTTCCTTTGACTGGCCATAACTTTGTTTTTCTTAGTGTAGTTTGTAGTATTCTGTTGTTTAAGCATCTGGTTTTCTTGGTTACCCCAATCAGTCTTTCCCAGACCAGAATGGGCTCAGGTCTTGGAAGGAGGGAATAGTATCTGGTTTCCCTGAGGGTGTCTTAGAAGACTGGTACACCCTCTGAAGCCTCAAGTCACTGTGATTTTCTGCCCAGCAGGTGGTGCCTGTCAGCCTGTAGCTCCAGACTGGTGGCTGTTTTCTGGTTCTGAAAGGAAGGCGGGTAGTAGAGCTTGACACCGCTTTTGTCCTCTTAGGGAAGATACACCCCCTAGGGAGAGGTCATTTACATTTGAATAATCTCTCTGCCTGTGCTAGGTCCACCCTTGTCTGGGTCAGAGCACTGGGAACTGAAAATGGCTGAGGCTTTCTCCACTGAGCCGAAAAAGGAACAGCAAGTCCCCTTCAGGGCCAGTCCACAGCCACCCTCCGGCTCTCCAAGGTCATTCATCACCAAAAGCCTCTGTCTGCTTGTTGGGGATTCATATCTTGCATTTAGCAGTCCATATTTGTTAATTAAAAGCCCAGTTGGAGCTCAGCTGAGCTATATTCGCTTGCTGGGAGAGTGCTGCTCTCTAACACTGTGAGGCTTTGCAGTTCGGGCCATGGGGGGAGGAGCTCCCGGTTTGGATCCGCAGTTTTTACTTACAGATTTTATGCTGCGATCTTGGGCATTCCTCCCAATTCAGGTTGCTGTATGATGAGTAGACAGTCACTTTTGTCTCCCGCAGTTATTCCAGATTATTTACTAGTTGTTCCTGGTTGTTTATTAGTTGTTCCAGGGGGACAAACTAACTTCCACTCCTCTCTATGCTGCCATCTTCTTCCATCTTCCCCATCATATTTTTCTACCTGAGCTCTGGAGTAACGTACCATTACATCTGTCATGTGCTCTTGGTCACCCTGGCCAAGGCTGGTAGATGTGGGAGAGGAATACACAAGGCTGGGAACAGAAGGTGGGAGCCACCTTTGTTCACAGACCATTTTTCAGAGTACTCTTTGTATTTTCATGATCGCAAGCCATGCTACCGCGAACATCCTGTGTGTGCTTCCTCAAGCACGTGTACTGCTCCTCTAATCCTGGAAGGAGAATTGCTACAATTCCTTTGTTTTGAAATGTGGAAACTGAAACCAGAGAAAAGTGACTTCTCTAAGGTCACACTGTGAATCAGCTGCCAGACCAGGATTACAACGGCAGTCACTGGGCTTCCGGCCCTCTCCCATTCCCAGAGCCCTTCTGTGGGAAGGTAAATAAGGGCTGAGACTTCAACAAACCTCTCAAGATAAAGCCTGGCTGGGAATTGCCAATAGCAGTTCCCAGAACTCCAATAGAATGTGTAACTGCTAATCTTGCTTTTCGGGTGCTAAATAAATGTCACCACACTCAAAAGCTAAATTAATCAATGCCAATGCATGAATGCCTTATCTGCCTTGATTCAAAAGGGAGATGGTGGAAACGAGGAATCTTTCCCATGCCATAATTAGCAGAAACAGTCTAGAAAGTTCTCGTTTGAATCATGGCTCTAACACTGTGACCTTGGGCAAGTCACATAATTCATCTGACACCATTTCTTCATCTGTAAAATGGGAATTATCATAGCACCAACTTCTGAGGATTACAAGTGATGATATATAGGATGCACTCAGCCCAGGGTCTGGCTTACTCCATAAATGGTGCTATTATATGTATTCCACTTGCCAACCCACTTCAGTTATCCATCAAGCTTCCTGAATGAAGGAACTTGTTTCTAAAAAAATCATGGTGACTTCAGAGCACATTTTATCTGGTTTTCCACTGTTTATGCTGTCCGTTATTTTGTGGCTGTATTTCTCGTTGTCAGTGGTCCTGATTTTCGTTGAATGGGGCAAGGCCTGGGTGCAAGTGCAGAGCCCACTAAGGGCTGCCCCCCCCACCAGCGCACAGCAGTGGTCTTCTGCTCCCTTATGTGTGATTTGTACCACAATTGTCTCTGTGGCCTCAGCCGAACCCTCCTTACCTCTGTTCCTCCAGCTCTAAGCACAGTGCTCAGAATGAATGAATGAATTAATTAATTAATTAATGAAAAGAGCAATTTAACAAAATTGAGTGAAATGATTTGATCACAAGGGACGTCTTTAGAATATCAGGTTATTGCCTGGAGTCTCATTTAAAATGGTAAGAGGATTGGAGAGATTATGGAAGAAAGAGTCCTCAGATGTCGGGCAGAAGGAAGGATGGGTTAGAATGGAGTGGGAAGAGGGAAGAGCAGACATGTGTACAGTTAGTTTGCCATGTGTTAAGTCCAGGGTGCCCTTGGGACAGCCAGATTCAGCATCGCTGGGCGGAGCTTGAGAGAGAGACACCCATGACTTTCCCCCAGCTGATCAGCAAACGGGCTTTTGACCAGAGGCCACTGGATTTACTGGAGCATCAGGAAAGGATTCCTGGGGCCACGATGGTAAGAAGGAACTAAAATCCACACATATTTTTCTGGCCAGAGCCGGACAAGGCAGAGACTTAAAGGGGAAGAGACAAGCATCCCAGGCAAATGGTTCCCAAGGCCAAACCAGAAGGGTACAAGCATCCTCTTTCTTCTGTGATCCTGAAAGGTCAGGGGCACCCCTGCAGAGAGACACCGGAGTTTGGCTTCCCAGCCCGACTCCTCCTCCCGCAGCACTGCCTCCAGCCCTGAGGAGGGCCCCAGCTCCCGGATGGTGGCTGGCTTCAAGGGCCAAGACCCCATTTCCTCCTCTGCTTGGGAAGTCATAGGATCCTGTCCGAGACCAGCTGTCTTTGCTGGCCCGCTGGGGAGGTTCACCCCCAGAGGGGACCTGGGTGAGAGGGGCAGGGCTCCAAGTGCCCACACAGCGCCTGGGGCTCAGCTGGCGGTCGGCGTGGCATAACCACCATGCCCCTCGCAGTGGGGCTCCCCCGAGACCCCCAGCACTGACCTTCACAAGCAAAGACCTCAAAAGGCTGCCACTTACACAGCCCACTCTCATTCCAAACCCATTAGCTGTTCTTCCTCAGGAAGCTTCCTGTTGAAAGATAAATGTTCTGCCTGTGATCAAACGGTTTTATATTTATTTACTTTCCTTTCCGCCCAGGACTGAGCCAGCCAGCCAGGTCAAAGAGCGGGATTCCAAGCAGTTAACATGGTCTCCAGAGAAGCCTGGAATTTCTCTGAAGACACATATGGTGCTAAACATGGCCAGAAAAGTCAGGGTCTCCTGGCAGCCAGGGCAGGGAATGAGCCAGCCCCCCGGACCCTGGGGCAGCTTGGGGCAGGAAGGACCCTGCAGCTGCAAGAGGGGCTTGGCCACAGGTTCCTGAGCTTTTGCTTTCAAGGGACCTAAGGGTCTTAGAGCATAGAAAAATCAGAGAGATCCCTGCATCCCAAATCCATTTCCCTTCAAAATTGTGCCCAGGTTAGGACAACGAGAGGTGATTCTGTATAATTTGGTAAATCCATGATTTAGTTATAGTGTAACCAGATCTTTGAGGTTGCTTATGTGACTTCTCACTGAAGAGTTCTACAAAGTTCCTGAAAAAATCTCTTATCAGACTCTGTCAGGAAACAGGGGCTTCCACAGAAGTGAATGTGACGGGTAACTGAGACTATTCCAAAACTCAAACGTTTAAAAATTTTATTCATTTAGATGCAAAACTTCCTAAAAACACTACCCTTGGCTTTATATTTGTAAGCAAATAAACTGAACATGGTTTGCTAACTGAGGAACCATCAGAGCCAGGCCTTGACACAGCTACTGTCAGGTCCATTGGGTTCTGATTTTGAGTTCTTGCATTGGCTCGTTAGAATACTGTGACTTGCCCCTTTGTCAACTTGCCATGTGCCATCCCCAGGCAGTTTTTCCACCTCCTTGAAGTTGCTGCTTCCAGGGGAGGAGGAGGAATGTGGTAAATTGGTGAGCAGCCAAGGGGGTGGGAGCGGGGAGCCCTGGTTCTGCCCCTCATCCTCTGATCTTGAGTGTCTAACTTCCCTTCTACGGGCCTCGGTCTCCTCATCCAGAACAAGAAGGAATCAGAAGAGATGGCTCCAAAAGGCTCTATGACTCTGTAATTCCCACTGAACTGCTTGAAAGTGATCTCAAACTGAGCCAACAGATCCCACTGTGGTAATCTACTTAGATGCTGCCCTCTCTTTGCAAACAGTGCAATCCTCATCTTACATTCATCTTCTAGTGCCTGGCAGGTGGGTGGCCTATAGTATCTAATGGGTGGACAAACAAATAGACTGACCAGTGGGGACCAAAGCATTTGATTCTTTCCAGTTGAGAACCCTTGCCTGTCTCCTCAGCTGGGCTGCAAGCTCCCTGGGACAAAGGACTAGATCTTTCTCCACAGTGTCTCCAACCAGGGTTGCTGGTTGGTCAGGATGCAGGGGTGTGCTTGGGCCATTTGTGGAAATATTAAAATACTTCTGCACAGTTTCTGCTTGAGCCGGTGGAGGACCAGGACCCCTCACTGTCACCACGATGACCAGCATCTCCCCTAGGGCCTCCCACCATCTGGCCACTGGAGGACTCCAGGACTCCGCTCCAGCACAGGGGGCAGCTTCCTTCTGATTGGTCAGTGTCCTTGCTGTACTGTTGCAGATGATGGAATGGATAGTAGAAGCTCAGTAAATGCTATCTATTACCTGAGAATTGATATGCATGTGTGCTGGTCTTGCAGCGAACTGAGGAAGTTCTCAGCAAGGAAGTGGGCAGTATCTGCTGCCCTGACCCCAAGAAGACAGATGTATGGGGGCCCAGCTGTGCAGCTCAAGACCTTCCAAGGACACCCACAGGGGAGGAAAGTACAGACTTTCTGTTCTTGCTGCTCCCCAGCCCCTGCCCGTCAGTACATCGGCTGTCTAAGAGGCACAGCATTCTGGTCGCTTCTGCTGGGAAGGTCAAAGAGAATGTTCTGCAGTAAAACAAGCTGAGTCAGAGAAGGGGCCCGGGAGAGTAGGAAGAGGCAGGCTGGGGTGCCTGGTGAGCTGGTCTGCACCCCAGCACCACTGACCTACTAGCCACGTGGCCACACCGCTCTGAGCGTGTGTTTCCTCTTCTGTAAAATAGATATTCAACCCTGCCTTCCAACCTGTTGTGGGGACTGGCACACCTGACATTGAGCCACCCTTCCTTTCTTGGGCTCTGATCTGGAACCCACATTCAGGCATCCCCTCCCAGTGGAATTTCATTTTGATAAATCAGAACCTCAGAAACAACTGTGTGGTTACACAGGTATGTTCAGTTTTTGAAAATGCCACAGGCTGTATACTCATGTATACTATTACATATGGATTGTATATGTCAATAAAAGTTAAAAAAAAAACAAATATTTTCTTAGGCGTCAAAAATATTTTCAATTTCAAAATTTTGAATTTCAAATTTTCAATTAAAAAGCTGACATGCAAAAAAAAAAAAAAAAAAAAAATGGCTGAGCAAAATCTAGGATTTGAGCCCAGAGAAATTTCCTCAGAGTTCACTTTCAACTCGGACGTTTCCTTTGTAAGAGAGAGGTGGGAGGGAATAGAAGCAGTCCTTGCTACAGTGTCCCCTCAGAGGCCAAGGGTCTAACTGGTGCCTTCAGAACAGCAGAGCGGAAGGAGGAAGAGACGGGAATGGGGCGAGCCGGGGGCTGTGCAATAGGCACGCGGCACACACACCTGGCAGCTTAGACACCGGGTCAGATGGGGTTAATTAGATGGAGATTGACACCTGCTACAAGGGAAGGGGACCGCAGTGCGGTCCTCTCTCACATGCTCCGAGACGGGCCTTAGCTAATTAGATCTAGTGATTGATTATTTTATTCCTGCTCTAGGAAGTGCCATGGTATTGACCTTCAAGGTTTGGAGAAGTACGTTTAGGACAAAGTGAAACAGACAGTAGCAATACGGCATTGCGAGCCACGGTGGAAGTTCTAATGTTCTCTGTACTCTTGGGGATGGGCAGATGGGGTGGAGAGACGGTTTTCAGTCCTCTGCAGTTGAAGGACAAGGACAAGAGGATGGGGTCCTCTCCAGTGAGCATCTGCTCCCTCCAGCTTCGGAAGACTTTCTGTTCTCCGGCACAGGCAGGGCTTCAGACAGAGCTCGGTGGCCTGGAGCGTGGAAAGGCGGCCAGTCCCAAGTCGACTGAAGACAGCTTGTTCCCACGAGCTTATGCGCAACCAGGCTACTGGGGACTCAGAGTGCACGTCTCATGCAGACAACGACCTAAGCAGCACTGAGAGGCCCTGGTTGGTCCCCAAAGCCTACTGACCTGGTCCCGATGTCCTGGAAACTTCATGCTGCCATGAGGAAATGCTTTGGATTTTACCTTCTTATTTGCAGGGCAGAGGGGACGTGCTGTAACCTATGTCCCCCAGTCCGTTCCTTCAGCGTAACACACACTGAGCACCTACTCTGGGCCAGATCCTTACTTAGGGAAAGACACAGAGAAGGTCCCCACACCCAGAGGGTCTCAGTCTAGGGCAGAATTCAGGACCGGTACCAAATACCTAAACCCAAATTCAAAAGTGGTCCTATTAGGAGAGGGCAAAGGGGAGCTCACACCCAAGTGGGGCAGAAGCAGGAAACTGAAGAAAGACTGACTAGCGGAGGTGGAGGGCACGGAGGGTATTTGAAGGATGGTGGGACTGAAAGGCCTTTAGGTATGGGGATGGCATCCCAGGTCAAGGTTGGCTGTGAGCAAAGTCGTGCCATACTGGCGTGCTGGACTCTCGGAGGACAGGGCAAGGGCAGGCATGGGGCCAGAGCGAGCCCCTGGGCTGTGTGAGGAGGCCTTTGTAGGGAGCCAGTGGTGGGCAGGGGTCCTGAATACCCAGAGGCTCTCAGGGTCACCCCATGTCCCTGGAACTGGGACACCCCAAGGAAGGCAGCGGAGGAATCCCCACCTCCCTCCCGTCTCACTTCTCTCCGAGCCCCTCCCCTCGCACCCTCCTCTCCAGGTGGAGGGGCCCAGGGCCAGCCCAGGCACACCTGTCCACGTGGGAAAAGTGAGGGTGGGCCCAAGGGACACAGAGTCTCTTCCCCACTGCTGGGGAGAGGAAGGGTGAGTCCCCATGAGCTCCCCAGCCCGCCTCCTCCCCTGGGGCCTTGGAGAGGCTGGCCCAAATCCCCATCTGTGTCAGAAAACCCCAGGTCATCAGCTCAAGAGGGTCTCCAAGGTCACACAGTCCCAACCTCTCTATGCCACTCGGGGTACTGAGGCCCTACGAGGGATCTGCCAAAGGTTACCTTGATCCAACGAACTTGCAGGTGTCAGGGTCCTCATCTATAAAGCGGTGATATACCACCTACTTTGCTTGATGATTATGATGATTAGATTAGTGTGTGTGTGTGTGTGTGTGTGTGTGTGTGTGTGTGAAAAAGCACTTAACACCCTTGAATCCCTGGAGGGGTGATGGGGCCCAGCCTGGGACTGACTGATCACTTTGCCACAGCAGCCCTTGGAAACTAATTCAGCCCCTGACCCCATGGAGCTGCTGTACTAACCCTAGGCCACCCATCTCTGCACATTTCCATGAAAAAGAAATAGCCTTTTACTTTGTTTAAGACTTTTATTATTTTGGGTATCTCTGGTACTTGCATTTGAACCTAACACTAAATAATATGCCATTTTTCAAGGTGCAAATCCAACCTCCTCCAAGAGACATACCCAGAACGCCCCAGTCAGAATCACCAGCCCTACTGATCCCTCCACCGCTGTCATAAGACTTGTCATCATGTCCAGGAAAGCGCAGGTAGTGGGTTTCTTCTCGCAAATGCCTTTCCCATTTCATGTGCATTATTTTACTCATTTTCATGGTTTCTGAACAACAATCTTCATTAGGTATTATTGCCAGCATGTCACAGGTAAGGAAGCTGGGGCGTAGAGTGGTAAGTGATTTTCTGGTTTGGCAACACTCTTCAGCTTGAATGTGAATTATGAATGCCTGTGTCCCTCTCCCCTCCTGCCCGGTGAGCTATTCTGTGGCCCAGCAGGGGCTGATTCAGTTCTGAGGGCCCCACCCCCAGCAGGTGCTCTGTAAATTTGTGCTGAATTGATTTGCTGTAAATGCAGCAAGTTCTTCTTCATCCGATGATATTGATTTCCTCTAAACTGCTCTTCTCTGTTTGACATTCTCCAAGAAAGAAAAATTGAAAGGAAACAAAAGAGCTCGGTCCTTTCAGGTGATTCCTCAACCTGACCAGGGCTTGGCAGCGTGAAGGAGACTCAGAGATTTAACAACAAACTGCCAGGGACCCAGAGCTGCTGCTGCCCGAGGAAAGTGTGGAAGGGGCCTTGTTTTAGGGGGGCCTCAGTAGCTGAGTGTCTAGAGGTCCAAAAGTTTCCTGCTGGAGGCTCAGCGAAGACTCCCACCCAGCACCCCTGGGGGTGGAGCGGGAGGCACAAGGAACCCCAGGAAGGCAAAAACAGGAGCTTGTTTCATAGCCAGACAGTTGCGCAAAAACTACTTCTTTAAACTTCGCAGCATTCCCCCAGGAGGGGTGACAGCGATTTCATTTTTTTATAGGGGCCAGGAGCACAGGAAGGAAAATTAAAATGAACACTTGGCTTCCTGCTATGAGGATTGGCAGTGCCCCTGTGGGCAGGGAGGGACCGAGGATTCCAACTCACGATGGAGAGCGCAGCCTCAGCTCCTGTGATGGTTGGGTTCATGTGTCAACTTGGCCAGGTGATGATGCCCAGTTGTCTGGTCAAGCAAGCACTGGCCTGTTACTGTGAGGCTATTTCGTAGACTTAAATCATCAGAAAGTTGATTGCATCTATGGCTGATTACATCTATAGTCAACTAAGGGGAATGTCTTCTGCAATGAGAGATGTTAATCCAATCAGCTGAAGTCTTTAAAAGGAAAGATAATGAATTCTGCAGTCAGAAGAGAGAATTTCCATCTCTACTTCAGCCAACCAGCTTCCCCTGGGGAATTCATCAAAAACCTTCATGGGAGTTGCCAGCTTCCAGCCTGCCCTATGGAATTTGGACTCATGCATCCCCACAGTTGCATGAGACACTTATATAAAATCTCATATTTACAGATATCTCCTGTTGGTTTTGTTTCCCTAGAGAACCCTGACTAATACAGCTCCCAGCAGCTCTTGATGGGGTCCAAAGACCAGCAAGTTTGATCCACCTAACATTTATTTAAGGACCAAGGCTGGCATTGACCACATTGATAGAGGAGGAACCCGAACCCAGAGAAGGGAAGTGACTTGCCCAAGGTCACACAGCACAAAGGCTAAAGCCCAGATATCCTGCCTCCCACTGCCTGCAGCTCCTTCAGCAGGACCTTGCAGTGGAGGAACCCTGGGTGAGTGACCCCCCTTACTGGCTCACCAGCCTACAAACCCCTTGTACTGCCTGCAGCAGTGTCACAAACAGGGGTCTCAGGGAGAAGGACAGTGTGATGATGGATTGAGCCCCAGCCAGCTCTGCCCCTTGGAATGGGCCCCTGGGCCCCTTGAATAACTCCTGGGCTGTGGAAGGCTTGAGCCTGAGGGCCCTGGGGGAAACTGAGGACTATGAGGCCCACAGAGGGGAGGGGACTTGCCAAGGTCACATGGCAAGGGTGGAGGCAAAACCAGGGCTGCAGTCGCTTCATCTTAGTAACAGAGAAGGGACATTGTCTGTACCAGACTCCCAGTTCCATGCACAGATGTAAACTGAGACTTTGGGCCCCCTCCTCTAGCATCCTGCTGTTAACAAGCACTTGCTTAGGAGACTGGCTTCCCTGGAGAAGCTGTGCTGTTCTCTGCTTCTGGAATGCCCACTGCTGCCCCATTAAGTCCTCACTATCTTTTCAAAGACCCTACTCAGATACCACTTCTTCCAAGGAACTGTCATTCATCATCCTCCCCCAGGACCCTCCCACGCTTGCATCACACTGTCTGCATCTCACTTGGGTGGCATATAATCATTGACTCACATCTTAGCTCTCTGGCTCCTGGGTGCTTTTGAGGGCAGGGCCCAGGCCTGCATGCCCCCAGGCCCTGCACACGATGGGGGGTGGTGGAGTGGGTGCCCCCCAGAACAAGGTTAGTAACACCCGTGGGAGGCTGGGTAGAAGACTCTGGCAGGTGCTAAGTGCCTGCGGTCACATGCTCTGGGCCTTGTGGGTCAAGCCCCGAGAGGGCAGCCTGTGGACGGTTCCCACCAGCCTCTCCAGTGCTCCCAGCCAGGCCTTCCCCGGAGGGGTTTGCTGAGCCCAGGGGGGGACGGTCCAAACCCAGGGTCATCATTCCAGTGACAGTAGCTGCAGACCTTTAAGAAACCTGTTAGCAGGGACTGCTGCAGATGCCCCACAGAAGGCCTTTTCACCCCCATTCTGCAAAGGAAACACGCTAAGCCAGACCCCCAGCACCCCCAGATGAGCCTTCATTGAGCTGCCCTGGCTGGCGCGGGCCACCCTGGCATCTGCCCAGGTGTGCTGGGCAGGCAGCTCAGCCCGGCAGCCTCCACACCATCTGGTCACGCTCGGCCAGAGAAGTGCCACGTAACTCCACCCCGAAACCCACGCTCCTGTTGGGCTCCCACACACCCGCCAGTCTTGATAGATTTGTGTTCTTTAAACAAAAGGCAAAATCAAGCCAATCAGAATGAGTAGTCCTGAAACTGAGAACCCTACACTGAAACCAGCATTTCCCCTTCTTGTGTCTTAAACAAGTCACCCTCCAGGTGAAGGGCAGACGGACAGCCGCTCGGTCACTGGGGGAACTGGAAAACAGACGTGGTGAGGGGTGAGTGTACTTCCCAGGCCTCCTAAATGTCTCCAAATGTGGGTTTTGAGGAATGTGAAAATGCTTAGCACACTGGGCCGTGCCACCCTTATGAAAGAAACTGTTTATTAATTTTTTATTACCAGATAATATTTTATTATCAGCCCACAACTTCCTCACAGTCAATTCCCAGGGTTACAGCATCTAAATGCTTTTACACATGAACTTTATTTCTTCCAGTTTCCCCATCACTCCTCTCCTGCCTCCAGCCCTGCCCCCCTCAGAAGCACCCGGCCCCCCTGCAGTCAGAGGGGCCTTTCTGAATCTCCATGGAGTCATCACGCCTCTGCTCAAACCCTTCCGTGGCTCCCTAGCACCAGGGCAGTTGTTCTCAACCCTGCCACACAAGAGAATCATCTGGGAGCTTTAAAAATATATTGATACTCAAAAATAGATAGGTAGATAGATAGATAGATAGATAGATAGATAGATAGATAGATAGATGATAGATAGATAGATACTCAAGCCCCACCCCAAACCCCACCCAGACCAAAGAAATCAGAAATCAGAATCAGGGCTGGGGGGGGGGGGAGATATTTTTAAAAGCTCCCAGGTAATTCTAATATGCACCTTGGTTTAGGGTCACTAGTCTAATGGATGCCAGCTAATAAATCCAGAAGGAATTATAGAATTAGTAAATCACCATTTGGCAACACTGATAATCAGAATTGACACAGGCAAGTCAATGAAAGCTAAAACCTTGGGTGAGAGGTTGCTGGGGAACAAGATATTCACACGGTCTGAAAGTTTCACCGAACAATTTAATTATTATTTACAAAGGGGAAAGGGCACCTTTACATTAGAGCAGTTAGGCTGAGCCACTTACAGAAGTTCTTAAACTCAGCACCACCCGTAGTGGGATCAGGACATGTCACAGCAGTGGTGGTGCTCCCGGAGCACGTCACCCACCTCCTGATGTGGTGCAAAGGGGAGGACTCATCACCATCAATGAAGAATTCTTGCCCGAAATGTGCAACCCGAACCTCATCTGAAAAGTCCAGGCTGTGGGACGCTCTACATAACCGTGGGCCCAGGAGGCGGCCTGTGAGGGAGATGGCAACTCAGGCAGTGGGCCTCTGGCCAGTGTCCACGAGAACATGAGCCTGGGAATTTGGAAGATGTGGGACCTCACAGGGTGTGGGTTAGGAGATGCATGTCAACTTTATCTAAATCTCAGAAGAACTCCCAGCTGACTCAGGGTTACAATTACCACCATTGCTGCTACTACTGCTACTATTATTATTATTATCCACCACCCCCACCCCCCCGAGATGCCACAAATCCCTCAAAAGGGGCACCCTAAGGTCCACCTAGAGTGACTGGGAGGTTGCCCGGTTGCAGCTCTGGGCACACCTCTCCCATCACTGAAATAAGCAGAGCCTTGGGAGCAGGCCTGTGCTCCTGGGCTGTGGGACGGTCCTGTCAAGCAAGGAGACTTGACCGGCCGCCCCCAGATGCGTCAGAGGGCTCCAAGGCGTTTCCTCCAGCCTGCCTGGGCATCCCTGCTGCTTGCTCAGCCGAGGGAAAGGAAACGGGACCTAAAAGCTTTCTAAAGTCACACTTTTTTCCCCACCCTACCTTCCTCCCCTCTCCCCTGAAATTCTGATGCCTGTGGTTTAGGAAGAGGAAAATCCCACGCACTCACATTCAAGTCTACTGGCATCAAGCCTTCCTGAGCTTTGTGTTTTTTCCATATTCTTTTGTTCTCCTTAGATTTTGTTTCTATGCTGACCTTATAATTGATTCATCTGCCTGGAAGTAGCAGAGGAACTAGAGAGATATTTTTCTTAGTTGGTATACGAGAGATGCTACTAAGGACCCCATGTCCATGTCCAAAGACAGAGGCGCAGGAAGGGGGTGACGATCCAATGGATTCCCTTGAAGGGTGGTGTAAGCAGCTGCCTTCACCAACATCTAAGAAGCCCCCTGTCCTTGGCTGTCTGGGTGGCTCAGGAATGGGGTGGTGGGACCCTGAGAGGAGTGGACTCCACTTGGCAGACTCAGCTGCACTGGCGGCTGCTCTGGAGAGAAAGCAGTGTGGGCACCAGGAGTTTGGGTTCCGGTCCTGGCTCTGCCACTGACTAACAACAGGGCCCCAGGGAGCCATTTCTCTTCTCTGTTTTCTCTATTGACAAGGCCTAGGGGCTGGGCCAAAGGGTTCTATCTACAGGTTCCTGCTGGCTTTAAATTCTGGAATTCTGTGAAAGGACTGAACACTGCTGACGGCCCAACAAGAGTGGGTGGATATGACTGAATGATAACGTGCACGGCCAGGCCCTGATGCTGCAGCTGGCCGTGCGGCACGGGCTGCCCCGAGCAGCAGCTTCTCTGGAGGAAAGGTCCAGTCCCCAGGCCCCACCGTGGCCAGAGCAGAGCCCCAGGCTTCCCTGGCACCCTGCTCCTGTGCTCACACCTTTCCCCAGAAGGAAGCACCCGGGGCTGGCCCTGACCTCGGGAACCAGAGCTGAGTGCCCTTCTGGCTCTCAAGGAGAAACGGAGGTGCCCAGGAAGGCTGCCCTTCACACTCATTTTCCCTGATTTCACCAAACTCAAAGTGCCAGGAGAGCGAGGTACATGACCTGGGGATGGCCCAGCTGTCCCCGTATCACCCCACACTGGACCCACAGCTGCCCCCTCCTTGGCTACCCCAGGAAGCCATTCTCCTCCAATCCCTACGGCTTCTTAAAACACTCCCAGGAGCCAGGGGTCATGGCGATGCCGATCCCTCTGACCCGTGGCCTTGGCGCTCCCTGGGTTCTTGGGGAAACTCTCCAGCAGGAAGGCTCCATCTACCCACGTTGAACCAGACCATCTTGCTCCCACTCGGAAGGCTGGGCCACCTGTGAGAGAAACCCAGCTCCAAAAGCTCTGCCAGGTCATGCAGATGTTGACTTCCTGTGTGGGTCAGGTGTGGGGGGCCCCGAATGCCCTCCACCCCCACCTACTGGCCCCCGCCTCTCAGGAGCAGCCCAGACTGGCCCTCTTCCTTAGCTCATCCCTCTCCATCATCCTGCCCCGCCACCCCTGGACTGTTTCTACAGGGAGCTGCCTGTATTTTCTTAGTTAAAGCATCTCCCTGGAACTCAATAACTCTTCAATAATTTTGCCCACTCACCTGTATGGGAACCAACAAAGCAGAATCACAGAAACCGTCCTACATCTGCCCAGCCCAACTCTTTCCTTCCCCTCCTTTTTGAAGGAAGGGCCTCCAGGCTATTTCACTGAGGTCATTTCATCCCTGACTGCTGGGGATAGGAGGCGGCAGGCCCGGGTTCTGGACTGTGCTGGCTTCTAACTTACTGCGTGATCCATCTGCAGAGTGTGAGGGGGTTGGGCTAGCACAGTGGTTCTCAGAAGGGGGTCCAGGGCCGGTGGCATCAGCATCACCTGGGAACTGAGAAATGCAAGTTCTCAGGCCCCACCCCAGACCTACTCTGTGCTCTAACAAGCCTTCCAGGGAATTCTGATGCACACTGGACTTGGAGAACTACTGTACTGGAGGAGCTCTGTGGGGGTCACTGTGATGGGTGGCTCAGATTCCCCTTCAGGAGAGAGGGATGCATTGCCCTGGCTGCTGGAGGGCTGCTGGAGACAGCTCTCAGCTCTCAGCCCTCACTGGGGATGGCCTGGGCTGAAGAAAACAGCTGGGTACAAAGCCTCTCCTCCTTCCAGGGGCAGCCCACACCCAACGGCCAATCAGGTTGGGGGCAGAAAGTCTGGGCCCCTCACCCTAACACAGTCAATGCGGAAGGGCCCTCCTAGCTCAGCTTCTTCCTTTACCCAGTTCTGCATCCTTCCCTTCCTTCTCACGGGGCAGATCCCAAGAGCTCTCCCTAATACATGTCCCAAGCACTGACCTTCGTCTCAGAGTCTGCTTCTAGAAAACCCAACCCACGGCAGGCTCTAAGGGCTCTGACATTCAGTCGTCATCACCATCTTCATCTTCTTCATCATCGTCATCTTCGTTGTCAACATCATTATTTTTACCAACACTGCCACATATTAAGCACTCACTCTGTGGCAACACCTGCTGCTGGGAACTTAAAGTGCAGTATTCTGTGCAATCCCCCAAACCACCCCCTTGTTGCCCAGGGGCGTGCACACTGGTGAGGACAGATGGAGTTGGGGTGGGAGTATAGAGAATGGGGGACCAGGAACAGGGTCCTGGAAATTCCTTGAGACACTCAAGGAAGTGCTGAACTGACCTCGGGTTTCCCACAGCAACCCTAGGGCCACAGCCGGGGCTCCCGAGCCAGGCAGCAGACGGAGCCGCTGCCCTCGAGGGATAGAGAGGCCTGAGGGAAAGGAAGCACTAACGCGGGTGTCCCAACCACAGACCACCCACGAGGAGCGCCAGGACGGAGATCCAACTGAGAGCTGAGCTAGGGGGAGAGGAGATTTGGGGGGACTTCTGATGGGAGGCAGAAGCTGGGGAAGACCCAAGGCCAGGAGAGCCTGGGGTGTGTGGTGGGTGGCAGGGGAGGGAGGCCATAGCCAGTCAGAGCCTAAATGGCCCTCTGGGGCAGCTGCCCTAAGCTGGGGATCCTGATGGGTGGGTAAGGCTTGACCAGGCCCAGAAGGCAGTGGGAAGTAGCTGCAGCTTATCCCTGGAGAGAGGAATGAACACAAACCAAGGCCAGGCCTCCCTGCCCTCCTGCAGTTGGCATGGTA
Source organism: Choloepus didactylus (assembly GCF_015220235.1). Classification (NCBI taxonomy): domain Eukaryota; kingdom Metazoa; phylum Chordata; class Mammalia; order Pilosa; family Megalonychidae; genus Choloepus; species Choloepus didactylus. The sequence goes on along the minus strand of NC_051307.1, from coordinate 96,540,666 downwards.
TGGTGGAAAGGGCAGAGGCTTTGAAAATAGACAGCTCTGACCATACTTCACTTGCTAGCTGGGTGGCTTTGAGTTCTTAATTTAATTTCCCTAAGCTTCAGTTTCCTCATCTATAAAATGGGTACAATACTAACCCCCTTGCAGAGTTTTTCATTAGATAGAAATAACAGTGATGTATATGTAACAGGTGCCTGGAACTAAGCAAGCCCATAATGTTTGTTCCATTTTGTTCCACTTTCCCCTAAAGCCAGTGACCTGGAAATAGACATGAAATGACCACAGCCACTCCTGGAGTCAGGCAGGTCATACTGACTGCACCCTCACTACATGTGGAAGGCTCTTAAAATCCTTGAAGGTCCAAATCAAATGCTCTCTCTGTCTTTAAACTGTCCCTCTCCCTCCTCCAAAGTCTTCCTGACAGGTAGCATCTTTCTCTCATAGTCCATAAAATCAGAATGCAAATGTCTGAGCTGAAAGGAAGCTTAGGTCAGATATACTTCAGAGCACCAATCCTCTAAAAAACGGTTCTGTGGTGAAATAAATTCAGGATGTGCTAGGATAAAATTAAACATGTTTTTACAGGACTTCTCAGGGACTTTACTACATGGAGGAGAGTCGTGAATCTCCAAGAAAGCAATCCAGTGTGCATGTGGGGTTTCTTGAACATTTGACCAAGAAACCTTTTTGGTCACACAATTTTTTGTTTTCAAAATAGCCATTAACATGCTGTGGGAGACGCAGTTCTAACCTTATCCCATTATTTTAAAGATGGAAAGTTGAAGTCCAGAATGGCAAATTAACATACTCAGGGCGACACAGGGCTTTAGAAGCAGGGTTGAGGTTAGAACCCAGCCCTCCGCTGCTTCCAGCAGCCTGGAAAATGGTGCTAAGTGTTTCCCAACAGCTGCTTGAGCAAGAGGAGGGCAGATAGTGAGTAAATGGTGTCCCTGCCTTCCTTGATTCTCCAATGGAAACAGGTCATGCACCACCTCACTGCCTTTTGTATTCTCTTGCTGTTCGGGGGCTCCTGATAATGCTGGTCCCTCCACATCCTGATGCACCACTGTCTGCCCGAGTGTCTTACCTGCAACTTCTATGTGGTTGAGCTATTTACTTGGCTCCTCCTTCAGCCTAGCTGCCAGCAAAAGTGGCATGAAAATGGGGAGAAGCGTGTGGCTGGAGGAGTAGTGCCATCAGCCTGCAGGACTGGGGCGGGAGGGGGACAAAGACATGGGCGGGGCAGCCTGGCACCAAGGCCATTGCAGGCATGAAGAGGAGTAAAAAGGCATCTTCTCTGTAGGGAATGCTTTACTTGTTGTCCTGGCAATAGTTAGGTGGATATGTTCTCCAACTTTTTTTCAAAGCAAGCTGTTCCTTTTCCATGGTTAGGCAAGAGTGAGCAGATTGTTAATCTTTTCAGCTAAAATTAGGCATTTGGCAGGCTAGCGTCAGGCCATTCTCATGCTGCTTTGCTATTCACATACTGGAATGTGGTCTTGAGAATTCAATGACTATCAGAAAGGAGGTCCATCCATCCATCCATCCATCTATCCATCCATCCATCCACCCACCCACCCATCCATCCATCCATCCACCGACCCATCCATCTATCCATCCATCTTTCCATCCATCCACCCATCCATCCACCCATCCATCCACCCACTGACACATCCATCCATCCTTCCATCTATCCACCCATACACCCATCCATCCATCCACCCACTGACCCATCCATCCATCCATCCATCTATCCATCCATCCTTCCATCCACCCATCCAAACTACTACCCACCACCCACCTACCCACCAATGGCCAATCATCTACCCATTTCTGAAAATGTCTTTATCCTAGCCTCACACTTGATTGGCAGTTTTTAGTATTTTCTCTTTATCTCTGCTATCCCTTAAATTCCATGTTGATTTCCTTGATATAGGCCTTTTTACATTCGTTGGACTGACATTTATGCCTTTAGCTCTGGGAACTTGCTTATTTCCTTAGTAATCTCCTCCCCACTAACCTGTCTGGTTTCTCCTTCTAGAACTCCTGTTGGGTAGATGTGGGGCCTTGTGGACTGACCCTCTAATTTTCTTAATCTTTTATTTCCTATTTTCCATCTTTGTCTTTTCCCTCCTACCTTCTAGGAGATTTCCTCAAATTTATTGTCCAACCATGTTGTTGAATTTTTAAATTTTAGCTGTCATTTCTAATTTCAATGAACATTTTATTTTCTCAGGCTGTTCCTTTTTTTTTATAGCTTCTATTCTTTTTTCATTGCTGCACTACCATCTCGTGTTTCCGAGGATATAATTTATTTTGACCTTTTCTTTTTTTCTGTTATATCTGCTTCCTCCGAGTGCCTTTTTCTTTGGAATGTTCTCTTTGATATCTGTCTTTCATGTTGGAGGCTTTCCTCAAATATCTGAAGAATCTTGGCTGTGGCTGAGGGTCCAAATGCTAACAGGAAACTCTGGGTGCATGGGTGGGATTTGGAGACTGGTGGGCTTCCTTGCAGAGAGATCAGGAAATCACTGGTGTTTTCATCTGAGACCCCCAAATGCCAATAGATACAGGGTATTTGGGGGGCAGTTCAGTTTCTCCAGAGGAGAGGTAGCGTCTTCTCCAATTGCCTGCCCATGGAGAGAACCCGGACACTGGGTTCTGGAACCGGACAGGGGAAGGGGCTGGGACAGGCCCACGCCTGGCATGCAGACCCTCACTCCATCTGTCCTTTACAGTCAGGGCTTCACCACCCTCCTCCCCACCTTGGGACCTCCCTGGTAAAGTTCCAGTCTCCTCCAGGATTGGGGAGAGGGGGGCTCATTGGCAGAGACCGGAGTGGGGAGAAGGATTACCACTCCTCGTACAGATTTTCGAACCTGCCCTGTTTGCAGCCCCCATTTCCCTGTCCTCACTCCCACCTTTCAGGTCTGGTGTCTCCCACTCCTGTTCCTATGGGGGTTCTGCGAGGGAAACCAGCGTCCTTCCTGTCGGTACCCACTGCCTGCACGGGTAGCTCGACTGGAGTTTTCTCCTCTGTGCTGAATCGTTTATCATTCCTCTATCTAGTTCCCATCTTCATTTATTGTGGTTGGGGTTAGAGACATCTCATTTCGTCAGACTTGGAGTTTTATTTTAGGTTTCCGTTCTCCTTTGTTTTGGGGTGATTTGCGGGAGGAGGAGGGGAGGCAATACGTCCTCACTTAACCGTCTTGAGACCAGAAATCTGACTCCCAGATTTATTGCCCATAACTAACCTCTTCCTGGAATGCTCCCCTGAACGCCGACAGCCTATTGGCCACCTGCACTTGACTGTCCAATAGACATCCCAAACGCAGCAACAACAGAACACTTGATTTCTACAACCCACCCACCCCCTCCCCAAATTGCTTCTCCCCAAATTGCTCATTTCAAGCCTGCCTGCAGCCATCTTCTGCAGTAAGACCTGGCTGTTCTACCTTCAAAATACATCCTGCTGCTTTCACTTCTCTCCCCACCTCGATTAGTCGCCAACACAGCCACCACCACCTTGGGCCTCAACTATTTCATCACCTGCCACCTGGTCTTCCCGCTGACACTCTTGCCCGCTCACAGTCTACTCTTTACACAACAATTAAATCATGCCACTTCCTTGCTTCATATTCTCCAGTGTCTTCCTGTCATATGTGGGATACAACCCCAACTCGGTCCTGTGGCTGCCACGGCCCCCGAGATCTGGCGGCTTCTCCCTGATGCCACCTCCCTCCCCTCGCAGGCCTTCCCACAGTTCCTCCAATGGGGAAACTGCTTCCCTCCTCGGGGCCTTTGCTGTTGCTGACCCCTCCGCCTGGAATCCTCTTCTCCCTGCCCCCAGCTGCCTCCTCCTGGTTTTAATCTCGCCTTCTTAGAGAGGGCTTTCCTGACCAACCACTCTCAGGCCGTGCCCACCCTGCCTCACGCACTGGCTGTCAGAAGGCTCATACACCACTCACCACCATCTAAGCTCCTCTTGCGTGCTTCTTTGTTTGCTTCTTTGTTATCTTTCTCTTCCTGTTAGATGATAATCCCCATGAGGGCAGGGAGCACGTCTGCCTTGGGAATCTCTGGTGCCTACAGTGGTGTTCGATACACAGGAGGAGCCCAGTAGATATCTGTCTAATGACAGGCCAGTGGGAGCCAGAAGTCCTTTGCTCTCTTACCAGTCTACCACTTGCAAGCTAGGCAAGCTTGGGCGAACATTTTCACCTCCCAGCCTTGGTCTGCCATGTGTGTACAATGGGGATTAGAGCCCCTTTGCTTTCTGTCTGAGTTGGGGGTTGGGGAGCTGCTGTGGGGCTCAAAAGAGGTAGTAAAAGTGAAGACCCTCTATAAGTGTGTGTTCATGAACTGTGAGGTCGTGTGAACACATACAGGTCAGGGGGGTTGCTCTCATCTTCAGAACTGCCCCTACCACCTCGACGTACCCCAAGAGGAACAGGAAGTGGAAGGAGGTCTGGGAAGGGGAGAAGGTAACCGGGTTTGAGAATCTCAGTTCTCTCACTCACTGCCATTCATACAGCAAAAAGGAAGTGGGCCGCGCCTCTGCAGCAGGTGACACCCCACACCTGAGGCCTGCATGGCCCCCCCACTCACCCCATCTAGGATCTGCAGCTGAGCCCAGAGAGCATGGGGCGGACCTGGCAGCAACACGACCAAGAACGTCAGTGATAACACTCCTGTGACTTATAGCCAAGAAGCTTCTGTAGTGTTTATGGATGACACCATTTTATTTTTTTAATGAAAAGAAATCAGAGCACATTTGGGCCCTGGTAAATGTTGTCTTGGTTGGATCAGAATGGTTCCTTTTCCATTTCTGCTAAGGTCATTTTTCCAGTTTGCTAATGGTGCTGTTATGTCAAACACCAGAGATGGATTGGCTTTTATAAAGGGGGTTTATTTGATTACAAAGCTACAGTCTTGAGGCCATCAAGTGTCCAAGGTAAGGCATCAACTACAGGGTACCTTCACTGGAGAAAGGCCAGTGGCATCCAGAAAACCTCTGTTAGCTGGGAAGGCACGTGGCTGGTATCTGCTTGCTCCCAGGTTGCGTTTCAAAATGGCTTCCTCCAAAATGTCAGTGTCAGCTTCCAATGGCCATCTTCAAAATGTCTCTCTAGGCTGCAGCAGGACTGAGCTCCTTCTGTCTGAGCTCTTATAGGGCTCAGGTAAACTAATCAAGATCCACACTGAATGGGCGGGGCCACGCCTCCTTGGAAATAATCTAATCAGAGTTATCATCCACAGTTGGGTGGGTCACAGCTCCATGGAAACAACCTAATCCAAAGATTCCAACCTAATCAACATTAATACGTCTGCCCCTGCAAGATTTCATTAAAGAACATGGTGTTTTGGGGTCACAATACATCCAAACTGGTACAGTCATTAATTTGATTCCTTTTTAAAATGGCAGCTGTAATTGACAAAAAGGGACATTGGGTTTTGCTCTCTCAGGCTCCTGTTCTCAATCCCCTTCCTTTCTCAGCATTTTAAGTGTGTGGTTCTATCCCGGAACCCACTCACACGCAAATCAAACCAACAGAGGCAACGCGTGTTTCCATCGTGACACCTTCCGGTTCAGTCCAGCGTGCGCCCCTTCCCCAGGCCATCTTGGCCCTCCCACTCTGCTGGCCTCGGGGATCTTCAGTGGGGCACCTGTAGTGCTTCTCATAGAAAATTGAGATCACAAAGTGCAAAGGGAGGAAAGGGAGAGCGAGGAGAGCATGGCAGGTCCTGTGGTTGCTCCGAGAGGCATCCCCTTCCCAGAAGTAGGCAGAGTCTCTGGAACCGGGATGTGAAAATGTCCAGGAGCACAGAGCAAATGTTTCCCAATGGGGCCAGCTGTGGAAAGGGGCAGGAAACGGGCTTGGAAATCCAGAATCTCGGGGTTTACAGGGACACACAGGTCAGGCCATCCAAGCGCCCATCTGCTGCTTGACCTTCATCTCGTCGTCCTATGACAAGGCTTTGCGGCCTCCGCTGGCACACGTCCAGTGCTGGGAAGCTCGCTGCCTCTTTACGCATCTTGATCGCCTTTGGACTGTTAGATACTTCTTGTGTTCTGGGGTAGGGCACCCGGAATCCTCCTTTCCTGCTCTACCTGTTACGTCAGGACCATCCAGCTGGTTCCCGCTGATAATAGAACACTCGAGGGCACCCTCCAATCAGATGCTGGGATTTTTATGGGCCCAACAATTACCACAGGGACTGTCAAGCCCCAGGAATTTGTAAGAGGACAAATGTGAACACAGGATATTCATTAAATGGAGACCCAGGGGGAGCTTTCCTGCCTTGGGTGTGCACTTCTGGGCCTCCACCCAGTTCCCCACAGCCCCAAGGGGAGCTCCTCACAATTGCATGGTGCTCTCCCCTGCCTCCCTCCTTTGGTCCTCACTGGGATCCCATGAGGTGGGCAACTTGGGGACAGTCTCCACTCTCCACAATTGCCCCCTTGCCCCAAGCCACTGGTGCCATTTCTCTTCTCTTCTCTACTGACAGTGTGGGCATAGTCTTCTCTCAGTCATGAAGCCAAATGGAGAGAATGTGTGCATGCCCACAAGGTGCCTGGCACCGTACCAGGTGCTGGGAGTACCAAGACTCCAGCCTTGCTGCCCTAAAGGAGGGCTAGACCAGAGGCAGAGCCGGATGGCCGAGGAGGACATACAAGGGCAGCAGTACCTGTGCAGTCATAGCTCTAACCCACCCAAGTCCCTGGGACCCAGGTGCCGTCCAAAGACATGACTGCAGCAGTCAAAATTAAATTAAAAAGTAAGGCCAATCAGTACTTGTGCTTCTTAAAGATGAGTAAAGGGGATCCCATTCTTAACCCCCTGCTACAAGGGTCACCAACTCTTACCCTCTCTCCAAAAATTCTCTCATGCACCTGCATGTACTCTGTAGCCTCTCAAACCCTCGCTCATGACTCTTCCCCTAAAACACACCCTGACGCTGCCCACATGGCCTCTTGTCTTTTCTTTCTGGCTGAGGCATCACAGCCTCTGCCAATGGCCCCCAGATTTCTGCTTCCCTCTGCAGGCTGTGCCAGGAACTATGGGATGCTGCTAGTCAGAGCTTCCAGAAGCAACATGGCCCTGGACTGCCTGTGCTCCCCTCGGGAAGTGGAGAGGATGGCTCCTTGCTCTTGCAAGAAATCCTTAACAAACACAATCCTCCCTCATGTCACAGAGGGACACCAAGGGGCCATGGGTGTTAGAGAGGGATATCTAACCCCACCTGGGGGTTCCAAGGAGGCGTCCTCCTCCCTGAGCGGTCTCCGTGGAGGAGCAGGAGTTGGTAAAGGAGAAAGGTAAAGGAGAAAGGCTCCAGGGAGCTGAGCGGGGCAGTCGGGACAAAGGCCGGAAGGCAGAGGCATCAGGGCATGCTCAGGGGAGCACCAGCACTGGGCCCAGTTATTTGCTCCTGAATCTTCATGGGCCATTGACTAGGAACACTGAAACGAAGCCAGTGTGCTCCATGAAGCACGTTCAGCGCCGACCCGGGGCAGGCAGGTGCTCTCTGTGCTTCTCCTGATTCCCACTTTCTTGTCTTCCTGTCCAACTCCCCGGGCGCCCACGGCCCCACCCTGAGGAGACGGAGCGCGGCCACCCAGACCTCATCTTCTCCCACCCGAACCAGGCCATGGTCCACGCCCCACCCCCCACCCCCATTCCCCTCTGGGAGCCCTCCCTGGAGCATAAGCATGCCAGCTCTGCTTTATAATTGCCCATTTCCACCCAGGCCTGGAATTGCAGGCGCTGGTCTGTTGCAAGGGAGGACGCTGGGGTCTAGGATTGGGATGTCACTTGCTACTTGCTGGGACTCATGCAGCAAGTCGGCAGCAGGGCAAGGAGACCCCCGCGGCTGAGGCCCACCCCTCCGTGGGACCAAGCAGTCAGCTCATACTCGTCTACGGGGACCAGGGCTTTTCCTCATTTCCAGAAAATGGTGGCTTCTGGCATTTATCATAGTATGAGCCACAGTTAGTTGAGACTACAATACGTTTCAGAGAGTGTGTTACCTACATGAGTTATCTCTATTGGTTCCTCACAAGTGCCAGGCAGGTGGGTGTGATTGCGAGGCCCAGAGTGGAAAATGCATTCCCCGAGGCTCCTAGCCATGCTCTCTCTCACAAGGAACCCGTCTGGGGGATCACGCCATGTCCTCCAGGAGGCGTCTCTCCCCCCAGTCTGGATCCGGGGCCTCGCTGGGTGCACCCGTGGGCCCCTCTCCGACCCTCACAGTGAAGCCACCTCACAGGTGGGGAAGCTCTATTGGGTGTGACTTGACCACGTCAGGCAATTGGTGAATATCTATGACACAAAAATGAACAGTGTCAGAGCTGTGCTATGAACGTGGGCCCTCTCCTCCGGGGCTCATGCTCTCTCCATGACATAGGTCTATCCCCCCCATGCACATACAGGGGGCAATAGTCAGTCCTAGAGGGCTTCACAGCTTTGGCATCAGCCTTGGCAGGAGCAGATGCCCCTTGGGTTGGAGGGGCTGTTAACCTTTGGTGGGGGGTACCTCTTCTGTCTGCCCAAGGAGATTCTTGGCTGAGGTTGTGCTCCTTCCTGCCAGGTGGCACCCTCATGGCCTGTTGGTGTTCCCTGGGCCATTCACCCACCTTGGAAACCTCAGAGATGGGTGTGCCACTGGGCTCCTGCAGGGGTCCAGGTCTGGGGACAGAGGCCGTGGGGCCTTGTTTCCTGCAAATAGCAGATGACCTTCCCTACCATTGCCATTGGGCCTGGCCTGGCCCCACGTGGCCTGCTGGGCTGCAGCAGCCTGGGCAGTGTCCATGGAGAGGAGGCAGACATGCTCAGGGGTGTTGGGTCGCGGTCCCCACTCGGAAAGGGTGCCAGGAGATCTTCATCACCAAAAAGCCTTCCCTGGGAGAAGGCAGAGCTGGAGCAGGGAATGCCCAGTGCTGAAGGACTTTGTAGAAATCAGGCTTTGAAGAGAATGAACAAAGAGTGATTCAGAAAAAGCAAAGAAAGATGCAGGAGGGCTGAGAGCAGCTGGGCCTGCAGGGCTCTGTGGGACACCACCCAGACCCACTTCAGGAGGAGCCTCGTCCCCCCAGCTGCCAGGAGTGTTGGCTGCTGATGGCTCAGGGCTAGGTCCCTCCCCGAGAGCCATCCTGACTTGTCTCCAGTTGCCCCTCCGCCTGGTGACTGGACATGGTAAGGGTTGACATTCCGTCCCCTTGCTTTCTCCAGGGCTCCCCTGCAGCCCCATCCTGGCTCTGAGCCCCGCGTGGGATTGGCTGAGCCTCTGTTGTGACTCCATCACTCTTCAACCTCTCCCTGCCCAATCGTGCTCCCCTCTTTGCCCGCAGGAGTGGAACCCCAGGACACCTGTCAGGAGACTTCCTGCACATAAATCTCCATCGCAGAGTCTGTTTCCCGGGAATGGCAGAAACCCAGTGGGGAGAGGTGGGAGCAGGGTGGGATCATAGCCCACAGTGGTTTGGCAGCAGGGGGAGACAGTGGAAGCTCCTGCCGGGAAGTGGCGAAGCACGTGGGATCCTGGGGGGAGGCTGGGCCGGGGCGGGGGAGGTGGCAGGGGAGAGGCCACAGCGGCCGGGAAGAAAGGGATGGCGAGGGGAGGGGCTGTCAGGGCTTCCTGGACTGGAGATAAGGTTAATTTCCTGCAAGGTGGGACGGGATGGTATGGACCCAAGTTTATCACCAAGCTGCCTGCTCAGGACTGTGACCAAGGAGATATGTTTGTCAAAGCAGGTGTTCACTTGACCTTAGAAGATTATTGGCGCTCCTGCCTCTTTCAGGCTCAACCGTTGCTCGAACAGATCACCTGCGTCCCTGATCGCATGCCTTCCCAGCCAGAAAGGAAAACCGGGAACCTGTTTTTGTGCCTGTGAAAAGGCATTCTATTACGGTGCTTTGGGAAGTGCCAGGACGTGGCTGGATGTGGTTTGCCGCCTGGCTCTGCCTGAGGTGTGGGAGAGGAGACCTTCCTCAAAGAGGGCAGGGGGTGCCCTGATGGGTGCAATGCCAGGGTCCCCCTGTGAGGCAGCTTGAGCAGGACTGGATGGCCAGGACCTGCACGTCCACGGGGTGGCCTGGGTCTGTGGGCACCGTGACAGCACCGTGCGGCCCTGGGGCTGGGGTGGAGGGACCGAGGCGTGGGGGTTCTCTCTCCTGCTGCTAACATCAGTCCTGGGAAATAGCAGATGACCTTCCCTACCATTGTCCTGGGAGGGCGGCAAGGCCAGGGGCCAGTTGGATTCTCCCCGGCTGACCAAGGTGCACCCTGCTTGCCCAGGTCACACGGTGAGGTCAGCACCAGAGTCCAGGTCCCTCCTTCCTGTGCAGTCCCCTCACAGCCATGTCACACCAGCCATGCAGGGGCAGCGCGCTGACTCGGGGTCGGTGGACTCTAATAGGATCACAGATCCACACGCATGTTGGTCCCCAGAGACAGACATTTGGGCACGTCATGTAGAGAAGGTGAGGGCGCCTGGTGATAGTGGGAAGGGGCACACTCCAGAGAACACTCACACCACTTAGCCAAACAATTGATTTGGAATCTACCTTACGAGCCAGCAGTTTTGTTCCTGGGTTTACAACCCTAAGAAATTCTCACCCAGTCCATGAGGGACAAGTATGGGATGCTATTTGTGCGCATGTGTGGGGGGTGGATGGGTGGGGGTGTCCACGAACGGGAACGGGGTGGGGAGAATGGGGGCATTAGCCTGCCGTGGGCCAGCATGTAGCAGGTGTACACATGACAAGACGGTGGATCTCACATAGTGCTGAGGGAAAAGGAAAGAACATAACCATACCATAAGACTTACCTCAATTAACACGTGAACGCAAAACAAAACACCCTTTTGCAAGAACACATGTGGTCAAAAAGATACAGAGTAAGATTGCCTATTGAGGAGAGGAACGGGAGATGGTGATAAAGGGAATAAACAAGTGAAACAAGAGAGTGGCCTTGCAGGGAGCAATGGTGGGGGCAGCATGAACTGAGGAGGAGCATTAACTCAACCCTGTGTACCTGCAGTTTACAAACAATGGTGACAATGAAGAGGAAGGAAAAGGTGGGAAGTAAGTGCCAGGGCCCTGTGGCTGTACCCATGCTCCACACTGAGCGGCAGACCAGCCCAAGCTCCCAGGGAACGGGCTCCCCGTCACTGCCACCCCTTCCCCAACACACCCTCCCCCGACACAGACTTCACCCGGGGCTGCTCCGTGCCAGGCCTGAGCTGCTGTGGGGGAGGCAGAGATGGCGCCAGCAAGGTTAGGTTCCTTCCCACATGGAGCTCACAAGCCAGTGCAGAAGGTGAGAACACCGTGCAAGTAACCATGTTTCAAAGGAGAAAGTGTCAGCTACTGCATGAAAGGTAGGCAGGGGGACTTTCCAGTGGGACAAGGAGTGGGGGAGCTTATGTCCCTCTGGGGGATCAGGGAAGGCCTCAAAGAAGGGCTGGGAGGGATACCTCAAGACTAGAGAACAAACATCAGTAGAAGGAATGGCTTCAACAAGGTGTGGGGCTGCGGGCACTGGGCATGGAGCTGGGAACGTATAGCTAGTTCAGTCTTGCAGTGTGAGGCAGGTGGGCACGGGGGATGGGGGTGGGGGACCCCTTCCCCACACTTTTGTTAATGCTGGAGAGGCAAGTTGGGAGAAGGCTGTGAGGGCAGTGGGGCCAAGCTAAGGGTTTGGACTTCATCTGAGGATGGTGGGGAATCACCAAAGGGCTTCCCCAGCAGGGGAGGTGCTGGAAAGGGAGAAAAACCAGGGGGGCCACCACGATTCAGTGTGAAGCAGGAGGGCCTGATCAGAAGGGGGTGCACAGCAGTGGAGGGTCTGCAGGAGCCGGGACCTCAGGTCTCAGTGATGGAGAACAGTCAGGGAGGAAGGCAGAGACCCTTGAGACGAGCCTGGGGCTTCCCTGTGAGTCTGGAGTCTGCCCAGAGCACAGAAGGAGGAGGAAGGATGGAGTGGGAGCAATTCTCTGTGTCCACAGACATGCCTGGGTCCCCACTGCCCGCAAGGCCGGGTAGGGAAGAAGTTAGGGCTGCTGGCCCTTCACTGGGCCAGGAACACTCCCAGCTGCCCACAGCAGGAGGCGAGGGGCTCCAAGGCACCGGGAGCTGGCGGTGGCAGCAGCTCTGTCCTCACGCGGTTCTGCACAGGCCACTGTCCTATCTCAGCCATGGGGTAGGGAGCAGGGACCCAGGTGAGCCTGGAGCACACCCCTACATTTCAGGGAGGGGGCGCTGGCCTCGGAGGTGCGTCCAGGCCCCTCTGAGTCCCAGGCTGTCCAGTAGTGTTCAGTGACCCTGCTGGATATGTCATCTTGTGGCAGACACATCCCTAGGAATGGGGGACTGTTTTATAGGGTGTGAGTGGAGACACTCTGGGAGCGGGGCCAGCCCAGATTAGAGAAGCCATCACCCTAGAAGGCTTTTTGTCCTTTGTAAGCACCACGGGAGCGGCTGGCCAGTCTGCTCAATGTGCCCCGCAGGGCAGCTCGCCCGGCCTCCCTGGCCGGGGGCTCAGCCCTCAGTTCTTCCCAGGGGGACCTGCAGGGCCAGGGTCAGCCTGGGAGGCTTCTCAGCGAGCTGGTCACATAGCCCAAGGCTGAGAGACTTCAGCTGGCATAGCTGTCAGTGGATCATAGCAGAGGGGCTGGGGCTCCTGGAAAGCTGTTCCTTCTCTCTGGATGATGAAACAAAGTATACTCACAGTAAATCTTGAGTGAGGTTCAGTTTTGAATGGTCATAAATTCCAAGCGGGTGAATTATGAGTTGAGGTCCTGAGGCTTCCAAGTTGGATTTAGACTCCCTGCCACATGCACGTAGGAACCCAGATGGATGCACATAAAGACCCATGTCTCCAATCAGACCTGGTGGGGGTGGAGGTGGGAGATCTTGTCCAATGGCCTTGCTTGTACAGATGAAGAAACTGAAGCCCAGGGAAGGAAGAGGCTCCCTTCTAAGGAATTACCTGTGGAGCTGCGGTAGCCCCTGACCTCCTGGCCAGTGTCTCGCATCAGCAAAGTGGTGTGGCTGGTGAAAAACCTACAGCCTACAAGCAAAGCCGTCCACCCAGTTTAGGGAGATGCTATTAGTACGTTAATGTGCCCCAGATTGTTGTAATTTGTTATTTAGAAAGAATATTTTAAGTAATAAATACAATAATTCCCTCACATCTGTGTATTCTATCACAGCTTCTCAAGCCTTTAAATATCTCCTTCTTCCTGAGGGAGGTCTGGTTACTTGTGTGTCTAGAAATGAGGGAAGAGGTAAACTTGCCCAGGATTGCCCAGGTAGCAAGGGCAGAGCACGGGTTCACAGCCAGACCCCTGGCTCAAGTGAGGAGCTCTCTCTCCACCCACACCAGCCTGCTTGCACGGATGTTTATGCTTGCCTTCTAAATTCCAGATTCAGCCCAACTCCTGGGCATTCCATAAAAGATCAGCCAAGAAGTCTTAAAATTAGCCAGGTGTGATGGTTTGGAGGCTCTGTGGATCTCAGAAATTCATGTTCTTAAAGCTAATCAATTTCTGTGGGTGTGGACCATTGTAAGTAGGATTTTTGGGTGAGGAGGATCTTAAAATGTGACCTGCCTCATTCAGGGTGGGTCTTCATCCTCTTACTGGAGTCCTCTGTAAGAGATGAAATTCAGAGAAGCACACAGAGAAGCTGACAGAGAACAAGATAAAGAAAGTCACAGACAGAGCAGCCAGAAGCTGAAAGCAATGACGTTGCCATGTGCAGGGCCATGTGACAGAGGAGCTGAGGACCACTGGCAGCCAGTCTTTGGGGAGAAGGCATTGCCTGTTGGTGCCTTGATTTGGACCTTTTCATGGCCTGAGACCTGTAAGCTTGGAAGTTAATAAATCCCTATTGTAAAAGCCAACCCTTTTCTGCTATATTGCATTTTGGCAACGTCAGCAAAGTAAAACACAGAGGTTTGGCCTTTAACAAAGCAGGTGCCAAGCAACAGCTACACTTGCTACCTTAGCCTACAAATCCCAGTGTACTCCAGGTTGAGTGCCTGCTGAACCAACCCCCCATTTTTTGGCTTGATGAAGCATTATTGAAGGAGATGCTATGTTTTTTTGGGTGACATACATGCAAAAATAAATCTTTTCAAAAAGGCCGCAAGCTTTTCAAAGGCCATTATCATTTGTGGGGTGGACTTCTTGTACATACAAAAGACGATGGTGTCTGAGAGATGAAAGCAGAATCTGGAGCTGCTATTATTAGAATCACTTCTATTTAGAGAACTAGCACATCAACAGGGAAGGTTGAAGATCCAAAGCCAACTTTCACTAGCTTAGGATTTCTCATGAGTGATGTCAACCATTTCAAGTGACTAACCGTGAGCTACAAAATGGCCATGCTAATACCTACCTGTAATTGGGAGGGAAAGGAGTGGTGAAGTTTTTATAGTATTTATTATCTTTATTATAAACATAATTACTACTTACTATGGAAAATGTAGAAAATGGAGAAATACAGATGAAGATAAAAATCACTTTAATCCTAGTACTGAGAAATGCTCTCTTTTCAGACTTCTGCTCAAATGACAGGCATATGCTCTGTAGTGAAAGTTGTCATAAGGCAAATTAAACACAAAAACAATTACCTATGTTTGCATTACACTGATTACAGTAGGATTCCAGTCAGGAATCAGTACTCCCAGACTGGTCAGAAAGCTGCTCGTGGTAAAGCACAGGAGCATGCAATTGCTTTGCTGGTTGGGCTGCACTTCCTGTTGAGGGTTTATTTGCTGTTAACCATAAGTTATAAGGTCAAGGCCACGGATAACAGATGAAGGAGAAGCTCCCGAGTGGGTGATCTCAAGAGGAAACGAGGAGACTCTGCTTAGCTTTGGACCAACTTAATCAGCCAGTTATTATTTTTCCCTTGCAATAACAAAACATACTCATAACTACAGAAACACTTTTGTTATTAAATTATTGCAGGAAAAAATAACTTTATTATTTTAAGTCTAAAATCCTCTAGACTTTAACCCACTTTTTTCCCATTAAAACAATTGTTTTTGTAATGGAGTGTTTGAAACACATGGTTCCTTAGGAGTTCAACTATTGAAATGTAACTGAATACTGAATAGGCTCACTCGCTCTTTCTACATACACACACCCACACACATACAATTTTAAAAATAAAATGAGGATCATGCTGTACATAAGATTTTGTATTTTCCATTCTTTACTTAATACTATATAATAAGCATTTCTCAAGTCATGACATATTCTTCAAAAAGATGATTTTTAATGGCTGCCTAAAGTATTCCATTATATGGATGTAACACACATTATTTACTATTCACTTTGCTATTCAGTATTACAAGTTGCTCCCCAATTTTTCCTATTAAGAAAACACTGTAGTGAACATGTAGTAAATGACTGTCCACATCTTTCATGAATTTCTAACATAAATTTTAGAATTTGAATGACCTTCATGAGGTTTTAATGAGTGGTACTGCTAGTCTATATACCCCACCCCCAGTAACTAGGAGAGTGGAACAGTTCTGTTAGGGCAGAGAGTTAGGAGAGAAACGGGCTCCACTCATCCCAGGGATGATGTAACTGGACGGGTTGAGGTAAGGGGATGAGAAAGGATGGGGTCGATTTTGCTCCCAGGAGTAGATGGATCTGTCAATACTAGAATGAAATGATTCTCTGCTTTGATCCTAACACAGCAGCACAACCCTTCCAGCTACTCTCTCAGACATGCTCTCCCTTTGGGCTTAGAGACCCGCTGTGAGCACACAGAGTTTAACCGTATGGAGACGAGGGAGACTTTGAGTGACGTTGAACACATGCTTCATCCAGAACTTTCACATATCTGAAAACTGTAAAAACAACATAAATCATTGTGTTCTCAAAGGATATTTATTAGCTGTTCTCACTCATGGGAAAAGAAATAAAAAAGCAAATGAAATTGAGACAAAATAAAATGGAAATCCAACAACAATTCTGCCCCAAGGACTTCACCTGGAGTACACAAAATGGCCCACTGAGGGTTTCAGGTTTGCAGCCTACCTATGGGAGAACCCACTAAAAGATGAAATAAAGAAATGACACTACTTTCTATTAAAGTATAAGGTCTGATGGGGTACAATGAGAAAGTAACAAGGGTGATTTTTTAAACAGAGGGACTAGAATGCTTCTAAGCCTTTGAGTGATGCCCTCTTCCAAGGCCACCCGGCTATACTTGTGGACTGCAGGCCCTTCTTTGGAATGAGCCTCTCCAGGCCAGATAATTGGACTGCAGGTCCTTGGGGTGACCGGTTTCCGTCCTGTGATGGTGATTTCGATTTCTGGGCAGTCTGATCACCTGGACCTGGCTTGGATGAAGGGACAATGGGGCTCTGTGTCGCAGTTGGGAAATAAAAGAAAAGCTGTGAATTCTAAAATAATGAAACCAATTTTCTTATGTGGACCACAGGCTGGCCCTGAAGACCCTCCCCAGATAGGTGGTGACCTCTAAACCCACACCACACAATGTGAGCTTCAGGGCTAGAACAGGTGCACGGCCTCCAAGGGTGAGGATGTGGAAGGACAGCATTCATCTGGCAGTTTGAGCTCGAGGCTGGTCGTTAAAAAACTGTCTCACTTCCTCAGAGCTCACCAAGAGACACAGTGGTACTGTTTGTTCTTTCTCGCAACGTGGAAACCTATCCATTTAAATTAATATTTGGTCCAAGAAAAGCTGGCTCTTCAAAGGGTTTCCATACCTTGGGGACTGAAGGCAGGGGGCACCATTTTCTTTCCATCTTTCTCTTCCAACATGAAGCCTTCTAGCTCACTGGGAGACGTCTATGAGGGCCAATAACTCTGCCCTTCACGATGCCTGGCCTCTGGGAGGAAAACGTCCCGAAGACCAGCAGTGCAGACCAGCTCACGCGATGGCCTTAGGACAGTGACCCATGGGGTGGGATGTCTGCAGCAAACAGTCACCAGGTATATCACTGCAGTGTCTCTGTAGGAGTCGCCACTGGGTTCAGATACTGCCCTGGGGCTGTGGGGGCTGTCCCAGGGGCACCTGTTCTGCCCCAAATCCAGCGGCCCCTAGGGCGTGGCATTCGAGGATATGACTAGTCCTCTGGGATGGGGGTGTTGCAGTTCCCATGGTAGATCTTGACGTGGCCCTCACACTGGAAGTAGGCCTCGAACACATCGCTGTAGCCATGGTCCCTCCACCAGGTGCAAAGCTGTCGGTTCCAGGTGCAGTCCAGCAAGTGGAAGAGCTCGGGGTGCTCCATGCCGATCATGGTGAAGAAGTCCTGGTCCCCGAGGTGGCCGCGGAAGTGGTATTTGTCAGCCAGGTGCTGTACCTGTGCCGGCTCCAGCAGGCGGCTGTAGAGCGGGGAATGGCGCATGGCCTCCAGGTTCAGCAGCATAACCCCACTGTTGAAGCCAGGGAGCCCCTCGGGGGGAGGACTCCCAACCCGGGTCTTGGGGTTCTCATGGCGGAACTGCCAGAATGTGTGCCTGGGAAAGGGAGAGAGAAGAGATTTAGCCCAGCTTGCAGGGGTGAAGCATTTTACCAAGTCCTTATTTCACTGGGTCCTCACTGCCATCCTGGAGTGACAAAAAATGACACATTCTGAAGTTCAGAATCTAAATAATACAACTAGAAGTGGCAGAGCAGGGACTTGAACCCAGGTTTCCTGACTCCACACTCGTGCTGTCTGCATCATCCTCTGCTACAGCAGATGGCGATGGTGATGATCACAGTGATGATGACATTGATGATGACAGCTGTTGTCACAGCTTACACTTGTATAGACTGACAGTGTACCAGGCACTGTAGCAGAGCAACTTATTTAATCCTTACAATATCCTATGAGATGAGGGCCCATTTCACAGATGAGGAAACATACGCACAGAGAGGTAAGTAAGTTTCCCAAAGTTGTACAGCTACTAAGTAGCAGAAGCAGGGATGAAACCCAGGTCATCGGCTTCAGAGTCCACATTCTTAAGCACCATGCTGTATCTTTGGGACTTTTTTTGCTTGAGATAGTAACAATCTAGGTAGCACTTTCTACCTACTTGTCTTTGCCTATGATCTTGAAAAGGAGAGGAGAGAGTGAAGCGGGGGAGCAATTCTGAATGGTGATCTGGTAAAGATGTAGAAAGCTAAACACAGGCTGCAACAAAATCAGTTTCTGCTTTAGAATAAGCCTCACTCGTTAAAACCCCAAGCCTAGCATTTCTGAGAAGGTGGGCAGGGGCGGAGGCTTGAAAAAGCTCAGGGCATACACCCGGGGGTCAGGGTCAGAAGCAGCTGCAGAACAGCCAAAAAGAACTATTGCTATTTTAGAGAGAATCCTACCTCTACTTCAATTTCTCTCTAGGGAGATTTAGAAATCCAACTGAAGTTCATGGATCATAAGAAGTTAGAGACAAGGGGATCCCTATCCAAGAGCTTCCCCTTGGAGAGGGGAAAACAGATGCAGAAGACTCTCTGCAAGGGACATGGTTAGCACGTAGGTCACTCTGTTTGCCAACCTCCTGGACATCAAGTTCTTGTGTGTGTTGCAAGGGATGGGCAGCCCCGAGCTCCACACCTACAGAGATGAAGTCACAGCAGAGGTGCCCGTGATTTGGATGAAGGAAGGAGGACGGGAGGGTTGTCTGCTGTCTGCAGGGTGCAGGGTGGGGTGTGGGCCTGTTCCACATCAGACTCTGCCCCTCACCCATTTTTACCAGCTTCCCCCCTTCCCTAGAGGGTCCCAAGGGTGGGGAAATGCATCATGGCGAAACCAACTCTGCTTCCCAGCCAGAAAGGGTACCCCCTCTGGTCCCTCAAAGTCTCTAATTAAAAGCAAGGAAACCAGTTGCAGGACAGGCTTTGTGTGGTGAAATGTAAGGCACAGTGGAAATACAATCAGAGTTGCGGCCCACGGTGGCCTCAGTGGCTCCATTTTCCAGTGTCGGCATGGAGACAGCTTCCTTCAGGTCTTTCATATCATGGAGGGTGCCGAGAGCTTGATTCTGGCATGGGAAAACACGTTTCCTTTGGACATTATTACGGGTGGAACCCACAGCTTCAGTGTTTGCAGCTTTGCAATAACTGGGCTGTGAGTGGAACAGGGCTCTGGTGCCCTGCGTGGTGATAATAACCTTGGCAAAAATAAGCTTCTAAAGCAAAATGAGACGCTGTAGTCATTCCTAGCCACAAAAGCCTGCAGTGATGGGATCACAGTGGGGCTGGAATGCAGTCTGGCAACTATTTGTTCATGTGTTCATTTTACAACTTCCTCTAAATTATTAATTTCGAGACTGGGCTACGAACCGGCTAAAAACAGACTTGGGCCACCAACGTGTGATAGAGGTGGGACCATCCAACTAAGGGAAGTGGGTGTTCGCTTTACCATGAAAGGACTCGATTTACCCTTCAAGGGATGAGAAGGGAAGTATTTTGCAGGAAAGATGAGAGACAGAAGGAAGGAAGAGAGAAGCAGAGAGACAGAGCTGGTGCCTCCAAAGTCCTGGACCACCTCCTACTCCATCAAGCCCACTGGTCCTTCTGTACGTCCCCACCTGTCTTCATCCTGCCTTCCCAGACGAGCCAGGTGAGGGCTTTGTGTGTGCAAAGTCTGCCTCCCCCACAGTATATGAGGCCTCCCAGGGCAGCCCCTCGCACAGAGCTGGGTGCAGCAAGTGCTCGACAATGGATGATGGAACGGTAAGTGTGGCTCAGACTATGTATCCTTCAGCGTCTGGTGGAGCCAGGGAACATGATATTTACAGCCTCTGAAGATCGGGCCAAGCATGTGCTATTTCCCTCTGTCATTATCCCATTTGAATCTCCAGTTTGAACATCTCCTCCTCCATGATTTTGTCATTGAAATCTGCACCCTTTCCTCTTTTCTTTTTAAGTACTTCATCACATTATGCCATTCATTGCAATTGCTTGGGTCCATATACATATTCCCTCTCCAGACTGTAGAAGCTTAAAAGAAAAGAATTGAGTTTTTATTCGTGTTAAAAGCCAGCGTTCAACCAGTGCTGACTGAATTCACAAATGGAGAATAAAAAAAATGTACAGAGACAAAATTGCAGTTGCTGAGTGAAAGCCTGCTGCTTCTCTGAGCATGCAATCCACCATTGCAAGATCTATTTTGGGACAGAGTGAGGAGCAGGGAATCACTGAAAGGACGTTCAGATGTTTAAAAAGGGTTCAGAAAGGTTTCTTCTCTGCAGCAAGCTGGGAGCAGAGAGGCCATCTGTGGCCCCTCAGCAGGGAAGCTCCCCCAAATCTTCCCTGTCTGCGGGGAGAGTGACTTAACATGGAATCTGCTGGGCTCAGGAGAGGGAGGGAGGGGAAGAAAGGAGGACAGAACCTCCCTCCAGGCAGAGACCATAATCCAGTTGGCTTGTTGGGAACATGACACCCAGCACCGCTGCTCAGTCAGGACCAAGAGGCATTTTTACATCAGAGGGCCAGAAACAGCCAGGTCCGGGCATCAGCACATTGTGATTTGTAGGGAGAAGCAAAGGAGGGACAGGAAATTGGAATTGCAGTCACCCAGTGTGTCTGCTGAGGCAGAAACAGCCTAAAAGAGAACCTATGATTCTTTAAACACAAAATTATGGCTGGGGTGTAACGTGTTCAAAGCATTTCTACTACTCCCAAATGAACCTGGGAAAACAGAACAGCCTCTTAGGGGAATGGTGGGTTTCCCTGGCCTCCATGTCCGCTGGCTCTCACAGAGGACTCTCGCCAGCCTTGGGGATGTGGGGGCAATTCCTGCTAAAGTAAGGGCCTCGGATCCACGGTAAGATGGACCAAGTAGACGGAGACACCAACTCCTCACACAACAGGGGCACGGCGTGGCCCACGAAGCCCTCTCCCTTCTCTACCTCAGCTCCTTCTCCTCGGCAGCCAGCGGCTTTACCACCTCAGTTTAACAGGGAGGGACAGAGGGCCACAGCTTGCCAAGGGCTTTCATCTCTGACCACCTCACATGCTACGGGCTCATGCACTGAGGAGCAGCATTTGGATTTCAATCTTATTTCTGAATTTGGCTGGCACATCCCAAGCAGGAGCCCAGGAGGCCAGGCCTTCGGGTGATGCAGCTGCTACTGGCAGCTCTGTCAGATCCAAGCTGCTCTTGGCAGTCAGGGAGTGCCCAGACCCTTGCCCTCCCTCACAGGGGCACAGGCACTGACAGTAGCATGCGCTAAGGCTGAAGGAAACCTTTATATGAATCTGGGTATCTGGTTCTGAGTCCAGGAGCGTCCAGAAGTTTCTCTGATTAACCTCACATGTCCACAGTCCAGCCGCATTACCCAGCTCATTGTCTGGATTTAGGTCTGGGGTCTTGTTTATGTGTAGATCCACACTAGAGGGGATAGGTTCCCCCTTTAGAAATTCAACTGAGAAACAAGCCTGTTTACAGATGGCCCATTGTAAGTACTATGCCTTCTAGAAGTCAATGAGGTCTGCTGGGAAAATATAAATTAAGAAACTTCAAGCACATTCTTCCCATTATGGGTGATGAATTTATGTCCTAATTAATAATTGTTTAAAAAAAGACTACTAAAATACTAAATCAGAAGTCATGAAGAAAATCCTCCTTAGTGGGAAGAGGTATTTGAAGTCATTTTAAAAAACAAATTCTGTTCCTCCTCTGACGATCATTGCCAAGGTTACTCCAAAATAGACTCAACTGAAGAGACCCTGGGCCAGATAATCTAAAGCTCATGCTCCCTGGAAAGGAATGCATAAATAATCTCCTCCTCGTTTTTCCAGTTTGGATATATTATGTCCCCCAGAAAAAGCCATGTTCTTTAATGCATTCTTATAGGGGCAGATGTATTAGTGTTGATTAGGATGTAACCTATTGATTGTTTCCGTGGAGATATGACTCGATCAACTGTGGGCAAGACCTTTGATTGGATAATTTCCATGGAGGTGTTACCCCACCCATTCAGGGTGTGTCTTAATTAAATCACTGAAGCCATGTAAAACAACTGACAAACAGAAGGAACTCAGAGCTGCAGCTGAGCGACATTTTGAAGACGGCTGTTGGAAGCTGAAACAGACATTTTGGAGAAAGCCATTTTGAAAGCAGTACTCCAGAGAAGATGCCAGCCACAAGCCTTCCCAGCTAACGGAGGTTTTCTGGATGCCATTGGCCATCCTCCAGTGAAGGTACCCAATTGTTGATGCTTTACCTTGGACACTATTATGGCCTTAAGTCTATAACTGTGTAACCAAATAAACCCCCTTTATAAAAGCAAATCCATTTCTGGTATTTTGCATAATGGCAGCATTAGCAAACCGGAACACTCCTCCCTCTGCCACTCCAAATCGCAGACCCTTTTGCCTCTCTGTCTCATGATTTTTTTCACCTGGGTTGGCCCTTCTCAACTCTTGAGGCCCAGAGTTCAACCCTTTCACTTTCAAGAGGAGAGAAGCAACAATTGGAGATACACACTGAGCCTGAGCAGACCACCCAAGGCTCCCAAGGAAGGTTTTAGAAGCCTATGTTGACCCAGAGGCTGAGTCTAAGCTGAAGGCTATCAGGCAAAGAAAGCTCCATTTTAGCTCCACGATTCATAAGAACAGGACCACATGCTACATGTCTCCTCACCGTGGCTACCCACAAGTGTTCATCGGGCTGGGTGCAAAGTCACTAATGAGCAAGCAAGGCTGGGCCTCCTCCAGGAGAAAGCATGCCATCTGGATACTGTCCAATCAGCGAAGGTCAGAATCAGGAAACATTATTTCCCTTATGCCCATACTTGTGTACCTGGTCCAATTAGCTCTTGTTTGACTTGGAAGGGACCCTGTTCTCCAGTCCTCCAAGATCAACAGCCAGGAGTGAAGAGCAATCCTTGGCAGCAGTCCAGTGTTTCATCCACCCAGGTCCTGGAAGGTGGCCTGGGGACAGGTCTGGCCCCAAGGGCTCTGAGGAACACCCCACCACCCTGGTTGGGTGATGCAGGGCTAATTTCAGACCATTGACACTGTACCTCGGACCTATCTAAAGCTGAGGCTGATGTTCTGGGGGAAAGGTGCCACCTCTCCAGTCTTTAAGGGGGCCAGTGCCCTGTGGTATTAAACAGAGAGGGCCTGGACTTCCTGGAGTTGTGGGGCCACCCACAAAGCTTTGAACTGTCCATTTCCCTAATCCGTTCCTTATTGCCAAGGGTCACAACTGACCCTCTTTAGGAGCTCAAGTCCTGAAGCAGGTTTAGGTCTACAGCTCTGCTGGATAGAGAGGGAAAGAAACTTGCCCAAAGTCACACAGGCTATTAATGGTGGGACCAGGGGAGGCCCCTCATAGAACCCCAGCAGACGTGTAGACTACCTGGTTCATGTTCCCATTTTACAGATAAGGAAGCCAAGACTCAGAAACTGCCCTGCCCTTAGTCACACCACTGACAGGGTGACCCCAAATTCCTAGGCCAAACATTTGTGCTTTTCCACAAATGCCTCTGCTCAGAGGAGACAACTGTCCCCCCAAGAGGCCCTGTGGCCCAGAGGAGGCAGTGCCATTCAGTGCCAGCCTTCCAGGAGGCACAGGGCTTGTGCTTTCCAATCTGGCAGGAACTACTTCCTCCCAGGTCTAGCTCGTCTTCACCTGGATGGGGTGCTGAGCACCCAAATGACCAACAGGCCTTACTTGGGCAACAGAAGGAAAATAAAACAGGTGCAGAAGGAGTGTATCTTCCCTTTTTCACAGGATCTCATAAGAAACATGTATTTGTTTTCAAACACCAGCCCTGCTTGCAGGCCAGTAACTGAGTTTCTAAACCTTGATATCCATAGCATTGGAGAAGAGGGATCGAGGACAGGTGGCGTGTGAAGGTGGCGTGTGAAGCTGGGCCCTCTGCCTGACAGGTTGAGAGGGCACCTGGGGGGTGTTGGGGGGCAATTCTGAGTGCTGAAGCCAGGCTGCCTGGTGGGAGAGGAGAGGAGCTTCCTCTTCACCCGTCCCTGCACTCCCCTTCCAGCCCCACTAAAGCCTCTCCCTGCACTGAAGGCTGCAAATGCTCCTGCTCTGCAAACTCCTGGCCTCTCTGCACCCCCCGCCCCGGCCTGAGAGAATGGGTGTGGTGGACTGAACTGTGTATGTCAATCTGGACATGTTCTTGGTCTTGCTCCCCATTCTGGTGGGTGTGGACCCACTGTAAACAGCATCTCTTAAAGAGGTCATCCCAGTTAAGGTGTGGCCCAACTGAATCAGATTGGGCTTTAATCCGGATTACTGGAGTCCTGTACGAGTGAATGACATTCAGACAGAGAGAGAGAAGCCACAGGGAGCAGCTGGAAGTCAACAGAACCCAGAGGAGGAAGAAGACTTCGCCCTGTGCATTTCCATGTCACAGAAAAGCCAAGGACCAAGAATCACCAGCAGCCAGTCTCAGAATGCCACAGTCTCTAGGGAAAATGCATCACCTTGTTGACACCTCGATTTTGGACTTCTCCTAGACTCAAAACCATGACAAAAGGAGTTCATGTAAGTGAGCTGAACCAGAGGAAGGTTTGGGAGAAAGGAGCTTAATCTGTCGAGCAGATGTTTATCTCATTAAGCAGGACAGTATTACTGTCTAGCTTGCCGTCACCAGATCAGAGAGGTGAAGTAACTTACTTGAGGACACAGAGCAGACTGTGGCACATGGATTGGGAGCCAGCTGCGTATGTCCCTGAAAGTGTTTTTGAACTATGCCACATTGGGATCTTCAGCTAGGGGAGGGAGGATAACAACAGGACCCTGGGATGACTATTAGATGAGCCAGGCTTTCTAGAGAGCCAACTCTGTACCTCCTGTACAATGGGTTCCTCCTTTTTGCCTAAGAGACCTACTGAGCTCTCCAACAATGAAGATGAAGAGTGTTACAGCTCATCTTCCCCTGTGTTCTCATGGTCCACAGGCTCAGAGCCGTCTAGGGCCCAGAACTGCCCTTGGCAAACCCTCTGCCCCCTCCTGCCCCAATAGACTGGGACTGAACGAGCCATGATAGGGCAGGTGCCTCTGTCCAGGAGGCTGCCAGAAGGGGGTGCCACAGCCAGGACACACGGGCTACAGGGAAAAACGGAGGTGTGGGGTTCAGAAATGTGGGTGTTGGAGAGCAAGCAGAGAGATGTCTAAAAGTGAACACTGCATGCTCTCCTGGCTCTCAGTGAAAAATATAGAAACAACAGAGAACAAGCTGAATTTGGGGGAAAAAAATCAATCCACAAATACCCACGTATTTAACAGAACATCTACTTGGCCCAATGGACACAGAAGCGAGTAAAACACCATTCCTGCCTCCAAGGGACTGGTGGTTAATGGGGAGATAAGACCCCCGTGACTTCACCACCAGGGGCAGTGGTGAGAGGAACTGGGAGGGTCTGCTGTGTGAACCTCGGTTTGCTCAGCTATAAAATGGGAATAAGGTTCATTGAAACCAGGTGCGAACGAGAGTGAAAGGGCACAAAAGCCTGCCCAACGCTGTGGCCCTGAGGAGTGGCTCTAACTGTCACCGTGGGTGCTCGGCTACAGAAGGGCAGATGCTGCAGATGCCCACTTTCTGCCCAGGCTCCTCTCAAAGTGTGGTGGCACCTCCCAGGCCAGCCCTCGTCCCCCCAGCTGGCTGGCTGGAGGTTTCTGCTTCAACATGGCCTCCTGCTTCAGGGAGTCTGCACTGAAAGTGACACACACTCCTCTTGTTCCCAAACTGCACAAGCTATGACCAGTTTATCTCTGTGAAACTCTGCAAAATCCAGCACAGTACTGGAATCATGGAAGGTGAACGGCAATGCAAACAAGTGGAAAGGAACCCGGTGCCCTGGTTTGGGGTCATCACACCCCAAACCCTGATAGCAAAGCCTCTGACTCACCACGAGACCACCCAGCCATTTCAGGAGTCTTGGTGGTCTCCAAATCTCACAGTCCTTATTTTCTCTGGATCCCTCTAGAGCCCTTGGGAAGGGCTATTGGTCACCTTGGGGGCTGCCCCATTGTGTGGCACAGAGAGGGCCCCTGAGGCTGCTCAACCTTGTGGCCACAGGGGGTCAATGGCCCTTCTCTGGAGCTTCAGGTACACCCCCTACCCACACAGGGAGCAGGTGGGTCTCCTGCCCTGTTGTTCCCCTCCCAGCCTGCCCAGCATCTCATCAGGTGGGCTCCCTCACACAGCTGCTGCCCTGGAGCTGTGAAAGCAGGTGGGTGGGGGCTGGGGAGTCATGCGCTCCAAGCCAATGAGCAGCTCTAGAGCATGTACATGCCTGAACTGGGCTGGGCCCTGGGGGTCTGCACAGGGTGGGCTGAGGGGAGCAAGCGACAGAGATAATGGAGGAAGAGGCCTCAGAGGATTTGGACAGGCAAATGGTACTCTGAGGGGGCTATCAAGGCTGAGTTACCAGAGATGGTGGAGCCATTAGCAACAATGAGAAGGCTGGGAGGAGGGGGCTGAGGGGAGGAAAGAGGAATGACCCGCTTAGTCTAGAACAGGTGCCAGCACGGGGAGCAGCCACCTGGAGAAGTCCAGCAGGTGGCAGGAGACACAGGTCACAAGCAGAGAGTGCAAAGCTGGGATGACAGAATTCTGGAGAGTTCCTATATTGAGGGGGTAGGAGAAGAGGAGCCAGGAAAGATGGAGGACCTTGGGGTACCCCAGCCTCCCGATCTCCACACTTGACAGTGGAGTGGCAGGTCCCAACTTAGACATGGAGCCCTTTATCTGCTGGAACTTAGGAGCCTCAGGGACCTTCTATGGAGCCACAGGCCCTTTGGGTCCTCTCCAACCCTTCATCCCTCAACCTCATAACTCAGGTGCCCAAGGTGGCTCCAGCCTTCCTCCCTCAGCCCCTCAGCCCCATCCAGCCTAGTCCTTCCTTGGATCTTCTCTCCCTGGATGACGCCTCCCCAAATGCTCTTATTGATAATCAGCTGCCCATTTTCTGCCTCTCATTCAAATGCTACCCCAGACGATACCAAGTACCTCAAATTGCAACCCCCAAATAGAGACCAATCCTGCTGCCACCCTCCCTGGACCCCAAGGATGCACACTGCCTCCCCCCACCCTACCCCAACCCCATCAAATACCCCCTGAGCCGTCCTCACCATGAGCCATCACAGCCCGCCTCATCAGTCTAGCTCCTCCTTGCCCCTTGTTCATCACCACTGCCCCCTGTTCGTACCCTCTTCCTCCCTGCTCTGTGCCTAGCTGGACCCCAATAATTTCAATGGCCATGATGATGCTGCTTCTCACCTGTGCTTCAGGGTTCCTCAAATCCCACTTCAGCAACCCGCTCCATCTCTGTGTGAGTGCTGCCACCACCAGAAGGCACTCTGCTTCAGTGACTGGGCCCGAGGTCCCTCTCCGAAGGCTATGTGACGTGCCATGGAAACTGCTCTTCGGTTCCTTGGAAACCTCTGGGTCCCTACCTCTTCCTATTCTCTAGACGGTCAGTCTCTCCCCACCCAGTCTAAACTGCCCCGGCAATGCCTCGCAGCACGCTGGAAGCTGCAGAGGGTGAGAACTTGGAAAACTGCAGGAAGTGACTGACCTTTGAGAGGTGAGTGACAGACTAAGCAACCAGACCTGGGGCGCTGGGGAGCACACGAATGGGAGGGAACATAAGCAGGGAAGGCAGACGGTGCCTCACAGCAAAGAGAGGGCAGAGGGAAGACTTTACAAAGAGGAAGAGCTGAGTATGCCAATATGCTGAGGGGAAGGAATGTACTGCCAGGGAAGGAGAGACCGAGGAGGCAAGAAATGCAGGAGGAAATGAAAGGGCAGGTTCTTTGAGGAACAAAGTAATGATAATAGCTAATGTTTAATGAGTACTATGTGTCAGGCTCAGTTTTAAGTTCTTAAGTGTATTAACTCATTTAGTTTTTGTAACAACCAAATGACATATTATTATTTCTATTTTAAAGATGAAGCAAGTGTGGTAGAGAGGGTAAAAAATATTTGCCCAAAGTCAGGAGGGGGTTGGAACCAAGCAGAAGAGTTTTCCAAGAAGAGGGAAACTTCGGGATGTGGCTGAGACCAGCGGAGACGACGCAGACACGGGCAGGAAGGCAGAAGCTGCACCGGTTCTGAGGAGGGGGTTAGGGATGCTGATCAAGCTCATTGATAAACTCTAAATTCTTGGGAAAATAAAAAAGTCATCTATGGAGAAAGAGAAGTTGGGACACAAATAAGCATTTGAGGAAGACAAATAATTTACAAGGACTTCTGTCAGTAACACAATAAGAAATCAATAAAAAATGTATAAAGGGACTTGCTGAGGAGTAGGGAAGGCATCAGGATTAATCAGGAAGCCCGAGGATTAATCATCAGAATGTATCTGATTTATCTTTGTCTTGAGGGCCTAACTTGGGTGTCTAGTACACATCAGGCCCTTGAAGACTTGGCTTCAAAAGAATGAATGGATGAATGAATGAATGGGACATGATAAAATTAGAAGGAAGGAATTTAAAGGAGGAAAATGTTGAATGAGGGTGGTGCACAGTTCAGAAAGGCAGCTGGGGGGCAGGATAATGAGCCCCAGGCCCTGTGAGCTGAAGCTGTGGGAGAGGGAGCCCTCCCAGGGAGGCTTGTGGAGAAAGGTCTTTTCTGGAAGAAGTGAGGTCTCCCTCCAGGTGAGAACAGAGAAGGTGAAGCAGAAAAGATGGTCCCCTAGGGAGGAAGCCCCTTCCATAATGAGATGCTAGTGTGACAAGCCTGACCTGGTGTGTCCGCAGTCCTCTGGACAATGCCCTTCCTCGTGCTGAGCCCTGGAAGACCCCTGCCTCCAAGTACGGGGTCTTGAACATCACTGTTGGGGAGCAGCTCAAATCTGGAGAGAGCCCCAGGGCCTAACCAAGAGACCAGAGCCTGGGGCTGGCCAGCAGGACAGGGAAGGACCCGCTTGCCCTGGGCCTGGTCTGGGTGGTCAGGCCCCAGCTCAGCTCCATCATCCTGCCTTTCCCTGAATTCACGCTGACGGAGGACCTTCATCAGGGTGAAGGCAAAGCCAGAGAGAGTCACCTTCAGAATCGGCTCACTGCCCCAACGGCCCATGGCCCCCGAGGACCCAGGAGAGGCGAAGTGCCCGGGACACGTGTGGGGGTGTCTTCCGAGACAGCAGAATGCAGACGTGTGCGGTAAGGGTGGTGGAGAGGGGTAAGTGTAGAATTTAACCTTGTTAAATTCCTGAATTAAACCTTGTTAAATTCCTGAATTAAACTCAGTCAGTTCAGACCAGCATCCTTTACCCTCACAGAAAGGAGCTAGACACCGCAGAAACAAAGGCTCAGGGCAGCGTGGCCCATCGCCGGCAGGGTGACTGAGTCCTGGGTCCTTTCGGCTCTATGCCAGGACTTGGATTTAGAGGCCATGAAACTTTTATGGGCAGGAGGGAACTGTGAGGTAAAAAGAACAAAAGGACTCCCAAATTCCAGTGATTTCTCTCTTCAAATGTGACACCAGTGTGTGAGTATAACATGGATTTTTGTTGTTGTTGCTTACTTTTGTTACAAAAGCCCATTTCCACGTATCAACAGACCTCCATTACTTGTCTTTCCAAATGCTTCAGATCCTCACCCCAGTGTTGGCCATCTGGATAGTCTTCAATTATAACTACCTGGACTGCGTGCCATGTGTCAGACAGCAGTGCACAGAGCAATCACTGGTATTTGGTTCTGCAGAACCTTCTTAGTTTTGTTCCATTTAGGTGCCCACAGATACAAGTTTCAGGATACAGGTTGTGGGTTGCTCTTAGATTTTCGACTCTCTCCCTCCCTTCTGGGTGGTTCATTGGATCGTTGCTGGAACTTGCCCATCTTCTTTCTGTGGTGCCACTCGGAAGACAGCTCCATGCTTCCTGTGGAGGAACAGGTGTGGGCAGGCAAAGTTCCCTGTCTCCCTAGTACTCCCTCCCTCACTTTCAGCATACACACACTGAACCTCTGCAGGAGTGGGAGTAAAAGCAGGAAGAAAGCACAAGAGGGACCCTGAATAAAGGCTTCTCCAAGTTTGCCCTCGGCTGTGGAGCACAGCCGCTAACTTCAAACGAGAGCAGTGCCATCGATGCCTCTCCAACCTCACGTCACAGGGGGCAGAGAAACCAGTCCACAGCCCCATGCAGCTGAGCGAGTGGGTCAGGAAGCTCGGGTCACACTCTCCCTCCCCACCAAGATGAACCCTGGGGCTCTACTCAGGTTTCCCCAAAAACGAAAGCCTCTTTCCCTTTCAACTATTTCTCAAAAATTAGGATCATTCATAAGCCAAAGTCTTCAATCAATTATTTATTCAAAGCCTATTACAGATCAAGGACTGCACTCGAAATAAGTAGGAGGAAAAATATAGCTGCTACCACTCATTGAGCCCTTACCTAGCTTTATATTCATTACCTCTATGCCTCAAACCATCATTTATGGTCAGTATTACTTCCATTTTACAGACAAGGAAATGGAGGCCCAGAGAGATTAAGTAAGGTGCTTGTGGTCACTCAGCCCTCCTACTAGGCAAAACCCAAAGGTTTCCCTCCCTACTTGGCATTTTCCTCCAGACAGGGCCATCAACTAGGAAGGTCTACAGGATGGGCTCTTTATCTCTTGTGCTCTCACCAAATTCAGAGTATTAGTGAGAAGTAACATCAGAGAATAGACTCACAGGTTCCCAGGGAAGGAGGTCTGGTTAGTGGCTCAGAAGACAGGGTATGGGGAATTCCCACACCAGGATTGGGAAGGTAGGTGCGCAGTTCACCAGGGCCGCTCCAGTCAAGCAGCAGGCTGAGTGTAAGGGTGGGAGGACAGCAGGAGTCTGCAGCATGCACCCTGTCCTCACAGCGGGGAGGAAGAGCAGTGAGCGTGGAGGCAGGAAGCCTGGTGCAGCCATGGCCCTTGCCCTGGAACTGATATCTTATAGCTAAAAAAAAACCTATAGGGAGCAGTCCAGAAAACAGAGAGGGGAAGCAACGTGCCCAAGGTCAGCCAGCTGGGATATAATAGCTCATACGTGCTAGGGCACCACAGAACTGCCTTGGCCCTTCTCACACCAGCAAGATGGCAGCCTCGGCTTGTTTCGTCTCATGCTTTCCAGATTTTGACTGAGGAAGACCACCCTCTTTTTAGATTCCTGGCATATCCAATTCTTTTCCTAAAGTACTTAAGTTAACCCTTGCTGCCTGTTCTTCACTGGTCGTATCCTAGTGAGTTTAACCACCCCAAGGAACATTCTCTGCAAAACTCCCACCACTGCATACAATCACAGGACTCCATCAGCTTTTGAAACCAAACCACAGGGATCCCAATTCCTATGTTCAATCATGTTTATCAAGGGCCTAGGATGTGCAGGGCACTGGTGATACACAGGTGAATCACACAGACCCTCGTCCTGTAGAGCTCACTGTTGGATGGGACAACCACTCAGAGACAACAAAGCCTTGGGGGCCAGACGGGCCTGAGTTCAAATCCAGGCTCCTCCAGTGACACTGAGGAGACTGGACAAGTCATTTAATCTTACTAAGCCTCAGTGTCTTCATACAAGCCACAGTAATACTGTGAGGATCAGGGAGATAAAATATGTGCAAGTGCTTCATAACCCTGAGAAGCCCTGATCAGATTTGAGAAAACTGTTACAGAATGACTCCCTAACCGTAAGAATCTTTGTCAACAATGATTCCCAGAATTTACTCCAGGGAAGTTAGCTCCTCCTATATGACTGCCATGTTCGTTTTTAATCATATGAAATCTACAAAAACCTTTCTTGTAAATTGTTTCTCAATTTAACCTTTACTACTGGAAGCTCAGAGCACAAGCAAAGCTCAACTGCATAAACCCGCCTATTGTAGGTTCCTGAGGCAGTTATCTTCCACTTGCACTATGGTCCTCTCACGTCTTCTTAAATTAAATTTGTGGGCATATTAAAAAAAAAAAAAAAAACAACTTGAAGTATAATATACAAAAGAAAAATGTACTGATAATAAGTATACTGCTTTGGTGAATTTTCAAAGTGAACACATCTGCGTAAGCATCACAGATCAAGGAATAGAACACTACCGCCACCTAAGAGGCGCCCCCTCATGACCCCTAACAGTCACCAAGGACCCCTCCCCCCAAGAATGAACTACTACCTTGCTTTCTATTTCCAAAGATTGGTTTTCCTTGCTTTTGAATCATATGAATAGAATCATATACTATACACTCTATTGTATCTGGCTTATTTTGCTTGACAATGTTAGGGTGAGATTCATCTATGCTTTGGTATATGGTATAGGTTCACTCTTTCTCATTGCTGTATAGCATTCCATTGTATGAATATATCACAGTTTATTTATGATTCTATTGTTGATGGATATTTGGAAAGTTGTGGGCAAACCATTGACTGGGAGAAAGAATTTGTAATGCACATATTCAGTAAAGGATTTGTATCCAGAATATATAAAGAATTCCTACAAATCCTTAAGAAAAAGACAGACAATCCAGTCGGAAAATGAGGAAATAAGGCAAGTTTTACTTCTTCCTTTCCAGTTTGGATGCCTTTTACTTCTTTTTCTTGCCTAACTGCTCTGGCTAGAACTTCCCACATAAAGTTGAATAACTGTAGTGACAGTGGGCATCCTTGTCTTGTTCCTTATCTTAGAGGGAAAGCTTTCAGTCTTTTACCATTAAGTATGGCTTTTTCATATATGATCTTTATCATGTTGAGGAAGTCTCCTTCTAGTCCTAGTTTTCTAAGTGTTTTTATCAAGAAGGCATACTGAGTTTTATCAAATGCCTTTTCTGCATCAATTGAAATGATCTTTTTTTTTCCTTCATTCTGCTAATGTATTACATTAATTGATTTTGTTATCTTGAATACTAGGGATATATACCACTTGACCATGATGCATAATTCTTTTAAGGTGCTGTTGGCTTCATTTTGAAAGTATTTCATTGAGTATTTCTGCATCTATATTCATAAGAGATATTGTTCTATAATTTTCCTTTCTTGTGGTGTCCTTATATGGCTTTGGTATGAGGGTGATGTTGGCCTTGTAAAATGAATTAGAAAGTGTTCTCTCCTCTTCAGTTTGTTGGAAGAGTTTGCCCTGTGGAGCCATCTTATACCATCTGGTTTTAAGGTTAGGCCTCTAATTTGAGATTTCTTCTTTTTAATGTAAGCATTTTGAGCTGTACGTTTCCCTTTCAACCCTGCCTTTACTAAATCCCATAAATTTTGTTGTGTTGTGTTTTCATTTTCACTTCCTTCAAGATATTTCTTAATTACCCTTTTGATTTCTTCTTTGACTCATTGGTTGTTTAAGAGGACGTTGTTTAATTTCCATGTTTGTGAATTTTCCATGTCTCACACTGTTATTGATTTCTAGCTAACTAGAAATTTATCCCAGCTAACTGGGATAAATCCCACCAGATTACAGTATACAATTCTTTTTAATCTGTATTGAATTTGATTTGCTAGTGTTTTGTTGGGGATTTTTGTACCTATATTTATAAGAGGTATTGGTCTGTAATTTTCTTTTCTCATGGTGTCATTATCTGGCTTTGGTATGAGGGGGATGTTGGGCTCATGGAATCAATTAAGGGATGTTTCTTTCTCTTCAATTTTTTTAGAAGAGTTTGAGCAGGATTAGTGTTAATTCTTCTTGAACTGTTTGGTAAAATTCCCCTATGAAGCCATCTGGTCCTGAGCTTTTCTTTGTTGGGAGGTATTTGATTACTGATTCAGTATCTTTACTAGTTATTGGTTTGATGAGATCTTTTATTTCTTCTTGAGTCAGTGTAGATAGTTTGTGTGTTCCAAGAATTTGACCCTTTCAACTAGGTTATCTAATCTGTTGGCCTACAGTTTTTCATAGTATCCTCTTATAGTCCTTTTTATTTCACTCGGATCAGTAGTAAAGTCACCCTTCTCATTTCTGATTTTAGTTATTTTGTGTTCTCTCTCTTTTTTTCTTCATCAGTCTATTTAAAAATTTGTCAACTTTATTGATCTTTTCAAAGAAACAGCTTTTGGTTTTGTTGATACTATTGTTCTTTTATACTCTATTTCATTTATTTCAACTTTAATCATTGTTATTTCCTTCCTTCTGCTTGCTTTGTATTTACTTTGCTCTTTTTTTTCTGTTTCTCCCAGTTTTGAGGTTAGGCCTCTTGTTTGAAATCTAATTTTTTTTAATGTAAGCATTTAAAGCTATACATTTCCTTCTCAGCACTTTAAAAAAAATCTCTTTATTGAGATTCTCACATTGTTCATCTATTCTTTTCCTGATACACTTCAGTTCTTTCTATTTTCCCTCATCTCCTTGAGCATATTGATTTTTTCCTGATATCCTTTACTTTGCGTATAATTTATGAAATCTTTCTCTACACCAAAGTCACAAATATTTTCTTCTACATTATCTTCTAGAAGCTCTATTATTTAGATCTACAATCTACCTATAATTAATTTTGGTGCTAGGTATGAGGTAGGTGTAAAAAATAATTTATTTCCTATATGGAACACTGTATTAGTTAGTGTTCTCTAGGGAAACAGAACCAACAGGAGATATCTGTAAATATGAGATTTTATAAAAGTGTCTTACACAGCTATAGGAATGCATGAGTCCAAATTCTGTAGCGCAGGCAGTGAACTGGCAACTCTGATGAAAGTCTTCAGTGAACTTCCCAGGAGAGGCTGGCTGGCTGAAGAAATGAAAGTTCTCTCTCTTCTCCCTTAAAAGTCTTCAACTTGATAGGATTAAATCTAGCTGATTGAATTTTCTCATTACAGAAGACACTCCCTTTGTTGACATAATCAGTCACAGATGGAATCAATTGATGAGCTAATAAACCAGCCTTCTGGTTTATTAACCAGCCACAATGTCCTTGCAATAATGGTTAGGCCAGTGCTTGCTTGATGAGACATGGGGGCACCATCACCTGGCCAAGTTGACACATGAACCTAATCATCACAAACACCAATTTCTCCAGCATCATTTAATGAAAAGACATCACTACCATAAACCATGTAAACTCTCAATTCTATTCTATTGGTTATTTTTTTCCTCTCACTGTACCAATACCACACTGTTAAATATTGTAGTTTTATAATAACTTTTGCTATCTCATAGTATAAGTTTGCCAAATTCTCATTCTTCTTTAAGATTATCTTGATAATTCTCAGTTCCCTGTATTTCCATAAAAATATTAGAATCATCTTGTCAGTTTACACAAACACACACACACACATGAGATTCTGGCTGGAATTGTATTGAATTTACAGATCAATTTGGGGGGAAGTGATGTCTTAACAATAAAGTCTTCCATCCTTATATGTCTTTGGTATGAGGGTGATGTTGGCCTTGAAAAATGAACACACTACCTCCCTCTGTTCATTTGAATTTACTTGAATATATCCCAGAAATGTTTTGTAATTTTCTGTAGAGGCCTCACACATCTTTTGTTAGATTTATTCTTAGGTTTTTACTGTTGTTTTTTTTTTTTGATGCTACTATAAATGATACTTTTTAAAACTGTTGCTAGTACACAGAAATACCATATATATGTATGGATGTATATATTGTGTATCCGTTGACCTTAACAAAATTCTGATAGTTTGTAGACTCTTTTTGCTTTTCCAGTATATAATTATGTTGACAACAAATAATGACAGTTTTACTTCTTCCCTTGTAATCCTTATATCTTTTATTTCATTTTCTTTCCTTACTGCATTGGCTTAAGATCTGTAGAACAACAGTGGAAAAAAGTCATGATAGTGTACATCCTTGCCTAATTCCTGATCTTGGAGGAAAAATTTTCAATATTTAATATTAAGAACGATTTTGCTGGAGAAGTTAACTCCCTTTTATTCCTAGTTTGCTATATTTTTATCATAATATTCGATGTTAGTGAATATTATGAAATGCCTTTTCTCCTTTCTACTGTTCGTGTTGTGAAATACGCTGATTTTCAAATGTTAAACCAACCTTGCATTTCTGAAATAAGCCTAACTTTTTCAGATATAGTATCCTTTCTTATATATCACTGGATTCAATGGGCTAATATTTCATTTAGGATTTTTGTGTATATGTCCATGAGAGAAATTAGCCTAAAAATTCACTTTCTTGTATTTTCCTTCCTTGATATTAGGGTTATGCTATTCCTATAAAATGAATTGGGATGTGTTCCCTCTCTCTGTTCTCTGGATGAGTTTGGGTACCACTGGTATCATCAGTGAATCCATCTGGGTCTGGAGTTTCTTTAAAGGGAAGTTTATTTTTGATTGCCCTATGGTGAAGATGCTTTCATTTTACAACACCCTGAATCCTTTCTGGAAGCAAGGAAATGTATTATTAAAACTTCTCAGCATCCCTGGGCTAGTCTGAGTATAATCGGCTTGAAGGGTTTCAGTGGGGGTTTGAGAAGAGAAATAAACACCTCTCCTTGGGGTAACATGATCCCCACAGTCCAGCAGGACACCGGGAATAACACATCTTGGCTCTAGGCAGGGAAGTTCCTCTGATGATTCCTGTCAGCGGAAGGAGCAAAAGTTAAGAAAGGGAGGCCAGAGAGGCTGCCACCCCCAAATTCTCTCAAAAGACTGAAAAACCTTCAGTGTCTGTGTTTCATTGGAGTGGTCCCAATCTTCAAGTGGATGGAACCTTCTCTAAAGCAAAGGGCAAACCTTGTGAGATTTACATTACTCAAGCACTTTAAGTCTCCTTGTATGAGGTCAAGCAAGAAAACAAAATGTTGCCATCTGAAGTTCAAGTTGGGGACAAAAGGATGCCTGGTTAGGTCGCTGCAGAATGGTTCAGAGGAGTGTGGACTTTTGAGAGAAAATATCTGGTTTTGTGCCTTGCTCCCCCACTTTCTGACCATGGGAGCTGGGGGGAGACCCAGTCCTCTCTGCACTTCTTGGAGAGTCTCAGTGCCCATCTGTGCCAGTTTGTATACATTATGTCCCCCAGAAAAAGCCATGTTCTTTGATGCAATTTTATGGGGACAGATTGATTAATCTTTTTGATTAGGGTGTGACCTTCTGATTGGATGTTTTCATGGATATATGACCCACCCAACTGTAGGTGATAACTGACTAGATTATTTCCATGGAGGTGTGGTCCTGCCCGTTCAGCATGGGTCTTAATTAGTTTACCAGAGCCCTATAAAACCACAGACAGAAGGAACTCACTGCTGCTGCAGCTGAGACAGACATTTTGAAGATGGCCGTTGAAAGGTGACACTGACATTTTGAAGAATGCCATTTTTTTTTCTTTTTTTTTGACAATGCCATTTTGAAACACAACCTGGGAGCAAGCAGATGCCAGCCATGTGCCTTCCCAGTTAACAGAGGTTTTCTGGATGCCAACGGCCTTTCTCCAGTGAAGGTATCCTACCTTTGATGCCTTACCTTGGACACCTGATGGCCTTAGGACTGTAACTTTGTAACCAAATAAATCCCCTTTATAGACGTCAATCCATTTCTGGTGTTTTGCAAAACAGCAGCATTGGCAAACCAAAACACCATCTCTGAGCCCTACTGTTCCAGCTCCAAGCTATCCAGTGTGGTCAGAAAAGGACCTGGAACCTGACTCCCAAGCGCTTCTGCACAGCTGTGCAAGCTGTGTAAGCCCTATTGCACACGCCAGGCTGTCAAAGGCATTTGTGAGTCAGAATCTATATATAATGACAACTAAAGCAGGGTCCAGGTTTGTTGCAGTGAGACCACTACTACACTCAGAGTCATTCTGACCGTCCAACCAGAGGCTGGCCCAGGGTTTTGTTCAATATTCTCAAGACCCTAATAGCTTCATCACCCATTGGCTGTGGTGATGGCACAACTGCTATGAGCACTAACTTCATGCTAAACACAGAAAAGAGGCACCTGAAGAGTTTGGTGGGCTAGTGTCTCCTGTACTCCAAGGCTAGCCCCTTGAGACAGCCACCCCCATTCATCTCTGCCTTCTGTGCTGTAGATGCCTTAGGGTTCAATCCTCACTTTAACTCTGTGATGACCCCAAAATGCAGAATGTCTCATTCTTGATTTTTTAAGCCTCTGCTCACCCCAAGGCTGCCTGTGGCCCTGTGCACAGGGGCAGCTGCATTAAAAGTCATTTCCAAAAATAGAGCACATCTGAGTGAAACATACCTGGCCTCCAGCCCACCAGCTGGCTGCACTGTGTGCGCTGCTGCCTCACAGCTTGGCATGCCACTGTGTTGTCTTCTTTTTTTACCTTTTTTTTTTTTTTAAAGAAAAAGAAGAAAAAGAAATCCACGAAACAACCTGTCCTCTTGACAGGCCAACTCAGATCACAATTACATTGGGCTGGATCATGGAGCTGCATTACTATGGCCTTATCAGACTGTCTGGTTCAGAAAATAAACAATTAATCAAAGGTGGTGAGGTCTAGAATCTCAGATGCTTCCCCCTTCCCTCATTCTCCATTTCTAAGCCTGCAATGGGGTTTCAGAAAAGATCACAGGTCTGCAGAAGAGTCTTTTCAATTCTGCTCATTGAGCACAGGGGTTAAGAGCAAGGGCTGTGGAATCGAGAACGCTGGGTTTAAATCTTTGCACCTACAGGCAATTACTTAAACTCAGTGAATTGTAGCCATCTGTAAAACTGAGCTGATAGCTTCTTTTTAGAATTTTATGAGGCTCCAATAAGATAATGTATGCAAAGTGCCTGGGGAGGGCTTGGCACATTTATTAATTCAAGAAATACTGAAAACCTACTGGGTGCTAGCTGCCATTCTGGGCCCTGGGAGGCAGCACTAGAGAAGACAACCACGAGGCCCACCTTAACGGAGCTCAGTGTCTGGTGGGGGATACAGACCCACAAATAGGCCATTACATTTGGGGTGATAAGAACGTGATAGGATTAGCAATGGGAACTTTGAGACCAGTAGAGGGGCTGCTTGCCCAGCCCTTGGGGGGTCCAGGAAAGGCTGTCTGGAGAACCTGGTGTCTAAGCCCAGACTGAAGCATGAGTGAAGAGGCAGGTGGGTGGGTGTTAAGAGAGCCCAGCATGGGGGAACTGGGTCAGTCAGTCTGGGCAGGGCCTGATGGGCAGGGAGTGGTGGGAGACGAGATGGGTGGTGGGCAGGGGTCAGATTAGGAAGGCCCCTGTGAGGAAGGCTGGGGCTGGCCTTGGTGCTGAGGGTCATAGGGGG
Organism: Choloepus didactylus; assembly: GCF_015220235.1. Taxonomy (NCBI): domain Eukaryota; kingdom Metazoa; phylum Chordata; class Mammalia; order Pilosa; family Megalonychidae; genus Choloepus; species Choloepus didactylus. Next base: position 96,501,553 of record NC_051307.1, on the reverse strand, counting down.
TACAGCAGGGCAGCGGCGTGGCCTACCTTGTGTTTGAGGAGGGTCACTCGGGCTGGGGTGAGGGGATGGCTTCGAGCAGGCAGGACTGGAAGTGGCAAGGAGGGTGTTGCAGTGATCCAGGGAGGATGGTGGGGGTGTGGAGCGGGGAGAAAAGTAGAATATTCGAGGGACACTGAGCAGATGCTGGATCTGAGCACCGACGGACATAGGGTTTGAAGAACAAGGAGCTTGGTGTCCAGGTTTCCATCCTGAGCCCCACAGGTCCAGGACAAATGGCAGCAGCTATGTTCAATCACTGTCACTGGCACTGGCCAAGTCACTCCCCCATCCTGGGCCTCATTCTCCCATCTGCACAACCAGGAGGCTGGACAGGCGTCCCCCTGGCCTTCCCAACTCACGTAAGCTGTGACTCTGTGGCTCTTTATATCGTGTCAAACATAACCCCAGACTTGTCGCAGAGGCAGCACCGTGCTCAGCAACTCCTGCCTTTCTGCATTTTCTGTAACCACAGGGTGGGCACACAGAGATGGGAGCAGCTGTGAGAAGCTGGCACCATGCAGCCCATGTACTGCCACCTGCTTTCCAGGTGACCTGAACCTTGGAGCAAGCCTGCCCTTCCCCTGCTCCTTCTGGACCTCGGCCAACCTCACACCCTCAGCCAGGCTGTACGGGGAAGCCCCCCTATAAGAGACAGCAGGAAATGGGTTCCCCAGAACTCTTCCTCTGCCTCCCTTCCCTACTGGGCTGTTTTCATGGGGAGACTGTTTTCCCCTCTTCAAAGTGGAAATGTAACCTTTAGCCCCTCCTGGAAACCTTTCTGCTCAAATCTCCTCTCAATGCCTTCCATACTGTTCACCCGCCTCTCTGCCATGCCTGGTTGCACCTATAAATGTGGAAAAGAATCTGAACTACCCTCCACCTCTCTCACCACCTGGCAGTCTATTCGGAGCTGCCTGAGGCTGGCAGAGTGTGGGACAAGGGAAAATCAGGCCCCACCGCACACAGGGCTTACGACTGCTCAGCTCTATCCTGGATGGAGTGCTGGGGCCTGGGCTTACCTGGAAAAGCCAGTTGGGATTTGGATGAAGGTGAAGAATGGAATTTAAAAGAAAAAAATCAGATCAAAGTTGGCATTAAAATTAGATTTTGGTTTAACACTACCTGAGAAAACAATTAGAATCCTCTGAAAGTAGGTCAGTTGGATACTAACCCTACAGCCTTTCTTCTGGAGTCCTCTGGCTGTGCAGGGGTGGCTCTTGGCTCCCTCTCTTCGCCTCTCCTCCCAGGGCAGGGCAGGCTGCTGGTCTGCAGACCTAGGGAGAAGCGTCCTGACCCAAACTGCATCTGGACTAATTAGGAGCTAATCTTCCTCTCACCCACACCCCACAGAGGGAGAGACTCATCCCCACAAATCTGGTGCAATTTTAGGGAGAGTCTGAGCTGCTCTTCCACAGGGCAGCAGCCCCTCCCTTCCCTGGGTCTTGCAGGGAGGCCCCAGAACCGGAAGGGTGAAGTTTCTAGCACTGGCCTCTCTTCTTAGGTTTCAGCCTGAGCATGGTGAAACCTGGGCTGTGGACACACCTTGAAAAGGAGGCAATGGAGGAAAGAAATAGACCTGCCCGGCAGAGCAGGGACAGGCTGCATCAGGGCCCTGCCCGCCTGTCTGCGCTCTGCTGAAAGCATCCTCCATGCTTCCCTTCCCTGTCTGTGCCTCCTCCCTCAGAGTCGCTGGGCCCTTTGCCCAAGACCTACAGACACCTGCCCACACACATGGGCCCGGCATGGCCCAAGTGGGCCGCCTTGCCTCTGATCTGGTCCAGATGCTGATTCACCAGGGTCGCTGACCCCAGGAGCAAGACTGTGTCGGACACATGCCCACACTGGGTACAGAGCTGGACACACAGTGGGGACTCAGGAAACCTTTACTGAACTAAACCCTAAGACTGAGTTTGTGTCCCTTCTCATCCAAGGGGCTCCCCAGGTGCAAATGTTGTGTTGAGAGGGCTCTTAGTTGGCACAAGACCTGCCCCTCATGGCAGCCTGGTCTGTGGAGGTGTGGTGACCTGAGGCCCAGGCAGGCCTCCTTTCCCAGCAGTGCCACCTGCTCTTCCACAAGGGCTAAGTGGCTGCATTGCCAGGGCCCCCTGTCTGTGCAGAGAAGGTGCAGACTGGGAAGATATCTGCTGATGCCATTCTGATTTGAAAGTGCTGCTTCTCCTCCGTAACCCTCCTCCTTTACAGCTCAGCTCAAGTCTACCTCCAGGAAAGCTCCACAGCTAACCCCACCCTTCCCTCCTCTTCCCCTCTTGGCGTCCTCTCAGATGAGCTGTGTGATGAATGGGAGGGCTTCTCAAACTTTACGTGCATACAAAACCTGTGTCTGGGGATCTGGTTAAGATGCAGTTTCAGAGTCAGCAGGTGGCAGAGGGGTGGGAGCCTGCATTTCCCACAAGCTCCCAGGTGATGCCAATGCAGCCGGTCCACAGGCCACACTTTGAGGGGTGAGGAGGGAGAGGAGAGAGGGAGGACACTGGAGTCAGGGAACCCGGGTTCTGGCCCCAGCTCTCCTGGTACTAAGGATCACACCTCAGGCGACAGTGGTGAGGACTACATGACAGTCCCTGGATCACAGCGGGTGCTCAAAGTGCGATTTCTCTTCCTTTTGTTTCCGTTTTCTCCCTGTAGAGACCGTAATACCTCAGAAGAGTGTTGGGAGAATTACACGAAATGATATGTGAATACCCTGGCGCACAGTAGGTGAGCCATGATGTGGGTTTTCCTCCTCTCTTTCCACTGTCTAGTTCTGGGTCTAGCATAATGATAGAGGATGGAAAGAAGGAAGGAATGAAGGGAATGGGGCAGGAGGGGCTCCGAAGTCCTGTCTCACATACCATGGGTCTCCACATCTAACTGAGTATTTGTGTGAGCATTGTTGAGGGAAGAAGTTGTTCCAGAAATGCTGACAGGCAACTCCCCCAGTGACTTTATTATTGGTGTGCTTGGGCATTAGCCAGAATGCCCAATAAAACTCAGGAGGAGCCACAACAGAGAAAGGGCCTGGGGTAGCAGCCAGCGTAGAGCACCCTAGCTAAACCCCAAGATCTGCTGCCTCCTGCTGACCTGCAGGTGGCGGCAGCCTTTTAGAATTAACACTGGCAGGGGCTCTGCGGACCCACTCAGTGAGTCTGATTCTCATGGCAGGCCAGCAGCTCAACAGAAGTAAGCCAGGTGTTCCTGGCGGTCAGGCTGGCAAAGGATCATTTAGCAACCCCTACCCCCCATTCCCTGCCCCTTTCTCTGGTCTATAGAAACTCGAGCAGCTTCACAGAGGGTGTGGCTTATTTTCAGGGGCTCAGGATAAGGGATATGTAGCAGTGTGGCTTCTAGGGTCTAAAGCCAAGGCAGGAGAAAAACGGGTTGACAGATGACCCTTCGTCAGCAACCATTTATTGTCCAGTCTTCATCCTGATCACCCCCACACATACACACAAAATTAAACCCCTTTGAGCTTAACCAGAAAATTATGCTGTTGTTTCAACATACTTTTAGAGGGTACCTGCTGGTGGTGGGGATGTGGTGGGGGACGTGTGGCTGGAAGGAGCGGGCACTGTGAGTGATGCGGTGCAGACAGGACACTCAGAGGGCTCTATGTGGGGAGAAATGATAAGTGTTCCCCCAAAACCTTGCTCTGCTCTGATAGTAGCCCCCCAACGTGCACATTTCCTCTGTCTTTGAAAGACCAAAGTTCAACTTCCCATCTAGTTCTGAGTCTTTGTTTCTTAAGTAAAATTTGTGAGGAAGCCATCCCTTCAGCCTCAGCCCTTCTCCAGGCCTGACTGTTGAGTTGTGACTCTGGTAACATTTCATGCAGCTATTTAACAAACATGCTTGAGGTTTCTTTTAACTGGCAGTTAAGATCAGAGCACAGACACAAGTTTTGTAAAGCTTGGTTTTCCTACAGGGTAAAAAAGTTACCCTTTTCTTCCATGGGTTTTAAAAAAATGAGTGTCTTAATGAAACTAGGAACCCACATACACAGTGAAGCCCACTCATTCTTCCAAATTGAGATGGAGTGCAAGCATCCTTTGCTCAAGGTTGAGAAGAATTCAGATTTGCATGATTTGTTTCCAAATTAAAAAAGAAAAGGTGAAAATGCTAATACTATGCTGTGAACTCGAAGGAGACCTCCAAAGGCAGGCTGCCCCAACATTTACATCAGAAGACCCTGAGAAGAGTTCCCCTTGGCATCCGTCTCGTGGAGTCTCCTAGTCCTCTGCTCTTTTCTCCAAAACAGCAGGAAATACAGGCAGGTCTGTTTTGATCTACCCCTGGGGTGACCCAGTACCCTACTACACACCAGTGACAACTGCAGGTTGAAGGCAGCCTCTGAAACCAGGTTCACTGTGGAGCTCGTTTGATGTAATAACACACACACAGACACACACACACACACTAGTAGCTGACATTTACCAGGCACTTCTTACATGCCAGTTAAAATATCTGTAAAAATTTATATGAATTATTGTATTTAATCTTCACAAAAATTTTGTGAAATAGGTTACCATAATGACAGTAACAACAGCTAACATACAAAGCACCAAGTCCCTCGCACAGTTCTAAGTGCTTTGCATACTGGAACTCACTCTTCGCGACAAGTTTATGAGGTAGGTGTTATTGTTATCCCCATTTTATGGATGAGGGAACTGAGGATTACAGGTTAAGGAATTTAGCCATAGCAGTCCAGCTAGTAAGTGCTAGGGTCTGGATTCGAACCCAGGCAGCCTGGTTCCAGTGCCTCCTCTTGTAATACTGCCCTGCATTGCCTCTCAGTGCATGGCGAGTGCCCTGAGAAGATTATGCTAAGAGGAACTGCATCCCTCAGCATCTGCTCTGCGACGCGGTCCTGGCACTCTCTCCCGTGGCTCCTGATTCAGCATAGGCATGTGGGTGGAGAAAGGGCCCTCCTGCACCAATAACTTCCTACAGAGCAATAAGGGTAGGCAGAAAGAAAGCTTCAAACCAAATGTTCTAGACAGAGATGGATCATGCTAGTTGAGGGGAATCAAGAAAAGCACATGCAGAACACGACCTTAATGATGAACAGGGGGGAAATAATGGCAGAGTTGCAAAGGCCCAGGAATGGCCGGGGGTGGGGGTGGGGGATGCAATGCGCTCAAGGGCCTAGAGGCAGCAAAGCATGGCAGAGACACAGCCCTGGACCCAGACACTGGCAAGGTCCCCAGGGAACTCTGATCGCTGCACTGGTTGGTCCCAGCTGCAGAACCCACATGCCAGGAGTGAGCGCTTTGTGTCCCTTAGGTTCTGAGGGTTAAAGCAAAGCCCTTGTGCCACTCCATAGAATCAGATGAACTAGAAAGACTGGCTCTGTGCACACCCAAAGGTGCCTGCTTGGGGATCCTGTCTGGGCCTCTTCGCCCCCAGGCTGGGGCTCTTAAGCCACCCCGAGGCCGGCAGTCCCCACAGCTGGCTGTGTGCAGAGCAGCCTTGTTGACTGGGCTTGGAAGAGGTGCTGCTTTCCCTTTTCAGACCCATCGCTTCGAGCACAGACTGTTCTGCCACCACAGTCTGTTTTCCAAAGCTGTGGATGCTGAAGGAAAGACTGTGGTAGAAGTGTATCATATAATTAACGTGCAATGTTCACTCTCTGTTGAAGAGGGTCTGTTTTTGACTCTCCCTCTCCCTTCCTGAGAGATTAAAATAAACTTTGAGAGAGAAAGAAAATAAACATGTTTGGCTTCACCTTTACCAAGTAGACTCTAATGGTGCTGCCTAGACTCACGATTGGGGTAGCAGCTGGACAGACTGTGGTCAACATCTGTCAACACCTCCCAGGTGTCGAGGCCACAGACAGACACATTTGGCAAACCCCATCGCGGTGCCCGGTCAAGCCAGCAAGGCCATTTGGGTGGGGCCTGCACTGTCAGTCTAGACTCGGTCAAGTCTGCTGAAAGGGAAATTCATTATTTATAATAAACATGTTTATAAGCCCCTTTCCTGGCAGCAATTAATTTAGCAAAGCTAGAACCATTTGATGAAGAATTAAATGCAGTAACTGTGTTATTTGAAATCTTGTTCAATGTAGAGGCTCTTAAGAAAAATTTATCTGTTTAAGTCTAGCTTTGGTAACATTTGGAATCTGTTTCTCACTGGGCACAAATGTGGGAAAGAGGAGAAAAATTCTTCCTATTTAAACTTTAAATTTTAAAACAGACTAAATAAAGTAGACTAAATAACTTCACAGAAGAAAGGAGAGGAAGTTTGGGGCGATCTGGCATTTCCTGAGATCTTGCATTTGAAATTAATCTTCTCACCATCCTGTTCTCACTGCTTCATACAACAGGCCATCAGAGTGCTCTCTGCAACAAGTAGTGGGGCCACATCTGCCCCCCCACCCCTCCTCATTGCATCCCCTGCCCCCCAGTCTATGGACCTCCAATGGACAGGGTTGGTTTCCTATTTATCGCTGAATCTCCTGCCCACACTCCTGGGATGGTGTCTTGTCTCAGGAAATGTGAACTTTAGGACATGGACTAGAACTCTGACCAAGATCATGTGATTTACCTGGGACAGAGTCAGGGCTTGATCCCTCTCCCCGAAGGCAGGCGGCTGCCATCTTCCACCCTGGCACTGGGGTAGCATTAACTCACACTCCTTAGTGCAACCTGGGCCCTGCCTCCTGTCCTGCTGCAGCCTCCTCTGCTCCCCAGCACCCTCCTCTTGTGCAACCTCCAGACCAAAGTACCTGAAGTCCCTGCACCTGCCACCCTCTCCGAGGCTCCTGGGCCTGCTGTTCCTCCTGGCTGGAGTACCCTTCTCCCTCCCTGCCCACCAGAGAACTTCTCTTCATTAACACCAGCTCAGAGCTCCCATCCTTCCTCCTTCCTCTGGGCCTTGGGTCACTTGTGTGGTTGGGGTGTGTATAATGACCCTCTATGACTCTCTGTCCTGTTAAGCCATGGGTTCTTTGAGGACAGGGACTGTGTCTTTTTATCTCTGAATCCGCACTGTCTAGCCCAGTACCTGGTGAAGAATAGGGACTGAGTACATTTTTTTTTTTTTTGAGTACATATTAATTGAATTCTTCTAGACATGTATACTCTCACTGCCAAACAGCAAGGGTAAAATTTGCCTTTTCCGAGATAGCTAAGTGCCATATTGTGGCTAAAAGGCTAACACTAGTCCCTGTGAAAGGCTTTGGGAACATCCCCAGCAACACCCCAGCCTTGGTGCTATAACCTACAAAGCACCGTAAAGCACGTGACAATGAAGTTACCACTAATAAATAAATAAAACCTTCAGGGCCTGCCCCAGCCACTTGCCTGTGCCATACCATCCTTTTAGAGTCTGAACATGCATAACCAGACTGAACATAAGCTACTTAATTAATTTACATCACATAAATAAACATTTTCACCAAAACCTCTAAAATCACATTGGGAGAAAACACACAGAATCTCCCTTACAGATTAGAATTTATACTCTCAGGGCATTGCTATGGTAGAACCAGCAAAAACATCTCCTTTTGCAAAACCATTCCCTTCTCATTTATTAATTTTTCTAGAAATGTATATAATTTCTGTCTGCTTTCAGTAAATATTTTAAAACACTAATTGGCCCTAGGGATACTCCTTTTATATTACTACATTGCAGTGAGATTTGGGGTAAGATGAGGCAGCTGTACATATATCTCTGATTAACATATTTTCTGATTGAAAATGAGAACACCTGGCCCTTTATTAAGATGAACTATATGAAATTGGGATAGTCAGAAAAATCTGGCATGTCTGATTCTCTACTTTTTTTCCCAACAGTTGGGGTAGAATGGATGTTTTCTGATTTGGCCTCCTTTTTATCTCTAAGGAATTAAAAAGGTATCACTTTAATCAAAGCCTGTAGGGAGGGGGAGAAGTTGAAGCTAATGCTTCAACCATCAATACTGCCAGAGTAAGACAGAGAGCAGGGCTGGGAATCCTAGGTGGAAACGGTGATTTGCTCAGGACAGGACATTGGGATTCCAGGCCACAGGGCTGGGCCTGGTTTACTCAACACTAGCCACCTGATGCTCTTTCCAGAAACATGACCCCACACCGCAGGCTGTCCTCAGTGTTTCTGAATTGGGCAGGGGCCACATGGGCCTAGTCCCACAGGCCCAGAGCTCAGAAAGAATCTAGGCAAGGCAAGCGAGGAGTTAAGCTTCAAAAGGAAAATGTCCTTTGCCTTTTAAAGGTTACTGAGAGCCACTGTCTCTTGCCTTTACCTAGAATGAGATAAATGAGGGAAGAGTCTGTGTTCTCTGAGACCTTTTGAATCCATCAAGGGGAAGTTGCTGGGCAAGAGAACTAAGACTCAGGCCTTGGGCAACTAGGAAAAAAAAAAAAGACACAGAGAGAAATAATGCAGTCCTGTCAAGTGACCAATCCAAATGGCATCCTTGACCTCGCAGAATAAAGAGAGTCCCTGAAATTTCTCAGAAGAAAACAGGAGCTGGGGTCACGCTTCTGGGTACCGAGCAAGGCCAGCAAACGCTGACAGTAGCTCACGTTCCTGCTAAGCCATGTGCTCCTACACAGTAGCTCACGTTCCTGCTAAGCCATGTGCTCCTACACAGCCTCCCCAACAAGGGTTTGAAAGTCTGGTGCTCCAAAAAGTTCATTGCTTTGAGCCTGTTGTTTGGAATTCTGAACACATTTTCCTATAAAAACTATGACCTGGTGGAGCGCGGACTCTTTTCTACATATTAAACACAGATGGAGCTAGCGGTACAAAGAAAAGGAGAACTGAGCAGAGTGCTCTGGGGCTGCACTCCCACTGAGATGGCTGTGAGGGCTCTGGGTGTGCATGTGCACACACGTGCATTTTGCAAGAGGGCAGGTGCCATGAAGGAAAAATGGGGCCCTAGAAACAGAAACAGAAGTGTAGGGAGTGATACAAAGACAAAGACAATGTGAAGTTCTAAGCAGAAGAGAAGATCCTGAGTGCCAATAACACCCTGCATTTGTATCATACTGTATCACAGTCTCTACAAGATGATTCACTTCCTAGTTAGGAACAAAGGGGAGCTGCTTCCTTGAGGACAGGAGGGGGGAAGTGGGGGCAGCAACAGGGCAGAAGCAGATTCCTGCCTTTTGCTGGAAAAGGATATTTGTAACTCAGCTGCCCAGGTTATGACTGGAGAACATTATGCATGACCATGTGTTCACTGAATAAGGATCAGGGAAACCTCAGGTGCCCAGAGGGCCAGGCACAGAGAGAGAGAAGCTGGCTGTGGTGGGCCTCGGAGACAGGGAGAGCATGTGCCATTCAACAAGGGCAGCCACCGCTCAGCTCCAGTCTCTGGAGAGAAGTCAGGCCAGGTGTTGCCACAACTTCTCAGTTTTATCGTCCCAATTTTAGATGTAAGCAACTTGTATGCTTTAACAATAAATGCCACAGACCAAAAATCAAGCCAACAAAAAAACTTCACTGTCCTTGAGATACCCCTTTCCCAGGTTTGCAGCCCCTTTCCCAATGTCTGTAGTTAGAACAAGATGTTTGGTTCTTGGGTTCCCAAGCATAACTAAAGACCAGAATTACTTTGGGTGCATGTTCAAAATGCAGATTTGAGGGCCCGCCCTAGGTCACCAGAAATCAGAATCTCCCAGGAGGAGGCCTAGGAAGCCCTTTTTTTTTTAACTGGCTCCCTGGTAGCGGTGATGTGGCCACACTGACATGTGGGAAGCCCTGACTAATTTATATTTCTACTTTCCTTGTATTCATAGGTACAACCAAACATCCACTTTTGTCTCATGCCTCTAGTTCAGAATGATAGAATGATAATACTACAGGACTAAAATGATAATGCTACAAAAGATACTGACCAGGGCCTCCAGAACTTCTCCCCAGGAAAGGACAGAGAAGAATGTCCAGGGGACCCGGGGACCTATCCAGTGCCAAGGGTGTGAAATTGTATCTTTCCTAAAAGATGCAGAAAACTTTAATATTATACTTTGTGTTATAACCACATATGTTTTAACACACAAATATTCCCCCTACTAAATCTTTATGTAAACTTGACTCTTCCGGAAAATGCCATGTTTATCCTGTGATTTGGAGTACCCCAAGTACAAGTGTCCCCAGGTGCAGATTTATGTCTATATATCATATTATTTAATTTGACCTAAAGCTAATGGCAAAATGCCACATAAGTTTACAATAGGGAATTTATGTTCTAAAAAAAGTATGTATGTGTTAGAAATGTGTTAGATGGGGGAAGAAAATGATGATACATGAAACCATCCTTTAACATTACACAGTTTCAAAGGTTAATGGCTTAAGAGTGATTTCTTTATATTTTTCATAAAAATAAGCAGTCAATTGAAACTTAAGCACTTAAGTTGCTCTAAGGCCCTGCTTATCTGGGTAGTGAGGGAACATTTTGGAAGGTTCCTTATTGTACTGCTCTGTTGTGTAAGCAGCTCAGACTCCTCCAGAAACCACGGTCCATATCTTGAAGCTCCAGACCAGGGTCTGCCTCTGTGTCGACACACAGGTGGCAGAGCAATGACTTGGAGGCTGGTTCAACCATCCACTGGGCCAGAGGGTCAGTTCCTGCGGCTGACACTATCTGTGAGCCCCTGCTGGCCATCCTACCATTGTCCCTAAACTTGTGAGAGAGACCAAGGAGTTCCCAGCCTCCCTGCACTTACCTTTGCCTTTCTTGGTGACATCCCCAACTGCCACCAGCACTTCATGTCATGCCTGTGCTTCCCCACCTTCCCTTACCCTAATATCATGACTTCCTAAAGCCTTACTTTTTCTGCAGTATGTACATTTTAGTGAATGTGAAGCTGCTGATTAATTTCATGCAGCAGTTAGCTGATGTGTGGTATTTAACTATTTATTTGAACACTGTAGGTGTTGATTCTTATGAAAAAGGAATATTTAAATTAAAATTTTTTATAAAAGTGGCCAATTTATTAATAAAGTGAGAGCCAATCACCAAAGTTAGTATATAATATCACTGAAAAAAAAAAACATACACACACACACACACACACACACACACACTTCTTTGTGGAAGCCAAATAAACCTTCATGCCATCTTCCTGATGGAGAAAAGTTCTTGCTTTATTCTGCACCACCTCCCCCGGAAGGCTTAGTCCCCAGCATGGCCCCAAATCCACCATCTCTCACGAAGTTAGCCACTTCCCCTCCCTGCACCTCAAAGTGGTGCCTAAGTCTTACTAGGCTGGAATGTTCCAGAGCTCTGTAATTAGAGCCCTGGTGGGGAGGAGTCCAGAGCAGGTCCCCTGGCTGTGTGTGGACCTTATGGAGGTGAGGCCCCTGCTGATGAGGCGAGCAACTACATTCATGCAGGAGTTGAGCAGGAGGGCTGCCAGGCCAGGAAGGGTCTGTGGGCAGGTGAGCAGAGATGCTCTGAGCATGGCAGCCCAATGGAGGTGACGGGAGCCAAGTCCTCCTTTTTTCACCGCTGTCTTCCTGCTGCCACCTCTGCCTTAGGATATAATCTGTTATACCTCAGTAATTGACAAGGTGGACTGTCTCCATCCCAAGACAGAATATATCCTTCCTGGGCCAAGATGGAATTCTCCAGAACCATCCCCTCAAGGGAAGGGGATGTGGGGAGGCAGAGAGAAGACTTGGAGCACTGGGCCTCTGGGCAGGGAGCCCACAGACGGCAGATAAGCTGCTCTCGAATGGTAATGAAATCAGAGGCTCCTCAGAGTCTTTTTCTGTTGGTAACAGGATTAGAAAATAAAAATAAATGCCAGATACATTCGGAGGCACCACCCCTCTGCCTGGTGGAGTAAAGAGTTTCTTCTGGGTTTTGCCTAGGATGACCTCCCATTTTCAGCTTCACTTCAGCAGAGACCTCCAAGCAATTTCAGAAAGAAGAAAAGGGGCCCCAAAGTGCCATGGGGCAGAATTAACAGTAGCAATCAGTATTCTCCTTGCCATTATCCCTTCCACGGGCCTCCCACTTCAAGTGGATCAAGCCTCGTCGCCACTTTTAAGCCTCATGCAGTGGAGATGGCCACCGTGATTTCTTAAATGAGGAAAGTGGAAACGCTAGCATGGAAAAAAATCACTCCTCACAGCTTCCCACCCGGCGGGATCTTCTTCCACAGTGGGCTGCGTGCCAGTGCTGGGGAGCTGGGGAGGGTCCCTGCGTGCCACAGCCGAGAGCCATTCTACCGGGGGCACGGCTCTAAGGCCACTCACGTTCCACAGCAGCTGGACCCTGTGAAACTTGGGGTGAGACTGAAAACATCCCAACCCAAGTGGTCTATTTTCAGCAGCCTTCCCCTCACCACTCCCCAAGCAGAGCTAAAGTCAGGAGAGCCCTAGTGCCTTGCAGAGGCAGCCCCGAGCTGCCTGAGTCCCTGTTCTCATTTTTTTTCCTACCACGTTGTATTGCTCTTCTATCTCTTCCCATTTTTCTTCATTAAACATAACTCTGTATTAAAACCAGCTAGGAATAAACATTAATTAGTAATGCAAACCACTATATTTATAAAATATGCAATCAGAGCAAGATATAAAGAAATCCTAAGAACTAGGTATTATTGGAAAACATTCTCAACAATCTTCAACTGTGTTCAATCTGCTGAATCTCTTGTTTACTCATTTGAAACTTAGTAAAATTTTTTTAAATTGAGAGACTGTAAAACACATGTTCAAATCAGCTTATATAAATAATCTCTCTCTCTCTCTCACACACCCACACACCCACACACACACAAAGCTAGAGCTCAGAGTATTTCAGCCTAGGAAAGCAAATCCAAGGATTGTCCTCAACAACACACTATTGCTAAAGTAATTTCCCTCCAAGCATTTATTAATAATAGTAATTAAGGCAGCTGTCATTTTTGTGAGTTAAGCACTATGCTCAGTGCTTTACCTATATTTTCTTTAGTTCTTACAACAACCCCAAATGTATTACTATTATTTGCAATACATCAATAAGGCAGCAAAGTCTCAGGGAAATGAAGTAAGTAGAAAGTGGCAGAGTCAGGATTTTAAATCACCCCAGTCCATCTGTGCCCCAAACTCAACGCTCTCTGCATTATACCAGACTCTTTCTCTTCATTTTTGCAGATCTCCCTTCTCAATCAGGAGCATAATTATAAAAAGGAAAGCACAGCATGTTTCTTCTACACCAGAGGGCCAACATCCCAGAGCCACCTTCATTACGGCTACAAAGTCCCTGTTTACCCAACCACATCGAGTATGCCGGAGAAGGTGGTTATAACCAGAGCCAAAGGTGAGTGTGTGTGTGTGTGTGTGTGTGTGTGTGTGTGTGTATGTGTGAGAGAGAGAGAGAGAGAGAAGGCGGGGCAGGGAGGGCTGGGCTGATGAGTCACGGGCCTGTCTGTATTCCCCTGGCTAGCCTAGCTCTCGAGGCGGGCAGGTGTGCATGCTGCCCATGTTTCTTATGAAGGGGCTATGCCTGGCCTCATGAACGTGTGTAAGCAGTAAAGGGACATGCTAATAGTGCCCAAGTCTGAACACCTGGGCCATGTCTGGCCCACCCTCCACCACTGGTGCTGACTCTCCAATCACACATTTTCTTTCAGAGTTCTGCTGCCTTCCAGCTGGTAAGGCTGATAAACAGGCTTCCAATACATGTTGCCCTCAGAGAGCCTCAGGGCTGTCTTCTCTCAGTTATGACAGAACTGAATTTTCAACAATATAATCTGAACTAAAAGGTTTACGATAGAGACACAGTGGCCCTAGTATTTACTTCCCGGGGAAAAATATGTAAATACAACATTGCTGCCTCCAATGGTGAAAACTTGGTTCAAATAGAGCATGCATGCTATATATGCAAAGTGTAAAATAAGATGGGCTACAAACACCTTAGGAACTCATTTCTACCACAGTTTACTTGGTATTACTGTTGCTGCATAAATGATGTCAATTGCAGTAAACTGGTATACCAAATCAGTTGGAGTAAAGAAAAGATAATTATTCTGAAATCCAACAGACCACTTCTAACCAAGAATTGAACCCGTGAACCAGAAAACTGAAATAAGGCATGCTGATAGCTTTTTTCTTGGTAAAAGCCTACTGAATCTGGGTCAGGTTCTGTGAACGATTACAGCTGCACCGAGCGGCTGATAAACATGGGTTGAGCTGGATGCTTTTGGCTTTTCCAGTCCACAGAAGGCAGATGTGCCTGTACTGATCCACTCTGCTCGCTCCTGATCCCTGTACTGTTAAACTACAAGGCAACACAGGATAGGGCCACCACTCCCCACATTCCCCTCACCCCCACCACCTGCCAGGACCACGCAGCCCTTCATCTCTGAGCCCCAGATGGTGGGAGAAGCTGCATGACGCAGTCAAGGGAACGCAGGTTTTGGAGTTGGATCTGGTTTGAATTGCAGCTGGGCCACTCACAAGCTTGAATTGGGACAAGGTGCCGGTCCTCTTTGAGCTTAAGTTTTCTGTAAGATGCGAATAGTGATATATATCTAGAGGTTCTGGTGAAGATTAAACGGCATTTTATATGAACAGCCCTCGCACAGAGCCTGGCCAGAGTCAGTTCTTGGTCAGTGGAGGTTTCTGTCCCTCCCGTGGTAAGAAGAGTCTTCTGGGGAAAAATCTCTACCTGGAAGTAGAGTTTAAGAATGGCCACAAGTGTGAGATTGAGACAGGGGAAGAGATGAGCTCAGTGGGATCTCAGAAAATCCCCAACTTCTGGCAGTGTCCCCTGACAAGCAAGTAAGAAAGTTCTGAAAGTTTATTTGAGGAGGGGTGTTATACTGACGCTCATTATGTGCCAGGCACTGTTCTCAGAACTTTGGGTGTCTTAGCATATTATAACTCTCACTACAGCTCTGAGATGTATCGCTACTTACCAGAAGAGGAAGCTGGGCTTAAATGACTGGCCCAAGGTCACAGGGCTAGTAAGGGGTAGAGCCGGGGCCCGGACCCAGGAGGTATAAACCCAGCACCAAGGCCTTAGCCCAACACTCTGTGGCCTTGTGTGTTGGAATCCATCCCTTCTTCATTGGTTTGGGATGCCCCCTCTGTTTCCTGAACTCTTCCTGGCCCAGGCCTTCCTCCCACTTTTTAATCGTTTGCTCCACAAACATTTGTTGACACCGACTCCAAGCCCAGCCCTGGGAATACAGAGCATGGCTGGGAGGGAGATCTGCAGAGCACCCATGAGACTAAATAACCAGGCAGGAAGTGGTGAGGGCCAGGAGGACAGGACAGAAAAGTGCTCTGAGCATTCAGATAGGGCAGAGGGAGCACCTGTGGCTGGCGGTCAAGGAATGCCATGAAGGCATGAGTGAGGTGGCCTGAAGGACAGAATAGATTTCTCAAGGTGGAGATCGGTGAGAAGGAGCCTCTCCAGGTGGCAGGCACAGCACAAGCAAGGAAAAGGAGGTGAAAGCTTGGCACGTCACCAGGGAGCAGTGAGCATCTGATTTGGCTGGAGGTACTGGGTCAGTGCCAGATCATGGAAGCCTTGAATGCCAGGGCCCAGGGATTAAAATTCTGAACACATTCCCAGATTCAATTAAGGAAGCAGGGTGAAGACCTGCCATAGAGCCATCTCTGGATTCTAGTCCATAACTGGCAACTTATCATCCTGCCAAAACTGGGCCCTTGTCTGAATGCTCCCCAGGAAAGCTGCATGGGGGAGGGAGCCTCTCTCTCTCCTCCACATGGAGCCCTGAGTACAGCTGAGCCAATTTGTTTCTCCCAAAAGGCAGAGCCACATTGTGCTCCCCAAAGCTGGGGGACTGGAAGCCCAAGGAGAGACTACTGCCTGGAGAGCTGGTGACTCACTGGTCTCCTGACTCCCAACACACTTAACTTCCTTTCATTTCATTCCAGGCAACTAATAAGCCATTTTTGAGCACTTACTCTGCATGGGGTACTGTGCCAGGATCTGAGGAGGAGGCAAAGAAGGCTGAGACCTGGATGGGCACCCAGAAGAAGTATACAACCAGGGCATGTGATATGCAGTGGATTTCATTTTCCTCCCTTTTACAAAACCAACCTTGCCTCCTAGGCACTAAACACCCAGGCCAGTTCTGTAGCCACAAGCCAAGTCACACCAGCCTGTGGAACATCCTTCTATACTACCTGTTCTAGTTTGCTAATGCTGCCGGAATGTAAAACACCAGAGAGGGATTGGCTTTTGTAAAGGGGGTTTATTTGGTTACACAGTTACAGTCTTAAGGCCATAAAATGTCCAAGGTGGCACATCAGCAATCAGGTACCTTCACTAGAGGATGGCCAGTGGTGTCCGGAAAAACTCTGTTAGCTGGGAAGGCACGTGGCTGGCATCTGCTCCAAAGTTCTGGTTTCAAAATGGCTTCCTCCCAGGATGTTCCTCTCTAGGCCACAGCTCCTCTTCAAAATGTCACTCTTGGTTGCTCTTGGGCATTTGTCCTCTCTTAGCTTCTCCGGAGCAAGAGTCTGCTTTCGACGGCCGTCTTCAAACTGTCTCTCATCTGCAGCTCCTGTGCTTTCTTCAAAGTGTCCCTCTTGGCTGTAGTAGCTTGCGCCTTCAAAATGTCACTCACAGCAGCACTGAGTTCCCTCTGCCCGTCAGCTCATTTATATGGCTCCACTGATCAAGGCCCACCCTGAAGGGGTGGGGCTACACCTCCATGGAAATATCTCATCAGAGTTATCACCCACAGTTGGGTGGGGCACATTCCATGGAAACACTCAAAGAATTACAATCTAATTAATACTGATAGGTCTGCCCACACAAGATTACATCAAAGATAATGGCATTTGGGGGACATAATACATTCAAACCAGCACATTACCAAACTGAAGCCCCTCCCATGGGCCCCAAGAGATACAAATTGCTGTCATTTCCCTAGCACCTGAAACATATCTCCCCCACCCACACCCACCCCCCTGACCCTGCAAGGCAGTCATGTTGTACAACCATATCATGATCAAGAAAAAGTTCTTGCCAATTACAGTGCTGGGAGAATATCCCCTTACGTGTTTAATAATGAAGGCCAGAATTCGATACAAAATCCTAATGACCCGAAACAAACATCACCTGATGCTGAAGCCAGCAAGACTTAGCAGTCATATTTCCTACACATCTATCAATCTTGTCACTCTGGAACCAGGTAAAACAAAGTAAAATTAGGAAGCTCTTGCAGCACTCAGGAAGATAGCCATATCTTACGTGACTTCAAAAAGCAGAAAGAAACAGGGAAGCACTATGGCTTCTTTGTTGGTGCAGTGGGACCATGTCTGCTGAGGAGGAGGAATTCACACCACAGTAAGGGCTGCCACCTGCAGAAGGCCCTGAAGCCAGCTGAGTAGGGGAAGAAACAGGGTCTGGCCTCGGTGCAGCCAGTCCCGCGGGCTGAGTGGAGGCTGAATGTAGCAGTGTGACTGCAGAATGCCCCCACCCATTTCCACCTGTCAAAATCCTACCTGTCTGAGGAAGATGTTTGGACTGGCTCCCCCAACCTCTTTTTCATCCTCCTTCTATTGAGAGATTGGAAAGGGAAAACCATATTTCTCAGGCTCCGCTGTAGCCAGAATTTTGGAAGTGAATTTGATTCTGCAATTAGAGGTACTTGCGTAAGATGTGGAAGGTGGAATGCAGCTTCTAGCTGCCACTGCTGGCTAAGAAGGCCACAGTCATCCTGGACCCCAGAGGATGTGCTGCAGCTTCCCGGGTGTCAAGAACACAGGGCGGTGGTGGTGGCTTCTGGTCCTAACTCTTAAACTGCTTAAAATACCTGGAGTGGTTTCTGCTTCCTGTACTATCTCTGGCTGATAAACCATGCCTCAAGTCAAAGTTCACATGCCGCAGGAACCAGAGCAGAAATGCTCCTGGGAGCACTTGTCTCTTTGTTTAGTGTGGAATAGTAGTTTGGAGGAAGGTCCTGTGTGTTCTCACCTCAGAATGGAGACGGGATGTGGGGGACATGTCTGAGTGGAGGCAGCAGTGTGGGTGACTGTAGGCCAAGGGGATCAATGCCAAGAAATGGGCTCTGTTACTTAGAGGGTCATCAGGCTGAAGAGGGAAGGGCTGAAGACAAGTGAGAGAGCCCGTGGTGAGGGGCTGGACGCACAGGCTGGGGCCCTGAGTCAAGGCAGCTGAGCATCAACCATCTGCCACACATGGAGTGTGGATGGCTGAAGTAGCTTGTTTATTAGTACAGACTTGGGTGACTGTAAGGATCAGGGACAGGGAGAACCAGCTGAATTTGATTATATTGGGCTCCCCTGTCATGCATGGGAGAGAGGAGCTGTCTCTATTAGGGGAGGTACACTAGAAGATTTCAAGATTAAGAGACAAGAACCTGTGCTGTGAGCTGTCTAATCCGTATCAGGTTGGATTCAATGATGCATCAAAAAAAATTCATAATTTCAGTGACATTTCTGGGCAAGTTCTAAATATTTTTTTTCCCTTACAACTTTAATCAGAACGCTTTAAGCTAATGCTTCTCAGACTTGAATGTGCATACAAATCAGCTGGAGAATCTTGTGAAGGCTGATGCTGATTCAGTAGGTGGGGGTGGGGTGGGGTCTGGGATTCTGCATTTCTAAAAGGCTCCCAGGTGATGCTGGTGTTTCTGGTCCACTGACCGACCACACGTGGAGTAGAAAGGCTTTCAGCTTAGTAAACATCAAAGAAGAGCTGAGCTACTTTTCCACAAGCAGAGGACTCTCCCCAGTGTCGGTTCCTTATTTTACAGATGCAGATTTCACATCGCAAGAAGTTAAGGAACTTGCCCGTGGCCAAACCAGAGAAGAGTAGCAAAACTAACTCAAGGGCCCGTCTGTAGGTTTTCATCTGCTTGCAATTTCATTTCCTGTTCCCTCTCAATTCTTTACCCTCCACCGCCACCTCCCATCCTCCCCATCCTTCATGCCTCCCCTCCCAGCCCCTACCTTGGAACTCCAGAGAATATGATTAATTTAGCTTTTCTATGTACTCAAAATTTACCATTTAAAAAATAACAAAGAAAAAGAAATTATAAGATCTGACGGTAACTAGGATCAGGTGAAGGCTGATATAAAAACACATTCTTGCTTCCCTGGTTGACCCAGAAAGTCTTACTGGCCCTTCCCTCCCTGGAACCGTGGGAGAAAAACAGGCAAAGGATATGCGCAGGCAATTCATAAAACAGCAAATTCAAATGGCAACTAATCATATGAAAGGGAAGGATGCTCAGAATCACCAGAAGCCAGAGAAATGAAAATCAAAGTAACAATGAGCTATTACCAGCCGCCCACCAGACTGGCTAGCACTAACAAGGAAAGAAGCATTAATGCTGGGAGGATGGGGGAAACTGGTACTCCCATGCACTGCAAACGGAAATGAGAATTACGGGTTTTGGGAAAACAATCTGGAAACACATATTCAAAATAAAAACACATATACCCTTCAGCTCAGCACTCTTACTCTTGGGAATCCATTCCTTGGAAATTAAAGCACTAGTTCATAAGGATACACACACACACATACAAAGGTGTTTACAGAAGCATTATTTGTAAGTAAAAAAAACCAAACGAGACAAAGTGAATGCCCATCAATGCAACAGCAGCTGATTATGGATCGTTTATACCATGAAATAAATAAAAAGAATGAAGTAGGAGGTATGGCAGCTGACTTGGATGGATTTCTCTATGAAGTTCTGAGCAAGAAAACAGTATGCAATAAATGTGACTAATATGATCCCATTTTTGTAAACCAATTATTTTTAAAAACCTCACACACATGTGTGTTTATGTGTGTGTATACTTAGCCATGATTTTTATAAGTATAGATAAAATTATGGAAAGATTATTGGTTATTAAAATGAGTTATTTGGTGTGGAGCGCAGATTGGGATAGCATGAAAACAAAGAAAAAAAATCCATCTCTCTCTCTCTGTCTTACACACACACACACACACACACACACACACACACACACACATTTGCATGAACAAGGAGAAAAGCTATTACCTGGCTATTAACATTGAATACCCAAGGGCAGGTATTGGGGGGAAAGATGATTAGCTTTTTAAAAAACTGTATTTCTGTATTTCATAGGTTTTACCAGTATGTATTACTTGAATATATTTGAAAAAAGAACAAAGATTTTTTTTAAAGGAGAGGAGGACATGAATGCATATTTGAATACATGTATGCCACACTCACTACTAGGTACTTTACGTATCTATTACCTCATTTAATGGTAATAAGGCTCGGTAAGGTCAAAGCTATTTTCCCTCTTTACTGAAGTGGAAACTGAGTCACAGGCATATTAAGGAACTTGCTCATGGCCATAGCTACTAGGTTGGCAGTGTTAGGATTTGTAACTGACTCCCTCAAACGTGATTTTCCTATTTTCCTCATTCCACCTTAGCTAAGGTGGCAGGCAGGCTGGGTGCAAGAGAAGGGAAATAGAAGAGAGCAATGCTGCAAAGCAGACCTGATTCATTTAAGAGAGCAGCATCCCAGGGCTGCCCTGAAGGCACGGAATGTCTCTGAGCTCCAGCCCCAGCTCCTCACTCCCTTTTCCTGGGGGGCAACATGGCCAGGCCAGGTCAGAGATCCCTGAAGGAGGGATCAGGGCTCACCTGGCCCCCCCGTGGTTCTGTCTGCTTCGTGGAGCCATCCACACCTGTTCCCTGAGAGCCGAGCACCAGGACGCCCAACATACATACTTATCAGTACAAGTGCTAAAGGGTTTGCAGAATAGCCTATGTAGATTTAGGATAGAGAAACCAAACTTTTTAAAAATTTCCTATCCTGCCTTAGCGGTGAGCAAAAGGTAAAAGCAAGAGGAATAATAAAAAGCTAGGAAAAGGGGAAGTATATGAGACTACCAAACACCAGTCCCTTGGTTTCCTGATCTCCAGAAAGCAGCTTGGGCCCACCATGCAAGCTAGCTTTACGCTGTTATCCCAACAACAGGTGGGCACCTCGAAACCAGGCCACAGGTTGGCCAAAATTGTCATTAGGATGGTGGAGGGATTTTGCCCACTAATAACAGATTTAAATGCCTATTTCATGGGCTTCCTGCCAGACGTTTAAAAGTGGACCCCCCCTAGGCATTTCATAACACTGTTGTGAGGCTAAACAGAGTGTTTGTGTGGGTGTCCTCTGCTTGTGGTGTGAAATGTTTCTAGAAGCCACAACATTCCTGCATTTATGAATTAGGAATGATGAAAATGGAAAGGTCACGGTTTTGGAAGTCAGTTTTTGAATCCCAACTCCACCACTTAGTAGCTGTGGCTTTGAACAAGTACCTTAATCTATCTAAGACTCGGTTTCGACTTCTGTAATAAAAAGAGAAAACAGAGGGCAAAATGTTAACTGTATTGCGTGCTCCTGAATTCCTCTACATGAGCTCATTCAACATCATTAATGAGAACAAGGAAGAAAAACCAGAACATATAGGTGTTTCTATTACGCGATGCAGAGAAATCTCGCATGGGAGAACATGAAAACTCGGGAGTCCCTGTACTACTTTGAAATCCCTTTCAGTGCAGCAGTAAAGAGCTTAAACACTGACAGTGCCAATGATGAATTCTTTACGCATTGACAGAATTTCAAAGTTACAGAAGTCTGCACTATATGTTATTCAGTTTGATTCCCTTACTGACCTTGTGAGAAGATTTTTTATCTTTGCTTAATTATTATTACTCATTGAGCACAGCACCTATATATCTACCACGTCTAAACCTCACAAGAACCTGGCGGGGTCAGGGATTTTGTCTCTTTTCACCAGGGAGGAAACTGAAGTTCAAAGAGGCAAAGTGACTGGCCCCAGAGGCCTCGTCCATGTCAGCAGCAGCTGGAATCCACGGCTCCTGACTCCTGACCTGGGGGTCCCTCTGCCCTAGGCCTCTACCCCAACATGGCCAGGGCTCCCCCAGAGTGCTCCTTTCCTGCAGTGAGCTAAGAGTCTCCTTGGATATTCATTACATACCACATTCCACCTCACCAGGGGCTCTTCCAATGTGGCAACGTTTCCCCAAATAATTTGGTGAGGTTTTTGATAACAGGAGACATGTACAAAGTGAAGGAGACTTGCGTGCCGTTTGTTTGGAAACCACTGGCATAGAGGAAGAAGACTAAGCCAGATACCATTCCTCAGGATGGCCTCCTCTCCTAAGGGCTGTCCCTTCATCAACAGGGGGGCTGCTCGATGTGGGAAAGAGTCCCTCAGCTCCAGGTACTGAGTGTACTTTGTCTCACTGCATCAACGGTCCTGCGAGGCAGCACCCACAGAGGAGGACACAGGTTCTGAGGGATCAGAACTTGCTGGGTACCTTCCCTCAGATGATGGATGAGAGGCTCTGAGGGATACGAGAGTGAGAGGGTTGGGCTGCTGAGACTGGAACCCAGCTGGTCTGACTCTGCATTCTCGGCTCCCCCAGTCCATGCTGCCAACTCACGGGGCTGCTAGAAGGACGACTCGCACGCCGCCACACTGCTGTTTCCGGCAAGCTTCTCCCACTCTCTGCAAAGTGTGAATCTGGAATGGGATGTCATCATTCCTCTCTCAAGAAACCATCTGAAAGGCCACCACTCACCACAGCCAAGCTGTGCTCACTCAGCTCTTCTTCTCCACGGAAAACCCTTGTTGCTGCATCACCAACATCACATGTTGAAATTAAGGCTGAGGTTAAGGGCACAGGCACCATCTAAGGAAAGGGGAGTCGGCGGCCTCCTCTTTCCCTGGCCCTCTTTGTCTGTGGGGTGCCTACCTGGGATCCCATTCTGGGCTGACTCAGTTCTCAAGGGCTGGTGTCACTAAAGGACACTGGGGAGAATGTCAACATGGATAAAAGGGGGGGGTGGTCAGCTCACTCCCCACTCAGGGCTAGCCTCCCCCCCATTCACAGCGGTGCGTGCAGATTTCCAGGGATAGAAATGTCACTCTGTTCAGGACAACATACTGCATCTTCTTACAACTATAATTTTTGATGAGTTGTTTCTTACGTTGAGCTGAATTTCACTCCCTGAAAGCTCCTCGTCACTGGTCCAAGCTCTACCTCCTGGAGCCACAAGGAAAAAGTCGATTTTCTCTCCCACATGAAGACAGTGATAATGCCCCCAAGGGTTTTCTCTTACCTTGAGTAAACATCCCCAGTTCCTTCCAGTGGGGCTGAGCATTGCTCAGATCAAGTTGTTACTCCTCCAGAGAAACACAGGAATTTTGATAGGCTACAAACAAAGACCCCAAATCTCCAAGACCTCTAACAAATCTTTTCCACCTCTATGAGAA
Organism: Choloepus didactylus; assembly: GCF_015220235.1. Lineage (NCBI taxonomy): Eukaryota > Metazoa > Chordata > Mammalia > Pilosa > Megalonychidae > Choloepus > Choloepus didactylus. The sequence continues at coordinate 96,478,300 of NC_051307.1, read as the reverse complement.
GAAGAATTTTGGAGGAGATATGGAGCAGGATGGGGAGGAAGGCAGTTTCAAAGAAACTTCCAATCTCCTCAAGACGCCTTCTCTGAAGAATGTGAAAAAAAACCCAACACTGCCCACCACTGGTATTGCAATGCAAATGACTACAGGCCAGGGTCCAAGTCCAGCTGCAGATGCGTTTCACTGAGCTTGTCTGGCCAGGACTTACACAAGAGAAGGCTGCACAAAGTAAACCAGATATGGAAATGGCAGGAGGCACAGGGACATGAAATTGAGTCATGTAGCCTCAAGAAGACAAGTGAACATCTTGGCTTCCCGACAATCACCTTCTAAAGCGTGTGGGCTGTGTTGGGGCATGGGGTGTGCCAAATTGCTGGGGAACAGCAGCCTCTACAGACTGGCTGTGGGCACCCGGGCCTGGGCTGCTGGCACCCACTCTGGGGGCTGTAAAGGGAGAAAGTGAACAGTTGTATGTTAAACCTCATTAAGGCAAAAATCCTACCATTCAGGACTAGAAAGACCTGGGGCTGGAGTTCTGGAGCCCCAATCCTAAAAACAGCTTTCAAAGATAAATACCACACTGGGTTCATGATGTTTTAGAATTTCCAAGGAAGCTGAGATGGTAAGATTTCATAATTTGGTTCCTCGACAGAGGAATCTTTGGTAGAATTCTAAGATCACTCTGTTCAATCCAGGCTCTGTTAGTTATTAGCTGTGCAGTGTTGGGCAGGCCACTTCCTTGCTTCGAGCCTCAGTTGTCTTTGATAAAATGGAGATAATAACACCTGCATAATGAGATTAAGGTAAAGATGCAATAGGGAAAATCACATGAAATTTTTCTATCAATTATGAATTGCTATCATCTGAATACGACTTTATTATGCCTGCTGAGGATAGGCAGTTGAAGGTAGACAGTAAGAGAGTTGGGTAGCTAGGCCCTAGTATGAAAATATTGTAACTGGGTGATAATATTGAGCCACTTTTCCCAATAAGATGAACCCGAGTGAGGATTAAAGGCAATTATAAGTGAGACCCTGTTCCTAGCTGAGGCCCTGCACAGAGCGGTTGCCTGACACTGGGGAGGGGACTCTAACTACATTCCATGACAATCAGCCAGATGCCCCCAGATGAGAGGAGGCCCCCAAGGAACTGTTTCATCCCTGCTTCTCCGGAACAATGCTGAGTCTCCAGAATGCCTCTTTTGTTGCATTCAGCCTGAAAATCACAAACATTTTTTAACTATCCTGTGTTTTCTAGCTGTTTGTTCTTTTCTCAAAGGTCCAGGGTCACAGAAATGCTTCCAAAAACAATAGCTGGTAAACCTGCTCTCTGCAGTTGAAAAAACAAGGCTGAGGGGTTGCTGGCTGCAAGAGGGAAGGCGTGCAGCAGTGTCAGGGGGCTGGGCCAGTGGGGTGCGTGTTCCGTCCCCGGGCTCCCCCTGGTCCGGGAAGCTCCCACTGGGTCTGGAGGATTCCTGCTGGATGACTGGGGCACTGGCCACATTTCCCCAGGATCAGATTCCGGACAAAGCTCACATGGTCTCTGTCTCACACTCTGTTCTCTGAATATGAAAAGCTTAGATTTCTACCTTGTCCTCTGCCTAAGGCCTAAATCAAGGCTCCAATTAGGGGATGATCTGCTTAGAGAGGGGCAGAGCCAGGTCTCCAGTGAAGGGTCTGGCCCCTGCCACTCTGACACTGCAGCCACCCCGCACTCCCAGGGGCCTCCCCTCTCCAAACACCACGATGCCCCTCTGACGTCTTGGATGGCCCCCCATGGAATACAGAGGGAAGGAAGGTGAGGCGAAGAGCATCAGACTGCACGTATGCAGGGGCCACCACTTCCTGGCTCTGAGGCTGACCCTGAGCGAGCACATAATCTGAGCCTCAGTTTTCTCATCTGGAAAATGGGATAACAGTAATCACTCTATGGAACTGTTATGGGGATTAAAGGACACTCCATATAAAGTGCTTAGCATAGTGGCTAGCAGGGGGTGCACCCCGATAAACGTTAACTAATGTTCTTGTTCCCATTAGTGGTAGCAATAGAAGGACAAGCACATCCGCGTCAGTATTAGCATCCTCAGCACTGCTACTGTCCCATCAGTGTTCTCCTTGGATGAGCTGGAGGTCCTCGAAAAGCGCTTAGCAACTGCGGAAGCTAAAGCTTAGTGCCTGCTTCCATCATTCTGATTTCCCTCAGGGCCTTCCTTCTCTGTGCCTCAGTTGCTGAGCCCTGAACATGTGGGGTCCTGGAGGGGAGGACAAGGCAAGCTGTATCCTGGCCCTAGGGACACTCACAGTGCTGCCAGCACACGGGTGGGGGAGGCCTGGGCTGGCACAGCTCCTACACACACGTGTGCATGCGCACGCACAAACACGTCCTCCCCACCTGCCTGCTCTTTCAAGGAGTCGGGACTGCTGGGACTCAGTTCCCAGACCCCTCAGCCTAAATCTGCTTCAACAGTGCTTTCAGGCAGGATTTTCTTAGGGCGTTTTGCATGTGTTATGGGTTAGGCAATGGCCAGGATTAAAGCTGGGGGTGGAGGGGTGCACTGTGAGCTAAGTCCAGCCAGCTGCTGCCTCCCATTTGAGCCCCCTCCCCTGTGGTCTAAACACCTGGACTGTGGCCCTCTCCGGTCAGGCTACCCCTCTGCCCGTAGAAGTCCTGCCCTTATTAACCATCTCCTGAGGCCTCAGATCTCCAAGGCCACCAAGCCAGTGCATGTTGCCTGTCTTTTCTTGCAGGACCCTGTATGGCTGCATTTCCCTAAGCTTTCTGGGCAGAAACTTGGCCAAGCCTTGCCCCAGTATGAAAGTCAAAGAAAAAGGAAGCTTGTGAGAGAAGTGCCCCCTTTATTGGAGAGAGGAGGTAATGAAAGCCTGGATCCCTGCATCTGCACTAGATGGAGCTGCACCTGTCAGGTCCCGACTCCCCCCACCTCTGCTCCTTCACTTCCCACCCGTCCTCACACCCTTCAGACTGATCTCCAAGGAGCTCAGCTCCTCTGGGCATTTCAATTCTCTGCTGAGGAGCTTCTAAAGGCTCCTCTTTGCTGCCTGGCCCCAAAGGACTTTTCCATCTTATCTGTCCCTACACCTGACTGTAACACTCCCATCAGCCACCGCAGAGCTGCCTGCTCCCTAAACTTCCTCTGTATTTCCTAGCACTGGGGTTCTGGGCTTTGACACAAGCTGGTCCTGTACTGGAAAATGACACCCTTGCTGGGAAAGGCTGAAGCCTGTAGCTGAGACTCTGCAGGGAAAACTCTGAATGGGAGTCAGGCAGCCTGTGCTTCGGTCCGGCTCTGCCACCACCAACTTGCCCCTGGGCCCCGGACACGCGGCTACCCCCTCTCTGGGCCTTGATGACCTTATCTATAAGTGTGGGTGCTAAGCCAAGTCAAATCTAAAGGCACTTCCAGCACTGAGACTCCATGAGAAACTCTGATGAATGGTCTCCAGCCCCCAGTGAGCCCCGTTTGTCATCCCCCTCCCCTCATAATCTAAAAGCACAGGGATTAAAAATGCAGATGGGAAGGGGTAAGGTTCTGATTTCGGCCACCTCCAACCCTTCTCTCCAGGGGAAGGTGGAAAACCCAGCTCAGGCCTGAGCACCCCTTAGCCAGGCCCCAGCAGAGCCTACAGCAGACAAGAAGGACTGATTCCCAACCTGCTTCCCTTGAGCAGCTGAAGTGGACCCCACGGCCGGGCGGGGAGGAGATCTGAAGGAGTGACTGCCAGCACCAATCACCACAAATGACAAGGGAAGCTGCCAGAAGGAGGGAGAAGTCTGTAGCTCTTTTACTTCCACATTATTCATGTCACTTAACAAAGGAGCCTCACAACCCCATCAGCGTGACAGCCTGGGACCAATGAGGGACCCTGGGCATCACAGCCCCAGAAAAGGAAAAGAGCCTCTGGTGTCACATCACTGTGCCTGGGACTGTTTATAGCCCTCCGAGAAGGACCCCGTGCTGGGAGGCAGAGTGTGACAGGCTGGGAAGGACACAGGGCTGTGAGCCCGGAAGCCTGGGCAAGGCCCAGCTCTGCAACCAACCAGCTGCGTGATCCTGAATGAGCCACTTTGCTCTGGTCTCATTTTCCTACGCTGAAAAATGAAGGAGTTGGACGAGATGATTTCTATGTTCCCATTCAGCTGTATATGCTATAATTCTACTAAATGGGAATGAGAACCAGATCTAATCTGCTAGAACTAATTCAACCAATATTTTTAGGTACCTTCGTGTGCAAGCCTCTAACCTGCAAAAAAACAAAAAAGAGGCTCTATTTTTTTTCCCCCTGAATGGCTGGGGATGCTGCAGAGGAAGAAGTGGAGGGGGCTCACCAACCCAGTCGGAGTGGCTAAGCCCTCCTCCACCCCACCCCAGCACAAGAGGCTTGCCTGAAGCCTGCCTTCGGCATCCACTCCCTAGAGCCTCACCATCAGCAAGCCCACCCCCTCCACACTGGCTTACATCATTAGAGTGGGATTAACCTGTATCAGTCTTCTCTCTTCCTACTGATGAGGCTTTGGGGATTCAGGGAGAGCACAGAGGTACTGCTGCATGAGTCATTAACATCTGTAATATATTGGAGAACTCTCCCTGGAACATCTTTGGAGGCAGAAGATGAGTGAGTCCCGAGGGCTGAAAGGCCTGCATCTGAAGGAGCTCCTCAGCTGAATTATTAATGGAACTCTGAATACTACTCAAGTTTCCCATGACAGGTGGTTTGGCGAGCTGATGGTTCTGAGGCCAATTATGAATGCTTGTGGATTCTGAGACAGTGCCATTGTCAGTGAGTATCTTAAAATGTCTCCGGTACCCGCCACAGGAAATTCACAGTCGGCCGTCTCCCTGGACACAGGCCCAGTAACCACCAAGAAGGTAGGGTTGCCTAATGTGACAGGGTCTGGAGCCATTGCCCCACACTGACTTCTGACCCTAGCCCAGAGTCCCTAACTCCCTTTACTCTGCGCTCAGCTCAGTGCATCACCATAGCCCTAGTTACAAAGGACTAGAGCAGAAGGGGCCTTCAAAGGTCTCTAGCTCAGCAGATTCTGGGGTGTCTTAGAGCCACAGGAAAACAGGGTTACGGAAGGTGATGTTCAACACCACTAGACCACATTGTGCATTCAGGACTTCTCAGAGCCTTTAATGTGAATATGCTAGAAGGGAAAGTTTCTCGAGCTTAGTTGATCACAAAACATCTCCCAGGATCCTGTTCCATGGAACTCACCTTGGGAGGTGCTGCTCTAGACCACAGCTCTCATTTTATGGATGAAGCAACAGAGGCCCAGAGTGGGGAAGGGTCCTGCCCGTGATCACTGAGGTGAGCCAGAGCCCAGGTAGAGTACCTTCAACTACAGGGTTTTGTTCCAGGTGCTTGGCAGCCACTTCAGGGTAAACTCCAAGGCTTCTTCCAGGACTGCCAAGATGGCCAGGGGCTGAAAGGCTTCTGGGGAAACCACGGGTATAAAGCTGGGCTCTAGGACCCGCCTAGGGGACAATGGTTTGTGACAACAATATGAGAGAGCCCTGAGACCCTCTGGCCTAGCAGGGAATAATACTTTTTTTCCTGAAGATGATTTGCTTAATGCTTCTCTGTCTTCCCTCTTAGAACATGAGCTCCACATGGCAAGGACCACATGTATTTTGCTCATGAATGTATCCCTGGCACCTGGCACAGTGCCTGCCAAGTAGACAGTGTTCTGCCAATATTTGCTCACTGACTGATAGACTAATGAATACATCCCTTCATATCTACTTCCAAAAGCCTCCCACCCCACCCCAGACACCTTGAAAATGGCATGCAAGAGCCCTATGGAGAAACGCACACTGAGCCATACCTCAGTCAGCACTGGGAGGCTGCCCTTGCTGACTGAAGATGTGACCAGCCGCTAGAGCAGGCCAAGAGTACAGAAAGAGGCTGGCTCCAGCAAGACTGGAGTCTGAGCCAGCATGTGAGCCATTTTACATGCATGCAAGAGACATCTGTGTTTTCTATCAGTGATGCAGGGTGTGCAAGTGGGTCAAAGAGATATGGGTAAGTGGCATCCCAGATTCTTCTAAGCCAACCCAGTATCCTTTCATTCATATGCACAAAAGAGGAAAGAAGAAAGGTTTGGTACATCCCTCCTCCCCCTGCAAGAAGGGCAATAGCCAAGAACGAGAGGGATGTGTGGAGGGGCCACCTAGCAAGGAAGATGCTGACCTCAGAGATCCAAAGACTAAGCCTGATTTTGACAGGAAGATGCACAGATCTTAAATGTGGGCCCTGAAAATGATGCTGTGAGCCTCCACTCCTCCAAACCTTTGAGCAGAACCATCCAAACAGGTAAGGAGTGAGGTAAAGGTGGGGGGAGTCTGAGTATGGTTCCTTTCATTCACATGTCCTTCCTCTTGGGGGGTTCAGGAGTTAGGAAAGAAACCAGGACAGGCTCTCATTGGGAAGATTCGTCAAACAGTTGGGTGATCCACAACAGGAGGGATGCATGAGGGAGCTGGGGCCAGGAAATGGACACGGGGCAGGGACGGAAGGGAAGAGACAGGGACAGAGGGCTGTGACAGCCAACCTCAAGGCCTTCTGATTCAGGTGCCCTTAATTCTAGCCAAAACTGGGGGGTTGAGGGGATCCCCAATTAGAAACCAAACCCATTAACTCTCCTGACATTACTGGCTGGTCCCCAGGCTTGCAAACGCTAATTACCCCATTAAGTAAAGAAACCATGTCGGCTTTCCATTCAATTCTTGACTGAAGTGAGTCACCATTTCCATGATCAGAACCAAAAGATGGGATCAGGCTGGGAGACCCCGATGGCGCCCATCTGGTAGAGAGGGGCTTTGGTCCATGCATACTGGAACCCATAACATTCGGGAGCCAGAACCAGACAATGGCATCCACCCACAGGGAAAGTGAGGGCTGGAGCAGGCCTGGACAAGACAGACAAAGGCCCAAGCCCAATCCATGGGTCGTTTCCTCCAATACAAGACAGTGTCCTCTCCTAAAAAGTGACTGTGAAAATAGGGCAGCAGTTTCTTCCCTCTTGGAAGGATCTGGAGACAGAAATGGAAATATGAGGCCTGCTGTTCCTTAAGGGTTTCATGGAATGCTGGGGCCCTCTGCGGAAAATTAAAGGTGGTCTTTAATATGCAAATGTACACTGCATACCCTCTGCGGAAAAGACAAGGATGAAAACAGGAATAGGGGTGACAGGGCCTGGGAGGGGCAGGCCAGCAAGGGGCGCTGTGAAATTGCTTTTCAAGAACTGTATGTACTTTACTGACCGAGGTGGATACCTGGTCCGGCACAAAGAAAAAGAATCCAAGACCACTTCCAGCCCTGGGATGGGGGAACTGTCAGATTCACCATCATTTTTTGTTTGGTTTCCTGCCTACCTGCTGACCAAAGTACTATGGGATGTCAGGGGTAGGTGGGGGTCAGAACCTGAGACAAGAGTTTAATTATGAGGTGCAGATAGTTTAATCATGAGGTGATCCTAAAAAGCAGCAGTGGGTGAGAAGGGAGAAAGAGGCAGAAAAGGAGGGAACATGAACACGGGGTGTTATTAGGGTTGCTGGGGCAGGCGATGGGGCCCAACCCAGCCAGGACCCCCAGAACTGTCCTCCAAAAGGACACGAGGTTGGGGCATCTAGCCATCGGTTCCCACGCTCTTCAGGAGCTCGCACACGCCCCCACCCCCACAACTACTGGTCTGTGTGCAAGTGGACTCCCCCAGGTGTGCAGAAGTCCTTGAGGGAGAAAGGGAACGGTCAGCAGAGCCTAAGGGGGCACACAGTCAGAGGGGGGCGAGTCTGAGCTCTCACGGGACGGTTCGCAACAGCTGGGGCTGAAATCAGAGGTGGGCCGAGGGCATATGACTCAGGTCACCAAAGGCTCCCGCTACAAAAAGGATCACATATTTCATCATAAATATTTTTTTTCTTGGCCTCCAAGAAGCTAAGTGCTAAACCAAATCCTTAATCAAATCAATTAAAATATCTCACTTTTTACTTCCTCTTTTTCACATTTTCTTTTCTCTTTCATTTCTGCATGGTCCTAATCTCCTTTGTTAGATGCCACCTTAAAACCTTTGGAAGTACAAGAGGCCTAAAGTATTAGTACATTTTTGTTTTACTATATGAGTTAAAATTTTGATTCGAATAACTTTTTGGCAAGTTGATGACATCCGTCGCGATGCCTGAGAGATGCCAGGAAGTACCACAAAACCACATGCACGAATTACTACTCTATAATCAGCAAATGAGAAATGACAACAGTGACAAATGGCCCTATCACATATATGCTATAAGGCTATTTTTAAATTTCTCTCCATCACAGACTTCCTTGAGCAAGCTGATGCAGGTGTGTGTGTGTGTGTGTGTGTGTGTGTGTGTGTGTGTGTGTGTTTTATGCGTTGAGTTTCACTTCTAATTCACAGAGGTGAGGTGGCGAAAGCCACTCACCCTTCTGAGCCTGGAGGAGGGGAAGGTCGAAAGGCTGCTGGACCCAGGCCTGAAGAAGCCACACCAGCACCCCAGTGAAAGGGTCTGGGGCGTTTGTTCTTCTACCCAACCCCCTTTGTCCTGGGCTGGCCCGTGGATAGCACATGGCGCTGACACGCCGCCTGCGCCTTTATGGGCAGTCACAGAAGGAGAGTGCTCCCTGGGGAAGGCAGGTCAGTGGGCAAATACTCAAGAGGCCTACTGTGTGCCAAGCACAGGGCCAGGCCCTGGGGATAAAAGGATGATGGAGTCCCAATCCCTGACCTCTAGGAGCTCAAGGACTTGCATGGGCCCTCCCAAGTCTGATGCTTCTCAATTCTGCTACAATCTTAGCAAAGACCCAACAAGGCAAAGCGACTTACAATTGTCCGGGGGAAGGAAGCATGCAGGGACAGAATGTCCATTCTCGAGAAAGAGAAGATATGGAAAAACAGACAGCCTTGAAGAGTTCCCCTTCTTCCCTCAATCTGATCCCAACACTCCCCTCCCTGGAGAAAAGAGACGTTTCAACAACAATGCCACACTGTCTCAGAAGCCCTCCATTCTGCCCCGGTCACTTCCGTGGAAAAACACTGTAAATCTGGTGGGAGGTGGTTTGATTTTCTCGCCTGGTTGTGATGCAATTATGACACTATAAAGCAGAAGGGCCAAAATAACTCTCCTAGGGAAGCAGAAAGAGTCCTTTCATCTTAATGCGTATCATTTTGCAACTCAATTTTAGCAACCAACACCTGGGTCCATTTAACAGAATGTTCTCCATGTCGATTTTCAGAACTATGCTATGAAATTAAGAGAAGAGCTCCCAGGGGAATAGGGGGTGGAAGGAACCAGAAGTATCTGGGGTGGGCATCTGCATTCAGAAGCAGTCTTGGCAATGGGAACGGCCTCCTCCAACCCAGCTCCCCAATAAATCTGAATGCTCCAAGATTTGTGTTTGAAGAGAAGCCTTGGGAAGGTAAGGGTCAAAACTGGAAGCTAAGCTTTTAGAATTAACCAACAGTGACTAGCCAATCAGAAATGAAGTTTTGAAGTGCCTCAGCAATGATTATGTAAATTATCAAAAGGAGTGATTGTGCACATCTGTAATTTCCCATCGTGTAGAATGACAGAATACCAGAGCTGGAAGGGAGCTTAGAGATCAATAACTCCATCTCCTCTCTGTGCACAGTGAACCCAAGGCCTGGGAGGCGAAGGAGCCAACGTGCTGGGAGCTCAGGACCCATGAGGGCCTGTCGCCTGTGACAGGGCTGCCTGGGCAGGCTGCCCGTTGCCACCCCACTGGTGGGTGGCCCGTTCAGGAACTCTCTGTCACTGTCAAGCATGTGTCTAGGTTTGCCTGGATCAGCCTCAACACAGCTCCCGAGGAGACAAACAAGTTATCCCCTAGTTCCTCCCACCTCACAGATGGCCATCACCCATCAGGCTGTCCAAGCCAGAGCCCCAGGCAGTGTCCTTGACCCATAGCACTGTCCCCCTCCTCCCCAACTTCCCCTCCTTAAATCTCATCCCCACTCCAGGCTCCTATCTCGCTCCTCTTCAATCTTGTCTCTGTAATGCAGCCTGCTTGACCTTTCTAAAATGAAAATGGAACCAGGACTCCTGATCCACTATAGGATAAGGTCCAAAGGCCTTTGCATGGTTTATGAGGGCCTCCAGGTTTGGCTCCCCTGACCACCTCTCTTCCCTGCCCGCCCTGGACCAAACTCGCACAGTTCCTTGAAATACCTCAGGACCGCTGCCCATGTGGCTCCCTTTACGTTAAATGTCCTTTCTTCCTGACCAACTCCTACTTATTTTTCAATAAATCACCTCCTCCTGACGCCTTCGCTGGTTATCTCCAGTTCAGTGCAGGGGCTTCTCCCACGTGTTTGTGGAATACCCTAACTGTGTCTCTATCACAGCACATCCATCATTTGCTTACTTGGAGACTGTTACTTCAGTCTCTTTAGATTTTAAAACACTGGTACAAAAAAAAAAAAAAAAACCAACGAAAACACTGGTACATAATACATTTTTGCTGTGGAAGGAAGGAAGGAATGAAGGAATGAAGGAATGAAGGAAGGAAGGAAGGAAGGAAGGAAGGAAGGACCAAAAACTGAAAGATTAGTACAACTGTCTGTCCCAGAGGACAGCAAAGAAATATAAATGCAAGATGAGTTATTTTAATTCTCTTGGAAAGTAAAAGGACAGCAAAATAACAGATGAAATAAAATTTTTCATCTTTTAAAAATGACTTTATATTGGTCTGTCAGTACTTATGCTTGTCCAACCCTGGAAAAAATATTGTGAGGGAGAAAAGGATAGGCTATAGGCAGACTGGGAATGCAATAACAGATGTCTCCTTCTGTGAAAAAGCAGAGTTTAGGACATACATTGAAGTCTTTTATATATATTGCAGCAATGAACATTTCCTGCCCCTCCCCCCCTTTTGGTAACAGCTTTACTGACATAATTCACGTACCATACAATTCACTCATTTAAGGTATACGACTCCATGGTTTTTAGTACATTCGGAGTTGTGTAATCATCACCACAAACAAGTTTAGAACATTTTCATCACCTCAAAAAGAAACTCCATATGCTTTAGCTTTCACCCTCCAATTCCCCCCACCCCCATATCTAAGTAACCACTAATCTACTTTCCATCTCTACATATTTGCCTATTCTGGACATTTCATATAAATAGAAACATATAATATGTGGTCTTTGGTATATGTTTAGTACAATGTTTTCAAGGGTCATCCATGTTGTAGCATGTATCAGTACTTCATTCCTTTTTATGGCTGAATAATATTCTATTGTGTGGATATATCACATTTTGTTTATCCAGTCATCATGTGCTAGACATTTGGGTTGTTTCCACCTTTTGGCTAATAGGAATAATGCTATTCTGAGCATTTGTGTACAACTTTTTGTATGGACACATGTTCTCGTTTCTCTTGGGACACGAAAGGAGTGGTATTGCTAGGTCATATGGTAACTCTACGTTTAATCATTTGAGGAACTACCAGACTGTTTTCCAAAGTGGCTGCACCCATTATACACTCCCACCAGCAGCATTTTAGGTCCTGATTTCTCCATATTTTGCCAACACCTGTTATCATCTGACTTTTTGATTCTAGTCATCCTAAAGGGTGTGAGGTATATCTTATTGTGGTTTTGATTTGCATTTCCCTGGTGACTAATTAAGTTGAGCATCTTTTCTTGTACTTATTGGCCATTTCTATATCTCTCCTGCTTTTTTGCCAGCTTCAGTAAATACTCGGTGTAGTGCACCCAGTTCCCAGGATTTCCTGGTGGATCTCTGGGTCCCTCTCTGAGAATCCCCACCAATGGGTGGGAGTCACTGACTAGCACCTTAGAGGAGACTCTGGAGCTGACTTTGAAGTGATGTTGATTCAGCTCAATAGACAGTGACTGTACAGCCTGCCGCCTCCTAGGTGGAGCTGGTCTGGGGGGAGGGATACAGAGATGAGTGAGGACTGACCCTGCCTTCAAGGACAATCCTGCCATGGAGATATCAAGTAAGCTGAAATAAATGCTTTAACAATCATAAGCAAAGAGCTCAAGGAACAGAGGGAATAGGAGAGGTGATTCCAGCGTGGTGATGGAGTGTGGATCAGGGAAGGGTCCAAGGCAACTGTTATGCTTGAGCTCAGCTGACATAATAAGTAGGAGTTCAATAGCCAGAACTGACGGAATTGAGCAAAGCCTTGGCAATAGGAAGAGAAAAACCAAGGCAGGAGGCACTCTGGAGAGGCTGGAATCATGGTCAGCACTTTTGAGAAGCTGAACAAATGCACCCATGCCCACACAAAGTTCACTGTGCAAACAATTTCAGATGTGGGAGAGAGGGGAGTGAAGGGAATGAGGCTGAAAGGACAAGTTGAGGCCAGATCAAAAGGGCCCTCCATGCCATGCCAAGAATGGCTTTGCTCCACAGGTCACAAGGAAGGAGGGCGGGCAGGGCCCAATATGACACCCCAAGGGTGTGCAATGCCAGGTCTTGCAAATACGCTTGCTTACGGATTCTATAACTACGGACTGTGAGTTCTTCAAAGAGCAATATTCTGGTGCCTCCCTCAATGTATGCCATCGAGCCACCCTCCCATGTGGCCTGCCCTCAGAAATGGACCACAGAAAGTACCCTCCCTTAAGCTGGCTTCCATCAGCCTCTCTCCTTCCGGGCAGCTTAATTACCAAAGATCTGATCCCACACTGCTCAATCACCCTAGAATCAGAACCTGAACCAGCCAGAGGAAGTCTTTCCCACCACTCCTTCCTCATCACCAATGGTTTCCAAATGCATGTGATCCTTGTCTGTGAAAGGGACATGCAGATCCCTGTCAACAGGATATATTCTCTGACCCTGTTCCCTGTAAGGCAGATCGACTTTTCTGTCTTAGCTCCACATTTTCACCAGAGCTTCATAAACAAAGGCAGGTTTTGGCTTCTGCAGTCAGCTGTCCAGGAGTAAACCAGACACAGAGCACCTGGCCAGCTATAGGCATAGCTATTTCTGCAACTGCCACAAAATGCACAAACCAATAGTCACATAGTATGGATAAGAATCTGCAACAGCAGTATAACACATCTCCAAGAAGCCCCACTCAACATGTGAGACACTTTTTCCTTTCTTTCCTCCACCATAGTCACTACTCAACAGTGCAAGACAGCTCAAACTGAGAACTGAGAACCTCCTTCTGGGAAGACTGTTCTCTGAGCATGTACTGGAGCAGGAAGTCAATGATGACACTCTATAGCAAGTGGTTAGCAGTGGCCCCAGCTGTTTTCACCACAAACGATACATCACTACAATATGTAGAAAGGACACTGGGAAACAATGAGACACCCCTCCACATCTATTAGGATGGCTAAAATCCCAAAACTGACAATAGCTATTACAGGTGAGGATTCAGAGCCACAGGAATTCTCATTCATTGCTGCTGAGAATGCAAAATGGTACAGCCACTTTAGGAGGCAATCTGGCAGTTTCTTACAAAGGTAAATATAGTCTTGCCATATGATCCAGCAATCACGCTCCTAGATACTTACCCAAAGGAGCCAAAAATTTATATCCACACAAAAACCTGCATATGACTGTTCATAAACAGTTTTACTCATACCTGCCCCAAACTAGAAGCAACCAAGATGCCCTTCAATAGGTGAATGGATAAACCATGGTACATCCATACAGTGGAATATTATTCTGTACTAAAAATAAATGAGCCATCAAACCATTAAAAGACACAGAGGAGCCTTAAATGCATATTGCTGAGTGAAAGAAGCCAGTCTGAAAAGGCTACATACAGTATGACTGGTTGCCAGGGGGTGGGGGAGGTGCAGGAAGGAGAGAAGGAATGAAAAGATGAAGCAAAGGGGATATTTAGGATGGTGAGACTCTTTTGTATGATATTGCAATGTAATAGTAGACACATGTGATTATGCATTTGTCAAAACCCACAGAACTGTACAACACAGACACAAAGAGTGAACACTAATATAAACTACGGATTTTAGTTAATTAAAAAAAAGAAAGATTAACAATACTGGATTATGCTTGAGGCCTGGCTCCTCCATTTTCTAGTTTTGTCACTGGGCTGGTTGGATGTATTATGTCCCCTAAAATGCCATGGTCTTTAATGCAATCTTGTGAAACTTGTGGGGGCAGACATATTAATGTTGATTAGGTTGGAACTTATTGATTGGGTGTTTCCATGGAGATGTGACTCAATCAACTGTGGGCAAGACCTTTGACTGGATAATTTCCATGGAGGTGTTACTCCACCCATTCAGAGTAGGTCTTAATCAAATCACTGGACGCATATAAAAGAGCTGACAAACAGCTGCTCTGAGCTGACAAACAGAACTCAGAGCAGCTTAGAGAGACATTGTGAAGATGGCCGCTGAAAGCTAAAGCTGACATTTTGGAGAATGCCATTTTGAAACGCATCCTAGGAGCAAGCAGACACCAGCAACGTGGCTTCCCAGCTAACAGAGGTTTTCCAGATGCCATTGGTATTCTTTAGTGAAGGTACCCTATTGTTGATGCCTTACCTTGGACACATTACCGCCTTAAGACTGTAACGTTGTAATCAAATAACCCCCCTTTTAAAATGCCAATCCATTTCTGGTGTTTTGCAAAATGGCAGAATTAGCAAACCAAAACAGTTACCTTGGGCAAATTCTGTAAAATGGGAATACTATCTCCCCTACCTATCCCTCAAGGTCCTCAGTGGGTGGATCTGGAAACAAACAAAAAAAGAAGTCCAAGCAGGTAGTCAGCATCTGGGAAGGTCAACAGGAAGATGCTATTCCAGCGAGACTGGAGACCTCATGCCTAAGGAACTAAGAAACCATAAGGAGCTGAGGCAGAGCAGGCACTCAGACATGCGACAAGGCTGGGGCCTGGCTGTTGGGCTGAGATGGAGGCGGAGCAGGCCAGCAGGAGGCTGGAGGCCGAGGGCCTGCCTGGCCCTGTTGTGCAGGGCTTGGGCGCTAATGGGGTCAGAGACAACTGGAAAGGGCCGGGTCATCAGCCCACAGAGTGAGGGTGGGTGGGTACAGGTGTAGGCACAAAGGCTTTTAAAAACGGGCAGGACTCAACTTCCCTCTCTGGGCTTACTTCCCACTCCTCAATTTAGGCAGCCCCTATGCTCCGAACACACTGTCCCTTCCCTGGTCCCTGAACCCAGCCCTACTTTTTCCTTTCTTGGCCTCATTCCTGCTGTTCTGTCTGCTGAGAATGGCCTTTCTGACACCTCGGCCTCCAGGAAATACTGGCGTCTCCCACGTCACTTCTTCAGGCCCTCTAACTTAATAGCCTTTCTGCCCCTAAGACTTCCCCTGGGTCTCACCCTTACCCTGGGAAAGCCACAGATGCCGTCTGCTGCCCATTCCTGACAGAGGACTGGTGGTCCACGTGTCTCTGGCCATACCGCCACCCCCTGAGCCTGTGTTTGACTCTTTTCTGCATCCCCAGTGCCCGGCAGTTGCCTTCACAGAGTGGGTGCCAACCAGGATTTGCTAAGTAATGAACACCAACAATGAGCTTAATTTTAAAAATTTCAGTTGTAAGGAAAAGGCATTCAATGAACCACCCGTGTCCTCGGCACCTGCCATAGGACCACACACTCCCAGTCAGAGTCAGCCCCGAGTCCAGGGCTCAGCACTGCTGCCTCGGGGAATGAGGCAACCATCCCTACAGGCTTGTGAGGAGGACTCTGCAAAACAAGAAATTCCAAAGACCTGATTCTCAGGGGCTTGTTAAATAGACCCACATTCAGCCCAACACAGCCCTTCCTCCTCCTCCTCTCAGAAATGAGGACACCCAAGGAAACAGCCAGAGGGATACACCGAGGCTCTCTCTAAGTGGCTAAGCAAATCGAGTCGTTCTCTTGAGTGCTTGCCTCTCTAGGGCAGGACAACCACAAGGGGAGGTACCAGCCAGCGCCCCTCACCTGCCACACCTGGGACACAGGCAGCGCCGGGATCCAGAGCAGGGGTTCTGGAGTCCGACGGCCAAGGCATAACGTGGCTCCACCCACCCCATACAGGTTGGGACACCCCGGGTGTGAGTGCTCAGCTTTCTGGGTCCCTGTTTCCTCATCTGTAAAGTGGGGATAAAAATAGCCTGAACCACTCAGAGTTGTGATGATTAAACATCCAAGCGCCTAGCACTGTGCCTTGCACACAAGACACAGTCATTGAGTATGAGTTATTATTATTACAAAGCACCGTCACTTTTAACAGAGAGTAGCCATGTTTGCAGAGTTGCCGATGACAGCAGACTTGACTGGGGGGATGAGAGTGAGCCCCCTGATGACCCAAGTCAGAGCTGAAGAGCCAAGGAGCAATGCCACATTTTTATTCTTTGTAGCTGGTACCCACCATCCAGAAGACCCCAATAAAGTAAAAATGCTTAAAGGCTAATAATAATAATAGTAATAATCTTTCATAGATGTAGCACTTTAAGGTTTACATGGATCTTCAAACAACTCTGATTCTCATTTTACCAATGAAGAAAGTGAAGCAAGATTTGAATTCCATTTGCTCAATTCCCAGCATAACTCTCTATCAAGCCATATACTCTGAGGAACCGGATTTTCTGATTAACAGGGAGCAGAAATAGCTACAGTCTGGCTAACTGAATCTTCCAGTTAATTGAGTTCTAGTAAACAAAATTTTATGACATCTTATCCACAAAGACCTGCTTGGGGCAGAGGTGGAGGCAGGCAGATGAGATGTCAACCAGAACGGCCTTCAGAGCCTGGAGAACCCAGGATGCAGCCGGGGAATCAATCAGACCATGTAGCATGAAGTGTGTGTGAAGGAGAAGGCAGCTGACGCTCAAGCCGCCCCTCCTGCTGAACAGACAGATGGCTGCTAGGCTCTGAAGCTCTGATGAGGAGGGGAAAATTAGTTTTTACTGAACGTCACTGGAGCCACAGCAGCCGGTATCTGCAGGTAAACGGCTCTGCCAGCTCTGTGGCAGGAAGAAAAAGGGTGCAGCATGTCTCCCAAAGTAGGAAGAAGAAAAAATGTCGGAGCATCCAATTGGGGCCTGAGAGTTCTGGAAGCACTGTACACAAATAGGTGACCAAAGACCTTCGGGAGAAACTGTCCCTTAAGTGACGGCATCTGTTGGACTCTAAAAGAACATGTCTGCACCAAGAATGTCAGATTTACTGCCTCTAGCATGATTACATTTCATATTTTCATCACCTCTGCTATGAATAACAACCACAGGCAAAAGGCTCTCAGATGCATATCCTTGGCAAACAGTCATTCATGCTATATTGTAGATTTCAGCACAACTCTTTTGCTTATTCTCATCCAGCACTATGCCAGCACTGTTCTAAAGCACTTGGCAAATGTTAAATTATTTAATCCTCATGACACCCCTCTTCCCCCACAACAAGGAAGGTACTGTTTTCCAGACGATGATCTGAGGCACAGTGAGGTTAAGTGACCACCAGGGTCACGTAGGGAGTGAGTGCCAGAACCAGGGTTCAAACCCAGGCAGCCTATGCCCTTTACCTCCCCACTATCTGGCCTCATTGATGTCACCCTTGGCCCAGTCCTGAGGCCAGAGAAGGGAACCTGAGAGGCTCGGTCCTTCCTCTTGCCGGGACACCAGCTCCCCCAAACCTACCAGTAAGCCAACCCTCAAAGAGCCCTGAAAACCATTACTGAACAACAGCTCTGCACTGGAACTCCAAGGACCACAAGCTCAGCTTTTTAAAAACTCCTGAAGATTAACCC
Source organism: Choloepus didactylus (assembly GCF_015220235.1). Lineage (NCBI taxonomy): Eukaryota > Metazoa > Chordata > Mammalia > Pilosa > Megalonychidae > Choloepus > Choloepus didactylus. Next base: position 96,460,533 of record NC_051307.1, on the reverse strand, counting down.
AGATACGTACGGGAGGCATCTTGGGTTTTAGTTCATTTTTATACCAATAAACAATTTAGGTTAATTCTTAGGTGACAATAGAGGCCGTATGGTCTTAAAGCAGCCACAGAAGCCCCTCCCCAAAGCCATGTCAACTGCCACCTGGCCATGGATTCCAGTGGTCAGGAAGCCCCAGGGAGCAGAGGCCCCTGGAGCTAAAGGCTGTGAAAATGAACAGCCCAGCACTTGACAGGAAACCCAGAGGTCAGGAAAAATAAACAGCCACTCTTTAAGGTACTAAGATTTGGAGAAGACCAACAGAACTGTGTCTGTGTGTCTGCCTGAAGGCGCTAACATTCACCTCACCTGGCTTCTGTGGTTTGGGAAGGCAGCGCCTGCCCACCAGCCAGGAAAAACGACACAACCACAGAAAATCTCTTAGTTTTGCCTTACGACTGAGATGGGAGCATGTAAACTGAGTAGGGAAAGCTGGTCACATCTTGGGAAGTTGTTGCACTCCCTGCTTTTTAGGGATCCTCCAGGCAGCAACCAACAAACACGAACACCTCTTCCTGCTGCTGGTTGTCCCTAAGCTTCAGCACTGTCTCCTAATGGTCCCAGGCATCTAAACCTGTTGCTGGTCCCTGTATCCAGAACAAGGGCCTGGCCCTGGAAGAACATTATGATGCTGAAATATCTTTGGGGCTCCAAGGCCCTGGCTGTGGATGCATCACTCATTTGTGCTCCCAGCAGCTGGCAAAGTCAGCCCTCAGGATGCGACTCAGGGAAAGCTACAATATGGGACCCAGGCTTCCCACATAGGAACTGGGTGTCTACAGAGCCTTGGCTCCAGAGAGGCCTCCTTCCTGCCTCTTGGAGCCTGTGCTAAGAGGGAAGGCTATCCATCCTTGTTTCCAATTTGCTGTGTTTAGAAGAAGTGGAATGGCCTTCCTTAGGGTGGGGGAGAAGGTGGGATGTTAGTCCAAAGGAGAGCACACTCAGGAGAAATGAGAGCTTCTCTGCGAATCTGAACATCTGAAGGGCCTTTGTGGGGCAGAGGGTAGAAGTAGGGACAACCGGTAGGAACTACAGTGGAGTAGATCTGCTCACTCACCTAAGGAAAAACATTCCAACCCACTTGCCCAGCCACAAAATCACAGGCTGCTTTGGAAGCGGCAAGCCCTGCATTGTGGGAAGTTCCCGCTGCGGCAAAGTCAGGGATGCTGTAGAGGAGATTCAAACAAGAGGAGATGCCCTCCAAGGCCCCTCCCAATCCTGAGGTTCTAAAATCGTATTAATAGAATCTACAATTGTTTGTTAAGAGTTAGGAGTGACATTTTAACCCATCCTTCTCGTTTTATAAATTTGGAAAACAAGGCGGATAGAGAGGAATTTTGGCCCAACCCTCCCAGGTTTGTCTTTCCATCCCCTGATCAAATGAAGTCATTCAGCAGGATGAGGAATGTTCCTGAAGCATTTCAATGAGAGGAAAGAGGCAGCATGGAGTTGGGAGTGGGGAGGAAAAGAGCAGGTGGTTTCAGTTCCTGAGGGCTGATGACACAGTGAGCTCCCCACGCCTCCCTGGAGAGCCCAGGCTGGCCCCGGACAGAGCCCACCCTCAACGACAGGCGGCTGAGACCCCCGGGAAAGACACTGCAGTATGAGTAGGCGGCTTTCACAGTCAACACCAGAGTGAGGGTTCTGTGGGTTAAAGGGCAGAAATGGAAACTCATTCGGCTCAAAGAGGCTCTCACCCAAAGTAAATCTTTCCTATCCCACTGGATATATTTCTAAAGGAAGGAAAGAAAGAAGGGAAGGAGGGAGGGATTACACAATGCTCCCAGGCCAATAAGAGAAGTTTTAATCCAAGTCAGGCTGCAGACATATCAGAAAAAGGCAGCCAATACCCTCCAATGACTAAAAACATTCCCCTCTGCTGTAGAAGTCAAGTGGCTTAACTAGAAACAATTCACACCAAAACTTACACTACTGAGATTTATACCCCAATGATCAAAAAACCCAAGAAACAGTCTGAGACCAGCCATCAACAATTCCCTTTAATTGCACATTGATTCACAAAATCACCAGGGGCATCAGTGTGCCGTGAGGAAAACTGATAAAACCTTTTGGCTCGACCAACCCACATATGTTGGAGCTGAAGTCTAGCCCTCGCCAAATGTGACTGTGGATGGACATGGGGAGGGCAGTTTGCATGGGTTGCAAATGCCAAGAGAGGAACTTGGATACTCTTAAATGTTTTAAGGGAAAAACCGTGATTGTCTTTCACATGAGACTACATGCCCTATAAACTCAAAAAAAGTAGACTCAGTGACCCAGGCTGCGAGGTGGCTGGATATGAGACTAGGAAACCATTCAAAATCTGCTGTTTCATAATTCAGGAAATAGAGGTCTAGGAACCATCCACCGGGGACCTCAGGAGTACACAGGACAGGCAAGGTGCTGAGGGCAGAGACCTGGTTTTAGTTCTATGAGCAACTCAGGGCAAATTCAACCTCATGATGCAGTCTCCTCTTCTGCAAAATGAGGATAAAACTACCTGCCTTCCTGTTTTACTGAATTACTCTGAGGAGCAAACAATTTGTCTTAGTTTGCCAGGGCTGCTGTAACAACAGCAGCCTTCAACAACAGAAATTTATTATCTCACAGTTCTGGAAGCTGGAAGTCCAAAATCAAGGTGTTGGCAGGGCTTTCGGTGGGTGGTCGGCAATCTCAGCTCTCTAGCTCTGTCACATGGCTGTCTCTTTCTATCTCTGTCTTTGTGCAAATTCCCTCTCCTGATAAGGACACCAGTTGTACAAGATTAGGACCCCTCTTAATCTAGTTTGGCTTCATCTTAACTGATAACATCTTCAAAGATTCTATTTACAGATAAGCTCACATTCACAGGACTAGGGGTTAGGACTTGAACGTGACTTTCAGGGGACACCATTCCATCCACAGCCCAGGTGAGCATTGCGTCAGCCTAAGGAACTGCAGCACTGTCATAACCCTTGGCAGGAGCAAGGGAACTGAAATGGGAGGCTCGGAGCTCAGCGTGCATGCCTGGGTTTCTGGTCAGGCGAACGGCGTGTTTGTCAGAGGGCATGGGGATTGGGAGCTTGGGCAAAAAAGAGCCAAGCAGAGGCCCAAGGAAGTAAATAGCTTATCATTTGCCTCTGGAATGGAAGTGGCATGGATGGTAAGCATCTGAACCGCAAGGGTCTAGCCTAGAAGACAGACGCCCAAACTGAGAAATGACCATGACCACAGGGAGTAAGTGTCTAGAAGGAAGTGGCTAGACTTCAACTTGGTCAAGGAAAGTGAGGCCGGCCACAGCTTAGGTTCCACCGCAGGCAGCCCTGGGATCACCCACGCCATTAGATCATGCCATGGGGCCTACATGCTGCAAAGGGAATGTGCCCTCCTCAGTGGCCACACAAGCCAGGGCAGAGAAGAAGCCCTGAAGTGGAAGGAAAAAGTGGGGTGAGAGGAAGGTGGAGCGTGAAGCTTTCTTCTGGGGCATGGGGGTGGGGGTGGCATGTAGGGATGGGCACATTACAAGTAGAAGCCTGAAATGCTTGAATACTGGTGCTCCAAAAACCCTTGACACCACATTGTTAGAAGCTATTTTCAGTTTGAAATTTACAACCATAGGTGGCGACTCACCTTTAGCTCCCATCTGGCCACAGTTTCTGGATCTTTGCCATCGGGGTTCACACACTGACCTCTGTACCATGGAACAGGAAAGCCAAGTTACGTTTTTCATCATGGCCAAGGGCATGCAACTGGCTTGTTGCCTCAAAGACCATGAAGAGAAAAGAGTGAGCAGTGGCTTCATAGGAGGCAGGATGCAGCCCCTTCCTGCACAGCATGTTTTCTTTCCAAGCTGGAACAAATTCCTTCTGGCTTCAAAGGTGGACCGAACCCACTCTCTACAGTAACCTCTCCATGTTCTGTAAATATCATCCCCGACTGACAAGCCCTAAGGGACAGTTATGGATCATATAAGGTGGGGACAAAGGGAAAGGGTGACTAACTCTTACCAGGCTCTTCTGTGCCTACTGCTGTGTTATATGTATGTTATATGTGATGCCATTTCATTCTCAACTATTTACTGAGCGTCTATAATGATCTAGGCCAGTGATTCTCAAAGAAGGAAAAGAGCAAGAGCAAGGGCAAAACTCCAGCATATCAGAATCACCAGGCAGGCCTTTTCAAACAGGACGTCTTCTCTGTTTGCACTTGTCTGTCATAAATCTCAAATATGCCAGGCGGGGGGCGGGGGGGATGGAGGTGGAGGAGGTTGAGAAATCATTTCATGCTGAGTGTATCCCCATTTCACAAATGAGGAAACTGAAGCTCAAAGAGGCTTAAGTATATCAAACAAAGTCATATGACTAGTAAGTGGTGGACCCAGGAGTCAACCCAGCTCTGTCTGATGTCAAGGATGGACACTTTCCCAGCATCTTCCCAGAAAACATAACGATTTTATTTTATCCTTGTGGCTAGAGAGTTCAGTTCCCTTTGCTTGATCCTTCATGCCATCATTCGAAAATAATCACCAAGTCTTTTAACTCGAAGTAAGATGCACTTGGAGAACCAGAGCTGGATATAATGGCTGGTAAAATGGTTTCAGTTGAAGACCCCTACACTGGACTCGTGAGCCTGGGAAGAGAGAGGGTGGGCAATGATTAGTTTTACTAACCAAGTGCCCCATCTTCCAAGGACTCAGAGCCTCGTAGAGTGTGACACACATGACCCGTCGAATGCTCCAAGAGCAGTACAAAGTGCTGAGGAGTGGGAACCACACCTGGGCGTGGGGAGGCCCTCAGGGAGCCCCAGCGGCACCTCATCTTGGCCTTGAAGGATGAGTCAGGCAAAAGGAAGAGAAGGATGGAGGGAGAGGACCCCAGGCAGAGGGATGAGCACATATAAAGCCTACAAATGTGAAAAGCACCTGTTTGGGAAATAATAAGGGGTTCGGTACTTCTAAGTTACAGAAGTGCAGTCACAGACACCCTCGCTGTGGGTGGGGGGCCAGCCCTCAGACTGTTTACTTCTTGAGGACAGGAGCTTGGCGCATGGTAGGCCCTACAACAGATACCTGTGGAATTCTTAGTGAATGGGTGCCGAGCTATTAAAATCACCCAATTAGCATGGATAAACTCAGACGTGCTGAGATGAGAGAACAAGAGCCACCTCCCGTAAGATGCTCCCATGACTGAGGTCCAGCTCACATCAGTTTCCTGAGGTCTTCCTCGTTGGGTAATTCCAGGGCCAGGCCACATGGGTAAAATCTGCAGTGCGATTCTTGAGTTTCCACATGTTTCCCCTTCCAGATTGGGGCTAGGCTGGGCTGGGCTGCCTTCGCCCATAGCCCCTGCGGATTTTTGCCACATGAGGGACCCCGCCCAGCTTCTGGAGATTCTGCTCCAGGCATAATGCAAGCCAACTCAGGAGGCATAAGGCGACATTTTCTGAGCCCTCCACTCTGGTCTGGAGAGCGAAGCCCTCTCTGCCAGCTATCTTTAGGCCCTCTGGATTGCACGAGAGCATGCAAGTCATGCTTTTACATGAAGGGTTGCAGTCCTGGTGAAATTCAGAACGTGTAGCTAACGCACACTAAAAGCAGCTCTTAGGAATTTTTGAGAACAGCCAAAAAGCAATGGTGACAACAAAACATTGACACTTTTTGTGAAGCAGCTACCTCACCTTCACTTCTTCCTTTCTACATGGTGTTATGGCCAAATTCTAGTGGTTAATTCTCAAAATTAGCAAATCAGTCTACAGGCAGTGTTAGCAGCACGTAACAAGGAAAGCCTAATTATCTTATTCCACTCACCCAGGGCCAATCGACAGCTCATAAGCTGGCATGGACTACCAGGGGATGTGTAGACAGTGGCCTTGGTAAGATTCATTTATAGAGACAGGGTACTTCTGCTCTCCCTTTGAGGTCCACAATGCCAAAAAATTCAGTCCAAGAATAGTCCAACACTCTTCTCCTGGCCTCCTGCCCCAACAGCTGATTCAACCTCAGCGGTATTCCTGACCCTAAGTACCTCAGCCTTTCACAGCTTTCCTCCCGGCCTCCTCACCCAACCAATCCTTTCCCTCTCTCCCTGCTCTGCCACTTCAATCTTAGGGTGATCACACGTTTTCGGTTTGTCCAGTATGGCTCTGGTTTACACTTGTTGTCCCAGTGTAATTATTGATAGCACACCCCACCCTCCTGCTTTTCACTCTCAAAAATATTCTAGTTTAAACAATGAATTGATGGCTACATTAAATGGTTACCCCAGTCATGCTGCCCTCCACCCAGGACTTTTTCTCATGGTGTTTATTTTTATTTATTACAGACAGGCGATCTAGAGTCAACAGACTCTAAGTAGTGGAGCTTAATTCAGACATGAACTTAACTTTCCTCCTTCCCTCAAAATTTTAACCCCTCTCTTGTTCCAGAAACAACTTTCTCAGCTAGTAAAGACACCAAAATGCATCCTATGAAGAGTCAGAAGCTTGCTACAGGTGTACCACAAATGTGGCTCTAAGTTTTCTATCAGGCAACTGAAAAAAGGGTTTCTGATTAGTTGCACAGAAGAGAAAAACAAATTAATCACCCAGGAGAAATACAACTATTCTGACTTGAAGACCAGGAAGAAAGTCTCCTGGTGGGCCATCCGAGAGGACCTTCTGCAATGTCATTAACAGAGTCCCTGGCACCATTCCCAAGCAGCAAGTCTGGGGCAGGTGTCTGTATGTGCACATGTTGGGACGTCTGTCAGTCCAGCTCAGCTCAGGCTTTTTTATAAGGCGGCACGGGACGGGCAGGACAGTGAAATGAGAAGCAGTGAGCCCAAACCACCTGCCTGCCTCCGTCCTGGGCCTCTCACTTCTCTCCTTCCCTCTCCTCCCTTTGGATTCCTCTCCCTCCTTCCCCCTCTGCCTTGGCCTTCAACCACCCAAAATCATCTTCAGACACTGAGAGTAGTTTAAAGATGCTGTTGTACACATTAACATTAAAGTAACCGCAGGCTATGATGCATGGTGGCTGTAAGGGGAGGATATCTGTTTTCTTTCAAAATTCTATTTCTGGACAAGAATTGTGCTTGGCATAGGCATTTTGTTACTAGGTGAGGCTGAGGTTAGAAAACATTTCATGGTATTTTAAGTTACCAATAAAAATCAACTATTTCAAGTAAAAGAAGAAAAACAAAGTTTGAGTGCACCAGAAAACTGGGCATCAGCTCCAAGGACCAGCCAATCAAGCCTCCTCATGTGCAGGCCGGCTGGCGGAGGCATCTGGCCATTTTTTGGCTTCCAGGAACCTTTAAACCAAAGGTCTCAAACTGGCAGCTCATGGGCTGAATGCGTTTTGTTTGTTTGGCCAGCAGTCTGTCTGCTTAATTGTCAATATTTAAAAAGCAGGAGCTTTTACATTAACAACACGGATTGCTGGCTTCTCTTGACAGAAGAAAAATTAGAAGCTCTGGCTACACTGGGCCCATATTCATGCATGACAAACGAGAACCAGGGCATGGGCGGGTTTTTAAAGCAACTGCTTTCCTTACCCCCTCTTTCATAGCCCATTTTTAAATCTTTGAAAACTTCTATTACTTCCTGGAATCATCTATCTGAAATTAAACTGCTACAGGCTGTATCCTGAGTTTCTGAATCACAGCTGGTCTCTTCTTGTACCTGTTACAATATGTTACAGTCACTGAATGATCCTCTTTTGAGAGCCTAATCAGATGTTCTCTCATTTTAGTTAAAAAAAAAAAAACAAAAAAACCACCCACCCACCTTCATCCGATCTTTAATGTGATATAGCATGTGTCTGGCTGGGGACTGAGGCTCCGCTGGCTGTTCAGTGCAGGTGGTTGGTGGACACTGACACTGACTGCAGTTAATCTCGTGCAATCTGGGTGCTGCGTTTCATCCATGAATCTGTCCCAGGTTCTGGCCTCTCGAGTTCTCTCTACTCCCTTTATACAGAAGCGTATTGCTTGCTCTTCTGGAGGCTGTGCTTAACCTTTGACAGCTATTAAAAGTCTGTGATGTATGAATAGAGAGGTGACCTGCAGAGCCAAAGAGGTTACCCTCTGCCCTCCTCCCAAACCCTGCCTACATCACTAAGACGGAGAAGGCAGAAGAAATGGGGGTGCCTCTCCTCTGCTCCAGATATTCCTTCTAAATAATCAGATTCATCTTTATGTCTTCATCTAGTTTAGACACTCTCTCCCAGTCTGACTCGAAAGCTGAATACCAATGAGTTGCAATTACATTATTAGGGACATGAACATCGTGTCCACTGCAAGGCCACAGAGAGTCTTGGGATTATTTTGCCTGCTTTATGGTTACAACTCATGACTGAGGTAAGATTGTCCTAGCTGTGAGAGCAAAGGCTTCCCTTTCTAATACTCCATGCAGATTCTGGGCTTCATTTCATTGAGGAGGACAGTGTTTCCTTAGAGGGTCAATGGGGACCAGGTGGAACCAGGGAATCAGCCGAATGCCCCGGTACCTCACTCCACACTGACGGAGAGTAATGAGGCCCTGGGAGCATTTCGAGGACTTCACATCTCTGAAAGCCCACCAGGATCAGTCAGCCTCATAACGAGTGCTCACTGACAGCAGGCAGGGACATAGCAAATGTCCAGGAAAGTCATCACATATTAAGCAATTCTGGTTCCTAATAGGTTTCCTCTTTTACAAATAGTGATAGAAAAGTCCTGAAGACAGGGACAGCTGGGAAGGCTGGGTTCCTGGGTCAAAGTGTTCCAATGGGGAGCTTCCTGATACAGGGGGTTGGTCGAGATTAAGGGATTCTCATGAGCAACAGCAAACGGCTCATTTAAAGAATTCACCCAATGCAGGAGAAGGAGGTAAGGTGTTCATTTCAAACCCAAGTCCAGTTTAAAAGCTTGACATTTCTGCAATAACCAATTCTGCTGCTAACCTGGAGGCGGAGGGTCTGGGGACTGAATCTCTGCACTTAGTCACCTGCCGAAATGTAGCCATGTGGCTGAAACATGCGCCCAAGGTGGCCATTCAGCCATACTGGATTCTCCTCACATGGAGTTGGTTATGCTTAACTTTCCACAAGCTGTTTGTCACAGAAGGTCCCTCTTGTGCATGTACCACTGGGATTCGATTGTGTTATGTTTCTTTTACCCCCAGGAAGATCCTGAGGAATAAGTAAGCCTTTTCTTGTGGCCTGGACTACAAATGGGGTTCTCTCAGTCAGATTTTTATTTGGCAAAAGAAACAGGTTGCAGGGGGAAAAAAAAAAAAAAAAAGACAATCCTCCTGGGTCCATCATCCTTTGCCACCCCTCAGCTAGGCTGCATGCTTCCGCAGGACGGAGCGAGAGCTAACTCCTTCCCACTGCACAGCCAGGCCCTCAGCCACCCTTCCAAGAAACCCTTCAGGTGCGGAAAGCCAGACACACCTTTCAGGATTCTAAAGGCAGAATACAAAACTGAGGACAAGGTGGGCCACACAGAGAAGTTCAGCCTTCATGTGGCAAAGTGCCTTAAGGGATATCTCTAAGCAGCAGGACTGACTTGGCATTTATGTCTTGGACATTTGCATCTTTATTAAATTTTATCTTCCCCATCTCCCTTCCATTATAATCTCTTTGAATCTTTATTGAATTCTATCTGCCCCATCTCCCTTATGTTATAACCCCCTTGAAAGCACCAACCAGGTCTCCTACTTCATAATGCCTCAAACCACCTAATCCTGTGGTTCATACATGCAAAAATCCCAATAAAAATTGAGAATAAAAATGTTTCCCTTGGATTATCTTCAAAAAGAAAAAAGGAAAGTGAATGCAAACTTCTCTAACAACACTGTGGGCCCTTTCTTAATGCCTCACCATCATATTGTTGAGGAAGCAACCCCTGGTTAAACATCTGTCCCTTCATTTACTCAACAAACACCTACAACAGGTCTGGCAATTCGGTCTGCATAGTTCGAGAACATGCAACCTGGTCCCATCCCATTTACTCTTTCATTTCTTCACTCATTCTTTCAAGAGACACTTGCATCACGGCAGATAATTTTTTTTATTGATTTAGCAGCACCAAAGCACTCAGAATGGGCAGGGAGGCAAAAGAACTGAAAGGAGCTGTGTTTACAGAGAAGAGAAGCCCCTCGCACGTTCAGCTGGAACCTTATTGCTCGGCCTGGACACTCAGCCTCCGGCAGCTTCCCCCAGAAGGGGCAACCGGATGCTCACAGCTTACCCCCAGGGAGGCACAGCCCCGCTGCAGGAAGCCAGCTCAGCTACAGTAGCGCCAGCTCACCTGGGTTCTTCTGCACATAGCTTTTCCTTTCTTAAATGCATTTTCCCATCGACATCATTTAAGAAATAACTTCATATTAGACGTTTATATCTCTACCACAAGGCAAGTATATCCCCCCCTTCTATTAGCAATTTCAGAGCGGCTGCCTCACTGTTCCCAGGCTCCACAGACTATGCAAAAAAGTTAGCCCAGTCCTCTGACTCCCAGAGAGTGAAAGAACCCTGGGCTTCTTCACCAATCACTATTTTAAAAGGTGGCAGGCTTTTCTCTCTTTTACTCGTATTTAACTCTAATAGAAACTGACAGATTCAATCTTGGTTAATTTAAACACGCACACAAAGAACAAGGAGCAAGGATTTTATTCTCAGGTGTCACAGGAAAGAAGAGAATCTAATACCTTTCATCTTCAAGTCCTACACTTACTCATCCTGAAATGATGGTGGTAGTGAGGTCCTCTTATGCAGCAGAGCGTCATGCCTATTGAACAATAGAGTTGAATTTCTTACAGCCATAAAGCCTTCCAGACGTGACTGCTACATTAATATCCTGACATGAGATAATCTGGAGAGAGATGGAAAATCCTGACTGCCTAATGTTAGAGTGGAGTTGTCTTTTTCCTCCTTCATACCCACTGGCTTCGGATTGGGGAACTTGAAGTCAAAATGATACTATGAGTTCACACAACTGTCCTCGGTTCTAACCCCAGCAATAGCAGATAGTATGTTTTTAAACAATATTAGATTTAAAATGACACTGGGGTTTAAAGAGGTATACTGAAATGTTTACAGATGATGTCTTGGATTTGCTTCAGAAATAACTGGGGAGGACGGAAGAAGAAAAGTGGATGGGAATAGAGATGTAGCAAGACTGGCTAAGAGTTCAGATAATTCTTGAAGTTCCATGCAGATGTTGGAAATTTTCCATAATAAAAAATGTTTAAAAAATTATATTAGGAGACCAGCAAGGTTTTGAACAAAGGAAGACTGAGTTAGGTATAAGGACATACCGTTATAAATACACTGTTACATGAACAAAAAGATGCACATGAGTATATAAAGTACACACACTGCTAAATTTGTAGAAAAGTACTGTAAAAATAATGGGAAACTGTTAACAGTGGTTAGTTCTGAGGAGTGAGGTTGGATGCAATGGGGGGAGGAGGGCATTTATTTTTATGTAATATCTTTGAATACTATTTGAAATTTCAATGAAAATGTATTATTATTTTTTTTTAATCATCATTTTATTGAGATATATTCACATACCACGCAGTCATACAAAACAAATTGTACTTTCGATTGTTTACAGTACCATTACATAGTTGTACATTCATCACCTAAATCAATCCCTGACACCTTCATTAGCACACACACAAAAATAACAAGAATAATAATTAGAGTGAAAAAGAGCAATTGAAGTAAAAAAGAACACTAGGTACCTTTTTCTGTTTGTTTGCTTCCCCTACTTTTCTACACATCGATCCATAAACTAGACAAAGTGGAGTTTGGTCCTTATGGCATTCCCAATCCCACTGTCACCCCTCATAAGCTACATTTTTATACAACTGTCTTCGAGATTCATGGGTTCTGGGTTGTAGTTTAATAGTTTCAGGTATCCACCACCAGCTACCCCAATTCTTTAGAACCTAAAAAAGGTTGTCTAAAGTGTGCGTAAGAGTGCCCACCAGAGTGATCTCTCGGCTCGTTTTGGAATCTCTCTGCCACTGAAGCTTATTTCATTTCCTTTCACATCCCCCTTTTGGTCAAGAAGATGTTCTCCATCCCACGATGCCGGGTCTACATTCCTCCCCGGGAGTCATATTCCACGTTGCCAGGGAGATTCACTTCCCTGGGTGTCTGATCCCACGTAGGGGGGAGGGCAGTGATTTCACCTTTCAAGTTGGCTTAGCCAGAGAGAGAGGGCCACATCTGAGCAACAAAGAGGCATTCAGGAGGAGACTCTTAGGCACAAATACAGGGAGGCCTAGCCTCTCCTTTGCAGCAACCGTCTTCCCAAGGGTAAAACTTATGGTAGAGGGCTCAACCCATCAAACCACCAGTCCCCTATGTCTGTGGTCATGTTAGCAACCATGGAGGTGGGGTAGGCGAATACCCCTGCATTCTCCACAGGCTCCTCAAGGGGGCAATAAATCGTTTTTTTTTTTTTGTTTTTTTTTGTTTTTTTTTTTTATCCTTGTTTGTCTTTTTTCTTTTTTTTTTTTTTTTTTAACTTTCCCTTCTTTTTTCAAATCAACTGTATGAAAAAAAAAGTTAAAAAGAAAACAAACATACAATAAAAGAACATTTCAAAGAGACCATAGCAAGGGAGTAAGAAAAAGACAACTAACCTAAGATAACTGCTTAACTTCCAACATGTTCCTACTTTACCCCAAGAAAGTTACATAATATAGCAACATTTCAGTGAACTTGTTCCTACTACATCCATCAGAAATTAACAGACCATAGTCATTTCTGGGCATCCCCAGAACGTTAAATAGCTTATCTGTTCTTCTTGGATTATTGTTCCCCCTTCCTTAATTGCTCTCTACTGCTAGTTCCCCTACATTCTACATTATAAACCATTTGTTTTACATTTTTCAAAGTTCACATTAGTGGTAGCATATAATATTTCTCTTTTTGTGCCTGGCTTATTTCGCTCAGCATTATGTCTTCAAGGTTCATCCATGTTGTCATATGTTTCACCAGATCGTTCCTTCTTATTGCCGCGTAGTATTCCATCGTGTGTATATACCACATTTTATTTATCCACTCATCTGTTGATGGACATTTGGGTTGTTTCCATCTCTTGGCAATTGTGAATAATGCTGCTATGAACATTGGCGTGCAGATATCTGTTCGTGTCACTGCTTTCCGATCTTCCGGGTATATCCCGAGAAGTGCAATCGCTGGATCGAATGGTAGCTCTATATCTAGTTTTCTAAGGAACTGCCAGACTGACTTCCAGAGTGGCTGAACCATTGCGCAGTCCCACCAACAATGAATAAGAGTTCCAATTTCTCCACATCCCCTCCAGCATTTGTAGTTTCCTGTTTGTTTAATGGCAGCCATTCTAACCGGTGTTAGATGGTATCTCATTGTGGTCTTAATTTGCATCTCTCTAATAGCTAGTGAAGCTGAACATTTTTTCATGTGTTTCTTGGCCATTTGTATTTCCTCTTCAGAGAACTGTCTTTTCATATCTTTTGCCCATTTTATAATTGGGCTGTCTGTGCTATTGTCATTGAGTTGTAGGATTTCTTTGTATATGCAAGATATCAGTCTTTTGTCAGATACATGGTTTCCAAAAATTTTTTCCCATTGAGTTGGCTGCCTCTTTACCTTTTTGAGAAATTCCTTTGATGTGCAGAAACTTCTAAGCTTGAGGAGTTCCCATTTATCTATTTTCTCTTTTGTTGCTTGTGCTTTGGGTGTAAAGTCTAGGAAGTGGCCTCCTAATACAAGGTCTTGAAGATGTTTTCCTACATTATCTTCTAGGAGTTTAATGGTACTTTCTTTTATATTGAGATCTTTGGTCCATTTTGAGTTAATTTTTGTGTAGGGGGTGAGGTAGGGGTCCTCTTTCATTCTTTTGGATATGGATATCCAACTCTCCCAGCCCCATTTGTTGAAAAGACCATTATGGCTCAGTTCGGTGACTTTGGGGGCCTTATCAAAGATCAGTCGGCCATAGATCTGAGGGTCTATCTCTGAATTCTCAATTCGATTCCATTGATCTATATGTCTATCTTTGTGCCAGTACCATGCTGTTTTGGCAACTGTGGCTTTATAATAAGCTTCAAAGTCAGGGAGTGTAAGTCCTCCCACTTCGTTTTTCTTTTTTAAAGTGTCTTTAGCAATTCGAGGCATCTTCCCTTTCCAAATAAATTTGATAACTAGCTTTTCCAAGTCTGCAAAGTAGGTTGTTGGAATTTTGATTGGGATTGCATTGAATCTGTAGATGAGTTTGGGTAGAATTGACATCTTAATGACATTTAGCCTTCCTATCCATGAACATGGAATATTTTTCCATCTTTTAAGGTCCCCTTCTATTTCTTTTAGTAGAGTTATGTAGTTTTCTTTGTATAGGTCTTTTACATCTTTGGTTAAGTTTATTCCTAGGTACTTGATTTTTTTAGTTGCTATTGAAAATGGTATCTTTTTCTTGAGTGTCTCTTCAGTTTGTTCATTTCTAGCATATAGAAACATTACTGACTTATGTGCATTAATCTTGTATCCCGCTACTTTGCTAAATTTGTTTATTAGCTCTAGTAGGTGTATCGTTGATTTCTCAGGGTTTTCTAGATATAAGATCATATCATCTGGAAACAATGACAGTTTTACTTCTTCTTTTCCAATTTGGATGCCTTTTATTTCTTTGTCTTGCCGGATTGCCCTGGCTAGCACTTCCAGCACAATGTTGAATAACAGTGGTGACAGCGGGCATCCTTGTCTTGTTCCTGATATTAGAGGGAAGGCTTTCAGTCTCTCACCATTGAGTACTATGCTGGCTGTGGGTTTTTCATATATGCTCTTTATCATGTTGAGGAAGTTTCCTTCAATTCCTACCTTTTGAAGTGTTTTTATCAAAAACGGATGTTGGATTTTGTCAAATGCTTTTTCAGCATCTATTGAGATGATCAATTGATTTTTCCCTTTCGAGTTTTTAATGTGTTGTAATACATTGATTGTTTTTCTTATGTTGAACCATCCTTGCATGCCTGGAATGAACCCCACTTGGTCATGGTGTATGATTTTTTTAATGTGTCTTTGGATTCGATTTGCAAGTATTTTGTTGAGGATTTTTGCATCTATATTCATTAGGGAGATTGGCCGGTAGTTTTCCTTTTTTGTAGCATCTTTGCCTGGTTTTGGTATTAGATTGATGTTAGCTTCATAAAATGAATTAGGTAGTGTTCCATTTTTTTCAATGTTTTGAAAGAGTTTGAGTAAGATTGGTGACAGTTCTTTCTGGAAAGTTTGGTAGAATTCCCCTGTGAAGCCATCTGGCCCTGGGCATTTATTTGTGGGAAGATTTTTGATGACTGATTGGATCTCTCTGCTTGTGATGGGTTGGTTGAGGTCTTCTATTTCTTCTCTGGTCAGTCTAGGTTGTTCATATGTTTCCAGGAAATTGTCCATTTCTTCTACATTATCCAGTTTGTTGCCATACAGTTGTTCATAATATCCTCTTATAATTTTTTTAATTTCTTCAGGATCTGCAGTTATGTCACCTTTTTCATTCATTATTTTGTTTATATGGGTCTTCTCTCTTTTTGATTTTGTCAGTCTAGCTAGGGGCTTGTCAATCTTGTTGATCTTCTCAAAGAACCAACTTTTGGTGATATTTATCCTTTCTATTGTTTTTTTGTTCTCTATTTCATTTATTTCTGCTTTAATCCTTGTTATTTCTTTTCTTGTACTTGGTTTAGGATTGGTTTGCTGTTCATTTTCTAGCTTCTTCAGTTGATCCATTAGTTCTTTGATTTTGGCTCTTTCTTCCTTTTTAATATATGCGTTTAGTGCTATAAATTTCCCCCTTAGCACTGCTTTTGCTGCATCCCATAGGTTTTGGTATGTTGTGTTCTCATTTTCATTCGTCTCTATATATTTAGCAATTTCTCTTGCTATTTCTTCTTTAACCCACTGATTGTTTAGGAGTGTGTTGTTTAACCTCCAGGTATTTGTGAATTTTCTAAGTCTCTGATGGTTGTTGACTTCTAATTGTATTCCATTGTGGTCAGAGAATGTGCTTTGAATAATTTCAATCTTTTTAAATTTATTGAGGCTTGTTTTATGTCCCAGCATATGATCTATTCTGGAGAAAGTTCCGTGAGCACTAGAAAAGTATGTGTATCCTGTTGATTTGGGATGTAATGTCCTGTAGATGTCTGTTAAATCTAATTCATTTATCAGATTGTTTAGGTTTTCAATTTCCTTATTGGTCTTCTGTCTGGTTGATCTATCTATAGGAGAGAGTGATGTGTTGAAGTCTCCCACAATTATTGTGGAAACATCAATTGCTTCCTTTAGTTTTGCCAATGTTTCTCTCATGTATTTTGTGGCACCTTGATTGGGTGCATAGACATTTACGATTGTTATTTCTTCTTGCTGAATTGCCCCTTTTATTAGTATGTAGTGGCCTTCTTTGTCTCTCAAAACATCCCTGCATTTGAAGTCTATTTTATCTGAGATTAATATTGCTACACCTGCTTTCTTTTGGCTGTAGCTTGCATGAAATATTTTTTTCCATCCTTTCACTTTCAGTTTCTTTGTGTCCCTGTGTCTAAGATGAGTCTCTTGTATGCAACATATTGATGGTTCATTTTTTTTGATCCATTCTGCGAATCTATATCTTTTAATTGGGGAGTTTAATCCATTTACATTCAACGTTAAAACCGTGAAGGCATTTCTTGAATCGGCCATCTTATCCTTTGGATTATGTTTGCGATATTTTTCCCTCTCTCTATTAATATCCTTTATTGTACCCATACCGAATCTCTTTAGTACTGAACCTTTCTCCAAGTCTCTCTGTCCTGTCTTTGTTTCTCTGTCTGTAGGGCTCCCTTTAGTATCTCCAGTAGGGCAGGTCTCTTGTTAGCAAATTCTCTCAGCATTTCTTTGTCTGTGAAAAATTTAAGCTCTCCCTCAAATTTGAAGGAGAGCTTTGCTGGATAAAGTATTCTTGGCTGGAAATTTTTCTCACTCAGAATTTTAAATATATCGTGCCACTGCCTTCTCGCCTCCATGGTGGCTGCTGAGTAGTCACTACTTAGTCTTATGCTGTTTCCTTTGTATGTGGTGAATTGCTTTTCTCTTGCTGCTTTCAGAACTTGCTCCTTCTCTTCTATGTTTGACAGTGTGATCAGTATATGTCTCGGAGTGGGTTTTTTTGGATTTATTCTATTTGGAGTTCGCTGAGCATTTATGATTTGTGTATTTATGTTGTTTAGAAGATTTGGGAAGTTTTCCCCAACAATTTCTTTGAATACTCTTCCTAGACCTTTACCCTTTTCTTCCCCTTCTGGGACACCAATGAGTCTTATATTCGGACGTTTCATATTATCTATCATATCCCTGAGGTCCATTTCGAGTTTTTCAATTTTTTTCCCCATTCTTTCTTTTATGTTTTCATTTTCCATTCTGTCATCTTCCAGGTCACTGATTCGTTGTTCAACTTCCTCTAGCCTTGTACTATGAGTGTCCAGAATCTTTTTAATTTGGTCAACAGTTTCTTTAATTTCCATAAGATCATCCATTTTTTTATTTAGTCTTGCAATGTCTTCTTTATGCTCTTCTAGGGTCTTCTTGATTTCCTTCATATCCCGTACTAGGGTCTCATTGTTCATCTTTAGTTCTTTGAGTAGCTGCTCTAGGTGTGTCTCTTCTGGTCTTTTGATTTGGGTGCTTGGGCTTGGGTTATCCATATCATCTGGTTTTTTCATATGCTTTATAATTTTCTGTTGTTTTTGGCCTCGTGGCATTTGCTGAACTTGATAGGGTTCTTTTAGGGTTTGTAGACCTATTGAAGTCCTTATCTCTAATTTATCAGATCTACAGCTTTGTGGAGTACACTTTCTCTAACTAACCAGCAGGTGGCGTCCACGAGCCACCTGTTCTCCACAAGCCAGTTCTCCCCTGCTTAGCCTTTTTGGTCAGTGGGGGAGTGAGTCTTGTGGGGCCCAATTGGTGTCCCAAGCTTGCGTGTGTAGTTGGTGTTGCCTGCCCTGTATGTGGGGCGTGTTTCTGGGCAGTCGGGGAGGGGGGGTGGCCCTAACAATCAAATCTTCCTGATGATCCTAGAGTTTTAAAGCTACTGCAATAGTCTAATCCTTCAGTTCAGTCCTGCCACAGTTTGTCTCTGCCACTGACCCACAAGTCTTTGGTATTGGTGTATGGCTCCTGAGACTTGCAAGTGGGCCCCTCTTCCAGGCTGTGCACCCTGGGTCCTCTGTTGAGGGATGACTGTGCTATGTCGCAGGTGAGTGCCATCCCCCCAGGGCAGTTCTGGGCTGCTGGGCTGTGTTGGGAGGCTCCCAGTCTGCTCAAATGATGGCTGAATGGGGCTCTGTTAATTCACACTGCTCCCCCTTCCCAGCTCTGGGACATTCAGCTGAGGTTGCAGGGAAGGCTAATGTCCACGCCCAGTTTTGTGGTGTGTGCCTGTTATTTGAAGCACTTCCGTCACACTGGGTTGTCTGGGGCAGCTCTGGGCTATGGGGCTGGCGATGGGCAGGAGTGTTTCCTGTCCACCAGGATGGTGGCTGTGAGCGGACACCCCCCTTTTGTTGGGATGTTGTGTTGTTTAGTGAATTTTCTCAGCCACTGGATTATTGCCTTTTGTCTCAGAGCTCTCTTAGTTCTGCTCTTGACTTGATGTGCCCAAATTTCAATTCTTTGAAGCTTTCTGTATTGAGCTTCTTAGAGTAATTGTTTTAGAAAAAGCAAAAAGGATTTAAAAAAAAAAACAAACAAACAAACAAAAAAAAACGGCCCTCCTCAGAGATCTAATGGGTTATTGAAATGCTAATAGACAAAGCAACCAGGGCCATTAAGGAAAAGTGCCCAGGGCAGAGAGATCAGCCTTGCTTCGGGATTTGCATATGCGCCTCAAGGCCTGATCTCCGCCCTTCCCCTTTCTGTGTTCACCAGAACTCCAAAAATCCTCTGCTTTTATTTTGGAGTTTTTCGTGTTGTTTTTTTTCTATGCCCGTCTCCTCTCTGCTGGGCTGGCTGCTCTCAGAGTCTCTGGTGTCTGGCCTCAGTCTATCTATGGTTGGAGTTTGAATCAGTAGAATGAGTTTCCGGTAAGAGCAGCCACTGCAATTCTCCCTTCTCCTTCCTGGAGCTGACAGCCCCTCCTCCCCCGGGACTGAGCCTGGCAGGGAGGGGCGCGGGTCCCCTGGCCGCAAAAACTTACAGATTTCGCTGATCTCAGCAGTTCCACGTTTTCATGAGTGTTGTATGAAGTATGCCCAAAGACAGATTGCTCTGTGGTGTCCAGTCCACGCAGTTCCTGGCTTTTTACCTACTTTCCTGGAGGAGTAACTAAAACATACAGCTCACCAGTCTGCCATCTTGCCCCGCCTCTCCGTATTATTTTTTTAATAATATCTTTTACATATATTTTTTTAATCCAAGGAGGAGGAACATAGTAAGGCTCAAAATTGAGATAAACATCTCCATGAACCAGAAAATGGAACAGACACCTTATTAGTGACCAAAGCTAGAGCCATGGGCAGGAGTCTAGAAGGAGGCAGAGTGGCCAGACACACACACTCTGTAAGGGAACAGGGACCAAAATATCCTATGCGTAGCAGAGAGCAGAAGCCAGGCTCAGAGCATGTGTTTCAGCTTCCTGGGCTGCTCAAGCAAACATCATGAAATGGTTCGGTTTAAACAATGGGAATTTATTACCTCACAGTTTTGAGGCCAGGAAATGTTCAAATCAAGGTGAGGCTTTCTCCCCAAAGACCGTGGTGTTCTGGGGCTGGCTGCCAGTGATCCTTGGCTCCTCTGTCACATGGCAAGGTGAATGGTGGCATCTCCTGGTCTTTTCCGGGTTCCATTTCAACTTCCTAATTCCTGTGTTTCTCTCTCTCTCTCTGTCTGAATTTCATTCTGCTTATAAAGGGCTTCAGTAATAGGATTAAGACCCAACATGATTGAGGTTGGTCACAACTTAACTGATGTAACCTCATCAAAAGGTCCTACTTACAATGGGCTCACACCCACTGGAATGGATTAGATTTAAAGACATGTTTTTCTGGGGTACATACATCTCCAAAATACCACAGTGTAAAACCAGAGAATGGGGTGCCTGCCTCAGACAC
This sequence comes from Choloepus didactylus, assembly GCF_015220235.1. Classification (NCBI taxonomy): domain Eukaryota; kingdom Metazoa; phylum Chordata; class Mammalia; order Pilosa; family Megalonychidae; genus Choloepus; species Choloepus didactylus. Next base: position 96,440,418 of record NC_051307.1, on the reverse strand, counting down.
CGTGAGCCCTTCTCTTGCCTCTCCCCTTTCCCTCCTTTTTCCTTCCCCCTCTGCTGCAATGGTACTGCAAACTTCTTTAGGCATACTGCCCCCCACTTTGATCTCTTGGTTTCTGATGGAAGTATATTAAAACTTCCCTCTATTTAATGGACTAGTTATTTTCTCCTGGTCTGCCAGTTTCAGACTTGCAAATACCTCATACGGTTTGTGCTGGTTTGAATGTATTGTGTCCCCCAAATGCCATTATCTTTGTGGTCTTGTGTGGGGCAGACGTTTTTGGTGCTGGTTAGATTTGCTTGGAATGTGCCCCACTCAGCTGTGGGTAATGATTACTTTGATGAGATGTTCCCATGGAGGCGTGGCCCCACCCATTTGGGGTGGGCCTTGATCAGTGGAGCTATATAAATGAGCTGACTCAAAGAGAGGAAACAGAGTGCAGCTGGGAGTGATGTTTTGAAGAGGAGCAAGCTTGCTAGAGAGGAACATCCTGGGAGAAAGTCGTTTTGAGGCCGGAGCTTTGGAGCAGATGCCACCTGCCTTCCTAGCTAACAGAGGTTTTCCGGAGGCCATTGGCCATCCTCCGGTGAGGGTACCCGATTGCTGATGTGTTACCTTGGATGCTTTGTGGCCTTAAGACTGTAATTGTGTAGTGAAATAAACCCCTGTTTTATAAAAGCCTATCCATCTCTGGTGTTTTGCATTCTTCAGCATTAGCAAACTAGCACATGGTTTAAGATATATAGCAAAAGTATAAAAACTGGCCTGGATAGATAACTAAATTCATGATGGTGATTTCCTCAGGGGAGCACAATACCAAATCCCTGCTGCAAGGAGGTTGGAAAATAAAGTATCCAGCCTTTTTGTCTTCTTCAATGGAAGACAGGCTTACACAGCAGGGAATTCTTCAAACATAGGAAGGGGGTTCAGAAGTCAAAAAAGTTAGAACTAATCACACTAAGTTAGCAGAAGCATCAATTTTACATATAAGGAAACTGAGGCTCAGAAGTTAAGTGACTTCCTTGGGGTCACTAAAATAGCAGAGCTGGGGCTCTGGGTAAAATTGCCACTGCCACCACCAACACTGAGTACTGCTCTGTACCAGACACTATAAATATACTGTCTAAGTTAATCCTCCCATCAACTCTGCCAGATATGGTATTATAACATCCGTTTGTCAGCTCAAGAAACCGAATCTCAGAGAAGTCAAGATAATTGCCCAAGGTCACACAGCTATTGAGTGGCAGAGGGTGTTCATCCACATCCCCTCCTCCCACCTCTTCACTTCCCCTCTACATGCCTCTGAGAGCCCTTCTCTGGTCCTCAGAATGATATATGGCAGCCTGCAGATAAGCTGGAAATTTTATTGCCAAGCAGCTGGAAGGAAGCTGGGCTGGCACAAGAGCTGTCAATAAAAAACCCAAGTGACTTTAAAGGGTGAAAGAGTGGACACTATTAAAATACCACAAGAAACAAATCCCTGCCTGGTAGTGTTATCAGCAGCTGACAGGATTGCCTGCTGCTTCCGCCTCATGGTGGTTCTGGGCTCAAAACAACACACAGCTGGCCTGTGGAGCCCAGAGAGAATCAAACTGGAAGCCCACTGCCCACTGCCCACTGCTGGGCCCACGAAGCTCCTTTCAGCAGCACCTCAGGAGGCCAGCTCTGGGGCAAACCATAGCCAAGGGCTGCAACCAGCACCTCAACACACACACACAATCTCTCACTGACTCAGCTTGGCAGGAGCCCTGGGGCCTGAGGCTAGGGCATCAACAGGCACCCTGGCCCCAGTGACCTCCTGGGAGCCAAGGACCCAGGACCCAGGACACATTCGGACCCCCTAGCACCTGCAGGTGGTGAACCCCAGGCCTGACGCCTATGGGGCCTTTGAGGGCTGCCTGCCTCTGCCTCTCTCTCTTGCCCCCGTTACCCTCACAAGCTTCACTTCGGTATCCTTTGTTCCTGCTCACTCAAGGATCTTGTGGAAAAGCCAGATCATTTGCTTCTGTTAACAAGGAAAGCTTTAAAATCTCGGGTAGGGCTAGGGTAGCTAGACTTAGCAAACGAAAGAAACAAACAAAACTAGGATGCCAATGAAATTTAAATTTCAGATAAACTACAAATAATTGTTTAGCATAAGGAAGCCTTACGCAATATTTGGGACATGCTTACATTAAACAATTATTTGTTGTTTATCTAAAATTCAGCTTAACTGGGTGTTCGGTATTTTAACTGGCAACCTATCTGGTGAGTAGTTGGGGGGGTAGAATGGGGGTCACCAGAGAAAAGAATCACCAGGAAAAGAAAACATAAAACAGAGTTATGAGGATTAAAGGAGGGGGTGAGGAAACACATTTTACAGCGGCCTCTCTGGTGCCACAAACTTTCATGTGCATTATTTCATTTGAATTTTCCAGTTATTTTCTGCATTCAGTATATTTATTCCAACTTACAGATGAGGAAACCGAGGGTAAGAAAATCAAGTGAATTACGAAGGGTCCCGTGGATAATTTGTGGAAGGCAGGGCTTCTGAGGACAACCCGAGGGCTAATTCTTCTCTGCTGTGCTGCTTTATTTGCTGATACAGCTTGATAGCTTTACAGGCTGCCCATAAAGCGGGTCCAACACTTTTCTTCTACTTTTCCAATACATTCATAAGGAAACAAACTCAAAATGGCATCCCGGAGAAACACATATTTGCAAAATGCAGTGGTCTATTTCCAGAGACCATTCTATTTTCAGACAAGGCCCTAGGTGCTTCTTTCCTTTTGGTCACTGGTCCCAATTAAACACGCCGCCAGTGACGACCTGTCCAGGGCTCAAGCTTCCTGATAAAGAGGCAGAGAAAAGGTCAAGGAAGGAAGGCTGGTTCCACCCCAGGAGAGCACTGCTCCACATTTCTCATACGGAAAAGGCCACATGATGTTTGACTCAAAAGGGACCTAATACAGACCCCAGAGGGAAAGTTTCCTTTATCACCATGCTAAGGTCCAGAAAACACTCTCAGTTCCGTGCACCTTTAGGGGGGAAATTGTAAAAAAAAAAAAAAACTATTTGTCAAATGGGCAGTGGGAAATTCTTTCTCCCCCACACCCCCCTCCCAAGCTTCTAACATTTGTGGCACACAATAGAAGGGAAACAGCCATAAAAATGACTCAGTAGATGTGCCCTTTTGAAGTGCAGTAACTGTCGGACAAGTGACTATAAAAATAACGTAGCTGGGGAGATGAAAATTTATTCCTGCTTAGTCTTCCAGATCAAAATGTACTTAGTTAACCGACAGGTTTTCCTTTTGTGCTTTTATTTATTTATTTTTCCTCTTCTCATAGATGCCAGCAAATTCCACTCACAATAAAAAAAAAAAACTTACCCGCCTCACACTTCACCATTCAGGGGGACCCCTGGGTTGTTGGAAGCCAGCTCCTCAAGGCTCTCAGGGAGTGGCGAGTGCACCCCATTGCAGGCAGCTGTCAGGGCAAGTGTCTGAGCTGGGGATCCCCCATAAACTAAGTATGATGGCTCCTGACCAAGGCTAGGGAGAAAGGGGCTGAGACAACCTGCTGGAGAGCAGGGTCGGCTATTATCTGTCCTTCCTTGGGCAGTGTGTTCTCACTCCCCTTTAATTCCCAACCTTAGGTGCAGACTCCAAAGCCACAGCCAACTCACACTTGATCCATCAGTCAGGCTGCTGGAGTCACCAAGTTTCTTGCAGAAGGCGGCAAAAAGCCACACACTCCACTTCTGGTCTGCCATCAGCAGCACCAAACTATTCCCAGCCCTAGCAGGAGACGGCAAATATTAAAAGGCAATTACCCAGAGCCAGTAGGTGCATATTAGTGCAGGGCAGTCATTTGCAAACAATTACCAGAGGGCTTTAGAAACATTTCAGTTGGGAGAAAAGAGGGAGGGGGAGGGAGCCTGTAAAGGAGATTCAATTTCTGTTGACTCTGAGTGCCCAAGCTCTGCAAGCAGGACATTTTTTGCACTCTACCAGCAGCCCAGCAGCAGAGGTCTCATTTTTCTCATGGTGCATAATGGCACTTATAGACTCTGAAGGTGAGAAAACTCAATTTCATTTTGAATTTAAAATCTTTCAGATTACTTTCGAGACGGCCAATTAAATTGATTTAAGTTTCACTGTTTATAAAATCCTAGATCCATGGAACATATAGATTTTAGCCAATACTTTTAAATTAAGTATGATCAGGTTTCCAAGTTTCCATTTATATGATGTGAGCAGACTTCTAAGGAGGGTTTAAAGGCTTCAATGCTCTATCTGCATTTAATAATCTTCCCGGTTTACCTATCCCAGGCACAGCAGGCCTTAGGAAGCTCTAAGGAGCTTACCAGCAGACAAGCAATTTTGATACAGAGGAAAGACAATGAAGAAATGGTGAGGGTCAGAAGAGCTTGTGATCACAAAATGCCAGAGCTGGGGGAGGGAGGTCTTGTAGCTCACCTGCTCCATCCTCAGATGGGGAAGCCAAGGCCCAAGGGTGGTGGCAGAGCTGGGACTAGCACAAGGACTTTTGACTCTCAATTCAGTATTCCGTCAACTTCCTTTGTTCAATCAAGTACCCCTAATATAGAAGAACCTTGGATGAAGGTGGGGGTGTCTAACCCCTCACGCCCCTTCTACACACTCCCATTCCTGTAACTCTGAGGCAACTTGTGAGACAATTGTGAAAGGGAAAACAGCCCACAAGGCTTCTAGGAGTTACCAGCTCATTCAGAGACTTGCATGATCTGGGTCTTGCAAATAGCCACAACCAAGCAGCTGGCTGTTACTTCTTCCCCTCCCTCTTAGAGGAAGCAGAGGCCCTGAGTCACCAGCTGTCGGTGCCCAGCAGCTCTCAAAGGACTGCGCCTGGCTCCAAGAAGGTCCACAGGGAGTCAGCATTAGGCCTTTGCATGGAGAACAAAGAGCAGCAAGCCCAGGGGCCAGAGAAATCCCTGCTCTTTCCAAGCTTGGGCAGTTCTGGCTTTGGGTGAGTTGTGGCTCCGACTCAGAGGAGAAGGAGTCAGCAACACAGAACTCTGGTCCCAGGGATGTGCATCTGATTTTAACAAAAACCTCTAGGTGCTTCTGCCTTGCCTTTCTTTTTTTTTTTTTTTTTTTAATTGTAAGACATATATTACACATAAAATAGTGCATGCAAATATATGTATAACTAACCAAGTTAAGAAATATAGCATTGCAGCACTCCAGAGGCAACCCCGTCCCTTGTAGCTCTCCCCATCACATCCTCTCCCCACCCTCCCAAGGTAACTGCCAGTGCTGACTTTGAGGATCATTTCCTTGCCTTTCCTTATAATTTAATCAATTTTGTATGCATCCCTAAAGATTACAGCTTCATTTTGCCTATTATTGTATGCAACTACAGTTTGCTCATTTTTGTTGCTGTATAGTACTCCATAGAAATAGCACCATTTATTTATCCATTCTGTTGTTTATGGACATTTAGGTTGTTTTCAGTTTGGGGCTACTACAAACAAAGCTTCAGTGAATATTGTTGAACATGTCTCCTGGTTTGCAAGTGCTGGACTTTCTCTATGATATATATTTGGCAATGAAATGCTGAATCCTGAAGAACGTGCTTCTTCACCTTGGCTAGGTAATGTCCATCTGTGTTCCAAAGTTGTGCCGCCTTCCCTCCGTATAAATCTACTGATAAACCCACACTGCTTATACAGATTAAGGGTCCCTCTAGTGACTCAGAGGCCGAGGAAACTTAGTTTATCTCTAGAAGGGAAGTTACCCCCTCTGTAAGGCAAAGCCCAAGATTTTAAAATTCTGAGTTTATCCAAACCAACACCCAAAACAGATGGGTTTTCCAGAAGGAAAATATCACACAATCCCCCCAAATAATGAGGTAGCATCCATGGCTTGGAAGCAGACCCACCTGCTCACAGCTATTAACTACAAACAGGAGGTACAAACGTGTTCCTAAGATATAAAGCACAAAAAAGACAGCATGTCAATAAATTGCCATCTGCCCTGGGTAGCAGAAAGGACAGGGTAAAGGGGTGCAAAGGGGGCCTGTGGGCCACTCCCTTCTAGCTGCAACATACCTGTACACAGGCTGCATCTCTCTGGCTATGCCAATGACGGCGCTTGGCAGGAAATTGTCAAACTCCTCAAACAACTCCCGGATGTTTGTCTTGAACTTTAGGTCTAGGTCCAGCTGAATTATCTGCAGGATATCTGGAGGAAAGAAAAGGACAACAGTATGACAGACATACATCTTGGAAGCTTCAGGTATTGACAAAAAAATGAAGTGAGGAGTACAGAAAAGAGTACAGGATTATTATTGCTGTCACTGACTGATGCAATGTTACAGCTTGATACAAAGGCTATTCGTCCACTATCAACTCCCTCTGCCCCCCAAGTCTGCATGAACAACTGCCCCCCATCTATCCTTCCAGTTGCAGTTATACATTTTGTTTAAAACTAGGTGACCACATGACCTTAGTTGTTTCATTGGTTAAAATGGGGAAGATACTACCTGCCTCATGAGGCTGTGATGCTGAGATGAGATAATGTATGGGAAATATCCTGTAGGCTGTAGAGTGCTACAAGAATCCAAAGTCTGGAGAGCAGGGAACTCACTAAGGCTTGAAGCAGTCAAGGAAGACTTCATGGAAGAGGGGGCACTTGAGCTGGACCTTCAAGGATACGCAGGTATGGAGAGGAGAAGGGCCCGGTTATGAGTCAATGTATCACCAACACCAATCTAGAACACCGGGTCTCTCCCTTTTGCTCTTTACCAGTCTTTTCATGTTTGCACATGGCAAAGTACTGCAGCCCTCTGAGGACTGTCCACCCATGGAAGTGACAGCAAGAACCACATCTTATGCATCTCGGCCTCCACCTGCTCACAGTGTGCAGCTTTGCATACAGGAAATGTGTGTGAATTCAATAGCCATTCTCTAAATTAGTTTATGAATAAATCACAGCTCACAGTTCATGAAAAACTGAATCATTTGTTCCTTGTTCTATTTTCCCTTGTGATGTGGAAACGAAACACTGGTTGACATTCTACGTGAGTTTTCTGAAGAAAATAAATGGCAGCAGATGAGACTCCAGCTGCTCTGGCCAGAGGAAAGTGAGAGGGCACCAGGACTAGGCTTCGCTGGCCCACGTGGGAAGGAGGTATAGAAAATGGGCTCCGCCCAGGCGGAGGTGGGCACTGCTGCCTGCCTGGCTTCTCACGCCCACCCCTCACAAACGACGAGTAAAATCACTGCTTTCCTTCCTACACCGAAGCACAGCACCCACCTAGAAATCAGGACAGAGCCTGGATGCTGGAGAAGCTTTGTAGTGACCTTTCCTGGTCTTCTGGAAAACTGCCCCAACCTGAGGAGTAGAGAACAGAGACAGGGCACAGGGCAGAGCCTCCGGGTGCCTGCTGCTCCCAGAGGGAGGCCACGGGGAACAGAGGGAAGGGAGCTGATGGTTCTTAGGGAAGGTCACTGTGCCCCTGGAAAGAACATGGAGGAATGAAAGTTGCTGCCATCAAGGAGCCATGATGGGGCGGTCAAGGGTTGGCTGCCTCGGGCTGGGGAAGCCCCACACCACAGCTGCCTCTCAAGCCATTTCTCTTACTCCTCTTGGTCCCTCTCCTGTCCCCCGAACTTCCACATTCAGGGTCTCAGGCAGCTCTTCTGCAAAGTGGAGCAGAACCCAGATGAGACAAGGACAGAAGGGTGCTACCGTCCCAAACAGAGAAACCATGTCATCAAGAAGTCTGTTGATGGAGGGAGGGGGACAAGGGCGTTTGGCCTGGAGAGGGGCAGTCTTCAGGATGCATGGTGGGAGTTTTGTGGCACTGACATGGCCATGAAAGAAGGGAAGATCCCATCCTCATGGCCTCAAGGAGGCCCTCCATTGACGGCCCTTTTTTGAGTTGCTTTCAAGTATCCAGCACTGCATGGGCACCAGTTTATTTCTAATCCTCATAACCACCCAACATGTTAAGTGGAGTTATTCCATTTTTAGATGAAGAAACAGAGGCTTAGAAAGGTTAGAAACAATATCCCAAGATCACAAGTGGTAGAGCCAGGATTTGAGCCTTGGTCCCTGTTCTAGTGTGCTAATGCTGCTGGAATGCAAAACACCAGAAATGGATTGGCTTTTATAAAACGGGGTTTATTTTACAGTTACAGTCTTAAGGTCATAGAGTGTCCAACGTAATGCATCAACAATCAGGTACCTTCACTGGAGGATGGCCAATGGCGTCCAGAAAACCTCTGTTAGCTGGGAAGGCACGTGGCTGGCATTTGCTCCAAATACTGGTTTCAAAATGGCTTTCTCCCAGGACATTACTCTCTAGGCCACAGCTCCTCTCTAAAAATGTCACTCTCAGTTGCTCTTGGGGCATTTGTCCTCTCTTAGCTTCTTCGGAGCAAGAGGCTGCTTTCAACAGCTGTCTTCAAAATGTGTCTCATCTGCAGCTATTCTCTCAGCTCCTGTGCATTCTTCAAAGTGTCTCTCTTGGCTGTAGCAAGCTCGCTCCTTCTGTCTGAGCTTATATAGTGCTCCAATAAACTAATCAAGGCCCATGCTGAATGGGGGGGCCACACCTCCGTGGAAATTATCCAATGAAAGATCTCGCCCACAGTTGAGTGATCACATCTCCACAGAAACATCCAATCAAAAGTCTCCAACCCGGAGGAACCTAAGATGGCGTCTAGGTGAGACAAAGAAAAAAACACCTCCCTGGAAAACACTAGATAAAAAACCAGAAAGGACCCAGAACACCACTTCCAAAGTAGCACCAGCTGGACAAGTACTGCTAAAGCCACAGGGAACGTGCTTTTGGCGAAACCAGGAGTCTACATTCTGAAACGAGTGAGTGAGTCGGCTGAATCCCTTGGCCATGCTGCATTGGGGGGAGATGGTGGGCTGGACTTTTAAAAAAAATATATATATATATAAAAAAGCCCGGGAACAGCTGCAGATAAGACGGGAGTGGTCTGGACTAACGCCTCAGTGTCTGGGGTGGAGGATACCCCTTCCCATACCCACTGCTGATTGTCTCGGGTCCAGGGAAACAAAGGGGGGATGCGCGGCTTGCAGCGGTCTCCCCAGCGGGTGGGGCTGCTCCTGCCCGGGGCGAACACACGGCGTAGAGCCCAGCCGAGAAACCCAGCCTCGCGGCCGTCTCCCTGGTGGGCGGGGCTGCTCCTGCCTGGCTGAACACACAGCACAGAGCCCAGCCGAGAAACCCAGCCTGACAGGGAGTCTTTCCCGCAGCATCACTCACACGACACAATATCGGCCGTGGACAGTGGCCTTGAATACACCCACGGCTGATTGTCCCGGAGCTGGGAGAGCGGAGCTGTGCAGAATGGGGGAAGTTAACGCATCCCATTCAACCATCTTTGAAGCGGGCTGGGAACGCCCCTACACAGCCCGGCGGCCCAGGGCTTCCCTGGAGGCCGGCGCTCACTTGTGACGTGGCACAGCCCTCCCCCCCAACAGAGGTCCTGGAAAAACACAGCAGGGAGGGGGGAACTGCTCAGAAATCCCAGAGAACCTATGCCAATACCAAGGACTTTTGTGTCAGTGGCAGAGAACAGCCTTAAATCTCTGAGAACACCTGGGAGATTTGATTGTTAAACCTGCCCTTCTTCCCTAACCACTCAGGCACACGCCCCTCATTGGGGGCAGACAGCACCGACAACACACCAAATTAAGTGCACCAATTGGACCCCAAAAGAATCAGATCCCCACATACCACAAAGTTGGGGAGAACTGACTTGAGGGGAATAAGTGACTCACGGACGCCATCTGCTGGTTAGTTAGAGAAAGTGTACTTCACCAAACTGTGTCTCTGAAAAATTAGATCGATATCACCCCCCCTTTTTTTTGATACAACTTGAAAGAACCCTATCAAGCAAAACAAATGCCAAGAGGCCAAAAACAACAGAAAATCTTAACGCATATGATAAAACCAGACGATATGGAGAATCCAGCTCCAAACACATGAATCAAGATTTCGGAAGAAACATTATACCTCGCAAAATTAATTAAAGAACTACAACCAAAGAACGAAAACATGGCAAAGGATTTAAAGGACATCAAGAGGACCATGGCCCAGGATATAAGTGCCATAAAGAAGACCCTAGAAGAGCATAAAGAAGACATTGCAAGAGTAAATAAAAAAAAATAGAAGATCTTATGGAAATAAAAGAAACTGTTGGCCAAATTAAAAAGACTCTGCATACTCACAATACAAGACTAGAGGAAGCTGAACAGCATCTTAGTGTTCTAGAAATCCACAGAACAGAAAATGAAAGAACAAAAGAAAGAATGGAGAAAAAAATAGAAAAAATCACAATGGATCTCAGGGATATGATAGATAAAATAAAACGTCCAAACTTAAGACTCATTGGTGTCCCAGAAGGGGAAGAGAAGGGTAAAGGTCTAGAAAGAGTATTCAAAGAAATTGTTGGGGAAAACTTCCCCAACCTTCTACACAATATAAATACACAAAGCATAAATGCCCAGCGAACTCCAAATAGAATAAATCCAAATAAACCCACGCCAAGACATATTCTGATCAGACTCTCAAATACTGAAGAGAAGGAGCAACTTCTGAAAGCAGCAAGAGAAAAGCAATTCACCACATACAAAGGAAACAACATAAGACTAAGTTGTGACTACTCAGTGGCCACTATGGAGGCGAGAAGGCAGTGGCATGACATACTTAAAATTCTGAGGGAGAAAAATTTCCAGCCAAGAATACTTTACCCAGCAAAACTCTCCTTCAAATTTGAAGGAGAGCTTAAATTTTTCACAGACAAACAAATGCTGAGAGACTTTGCCAATAAAAGACCTGCCCTACTTCAGATTCTAAAAGAAGCCCTACCAACAGAGAGACAAAGAAAGGAGAAAGAGATATAGAGAATTTTAACAGACATATATAGTACCTTACACCCCAAATCACCAGGACACTCATCTTTCTCTAGTGATCACAGATCTTTCTCCAGAAGGGACCATAAACTGGGACATAAAACAAGCCTCAAGAAATTTAAAAAAAAAACAAAAAAAACTGAATATACTCAAAGGACATTCTCCAAACACAATGGAATACAAATAGAAGTCAATAATTTTTGAACTATAACTCCACTATTTACTTCCTACATGATAAAAAATACACAAACTCTAAGGACAAATCAATGGTTTTGAACTCAATGTAAAATATGTAATTTTAGACAACTATATAAAGGTGGGGGAATGAAGGAGTATAGGAACATAGTTTATGTGCCCTATTGAAGTGAAGGTGGTACCAAAGAAAAACAAGATTGATAGGGATTTAAGAGGTTAATTTTAAGCCCCACAGTAAACACAAAGAAATTATCAGAGAATATAACCATAGAGATGAAAAGTAGAGTTTGGGTTAAGAGAAATGGGGGAAGAGGCAATGGGGAGTTAAGAAAGGAGTGTAGGGTTGCTGTTTGAGGTGAAGGGAAATTTCTAGTAATGGATGGTGGGAAAGAGCATAACATCATTCTAAATGTGATTAATCCCACTAATGGAAGTCTAGGGAGGGGGTGGAATGGGAAGATTTAGGCTGTATATATGTTTCCACAATTGAAAAAAGAAAAAAAAAAAAAAAGACAGTCTAACTAGATGACAATTGAATGCTAAGGATGAACTTGGATGGGATTGGAGGGTGGAGGACAGGTGGCTCGGAGGGACACAGTTGAGACATAAGGAAAAGGAAATATAGAATGTAAGCATTGTATCATTGTTGAATCTCTTATACTTAGCTGTGCTTAATGGAATTACATAAAAGAATGTTCTTGTTCATGGGAAGTACATACGTAAATTATAGTGTATGTTCAAGGATGTGTGCAGCTAACTCTCATGTTCAGAAGACAGAAATATATGATGGATGATAGATAGGGAGGGAGGGAGGGAGGGAGGGAAAGAAATAGTGATGTGACAGCATGTTAAAGTTGGTGGATTGAGCTATTGGGGGAGGGGGGTCAGGGTATGATGGAATTCCGTGTATGGGACTAGTATTGTTTTTGCAACTATTCATGTAACCTTGAATTTATCTCAAAAATAAAAAAAAAAAAGTCTCCAACCCAATGAACACCAACACATTTCCTGCTCACACAAGATTGCATCAAAGATAATGGCGTTTTGGGAGACATAATACATCCAAACCAGCACAGCCCCCTTGACTTGAAAGCTTGGCAAGCTCTTTCCAGTATACCTTGACTCCCCTTCTGATGGGAGAGGAACTCTAGGAAGGCAGATTTTGGCTCCACTGTACCCCACAGGGCTCCAGGAGCACAAAGCACCAAAGACCGATACTGACTAATAGAGTTCTGGGGCCGAGCAACAAGCTGGCGAAATGCAGATTTTAAGGGAGGTCCTCTATGTGCAAATAGTAATTTCACTCTAGTTAATGAAACTCCTGAAGCAGATTTGCCAAGATCAGGTTCTTCCTTTATTCCTAAATGCCCCTACCCCACCCCCAGGAGGATGGGCTCACCTCCAGGAGTAAATTCTAGAGTCTCTGGCATTTCCAAGTATAGCAGGTTAACAGTGAAGAGATCCATGCTTGGAGCTGGAGGTTTGGGACAGAGGAAAGGAAAGGAACACACACACACATACCCGTAAATGCAGGGGTGGGGCGGTAGGCGGGCTCCTCCGCTCTACACTCACAGCTCTTTACAGGACCACCCAATAGCTTTCAGATGACCCTTCAGCACAGATGGTATGAGAGGCCATTCATTCATTCAGTCAGTCAGTCATTCTTCACTGAAAGCCTACCATGGGCTATGTTTACTCTGATCTTTCAAGGTCATCTAAGTTCTGCCTGCCCTGATCACTGCTCCCTGTGCACCTATCTCACGGTCCGTGCCGGAGCGAGCACTCCTTGAGGACAGCAACATGCTGGGAGGGCAGAGCTCAGGGGCAGCAGACCCGGACCCTTCACTGTGGCAGACCCCTAGCCTTGCCTTAATAATCTTCTCAATAAACCTGAGCACCTTCCCTGCCCTTTAGGGACTGACTGGGAGTGAACAGGAAAAGGTCATGCAAAGGTCATGTGCAGCCCTAAAGCAGGAATTTCAGATGCTTTAATATTATTTACAACTTCTCATTTGTAAAGCACCTTTTAGGAAGGTTACGCAAAAAGTGGCTAACACTTCTTTCAAGAGGAACCTCACCAAATGAGGTTAAATACTAGGAAGAAAAGAGGCAACAGTTCAGCCTGAAGGGACCTCGTCACGCTGAGGTTAAACCCAGGGACCCAGGGTCACCTTTCAGCAGGGCGGAGCCGACGCTGCCTTCCATCCAGGGAGGCCACAGCCCCCACTGCAGCTGCACTGCCCTGCGGGCATCTGACCAGATGGGTATCTATCCTTTTATGTAATTATGAAATAAGATGCCAAGCTGTAAATGTCGCTGCTGAAAAGAACATGCTTACTAGGCACTCCGGGATTCATTAAGATGAGATTTTTTTTTTAAGGGACCTGTTCCTCTGGCCTCCGATCCTTGATGTGGGAACTGCATCTGGGGCTTTTACAGACAATGTGAAAGGCTGTTCTGAGGGTAAAACAGTATATTGACATATAGAAATGACAACCACAGTGATGGCAAAGAAGATGCTGGGTGGAGGACAGCTGAAAGGACAGCAGTAGGACCACGGACATTTAAGGAATAAATGAATGAGCCAATTCCCCCAAAGCAAGGAGGAGACAAATCAACAAAACACAGAGAAACTGTCTGAGAAAAAGAAGGGCTAGATGTCAGCAAAACTCAAGAGAATGGCCGGTATCCAAGGCTGGTTGAATGTCTACCATGTCAGAATCCTCTGAGAAGAACAGAAAGATGTAGGACAGAAGAATCTAGGATATCAGATCAGAAAAGAGAGCCTGGTAATAACTGAGGCCAACCTACCCATTTTACAAAAGGGAAACTGAGGACCAGAAAAGGGACATGTCAGGCATCACATGGTCAAGCCCAGTGGCAAAGCTGATCCCAGAACTCAGGGGCCCTGGCTTCCTAGTTAATGCGCTTGTTAATTAACAACTCCTCCAACCCTCCACCCCCAATAAGGGCCAAAAACTCTCAGAAAGCATAAGACATTTTTTCATGGCCCAAAGGGCTGTGCACAGGACTTGGCAGCTACCCAACACAACCAGCTGATGGTGTGTCTGCATACCATCCCATGAAAACAGAAACCTGAAGATAATAAGTGGTCAAAGAGATAAGAGACCTCCATGCCACACACCTGTAGCCAGCATTTGCGAAAGAGAACGTTGCTCTCCATATCCTCACAGTAACATCAGGCAGAGATTTTAAAACAAACAAAGAACACACCTTGAGCTGTGCTAAATTCGAAGGGAGACAGGAACCAGTCTTAACATTCAGGACATGGAGCCACCGTGGAGACACAAGCTCAGTTAGTGTGAGACCTCAGCAACCAGTCATAAAATGCCAACTGTCCACCCAGTGCCCAGCCCTCTGTTCAGATTAGACCTGTGGCCTCCTGGAAAAGTGTTTGCTGCTGCATCCAATCAGTTGAGCCTTCCAAACAGCAACTTGTACTTACAAATCTTTGTATTTGTTTAAATCACAAAAACAAGACTGGGAGCATCAATGTGTGGCCGGGGTCATTTTCTCAAGTGGAGGGAAGCATGCTGTGTGTCAGGAGCAGTCCTGTGAGGGCACCTGGTGGCTGGCAACCCAAGTGTGCTGAGCATCCTTCACAGACACGCTCACCTGCTGGATGCTGGCTGACCAGAACCTAAGGGAGCTTCCAACATTCCCAACTCATGGGTCAGCAGCTGGAGCCCTAAACGCTAGTTTCCATGAGGGATGACAGTTTGGTAAGAGATCAGGGAGGCTGACCTGGGTTATTTCAGGAAATGGAAAAAGTGCTGCCTCCAGAGCATGTAAGATGGTTCATGGTCCGAGGTGAAGTCCCCAACCACAGGACTCATGAGTGTTTAACTACAGGACAGAAGCCCCTGAACTATATGGCAAGCCAAAGTGGGGAAAGACGCTTAGGCTCTAGGTGGGCTTTCTGGTCTGAGAACGTACTTCCACTTGAACTTCAACTCCAGGAGTAGAGTAAAAAATGTGGGACCTTCTTCATCAGGGCACTGTGCTGGTTTGAAGCTGTTACGTACCCCAGAAGAGGCCATGTTCTTTTAATCCATCCCTGTGGGTGCAGACCTATTGTAGGTGGGACCTTTGGATTGGGTTGTTTCAACCGAGATTTGACCCACCCAATTCAAGGTGGGTCTTAATCCTTTAATGGAGTCCTTTATGAGGATAAAAGACAGAGAAAACCTAGAGAGCTCAGAGAGAAACATCCAGAGAAGTACGGGAAGAGCAGAGGGAAAAAAAGCCCCCGGAGAAGCTGAGCAACCCACTGAAGCCAGAAGCTGAAAGCAACAGAACTGGGAGAGAAAGGACCAGCAAGATGCTGGCCACTACTGTGACAGAGGTGTCCCAGATGCTGATGGCCCTTCTTCAGAGAAGGTATCTACCTCTTGATGCCTTAATTTGGACATTTTCCCAGCTTTAGAACTGTAAATTTGTAACCTAATGAATTCCCATTATAAAAGCCAACCTATTTCTGGTATACTGCATTCTGGCAGCTTTAGCAAACCGAAACAGTGCTTGTCTGCTTGCCTTCATCTTTTCACACCCCAGTTTCAGGCTAAAGAAATGGTGCACTTTGGCTCTAACAAGCTGAAAGATGAAGGACAAGATAAAAAGTGCTGGCTAAAGATGGAGCTCTCAAGACCCTGGAGACCCCATTAGCATCAGCACCCCAAGGCCCTGGACAGCACTGAGAAGGTTTGGGGGAGGAAGGGGCTGCCCAGCGATGATTTTCAGCCTTGAAGGAAGCCTACGCTTGTCTGTAGCCCTGAGCCTCAGCCCGGGCTGGGCTGTATCCCTGTGTAAAAGTGCACTGCAGAAGGCAATATTCACAGACTTAGAACCAGCTGGGAGAGTCCCAAATTAACGTTTCCCTCACAAATCAACATTCCTCTGCGGAAACAGGCTTGGGACAACGCATCATCAGCTTCCAATTAAATCAGCCACAAGGCATGTCATCTGACCATGGATGGAATTACAACCCAGAGTGAGTAATTAATTATACCCAAAAACAAACAACAAAAGGAAAAAAAATAAAAGCCTCCTTTCCTCTCCCCTTCCTCTCTCCTATCCCCAGAAACAATTCCTGGCAGACACATCTTATACACAAAACAACATGCAACAAAATAGATCAGGAAATTATGAAAAGAAAAGACATGCTTAGGTAAGTACTGAGACTACCATCCCGGGAAACAAAACAGGCCTTCTGGGAGGGGCAGATTAACCATGCGAGTGCTGGCTCTCCCCTTCAGTTGTGAAATAGCTTCACATTTTCTCTGAGAAAAATATTTACAACACATCAGAGGGCTTTCACCTCAGTAAATCAGCCCAAGCTTTCCACTACACGGGCAAGGCCTGGGGCAGAAGGGGAAACTATGACAATGCCGGGCTATGTGACTCCCTCATGAGGCTGAGGACCTCGGAAACAGCTGCTTGGAAAGAGAGCTAGCTTTCTCATTGTCATCTTTGAAATACTGTAGCCATTTGCCACCCGCTTTAGCATCACTCTGGTGCTCTTTAATTGCTTCTCACCAGCACCCCTGGCCTGCAGGAACCGAAGGGCACCTGAGAAGGGGTGGAGAATTCCTCTAAAGGTGAAGGCTCCTGACCCTGGAGGAGCTGTTTGGAGGCCTAGAGTTGGACACGGACCTGCTGTGGCACACCGGTGCACCACACTGGCTGGTCAGAGCCTGTGAGGCTCTCAGGCCGCTCCCCAGCCATGACGGAGGGCTCGCCACTGCCTGCTCAGACCCAACTGTGTTCCTGAGGGGGTCCGTGGCTGGAATTGGCTGTGGTGGTTCTCACATTCAACAGGAAGCTTGGGTTGCTTCCCCTTCTGCATCCCCTGAGAAGCAGGAGGCCCAGGGGCAGGACAGCTGACCAGTTGGCTATGGAAATAGCTGCCACAAAGGAACAGAACGTGCCAAGGCCTGGGACACAAATTCCCAGGGCTCCTCCAGCCTGGTCAGACAAATGCTCCTTCTCTAGGAAGAGGGAGTCCTCATGAGGAGGGCTTTATGTTCACTCACTCAGCTTATGACCCTCCACTGAGGTTCTGGAGGTGGGTGTTGGTACCTCCCATCTTCAGGTGAACAGCCTGAGGCTCAGAGTTTGGGCAACTTGTGTAAGACCACCATCAAGGAGGCCTCAGAAACTAAACACTCATTAGTTTCTTTGATCCATCACTTTACAAGTTTCTAAGAAAAGCCTTCAGACATCTCTCATGTCCCTTTTTAAATCCTGCTATCTTCAAAGAAAAACAAGAAATACCTCCAAGTCAAGGGTGGAAGCATCAGACAGTTCCAGGGCATCTTGGTGCAATAACTGGGACATCTATGGCTAGAAAAGAGGTTCCCCATTCCCGTCCACGTCCACTTTCCTCCCTCAAGACCCTCACCCCCTAAGGAGCTTGAAGACTACTGGGGTTTCTTATTGAGCAGAGACCAATAGAGAAACTCCTGGAAAAACAGGGTTTAATGACAAAGAAGCAAGTTGAAAGGAAGTTTTTAATGATAATAGCCAACATGTATAAAAACATCATTCTCATTTAGACATCAAAACTCTCTATGAGATCAGTATTATTTCTATTTGATGAGGAAATGGAGACATTAAGTATAGTAAACAAGAACACATGGCTGGTAAGTGCAGAGCTGGGAATCAACACACAAATGTGCTGGGTTCTGAAAAGCCCCTAAGCCCTTGCTCCTGAAGCATGCTGTCCTGGTCCAGCGTAGGCTGTGTCTAGGATGGCCAGGACACAGCCAGCACTCGGGTCTGCGGGCTCTGCTCAGCCAGGAAGCCCTTGCCTCTCACCAGTATGAATCTATGTTTTCCACATTAGCAGCTTGCCCCCTATCCCCCACCTCTGAGGCAGGAAGGGAAGGAAAAGGAAATGGAGTTCATAAATGATTTATGCAAACTGGTAGGAGCTCTGGTAAAAGGTCTGGGGACCAGGAGGTTGAAATTAATGACCATGGTCAGTCTGATATATTAGCTATAAAATAATTTCTCTCTTCTAGCCCTATCCACCACCTCCCAAAATCAAGCATGGAAAACTGAGCACTGGTTATGGCTCAGCCATGACATTTTAAAAAAATAAAAAATATCAGCTCCTGTTTTGTGATACAAAACAAATTATTATGAAAGGACATAGTTTTTGCTTCAGCGACAGTGTAACATGAGTTCCTTCCTCACCCTTAGCACCTTCTGTGACTGGATATAAATCATATCCTTTCAGACAGGACAGAATTTATTTTGAACTTGGCTGAAAATCTTTAGGGACCATATAAAATAATTCAACACATACAGCACCTGGTCTCAGTTTGCTTCTTGCTTCTAGAGCCAATACGAAATCATAGCTCACGTCCTTCTTTATGAGGTTCGACACACAGGGGAAATGGAATTTGAGATCTGAATGGGAGACTACCCCAGTTTTTCCATTCTTCCGTGTCTATGGTATAGATGTATGTCTCCGGTCCCTGTTGGCCTCTCCACAGCTTTGGAGTCTGCTATAGACTATTTTTGTCTCCAAAAGTTTAAGCCAAGTTCTCTGTTCTCTTTTGGGCAAGACTACATTTTGACTTTGTTCACCAACATTTAAGCTGATGCCTGGTCTTTGCTCTCCACCAACAGGCTTTTTTCCCAGACCCTTGGGGAATGGAAGCTGTAGAAAACTATCCTCCGTGGCCAGAAGTAACAGGGGCTTTTGAAAAATAATAATACAGCCACCACTGGTCTGCCCAAACTGACATGGCTCAACTTTAGAATTTCTGATTTTGTAGATCTTTATTGGAATGATAGGGATGTGTGTTTCTAATCCTATGTGCCCTCTTTCTTCACATCTTTTAACTGCTCTCTCCCTCTTTCCTGACAATTGAACCACACTATACTTAGGGATTCAGTATAAAATTAGGAAAACTAAGATTTCCTCCTACTGCCTGCTGCGCCTCATCCCGACATTCTGCCCTGACATGTGTCCTGACCCTGGGCCCAGTGAGCCCATCAGGGCTCGACCGCTGCAGCCCAGCCCTCTGGTTCACTCCTATGATAACGAGAGTAACAGGACTAATTTCTTAAATTTTAGAGCACTTTGTAATGTTTGAAGTGCATCCCAAACTCCTAAAACTCATTCCCATGCCTATTTAATCTTTGCAACATCTGTGTGGATTAGGTTCGACCTCACATAACAGAAGACCTAAAGTAACAGTGGTTTAAATACATGCAAGACCACAGCTAGGCCATCCAGGGATTATACGGTTGCTCCACGAAGAGTTCAGTCTCCTCCTACCTTTCTGCTCTGCTATCTTAGATCTGGTTCCCATCCTCAAGGTCACCTCATGGTTCAAGACAGCTTTTGGGGCTCCAGCCAACGTGGCTGCATTCCAGGCACATACGCAAACGCAATGAGTCAGATCCTATAAACAACTTTCCTGGAAAGTTCACATTTCTTCTTATATCTCACTGATCAGAATTTAGTCACATGACAAACCTAGCTGCAAGGGAATCTGTGAAGTTCATTCGTTTACTGGATATGTACCTCAAATAAACGAGGTTCCTCTTTAAATGAAAAAGAAGAGAATGAACATAGGGCAGCAACCAGCTGTCTTTTCCACAGCAGGCAGTATTAATTCCATCCTTTGTACAGATGAAGAAACAGCAACCCAAAGACATTAGGTTTTGCTAAGGCCAAATGCCCAATAATGGCAAAATGGGAACTAAATCCATTTCATCCAACCCAAGTCCTTATCTTTATTTACAGAGTCCCCTCGCTGCAGTGGAGATTCTGGTATGTTCTTGCTTGGATTCCTGTCTTCTTCCCTTCCTGACCTCTGCTCAGCCCTCACCTATTTCAAGTCAGTCAGGATCAAGCTGCCTTCCTGAAGAACTTCCTGCCTGAGTCCCTTTACTGTGTCCCACTTGTGTCTCTTGGAATTCAGGCATGGTCACTAGTAAGGCAGACCAAGCCAGAGATGGCCACACCCTAGAGAACTTGCAGACCCAGAGGGAAGGAACACAACCTCAAAACTCTCTGAGATTTACGTGAACTACTCATTCCCTTACCTTTTATAGCAGGAGAAAAAATACATGATTTTGATCTTTTCAGTAGCAGCACATCTATTGCCCTGTGATAGTTTGCAAACTGATTGGGCAATAGTCAATTGGCTTTTCAGGTTTCCGGTGTCCTGAGCCAAGGCCCTTGCCAAAATGTCATGCTATTATAGTAATTTTTACACTACTTAAAAAAGAAAGAAAGAGAAACAAAGAAAGAAAGAAAAAGAAAGGAAGAAAGGAAGAAAGGAAGAAAGGAAGGAAGGAAGGAAGGGAAAGATTAACTATCTAAAGTATGCCAGGTACTAGGCTAGGTATTTTTACATATTTTATCGCATTTAATTCTCACAAGCATATAGTTTTCTCCTCCCCAACCTACAGATTGAGTTTCATTGCTTTCATTCCTGTTTACTGCTATTACAGGAGCCCTCCTCCCAAGAGTCTTTGATAAGAATTACACAAGGATGTGGAGAAGTCAAAGACCGGCCCTATGCTATGAGTACACACTCCAATTCCATGTGAAACAGAAATCTAGCCTTCTATGGAACAGTGGTCCTCAAACTTTTTATCACCAAGAAACTCCCTTTATAACTGTTTCCCATCATCGACTCTACAACTGAAAAGAGTCTCTACCAAATTACTTTAAGCATTAATTACTCTTTCTCCATTTTAATTAAACTTTCATTTACTTAAGTTAGTTTTTATTTTATTTTATTTAAATAACATTTGTCATTATTTTAATGTTAATTAAAGACACAAAATGCCATGCCGAATTAATATAACTGCAGCTAAAAGCAAAAAAAAAAAAAAGCTTTAACTTCTAAATATTTCAGTGTGCACTTCCTAAGAAACAAGGATATTCTCTTACAAAACAAAAATGTAAGTATCAGAAGCAGAAATTAACACTGATACATCACTACCACCTAATCCACAGTCCCATTCAAAATTTGCCAATGGTCCTGTTCCGGTTTGCTAATGCTGCCTTTTTGCAAAATACCAGAAATGGATTGGCTTTTATAAAAGGGGGTTTATTTGGTTACACAGTTACACTTTTAAGGCCATAAAGTGTTCAAAGTAACGCATCAACAATTGGGTACCTTCATTGGAGGATGGCCATTGGTATCCGGAAAACCTCTGTTAGCTAGGAAGGCACGTGGCGGGCATCTGCTCCAGAGTTCTGGTTTCAAAATGGCTTTCTCCCAGGATGTTCCTCTCTAGGCTGCAGCTTCTCTCCAAAATGTCACTCTCAGTTGCTCTTGGGGCATCTGTCCTCTCTTAGCTTCTCTGGAACAAAAGTCTGCTTTCAAAGGCCATCTCCAAAATGTCTCTGTAAGCTGCAGCTGCTCTCTCAGCTCCTGTGTGTTCTTCAAAGCTTCCCTCTCGCCTTACCAAGCTCGCTCTTTCTGTCTGAGCTTATATAGTGCTCTAGTAAACTCATCAATGCCCACACTGAATGGGCGAGGCCATGCCTCCATGGAAATTATCTAATCAGAGTTATCACCTACAGTTGGGTGGGACACATCTCCACAGAAACAAGCAAAGAATTCCAATGTAATCAACACTAATACACCTGCCCACACAAGACTGCATCAAAGATAATGGCATTTTGGGGGACATAATACATTCAAACTGGCACAGGTCCCAAAAGCAAAAACAAAATTTCTAATCCAGGAATGCATTTAGATGTCAAGTCTCTTCAATCTGAAACACTTCCTCAGTCTTTACTTGTCTTTCTTGATGTTGGGCATTTTAAGGAATGCAGGCCAATTATTGAGTAAAATGTCCTTCCATTTGGATTTATCTAACATCTCCCACTGTTAGATTGAGGTTCTAGAAGCAACACAGTGTTCTTCTCACTGTGTCGTATTTAGGAGGCACATCATGCCAGTTTGTCTCATTATTGGTGATACCAACTTTGATTACTATTAAATTACTATTTTTTTCTTTGTAACAATAAGCATTTTATGGGGAAATACTTTGGGACTATTATTCAACAAAATTTTACCTGCTCATTTTAGCATCCACTGATGATTCTTGTCTGAATAAACTTACTATGACAGTTGCCAGATGGTGACTATAATTCCTTCTACACAAAAATTAAGAGACATTCTACTGTAATGAAGAGCTTTCTGTCATCCCCCACTTGCTTATTTATTCATGTATTTATATCAGAATGGATTCATGGAGTCTTGTTATACTCAATGGTTTATAATCCCTAACAAACACTATTTTGAGCCCAATGAGGCCACAAGTGTCACTTCAAGCTGGTTGCTGTGTCATTTTAACAAGTACCCGTGATTTTTTTTTTTTTTTTTTTTTTCAGCACTTCCTTACTTTCTGGAATAAGATGTTTTAGGTTCATTTCATACTTTCTGTGCTTCAGCCCTGGAACCAGCCATTTCTTCAAGAAGCCCTGATTCCTTTTAGTGGAGAATGGTATGTAGAAACTAAGATATGGATAGTAGGTACTCGTTGCTACTGAGATATCATTGTTGCTAGGCCCTGTCAACAGACATTTATACACACACACACGCACACACACCTGTATTATTTCCATGTCTGTCTGTCTGCCTATCTATCTACCTATCCATCCATCTAGAACTGTAGGTTCATACCCGTAAATCCAATTTCAACCCAAGACCACAGGGTTAATTCTACCCTTTACCATTTACGTATCTGTAATTCCCTTTTTGATATTAAGAAATGTGGCTCCCATTATCCTCAATCTATTTAATTATCTGTTCATCCCCTCTACATGTAACCAATCTCCCAACCCTGCCCACTGCTCAACATTCTCAGCCTCACATGCCCTTCCAACTCCTCCTGCCTCAAGGAAAGGGAAGGAAAAGGAAGGAAAGGAAACTAATAAATACTTGAAAAGAAAAGAAGAGGAAAAAAAAGAGAATGGAGGAGAGCAAGAGTGAAGCAAGGAATTTTGATGTTCTAAGTTCTCCTGGGTAAATTTACAGTTTCTGCTAAACTTTTGAAATCTTGAAAAAGGGGAACCCCATTACTGTCTTCTATGACTCTTGTGGGTTCAGAGACCCTGCTGGGACCACAGCTGCTAAGCACACTGCAGTGAAGGCCCAAATGACCCTCATCACATATCCATCCTCCTCTCCTCATAGTGACTCCATTAATTTCCTGAACAAAGTTAAACACAGTTTCTTCTCAGATACGACTTACAAAAATGACCCTCCAGCATTTGCATTAACATGGTCTGCTCCAGGAACAGTGAAGCTGTGAAAACCTGGCTTTCCAGGGCTTACTTCTCTATGGGGGGCAATGGTCCCCCAGCCTCATGCTGCTGGAGATTTTCCAAAGGGTCAATGCAGCCCCTGAATGTTGAGATGAGGGGCCCAAAGCCACAACGACAGCAACTCTGGCACTTCCTCCTCACCTAGTCCTCCTGCAGCTCCCCAGAGCCTTCCAGTCAGGGGAGGATTTGCTTGGCACAATTTACCATCTGACGGAAGCAAAGCCTATTATGTTTCATTTTGTTATGCAGTATTCCAAAAAGAGAATTTCATTAGCAAGAAGGGGACGCCTGCATGACAGAGACACTTCTAGAAGGCAACAGCAGACCTCTTTTCCTTCCCCTATCTTTTTAATTAAAAAGTAATCCAGTGATCTCTGCCTTATTTAATGACATGTGAATGTAGGGATTTTAGGCAAGTGTGAGTGAACAGGGCACTGGTCTGAGCCCTGGCTTGCAGGCCTGTCTTTACCATCACATCCACCTTGGGCAAGTCACTGCCCTCTGGGCATCAGTCTTCCCAGGCTGCGATGGTGAGGGGTTTGGTATAGATGGTCTCCGAGACCACTCCCAGCCTGCCACTCTGTCCCTCATCCATAACCCAGAGATGTTCACTGGGTACAGAAGACAGAGCTCACTGTGTTGATCTCACCCATGACAAGCCAAGAGAGCTATGAAGTCCCAACCATGGGCCAAACGTGGAGCCTATACAGAGGAGACTCATAACGGAATGAAGCATTATTCCTAGCCTAAAAAAATACAAGCACAGTAAGATCTTCATTATACATGCACCATTGCTATCATGGCTGCTGCTGTTTCCCTCTTTTCTCTATCACCATTACTTGTGATTATTAAACATCACCACCTGGAAACTACATGTATTTAGTAACTACTGTGTGTCAGACACTGGAACACTTCTCAGCCTCCCAATTTCCACTTTACAAATGTTGAAAACGAACGTTCATGGGAGCCAAGTGTAGGTGGTTGAATAGTGTTCCCCCTAAATTCATGTCCACCTGGAATCTCAGAATGTGACCTTATTTGGAAATAAGGTCCTCATAGATGTAATCGGTTAAGGATCAGGAGAGGATATTATCCCCGTTCCTTGTAAGAAGAGAGGACTCAGGCACACACCGAGAGACCCAGGGGAGAAGGACATGTGAAGATGGAGGTGGGGACTGGAGTTACACTGTCACAGCACAGGAATGCCTGGAGCCACCAGGAGCTGGGGCAGAGGTAAGGAAGGATTCCCCCTTAGAGCCATGGCCATGCTGACACCTTGACGTTGGACTGCTGGCCTCCAGAACTGTGAGGGAAAAATGTTCTGTTGTTTTAAGCCACCAAGTTTGTGGTAATTTGTTATGGCAACCCTAAGAAATTAATACACCAATAACTTGCCAATGGTCACACGGCTTGTGAGTGACAGAGTAGGTATTCAAATCAGGCCTGTCTGGCTGTAGCATCTGAGGTCTTTTGCCTTAACATGCTCCCTTTAAACTGGGTTTATTTTTAAATCAGCCTACACCCTGTGCCAGTTATCTATTGCTATGCAACAAACCATCCCAAAACTTAGTGCCTTAAAAAAATAATGTAATATTATCCCTCATGGTTCTGTGGATCAGCACAGCTTAGCTGGGCAGTTCTCACGTGGGGTCTCTCATCTGGGGGCAATACAATGGTGGCTGGGGCCGGGGTTATCTAAAGGCTCCAGCAGGCTGGGCACCCAAGGTGGCTCACAAATGCTGCTAGCAGCAAAGGGCTCTGCTGGGGCTGTCAACCAGAGCCCCAGCCTGGGGCTGTCCTGGGGGATCGGACTTCACACAGCATGGCTGGGTTCCAAGAGGGAGCCTGCCAAGAGCAGGTGTTTCAGGAGACTCAGGCTGAAATGGCAAGGCTTTACAGCATCACTTCTACTCTATTCTGTCTGTCTAAAGCAAGTCACAGCCCAAATTCAAGGAGACGGGACTGCTGCATGCAGGTGTGAATACCAGGAGGAGTGGTTCATTAGGGGGCCATCTCTGGAGACCACCTACCATATACCCTCACTCCCTAGTGCAAAGACAGATTATTTTAAATTTCTTCTTTATACTTCTCCAAGTTTTCTCCAATGTATATGTCTTCTTTCATAAATATGAAAATAATTAACATTGTAGAATATATTATATTGCATATATAATAAAACATGATTGCAAGACAATATTTATGATGATCAGTATGTCAAATACATATATGTATATATGGGCATATATGTATTATTTTAAATTTCTTTTTTATACTTCTACAAGTTTTCTCCAATGTATATGTATTCTTTTATAATTATACAAATAATTAACATTTTAGAATATATTATATTGCATATATAATAGAAATATATGATTTTAAGACAATATTTATGATGCCCAGTATGTCAAATACATATACGTATATATGTACATAAGTATGTGTGCATATATCTATATTCATACATACATAACTAGAAGAAAATATGCTAAAATTTCACTGTGGTAGGATGAGCAGTTGTTTCTAAAATACTTGTTCATCTTTTCAAAATGGACATGTTGTTTTTAAATTTAAAACATTTTTAAAGTAATTCATTAACTACCTCAGAGACATACCTATTTTCAGGCAATGTATATCAGATTTAAGGCATTTTGGCATGACCTGAAGTTTCTTTAGGATTACTCTAAAGGCACCAGACGTACCCATTTTTTATATTCTTTCTTCTAAGCCAAGTCCATCTAGAAACTTCTGCCTTCCTCTTGCTTCACCACGAGGTGGTTTACTGGGCTTCCAAATGCATTTTTCAAAGAAAAAGCAAACATTAAACTGGGTGTTACTCTCATCTGGCTTCGTTTTCCTGTCATTTACTTAATTATATTTGTACTACCTTTTCCCCATCTCCTCTTGCCAAGTGCATCTTGGAAGTCCAAAGCAAATGGCAGGCACTCTGTGTATCTGAGCAGCTTAGAAAAAACCTCAGGTCTACCTGGAAGAGCCTTTCTTCCAGAGGCCAGCGTGCATTCTCGGAAGCTCCAGGCCTAGAGGAATCCAACAAAGAAAGGACAGCCTTAGAGAGACAAGAGGACGTGAGAATGTGAACCGGAAGTTCAGTCAACCTTCTGTGGCAGGGAGGTAACACGAGGCAAAGCAACTCCCTTCCTGTCAGGTTTATGTGACTGTAAATCTCACAACAGATAATGCAGTTGAAGGTGATATTCAAAATTACCACCACCTAAAAATGAAGACACCATCCAAACCCAACACCAAAAGCAGCGGGGGGCTTCCCTGAGTCACACCCACCGTAGGACAAGGAACTCAACCATATCCTTCTGGAATCGAGTGTAAAGAGAGCAGGGTGCCAGGGCGGGGAGATGCCTCGTGTGGCACTGAGCTCTCCTGGCAGCCCAGCCCTCCCCAAAGAGCTGATTCGCAACAGGGCCTGAGGAGGCAGATTCTGTGAGTCAGTCAGTGCTATTTTTACACGGTCACTTTCCAACCATAAACCCACACTTTAAATTTCACTGTTTTGGGTGGATTAAGAAGTCCAACTTTGCCTTTCTTGTGGTTTAATTTCCTGCGTGCCTGTATGAAGGAAAAACTTCAGCATTCCTATGAAAACATATGCCATTTTAACCTTTTCTTGGCAGGATGGTGTCCAAATGATTGATGCCTTGCCTCTAAACCTGCTTCCGTGACAGGTATGCCATCACCTGCCGCTCCTCTCCTCTGCCATGGCAGGTAGACTTACACAGGTCTGCGGTCACAGTCTGGTTACTCAGGTGCCAGGCCAGGACAGACTGGCTTTACTAAAGGCTATTGCTGTCCAGTGTCAAGAGATGAAGCTGCCTGTGTGCGATCCATTTAACAGATACCTGTAACTTTATACATGCTCGTAAAAACGCCAACACATACGGAATGAAGAAAAAAGAAAGAAAGAAAGAAAAAAAAGAATGTTCCTTTTCATGGAAGCCAGAAAGAGTTCTGTTTTCATTTTAACACACTTTCACCCCTACTCATATGTTAAGTATAGTCATAATGTTGCTTTGGTGACTTTAATTTCTTTAATATAGACAAAGTCTCTAAAACTCCAGGGTCTTCCTGACTGGCAAGAACACTGAGGCACAGCCATAATTTTCTGCTTAAGGAGGAAACCCTTCTCCTTTTCAAAAAAAACACCTGGAAAACCTGCATCACATTTTCCTTCAGCACCTAAAGAGAAGCTTCAGATACAGTAATAAAAGCAGAAACTAGATGTTGCTAGAAGAAGCTAACTGCTCAGGAGTTAAAAATGGCCCCCTGGACATGGCTCACCACCCAGTCCAGGGGAAGCACCAAGCCAGATGCTCTGAGTGATTCCACCAACAGTACAGCTGGCCAGCAACACACTGCAGAGCTCCATGACACAGTTCTAAGTTCTGTCCCTTTGATAACTAACAACTTTCCACTCTTTCAGTCATTCAGCAACTACCTTGCCAAGCTACTGTGCAGCAGGCACTCTTCTAGCCCCTGCAAATACAGCAGGGAAAAAACAGAAAAGGCCCGAGCTCTTGCAGAACTTACAGTCAATAAGCAAGTGAGCAAATAAAGTAACATCAGACAGCAGTAAGCACTGAGCAGAAAATAAAAGAGAGTGATAGGATCGAACAGGACACAGAGAGGGCTACTGAAGTTAGGTGGTCAGGGGAGGCCTCTGACATGGCAACATGTGAGCTGAAAGATGAGGAAACAGGCAAGCAAAGATCTGGAGGAAGATGGGGCAAGGGGAGCCAGAGGATGCATCTGGCATGCTCAAGTCAAAAAAAAAAAAAAAAAGAAAAGAAAAAAAAAAAAAAGGCCAATCGGGTAGGAGCCCAAATAAGTGAGGGGAGAGAAGTGTAACCATTGCTGGAGAGTCCAGTAGGGACCACATCTTGCAGGGCCTTGTTGAAGCCAGCAGGGGGTCTTAGGCAAGGGAGAGAAGTGACCCAAAGTGGCAACCTTCCTGGGCTGAGTGACACCCCACTCTGTGGTCCTCACACCCACACTCATGTGTGTCCTGGCACATTAATTTCCTTGGGCAGCCTGGCTCTATGGATTTTGCTCCCAACAATGAAAATGCTCAACTTGAGAGATGTGATAGGCTCTTCCACTTAGGGAACTGCTTTTCTCCAGCATTTTGGGTCCACTGTTAACTTCTGTGAGGCAGGGTGCAAAGACAGAGGGTGTGGCCACTGCTCCTTGAGGGAAGTGCCAGGAAGGCTTGAGGAATCATGCGTTCTCTCCTTCCCCTTGTCATCAGGGTCCAGTTCTGGTCCTGCCTCGGTTCTCCTTTGGGCTATTGAAGAGCTGTACTTTCAGGCAAACCAGGGTAAAATGAGGGTGGAAGGGCCTTCCTCCACTCCTACCCCACCTGAGCCCCCTTCTTCCAAATCAAGTGAAATCAAGTAAAATGATCATCTAGAGCAGTGACAACAGAGGAGTGACCCGAGAAGATTGTATGCAGCCTAAGAGCCATCTGTAGAGGTGTGTGTGTGTGTGTGTGTGTGTGTGTGTGTAATTCATTCAATCATTAGTTGAATAAACATAATTTCTGGCACTCTGGTGCTAGGAGTTGAAGAGAAAGGGATGAGCAAAAAACAAGGTTCCTGCTCCCAAGACGCTTACAGACTAGCAGTAGAGACTAAATAATAACAATAGTAACCCAAGAAAGCATGTGATAAAGAGTTCAGAGAGGAAGAGACACATTGCTGTGAGTGTGGGGGTGGGGGGCGGGCTTTGGAGAAGAGATGGTATGCAAGTCGGGCCTTGAGAGACAAATATGACCCAGTGTCTTTCCAGATGGGAATGATATTCCAGAAGGAAAGCCTGGTGACAGCAAAGACAGAAACATGGGAGCCTGGAAGACTTGTTCAAGGAACAGAAAGCAAGCTAGCTTGGCTAGAGTGAAAACACATGAAGGGCACAAGGGGAAGACAAGGCTGGAAAGGCAGTCTGGCAGTCTGGGGGTAAGTTACGGAGGATTCCAGTGCCATGCTTTGGCAAGAAGTCAAAGACCTTATTAATCATAAGACTGACAGGCTCAGGTCTGCACATTGCAAAGCCCTCTCAGGTGCGGTGTGAAGGCTAAACTGCAGGGTGGGGGGGCTGTAGCTAAGGGCTGCTGCAATAGTTGGACAAGAGAAGACAGGCTCTAATAAAAGCTGTGCCTCAGAAGTGTGTCTTACAACAGATAGAAGAGTGTGAGCCTTTCTAAGACTAGTTCTTTGGAGCTTACTCTTGGGCAGTGGGGACAACGCTGAGATCCCTACATCCAGGACTGCTTAGCAAAACTCCTCTCTGCACAAGGATGACTATAAAAATCTGCCCAAGCGCCATGGACAAAAACACATCCTCACCTCACGCCACCCAATGAGGAGGCCCTGGCCTAGCCAGGGGGCCACACACCCTCCAGAGGGAGTACCTACTAGTAAAGGGCATGGATTCCTCGCCAGCTAGGCTGAAGTCAACTGCTTCTTATTGGACCAACTACTTCCCCAGATCCCAACCTTGCTACCGCTAACTCCCAGGATGGGAAAACTGCAAAAAAAACAGAACCAATGCTTACACCAGCCACCCCTGACCCTTCTCTCCCGGATGGCCCTAAGGCTACCCCCAAGTCAGAAAGTGATATTTTCATTAACTATATTTTCTCCATGATTAGAAGAGTCCTTTTAAAGATCTTACACTTTCCTTTCTGCTGGTCTTCAAACAGCCAATAAGCTTCCTGTTCCTCTGAGACCCTTTCCTCCCACCATCCCCACCATGGTAAAATATGGGGTTCAGGGGAATCATGATTAAAGGAATCTCTTTGGATAAAGCGAGCGTCCACTGAGAAGGCAGGCACTGCTGCTCCCCACTCTGAGACCCACTATTGTCTGTGAGAGACAAAGACTAGAAGACAACTGTTCCCTTTCCCTGAAGGAAAGTGAACCAATGTCACTCCTGGGATGCCTTCTGTATTCTGGGACATCACAGAATTTGCCTCAGAAGGAACCAAGCTGAGCACAACATTCAGCTCCCTCTTTGCAGGGAGGCAGAGCGACATGCTCAGAGTCAGCAGCTGGATAGGAGGTCTCCAGCACAAGAAGGATACCAGGCCAAGCAGACTCTTCTCTGGTCACTTTTTTTTTTAAGTGAAGAATCTGTATCATCCCATTTGTCAGCATCATATGAACCAAGCTCCCACCAGCCAGGGAACCCAGACTCACTGTTGGCAGCCAGGAAACCCTCACACTCCCCACTCCCATCTTTGCTGGAAGACCCTCTAAAGGAGCTTTTCATCCTCCCTCTACAGGGAGAGCACCCGGAGGCACCTGCTCAGACTCTCATGCTCATAGCACACCACTCCTTTCCTTCTCAGGACTTTACATTCATGTATATTGTGTAATTATTTGTGGTCTGCCTCTCCCATAAGATTGCAAGTTCCATGAATTTGTGATGTCAGCAACTACATAGTGCTTGACGAATTCACCACCTATTGTTTAAAAAGGGAAGGAAACACAGACCCTCTCCAGGAACCAGATTCACTCGGTAGGGAGATCCCCTCTAAAGAAGCGTGGTGTCTAATGGGGCAACTGTAAGGAACAATCAGGCTGTGTGCTGGGCCTTTACCGGCCACAGAGGTGGAGGAGTCGGGGAAGTAGATTTGACCTAAGTCTACAGAAGGCAAGTGGTGGGACCTCACAGGTAACAGAGAGGCCCACAGGCACACAGAGCACAAGGCCAGGCCAGCCAACCAGAAGACAGGCCTCCTGTAACACAGAGCAGGATTCTGCACCTGCCAGGCCATGTTACCGAGCAGCAGGGGTACAGGGGCAGAATCAACTTACCAACCAGGGTGGAAGTATTTCACTATTTGAACAACTGGTAGCCATGCAGTGAAGCTACCAAGGGATCGGTGAGGGGAAGATTTGGTGAAACTCAGTAGCATCTTTCGGAGGCATGAGGAAGGAAGGGAAGTGTAAGATGATTCCTTTGTTTCCAGCTCAAGCAACCCACACTTTGTCAAAATAAGGCAAGGATAAATTGGGGGAGAGGAAGACAATCAGTTCTGCATTGCCTATGTTAACTTCGATGGATTTGTGAGATTTTCCAGGGATAGTTAGGATATGGATCTGGACTTTCTTAAAAACAGGTCTCATGTGGAGCTGGGGTAAAAGACATTACTAGTGAGCACTTGAACCCTGTAGCCCTGGCCAGTTGCTCTCAGGCGGGGCCATGGGACCAGTTCCTGGCTAAAGGACTATGAGCAGAAGTGAACAGCCACTGCACAGCCTCTCCACTCCTCTCCTGGAAGCCATGTGTTCCAGACGGCACAGCTTTACGATGCAAGCAGCCTGGGTCCCTGAGTTACTGCCTGGAAGGAAGCTGCCCTAGAGAGCCAAGGCAGCCTGAGTGACATTTCCCTGGAGGGAATAATTCTTTTCTATATTAAGCCATGAGATTTCTGGGCATGTCTGCTACTGTAGTCCACCCTAGCCCAGGCTCACTAGCACAGAAGTCACTGGCAGCCAGTGGTAACTGAAATGAAGACATGGATGATAACACAATGTTTCACTTGCCCGCACGCCTGAAGGACAGGACACACTTTTAACCAGGGTGCCACACTGCAGTAATGGCTGTTAAGGGGGAAAAGGTACTCTTTCCCCTCTCTGGGGTGCATATGATAAGCTTGAATAAAGGGGATTATATAGATTTTTTTAAACTCTCCAACTAATTCTGACACCTTTGTGCCCATCTTCCACCCCTACAATCTCAGAATAACTGGGATGAATGAGAAGAGAAGGAGGTCTTAATATAAACCCCATTCTGTCACTCAGCCTCAAACACCCAAACTGGCACTAGTGAACCATCCGTATGCACCACCTCTCTGACATTCTGGTATTACTTGATTAATTTCTCACCTCTATTAAGCTTCCTCAGCTTCTCCAATTTATCATGTTCGGGGATATATTGATGCTGATGAGGCTGGGGAACTCTACTTGGTAGAGTATGACATTAATTTGTACCTCACACCACAGCCTGCATGTGATAAAGCCCTAATGCTTAAGGCATCATGCAGAAGGCAGAAATTTGGGGTCAGAATTGACAATATGAACAGCTCAGTAAGAAGATGCAAAAGTCAATGTTTCCATGGCAACACTCTTTACCTCACAGAGCACATGCCTACAGGGTCTGCTGGAAATGTGATTTTAGATGTAGGACATGGCCAACTACTCAGAACCAATGGGAACTCAAACGCCTGCCTAGGAACTAAGTCTCCAAGCCTGCTGATACACTCAATATCCTCTCTCCAGCATGTCAGGGACCATGTGCCACCTTCCTGTCTGAGACTTCACATCAGCACCACCAGCCAGGCACTCCAACTCTGGGAAAGGGCAGAACCCTCCTTGGAAGAGCTGTGTACCTTCCTCAGGCTTCAGCAGGTGCCCTCTAGCCATACTCCTTTTCACCCTTCAAGACCAAGTACAAATGTCATCACCTTTTGGTAGACTTTCCTGTCTATGCAGAATCATTTGCTCCCTTACAGTATTTTTTTCTTTCATAATTCTATTATATGCACATGGTACTGTGCTTACTCATTAGTGTGTCTGTGATACCTACTAGGCAGTGAGCTCCACAAAGGTACAGACTGTATCTTACTCATCCTTTTATCCCTAATCCCTAGGGGAGGATCTGAAGATGGACCTCAATTTCCAGATAACCTCAGATGAATGAATTCAGGACTCTTTCTTCAGCTTCATTCTGTTAAACATTTTCCTCAAGGACCAGGTTTGCCAAGGTCATGAAACAGAGACACCTAATGGCAATTAGGAAAGTCCAAGGAATCAGATACTGACCTGGAGAAGCAGAATCAATGGGCCAAACCAAACTCAGTAAAGTTTAATGGGAATAAAAATGTAGACCCTGCACTGACTTGGTGCTAACTAACTACACAAGTTTATGGCCAAGAGACCTGCCTTAGAAGTACCTTCAAAAAATGGGGAGAATGGAAATGCCGTGTATTTTGATTAGGGTATCAGTTACAAGGATGTATACATGTGTCAAAACTAACTAAAGTATACACTTAAGGTTTGTGAATTTCACTGTATGTAAAAATTGTACCCAACAGAAAACAAATGAAAAAGGAAGTAATAGTCTGGTTCCATTTTTGATGTTTGACTCCTGACAGCATTTAAGCTCACTCTTCCCACCTCTCCTTCTGCCCCACATCTGGACAAGCTGATAAGAAAGTCTGGGTGCTCCCTCCCTTGGCACCAGTGGGAAGTTCAAGCAATGTAAGCCCTGGTCTGCAAGAATGTGACAACTCTCACCCCAGTTCTGTCCCCTAACCAGCATAAGAACCCAAGTCAGTCTCCTTTCCTCACTCTCTCAAGCTATTTTTGGACATCTTGGGAAGCCTACCCTGCTCTCCCCAGAAAGCCTCATTATGTGAGGGATAAACCTTTTCATATCTTTTGGGGGCTGTGTGTGGTATCATCAATCTTAATACCCAAACTGAATTTTGGGTGGGGGTCCCTCCTGGTACTGCAGGAGCAAGGGGGTCATGACAAGATGGAAACAGGGGGATTGATTTAACTGCAAACATGACATCACCAGCAGGATGCAGCCATCAAGTCTCAACTGAGGTGCCGCTACATCAACAGAGGTACAGCGACTCACACGAGGGATGTGAGAATGCCACTGCACTCTGTTCTCCAGTTTCCATCTGTCACTCTTACAGCGCACACATCGGAAGTAGTGCATGTCACATCTGGGTCCCATATTTTAAGAGGAGCAGAGACTAACTGTAGTGTGTCCAGAGCAGGTATCAGATAGTGAGTAGTCTAGAAATATTTCCTGTGGGGAACACATAAGGAAACGGGCTGTTTCCCCTGATTGAGAAAGCTGCCTTTGAATTTCTGAGACAAACTAGGCTTCTTCAGTGAGGTCAACAGTTGGTTTAAGCATTTGTATTAGTTTCCCAGCTACTAACACAAATACCATACAATGGGTTGGCTTAAACAACAGGAATTCATTGGCTCCTGATTTTGAGACTAGGAGAAGTACAAAATCTAGGCGTTGGCCAAGCAACGCTCTCTCCCTGAAGCTGTGGCGTTCAGGGGCTGGCTGCGGCAAGCCTTAATCCTTGGTTTTTCTTCACATGCCAATGGGCATGGCAGCATCTTCTTTATCTTCCGGGTTTCATTGACTTCCAGCTTCTGGCTGCTCTCTGTGGCTTCTCTTTCTTTATCAAATTTCCTTTACTTATAAAGACTTCATCCACATTGAATTAAGGCCCACCCTCCTTCAGTTTGGGCACATCTCAATAATAACA
Organism: Choloepus didactylus; assembly: GCF_015220235.1. Classification (NCBI taxonomy): domain Eukaryota; kingdom Metazoa; phylum Chordata; class Mammalia; order Pilosa; family Megalonychidae; genus Choloepus; species Choloepus didactylus. Next base: position 96,405,645 of record NC_051307.1, on the reverse strand, counting down.
TCTTCCAAGGTCTTATTTACAAATAAACCCACAGAACCAGGGGCTGGGACCTGAACATGCCTTTTGTGGGGGATGTGATTTGATCCCCAACAAGAATCAACAGAGGAAAGCAGGTTTTGGACAATATAAGAAAGAACTTTCTAAAATCAAAATGAGTCTACAGGTAAAAGAAGCTGCCTCCTGGCATCAGGATTTCAAGCAGCTTGCACTGGACAATCCCTCTTTCTTGGGAGGTCCTCGAAGAAATGCAAGAGCCGACTATGGGAATGTTTCCTTAGAGTTTTTCTAACCCTAAAATTCTCTGACCCAATTCAATAACTCCCTTATCTCTGCTAAAAACTGCAGTGTTCAATAGACTGGCCAGAAAAGGAGACAAAAGTTCAAGGACTGGTTCTCAGTCACGTCCTATTTAAACTCAACCTGAATCCCAACCAAAAAACCAGTAAACTGAAGAGATCTACGTGTGTGCATGTGTGTGCATACACATGTGAATGGTTGGGGGCTGGGGATGGGGATGAGATACAAATCCCAGAGTGAATATTTTTAGATTACAAATGCATAATCAACCCCAAGGAGGAAAACCTCAGAAACAGAAACAATCTTGTCTACACCCACAGCTAAGCGGTTACTGGAGACTCAATTTCATTCTGCCTGTGAAGGAGGCACAAAAAAGCGGTTTCCCAAATTTCACTCATGGGTAGTAAAGATCTGACACAAATTTTAAAAGTAAGCCACAACTGTGAAATGATCGCGCAGTGCGGCTTGTGCTCCAGGAAACCCATGTCTGCATCCTCCACACTGGGCCTCACGCACGCATATCCGTGCATGCCTCTCGGGGTTCCCCATTTCCCACGGCTCTCTTGAATCTTTACTTCCTCCTCTCCTTCCTGCTTTGTCTCATAGGGGCAGGCAGGCTCCGGGCCAGGGCTCCAGGCTGTGGACAGGGTAAGACTGGGTGAAGGTGAGTGAGGGACAGAAGAATCTCTGAGCAGCACCAGGAGTGACTTAGGGCTACAAGGGGTCCCTGGGAGAGCACCCCTGGACTCACAGTGGAAGGGGGGAACAGAAGCAGCAGCGCAGGGAGGAGAGGTGGCCACATAGCTCACCACAGACTCGTTTCTGACTCCAGATCCCAGGATCTGCACTGAAGTCCAGTAGCCTCTGAACCAGGAGAGGTCCCTGAGACGCAGCTGTTCAGTGCCGGTGAAAAGGAGTCCCAAAGGTCTGGAGATGATTTATATCTCTGGCATGCCTGACCCTCAAAACTTAATTCCTTTGTGCAGCCGTCCCTGATTTCCAAGTTGTTTACTGCTGGCCTTCTCATTTCATCATCCCCTTTTTGAACAATTTCCTGTTCATTTTCTTTCCATGGGAGTTGCACTCCTCTTCCTGGCTCTGCAGCCCTTGGAAATAAGCAAACAAACAGATAAGGGTCAGCTTCTGGGGCCGGTCCCCGCAGCCCCTCCCGGCCCTCACCAGAGCACGAGGTGGCTCTGTCTGGCCAAGAGCACCAGACGGTGACGGCGCTGGCTGGGGCAGTGAGCACCACTGCAAACGTGACCAGGCTCACAGGCCCAATGGCCCCACACACCAAGAGTAGACAGGAAAGGTGCCTGCTGCTTCCTCAACCCAACGAATGCACATCTGCTCACCGGAACGACAGCCGTGCAGGGGCTCTCGAGGAGGAACCAAGAGAAACCTATTCCTGCCACAGGATTGTGCTCAGAAGAGGTCCTCAAAGCTGAAGTCGTGTAAGATGTTGAAAAAGCAAGTGACATAGTTTGTCCCTGCTTGACTGAGGGTTGACTACATGCCAAAATATAAAGTTCCCAAGTAGTTTCAAAGAACCAAGTTTAGACAATAGACTTAAGGTACAGAGTACAGGGTGTGAGCGATAAAGAAGGGTTAAGCAATGGTAGATGCATCCCCAGCATACGACTGAGCAGTGAACAAAAGCCGATCTGTGGGCCAGGTGTGTGAATGTGAACACATGTTCTCTAAAAAGAAGAAATAAAGGTGTTTATTCCTTTTAGAAGTCAGAGCTTGGGAAGGCTTTGCTTCCCCTGAGGACTTGATTTGCTTTCTCCTCTCTGATAATGATAGCTACATAAATGATGAGAAGCTCCCACTATGCACTGGCTGTAGGGAAGCAAGGAATCGAATCTGAAGATCTTCTTTTGCAACTATGCTTGTCTTTACATCTTTTTTGACAAGGCCTATATTTTCATCTTCGCTATATGTGCCCCCTGACCCCAAGTCTCTATTTGTTTTTGTTTTTGATTGTTTAATTTTGTGTTATTTTAGCAAGCACCTCAAATTCTCCAAGGAATATGGCAGAGGATTAAGTAGATAGATAAAATAATAAATATCAACAATAGTAGCATGAGAAGTTAACATTCTTTGAGTGCTTGCCATGCACCAGGTATTGTTTCAAGCTCTTCCTGTGTACATGCCTGTTTGGTTATTACAACCCTTGAGGTAGGTATATTATTATTATCCTTGTTTCACAGATGAGGAAACTTCAGTCTGGAGTGGTTAAGTAACTTGCCCACAGGTAGTGTTTGGCAGGACTAGGGTTTGAACCAGTACAGTTTTCCTCCCCAGCCCATAGTCTTAACCACTGCACTACACATGGAAATAGTGCAGGTAGATGAATGACCTGTCAAATTAACTAACTTGCAATGGCCAAGCTCCCAGGCTAAATTATTAGGTTAGTTCCTAATGCACTTTAGTATTTTTCTTGACAGCCCTGGTCCCCCATAATCTCCCATGAAATACACTACTACAAACACACTTTCTATCACAAGCGATACTCTACTTCTTTAGTCCAGACGCTACTTCTAAAGTGCCAGATGTTGTGAAAGGCACTTTACCTATAGTCTCATTAGTCTAAGACCCCTGACTCCCAGCAGTCATCATTCCACATACTGTGCCTGCCAGTTAACCAGGTGGGTGTTCAGGGGCAAGTTACTTCCCGTGTTGGATGTTCTCACCTTTAAGATGGGAATGACAAACGTATGTACCTACCTACCTGCCTCATAGAGTGTATATGGATTACAGGTCAGCACACGTAAAGCACTTAGTGGCTAGGATAGAGTAATCGCTCCATAAATGGCAGTTTTCATTGCTCCTGCTCCAGCTGCTGTTATTATCAGACAATGACAACTACACAAGGCAACCTGTTTCTCTAATGAGAGCAACAATTGTAGCTTTTACTACACAAGGGACTAGAATGTAGTGTCTCCATTCTAAAGGTTCTAGGTCTTAAATCACTCTCCAAATAAGTTAATGAGCTCTGCCATCAACTGGTCAAGGCTCAGGGCTACAAAGTCTGACTCAAACGATCACCAGGGTATGTTATTCCTGCTGCCAAGAGCTTATAAACAGCTCTGCAAAGGAGAAAACATCCTGCTTGTTTTCCATTCTCCTTCCTTCTGGAAACCTAGAAGTAAGCCAAGGTCTGCTTTCACCATCAAGAGTGAAGATCTTAATGTGAAAAGTCATTGGTGGAAGGAAGGAAATTTTAAAAAAGACCTTACATTTTTCATTCCTTCATGTGAAATCTATTTTTTCTCTCAACAATAACAACAACAACTACCTCCCGGCAGGCAGTCAGAATTAAAACTTTTTTAGGGTAGGCTGCCAAAACAACTCCCTGAACCCTGAAAGATTTACTGAGACCCTTCCAACGTGCCTGATGCTAAAGAATGCACCAAGGATAGAAGAAAAATTAGTAAAATCTCAACTCCCCTCACTGACTGTCACCATACCCTCAGATCACCATAATAAAAGGGACTTCTAATTCTGGAAGTTTGGGAAAATGATTCAGTACAACCCCACTCCATCCCCCAAAAACCAGATGAGTCTATCTGATCTCCTAGGTGTTCTTACCCAAGAAACAACGTCACTCCCTCTTCGGGTCTCACTGGACAATCAACAGAACCCTCTCCCTATCCCTACAAACAGCTTGTAAAACTTCCAATATTTGAATCTAGCATAGACCCAGTGGAGCTGGGAAAATATTCCGGGAAATTCACTAATTCTATAAGAAGTGCCTACTTCTGCAAAGAAAAAATTTGAAGTTCTCCCTTCATGTTAAATCATCCTTATCTTCACCAATAAATGGTCTACATTTAAAAAAATATATAGTTTATCCCTTGGGTCTTGCACAGTCTTTTCAGTTTCATTTGCCCCAAATGCTAGGTATTTTATATGCTTCTTTTACAGACTATACAAATCAGAAGTCGTATGCAGCGAGGGCTTGGTGTCCCTTTACTTCCTACGTGCGCAGAGCAGAGCCACCTCCACAAAGGACCCCTAGTTCCCCCTGAAAGGGGAGGGGAAAGGAGGGGAGGGAAGGATGGGGTGCACCGGGGTATTGGAAATACAGGTCTGTTCTGGGAAACTGAGAAGAACAACCAGGGTTTGGGAATGCTCAGTGTCTTTGAACTTAGAAGAATAAAGAATGGAAAAAGCCGCTCAGTTGGGGAATGTTCCATCACAATAATCTGGTTAGTGGAACATGAAACTTTGGGCACATCTACAGTGAAGTGGGGGAAGGCATAACGATACTGAAGGGACAGTCCCCACAGCCCACACCATGACGAGAGAAAGACCTGAGCGGAAAACAAGCCTCTGATATCTCTGGGTCCTGCCTTGGAAGCAAAGCTGTGGTCTGGAGGGGTCTTTTGTTTGTTTTGTTTTTCGACTTTGATCTTTGAGGTCCCTACGTGGCAAGGGTAATGAGGTCAGTTTGTGCTGGTTTAAAAGAATCAGCTCTCTGACTTGAGAGCAGTGCCACAAATTACATTAGCCCTCCACTCTGCGTTTGTGTCATTTCTGGAGCTGGGCTGACCCGATCTGCGCGGCAGGTCAGCCCACCTTCCGGATGCGGTGGGATGTAGTGGGGACAGTATATTCACTTCAGTTTCTTCCTTCAGGTCCTTCCTGAATGCTTGCAAGTGAGTAGTAAATTCATTTCTCTAAAGTGTTGGGCTGGGGCGTTGGAGGGTGAGTCACGCCATCTCTACACCTGGATCTCTCTCTCCTGTCACAAATCTCCTGCTTCTCCTCAGTCACTTTCACTCAGATTTGCAACCTCTTTGTTTGCTTTAAAACTTCTACTTCCTTAGCCCTTAAACTCTGAAGGCTTTAGACTATAGTTTTCCCATTGCACACTCCCTCTGACACCTGCCTCGAGGCTAAACATCTCCTCTCAGTTAAGAATTCCAAGCCCCTTCTCTCCTAAACACCTGGACTGGCTTTCTCAGCTGTCTTCTGATACACAATAAGTTTGCTCAGCACTCGAAAGCTGCCACAGAGCTACTCCCTAGGCTACGCCATTCTCCTCTTCAAAACCTTCCACCGCTGGTTCCCTCACCTCAATCCCACAAATAGAATGCTACACTGGGCTTCGATGTGCTCCACAGCAATCCTCAAATCCATCCTCATGATGGATTCTCAGGCCCATCTCACAAAAGAATGCATTAAACAGCAGTTACGTCACTAGAAGGAAATGCAAACCATGCTACTCCCTTGCTTAAAACTCCACCAGTGGAATACTATCTGTTCTAGTTTGCTAATGCTGCTGGGATGCAAAACACCAGAAATGGATTGGCTTTTATAAAAGGGGGTTTATTTGGTTACAAAATTACAGTCTTAAGGCCATAAAGTGTCCATCAACAAAGGTAGGTACCTTCACTGGAGGATGGCCAATAGTGTCCGGAAAATCTCTGTTAGCTGGGAAGGCACGTGGCTGGCGTCTGCTCCAAAGTTCTGGTTTCAAAATGGCTTTCTCTCAGGACGTTCCTCTCTAGGCTGCAGTTCCTCAAAAATGTCACTCTTAGTTGTTCTTGGGGTGTTTGTCCTCTCTTAGCTTCTCCAGAGCAAGAGTCTGCTTTCAACAGCCATCTTCAAACTGTCTCTCATCTGCAGCTACTCTCTCAGCTTCTGTGCATTCTTCAAAGTGTCCCTCTTGGCTGTAGCTCCTCTTCAAAATGTCACTCACAGCTACACTGAGTTCCCTCTGTCCGTCAGCTCATTTATATGGCTCCAGTGACTCAACTTAGACCCACCCCGAATGGGTGGAACAACACCTGAATGGAAATTATCCAATCAGAGCCATTACCCACAGCTGGGTGGGGTGCATTCCAAAGAAACACTCAAAGAATTACAATCTAATCAACACTGATAATGTCTGCCCACAAGACTGCATCAAAGAATATGGCTTTTTCTGGGGGACATAATACATTCAAACTGGCACACTACCTAACACATTTTATGAAGCTAACATCAATCTAATATCAAAACCAGGCAAAGATGCCACAAAAAAGAAAAACCACAGGACACTCTCCCTAATGACTATAGACGCAAAAATTCTCAACAAAATACTTGCAAATAGAATCCAAAGACACATTTAAAAAATCATACACCATGACCAAGTGGGGTTCATTCCAGGCATGCAAGGATGGTTGAACATAAGAAAATCAATGTATTACAACATATTAACAAACCAAAAGAGAAAAATCAAATGATCATCTCAATAGATGCTGAAAAAGCATTTGACAAAATCCAACGTCCCTTTTTGATAAAAACACTTCAAAAGATAGGAATTGAAGGAAACTTCCTCAATATGATAAAGAGCATATATGAAAAACCCACAGCCTGCATAGTACTCAATGGTGAGAGACTGAAAGCCTTCCCTCTAATATCAGGAATGAGACAAGGATGCCCGCTGTCACCACTGTTATTCAATATTGTGCTAGAAGTGCTAGCCAGGGCAATCCAGCAAGACAAAGAAATAAAAGGCATCCATATTGGAAAGGAAGAAGTAAAACTGTCATTACTTGCAGATGATATGATCTTATATCTGGAAAAACCTGAGAATCAACTATACAGCTACTAGAGCTAATAAACAAATTTAGCAAAGTAGCAAGATACAAGATTAATGCATATAAGTCAGTAATGTTTCTATATGCTAGAAATGAACAAACTGAAGAGACACTCAAGAAAAAGATACCATTTTCAATAGCAACTAAAAAAATCAAGTACCTAGGAATAAACTTAACCAAAGACGTAACCTAGGAATAAACCATACAAACAAAACTACATAACTCTACTAAAAGAAATAGAAAGGGACCTTAAAAGAGGGAAAAATATTCCATGTTCATGGATAGGAAGGCTAAATATCATTAAGATGTCAATTCTACCCAAACTCATCTACAGACAATGCAATCCCAATCAAAATTCCAACAACCTACTTTGCAGAGTTGGAAAAGCTAGTTATCAAATTTATTTGGAAAGGGAAGATGCCTCAAATTGCTAAAAACACTCTAAAAAAGAAAAATAAAGTGGGAGGACTTACACTCCCTGACTTTGAAGCTTATTATAAAGCCACAGTAGTCAAAACAGCATGGTACTGGCACAAAGTTAGACATATTGATCAATGGAATCGAATTGAGAATTCGGAGATAGACCCCCAGATCTACAGCTGACTGATCTTTGATAAGGCCCCCAAAGCCACTGAACTGGGACATAACAGTCTTTTCAAAAAATGGGGCTGGGAGAATTGGATATCCATATCCAAAAGAATGAAAGAGGACCCCTACCTCACCCCCTACACAAAAATTAACTCAAAATGGTCCAAAGATCTCAATATAAAAGAAAGCACCATAAAATTCCTAGACGATAATGTAGGGAAACATCTTCAACACCTTGTATTAGGCAGCCACTTCCTAGACATGACACCCAAAGCACAAGCAACAAAAGAAAAAATAGATAAATGGGAACTCCTCAAGCTTAGAAGTTTCTGCACCTCAAAGGAATTTCTCAAAAAGGTAAAGAGGCAGCCAACTCAATGGGAACAAATTTTTAGAAACCATGTATCTGACAAAAGACTGATATCTTGCATATATAAAGAAATCCTACAACTCAATGACGATAGTACAGACAGCCCAATTATAAAATGGGCAAAAGATATAAAGAGATAGTTGTCTGAAGAGGAAACACAAATGGCAAAGAAACACATGAAAAAATGTTCAGCTTCATGAGATGCAAAGCAAGACCACAATGAGATACCATCTCACACCAATTAGAATGGCTGCCATTAAACAAGCAGGAAACTACAAATGCTGGAGGGGGTCTTATAATAACTATAGATTTAACATTTTGAGAAACTGATGAAATGTTTTCCAAAGTGACTGAACTATTTTACAACCCAGTCAGCAATGTATGAGGTTTTAATTTCTCCACATCCTCACCAATACTTATTATTGTGTATCTTTATTCATTTTAGCCAACCTAGCGGGTACAAAGTGTTATTCATTGTGGTTTTGATTTGCATTTCCCTAAAGACTAATGATGTTGAATATTTTTTCATGTGCTTATTGGCAATCTGTTTATCTTCTTTGGAGAAATATCTATTCAAATCCTTTGCCTGTTTTTAAACTGGGTTATTTGTCTTTTTATTGTTGAGTTATAAGAGTTCTTTAAAGCCCCCAAAGTCACTGAACTGAGTCATAATGGTCTTTTCAACAAACGGGGCTGGGAGAGTTGGATATCCATATCCAAAAGAATGAAAGAGGACCCCTACCTCACACCCTACACCAAAATTAACTCAAAGTGGATCAAAGAACTCAATATAAAAGACAGTACCATAAAACTCCTAGAAGATAATGTAGGGAAACATCTTCAAGACCTTGTATTAGGAAGTCACTTCCTAGACCTTACACCCAAAGCACAAGCAACAAAGGAAAAAAATGGATAAATGGGAACTCCTCAAGCTTAGAAGTTTCTGTACCTCAAAGGAATTTGTCAAAAAGGTGAAGAAGCAGCCAACTCAATGGGAAAAAATTTTTGGAAACCATGTATCTGACAAAAGACTGATATCTTGCATATATAAAGAAATTCTACAACTCAACGACAATAGTACAGACAGCCCAATTATAAAATGGGCAAAAGATACGAAAAGACAGCTCTCTGAAGAGGAAATACAAATGGCCAAGAAACACATGAAAAAATGTTCAGCTTCACTAGCTATTAGAGAGATGCAAATTAAGACCACAATGAGATACCACCTCACACCAATTAGAATGGCTGCCATTAAACAAACAGGAAACTACAAATGCTGGAGAGGTGTGGAGAAATTGGAACTCTTATTCATTGTTGGTGGGACTATACAATGGTTCAGCCACTCTGAAAGTCAGTCTGGCAGTTTCTTAGAAAACTAGATACAGAGTTACCATTCGATCCAGCAATTGCACTTCTCAGTATGTACCCAGAAGATCGGAAAGCAGTGACAGGAACAGATATCTGCAAGCCAATGTTTGTAGCAGCATTATTCACAATTGCCAAGAGATGGAAACAACCCAAAAGTCCTTCAACAGATGAGTGGATACATAAAATGTGGTATATACACATGATGGAATACTACGTGGCAGTAAGAACGATGTCATGAAACATATGACAACATGGATGAACCTTGAAGACATAATGCTGAGCGAAACGAGCTAGGCACAAAAAGAGAAATATTATATGCTACCACTAATGTGAACATTGGAAAATGTAAAATAAATGGTTTATAATGTAGAATGTAGGGGAACTAGCAATAGAGAGCAATTAATGAAGGGGGAATGATAACCCAATAAGAACAGATAAGCTATCATGGGTAAATTTAATGTTCTGGGAATGCCCAGGAATGACTATGGTTTGTTAATGTCTGGTGGGTATGGTAGGAACAAGTTCACAGAAATGTTGCTATATTAGGTTATTTTTTTGGGGTAGAGTAGGAACATGTTGAAAGTAAAGTAGTTATTTTAGGTTAGTTGTATTTTTCTTACTCCCTTGTGATGGTTTGTTTGAAATGTCTTTTTTTATTGTATGGTTTTTTTTTAATTTTTTTGATATAGTTAATAGTTAATTAAAAAAAAAAGTTAATTAAAAAAAATGAAAAAAATATACAGAGCTCCCCTGAGGAGCTGGTGGAGAATGCAGGGGTGTTGGGCTTCCCCACCTGGATGGTTGCTGATGTGCTCACAGACATTGGGGACTGGTGGTTTGATGGGCTGAGCCCTCTGCCACAGGACTAGCCCTTGGGAAGACTGTTGCTGCAAAGGAGGGGCTAGGCCTCCCTATAATTGTGCCTAAGACTCTCCTCCCGAAAGCCTCTCTGTTACTCAGATGTGGCCCTCTCTCTCTAGCTAAGTCAACTTGGCAGGTGAAATCACTGCCCTCTCCACTACGTGGGATCAGACACCCAGGGGAGTGAACCTCCCTGGCAATGTGGAATATGACTCCCAGGGAGGAATCTAGACCTGGCATCGTGGGATGGAGAACATCTTCTTGACCAAAAGTGGGATGTGAAAGGAAATGAAATAAGCTTCAGTGACTGAGAGATTCCAAAAGGAGCTGAGAGGTCACTCTGGTGGGCACTCTTACGCACAATATAGACAAAAATAGTAATAATAATAATAACATAGAAGAAGGTGTTCAGACTAAAAATATAGTGAGGTTCATGCAGGGTTGGTAAGGTTTGTTTAGAGGTGATATATGTATAGGTGTGTGCATGAGCATGTGTGTTTGGTGGCACCCCACTAATATTTACAAAATAAACACCAGATATAGCCCCTGGGTCACATGACTAGTAAGAGGTAAACTGTGATTTCAAACCAAGATGTGTCAGACCTCAAAACCAGATTATTTCCACTGCCCCAAAAACTCAGGAAAAAATGTCCAGAGGGGTCAACTGAAAGTTGAAAGTACTGAAAGCTCTACTGTCCTGTGAAGCACAATGAGTGGCACTAGACACAGACTTTAGTGTCAATCCTCCCTTCTTTACACGCTTGTGTGGCAGCAAGTAATAAGTGAACTCAAGGAACCCCTCCTCTGACAATGTGCCATGCCCAGCCAATGTCTTCTCCAGTAGCCCAATCATGATATAGTCAATCTCCCTTCACCAGCTGTGTTCATGACAAAACCTTACAGAAAAAAAGCAGATTTAAGTAACTGTAGCTGACCACTTCATATGTCTAAAAATATATATATTTAAAAACTGAGCAAATGTCTACTAGAAAGGTTTTAACATATTACTATATGACTAAAATAACAAAGATGAATTTGGTTTGGCAGGTTTAAAACTGTTACACAGTGGCAAGGCAAAATGACAGGATGGTTTACAGATTCCTTCTTCTGGCTTTAAAATAAGTAAAGATTAACATTCACATAAAGCATAGTAAATCTATGAATCAATACCATTTTGGAAAACAATACAGAAAACACATAAAGTACTAGAAGGAAGTTTAAACTCTTTGATTCACTGATTCCACTCTCAAGAATTTATTTAAAGAAAAAAAACTTAACAGAAGTAAAATTATATATTTATTTAACAGACAGCGATTTCTGCAACACCATCTTTCATGGAAGGGAAGAGAAAAGGAAAGAAATCAGATGCTCAATGTGAGGGAGAGCATTTAATTCAAACTGTTATAGCACAATAAATATTGAAAAGCCATTAAACACTACTGTTACACAAAGACTATGTAGACTGATGAAAAAATGCCTGTGATAGAATGTTTAGTGAAAACAATAGAATTATAAAACAGTAAACTGATTCAACTATGTAAAAATTTATAAATGTGTGGAAGGTAATTGATAAAAAATGAAGGTAAAAAAAAAACAAAAAACAACAACAAAAAAACTCCACCAGTGGCAGATAATAAAAAGTACTTGCAAAGTCCCTTAAACTTCCCCCCGGGGGGAATATTTGATATTCTTACAAGCATTAGGAACTCCCAATTTAATAAGCCAAGCCCTCGATCTTGAGACTTGCCCTTATGAAAATCATTTCTGTAATGGTGAATCTAAGCCTACTCATAAACACTCCTAAGTGTCACCCCCAGAGAACCTCTTTTGTTGCACAGATGTGGCCTCTCTCTCTAAGCCAAATTCTACAAATAAACTCACTACCCTCCCCACTACATGGGACATGATTTCCAGGGATGAGCCTGGCCCTGGCATCGTGGGATTGAGAATCCTTGTGAGTTTCCCTGGTGATGTAGGACACGGATTCCGGAAATGAGCCTGACCTTGGCATCGCAGGGTTGAGAACGCCTTTTTGACCAAAGCGGCAAAAGAAAGGCAACAAAATAAGGTTTCAGTGGCTCAGAGAATTCAGATAGAGTCAGGAGGCTATCCCAGAGGTTATTCCCATGCAAGCTTCAGCTAGAGTTGCCAAATGACCACAGTATGATAAGCCCAAGTCAACAGTAGTCCTGAAAAACCTAATGAATACCCAGATCCCCTATCTGAGACTCTATAAAACTTTTACTTACTAAGTTTATTCTTTAGAGACTTAAATCCTTTAGAGTGCTCTTACGCCAGCTAAGTCCCAAAACCCAGAGGCAATAGCCTCTTCAAGAACATCAATCAGATGTGACCCTTTTTCCCATAATGTCAACACCCCTTTCCAATATGAACAAGTTAGGGTGGTCACTGACTAGACATCCCTGAAGATTGGGAAAGTGACTAAACCAGAGGAAGGAGTAGCAACAGACAAGATGGAATTTAACAAAGGATTATGAATACTGAATCTCTGTATAACTTTCTTCTTCTTAGTTGCTAAGGTATTAGAATAGCTAGAAGGAAAGAACTGAAATGGTGGAACTGTAACCCAAAGCATCCTTTGAAATTTGTTCTATAGCTACTTGTTAAATTGTAATTTAAAAGTTATCACGTTCCTGTATATATATTTCACAATAAGGAAATACCTGAAACCATGGTAATATAACTCATAACATTTTTTGAAAATTTCCTATATGGCTATTGTTAAAGCATACTTGGAAAGATATTAACCTTTTCCATATATGTCATTTCACAATAAGGAAATAACTTTAGGTTGTGGAAATGTAACCTATAACATTGTTTGAAATTTGCTATTTGTTAAATATTGCACTTGGAAAGTTATCACTTCTATGTATACATGTTATATTCTACAATAAAAAATATGATTAATAAAAAAAAAAAGAATGCCTTCTTGACCAAAAAGGAGGAAAAATGTAACAAAATAAGGTTTCAGTGGCTAAGAGATTTCAAATAGAGTTGAGAGGGTCATTCTGAAGATTACTCTTATACAAGTTTTCAGCCAGATATTGCGAATTGGCCATACCCTGCCAAGCCCCAACCAACCATATTCCTGAAAATCCTAAAGAAAATCTGGGGCTCTATCTAAGACTCTATAAAAGTTTCACTTATTAAGTTTATTTTTCAGAAACTTAAAACCTCCAGATTGTCCCTATGCCAGATAAGCCCTGAAACTTAGAGGTTCCAGTCTCTCCCAGAACATCAACCAGCTGCACTCCCCTACCCCATAATGTCAACACCCATTTTCAACATGAAGAATTAAAGTGGTCATTGCCCAAATATCCCTGAAGATTGAGAGAATGATCAAATGAGAGGGAGGAGTTGTGACAGAGAAGTCAGGATTAAACAAATGATTATGACCATGGAATCATTACATAGATATTTCTTTTTAGTTTCTGGCTTATTAGTACAGTCAGAAGGAAAAACCTGAAATTGTGGAACTGTAACCCATACTAAACTTTGAAATTTGCTCTATAACTACTTGTCAAACTGTACTTTGAGACTTATCACTTTTCTGCATGTTATATTTCACAATAAAAAAAATTAAAACAAAACAAAACAAAGCCTCCATCAGTGCTTGCAAATCCCACTGTCCCCAGGATAAAGTCCCAGTCCTCAGCCAGGCTCTCAAGGCCCTGTGTGGCTGACCCTGTCCTCCGCTCAGCCCTGGTCTGCAACTCACTGGCCACACTGGCCACACTGGTTATGCTTCAATTTGGGGGGTATATCAAGCTCCTTTCAATCACCCAAATCCTCTTGCTCTATTCTCTGCCTGTGCTGCTGGGCCTCTGCCTCCTGACCCGGCTGGGTCCCACCCACCTGTCAGTCTCACCTTAAATGTCCTTCTCTCAAGCAAGCCTTTCCTAACATCCCCTCCCCCAAGTCCCCGTGGGTCCCCAGGTGACACACCCAGCACCTATAGTTCTCCTTCATCACCCCTCATCATAGCTGCAATTCATAAACCACCTGTTTATCTGATTAATGTCTGTCTTCAGTGCTAAACTGTACCTTCCATGACGCCAGAGACCCCATCTGTTTTTCTAACCCCTGTGTCTCTAGCATAGGATTTGGCTCACAGTTGGAACTCACTAAATCTTTGCTGAATCAAAGAGTGAGTGAGTGAATAAAGTCCTGGTAACAACTTCTCCATCTACCTGAGCCCTCTCACTGACTGAAGCTTTGCTTCTAACATCTCCCCAACTTTCTCTTCTGTGTCCTTTTCTCTTGTTTTCTGCCCCTACTACCATAATCGCCATTCAATTTTGTCAGGAAATTTAAACTATCCATGTAGCACCAGGAGGAGCCATGAGAATATACCAGGTTGGGAACAGGGACTGGGAGTTCTCCAGAAGAAAGAGAAGTGAAGTGTGTGTGTGGGGTTGGGGGGTGGGAGTGGGTGTGGGGGTGGAGGGGTAGCAGTGGTGCTGACAATGAGTTTTCTAGGAGGCTTTTTTGGTCCATTTCTGAGATCGATGTTGTCCTAAATAATGGGGAAACCAGGAAAATAGAAGAAAACTGAAGATGGGAAAGTAGAAGAACATGATCTCTTCTGTAATGGAGAATATGTTTCAGGAAAGGTAAACCTAGCCTTTCAGCAACCTGGAAAGAGGCTAGAGCACCAAGGAATTAGAACTGAATCTGTAGGTCAAATTGAACTTTTCAGTGGTAATAGTAATACCAATTTGGAAAACTGACTCAGAGCAGAAGTTATGACTTGAATTTCTGCAAGTTGAAAAGCCATAAGAACCTTACAGCAGTGCCAATGTCCTTTTGAGTTATTTTCTTAAAGTGACAATAGTCAGAAGACTGACAGACTTGGTTAAAAAACGATCTTACATCCACCAGCCTCCCATCTAACCTGATGTTAACAACTCTATTAAAAGAGGGCACTGAAGATTGTCTACACACAGAATTTGAATACAATGAATCAAAGTATCATTTAAAGGATGTGACTGTTGGAAAAATTTACTTCTTATTAGTAAGAATAAAAATGCAACACATGGAGTTATAACCGATCAAAAAAAGAGACCACAGGAATTGGACCCAGTACCACAAGAGAAACAGAAACAATTGCCAAATGGGAAGTAATGGAGGGGGCACAAGTAAAAGGCGAATCAATCCAATAAGACTATTTGTAGCAAGGTATGCCCCAACCCACAACAGGAGAGATGTGAACAAAAAACTTTCAGTAAGGTGCTTTTGAATCTAGTCCTTGCTGTTTGAGGAAGACAGAAGGTACTTCAAGCAGCAGGAGATCATTTGTGGCAGAAAAGCACCTGAAAAACTGAGGATACCGAGACAAACTTTCACCAGTGAACTGAATCTCTGGAATCACAGGCATCTGCTGAACAGCCTGAGATGTGAACTGAATAGGAGAAAAAAAGAAAACAAGAAACTCCTGAAACTGCTGAGATTAAGTTCAGCAGGTTAAAAATGGTTGTAGCATGGGGGGCAGGGAGGGGCAAAACTCCCATTTATAATAGTCTTCTTTTATCTTTCAGTGCTGCATTTATTTTATGGTATAACTAAATGTTCTTCAGGTATACACATTCTTAAAAATGCCTTCTTTAAAATATTGGAACTTTCTTAAGCCACCTTTTTTTTTAACTGTACTTTGACTTGATGATAAACATAAAAGATTTCCCTGTGAGTAGGCAGGTATTTATGTTTGCTTTCTTTCTGCATGGTGTTGATTATAAATCTTTTTTTTTCTCCCTTTTCATGCTAACGATTACCTCTTTTTCTCTGTATGCAAAAAAAAAAAAAAACTAAATATTTTATGTTCAAATAGAATTAGAAAACCTGAGTAGCCCTTATATCATGCAAAGATTTAAAAGACACTTTCAATTTAAAAAAAAAAAAAAAACTAACTTGTTTTTACACAAGTTTCAGAAACACATATGGAGCGTTTAACTCGAGGTGCTTCTGAGTCTACCATTTCATGGCTTCCTGGATTTGTATCCTCTTTAAAGTCTTCTGTCTCATGAATATTAAAATTTTTTCAAGGGATTATGTGGCATGTCATGTGACTATTTATTTATTTATTTATTTATTTGTGTTATTGAGTAACCATTCTGCTACTTTTCCAGCAGTACGACTGTATGTTTGCTGCAATGTGGAATGAAGTCCTATGTTGGTATTTAAACATTTGTTAAACTGTATAATTTTACCACACATACTCTGAAAACATGAAAAATACTCTAAAACATTAAAAACAAAGAATATACTAAATCAATCAGACAGGCAATCACCTCCTAAGATTTTGTCCTAAAGTTTATTGTAATCACTTAACTGAAGAGCTGCAACATGCAAAAGGGGAGAGAAATGGGTTCCAGCCTCTGGAAATGATTTCTCTAAGCCTCTTTGATTTTTACTGTCTTGTGTGCAAACTAGGCTAGAGTCCCAATTGATTGAAACTTTTTTCATTTACATCCAGACGTGACGGGCTGCATTCCAATGAACATGTTCTTAATATTATGGGAAGATTCTGGGCTGAGGATACACTTGGATATGATTAACAAAGTCATGCACTTGTAAATAAGGTGAATTCCAAGGAAATATTTAAAAAGTTCCCTTTTTGACTGAACACTTCAAAGAGGTATACTTGTTTATTCTCAAACTTTTACCCCCAAATATTAAAAAAAACCCAAATCCCTTCCAACGTACAAAGACCCTGCCAAAGAAATCCACTGTGATATGAAATGCATCCCAAGGACATGAGTCTACTAACGTCTCAAAGAGCTTCCTTAGCTCTAAATTTAGATGTAAGCATAAACACCTGGCTCTGAGACAGGGTTGATACCAGAGACATCACTTCCAAAAAGGAAAAAAATGTCTAGGGGATGGAATTAAATTAGTGTACCTCAAAGGTGTAGTTAAGAGAAATAGTCTCTAGCCAGCTAACTACCAATGTGGGACTTGCCCTTTACTCCTTGGGGAAGGAAATCCAGGAAACAAGGCTGAAACAATTGTCTGTTCTGGCCCAGAGAAGACTGCAGGGCGGCAGGGACAATAGGGGTTGTGCATTCCAGTGGCCACTCTATCTAATCTGCAAACTTTCTTCTGCAGTTTCCTCTAGTTTCCTGAGCTGGGCAGACAGTGACGTAAGGTGCTCTGGTCCCCAGGGAGCCCTCCAGAGACCCAGACTCCTGCAAAGGCTCCAGTGAGCTTGGCTCTGCCGGGCACTTTCTGGATTAAGGGTTGAAGCTGTCTCCTGTTTGTATGTGGTCTCTTCCTCTTAGGTCCTCAGGAATCTGAGGCTCTAATCATACCAATACTGTGTGATCAAAGGGTCCCCTACCTAGTCAAGGTTCAATAGCTAAAACTGCTTGGTCCCCTTTCTGTTCATTGTGCACTATCTCAGAATCATAGAATCTGGGGTTGAAAAGGTGAAATTTCTTCCATTCCCCACTGCAAGGCTTGATTTCCCTTCACAGGCAAGCTTTTGCAAACATCAAGCATTTACTCAAACATTCCGTGACTTAACTTGACAATGCAGTATCAGGAGCAGGAGGCATAACTGGGGAGAAGGGCAGCGGGCTGCCTGCGTGCAAGCTCTGCTCTGGCTCTCCCTAGATGTGTGATCCTGGGTAAGTCACTTCATCTCTCTGATTTTCATGTTCCTCACACAATAATAATAGTAAATAAAAATAAAACAAGTCTTTTAAAAAACCTACTGGGCAGAGACATCAGTGGCCACATACTGCAGGTGAGACAGATTTCACAGATTTTTCCCAAGGAAGTTACCAAGCAAAGAAACACAACATCAACAATAACAACTGTCCAGGGGGAAATATCAGAAACCCAAGTTGCTACAATATATTATCAAAATTACCAGTCTTCAACAAAAAAAACTGAGTGGCCAATACTCAGGAAATAGAAACTACCTCTGGATGTACGTAGACATTCAAGTTAGCAGACAAAAACTTAAAGCAACTATTATAATATGCCCAAAGAACTAAAGGGACCCATATTTAAAGAATTAAATATGACGAGTCAACAAATAATATCAATAAAGATGGAAAAAAATTTTAAATATTTAAATGGAAATTCTAGAGTGAAAGAGTTAAATAACTGAAAAGAAAAGCTCACTAGGGGACTAAACAGAAGATTCGAGTTGTCAAAAGAAGAATCAGTGAACATGAATATAGACAAATAAAAATTACCCAATCTGAAGAACAGAGAGGAAAAAAAATTAAGGAAAATGAACAAAGCCTCAGAAACTTGTGGGATACCACCAGGCATAAAATATACATGTTAATGGAAGTCCCAAAAGGAGTGGAGAAAGTAGAGATAGCTGAAAAAATAGTTGCAGAAATAAAGACTGAAAACTTCCTGAATCATCAAAAATATTTATCCATACATTCAAGAAACGTTACAAACTCCAGGTACAATAAATACAAAGAGGTCCACACCTAGACACATCATAATCAAACTCTTAAAAGCCAAAAACATACAGAATATCTACAAAGCAGCAAGAGAAAAATTACTCATTACAAACAGAGGAGCATTAATATGACTGACAGCTGACTTCTCAGAAACAACGTGGGCCAGAAGGCAGTGGATGACATAGTCAAAGCACTAAAAAGAAACAAAACCGTCAACAAAGAATTACTTATCTACCAAAACAATTCTTCAGAAAGGAAACAAAATTAAAACATTAATGAAGAGCACCAGAAATGTTAAATACATGTTTTAGTATAAAAACACTATATATTTTTCTCATTTCTTTTTTTTTAAAAAAGAAAAAATTGTATAAAGCAAAAATCATAACAGTGTATTAATGGGCTTATAGCATACAGATGTAATAAATCTGACAGTAATAGCACAAACGAAGGGTTAGAGAATGGAACTTTCCTGGAGCAAAGTTTCTCTATTTCATGGGAATTAAGTTCCTATTAATCTAAAGTAGATGGTGATAACTTAAGATGCACCTTGCAAAAAGCAAATATTCAAAGAGAAAAAAAAGTGCTTTCATCAGTTGAAACAAATGTTCTACACCAATACAAGGTGTTAATAATGACATATTCCTTTGAATATATATTCCTTGTATATATCACAGGAATTCTGTATTTTATGCATCAGTGTTCTATAAACCCACAGCTTCTCTAATAAAAAAAGAATTCAGACAAAGATGCATATTACAATCCCTAGAGCAATCACAAAGAAAATAACAAAAAATACAGTGAAAAAATCAACAAAAGTTACACTAAAAAATATTTAACATAAAAGAAGGCAATCAAGAAGGACCAGAGGTACAAAAAACACAGATACATATAAAAAACAAATAGGTAATTGGCAAATATAAATGCAATCATAGCAATAATTATATTAAATGTGAATGGTCTGAACACCCTCATCAAAAGGCAGCAACTGTCAGACTAGATACAAAAGCAAGATCCAAACTATATGCTGTATACAAGAAACACACTCAAGATTCAAATATACAAATAGCTGAATATAAAAGAATGGAAAAAGATACACCATTCAAAGAGTGACCATAAGAGAACTGGAGTGGCCATATTAATAAGAAATAAAACAAAGCAGTATTATACTAATAAGAAACAAAACAAAACACACTTTAAGAAAAAATTTTATTAGAGACATTATTAGTGACAAAGAGGGACATTTCAAAGTGATAAAAGACATATAACAAGAATATATAACAATTACACATGCATATGCACCTAAAAGCAGGGCCCCAAAATATATGAAGCAAAAATGAACAGAATTGAAAGTAGATATTAAGAATTCAACAAAGTTGTAGGTGCCAGTATCCCATTCTTGATAATTGATAAAATAACTACCCAGAAGATTAGCAAGGATATAAAAGACTGGAATACAATCAGCCAACTTGACCTAAATGATATATATAGAACTTTCCACCCAATGATTGCAGAATACACATTCTTCTCAAGTGCACATGGAACATCTCTAAGACTAGGCCATATATTAGGCCATAAAACAAGTCACAATAAATTTAAGTTTCGGAATCATACCAAGTATGTTCTCTGTTTAAAAATAGAAATCAACAAGAGAAAGAGACCTGACAAATCTTCTAATACTTAGAAATTAAACTATACATTTCTAAATAAGTCATTGGTCAAAAAAGAAATTGCAAAGGGAATTTTTAAGTATTTTGAACTCCACGAAAAATGAAAACATAGTATATCAAAATTTGTGGGATACCTCTAAAGCAGTGCTTACAGGAAAATTTGCAGCTTTAAATGCCTATATCAGGTAAGAACATTCTCAAATAATTAGCCTAAACTTGACCCCAAGAAACTGGAAAAGAAGAGTAAACTAAAACCAAAGCAATCAGAAGAAAGGAAATAATAAAATTAGAGCAGAAATCAATGAAACAGAAAAATTATGGAGAAAATCAATGAAACCAAAAGCTGATTCTTTGAAAAGATCATCAAAATTGACAAATCCTTAGCTAGACTGAAGAGAGAGAGAGACAGAGAGAGAAGACACAAATTACAAATGATGAATATAAAAGAAGGGACACCACTACCAATTCTACAGAACAACTTTATGCCAACAAATTAGACAACCTAGATGAAATGGGATTTCTAGAAACACACAGATTACCAATTAAAAACTACAAAACATTGCTGAGAGAAATTAAAGAAAATATAAATAGTGAGACATTTCATATCCATAGATCCAAGAAAAAATCTAAATAGATCTATAACAAGTTAAGGAATTGAATTCCTAATCTAAAATCCTCCCATAAAGAAAAGCCCAAGCACAGGTGGCTTCACTGGAAAATTCTGTCAAATATTTAAAGAAGATATAATCAATCCTTCACAAAATCTTTCAGAAAATATGAAGAGAGAACACTTCTCAACTAATTCCATGAGGCCAATGATATCACAAGAAAACAATAATTCTTAACAAAATGTTAGCAAACCATATCCAGAAACCTAAAAAGTATTATATACCATAACCAAGTGGTAGGCAAAGTTGGTATAACATCTGAAATTAATTAATAGACTACACCATATTAATAGAATAAAGGACAGAAACCACATGATCATATGCAGAAAGAGTATTTGACAAAATCCAATTTTACTCATGATAAAAAATCTCAATAAAGTAGGAATATAAGGGAACTTCCTCAACCTGATAAAGGGCATCTGCAAAAAAACCTATATCCAATCATCATACATAAATGGTAAAGAAACTAAATCCTTTCCTCCTAAGACTGGAAACAAGTTAAGGATTTCTGCTTTTGCCACTTCTATTCAACACTGTACAGGAGTTCTAGCTAGTGCAATAAAGTTAAAAAAAAAAAAATGGGACAGCAAGATGGTGGCATAGAGAGGAGTAGAATTTAGTCAGTTCCCTGGAACAACTAATAAACAACAAGGAACAAACTGCTGGGTGACAACAGTGACTGTCCACACATCATACACCAACCTGGATTGGGAGGAATATCTGAGATTGCAGCATAAAATCCGTAAGTAAAAACTGCAGAACTGTGCCAGGAGCCCCCTCCCACCACAGCAGGCTTAGCTGCAAAACGTCACTGTGGTAGAGAGCAGCACTCTTCCAGAAAGCAAATATAGCTCAACTGTGCTCTAACTGGGGTTTTAATTAACAAATGTGGACTGCTGAATACAAGCTACAAACCCCAAACAAGCAGATAGACACTTTTAATGACGACTGATCTTAAAGAACCGGAAGACTCATTGGTCCTGGGATGGGGGAAAGGGGGCAAAAGACCAGGTGTTATCTCTGGCTGACAGGTGAAACAGGGGGGCCATGTACTGGCTCTAAAAGGGGCTTTCTGTCCCTTTTTCTCTCTCTCTACCTGAAAGGCTCAGAGGAGGGAGCTGCAGCTATTTTCAGTGGAGAGAGCCTCAGCCATTTTCAGTTCTCAGCGCTCTGACCCAGAGAGGGGTGGAGATAACAGAGTCAGAGAGCCAGTTCAAATGCAAATGGTAACTCCCTAGGGGGTGTATCTTCCCTAAGGGTAAGGCGTTGGGGCCCAGCTTTCCCTTCAGAACCAGACCCCAGAGCCTGGGGGAAGACAGCCAAAACAGAAACTGAAGAGGCCACACCTCCTTACACAAGTCAGGAATGACAGGCTGACAGGCCTCACCTGCTGGGCAGGTTAGGAAAAGCACAGTGACTGGAGACCTCAGAGAAAAGACTGTCATTCTTCTAAGATACACCTTGAATATAACCCCATTCTGAGACCTGACCCCATTCTGGTCTGGGAAAATCTGACTAGGGTAACCAAGGAAACCACATGCCTAGCCAACAGAAAACTACAATCTATACTAGGAAAAATGAAGATATGGCCCCGTCAAAGGAAAAAACTTACACCTCAATCAAGATACAGTTGAGATATTGTTTCACTTTAATGAAACAATCTATTAAAGATTTTTAAAGAAATATATATGCTAAAACAAATAAAAAACCAAATCAATGAGTTCAGGGAAGATATAACAAAAGAGATGAAGACTATAAAAACACTGGGCGAACATAAGGTAGAAATCAAAAGTTTGAAAAAACAATGGGAGAATCTATGGAAATGAAAGGCACAAGAGATGAAAGACACAATGGAGACATACAACAGCAGATCTCAAGAGGCAGAAGAAAACACTCAGGAACTGGAGATCAAGACACCTGACATCCTACACACAAGAACAGATAGGGAAAAGAATGGAAAAATATGAGCAACATCTCCGGGAATTGAATGACAACACGAAATGCATAAACGTACGTGTCATGGGTGTCCCAGAGGAGAAGAGAAGAGAAAAGGGGCAGAAGCAATAATAGAGGAAATAATCAATGAAAATTTCCCATCTCTTATGAAAGATATAAAATTACAGATCCAAGAAGAGCATCATACCCCAAACAGAACAGATATGAATAGGCCTACACCAAGACACTTAATAATCAGATTATCAAACATCAAAGACAAAGAGAGAATCCTGAAAGCAGCAAGAGAAAAGCAATCCATCACATATAAAGGAAGCTTGATAAGACTATGTGCGGATTTTTCAGCAGAAACCACGGAGGCAAGAAGGAAGTGGGGTGATATATTTAAGATACTGAAAGAGAAAAACCAACAACCAAGAATCCTATATCTGACAAACTGTCCTTCAAATATGGGGGAGAGTTTAAAATATTCTCTGACAGACAATGACAGAGTTTGTGAACAAGATACCTGCTCTACAGGAAGTACTAAAGGGAGCACTACAGACAAATAGGAAAAGACAGGAGTGACAGGTTTGGAACACAGTTTTGGGTGATGGTAGCACAGCAATGTAAGTACACTGAACAAAGATGACTGTGAGTATGGTTGAAAGAGGAAGGTTAGGAGCATGTGGGACACCAGAAGGAAAGAGGAAAGATAAAGACTGGGACTGTATAACTCAGTGAAACCTAGAGTGCTCAACAATTGTGATAAAATGTACAAATATGTTTTCACATGAGGGAGAACAAATGAATGTCAACCTTGCAAGGTGTTAAAAATAGGGTGATGTTGGGGGAAAAAAATACAACCAACGCAAACTAGAGACTATAGTTAACAGAAACATTGTATTATGCTTCCTTTAATGTAACAAAGGCAATATACCAAAGCTGAATGCTTTAGTAAGGGGACATAAGGGAGAGGTATGGGACTCTTGGCATTGGTGATACTGTCTGACTCTTTTATTCTACTTTAGGTTAACTCTATCTTTCCTTTTATTGCTTTTTAACTGTCACATTATTTCTCTCTCTCTCTTTCTCTTTTGTCACTCTACCTTCTTTGACTCTTCCTCCTTCTTTGTGGAAGAAATGGAGATGTCCTCATATAGACAGTATGGTGCATACATAAATATATGACTATACAAGGAACCATCAATTATTTACTTAGGACGGAAAGTATGGCGGGTGAACGAAAACATATTTAAAAAAAAAACACATTGATGACGAAAACTTGAGGGCACTACATTGAGTGATATAAGTCAGACACATAAGGACAAATATTGCATGGTCTTATTGATAGGAACTAATTATAATATGTAAACTCATAGACATGAAATATAAGTTACCAGGATATAAAATGAAGTTAAAGAATGGGGAGCGGTTGCTTATTATGAGCAGAATGTTCAACTAGGTGGAACTTAAGTGTTTGGAAATGGACAGAGGTGACGGTAGCACATTATTGTGAGAATAACTAACAGTGCTGAATGGTGTGTGAATGTGGTAGAAAGGCGAAGCTTAGAGTCACGTATGTCACCAGAAGGAAAGTTGGAGGTTAAAAGATGGGAATGTATAGAACAGTGAATCTTGTGGTGGACAATCTCTGTGATTAACTGTACAAATATTAGAAATCTCTCTCATGAACTAGAACAAATGTATGACACTATAACTAGAAGTTAAAATAAAGGGATATATAGGGAAAAAATATGTACCTATTGCAAGCTATGTACTACAGTTAGCAGTATTTTAACATTCTTTCTTCAATAGTAACAAATGTACTATACATATACTATGAGACAATAATGGAGGGGGGTGGTTAGGGGTATGGGAGGATTTGAGTTTTCTTTTTTTGTCTTTATTTCTTTTCTGGAGTAATGAAAATGTTCTAAAAATTGAAAAAAAATTAATTGTGGTGATGGATGCACAGGTGTATGACGGTTCTGTGGACAACTGATTGTGCACTTTAGATCTTTGGGTAATTATATGGTATGTGATCAATCTCAATAAAATTAAATTTTTAAAAAATGAAGAAAGAAGAATGAAGGAATGAATTAATTAATTAAAGGCATCCAGATTGGAAAAGTAAAATTGTCTTTATTCACAGATGACATGATAGTCTATATTAAAAATCTCAAAGAATCCACACAAAAAACCCCCAGTAAACTAGTAAGCTAGTTTAACAAAATGGAGAGTACAAAAATTAACCACATTTCTGCACATTAGCAACAAGCAATCAAAAAGTGAAATTTAAAAAACAATTCCATTCACAATAGCATCAAAAAAGAATAAAACACTCAGGAATAAATTTAACATAACACTTATATACTAAAAACCAAAAAACACTGGTGAGAGAAATTAAAGAAAATATAAATAAATAGACATTTTATGTGCAAGGATACAAAGTCTCAATATTATCAAGATGGGAATTCTTTCCAGACTGATCTATAAATTCAACGCAATCCCTGTTAAAATCCCAGCAGGTTTTACTGTATAAATTGGCAAGCTGATTCTAAAATTTATATGGATTAGCCAAAACAATTTTGAAAAAGAACAAAGTTGGAAGACTTATACTACTCAGTTTTAAAATTAACTATAAAGCCACAGTAATCAAGACATTATAATAACGGCATAAGGATAGGCATATAGATTAACAGAAGAGAATTGAGAATCCAGAAAAAAAGTCTTATATTTATAGTCAAATGATTTTTGATACTGTTGCTAGGGCAATTCATATTACTTATCACTATTGTAATTCAGTGGGGAAAGACTAGGCAATTAAACATCCACATGCAAAAATAAATAAATAAATAGCTTAAATGCTTACCTCATACCCATACACAAAAATTAAAATGGATCACAGACCTAAATTTAAGAGGTAAAATTACAAAATTTCTAGGAAAAAAATAGGAAAAAATCTTCGTGACCTTAAGTTGTACAAAGAATCCTTAGATTTGACAACAAAAGCACTAACCACAGAAGAAAAAATTGATAAATTGGACTTCATCAACATTAAAAACTTTTTGTGCTTCATGAGACACTGGTAAGAAGAAGAAAAGTCACATAAATGGGAGAAAAATATTTCAAATCATATGCCTGGTAAAGGACTTGTATACAGAATATATAAAGAACTCTTACAACTCAATAATAAGAAAATAAACAACCCAATTAAAATATGGTCAAAATATTTGAGTAGACAATAAAATTGAATAAAAAAATATTTCAGTAGATATTTCACTAAAGAAGACATATGAACAGCTAACAAGCACACAGAAAGATAGTTATCATTAGTCATTTGGGAAATGTAAATAACAAGTGTTGACAAGGATGTAGAGAAACTGGAGAGCTCAAGCATTGCTGGAGGTAATGTAAAATTATACAACCAGTTAGCGAAACAGTTTGACAGTTTCTTAAAAAATTAAACACGAATTTCCCATACAACCTAGCAATTCCACTCCTAGGAACCTGCCAAAGAAATATGAAACCAAATGCTTATATGAAGACATGCTCACGAATGTTCGTTGCAGCATGATTCATAATAGCCACAAACTGAAATGATCCAAATGTCCCAAGAACTCATGAATGGATGAACAAAATGTGGTATATCCATACAATGGAATACTACTCAACAATTAAAAGGAATGAACTACTGATGCATGTTACAACATTGATGAAGCTGAAAACCATTATGTTCATAATGCTATGTGGAAGAAACCGAAATGCAAAAGATAACACTTATATTATATGAATCCATTTATACAAAATTTCTAGAAAAGGCAAATTTACGGAGCCAGAAAGCAGATCAGTGCTTGCCCAGGGCTAAGGGTGGGAGCAGGAATTAACTGCATACAAGCACTAGGGCACTTTTGGGAGTTATGGAAAGGTTCTAAAACTGGATTGTGGTGATGACTGCTCAACTCTACAAATTAACTAAAATCACTGAACACTTACAATGGGTAAATTTTGTTGTATGGAAATTGTTTCTCAATAAACCTGTTTTTTTAAAAAAAGACAACGCACATGAAAGTTCTTTTTAAGCCATAAAGTACAGCAGTTACCATTACACTGGTTGTTGATGTTGCTAAATACTATGGCCCCAGGCTTTTCCCACTGGGAACCCTCCAGTGATAAACTTTTCTCACCTTTGTCATAAATGTTCTCTTAACGAATTAATGTATATAAAGCACTTAGAACAGTGCCTGGCTCTTTGTAAGCAGTATAAGTATTAGCTATTGTTATTATTACTATCATCCTTTCTGTCACTGTTATTATTAATGTTCAGGTATGCCTTGAAGTGCCCTGAGAAAGGGGTCCCAGAACCCCAGGGGTGGCCATTATAAGTCTTTCAGGCCAGAATTGTTCCATATGGTCCCATTGAGAAGTGGCCGCATTTCTTCCACTGAACTGAGCCTCTTTCAATTTAAGGAAAAAAAAAAAAGCCATCTTTTTCTTATTTGTTCCTTTGTTCTTAGAACCATATGGATCCCTGGGAAAAGGGCACTCCCTGTGTCTATAAATGAAAGAGATTCATGAATGAAAAGCCTTTTGTGCCCTGGTCCCGCAACTCTCCTCTTAAGTTTCCCCCTTCTGCCCACACCACTAAGTCTACTCTGGAACAGCTATGGGGTAGAGCAGTGCTGTACTGGGAACCCCGCCTTCCCTACACCCCAGATGTGGCCCCTCTTTGCAGACTCAGCCCCATGTCGGGCAGGATTTCAGCCACCCCAGTCACCGTTTGCTAAGGTCTAGACTCAGTCTGGCTGCCTACGTACCCAGGGTGTTTCAGTGACCCGGGCCTTGACAGGACCTCCAAAGTGCAGCCCTCTCCTCCTCACTGGGCCGACCCAGTGTGAGCCTGGGTTCCTGCCTCCACTTCCTTGCCTGGCGCTGCAGCCCCTCCAGGAAGGGGGGCCAGCCCTCGGCCACAGCCTGCCTGCTCAGCCCACTTGCCAAGTTCTGCTATTTTCCTTCTTCAAGAAGCTGAACCCCATTCCTTGTAAAAAGGGTCTGGACAGGAACTGCTGTGAGCAAGCACCCTACATGTTGGCCTCTCAAACCACCCATGAGCAGTCAAGCCCTCTGGAACGGTGCTAACAGAACTTTCTGCAGTGAAGGAAATGTTCAGTTACTAGTCACACAGGAGTTAGCAGAAAGAAAATCCTTTATGTTTGGGACTGGTATGTTCTAAAAAGCTGCTGTGGGTCAATTATGCCACAGCATAACCTTCTGGGACCAAAAATTCAATATGCATCAAGGCAATTATTTTCTGTACCTCCTGCTACTGAACTCGCAATGAGTTTCACAGCTCAGTTAGCTTGTAACTTAAAACAACTGCAGCTAGTCTCTATTTTCATCTGGTATATATATATTTTTTTAATTCGTATTTATTGAGATATATTCACATACCATGCAGTCATACAAAACAAAGCGTATATTCAATTGTTTACAGTACCATTATATAGTTGTGCATTCATCACCAAAATTGGTATATTTATTTACAACAAAAATGCAATGCTATTTCAAGGTGTTTTAGGGAATCTGCAAAAGACAGACTGAGAGTCAAACATCAGAGGCATAATACTAAAATGTTTTAATCCTTTGATCTAGTAATCTTATTCTGAGAATTATCCTTGGGAAATAATACTCAGAAAGAAAAATGATGTACCTGAAAATGCTCACAAGCATCATAATCTATAATGCCAAAAAACTGAAACAATATAAACAAAGTAAATATCCTATAAGAAGAAAACAATTATATATCCACTCCATTCAAGCAATTCTCATTGCTCCTGTGAATCTGCTTGTCACCAATTACCTACACGTTGCTAATAAATCTGGTCCTCCTCTTACTTAGCCATCACAGTGGATCACTCTCCCTCTCTGCTATGCTAGAAATGCTATTCTCTTGGCCTTACACACTCCTCCAACCCAAATGAGGTGCTTACAGAGAAAAAACAAACCAGGCTTCCCCCGAAGGCCAAGCAAGCACCAGGCTGGGGAGCAGCCCACGCCGACCCCAGAGACCAGTTACCTTCTGCACAAGTGGGAAAGAAGAGCTAAACCGAGCCATGCCTGGCTCACTTACAAATCACAGGCTTTACTCGCAGCTTTCCATTATCCATAAAATCACACTAGCAGAAGTGTGACTAATTCATAAGAGCAGATACTCCAATAACCATTAAACTGGGGGGGTTGTGGATAGACAGTGTATATCAGACACACTCAATTCTGTCTGGCTTGAATTATATAACTTAAGCTACACTTCCTGTGAAGCAACTGTTGAGGGAAACATCCCAGAAGTATACTTAAAACGAGGGACACAAACTCGGGAGGCACTAACTGGCACAACTGATTCATGAAAAGGATGAGTAACTCTAAATAGGAAAAAGATTCAAAGAGAACAGTCATGCAAAGTAGAACTTCTCATCCTTATCCTCCTGAGTTTTAGAAAAGAGTCAAAACAGGAGTCAGCTACCCAGGTGTTTCATCCTGGGAAGGCCAAGCTCTTGAAGAAGGTGTTCTGGGTGTAGCCAAGGTGAGAAAAGGTTATTGGGAACAAACAGCCAAGGCCTGGGAGTCAGGGGAGCTGGGTAGTTAGGATGTCCCAACCCAGGCCAGGCTGACAAGAACAATAGCAAACACTTGCCTAGTACTTACTAGAATCATCTAAGCACATTATGTATATTAACCCAAGTAATCCTCACAACCCCATGAGGCAGCTAGCAAGTGGAGGAGCTTCATTCAAACCTGGGCAGCGTCACGCCAGTGCTCTTAACCATAACGCAATCTGTAACAAAATCTTTAAACGTGAACACTGCTGTCACCAGGGAAGAGTTCCACAGTGATCGCAAGGTCATGGCATCCAGTTTTTGGTAGCCAATTCAGAAAGTAACTCCTTCATCACAGGGAGTGAATTATCCCCTACCCTCACCACTGAGAACACTGATCATTACAGAAAATATGAACAAAAGCTGCAGAGCACTCAGATGGGAGCGCAAAATCCAATTCTCAAGTTAATGAGTAAATACTGTTAGGCATTTTACCAAGCATACTGGAAAAAACAAACCTCTGTAAAAACCAATTGCTTTAGGCTTGCTACTTGGAAATAAATTTTAACCAACTGTATTACCAGGGACTGAAAATAATCTGCAAACCAAAGATCTGGGATAACTGGGCCCATACAGTCAGAGTGAGAGAAGAAAGACCCATTGGCAGGACCGAGAGAAGAGAATTCCAGACCAAAAAAGAGCAGTCTGTTTCCTCAGCCACTGGCTCAGGTCCCTATTATTACTTTGGGAAGGAAGAACTGGAATTTTATCCAAAGTCCCTCAAAGTAAACTTTCTGGCATTGTATACTTATGTATGAGACTCAACCATTCCCAGTGAATTTGGGGGCACCTTCGTAAAGCCCTAAGCTAAAGAGACTCTCTAGGGATTATAACCCACCCATCTCCCCATGAGGCTTCCAAGAGCCCCCTGGAGATGGCTGTCCTGACAAAGCTGAGACTGCAGAGAATCCCAGCCCTGCGATGGACTCACGCTGGACCTTAGGTAAGCCACTTTCCTTCCTGTATGTTCACTGAAAATGAGAGAATTGTGCTTATGATCCATGATGGTATTTCCCAAACCAGTGTTTGAAGAACACTGGTCAATAAGTCATTTAGGAAAATATGGAAAGAAGTGTTCCATGGTCAAATTAATTTAGGAGCTGCTGGTTAATCAAATGTCGATGAAGTTCTGAGTCTCCCATATGATGTGTACACTATGAATCGCCAAGAAGGGGACCAAATGTTCTGTTCCCACATATTTTCCTATCACTGCTTTTCACATTTCCCATAAGAGTCTTCCTGGAACATGCAGTTTAGAGAATGCTGCTCAACAAGAATTCTTTTAGATCCAAAGCTCTGCAAGGCCATGGTGCAGCCCAGATAGGAGCCCAGGTGCTAGAGGCATTCTTCCTGGGCTTGAATTCCAGCTCCAATCAGCCAGCTAGGTGACCTTGGACAGGTGTTTCGGCTTGCTAAAGCTGCTGGAACGCAATATACCAGAAATAAGTTGGCTTTTACAAAGGGACTTATTAACTTAAAATTTACAGTTCTTAGCCCATGAAAATGTCCAAATTAAGGCATCAACAGGAAGATACCTTCTCTGAAGAAAGTCTGCTGGAATCTGGGACATGGGAAGGCACATGGCCGGCATCTGCTGGTCCTTCTCTCCTGGGTTTCATTGCTTTCAGCTTCTGGCTTCAGAGGCTCTCTCTCTCAGCTCCTCTGGGACCTTTTTTTCTGAGCTGTCTCTTAATTTCATCTCTCTTAAAGGTCTCCAGTAAAAGGATTAAGACCCACCTTGAATGGGGTGGGTCACATCTCAATTGAAATAAAACTAGGTCCCACCTCCAATAGGTCTGCACCCACAGGGAATGGATTAAAAGAACCTGGCCTTTTCTGGGGTACATACAGCTTCAAACCACCACACCAGGTTACTTAAGGTGCTTTCTCATCTGTAAGTGGAATAAATGATTGCACCCACCATCAAGGGTGGATCAAATGAGATAATTTGTGAGAATGCACAGCGCAGTTTACTGGTAATATTATTGGAAACAGTGGAAATGGAATTCCACAACTCCTCTGGAATCAAGCCTGGAAAACACTTTCCCAGTGCTCACCAAGAGACCTGTAATAGGACATAGAACTTGTCTTTCAACTTGGCTCCTCCCCAGCAAGGGTAACCAATGCTCAGTGATCTACAGTCGGCTGCAAGAATTCTGTCTCTGTTGCAACATGCAGTAAGCCTGAAAACATTTGCTTAAACTTGGGTGGGAAAAGGGTGGTCAAGAAGCCAGGTTCTATTCTGACTTCAACAGTCTAAAGATGGCACAGTCACTTGGTGGAAAGAGCTCTAGACCATAAGAAGGAAACCTGACTTCAGGTCTAGGGCTCAACATGAGCTCTAGGATCCAATGGGCTTTTCTGTTCCACCACTAATCATCTCTCAGTTTTCTCTAACAGTAAAATCAGTAAACTCTTTGTAAAAACAAAGATTCTCAATTGGCGATATACATCTGACTTATTCAGGGAACTTTTTTTGAAATAGCCCTGTCCAGACTCTACCCCAGAACTACTGTATCAAAAATCTCTATTTTCACTGAATATAAATTTGACCTTAATTTAAAAAAAAAAAAATCTCTGAGTGCTGGAACCCAGGCAAAGTATTTTGGAAAAACTCCCTGAATAACTCTAAATCGTCCTGTTATTGAGAGCTACTGGCCTGGATGATCATATGCATCCCTTAAGAATCCTATACATGGCCACCAAACTTCTGGGTTCATCTGTAAAAAGGGCGTCAAACTTAGCACCTCTTCAAATCATTTGGGTAGATGAGGTCAGGATTTCCCAGGAATGCATGTTAGGGAAGGTCCTCAGTCCCTACAGAGAACAAGTGCTCTGTGCATACTGGGAGTCTCTGGCATACATTTTTAACCCACTTGCTTCTGGAACATTCCTTACAGCCGCCTATCTCTGGGAGTTCTTCTCAGCCCTCTGCCTTTGAGCCATCCATGTAACTATAAAAGCAAGCACCAACTGTCCCAGATCCTCCTCTCTAATCCTACACTCAATTTACCCCAAGTCCTATCTAAATGCTATTCCTTGTTGATGACCCCATTTCTGCCTCTCTGGACTCAGAAACTGTGCTAGTCTCAGACTTCCCTTAGACAAGCACCCTGGCTTGGGTCCGCCCCACTGGCTTTTCACACTTTGGTCTATCTCGGGTAGAACAACTATCCTGGCAGGCCCTCCAGACCCAAATCCCAGCTGGGCTGATGCATACCTCTTACAGACCTAAGGCATACAGGCATCATAGCCTGAGGCCCAGAAGGGCCCAAAGCCTCGGCAATCTGATTAATCCAAGTTTGGGACTCAGCCACTTCTCTGCTCCTTCCCTGCATCCGCACAGGTAACTGGGAGCTACCTGAAAGCCAAGAGTACAAAGGGATTGCTAAAGGCCAACTACAGACTTGGAATGAGTCACTGGTATGCTGAATCCCATTTTGCTCCAGGTGTTAGAACAAAGAGTTTTAGAGAAAATCTCCAAAGCAACATGGAAACAAAAGATATAAACAAAACATTGAGAACTAATCCTAAAATCAACAGACAATGGAATAAGGCAGAGATGGCAATGCCATCTTAAAGAGACCAAGGTCCCTGGCCAACAAATATGGCAGTTATCTGATAAAATACATTAACAAAGAGACTCTCAGGAGCAAATGCTGGCAGTGCTCATCTAAACTTTGTCCAAAGAAGAGGAAGCCTTAGCCATGGGTTCCATTGCCTACCATCTCATCCATCTTCAAATTTCTTCCATTTTCTTCAATTGTTTACTCCTATAGGTATAGACTGCCATGTCTACCAGCAATCCCAAAAAGGTGAAAACCTGGGAATCCTGAGAACATTGGTGACTTTGAGTCCAAAATCCCAAGTTAACAGCACATCCTGACACTATCAAATCCACAGCTTCCAGTCTTCAGTTTCTTCACACCATCTTTCTTGGTGTGACACAAAATCTAAAAGTCCCAAAACAAAAGATTAATATATCTGACAAAACAAATTTTTTAAAAACATTCGGAGGAAAAAGAGCCAAAAGACAAACAACAAGCTGTAAATATATATAAATGCATATCAGGGACAAAAATGCTAATTTCCTTAATAAAAAAAGAGCTCCTTGAAATCAGAAAAAGAACACCCCAATAGAAAAATGAACAGTTGATGGAAAACAAAATTCAGTGGTTCTTATTAGGTGAATTTCACTCAAAACAAGAAAAATTAATATCCCATCGATATGTAATTTTTACCTATCAAATAGGCTAAGATCAAATAGCTTGCTTACATTCTGAGTTGGCCAGAGTATAGAGAAACAGATAATCTCATTTATTGCTGATGGAAGTGTAAATTGGTAAAAACACTAGGGAGGGCAATTTGGTAATATCTATTAAAATGTAAATTGCACATACCTTTGACTCAGCAATTCCATTTCTATGAATTTATCCAACACATATATTGCATATGTATAAAATCAGTTTTTAACAAGATAGCAACTACAGCACTGCTTTTTTAATTGTGAATTTTAATATATATACATAACAGTGACAACTTTCAAAGTACGATTTCACAAGCAGATAGCAAATTTCAGAGAATGTCATGGGTCACAGTTCCACAACTTCAGCCATTTACATTATTGTAGAATATAATATAAATACAGAAAGGTGAGAACTCTCGATGTACAGCTCAACAAAAAGTTACATAGGAAATTTTAAAAATTGTTATAGATTACAGTTTCACAGTCTAAGTCCCTTCCATATTATGCAATACAAGGTATATACAGAAAGGTGAAGACCTTCAAGGCACAATTCAATGAGCAGCTATAGAGCAAATCCCAAAGGATGCTACAGGCTACAGTTCCACCATGTCATTTACCTCCAGCCCTTCCAACACCCCAGCATCCAAAAATATATATATAATTAAATAAAGTTTCAGTACTCATAGATCTTTGTTAAATATTATCTTGTTTGTTGCTATGCCTTCCTCTCACTTAATCTCTTTATCCATCTTCAGGGATGTCTAGGCAGTGAGCCCTCTAACTTGTTCATCTGGAAAGGGGGTGTCAACAGTATGGGGAAGGAGGCTGCATCTGATTATTGATCTTAAAGAAGCTGTTGCCTCTGGGTTTAGGACTTGTCTGGTATAGGAAAACTCTGGTGGATTTAAGTTTCTGAAAGAAAAAACTTAGTGAGAGAACTTTTTATAGGATCTCAGGTAGGGACCTAGGTTGTTAACCCTCTGCACCAGTGTCATACCTTATAAGTATATCATGCTAACCCTTATTTAGGTTTGTGGTGCCATTCTGTGGGTTACATACCTTTAAACAACTATTTACAAACATGTTCGCCTTTAATGCTTCACTGAGACTTATAATCCCATTAACAAACCTTAGTCACATCTGATCATTCCCATACCATTAAGAGCACCTTCATTATCATATCTGTACATATTAGATTATCATTCCCCCTTCACTAGCTTCTGACTATCTCTAGGTCCCCTATAGTCTACATTATAAGACACTTATTTTACATTTTTCACACAGTTCACATTAGTAATAACATACAATATCTCTCCATTTTTGTCTGGCTTATTTCACTCAGCATGATGTTTTCAAGGTTCATCCATGCTATCATATGTTTCATGACCTTGTTCCTTCTTACTGCCACGTAGTATTCCATTGTGTGTATATACCACATTTTGTTTATCCACTCCTCTGTTGAAGGACATTTGGATTGTTTCCATGTCCTGGCAATTATGAACAATGCCGCTATAAACATCAGTGTGCAAATATCTGTTCATGTCACTGCTTTCAGATCTTTTGGGTATATACTGAGAAGTGAAATTGCTGGATCATAGGGTAACTCGGTATCTAGTTTTCTGAGGAACTGCCAAACTGTCTTCCAGAGTGGCAGTACCATTATACAGTCCCATCAGCAATGAACAGGAGTTCCAATTCCTCCACAGCTCTCCAGCATTTGTAATTTCCTGTTTGTTTAATGGCAGCCATTCTTGTTGGCGTGAGATGATATCTCATTGTGGTCTTGATTTGCATCTCCCTAATAGCTAGTGAAGATGAACATTTTTTCATGTGTTTTTTACCCATTTGTATTTCCTCTTCAGAGAAACACCTTTTCATATCTTTTGCCCATTTTATAATTGGGCTGTTTGTACTACTGTCATTGAGTTGTAGGATTTCTTTATTTTTGCAAGATATCAGTCTCTTATCAGATACATGGTTTCCAAATATTTTTTCCCATTGCGTTAGCTGCCTCTTCACCTTTTTGACAAATTCCTTTGAAGTACAGAAGTTTTGATTTTGAGGAGTTCCCATTTATCTATTTTTTCTTCTGTTGCTTGTGCTTTGGGTGTAAGGTCTAAGAAGCAACGTCCTAATACTATGTCTTTAATATGTTTCCCTACATTATCTTCTAGAGTTTTATGGTACTGTCTCTTATATTGAGGTCTTTGATCCACTTTCAGTAAATTTTTTGCACAGGATGTGAGGTAGGGGTCCTCTTTCATTCTTTCAGATGTGGATATCCAGTTCTCCCAGCCCCATTTGTTAAAGAGACTATCATGTCCCACTTCAGTGGATTTGGGGGCCTTACCAAAAATCAGCTGACCGCAGATCTGGGGGGTCTATTTCTGAATTTGCCATTCGATTCCACTGATCAATATGTCTGTCTTTGTGTCAATACCATGCTGTTTTGACTACTGTGGCTTTATAGTAAGCTTCAAAGTCAGGAAGTGTAAGTCCTCCGACTTCGTTCTTCTCTTTTAGGATGTTTTTAGCAATTCAAGGCATCTTTCCCTTCCAAATGAATTTCATGACTAGCTCTTCCAAGTCTGCAAAGTAGGTTATTGGAATTTTGACTGGAATTGCATTGAATCTGTAGATCCGTTTGGATAGAATTGACATCTTAACAATGTTTAGCCTTCCTATCCATGAACATGGAATATCTTTCCATCTCTTTAGGTCCCCTTTGATTTCTTTTACTAAAGTTGTGTAATTTTCTATGAAGAGGTCTTTACATCCTTGGTTAAGTTTATTCTGAAATAGTTGATTTTTAGTTGCTATTGTGAATGGAATCGTTTTCTTGAGTGCCTCTTCAGTTAGGTCATTTCTAGTGTATGGGAACATTACTGACTTATGTGCATTAAATTGTATCCTGCCACTTTGCTGAATTTGTTTATTAGCTCAAGTTGCTGTGCAGTCGATTTCTCAGGATTTTCCAAATATAAGATCATATTATCTGCAAATAATGACAGTTTTACTTCTTCCTTTCCAATCTGGATGCCTTTTATTACTTTGTCTTGCTGGATTGCTCTGGCTAGAACTACTAGCAAAATGCTGAATAACAGTGGTGACAGCAGGCATCCTTGCCTCATTCCTGATCTTAGAGGGAAGGCTTTCATTCTCTCACCATTGAGTACCATGTGGCTGTGTGTTTTTCATACATGCCTTTATCATACTGAAGAAGTTTCCTTCAATTCCTACCTTCTGAAGTGTTTTTACCAAAAAAGGACGCTGAATTTTTACGAATCCTTTTTCAGAACCCATTGAGATGATCATTTGATTTTTTCCCTTTTGATTTGTTAATGTGTTATATTACATTGATTGATTTTCTTATGTTGAACCACTCTTGCATGCCTGGAATGAACCCCACTTTGTTATGGTGTATGATGTTTTTACCGTGTCTTTGGATTCAATTTGCAAGTATTTTGTTGGGGATTTTTGCATCTATATTCATTAGGGAGATTGGCCTGTTATTTTCCTTTCTTGTAGCATCTTTATCTGGTTTGGGTATTGGAGCAATGTTAGCTTCATAAAATGAGTTAGGTAGTGTTCCATTTTCTTCAATTTTTGGAAAGAGTATAAGTAGTATTGGTGTCAGTTCTTCTTGGAAAGTTTGGTAGAATTCCCCTGTGAAGCCATCTGGCCCTGGGCATTTATTTGTGGGAAGCTTTTGA
The DNA here is from genome assembly GCF_015220235.1 of Choloepus didactylus. Classification (NCBI taxonomy): domain Eukaryota; kingdom Metazoa; phylum Chordata; class Mammalia; order Pilosa; family Megalonychidae; genus Choloepus; species Choloepus didactylus. The sequence goes on along the minus strand of NC_051307.1, from coordinate 96,368,242 downwards.
TGACTGATTGGATCTCTTTGCTTGTGATTGGTTTGTTGAGGTCTTCTATTTCTTCTCTGGTCAGTCTAGGGTGTTCATGTATTTCCAGGAAATAATCCATTTCTTCTAAATTATCTAGTTTGTTGGTGTACAATTATTCATAGTATCCTCTCATGATTTTTTAAATTTCTTCAGATCTGCAATAATGTTCCCCCTCTCATTTATTATTTTGTTTATTTTGGTCTTCTCTCTTTTTTTACTTTGTCAGTCTAGCTGAGGGTTTGTCAATCTTGTTGATCTTCTCAAAGAACCAACTTTTGGTTTTATTTATTCTATTGTTTTTTTTTTTTCCCATATCATTTATTTCTGCTTTAATCCTTGTTATTTCTTTTCTTCTATAAGCTTTGGGGTTAGTTTCTGATCATTTTCTAGCTTCTTCAGTTGTTCCATTAATTCTTTGATTTTAGCTCTTTCTTCCTTTTTAATGCATGCATTTAGAGCTATAAATTTCCCCCTCAATAATGCCTTTGCTGCATCTCATAAGTTTTGATATGTTGTGCTCTTGTATTCATTCATCTCTAGATATTTAGCAATTTCTCTGGCTATTTCTTCTTTAACCCACTGATTATTTAGGAGTGTGTTGTTTAACCTCCAGATATTTGTGAATGTTCTAAATCTTTGATGGTTATTGACTTCTAGTTGCATTCCACTGTGGTCAGAGAATGTGCTTTGAATAATTTCAACTTTTCAAAATTTATTGAGGCTTGTTTTATGCCCTAGCATATGATCTATCCTGGAGAAAGTCCCATGAGCACTAGAGAAGAATGTATATCCTGGTAACTTGGGATGTAATGTTCCATAAATGTCTGTTAAGTCTAATTCATTTATTAAATTGTTTAGGTTCTCAATTTCCTTATTGGTCCTCTGTCTGGTTGATGTATCTATAGGAAAGAGTGATGTATTGAAGTCTCCCACAATTACTGTGGAAACATCTATTGCTTCTTTCAGTTTTGCCAATTGTTCTAGTTTGCTAATGCTGCCGGAATACAAAACACCAGAGATGGATTGGCTTTTTTAAAAGAGGTTTATTTGGTTACACAGTTACAGTCTTAAGGCCATAAAGTGTCCAAGGTAACACATCAGCAATCAGGTACCTTCACTGGAGGATGGCCAATGATGTCTGGAAAACCTGTATTAGCCGGGAAGGCACGTGGCTGGCATCTGCTCCAAAGTTCTGGTTTCAAAATGGCTTTCTCCCAGGACATTCCTCTCTAGGCTGCAGTTCCTCAAAAATGTCACTCTTAGTTGCACTTGGGGTATTTGTTCTCTCTTAGCTTCTACAGAGCAAGAGTCTGCTTTCAATGGCCATCTTCAAAATATCTCTCATCTGCAGCTCCTGTGCTTTCTTCAAAGTGTCCCTCTTGGCTACAGCTCCTCTTCAAAATGTCACTCTCAGCTGCACTGAGTTCCTTCTGTTTGTCAGCTCATTTATATGGCTCCACTGATCAAGGCCGCCCCTGAATGGATGAGGCCACGCCTCCGTGGAAATTATCTAATCAGAGTTATCACCTACAGTTGGGTGGGGCACATTTCCATGCAAACAATCTAATCCAAATGTTCCAACTTAATCCCCACTAATATGTCTGCCCCACAAGATTACATCAAAGATAATGGTGTTTGGGGGACATAATACATTCAAACTGGCACGCCAATGTTTGTCTCATGTACTTTGGAGCACCTTGATTGGGTGCATTAACATTTATGATTGCTATTTCTCCTTGGTTAATTGTCCCTTTTATTAGTATATAGTTTCCTTCTTTGTCTCTTATGACAACTTTGCATTTATTTTTTATTAATTTTATTTTAATTATATTTTATTAATATAATTAATATTAAAATTAATATAATTTTATTTTATTAATTTTATTTTATTAATTTTAAAAGAAAAATAAATAATAAAAAACAAAGATTTCCAAACAAAACAAATAGGAAAAACAAATATCCTGAAATAACTTCATTGCTTCCAATATGCTCCTACCATATCACAAGAAAATTAATAAACCATAGTCGTTCCTGAGAATTCCCATATCATTACGTTTACCCTCAATATTTTATCTGTTCTTATTAGATTATTGTTCTCCCTTCACTAGTTGCTATCTACCTCTAGGTCCCCTACATTCTACAATATAAGACACTTGTTTTACATTTTTCACGCAGTTCACATTAGTAGTAACATACAATATCTGTCCTCTTCTTTCTGACTTATTTCACTCAACTTCATGTCCTCAAGGTTCATCCATGTATTCACATGCTTCACAACCTCGTTTGTTCTCACTGCTGTGTAGTACTCCATCATATGTATGTACCACATTTTGTTTATCCATTCATCTGATGTAGGACATTTAGGTTGTTTCCATCTCTTGGCAATTGTGAACAATGCCACTATGAACATCAGTGTGCAAATATCTGTTTGTGTCACTGCTTTCAGGTAGTGAAATACCGAGAAGTGAAATTGCTGGATCATAGGGTAACTTGATACCAAGTTTTCTAAGGAGCCGCCAAACTGTCTTTCAGAGTGGCTGAACTATTATACAGTCCCACGAGCAATGAATAAGAGTTCCAATTTCTCCACATCCTCTCCAGCATTTGTAGTTTCCTGTTTGTTTAATGGCAGCCATTCTTATTGGTGTGAAATGAACATTTTTTTGTGTGTTTTTTAAGCCATTTTTATCTCTTCTTTGGAGAAATGTCTTTTCATATCTTTCGCCCATTTTATAATTGGGTTATTTGTACCATTTTACCTGAAATTAGTATTGCTGCCCCTGCTTTCTTTTGGCAGTAGCTTGCATGGAATATTTTTTTCCATTCTTTCACTTTCAATTTCTTTGTGTTGCTGGGTCTAAGATGAGTCTCTTGTAAACAACATATTGATGGTTCATATTTTTAAATTCATTCTGTCAATCTATATCTTTTAACTGGAGAGTTTAATATATTCACATTCAATGTTATTACTGTGAAGGCAATTCTTGAATCAGCCATCTTATCCTTTTGTTTTTATTTGTCAGATCTATTTTTTCCCACTCTATTTCCTTTAAGGTACCCTTACTAAAACTCTTCAGTTCTGTGCCCTTCTCCAGACCTCTCTCTCCTTTCTTTTTTTCTCAGCCGGTAGAGCTCCCTTTAGTATTTCTGGTAGTGCAGGTCTCTTGCTAACAAATTCTCTCAGCATTTGTTTATCTGTGAAAGTTTGAAGCTCTTCCTCAATTTTGAAGGACAGCTTTGCTGGATAAAGAATTCCTGGCTGGCAATTTTTCTCTTTCAGAATGTTAAATATGTCATACCACTGCCTTTTCACCTCTATGGTGCCCACTGAGTAGTCAGTACTTAGTCTTATGTTGTTTCTCTTGTATGTGGTGAATCGCTTCTCTCTTGCTGCTTTCAGAACTTTCTCCTTCTCTTCAGCATCTGACAATCTGATCAGAATATGTCTCGGATTGGGTTTATTTGGATTTATTCTTTTTGGGGTTCGTTGGGCATCTTTGATTTGCATATTTATGTCATTTAGAAGGGTTGGGAAGTTTTCCCCAACAATGTCTTTGAATAGTCTTCCTAGCCCTTTACTTTCCTCTTCCACTTCTGGAACACCAATGATTCCTATATTTGTGCGTTTCATGTTGTCCATCATTTCCCTGATTCATTTCAAATTTTTCAATTTTTTTCACCATTCATTCTTTTGTGCTTTCACTTTCCATCACTCTAGCCTCGAGTTAGCTAATTTGTTCTTCTACCTCTTCAAATATGGTGTTATGTGTCTCAAGAATATTTTTAATTTGATCAACAGTATCTTTTATTTCCATAAGATCTGCTATTTTTTTAATTTGCTCTTGCAAATTCTTCTTTATGCTCTTCTAGGGTCTTCTTCATGTCCTTTATATCCTGAGCCATGATATTGATGTTTTGTGTGTACTTTTTTGATTAATTGCTCCAAGATCTGTGTCTCCTCTGGTTTTTATTTGGACGTTTGGGTTATCCATATCTTCTGGTTTCTTCATATGTGTTTTAATTTTCTGTTGTTTTTGGCCTCTTGGCATTTGCTTATCTTGATAGGGTTCTTTTAGGATATTCTTTTGGGATTATCTGAACACTTATTTATAATTTGGCTTGGTGGAGTGCACTTTTCCTAACCTACCAGCAGACAGCACTCCTGAGCCACCTTTTACCGTCAAGCCAGATCTCTACAACTTGGTCTATGCACTGAGTAGGGGTCCAACCTATGCGGAGGTCCAATCAGTGCATGAATTTTCTGTGTGCACTGGGGACTACCAGCCCTGTGGGTGGGGGGCCTGCCCTGTGCAGCCTGACAGGGAGTTCACTCCAAGGCACAGTGGTCCTGGCCATTACCAGGGCTGCTTGTGGAGTACTTTGGGGCTGCAGAGCTGCGCATCTCACCTTCCAGCTCAAATGCCCCTCAGAACACAGACCCACTCTGCCATGTGCCCACAAGTCCCTGGGATTGGGGGCAGGCTCCTGGTACTTTTGTGCGGCACCCCAACCTCTAGGCCATGCACACTGCGGGCTTCCATGGAAGAAAAGTGGATGCTGTGACAAGCCTGCCAAATCCTGAATTCCCTCAAGAAAGCTCTCAGCCAGTGAGCTGTGAAGAGTTGTTTCCTAGCCAGCTACAAAGATGGCTGCATGGGGCATGGAAAGTTACCCCCTTCCACGTTCGTCTGCCTGCTCCAACAGCCAGTCCCTGGCATGGGGGCTCTTGGCCGCGGGTCTGTGAAGGATTATCACCCACACCAGGTACTGAGAAGGGTGCCCAGGGCATGGAAGGCTACTCCCCTCTGCACTGTCAGCTGGCTCTAGCCTCCCATTCCCCAGTGGCATTCTGGATGGAAACCCACCTATCTAAAATGTAGCCTCTCAGTTTCTCCAAGTGCACTCTCATATAGGGTGTATAAGTCTCTGCCGGGCCTGTGGAACCCTGGAACTGCTGTTCTAGTGTGCTTTCTTTCCTTTATCTAGTGTTTTTCATGGAGGAGAATTTTGCTCAGTCTCTCCTAATCCACCGTCTTGGATCCCCATCTCCTAACCACTTTTGACTCTATTTCTCTTTCACGTGATAAAGGAGAAGGTCAGGGGCTGGCTCATAGGTGGCCTCTGTATACACTGGCCTTTCTGCGTAGAGAAAATGGGCTACAGCACTGTTTTTAATTGCAAAATTGGGAAATAATCTAAAGATCCATCAACAAGGGACCAGTTAAATAAATTCCATACAATGAAATTTTCTGTAACTATAAAAAGAATGAAGCATACCTATATTCACTGATTTGGAACTATCACCAAGATATATTGCTAAGAGGAAAAAATAAAGTGTAGAACCCTTCTAGGAAGTTGAGAACTTAGGGGCAGGGAATGACGGTAAGAAGGAGACCAATTTTCTCTATTTACCATTTCATACATTCTGAATTTTATATCCTGTGTATGTGATCAAAAGTAAGACAACAACAATGAAAAACAGAATTAAAATGAGCTTCATCAATGTAGTATAGCTATATGTATTGATATCGCTATTTTTCTACCATGTTATTAAGTGAAAAAAAGCAAATTGCAGGTTAATATGTAGAGCTTAATTCCATTCATATATTTTAAACTTTCATTGTTTATTAGTATATGTGTGTTTATAAATGCACAGAAAAAGGTCTATAATGAAATACACCAATCTATTTACAGTGCTTACCTTTGAATTAGGGAGATTTGGGGCAGGAAAAAAGGAATGAAGGAATTCATGCACTGATTACCTTTAAAAATCTATGTTTTTTAGATTTTTAAAAAATTGACCATCCAAAATTTTTTATTTTGATTACTGTTTCCTTTATTTCTTTAACTTCTATTTAGTTCTTTTTCAAATACGTTAGGTGACTTTTTATGATTTCCTGTTCCTGGCAAATATTTTCAAGCTTGTCTTTTGTTTCTTTAAACATGGTTAGCATACATCTTTTACAACCTGTATGTCATAATTCCAACATCTGAAGTCTTTGAGGGTCTACTTCTGCTGCCACTTGTTTTTGCTGGTTCTCACTCATTGCACTTTGTCTTCTTTATGCCTGGTTACTTTGGGCTGTGCACTGCTCATTATCCTTGAAAGTTATTTGTGAACATGAATGTGCCCAGGACAACTTCTGATTAAATTCCACTGAGGTTTGTGAATCACCTAGCTCCTCTATTGGTAGAGAGCACAGGTCCTCATGTCGGGCAGCTCCTGTGTCTTGGGGCATTTAAACCCTCTAAGCCCAATTTTCCTTGCCTGCAAAGTGGGGAATTGCACTTCCCTCAGGCTTACTGGGGATAAACTAAGACAATACATGTAGTAAGGTGCTTATCACATGTCTGTCCTCTGTAAATGGTGGCATTTATTATGACCATAGCATTTTAACAAGCAGACAGCAGCAAGAATGGGGAGGGGGATGGGCAGTGGGGAGAGGATAACTGGAAATTGTGACCAGTAAGCTCTGCGGGTCCAAGTGCTGCGGAGCGAGCATCTTAGCACTCCTCACAGAAAGACCATGGAAGGTGGAATAAAAGTGCCAGAGAAATGAAGACATGAGAGAATGGGACTGTGTGATAAAGAACCTCCATGCCCCGGTCAGGGCCCCCAGAGCCTTCACACTTGCTGCCCGAAGACTGACTGCCCTCAGAGAGGTTGCTGCTGAGACACAGAGCCACACAGAGGAAGTGTTCCCTGCACAACAGCCCCCACATATGCTGCTCACTGCCCTGTGGCTACAATTCTTGCTAACATCTCCATTCTGCATTAACGAGAACACGTATGCGAGAGTCCCAATGCTCCTGAGCCTCCAACAGCCCATTCTTTGTTTAACTGAGTGGCTTGTACCCACCCTTCCACATCACTGAAAACCCTTTAGGAGTCTACGTATCCTTCAAGACAGCAGTGACATAATCCCAGCCCCAGGCCTGGGACTGACAGCAATGCAGAACAGAGCATGACAGCACCAAAGAAGACCCACAAAAGAAGCGGATTTAACAAAATAAAAAATTCATTTTCTAAAATACAAAGAACAGAGATCCAGCAATTATTCAGGCCTTTAAAATAAGGTGAAAGAGACTTAACAGATACATTCTCTCTTCTCTATTAGTATCTTCCCAACATGACTCACCAGCAACCTTTTTTTTTCCCATCAGCCTATTATTTATTCCTCACAATGCACCTCTGCAGTATGCTGGGACTATTACCCTTCATGCTGGTGGGGATTGGCAAGCCAGGTAGCTGCTGTGCATGAAGGAATTTGGGGACATACTGGTCAGGTCAGCCCCTGGTGCAGAGGCTGCCACCAACACCGGGGGCATCAGTCTACAGCTCAGTAAGGCAGAAGGAAGCATGATGACAGCTGAGGAAATTACAGTCGTGTTAGACACAGCATCAGGGAAGAGACAAGCACAATGCTTTTAAAAGCCTCGGGTTTTTGTTTCTAATAGAGCCTGGTATTTACCACACATGGTGTTAGAGAAAATTGTCATTTTAAGCAAATCTGGCATGGATATGAAGCTGAGAGGTCAGCTCTCAGACCCAGCACCACTCCCTGCAACACACACAGTGGCACCTCCATGTTCTGGTCAGCAGAACTGCCAGTCACGCCCAGGATGAGTAAGAGGACGCCCTGGAGGTCCAGTCCTAGCAGCCAGATTGGTCATGTCCTAAACCAGACCATGCCTGGTCTGTTGGCAGGGATTACAGTCTTCACAGACTTAGGATGTTACTCTCTAATCAGCATTCAGGGTGCCAAGCAGCCTTGCACACGATGGTGGCACTATGGAGGGAGGCCCCCGGAGCCTAGGAGACCCAACCTCCATCAGAGGTGCCACACTCACACTGGGCAGGAGGGCTCGAGGAAACAGCAAATCTTGCCCTCCTCAACAGAAGACGTGAGGTCCTCAGAGGCCAGACTTCAGAAAAACAGTATTTCCTCCCACTCACCTTGGAAAATGGGACTGCCAGGTGGGCTTCCTTGTCCTCTGTCATGCACAGTGGTTCACCTTGTAAGAAAGTGACCACGCTATGGAAAAAAAGGTAGGCCTTGCTCAAATGCCACACCCTTCCAAAGCCTTCCCAACTTCCTTAGCCAAAGGTGAGCCTCTTTTACAATCCCACAGCTCTGTACTATATTATATCCCCTATATTAGTTATTTATTGCTACATAACAAATTAACCCAAAATGTAATGGCTTAAAACAACTAACGCTCATTATCTCAGTCTCTGAGACAATCCCCCAAGGTATATGGGTGTATATACAGGACAGGTGTTTGCATATTTATGTCACTAATTCCTCCACTAGAAAATGAAGTCAGGATGCTGGCCCCCACATCTGATCTGTGCCCTTTGCCCGCCCCTCCTCTGCCTGGTGGCCGCTCAGTGTGCGAGAGCAGGCAACCACACTGCCCGCCCCGCTCCCACACCCTGTTGAAGAGGCAGGCCTAGGAGACAGGATTTCAGAAGGCTTGTAAAAAAAGAGTTTACTTGAGCTTAGCCTCGAAATCAGCTCAAATCAGCAGTTCACCCCTATCGTGGGCATTATTTGTTCTACAAATTTCATAGCTCTGTGATTAATGACTATAATGGGCAACCTTATTATTTGATAGATGATGCCTTAAAAAATCAATATTGTACCTTGTATTAGTCAGGGTTCCCCAGAGAAACAGAACCAATAGGAGATATAAATGTAAATATTAAGAGATTTATTATAGGAATTGGTTTATGCAACTGTGGGGATTGGCAAGTCTGAATTCCACAGGGTAGACACAAGTTGGGAACTTGATGAAGATGAAGCTGAATTCCCCAGGAGAAGCCATGAGGTAGAAATGCCAATGAAGGTGGCCAATTTGCCAGAAGAAGCTATTGGCTGAAGTGAAGATAGAAATTTTTCGACTGCTGAAATCCTCAGCTCTCCGTTTAAGGCCACCAACTGATTGGATGAATAGATGCCTCTTGTTGCTGAAGGTGATCTCCTTTGTTGACTCTAGAACTAAAATCAGCTTCAGATGCAAGGTAGTTCAAGATATAAAGCTAATGAAAATTCATCCATACAAGTCTCTTGACAAATATCTACTGAATGCCTACTATGTGCTGATATTGGACCAGCACTGGGACTACAACACGAAACCAAACAGATAAAACTTCCTGACCTCACAGAGCTTATGTTTGGGTGGGGAAGGCAGATGAGTATTGAAAAGAAAAGGAAAATGCATTTCATAGCAGATGTGGATTGGTACCATGAAGAAAAATAGAGCAGGAAGATGGGTGCAATTGTAAATAGGCTGGTCGGGGAAGGCCTAGCTGAAGAGATGACATCTGAACAGAGACGGGAAGGAGGTGGGGGAGCAAGCCGTGGGGCTAGCTGCAGGGATGGTGTTCCAGGCAGGGTGAGCAGGGAGCCAGCGTGGCTGCAGTGGAGGCAGCAAGAGAGGCCACGGTCGGTCAGAGTGAAGGCTGAACTGTGGCTGAACCCCAGCAGCTACCATTGTGGCATGGAAAGAAGCCTCAGAGGGCTTCCAGCCCAGGGGTCCCCTGCAGGTAACGGAAAGACATGAAACCAAGAGTGTGAGACTAGACTATGCACTCCACCTACCAGGTATAGAGTCACTTAAAACTCCCCACAAGAATGATAAAATGGCCATAAAAGAACAGAGTCCATGACCACAAGCAGCCAGTGTGCACCCCTGTATCCTAACCAATACTTGAATCGACAGGTGAGGACCCACCACCTGGAGAGGGAGGGGCCCTGTCCCTGTGTCCACAGGGAGGTGGTGGTGGAGCTGGGGCCGGAAATTCTAGTCAGCTGCAGCTAGTCTGCTCCCTCTTCCCCAGCACAAGGCTTTTAAGGCTCACCAAGAAACAGGTTTTACATTCAGTTCCGTCAAGGATTGATTTCAAGGCCCCTCAGTCACTATCTGGGTCACCCCTGAAACCCCTCCAGCTTATCAAAGTTGCAGATGTGCTCTCCCCAATGAGTCACCAGACACACCTCCCTCCTTTAAACAACTTTGTCCCTGAGGTCCCCACCATGATCCATGAACCAGGGAAAGTCTTCCTGGACCTTCTGGATCATGCAAACTTAAGGCATGGCCAAAACGACTTCAAATCTGATGTTCAGGAAGTTGTCACAGTTTAAGTAACAATGTAAGTGAATAATTAAAATGTCACACCCAATGACATGTTCTATTGGCTGTGCTGCAGGGAAAAGAAAAAGACTAACTGATAGACAGTGCCTTTCTCTGAAGACTGAGGCTTTCCTGCTCCCCACACCCACCCCAACAGAGACGGTTACACAAGTGTTACAGAACCTTATTTTAGAGCAGCATTTCTTAAACTGAGTTCTGTGAAACAATTCTACCTCCAGATGTTAATAGCCACTCCTTAGAAAGGTGTTCTGTGGTAAATTATATTTGAGAAATGCTGGATAAAAAAATCAAACTTTTTTTTAACTGCAGCACTTATCAGAGCCTTTGATTTGCTGGCATGTACTTGACCTTCAGAGAGGGCAAGTTATAATTATTTCTGATGACCTAATAAGCCAGGCCCTGCATAGCTGTCTCAGTCACTCCTCACCACAACACTATGAGGTTTGTACAATTATCATCCGCAGTTTACAAAGAGCCTGCAGCTCAGACAATTTAGCTTGTTCGGCATCGGTCTCTGTTAGGAGCTGGGAGGGATGTAGGCAATAATAGATGATATTTTGACCACAGTACTCAAAAATGGCCCCGTCATACCTCTTCCTGAAGACATTTCTAAGCAGTTTATACACATCAGGAATGCTGGCAAGTGGGAAACCCAAGTACCACCTTCTATTAGCTGGGGTGCAATGCAGAAGCCTCTGGTAAACCAGACTGGAGAATGCAATTAGGCTCACAGTCCTAGCAGGGCCTAGCCCTCCTCAGCCCAAGCAAACATGAGGGTAACGGGAGAGAGAGAAGGAAATGATGCCCCCTTCCCCCTGCTTGGCCCAGCTCCCTTCTCCTGCCTCAGGAGCGAACAGAAAACCACAGAAAGAAGGAAAGCAACACTCAGGCATGTGACCTTGTAACAGTCATTCTGCCCACCAGTGAACAGGGCCCAGGAATCCAAGTGTATTTCCCCTCCCCTGGGGGCATCCCCTCTGACAGCCAGGGTGGCGAGGGGCAGAGCGAGAACCCGCTCCAGTCCTGCTGACCCCATGGCCACACCAGCCAACTGCCTGTCCATCCTCAGGTCACTGTGCCCCTGAAGTTGGGCTAACTGGAGACCAGCACGTGCTGGCCAGAGCCTTCCTCATGAAGGATTTTGGACCAGAACACCATCTTAATGAAGCACCAGTGGGTTTAGGCAGCTGCTCGTTTCTGCTTTCTCCTGATACTGAGATTAATGGGGTGGGGATAGGAAAGAGGCCACCACAGGATCCCACGCCCCTCCACAGGTTCTAGAATCACACACAACCCCTTGCAGGGCTCCCCCCACCCCTGCCCCATTAGAGTCATATCTGCTTTACTGACAGCTAATTAAACATTGATTACAGAACAGTTTTCTGGTTTCACTTCAAACCAACCTTAAAAGCCTCTCCATTTTATAAAACTGATATGAAAGAACCATAGAGAAGGCTAAAGACCTCCCACAGTAGTGAGCAAACATACAAAACGCACAGAACAAAAGAATTTCAAACTGAATATGGCTTTTACTACATTTGCCAAAATTTCACTTAATAGAAAGAGAGAGGAAAGATGGCGTTTTAAAGGTTTTCTGCAAAAGACTGCATCCTGGCCTCAGTGTTTCAAGGCATGAATGAATGAATGAGGATTGTCAGCCGGGATTTTCCCATTTGGTTGTGTCCCCAGTCTGCAGACTTTCTTGCTCAGCCTCAATTCTTACTTGTGTGGGCCAGTGAGCCTGGGCCGGATGCACTGACACATGCATTACCTGAGCCTCACACCAGCCTTTCCCATTCAGCACCACAGCCCCAAAGCAGACCCAGAAAGACCCTTGCAAGATTCCAATTGTCAGGCCCCATCTCAGGACAGCAAATCCCAACAACAGACTGCTGAAATAAAGACTCTTAAGTGTGATGGTGCCCATGATGCCGGGAGAAGTGGAGGCTGGGGCAGGGCTAGGCCACCCCTCTTCTTCACCAGGAAAGCGGCAGGGTTGGGCCCAACGCAGCTGGTGTGGCCATTGCTTTCTGCATGGCAAGGCCAAGTTAGGCTTCAAGAAGGGGCTCTGGAGCAGAGCAGGCTCAGGCTTTGTAGGAATTTTTATGACATCTTGCATTTGCTCGGGCTTTTCACACACAGGCCTCCTCAGGAGACCAGAACAGGATGTGGCTGATGGTGGTAATAGTAACAATGGGCTCTGATTGTGCAGATTGCAGATACCCTGATTCCAGGGGCTGGTGGTAAAGGTCGCTTCAGACACAGGAGGGGTTTTAGCTGCATGACTCCATTTCCGACTCACAGGAACCCTAAGGGAAGGCAGGTCAGAGACAGCGACCGTCACCAGGGGGACAAGAGGTGGCCTAACCTGCCCAGAACCATCCAGAGAATTTCCTTTTCTCATACCCAAAAGCTCTTTCCAAAAGGCAAAAGTAGGGAGTCTAAAAGTCAGAGAGGAACTCCAGCCCCTCCCCTTCGGTGCTGGGTAAGGAGGTGTGACATCTCACCACTCAAACAGCCCTCACTGTGTGCCAGGCACCGTGCCAGGTGCTGTTATGGGTATTACCTCATTAATCTGAAGTGAGCGCTATATTATTCCACCTTACAGATAAGGAAACTGAGACCTAAAGACACATATAAAGTGCTTACCATGTGCCAGGCACTGAGTCTGGTACATATACTAACTCAGTCAATTCTCACAACCTCATGAGGGAACTGCTGGGATCTCCATTTTATAGATGAGGAAACTGAAGCACAAGTTACAATTAAAGTAACTTGGCTGGAGTCACACAGCTAGTAAGTGATGGGACTGGTATTTGGACCCAGGTACTCTGGTACCAGGGTTCACGCTCTTAACCATTGCACCATATGACCTCTTTTAGGTAACTTCCCAAGGTCACAAAGCTAGTGAATAGCAGAACTGAGATGTGCATCCAGCTCTGTCTGACCTAGAGCCTAATGCCTACTCTCTATGATACACCCACTTCCCTGTCAGCCTGCCCAGACTTCCCTGGCTCCCTGCTCCTGGAAGAAAATGGGCCTGGGAATCTATGGGTCATCTGTGTGGCCCACTGGCTCCCACACACCATGGCTAATGGCACCACAAGGGGGCAGGCACATGTTCTGTGTGGGAGGGGCCCAAGCAAGGGGCATGCGCCTTTTGAAAAGAGACCATCCAAGATCAGACAGTGAGATGGACATGGAGAAGGTGCAAAGCCCAAAGTGTCAAGGGACTAAAGGAGCTCCTGAGGTGTTGGAGTGAAGAAAACACATACACACATGTCAGAGTCTGGAATGATGTGCACCAACTTCAAAGCTATGGGATATATAGAAAACAAGCACACACACTCTACATGGCCAGTATGCTCCTGGCCTGTAACTAAAAGCAGCACATGCCCCAAACACCTGGCTGGAGAGGACCGAGGAGATAATGGAGTCCAACACTCCTGTGAATAGCTGGGGAAACTGAGGCCAGGAGAGAAATGGAGTTGGACAATCTGGGTTCCAATTGCAGTTTTGCCTCAGTCACTTTGTCAATTCAAATCACCTCTCTGGCCTCACTTTGTCCATCTGTAAAACTGAGATGATAATTCCTGCATAAATCACAGAATTGTTAGGAGCCTTAAAATAGACAGTAGATCTTCTCAGTCATCCTCAGTAATCCCTGCTCCTCCCACCTCAATGTCCCCAATGCACACATGGCCTATTAGATAAAGTTCACATACGTTGTTCCAGGATGGACGCAACCTCCCAGGAACACACAGTTACACACTAGCAGGACAATGCAATGCCCTATTCCAGCTCAGAGCTGCCAATCAGCCAGATCCTCCTCTCTGGGCAGCACACCAGACCCAGCACAATTCTCCCCCAACAACTAGGCTTTGCTTTACTCCTGGTGGCAAATGGAAGAGATGGCAATTGCTGATCTGTGGGGTTTTCTGAGCAGCTGACGGGGTTCCCAGACGGCCGAACTTGGGATCCAATGCTTTAGGAGCATCTGACCTGAGAACGCAGCAGCATGCAGTAATAATTCCTGACGTGTGCCCAGCACATCACTGCTCATTCAATACTGTCCCTCACAGATCTCTCTTGACACAGCCCTGGGTCCAGGGTAGAAAAGGTAAAATTATCCTCATTTCACAGATGAGGAAACCTAGGTTGTATCCCAAGAGGGGTACGATTTGTTGGGGTCACACACCAAGAAGCTGAGCTCTCACAGCTTTACGATGTCCCCTGCTCTCTCCTCACAACAAAAGCAAAATATCCACTATCTCTCTTAAAATTGTGTCACTTGTGCCTGCTTTTTCTCCGATTCGATTCCACTTCACTTGAGGCAAACTGAGTCTTCTCTCTCACCCCGAAGCATTGGGCCCAGGGCTGGGGCAGAGCCAGCCCTCAAAGTTTGGTTGATTGACTCAATGGCCAACAGAGATGCTCTTCAAACGCTAGCCCCTCCTGCATCATCTCAGAGTGTTAAGCCTGGAAGCTTGACTGACATGCTGGGCCACCTCCTAAGCCCAAAAAAGGCAGCAAGAACATCTGCCTGTGGACAGAGCACGTTGGCTGGGAAGTCAAGAGCCTGATCCTTGCCCCACCAGGCTCTGTGACCCTGGGAAAGCCTCTCTTCCTCTCTGTGCTTCAATGCCTTTGTCTGAAAAATGGGGATCACGGCACCTGCTGTGCCATCCTCACAGGCAGAGGTGTATGTCCTCTATAAAGTTGAGGGTCTGTGACTGATGAACATTTCATTCCCAGATGTGCAGAGGACACCCCGTTTCCCATCTCACCTGCCCCCTCCTCAGCATACCCCAAACAGACCCAGTTGGAGTGACAGTCCCCACACCCCAGTGAGGGCCCCACCCTATTCTTCCCAGGCAGATGAAGAGCCGAGACCCCAGGTGCTACCAGCCCCGCTCACAGCCCGCGACCATAGCCCTCTGACAGCAGCTCCCACGGGAATCCTGAGCCCCAAGCACCACATGCCCCCCACCCGCTGAGGCAGGAACAGTCTGCCACAACATGCACCCATCCCTGGGACTGGAGCCCCCTCCTCAGGGTAGACACAGGACAGTATGAAGAACTTCACCCCTGTCTGGTTTGCTAATGCTGCTGTTTTGCAAAACACCAGAAATGGATCGGCTTTTATAAAGGGAGTTTATTTGGTTGCAAAGTTGCAGTCTTAAGGCCATAAAGTGTCCAAGGTAAGGCATCAACAATAGGGTACCTTCACTCAAGAAAGGCCACTGGCATCTGGAAAACTGTTAGCTCAGAAGGTACGTGGCTGGCGTCTGCTTGCTCCCAGGTTGCGTTTCAAAATGGCATTCTCCACAGGGGTATTCGCCTACCTCCATGGTTGCTAACATGACCACAGACATAGGGGACTGGTGGTTTGATGGGTTGAGCCCTCTACCACAGGTTTTACCCTTGGGAAGACGGTTGCTGCAAAGGAGAGGCTAGGCCTCCCTATGGTTGTGCCTAAGAGCCTCCTCCCGAATGCCTCTTTGTTGCTCAGATGTGGCCCTGTCTCTCTAGCTAAGCCAACTTGAAAGGTGAAATCACTGCCCTCCCCCCTACATGGGATCAGACACCCAGGGGAGTGAATCTCCCTGGCAACGTGGAATACGACTCCCGGGGAGGAATGTAGACCTGGCATCGTGGGACGGAGAACATCTTCTTGACCAAAAGGGGGATGTGAAAGGAAATGAAATAAGCTTCAGTGGCAGAGAGATTCCAAAAGGAGCCGAGAGGTCACTCTGGTGGGCACTCTTATGCACACTTTAGACAACCCTTTTTAGGTTCTAAAGAATTGGGGTAGCTGGTGGTGGATACCTGAAACTATCAAACTACAACCCAGAACCCATGAATCTCGAAGACAGTTGTATAAAAATGTAGCTTATGAGGGGTGACAATGGGATTGGGAAAGCCATAAGGACCACACTCCACTTTGTCTAGTTTAGGGATGGATCAGTAGAAAAATAGGGGAAGGAAACAAACAGACAAAGGTACCCAGTGTTCTTTTTTACTTCAATTGCTCTTTTTCACTCTAATTATTATTCTTGTTATTTTTGTGTGTGTGCTAATGAAGGTGTCAGGGATTGATTTGGGTGATGAATGTACAACTATGTAATGGTACTGTAAACAATCGAAAGTACGATTTGTTTTGTATGACTGTGTGGTATGTGAATATATCTCAATAAAATGAAGATTAAAAAAAAAAAATGGCATTCTCCAAAATGAAGCTCTTGGGAGCGTTTTGCCCTCTCTTAGTTGCAGCTCCTCTTCAAAATGTCACTCTCAGTTGCTCTGAGGTCCCTCTGTTTGTGACCTCTTTTTATAGGACTCCAGTGAACTAATCAAGACCCACCCTGGATGGGTGAGGCCACATTTCCATGGAAACATTCAATCAGAAGGTTCCAACCTAATCAACACTAATACATCTGTCCCCACAAGATTGCATTAAAGAAAATAGCTTTTTCTGGGGGACATAATATATACAAACCAGCACAAACCCACAGCCCACGGAGAGGGAAACCAACAGAAATGAGGCACTCACAACAGGCACCAATCGAAGCTCATCAGGAAGTCAGTCAGCTGGAATTGTGTATACCACACCCCAGAGAAACAGGATAAAAATGGTCAGGTTCCCAGGTCAGCCCAGAAAAGGCACACAGATCCACTGTGTGGCCCAACTCTGGCTGTACTGCCTAGACCTGAATTCCAGGGCTCAGGGGCAAGAGTCGTGGGGTCTAGATAGGAAAGTACTAGAGGAGGAAAACAGTTTCCTCAACCTCACCAGGGTTCATATCTCACCAAATAAGCCTTCACCAAGGTCTAAACAGAGCAGTTGGCCTCCTTCTTCCTTGGCTTCCCTCTCTCTGCTTCAGGGGTTTGTCAAGATAAGCCTGAGCCTATCCCCAAAAGACCTCAGGAGTGCTCTAGGCTCCAGAGTATATTTTTCTTCTTCCTATCTTTCCCCTGACCTCATTTATTTATTCAACAAACATACGATTTATCTGATTCCCTTAGGGCAGCTATATCAGGTTTTATTCAGAAGAAGGCAATTAGATGAGGCTAATTCAGACTAAAGTGCAAAGGACTGACAAGTAAGTCGTTCCATAGCAGGAATATTTACATTGAGTTTACAGGTGTTGTGACCCCCAAATGGAGATCTGCCTATTCTCACAGTTTCCTCATTCCCTCTTGTTCTAAACCCACAGAGTCACTAAAAACACAAGTTTGTAACTGTTGCCATGGCAGCCACCATAATGATCCCTGCAGCCCGTGAGCTCTCATGGAAAGAGGGAGGCTGTGCATAAGCTGAGGATGCTAGTCAGGTCTCACTGAGTACTACACCTCATCTTCTATCTGTGTACATGCTTGGTGCACATACACATGGAGTACACACACACACACACACACACACACACACACACACACTCTCTAGATTATCCCCTGCTTGAAGGTAGGCAGGGAGTCTACCTCTGGGTCTTTAACAGCCTGTCCACATAATGTGCATCCCAGCAGACACTCAGTAAAGATATTCTGGTTGAATCCAATGTCTCTCTTGCAATCTATTCCACCTCTAAGACACATGAGCTTTCCTAAAGCACAGATCTGATCAGGTTAAAAACATCCACCAAGGTCCCTTCTACTGTGTTTGGTGCCAACCCCTCAGCATGACACTCAAGGGGCTTTCCAGGGGTGTGTGTGTGACTGCAGGAAGGCCTGCAGGGGCCTGTGGCTGGCCTAAAGTGCTGCCAATCGACTGTGCACCTACCTTCCCTGCCCAGAGAGAACACCACAACCACTGACTGCTCAGCACAGCTCAGCCTCTGGAAGGGCTGCTTTCACAGCCCACATCACTGAGCGGGAACAAAGGCTCTTGGGAGCCATGTGACACAGAAGAGGGAAAGCTGCTCTTTGCTCCCTCCAGCTCCAATTGGGCAAAAAAAAAACATTTTCCTTTCCATTGCATAAGAAGCTCCCTGTGGTGACAAACATAACACCACTGGCAGGAGGAGATAAAAGCCCTGTGAGTAAGAAGGAGAGAGTGGCTGTGTGTCTGGGGAAGGACACAGGGCAGGAAAGTGTGAGAGGACCAGCAACAGAAAGAAAAAAGCGACGTCGAATAAGCAACAGAAACAAAAACAAGCTTGCACCAAAATCAGAGTTAGCGTGTTCTGCCTGGCAAGCCCCTTCCTCCCTCCAGAGGCACCCACTCTGCAGACGTGACTCTGGGCAGTGCTGCTCCGAGGAAAATGATCAGGGCAAAACACATGGGGTTAATCACCCCCTACCCAACCTCCCCCAGCCAGACTGCTCTGCAAGGCTGCACTGAGAGCCAACCGGTAGAGGGAGGAGGTTGTGTGGGTTAAGCCACAAGGGGCCATGCAGGTATCAGAGGCTGGAGACAGCAGGACAAGCATCGGCCGAGAGATCAGAGACCAGGGTGGGACTTGGAGAAATGGCCTAACCTCTCAGGTCCTCACTTTCCTCTCTTGGCAAGTGGGGACAGCCATCTGCCAACTCTCTAGAAATTCCTACGTGGAGCAATATATGAGAGGCGAGACGTCAATATGCTAAGAAAACCATAGAACCTCATGCAGGGAAGCTGACAACATTGGGGAGGTGAGAAGGAGGTGACACAGCAGTAGCTTAGAACCCAGTAATTCCACCCTTGGGGAGCTATCATAAGGAAATAATACTAATTAGACAAAATCACCTTTATGCATATGGATATTCAACAGAGTATAATCTATGATAGAGAAAAAAGAAGAGTCTAGGTAAATAGTCAATGATAAAAGTGAACTATGTTTCATCTGTCTACCCATTCAAAAATTTTCAAAGACTATAATTACAAAGAAAATGGTGATGTGACATTAATAGAAAAAAGTCAAAACATAGCTTTACTTGTAGCATTTCTCTCATTTTGAAATGAAAAGCACCGTGGGCTGAAATGAAGGTTCAATTTCATATTTTGTTGCTTAAATTTTTTTAAACTGTAAGTTGGGAAATTTCTAGAAGATGATCAAAGAATTAGCACTGATGTTATTTATGTAGTAAAGCATAACTTTTTTTCTTTTTTCTATTTTTATGTGTTTTTCAGATACTCTTTTATGAATGAGGGTTACTTTTAAAATAGACACACACAAAAAAAAGTAAATACATTTTTAAACCAGTTTAGGCCCAGAAGGGTGAACTTCTGCTACAGAAGGGAAAGGAGCTGGAGAGGCTGAGACACAGGGAAAGGAGCTGGACTTCTGGGGCAAACACTAGACAGGACCTCCTGAAGGCATAACTCGAGCTTTTCTGACCCAGCCCTCCTGGGCGGGCCAAGGGTTCAAGACCCACCCAGGCCCTCCTTCTCACTTTCCAGGAGGACAAAAGAAGTCAGTGAAAGAAACAAAATAATCAAAATGGCAAGAAGGAAGCAATTACACAAAGCAAAACAAGGGACCAAAGCACAAAGCAACAGCAATTTCTACAATTAAAAAAATAATAATAAAAGAATACAAAAAAGGCAGCAATAAAAAAAACTGACGAACTCAAGACAGCACTAATAATGCCTGAAAACAAAGTGTCCTTCCGAAAATTGCAGGAATTCCAAACCATCTGCCCAGTAGGAACTTTGTAGAACCGCCAAGTGCTGTGCGGCAGCCAGAGTTCTCAACAGAACACGCCCCAGATTCCACAGGAAACAATGGGACTGCTCATTTTATTTCATGACTTTCAAATTTTAGTATCTCCTAGTAACTCTCTCCTTAGGAAGTGGATCTTGCACATTTGTAAAATGAATCTCTGGA
This sequence comes from Choloepus didactylus, assembly GCF_015220235.1. Classification (NCBI taxonomy): domain Eukaryota; kingdom Metazoa; phylum Chordata; class Mammalia; order Pilosa; family Megalonychidae; genus Choloepus; species Choloepus didactylus. The sequence goes on along the minus strand of NC_051307.1, from coordinate 96,348,260 downwards.
AGCGCGTTATCATTTGCCTAAAGAATGTGAGAAAAGACTTTGTGTTTGAGTCCATCGAGGCACAGCTAAAAACCCCTCCCCCAGGTCCGGACACAGGGCCCAGCAGAAGGCCGCGGCCCACACTGGGAGGCACACGGATGAACTAAGCCATTGCCTGCACAGACAGCAAAACTCTGGCTGAGGCCTTTTCCCTGCAGACATTGCCCCTGAGCCGGGCCTGGCTACCAGGCAGGTGAGAGTCAGGGGCCCCTCACAGCCTGCCTGGTGTAAAACTCTTCTCACTGCCCAGAAAGCTGGAGGGAAGGCGACCTGGGAGCCTACTACCTCTTACTACCTGGCACTTCAAAACTCACTGCCTGGTTCTCTCCAAGCTGAGACACAGAAGTGTGTTCCCATCCGTGAAAAACCTGAGGGAACCTGTTTCACCTCCCTCCTGGTGCCCCAGTGCACAGCCTGGCATAGGGCTTAGCCCAGGATGGGCAGACCCGACAACGACAATGGTGGGGAAGAAGGAGGAAGAGGAAGGTCACGGATGCCTATCACACCCCCCCCCACACCCCGCACCCATACACACACTGATGTCCTGCTGTCCAGAAGGAGCTGCTATTTGAAGAAATAGGCCTCTAAGTCAGACAGAGTTGGGTTCAAATTCCAGCTCTGCCACTTGAATAGCTGCATGACCCTGGGTAAGTCACTAAACTCCTCAGTCAGTTCTCATCTGTAACCTCACAGGACTCGGGGAGGATTTGATGAGGTAACAGCAGAAACACAGGGTTTACTGTAAAGAATCATACTTGCCAGTTCTTTTCCCTGGGCCCTTCTGTTGAATTGTCTCCTCTCTCCTTCAGACCCAGGCTTATCAAGCCCCCTGAGTCCTTAGCCTTATGAACATTCAGAGGCCTCCATGGTACAGGGAATTGCCTTGGGAGACAAAGTCCCAGACAAAATGGATTGGCACAATTTTCCCTGTGGTATAACAACCTGAAAACCAGAACTGAGGCTTAACTTTCCACTGCCGAATTTCTGGTTTACCAGGTCCCTTCAGGCAGTGGTGGCTCCCTGCCCCTTCTTATGGTCTGCGGGGTTGGAGCAGCAGATCCCCATCAAATGGCCCGGCTGACCCCTGGGCTATCAAGTCCTGCCTGGTCTGAGGACTCTTGGGGCTCCAAAACCAACCAAGGACCATTTGGAGGAGAACCCAGAAGCCTGGGATATTCAACAAATGAGACACCCTCCCACCAAAGCTCCCAGTCCAGGGGGGGAACAACTGCTTATCCCCAGCACTTCTACACAAGCAGGACTTACTACAGATGGACACTGTGATGGTTAAGTTCATGTGTCAAGTTAGCCAGGTTATGGTGTTCAGTTCTTCGCTCAAGTACGCAATGGCCTGATTTTACTGTGACGTCATTTCGTGGATTTAAATCATTAATCGGTTGATCACATCGATGGCTGACTGCATCTACAATCAACAAAGGAGATCACCTTCAGCAGTGAGAGAAGTCTCATCCAATCAGTTGGAGGCCTTAAAGGGAGAACTGAGGATTTCAGCAGTCAGAAGGAAGAATTTCCATTGCTACATCAGTCAGCCAGCTTCTCCTGGGGAATTCACAGAAAACCTTCATCGCAGTTCCCAACTTGCAGCCTGCCCTACAGAATTTGGATTTGTTCATCCCCACGGCTGCGTGAGCCAGTTCCTATAATAAAACTCCTAATATTTACATATATCCCTGGTTGACTCTGTTCCCCTGGAGAACCTTGACTAATACAGACAATCACATTTCTTCTTTCCTGGGGGACAGAGGTCCAGAAAACCCTTTTAATTGTGCATCAGAGTTTCAAAAAAGGTCCTACTCAGAAAATTGTAATGTGTTCCTTTCATATCTCGATTTAATATTGTCAAATCTGGTAAGTACAGATTAAGTCTAGAAAGAGTGAGATCATGGTTTGGGATGCCATTTTACAGATGTGCAAACTGAGTGCCACAGCGGGGTACAAGCCAGGGACAGAGTCAGGGCTGGAGCCAGATCCCGTGAGTCAGGGACAGCACACAGTATAGCTCCCCTGTGCCCCTGCAGCTGTGCATCCCAGGCTCCTGCTCTTGATTTTCCTGAAGGAGGCTCTGTTAACAAAGGGCTTTGCTGACTCCCTTGCCCTCTCCCTTTTATTTCAGTGGAGCTCTTCAGTTGGATAGAAGGTGCCAGCAGTGTTGATGGCAGGGAAACAGACGCAGAAGTCAAACCCCCAGGAGCCGCTGCCATCAGCAGCCCAGGTTACCTTTGGGCAGGATCTGATGCATGGCCACCGAGAGGAAGAAGATGGAGTCACTATAGTAGGTCCCCGAGCCAGCGCTGAAGTGCTTCTGCATGGCCTCCACAATAGGGAAGAGCTTCTCCGTCAGCACAGCAACATCGTGGAAGATGACCTGCAGCCAGGCGGGAGAAAACCACCGGGGTGAGCAAGCCAGCTCTTGCCTGGAGCTCCAGACACACTAGCACATATCTGGGCCCACAAGCAGGGGATGAGGCTGGCACTGGGGGGCAGCAACTGAAGTTAAGGAAACAGGGAACAATGAGGAGGCAGAGTTGAGGCAGCGCAGAGGCTGGCAATGGGGACAGGGTCACCACGTGAGGGAGGGGGTGCACAGGCAGGCATAAAGGGGTGTGGGCAGTGGGAGAGGAGTCAGAGGGATAAATGGGGGATGGGAACAGTCCCCAATCTGCTTTCTGCTCCCAAAATTCAAGCTGGCCCTGAAGGTAGTACCTTTGGGTCAGTGACAAGAAACCATGTTAAAGAGTCTGGTCCTGAAATTCAAAGTCCTTCTGCATATCTGTGTCACTGACAAAGCTCTGGGGATCACCACCTCCTGGGAGCCCATCACATGTTGTTCCACAGGAAAATCAGATGCTTCAACTCTACCTCCCTTGCTGACTGTGGCCGCAGGAATATGCTAAGTACCACCGTGAACTCTTCCATCAACTTAACCAGTATGTCTCGAGTACTCTGGAGGTACTGTGAAGGTATAAGGAACTCCTCAAAGCACTTAAGAGTCTACAGAGTCCCCAGCTGCTGAACACAAAGATGCACACTGATCTCCATGACAAAAAACTTGATCGAGGCAGATATCTATTATAGCCTCTAAATTACAAATGAGAAAATTGATGCTCAGAGAGTTACACTTGCCCAATGTCATGGTGATAATAAGTGGCAGACCAGAACTTGGACCCAGGTCCCCAGATTCCAAGACCCATGTTCCTTCCATTACAGTCATTCTCATTCCTTATCAGTGACCAACCAGGGAGGAAGACCTCAGTGCAGACCGGTGATTAGAGTAGACAAGAACTAATAGGAGGTGATGTCATCAGCATGGTGACGTAAGACATCCCCTGGAAAAACCTCACCAGAGATTCGGTGAATAAAAGGACAAATCCCACTTGCTTAGATCTCTGGAGGATGGTAGAGACTGGAGAAGGACTCCTCAAATGCTGAATTGAAGAAAGAGAAAAATATCAGGTGGGACACTTCCATCTCAGACTGGCCGGTCCTCTTCCCTCCCTCTCACTCAGGCCCAAGCAGCTTGGGAGTTGCTCAGAGGCAGTGGCTGGGACCCCTCCCACCTCCCACCAGGCACACAGACTATAAAGCCACTTACAGCAGTGAGTTTGAATCCCATGTATATGCAGACACAGAGAGCCCAGTCCACAGAGACCCAGGGCAGAACACAGCTGCTGAGGGGTGTGCATACAAGCACGTCCCCAGGGGGGCGGAAATAAAAAGACCACTGTAGAACAGCGGTTGCAAGTGGTGTGCTCACTCAATCCAGTTACCATCAGCTGGATCACATAAACACAAAACGAACTTTTCTGGAGACCTACATTTCTGGATTGACCCCATCTGGCTCCCAGAGGTGGGACACCTAACAGGGAAGAAACCAGAGGCAGAATAGGCTAACAGAGAAAAAAAGGGGGGGAGGTAGGGACCTCAACTAAACTGCTGTAAAACAATAGGGCCCCAGAACTGAAAAGTGTAAGGGGAACAAGGCACTGAGTAAGGGAGAAAATTTAAACAAATCATAGGAAACAGGGAGAAAATTCTGCACAAAGACAAACAGAACAGATCAAGATTCCTGGAGAAAGAATAGAGGAAAGGAAACTTTCTCCTGGAGGTGAAACAATTACACAAAAAGTGCAATTTTAAAAATTGTACCACATATCCAAGGAAAGAATCAGATGAAGAAGAGCTGAGAAAATTTGATCCATTAACTTGAGCTATTCTAAAGGTCCAGAATAAGCTGGACCAAGCAAAATATAAAGTGGTAAAGTGGGACAAAACAAAACAAAACAAACAAACAAAAAAAAAACGAAGAAGAGCCTTAACACAAAGCCAATCAACAATAAAATCCTAAACAAGAAGGAGAAGCTGACTTTCACAGTTACCTCATCAAAATAATCAGATGCCGGGACATCAGCAAAAAATTACAAGTCAAACTAAGAAACAGAAAGATATGGCTCAGTCAAGGGAAAAATTAACACTTCAGAGGAGACACAGAATTTAGAACTAATCAAAGAAGTTCAAACAAATCTCCTAAGTCAATTCAAGGAGATGAAGAAAAATATGCATAAAGAGATAAAGGATATTAAGAAGACAATGTGTGAACATAACTTGGAATTTGACAGTATAAAAAGAAATTTAGCAGAAATTATAGGGATGAAAAGAACAATACTAGTTTAAAAATACACTAGAGTCATATAACAGCAGATCTGAAACAGGCAGAAGAAAGAATCAGTGAACCAAAAGACAGGACAATCAAAATCACACAGTGAGAAGAACAAATAGAGAAAAAAATAGGAAACAGAACACAACAGTGTCTCAAGGATTTGAGTAACAGCATGAAGCACACAAATATATGTGTCATGGGTGCCCCAGAAGGGGCAGAGAAGGAAAAAGAGGCAGAAAGAATATCTGAAGAAATAATGGCCAAAAATTTCCCAACTCTGATGGAAGACATAAATATGTATGTCCAAGAAGCACAATGTACTTGAAACAAAATATTTCTTAATAGACACATAATAATCAGAATTGTCAAATCCCAAAGATAAAGAGAGAATTCTGATAGCAGCAAGAGAAAAGCAATTCATTATTGGGATCCTCAATAAAACTATGTGCCGATTTCTCACCAGAAACCATGGAGGCGAGAAGGCAGTGGTATGATATATTTAAGGTAGTGAAAGAGAAAAACTACAAGCCAAAAATTCTTTATCAGCCAAAACTGTCCTTCAAAAATAAAGGAGAGTTAAAAATATTCACAGAAAAACAGAAACTGAGAGTTAGTCAACAAGACTTGCCCTACAAGAATTACTAAAGGGAGTTCTGCAGGTTGAAAGGAAAAGATGGCAGAGAATTGCTTGGGGTAGTATGAAGAACTGAAGATCATCAGTAAGCGTAATTAAAAGGGTAAATGCAAAACTCAAGAGTACTGTATCCTCAATGTACAACTCTACTTTTTAATTCCTATAAGAGTTAGAATACAATTGAAAAAGAAAAAGGCATATTTCCAGATAATGGACATGCAAAATATGAAGTGATAAGGTGGGACAAAAACAACATAATAAGGGGAAACAAAGAGACGTGGGAGCAGAGAACATGTATGCTATTGAAGCTAAGTTGGTATCTTTTTAAATTAGTAGGCTATAGAAGTGAGTTGTGTAATATAAACCCCAGGGTAACCACAAAGAAAGTATTTTTAAAATACACAGAAATACAAACAAGAAACTAATCAATCAGATATATCACAAAAGATGAACTATATAGAAAAAGAGGTTCCAATAAAGGAAAAGAGAGCCACCCCCCACCAAAAAAAGAGTATGACATATAAAAACCAAAGGACAAAATACCTAAAGTAAGTACTGACTTTATAGAGTTTAATGGATTAAACTTCCCAATCAAAAGGCAGAGACTGGAAGAATGGATTAAAAAGGATGATGAAACTATATTCTTTACTAGAGACTCACCTTAGACCCAAAGGCACAAATAGGTTGAAATTGAAGGGCTGAACAAAAGATATCCCATGCAAATAGTAACAGCTGGGATAGCTATACTAATATCAGACAAAATAGACTTTAAGTCAGAAGCTGTTATAAGAGACAAGGACACTATATATTAATAAAAGGGGCAATTCACCAAGAAGAAATAACGATCATAAACATTTATGCAACTAACGACGGTGCTCCAAAATACATGAGGCAAACACACGCAAACTGAAGGCAGAAGCGGACACCTCTACAATAATAGTTGGATACTTCAATATAACACTATCATCAAGATAGAACATCTAGACAGAATATCAATAAGGAAACAGAATTTGAAACACTTTGAATAATATGATAAATGAACTATACCTAAAAAAGCAGGATATCATTCTCCTCAAGTGCACATGGATCATTCTCAAGTATAGATCACATCATGGTCACAAAACAAGTCTCAATAAATTTAAAAAAGATTGAAGTTATATAAAGCATCTTCTCTGACCATAATGGAATTAAACCAGAAACCAAAAACAGGCAGAGAACTGGAAAATTCACAAATACATAGAGGTTGAATAACATACTTGTAAACAATCAGTGGATCAAAGAAGAAAATCAAAGAGAAATCAGTAAATACCCTGAGATGATGAAAACAACAACACAACATATCAAAACTTATGTGATATAGCAAAGGGAGAACTGAGGGGGAACTTTATAGTCCAATAAATTTATATTAAAATAGAAGAAAGACAAAAAATCCAAGACCTAACTGCATACCTAGAGAAACTAGAAAAAGAACAGCAAACTAATCCTGAAGCAAGCAGATGGAAAGAAATAATAATGATTGGAAGGAACCTAAGATGGTGGCTAGGAGAGACAGGGCAAAAAAACACCTCCATGAAAAATACTAGATGAAAGCCAGAAAGTGACCCAGAACACCAGTTCCAACAATGCACCAGCTGGACAAGGTCTGCTAAATCCACAGGGACCGTGGACTTGGTGAAACCAGGAGTCTGCGTTCTGAAATGAGTGAGTAAGCCTGCTGAATATCCGGCAGCCACACTGCAGTGTGTGGAAACAGTGGGTTGGTGTTTGGAGTCGGACTAGTTCTTTTTTTAAAAAAACCCAAAAGCGGCTGCAGATACAGCAGAGAGAACCGCACAGTGAAGCACAACAGGAACGGGCTGTGCAAACGCCTCAATATCTGGCGTGGAAGATAGCCTTTCACGCACCTGCTGCTAATCGTCTCGGAGCAAGGAAGGCAGAGATGAGCCAAAAGGGGAAAATAACCACGGCCCTTGCAGCCATCTTCCCGGTGGGCTGGGAACGCTCCTGCCCGGTTCCAGAACCACAGCCCAGAGCTGCGCCAAAAACCCAGTGCAATGGGAAGTGTTTCCAGCAACGCATGCACAGACCACAATATCGGGCATGGACAATAGCCTTTCACGCACCCACAGCTAATTGTCCAGGAGCTGGGAAGGCAGAGCTGTGCGAAAAGGGGGAAATTAACACGCCCCATGCAGCCATCCTTATAGCAAGCTGGGAACACACCTACATGGCCCGGCGGCCCAGAACTTCCGTTGAGGGGCGGCACATGCTGGTGACGTAGCACAACCTTCCCTCAGCAGAGGCCCTAGATGGGCATGGCGTGGAAGAGGGACCCACTCAGAAATCTCAGGGATCATACGCCAAAACCAAGGACTTGTGGGTCAGCGGCAGAGATAATCTGTGGCGAGACGGAAATGAAGGTTTAGACTCTTGCAACAGCCTTAAATCTCCAGGAATACCTGGGAGGTTTGATTATTAAAGCTGCCCTCCCTCCCTAACCACTCAGACACACGCCCCACGTTTAGCGTGGACAGCATGAACAACACAGCCAAACTTGGTGCGCCAATTGGACCCCACAAGAACCAGACCCCCACACACCACAAAGACAAAGTTGGGGAAAACTGACTTGAGGGGAATAGGTGACTCATGGATGCCATCTGCTGGTTAGTTAGAGAAAGTGTACTCCACCAAGCTGTAGATCTGACAAATTAGAGATCAGTCTTTGAATAATCCTACATATCCTAAAAGAACCCTATCAAGTAAAGCAAATGCCAAGAGCCCCAAAACAACAGAAAATTTTAAAGCATATGAAAAAAACAGACAATATGGATAACCCAAACTCAAACACCCAAATCAAAAGATCAGAGGACACACAGTACTTAGAGCAATTAATCAAAGAACTAAAGACAAACAATGAAAGCATGGCACAGGATATAAAGGACATGAAGAAGAGCATGGCACAGGATATAAAGGACATGAAAAAGACCCTAGAAGAGCATAAAGAAGAAATTGCAAGAGTAAATTTAAAAATAGGTGATCTTATGGAAACAAAACAAACTGTTGACCAAATTAAAAAGATTCAGGATACTCATGGTACAAGACTAGAGGAAGCTGAACAACGAAGTAGCAATCTTGAGGACCACAGAATGGAAAATGAGAGAACAAAAGAAAGAATGGAGAAAAAAATTTAAAAAATCGAAATGGACCTCAGGGATATATAGATAAAATAAAACACCCAAATATAAGACTCATTGGTGTCCCAGAAGGGGAAGAGAAGGGGGAAGGTCTAGAAAGAGTATTCAAAGAAATTGTTGGGGAAAACTTCCCCAACCTTCTACACAATATAAATGCACAAAGCATAAATGCCCAGCAAACTCCAAATAGAATAAATCCAAATAAACCCATTCCAAGACATATTCTGATCAGACTGTCAAATACTGAGGAGAAGGAGCAAGTTCTGAAAGCAGCAAGAGAAAAGCAATTTACCACATACAAAGGAAACAACATAAGACTAAGTAGTGACTACTCAGCAGCCACCATGCAGGCGAGAAGGCAGTGGCATGACATAATTAAAATTCTAAGAGAGAAAAATTTCCAGTCAAGAATATTTTATCCAGCAAAGCTCTCCTTCAAATTTGAGGAAGAGCTTAAATTTTTCACAGACAAACAAATGCTGAGAAATTTTGCTAATAAAAGACCTGCCGTACTTCGGCTACTAAAGGGAGCCATACTGACAGAGAAACAAAGAAAGGAGAGAGAGAGATGGAGAAAGGTTCAGTACTAAAGAGATTCAATATTGGTTCATTAAAGGACAATAAGAGAGAGAGGAAAAAAATATCTGACAAACATAAACCAAAGGATAGGATGGCTGATTCAAGAAATGCCTTCACAGTAATAACGTTGAATGTAAATGGATTAAACTCCCCAATTAAAAGATACAGATTGGGAGAATGGATCAAAAAATATGAATCATCAATATGTTGCATACAAGAGACTCATCTAGACACAGGGCTACAAAGAAATTGAAAGTGAAAGGATGGAAAAAATATTTCATGCAAGCTACAGACAAAAGAAAGCAGGAGTAGCAATATTAATCTCACATAAAATAGACTTTAAATGCAAGGATGTTAGGAGAGACAAAGAAGGCCACTACATACTAATAAAAGGGGCAATTCAACAAGAAGAAATAATCATAAATGTTTATGCACCCAATCATGGTGCCACAAAATACATGAGACAAACACTGGCAAAACTAAAGGAAGTAATAGATGTTTCCACAATAATTGTGGGAGACTTCAACACGTCACTGTCTCCTATACATAGACCAACCAGACAGAAGACCAATAAGGAAACTGAAAACCTAAACAATCTGATAAATGAATTTCATTTAACAGACATGTATAGAACATTACATCCCAAATCACCAGGATACACATTCTTCTCTAGTGATCACAAAACTTTCTCCAGAATAGACCATATGCTGGGACGTAAAGGAAGCCTCAACAAATTTAAAAAAAACTGAAATTATTCAAAGCACATTCTCTGACCACAATGGAATACAATTAGAAGTCAATAGCCATCAGAGACTTAGAAAATTCACAAACACCTGGAGGTTAAAAAACACACTCCTGAAATAAATGGTTTATAATGTAGAATGTAGGAGAACTAGTAATAGAGAGCAATTAATGAAAGGGGAACAATAACCCAATAAGAACAGATAAGCTATCGTGGGTAAATTTAATGTTCTGGGAATGCCCAAGAATGACTATGGCTTGTTAATTTCTGATGGGTATGGTAGTAACAAGTTCACAGAAATGTTGCTATATTAGGTTATTTTCTTGGGGTAGAGTAGGAACATGCTGGACTCCCTCGTTATGGTTTGTTTGAAATGTTTTGGTTTTTTTTAATATATATATTTTTAATTTTTTTTATATAGTTGATTTAAAAAAAAAAGAGTTAATTAAAAAAAATGAAAAAAAATATGCAGATATCCCCTGAGGAGCTGGTGAAGAATGCAAGGCTGTTGGGTTCCCCCACCTTGATGTTGCTGATGTGCTCACAGACATTGGGGACTGGTGGTTTGATGGGCTGAGCCCTCTACCACAGGACTTGCCCTTGGGAAGACTGTTACTGCAAAGGAGAGGCTAGATCTCCGTATAATAGTACCTAAGAACCTCCTCCCGAATGCCTCTTTGTTGCTCAGATGTGGCCCTCTCTCTCTAGCTAAGCCAACTTGGCGGGTGAAATCACTACCCTCCCCATTACGTGGGACCTGACACCCAGGGGAGTGAATCTCCCTGGCAATGTTGAATATGACCCCCAGGGAGGAATCTAGACCCGACATCGTGGGATGGAGAACACCTTCTTGACCAAAGGGGGGATGTGAAAGGAAATGAAATAAGCTTCAGTGGCAGAGAGATTCCAAAAGGAGCCGAGAGGTCACTCTGGTGGACACTCTTACACACAATATAGACAACCCTTTTTGGGTTCTAATGAATTGGAATAGCTAGCAGTAAATACCTGAAACTATCAAACTACAACCCAAAACCCATCAGTCTTGAAGACGATTGTATAACAATGTGGCTTATGAGAGACGACAATGTGATTGGGAAAGCCATATGGACCACACTCCCCTTTGTCTTGTTTATGGATGGATGAGTAGAAAAAATGGAGGAAGCTAAAAAAAAAGGCACCCAGTGTTCTTTTTCACTTTAATTTTTATTCTTATTATTTTTGTGTGTGTGGTAATGAAAATGTCAAAAATTAATTTTGGTGATGAATGCACAAATCTATAATGGTACTGTAAACAATTGAATGTACACTTTGTTTTGTATGACTGCATGGTATGTGAATATATCTCAATAAATATGAATTTTTTAAAAATTTAAAAAAAAAGACTGGAGCAGAATTAAATGAAATTGAGAATAAAAAAACAATAGAGAGCATTAACAAAACCAAAACTTGTTTCTTTGAAAAGATCAAAAATTAACCTTCAGCTAGACTGACAAATAAAAGAGAGAAGATGCAAATAAATAAGAGCAGAAATGAGAGAGGTGACATTACCAGCGACCTCTCAGAAATAAAAAGGACATAGGAAGATACTATGAACAATTGTATGCTGTGCCGGTTTGAGTGTATTGTGTCCCCCAAATGCCATTATCTTTGTGGTCTTGTGTGGGGCAGAAGTTTTGGTGCTGGTTAGATTTGCTTGGAGTGTGCCCTACTCAGCTGTGGGTAATGATCATTTTGATGAGATGTTCCCATGGAGGCATGGCCCCACCCATTTGGGGTGGGCCTTGATCAGTGGAGCTATATAAATGAGCTGACTCAGAGAGAGGAGACTAAGGGAGTGCAGCTGGGAGTGATGTTTTGAAGAGAAGCAAGCTTGCTAGAAAGGAACGTCCTGGGAGAAAGCCATTTTGAGGCCGGAGCTTTGGAGCAGATGCCAGCTGCCTTCCTAGCTAACAGAGGTTTTCCGGAGGCCATCGGCCATCCTCCGGTGAGGGTACCCGATTGCTGATGTGTTACCTTGGACACTTTGTGGCCTTAAGACTGTAATTGTGTAGTGAAATAAACCCCCGTTTTATAAAAGCTTATCCATCTCTGGTGTTTTGCATTCTGCAGCATTAGCAAACTAAGACATATGCCAACAAATTAGACAACTTAGATGAAATGGGCAAATTCCTAGAAATACATGAAAAGCCTACACTGACTACAGAAGAAATAGAAGACCTCAACAGATCAATCACAAGATGAGAGATTGAATCAGTCATCAAAAGCCTCCCAAGAAGGGACAAGATGGCGACATAGGGAAGTGTGAAATTTAGTTAGCACTCTGGAACAATGAGCATATAGCCAGGAACAACTAGTAAATAGTCTGGAACAACTATTGGGGGACATCTGTGGCCAGATAAATATCGTACACCAGTCTGGAATGGGTGGAATGGCTGAGATCACAGCATAAGAACTGTAAGTAAAGCTCCCAAACTGTGGAGCTAGTGCCCCTCTGCCACTGGCATAGCAGGTTAAGTTGGAAGACTTCCTTGTGAGAAAAGGAACTAGTCTAGTAGGAGGAAGGGAAGGCAGCTCAACCAAGCTCCAACTGCAGTTTTAATTACCAAATTTGGACTACTGAATACAAGCTATGAGCACAGATAAACCTGGAACAATCAGGAAAGAAACCTGGAGGTTTCTCCCAGCAGAGAGGAGGTGGAGCTGATGGAAAAAAATACGTAAATACATAAAAACAGAAGCTTTTGTAATCAGCTGAGCTCTGAATATTGGAAAAGGGCTGGGTCCCAAGAAAAGGAGCACATAGGACTGGGCACAAACTCTGATTCATGACTGGTAACTGGGGGGCTGGGGACTGGCTCTGAAAAGGGGATTTCTTTCTTTTTTCCTTTTTTTTCTCTCATTCTAAGTACCTCATTAGAGAATGCCTCAGGCATTTTCAATTGTCAGTGCTGACCCAGGCAAGAGTGGAGTTAAGACAGAGAGTCAATGGAAGAAGTCAAGTGTAGGAGATAAATCCCTAACGGGCTTATCTTCCCTAAGAAAAAAGGGAGGTGGGGCCTAGTTCAAGTGTCTGCCCTCCCTCAGAGAACTCAGACCCTAGGGCCCAGAGGGAAAAAAAACTGAACATCTTAAGCTTGACTTCAGACACTCTCAGCCCCTGGCAGGGACAGGGTCTACTGAGAATTAAATGCAACACACCTCTTTACACTGGACAGACAAGCGCCACCTGCTGGGAAAAGCACAGCATGTAGAGGCCTCACAGAAAAGTCTGAAAACTTGCTTGGTTTCATCCTCAGAGAAACCTGATACTGACTACACCCTCTTCCTAAGACCTGGGCCTGTCTGATCTAGGAAAATCTGACTGGAGTAATCAAAGAAATCAGATGCCTAGACAAAATAGAATTATGATTCACACTAGAAAAAACAAAGATATGGCCCAGTCCAAGGAAAAAACTTATACTTCAAATGAGATACAGGAGTTGAAACAACTATTTAAATATCTTCAAATGAATATGCTAAATCAATTCAAAAATCAAATCAAAGAGTTGAAGTAAGATACAGCAGAAGAGATGAAGGACTTAAGAAGAATTTGGGTGAACATAAGGAAGAAATTGAAACTTTGAAAAAAAACAACTGGCAGAACTTATGGGAATGAAAGGCACAAAAGAAGAGATGAAAAACACAATGGAGACATACAACAGCAGATTTGAAGAGGCAGAAGAAATGATTCAGGAACTAGAGGACAGAACATCTGAAATCGTACACAAAGAAGAACAGCTAGGGAAAAGAAAAAAGTATGAGCAGGGTCTCAAGGAATGAAATGACAATATGAAGCACATGAATATAAATGTCATGGGTGTCCCAGAAGAAGAAAAAGGGAAAAAGAGCAAAAAGAATAATGAAGCAAATAATCATTGAAAATTTCTCATCTTTTTGAAAGACATAAAATTGCAGATAAAAGAAGCTCAGTGTACCCAAACAGAATAGATCTGAATAGACCTACTCCAAGACACATAATATCAGATTATCAAATGTCAAAGACAAAGAGAGAATTCTGAAAGCAGCAAGAGAAGCAATCCATCATGTACAAAGGAAGCTTGATAAGAACTGTGTGCAGATCTATCGGTAGAAACCATGGAGGCAAAAAGGCCTTCATTGAATGAAGTATCTTCATTGAAGATACTGAAAAACTGCCAACTAAGAATACTAGCAAAACTATCTTTCAAAAATGAGGGAGAGTTTAAAAGATTTTCAGACAAATAGACACTGAGATAGCTTGTGAACAAGAGACCTGCTCTACAAGAAATACTAAAGGGAACACTACAGGCAGATAGGAAAAGACAGGAGAGAGAGGTTTGGAGGAGAGTATAGAAATGAAGACCATAAGTAAGGGCAAAAAAAGAGAGGAAAAAAATAAAATAAGATATGATATACAAAATCCAAAAGACAAAACGGTAGACAGTGGACATTACATCAAGTGAAATTAGCCAGAAATGAAAGGACGGATACTCTAAGGACTCATTAACATGAACTAACATTGATGAGCGAAATTGTAGAGTTATGGTTGAGAACACAGGTTGTCAGGAGATAGAAGGAAGTTAGAAAATGGGCATTTGACGCTGATGGAGTACATAAAGTTCAAAAGGATTGATTGTATAGATCCAGAAATGGGTAGCATAATACTGTGTGGTGGCAGCACCATATGGTAAGTACTCTAAACAAAGATGAGTGTGAGTGTGGTTGAAAGTGGAAGGCTAGGGGCATGTAGGACACCAGAAGGAAAGAAGATAAAGACTGGGATTGTATAAAATAGTGAAACTTAGAGTGGTCAATGATGGTGATTAAATGTACAAATATAAGAACGTTTTTAAAAGAGGGAGAACAAATGAATGTCAATATCACAAGGTGTTGAAAGTTGGATGGTATAGGGGAAAAATACAATCAATGCAAACTAGAATCTATAGTTAACAGTAACACTGTAAGATGCTCCCATTAATTGTAACAAAGGCAATGTACCAAAGCTAAATGTCTATAAGAGGAGGATATAAGGGAATGATAAGGGATTCCTGGTGGTGTGGTTGTTGTCTGACTTTTTCATTGTATTTTATTTTATTTTTATTTTTCTTCTATCTTTTAGATTTTTATTCTTCATTTTTTTTCTCTTTTTCCTCTTCCTTTGCAGACGAAATGGAAATCTCCTCATACAGATTGTGGCGGTGAATGCATAATTATGTGATTATACTGGAAATCATTGATTGTTTACTTAGAATGGATAGTATGGTGTGTGAATAAAACTGTTTAAAAAATAAACAGAGGGATACATGTGCTGGAGAAAATGTGGAAAGAGGGATGTACCTATTCACTATTGGTAGGGAAGTAGAATGGGGCAGCCCATCTGGAGGGCAGTGTGGTGGTTCCACAGGAAGCTAACTATGGGGTTGCCATGTGGTCCTGCAACCCCATTATTTGGTATATACTTGGAAGAACTGAGAGCAGGGACATGAATGGACATTGTACACTGGTGTTTATGGTGGCAGTATTCACAATTAGCAATGGCTGGAGGTGACTTAAGGGCATATCAACCGATAAATGGAATGGTGAACTGTGGTGTATACATACAAAGGAAAATTCAGTGGTGTTAAGAAGAATGAAGTTGTGAGGTATGCAACTAGGTGAATGGACCTTGAACATGGTATGCTGAGTGAAATAAGCCAGAAATGAAAAAACAAACATTATAACACCTCACTCTTACGGACGAACTATAATGTGCAAACTCTAAGAACTGAATCTGAGAGCCTAGGTTATCCGGGGAAGGCTTATGGTAAAGGTTCCTACACTGTAAGCTCTTACAGCAGTCACATCTATTCATGAGTTGTAACAATTATTTCTAAATTCTGAGATGCTGAGCTGTTTGTGTAAAACCTGGTCAGTCTCTGGAACTTCGGGTATATGCGTGATACCTGAGACTCAGAGCTAGAGTTTGGCAGCTATGAATGTCAGTATTACCCCATACAGCAAATGTTAAAGAAGCTGAAAAACAGATCAGACTCTAATTAGAGATATGAAAAAATTGGACTTGGTTAGGACTAAGGTAAACTAGATAAAGGAAAAAGGATGATACTGACTGTGTTTTAAAACTTCGACTTCTGTGTGAGACCAAAGGAAGAGACGTTTATTTGGTGGAAAATCTATATTTCTTGTAGTATGCTATATAATGTAACATGAATGGTCAGTCTATTCAAACACCATAATTACATGGAACTTTGAATAGAGGGTGAGATCTGGTTGGTCTGTACACATTAGCATTAAACCCCAACACATGCCAGAGTAATGTGGGCAGAGAATAAAAATTATTTGCAAAGCCCCCTTGAGGGACTGGGGAAAAACTGGAGATACTAAACTTCCTCACCTAGAGAATTCCTGATATTCTCACAAGCATTGCGGACACCATTGTAGTAAGCCAATCCCTCAATCTTGGGGCTTGCCCTTTTGAAGCTTGTTACTGCAAAGGAGAGGCTAAGACCACTTAAAATTGTGCCTTAGAGTCACTCCCAGAGAACCTTTTTGTTGCTCAGATGCGACCCCCTCTCTCTCTAAGCCCACTTGGCAGGTGATCTCTCTGCCCTCCCTGCTACGTGGGACCTGACTCCCAGGGGTATATTTCTCCCTGGCAACATGGGACATGACTCCTGGGGATGAACCTAGACCCAGCATTGTGGGATGGAGAAAGACTTCTGGACCAAAATGGGGAAGAGAGATGAAACAAAATAAAGTTTCAGTGGCTGAGAAATTTCAAATGGAGTCAACAGGTCATTCTGGAGGTTATTCTTATGCATTATATAGATATCCCTTTTTAGTTTTTAGTGTTTTACAATAGTTTGAAGGAAAAACCTGAAACTGTTGAACTGCAATCCAGTATCTTTGATTCTTGAAGAGACCAGTGGCTGTGCATCGGCCTGGGTTTTGCCAGCCAGCAAAACGCAGCGCATTTTGGTTCAGCTCCTGGCCAGTGAAGTTAACCCCCTCAGTCTCACAGTCTAGAATCTTTCCAAGCAAGAGTCTGGAAACCACCAGCTCCAGTGTTCCCACAAGCAGAGGATTTACCGTGGTACCAGCACCCATTTCCCACCCCTAAAGCCAGAAGCTTTGGGTGCACCTGAACCTGGGAGAGTCAGGAAGTCCCTCCCCTTGGGAAAAGAGGGAGAAGCAGAACAGTCCTGATCTAACAGCTGTCCGGAGAGGGCAACTCTCTGGGGCCAGCAGCCTGGTACTGTACTTTAACAGGACTCTATCCTGCCCAGCAGGCTGCTGCAGTTGGGAAGAGGCAGGGTTGCGGAGAATAGGTGGCCCAAGAGTGCCATCTTCCGGAAAGGCTGGGAAAGTGCAGTCTGGAAAGTTGCTTTTCTGCCCACCCTCTGAGACTCTTCTGAAAGGGGATGTACCCCCTGTATGAGATCCTGGACCTGCTTTGGCTGTGAAATACTGACAAACCAAGCGACAAGAGAACTTCAAAACAAACCCAAACAACAACAAAATCTTAGACACGAGAGGGAAACCAACTTTCAAAATAATATTATCAAGATAATCAGAAGCCCAGAAACCAGTAAAAAATTGATAAGGCACATCAAGAAACAAGATTTGACCAAGGCAAACAATCAACTAAAAAGTCAGAGGAAACATAGAATTTGAAACAACTAAACAAAGATATTCAAACAAATCTCCTAAAACACTTCAATGAGATGGTTAAAGAGATAAAGGCTATGAAGAAGACACTAAAAGAGCATGAAGAAGAATTTGAAAGAATAGAAAAACAGCAGATTTTATGAGAAAGATACTGTAGACAACATTTAAAATATACTAGAGACATCAAACAACAGCAGCTTTGAAGAGGCAGAAGGAGGAATCAGCAAACTAGAGGATAGACAACTGAATTCTGAACACACAAAAGAACAAATGGAGGGGAAAAAATGGAAAAATTTGAACTAGATCTCAGGGAAATGACTGACAACACGAAGTGCACAAATATATGAATCACAGTTGTCCCAGGAGGAGGAGAGAAGAGTAAAGGGCCAGGAAGAATATCTGAGAGAATAATTGCGGAAAATTTCCCAACCCTTATAAAAGAAATAAATACGCAAATCAAAGAAGCCAACATACTCCAAGTAGAATAAATCTTAATAGAACCACTTTCAAAACACATACTAATTAGACTGTCAAATGATGAAGAGTAGAGAATCCTGAAAGCAGTAAAAGAAAAGTGATTCAACACACACAAGTGAAGCCACATAAGGCTAAGCTCTGACTACTCATCAGACACCATGGAGGTGAGAAGGCAGTGGTGTGATATATTTAAGATCCTGAAAGAGAAAAATTGCAAGCCAAGCTATCCTTCAAAGGTGAGGAAGACTTTAAAATATTCAAAGATAAACAAAATCTGAGAGAATTTTTTAACAAGAGAACTGCCCTGCAAGAAATACTAGAGGGAGTTCTGCTGGTTGAAAAAAAAAAAAAAAGAGAGAGAGAGAGAGAGAGAGAGAGGCATGGAGGAGAGTTTAGAAATGATGACTGTCAGTAAGGGCAACTAAAAGGGTAAAAATAGAGAAAAATAAGAGACCTGACAAATAAAAGCCAAAAGATAAAATTGTCAAAGGAAGGATGGCTTTTACAGTAATAACACCGAATGTTAATGGATTAAACTTCCCATTCAAAGGACACAGATTGACAAAATGGATTTTAAAAATTGGTCCAGGTATATGCTGTTTACAAGAGACTAATTTAAGACCCAAAGATACTGTTCTAGTTTGCTAATGCTGCAGAATGCAAAACACCAGAGATGGATAGGCTTTTATAAAAAGGGGGTTTATTTGTCCATACAGTTACAGTCTTAAGGCCATAAAGTGTCCAAGGTAACACATCAGTAATCAGGTACCTTCACTGGAGGATGGAAAATGGCATCCGGAAAACCTCTGTTAGCTGGGAAGGCACGTGGCTGGCGTCTGCTCCAAAGTTCTGGTTTCAAAATGGCTTTCTCCCAGGACATTCCTCTCTAGCAAGCTTGCTCTTCTTCAAAACGTCACTCACAGCTGCACTCCATCCAGTCTCTTTGAGTCAGCATGTTTTATATGGCCCCACTGATCAAGGCCCACCCTGAATGGGTGGGGTCACACCTCCATGGGAGTATCCCACCAAAGTCACCACCCACAGCTGGGTGGGGCACATTCCAAGCAAATCTAACCAGCACCAAAACGTCTGTCCCACAAGACCACAAAGACAATGGCATTTGGGGGACACAATACATTCAAACCGGCACAGATACCAATAGGTTGAAGGTGAACATATGGAAAAAGATATTCTATAACCAAAAAATAAAAAGAAAGAAAGAAAAGAAATAAAGCTGGGGTAGCTATACTAATATCAGACATAATAGACTTTAAATGCAAAAATGTTATGAGAAAAAGAAGGACACTATATATTAGTAAAAGGTGCAATTCATTAAGAAGAAATAACAATCATAAATATTTATGCACCTAATCAAGGTGCTCCAAAGTACATGAGGCAAACACTGGCAAAACTGAACAGAGTAATAGATGTTTCTACAATAATAGTGGGAGACTTCAACACACCACTCTCTTCAATACATAAAACTTCCAGACAGAGGATCAGTACAGCAATAGAGAACCTACATAACATGATAAATGAATTAGACCTAACAGACATATATAGATTGTTGCACCCCAAGACAGAAGGGTATACATACTTCTCAAGTGCTCACGAAACATTCTCCAAGATAGACTATATGCTGGGGCACAAAACAGTTATTAATAAAGTTTAAAAGATTGAAATTACACAAAGTACTTTCTCTGATTGTAATGGAATGAAGCTAGAAAACAATAACCACTAGAGAACAAGAAATTTGAAAGATATATGGAACTTAAACAACACACTCTCAAACAATCAGGGGTCAAAGAGGAAATTGAAAGAGAAATTAAATTAGTAAATATCTCAAGATGAATGAAAATGAGAACACAACATATCAAAACCTAAGGGATGCAGAAAGGCAGTGCTGAGAGGGAAATTTGTAACCCTAAATGCCTACATTAAAAAGGAAGAAAAAGCTAAAACCAAAGACCTAACTGAACAACTGGAGAAACTAGAGAGAGAACACCAAACTAATGCCAAAGCAAGCAGAAGGAAAGAAATAATAAAGATTAAAGCATAAATAAATGAAACGGAGAAGGAAACAAATAGAAAAAAAATCAATAAAACCATAAGTTGGTTCTTTGAGAAGATCGATAATCAACAAACCCTTAGCTAGACTGACAACATCAAAAAGAGAAAAGATGCAAATTAATAAAATCAGAAATAAGAAGGGGAGTCATTACCATGGACCACGAAGAAATAAAAAAGATCTTAATAGGATACTATGAACAACTGTATGCCAACAAAATGGGCAACTTAGATGAAATGAACAATTTCTTAGAAACACACAAACAGCCTAACTAACTCACAAAGAAATAGAAGACCTCAACAAACCAGTTACAAGTAAAGAGATTAAATCAGTCATCAAAAACTTCCCTACGAAGAAAAGTCCAGGACCAGATGGCTTCACAGGGCAATTTTACCAAACATTCCAAGAAAAATTAACAACATTCCAGCTCTAACTCTTCCAAAAACTGAAGAGGAGGGAAAACTACCTAATTCATTCTATGAAGCCAAAATCATTCTAATACAAAAACCAAATGAAGATACTAGAAGAAAACTACAAACCAATCTCCCTAATGAATATAGATGCAAAAATTCTCAAAAAAATACTTGAAAATCAAATCCAACAGCACATTACAAAAATTATACACCACGATCAAGTGGGTTTTACTGCGGGTATGCAAGGGTGGTTCAGCTCAAGAAAATCAATTAATGTAAAACAACACATTAACAAATTGAAAGGGAAAAAACATATGATCATCTCAACTGATGCAGAAAAGGCATTTGAAAAACTCCAGCATCTTTTATTGATAAAAACATTTCAAAAGGTAAGAATCTAAGAAAACTTCCTCAAGATGATAAAGGACATATATGAAAAATCCATGGCTAACATCATACTCAATGGTGAGAAACTGAAAGCCTTCCCTCTAAGATCAGGAACAAGACAAGGATGCCCACTGTCACCACATTATTCAACACTGTGCTAGAAGTTCTAGCTAGAGGAATTAGACAAGAAAAAAGAAATAAAAGGCATCCAAGTTAGAAAGGAAAAAGTAAAACTCTCATTATTTGCAGCTAACATGATCCTAAATTTAGAAAATCCAAAAAAACTATGACAAAGCTACTTGAACTAATAATGAAATTCAGCAAAGTGGCAGGATACAAGATCAACATGCAAAAATCTGTAGTGTTTCTATACACTAGTAATAAACTATCCAAGGGGGTAATTTAAAAAAATTCTATTCGAAGTAGCAACTAAGAGAATCAACTATTGAAGAATAAACTTAACCAAAGGAATGAAAGAGGATCCCTAATTCACACCCTATACAAAAATTAACTCAAAGTGGATGGAAGACCTAAATATGAGAGCCAGTACCATAAAACTCATAGAAGAAAATATAGGGAAACATCTTCAAGGCCTACTGATAGGAGGTAGCTTCTTAGAATTTATACATAAAGCACAAGCAATGAAAGAAAAAATAGATAAATGGGACCTCCTCAAGATTGAATACTTCTGTGCTTAAAAGACATTGCCAAAAGGGTGAAAAGAAAGCCAACTCAATGGGAGAAAATATTTGGACACCACATTTCTGGTAAGGGTGTATATAAAGAAATCCTACAACTCAACAATGAAAAGACAAATAACCCAATTATAAAATGGGCAAAAGATATAAATAGACATTTCTCCAAAGAGGAAGTACAAATGACTAAAAAGCACGTGAAGAGATGCTAATCTTCACTAGCTATTAGGGAAATGCAAATCAAAACCACAATGAAATATCATCTCATACCCATTAAAAAGACCACTATTAAAGAGGAAACCATAAGTGTCAAAGAGGACATGGAGAAATAGGAACATTAGTCATTGCTGATGGTAATGTAAAATGGTACAGCCATTGTGGAAGACAGTTTGGAGGGTCCTCAGAAAACTAAACATTAAGTTGCCCCACAACCCAGCAATTCCACTACTCGGTATATACCCAGAAGTTCTGAAAGCAGGGATGCGAACAGACATTTGCATACTGGTGTACATAGTAGCTTTATTCACAATTGTCAAAAGACAGAAACAATCCAGGTGTCCATCAACTGATGAATGGATAAAAAACGTGGTATATAATACAGTGGAATATTACTCAGCTGTAAGAAGAATGAAGTCCAGAAGCATGCAACAACATGGATGTAACTTGAGGACACAATGCTGAGTGAAATGCTGGACATAAAAGAACAAATATTGTATGATTTCACTAATACGAACAAACTAGAAAATAAGACTCTCAGTCATAAAACTTAGAATATAGATTATAGACTACAGGTTGAAAGGGGTTGTTTAGAGTAAATGTATGTCACCAGAAGGAAAGCTAGAGGTTAAAGCATTGGAATGTATAACACAGTGAACCTTGTAGGGGATAATGTTTATGACTAACACTATAAATATAAATAAGTTCTTTCATGAACTAGGACAAATGTACAATACTTGTACAAAGAGTTAATAATCGAGTGGTATATGGGGGGAAAGTACCTGTTGCAAACTATGGACTACAGTTAACAGTAATATCTTAATATTCTTTCATCAACAGTAACACATGTACCACACCAATACTAGAAATCAACAATGGGGGAGATAAGGGGTATGGGGTGTTTTATGTTTTCTTTTTTATGTCTACTTGTTATTTTTCTTTTTGGAGTAATGACAGTGTACTAAACTTGACTGTGATGATGACTGCACAACTACATGATGACACTGTGAGACACTGATTGCGTGCTTTGAGTGGATTGTATGGTATGTGAATATATCTCAAAAATTGCAGTTAAAACAAAAGAAAACAAAACCAAAAACTTCCCAATAAAGAAAAGCCCAGGACCAAATGGCTTCAGAGGGAAATTCTATAAAGAATTCCAAGAAGAATTAATACTAATCCTGCTAAAACTCTTCCAAAAAATTGAAGAAGAGGGAACAATGCCTAACTCATTCTATGAGGCCAACATACCTTAACACCAAAGTCAGATAAAGATACCACAAGAAAAGAAAATTACAGACCAATTTCTCCTATGGATATAAATGCAAAAAATCCTCAGTAAAATACTTGCAAATGGAATCTAACAGCACAATAAAAGAATTATATACCACGATCAAGTGGGTTTTATCCCAGGTACACAAGGGTGGTTCAACACAAGAAAATCAATTAATATAATAAACCACATTAACAAATTGAAATGGAAAAAGCCACATGATCATCTCGATTGATGCAGAAAAGGTGTTTGAAAAATCCCACATCCTTTCTTGATAAAAACATTTTGAAAGATAGGATAAGAAGGAAATTTCCTCCACATGATAAACGGCATATATGAAAATCCTACAGCTATCATTATACTCAATGGTGAAAGACTGAAAGCTTTCCCTCTAAGATCTAGAACAAGACAAGGATGCCCACTGACACCACTGTTACTGAATATTGTGCTGGAAGTTCTACCAGAGGAGTTAGGCAAGAAAAAGAAATAAAAGGCATCCAAGTTGGAAATGAAGAAGTAAAACTTTCTCTATTTGCAGATGATATGATCCTATATTCAGAAAATCCTGAAAAATCCACAACAAAGCTTCCAGAGGTAATAAATGAATTCAGCAAAGAGGTAGGATACAAGATCAACATGCAAAAATCAGTAGTGTTTCTATATACTAGCAATGAGCAATCTGAGGAGGAAATCAAAAAAAAAATCCATTTTCAATAGCAACTAAATGAATCAAATACCTAGGAATAAATTTAACCAAGGATATAAAGGACCTGTACACAGAAAACTACAAAACATTGCTAAAATAAATCCAAGAGGACCTAAATAAATTGAAGGACATTCCATGCTCATGGATTAGAAGATGTTAATATCATTAAGCTGACGATTCTACCCAAAATCATTTACAGATTCAATGCAATCCCAATCAAAATTCTAAATACCTAGTTTGCAGAAATGGAAAAGTAAATTGTTCCAGTTTGCTAATGCTTCCATTTTGCAAAATACCAGAAATGGAATGGCTTTTATAAAGGGAGCTTATTTGGTTACAAAGTTACAGTCTTAAGGCCATAAAAGTGTCCAAGCTACAGTGTCAACAATAGGGTACCTTCACAGAAGAATGGCCAATGGCCTCTGTTATCTGGGAAGGCATGTGGTTGGCATCTTCTTCCTTTGCTCCCAGGTTGTGTTTCAAAATGACTTTCTCCCAGGATGTTTCTCTCTAGGTGTCTGGCAGTATTCTCTTGGTTTCTCCCAGGTAAATTCTGGAGTAGCAAAAGTCTACTTTCAATGGCCATCTTCAAAATGTCTGTCTTGGCTGCAGCACCTCCTTCTGTCTGTGAACACTTTTATAGGACTCCAGTGATTCAATTAAGACCCACCCTGAATGGGTGGTGTAACACCTCCATGGAAATTATCCAATCAAAGATCTCACCCATAGTTGATTGAGTCACGTCTCCATGGAAACACTCAATCAAAGGATTCCAACCTAATCAGCACTAATACGTCTGCCCCCACAAGACTGCATCAAAGATAATGGCATTTGAGGGGACATAATACATCCAAACCGGCATACCAATTATCAAATTTTTTGGAAGGGCAAGGGGCCCCAAATAGCCAAAAACATCTTGAAAAAGAATAATGAAGTTGGAGGACTCACACTCCCTGACTTTAAAGGATATTACAAAGCTACAATGGTCAAAACGGCATGGGTTGGCATAAGGATAGCTATACTGACCAATGGATTTGAACTGAGAGTTCAGAAATAGACCTTCACATCTATGGCCAACTAATTTCTGACAAGGCAACCAAGTCCACTCAATGGGAAAGAAGAGTCTCTTCAACAAATGGGGCTGGGAGAACTGTATATCCATATGCAAAAGAATGAAAGAGGATCCCTATCTCACACCTTATGCAAAAATTAACTCAAGTGATTAAACTAGAGGAAGGGGTAGCAACAGACAGGATGGAATTTAACAAAGGATTATGAATACTGAATCTCTATGTAATTTTCTTCTTCTAGTTGCTAGGGTATTAGAATAGCTAGAAGGAAAGAATTCAAATGGTGGAACGGTAACCCAAAGCATACATGAAATTTATTCTATAGCTACTTGTTAAATTATAATTTGAAATCTATCGCCTTTTTGTATATATGTTATATTTCACAACAAGGAAATAATTGAAACTATGATACTGTAACTCATAACATTTTTGGAAATTTCCTATACAACTACTTGTTAAAGCACACTTTGAAAGATATTACTTTTTTGCATATATATTATATTTCACAATAAGAAAATAACTGAGACTGTGGAACTGTAACCCACAACATTCTTTGAAATTTCCTCTCTAATTACTTGTTAAATTGCACTTGGAAAGTTATCATTTTTATGTATACATGTTATATTCTACAATAAAAAAATGACTTAAAATATATATATATCAAACACTTAACAACCTTCAACCTTATTTTAAAAATAAAATACAGTGAAACATTAAAACTAATTCAGAGAAAGAAATTAACTCAAAATGGATCGAAGACCTAAATATAAAAACCAGGAGTATAAAACTCATAGAAGAAAAAAGAAAAGCATCTTCAGGTCTTGTGTTTGGCAATAGTTTCTTAGACTTTATACCCAAAGGACAAACAACAAAAGAAAAAAAAGATAAATGGGACCACTTCAAAATTAAAAACTTTTGCACATCAAAAGACTTTGTCACAAAAGTGAAGACAACCTACTCAATGGGAGAAAATATTTGGAAACCAATATACAATCAGGGTTTAATATTCAGGATTTATAAAGAAATCCTACAAATCACAATAAAAAGACAACTCAATTTTTAATTTAATGCGCAAAAGATTTGAATACACATTTCTAGAAAGAGGATATACAAATGGCTTAAAAGCACATGAAAAGATGCTCAACATTACTAGCTATTAGGAAAATGCAAATCAAAACCACAATGAGATATCATTTCATACCTACTAGAATGGCTACTATTAAAAAAAAAAAAAACAGAAAACTACATGTGTTGGAAAGGATATAGAGAAACAGGAACACTCTTTCATTGTTGGTGGAATGTAAAATGGTGCAGCTGCCGTGGAAGTCTGGCAGGTGCTCAGGGAGCTAAATATAGAACTACCATATGACCCAGCAATCCCACTACTGGGAATATACCCGGAAGAATTAAAGCAGGGACTTGAACAGATATTTGCACACTGATGTTCACAGCGGCATTATTCACAATTGCCAAAAGATGGAGGCAACCCAAGTGTCTATCAAACGATGAATGGATAAACAAAATGTGGTATATACATATAGCGCAATATTATTCAGCCTTAAAAAGGAATGAAGTCCTGATACCTGTGACAACATGGATGAACCTTGAGGATATTATGCTGAGTGATATAAGCCAGACACAGAAGGACAACTACTGTATGATCTCACTAATACGAACTAATCATAATAAACAAACTCATAGAATTAGAATCTAGAATATAGGTTATGAGGGGTAGACTGGGGTTCGAGAATGGGGAGTATATGCTTAATTTGTCCAGAGTTTCTATTTAGGTTGATTGTAACTGTTTGGAAATGGATGGTGTGATGGTAGCACATCACTGCAAGTGTAATTAACAGCACTCTATTATATAGGTAAATGTGGTCTAAAGGTGAAACCTTAGGGCATATACATTACTAGAAGAAAAATTAAAAGATAAAACATAGGACTCTTTAACACAGTGAACCATATGGCAGATGATGGACTATAGTTAATAGTACCAGTGTAATAATGTCCTTTCATGAATTATAACAAATGTATGACACTAATACAAGGTGTTAAGAATAGAGTTGTATATGGGGAAAAATACATCTAATGTAAACTATGGATGATAGCTAATAGCACTATTTTATTGATCTTTCAAAAATTGTAACACAGGTTAAAAAAAGTACAATTACAAAACAAGTGATATTATCAATTGTAACAAATTTTCCACACCAATGCAAGTGTTGGTGGTGGGGTGGTGTATGGGAATCCTGAAGTTTATACATGATTGTTCTGTAAACCCACAACTTCTCTAATTTAAAAAAAAAAAAAAAATAAGTTGTCTTTTTCTTATTCCCTTGTTTTGGTTTGCTTGAAATGTTTTTTTACTGCATTTTTTTTTATTTTGATTTTTTGATATAGTTAATTAAAAAAAAAGAGAGAAGAAAAAAATACGCAGAGCCCCCCTGAGGAGCTGGTGGAGAATGCAGGGCTGTTGGGCTTCCCCACCTCGATGGTTGCTGATGTGCTCACAGACACTGGGGACTGGCGGTTTGATGGGCTGAGCCCTCTACCACAGGACTTGTCCTTGGGAAGACTGTTGCTGCAAAGGAGAGGCTAGGCCTCCCTATGGTTGTGCCTAAGAGCCTCCTCCCGAATGCCTCTTTGTTGCTCAGATGTGGCCCTGTCTCTCTAGCTAAGCCAACTTGGCAGGTGAAAGCACTGCCCTGCCACTACGTGGGATCCGACACCCAGGGGAGTGAATCTCCCTGGCAACGTGGAATATGACCCCGGGGGGAAGAATCTAGACCTGGCATCATGGGATGGAGAACATCTTCTTGACCAAAAGGGGGACGTGAAATGAAATGAAGTAAGTTTTAGTGGCTGAGAGATTCCAAAAGGAGCCGAGAGGTCACTCTGGTGGGTACTCTTACGCACAATACAGACAACCCTTTTTAGATTTTAATGAATTGGAATAGCTAGCAGTAAATACCTGAAACTACAACCCAGAACCCTTGAATCTTGAAGATGATTGTATAACAATGTAGCTTATGAGGGGTGACAATGAGATTGGGAAAGCCATATGGACCACACTCCCCTTTGTCCAGTGTATGGATGGATGAATAGAAAAACACAGGCAAAAAAAAAAAGGGCACCCAGTGTTCTTTTTCACTTAACTTGTTCTTTTTCACTTTAATTTTTATTCTCATTATTTTTGTGTGTGTGGTAATGAAAATGTTCAAAAATTAATTTTGGTGATGAACACACAACTATACAATGGTACTCTGAACAACTGATTGTACGCTTTGTATGACTACATGGTATGTGAATATATCTCAATAAAATTGAATTAAAAAAATTTTTAAGGCTAATTTAAAAAGTAAAATGAGAACCTGACACATGAAATGAATAGGATATGACAAAAGCTGGATTCAGAGTAAATGTAAATATTTAAATGATTTCATTATTAAAAAAAAAAAATAAGAAAACATTAAAAAAAGAACTAATAGGGCCTTAATTAACTAGTTCTCCTGGTTAGACATCATCGCAGCTCATAAACTTGTCACACATGCAGCTCCAGCCTCATAAAACAGACCAAATTCCCATGAACTCTGCTTTCATGACTTGCAATTTTTCTCTGTTGCTCTATGACCCCTGTAATATCTAGAACACTCTACCAGAGGCACTCAATAAATGCAGCCCAAACTGGAAGCCTGGATGTTCCTTCTTCTTCCCCAACAGTCATAAGAAATCTACTGACAACTGCCTTAATCTCCATCTTCCCTGGCTGCTAAGGGGACAGGATGGGCCCCGCCCCACTGCGAGTCTGCCCAGCTCGGCCCCACCAGGCCAACTCCCAGGCCAAGGACTGCCCTGGCCAGGTGTTGCTCGCATCCCGTGACTGTTCCTTTACGCAGCCTGTGGTCCTGCCAGCAGAAGAGACAGGTGTGGACAGGGTCTGAGACGTTCTCAAACATATTGCTGCATTTTATCATCCACCCTCTGTCCTCTCCCGTTACCATACCAGGTCCCTTCCAGTCTTGGTCTCACTGTGTCACCCGCCCTGGCCAGCACTTCCCTGCACTCTGGAGCCTTCTGTCCTCAGATCATTATAAAACTGCCTCTCATGGCTCTCACCGGAAACCCGCCTGTCTTTTTAGTCTTCTTTGAGACAGAATCCTGTTTTTTCCTTGGCTTACCTATGTTTGCTTTTTTCCTTAAGCCTATTTAAATTTCTAAAACACTATTGAACTTAGAAAAACCTTCAGACCACCTTAGTCCTCATCATTCACTAATGTCTTTTATGTAACGCTTCAATTCTTTTCTCTCCTTATAAAAGCCCTTTTAAAGTTACTTGACATTTCTCTTCTAATGTATTGGTTTCCTGTACCTTTTTCTGACGACTTTTTCTCTTTGCCTTTTTCTCTGTTTGGCACCTCTCAACCTGAGATAGGGAATCCAGACCAGTTCCTATTTGCCAACACAAACACCACATCATGTCTTTCCCCACTTTGCTCCCCACCATGCCTGCCCCTGCTTGGGTGCAACCTCATCACTTCCTGGCTGCACCTGCATAAAGAGCCCTGAGACGTTTCCCCACCTCTGGCCTCAGCCCCTCCAAACCAGCCTCCGTTGTGCCTCTGGTGTAATTTTTCAAACATACAAATTCCTCTAGCTCTCTCCTTAGCTTCAGAACCTCCGATGGCCCCTCCCTGCCTTTGGTTACAAGCTCCCCAGCAAAGCTACGTGACCCTGCACTAGGGGCCAACTCTCCTGCCCTCTCCTCTGGTGCCCGGGCAGGACTCAACCAGGCAGGCCCCTCCCCGCACACCTCACCCGATGTTCCCTGTCCTTGTATATTTACACCTGCTCGCTTCCCACTGTCTGGAACTCCTTCTTCCATCTCCTGACTCCCTTTCAGCTCCCATCTGCCTGGTAAACTCCTAACCAGTCTTCCAACCTTGCTTGGACATCCCCCCATACACACACCTTCCTATAGCCTCCTACAGTTAACCACACCCTTACCTTGACTTACCCTGCCTGACTGACTCACCTACAGGTCTTTTTCCCTAAATCCACCAGCTGGGGCACTCCTGGAGGCCAGAGGCTGTGGCGGCTCCATGCCCTGTGCCCAGAGCCTGGCACTGGACAGGCCTCAATATAGGTTTGCTAAACTTTGGGCAAGTTACTGAAGCTCTCTGAGCCCCCATTTCTTCATGTATTGTAGAGCTATGCTAACAACTACCTCCTATGTTTGCTGCGAGGATTATGTGGGAAGAGCATGAAAAGCGCCCTCTCAGGGGCTGCCTAAGTGTTCACATCCCGTCCTCCTTCCCCCTCTTCAGTCCCCTGAATCCCCTCTCCTCACAGATCAGTCCTTACTCAGGAGCCCTCTTTTCCCTGAGCCTCATGACACCCCCAAACCACCACTGGACTTTGACAAGAAGCTGGAAGCTTACAAAAGTTTCCTCACAGAAATGGAAGCCTCTATATTCATTAAAAAGGGAAGAGAAAGAATGGATATGTACAACCACACACACACAGAGCACAGCAGGGCTGGCCACATCCAAGCTACAGGCAGTAAAGAGAAATCAGCAGCCGGTTTATTCTCCCACCGCACCCAAAGCGCCACAGAAGACAATTATATCCACTGGCGCTAATAGATTTATGAGGACACATTGTACTCAGTACTTTGTTCCAAGCGGTGAATCCCACTCAAATGAATATTTCATATAGTAAACCTACACGTTTCATGGAATACACCTTAGGCAGCAAAAAGCAAACCAGACACTGCAAGTGTATATCAAAGCACCCATTCCTCCCTACCACACTAATGCAAGCTGTATTGAGGGAACTCTGATTTTCTGCATGATTTTTCTGTAAACCTACAACTTTCCTAATATATACTTAAAAAATACACAACCATCCCTCTCAATGCCTAAAATGGGTTTGGAAATCATGATCTCCCTGAGAGAGGGTAGGGTGGGAGCCCGGCACACTCTGAAGCCCCCAGCCCTCAGTCTGATGCCTGGCAGGGAGCAGCAAAACAAAAGTGATGGAAAGGGAGAAAAGGAGGGGGGAGGGGGAATGCCACCGCTGCATCCTCTCCTCCTCCCTTTCAAACGCCCCACTTCAGGAGCTGCAGGACAAATTACCATATAACCTAGAAAATCAGGTACATAAGGTGTTTCTCACAGTCAAAGCGGTCAATGGGAAGAGTCAAAACAATGATTTGTGCCAACTTGAACATGAGTTTTAGGGATGTAGACAAATCATCAAATGACTTTTTGTAACTTTTATTAATTTATTTACATACACATATTTAAAATTTAAAAACCTATTAATTCTAAAATACCACTCCCCATGTACAGAATAATTTCCTTTTCAAACCTTTCATGTGCACCTTCAACATTAATGTTTGTATCAACCTAGAATCAAGTTCTGGAGCAGTTTTCCAGTACACCTCACCCTCATCACCCATTTCAGAGGTTCTGGACACAGCTCTCTGTGAACTGACAGAGGATGTGATCATTAGACTGCTATTCTAGTCCACAAGGACCCATTTTCACATCATCAAGGCAGTTGGTTTTTCCACACTCTGTAACCACTTACAATCCACTTCCTCTCTTCCTTTTATTTGTGATCTTCAAAAGGCTTGTTTATGACAATATTCCACAATTATAACTGTAAAGTCAGACCCTCAGGAATAATGACTAAATCTGGGTTAAATTTCTTTGCTCCTTTTTATTTTCAATCAACTCTGTCAGGTGACTTTCATAAGCCCCCAGACTTAGTAATGAATGAGGTTGCTTCAGGCAAAGGAGTCCTCAAACAGTACTTTGGTGTTCAAAATACAAAGAGTTGAGTAGACTCAAATCTTGGGAAGAGTCAGTTCTGGGGAGAAGAGGCAGAGAGGAACTTGCCTTGTATTCTACCATGCACAGCACATTCCCAGCACTTCAGACCCCAGGAGGCCAAAGCAGCCAGGAGTGGCAGAGCCTGGTGCCAGCGGGAGCAGGGATCCATACCAGCACAGCCCTGTGCTCGCTGGCACAGACAGGCCACTGTCCCTCGACACAATCACTGGGGACATAAAGCCAGGCCAAGCCCACAGCTCAACACCAACTCCCCACCGGGAGCCAGGTCAGGCTATGCTTTGGAGCCAAGAGAGAAGTGGGGAGGGCTGGCCCTGAGCATAGTGAGATGCCAGGTGTCCAGGAAACACCAGGGCCTGCTTGAAGAAGAGCACAGAGGTGCCGCAGGGCGGCTGCAGGACCAACATGGAGTCCGCCCCTTCCCAAATATTCCTGGAGTATTGTGCCAAATGCTGGAATCCACTTACAGCAGGAAGCACAAATAGGTTTCAACTTGCCCTGTTATTTCCAAATGGGATGCAGATATCCCTACTTAGTGAGTACCCCCAGAGTACCAGATAGGAAGGATTCTGCAGCAATATCTGGACCCAAAAAGAAAATGTGCCATCATCAACAGATTGCAGATCTCCCAGTGGGTCAGCAAATACACCTCCCATGTATTTGTCATCCCAGCTCCGTGCTGAACCAGTTTCAGCTGGACTCCAGTGATGGGGACTCAGTGCCCCCTGAGGTTCAAGAGGCTAAGGGGCACAATGATACAGCACAGGCGTCGGGGCAGGCAGTTCTGGGTTCAGATGCCAGCTCCACTACTTAGTCGCCTGGCAACCCTGGTCAAAATGCTTACACCCTCTAAACAGCCTCCTCATCTATAAAATGGGAAAGAACCATAATACCTGCCTCATAGTGCTTTTAGGAGGAATGCAGTAAGAGCTCAATAAAGAACAGCTGACAGTATCATCATCCCATTCCAATACAGGTGAAATGCCTTTCCTACATGAATACCTGGACTTGAAAAAGAATATATTTTGTAATAAATGGTCCCAAGACACTGTATGGCAATAATCAGAGCTGTCTGGCTCAGTGAAGCTCTGGCTGGGATGGAAGGTGCTTCCAGGCCCTCCCTCCTGCTCATGCAGCCCACCTCCTGATCCTGAGTCCACTAGTGGCTGCCTGTGCCCAAAAAGTTTCCTTCCACACTCTTCACGCTCAGCAAAATATGCTTCTAAAACAATCGAAACCCTCAGGGAGATACAACACAGTCCCTGCAATTTTGTTGATAAACTCCTCCAATTCAGAGCCTAGAAAAGAAAGCTTCAGACCAACTCCTGCTGAACGCTCACAAATTCTGCATGGAAGAGGTCTTGATGTATCAGAAAAACACTAAGTAGGGATATCTGCATCCCATTTGGAAATAACATCTCCCACTTGCCAGTCCCCTGCTCTCGGGCCTTCTCTAGCCTGGTAAGACACCAGGGAAGACACAGAGGAGGAAAGCCCTCTTTGAGTTCAAGAAGCAGGGCAGGTCTTTCAAAGGACTGATAAGTACTCGGCACCTCCCCAAAGAGGAGCTGTTTATGCCTTCTCAGAGCCGGTCCCACAGCTCCCCTCTGGACTTGCTCTGGGGGTGGTGGGTAGGGACAGACCCTCCTGATTCAGGCCAGCGCTTCTCTCCCAGGCTCATCAGCTCCCATAGCACACTCCTAATCTGAGTGAGACAAGTAACCAGCTCCAACACGAGATGGAGGAAACACTGACTTTCTAGAAAACAAACTATTTTCTCATCCACCTGCATTCTGAATGTGAAAACATATTCCCATACAGGGAAAAAAATTACCCACAGTTGGCATTTTTTCTTCCAATCCCACAACCATGCCAAACATTTTTCACTTCAGGGCCTTTGCACTGGCTTTCCCTCTGCCCAGAATGCTCTCCCCCAGAATCTTCATGTGCCTGGATCCTTCTAGCCATTCAGGTGTCAGCTCAAATGACAACTCCTCAGTGAGACCTTCCCTGAGCAAAAAACTAGCTATCTGTCCCCAACCCCCAGCCCTACCCACTACCCACCTACCCCCAACCAGTCCTGGCTATTCCATTACCAGATTTATTTTCTCTATAACAATTATCACCACTTGACATGTGATATTTTTAAGTGTTTGGTCATTTATTGTGTCTCTCCCCACCACTCAACTAGCCTGTAAGGCACCACAAAGGAGGGACCTTGTCTGTCTTGTGTGCTAGCATGTATTCAGCTCTTAGCAAAGTGCTTTGCAGGTATGAGGCTCAGTAAATGCTTGCTGTATGAATGACTGAATGAATGAATGAATGAATGCACAGAAATAAAGGAATCCAGAGAGGAGGGGCTAACATGACAACTTGCTCCAGGACACAAAGTGGTGGCCCTGCAGAACCTGTCCCTGGTTGAACTCAAGAACTCAGAGGCTACTTCCAACCCCAGGAATCTCCCCCTTGGGCTGGTCATGCTTCTCCATCTCCATCCTGGCCCTAATCCAGGATGGAGAGGCATGTCTTCCACATGGGACTTAATGTAAACCATCAGGAACACGGGCCTTCTTTTTACCTTTAACCTATTGGTGAAAATGTCCAGTAGAACCAACCTGGGATATCTCACTCTGCCCATAGGGGGTGTTACCTAATAAATTCTGTAAGCAACTTGCAGATTGTTTTAGAATAAATTATGCCATTTTGGGTGTTTTTTTTCCTTTTATTCTGAAATTATTTCAAAGGCAGTCCCTTAATGAAGTCTTTCTGGACTATGGAGAGATAGAGAGACGTCTGGTAGTAGAGAAACAGATCTATTGATCTCTCTCTTTTTTTTAATCACTATCAGTTTCCAAAAATACCATCAGTTACCAGGGGCTGCAAGTTCCCACTTCCAATAACTTTATTTCACTTTGAAAACAAAGATTTCTCGGAATAAGTTAAAAATGCCCAGACTCTGTTAGTTTTAAATGGGGAAAAAAAAGGCTAAAAATTATCAATTCACTGCTGTTTTTATGAGAAAAGAAAATGATGAATCCATAAGTTGGGTTCCTCCCCGATGGGACTTTTATCACTTCAGTAAGATGTCCTAGATAGAATTTAATTTTGTCAGGCAGACCACAAGCAGCTGAAGAAGAAAAAAGAAGGCTGCACATCTAATTTCCAAAGTAATTTCCAAGACCCATTCTATTGACCCACTTTCCTAACAGCTCAAAAGCTACAGCCCCTCCCTTTGTCCTCACTACAGGACCCTCAAACATCACCAAACATCTTGTCTGCACCACCCTCCCCAATCCACCTCACACTTACTGTGTCTTCAGCAGTTTGCAGACAACCAAACCTGCAATTAATGTTCTGTAGCTCCTGCAGGATGCCCAGTTTAACAGAGATGGGTCATATTCCAGTGCTCCAAAGCCTTGATCTGACCAGGGTAGGGTAGGGCAAGGAGGAAACATAATGCAAGAGAATTTGGCCAAGCACCTGTGGAAGAGGCCCACTGGGTGGTGGGCAACTGAGGGCAAAACCACACCCACAGAGAGATGTGTCTCCAAGAAGCCCGTGAGCTTCCTTTGCACCAGTAGGAAGGTCACTTTAGAGCAGAGTTCTTGTAGTCCTTCACTCTGCAGATCCAAACTAATTCTCAGGATGATCACAAGGAGCTGAGACAACCCTCCAGGACGAGCCACCTCCCTGCACGATGAGGAGCCAGAGAAAAGATAAAAAGGAACAAATGGAGAGGAGAGAAGAGTAGAGAGAGGCAGATGGGGTGGGTCAGACACTCCTCGAGGCTGTCTATGAATGAACAGCAAGGCCACTCCAAAGGAAAAGGAGGGGCGAAAGGCTTGTGCTATCTTCCGAACTCTGCATTCGTTCACAATCAGCTAACAGTGACATTAGACTGTGGTCACATGCTCTTCCAGATGTTCTTGATATGGCTGAGGGGTTCCATAACCATACATCTGTAATATTTCTTTAACCCAGTCCATCCAGTTCCCCCGGATCTCCACGGCCAGGAAGGTGTACCTCTCAGACTCCCACCTAGGCCACGGGAAGGGTGGCAGCTTTGGCTTCACCTCACCACTCACCACATGCTGCTCCAGCCCCCTGGTCCCCATTTCCCACTCTCAACACTGAGCAGTTCTTTTTAAAAACAAATGCACTGAGTCACTCCCTATCTTTTTTCAGCACTCACTAAAGAATACTTCCAGTGATCTCCTTTTAAAACAAATAATCCTTATATAGTGGGTATAATCATTCCTTAATGCACCTTCTTTTTTAAAGTTATGACTGGTTTTCTTTTTATATCTAGTATTAAATGTTTCTGACAGGAGGTGCCAGTTTTTCTACAAAATAAACGTTTTCCACTTAAAAGAATGTGAAAAGGCAATGAGAAAGAAGCAGGGAAACGAGAAAAAAAATGGAAGAAGAGGTTGACAATTGCAGGACCGGGATTTTACTGTGAAATTTGGGGAAAACTGCCATATTCCACCTACTCACAAGAAGTGGAACGGTCAAGGTCTGTCAGGTCTTCTTCACCGGGTTCCCCGATTTGTTCTTTTGTGTGTGGTAATCATCCCATGACCTATGACCTCCCAGAGACCACCACGAGTGACCCCCAAAGGGACACACTTAGCCAACTTCCTGCTTTAACTGGGCAGGCAGGAAAGCAACCTTGGCTGGGGGTTCCTGCCCCACACTGGCCCCAGCCCCTGTGCCCGACCTCCTGCAGAGGCCCAGCTGGCTCAGAACTGGTGCTGAGCCCCATTTCACGCTGGCCCCCCACTCCTCTCCGACTCTTTGGGATGAGGATACAGCTGGAGCCCACGCAGGGGTCCGTGGCCTCCAGACCAACTCTGGGGCTTCCCACTCTCCTTGGTTTCATGAAACCCCCCCTCGTCCAGTGCTTCCCCAAGGTGTGGTACATGCACCCCGGAGGGGTGGGGGGGGCAGACACGAAAGGGAATTCTGAGAGGCACACAGACCAACCATTTCATTTTAATATATATGGATTTGTTTTGAAGTGCAAAATCCTGGGAAAGTTAGTAATAGCATTTAGAATTATGATTTCACAGACATCATGTAAGCTGAAGCTAAGGGAGAAGGGGGGAAAATAAGGAACACAATTTTTAAAATATATTAAGTAACTAATTACTGCAGGGTGGTTCCAGGATATTGGCAAAACATGCAAAAAAGACATTCAAATGACTTATCTCTGAGAGATGCTGTTCTTGTCTATTGCCTCCTTCTGTGAGTGACATGATGTATTTAAAATGCCTAGCCCCGCACTGAAAACCGGGAAGTATTCAACAGATGTGACTCCCTTCCTTCCCCTGCCTCCTCCCCAAGGTCAGAGCTGGGCCTCCTGGCTCCTCCTACAGCTCTCTCCATAAAGCCCCTCCTGTAACTCAAGCTGAGACGGCCTCCCCAGGCAAGGTTCAAGCCGGCACTTCTCGAAGCAGAACACTGCTAGGCACGTTAGGCAAACAACACACTCACATCCACTTACCCTGGGACCACAACACGTGTGCCAGGCAGCAACACAGAAGAACCTGAGCTCGGTCCATCCTCGCCATGACCGTGCCCTTTACAAGGAGGCAGCAGAGTGAAGAGATGAAGCCACCTGCCCATGGTGACTTTGTGGACGTCCAAGGCCCAGAAGTAATCCTGGGCCATTCTGACTCCAGAGTGCAAACAACCTCTCAGAACCACTAGGGTTTGCCCACAGTCTGTCCCCCTCCCTGTCACCTCTCTGACCTTTCCCCCAGGCAGCTCCACTGCAGCCACACTGACCTTCCAGCCCCCTCCCCCTGCCCCACCAGGCCCCGCATGGCTGTCCAGCTGTCCCCAGAAGCTGCCTGGCCAATCCCTTTCCTCCTTTGGGTCTTTGTTCAAATGTCACCTCCTCAATGAAGGCTCCCTGTCCACCCAATTAAAAAGCGCAACCTCCCACACACTCCTGATCCCTCTTATTCTGCTAAAACAATTTACTCATCTTCTAATATGTGATGTACTTTGCTCATTTGCTTATGATGGAACAACAAAGAAATGAAATGAAAACGAACTCTCTTTGAGCCTCCACTTCACTGTGTCCCAGATAGCAAAGAAGACAAATACTAGCTCATTTAATCCTCTTCCTGCTGAAATGTAAGCCCCACCAGGGCAGGGATTTTTGACCTCTTGTGTCTCTTCCATTCATCATTACAGCCAGACACAAACTGGGCACACAAACCGGCTGAATGAAGAGAACGGCAATGCTGGGTAGGTCACCCAGACCTGTGAAATGTTCCCCTCAACCAGCAGCACTCCTTTGCCTCTG
The DNA here is from genome assembly GCF_015220235.1 of Choloepus didactylus. Taxonomy (NCBI): domain Eukaryota; kingdom Metazoa; phylum Chordata; class Mammalia; order Pilosa; family Megalonychidae; genus Choloepus; species Choloepus didactylus. The sequence continues at coordinate 96,310,233 of NC_051307.1, read as the reverse complement.
ACTTGTGTGAGCGCCCCACAGCTGGGAACACGGACACCAGCAGCAGCCCCTGGCCTTCCCCCTGGAAGGCAGCTAGAAAGGAGAAGCAGCACAAAATCTATGCTGGCCTTAATGAGTTCCTGGGCTCTGACAAAGTCCCCTTGAGCTATATGGAAGCACAAACCATTTAACTGAGGGGCTGTTCATCAGGGACGCTGCTGGTTTGGTGCCACCGAGAGGGGACAGCAAGTCATCTAGGAGCACCAGGCCCCCAAGGCTCAGGCCCAGCCGCCTGTGGCTAAGAAAGTGGAGACCACATTGTTAATCACAAAAACCAGAGTGGGTGAGCCACAAATTTAGAGCCAAGAGGCCACACGAACCACTGGTTCAATGCCTCCTGTTTCAGGCACTGGGGTTCAGTGCATGGGGAGGGGCTCTACCCAGGTTCCTCAGCACGTCATGAAGGAACCAGGCCCAAGCCAGGCCCCTGCTGCCCTCTCACACAGCACTGTCACCGGTTATGGGAGCAGCACCAGGTCAGACCCACAGAACCTGAGGCTGAGGGCGGCTCCTGACAACTGGGTCAAGACAAGTCTCAGGCTGCTCACCTTCAACTGGAGGAACCCTCCTCTCTTTCCTCATTTAAAGAGAGTCTAAAAACTATAGGGAAAACTGGTCCAAGTCTCTCCACAACCAGAAATTCTGGAGCACCTGCCCTCAAACATCCATCTCCAATCCCAAGGGCAGCAGAGCCCACAGCAAGGAAAGGGGTGAACGTCAAGTGCTGGTGAGAAGGTGGAGTGGCAAGTGGGGTCACCACGCTGGAGAAGAGCCTTAACTGTATTGTGGAGAGCTGAAGACGCGCATACCCTGGGACCAGGGAGTCCCCTTACAAGCCTAGAAATTGGAGAAGCTCAAACATGGGTGTGTATGCAGGTATATACTAGGATATTCAAAGTTTGGGATAACAAAAAAGTGGGAAAAACCTAACCATCTCTCAGAGACAAGGATAAACTGAGGTCTACCCATAGTGAAATGACAGTACATGATCGACAGTGACGAGAGTTGTGCAACATTGCGGATGTGATTAATCCCACTGAATGGTCTGCCGGGCAGTGGTTGAGATGGGAAAGTTATGTTGTATATATATTTCCACAAATTTAAAAAAAAAAAAAAATGAGCAACTAAAGAGACAGTGACAACTAAATGCATACATGATCCCAGACTAGATCTATTAAGGAACAAGAAAAGGCCTAAAAAAATATTATTGGGACATACGAAAAAATTGTATTTAAGCTTTCTACCAATGTTAAAGTTCTTGAGCTTGATAACTGTACTTCATGTGGCTACGTAAGTGGATATCTGCATTCTTAAGAAATGTTCATGGAAGTATTGTATTCAAGGAGCATGATATATATATCCTACTCTCAAATGTTCAGAAAATTAGTAGATAGATAGATAGATGAACTGATAGATGGATGGACGGATGAATAGGTAGGTAGGTAAGTAGACAGATGGAAAAAAAGATACAGCAAATGTGGCAAAATGTTAAAAATGGTAGATCTGAGTATCTGGGGGGTGAAGGGCATGTTGGAGATCTCTGTATGGGTTTTATATAACTTTTTTAACTATCCTGTAAGCTTGGAATTATTTCAAAGCAAAAAGTTTAAGAGAAAAAAGAATGGCCATATAAGACATATATATATTAACTGAATAAATCTCAAAATGTTGAATGAAAACAGAAATATCAAAAGGATACCTAACATGACAGCACTTGTGTAACTATCGAAAATCTACAAAGTAACAATATGTATATTTTATGGATACACATGTATGTGGTAAAACTAAAAAATACACAAATTCCACAAAAGATACCAGCTTCAGGACAGTGGGCATCTCCAGAGAGAAAAAATGAGGGTAAACTTCAGCTATATCATAACATTTTATTTCCTTAAAAAAAAAAACAAAAAAAACCCTAAAGCAAATCCAGCAAGATGCTGGCACCTATTTAACCTATATGGTGGAACACAGATGCCTATTACACTTTTTTCTGAATACTATTACCTTACAATGTTTCATTATGCAAACTTTTCAATGTATAAAGAATAGAATCCTATATACGAGGAGAGAAAGTAGGGCTCTGCAATCTAAATTAGCAGCAAAAACTGCTTATAGAGGCAAACCAAGAAAGAGTGAGCACGAAGGAAGATTACCACTGGGTCCCGACTGTCACAAATCTGTAAGTATAGGACTGCAGAAGATGGTGAAGGGTTCCTTCGGAAGAGCCAAGGAAAGTTCCCCGGAACAATGCAAAAGAAGAAAGGACCCACGTACACACAGATATTCTTCTGCGGGGTTATTTACAGTGCAGAAAATTAGAAATTCACAGAACGGCTTACCAAAGAAATATGATTATAACTCATGCTACAGCCACAGAACAATAAACATGAGACAGGGCAGCAAGACAGGAAAACATTTAGGATGTGCAATACCACGTGTGGATCCCATATTAAACGAAATGAGCAGAAATGAAATTGCCTTGCTATGCCTGATCAGTTCTCCGGGGCCCTGTCCTCGGGGACCCAAAGCCTGACCACAGGACAAAGTCACACTCAAAGAGGGAATCAGCAGTCTAGTTATCACGCAGCTCATCCTCCCACCCACAGAGCACAGGCCCACTTTCCGGCTAGGGTATTTCCGAATCAGGAGCCATTCTCTTGAGCTGAAAGCCTGTTCCTTTTCCACTGCGAGAAAGCCAGGGACCACAGGGTGCAGTGTTCTGCAAACCAAGTCCTCTGGACTCTGTCACCCTCTCACTGACTTGGCATTTATACACAATATAATAAAGTATGTGGGCCCGGGGCATCTTTGTGCAGAACTTCTTTTTCTCTTTTATAAGAGCAAAACTGAGCACAGAGGCAGCCAGTGGCTTCTGCAGCTCGGGTGCAGGTGTGGTGAGACCCTGTACCAGGAGACAGACAGAATGAGTGTTCCGGTTTGCTAATGCTGCCATTACGCAAAACACCAGAAATGGATTCGCTTTATAAAGCGGGGTTATTTGGTTACAAAGTTCCAGCCCAAGGGCCATAAAAGTGTCCAAACCAAGGCATCAACAAGAGGATACCTTCACTGAAGTACGGCTGATAGCATCCAGAACACCTCTGTCAGCTGGGAAGGCACGTGGCTGCTATCTGCTGGTCCTTTGCTCCCGGGTTGCATTGCTTTCAGCTTCTGACTCCAGTGGCTTTCCCTCTAAGCATCTGGGAGTCCTCTCTTAGCTTCATTGGCGCAAACTCCAGGCCTCATCTCTTAGTGTAGCATCTCCAAACAACCTTCTGTTAGCATCTCCAAGTGTCTCCAAGTGTCAGCAAGCATCAACATTGGCTCTGGAGCTCTCTTAAGTAGTCCAGTGAACTAATCAAGACCCACCCTGAATGGGCAGAGTCCATAACACCACAGAATATAATCAACAGTCATCAGAGTTCCACCCCAATCAACAGACTATATCTGCCCCCACAAGACTGCATTAAAGATATGGCTTTTCTGGGGGACACAATATATCCAAACCAGCATAATGAGCAAGTGAAGACCCATGGGAAGCAGGGCTATGAGACAGTTATTCTGGGGTGGACACAGTGGGGTGGTAGGTGCTAGTTGGCAAGGGCAGAGACCTGGAGGCCTTCACGGGATGGGGCAGCCACACCTAGTAGGTGCTAGGCATGAACAAAGCCCTGTATACACACTAATTTCACTCCTACAACAGTATTCTAAGGTAGGTGGTGTTATTATGCCCCTTTTGCAGATGCAGAAGCAGTTCAGAGAAGGCAAACAAGTACGCATTGCCTCCCAGAGGGGAGGGGTAGAGCTGGAATCTGAGCCAGACCCTCATTAGCCAACACCATACTCATTCAAAACCCACATACCTGCCCTACACAAGGCTGCACCAGGAGGGAGAGGGGATCAGCCACAGACCCTCAAGGCCACCCAGACTGGGAAGTGCACCAACCCTGCACACAGCAGGGGAAACACAGCATCCGGAAAGACTGACAAAGACAATAGGTCTTCAGAGGAGGGAGTGGAGCCTCCAGCCAGGATGTTTACACTGCACCTTACAAGTGAGTTCGAAAGTAAGCCAGTAGAAAAGGAGGTATCCAGAACACCTACTGTGTGTTGCGTACAGCACCTCACATAATAGGGAGCCCAGTCCTGGGGATCCCGCAATCCTTGGAGCAGACACAGCAGGGCTGGGGTGGGTGAGGTGCAGAACCAGGCTGGCCGAATCGAGGGCTCAGTGGCAGGACTCCTTACACCACTACCGCTATCCTCAGCTGCCAGCAAGGCTCAGAGTCAGACTGGGGGCATCAAGCTCAGCGGGGGCTGAGCACGGCCAGGCAAAAGGACAGCCTCTGCCAGTGAATCTGGGGCCTGCATCTGAGGAGGCCTTTTCAGCTTCATTCTGGAGCAGCGCTCGGTGCAGCATGAATCAAAGCCATTCAGTGTACACAAAACACAGGCATCTACAGGTGGGTGAGATCCAAACAATGTGTCAGGCTAGGAAGAAAGAAGACAAACAAGCACACAGAGATGCACACAACCCAGAAGTGGCTCCAGGAACCATGGAACGGGAAAGCAGGCAGGGGAAGCAGGCAGGGAGACAGCGGGGGCAGGAGATCTGAAAGGGACCACAGGAGACCTGGGTCCCAGACCCCCTTGTCCACTAACTGGCTGTGTGGCCTTGGGCAAGTTACTTGGCCTCTCTGGGAACCAGCTCCTCACGGGTTTCCTGAAGGGATCAGACTACATGGCCTTTTCAGTTCCCCTCCAACCCAGACCTCTTGTGACTTGCCACCACACAAGGGAGGGGAGGCTATGAACATCACGGTCCTTTAAGATCCACATACTGAAAAGAGGCCCCCCCAGCAGGATCTGGCAGACAGAACCCTAGAGGAAGAATGAAAGATGTGGCCATGAGCAGGCTCTGGGGTTCCCCTGCCCTCTGCATTTCTTCAGGGGGGCCCTTGACCTGCCAACAAGGCGAAGAGGACATGTGTGCAAGGCCCCAGCAAGCAGGAGGCACAGGGCACCATGGGCATGCTTCTGGAGGGACCCCAGATCTCAGAGAGCATTTCCAGCTTTAGGATCTTGTTTACACCTGCTGTGTCAGCCAGGTACAGGATGCAGGCCCAGTCTGCCTCGGTTTCCTCCTCTGTAAGACGGGAGGGTCACATCCAACCAATTTACAATAACGATCATCCTCAAAGCTCCCCAGCTCCGGAAGCCTGTCCCTCCCTTCTCACAAAGGCAGCCCCAGGCATACCTGGAATCCCCTACCCTGGGTCTTCCTTTTCCCCTGCCCCCAGACAGCAGGTGGCCTGGGGCACCCTGAGCAAGGCCTGCACGATGCCTGCTCCTGTACAAGCTTTTCAAACAACAACTAATCCACCTGCCCACCTGCCGGGGCCAATGAAGCCCCTCCAGAATCCCACACTGATCAGGACTCAAGGAACCTGACCATGTGGGCAGGTCTCACAGAGACCATGTCCTGGACTGCCACGATGATCTGGCAAGAACAGGGCCACCTCACGGCACTCAGGGAGCCAAAGAGATGAGGCCCAAGACCCCACTGAGAGGGCTGGGCCAGGAGCAGGGGCTACAAGCAAGTGCTGGTCATATCTAGGGATACATGGGTCTTCCCAACAGCCTGGCCTTTTTCAATCATTTGAAGTTTATACTTGGCTGAATTCCCAAAAAGATTATAAACAACTGGAGTGTGCAATCAGACGAAGAAAACAAATATAAAGCCATTAAGAAGAAGCAAACAATGAACCAAAAATGCTCACAGTTTACTATAAATAAGTTTGAATTGGAGCCTTCAAGAAACCAAGGAACATTCACGGAGAAAAGTCTCACAGAAGATGCAACAGAATCATCCATGTTTCATTCACAAAGACTACAAAACACACTGATTCCAGCTTTCCATACTGACAAGAAGTAGCAGCACCTACTTCAGAATACAGGGCAAGGCAGAGCCTCAGGTTGGCTAGCACTGGCTGAGCCTCTGCCTCGAGCCAGGCATGGGCTGGGCACAGCAAGGAAAGGAAGTGGTAATGATACAAGTCTCTTCCTGCTAGCAAGGAAGAGACAGTGTAAATGCAACCAAGTTCTCAGATTAGGGCAAACAGCACAATGCCAAGGTGGGGACTGGGAAAGGCTGCGAGGGTCCAAGCAGGAGAAAACAGTCCTCTGGAGAACTGAGGAAAACCTGAAAGAGACTAAGGACACTGGAATAAATCTGGGTAAAACACTGTTCTGCAGGCTAGCTCCACTGCCCTCTGACTGAAATCAGCAAGCATCCTGCCTTCTAGAATGATGAGAAAAGGGTTCCTACTCCCAACACACCTACTTGGCAACATTAGTAGCAGCCACCAACTATTAACCACCTGCCCTGTGCCAGGCCCCGTGCTGCCTCATTTTTATCTCACAGCCACTCTGTAAGGTTGGCATTGCCCCAGTCACACGTGAGAGGATGGAGGCTGAGAAGGGTTACATCGGGGCCCAGGGCCACACTGTTCCCAAATCACAGACTGTACATAAGCCCAGGTCTCAGGCTCCCGAGTCAAGCACTTCCCACCAAGACCACAAGCCCCTGGGACATCTCCCTCGCAATCATGCAACAGAGTTTATTCGAGGAAAGAGGAGCTGTGAGTTCCTGTGAGGAGGACACCATCTCCACAGCGAAAGAACCGGGGAGGGGAATGAGAAGGGAGAGCGCACACCAGTGCTTCCAAGTGGGGCCTGGCCTGAGCCAGGCAGGAGAGGCCAGCCTCAGGGACGCTCCCTCCCACCAGCAGGATCACTTAATCCAGGCTGCTTCACAGTAATTGCCCCCAATAAACAATAAACAAATCGGTTTAATTTAAAACACATTAAGCTAACAGCAGGCTGTGTGCCAGCTGACATGGCCTGGTTCAGCTGGTCAGAACAGACTGAAAACAGGGTTGGGGTACCAAACTGGGGGAGGGGGGAGGGCGGCGGTGAGGGGGCAGGGGATGTTGGCCCTGGTTGTCCCCATTGGTCCTCAACCACCCACAGGGTGAGCATGAGTGACCCAGCGGCCAAAGCCAAGAGCCCTGGATAGGGAAAGGCTGTGAGGAAGAGAAGCTGGGAAGTCCTCCCCAGGCCCCAGAGTACGGAAAATACAGGAAGCCTCCCTCCCTTAGCCTGTCCAGTGGGTGACTGGCGTGGCTGCACTCGGGGTCCTCCTCCTCAGGGAAGGGCCTTCCTCAGCTAGAAACAGACTTGGGGGGGGGGGGACTGACGGCTCAGCGGGTGAGACTGTTCTCCCTGGCTCCGGCTCTCACGTGGGCTATGACCTGGCTCATCCGATGCAAGGCATAAGCCTGTGAGGTGGCAATCAGAGCCCATTTGATAGCTGAGGATATTGAGGCTCCACATAATGAAGCAACTGTCAAAGTCACATGACCACCAGGCCTGGAGGAAGAGCCAGCACCCACACACCCCAATACTCGGCCTCTCGGAGCCTGGGGATGGCTGGGGCCTCTGCGACCGTTTATCCAGCTTCCCACCAAGAGCCAGAACACTAAAGCCACAGACAGGGCAAACACTGCCCACAGAAAGCTCGCGGCCCCCTTTCATAGAGTTCCAAATGGCACCGTCCCCACCTTTAAAGCAGGAGGCAGGATGTGACGGGACCCCAGGGGAAGCCGCGCGGCCCGTGGGCAGGGCCTGGAGGAAACCACATCCGGCTGGAGTGCAGGACCCGGATGACGCCGGCAAGAGGGCGCCGGTGCGGAGACTCGCCCCCCCCCCCCCCCCCCCCCCCCCCCCCCCCCCCGGTCACAGCCACACTTGTCCCTCCGAACTCCGACTGTGCCGCCAGGAAGCACAGGAGGCTTCTCCACTAAGGGTCGAACTCTTGGGCTTCTTTTTCATCCACCTTTTCAAAGGGCCTCAGCAAAGCAGGTTTACTCGGAATGCAGGAAGGAAATGACCGCCCACAACGGCCACCCAGACTCCCTTTCATTTCAGTTTTCCTTTCTAAAAAACAGGAGGGGGTTACCTCGAAGAGAAACAACAAACAGCCCCGCGTCGGCCTCGGGCTTCCACGATGGGAGAAGCTCACCTCGGAGGCCGGGCCTCTGAGGCGCGGGGATCCGGCCGAGCAAACGCGGTGCGGCCGCGCCCCCCAGCGGCCCCGCGGAGCGCAGCGCACGGCCGGCTCAGGCAGGGGAGTGTGGGAGGGGGCCAAGCTCCTCGCGTTCCCGCGGGGCTCTGGGAGGAAGCGGGGCGGGGCGGGGGTCGGCTGGCGCCGGTGCGTGGGCCGCACCCGTGCAGCGCCTCCTCCTCCTCCCAGCCGGGGAGGCCCTCACGGGGATGCCAGCCCACACCCCGAAGCAGAGAATTAACCACGTGGCTTCCCTGTGAGGAGTGCATCCACTCCAAACGCCACACACAGGACCTCTTGCCTGCAGCAGAGGAAGTGGACTGGATCAGTGTCAGGCACAGGGATTCGGCCACTTGGTGGTCAGGGCGGTGCCTCCCCGCCCCAGCTAGAAAGATCCGTGGGCAGACAGAGGGGTGAGGCCCTCACTGACCGACTGGGACGAGTGGAGACAGGGCCCCACACCCTTGTCGCTCTGTTGTGGGTATCAGGGTCAACTGGGTCTCAAGCCACCCTTCCAAATGGAACCCGTGGCTGCTGGTAACAGTGAAACTCAAGAGTGAAGAGCCCAGGCTGGTTAACTCCAGCTCTATGACACTGACTAACTCGCTGCCGCACTCTGGCCTGGGTCTGCCAGCTCGGACGCTGCCCCCAGGGCCCTCGAGGTTTCCTTCCTGCTCCAGTGCTTGGTGATGCTGCAACACTTGTGAGGCTGAGTGAGACTGAGGCTGCACTGGTGGCAAATACTGTTTTTGTTTGGATTGAATGTATTTATTTGCGGAGGCTTGGCAGGAGGATGACACGGATTATGAAGTGGTCGTGGTCCAAAGGACACAGTCATCCATACACCCACCATCCTTCGGTTCAGCCAGTGGCTCAGTCCTGTAGTGCCTCCTAGTCCCCAAAGCACTGCCACAGCCCTTTGGTTTACCACGTCAGCTCCAGTGGGAGCTCAAGAGCAAGCGTCCCAGGTCATGGGGAGGTTCAAATGAGATGTTAGTGAAAGCACTTCTATAAATTCTAGAGTACTGAACAAATGTTACCATTATTCTCCTAATCAAGTCTTCACACTAGGAAACCTCCTCACTGATTTTAGGCATAACATTACTGTGCACATGAGCAATTTTCAAACAATGTTCTTCAGAATACAAGTGTTACAACATCTTTCAGGAAAGGGGATAGTCAACGTAGCTGATTTTCCTTGTGAAATACATTTTGGTAAATACATAAGAAAAATACCAAATACATTTCTATGGTTGTTCTTATCCATATGTAATATGTCCTCATTAGTCATTAGGGAACTGAAAATCAAAACTACAATGAGATACTACTTCACACCCACTAGGATGGCTGAAATAAAAAAAGACAGACAAATAATCAAAAAGACCAGTGCCAGTGAGGATGTATAGAAATTGGAACCCTCACACCCTACTACTGGGAATGTAAAATGCTGCAGCTGCTTTGGAAAACAATTTGGCAATTCCTCAAATAGTTAAAAATAGACTTACCATATAACCCCGCAGTTCCACTCCTAGGCATACACCCAAGAGAACTGAAAACATATGTCCACACAAAAACTTGTACTCAAATGTTCACAGCAGCATTAATCGTAATAGCCAAAAAGTAGAAACAAACTAATGCATCAACTGATGGCTAGATAACAAAATGTGGTATTTATCTAACCATTCAATGGAATATTATTCAGCCATAAAAAGGAATGAAGTACTGATACATCCTTCAATGTGGATGAACCTTAAAAACATCATGCTAAGTGAAAGAAGCCATTTACAAAAGGTCACATATTGAAAATGACTTCAGAAATGTCCAGAATAGACAAATCCAGAGAGAGAAAGCAGATTAGTGGTTGCTAGTGGCTGAGGGGAGGGGAGAATGGTGACTGCTAATGGGTACTAGGTCTCATTTTGAAGTTAGATAATGGTGATGGTTGCACAATACTGTGCATATACTAAAAACCACTGAATTGTATACTTTAAAAGGGTGAATTTTATGAATTATTTCTCAATTTTTTTATTGCAAAATATATATAATCATCTGTCTTTACAAAACGGACTATGAGAACAGAGAACAGTTAGGAAGTCTAACTTGATGCCCAAAGCTGGAACATTCCAACTTGTGCACTGAGGCCTCTGTAGCATTTCCAAATTACCCGTGTGTCAACATATTTCATCTGTATGATGATCCCTGGACTATGTTAGGGGCTTTAACTTATAATTTCAATACATACCTGTGGAAACATTCAAAGTTTATTGTATATGATACAATAATACTATACAAAGTCATTCCCTAAAGATCCATAACTATAAAGTTTCATTTGCATTAGCAAACAGCTGTTTCATGAATATGCTATAATTTAAAACAGCTTTACTTTTAAATGTTTTTAGTAAAATACACTGCTCTGTAAATAAATCCTACCATATAAAATGTCAGCTTGTCTTTTCAAAAAGCCTCTCATTTTGAGGCACATTTCTTTGTTCCTTTCTTTCCCTGGCTTTTATAACTTATTCAAGTTTCATTTAGGTAACAAGGTGCCTGGTACTGTGACAAGCAGGAGAATCTACTGTGTGTCCTTTATCACCTGTTTGTCACCGGCTTCAGCAATGAGATGGCCAGCATCGAGGGCTTCACACTCAGGCTTCTCTCAGTCCCCAACCTTAAGCTGAGGTAGTCATGTTTTCAGTGTCACTCAGTTTTATGCTGTATTAAAAGAAACTCTGGAAATCCCCCCAAAGCACACACAGGTTAGCATCTGTCTGGTCACTTCTAGTCCTCAGCATATGCTTCTCCGGGAATCCAAGAATCACTTTCAAGTGTGGAATGCACACAGCTGCCTTCCTATTCCCAACTGGTCATCTGGAGCCTGAGCAAACTAGCTTCGGGCTCTGAAGAAGACTGAGGTTTGGTGGAAGCGTGGCTGACCACTGAGAACTCTTCCAGGATTTCTTGGGTTTAATCAGTATAGTCAGTCATCAGTCAACTATATTGAGAGTCTCGCACATGCCAGGTGATGGGGGAAGGAGGAGCACCGCATTTCCCTTGTTTAGTGTTTCTATATGGAGGATGTTCCATAGACCCAGCACTCCCTGGCCTCTTGTCACATTCCCCCCTTCCCCACCACACACACTCACTCCTCCCTTTAAAGGAGGAAGAGATCATTCTGATGGATGAGTTTGGGAGAGACGCCTGCCCCAGGCCCCTCCCTCCTTCTCTTCTCTGGACTCTGCCTGTGGAGATCCCCACCTGCCTCTGTAGGGGAGGCTGTGCTTATCCAGAGCCACCTGTCCGTGGAGACGTCTGTCTGGTTAGGAGGCTGCCTGCCCCGTGTCTACCTATCACTGCCCACTCAGGCCAGATATGGGGGTGGAATTTAGGCAGTTCCCTCAATACATGAAAAGATAAGTTAAGTCCCTGCCCTCGTGGAGTTTAGGTTCCAGTGGGGAGAGGCAGACTGCACACAAGCCAACAAAATAGGTATTTTCTCAAACTCCCACCTAAGACTTTCGCACTCACAATTCTCAGCCTAGAATGTTCTTCCCTGGACAGCCCATTGGCTCGTTCTCTCACTTCCTTCAGTCTCTGCTAAAGCGCCACCTTATCAATGGGGCCTTCCATGACCACCCTATAACAAAATAGGCAGCTTGCCCTCACACCCACACTCCCTAACTCCATACCCTGCTTTATTTTTCTCTGTAGAATTTATCCCAATCTGATCCTCTCCATATCTACCTGTTTCCCTGTTGAAAGCCTGTCTCCCACGTGCACCCCCAGTATGGAAGCTCCGTGTGGAACAGCACTCACCAGGTGGGTGCCCAAGAGCATCTGTTCAATGAATGAGTGAACGACTGAATGAACAAACACGAATATATGCTACAAAACCAATGAATAGAGTGACAGGATAGATGTCAGGGAGCTGGAGTGGGAGCTGCTTCGGATAAGGGGTTCATAGAAGGCCGCTCTGCGCAGTTAACATTTGAGCTGCTATCATGGAAAAGACAGGCACACACTACACAAGAGAAATACCAAAAAGAAGCAATACTGCACCCCTCCCTCTGCAGGAGTACAAACAGCAGCCGGGTGAGCCCCATCAGACCCCCGACAGGGGGCTGGACAAACGGGAAAGACAGGATGAGATGACCATGGCGGCAGGATGCTCTGACGCTTATTAGTTTATTCCCCAGGTAGTCAGCAGAGTACAACTGTATCATGAGCGTAGACCCATCTGGCTAGAAGCCCTTGACCCTCCAGCCTCAACAGGAGCTGTGTCAATTCCCCGAGGTCATATTTGCAGCTGCCTCCAGGCCTTGGAGTTGGGGAGTTCTTGGTGACTCCCAGAACTGGGGCCAGCAGAGGGAGAGAGTCAGCACAAAACACTAAGCACAGCAGCACTGGGTTAAATACTTGACAGCATCACAGCCTTTAATCCTTATAACCACCTTATGAGGTGGGTGTGTTAACCCTCATTCTACAGAGGAGGCCTCTGGGACCCTGAGAGGCAAGTGGCTCACCCCCAGTCACCCACACCAACTGGGGTTTAACCTAGGTAATGTCTCATGTCCCACCCACTGGGCTTTGCAGCAGGACAAGATGTACAAGAGTATGAGACTAAGTGATGTGAGTTTGTATATGGCAGGGAGTATGTCTGAGCCTTGTCTGTGTTCCCTACTGCTGTGAATTCAGGGTCCCACATATGGCAAATAGTTGGTCATTCCTGGGGCTTCAAAGTACAGGGTGGGTTCCTGAAGTGTGGGGTTAGGGAAGTGTAGCAGAGATGGCTGACTGCCTCCCCAAACGCATTCTTTTCTCCTTCCTTATTAACTGAAACCCAATCTTTAACTGGGTACACTGCTTCCCAAATAAAAGACAATTATCAGCCTCCTTGCAGTTAGGTGTGGCCATATGACTAAATTCTGGCTGTGGAGATGTAGGGAGAAGTGTTGCCTGCGACTTACAGAAAGTCTCCTTAAAGGGAGGAGGAGTTTCTTCCACCATCCTGCTGCTGCAAGACAGATGAGATGGCTGAAGCTCCAACAGCCATCCTGGACCCTGAGGACAAGGGTCACTCTCTAGGGTGGAGGAACAGAGAGCTGGAGGGAGCCTAGGGCATTGATGACCTCATAAAGCCCCAGGACAACCCAGGAATACCTAACTCTGGACTTCATTTGATGAGAAATAAAACTGAATCTCTTTTAAACCACAATTATTTGGGGTTTTCCTGGTATATTCTGTCAAGTCTGATACAGCAAGGAAGGCTCAAGGAAGAGGTAAGTCTTGACCTAAGTTGTAGAAGTGGGGGATTCCACCTAACAGACAGAATGCGGTAACAGACGGCTCAGAAGCAGAGCAAGCAGAGCTCCATGAGAAGGACCAGCTTTTCCTACAGCTTCAGGAAGAAAGGCTGTATCAGGAAACTGAAGCCACCTACTTCTGGGTCTAGAATGCTGAAATGATCTGGGATGACAGTTACCCAAGGAGCCACTGGAGGTTTGGAATGGAAGTGATAGGATAAATGACACGTTTTAGCAAGTCGAGCTGCCTTTCCCAGGCCAGTAGAGCCAGAATACCCTAACAAAAGAGAGTTGTTCATCCAAGTGTTTCCTGAATGCCTACTGTGTGCCAGGCACTGTGCTTCCCCAGGGAAGGCTGCACAGAGGGGACGCCCAAGCTGGGTCTGAAGGATTGGCAGGAGACCACCAGGCACTCCTGCGTCCCTGACAGCTATGGATCCCAAGCTTGCCCACACAGCTTCAGGTAAATACAAATCCCCAGGCCCTACCCAGGAGATTGTGACCCACAGTCTGAGGCAGGGCCCAGGATTCTCTCTTTTAAGTAAGTTTCTCCAGGTGATACTGAGATGCAGCTAGTCCATGGACCTATCATATAGTCGAGAAGAAATTCCTAACCTGGTACCTGATGTGAACAGGGTAAGAACTTATACAGTATCCTTCTTCCTACTTAGTACTGCAAAAATAATTCTCAATGTACAATTCACTCACATATGTAGGGTATGATGTTATATTCTGGGGATATTGCATCTGAGGTCAGCCAGGGTCCATTCCCTTAAGGAGTTAATGGTCTAGCAGGTTAGACAAATAATTCGATAATTATATAAATGCAACACAAGTACTTGATGCTGTGAGTGTGTGTAATGGGGGCTCAGGAAAGGTTTCCCAAGCAAATAACATTAAAGCTGGGCCTGAAAGTGGAGTACCACTTTAGGACTGGGGGAGTGGGGCGGCTCTAGGTAGGGGAAAAGGCACGTGTGAAGTGAGGCCTGAAGAAGCATTCTTTTAGGGAAAACTCTAAGTCTGTAGAAGAATTAAAACACAAAATGGAGCAAACCTTTTAGAAGCATGCTTTTAAAGAAAATTAAATAAATAAAAAAGAACACCTTCTATTTCTATGACAAACAAAACAGATGCAAAAAATAAGAACTCAAAATAATGGGAGCAATTTTGTGTTGAAACTGATATGCACTAACCTGACCACTGACATCTGGCTAGAAGCCTCTGACCCTCCAGCCTCAACAGGGGCTGTGTCAATTCCCTGAGGTCATATTTGCAGCTGCCTCCAGGCCTTGGGTGAGGGCTGTGACTCCCAGAACTGGGGCCAGCAGAGGGAGAGAGTCAGCACGAAACACAAGCTCCAAAAGGAGAGCTTCGTCCAGTGGCTGAGCCTGCCCCTGAACCAATACTTCTGGGGCCAACTCTGTACCAGGCATTGTGCATGAGGTAGTGACAGACATGCTATGGTCACAGTACCAAGGGATCCAAGAGGGAATAAGAGGAATGCATACCTTTCAGCTGGAGGCTCCTTGGATGGCTCCAAGAATGGGGTGATATCAAAAGAAGAGAAAGACTTGGAAATGGAGAGAGCAAGAAGACCCTGACAGAGGGAACAAACTAAGCAAAGACAAAGGCAGTGCTGGAAAGCACTCGGAGTGCAACAAGAAGCTGTGGCTAAAGCCTCAGGATAAGGAGAGAGCAGAGACCTGGCAACAGGATAGTCAAGACCCGGGTTGCTATCTCTGACTGAAGACGCAGAGATGACGATGGCTAAGGGCTGAGTTTCTCAAACTTTAGGATCCTAAGAATCACCTGGGACAGGTTGCCAGGGCCACCTCCAGAGATTCCTATTAGGTGAATCAGGTTGGGCCCCAGGCTGAGGCTCCCAGGCTGAAAAGACGTCAGGTCTGACGGTGGCTCACAAATTCCAAGGACCTGGATTCTTGGCCTCCCACAGTATAAAGTCCAGGCCCAGAACCACCGGGGATGTTCCTAAGGGGTTCGTTTGCTCTGGGCAGCAGGATGGACCCTCGCTGGTGAGGGGGAAGCAGGAATGGGGAGCTGTGCAGAGCTGGGCACAGGCTGTCCCCAGGGGTTAGGGACATTTTCAGGAGAGGTGAAAGCTGAGGAAAGAGTGACCAAAGGCCCAAGAGGAAAGGAAGGACATTCTGGGCAAAGAGTACAACTTGTATAAAGGCACACTTAATGCAGCTAAGATACCTGGTGCATGTAGGGAAAGGACAAGAGGTAAGGCTAGAAAGGTGGGATGTCAACACTGACAGCTCTACCAAGAAATTGAGACTCAACTTTGTAGGCAACAAGGAGCCACTGCAGGACCCCGGCAGCAGCTCCTCTTACTCACTCACTGGGCAAACTCATTGAGCACTATTCTCACCCCACGGCCCTCTCACCTTCTCCCAAACCAGTCTCCATCCTTTAATATCACCTTCCACACCAATCCAAAAATCAGACCTCAGATCCCCTCTATGCAACTATTAGGACAAAATGAGGCAAGCAACTTGATAAAGGCAATTCGTACTAAGCCAGGAACAGAATCTCTGACAAGCAGAGCCAGGTGAAGTGAGATGATGGGGAGAGGAGGGGAGATACCACACAGGCAGGTTGGTCCAGCCTGGGAGAAGACTCCTGGCTCTGCTCTCCCCAGATCTTATCTGTACCTCTTAGAGCTTTCTCTCCTTCCTTAGAGGAACGTGCAGCTTTTCTAATTAGGTTTATGACCCTTGAGGGCAAAGTGGAAAGAGGGCATGAGATGGATCACACTGGCTGGGTATGGGTTTGACCAGATCAGACTGAACTACCTAAGAGCCATGAGAAATGTCACTGCAACTTCAACACTTCAAGTGTACTGGAGGTAGACTTCGATCGGGATCATTACTGGTGTCTTCAAATGACCAACTACTTCCTCAAAAGTCAACGAATGAAGGGGGGGGTGGTGGAAGAAGTGCACCTAAAGACACTACTGAATACTGCAGCACTAGCAGAAAGGGAAATGTCCATTCTCCCAACGGGGCACACTTAATGGAGAGGGGACGGGAGGGGAGGGGAGGGCAGAGGGGAGGGCAGACGAGATGGTCAGTTAACCATAGCTGCTCTCCAGCACCAGCTGAACGCAACTCGCTCCCAGACACGCCCCCGGGTGATGTCTCCAGTAGGCTGTGAACATACATTGCGGCCAGGGGCGAAGGTTTAGGCGTTCTAAGGCGTTGTTACTGAGCAGCTCACTGAAGGCCTGGCTCCTGTCCTCGGAGCCCGCCGGGCGCGCACACTGGCCGCGCTGGGGAAGGGGTGGAACACCCGCCGGGAGCCCCCCAGCTGCGGCCCGGCTCACCTTGCACTTGAAGCCGGCGGCGGGCGGCAACAACTCCCGCAGCAGGGCCTTGGCCACCTCGCGGCTGGCCGCCTCGCTCACGAAGTGTAGGTTAAGCACCTCGTGCGCCTCGAACTTGGCGAGGAGCAGCAGCGAGCGCAGCGCTGTGCGGGCCTTGGCCTGCAACGCGGCGTTGTGTTCCGCTTTGGTGAACATCATCAGCAGGTGGTAGTCCGCCGGCCCGGCCCCGCCGCCCTCCAGGCTCTTGGCCTTGGCGCCCGGGACAGGCGCCGCGGAGACCCGCGCCAACTCCGGCACGGGCGGCGAGGGCGCGGCGGGGGCCCCGGCGCGGGCCTCCTTCAGCCTCTTGGTGGCGCTGGAGAAGGTCTCCCGGCCCGAGCCCAGGTAGTAGAAGGCACAGACAGCAAGCGCCGCGGCCAGCAGCAGCGCGCAATAGTGGGAGCGCACAGAACCCAGTCGCGCCATGGCCCGAGCTCATGAGGACCTGCCTCTGAAAAGGCCCGTGCACCACGCACCGGCGGACCGAGTAGCCGAGGAAGGCAGAGGTAGACCAATACCCCCGCGACCGCCTAGGAAACCCGGCGGCAGGCAGCGGCCATGGCGGGGGTGGAGTAGAGGGACTCAGCGCCAATCCACTACAGTGGATGAGCCGGGAGGCGGGGACCCGGCGTGCCCGGCAGCCGCTGGGTCCTAGATTCAGAGGGATTACAGCCCAGATGGTCTGACCTTCAGCTATAGTCTCCCCAGCTGAGGACTCTGACATAGATAATCTCGGTAGGCGGCAGGTAAAATGCGTCAAAACTACGCCCACTCGACCCCAAGTTCCGGGCTACAGATGTTAGAAAATGAAGCCACGCGGTGAAAGGAATTGAGGCGCTCCAACGGAGGATCTTCTGTTAACAAAAAAGACTAAACTGGACGCACGAGGGAAGAATTTTATCTCGTACCTGTTCGGTTTTATTTTGTTTGTAATTTCTTGGAGGCCTTACGTCCTCTCCCTACTGCCTTCACACCTTGGAGACTAGCTGGGGCAAGGGAATTTAAACTAGCAAGCCCCTTTCCCCATGGACGATAAAGTAGTGTTGCCTGAGGTTGAAATCGTCTCCCCACACCACTTCACCTCTAAGACAGACTAAAGGCAATCTAAAGGTTGTGGCCAGCAGGGGGACCCCGCTGCCCAAAACATCATGGTAGTTCAGATAGTCCCTGTGTATTAACACTGGGGAATGATATTTAATTCACCTTTTATTATATAAACTTTAACACTTTATAAAGAGCTTTAATATATACAAGGTAACTTGCCCAAGGTCACACAGTTAGCCAATGGCAGTTATGAACCGAATGGGTTGGATATTTGCCAGCCTGACAAAAACTCATTAACGTCAATCCTCTAAGTATTGATAGGAATATACTAAAAGTACTGAAGGCAACATGTACAAATGGTCTACATGCTTGAAAAAGGTTAAGGTGAAAATGCTCACACAGATGCACATGCAAACTGATCTCTTACCAGTTTATTGTGCCATACCATTATTTCTCAAAGTGTACCGGTGGAGCACACCTTTACCAGAATCATTTTTCTTTTCATAATCATTTTTAACTCACTTTTTTCCATTGGAGCAACACGTTTTTGAGAAACGTGGACCTCTGAAGCATGCCTAGCAACAAGTTCAATACATATTAATCACCTTGTTAAAAAAAAAAAAAAAAACCAATAGCACAGTTAACTCATTTGAGTAATTAGCTGTTACAGAAGTTTATTCAGTCCCCACAATTCTATGAGGTAACTGTTATTCCCATTTTCTAATCAAGGAAATTGAGACCTAGATAATTGCCCAAATCTAGCTGGCCAGTAGCAGAGCCTGGATCCCAGCCCAAGTCTCCCTGCTTCCAAAACCATTACCTTTGGCCAAAATTAGCTTTGAAAGCAGTAAGTCAAGTTCTGAGTTGTGTGTATCTATTTTACCACAGTCTTCAGTACAACACTCTGAGATAAAGAAAGACCCTGAGATAAAAAGAGCAAGCTCTAGGGTTAACTGTCCAGGCTAGAACGCTAGGTCTACCACTATAAGTTGTTAGATCTTCAGGAAAGTTATTTAACCTCTCTAAGCCGCAATTCGCCCCATACATAAAAGGAGGCTAAAACTAGTACCTGTGCTTCATAGGGTTATGAGAGTCATTAGATATAAAGCAGAACAGAATCCAACACTTCAAAGACAATAACTATAAATCAAAATATACACCAAACTCTCAAAAAAGGCAAATATTCAATACGTACAAAAATATTTGTACATATTGTACATATGTACAACAATATGTACAAAAATTTAGCAACCACAGCTTTTCTGGGTATTTACAAACACTAAAACCCAAATCTCTATTTATCATGTTCCACAGACTTTCCACAGCAGTGTGCTATAGCTTCATTGTTAACATTCTAAATACTGTTCAATTGTGCCTTTTAACCCCCATCTACACAATCAGTAAGATATTTTTCCCCCATCACTTATTCTAGAATTAATTTATTCAAAAAATATTTTGTCTTTCAGACCTTCATAATATCACTGCTCTTGGAATTCATGGATAAGAACAACAATGTAATAAAATCTTAAATTTACATAGAGCCAGTAGATACACAGGAAAATACTAGAGACTAGTTTTATCTCCAGGTTATACTTTCCTCACTTCCAATTCTTTGCCCATAAAGAAAAATTAATGTCTCAAGTCACAAGTTTCCTAAAACTGCTGACTGAGAACTAAAACAGTGAGTTCAAGTCATTTATTCAAGAGATATGAGTGCTTAGTACATGCCAAACATAGTAGGACCTGGGAACACAGTAATGAAAACACAAAAATTCCTGTTCCAGAGCTTACATTCTAGGAGAAAATAGACAAGTAAGTAACAGAATGTGTCAGACGGTGATACCTGCTGTTTTCTCAGCTTAAAATAGATATGTCTGGGTATATTGTAACATGGCTAAGTGGACGAAGAACTATGGTAAGCACAATAACCCTTCAGTTCTAACTTTGGCCAACTTCTCTCACTCCTGACCAGAGGAGATTAGGTAATTGGCTTTTCCTGTAGTGCAATTTCTGCATCTGTAAAGCTGGATAGATTATCAGATATTTCGTATTGACCACTTCACAACATTGTCAAAGGATAGAGAGAAACAGGTACTCTCCTATAAAGCAGGTGAGTATCTGTACATTGGTGCAGGTTTTCTGGAGGGCACTTTGGTGATTCTTTCTGGCCTCAGAACATTACGGCCTCCTGCCTAGACCTAAAACATGTCTCCCTGAGACAATGGTTCTCAAATTTTTGGTTGGCATCAGAAGCATCTGAGGAACTTGTTTAAATATACAAAGGCCCAAGCCCTATCTATCTTCAATGCGCCTGGGCCTCTGCATTCATCAGTTACCTGAAAAATCTTTTACAGACCAAAATTTGAAAACTGTTGCCCCAGACCTTCACCCAGCTAACCTCTCCTTATACTTCAGACCTTGGCTTAGATGTTACTTCCTCCAATGACTGGTCTCTCAACACTTTCCCCTCCACTGTCTGGGCTAAGGGCTCTCTTCAGTGTTTCCATGAGGGCCACTTATATACTACCCTAGACCCATCTTTCTCCTTTACAAGAACACAAGTCTTGAAGAGGACAGGAAACGTCTCTACCTTTTTTCCATAATATCCCCAGTACCTAGAACAGTGATTGACTCATTAAATAAGCCTCAAAAATACACCCAACCAGTGAACCAGCATTTTCACTTTTAGAAAGGAAGAATGTATTCAAATAATTTAGCTATAAAGACAAAGTAGAGCTATGTTTATGACAGCAAAAAAGTGGAATTAAATGTTCTTCAATAAACTATAATAATGCAGTCATTAAAAGTGATGTATTCAACAAACTGTAAGTGAAAATTTTTTAAAAAGCCCACAGATTGATACTCAACATATTACCCTATTAAAATGTGTGAAATGTATGTGATTTCTGATTTGAATAATGTTTTTAAAAATGAAACATTTGAGAAAATTTGAACACCAATTGCACAGTTTTATAGCTTAAGTGTATACTATGATTATGTATTTTTAAAGTCCTACTTTTATAAATATATACTGAAATCTTTGCTGGTGAAATTTTTGGGATTTTCTTCAGAAAAAAACCTAGGGAAGGAGGAAACAGGTCAGGCATACAGCTAAAATAATGGTAGCCATAAACAGAGTTACTGAAATTATTCTACTTTCGTGTATGTCTGAAACTTTCCATAATAAAAATATTTAAAAGTCCTTCCAAAATTTATGTAGATGACTTAAGGACTTAGAAATTTGTTACACATCTAGTAAGTGAAAGAAGCAGGTAATAAACAGTATGATCCCACTATAGATAGAAGATATAGATATATAAGTACACACCGCAAAAAGTCTATAGTGTTATATACCAAGGAAGTAATATGTTCTCTCTCAGCATTGTTCAATAGAACTTCCTACAATGATGGAAATGTTCTATTATCTGCCCTGTCCAAGACAGTAGTCACTGGCCACTGTGGTTACTGAGCTCTTAAAAATGTGGCGGTGTGACTGAGGTACCGAACTCTAGTTTTATCTAGTTGTAATTAATTTAAATAGCCACATGTGACTAGCACACATGATGGAATTGTGGGTGATTTTCTTTTTAACCTAACTCTAAACTAATTTTTCTACAAGCACTGTTTTGGCCATAAGGAAAAAGCAGGTTGTTGTGTTTTCATTTCACTGTTGGCGAACGTTCTCTTCCTCACAGAACTATTCTGAAAATAAGATAAGGATGAATAAAACAGGTTATATATAAAAGTTTTATGTCTGTTTTCAATTTAATTTTAAAGGAATAGTCAAAGGAATAGGCAAAAGCAGGTGTTTCACTTCTACTTTTGTTCTTTCATCCCTCCATCCTTCAATTCCAATTGTTTACTAAAAGGATTTAATATGTGTTGCCTAGATTAGGAACCTCATGAAGTGGGCACCATGTGAAGCTAGTGTCACAGTATAATACAGCATTATAGGGTTGGGTTTGTTTTTTAAAATAATTAGTGCATTGAGAGGTTCAAGAACAGTCATAATGGAAAAAAATTAAAGAGCTAGGGCTAAAAATAGCCTTTTGTGGTTTTTAGTCGCTGAAGTGGGAACCATAACTGCCCCATGACCAAACAGAAAAAATTATTTAAAATAAAATAGACTTCCTGATTGAAGCAGTCAGCAAACAGGATTAATATGGATCAATTTGAGATCACTTGTTTACAGATGTGTCTGCAGTGTAGGTCACGAGAAAGTTGAAGTCTGAACATAAAAGAACTATGCCAGAAGTGAAACTTTTTTATTGACTTCTTATTGTAATTCTTCAGCATACAAAGTATTTAATCAAGAATGATATTTACAATTCTTACATAATGTACATTTTAGAATAACTATAAAGATAATGTACTCCATTTATGACAAACTACAGTAAAACTACATTCATGTTTTAGATACAAATCCTCTACATACTAAAAAAAAGTAAATGGGAGTCTTGGTTATACATTCTTTAAAATATACCTTTTCACAGGGAGCAAGAAATATTACACATAACTCTTTATGACTGGAATGACCCAGAAATATCACAAAGCACAGGTAAACACATATAGAAAAGTAGCCTCTCATTTCCAAAAGTTAACCTTTAGCCTTTAGGTAAGGTAAATGTTGTCAACAATCCTTATAATGTAGCAAGCTTTCCCTGTTTAAAATTAACATCCAAAAGGGGGCTTGCGGAAAAATGAAAAAATATAGAACATAAGATGATGAAAAGGCCAATGGGGAGAAAAGTTTAAGTAATCAAAGTTTGCTTTTTTCCCCCATCATCTCATTTTGAGTGGATAAATTTATGTAACAGAAAAGAATTCCACGAAAAAAATATTTATAATGTCAGGTTCAAGCCCATTGTAGCCATCTTCCATTTGGAAGCATCAAGAATTTGATGCATATATGGTAAATTAAAATTACCTTTACAATGTTTTGCTTTCATTAATGTTTGTTATTGCAAAAATGTAAAAATTCCTATAACTTGTTTTCAAATACCAATCTACTACTTTAAGATAATATTATATCCAGGTTGCAGAATATTTGGAATCTTTGTTATCAAAACACAAGGAAAGCTGGCAGTCATTATCACATTTTGCTGCTTTACAATGATTTTAAACCATTTCATGATACAAGGAAAGTGCCTCGCCTAGCAGTCAATCAGACCCAGGCTGTGGTATCAGCTTTGGCATCAACTAGCAAACTGAGCGATCTCCGCTGTAAAACAAGAGGAACGAACTAATATCAAAGAGGCAAGACAAGGTTAGAGCTCTGAGATTAAGATCTGAAAAGCCCTGCTGTGAGAATCAGGTGAGATAAAGTAATGTCAAAGTGTATTATAAGTAGAAAACATTATACATATGGATGTTACCATATTTTTACCTTATCTCATCTTATCATTCTATTTGTGAGGAGCCCTGAATCCTAAAAAGTATTGACTATCAGTCCAGGACTCCTTCTTCTACACCATGCAGCTCTGGAGACATACTGAGCTTACAAGTCTATAAAAACATTTTTTCAGCTCATGTCAATGATGAAAAGTGCTATTAAAGAGAAAAGTTAATTTAACAATATCAGTGATATGGGAATGTCTTTTTTTATTCAAAATGAGTAATAAGTTTAGTCTTAAATACAGTTTGGTTTATTATGACCATACTGTTTACATGTTATAAAACTGTATTTCAAAATACTGCTTAACACATACCAAACTAAAGTTGTCCAAAGGTATAAAAAATGTTTTCAAAACGCACTCATGAAGAACAAAGCACATTTTCCAAATTAAATTGATGTTTTGAAACTCAATCACTGAAATCTGCAGTGAAGATCAGTATAAATTAGGCAAACACTGTAATGTAGTGAATCCCTAGAAATTTCTGAATTTCTAAGGATTGTACCAAAAGTAATTTTTAAAACCTTAGAAATCTTAACATACACATAGTGTGGAAATGAAACATTACAAATAATTATTCAATTACCTTTAGTCTAGTTCCAAGATGAAACTGCATTTCATATTTAGCGCTGCTATTCTTATTTTAATATTCTTCTTTTGATACAGATCTAATTTTTTAAGTTATGAGCAAACACTAATGAGCTAATAATGATAATGACCCAGACACTAATATAATCAGATCAGTTATGAAAAGAAAATAAAAGGCAATCACAATGACTTCTGAAGCCCAAGAGTATGATTAACATTGTTTACGCAAAAATTTCTCATAATGCATTGAATATTTCACAGCATAAAACTCAGACTTGTTATATTATATAAATATTTAACACAGTTAAATTCACCTGAAAAGCCAATCTGCCTTGTAACTACTTTGTAACTATTAATTTACTTCAAAACCTTGCTGTTTATTCCATCATTTCTGCCAAATTCAGTCCAAATGGGGTCTCAGCATATTCAAGAAATCAAGCCAAAGAAACGCATTTTTGTATTGTCAGCCTCCCTGCTTTCCCTGAATATCTTCTATTCAGAGCCATGATTATCTTTTGTGTATTTCAAATACATCTCTAACCACTAAATTTAACTAGACACTAATTATTGCCATGTTAACAAGTCATGACTCAAGCCAAAGGAGATAAGGATTTCGTAAGGAATTGCCTTCATCACCACACAGTTGCCAGGGGTGATACAAAGCATACTGGCTGGATCCAAAAGGAAAGCTGCCTGGGCTTCCTCAGATAAAAAGATTAGGAGCTTTAGGAGTGAAGTCCTAGGATTTAAACAAGAGTAGACACTGCAAAGGAAAAGTGAGGCTCTTTTTCTTCCTTCCTTCCTTCCCTCCTTTCCTCTTCTTTTACTTCCTTCTTCCTTCTTTTCCCTCTTTTTGTTTGTTCTTAAACGTTTTTCTTTGTCCTTGAGCTTTCTGCACACTTAATCTCAAAGTATGCGCTAATAAAAATGTTACAAATCAGACTTTTACCTTTAAATACAGTACCCAAAAAGCCAGATGACCTGTGACTCTGAGGTGAAACAGGAGAGAGTTAATGTTCCTGTTATTGTTTTAATTAAAATACAATGCTTTGGAGGTTAGCATTTCCTCAGAAATAATTAACAAATAGGTAAAATGTATATTTATTCTTAATCTATAGTGTCTATTAGTAAATAAGAGCTGCACACAAGCAATTTGGCCATACAGATTATGGAGCCTTTTCTGCTATATGATTTTATTTCAGTATAATTCCTGTTTAGCTAGATTGTGATTTGACATTTAATCAATTTATAAAACCATAGTTATTGGGGCAAAATGTTAGAAAATTTAGTATCTACCCAAATCAATATCATTTCCTTACTTATTTAACAACCGTTTAAAAATCCCTGTTATTTGGAGACTGGGTATCAATAATATTGCTTAAACATAATTTGTAAAAGATGATTAAATTAAATTGCTGACTGTATTGGAAAGGAATGTAACACAAATAACTCCTGACAAGAAATGGCAATCAAAGATGGAATCAGACTTATTTTTGCAACAGACAGATGGTAAATAAGTATATCCATGATGTTTTGGAATTGAAGAGTCTGAGATTCACATATCAAACACTAAATCTACACAGGTGATATAATTTAAAAGAATGTACACTGTGTACAACACAAGCACACA
Source organism: Choloepus didactylus (assembly GCF_015220235.1). NCBI lineage: Eukaryota > Metazoa > Chordata > Mammalia > Pilosa > Megalonychidae > Choloepus > Choloepus didactylus. The sequence continues at coordinate 96,284,729 of NC_051307.1, read as the reverse complement.
GGATAATGTAGGAAAAAAATTATAAAGCAATTTATTGCTGTTTCTTTTAGTATAATCTAAGAAAAACTTGTTTTTTTTTTCCTTTATACACTTTTCTTTCACTAGGAACCACAGCAAAAATGTGTATATAAAAATGTACATTATTTTATAAATCAACTTTTCCTTTGAAAGTTACATTTTGATGAAAGTAGAATTTTGCAACATTCAAGTAACCTTTAGAACAGTTTTATTACATCAATCAGTTTGCCAAGGTTTTAGGAAATAAACCCAATGATCAAGAGCTACAACTTCTGTAACTAAGTCTCTTTGGGTAATTTAAAAAAAAAAAAAGGCTTTTTTGTCTCCTAAAATAGAATAAATCTAAAGGACTGAACCATGTCTACCTGTACAGCCATTATATATATATATATATATATATATATATATATATATATATATGTTAAAGTACTCAAAAATAACCTGCTATCTAAAGAGTATACTGCATTTATGAGCAAATGGGGGAAACATATTCTTTATTTCCAATAACTAAATCAAGATTTTTCAAAAGCTACTTAAAAAAAACAGAGAGAGAGAGACCTAATTTTTGGAACCATCAAAAATTATCAGGGAGGGTAAAGAAAAGACATTCTTGAGACAGGCAGGACTGTCAACTCCCAGTTGACACAGACATGCTTGACTGAATGACCCTGGGCAGAATGTATAGAAAAATCAATGCTTCCACGCTACAACCCCCCGGCAAAGAGATTTTCTCTAACCTACCCACTCAGCATCTTGTAATTTAGAGACAGCCTAAGTCTAGACTGAACTTTTTGAATACAAAAGAGCCCACTACAGAGGCTTTTTAAAAAAAGAGGTCCTAAAGTAGGTCTTATCCCAGCCATTAGAGATCTATGTTTTACTTTATTAAAATATCGGTGAATGGGGTAGCTTTTTCCAAACCATTCAGCAGCTACCAAAATTAAGTAAGTAGAATTAAAGAAATAAAAATGTGCGCGTTTTCAGCTGTACACATTATGGGGGATTCACCAGGTTTAATATTTTTCCCTTTCTTAAAAAAAATTCAGAATTTCTGTGACTCTTGCTGGAAACGATTTAGTTTCTCTGGATTATTGGATGCCATTTGGGAAAAATCACGAAAAATATCTTGATAAGTTTCATCACCTGCATGAAAATAAAATGAGGACACTTTTAAAATTTATACAATTAAATCATTAATAAACAACATTCATTTTTATGACTATCAACTACATTTTTATTCCTTACATTACAACTTTGTTCAGATGAGCATTTTAGAAGAAAAAAGACCAGCTAAACATAAATGCTGGAAAAGTAAATATTGAAAGAAAAAAAAACTATACCTGAAAAAAGCACCTCAGATGCAGCCACAGAGGAAAGTTCAGAGTTAGAAAAGAGCAAAGATGCAAGTGTTTGAAAGCAATGTAAAGAAACACATTTATTAACACGTGAGAAGTAAAAGTCATTCTAACTGAGGTATAGTAAACAAGGCATCCTTTAAATAAATAAATATTTCCTGCGATAAAGGGCAAAAGAAATGACTGAAACCAAACACTAATGTTTCCGATGGATGCAAGTTATTAACAAGGTAAACTGATAATCATGTGGAAAAAAAAGACTCCTATTTTTAAATTATCTTTTAAATAAAAGGAATTTTAATTGAATGGAATGTGAAAAATAATTATTTAATCAAACTTTAATAATACTACTGAAAAGCTTATAAAATAATAAAGCCTAGAAAATAACTATAAAATCCTGGTTTCACACTTAGAAGTTTATTTACCGTAGGTCATGTGAATAAGAATGCTATGACAAAAACGAATAAATACTAAAGACCCCTGCTAACTTAGAGTATATTTAACATGTGTATATGTACAAATAAGCTTATAGAAGTAGATTATAGATACTGATATTATAGCAGATTGAATACTATTCTTCCTGCCATGATAAACTAAATATATATACACGTACACAAATACAGATTAATTCCTCAAAGGATTTCTGTAAAATTAAATCTATTTTTCAAGATGAATCATTCATCATGAATGTTTCCTGCTAAACATCAGGCTTATTCAGAAGCTTGGCATAATACTATTCTCAAATTTAGACCATGAAATACAGTTTTGATTATTGTTGCAACATGCTTTTATAATTATTTCCGATAAGATACCTTGCATCCATCTTAAACTCATCGCTACAGGTATTGTTAAGAATGCAATAAGTTTTATCAGCTTTTCAAAAGCAAGATTTTTGAGGCAATAGATGTCATACCAAAAGCTAGAGAATTAGGAAAAAGTTGAGGGAGAAGGATAAAGATCTAGTAAAAAGGTTTAACAGCATAACTCAAGATTTTCAATGAAAACTTTGTAATTCCTTCACTATTTACTCTCTTTTAATATTTAGTTTATGTAAAAAAGCAATTTACTAAAATCTTTAAGTAGTCTTCATTTAACACTGGACATTTTTTGACTACCTGAATCAATCACATCTACTCACTCTAATTTATTTTTTAATATCTTAATAGGATGGTTGAGAATAACATCTAACTCATAATTATTACTCAACGAATAAAAAGAAAGGTTGATATTCTGGAGCAACTGGTAAGACAATTTAATTACACCCATGATTTCTTAAAAGTTTACTCCCACATTAAAAGACAAACTATAACCTATTTCCATTGTTAGCTATACTAAAAGATAAAAAATAAGAGAGCAACATTAAATAGCAATTAACAAACCATACAAAATAATTAAAATTTTCTTATTAGATATTGAATTAAAATATTTAAAATATTTATTGTAAACATTATAAATTTTTTTAAAATACTATTTAAACTGGATTTGGAATTTTACTTTCCAAGAAAGTGTAAAGTGCAGATCATCATAATACAAAAATACCACACTGATTTTACCATTCAACACCAAAAGTAACTTAAAAGGCACACATTATACATTCAAGAAGAAATAGGAAGAAGGATCTAGCAGATAATAATGCCGAATAGTTTACAGATAGCACCAGATGAGCATTCTCAAGTATTACAACAGTACAATGGCAATATATGGCTTCTACTGTTAACAATGCATATTTTGCAGAACAAGCTGTGGGTGTATTTTTCTTTTTGTGGTTTTCCAGTTTTTGTTTTTAAATCATCTAATACTTATTACACAAGCACATTTGAGCAGAACCATTGTACCATGCAAAACAAATTATAAGTCCTTTCATTCACCGAATTAAATGCTTCCTTGAAGGAAAAGTGTTGGTGCTACTTGCTAAACAAATCATTGGTTTCCCCCTTCACATACATACATACACACACACACACACACACACAAACTTTGAGTTAATGTTCAGTTCCTAACAAGACATTAATCAATGCACTATCACGATACTACCTTTCTGAGACCTCAAAATGTGTTGTCAAAAAAGCAAATGTTATAATAACAAGAAATCAAGATATTTAATATAGTTAATACAAATTGGACTTCAGTGTGATTCTTTAAAATTTATCTATAATTTTAATAATTTAGAATTTTTCCCAAAACAAATATAATTTGTCTACACTATAGCACATAAACAAAACCACCTGGAATATGCCCCCTTGCAACAGTATAATTAACAATTTATTTTAAATGGTAAACAACTAGTCATCTAATATTTTTAATGCTCTTCATACCCTTTATATTACCTAACCACATTCTACTTCCCTTCAGATAGCTAACTTTTCTATGTGCATGGACAATTCTGGGTTTTTAAAATATGAACTACTATATTTCCACTAATACTTTAAAATCATCTTTGATTTTTGGTATTCATAATATCCATCACAACAGCAGTTATGATGATTGAAGATTCTGCTGATTTTGCTCTTGAAATACACTACCTCAAAGGGATGGCAGCATGTGACACCCCACTCCCAGGGGATCATGTATATGATCCTGCCCCTTCTCAGCTGATAACAGCTTCCTTTTTAAAGCTGATTACATCAATGATTCCCAACCTTTGCCCACTACATACTCTCATAAGCACTTGTGGTTCATCAAAGCAGTGATTCTCAGCTGGCTGAGATACTCTGCCAAAGATCAAGAAAAGTATGGAGCCAGGGACTGTGGGAATCATCAAACTGGTTTCCAACAACTGAGAGCAGGGTGCGATATTTCACTCACCCAACCATGCCTCTTAGGAGTTTAGGAACTCCTTTCAGTAAATGTGGGTTTTTATATCACCTTGCAAACTCAGGCAGTCCCAGGCCTTTAGGGTGTAGATATAAAGCTCAGAAGTTGGATTTCCTAGAAATAGGTCCATGATTGCCAAAGATTAGATCTGAGATTTTTAAACAGTAGAATCCTTCATTACCAAAAGATCGAAAATACCTGCATTTCAAAATTACCCCAAAATCTGAGGTCTTCTTTCTATTACTAGCGACAACGAAAGTCTATGAGAGAAAAATTTACAGTGATAAGCAGAGGGGGAATAAAAGAGCTGCTACCTGCACAAACATATCTGCTCTCCGAAGACACATATAGGAAAAGAAAAGTACCCAGAGAGCAATTGCTGTGCCATTTCACCACGTCACCTGTATAAGTATAAAACTTTTCAGCTTTTAGGCCCTCTGAATGAGTTTAAAATCTAAATATTATCAAGATGATCTATTTGAAGATCTCATTTTATTCTGATATAGCATTTCCAGAAATCTGATATATTTTTTAACCCCTAAACTAAAATTTGAGAGTGGCAGAAAAGCTTGTTTTAAAATGAGTCATCCCCCATCCAAAATTTTCATTTAAATAAATTGGAAAAATCTATTTTTTCACTGCTGAATAGAAAGTATATATTCCGAGCCTTATATATAAACTTATACGTAAATGACAGTGAAAGAGACATTTGAATGCTCCTAAGTGATGGCAGCAGAAACCCAAGCAGTTTAAGTGGAACTAGAGGTGGCAAGAACATAGAAGTCTCTATCCTTTCAAGCTTCCCAACTCCAAAGAAAAGTCAATCACTGACCTTCTGACTAATCAGATGGGTGTAACTTCATCAGCGAACACCTTAAGGAAAGATCAGCTGACCAAACATTTAAGTTTAAAATTTCAGGGAAAAAAAAGGTTTTAACTTAAAATTTTGAAGTTCACTCTTAGCTCACAAATATCAGGTCATATCCTTTGAACAATTTTTATTTTAAAGTGCTTCAACACAAAGGCCTCAAAAATGGCCTAGTAATACTATCACTTAAGTAATCTGTTACAAAATTATAACGTATTTAAAATCTAACATTCAAGTTTAAAACAAGTGGGTGAAATCCAGAATTAACGCTGAAACTTCACCCTTAATCAGCACTCTTATATCTTGGTATATCATGAGCCTGTAGTACTGTATGATCCATAGGATTAAACCAAGGCACCCTAGATTAGAAGCATCTAGCTGAAGTGCCTCTATTCTCGAAGTTCTTACCTGTTTCCTATTAAATTAGACCAAATATAAGTAATAAATAGAGTCTCTGAGAAAAGAATGGCCCCGCATTTACATTAATTATATATTAATCTGCTTAAAAATAAAAGCAATGGCTGAAGCTAGCATTAAGCACAGAAAATTCAGTACATATTTAAACCGGAAGTAAAGAGGATATTACCAAGACACTTTAAAAATAATATGTCAATATTCAATGAAAAAAATCAAATATGTTCATTGCAAACTGAACATTCTCAAGTATTTTAGTCATGAACTCCTGAAATTTTTTACTAATATGCATATTAATTTAAAAGAGATAAATTAGTAATCTGTATACCCCAACTCAGGAAACTAGGGGTCCAATAATTGCTTTCTTCTTTGTAAAGAATGGCTAATCAGGATATGTTCACCAAAGAGAGGAACCTGCTCAATAACATTTCTTCCTTTGCTTGACATCTTGACTCAAAGGTGAAATTACTCAAAATGATATTTGAGCTGATCATGAGCTGAGATTTCTCTAATAAGATTAAGTCTACTTTGCTATCAGGTTCATAAAATTTTGTTATAAATACTTCCACTTATCCAACAAATATTGTATGATTGCTTGGGGCAAAGCTACAAGATTAAATGAGACCTTTTCCCTCTATTTGTACAAACTCCACTTCTATTATGGACCTTTCAACCTACTGGTAAATTTTTACCTTAAACCTTCAACTCATTTTTAGTTGAAATACAAATCTTTTAATTCAATAACCTTTTTCTTGGTATCTTCCATACCGGCTTTTTATATGCCACATACATGGTGATTTGTTTTTTCCCTGAACATAACTTATAGAAATTCCCTGAATGACAAAAATAAAATAATTTTGTTATATTCACGTGACAGCTAAAGAGAATTCCAAAAAGACACCTATAGTGCTGCTGAAGTGTATAAAGAACACATTATCATTCCATTCACTTCACTGGAATGTATATGAAGACATCTATACAGCAGATAAAGTAAGTCAGCAGCCGGAGTTAAATACAGCAAATAATACGTACTCTAATAGGAATAGTTACAGATTTGTAAAGGCCTGGCAATTAGCCACCCAAGAATTCATTAAGTACAGTACACAGCTAACAAACTCACAATTTACAAGTAGGTTATAAAAACTGTAGTATTATTTTAGTTTGCTAAAGAACTATGACTCTTCCAGTTGTAAACTGATAAATTCCTGAATGCATTTCTTATATTGCATTTCAGTGTGATTATTAGTAGAATATTGACCTGGCTGTCCGTAAAGTCCTTCTGATTCACGCATCTCTTCATTCATTCTTGCTAACCGTAACCTAAAATTAAATAAAAGATTTTTAGATGAAGTTATATAAATGTTCATAAACCAATGTATTATATAAGCAGGTAATATACATGTAGTAGTGTGTGTGTGTGTGTGTGTGTGTTAGCCAGTTATTTACCACTAAAATAAACAATCTTTTGGTTTATATGACTCAGGAAACTGAGATGCAAAAATAGCATACAATAATGAAAGATGAAAAAAGATTTCTGACAAGGGTATTTCAGCACAATTTAAGCATGGTCCCTGCAGTAGCTTGCTTCCTCTAGACTCCAGTCTCTAGCTCCTACAGCAACCTGTCAAACTTTTTAACTGAAAGCTGCTGAAATTATTGCTACTACAATGTGAAAGCAATAGCCTGAAATAAGTTCACTCTGGTTTACTCTCAGGTGAGGTAGTTATAGGTATATAAACAATATGTATTATCACTGATTATTTGAAACATGGGAATAAATTTGATATTCAGACATTGTAATAAATGACAGGTGTTGGGAATTGAATCATGTCCTTCACAAAACACATGGTCAGGTGCCAATCACTGGTCCTGAGGGTGTGAACCCATTTGTAAATAGAACCTTTGAAGATGTTGTGAAGGTGTGCCCAAACTGAAGGAGGTTGGGCCTTAATCCAAAAGGAATGAAGTTCTTATAAGCAAAAGAAATTGGTCATGGAAGAGAACCATGGAGAGCAGCCAGAAGTCAATGGAACTGGGAGGAGAAAGAAGACAGCGTCATGTGCACTGCCATGTCACAGAAAAAGCAACGAACCCCAAAGTGTGCTGGACAGCCAGAAGATACCACCCCCAGATGGAAGCAAGACTTCTAGCCTCTGAAACCTGAGCCAACAAATTCCTGTTGTTAAGCCAACCCATTGTGTGGTATCGGTTTTAGCAGCCAGGAAACGAAAACAAAGATTACCAAGATTTTCCCAAGATTACCATATTGGTTATACATTCTTTTATGGGTAATTAATCCTGGCAGCAGGAAGACATGTAGCAATGGCTTATGAAGACAACAATGTCCTCCCATTTTCTTGTTGACTTTAGGCAACATTTTGAAATAGGCAAACCTTGTTTTTGGTACCCCTCTCCTCCTCTGGACTGTTCACCTGTTCTATGAAGCCACCAAATACCCATTGCCTTCCCAGATCTCTATAAGTCTCTTCTACATCCTCTCTCTGGCAACTGCAGCTTCTGATGTGGGCTTTTCCTATCTTCAGAGTACCACAATTCCCTTCATCTTCATCTCAACCTCTGTGTAGGTTAATAATAGCTCCACAATCTCCCTTTGGTATTTGGATGTTTAGAGAGGACACTTATTTCAAAAATTCTTAAGTGAAAGTTCAAGTTCTCACACAAAGTAAAATGAAAAGATCTAGACAATTTGAGGACAGACATTTTTGAGGAAGGGGGCCATTACTATCTAGGAACACCTAGGAAGCTACATTCAGAGTTGGTGCCTCTATACTATTTCTGCTTTTTTCTGAAATAACCCCTTCATTGGAGAAAAGATAGTGAATGCACAGAATGTATATTTTGCTGTTTTGTTTTGTTTTTTAATTTGAAAAGAGGATCAGGAAGGGATGATACATGGCAAGTCAAGAATTCTCAGTGGGAACACAGGAGTTCAAGGCAATGATGAAATTTTTCTTTGATGCAAGAGTGTGGATGAGACTATCTCTACTCACAGGAGAAGGGGTCACCAATTCTGGGCTTCATTCAGCCCAGAGAACATGAAAAAGTGACTTCATACAAAATATGCTTGAGATTTCCTACATAACCATGAAGTATAGGTGGACATCTCATTTCTAGAATCCAAGTATAACAAACTACTTTGATCTAAGATAAAAATCAAATTAAGACATCAAAATTTTTCTTTAATATGCCACTTAAAATTTTATTCAAAAACAAGTATTTTTATCTTAAAATCAATCTGGTATTCATGTGAATAATTCTTAAAAAAAAAGAACAAAAACAAAAACAAAGATCCTAAACATCACTGCCCGAACACAATGCAATAGTTACTAGCAATATCGATGCAACTGTCCTCCCTATTTTTAACTCTCTAATTCTTGGGGTAGGAATTAATCCTCTAATTCTTACCCTACCATCCCTTCCCCTCTCCACCGCCCCCAACCCTGGCATTATATTAAGAGTTTAAAAATCCATTTTAGAAAAGTCACTGGTTCCCTGTTCCTACTGGTCAGGCAAATAGCAGAAGTGGATAACAGGGGTTTTAAAGCCAGAATTCTTGGGTTCATATCCCAGCTCCACCACTTACTGGCTGTGTGACCTTGGACAACTTTCTCAAATAATCTGTGATTTGACTTCCTCATCTGCAAAATGAGGATAATATTAATACCACTCTTATAGCATTGTTGGGAGAACCAATTGGTTCACACATTTAAGGTGCTTAGAGAAGTGCATGACGTAGTAAATAACCAACCACTTTTAAGATTCATACACAGGCATGAAACACTATGTTAGCACCCTGTACAAGTAATACATTATATGGGAAATATTCAAGTAAAGAGAAACCACTTACAAAGTCACTATATCAGCATTGGCTGCTTCCACAGCTATACTTAAAGGGTCTTTCCCTTCTTCATCAGTGGCATGTTGATTGGCACCTCGTTTTAAGAATAAACACACCTGCCTATTTAAGGAAACAGCATTTTTGAAAGATTTCCAACAAGGAAAAAAACACAGAATTCACCTTAAAAAATAATAAATACTACCTAACTTAAAGGAATAACATTTTCATTAGGAAAATTCTGAATTCATTCAACAAATATTTATTGAATACTGACTCTAATAACAAACATTGACCAAGAGCAAGCATTTTTACAGGTGTCAAGGTATTTTAATATACATTATCTTATGTGACCTGGCACTATACAGCATAGTGGAATGTATTCATTACAGTTGCCTCTAAGAATAAAGTAAAAAAAAAAATGTACACAGATCTCTATACACTTAAGCAAAACAAAAGTCACTCAAGGTCATTATTTGGGAATGAAGGAAGCCAAGGCAATGTTGCTATCATAAGAGTTAACCTAATGATAATACAATTGCAAAGACCAGGAAGTAATCCTCCTGCTATACTCCAAAAACACTCATAGTAATTTAAAGAAATTGACAAAAATGGAAAATAAATGAAAGAATGAGTAAACAGCATCTATGAAATAAAATGGAAAGAATTAGGATTATTTAATTTATGGAAGAAAACAGAAAGGATGAGTTAAATACTCTCTTTTTAAGTACAGAACAGTTTTTACATGGAAGTTATCAAACTGGTTCTCTTTGTTGATAGAGGCAAAGAAAACAGTTTATAATAAAAATATAAGATGCCCTAAATGAACACATAAAAAAAACAGTAATTTGCTTATCAAGATAATAAGAACTGGATACGCTGAGATGTTTTATTTAAAAGCAACTGCCTATGACACAAACTTTTCAAACAAGGCCAACAATTTGACTTCATTTATAACTTATAGTAAAAAGTACATTTTCATGGTTTTGTTGTTCAGGAGTCTAAATATAATTCCAGAACTACAATATCAATAGACTAAGAATTTAGTTTTGAGTTTGACTTTAGCTACCCTGTGGAAAAACTAAGACTCCCAAACTAAAAAAATTTTTCCCAAAATAGGTTGTGCATGTATTACGTACATAATATATGCATACATACCTAAATACACAGATTTAAGTCGTCTGATAAAATCACCACAATTTCAGTAACAGAGAAAGTTTTAGTAATAACAAGTTAAACTTTGCAACTTTCATTTATGATAAGACAGAGCTTATTTTCTGAGTAAAATTTATAAAAAAATTTTAATTCCATCATAACAATATAACTCATTGGAAAATATCACTTTACAAAATCTACCTAGTGGCCTTAACCTGAGAAAAGGCGAAACATTTACTTTAAAATAATATTTTCAAATAGCAGCTACTTAAATATTTTAGCACTATAGTTTACCCTGTGTGTCCTAAGACGGTGGCATGATGCAGTGGTCCCCGTCCTTGAACATCTCTTTGGTTCACATTAGCACCATTCTGCAGGAGGAATTCACATGTCACCAAAGAGCCCTTAGAGAAAAAAAGAGAAGATAACAATGAACAAAAAAGTGAATAAAGATACAATGATATATTTCTATTTAAAAACAGTATAGTTTTATTTACTTTCCTCATATAGCCTTTCTATTTTATTCTCACAGAAAGAGAAAATATCCTCCAGCAAAAGAAGAAAAACCATGTTATTTTCTTCCCAAGAACTATTTCTAATAGGAAATCAATTTGCAGTTTGTGATCTAGCAAAACAAACGAATTTATTATGAGTATTCTCCACCTTAAGGAAAAAAAAATTGATAAAAAGAAATCAAATATTATGCTCAGAAATTACTACTAATTGCACAGAGGCTTCTTCTATTTTCCAACCCATCTCTCAAAGCAAAAAAGAAGGGTAAGGCCAAGTTCAGAAATAATCACAATTAAAAAAAAAAATTTTACTATCACTGAAAACCTCAATTTACAAATCCATACCCCTAATACAGCCTGAATAAGTGGTGTTGCTTTGTTTTCTTCTGAATTAGCCCAGTTCACATCTGCACCGTGAGCCAAAGCCTCAGCCATTTTAGGAAGGTTCTTTTCATATGAAGCCCTGTAAAGCTGAAGTCCTGGATTAAGATGCTTAGACTCAAGAAATACAGAAGAATCTTGCCTTTCTGCTTCTGAAAAGCAAATACAAACACACCAATAAAAATGAGTTCTTCAATGTCTCAAAACATGAAAGCTATAACATAAGAAGCCACTAATCTATTATAATAAGCTTATGAGAGTTTTTCTCATAAAGATCTTATTTCCAATAGACTAATTCTCCAAACATTCAACCTCCTTCTCCTATAAAGGCATCAACTGGTATGCCAGGCCTTTGTGGTTTTGCCAGTATCCAATGGGTAGGTTAATTATTCTACACTGGATTAAAGTTGTACATAAGGCAATTTTAGAACTCAGAAGAGGCAGCAAGAACCCCTAAATGATTCTAGTACTAGACCAAACCTCATTTCACCTCTAATATTGTCTAATAACATCACAATTTTAAGTATAAACACTTCAAATAATTTAATGAATGCTCACTACCCTGAGTATTCTACAAGACTAGAATAACTGAAATCCATGATGGAGAGAATATGGGAATAAAAGCACAGGTCAGAAGAAAAAACCAAATAGGGAGGAAGCTGCTGATTTCTGTCTCCTAATAAGAAAAGAGAGCCACAAGGAAAAAGAAAGAATAAAAACATACAGTTTTTAGGGTACTTTTAGCATGTAACGTGAGGTTTGAAAACTGCAACTAGGAGAGAACTTCCAAATAGGAAGAGAAATAGTTGCTTTCTCACTTAACAGTATTACTACTCCCTTAGTACCTTCTGAAAGACTAACTCCTTCCTTTAGAAACTATTTCATCAAGACTAGGCATTTAGCATAGGAATTTTTCAGCAAACAATATAATTAACATTGAATTTCACCACAACTCACCAGGATCATATAAACTATTGGTTGACACCATAGAGGGTAAAGATTCTCTTATATCATCAGAACTCTGCTGGATTCCACTGTCATTACTTTTCACTGTTTTAAAAAAAATCAGCCAGTGATTAAAGTTCACATCTTTCAGAAACTTAACATCCCACAAACAACAGGTTTTAAAATGAACTCTTACAAGTCAACGTGAACTCAGCCACCACCAGAAGGATACATTAAATACAATTTTAATCCTTTTGAAAACTTAGCTAAGCAAGATATGAATCATCACAAAGCCTGAAAATAAACTTATTTCCAGAAGTATTAACACATCTCATAACCCCATAATATTCCAGGGGTAGTAAAAAGCTGTATTTATTGTATGACTGCAAGTAATGTGTAATTCTGAGACAATGGGTAACATCTAGAGAAATGGCCACACTGCACAATGACCACTGGCACAGACTTGGAATGCTCCATAACAGTAGTACTTACTACTACGCAGTTTTGAAGAAGTATCAAAGTAGGAGAAGAGTGAATCTAGTTCATCAGGACAGAACAGAGACTCCCGCCTGGCCTCGTCGCTATTTACAGCAACCACTGGGGACATGCAAGTTAGCAAAGCACAAAGCAGGCAGTAGGAAGGGAAAAGGGTAGGAAAAAACGTTATTGGGAAAACTTTTGGAGGAAAAACAGGAAGGAAATTAGGTGGTTATTCAGATACTTAGGGCTTTCAGGCATGATAGATTTATAATTCTCATCTCCACTTGCATTTAAACAGTTTTACTCCTTAGAATATACACAGTACCTAGAAATTTGAGTTGTCATGGCATTATTTAAACTTAACTGTTTTAAAGACATAGAAATCCAAATTTTTCCTTAGACTATGTAGAAAGAAACAGATTTTTAATATTTAAAAACCGTACTTGGCTACTAATTCAGAGATTATAAAAGTGACTAGCAGCTTAGAAAATATGTGTATAAACAAGTAAGCTGTAATACCTGAACTTTGGGCAGATGCTCTGATTTGATCACCTGGCCCAAGCTTAGGAATGCTCAGTCTCTTTTCTTCACACCTTTTGGAGACAGTCTTTTTTTCTTGCTCAGGAGGTGATGACGATATAAAATATTTATCCACAAATTTCCTCTCCACATATTTTGCTCTGATATATGCCTCTTTCTCCTGTCTAACATACACAAAATTATCATGATATTGTGCTTAATCCCTTAGCAAGGCTAATACTTTTGAAAAGCAGCCATTATATGTTGAATATTTTCATAGAAAGTCACTAACTAGTGGTTCAAAATGAATTTGTGATGTTACGCAACGTTTTGCTTCCAAATATTTCATGAACTATGACTGCATGTTCAAAGAAATACAAATAGTAACCTAACTGAAAAATCACAAGTATTAACATGGAACTCTTATTTGCTAAATTCCTGCTCAATCATATCTATACTTATTCTCTCAAGCTATTTAAAGAATGAAAAACACTGCAATCAAGAAGACTATAAAAATTTATAGGAAGTAACTTTACTTTCATTTTTACTCAAAGAAGAAATAACATCAATACTGAAAACCATAACTTTTCATAACACAACTACTTTAAATACTAATGTACAATGCATTTAAAGTAGTTGTGCTATGAAAAATTGAAAGGGTAAAAATATGATAAAATTTAAATTTTGATTTACGATGCAACCATAAAATGCCAAATCTGTTCTACACTTTTTCTTTCACTTATACACTTTTAAAATGCTTAGGTCTTTGGCTAAAATAGAAGGATATTTAAGGTCTGAAATAACTCATAAAGCCCTGTATTAGCAAATATATAATTAAGAGCTGGATTCAAGCGATATTAGTTTAAAGAGCAATAACTTTAAAATAGTACTGATTATATATGAAGATTTATAAAATATAAAATCCCAAGGCAAAATTTTGGCAAATAAAAGTATAATGCTAAAAAACTCATGGAGTTAATATCTAGAATATAGTTACCAGAAGCAGAATAAGTATAGAGAATGGAGAGCTGATGATTAATTTGTGCAAAAATTTTAATAAGGTTGATTGCAAATGTCTGGAAATGGATAGAGTTGACGGCAGCACATTGCCATGAGTGTAATGGACAGTACTGAATCAAATATGATTGTAGTTGAAAGGGGAAGTTTACAGTCATGTATGTTACTAGAAGGAAAGCTAGAGGATGAAACGTGGGACTGATGAATGTGGTTAATAGTACAAATATAAGAATGTTCTTCCATGAACTAGAACGAATGTATATCACTATTACAAGGTGTTAATAATATGGTGATAAATGGGGAAAAAATATACCTAATACAAGCTATGGACTATAGTTAACAGTAATCTTTTAATATTTTTCCATCAATTGTAACAAAGGTACACACCAATGCTAAGTGTCAATAATAGGGAAGCATAAAGGGTATGAGGTTTTTCTTCTTGGAGCAATGAAAATGTTCTAAAATTGGTTGTGGTGCTGACCGCACAACTCTGTGATTATTCTGAGAGCCAATGACTGTACATGTTGGTTGGACTGGATGGTATATGAATAAAACTGCATTAACAGAAAAAGTTTAATGCTAAAAATAAAGAAACATAAAGGCTTAAAACACCAAAAGTAATTTCTTATCTGCTTCTTTAGATGAGCCTCCAAAGAATTGGAAGTATAATATCAAATATAGCAAAGAGGCACTTTCCCCTATCAAAAGCTAAACTTTTCAGATTTGATTCTTCAACATCATAACATGAAGTGTGTGACTAATAAATATTTGCTGAACAAGGTCAAATAATGTAAAATTATCATTATAGGTACTAGAAAATTGATCCTTGAAGACATTTAATAGACTGTCACCTTTTAAAGCCTCCCACAAAAAGAAATTTGGTCTATTGTAATTGCTAAAAGCTTTTACTTTCCTAAGTAGAGTCTTAATTTTTAAGATTCTCTCTCATCTGGAGACTATAATTGATTTTATTTGCTCAATAAAATATGACTATCTGGTTAATATACCCAAGAAAGATATCCACATTTGAACAGAAGCAGTAATGATCTCATAAACACATGCTCTTCTGTATCATTATATATTAATTATAATGAAAAACATCATAGCTATGTTTCTTATTAGAAAAAAAAAGGTAACACATTAAGACAACTGAAATAGTACCTTTGTCCTGGTTGTGGTTTCTTTATTCCCATTTTTTCCACTTTTGCTTCATAAACTCGATTTATGACATCATTCCCCAACTCACACATTAGCTGGCAGAAAAACAGAAAAAGAAGCCATACATCTCTAAAAATACTACAAAGCCCTTAATCCTCAAAACAAGTATGCCTAATTCCTTGTACGTATTATACAATTTTTAAATCCACAAAGAAGTATCAAGTTAAAACAAAATGAGACAAGGAGTAGGAGCAATATTAGCATCTTGGCATTCTACACCAGAATACATCTCCTGTAAGATTACTTCTCCTATAAGAAAAAAGTTTCTACTGATAACTACTTTGTCTGTATGTCCATAGTAAAACAAAGAACAATGACAATAACGCACGACCTATATATAAAAGGGCAATAACTTGTCTTCACCAGTCGTAGGACTGTTAAAGTCCTAAATTAAAAATAAGTGATACATTATTGTGAGAATAATTAACAGTGCTGAATGGTGTGTGACTGTGGTGGAAAGGGGACCTTTAGAATCATGTATGTCACCAGAAGGAAAGTTGGAGGTTAAAACATGGGAATGTATAACACAGTGAATCTTGTGGTGGACAATGTCTGTGATTAACTTCACAAATATAAAAAAGTTCTTCCATGAACTAGAACAAATGTATAACACTATTCAAGGAGTTAATAATAAAGGGGTATATGGGGAAAAATGTACCTATTGCAAACTATGGACTATAATTAAGACTAATATTTAACATACTTTCATAAACAGTAACAAATGTACCACCCCAATACTATGGGTCAATGATGGGGGTGGGAGGGGGAGGTAAGGAATATGGGAGGATTTGGGTTTTCTTTTTTATTTTTATTTCTTTTCCCGAGTGTTCCGGTTTGCTAATGCTGCCATTTTGCAAAATACCAGAAATGAATTGGCTTTTACAAAAGGGGTTTACTTGGTTACAAAGTTACAGTCTTAAGGCCATAAAGTATCCAAGGTAAGGCATCAACAACAGGGTACCTTCACTGGAGAGAAGGCCATTGGCATCCAGAAAACTTTTGTTAGCTGGCAAGGCACATGGCTGGCGTCTGCTTGCTCCCAGGTTGCGTTTCAAAATGGCATTCTCCAAAATGTCTCTGTGTCAGCTTCTTGGGGCAAACTCTGGGCAGCAGCAAAACTCTGCTTTCAAAGGCCATCTTCAAAATGTCTCTGTAAAGCTGCAGCTCTGAAATGTCACTCTCAGTTGCTCTTCAAAATATCACTCTTAGCTGCTCCGAGTTCCTTCTGTTTGTCAGCTTTTTATACAGCTTCAGTGATTTAATTCAGACCCACCCTGAATGGGTGGGGTAATACCTCCATGGAAATTACCCAATCAGAGGTCTTACCCACAGTTGATTGAATCACATCTCCATGGAAACACTCTATCAATAGGTTTCAACCTAATCAACACTAATACATTTGCCCCCACAAGACTGCATCAAAGAACATGGCCTTTTCTGGGGGACACAATATATATACAAACCGGCACATGCAGCAATGAAAATGTTCTAAAATTGATCATTGGGATGTATTCACAACTATGTGATGACACCAGAAGCCAGTGATTGTATACTTCGGATGATTTGTATGGTGTGTAAATATATCTCAATAGAATTGCATTTAAAAAGTGATAAATTAAACATGCATTCTTTAGCAGTTTTTTCATCACCGTCTTGCAATTCTTAGAAATATTCAAGTCCATCAAACTTACAACTTTGTTGAAATTAATTTTGGACTCTTCCTTTTTCTTGAGTTCTATCTCCAAACGACAACCAATTCCACATTAAATGTTGCAAAATTTTTTACCACAGTTTTATTCTCTCCATTCACCTCTTTAATTCACTTCAATCTCTCCTCACCTCACTAATAAATTATATCTGTAGCCTCTAAGTTAAACTTATTCCTCTTACTCACTCCCAAATTCCAGTCTTGACCACTACACCAAACATGCTAATCACATCCAAACCATTTTCCTGACCAGTCATATCTGGTAAAGGAAAGACAGGGCGCACACTGGGATGACATAATTGGAAGTTGCAGAGAATAGAGGTTAAGTGGTTGAGACATGTGAGTTGAGGGGAGAGGGAAAAGGCCTGGGCTGAGACAACAAGAGGATAAAAATGCTATCTGGACCCTAGACCAGGAGCTGGGGAGAGCATTCTCTGAGAGTATACACTATGCAGGCAGGAGAGAATGGTTTTCATTTCTCCTCTATTCCTTAGTAATGACCCCTTTCAGATTTCCTTGCTTCTACCACATCCCTCCTGTTTTCACGATTTCCTTTCCTTGTTTCTATTACCTCTCCCTCTCTCTCTGTTGCTCTCCCCTGTCCCTTCCCACAGCCCAGGTACCTCTTATAAATTCAAAAATTCTATTTCTGTCTTTGAGGAATTATCTCCAGTTTTATATACCATATTTTTTCACGGTTGCTGCAAAGGAGAGGCTAGGCCTCCCTATAATTGTGCCTAAGAGCCTCCTCCCAAATGCCTCTTTGTTGCTCAGATGTGGCCCTCTCTCTCTAGCTAAGCCAACTTGAAAGGTGAAATCACTGCCTTCCCCCCTCCGTGGGATCAGACACCCAGGGGAGTGAATCTCTCTGGCAACGTGGAATATGACTCCCGGGGAGGAATGTAGACCCGACATCATGGGACGGAGAACATCTTCTTGACCAAAAGGGGGATGTGAAAGGAAATGAAATAAGTTTCAGTGGCAGAGAGATTCCAAAAGGAGCCGAGAGGTCACTCTGGTGGGCACTCTTACACACAATTTAGACAACCCATTTTAGGTTCTAAAGAATTGGGGTAGCTGGTGGTGGATACCTGAAACTATCAAACTACAACCCAGAACCCATGAATCTCGAAGACAATTGTATAATAATGTAGCTTATGAGGGGTGACAATGGGATTGGGAAAGCCATACGGACCACACTCCACTTTGTCTAGTTTATGGATGGATGAGTAGAAAAATAGGGGAAGGAAACAAACAAACAAACAGACAAAGGTACCCAGTGTTCTTTTTTACTTCAATTGCTCCTTTTCACTTTAATTATTATTCTTGTTATTTTTGTGTGTGTGCTAATGAAGGTGTCAGGGATTGATTTAGGTGATGAATGTACAACTATGTAATGGTACTGTGAACAATCGAATGTACGATTTGTTTTGTATGACTGCATGGTATGTGAATGTATCTCAGTAAAATGAAGATTAAAAAAAAAAAAAAGAAAGAAAAGATACTAAATATTGGATCTTTAACTCCCCTTTCCACTTCCCCTCATCCTCCAAAACCTCCATCTGCTTTCTATCTCTGTAAATATGCTATATTTAGTCATCTCTTATAAATGATATCATTCAATATCTGTGCTTACATGTCTTGCTTATTTCACTTAGCACAAGATTTTCAAGGTTCTTCCATGTTGCAGCGTGTCTCATAACTTCAATTTTTCTTATGACCAAATAATATTCCATTGTGTGTATGTACCATATTTTGTTTATCCATTCATTTGTTGATGGACACTTGGTGTGCTGGTTTGAATCTATAATGCACCCCAGAAAAGCCATATGCTTTTAATCCAGTCTTGTGGAGGCAGATCTATTATGGGTGGGATCTTTTGATTAGGTTGGTTCCATGGAGATGTGACCCATCCAATTGTGGGTGAGAACTTTTGATTCAATTATTTTCATGGAGATGTGACCCCGCCTATTCAGGGTGGATATTGATTACTGGAGTCCTTAAGAGAGCTCAAAGCTGACACACACCCAGATGTTTGGAAATGCTAAGCTAAGAGATGAAGTCCAGAGTTTGCTCCAGAGAAGCTAAGTGAGAAATCACAGACAATTAAGAAGAAGACAACTGGAATCTGAAGCAGAAAGCAATGCAACTCAGGAGCAAAGGCAGACGCCAGCCACGTGACTTCCCAGCTGACAGAGGTGTTCCAGATGCCATCAGCCTTTTCCTCAGAGAAGGTATCTACCTCTTGATGCCTTAACTTGGACATTTCCATGGCCTTAGAACTATAAATTTGTGAACTAATAAACCCCCATTGTAAAAGCCAATACATTTCTAGTATTTTGGATTTATGGCAGCTTTAGCAAACCAGAACACTTGGATTGTTTCCACCTTTTGGCTGTTATGAGTAATGCTGCTATAAACATTGACAGTTACTAATTATTACAGTCGCCTTTAAAAAAAAAACTTGCACTAGTTCTCATCATTGGATGAGAATTGGTAACACATAAACCCTATTTACTGTAGCAATATATCTCATATGTTGACATTATCTCTATTTTACAACTATAAAAGATTAAGATTGTGCAGAGAATATAGGATACTTTTTGAAAAAATACAAATGTGGGAGCACTGGTTTCTTAAGTGAGTGAACTGACTTGTAGTTAGGAGTGCTACACGAAATGTGCAATTTTAAAAAACTGTGATGAAAACACCAGATGTGCCAAAATAGCCTCAGATATGATCCAATACAATTTAGTTCATTATTAGCATATAAAACTCATAAATTTATAAATCAAGATTCTAAAATCCTCAGACATTTTATGTGAAAATATGAAACATTTTTATGCAAGTATGTATTTTACCTTTAAAAGTTCAGGTTCCCAGGTGTCTAAAGTTAAAGATCGTACTTTTGAAAAATGAACTCCAAGACTCCTATGTGAAAAAAAGACTGCATTAATATGTAAAATTACCAAGTCTCTGCTCTATTTTCAAGTGTATGCAAATTATTTCTCTTTTAATGTGACATAGATATAAATAGGAACAGATTTTTCTGATTAATAACAAACAGCGAAAAAAACTCAAAAGCACGATACAAGTCAGAAATTTATCCACTTTATGAAAGATACAAAGATACAAAATGGCAGTTAGATAAGTAGAAAGGGGCCTGTAAGCAATGAGACACAATAATTTACATTTGCATTTGTCAGAAAGAAGTAGGACTACCCACCGGTGAATCCCGGAGCACTCGATACACAGGGTAATGCCCAGGTTGATGCTGGCCCACCGCGGATCTGCAAGACCACAGTCACAACAGCTGGCATTGCCAGGGATACACTGGACTCTCTGCAGTGCACTTTCTCCTTTCAATAATTTCTCTTTTGACTCATTTCCAGATTCTAGGCTTCCTATGGATGGAGATGATTTCTTGTCCAGCTTCTAAAAGAATTAAGATTTGTTTAAAAAAAAAAAAAGATTCTAATACTATATGGCAAGCTACATGCTCCAAACAGAAGCTTCCAATCAAGAAGTTATTAAAGTTTTATTATGGGCCTAAGTCAGGAACTCTTCAAGGCAATGAAGATTCAAGGATGATAGGAAACAGGTTCCACCACCAATAGGCTTACAGCCTAGTGAGGAGAAACATAAAAACATTGAAACTTAAACACAATACCTGATACAATCGAGATGTGTATGAGATATGAGGGCATAGAGAACGGGGAACTCTAGTTTCATGTGCTGAGTAGGAGACAGAATGGAATAGACATAAAGCTATTAAGACTCAAAAATAAAATTTATTACTTTATACCAGGTTTTTACCAAATTATCCAATGAATGGTAAACAAGTTGTTTTAATCACTATGATAAACTTGAATAACTGGAAAAGATATTGTTTCGCATAGTTAAATACTAAAGAAACAATCAATTACAGAATTATAATTACAAAGTGAACCAACAATAGAACACAGGTCTAAAATCTCATGGACTATTATGCAAACTAGGAAAAAACAAAAGGTGGCTGATAAGCAAAAAGTTAATTTTTTAAGTGCACAAGTCTGTATCAATAATAAAGAGTATCTAATAAGCACCTGTCTGTACATGGCAATACTGGCCAAATACAAAGATGCAGTTAGGGGAGGTAAACTATGAAAAGCCTTCTGGATTAAAAAATTTTCAACTATATCAAGCAAGAAATTTTTTTTTTCCATTCATATACTTTGGGTTTTTTTTTAATTCAATTTTATTGAGCTATATTCACATACCATACAATCATCTACAGTGTACAATCATTTGTCCACAGTACCATTATATAGTGCATTCATCACCACAGTCAATTTTTGAACATTTTCATTACCAGACATACAAAAAAACAAGAATAATAGTTAAAGTAAGAAAGAACACCCATAACATCCCATACCCTCATCCCTCCCTATTCTTCATTTACTTTTTGTCCTCATTTTTCTATTCATCTGTCCATATACTGTATAAAGGGAGTGGGAGCCACAAAGTTTTCACAATCAAATGGTCACACAGTGTAAGCTATGCAGTTATGCAATCATCTTGAAGAATAAAGGCTACTAGGTTGCAGTTCAACAGTTTCAGGTATTTCCTTCTAGCTATTCCAATACACTAAAAACTAAAAAGGGGTATCTATAAAATGCATAAGAATAACCTCCAGAATGACCTCTCAACTCTATTTGAGATCTCTCAGCCATTGAAACTTTGTTTCATTTCTCTTCCCCATTTTGGTCCAAGAAGGCTTTCTCAGTCCCACCATGCCAGGGCCAAGCTCATCCCTGCAAGACATGTCCCACATTGCCAGGGAGATTTACACCACTGGGAGTTATGTCTCATGTAGTGGGGAGGGCAATGAGTTTACCTGCAGAGTTGGCTTACAAAGAGAGGCCATATTGAAGCAACAAAGAGGTTCTCTGGGGGTGACTCTTAGGCACAATTTTAAGTGGGCTTAGCCTCTGCTTTGCAGTAACAAACTTCATAAGGGCAAGCCCAAGATTGAGGGCTCAGCCTTCCAAATTGGCAGCCCCCAGTGCTTATGAGAATATCACCAATTCCCCAAGTGGGGAAATTTAATATTTCCACATTAACCCCCAATCCCTCAAGGAGGACAAGCCAGAATTTTAGTATATAATCACTAGAAATATAATCTGGCCATTTTCTTGCCTTTCCTGAAAACCCAACTGCAAAGTTAAGTGTGGGGATGTGGTATTCCAGAAGGGGACATCTGAGCTTGAGCTGGGTGAGGAGGGAATTCAAATAGAAGAGCAGCCCAACACAGGTTGTTGAATGCCAAGCAGGTTAAGAGGCAGCCCAACATAGGAAGTGGGAGTCTGAACAGGAAGAAGAGGGAATCTAAGTGGGAGTGCTGTCTCGTGTGACGCATCAGAGCCTGAATGGGATAAAGGAACATAATGCATGGTTGATAGGACAAGGTTAGGGGTGGGTGACAGCAAAGACAAGAAATTGGTTACATACAGGAAATTAATCATATAAGTAAACATGCCAAAGATAAATAAGGAAGCCAGAATTCTCTCCACAAAGTAAGGAGTTACATATGTGGAAAGGAAGCAAATTAGAATAAACCCTGTGGGTATGAGATTAGAATTGGAAACACCAATAGGTGCACTAATAGTTTTCAATAAAAATAAATATTTAAAGAAATAGAGACATAAATGTGTGTTTTTATGTATAACATATATTCCTTAACCTTGGTTTCTAAATACCATTCTCCACACCAAAAGGAACTAAAGCTCTCTGGAGAAATGGCTAATTTCAGGGCCGAAGCAGAGAAAGGACAAGATGAACCTAGAACATCTTGTCAGCTGGAAAGTAAGGAAGTACTCAAAGAATGATGGGACATGTCAAAAGGACACTGAAATCAAGAGCTCCTACTGGCCAAACTTGGGTCAGTATGAGCAACAAAACATATTATGGTAGTAACAAATTACAAAAAATAGGAGGTTTTGAATAAAAAAATAGCAGTCCAAACTTCGGCAATTAAATGAATAAATTCAAAGTTTGATAAGGAATCTTTACAGTCTCAAAGTACCTCTCCCACAAATACTTATTACCAACAAGGTTCAAAGAGTAACTTTACAGTGAAGAAGCCTCACAGCTACTACCTGAATCACATGATGAAAGTTAACATCACCAATAATGGGACAAATCAAAATCATATGCCACCTGAAAGGATGCAAAGAGAAAATTATGGCATCATTTCCATAATAATTCAGCCAAAAATTTCTTCAGGAAATATCAGGCAAAAATATTTCAGGTGGGAGGTGACATCATCAACATGGCAATGTAAACACAACTGGCAAAAAACTCTCCCTAGATATTCAGCAAAGAAGGATGATAACCCTGACATGCTCAGAACTCTGGAGGAAGGCATGGATGGGAGAAGGACCCTACAGATGCTGACTTGAAGAAGAAGAGACATATAAGAAATGGAAATGTCCACATATAGATTGTGGTGGTAAATGCATAACTATGTGATTATACCCAGAACCGCTGATTGTTTACTTAGGATTGAATGTTCACAAAATAAACAGAGGGATACATGTGCTGATGAGAATGTGGAAAGAGGGATGTACCTCATCACTTTTGGTGTGGAAGTAGAATGGTGCAGCCCATCTGGAGGACAAGGTGGTGGTTCCACAGGAAATAAGTATGGGATTGCCATATGGTCCTGAAACTCCATTACTGGGTATGTACTTGGAAGAACTGAGAGCAGGGACACAAATGGACATCTGCACACTGGTGTTTATGGCAGCAGTATTTACGATTCACAGTGGATGGTGGTGGCCTAAGGGTACATCGACTGATGAAGAGAATGGAGAACTGTTGTGTATACATACAATGGAACATTGAGCAGTAACAAAAAGAAATGAAGTTGTGAGGAATGAAACTAGGCAAATGCACCTAGAGGATACTATGTTGTGTCATACAAGCCAGAAATGAAAAGACATACATTATAACACCTTGCTAATATGGACTAACTATAATGTGCAAACTCTGAGAACTGAATCTGAGAGCACAGGTTATCAGGGAAAGGCTTATTTTAACGATTCCTAGACTGCAAGTTCTTACAGCAGTTACCTCTATTCCTGAGTTGTAATGGTTATTTCTAGATTCTCAGATGCTGAGCTATTGTGTACAACCTCTTCGGTCCCTGGAGGTATCTGCGAGACACCTGAGACTCAGGGCTAGAGTTCAATAGCTATGAATGTCAACATTACCCCATACAGCAAATATTAAAGAAGCTGAAAAAGAGATCAGACTTCAACTAGTGAGATAACCAAAATGGCCTTGGTTAGGACTAAGGTAAATCAGACTAAAGGGTAGAGGATGATATTGACTGTGTTTTAAAACTTCAACTTCAGGGTGAGACCAAAGGAAGAGATGTTTATTTGGTGGTAAATCTTTATTTTCTGTATCACGCTACGTAATTTAACTGGTATGGTCAGTTTATTCAAACACCGTAATTACATGGAACCTTGAATAGGGAGTGAGATCTAGTTTGTTTATACAGTTTAGTGTGAAGCCTCAACATGTCCCAGAGTAATTTCGGCAGAGGATAAAAAAGTATTTGAAAAGCCCCCTTGAGGGAATGGGGGAAAATGTGGAAATATTAAATTCACCCACCTGGGGAATTCCATATTTTCTTGCAAACATTGTGGACTACCAGTTTAGTAGGTCGAGCCCTCAATCTTTGGGCTTGCCCTTATGAAGCCTGTTACTACAAGGGAGAGGCTGAGCCTACTTATAATTGTGCCTAAGAGTCACCGCCAGAGAACCTCTTTTGTTGCTCAGATGTGGCCTCTCTTTTTAAGCCAACTTGGAAGGTTGACTCACTGTCCGTCCGTCCCCCCCCCACATGGGACATGACTCCCAGGGATCTAAATCTCCCCAACAACATAGGACATGACTTCCAGGGATGAGTCTGGACCCCACAATGTGGGGTTGAGAAAGCCTTCTAGACCAAAAGGGAGAAGAGAAATGAAACAAAATAAAGTTTCAGTGGCTGAGAGACTTCAAATAGAGTCAAGGAGTCATTCTGGAGGTTACTCTTATACATTATAAAGATATCCCTTTTTAGTTTTTAGTGTATTAGAACAGCTAGAAGGAAATACCTGAAACTGTTGAACTGCAACCAGTAGCCTCATTTCTTGAAGATTAGTGTATAACTATATAGCTTATATGGTGTGAAAAAAGTAAATGAATAATGGGGGGGGGGTGAAGGAGATGGGTTTGGGGGTGTTCTTTCTTACATTATTTTAATTTTTTATTTTTTTTGGAAAATGAAAATTTTCAAAAATCAACTGTGGTAATGAATGTACAACTATATGATGATACTGTGAACAACTGATTGTACACTTTGGATCACTGCATGGTACATGACTATATCTCAATAAAATTGCAGGGAAAAACATTCAGGGGCATCTTACAAAATAAGTACTCTGTAATCTTTAAAACTGTTAGTGTCAAGTAAGTTACGTCAAGACTGAGAAACTATATCTGACTAAAGGAGATTAGAGACATAATGACTAAATGCTACATGTGCTACCAGACTGATCTTTTTGCTGTAAAGAAAGTTATTAGAACAACTGTAAAACAGTGTATCAAGCTCATTTACTGAGTTGGATGGCTATATTGTGATTATATAGGAAAATGTCCTGGTTTGTGGGAAGTACTCACTAAGTGAAAGTAAAAATGAGTGATGGCACATCATGTTGGCAACTTACTCTCAGAGGGAAAAAGTTCTTTATACTTTTCTTGCAACTTTCCTGTCAGTTTGAGATTTCAAAATTTTAAAAATAAGTATAATCTGTTCTACTATAACAATGCCTGATAATGTCAATTAACTTGAAAAAGCAATTATATAAGGAAAGGATGAGAATATAATGCGAAGGAATGTTAGTTCATACCCAATTTTCCTCTGTATGTTAATACTTTTGCACCATATTAGAGAAGCTGAAAGCAAACTCAGCAGAACTCAGGCAAGCCACCTTGTGGAACAAAGGAATGAACATGACATCCTTTACTCCACATGCTTCTTCTCGGTTCATTTTGGCCATTTACTCCATCTCAGAAGTGTTTAAGTATTTTGCCATTGTCACACATAACTGAGTAACTTCAGCCCTTCCTTACTTATCCTTCCATTAAATACATTCACCATTTTTTAATAGTTAAGTCCTATATCTACTGAAGTATTCAATATTAGCAATTTAACATACCTTTTTTAATAATACTATTATTTTTATGGGATTCTTAAAATTTTTCAAAGTATTCAACTTACACACTTGGACAGGTTTTTAGGTCTTCCCCAACCCTATTTTACTCATAAACCCTGTTAGTTTTAGTGTATGACTTTGCATTGTATGGGGTTTTACAGAAATGCTACCAGCCTTCTTCATAAAGATGATCTGGGCACACTTCGAATTCTGTTCCCTCTCAAAACCCCACTAAAACTAAATGATTTTTTAAAGTCATTACCCAGAACTCTTACTCAACAAAGCTGTGACAATTTGAGACCCAAAGAATAATTACTGCAGTTGTTTGGGATCTATTTTATTTACATAAATCCAAGCGTCTTTACTGACACCTAAAAAAGCTAGAAATCAATCAAGTACGGTAATTAAAGTCAAAGAATTAAGCATTTTATTACAGCAAAACAAGCCCCAGTTGAAGAAGAAAAGCTATATTTTACATAAGAATGCGAACTAATAAATATAAAAGAATTGACAGAATTAGAAACTTCAATTCCTGATGAAATGAAGGTCAGCTGTTAAAACCATTAAGTGAATGGAGGAGTGGTTCTTATGGTGTCAAAGAAACACCATGTAGATTGATATCAAGGAGGGAAAATGTATCTTTACAATGGAGCCATCATACTGTCAGCTCCCTAATGTACTATGTCCAATTCTTCATACAGAAGCCTGATCTTAGCATCAGTAAAGGCTGGATACCAAATACTGTGTCTCCTGTCGTAACATGAAGAATACGTATCACCTATGATATAATCTTATTAGATTAAATTCTACAGGACAATGAACCTGATCTCTTCAGCAAGTCAGTGTCATTGAAAAGAGGACTGCTCTAGAATGAGGGACTTAAGGGACGTAACAATGTGATACAATGCTTGGTCATGGATAAGATCTTAGTTTGTACAGCCATGTTGTAAAGACATTTTTAGGACAACTGGGGTCATGTGAATATAGAATGGATGATAGATGATATATTAAGAAACTGCTATTTTTTGGACACAGAGCTATCTTTTTTTAAATTGAGATTGTTCACATACCATACAATTATCCAAAGATCCAAAGTGTACAATCAATTGACCATGGTACCATCATACAGCTGTGCATCCATCACCACAATTAATTTTTTTTCAATTTTTAGAACATTTTCATTACTCCAGAAAAGAAATAAAGACAAAAAAAAGGTAACTCAAATCCTCCCATACCCCTAACCACCCCCTCTCCATTATTGATTCATAGTTTCAGTATAGTACATTTGTTACTGTTGATGAAAGAATGTTAAAATACTACTAACTGTAGTATATAGTTTGCAATAGGAATATTTTTTTCCTATATGCCCCTCTATTATTAACTTCTAGTCATAGTGTCATACATTTGTTCTAGTTCATGAGAAAAATATATCCAGATAGAAAAGAGAAGGCATTCAATATGATACAATGCAAAAAAACAAAAATAATATTTCTCCTTATGTGTCTGGCTTATTTCACTCAATATAGTGCCCTCAAGGTTTCTTCATTAATCTATTTTTTTTTAAGATGGTTTTGTTCACACTTCTGCCCTAAGCAAACAATTGATGGTTCCCTGCATAGTCACATATTTATGTATTCACCACCATCATCACTATCTATATAAGGACATCCCCATTTCTTCACAAAGAAGGAGGAAGAGTCAAAGAAGGTAGAGAGACAAAAGAAAAAGAAAAAAGAAAGGAAAAAACAAAACAAAACAAAACATGACAGCTAGGAAGCAACAAAAGGAAAGACTGCATTATACTAAAGAACAATAAAGAGTCAGACATCACCAATGCCAGGAGTCCCATACCCTTCCCCTATGCACCCCCCCTACACACACATATGCATTTAGCTTTGGTATACTGCCTCTGTTATATTAAAGGAAGCATAAAAAAATGTTTCTGTTAATTATAATCTCTAGTTTGCATTGATTATACTTTCCCCTCAATCCCACCCTATTTTTAACACCTTGCAATGTTGACATTCATTTGTCCTACGTCGCGTAAAAATATATTTGCACCTTTTATCAGAATTGTTGAGCATGCTAGGTTTCTCTGAGTTATACAGTCCCAGTCTTTATCTTTCCTCTTTTCTTCTGGTGTCCCATATACTCCTAATCTTCCTCTTTCAACCATACTCATAGTCATCTTTATTCAGTGTACTTAACATTGCTGACCTACCATCTCCCAAAATTGTGTTCCAAATCTCTCACTCCTGTCTTTTCCTTTCTGTCTGCAGTGCTTCCTTTAGTGTTTCCTGTAGAGCAGGGAACTTGTTCACAAACTATGTCATTGTCTGTTTGTCAGAGAATATTTTAAGCTCTCCCTCATATCTGAAGGACAGTTTTGCCAGATATAGGATTCTTGGTTGGTGGTTTTTCTCTTTAAGTATCTTAAATATATCACACCATTTCCTTCTTACCTCCATGGTTTCTGCTGAGAAATCTGCACATAGTCTTATCAAGCTTCCTTTGTATGTGATGGATCACTTTTCTCTTGCTGTTTTCAAGATTCTCTCTTTATCTTTGACATTTGATAATCTGAATAACAAGTGTCTTGGTGTAGGCCTATTCAGATCTATTCTATTTGGGGTATGCTGTGCTTCTGGGATCCGTAAATCTTTGTCTTTCATAAGAGATGGGAAATTTTCAGTGATTATTTCCTCTATCATTGCTTCCGCCCCTTTTCCCTTCTGTTCTCCTTCTGGGACACCCATAACACGTACATTCTTGTGTCTCATGTTGTCATTCAATTCCCAGGGATGTAGCTCATATTTTTCCATTCTTTTCTCCATCTGTTCTTTGTGTATAGGCTTTCAGGTATCTTGTTCTCCAGTGTTTTCTTCTGCCTCTTGAGATCGGCTGATGTATGTCTCCATTGTGTCTTTCATCTCGTGTTGTGCGTTTCATTTCCACAGATTCTACTAGCTGTTTTTTCAAGGTTTTGATTTCTACCTTATGTACGCCCAGTGTTTTCATTACACACTTCACCTCTTTTGCAATATCTTCCCTAAAGTTTTTGAATTGATTTAGCATTAGTTGTTTAAATTCCTGTATCTCAGTTGAAGCGTATGTTTGTTCCTTTGACTGGGCCATAACTTCGTTTTTCTTAGTGTAGGCTGTAGTTTTCTGTTGTCTAGGCACCTGGTTTCCTTGGTTACCCCAATCAGGTTTTCCCAGACCAGAGTGGGCTCAGGTCTTGGAAGGAGGCAATAGTATCTGGTTTCCCTGAGGGAGTCTTAGAAGATTGATACACCTTGTGAGGCCTCAAGTCACTGTTTTTTTCTGCCCAGCAGGTGGCCCCTGTTAGCCTGTAGCTCCAGATTGATGTAAGGAGGTATGGCCTGTGGCTATTTTCCCCCAGGCTCTGGTATCTGGTTCTGCATGGAAGACGGGAGTAGAGCTTTGCCCCACCTCTTTCCTCTTAGGGAAAATACACCCCCTGGGGAGATTCATTTGCATTCAAATAGTCTCTCTGCCTCTACTATCTCCACCCCTGTCTGGGTCAGAGCTGTAGGAACTGAAAATGGCTGAGGCTTTCTCCACTGAGCCAAAAAGGGGCAAAATGCCCCCCTTCGAGGCCAGTCCACAGCCACCCTCAGTTTTACCAATCAGCCAGAGACAGCACCCTGTCCTCTGGGCTCCCCCTCCCTCCAAGAGAGGTCCTCCGGCTCTCCAAGGTCAGCAGTCACCAAAAGCCTCTGTCTGCTTACTGGGGATTCATAACTTGCATTGAGCAGTCAACATTTGTTAATTAAAACCTCAGTTGGACCTGGGCTGAGGTATACTCGCTTGTTCAGAGAGTGCTGCTCTCTAGCACAGCGAGGCTTTGCTGTTCAGGCTGCCATGGTGGGAGGAGGCTCTCGGCTCAGGTCCACAGTTTTTACTTACAGATTTTATGCTGCGATCTCAGGCATTCCTCCCAATTCAGGTTGATGTATGATGAGTGGACAGTCACATTTGTTCCCTTGCAGTTATTCCAGATTATTTACTAGTTGTTCTTGGTTGTTTATTAGTTGTTCCAGGGGGCTAACTAGCTTCTACTCCTCTGTATGCTGCCATCTTCTTCCGGAATCAAGAAATCGCTATTATTTTTGTTAGGGATGATACTGCTGCATGGCTATGGGTGAAAATGTTACTGAAGTACTTAGGTGTGGAATGGCATGATGTCTGTAATTTAATTTAAAAAATAAAGACATTTACCTCACCAGAATAGGGAGAACAGGAAATAAAATAAGAGCAACAACAAAATTTGGGGGGCTAGAAAATGGCTGGATGAATGGTAACTAATTAAGAAGACCCAAGACAGCCAAGTCTAAGGATGGTGGTAAGAAAATCCAAGAAAATTCAGTTTACATCACCTAACACTCAAAGGGGTGCCTAGGTCTCAATTTCATTTAATTATTCTGAGAAGACCTAAACACTAGCATTTTTTACATCTCCTGAAACTAACATAATTTGCAGTCAAGGTTAAAAACACAGCTCCAACATTACATCCATGAAAAAAGAAAAGGTTTATATTTATAACCATTCAGAGAACAAAAAACAGCTTTTGAAAATTAAATTGTGTGCTAGTGGAACTGAAAAATTCAGTTAAC
Organism: Choloepus didactylus; assembly: GCF_015220235.1. Classification (NCBI taxonomy): domain Eukaryota; kingdom Metazoa; phylum Chordata; class Mammalia; order Pilosa; family Megalonychidae; genus Choloepus; species Choloepus didactylus. The sequence goes on along the minus strand of NC_051307.1, from coordinate 96,253,584 downwards.
AGATTTGAAAGATTACATGATAAAATATCCCAAAAGTAAAGCAAAAAAAGACCAAAAAAGAAGGGAAGGGGAGGATTATAAGACTGGGCTAGGAATTCTAGAAAGAAAAAACAAGAAATTGGAGAGGAAGAATACAAAAGTCCAGTAACCAGAAAGGCTCCAACAGCAACACTAGCAACTAGAAAAATAATGTTAACACACTTATAATGATTTTCAACCTGAAAGTTCGATACTCAGCCAAACTATCAAATATAAAGTAGAATAAAGACATTTTCAGTTTTGCAACAGCTCATAAATGCCACATTTTCAGGAACTTTCGAAAAAACCAACTGGGATAAGTTCTTAGGTACTCCTGACAAATCAAGAAGGTGGAAGACACGAGGTACAAGAAAAAGTAAGACTTCCTAGAATAATTGTGTAAGGAAATCCCAGACTAGCAGATATGCAGCAAATTTAGAAGGCAACTAGTCCACATTGGAGAAACGTGGTTCAAGAAACAGAAAGATTGAGAGCTATCTTCACCAAAATGCCATTTGTCAATGTTCCCATCATTTGTACCCAATAATGTTCAAATAAATTTGGTTCTTGATGAAATTTCTACTCTCCTCTCTATACCCGACTACTTGGACATGCTCAGTTGAATACTCCCATTCCTTGCTGGGAAAAGATTCCACTTTGATCTACTCCTAGTACCTTAAGTTGGCCATGATGAGCTGCAAAATACAATCTATACAGTAAACCACCTCACCTACCCCAACCATAATTGACAGTTGTCTGTCACCAGGTCCATGCCACAGCTATGCCAGATGCCCCAATTGTGGTGAGTTCTATTTCTCAAGACTCACTCATGGCCTCGTCTCAAAACAATCTGAAACTCTTTGAGAAGCTGAGGCCACACTATGACCCAAAGACTCCATAGTCAGCTTGTCTTCTCCAAGAAGTCATCAACTAAAAGGCAATGTTGTGCTTTCCTTTTTCACATTTTACTCAATTTCAATTACCTTTCATATGCATTATTTTATTTCATTAATGAGATAAAATATTTGGGGGGGAAATGCTAACATCAGAATACCTTTTTCTAATCTGAGACATACATTCAAATATTGAAAATTACAGGTAAAATCAAGTAAAATAAATTATATCAAGAGAAATTCAATCCAGATTTTTAAAAATAAAAATTTATCAATTACAGAGAATCATTCTCCATAAAAAAGGATGTTATAAATCACATAATGTTGCATTATTAGACTAAAATTTAAAACTACTGGCAATATGTCATTTTGCATTGCAGTGTTGTATACTAACCTCTGACTCATCACCCTTCTCTCGATAAGCAGTGGCAATACTGGTCTGAACAGCCTTAATCCATGCCTGGCGCAACTTTTCAGTATCTGCCTGGAGCATACAACTTCTAAAAGGAAATAACATTTTTTTTTCTCAAATGCTGAATTAACTAAGAAAAGTAAAATCTTTACATTTTGTCCACTTTAAATGATAATTTTCTAACAAAAAATAATTTTGGATGAAAAATTCAACTTGTTCATGAAGAAAATAAAGTACCAGTGAAACATATCTATTGAAAACATATCACCAATTCGTATAAATTTTAAATTAAAAAAATAAAAACATGTTACATTCACCATATAAACGTAACACTGATTTTTTTCTATTGGATAGGTTTTTAAAATATGAAATGATAGTTGTCAAAGAAATTGGCTGTGATTTTACTTCCTCAGCATGACAGCTAAAAAAAGGTGTTCATATGGGCATATCAATAATTTCTATGGAATTTAAAGATATGATACATGGGTAGGAGTTATATAAAATCCAAACATAATAGCTTTAATAATTAATATTTAAATTTATTTTAAAACACTTTTTTCCTCTTTACAACAAGAAAGGCAAACTTCTCTCTCCTCTGGAAAGTTCTTTAAGACAAACTATAGACATATAAAAGCAACTTTCATGTTCTTTAGAACCACTCACTTTGTTGGAGAGACCACCTCAAAGCAGAATCGCCGTTCTATGTCTTCACAGTGTTTCACCGTACACAGCCTGAGATCTTCAACTACCACAGTGGGGTTATCCTACAAAAAGAACAAAGCTTTCATATTTATTAACTTAAGTTTTAAATACCACTAGCAACAATATCCTTAAAAACATTACTAGGAACAAATAGCCTAACTTTAAATATTTATGTTTATTTGATGTTAGATTACAGAGAAAGATCATCAATACAGTTGTAACTAACAATGGTAATTCTATCCAGTTATTAACTGTATCTGCCTCAAAAAATTATTGTAACACAGTTTAACTTAGTTTCAATAAAGGGCAACACTTGGGACTTAGTAGGTATATTCAAGAAACATCAATTTCCTATTACTTCTGCTCCATATTCTTTTATATCCTTTACTTATCCCCCGCACACATAATAAAAGCTACTTTCCCCCAAAAGAAAAGTCTTTAATAAATCAAGTTTTAAACAACTCATATACATCATTCTTAAAATACTTAAGAAAATGAGAAAAAATTTCACTTTCTACTACTTAAAAAAATATATAAACTCAAAATCAGGTTTATCAGAATTAGCTAGATTAAGACTAGTGAGAATAAACCTAGCACCATAGTAACTAGCAAGTAAAATTTCATAGTGTCATCTCTAGATTTAAGTGATTATTTGGAATTTGCAGTTGAATATATCAATTGTAAAAGCTAACTAGATGAAAATCAAGTCATCACTTAACTAATGGTTATTTTCCAATCATTTTTAACTCTCGTATCACATGTAATCCCAAGTATACATTTTCAATAAATAAAAATTCCTTACCCTTAAAAAGAAGGCTCAGTCAATGAATGAACCACAGGCCAAATACACCCTCCCACACTCCCTACTGTGCAGATCGGTCAGCTGAGGCTTGAGATGATGGCTTGCCCAGTACTCAATCTGTTGTAAGCCAAAGTGTCAGCAGAACTGATGCCCGGGGGCATCCAAGTCCCGGTCTAGACCTGGCACCCTTGGAGACTAATCCCTGCGTGGGACAGAAGGGGCTGCTGGCAATTTCCATCATGGGCTATATGGGGGTCCCAGAGGTCTGGCTAGGCACAGGGCCTGTGGGAGCGGAGCTGAGGGGATGTGGGCAGTGGCAGCTAGATAATCAGCATCAAGGGCACAAAGGGGAAAGAGAACGTTTCAGTGATTTCACTGGACGCCTAGGGATGAAGCACTGAGAGCTACTGGAGACGAAAGGAACTTCGTAGAACATGGACTTTTCAGGAGTTAGACAGGCTTATGCTTGAGTCCTGACACAGTGGCTTACTCAGTACGCGACTTTAAGCAAATTGCTTTACTGCTCAAATTCTGTTTTGTTTTGTTTTTTCATCTGGAAAATGGGAATAATAATATTACTTACCTCAAGGGGTTGTTGTGCGTATTAAATAATATAGTTTATGTGAAGTGTCTTGGCACATAGTAAATGTCTAATAAAGTATAGCTGTTTTATAATTATTTTTATATGGGGTATACTTTGGGCATAGATCAACCCAAGAGTCTTAGAAAATCCAGTGGAGACAGTGGATGGAGGGAGAGAGCAAGAGAGGTTCTGATGAAAACAGGATCTTTCAGATCTATTAGAACTCCCAAAGGAGGTGGGAGTCCTATAACTAGTGTTTAATCCAAAGTGGCTACACAAAGCTGGGGCCTGGTTTCTCTAGAAAACTTTCACTTCACTATTACTAAGGTCTTCTTCCACTGTGAGTTGCTTGCCCTACTGTGCCCCTTCCTCTGTTGCCTTCTGGGATTCACAGGGAGGACCTGTCAGAGGTGCCTATTTCTTCATGGCTCAGGGACTTTACAGTTAGACTGAAGACCCTGTTATACCAGAATCACTGCAGGGAGTCAGGCTCTCCCAGTCTCCTACTCCTTAGGGGCTCTGGGCAAAAGATAAATGATAACAAAATGCAAGGGAAACAAAAATCTCCTCCAACCCCAAAGGATTCCAACTGATGGAGTCTTTCCTGGTTTATGTCACATATTGATTGCTATATGTTCCTAAAACTACTACAGATACAACTTATTGATTAGGATCAGAATTGGAAGTTGCTATTCTGGAGTCCCAAAGAGCACCCAGCTATAGATTAAAAATCAATAAACCAATTGTTGCACCTGAACAATGAAGCAGTTTCTTAAACAGGATGTAGTTAGACATTACCTATTTTTATGATTCAGATTTTTTAAATTTTCAACTTGTCTTTTTAGTGTATTGGAATAGCTAGAAGGAAATACCTGAAACTGCTGAACTGCAACCCAGAAGGCTTGATTCCTGAAGACAATTGTATAACTATGTAGCTTACATGGTGTGACTGTGTGCTTGTGGAAACCTTGTGGATCACACTCCCTGTTTCTAGCGTATGGACAGACGAGTAGAAAAATGCGGAGAAAAATTAAATGAAAAATAGGGTGGGACAGAGGGGATGAGATATGTCAGATGTTCTTTTTTACTTTTATTTTTATCTTATATGTATTTATTTATTTATTTATTTATTTATTTATTGGAGTAATGAAAATGTTCAAAAATTGATTGTGGTGATGAATGTACAACTATATGATGGTACTGTGAACAAATGATCGTATACTGTGGATGACTATGGTATGCAAATATATCTCAATAAAACTGAATTTTACAAAATAGAAAATAAATAAGGCTCAAGGAAACAAAATATATAAAAACAATGTTAACAGATTTAGATGTTCCTATTTAAATTACTTAGAGCTTACATTTTAATGTAATTTTCAACCTTTTCTACATTAAACCTTTGACCTGGAGGTGACTTTTTTTAAAAACATATCCTCTCATTCAGCTTCAAAATAATACTATGAAATGGCAACGTTAGTCCTGTCACACAGCTAGAAAACAAACATAAAGAAATAAACATAATTATTCTGGAACACAAAAAAATCCATCTCAAAGTTAAGAATTCAAGATTCAAAATCACTCTGTTTTTAAGGATCGAATGTTGATACTTCTCACTCTAGAGTGAAACTATACATAAAACTAATAAATAGTAATTTTGCACACTTAAGTATGTATAGACTTCAGTGCTTTACAGAGACAAAATGGTAAAAAACTGAAATCCGGCAGTCACTGAGTTTTCACTTAATTACTTAACAAAACACGTACCTTAAACTTTTTCTGGTAAACCAACTGATTGTTCTGTATTGAAAACCAGCGTCTAAATAAATATAAAATAGATTGTTTTCATTCACATAATTTATTTCAATTGTTGCCAGAAATGAAATATTTGGGATAGTACTTGGAAATCAGTTTTTGGTATTGTGTTTTTAAAGAAGTGCATTGTTTCGTTTTGCTTTAAATACACTGATGTCAATATGAGATATCTACTGAAAGCAAAGAACAAGCATCTTAAAAGCACAGATCAGAAAAATAAAATAACAATACTATGGGTTTTTTTAAATTAATTTATTTATTTATTTTAAATGCAATTTAACAATACTGTTTTTATTCTTTTTTGGTAAAAATTTAAATCATAAGAAAAGCTATTATCCTTTAAGCTATCACCAAATAATAACTGTTTAAAGTAAAAATATACAGCTTTTTGATGGTCCTCAAAAATAACTAAAATCTTTCCCCCAAAAAAATTGCTTTTATTAAATATAAATCAATTTATAACATGAATAAAATTATCCATTTGTATATAATGAAACATAAAATAAACAGTGCCTTATTTTCAACCTTTCTTCAGGTAATTCATCAAGTGCTTGATTCGTGAAGCAAAACAAGAAAGTAAATAATCATTTTAGAACTGAAATCAAACAGGAGATAATCACCAATTGACTTGGCCTTACTTTCATATAAAATACTTCTAAGCAGAATAATCAATTATTACTACAATGAATTATCCAATTACTTATATAGTTCTCCTCACTGTTGGAAATTATTAGGCAATCAGTTTATTTTCAATCTTCTTTAGAAGAAAAAGCTTAAGCTATGTCTAGTATATTTATTAATTCTAATTTATTAAAAACATTAAAAGGACCTAAGTACTTACAAAAAAAAATTACAGCCAAAGCCATTCACAAAAGGAAGCAAAATTTCTTATCAAGCATGAAAAGTAAAACAGTATTTGAGTAATTATTTTAAAATTAGTTTCATGTGAAATGATTTCTATTATAAACATTAGTTATTAATCTATTACCAGATAGAGATTCTACCTTTTCATTGATACTGATATAAAGCACTAGTAATACATATTTAGACAATTAGAGAATTTCTATTTTAAAAAATTAATTCTCCAAAGCTGAATAAATGATTAAAAGATGCTTTTCCACTTTTAAGCCATTTTCTAGACAGACGGTTAGGTTTTTGTCATCACTTCAAAAGATATCACTTTTATCATTAAAATAGATATCTGTTAAAAAAGCATCTGGATAAAGCCAGGTAGGTTGCCTCTAAATGCAAATCATAGTAAAACAGGTTAGAAAAGGAAGAACTTCTGGCTTTCTTTGCTTTGGGACACATAGTTGGTTAGAAATGTTAAAAGAAATACCTACAAACAAACAAAATGGTGCAGTCCTGCCACATGGGATGACATGCAATGGAAAAAATCCCAGATAAAGATTAATGTGTTTTTTACAATCATTTGAAATAGAGTATACTATATTAATAAAAATCATGTGTTATAATAACCATACTGTATAATATGAAGAAAAACTGCATAATGGCAAAATACCCATTTAACCATGTAAACTTCATGCTTTTGAGGTCTTCAAAAAAAGAATTTTTTTTACCCTGTTGCATCTTATAATAATATCCTCTAAAAATAATAACAAAATATGAGGGAAAAAACTATGCTCTTCGTCAAAGACCATTTCCTCTGATAATTAACTTTACAGATCATCTGTATTTCTGAACGCCAGTTTCCCCATCATTTATCTGCTTCTGGCTGATGATTTTTTCACATCAGTTTCTATATACACAGAAAAGACAAATTAATTTCCATATGAATTCATCTTAATTTGACAACTATACTCATTTAATCTTAATTGAGATTTTAATCAGGGAAGTAAATAAAATGGAATATAGTTTTAATGGTTCCTAAGGAACAATCCTAGGTATTATAAACATTTCTAATTAAAAGAAAAATGAGACTTAGAAACAGCTCATGGCCTAAAGAATACAGAAAACATACTTAATATTTGAAGCACTGGGTGCCTGGATTGGGAAAGTACTAAAAAAAGTAATTAGATACAAAGGGACAAACTTTGGAAAGCATTGTAATGACAAGTACACTATATTCTACAAGATTCAAAAACTGACTATAAAGCCAAAATGTAAGACAGTTTTGTAAAAAGGACAATTTCTTGCTTTATTAAGAAAAAGACATCATTCTATATCTATCTCAAATTGAAATAACTCAATATAATAAATATTAAAACTATAAAAATTAAACGCTAATATAAATATTTACGTATCAAAAGAGCTTTCAGGTAGCATAATTTTGGAGGAAAAAGGAAAACTATATTTTAAAAATTAAGTTTCTTTTACCATGTTTGTTCCCTATCCCCAGAACTGTTCTTAAACAAAATATTGGTAAAAGTTAAACTTCTAAATCGTCATTTTATCACTAAAACTACATAGATGGGGGGTATGTGCCCATATTCATATAGACGCCAATTAGAGAAATATTTAACAAAATTAAGAGCTTCAATATATACACTCCTTTATTTCAAATTCCATTTCTTTTTCAAAGGGGGAAAAAAAGCAAAACAGTAAAACATAGAAGTTAAAAACTAAGAAAGTTTCTTTTCAAAATAACTAATAAGTTTATTATCAAAAGGACTACTCCTAATTATTATTTAATTTTTTTAAAAAAGAGTTTATTAGCTTATTTCCCTTGTTAAAAAAATGATTTAAGTTTTTGTATTATGTAATCTGTATCTTCCTTGGTTAACTATCAACATATCAAATGTTCTTTTCCAGATTAAAAGAAATTGAGGAGAACAATTTTAAAAGTATGTCATTCCCCAAATAAAATATTTACATTTTCTTTCCAATTTAAAACATAAAAAGAGAGACTTTATATCCATTGCAAGTAATCCAACTGAAATGCAGGTTAATTATGAGCTTTCTCGTGCCAAAGAGAGAATTGGAGTAAGGGAGAGGTGGGGGGGAAGGAAGCCATTTGGTACCTGATATGATCGGGCTTTTTCCTGTCATGTGAAAAAACGGGGCAGGATTAAAACATAAGGGAAAGGTGGTAAAAGAATGAAAATGCAAATGTGCAAAATAAGCAAAGAACTAGCATGATATGAAAATAAAGCAAGAATTAAAGGAAAAAGCTTCAGCTCATAACCTAACAAAAGAATCAAAAGTATCCACTACATTTTATTAACATGCTATATGTGTGTGTGTGTGTGTGTGTGGATTTATACAATTAATTTCAACTCTTAGGAATCGGAAATGTTAATATTTCAGATATATTCAAAATATTTTATTAAAGTATTATTCTATAAAAAATTATAGTAAGACTTAGTACACTTGGGCATACATCTACTATTATTTTCTGTCCCTATGGTCATAGTTATAAAATAGAGACAGCACCTCTCCTCATCTTAATAGCTGCTCCTAAAAAATTAAGGGAAATAATCACTGTAGGTATACCAATATAAACCTGAGCCAAATGAAAATTCTTCATAAGGAAAGTGAGAGCACTAATTAAGAATTTCAAAGAATCATAAAATTTTATCAGTCAAACTAAGCCTTCCTCCCACCTCCCCCCTTTTCACCAAATGATAGCAGAGACTATAAGACCACACATAAATAAAGTTCATCTTTAATCTATATATATGTTTATTTTATAATAAAAAGCCAATAAAAATCAATCATTTATATTTGTTCATTTTAGGCTTTTAGCTTTATTTTCTAGTTCAACAAAGACTTGGCATAGCAAGTAATTGTTTAGCTTCTTTACTAGCTTTACCAACTTACTACTAAAAAATTATGTTAACATTTACTTATTTCTCCTTGCTTATTCATCTTTTCTAAATTTATCATGAAAAGCAAAAGAGAAACACAGGCTCTAGTAATCCACCTACCACTGATTTGAGGCTGAAGTAAAGTTGCCACACTGAGAAAATACCTGATAAGGAAAGATTATTTTGGTAGCCCTCGTGCTTTCAGACAAATGTGTATAAAATATGTATGAAATCTTAAGAGACACAACAAACTAAATCTGAAACCAATTAGAAAGAAGCTCAACAGCCCACATAAGATATAAACCTTTTTACTCCTTATGTTATTACAATCAGATCACGCAAAATATGGTCCATTCAGTTAAATTTTAGATTATAGAATGATGCTTTCAAAATATGCTTGTAATGTATGAAGCACAGGGGTCAGGTTTTAAAACTATCTGGGAATCTCTAAGTCACATTCTCATTTCCCTTTTTAAAATGTTGTTTTTCAAAAATATTATGTGCCATAATTCTACAAAACTATAGGTAATGGAAAATATGTCATAATATGATTGGTGCTTTATGGCAATTACAGTAAAAAATGATCTCTAAAACTAATCCATGATGATTATACGGTATGTGAACGTATCTCAATAAAACTGAATTACAAAAAAAAAAATGCATTTAGGTTTCTTCTATGTCTTTTTGTGGACTGATAGCTCTTTTTTTTAATTGCTAAAAAAGGTTCAATTTTATGGATGTACCACAGTTTGTTCATTCATTCACCTTGTGGTTTTTTGTTTATTTATTTATTTTTTGCCGAGGTGATTCTTCTAAATTTTTAAAAAAATTTTTATATTAGAGTAGCTGTACGTTTACAGAAATGTCATGCAGAAAGTACACAGTTTTCCCTATTATGAACATTTTGCATTAGAGGGGTACCTTTGTTCAAATTCATGAAACAATATTATTATAATTGTGCTATTAACTTTAGCACGCTGCTGACATTAGAGTTCACTCATGGCATTAGGCAGTACTATGGGTTATTGTATATGCGTGTGGTAACTTATATACAACCTAAAATTATACATGTTCTGCTTATTTCATATAAATGATATCAAACAGTATTTGTCCTTTTGTGTCTGCCTTATTTTACTCACCATCATAACTTCAAGGTTCATCCACGTTGTAGCAGGCATCAGAACTTCATTGCTTTTTTTGTTTGTTTGTTTTTTTGTTTGTTTGTTTGTTTATAGCAGCTTTATTTAAAATTGCCCCAGGTTGGAAGCAACCAAGATGCCTTTCAGTAGGTGTATGGATGAACTAAACATCGTACATTCGTGCAATGGAATATTATTCAGTAATAGAAAGGAGCTATTAGGCCATAGAAAGACAGGGAGGAACCTTAAATGCATGTTGCTGGGGGAAGAAGCCAGTCCAAAAAGGCTAAAGGTGATACACTCTATGATCCACGTATATGACAGTTTGGAAAAGTCGAAACTACAGAGACAGTGAAAAGCTCAGTAGTTACAGAGGAAGGGAAGGAGGGATGATAGGTACAGCAGAGGACATTATGATACCATAATGATGAATATATGATATTATGTATTTACTAAAAGCCATAAAACTGTAGGACCCAGAATGAACCCTATTGTAAATTGAGACTTTAGTTACTAATAATGTATCAATCTTGACTGATAAAATGTAACAAATGTACCAGACTAATGCGAGATGTTGATAATAGAGGAAATTGTGTGTGTGTGGGGGGGGGGGGGTTATGTAGGAACTTTTGTAAACTGAAAATTGCTTTAAAATAAAGTTTATTATTTAAAAAAAAAAAAAAACTAATCCATGAGCAATCTTTAAAACAAAATACTTAAACACTGGTTTATATCTGGGTACCTGGATTCCTTGATTTTTAAAATTAATACATAAATACCCTCACAAATACACACTCGTTCACTCCAAGACCAGGAGAATATATTAAATCAAGCTAGACAGAGAACTAATTAAAGAAGTAGGACAGACTCTAAATTCACACATGGGTAAAGGGAAATTATTTGCAAGTTCTTTGTAAAATTAGGTTTTTGGTTTGTAGATTTGTTTTTATTTAACTAGAACTTTATTATTTATGCTTTTCCCCCAAGCCACAGGTACTGTTTAGACTGGCATTGAACATACATAACTACAGAATTTGGATTTTCTCAAGAACATAATTACATGAAAAATTAATAACTTTCAAACTCTTTCATAGTTTAATTGGCTCTTAAATATATTCAGGGAAGAGGAATCCCAAGAATTTTGTGTTCTTTAAGAAATTGGTGTATATAAATGAACTCTTATGTGTTCAATTAAATCTTGAAGAAACCTCAAGTTTTTTTCTTCTAAAAGTGCAATGCAGATATGCATGACAATCATTGCACATATAGTGAAAGAATGGAAAGGTAGACAATTTCAATCTCCTGGTAGACAATTTCAATCTCCTGTAAGCTTACAGTTGTAAGCTAATCTAAATGGAAAACAAAACAAAAAACTTGACACTGACAATCATTTAAAGGAAAAAAGAATCAAGAAAAATGGTGAAGAACAAGAATATCTCCTCTTAATTAGGAGAAAAGTGTTATCCAACACAAAAATGAGAACCACAGATTTGAAAACCATTCATTTTTTTTTTGTCTTAAAATACAACCATAAAAACTTTTTGCATTACTTTTGATTTTTTAAAACCTTGCATTCAAATACTATTTCCTGAGTTTTTTGGTGCCCCTTAAATTTGGGGCCCAAGGTAAATGCCTCACTATCCTTCCCTGCTTTAAAACCTGAAGCACACTTTTTCACTTTAATTATTATTCTGGTTATTTTTGTGCGTGTGGTAATGAGGGTGTTGGGGATTGATTTTGGTGATAAATGTACAACTATGTAACAGTACTGTGAACAATCGAATGTATGATTTGTTTTATATGACTGTGTGGTATGTGAATATATCTCAATAAAATGAATATTAAAAAAAAAAAAATACAACCATAAAAATGGTGAGGGACTCGGGCAAGATGGCAGCATAGAGAGGAGTGGAAGCTAAGTAGTCCCCCTGGAACAACTACAAAAAACCAGAAACAACTAGTAAATAATCCAGAATAACTGCGGGGGGACAAACGAGACCATCCAATCATCATACACCAACCTGAATTGGGAGGAATGCCTGAGAACACAGCATAAAATCTCTAAGTAAAACCTGCGGAACCAAGTCGTGAGACCCCCTCCCCCATAGCCAGAGCTGCAAAGCCTCATGGTGCCACAGAGAAGCTCTCTCCCAGCAAGCGAATATAGCTCAGCTGAGCTCCAACTGGGGTTTTAAGCAGGGAGTGTGAACTGCTCACTACAGGTACGCAGCCCCAAAAACAGACAGAGACTTTGGGTGATGACTGACCTGGGAGAGCCGGAGGGTCGCCTTGGACTGGGTCTGAAGGTGACTGTTTCTTTTTTGGCTCAGTGGAGAAAGCCCCAGTCATTTTCAGTTTCCAGGGCTGTGACTCAGGGAAGGGCAGAGACAGCACAAGCAGAGAGCGAGACCATTGAAATGCTAATGACCTTCACCTGGGGGCTCTGTCTTCTCTAGGAGGAAAGGGGTGGGGCCCTTTCCATTCGGAACCAAACCCCAGAGCCTGGGGCAACATGGCCATACCTCCTCACACCAGTCAAGAATTATAGGCTAACAGGCATCACCTGCTGGGCAGAAAAGCATAGTGACCCAAGGCATCAAAGGGTGGAACAATTTTCTAAGACACACCCGCAGGGAAACCAGATACTGAATATTTCTTCCCTCTGGGACCTGAGCCTGTTCTGGTCTGGGAAAACCTGATTTGGATAACCAAGGAAACCATGCCTAGACAACAGAAAATTACAACCTACACTAAGAAAAACAAAGTTATGGCCCAGTCAAAGGAACAAACGGACACTTCAACTGAGATACAGGAATTTAAACAACTAATGCTAAATCAGTTCAAAAAGTTTAGAGAAGATATTGCAAAAGAGATAGAGGCTGTAAAGGAAGCACTGGACATGTATACAGCAGAAATCAAAAGTTCAAAACAACAACTAGAACAATCTATGGAAATGAAAGGCACAACACAAGAGATGAAAGACACAATGGAAACATACAACAGCAGATCTCAAGAGGCAGAAGAAAACACTCAGGAACTGGAGAACAAAATACCTGAAAGCCTACACGCAAAGGAGCAGATGGAGAAAAGAATGAAAAAATATGAGCAACGTCTCCGGGAACTCAAGGATGAAACAAAGTACAATAATGTACATATCATTGGTGTCCCAGAAGGAGAAGAGAAGGGAAAGGGGGCAGAAGCAATAATAGAGGAAATAATTAATGAAATTTTCCCATCTCTTATGAAAGACATAAAATTACAGATCCAAGAAGAGCAGCGTACTCCAAACAGAAGAGATATGAATAGGCCTACGCCAAGACACTTAATAATCAGATTATCAAATGTCAAAGACAAAGAGAGAATCCTGAAAGCAGCAAGAGAAAAGCGATCCATTACATACAAAGGAAGCTTCATAAGACTATGTGCGGATCTCTCAGCAGAAACCATGGAGGCGAGAAGGAAGTGGTGTGATATATTTAAGATACTGAAAGAGAAAAACCACCAAACAAGAATCCTGCATCCAGCAAAGCTGTCCTTCAAACATGAGGGAGAGCTCAAAATATTTTCTGACAAACAGACAATGAGAGACTTCGTGAACAAGACACCTACCCTACAGGAAATACTAAAGGGAGCACTACAGGGTGATAGAAGACAAGAGTGCGTGGTTTGGAACACAATTTTGGGAGATGGTAGCACAACAATGTAAGTACACTGAACAAAGGTAACTATGAATACGGTTGAGAGAGGAAGGTGGGGAGCATGTGAGACAACACATGAAAGGAGGAAAGATAAAGACTGGGACTGTGTAACTTGGTGAAATCTAGAGTATTCAACAATTGTGATAAAATGTACAAATATGTTCTTCTACGAGGGAGAACAAGCAAATGTCAACCTTGCAAGGTGTTAAAAATGGGGAGGCATTGGGGGAGGGATGCAATCAGCATAAACTAGAGACTGCAACTAATAGAATCATTGTATTATGCTTCCTTTAATGTAACAAAGGTGATATACCAAGGTGAATGCAGATAAGAGAGGGGGATAGGGGAGGCATGTTAGACACTTGACATTGGTGGTATTGTCTGATTCTTTATTCTACTTTGATTTAAGGTTATTTTTCCTTTTGCTGCTTCCTAGCTGTCATTTTTTTTTTCCTCTTTCTTCTGCCTCTCTACCTTCTTTGACTCTCCCTCCTGCCTTGTGGAAGAAATGTAGATGCTCTTACATAGATAGTGGTGAAGGTGGTGAACACATAAATGTATGACCATGCAGAAAACCATCAATTATTTACTTGGGATGGAATGTATGGTGAGTGAACAAAACCATATTAAAAAAAAAATGGGTTGATGACAAAACCTCGAGGGCAATATACTGAGTGAAATAAGCCAGACACATTAGGACAATTATTATAGGGTCTCACTGACAGGAACTAATTATAATATGTAAACTCATAGACATGAAATATAAGGTACCAAGATATAGGACGAGGCTTAAGAATGGGGAGTGGTTGCTTAATATGAGAAGAATGTTGAATTAGGATGAACTCAAATGTTTGGAAATGAACAGGGGTGTTGGTAGCAAGATGTGAGAATAACTAACAGCACCGAATGGTGTGTGAATGAGGTGGAAAGGGGAAGCTCAGAGTCATATATGTCACCAGAAGGAAAGTTGGAGGTCAAAAGATGGGAATGTATAAAACTGAATCCTATGGTGGGCAATGTCCATGATCAACTGTACAAATAATAGAAATCGCTTCCATGAACCAGAACAAATGTATGACAATACAATTAGAAGTTAATAATAGAGGGACATATAGGGAAGAACTATATACCTATTACAAACTATATACTACAGTTAGTAGTATTTCAACATTTTTTCATAAACAGTAACAAACGTACTATATCAATACTAGGAGTCAACAATTGACGGGGTTGGTTAGGGATAGTGGAGGATTAGAGTTTCCTGTTCTTTTTTCATCTTTCACTTTATTTCTTGTCTGGAGTAATGAAAAGTTTCTAAAAATTGAACAAAAATTAAGTGTGATGGATGCACAGCTGTATGAGGGTACCCAGGGGCAAGTGATTGTACACTTTGGATCTTTGGATAATTGTATGGTATCTGAACAATCTCAATAAAAATGAAAAAAAAAAAAAAATGGTGAAAGGAGGAAGTCAAGACTATTTAGAATAGAGGCAGGTCTATGTAAAAATGGAACCGAGTAACAATGATTTCACCTTATGAAGGCAATGGCTGAAATGAAATTTCACAAGTCTTCATGTCTATAATATAATATATCAATGCAAAAAAAATCACTGCACAATTATTAAAAATATGAAGTCTGAATTTTTTCTCTTAGGTTTATAATAGACTACCAAACCTCTGTTTAATGCATTTACTTCTACAACCAGAGAACACCAGAGGGAGCGTGGTGGTCCACCAGATGCACAACAGGCCAGGTGTTTCAACGACACATTGCAACGGGTCCCTTAGGCCCCTGACCCAAAAGAAGCTACCAAGACAGAAATTAGTTGTTGTTGTGTTTTTTTTTAATATAAACCTCAAATAAGAAACATAGATTTGAAATTTTTAAAATTCTAAATAACACTTTATATTTTACTCTTTGCTTTCTTACTTTTAAATTAGAAAATATTTAAAGACTTTTGTTGCAAGGTTTTGACTTCTGTTTTTGTTTTTTGAATGCCGTTGCATGTAACGTTTATATGCTATAGTTTTTACAAGACTGCTTTTCCACTAGTATTTTCATCAAAATGTTCCTTAAAGGCATATGAAAATAAAATTAATTAGCTATCCATATTTCCCCCAATAATGCAAATGGGTTAGGACTTTTATAAAATAGCAAAGTTCCATAAACGCTTTTATCAAAATATAAATGGTTTAGAATTTCCAAAAAATGTAAAAAGAACACTTGAATAAGGGTTGGGAATTCTAGGTTTCACACCCCAATTTTGTCACAAACCAGCTGTGTGACCTTGCATGAGCGACTGAAATCTCTCTGAACTTCAATTTCTTTTCTGAAAATTAGGGCATTGAACTAGAATGACACCAAGGTCCTTTCTTGTTTTAATCATCTATGATTCTAATCAATAACTGTTATCCCACTACATATAGATAGCATTTCTTTTGAAAAGCAGTCTTGTTGCCAAAGGGATGTGGATGTGGTTTTTTCACTTTGGAAATGGTAACATGTCAACACACTGAGATTTGAACAGTTATTTCTTACTTAATTTTAGTTGCACTTAAATATCCATGCCAGGTAATAGAATTTATAAAACAAAAAATAAAAAATGAAAACATGTATGGTTACATTAGAACAAATTAAATTTTTTTCTATTGCCCTAAATGGAAATGCAATCTTCCACTAACATTATTGTGCTTCATTTTCAAGTCTGAAATCATTTTTCATTGGAGTAGCCCATGGGAGTTCATTACATTTCTGCTTCTTAACATAAACGGTATAGTTTCTATAGATTTACTGTATTTTCACTGTGGTAAACTTTAAGTAGGATGTTTGGGAATCTGAAGGTTAAAATTCAATTCTAACACTATGTAATGAAACCATATCGGTTGGGCCATTTTTATTTATTATAAAGATTTGCTGATCACACTTTTTTTAATTTCCCACTCTGGCTAGGGAAATTTGCGAGGAAAGGCTTAAAAGATTATTATCTTAATTTTGACAGATTAGAAAATGTAATTTTGACTATTCATTTTCACTTAAAAATAATGTTTCTTAGTTGGTCCTTCTAGTATTCATGTATTATAAAAAACAAATTCTATACAACTCAAAGAAGCTTGATAGTATATATATAATCACTAATTTTCCCAGTTAATCACTGATTTTCCCAGTTTATATTCACTCTAGAGTGAAAAAAAATTATCTCAAATAAAACAAACCATATGCCATTTAACCATGTGGCAATATTAAATGCTAGGCAAATGCTCAATAAACACTGACATTTTTTAAATTTTAATTTTTTTTCTATATAACCTTACCATCAAGAAATCAAAAGAAGTGCACTAGGAACCCATTTCAATAAAGCATAAGCATCTCCTTTTAAATTAATATGAATGCATACCAAATAAACTTACCAAGAAAATTCAATTTATTTTGCTACTGCCCATTTTTTAAAGAACAAAAACAACCTTGTCTATCATTAGGCAAATTCATTCCCTGTTCAAGTAACAAATTATTTACATTCCAATCTATATACAATAGTTAATTAATTAACCAGAACCCAAATAATACTCCCAATGATTACAAAACCGTTCTAATCACTAATTCTTTTTATAAAAAGAGAAACATCCTTGAATAAAAGATCAATCACTGATATTCAAAGGGCTGATCCTAACATAACCTTAATCTTCCTTTTTTTTCTTTCTGATGCCTTACTGTCTGAAATTAATTTCATTTTCACATGCCTTTAAGGAACATTTTGATAAAAATACTAGTAAAAAAGCAGACTTGTAAAAACTATAGCATATAAACATTATATGAAACACCCTTCAAAAAATGAAAGTCAAAACCTTGCATCAAGTCTTTAAATATTTTCTAGTTTATAAGTAAGGAACCACAAAGAAAGCAGAGAGTAATATATAAAGTGTTATTTAGAATTTTAAAAATTTTGAATCTTATCTTTATTTCTTACATGAGGTTTATAAAAAAAAAAACTAATTTCAGGGAGAACTTGCAAGTAATTTCCCTTTACCCATGCGTGAATTTAGAGTCTGCCCTACTTCTTTAATTAGTTCTCTGTCTAGCTTGATTTAATATATTCTCCTGGTCTTGGAGTGAAAGACTGTGTATTTATGACGGTATTTGTGTATTAACTTTAAAAAAAAATGAAGGAATCCAGCTACAAAGACATTAACCAGCCTTTAATTTTTTTTTTTTAAAGATTGCTCATTGATTAGTTTTAGAGAACATTTTTTATTGTAATCACCACAAGGCACCAACCATATAATAACATATTTTCCATTATTTATAGGTTTCTAGAATTATGGCATACATGGAAAAATACAATAAAATACTTTATGCATTCAACATTTACCAGATTTATACATATTGTAGAAATCACTTTAGCAAAAATAATTCAAAGTTTTTGTTAGCCATCAAGTTTAGAATAAATGAGCATCCAGCTGCTTGCAACACATTTCATGTATAAAAAAATTTCATTTCCTAAAACCTCAGATTGATTGAAGCTATTGCAGAGATCAAAAGATCAGCTCACCTAGCTTAAATATTCTTAAGCAAGCACTAGGTAAAAGAGTACACATGTAGTGGAAGATACATAGGGTGGACAAAAGTTCATTTGTTCTAGTCAACCACTATATACAATATATAATTTGTAATGAAATCTACTTGATACAAATATGGGAGGTTACTCACATTCGAACTGTATTTACTATAAAGATCTTGTCACTATTTGACCAAACATTATAAAAATTCTACCTTGCTTCCAATTTAAATCTTTCTTCAATGTTAAAATTTAGAATTAGTAGTGTCATTTTTCACCTGTTTCTAAGGGTATCCTTTCCTAGAGAGGTGTCTTCAATGGAATGGGTTCAGGGAAGTTACTATGAACTGAGAATTTAGAGAATTACGAAAGAAAGAGTAGCCAAATCACAGGGAAAGTTAGAAAACCGTGTATGGAACGATCTAGACTAGTATTTGAAATACATTACCTGTTCCAAGTTTTGAAGGCATTGCTGGCTCGTTTGAACAGATATCCTTCCATAACAATGCCGTTTGCAGCATCTACATTATATTCTAGTTTAGAATCATCACTGGAGAAATCCTAGACAAAATAATACATAAAAATGTTCATATGACTTGACTAAGTTCCCTAGCAACAAATTTATCCTGGGGAAACAGTAAAAAGGAAAGAAAAGCTTTGTATTAATATAGTCACGATATTATTCATAAGAAAGGGGAAACACCTAAATGTTCAATAGAGGTATGTTTCAATGAATTAAAGTATTTCAATTCAGTGGACTATTATGCAATAATTATTATTATGACAATGTTAAACCACAGAAGATTGTATAGAATATACTGAAAAGGAGAAAAAAATATATAAATTGTATAACACTATGATCAAAATCAGAAAATAATATACATACAAATAGACAAAAGGATAAGCTAAATATTATAGTGTATGTATAAATGTTTAAATGTTTTTCGCTTTATCCCAATATTTTATGGTGAAGTGTGGGTTAACAATTTTTAAAAAGGCATATAGTTATATTCAAGTGGGATTTTTCAAATCTATCACTATTCTCTAACTACATTACTATCATGGTAGTTTTTGAGTTTGGTAGGAATAATAACTCCACTATTTGGGGGAAGGGGAGGAACAAAGTTCAGAAATAGGATAAAAGATGCTTTTCCTAAAATAAGATTAAGTTTTCCAAAAGAGGACCCTAGTCCACAGTTTAAGGTGCACATGTTGACCTCACCTGTAACTATCACTCAAAATCTTTTTCTGCTGCCTAGTCACTTGAATGCAATTTGAACTTCCCATTTTACTCCAGTGATTCATAAAGTTTCAATATCAGAAGTCCCATTTTTAAATTACTTCCTGATAAAATTCCAAAGTAACTGGAACAAAACTACAAAATTGCTGCAATCCCCAAATTTAAAACTCTAAAAATCACTCTCGGAACTTTCAAAATTACTTTTAGACCAAAGACGAAAATTAGAATATTATCCTATTAGGGAGTAGTAAACTTACTGTCTTGAGAAACATTTTGGCAGAGACTGGACTATCACGTGCAGAGAACAATGGGAGTAGGGTCCTGCACTGAAGGGGAGGTGGAATGAGAGTCACCTAAGGGCCTTCTAAAACTAAAAGTCCTAAACATTTTGAACTCAGAATTTTAAAAAACTCTCCTGAAGTCTCTCAAAATGTAAGCGTAAAAAAGCCACATTAATCCAAAATACTTAAATGACTTCATTCTACTTTCACTTTAAGGGAAAAAAAAGAACTGGGAAAACTTTAATTCCCTCGTTTAAAATTTATGTGAAGCTCTAATTTATTTAATTATGCAGAAAGGATTGTCAGCAATACATACAATTGAATTTGGCAATATTCTAAAGGTTTCATTTGCAGCACTGACAGTATTTTAATAACCCTGACACCACTTAAAACATAAATAAGACTTCCTTGAGAATGTACTGCATTACAAGAACTTGTCTAATTTTCAACTATATTTCTTGAAGTCAATTAAGTCTCGAATTTAATTAAGATTAATAGCAATTACTACTTTATAGTACTTAAAATAGTAACAGATTATATAATTTTATGATGCTGAATAAAATAAATAGTACTAGAATCCCTTTAAATGCATTGATGAGCTGACAAATTAAGAAGGAACACTCAAAGGCAAATGATTAAATGAAAATGGGAAGCCAAAGAGGTAAGCAGAGCACTGAAGCCAGCTTTCACCTTAAGGGTATTTGCCTCATAGGGGGAACTTGAGCTTTACTGTGGAGGCCAGATATAGAAGGCAAAACTGAGGTTGACCAACACAGGCAATCTAATAGAAGTTTTCCCTTTCAAATTGCAAACAAGACAAAAAAGGCCCAGTATTTCCAATTCCATCAAGATTATACTTGAGGTTCTAGTCAGCAAGAAAAATAAAAAGTAAAGGATTAGATTTTATTCATGATTGTTCTATAAACCCACAATTCTCTAATAAAGAAAAAGGAAAAAAAAAAAAGTAAAGGATTGGGAAGGAAGAAATAAAACACTCATTATTTGCAGATGATATGATTGTGTACACAACATATCCACAAGAATTCAGAAATAAATTAGTATTAAAACAGAACTTAGCAAGCTTAGCAAGATACTGGTTACAAAATCAGCATGCAAAAATCAATTTTATTCTAATATAACAGAAACAGTGAGAAAAAATTTTAAAAGATAACATTACAATATAATTGGCAATACAAGTATCTTGGAATAGAACTAATGAAACATATACACATAAATTATTAAACCTTATGAAGGATATTAAAGACAATTTAAATAAATGGAGAAATATACCAAGTTCATTGATCAAAGATATATAATAAAGATACTAACTGATCCCCAAATTGAGCTACAGATCCAATGTGATCCCAATCAAAATCCCAAAAGCTATTTTATAGAAACTGTAAAGCTGCTCCTGAAATTTATATGGAAATGCAAAGGGCCAATACTATGCAAGTCACTATTGAAGAAAAGAAGATAGGAGGCTTTGCTTTCTCCGATATCAAGATTTACTATTAAGCCAAAATAATTAAGACAGCGTGGTATTGGCACAAGTGACATAAAAAGACTGATGGAACAGAATTGAGAGTCTAAAGAGACCTTGAATGTAAGAAAATGTGATTTATAAAAGAGAAGATACTGCACATCAATGGGAAAAGAACAAACTTTTTAATAACTGGCTCTGGATCAATTAGTTACCAATATGAGAGTAAAAGAAACTGGATATCTGTGTCACACCATACTCAAAAACCACTTACACATGGATTAAAGATCTGAACATAAAAAGCAAGGCTACAAATACTTAAAAGATAATATAGGAGATACCTTCATAGTCTTGGGATTGGGAAGAATTTCTTAAGACACAGTACATACAAACACAAAAGATCGATAAATTAAAGTAAGTAAAAACAAAACTTTTCCAATCGTCAAAAAACTTGAAGGGGGGAGGCGTGAGAGCCACAAAATGGGAGAAGATATTTACAACACATATACATAACAATTAGTTGGGAAACCCAACAGAAAAATAGGAGAAACACGTTTCACTAAGAGAATAGCCAAATGAACAACAGAAATAGTAAAACAAGGTGTTCAAGGTCTTTGGTCATTATTGAAGTATAAATAGTAAAGAAGTATAAATTAAAACCACAATAAAATATCAATATATAGCCACGAGATTGGCAAATCTTAAAAATTCTCACAATACAATGAGGTGGCAAAGAGCAATGGGAACTCACACAGTGCTGCCAGGATGATGTAACACTTTGAAAAAGTTTAGCACTACCTACTTGTGCTGAACACATATAAACTATATAACCTAGCATTTAACTCCTATGCATTAATCCATCAGAAATGTGTGCAAATATCCAAAGGCATGTACAAAAATGTTTATAGCATCACTGTTTCTTCAATTGATCAATAATTCTTGAAAAACTTAAATAATTATATTAAACATATTTTCCCTTAATTTTTATTTGGCTGGATTTTGTTGTTTTTTTTTTTTTTACCTGCAACGCAGCCTTGTTGTCAGCATTTAAGGGCAGAAAAAAAGGTAAGTGTTCATAGTGAGAAAACCAGCATTTCCTTCTTTAAAGAAAACAAGTTAATTGAGTATGGTTTGAGTAAAATCAAGCAAGTTAAGCTTAGATATAACGTACCTATTAGTTTTGGACTTTTAGTATAACACTAAACCCCAAATCAAAGTTTCATGTGTACAAAGTAGAAAAAAATCTAAAAGATATATAATATATATTAAATAATTCAATTTAAGCAGATATTCACATACTTCTGAAAATATGATCTCATGTTTTAATTAGCATTTAATGGTTTTGATTTTTTAACTATCTTGCAATTGTCATGTTATTAAAACAAGTTACCCTAAACCTAAACAAATTAGATTCAAAAGTGAATCTAATTTTACTTAAGACAAAAGAAAATATGAAGTTATTCTCACCAAACTGTAACTCAGAAGTAACTAAACATGGTCTGGTAGAAAATCTTTTTCTTTTTTTTTTTAACACTTTCTCTTTGATTATTAACCCACCACCAGTAAAATTTTCCTTACTTCATAACAGGCTTCCCTTTCGTTTTGTTTAACTGACACATTTTCTATAACAAATCCAGTTTATTGGTATTTCAAATTCTAAATAAGCCATAACAAAAGTTGATTTGACTGTTCAATACCAAGAGAAAAGAATTCCTTAAAGCAATGCCATATGTCCCACCTTTATAGTATTATTACATTTGACCTCCTTCTATTTTTAGATTAGTGCATTAAAAAAATCACTAACTTTATAAGATAAAATGTTATTTATTAGGTTGTGTTCCAAGTGTTTCATCCTCAAATCTTTCAGCATGCCGAAGTAAAAAATAGTTAAATATTTAAATCCTCTTTTTTAAAAGCATATTTTTTCAACTATTAGTTTATCTGGGCTTAGACAAATTAAAGCAAAACGTGTTTCATGAAAGTGAAGTTTCAGCATCAAAATGGAAGTGGGGGAAGAGGGCGCCAAGTGCTGCCTAGAAGTGACTGCAACTGGGAAGTCCATAATGCCAAACTCACACACTGATCCTCAGGTACTCATTCCTCACACAGAAACTTCTACAGGGGTTGGGTGGTATCCTAAACTAAAACTATTAACAGTGTTTTCAATTCTAACTAGGAGCCACTTTTAATTTAGTTAGGGCCATAAGAGACTGATGTTTTTATAAGCTGGTTCAAGAACATGGTTTACAGGTATATTTGATCTAAAAGAATAATAATATTTGTACTACTATAACATATGAAAATTATTTTACTTTTCACAAAAAGAGGAGGAATTTATCTATACCAATTATCAAACCAATTCACAAGGGAATTGTTCCAACACAAAGTTCTAACAGTACCTTGTTGAAATCAATAGCCAAGCAATTGCATAAAACTGGAATTAATCTCCATTAACTGTTATCCTCGGGTACCTTTTGTTGAATGGTAGAATGCTTTTGCTCCATCTCTCTTTTCTCCTTTGCTGCATCCACAACCAGTCGATCCAACTATAAAGGGAAAAAAGGAGAAAATGGTAGATTTAAAAATCAAAGATGAAAGAAATATAATTATTTTTTAACATCATACTCCAGTCATTTTGCAGATAAACATAGCAAGAAGTCCATCAATTTAAGTTTACTTAAAAAGGCATTTTGGCTACCACTTTAAAGTCAAAGTTCGTATTTTAATAGTACCAAATCCTCTATGAAAAGTCTATATCTCCTCTAAGAAAAATGTTTCCAAGAACAGTCATGGTGCCAAGCATATGCAACAGGAGGTTTCTTCAAGGGTAACACAGTGATGTCATGCCCAGTCCCTGAATAAGGAAGTGACTCTAGCTTGTTACCTGCTTACCCATTCAGCAAATTCTAGCAGTCCCAATCAAACCTAGAAACAACAGCAAAAAGTAGCAGCTAAGCTAGTGTGACCAGCTCTCACAAGTTCCTGGTAACAGATACTTCCAACATGTTTCATGTTTTCAAGTTAGCTTCCTGATATTATAATTAAATCTAAGAGACAGAAAAAAATAATTTACCAGATAAAAGAGAAAACTAAAAAAAATTTTTTAAATAAAAGTAATTCATAAAATCAAGGTATAAAAGCTCTGATTTTTTTTCTTATTAGATTTCCTTAGTTTTACTCACTTTCAATTATGTATGTGTATGTGTGCTTAATTCTACAAATTCCATCCGCTGTGTGGGTTTATGTATACACCACTACAGTCAAGATACGGAACATTTTCCTCATTACAAGGACCCTTCATGATGCCCTTTTGTACTCACACCCACTTTCCTACCCCTCAATTCCCCTTCCCCATTTCTCTTGGCAACCACTATGTCTTCTCCATTTCTAAAATTCTGTCCTTTTGAAAATGTTATATCAATAATAACATTTTTCATTCGGCATGATTCCTTGGAGATTCCTACAAGTTGTTGTATGTATCAATAGTTGGCCCCTTTTTTTTGGTTCTGTTTTGTTTTGTTTTTTCTATGCAATTTTATTGAGGTATATTCACATACCATACAGTCATCCAAAGTGTACAATCAATTGTTCACAGAATCATCACACAGTTGTGCATTCACAATCACAATAAATTTATGAACATTTTCATTACTCCAAAAGATAAAAATAAAAGGTAAAAAAGAACACCCAAAACATCCCATACCCCTCCTCCCCCCCTTTTATTCATTTACTTTTTGTTCCCATTTTTCTACTCATCTGCCCATACAATGGATACAGAGGGAGTGTGAGCCACTAGGCTTTCACATTCACACACATAAGCTATATAGTTATAAGATCATCTTCAAGCATCAAGGATATTAGGTTACAGTTCAACAGTTTCAGGTATTTCCTTCTAGCTATTCTAATACACTAAAAACTAAAAGGGATTATCTATATAATGCATAAGCATAACCTCCAGAATGACCCCTTGACTCCATTTGAAGTCTCTCAGCCACTGAAACTTTATTTTGTTTCATTTCTCTTCCCCCTTTTGGTCAAGAAGGCTTTCTCAATCCTTCGATGCCGGGTCCAGGCTCATCCCTGGGAGTCATGTCCCACATTGCCAGGCAGACTTACAGCCCTAGGAGTCATGTTCCACTTACGGGGGAAGACAGCAAGTCCACCTGCTGAGTTGGCTTCAAGAGAGAAGCCACATCTGAGCAACAAAAGAGGTTCTCTGGGAGTGACTGTAAGGCACAATTATAAGTAGGCTTAGCCTCTCCTTTGCAGTAACAAGCTTCATTATGGCAAACCCCAAGACCGAGGTCTTGGCATATTAAACTGATAGTCCCCCCAAAAAAGCACTGATTTTCAAGATACTTTCTTTTTTAAAGAATATTTAATGAAATCATCAAATCCCATTTCTATATTGCACCTTTCCATCAGACAAGTTTTCCTTTTCATAAGAAAAGAATTACTGATTTCCTATATTCTGTGATGAGATTTCCTCTCTTTCCAGCTTTCCTGAAGCTAGTGTCACCTTTTGACTATGCACTAACAATTGGAATGTACACAGAAGTGCTACATGTACAACTGTCAAGAAATATACTTTTTAAATGCAATTTCTTTGAGATATATTCACACACCAGACAATCTATCCAAAGTACACAATCAATGTCTCACAGTATCATCACAACAAATATTCTTGTGGGCCCTTCTTTCCCTTTCCTCCTTCCTGTCAGCTGGAATTTGAGTGTGATGACAGAAGCTTGAGCAACATTTTAAACCAAGATAAGCCTGAATCACTGCTGATAAACTGACTATTATGCCATGCCTTTGACTTTACAGAGGAGAAATCAAATCCTATCTTGTTGAAACTACTGCTACTTTTGGTTTTCTCTCACTTGTAAATAAACCCAATCTAATTGATATACCCAAACACTTAGCATTTAGTACAGGTCTCGTGACCTGTTGGTTTCTTCCAATAGATCACATTCTGTGGGAGCAGAGAATAGCATATATTCTCTTTATCCATGGCATATGGTATCTGCGTTATCACCCCTCCCCTACATTCGCACGTATTCTGGGCCAGGGACTCCAAATCCCACTCCACTTCCCTTTTTCCCATTTCCCTCAATTCTATTTTCAATTTTAATCCCCTTCTCTCAGAAAGCAACCTGAACTATCTTGAGAAAGAAAATCATCTGAAAACTGACACTATTAAATCTAGAATGCTCACCTATCAGCAAAAGACAATATTCCCAGAACAGATATAACAGGAAGTTCTTATCAGACATCAAAAATAATTTGAACATAATAATATTTATATAAAATAAAATGAGGAGAACCTAAGATGGTGGCTAGGTGAGACAGGGCAAAAAACACCTCCGTGAAAAATACTAGATAAAAGCCGGAAAGTGACCCACAACACAAGTTCCAGCGATGTACCAGCTGGACAAGGTCTGCTAAATCCACAGGGACCGTGCATTTGGTGAAACCAGGAATCTGCACTCTGAAACAAGTGAGTGAGCCAGCTGAAAGTCCAGCGGCTGTGCTGCAGTGTGGGGAAACCGTCGGTTGGCATTTGGCAATGGACTAGTTCTTTAAAAAAAAAAAAAAAACCAGGAGAGGCTGCAGATACGACGGTTAAGAACCGCACAGTGAGACACAGCAGGAGCGGCCTATGCCAACACCTCAGTGTCTGGTGTGGAGGATAGCCCTTCCCACACCCGCTGATGATAGTCTCGGGGCCAGGGGGGCAGAGGGGATCCAAAAGGAGAAAGAAACCATGTCCCTTGCAGCCATTTCCCCAGCGGGCTGGGAAAGCTCCTACCCGGGGCGGAGCCATAGCCCAGAGCTGCGTCAAGGGTCCCAGTGTGACGGAGAATGTTCCCCGCAGCACCGCACACACGCCACAGTATCAGCCATGGACAGTGGCCTTTAGAGCACCCACAGCTAATTGTCCCGGAGCTGGGAAAGCGGAGCTGTGAGAAAAGGGGGAAATTAACGCGTCCCATTCAATCATCTTTACAGTAGGCTGGGAACGCCCCTGCATGGCCCGGCCACCCAGGGCTTCCCTGGAGGGCAGCGCACACTTCTGACATGGCACAGCCTTACCTCAGCAGAGGTCCTGGAAGAGCAAGGCTGAGAAGGGGGACCCACTCGGAAACCCCAGGGACCCTACGCCAATACCAAGGACTTGTGGGTCAGTGGCAGAGACAGTCTGTGGCAAGACTGAAATGAAGGCTTAGACTCTTGCAACAGCCTTAAATCTCTGGGAACACCTGGGAGGTTTGATTATTAAAGCTGCCCTGCCTCCCTAACCACCCACATACCCCACATTCAGGGCGGACAGCACCAACAACACACCCAAACTTAGTGCACCAATTGAACCCCACAAGAATCAGACCCCCAGACACCACAAAGACAAAGTTGGGGAGAACTGACTTGAGGGGAACAGGTGACTCGCAGACGCCATCTGCTGGTTAGTTAGAGAAAGTTTCCGCCACCAAGCTGTAGATCTGACAAATTAGACACTGGTATTTTTTATATCTTGAACGAACCCTATCAAGTAAAGCAAATGCCAAGAGGCCAAAAACAACAGAAAATTTTAAAGCATATGATAAAACCAGATGATATGGAGAACCCAAACCCAAATAAAATCAAAAGATCAGAAGAGACACAGTACTTGGTGCAATTAACCAAAGAACTAAAGACAAACAATGAGAGCATGGCACAGGATATAAAGGACATGAAGAAGACCCTAGAAGAGCAAAAAGAAGAAATTGCAAGAGTAAATAAAAAAAATAGAAGCTCTTATGGAAATAAAAGAAACTGCTGACCAAATTAAAAAGACTCTGGATACTCATAATACAAGATTAGAGGAAGTTGAACAAAAACTCAGCCTCCTTGAGGACCACAGAATGGAAAATGAAAGAAGAAAGAATGGGGAAAAAAATAAAAAAAAAAAATCAAAATGGATCTCAGGAATACGATAGATAAAATAAAACGTCCAAATTTAAGACTCATTGGTGTCCCAGAAGGGGAATAGAAGGGTAAAGGTCTAGAAAGAGTATTCAAAGAAATTGTTGGGGAAAACTTCCCCAACCTTCTACACAATATAAATACACAAAGCATAAATGCCCAGCGAACTACAAACAGAATAAATCCAAATAAACCCACTCCAAGACATACTCTGATCAGACTGCCAAATACTGAAGAGAAGGAGCAAGTTCTGAAAGCAGCAAGAGAAAAGCAATTCACCACATACAAAGGAAACAACATAAGACCAAGCAGTGACTACTCAGTGGCCACCATGGAGGCAAGAAGGCAGTGGCATGACATACTGAAAATTCCGAGAGAGAAAAATTTCCAACCAAGAATACTGTATCCAGCAAAACTCTCCTTCACATTTGAGGGAGAGCTTAAATTTTTCACAGACAAACAAATGCTGAGAGATTTTGCTAATAAAAGACCTATCCTACTTCAGATACTAAAGGGAGCCCTACCGACAGAGAAACAAAGAAAGGAGAGAGAGATATCGAGAAATTTAACAGACGTATATAGAACATTACATCCCAAATCACCAGGACACACATTCTTCTCTAGTGATCACAGATCTTTCTCCAGAATCGACCACAGGCTGGGACATAAAACAAGCCTCAATAAATTAAAAAAAAAAATTGAATTTATTCAAAGCACATTCTCTGACCACAATGGAATACAAACAGACGTCAATAACCATCAGAGACTTAGAAAATTCACAAATAACTGGAGGGTAAAAATGAGGGGGAGATGAAAACATTCCTGGAGAATCAAAAACTGAGAGACTTCATCACCAGTAGATCAGTCCTATAAGAAATGCTAAAGGGAATTGAGCAGGCTGAAAGGAAGGGACACTAAACAATTGACTGAAACCACACGAAGAAATAAAGATTTTCAGTAAAGATCACATGGTAGATATAAATACCATACTACCATATTTTTGATTTGTAACTCCACTATTTACTTCCTACAGGATATACAATACATAAACTGTAATGATAAATCAGTGGTTTTGGACTCAATGTAAAATACGTAATTTTTGACAAGAACTACATAAAGGTGGGGGAATGGAGGGGTAGAGGAACATAGTTTATGTGTGCTATTGAAGTTAAATTGGTATCAAAGAAAAACAAGTTTGTAATAGATTTAAGAGGTTAAATTTAAGCCCCACAGTAAACACAAAGAAAGTGTCAGAGAATATGACCACAGAGATGAAAAGTACAGTATGCGTTACGAGAAGTAGGGGAAGGGGCAATGGGGAGTTAAGAAAGGAGTGTAGGGTTTCTGTTTGGGGTGAAGGAAAATTTCTAGTAATGGATGGTGGGAAGGTAATGGCATTGCAACATTCTAAATGTGATTAATCCCACTAATGGAATGCTAGGGAGGGATTGGAATGGGAAGATTTAGGCTGTATATATGTTTCCACAATCGGAAAAAAAAAAAAAAAAGACAAGTCTAAATAGATAATGACAATTAAATGCCAAGGATGATCCTGGATGGGATCTGAGGATGGAGGAGAGGAGGCTCAAAGGGACACAGTTGGGACATAAGGGGGAAAAAAAGGAAATATGGAAAGTAAGGTTTGTATCAATGTTGAATTTCTTGAACTTCTTAGCTGAGCTTAATGGGACTACATAAAAGAATGTTCTTGTTCATGGGAAATGTATATGTGAACTGTTTGTTCAAGGCTGCGTGCAGCTTGCTCTCATATGTTCAGAAGACAGCAATAGATGATGGATGATAGACAGGGAGGGAGGGAAAGAAAGAAATGGTGGTGTGACAGGATGTTGAACTTGGTGGATCAGGGTATCAGGGGAGGGGGGTCAGGGTATGCTGGAGTTCTGTGTATGGGGTTTGTATTGTTTTTGCAACTGTTCCTGTAAGTTTGAATTTATTTCAAAATAAAATTTTAAGTAAATAAATAAAATGAAAACATTCTCTAGAATTTTAGACTCTTAAGATTTTAAAATGTTATTATGCAAAATAGCAAAGTACTTTTTTTTATTTTAAAAAACCTATAAATCAAATGAATAACCAATTAGGGCATTTACTCAATTAGCCAAATGTAAGAAATCTAAAAATAAATCCAGCAATGTATACTGTAAAATAAAAACTTTATTTTTAAATTCTCCTTTTCAGTATCTCCACATACTGTGTATAAGATACAGTTATTTTTTACCTTTAATTTCATTTTTGATTACACATTTAACTCATATATAAATCTGCTATAGCATGAAAGCACTTCATTAAGTAAATGAAATATAAATCTCCCAATATACTTAATTTCATTAATTTTCAAAAAACACAGATTTTAAAACACAGAATCAAGAAGTAAGGTCCAACATTACCTGTGTACCAAGATCCTTCATATATGGCCCAAGTTCACTAAATAGATCATATCCCTGATGAAAGAAGGCCAAATGGGCATACATAAAGGATAACATCTGGTAAGAAAAAAATTATCATTTTAAAATCCATTCCTAGATATTCCAGAATTTTAAAAAATTCTCATTCTATTTAATATTTAAAAATTATTCCACAGGAACCCAAAGTGTAAAGCCGACTTAAAATTAAACTAGCTGGGTCATTTTTCTTAAAAAAGCATTTCAGAAATATTTGTAAATATAGAGAAAATGAATTTTATTTTAAAACAATTCCCAGTGGTTTAAAAATTTAACAATGCCAGAGTCTTAATGGTTTAGAATATATCTAGATGATCAAACTTTATATAGTAATAATTCAAATAATCAAACTTTCAATGGCTTCATTATCATATGAGGCATATTATAAAATACCTGTGCTCTCCCCTTTAACCAAACTTGCTGGCAAAACTTTAATTGCAAATAAAACATCAAAAGATAAGAAGGGGAAATATAAAGCTCTCAAAATAAAACAATCACAGAACACTTTACAGTCTACTAGATTGCCAATCATAACCTGAAATAGGGAATCCTCACTTTTTTTCTCAAGATACTAAAATAAAATGAGTCAACAGACTTTGCCAATATGAAGGTTTCTTTGTATTCATTCTACAAACCCAAAAATGTCATTAATGGTTTGAGATTTTTTCCAAGTTTCCCTATATTTTGAGAGATAAATTACACTTTTTTGTTAGCTGTTCTTACATGTGAAGAAATTACATAATTAAATTCATAATACTGAAAAAATCTTCTAAATATCCATGTTTTTCTTAGCAGGAAGAGAAATCTGTTGACTTCTCTGAAATCTAAAATAGGTCATGAAGCATTTAATATGCAAGAACAATCCAAAAAAGTATGTTTTAACAAGAAGAACCAATTAAATAAAACACAAGGATAAAAAGATGAAATCCACAAAAAAAAATTCTGGAAATAGTTAATGGTGATGCTGCATAACTTTGTAAATATATAAAAAGCCACTGAATTGGAAGAAGGAAGGGAGGGAGGGAGGGAAGATTAACAGCTATGATTACAAAAAAATGTTAAGTACAATGTACATAATACATAATACATACATAATATTATAAACGTAATAAACTGGCACAGAATTTCTGTTTGTAGTGATAAAACAGTTTTGGTATGGATGGTGGTGATGGCAGCACAACATTGTGTAGCTAATTAACAGAACTGATTTATATATTTTAATGTGGCTAAAGGGAAATTTTAAGTTGTATATATGCTTTAATAATAAAAAATTAAAAAAACATACGCCTGTACAACACAAACAGTGAACACTACTATAAACAATGGACAACAGTTAATAGCACAATTATAAAAATGTTCCATCATGGATTCTAAATTAATGCAAGGTGTTAACAGGTTAATAATAGGGTGATATATGGGAACTGTATTTTATGCATGATTTTTATTGTAAAACTGCAACTTCTCTAATTAAAATTTTTAACAAATGATAAACTAGGGACAAACATATAATAAACGGTTAGTATTCTTAATACATAAGATACGTTCCAAATCAATATGAAAAAGATTAACACTACAACAGAAAAAGAGACAATGGATATAAATAGGCAACACAAGCCCAAAAAGGGGGGGGGGGTTTCAAACTCATTTGTATTAAAAAATGCGAAACTGAACAGTGAGATCAAATTTTTTATCTACAAAATTGTAGATAGGGTGAAGAGAAACTGTAATTCTCAGTGTTGATAAAAGTGCAGAGAAATATTCGCTCTCACACACCATTAGTGGAAATGTAAAATGTTACGTAACCTTGAAATTTAATAATAATTTTTAAAAGCCCAGTAAATGTCTAAATCCTTTGACTAATCCCTTGTCTATGAATCTATTCTAAGGAAATAATCAGATAATTCATTATGAAGATCATCACAATGCTATCTTTCAATGCAAAAAAAATGGAAATTACTTTAAATATCCACTAACAAAAGAATTTAATTTATGGTATATTCAAGGGGTCAGCAAACTATGAAAGAATGGATTTTACATTTTTAAATGGTTGAAAGATACTATTACATGACGTGAAAATTGTATGAAATTCAAGTTTCTATGTCATAAAGTTTTATTGGAACACAGCCATACCCATTCATTTACCTGTTGTCTATGGCTGCTTTTTCACTACAATGGCAGAGTTGTATAGTTGCAACAGAGATTGGATGCCCTCAATGCCTAACATATTTACCATCTGGTCCTTAAAAACAAAAATTTGCCCACGCTGGTATATTCATGTGGTAGAATTCTACCCAGCCACAAAAATAGGATATTTAAACATAGTGTGTGATTTTGTAGTGTATTAGTAAAGAAAGTTATAAAACATTACATAGGAATAATAATACATAGGAATAATCCCTATTTTGTTTTAAAAAAATTAAATGCAATTTTAAAGGGCACATAAACATGTTAACACACACTACACACACTCAGAAAAAAATCCCTTGGTTGTAGGATTTTTAAGTGGTTTTTATTTTCTTCATACATTTTATTTTTCTCTACAATTAATACACACTACTGTCAATCTGGGGAGGATGGGATACATATTAATCTTTTTAAAATAATAAGTACAAAGCACTTATTGAGTGGATATAATATGAATATAAACAAAAATTTAGAGAAAGAAATGAGGTGGGACCTAGGATCAAAAGCAATTTAATTATAGCTTTTGGAGGAAAAAAATAACTACAGTGAATAAACTCAGAGCGCAGGAATTATTTCTAAATTTCTCAAAATATTAAGAGACATTATAATTAACATCCTCTACAAACAACATTCCAAGCTTTAAGGCAAAAAAAATGGCGAATAAAAAAACCATAGGTATACATAGACGTTTGAGGGGGAAAAAAAGCAATCCCCAAATTTCATTCCACTTGTTTTCTAAATATACACTACAGAATCAGTTTCCAAATAACGCAAAAAATAACAGAGGAAAACGTAAATACTTTGGAAAAGGCTGGTCAGAAAAAAACTTAGAACAAATAGAAATGAAGGAAAATGTGAAACATTTTAAAGCATTTAATAGCATTTATTTTTATATATTACAAAGCAAATCTTAAAATATTCTCAGACATGCTTATATCAACCATTTTTAGTCATTCTCCAAATAGCCGTGGATATCTAATACCTGTAAAGCATCATATTAGAATAAAACAAGATAAAAATGGAATAGCACAAAGTCTGCCTTTAAGGAACTCAGAGAATATCAAAAGATGTGATACATAAATAGCTATAATATGAAAGAGACAAAAAGTGGTAAAGTGACATGAAAGAAGTACAAATCAAGATCAATAAGAAGATAAATTATAAATCTGGAATCATACATATTAGCTGCCTCTTTAAACACTTGAATAAATATGTAGTTTGTTCCATATTAAAACATTTAAGACATTATTTCAATATATATCTTACTGATTTTAGGATTTCTGATCTCCTTTTTGATTGAAGAACATTAATCTGAAGGAAAATAACACTTGGTTAATCACCCATGTATTATTTAAAAAACTAATTCATAATGCAATGCTGTAAAATTTGTTTATTCTAATGATTTAACACTTTTCCAGATTAGCAAATAAAAACAAAGTTCAGGGTTCACAGTTAAGACAAACATAGCAATGAAATTCTTATCTGTTTTGTGTCTCCAAAAAAAAAAAAAAGCTGCTTATTTAAATTAT
Organism: Choloepus didactylus; assembly: GCF_015220235.1. Lineage (NCBI taxonomy): Eukaryota > Metazoa > Chordata > Mammalia > Pilosa > Megalonychidae > Choloepus > Choloepus didactylus. The sequence continues at coordinate 96,219,062 of NC_051307.1, read as the reverse complement.
AAAACCATAAAGATGGAACTTATTTTGACATCTGAACTCTTAAATCTCCCTCTTTACCTCACCCTCCTTAGCTAACAGCTCATCAAGACAGTTGCAAGACAATGTAAGAATTTCTCATCTCTTCTATCACTACCACCAACCACCATCATATCTTTTCTAGACTGTTTCAGTAGTCTAAGTACTAGTCTCTCTGCTTCCACCTTTACTCACTACAATCCACATTCCACACAGTAATCAGGGCTCTTTTTAATATGCAAACAAGATCTTGTTACCTCCAGTTTAAAATTCTCTAACAGCTTCTTACTATTCCTGGAATAAAATGAGAACTTCCTACAATGGCCTGCAAGGCCCTTTTTGATATGACTCCAGCCTGCCTGATTTTCTACCACTTTCCCCTTCTCTCCCTGTGCTCCAACTATACCAGAAAGCTGCTCCCACCTCAAGGCCTTTGTCCTAGCTGTTCTCTCTATGTCCTGCTCTTCCATACAGCACAAGGCCATCCTTTACTGGACAGGTTTCAGCTGAAATACTCTCTCCTCACAAACGTTTAAGTAGCCCCATAACCCTGTAATGCACTCTCCAGCATACAAATCTTGTTTACTTTCTTCGCAGCATTTATCACTACTTTATATTTTCTTATTTATTTGTGTCATTTCCCCAGCTAAAATGAAAGCTCCATAAGATCAGGGTCTTTTTCATATCCCAGTTCCATTCCTGGAGTGGCACCTACTAAATATTAAATAAATACTTGTTAAATAAAGTAATGGATCTTAAATAAGTATTTCAATTAAACTAAATTTACTGGAAGATCAGTAAATTGAGATTTGCCTTTTATGGACTCTCCCACCTCTAGGATTTTATAACAAATGTACTATTTCTTTCTCTCTACTACATAGAATAATAATGTAATAATTTTTTTTCAAAGAAAAGAATTGCTCATTCTTTGCTAATACTTTCAAAAGATTACAGAACACCTGCCTTTTTAAATTGTCCCTCCCACTGAGTTCTCTACCTTGGGTTTTATAACGTAATTTTAAAGCACTAACCAGAAAACAAACAAACAAAAAGAGGAAGAAACATCCAAAAGAGTTGTTTAACCAAGCACTAGCTTTTCCTGCATTTTTTCAAGGCCTAGAAAATTAACTTTCAATGCTGTAAGTAAAAGCAGAGTCTGCAAATAATCTATTATTCAAACTCTGAAAATACTTAAAGTGCCTCTGTTTTATATGTCTTTTTTTTTTCTATTTGGTAATGAAAAACATCTCAATTCCTGAATAAAAAAGTAAATTCATATATTTAGAGAAGGTAAAGCATGACCAACTTTATACATTTGGATATTTATTATTTTCTATTTTATAAAAGAGACACTTTGGCAACAACTATAAAAATGACACAATAATTCTGATTAGAAAAATCAAACAAATAAACAAATAGTTCTTTGGGGGAGGTAAGAGGGGCTGTTAGAACTATTGGATGTATGTCAAAGGAAATGGATAACTAATTTATATGTAAGTTTGAAAATGATGAATATTTTAGCAGCACTCCTGAAATAAAATCTATAACATTAAGCCATTCACTCTTTCAAAAAACATTTATTATCCATCTATTTTCCAACCACAATCTAGGAGCAGAAGAGACACATGAATAAACAATTACAATAAACATGATAAGTTGTCTAATAGCAATGTGTATAACAATATGGAAACACAGGAGGCGGAGACAAGAATGATTCATTCCGGCTAGAGAAGTTTGAATAACCACGACTTCAATATAAAGAATGAATGGGTGGTGGGGCAGGTAAAAGCAATGCAAACAGGGCCAAATTAATGAAACTATATTAATACTCCAGTCAAGAAATAATAAGGACTGGAATTAGAGGTATACCAAATGCAAGGAGAGAACAGATTTAAGAGGCACATAACAGGAAACATCAGATGTTTGGGTGACTAGATGTAGGAGCTGAGAATGAGAAGAATATCTGATATAATTCTCCCATTCTCAGCTTGTTTGATTGAGTAAGAGGGTTAAATCATTCAGTTGATAAGGCAAAAGGAAAGACAAGCAGTTTTGGAAGAAGGCAGAGATTTCAGGTTCACACACAGTAAGTCTGAGGTACCACTGCAAGAGACAGATTTTTGTCATCTACATATAGGTAGTAATTCGAGCAAGAGCCATGGTGAGACTGACTGTCAGGGAAATCAAAGAGTAAGAAAAGAAAAGGACCAAAGACAGATCCCTAAGGAGAAGGTAGACAAAGGAAAGAAGCTCAAATCAGGAACTGAAGAGAAATGAGAAGTTAAGAGGAGGACATAAAACTGGTTTCAGATAAATCAAGAAAGAAGTGTTTCAAGGAGAATGTGGTCTACCAACTCATTGAAACAGAATGGTTACATCGGTTTAAATACTAACACATGCCTAACAAATGAATAAGACCTTAGCATGAGCCATTTCAGTAGGAAGGGGTAAGGAGATTGAGTACTCATATTGCAGCAGGAAGTGATGTGGATGTGACGAATAGGAGACAGAAAATACAGGCTCCTACATTCTAGAAGCCTTCCATGGTTAAATGGCAGGCACCTAATTTTTTTTAAATTTAACTTCCAACCTACTAAAGAGGAACTTAATAGAAAAAAAAAAATTAAAGTTTATTTTCTAATGTTTTGAAAAATTACCTAAATAACTTTTTAATCACTAATTTATGTATGGTTACTTATATTTTCTTTAAGAAATCTGTGATCATGATTAAGGCAACAATCTCCAGGGATTCAACCCATGTTTTGTAAAAAGACAAGATAATTCTCTCAGCTTTAAAGGTTTTAAAGCTTTAAACTCCCACGGTATAGTAACACATAGTGTACATAAATACCCCATGTAAAACGATGTTTAAAAAGAATGCTTTCATTTTTCATGTATCCAAAATTCCTTCAGAGACTCATCATATTTAGTTTCATTTGTACATTCAGATCAGATTAAGCTACATACGGAAACCAAAACATGGATCAGTAGTTTTTAAAAAACAGCACCTAATGAGAATATGAGAACAAAATTTCTTGAAATATTTTTCTTTTGGCAATGCAGTGAACACTAGATCTCCATGTGATTTCACCAGCTAATTCTACTTTTAAGAATGTATTCTAGAGGCGGGGCAAGATGGCAGACTGGTGAGCTGTATGTTTTAGTTACTCCTCCAGGAAAGTAGGTAAAAAGCCAGGAACTGCGTGGACTGGACACCACAGAGCAATCTGTCTTTGGGCATACTTCATACAACACTCATGAAAACGTGGAACTGCTGAGATCAGCGAAATCTGTAAGTTTTTGCGGCCAGGGGACCCGCGCCCCTCCCTGCCAGGCTCAGTCCCGGGGGAGGAGGGGCTGTCAGCTCCAGGAAGGAGAAGGGAGAATTGCAGTGGCTGCTCTTATCGGAAACTCATTCTACTGATTCAAACTCCAACCATAGATAGACTGAGGCCAGACACCAGAGACTCTGAGAGCAGCCAGCCCAGCAGAGAGGAGACGGGCATAGAAGGAAAACAACACGAGAAGCTCCAAAGTAAAAGCAGAGGATTTTTGGAGTTCTGGTGAACACAGAAAGGGGAAGGGCGGAGATCAGGCCTTGAGGCGCATATGCAAATCCCGAAGCAAGGCTGATCTCTCTGCCCTGGGCACCTTTCCTTAATGGCCCTGGTTGCTTTGTCTATTAGCATTTCAATAACCCATTAGATCTCTGAGGAGGGCCGTTTTTTTTTTGTTTTTTTTTTTTTTTTTTTAAATCCTTTTTGCTTTTTCTAAAACAATTACTCTAAGAAGCTCAATACAGAAAGCTTCAAAGAATTGAAATTTGGGCACGTCAAGTCAAGAGCAGAACTAAGAGAGCTCTGAGACAAAAGGCAATAATCCAGTGGCTGAGAAAATTCACTAAACAACACAACTTCCCAAGAAAAGGGGGGTGTCCGCTCACAGCCACCATCCTGGTGGACAGGAAACACTCCTGCCCATCGCCAGCCCCATAGCCCAGAGCTGCCCCAGACAACCCAGTGTGACGGAACTGCTTCAAATAACAGGCACACACCACAAAACTGGGCGTGGACATTAGCCTTCCCTGCAACCTCAGCTGAATGTCCCAGAGCTGGGAAGGGGGAGCAGTGTGAATTCACAGAGCCCCATTCAGCCATCATTTGAGCAGACTGGGAGCCTCCCAACACAGCCCAGCAGCCCAGAACTGCCCTGGGGGGACGGCACTCACCTGTGACATAGCACAGTCATCCCTCAACAGAGGACCCGGGGTGCACAGCCTGGAAGAGGGGCCCACTTGCAAGTCTCAGGAGCCATACGCCAATACCAAAGACTTGTGGGTCAGTGGCAGAGACAAACTGTGGCAGGACTGAACTGAAGGATTAGACTATTGCAGTAGCTTTAAAACTCTAGGATCATCAGGGAGATTTGATTGTTAGGGTCACCCCCCCTCCCCGACTGCCCAGAAACACGCCCCACATACAGGGCAGGCAACACCAACTACACACGCAAGCTTGGGACACCAATTGGGCCCCACAAGACTCACTCCCCCACTCACCAAAAAGGCTAAGCAGGGGAGATCGGGCTTGTGGAGAACAGGTGGCTCGTGGACGCCACCTGCTGGTTAGTTAGAGAAAGTGTACTCCACCAAGCTGTAGATCTGATAAATTAGAGATAAGGACTTCAACTGGTCTACAAACCCTAAAAGAACCCTATCAAGGTCAGCAAATGCCACGAGGCCAAAAACAACAGAAAATTATAAAGCATATGAAAAAACCAGACGATATGGATAACCCAAGCCGAAGCACCCAAATCAAAAAACCAGAAGAGACACACCTAGAGCAGCTACTCAAAGAACTAAAGATGAACAATGAGACCCTAGTACGGGATATGAAGGAAATCAAGAAGACCCTAGAAGAGCATAAAGAAGACATTGCAAGACTAAATAAAAAAATGGATGATCTTATGGAAATTAAAGAAACTGTTGACCAAATTAAAAAGATTCTGGACACTCATAGTACAAGACTAGAGGAAGTTGAACAACGAATCAGTGACCTGGAAGATGACAGAATGGAAAATGAAAGCATAAAAGAAAGAATGGGGAAAAAAATTGAAAAACTCGAAATGGACCTCAGGGATATGATAGATAATATGAAACGTCCGAATATAAGACTCATTGGTGTCCCAGAAGGGGAAGAAAAGGGTAAAGGTCTAGGAAGAGTATTCAAAGAAATTGTTGGGGAAAACTTCCCAAATCTTCTAAACAACATAAATACACAAATCATAAATGCTCAGCGAACTCCAAATAGAATAAATCCAAAAAAACCCACTCCGAGACATATACTGATCACACTGTCAAACATAGAAGAGAAGGAGCAAGTTCTGAAAGCAGCAAGAGAAAAGCAATTCACCACATACAAAGGAAACAGCATAAGACTAAGTAGTGACTACTCAGCAGCCACCATGGAGGCGAGAAGGCAGTGGCACGATATATTTAAAATTCTGAGAGAGAGGAATTTCCAGCCAAGAATACTTTATCCAGCAAAGCTCTCCTTCAAATTTGAGGGAGAGCTTAAATTTTTCACAGACAAAGAAATGCTGAGAGAATTTGCTAACAAGAGACCTGCCCTACTGGAGATACTAAAGGGAGCCCTACAGACAGAGAAACAAAGACAGGACAGAGAGACTTGGAGAAAGGTTCAGTACTAAAGAGACTCGGTATGGGTACAATAAAGGATATTAATAGAGAGAGGGAAAAATATGGCAAACATAATCCAAAGGATAAGATGGCCGATTCAAGAAATGCCTTCACGGTTTTAACGTTGAATGTAAATGGATTAAACTCCCCAATTAAAAGATATAGATTCGCAGAATGGATCGAAAAAAATGAACCATCAATATGTTGCATACAAGAGACTCATCTTAGACACAGGGACACAAAGAAATTGAAAGTGAAAGGATGGAAAAAAATATTTCATGCAAGCTACAGCCAAAAGAAAGCAGGTGTAGCAATATTAATCTCAGATAAAATAGACTTCAAATGCAGGGATGTTTTGAGAGACAAAGAAGGCCACTACATACTAATAAAAGGGGCAATTCAGCAAGAAGAAATAACAATCGTAAATGTCTATGCACCCAATCAAGGTGCCACAAAATACATGAGAGAAACATTGGCAAAACTAAAGGAAGCAATTGATGTTTCCACAATAATTGTGGGAGACTTCAACACATCACTCTCTCCTATAGATAGATCAACCAGACAGAAGACCAATAAGGAAATTGAAAACCTAAACAATCTGATAAATGAATTAGATTTAACAGACATCTACAGGACATTACATCCCAAATCACCAGGATACACATACTTTTCTAGTGCTCACGGAACTTTCTCCAGAATAGATCATATGCTGGGACATAAAACAAGCCTCAATAAATTTAAAAAGATTGAAATTATTCAAAGCACATTCTCTGACCACAATGGAATACAATTAGAAGTCAATAACCATCAGAGACTTAGAAAATTCACAAATACCTGGAGGTTAAACAACACACTCCTAAACAATCAGTGGGTTAAAGAAGAAATAGCAAGAGAAATTGCTAAATATATAGAGACGAATGAAAATGAGAACACAACATACCAAAACCTATGGGATGCAGCAAAAGCAGTGCTAAGGGGGAAATTTATAGCACTAAACGCATATATTAAAAAGGAAGAAAGAGCCAAAATCAAAGAACTAATGGATCAACTGAAGAAGCTAGAAAATGAACAGCAAACCAATCCTAAACCAAGTAGAAGAAAAGAAATAACAAGGATTAAAGCAGAAATAAATGACATAGAGAACAAAAAAACAATAGAAAGGATAAATATCACCAAAAGTTGGTTCTTTGAGAAGATCAACAAGATTGACAAGCCCCTAGCTAGACTGACAAAATCAAAAAGAGAGAAGACCCATATAAACAAAATAATGAATGAAAAAGGTGACATAACTGCAGATCCTGAAGAAATTAAAAAAATTATAAGAGGATATTATGAACAACTGTATGGCAACAAACTGGATAATGTAGAAGAAATGGACAATTTCCTGGAAACATATGAACAACCTAGACTGACCAGAGAAGAAATAGAAGACCTCAACCAACCCATCACAAGCAAAGAGATCCAATCAGTCATCAAAAATCTTCCCACAAATAAATGCCCAGGGCCAGATGGCTTCACAGGGGAATTCTACCAAACTTTCCAGAAAGAACTGACACCAATCTTACTCAAACTCTTTCAAAACATTGAAAAAAATGGAACACTACCTAACTCATTTTATGAAGCTAACATCAATCTAATACCAAAACCAGGCAAAGATGCTACAAAAAGGAAAACTACCGGCCAATCTCCCTAATGAATATAGATGCAAAAATCCTCAACAAAATACTTGCAAATCGAATCCAAAGACACATTAAAAAAATCATACACCATGACCAAGTGGGGTTCATTCCAGGCATGCAAGGATGGTTCAACATCAGAAAAACAATCAATGTATTACAACACATTAAAAACTCGAAAGGGAAAAATCAATTGATCATCTCAATAGATGCTGAAAAAGCATTTGACAAAATCCAACATCCCTTTTTGATAAAAACACTTCAAAAGGTAGGAATTGAAGGAAACTTCCTCAACATGATAAAGAGCATATATGAAAAACCCACAGCCAGCATAGTACTCAATGGTGAGAGACTGAAAGCCTTCCCTCTAAGATCAGGAACAAGACAAGGATGCCCGCTGTCACCACTGTTATTCAACATTGTGCTGGAAGTGCTAGCCAGGGCAATCCGGCAAGACAAAGAAATAAAAGGCATCCAAATTGGAAAAGAAGAAGTAAAACTGTCATTGTTTGCAGATGATATGATCTTATATCTAGAAAACCCTGAGAAATCAACGATACACCTACTAGAGCTAATAAACAAATTTAGCAAAGTAGCGGGATACAAGATTAATGCACATAAGTCAGTAATGTTTCTATATGCTAGAAATGAACAAACTGAAGAGACACTCAAGAAAAAGATACCATTTTCAATAGCAACTAAAAAAATCAAGTACCTAGGAATAAACTTAACCAAAGATGTAAAAGACCTATACAAAGAAAACTACATAACTCTACTAAAAGAAATAGAAGGGGACCTTAAAAGATGGAAAAATATTCCATGTTCATGGATAGGAAGGCTAAATGTCATTAAGATGTCAATTCTACCCAAACTCATCTACAGATTCAATGCAATCCCAATCAAAATTCCAACAACCTACTTTGCAGACTTGGAAAAGCTAGTTATCAAATTTATTTGGAAAGGGAAGATGCCTCGAATTGCTAAAGACACTCTAAAAAAGAAAAACGAAGTGGGAGGACTTACACTCCCTGACTTTGAAGCTTATTATAAAGCCACAGTTGCCAAAACAGCATGGTACTGGCACAAAGATAGACATATAGATCAATGGAATCGAATTGAGAATTCAGAGATAGACCCTCAGATCTATGGCCGACTGATCTTTGATAAGGCCCCCAAAGTCACCGAACTGAGCCATAATGGTCTTTTCAACAAATGGGGCTGGGAGAGTTGGATATCCATATCCAAAAGAATGAAAGAGGACCCCTACCTCACCCCCTACACAAAAATTAACTCAAAATGGACCAAAGATCTCAATATAAAAGAAAGTACCATAAAACTCCTAGAAGATAATGTAGGAAAACATCTTCAAGACCTTGTATTAGGAGGCCACTTCCTAGACTTTACACCCAAAGCACAAGCAACAAAAGAGAAAATAGATAAATGGGAACTCCTCAAGCTTAGAAGTTTCTGCACCTCAAAGGAATTTCTCAAAAAGGTAAAGAGGCAGCCAACTCAATGGGAAAAAATTTTTGGAAACCATGTATCTGACAAAAGACTGATATCTTGCATATACAAAGAAATCCTACAACTCAATGACAATAGTACAGACAGCCCAATTATAAAATGGGCAAAAGATATGAAAAGACAGTTCTCTGAAGAGGAAATACAAATGGCCAAGAAACACATGAAAAAATGTTCAGCTTCACTAGCTATTAGAGAGATGCAAATTAAGACCACAATGAGATACCATCTAACACCGGTTAGAATGGCTGCCATTAAACAAACAGGAAACTACAAATGCTGGAGGGGATGTGGAGAAATTGGAACTCTTATTCATTGTTGGTGGGACTGTATAATGGTTCAGCCACTCTGGAAGTCAGTCTGGCAGTTCCTTAGAAAACTAGATATAGAGCTACCATTCGATCCAGCGATTGCACTCCTCGGTATATACCCGGAAGATCGGAAAGCAGTGACACGAACAGATATCTGCACGCCAATGTTCATAGCAGCATTATTCACAATTGCCAAGAGATGGAAACAACCCAAATGTCCTTCAACAGATGAGTGGATAAATAAAATGTGGTATATACACACGATGGAATACTACGCGGCAGTAAGAAGGAACGATCTGGTGAAACATATGACAACATGGATGAACCTTGAAGACATAATGCTGAGCGAAATAAGCCAGGCACAAAAAGAGAAATATTATATGCTACCACTAATGTGAACTTTGAAAAATGTAAAACAAATGGTTTATAATGTAGAATGTAGGGGAACTAGCAGTAGAGAGCAATTAAGGAAGGGGGAACAATAATCCAAGAAGAACAGATAAGCTATTTAACGTTCTGGGGATGCCCAGAAATGACTATGGTCTGTTAATTTCTGATGGTTGTAGTAGGAACAAGTTCACTGAAATGTTGCTATAGTATGTAACTTTCTTGGGGTAAAGTAGGAACATGTTGGAAGTTAAGCAGTTATCTTAGGTTAGTTGTCTTTTTCTTACTCCCTTGCTATGGTCTCTTTGAAATGCTCTTTTATTGTATGTTTGTTTTCTTTTTAACTTTTTTTTTCATACAGGTGATTTGAAAAAAGAAGGGAAAGTTAAAAAAAAAAAAAGAAAGAAAAAGAAAAAAGACAAACAAGGGAAAAAAAAAAAAAAAAAAAGATGTAGTGCCCCCTTGAGGAGCCTGTGGAGAATGCAGGGGTATTCGCCTACCCCACCTCCATGGTTGCTAACATGACCACAGACATAGGGGACTGGTGGTTTGATGGGTTGAGCCCTCTACCATAAGTTTTACCCTTGGGAAGACGGTTGCTGCAAAGGAGAGGCTAGGCCTCCCTGTATTTGTGCCTAAGAGTCTCCTCCTGAATGCCTCTTTGTTGCTCAGATGTGGCCCTCTCTCTCTGGCTAAGCCAACTTGAAAGGTGAAATCACTGCCCTCCCCCCTACGTGGGATCAGACACCCAGGGGAGTGAATCTCCCTGGCAATGTGGAATATGACTCCCAGGGAGGAATGTAGACCTGGCACCGTGGGACGGAGAACATCTTCTTGACCAAAAGGGGGATGTGAAAGGAAATGAAATAAGCTTCAGTGGCAGAGAGACTCCAAAAGGAGCCGAGAGGTCACTCTGGTGGGCACTCTTATGCACACTTTAGACAACCCTTTTTAGGTTCTAAAGAATTGGGGTAGCTGGTGGTGGATACCTGAAACTATCAAACTACAACCCAGAACCCATGAATCTCGAAGACAGTTGTATAAAAATGTAGCTTATGAGGGGTGACAATGGGATTGGGAAAGCCATAAGGACCAAACACCACTTTGTCTAGTTTATGGATGGATGTGTAGAAAAGTAGGGGAAGGAAACAAACAGACAAAGGTACCCAGTGTTCTTTTTTACTTCAATTGCTCTTTTTCACTCTAATTATTATTCTTGTTATTTTTGTGTGTGTGCTAATGAAGGTGTCAGGGATTGATTTAGGTGATGAATGTACAACTATGTCATGGTACTGTAAACAATCGAAAGTACAATTTGTTTTGTATGACTGCGTGGTATCTGAATATATCTCAATAAAATGATGATTAAAAAAAAAAAAAAAGAACAGCAAGTCTTCTCACCTGTAAAAATGCTAAGTCTTTTCCTTAACTTTAGTTAAATAAAAAACCAAATATTGTTTCAAACCTGACAGCTTTTAACATGTTGCTTTCTCGAGATCAAGCCATAAAAGATATTTTTTTATCCCAAACAGTTGCAAAGGTTTGTTCTTTCACTTTGGAAAAATGAAGTGCTAAAAATGGTTAAACTCATTTGATATAAGTTGCATGAGAACTGTTTAGGCAATGTTATAAAAATAAAAGAAATTTTCTAACCTTAAAAAAAAAAAAAAAAAAAAAGAATGTATTCTAAAGAAATAATCAAAGGATTTGTAAATAAAGATGTTATCACTTACAATTAATGAAGATTATATTTTTACTATTGCCAGTAAAAACTGTCATTGTCTGATAATCAAATATCAATTAAATTGGTACAGCAAGTACATTATATCAGTTAAAATGATGATTTTTAAAGCACTTTAAATTGGGGGAAACTATAATGACAATTGAAAAGAGGAAGAAATAAGAATCAGATGTATACACATACACACAGGTGTACAAGAACACTCAGACAGACATAGGTGAATTTTTTCACAGATTATATGATAACTCTATAATCAAAGAAAAAAGGATCATTTATTCTTTTTGGCATCATTACTCAAAAGTAACAGCCTATTTAGTAAGCACTTTACTGAAAACATAATAAATATACCTGAAGCACATAGTCAAGGGCTATATGTCGAAAACATTTTCTTGTTGCTGTCAGAATGTTTGTGGCTTCCTCAACTTCATGCTGTTTGTTTCTTTGCACTTGAGCATTTTTCACCAATGCATTTTCTTTTTCTTCGCTGACTTTTTCAAATTGCTTCTTGGCATCTTTGAATTTTCTAAGATCTCTAAAAAGTAAGAATTTACTGAAATTTTCATAAAACTTTCTTCATCAAAAATGTCAGCAAAATAGCATTTAGATTAAATTATGTTCCTCCATTTGTTTGTTCCAACTTGCACTAACCTTCACTAGCTCTTCCAGCTAAAATCTATAGCTTCTCAATTATATATTAATATCATGACACAGTCGGCTAACATTTCATTATTTACATCTATAAAATTTAAGGTGAAAATAAATGATCAAATTAAAACTACAGAAGCATAAAAATCCCCATCCCCCAAAAGACAAATTCAAGGACAAGTACTACCATTTAATCAAGTGATTTTTGAACAATAATTTACATAAGAATAACAATAGGGAATCTGTTAAAAATGTAAATTCCAAGTCCCCTCTCCCAGAGATTACAATTCATTAGTCCCTGGGATAAATTCTGCAAGTCTTCTTTTATAAAGACAAATCCTTGGCTTTACTGCTATGGGTGGTCTACAGACCATACCATAAGAAACAATAATTTAACCATTCATTTCTTGGTTGAGGAAATTACTGGGTCAAAGGGCATAAATACCCATACATGCACACACTCAACTCATACACACACCCACACTCACACTCCCTGACACAAACATCTCTTTTCTAAAAGAACTGTTATATTAGTAAAGGATAACAGTATCCATTCCAATGGACTGAAATCTTAAATCTTTGATTCATTAATGCTCTTACTTTTACTTTTTCTACCAAAGAACTCACCAAAATAACTTGAAGACAAATGGACAAATGACATAAACATGTATGAATGGCTTTGAACTCTTAAAAAAAGAAGTCATTAATATTAAAGTCTTACATCAAAATGTCTGTAAGGATGTTCTCAGGTTTGCTACCAGTGTTATCTTTTATGACATAACATAAAAAATCTGAGAGATGACACCTTCAGGACAACAAATTCTAACCTGTTAAAACATTTTATTAAAGATAAATCTGACACTACTTACAGATTATAATGACTATAATTTATCCTGAACACTGTGTCATAATCAACTTCACATGTATTTTTACGTATGCTCAGTTAGGAATTAAAAGAGAAAAACTGAATCATTAAGGTAGAAAAGAAAACTTGGGTCCCCACCTTTTTTAAATTTCTAGTTTCATTTTATTTCACATATAAAGTGTAATGAATGCAATGCAAAAGGGTCGTATGTAATGAAAAGCATGCGCTCCCATTGCTTATCTATTCCAGTATTTTACCTTGAAGGAAAATACCAAACTAATATCAACCCTACCTATGCATCCTAAAGACAAATTTCCTGCTATAAAGGATTCACTGAAAGACATTAAGTGTGATGTAATTCAAGAAGAAATGCAATGTTCAAATGAAAAAGCAAAAAAAATAAAGCCTCTATTATTTTCAGTAATTCATGTTTTATAATCTCTTTCAAAGGAAACCAATTCCCAAAAGTGATTTGTACTGGTGGTTTTTCCCTTCTCTTCATTGCAATTGACTTACTCTTTAACAAAGTTCTGCAGCTGTGCCTTAATTGATCTCTGAGTTTGGTCAAACAGGATCTAAAAGATAAAATATAACATTAAACAATTAGAAAAGTGAGCAAAAAAAAAAAAAAAAAATCCATATAGTTCTGTAAATACCACCTCTCTCCACAACACTCCAATATTAACAACACCTAAATTTCTTATTGAAGACTACATAAAAAATAAACATTTTAAAAAGAAACAATCTGATTTTAAGTTAATTTTATCTGTCAAAAATAAAATTGTTTCTATTTACAGAGGAAAACAAATCTGCTTTAATATTTAAATAGAATGCTCAAACAGTGGAGCAACCTATTTCTGTGATTTTAATTCAGGCTTTGGAAGACAACCTACATATTTATATATATAAATTCTTTCCATCTACCACAGAAATTTCTTACTCCAATATATCAAAGGATACCAAGCGAAAACAACTTCAAAATTCTCTTAAACCTTAGGTAAGAGGTTACTCATTTGAGAAGACCTGGGGATTTAAACGTTTCATATTTTGAATTCAAATACACATTATTCAGTCTTTTTGATTAATAATTGCTAAGATGAAAGACAAGAACAAAATTTTATTCCTCAGGACAATATTTTGTCTCCCTGAAATGACAACACATATTTAACTCTGATAGCTCTATGTGTGGTAAATTTCACCAGGTTTATCATGGGAATTTCAAATACATTCATAATTTACAGCTATACTTCATTCAGAATTTGAAACAGATGTCAGATGAACAGACAAAAAACCCAATACTTAAAAAAAACTGTATCTTCAACTAATTAAAAAAAAACTCTTTAGTTTTTTCTTTCTTTTTTAAAATCAGTGTCACAATTAATTTTCTCTGAAATTTTGTTATTAGCAAAAGTCTTACGTTCTTCCCTAAATATCAAATATGCAAAACACAAACACACATACAATCTGGATTCAGTACAGCGTTTCAAAATCTGTCAATTTACTTCAGAAAGAAAACAAAACTATTTTTCATTCTGAACTATGTTAGACCACAAACATTAAACCTAAAGTAAGCAGAAGAAAGGAAATAATAAAGATCATTGTGCAAGTCAGTTAAAAAGAAAAGAGAAAATGAATAGAGAAAAATCAATGAAATCAAAGCCTAGATCTTTTAGAAGATACATAAAATTGATAAACTTCTAGCTACATTGATCATGAAAAAAGGAGAAAGATGTAAATTTCCAGTATGAATAAAATTGAAACAAAAAAAAAAGGAAAGGAGAGAGGTGACTTCTCTACACATTCTACAGATACTACAAGAATAATCAGGGCAATCTTTGAAGGAACAGTATTATGCCAATAAATTCAACAGATGAAATGCATAAATTCTTTGAAAGACACAAATTAACCAAAGCTCACTCAAGAAGAAATTGATAGCAGAAGAGAATTAAAGAACTAGAATCTGCAGTTAAAAAACTCCACATCTTATGAAGTTAAACATTACACAAGCGACCCCATTCCTAAGTATTTGCCCAAGGGAAATGGAAGTTAACATCATATTGTGCTGAAAAGCTGATTGTTTTCACCCTAAGATCAGGAACAAGGCAAAGATGGCCACCCACATCACTTCTGTTCCACACTGTACTAGAAGTTCTAGCAATAAAATCAGGCAAGAAAAAGAAATAAAAAGCATATAGATTAGAAAGTGTGGTAGACTGAATTCCCTATCCAACAAAGGGCATAATCCATGCCCCTGCGGGTGTAAACCCATTGCAAATAGGACAATTTGAAGATGCTATTTTTATTAATGTGTGGTCCAGAAGAATCACATTGGGCCTTAATCCATTATTACTGGAGTCCTTTATAAGCAGAAGAAATTCAGATGCAGTGAATCAGAGAAGGACACAGAGGGAAACCAGAAGTTAGACATTAGCAGACACAGAAAGAGCAAACACAAGGGGAAATCACTATGTGACAGGACACAGGGATGCAAGCCAAGGAACCCCAAGGACTGCAGCAAACCTGCCCCAGAATGCCACAGCCTCCTTCCAAAAAGCATAGCTTTGCCGATGCCTTGATTTTGGACTTCCAGCCTCCAAAACTGTGAGAAAATAAATGCTTGTTGTTTAAGTCAACCCACTGTGTGGTATACATCATAACAGTCTGGTAAACTAAGACAGAAAGGAGAAATAAAATTGTCTAACCACAGACAATACGATGGCTAAATAGATAATAATACTGAATCCACAAGAACTAGTAAGTGCGTTTAGCAAGGATACAGGAACAAAATCAATACAGAAAAATCAGTTTTATTTCCATATATTAGCAATGAACAATTAGAACTTGAACTTAAAAAATATCATTTATAAGTACACCAAAAATAAATTCTTAGAGATAAATTTGGCAAAAGATATATTAAACAGTGAAGACTATAAGAGAAATTTTAGATTTACATATTGATAAGAGAAATTTAAAAAAAATCTAAAAAATGGATACATATACCATGTTCATGGATTGGAGTATTATATATCAAAAAATAGAAATGAATAATCAAGCCACAAAAGACATGGTAGAATCTTAAATGTATACTGTGAGGTGAAAGAAGCAACTTTGAAAAAGCTACATACTGTATGATTCCAACTATATAACATCCTGGAAAAGGAAGAACTATAAAGAAAGAAAAAAGATCAGTGGGTCCATAGGTCTAGGCGAAGGCAGGGAGGGATGAACAGGTGGAGCCAAGGGCATTTTTAAAGCAATGAAACTATTCTGCATGATACTCCAGTGATGGATACATGACATTATGCATTTCTCAAAACACAGAACTATACAACACAAAGAATGAAGCCTAATATAAACAACAGAATTCAGTTATGTTTTAATACTGGCCCACATATTTTAACAATTGTACTACCCTAATAACAGCAGAAGGGGGTGTGATATATGGGAACTCTGTACTTTACATACAATTTTTCTATAACCTTAACATCGCTCTAAAATTTATAAAGTCTACTACAGGGATTAAAAAGAAAAAAAAGAAAAAAAAAAAAGGCAACCCAAAGCCTGGGAGAAAATATTTACAAAACATATATCCAACAAAGAACTTTAAAACATTTAAAACATAAATAACACTTCCAAATCAATAATAAGATAAACGATTCAATTCTTTAAAATGGGCATGGTTTGGCCCTGAGAAATCGACGATACAGCTACTAGAGCTAATAAACAAATTTAGCAAAGTAGCGGGATACAAGATCAATGCACATAAGTCAGTAATGTTTCTATATGCTAGAAATGAACAAACTGAAGAGACACTCAAGAAAAAGATACCATTTTCAATAGCAACTAAAAAAATCAAGTACCTAGGAATAAACTTAACCAAAGATGTGAAAGACCTATACAAAGAAAACTATGTAACTCTAGTAAAAGAAATAGAAGGGGACCTTAAAAGATGGAAAAATATTCCATGTTCATGGTTAGGAAGGCTAAATGTCATTAAGATGTCAATTCTACCCAAACTCATCTACAGATTCAATGCAATCCCAATCAAAATTCCAACAACCTACTTTGCAGACTTGGAAAAGCTAGTTATCAAATTTATTTGGAAAGGGAAGGTGCCTCGAATTGCTAAAGACACTCTAAAAAAGAAAAACAAAGTGGGAGGACTTACACTCCCTGACTTTGAAGCTTATTATAAAGCCACAGTTGTCAAAACAGCATGGTACTGGCACAAAGATAGACATATAGATCAATGGAATCGAATTGAGAATTCAGAGATAGACCCTCAGATCTATGGCCGACTGATCTTTGATAAGGCCCCCAAAGTCACTGAACTGAGTAATAATGGTCTATTCAACAAATGGGGCTGGGAGAGTTGGATATCCATATCCAAAAGAATGAAAGAGGACCCCTACCTCACCCCCTACACAAAAATTAACTCAAAATGGTCCAAAGATCTCAATATAAAAGAAAGTACCATAAAACTCCTAGAAGATAATGTAGGAAAACATCTTCAAGACCTTGTATTAGGCAGCCACTTCCCAGACTTTACACCCAAAGCACAAGCAACAAAAGAAAAAATAGATAAATGGGAACTCCTCAAGCTTAGACGTTTCTGCACCTCAAAGGAATTTCTCAAAAAGGTAAAGAGGCAGCCAACTCAATGGGAAAAAATTTTTGGAAACCATGTATCTGCAAAAGACTGATATCTTGCATATATAAAGAAATCCTACAACTCAATGACAATAGTACAGACAGCCCAATTATAAAATGGGCAAAAGATATGAAAAGACAGTTCTCTGAAGAGGAAATACAAATAGCCAAGAAACACATGAAAAAATGTTCAGCTTCACTAGCTATTAGAGAGATGCAAATTAAGACCACAATGAGATACCATCTAACACCTATTGGAGTGGCTGCCATTAAACAAACAGGAAACTACAAATGCTGGAGGGGATGTGGAGAAATTGGAACTCTTATTCATTGTTGGTGGGACTGTATAATGGTTCAGCCACTCTGGAAGTCAGTCTGGCAGTTCCTTAGAAAACTAGATATAGAGTTACCATTCGATCCAGCGATTGCACTTCTCGGTATATACCCGGAAGATTGGAAAGCAGTGACACGAACAGATATCTGCACACCAATGTTCATAGCAGCATTATTCACAATTGCTAAGAGATGGAAACAACCCAAATGTCCTTCAACATATGAGTGGATAAATAAAATGTGGTATATACACACGATGGAATACTACACGGCAGTAAGAAGGAACGACCTCGTGAAACATATGACAACATGGATGAACCTTGAAGACATAATGCTGAGCGAAATAAGCCAGGCACAGAAAGAGAAATATTATATGCTACCACTAATGTGAACTTTGAAAAATGTAAAACGAATGGTTTATAATGTAGAATGTAGGGGAACTAGCAATAGAGAGCAATTAAGGAAGGGGGAACAGTAATCCAAGAAGAACAGATATGCTATTTAACGTTCTGGGGATGCCCAGGAATGACTATGGTCTGTTAATTTCTGAAGGATATAGTAGGAGCAAGTTCACAGAAATGTTGCTATATTATGTAACTTTCTTGGGGTAAAGTAGGAACAGGTTGGAAGTAAAGCAATTATCTTAGGTTAGTTGTCTTTTTCTTACTCCCTTGTTATGGCCTCTTTGAAATGTTCTTTTATTGTATGGTTTTCTTTTTTGTTTTTTGTTGGTTTGTTTGTTTGTTTGTTTGTTTTTTCCATACAGTTGATTTAAAAAGGAAAAACAGGTTAAAAAAAAAAAAAAAACAAGGAAAAAAATATGTAGTGCCCCCTTGAGGAGCCTGTGGAGAATGCAGGGGTATTGGCCTACCCCACCTCAATGGTTGCTAACATGACCACAGACATAGGGGACTGGTGGTTTGATGGGTTGAGCCCTCTACCGTAGGTTTTACCATTGGGAAGACGGTTGCTGCAAAGGAGAAGCTAGGCCTCCCTATAATTGTGCCGAAGAGCCTCCTCCCGAATGCCTCTTTGTTGCTCAGATGTGGCCCTCTCTCTCTGGCTAAGCCAACTTGAAAGGTGAAATCACTGCCCTCCCCCCTATGTGGGATCAGACACCCAGGGGAGTGAATCTCCCTGGCAATGTGGAATATGACTCCCGGGGAGGAATGTAGACCTGGCATCGTGGGACAGAGAACATCTTCTTGACCAAAAGAGGGATGTGAAAGGAAATGAAATAAGCTTCAGTAGCAGAGAGAGTCCAAAAGGAGCCGAGAGGTCACTCTGGTGGGCACTCTTATGCACAATTTAGACAACCCTTTTTAGGTTCTAAAGAATTGGGGTAGCTGGTGGTGGATACCTGAAACTATCAAACTACAACCCAGAACCCATGAATCTCAAAGACAATTGCATAAAAATGTAGCTTATGAGGGGTGACAATGGGATTGGGAAAGCCATAAGGACCACACACCACTTTCTCTAGTTTATGGATGGATGAGTAGAAAAATAGGAGAAGGAAACAAACAAACAGACAAAGGTACCCAGTGTTCTTTTTTACTTCAATTGCTCCTTTTCACTTTAATTATTATTCTTATTATTTTTGTGTGTGTGCTAATGAAGGTGTCAGGGATTGATTTAGGTGATGAATGTACAACTATGTAATGGTACTGTGAACAATCGAATGTACGATGTTTTGTATGACTGTGTGGTATGTGAATGTATCTCAATAAAATGAAGATTAAAAAAATGGGCATGGTTTGAACACTTTAGCATAGGAGATACATAGGTAGAAAATAAACACATTGAAAGACACTCAACATCATAATTCATTAAGGAAATGCAAAATAAAACCAAAATAAATTTAAAAGTGACCATATCAAGAGCTGGCAAGCATGTGGAATAACTGGAACTCTCACACACTGCTGCTGTAAACTGGTACAATCACCGTGGAAAATAATTTGGTAGCTTCTTAAGAAGTTAATCATAATCCTACCTTATGAACCAGCAATTCTACCTCTATCAGTTTAAACAAGTCCACATGAAGACTTTTACATACATGATAATGAGCAGCTTTTTTGTAATAGCCAAAATCCTGGAAAAAATTGAAATGTACATTGTTTTTGCTTTAAAATATGTCCACAAATTATATCCACAAATACTTTTGACACTCCTTGTGCTGGTTTCAATCTATTATGTCCCCCACAAAAGCCATGTTCTTTAATGTAATCTGTGTGGACAGACTTATTAGTCATTTGATTAGGGTGGAGACCTTTGGTTAGGTTGTTTCCATGGAGATATGACCTACTCAACTGTAGGTGAGACCTCAACAAACCAATCACAAGTAAAGAGATCCAATCAGTCATCAAAATAGCTTCCTACAAGTAAAAGCCCAGGGCCAGATGGCTTCACAGGGGAATTTCACCAAACTTTCTAAAAAGAACTGACACCATGTGTTCTGGTTTGCTAATGCTGCCATTATGCAAAACACCAGAAATGGATTGGCTTTTATAAAGGAGGTTTATCTGGTTACAAATTTACAGTCTGAAGGCTATGAAAATATCCAAATTAAGGCATCAACACAAGTATACCTTCAACGAAGGAAGGCCAGTGGCATCTGGAAAACCTCTGTAACCTGGAAAGGCACATGGCTGGCAACTACTGATCCCAGACTAGTGTTACAGCTCCTCTCCCAGCTCCTGTGCATTCTTCAAAATGTTGCTCTTGGGGTGTTCTGTCCTCTGTTAGCTTCTCTGGACAAAAGTGTCAGCAAAAGTCTGCTTTCAATAGCCATCTTCAAAATGTCTCTCTTGGCTAACGCAGCAAGCTCCTTCTGTCTGTGTACTCTTATAGGACTCCAGTGATTTAATTAAGACCCACATTGAATGGGTGGAGCCACACCTCCACCAAGATAATCTAATCAAAGGTACTACCCCTAGTTGGGCAGGTCACATCTCCATGAAAACAACCTAATCCAAAGAGTCCAACCTAATCAACACAGAATTATGTTAAAGTACACAGAATTAGGGAAGATATTACATGTTAAATGTGTGTAACACTACCAGATATTTTATAAATATTTTAGAGAGAAACTAGATCTTGCTTTCATGAACAGAACTTCTAAAAAAAATAGGTTTTATGCATGAAATGGCTTCAAGCAATTCCTGACTGATATTTTTTAAATTGATGATCATTCCAATTCTTGGTCACTGTCATTGCTGTGAAATTTTATCTGCATAAGTAGGCATGATAGTGAAAGGCAGAAGAACAGTTATTGCTTTTTTTACTCCTCTGACTGACATGAGCTTTCTTACATGTCATTAGAATATAAATAATTCCATGCATTTAAATTGTACTTCAAAACAAGCAATCATTCATTGGGTGTCACTGCTATTCCTTTTCTTGCATTGACAAATGCAATGTTTAAGTTATCTGGGATAAGTTCACTGGATTGCAAATAAAATAATGATGATGCTTTCTCCAAAGTATACCCAGAAGTTGCTCTACCTACTTTTATTAATTCTTCTTTGGCTTCAAATTAGCACTCACTAGTGAATTATTTTCAGCCATACATTTCCAACACTTTCAATCTATAAACTTTCTCAGGATATGCTAATAAAAAATTTCAAGGACTGTTTAAAATTATATTAAATTAATCAGATCTGAGAATGTCAAGTCAGCCATCTTTTAAAGCCAATAACTAGCTTTAAACAAATCAGAAAATTGAGATTATTTCTCCCAAACTTTTTGAATTTTACTTTTAGCTCATAAACTTAGGCAAAATTCTTTCTTTAAATAGCCAGGGCACTTTTGTATTAAATATAAGAGAGAGGGATTATGGGAAGATGGTGGCATAGAAAGAGGTGGAAGACCTAGTCTCCCCCAGAACAATTCATAAATGAACAAAAAACCGGTAAATAACCTGGAATAACAGCGGGGAGACAAACGTGACTGTACACTCAACATCCACCGACATGAATTGGGAGGAATGCCCGAGATCACAGCATAAAATCCGTAAGTAAAATTGCGGACCCGCGCTGAGAGACGAGAACCTAGAGCTGGGAGCCCCTCCGTCACGGAAGCCACGCCGTGCACTTTCTCAGCCCAGCCCCAAGTGAGGTTTTAGTGATAACAGCTCAATACAGACAGCGAATCCTCAACAAGCAGACAGAGGCTTTTGGTGACGGCTGACCTTGGGAGAATCAGGGGAAATATTCTGTCTCTCGCTCTCTTTCTGTGGAGAAATCCTCAGCTGCTCTCAGCCCACAAGGCATTGCAGTAAAGACAGCCTCACACATTCTGCATACTGAAATGAGCTGAGAGCCCCGTGGCACAGCCAAGTGGCCCAGGTCTTCCCTAGAGGGACGGCGCACACTGATGACGTAGAACAGCATTTTCTCTCAGCTGAGGGAGGATCGTGGCTGGGAGGGGGGATCCGCTCGGAGAACCCAGAGGCGCTACGCCAAGTCTGGTGGTTTATGGGACACCGAGAGAGAGCTGCCCCTCCTCCCTGACCACCCATGCGCACGTCCCACATTCAGGGCGGGCGACACCAGCGGCGCGCCCAGGCTGAGCTCTCGAACTGAACATACAAGAATCATTTCCCCACACTACTGACTGGAGGGATATAGGTGGCTCACAGACGCCCTCTGCTGGTTACCTAGAGAAAGTGCATGTCACCAAGCTGTGTCTGAAAAATTAGATCGATATCCTTTAAGAACACTATCAAGCAAAACAAATCCCAAGAGGCCAAAAACAACAGAAAATCTTAATGCATATGATAAAACCAGATAATATGGAGAATCCAGCTCCAAACACACAAATCAAGATTTCAGAAGAAACGTTATTCCTCGCAAAATTAATTAAAGAGGTACAATCAAAGAACAAAAACATGGCAAAGGATTTAAAGGACATCAAGAGGACCATGGCCCAGGATATAAGTGCCATAAAGAAGACCCTAGAAGAGCATAAAGAAGACATTGCAAGAGTAAATAAAAAAATAGAAGATCTTATGGAAATAAAAGAAACTGTTGGCCAAATCAAAAAGACTCTGGATACTCACAATTCAAGACTAGAGGAAGCTGAACAACATCTCAGTGTCCTAGAAATCAACAGAACAGAAAATGAAAGAACAAAAGAAAGAATGGAGAAAAAAAATAGAAAAAATCACAATGGATCTCAGGGATACGATAGATAAAATAAAACATCCAAACTTAAGACTCATTGGTGTCCCAGAAGGGGAAGAGAAGGGTAAAGGTCTAGAAAGAGTATTCAAAGAAATTGTTGGGGAAAACTTCCCCAACCTTCTACACAATATAAATACACAAAGCATAAATGCCCAGCGAACTCCAAATAGAATAAATCCAAATAAACCCACTCCAAGACATATTCTGATCAGACTGCCAAATACTGAAGAGAAGGAGCAAGTTCTGAAAGCAGCAAGAGAAAAGCAATTCACCACATACAAAGGAAACAATATAAGACTAAGTAGTGACTACTCAGTGGCCACTACGGAGGCAAGAAGGCAGTGGCATGACATATTTAAAATTCTGAGAGAGAAAAATTTCCAGCCAAGAATACTCTATCTAGCAAAATTCTCCTTCACATTTGAGGGAGAGCTTAAATTTTTCACAGACAAACAAATGCTGAGAGACTTTGCCAATAAAAGACCTGCCCTACTTCAGATTCTAAAGGAAACCCTACCAACAGCGAGACAAAGAAAGGAAAAAGAGATATAGAGAATTTTAACAGACATATACAGTACCTTACATCCCAAATCAC
Organism: Choloepus didactylus; assembly: GCF_015220235.1. Lineage (NCBI taxonomy): Eukaryota > Metazoa > Chordata > Mammalia > Pilosa > Megalonychidae > Choloepus > Choloepus didactylus. The sequence continues at coordinate 96,195,445 of NC_051307.1, read as the reverse complement.
CAGGACACTCAATTTTTCTCTAGTGATCACAGATCTTTCTCCAGAAGGGACCATAAGCTGAGACATAAAACAAGCCTCAAGAAATTTGAAAAAAAAAAAAAAAAAAAAAAAGAAGTGAATATACTCAAAGAACATTCTCCAAACACAATGGAATACAAATAGAAGTCAATAATTGTTGAACTATAACTCCACTATTTACTTCCTACATGATAAAAAAATACACAAACTTTAAGGACAAATCAGTGGTTTTGAACTCAATGTAAAATATGTAATTTTAGACAACTATATAAAGGTGGGGGAATGGAGGAGTATAGGAACATAGTTTATGTGCCCTATTGAAGTGAAGGTGGTATCAAAGAAAAACAAGATTGATAGGGATTTAAGAGGTTAATTTTAAGCCCCACAGTAAACACAAAGAAATTATCAGAGAATATAACCACAGAGATGAAAAGTAGAGTCTGGATTAAGAGAAATGAGGAAAGGGGCAATAGGAAGTTAAGAAAGGAGTGTAGGGTTGCTGTTTGAGGTGAAGGGAAATTTCTAGTAATGGATGGTGGGAAAGAGCATAACATCATTCTAAACGTGATTAATCCCGCTAATGGAAGGCTAGGAAAGGGGTGGAATGGGAAGATTTAGGCTGTATATATGTTTCCACAATTGAAAAAAGAAAAAGAAAAAAAAAGACAGTCTAACTAGACGACAATTGAATGCTAAGGATGAACTTGGATGGGATTGGAGGGTGGAGGACAGGTGGCTCGAAGGGACACAGTTTAGACATAAGGAAAAGGAAATACAGAATGTAAGCATTGTATCATTGTTGAATCTCTTATACTTCTTAGCTGGGCTTAATGCAATTACATAAAAGAATGTTCTTGTTCATGGGGAGTACATATCTGAATTATAGTGGATGTTCAAGGATGTGTGCAGCTAACTCTCATATATTCAGAAGACAGAGAAATAGATGATGAATGATAGATAGGGAGGGAAAGAATGATGTGACAGCATGTTAAAGTTGGTGGATTAAGCTATTGGGGGTGGGAGGTCAGGGTATGATGGAGTTCTGTGTACGAGGCTAGTATTGTTTCTGCAACTATTCATGTAACTTCGAATTTATTTCAAAATAAAATAAAATATTAAAAAAATATATGAGAGATATTCTCATACTATTTCTTTACAAAAAGCTGAAAACGTTAAACTAATTGGCTTGGATTTTTAAAGATTAACTCTTCATTTTGATAACATTTATTGGAATTGGTATCTACATGCAAACTTTTATATATGAGATATTTTGTGAAATAATCTATTTACTAGAGCTTTAGAGTTTCAGAATGAATTCTTGATGTAAAGCCTTTATATCTTGCTGTCAAAATAAAATGTTAAAAATATTTTCACTGATACCCAGATCAGTGCTCCCGTATCCCCTATACAATTTTCTCCAGTGTCCCACACAAGTATGACCATCTGTTTCCATCAGGGACACAAGATGAGAAATACTGGGACGCTCCGCACTATTGTATTCTCAATACTTACTCACTGAATGAATGCTCTAATATGGAAATTTAAATTTTAAAAAACATTTCCAAAAAGGGTCACACATTTTCATAGAATTTATGTAGCAAATCAACTTTAAAACTTCAATCGGCAAAGATGAGTCCAATAAATATTCCAAGTTGTTTATATCAACAGCAAATTAGAATCCAAAAGAGTCATCAGAGAGATTACAGAAACCTCTAAATTCCAGGAAAACAAGTCTATTATTCAAACGAACTCTAAAATCTAGTAGAACGTAGTATACACGACCATTCTAGAAGTCAGTTGTTGGCATTTGTTCTAATTTGCTAATGCTGCTGGGATGCAAAACACCAGAGATGGATTGGCTCTTATAAAAGGGGGTTTATTTGGTTACAAGTTACATCCTTCACTGGAGGATGGCCAATGGTGTCTGGAAAACCTCTGTTAGCTGGGAAGGCACATGGCTGGCATCTGCTCCAAAGTTCTGGTTTCAAAATGGCTTTCTCCCAGGACGTTCCTCTCTAGGCTGCAGTTCCTCAAAAATGTCACTCTTAGTTGCACTTCAGGTATTTGTCCTCTCTTAGCTTCTCCAGAGCAAGAGTCTGCTTTCAACGGCCATCTTGAAAATGTCTTTGATCTGCAGCTCCTGTCCCTCTTGGCTGTAGCTCCTCTTCAAAATGTCACTCTCTCAGCTGCATTGCACTGAGTTCCTTCTGTTTGTCAGCCCATTTATAGGGTTCCACTAATCAAAGCCCACCCTGAATGGGCGGGGCCACACCTCCATGGAAATACGTCATCAGAGTTATCATCTACAGTTGGGTGGGGCACATCTCCACAGAAACACTCAAGGAATTACAATCTAATCAACACTGATAACGTCTGCCCACACAAGATTACATCAAAGATAATGGAATTTTGGGGGACATAATGCATTCAAACCGGCACAGCATCTTATAAAGACATAAGAATTCAAATAAATCCTAAGAAATTCTCATTCTAAAAGGTATGAGGAACCACTCTATCCATCATTACAGAGGAAACGAATCACAAAATAATCCAAATGATTATTTTTTAAAATGATTGGATAAATCTTTGTTTATTCTTAATTTGACTAGTAATCCAACATGGTTATTATTTCAAACATTTAAGACCAAAAAATTATTTCATAACAACATTTTTTGAATATCCACACGTTTATCCTGACACTGATACACCAAAAACCTAGGTGTTATAAGCTCTGCTACAGAACATAAACCATGTTCTGGTGTTTATTTCCTTTAAAAAAGCAGTAGTCTTATCCTATAAACCTTCCTTTATCCTGGAATGCTATGTAACTAAAATTCCATTGTAAGAATGTTATTAAAATAAAGTGTTTTACATATAACTAGGATTTCCCACATTTTAGAAAATGGCTCTGAGATATTTAAATTTCATAATAATTATTTATTGTAAAGAATAATCTTGGAATTTTTATAATTAAAATTCATCTAACATAGTCCCTTCATTCTACAGAGGAGGAATATAAATATTAGAAAAATTAAATGACTTCCTCAGGATGAGAATTATGCTAAACTCTAAAGATCTAACAATTAATAGGATACGTGTCATCCTTATGCAAAGTCTAATTAAAGAGTAATAGTGAAATCATGGGGGAAGAACCTTTGCCATAAATATACGAATTCTGATTCAAGTACACTCACGTTACTCCTACAGGAAAAAAAGAGACAAAGAAGTATTGGTTAGCAAGAAACAAAAAGGCTGGGTAAAACTGACAGCAGAGAAATTATAAAAGGGAAGAAAATTAAGAGAGAGTAAACCACAGCCTCATAATTTCATTTTTATCTGTTAGTAGTAAAATTTCTGAGATCCTATAAAAAGGAATATAGGAATAAAATTAGAAAGGCCCTGGGCACCTGGGTGCAGCATCTGACACAGAGCTCCCGACATATACATCTATGTAAGTATATATGTAAACATATATAAAGTCACCAACCTAATGGCCTTCAGACTTCTGGGCAGACAGGCATGTAAATAGTTACCTCCTTTTAGTGTGCAAATTATGCTTAAAACAACATGAATTCTTCAGTCAAAACAGAGATCCTAAAGTTTCTCAGGTATTAGGAATAGCAAAAGGAAAAGGTTCAATATACATTACCACTAATTAAGAGAACATTAAATCCCTTTGTTTATTTAGTATGCTTTCTTACCGATTTAATGAATCTTTATTGAATTAATTACTATTAAAAAAAAGATTTAAGAGTTTCCATAAATTCATTCATGTCCTCCATCTACTTAATCCTGCCCTGAGCAACTACTTTCTATCGAGCACTGCTCTAGGTGTTCGCAGCAGAGATAAAAGTACCTGCACTCACAGAACTTAGTGGAAATATATATATTTAAGAACAAATACGTGTGTGTATGTATTTATGTGTGTGCATTATGAATGCATGTGTCCTTCTTTAAAAGGGAAGGTAAAGTGATAGACACCATAGGGCGAGTGGTCAAGGAAGGCTCTATGAAGAAGCAGTGACCTAAATAAAATGAGGAGGACCTGCAGAAAGAGAGGGAATATTGTGAGCAAACTAGTCACAACACAGACATAAAGGAAGAGCACTACAGACAGAAATACAGCAAGTTCAAAGGGAGTGAAATCAGAAAGACTTTGGTATGTTCAAAGAATAACAAAGAAGCCAAGTGGCTACAGCAAAGCAAAAAATAATTTAAAATGAAATCAGGGAATTATGAGCAGGGGCTGGATCATATAGAGCTTGGTAGACCACAGTTAGGATTTTATTCTGAATACATGGGGAGTGACTAGAGCAGGGATGATGTGAATGTATATTTTCAAAACTTCATTCTGGGGGGTTTCCGGGTAAGAGGGCAGAATAGGGGGCTTGAAGACTCAGTTTGTCCTCCATGGCAGCTAGTAAATAGCCAAGAACTGTCTGAAACAATAACCTATGGTGAAGAGCTATAAGTAACACTCACAATGTGGAGGCTGGTGCCCATCCCCCACTCTCACAACAGGTCACCCCAGGATCCAGTTCCTGGCAGGAAATAAAAGTCCTCTTCCCCAAGAACAGAGTGGGGCTCACAGCTGAGCACTGACTGCAGCTTTTGATTGGCAAATTTGAACACTGGGTCCTGGCTCTGAGGGCAGTTACAGTTTCAACCAGTCCAGAAAGAAAAAGCAGACCCTGTTTCAACCCCACCTCCAGCAGGGGTGGAAGTAGGGTGATTCAGAGACCAGTGCCTTCTTGGAGCTGTGGGGAACAGTTTGCTGAAAGGCAGCTCTTCTCCAAGAATAGGAAAGGGCACAGATGAGCACCAACTGCAGGCTTTTGGTTAGCAAATATGGAAGGCTGGGTCCTGAGGTTCTGTGCTTTTTCTAGGTTTCAACCCAACCCAGACAAAAGTGACTGGCAGCCTCTGTTTCAACCCTGCCCACAACAGGGGCCAATTCAGTTGAGACTTAAGGGCACAGAAACACCCTAGGACTGCAGGGAATAGTTTGCTGAAGAGTGCCATGTGCTGGGGAGGCCAGGAAAGCACAGTTTCTGGGCGCAGTCGAGAGAAGTTTGGCATCCTTCTGGGTCTCCTCCCCAGGAACCAATCTATGCCACCTTCATGGGTCCCTGGCCCTGTTTTGATTGGGAAATACTGACTTGGAAAGTCCTCTCCAGGTGACCCTCCTCCCAGAATTTGCCCTCCAGGTAAAAGCAGCTATAGGCAACAAAAGGAGTGTTAAAAAAAACTGTAGAGTTTTTAATTTGCAATGGGTTTGCAGCAAGAACACAAGTGTCATGTAAACCATCCATATATCTTAAGCCAAAATGGGAAAGGAAAAGATTCATATCAACACTGTCATCATCAGACATGAAGATTTGGCCAAGTCCACCACTACTGGCCACTTGATCTACAAATGAGGTAGAATCAACAACAGAACCATCAAAAAATTTGAGAAGGAGGCTGCTGAGGTAGGAAAGGGGTCCTTCAAGTATACCTGGGTCTTGGTTAAACTGAAAGCTGAACATGATTGTGTTTATCACCACTGATATCTCCCTGTGGAAATCTGAGACCAGCAAGTATTATATGGCCATCAGTGATGCCCCCATATACAGAAACTTAATTAAAACATGATTACAGGCACATCTCAGTCTGACTGTGCTGTCCTGTTTGCTGCTCCTGGTGTCGGTGAATTTGAAGCTGGTATCTCCAAGAATGGGCAGACCCATAAGCATGCCCTTATGGTTAACACACTGTCGGCAAAACAACTAATTGTTGGTGTTGACAAAATGGATTCCACTGAGCCACCCTACAGCCAGAAGAGATATGAAGAAATCATTAAAGAAGTCAGCACCTATATTAAGAAAATTGGCTATACCCCCAACACAGTAGCATTTGTGTCGATTTATGGTTGGAATGGTGACAACATGATGGAGCCAATGCTAACATGCCTCGGTTCAAGAGATAGAAAGTCACCCATAAAGATGGCAATGCTAGTGGAGCCATGCTGCTTGAAGCTCTGGATTGCATCCTGCCACCTACTTGTCCAACTGACAAATCCTTGTGTCTGCATACACAATTGATGATATTGGTAATATCTCTGTGGGCAGAGTGGAGACTAGTGCTCTCAAACAGGGAACAGTGGTCACTTTTGCTCCACTCAATGTTACAACTGAAGCAAAGTCTTTTGAAATGCTTTATGAAGCTTGAATGAATTTCTTCCTGGAACATCGTGGGTTTCAATGTCAAGAATCGTTCTGTAAAAGATGTTCATAGTAGAAATGTGGCTGGTGGCAGCAAAAATGAACCACCAACAGAAGCGGCTGGCTTCAATGCTCAGGTGATTATCCTGAACCACCCAGGCCAAATCGGTACTGGCTATACACCTGTGCTGGACTGTCAAAGAGCTCACAATGATTGCAAGTTTGCTGAGATGAAGAAGATTCATCACCATTCTGGTAAGAAGCTGGAAGATGACTCTAAATACCTGAAATCTGGTGATGCTGCCATCAATGATATGGTTCCTGGCAAACCCATGAACGTTGAGAGCTTCTCTGACTATCCTCCTCTGGGTCATTTTGCTGTGTGTGATATGAGAGAGACAGTTGCTGTGGGTGTCATCAAGGCAGTGGACAAGAGGTATGCTGGACCTCACAAGGTCACCAAGTCTGCCCAGAAGCTCAGAAGACTACATAAATATTACCCATAACAGCTGCCACCCCAGTGGTGGAAGAACAGTCTCAGAATTGTTTGATTCAATTGGCCATTTAAGTTTAATAGTAAGAGACTGGTTAAGGATAGTGATATATCAGGAGGAAAAGACCATTTGTTTTTTGTGTGGCAGTTTTACGTTACTGGTTTTTAAAATCAGTACTTTTTTAAATGGACACGACAACCCACGTATGTCACAGAATTTTCAGACCCAACAAAGCAAAGTTTAATGAGACAAAAAAAAACTACAGAGGCAAATCAAAAACACCTAGAATAGATCAACATTCCTAGGGAAGAAAAGGGGAAAGGAAGCTTTCCCCTGGGGGTGAAACAATTGCACAAATAGTGCAATCTCAAAAACTATACTGCATACCAGGGCAAGAAGAAGAAGGAAGAAGAGTTGAAAAAATGTGATCAGTTAATGATGTGCTATTCTAAAGGTCTATAATAAGTAGAACCAAGGGTCAAAGAAGAGCCTTAACAAAAAGCCAACCAAAAAGAAAACGCTAGACAAAGTGACTGCACACTCTGGGTGAATTGTATAGAATAAAACTGTTTTTAAAAAAAAAGGAAGGAAAAGAGAAGAAAAGAAAACCCTAGGCTAGAGAGAAAAACTGGCCTTTAGAATCAACTTATCAAGATAATCAGAGGCCTAGACACAAGCAAAAAATTACAAGCATACTAAGAAATACAAAGATACAGCCCAAAGAAACAAATTAAAACTTCACAGGGTACACAGAATTTGGAACAACTAATCAAAGATGTTCAAACAAATTTCCTAAATCAATTCAAGTAGATGAAAGAAAAAATGGCTAAAGAGATATAGGATATTAAGAAGACAAGTGTGAGCACAAAAGAGAATTGGAAAACATAAAAAGAAACACAGCACAAATGATGGGAATGGAAGACACAATAGAAGAGATTAAAAATAAACTAGAGGCATACAACAGCAAATCTGATCAGGCAGAATGACTGAGAAGACAAGAGAGCTGAAATCTGACAGACAGAACAAATAGAGAAAAGAATGGGAAAAACTGAGCAGGATCTCAGGGATTTGAATGAAAGCACAAAAATGTACAAACATATGTATCTTGGGTGTCCCAGAAGGAGAAGAAAAGGAAAAAGGGGCTGAAGGAATTTCTGAAGAAAGAATGGCCAAAAATTCCCCAACTCTTATGAAAGACATAAATATGCATGTTCAAGAAGCACAACGTACTCCAAACAGAATAAATAATAATAGACCTATTCCAAGACACATACTAATCAGAATGTCAAATACCAAAGATAAGGAAAGAATCCTGAAAGCAGCAACAGAGAGGGATTAGTCACACACAAGGTGTTCTAGTTTGCTAATGCGGCCAGAATGCAAAACACCAGAAGTGGATTGGTTTTTATAAAGGGGGTTTATTTGGTTACACAGTTACAGTCTTAAGGCCATAAAGTGTCCAAGGTAATGCATCAACATTGGGTACCTTCACTGGAAGATAGCCAATGGCATCCGGAAAACCTCTGTTAGCTGGGAAGGCACATGGCTGGTGTCTGCTCCAAAGTCCTTGTGTCAAAGTGGCTTTCTCCCAGGACGTTCCTCTCTAACTGCAGTTCCTCAAAAATGTCACTCTTAGTTGCACTTGGGGTATTTGTTCTCTCTTAGCTTCTCCGTAGCAAGAGTCTGCTTTCAATGGCTGTCTTCAAAATGTCTCTGTAAGCTGAAGCTCCTCTCTCAGTTCCAGTGCATTCTTCAAAGTGTCCCTCTTGGCTGTAGTCACTTGCTCCTTCTGTCTGATCTTATACAGTGCTCCAGTAATTTAATTCAGACCCACCCTAAATGGGCGGGCCAACACCTCCATGAAAATTATCCAGTCAGGGTCATCACCCACAGTTGGGTGGGGCACATCTCCATGGAAACACTCAAAGAATTACAATCTAATTAACACTGATAGGTGTGCCCACACAAGATTACATCAAAAATAATGGCATATGGGGGGACATAATACATTCAAACTGGCACACAAGGGAAAAGCAATAAGGCTAAGTGCCAATTTCCCATCAGAAACCATGGAAGCAAGAAGTCTTGGTAAGATATGTTTAAGGTACTAAAAGAGAAAAACTGCCAGCCTAGAATTCTATATCCAACAAAACTATCCTTGAAAAATGAGGGAGAGTTTTGTTCATTCACAGAAAACAAAAACTGAGAGAGTTCATCAACAAGATCGTGGGATTGAGAACATCTTCTTGACCCCCAAAGACATTAAAAAAAAAAAAAAAAAAGAGTTAAGGTAGCTATACTAATATCAGACAAAACACACTTTAAATGCAAAACTGCTATAGGAGACAAAGAAGGACTCTATATATTAATAAAAGGAGCAATCTACCAACAAGAAATAACAATCGTAAATATTTATGCACCTAACTATGGTGCCCCAAATATATGAGGCAAACACTGGCAAAATGGAGAGGAGAAATAGGCATCTCCACAATAACAGTTGGAGATTTCAATACACTACTCTCATCAATAGACAGAATATCTAGATAAAGGATCAATAAGGAAACAAAGACCTTAAATAATGTCATAAATGAACTAGACCTCACAGACATATACAGAACGTTGCACCCAAAAACAGCAGGATATACCATCTTCTCAAGTGCTCATGGATCACTGTCCAGGACAGACCACATATTGGATCACAAAATAAGTCTCAAAAAATTCAAAAAGATTGAAATTATATAAAGCATTCTCTCTGCCCAAAATGGAATGAAGCCGGTAATCAATAATAAGCAGAAACCAGAAAATTCACAAAAATATGGAGGCTAAACAATCAGTGGGTCAAAGAAGAAATTGCAAGAGAAATCAGTAGATGTCTGAAGATTACGGAAAACGAGAACATAACGTATCAAAACTTATGGGATGCAATGAAGGCAGTGCTGAGATGCATACATTAAATGAGAGGAAAGAGCTAAAATCAAAGAACATAACGGCACATCTGGAGGCACTAGAAAGAGCACAACAAACCAATCCCAAAGCAAGCAGAAAGAAAGTAACAATAAAGATCAGAGCAGAAATAAGTGAAATTGAGAATAAAAAAACAATAGAGAGGATCAACAAATCCAAAAGTTGGTTCTTTGAGAAGATCAATAAAATTGACAAGCCCTTAAGCTAGACCAGCAAATAATAAAAGCTCAGAGAAGATGCAAATAAATAAAATCAGAAAAGAGAGGAGGGAAAATACTACTAACTCCAACAGAAATAAAAAGGATCATAAGAAGATACTATGAACAACTGTATGCCAACAAATTACACAACCTAAATGAAATGGACAAATTCCTAGAAATACAGGAACAACCTACACTGACTCTTGAAGAAATAGACAACCTCAACAGACCAATTACAAGTAAAGAGATTGAATGAGTTATCAACAACCTCCCAACAAAGAAAAGGCCAGGACCAGATGGCTTCATTCCAAGAAGAATTAATAGCAATCCTGCTAAAACAATTTAAAAAAAAATTGAAGAGGAGGGAACACTACCTAAACCATTTTATGAAGCCAGCATCACCCTCATACCAAAGCCAAATAGTGATGCTCCAACAAAAGAAAATCACAGACCAATTTCTCTAATAAACATAGATGTAAAAATCCTCAACAAAATACTTCCAAATTGAATCCAACAGCACATTAAAACAAGTATACACCATGATTAAGTGGATTTTATTCCAGGTATGCAAGGGTGGCTCAACACAAGAAAACTGATTAATGTAATACACTACATTAACAAACCAAAAAGGAGAAACCACATGATCATCTCAATTGAAGCAGAAAAAGCATTTCACAAAATTCAGCAACTTTTCTTGATAAAAACACTTCAAAAGACAGGAATAGGAGGAAACTTCCTCAACATGATAAAGGAAATATATGAAAAACCCACAGCTAACACTGTACTCAATGGTGAAAGACTGAAAGCTTTCCCTCTAAAATCTGAAACAACACAAGGATGCCCAATGTCACCACTGTTATTCGACACTGTGCTAAAAGTTCTAGCTAGAGCAGTATGGAAATCAAAAGAAATAAAGGGCATCCAAACTGGAAAGTTATAAGTAAAACTTTCACTTTTGCAGATTCTACACATAGAAAGTCCAAAAAACTCTACAACAAATCTACTTGAGCTAATAAATGAATTCAGCAAACTGGTGGGGTACAAAACCAACTCACAAAAACCAGCAGTGTTTCTATACACTAGCATAAGCAATCTGAGGGGGAAATAAAAAAAAAAAAAATTCATTTACAACAGCCATTAAAAGAATTAAATATCTAGGAATAAATTTAACCAAAGATGTAAAGGACCTATACTTAGAAAATTACAAAACATTTCTAAAAGAAATCAAAGAAGACCTAAATAAATGGAAAGACATTCCATGTACATGGATTAGAAGATTTTAATAACGAATGGAGCTGGGAGAACTGGTTATCTACTTCCACAGAATGAAAGAGGACCCTTACCTCACACCTTACGCAAAAATTTACTCAAAATGGATCAAAACCTAAATAGAAGAGCCAGGACCATAAAACTCCTAGAAGAAAATTAAGAGAAGCATCTTCAAGATCTTGTGATAGGCAATGGTGTCTTAGACTTTACACCCAAAGTACAAGCAATGGAAGAAAAAAATAGATAAATGGAACCTACTCAAATTAAATACTTTTGTGCTTCAAAGGACTTTGTCAAAAAGGTGAAAAGGCAACTGACTTAATGGGAAAAAAATTTGGAAACCACATATCTGATAAGAGTTTGATGTCTACAGTATATAAAGAAATCCCACAACTCAACAATAAAAAGACAAACCACCCAATTTAAAAATGGGCAAAAGATTTCAACAGACATTTTTCCAAAGCAGAAATAAAAATGACTAAAAATTACATGAAAAGATGCTCAACATCACTAGCAATTAGAGAAATGCAAATCAAAACCACAATGAGATATCATTTCACACCTACTAGACAAGCCACTATTAAAAAACAGAAAACTACAATTGTTGGAGAGAATGAAGAGAAACAGGAACACTAATTCACTGCTGGTGGGAATGTAAAATGGTGCAGCCGCTATGGAAGACCATTTGGCAGTTCCTCAGAAAGCTAAGTATAGAACTACCATATGACCCAGCAATCCCATTACTATGTGTGCCAGTTTGTATATATTATGTCCCCCAGAAAAAGCCATATTCTTTAATGCAATCTTGTAAGGGCAGAGGTATCAGTGTTGATTAGGTTAGAACCTTCTGACTGTTTCCACAGAGATGTGACCCACCCAACTGTGTGTGACTGACACCTTTGATTAGGGTATGACCTGTTCATTGAAGATTTCCATGGAAATGTGGCCCCACCCATTCAGTGTGGGTCTTGATTAGTTCACTGGAGTCCTATAAAAAGAGCTCACAAACAGAGGGACCTCAGAAAAACTGAGAGTGACATTTTGGAGAGAAGCAGCAGCTGAGAGACATTTTGAAGACGGCTGTTGAAAGCTGACATTTTGGAGAATGCCATTTTGAAACACAACCTGGGAGCAAGCAGATGCCAGCCACGTGCCTTCCAACTAACAGAGGTTTTCCGGATGCCAACGACCTTTTTCCAGTGAAGGTACCCTGTTGTTGATGCCTTACCTTAGACATTTTTACGGCCTTAAGACTATAACTTTGCAACCAAATAAGCCCCCTTTATAAAAGCCGATCCATTTCTGGTATTTTGCATAACAGCAGCATTAGCAAACCAGAACACTCGGTATATAGCCGAAAAAAATGAAAGCAGGGAACCCAAGTTGCTGATGAATGGATGAATAAGATGTGGTATATACTTACAATGGAATATTATTCAGTTGTAAAAAGCAATTAAGTCCTGAAACATGCAACAATATGGATGAGCCTTATAGACTCAGTGTTGAGTGAAATAAGCCAGACACAAGAAGACAAATATTGTATGAACTCACTGATTTGAAACAATTACAATGAGCCAACTCATAGAGTCAGAATCTAGAATATTGGTTACCAGGGGACAAGGGGATGGGAATGCAGAATAGGGAATGGGAAGTTAAGGCTTAAAATATACAGGGAATGATAGCATGTTTAGGTAACAGATGGTGTAGCACAACATTGTGAATGCAATTAACAGCTGTGAAATATACATCTGAATATAACTAAAAGGGGAAACGCTAGGTTATATATATGGTAACAGAATAAAAATAAATTTTAAAAAATCCATGGAACTACAGTACACAGTGAACCCTAATTTAAACCATGAATTATAAAAATGTGCTATCATCAATTATAACATGTTCTGCATCAATACATGTTTTTGGTGGTGGGGCAGTGTATGAGAATACTTTATTTTATGCACGATTTTTCTGTAAACCCACAACTTCTCCAAATATTAAAAAAAAAAAAAAAATGGTATGGAAAATGGGGGGAAAGGGGAGGGAGTAATGGGAACTCTGTACTTTCTGCATGATTTTTCTGTAAATCTACAACATCTCCAATAAAAAAAAAAAAAACGGTGCAGCTAAAATTTGAACTTAAATTAAAATAAGTATTTTCGGGTAACTTATCCTTAATAGGTAGACAAAAAAAAAATCAATAACAATAATTAAGAAAACCAAAGCAACTAAGAACCAAAAATTAGCTTATTTTACAAAGAATACAAGTGTAGATACTCTTGTTTTATAGACTGCTGCTAATAAATCAACACACTGAATAAATAATTATATGACAGCCGTATCAGTTACACTTTAAAATATATTTATAAAACATATGGCTTATAAGCTACCCTATTTTCAGTAAACTTTTACAAAACTTCAAAGGTATTCCTTAAAATTCCAAAAGCAGTATTATTATTGAAAGATAAATACACCTTAACCTTAAAAACACATCTAAGAAGCTCAAAGAACATGTGTGTTTAATACTTACTACTGATAAGACAAAGGGATATATTTATAAGTATTTTTCAAAAGATCCAAATTTAAAATGGCTTTTATTCCTATATTCTTAAACCAATATTTAAAAACTTACAAAGACAAAACTCAAAACAAAAAAATTAACTTTTATGAATATACATTTCATTGATATTAAGGTAACCATATTAGAAACAGATATAAAATATATATACTTTGTCTCTCTCCCTCTCTCCCTCTCTCCCTTACACTCACACACACACACATGCACACGCACACCAGGCACATTTTAGATTTACCTAACTAAAAAGCATGTTGATCCACCAGTTAGTGAATTCCAGCTTCAGTAATTCCATAAAATACTGCCACTCAAGAAAAGTACTAAAATATTAATATGGCCAATAGTAACACCTACTTACTGACACTTACTGTGTGAAAATTTATCATTTCTTGAAGACTGTCAGAAAACTTGGTCAAACTTGTCTATGAGAAAGAAACCAAAAGAAAACCAAATTATTAAGAGCTACTAAAAGAGGTCACAAAAGTATTACTTGAACATTTCTGACAGAAAGGTTAATTTACATTGGAAACAATAACATTTGTTTCCAAAGACAATATCACTATCTCATGGGCATGCTCTGCAGAAAAGCCAAGTTCTACATGTGGTAATATACAAAGCCCTAGAAAAGTCAAAGAATTAGTACTGCCCCACCAATAAAAGATTTATGCTAACAAATAGGAATGGTATATATGGGCTTAAAGAAAAAATTTTTTCAGTCTATCAAGACTGCCCATTTACTTCTTGACCAAAAGGGGAAGAGAAATGAAACAAAATAAAGTTTCAGTGGCTGAGAGATTTCAAATGGAGTCGAGAGGTCATTCTGGAGATTATTCTTATGTGGTATACAGATAACCCTTTTTAGCTTTTAGTGTATTAAAACAGCTAGAAAGAAATACCTGAAACTGCTGAACTGCAATCCCATAGCCTGGATCATTGAAGACAATTGTATAACTAAATAGCTTATATGGTGTGAACCTGTGATTGTGAAAACCTTATGGCTCACACCTCTTTTTCCAATGTATGGACAGGTGAGTAGAAAAATGGGGACAAAAAGTAAATGAATAACAGGGGGCCATAAGGGGTAGGGGATGTTTCAGGAGTTCTTTTTTACTTTTATTTTTATTTTTTTGAAGTAATGAAAATGTTCAAAAATTGATTGTGGTAATAAATGCACAACAATATGATGACACTGTGAACAACTGATTGTACACTTTGGACGAATGTAGGTTATGTGAACATATCTCAATAAAATTGCATTTAAAAAAAAGACTGCCCATTTAGAGAGCTATGTATCAAATAATTATCAAACCACTTCAATTTTTTCCCTAGTTCTCATTCTTGATAAAAGAAACACTGCAACACTACATAGTATAGCAAAGGATCTTAATTAATCCAGCACAACCTGCTGACCAGAACTTTCCTATACAACCTATATACATTTTAAATATATATACACCCACACCCACATATGCATAATATATATATTAACCTAACAGAGACCAGTTAGGTTAATGGTCTCTGCTTGCCCCAAAAAGCAGCTACTAGTAAGCATTACCTGCTCTCCCTGCTCATTATCTCTGGCAAATACTTCAGCTCACCCAACAACAATTAAATTTAGTAAGTTGGTTGAAACAACTGAGAACCTGTGTTTGGAGAGCGATGCTAGATATTCACAATGCAAATCAACCATCAATTTTTAACAATCTTAGAAAACAGGATTACACAAGGTAGCACCAAAAGATGACAGCTTTTCTACTTCTTATTTTAAGGACATAATAACTATAAATAAAGATAAATGCATGCATAATTCTTTAATGTCTTGTTGCATTTATCATTTTTAATTGTAATTATAATAATACTAACCTCAACTACTGCATCATTACTAGAATACTGTGCCAGGTCTCGAATTCCATTCATGAATTGTTTATTTGCAACACAAAAGGCTTTCCCAGTATCAATCATCACAATACAAAGCTTCACAAGCTGAAAAAGAAAAATATTATATCAGGTTGAAAATCATTTTATAAAATACTCGGTTGTACAAGTGTTGACAATAATCACGAGTTAACATAGTTAAGTTACATTATGGTACGTCAATAAACCCAAAATAGATTAATTGAATAATGTGCTTTTTTCCTTTGACTTATACAGTAAATTCATAAGAGAGTTGTACCAAAAAAGAAAGTCATTCTGGTCTAATGTTCACAGATTAGAATACAGAGGCTCCTGATAACAACAAAAACATACATATTTTTTATCACAGTTAATCAATCCCATAAATTAGTCCAATTAACTTATTAAGCACCTACTAGAAGAAAAAAAAGGGTACTACAGGCAGCACAAGTAATATGATAAAAGACTTTTTTTAAAAAGTTAAATATGAATGGTATTTTGGAAGAAAGGTGAGTAAACTGGTGTGATGTGTTAGTCGTGTTTTCAATATCCATCTACCAAAGCAGATATCTGAACCATTTATTCAAAAAATCTTTCTCCATTGCCCTACTGTTCAAAATACTGTGCTAAGCCTATAGACAATCATTTCTTTTTCTTTGTCCCTCCCTCCCTCTCCCTTTTTCTTTCCTTCCTTCCATTCCTTTCTCCCTCTTTCTTCTTCTCTTTTCCTTCCTTCCTTACTTTTAGAAAGAACAATTTCTTCAAACAAATTCTTGGGTAGAGGAAAACTAAGATGATGGCTAGGTAAGACAGGGCAAAAAAAACACCTCCATGAAAAACACTAGATAAAAACCAGAAAGTGACCCAGAATACCGGTTACAGCGATGCGCCAGCTGGACGAGGTCTGCTAGTATCACAGGGGCCGTATACTTGGTGAAACCAGGAGTCTGCATTCTGAAACGAGTGAGTAAGCTGGCTAGAAGGCCCTCAGCCGCACAGCGTTGCGGGAAAGCCGGGGCTTGGCGTTTGGCAACTGACTGGCTCTTTCAAAAAAAAAAGGGGGGGGGGACCCAGGAGCGGCTGCAGTTGCGGGAGTGGGAACCATGCAGTAAAACACAGCAAGAGGGGGCTGGGCCGGCCTGTCGGTGTCTGGCCTGGAGGATAGTCCGCTGCAGCTACCCTTGGGGCCGGGGGAACGGAGGGGAGAGCTGGAAGCAGAAAGAAACCCCGCGGCTCACTGCTGGCTCCCCAGAGGGCTGGAAAAACTCCTGCCTGGGGCCGTGCCCACAGCCCAGAGCCCCGTCAGTTGTCCAGGAGCTGGGAAGGAGGAACTGTGCGAGGAGGGAGGGTTGAGACGCCCCATTCGGCCATCTCTGCGTCAGGCTGAGAGCGCCGCTGCACAGCCCAGCGGCCCGGGGCTTCCCTTGAGGGACGGCACGCACTGGTGACGTAGCACGGCATTCCCTCGGCCAAGGTCCTGGAGGATTGTGGCTGGGAGGGGGTACGGCTCGGAGAACCCAGGGACACTACGCCAAGTCCGGTGGTTTGTGGGACAGCGAGAGAGAGGGTCTGGGGCTGAAATGAAATGAAGGCTTAGACTCTTGAGGTGGCCTTGAATCTCCGGGAACCTGGGGGATTTGAATATTGAAGCTGCCCTTCCTCCCTGGCCACCCGGACACACGCCCCACACTCAGGGCGGACAGCTCCAGCAACACACCCAAACCGAGTTCCCCAACTGAACCCCACAAGAAACATTTCCCCACACACTGCGGGGACCAGAAAATGAAAGAACAAAAGAAAGAATGAAGAAAAAAATCAAAAAAATCGAAATGGATCTCAGGGATATGATAGATAAAATAAAATGTCCATACTTAAGACTCATTGGTGTCCCAGAAGGGGAAGAGAAGGGTAAAGGTCTAGAAAGAGTATTCAAAGAAATTGTTGGGGAAAACTTCCCTAACCTTCTACACAATATAAATACACAAAGCATAAATGCCCAGCAAACTCCAAATAGAATAAATCCAAACAAACCCACTCCGAGACATATTCTGATCAGACTCTCAAATACTGAAGAGAAGGAGCAAGTTCTGAAAGCAGCAAGAGAAAAGCAATTCACCACATACAAAGGAAACAACATAAGACTAAGTAGTGACGACTCAGCAGCCACCATGGAGGCGAGAAGGCAGTGGCATGACATATTTAAAATTCTGAGAGGGAAAAATTTCCAACCAAGAATACTCTATCCAGCAAAACTCTCCTTCAAATTTGAGGGAGAGCTTAAATTATTCACAGACAAACAAATGCTGAGAGACTTTGCCAACAAAAGACCTGCCCTACTTCAGATTCTAAAGGAAGCCCTACCGACAGAGAAACAAAGAAAGGAGAAAGAGATATAGAGAATTTTAACAGACATATACAGTGCCTTACATCCAAAAACACCAGGACACTCATTTTTCTCTAGTTATCACGGATCTTTCTCCAGAAGGTACCATAAGCTGGGACATAAAACAAGCCTCAAGAAATTAAAAAAAAAAAATTGAATATACTCAAAGCACATTCTCCAAACACAATGGAATACAAATAGAAGTCAATAATTGTTGAACTATAACTCCACTATTTACTTCCTACATGATATAAAATACACAAACTCCAATGACAAATCAGTGGTTTTGAACTCAATGCAAAATATGTAATTTTAGACAACTATATAAAGGTGGGACAATGGAGGAGTATAGGAACATAGTTTATGTGTCCTATTGAAATGAAGGTGGTATAAAAGAAAAACAAAATTGTTATGGATTTAAGAGGTTAATTTTAAGCCCCACAGTAAACACAAAGAAATTATCAGAGAATATAACCATAGAGATGAAAAGTAGAGTATGGGTTAAGAGAAATGGGGGAAGGGGCAATGCGGAGTTAAGAAATGAGTGTAGGGTTGCTGTTTGAGGTGAAGGGAAGTTTCTAGTAACGGATGGTGGGAAAGAGCATTACAACATTCTAAATGTGATTAATCCCACTAATGGAAGGCTAGGGAGGGGGTGGAATGGGAAGATTTGGGCTGTATATATGTTTCCACAATTGAAAAAAAAAAGACAGTGTAAATAGATGACAATTGAATGCCAAGGATGAACATGGATGGGATCGGAGGATGGAGGACAGGAGGCTCAAAGGGACATAGTTGAGACGTAAGGAAAAGGAAATATAGAATGTAAGCTTTTTATCATTGTTGAATCTCTTGTACTTCCTAGCTGCGCTTAATGGGATTGCATAAAAGAATGTTCTTATTCAAGGGAAGTGTATATGTGAATTATAGTGTTTGTTCAAGGGTGTGTGCAGCTAGCTCTCATATGTTCAGAAGACAGAGCAACAGATGATGGATGATAGGGAGGGAGGGAGGGAGGGAAAGAAATAGCGATGTGACAGCATGTTAAAGTTGGTGGATTGGGCTATTGGGGGAGGCGGGTCAGGGTATGATGGAATTCTGTGTATGGGGTTAGTATTGTTTTTGCAACTGTTCCTATAACTTTGAATTTATTTCAAAATAAAAAAAAAATTCTTGGGTAAAAATATAAATATATTAAAAAAAAAAAGGTAAAAGTGGAACTGCTGTAGACAAAAGAGAGAAGAGTACTTAGGGAGTAGAGAGGGAGGGCTCCAGGAAGAGGATAAAGATCCCAGAGAAACTCTAGACAACTCCTAGGATAACAGAGTCTAATTTAAAACTGTTGCTTTAGGGTCTAGAAGACCAGAAATTTAAACAATCTTTGCTCTCAAGAGCTCATTCTAATCCAACAGACAAGCAGATAAATTCTATACAGCACAAATACAACTGCTATGACAAAACTAAAGCAAACAAGAAGGATTTCTGTTAAAGGCAACCGTTAAGATGAGACCTGAAGACCCACAAGATTAGCCAATCTTATAAGAGTGAAATGGGAGGCAGGGCAAGATGGCGGAGTGGTGAGGAGCAGAATTTCGTCTCTCCCCTAGAGCAGCTGGCAATTACCCAGGAGCTGTGTGAAGCAGTATTTTCAGGGTCTCCAGTAACCAGTCACACATTGGACACAAGTTTGGAATTGGAGGAAAAGCGGAGATCGCAGCGAACATTGCTGACCAAGGAATCTACCTGGAGAGGACCCAAAGAGGAGAGAGGAGAAGGGAATAGTGCCCCTGAGAGACAACTGGAATTCTGAGGATTGGGAGAGTGGAGGGAGGCCCAGCTCAACTGGCAGTCCTCCTTCTGGGAATTCAGACCCCAGGGGCTGGAATTCAGATTCCAGCTTCAGTCAGCCACACCCCTGACAGGATCAGAGTCACCAGGAGAACTAAAGGCTCCATACCTCCTTACACTGGTGGGGGAGCTGTGGGCTGGCCAGCGCCACCTGCTGGACAGAAGAGGAAAAGCACCAATTCTAAAGACCTCATAGGAGGGTCTCATTCTTAGGAAAACTCCATACCCTCCCAATGAGACCTGGACTTCACTAGACTGGGAAAATCTGACTAGGGTCGACCATATCTGAGGAGACCCACTCACAAAAAGGTTATATAGAGGCAGAGCAAGAAACAGAAAAAACAAGAGGGGAAAAAATCTGATCAACTAAATAGAACCTAAGTTAGAGGCCTAGAATAAGTTGAACTGAATAACAGAGGCCAGAAAACAAAGCCAACCAACAAGAAAACCACTAAGTAAAAGACAGAAAACAATCTCCAAAATAAACTAATCAAGAGAATCAGATGCCTAGACAACTTAAGATAACAAGCCATACCAGGAAACACGAAAACATGGAGCAGCCAAAGGAACAAACTAATAGCTCAGCTGAGACACAGGAGTGGAGGCAACTAATGCTAAATAAATTTGATGAAATGAAGGAAGATATAGCAAAAGAGCTGAAGGATATAAAGAAGACACTGGCTGACCATAAAGAAGAATTCATAAACTTAAAAAAACAAATGGCAGAACTCATGGGAATGAAGGCCACAATGCAGGAGATGAAAAACACAATGGAGGGACACAACAGTAAATTTGAACAGGCAGAAGAAAGGATCAGTGAACTGGAAGACAGGTCATTCGAATTCATACACACAAAAGAAGAGATGGTGAAAAAAATGGAAAAATATGAGCAGGGTCTTAGGGAGCTGAGTGACAACATGAAACGCACAAATATACGTGTTATGGGTATCCCAGAAGGAGAAGAGAGGGGAAAGGGGGCAGAAAGAGTAACAGAAGACATATTCACTGAAAATTTCCCAACTCTTATAAAAGACAGAAAATTAGAGATTCAAGAAGTACAACGTACCCCAAATAGAATAGATCCCAATAGACCTACTCCAAGACACTTACTGGTCAGATTGTCCAATGTCAAAGACAAAGAGAGGATTCTGAAAGCAGCAAGAGAAAAGCAATCCATCACATACAACAGAAAGTCAATAAGACTATGTACAGATTTCTCTGCAGAAACCATGGAGGCAAGAAGACAGTGGCATGATATATTTAAGATACTGAAAGAGAAAAACTGCCAACCAAGAATTCTATATCCAGCAAAACTTTCCTTCAAAAATGAGGAAGAGATTAAAACATTTTCAGACAAACAGACACTGAGAGAGTTTGTGAATAAGAGACCGGCACTACAAGAAATACTAAAGGGAGTGCTACAGGCTGATAGGAAAAGACAGGAGAGAGAAAGTTGGAGAAGAGTGCAGAAATGAAGATTATCAGGAAAGGTAAAAGGAGAGGAAAAAATAAGATATGACATATAAATTCCAAAAAACAAAATGGTAGTAGAAAGTACTGCCCTTACAGTAATAACACTAAATGTAAATGGATTAAACTCCCCAATAAAAAGACACAGACTGGCAGAATGGATTAAAAAAACAGGACCCATCTATATGCTGTCTACAAGAAACTCACTTTAGACACAAGGACAAACATAGACTGAAAGTGAAAGGTTGGAAAAAGATATTTCATGCAAACAACAACCAGAAAAAAGCAGGAGTAGCTATATTAATATCAGACAAGTTAGACTTCAAAAGCAAAACAATTAAAAGAGACAAAGAAGGACACTATATATTAATAAAAGGGTCAATTCATCAAGAAAACATAACAGTCATAAATATTTATGCACCAAACCAGAATGCCCCAAAATTCATGAGGCAAACACTGCGATCACTGAAAGGAGAAATAGATACCTCTACAATAATAGTTGGAGACTTCAATACACCACTCTCATCAATGGATAGAACATCTAGACAGAGGATCACTAAAGAAACAGAGATGTTGAATTGTATGATAAATGAACTAGACTTGACAGACATTTATAGAACACTACATCCAACAATAGCAGGATACACTTTTTTCTCAAGTGCTCATGGAACATTCTCTAGGATAGACCACATGTTGGGTCACAAAGCAAGTCTCAACAAATTTAAAAATATTGATATTATACAAAACACTTTCTCAGACCACAATGGAATGAAGTTGGAAATAAATAAAAGGCAGAAGGTCATAAAATTCACAAAGATATGGAGGCTAAACAACACCCTCTTAGAAAACCAGTGGGTAAAGGAAGAAATTACAAGAGAAATTAGTAAATACCTCGAGGCAAATGACAATGAAAACACAACTTATCAAAACTTCTGGGATGCAGCAAAGGCGGTGCTGAGGGAAATTTATTGCCCTAAATGCCTATATTAAAAGAGAAGAGAGAGAAAAAATTGAAGAGTTAACTGCTCACCTGGAGGAATTAGAGAAAGAACAGCAAACTAACCCCAAAGCAAGCAGAAGGGAAGAAATAACAAAGATTAGAGCAGAAATAAATGCAATTGAGAACAGGAAAACAATAGAGAGAATCAACAAAACCAGAAGTTGGTTCTTTGAGAAAATCAATAAAATCGATGGACCACTGGCTAGGCTAACAAAAAAAAAAGAGAGAGCAGATGCAAATAAATGCAATCAGAAATGGGAAAGGGACTATAACTACCGACCCTGCAGAAATTAAGGAGATAATGAGAAGATACTATGAGCAACTATATGCTAATAAACTAGACAACTTAGATGAAATGGACAACTTCCTAGAAACAACCAACATTAACTCAAGAAGAAACAGATGACCTCAACAAACCAATTACAAGTAAAGAGATTGAGTCATCATCAAAAAGCTCCCAAAAAACAAAAGCCCAGGAACAGATGGTTTCACATGTGAATTCTACCAAGCATTCAAGAACGAATTAGTACCAATCCTGCTCAATCTCTTCAAAAAAATTGAAGAAGAGGGAAAGCTACCTAACTCTCTCTATGAAGCCATCATCACCCTAATACCAAAACCAGGCAAAGATACTACAAAAAAAGAAAATTATAGACCAATTTCTTTAATGAATATAGACGCAAAAATCCTCAACAAAATACTCGCAAATCGAATCCAGCAGCACATTAAAAGAATTATACACCACGACCAGGTGGGATTTATTCCAGGTATGCAAGGCTGGTTCAACACAAGAAAATCAATTAATGTAATACACCACATCAATAAATCAAAGCAGAAGAACCACATGATCATCTCGATTGATGCAGAAAAGGCATTTGACAAAATTCAACATCCTTTCCTGATGAAAACACTTCAAAGGATAGGAATAGAAGGGAACTTTTTCAATATGATAAAGACAATATATGAAAAACCCACAGCTAACATCACACCCAATGGGGAGAGACTGAAAGCTTTTCCTCTAAGATCAGGAACAAGACAGGGATGCCCACTATCACCATTGCTATTCAACATTGTGCTGGAAGTTCTAGCTAAAGCAATTAGGCAAGAAAAAGATATAAAAGGCATCCAAATTGGAGAGGAAGAAGTAAAACTTTCACTATTTGCAGATGACATGATTCTATATGTAGGAAATCCAGAAAAATCTACAGCAAAGCTACTAGAACTAGTCAATGAATACAGCAAAGTAGCAGGCTACAAGATCAACACGCAAAAATCTGTAGTGTTCCTATACACAAGTAATGTGCAACAAGAGGAGGAAATCAAGAAAAAAATCCCATTTACAATAGCAACCAAAAGAATCAAGTATTTAGGAATAAACTTAACCAAGGACACAAAAGACCTTTACATAGAAAACTATAAGAAACTGCTAAAAGAAATTGAACAAGACCTGAAAAAATGGAAGAACATACCATGTTCATGGACTGGAAGACTAAATATAGTTAAGATGGCAATTTTACCTAAACTGATTTACAGATTCAATGCAATACCAATTCAAATCCCAACAACTTACTTTACAGAAATAGAAAAACCAATAACTAAATTTATTTGGAAGGGTAAGATGCCCCGAATAGCCAAAAATGTCTTGAGAAAGAGGAGTGAAGTGGGAGGTCTCACACTACCTGACTTTGAAGCATATTACAAAGCTACAGTGCTCAAAACAGCATGGTACTGGCATAAGGACAGATATACTGATCAATGGAATCGAATTGAGTGTTCAGAAGTAGACCCTCACATCTATGGACAACTGATCTTTGATAAGGCAGTGAAGCCGAAGCAACTGGGAAAGAGCAGCCTGTTCAACAAATGGTGTTTGGAGAACTGGATATCCATTTCCAAAAGAATGAAAGAGGATGTCCATCTCACACCTTATACCAAAATTAACTCAAAGTGGATCAGAGACCTAAACATTAACACCAAGACCATAAAACTCTTAGAAGAAAATGTAGGGCAATATCTTAAAGATCTTGTGAAAGGAGGTGGTTTCTTAGACCTCACACCCAAGGTACGAGCAACCAAAGAACAAATAGACAAATGGGATCTCCTCAAAATTAAACACTTTTGCACATCAAAGGACTTTGTCAGAAAAGTCAAAAGGCAACCTACACAATGGGAGATGATATTTGGAAACCACATATCAGATAAGGGTTTAATATCCCAAATATATAAAGGAATCCTGCATCTCAATAACAGAAAGACAAACAATCCAATTAAAAAATGGGCAAAAGACATGAACAGACATTTTTCTGAAGAGGAAATACAAATGGCTCAAAAGCATATGAAAAAATGCTCAACTTCACTGGCTGTTAAGGAAATGCAAATCAAAACCACAATGAGATATCATCTCACACCTACCAGAATGGCCTTTATCCAAAAAACAGAAAATGATAAGTGCTGGAGAGGATGTGGAGAAAGAGGCACACTTATTCATTGTTAGTGGGAATGTAGAATGGTGCAACCACTCTGGAAGACAGTATGGAGGTTCCTCAGGAAGCTAAATATAGATTTGCCATATGACCCAGCTATTCCATTGCTGGGTATATACTCAGAGGAACTGAAACTTAAGACACAAACAGACATTTGTAAACCAATGTTTCTTGCAGCATTATTCACAATTGCCAAGAGATGGAAACAGCCCAAATGTCCATCAAAGGACGAGTGGATAAACAAACTGTGGTATATACACATGATGGAATATTATGCAGCTGTAAGACAGAACAAAGACATGGATCATGTAATAATGTGGATGAACCTTGAGGACATTATGTTGAGTGAAGTTAGCCAGAAACAAAAGGACAGATTCTGTATGGTCTCACTAATATGAACAGACATTAATGAACAAACTTTGGGAGTTAAAAGCTGACAACACAGGCGACCAGGAGATAGAAAGAGGGCAGAGATCTGCCATATGATGCTGAAGGACTACAGAATGTTTAGGATTGATTGCATAGATCCAGATATAGATAGCATAATACTGTGTGATGGTAGCACAGTATTGTAAGTACACTGAACAAAGATGTCTGTGAATAAAGCTGAAAGAGGTGGGATAGGAGAATGTATGACACCAGAGGTAAAGATAGACGATAAAGACTGGGACTGTATAACGTGGCAAAAACTGGAGTGGACAATGACTGTTACTAAATATACAAATATGAAAATGTTTTTGCATGTGGGAAAGCAAATGAATGTCAACCACGTAGAAATTTGAAAAAGGGATGGTATTCAGGAAAAAACATAATCAAAGCAAACTGGAGTCTATGGTCAACAGTAGCATTGTTATATACCTCCATTAAACGTAACAAAGGCAATACGCCAATGCTAAATGTATATGAGAGGGGGATATAGGGGAGGAATATGGGATTCTTGGTAGTGGTGTTATTTGCTGTCCTTAGTAGTATATTGTATTGTATGACATGTTATTTTTCTTTTTATTATTTTTTCTTATTGCTAAAAAAAAAAAAAAAAAAAAAAATTTTTTCTTGTAGTAATCAGTATGTTCAAATGCTGATTGTGGTGATAAATGTACAACTTTATGATGATACCATGAACAACTGATTGTACAATGTGGATAAATGTATGGTATGTGAATATAACTCTATAAAATTGTAGGAAAATATATGTATAGGAGTAGAAGTGTTGGAGAAAACATGGTGAGAGGGATGATGCCTCACTAATATGGACTAACTACAATGTGTAAACTCTGAATTGAATCTTAGAACATAGCCTAACATGGACACAATAATTGTAATAGTCCCTAGATTGTAAGCTCTTACAGCAGTTAACTCTATCCTTGAATTGTAAGGCCTATCTCTAAACTTTAAGATGCTGATCCCCTAGCGTATGTTGTCACAAACATTGGGACTGGCAGTTTGATGTGCTGAGCCCTCAAGCATGGGACTTGCCCTTATGAAGCTCATTACCACAAAGGAAAGTCTAAAGTTGTATGTAATGGTGCCTAAGAGTCTTCCCCTGAGTACCTCTTTGTTGCTCAGATGTGGTCCTCTCTCTCTCTAACTGAGCCATCTCGACAGGTGAACTCGCTGCCCTCCCCTCTACGTGGGACCCAACTCCCAGGGTTGTAAATCTCCCTGGCAAAGCAGAGTATGACTCCCGGGGATGAATGTGGACCCGGCATCGTGGGACTGAGAGTATCTTCTTGACCAAAAGGGGGATGCAAAATGAGACGAAATGGTTTCAGTGGCTGA
This sequence comes from Choloepus didactylus, assembly GCF_015220235.1. Classification (NCBI taxonomy): domain Eukaryota; kingdom Metazoa; phylum Chordata; class Mammalia; order Pilosa; family Megalonychidae; genus Choloepus; species Choloepus didactylus. The sequence continues at coordinate 96,168,872 of NC_051307.1, read as the reverse complement.
GAGATTCCAAATGGAGTCGAGAGGTCACTCTGGTGGACATTCTTATGCACTATATAGATAACACCTCTTAGGCTTTAATGTATTGGAATAGCTAGAAGTAAATACCTGAAACTACCAAACTCCAACCCAGCAGTTTAGACTCCTGAAGACAATTATATAATAATCTAGATTACAAGGGGTGACAGTGTGATTGTGAAGACCTTGTGGATCACACCCCCTTTATCTAGTGTATGGATGAGTGGAGGAATGGGGATAAAAACTAAAGGACAAATGGGGTGGGATGGGGGGATGATTTGGGTGTTTTTTTTCACTTTTATTTTTTATTCTTGTTCTGGTTCTTTCTGATGTAAGGCAAATGTTCAGAGACTGTGGTGATGAACGCATAACTATGTTATCATACTGTGGACAGTGGATTGTATATCATGGATGATTATATGGTGTGTGAATGTATTTCAATAAAACTGAATTTAATTAAAAAAAAAAAAAAAAAAAAAAGAGTGAAATGAAGATACTACTCAAGGAAGAGGACGTGCTAAGGCCCAGAAGTTTAAGAGGACAGGACACACCTAAGGCACTAAGCAGTTAAGTATAGTGTGACAATGTAGGGCCATAAAAAGTGATGCTGAAAAGATATACAAGGAGCAGATCAGGAAAAGCCTTGTATATAATGCTAAGGTGTTTGGCTTTTATATGAAAAGCAATGGAAAGGAATTAAAGACATTAATTTGGTGAGCTGATCAGAGTTCCATTTTAAAATGATGATGACTTGAAAAGGGGGGGGAAATAAAAACAAGGAAATAGAAAGAATAAGACAAGGACATTGGGCCAAAATCAGTGAGAGCTTAAATTAAGGCAGTAAGCAGGGAAAGAAGAAGGGAGAAAAAAATCAAGAATTTTAGTTGAGCACCCCATACGGTTATGCAGATTGTGCCCTACACCACAGAACAAGTAGGAGCTAAAATAACAGCATATGTTTCATTTGCCAAGCCAAGAGCCATGGCACAGAGCTACATCTACTACAAAATGCTAACTCACAAAAAGACCCCATACCAGCTAGCAGAGACTCTTGTTTAAAGCACGTTAAGCCCATGAGATGGGACTGAGCAAGAGAAGCCTCTGAGATAAGACAAATGGAAAGTCAATCAAACACAACTGAAAACTGATGTCTGGAGCTCAAAACAGAGACGTGAGTTGTAGAAACAGAAATGGGAGTCACCAGCAAATATACAACGTGTCATTGATACTATCCTAGGCAGAAAGCAGAGAGCAGAGTGTATCGAGTAAGGACCCCACAAAGGAGACTAAAGAAGCACAGGGAAAGGTAAGAGGAAAACCAGGAGAATGGTTTACTAAACTCAAAGTAAAACAAAGTATCAAAAGACAGATGAGGAATAGGTTTAAAATCCATAGAAGTCAAATTTTTTAAAGACTAAAAAAAGCCTATTGGATTTGGTGACCAAGAATCAACAGCAATCCTGGCAAGAATAGTTTTAAGGGAAACTGATTGTGGGAAGTAGCCAAATTACAGTGAATTATGAACTACAGATGAAGACGTAATCATAGATCAATGTTTCCAAACATACTTTCTCAGAATATTGTACAGAAACATCCAATACCAAAATAAGGATTCTGTGATCAAATAAGCCTTTCCTACACTTGGTTTTAAAAAGTTAAGCAAATTACTTCACTCCTAAACTTCTGATAAATTAATGTGCACTGCAAATCTAAAACAGTGCAATATGCAGAATTTCCCAAAAATATTTGACCATGAAATTCTCAATTTTTTTTCAATTACAAAAAAAAGATAGTATGTTTTACAAACCAGAAGAATTGATTCTAAAGTTGATATGGAGTAATCAACATGCAAGAAAAAAAAATTTTGAAAAAGAATGAGGTAAGTACATTAACACTATATGATATTAAAATATATTATCAAGTACAGTAATTAAAAGTCTGGTAGTGGAAGTAAATAAACTAACCAGTGAAATAGAATACAGAGTCAAGAAATAGATACAAATATACAATATTTGATAAAAGTAATATTTCAGTTAGTAGGAAAAAGGATTATCCAATAAATGGAATAGCAATAACTGGAGAGCCATCTGGAGTGGGGGGAGGGACTAACTGGAGTACAAATCCTCAAATGAATTTCAGATGGAATAAAGATTTAAACATAAAAAATGAAGTCACAAAAATATCATGAGAAAACAAGAAACGATATTTTTTTATAATATCAAAGTGGGAAAGGCCTCCCTGAGAAGGATACGAAACTCAAAAGCGATAGAAGAAAAAAACTGATAAATTCAACTACATAAAAATAAAACATTTCTACAAGGAATAAAAAAACAATAATCTTAGAAGACAAAAACATGGGAAAACAACATTAGCAACAAATCACAAAGGGCTAATTTCCTTTCTATAAGAAAGCTTATATAAATAATGTTTTAATATAACCACCCACTAGAAAAATGAGTGAAGGACAGGTACAAATGATTTCCATAAAAGAAAATCCATGTCTCATAAACCCATGAAGAGATGCTCAAAATCGCTCATGACAAAAGAAATACAAATTACTATTTTTCACAGAAGAGCAGCGATCAAAAAACATTTGATAACACACTGTTTTGGAGAGAGTAGGTATGGGGAAACAGGCACTCCCATAAATTGTTGATGGGAGTGTAAACTGGCACAATTTCTATATAAGGGGATTTAGAAGACCTATCAAAATTTAAAACACCATACCCTCTAACCAAGCAATTTCACTTTTAGAAATTTGTCATACACATGTTGAGTGAAATAAGTCAGACACAAAAGGACAAATATTGTATGATTTCACTTATATGACAGACCAAGTGTAAGCAAACTCATACAGACAGAAAGCAGATTAGAGGTTACCAGCAGCTGGGAAGTGAGGAGTGGGAAGGAGTTACTGCTTAATAGGCAAAGATTTCTGTTTGGGTGATGAAAGTTCGGGTAATGGATGGTGGTGACAGTAACACAGTTTTGTGGATGTAATTAATATCTCAAATATACACATAAAAGTGGTTAAAATGGGAAATTTTATGTTGCATATATTTTACCACAGTAAAAATTTTAAACCAATTTTTAAAAGCTTTTTTAAAAAGCCTGTATAAAATGCTACCATTTTATAAACAAAAAAAGTACACATATGTATATGTGTCTACATCTATGAATATATAGGATATTTTTGGAAGCATAAATCTGAAACTTGTAACTGCATTTGCCTTAGGGAAACAAAACTGTGAGACTAGGGACAGAGGTGAAAGATTCATTTTTCACTGTAGAAAAAAAAAAAAGACTAGAATTGCTAATACTTAAAAAATGTATCATACAGATATAATTGTACTTAAGCCACACGGCACATACATAAAGTCATTCATTGGCAGCCACAGTAAAATATTGTAAAGAATCTAAGTGTCCATCAGTAGGCAACTAGATAAATTATGATGCATTCATATAATGAAATGCAAAGCTGCCAGTAAAAAGAAGAAATGAGTCACCTCTATAATTATAAACAAAGAACAACCTATAAAATATAGCAAGAGAAAAAAAAAAGCAAGATGTAGAACAGGGCTAACACTTGAGGGTTTAAGGGGTGGAGGTGGGGTGTTGAACACAGAACCCTGTGTTTTTAACCATAACTATATATTAACAACCTGTCCCTCTCCTCCTGTTGATATGGAAACTTTTAATTAATTTATTTTTGAATTATTTAATTTGTTGAATAAGTAATAAATGTGTATCAGTGAAAAATTAGTCATCCTATTATCTCATTATTGCTGCACGTAGCCATGCAATTTACTTCCTACAAGCAACCACAGAACCAGTTTCTTGCATGTCCTTTCAGAGATTTATGAATAAAACAGGATTCTGGGCTCAGTCTACTTAGGTTCAAATCCTGCTGCCATACTTAATCATCTAAAGGATCCTGAGTGACCTTAACCTTAAGAAGCTTCAGTTTCTTCTTCTGTATGGTGAGATAACAATGGAACCATGCCACATAACTATATAAGGTTACAACAAAAGGGTAAGACAATGTACGTAAAAATCTTAGCACAAGCTGTTACTGGCACATAGTAATTACTCAATAAAGATTTGCTTTCCTTTACTTTTTTAAATGCCAAAGGGGGGGCGCCTTTTCATATTGTTGTTTGGTTTTGTTTTGTTTAATAGGAGAAACTTGAACACCTTTAGGAACTGACAGCTAAAGCAAAGTCCTGAGGAAGTAGAGGATTTGGAATTGCATTAAAAAAAAAAAAAGGATACTTCTATCACTCAAAGGGGAGGGGAGAAAAAAGAAAGGACAGATTCTCTTAAGTTTCTAGATTAGGAAAAGGACATTCTCACCAAACGGAAAGAAGAGGCAAGGTCAATTGTTAACAATGAAGAACAAGGAAATAAGTCTTTAGAAAAATAGTAAAGTATTGTGCTCCTGAAGAAAACCAAAGAGGGATCTGTCTGAGTCTTGGAAAATTTGCTGGGCATCAAGAATTCCATTAATGTTAAGCTCCACCATTTAGTTTAACCAAATAGTGCATAATTTCACCTGCAGGGCTTATAGCCAGATGTAGGAGCACAGGATACAGATGGTTAGACTAACACAGTGAGAATCCTGCAGAACAGGTGTTATGGAAGGGACAAGGGAACTGAAGAACTCCAGAAGGAAAATAATGAAGTAATAAAATTAAGAGATGACTGAAAGTCCATAGTAGCATTATTCATAATCACCAAAAAAAGGAAACAACCCAAATGTCCATCATGAATGACATATTAAAATGTCCACTGATGGATGTGGCCTCTTTCTCTCAGCCAACTCTGCAAAAACTCACTACCCTCACCCCTACGTGGGACATGACTCCCAGGGGTTTAAGTCTCCCTGGCTACGAGGGACAGGACTCCCAGGGATGAGCCTGGCTTGGCATCGTGGGATTGACAATGCCTTCTTGACCAAAAGGGGGAAAAGAAATGGAACAAGATAAAGCTTCAGTGGCTGAGAGATCACAGAGTCAAGTGGTCAATCTGGAGGTTATTCTTATGCATTATTAGATATTCTTTTTTAGTTTCTGGTGTATTAGAATACTTAGAAGGAAATACCTAAATCTGATGAACAGTAATCCAGAAGACTTGATTCTTGATTACTGTAAAATTATATAGTTTTCATCATGTGACCGTGATAGTGAAAACCTGGTGAATGATACGCCCTTTAACCAGTGTATGGGCAGATAAGTAATAAAATAATGACAAAAATTTATAAATAATAGGGAGATGATAAGATGTTTGAGATGGTTTGGGTGTCTTTGTTATTTCTTTTTTATTTTCTTATATATTTTCTCTTTATTTTGGAGTAATGAAAATGTTTGAAAATTGTGGAGACGAATCACAACTATACGATGAAACTGTAAGCCACTGATTGTATACCTTGGATGGATTATATGGTGTGGGAGTATATCTCAATAAAATTGCATTTTAAAAAAATATCTACTGATGAATGAATTTTAAAGTGTGGTATATCCATACAATGGAATATTATTCAGATATAAAAAGGAATAAAGTGTGGGTGCATATAACAACATGGATGAGACTTGAAAATATCGTGCTAAGTGAAAAAAGCCAGATGCAAAAGGCCACATGCTGTATGATTCCACTTCTATGAAATGTTCATAATAGACAAATCCTTAGAGACAAAAAGTAGACTAATTGCAAGGAGACAGAGGGAGGGACAACTGGAAGTGACTGCTATGGTACAGGGATTCTTTCTGGGGTGATGAAAATGTTCTGGAATTAGTGGTGATGGCTGCACAACACTGTGAAAACCACTGAATTGTACACTTTAAATGGTAAAATTTTTGCTATGTGAATTTTATTTCAATAAAAAATCGCAAAAAGTAAAAAAGACTGAAAAGGTAATAAATTTAAAAGGTTCTGAATATTAGAAGTGGACAGACTGAAAGACTAGATAAGCTTGACAAACAGAAATAGTAAGGGTGAGGATGAAAACTGAAAGCATGAAAGTCAGAATAGGATCTCCACATTGCAGATTGCAGAAATTAGGACTCTTAACGATGAGGGATAGAATATGCCCATGAAAAGAAGTAGAGAATAGAAGTAACTCTTGAAGAGAAAATGAAATTGTCACTTAGCCAAACTACATATACACTGCAGATAGCCAGGATGAAGGACTGACACAGGGACAGAGAGGAAGACTTTGCCAGCAGTCAAAATCCTGATTACATGACAGTGAAAAGGTCAAGTTAGTCAAATTTATCAAACTAGCAGCCCCAATTCATGCAACAATTTTTTACTAAGTTACTATTTTACAAGACAATGGGAATACAAACAACTTACTTGCTGACTGTCCTTGAGTAAGTAACATATTCTCTAAGACTCATTTTTTCATGTGCAAATTGGAGATAATACCAACTTTGCAACATTGTTATAAAGACTGGAGATAATATAAGTAAAACACAGAACCTGGCACATAGTAAGTGCATAACAAATAAGGGGTTTTTTTTTGTTTGCTTAAAGACTGTCTTTGTCTTCAAAGAACTGTTGAAAAGACATCATCACCATCATCATTAACATTTATTTAGAACTTACCACATGCCAAGAACTGTACTAAGCACTTTACATATAATATCTCATCTTATTCTTTATATGTATTATCTCATCTTATTCTCATAATAACCTATGAAATATATACTTTTATTTGCCCCATTTTGCAGATGAAGAAATAGAAAGACTGAGGAGCTTGCCCAAGGTCACACAACTAGTAAGTGATAAGGACAGATTCAAACCCAGGCCACCTTGCTACAGGCTTTGTGCTCTTAACACAAAGACATGCTACAAACACTGATACACTACAAACCAAAAGTAACAATAATATTATAATAGTTGAAATGAAGTATGTACAAGAAATTATGCAATACAAGAAAAGAACCTAAGTTTCACAGTGCTTGAGCAGAGACTTGAAGGGTGTCTGCTTAGCAAACAGGGAGCAAGCATTCCAGTGAGAGGATGCAACCAATATAAAAATTTTATCTAGATGGTAATTATGATTGTCTATGATGCTACCACCAAGCCAAAACATCTGCCAGGATGGACTTACAATTGGAATCAGTGAAGCAATGCCACTCACGAAGCATTATTTACCAGAAAGAATGTTAATTACTGGTGACATACATTATAAGCTAAATAATTAAGCTAAGTCATCAAGCAAGTTTAACCTGTCCCTGGCATGATTTAGAATGACACTACAGGTGGAACTTGGCCTGCACAAAGTTATGAAATCGCTAAAACTAGCTCTGGGCAACCTCCCCCCACCTATCCTTCAATACCAACACTTTTAATAACTATTTCCTGCTCTTCTCAGGCTCTCTACCCTGTACTAACTCCCCTAATTCTAAATCAAAACTGAAGATAACTTGATAAAATATTCCCGCTTCTAAACCTGAACTAGAGAAATATAAAAGTAACTAGGAAACTTCCAATAGGGGATGGTAACATTTTAAAAGATGGCAAGATTCCATGATGCCCTTAGTATCCCTTTGGCTAAGACTGACTCTTTAGAAAGGGCTTAGGGGTCTTAGTACTGAAGAATAATACTTTAATAACTTGTTACAGAAATGAATCTTTTGATTTTAAGAAACAGCCAATCTTCCCCAACCCAACCAAAGATATAAAGAAAAAGAAATAGCCACTCATAAAAGCAAAATCAGTAACAAAAACAGTCAGTGGATTCTAGTTGTTTAGGTACTTTAAAATTTTTGAGGTTTCCCCCCACCCCACTCAACACATTTCATATGATTTAGTTGCAGTTTTACCTAAAGAACATAGCTATCCTTACTACACTACTCTGTGATTATTTTTAAAAGTCCTGCCCATCTATATACCCTAATAATCTACCAGCAAATCGAAACTCACCTTTTTAAAAAGTTTGTATCAAAGAGTACTTAAAAAATCAAATACCCCAGAGTTAAATATATATGTTTTATGCATATGAACATACATATACATACATAATTTTTAAGTAAAAATTAAAGGTCTTTGAAAATAATATCCTTATACAAAATTAAAACAATAACTTTAAAAAATACTTGTCTAGAAGCTTACTAGGGTTCCTTAGAAAATTTTGAAGTGTCATATGGTCCCTCAACATGGATCCTAAAGTACTGTGGTATACAAGAGCACTGAACTAAAAATAACAACATATAGGTTCTAACCTTAGTCCTGCCTCCAAACTCTGGAATCTGAGACAAGTTCACTTTACTTTCTTCGACTTTGTTATTCTCATCCATAAAATGGGAATAAAACCACTTCTGCTACCTAGTTCACAGAATTACTGCAAAAATCAAAAAAGATACTGTATATCAAAGTGCTTTAAAAACTACAGAGTTCTACCAAAAAAAACACAATGCTCTCTAAAAATATGGTTTTATTAATTTGTTTTAAATATATAACTAATGCTACTGCTTATTTATATTATATATACATATATAAATATATATGGTCCATGATTTCAAATCATTTGGAAACCTTCAGCCTGATTAATACATTTTATATCCTTGCTACTCAAAGTGCACTAGATAGACAACAGCATTGGGATCACCTGGAATCTAGTTAGAAACACAGAATCTCAGGTATGCCAAAACTACTGAATCAGAATCTGAATTTTCACAAGATCCCCAAGGTGATACCTGTGCACAGTAAGTTTTGAAAAGTACTGCTTTACTCAGCAATAGCATTTATAATAATAATTATATAACTAGAAAATTAATTTTAGAAAAGGTATTTCAAATATATGACTCTGACTTCTCTCCAGAAATTTTGAGATATATTTCCCAGAATAATGATTACTTGGGATAAGAAGCCATGTCTTACTTGTTCTGATATTGCTGGCACCCAGTAATGCCTGATATATTGTAGGCACTCAATATATTTCTCAGATGGAGAAAGATTAACAAACATTAACACAGGAGGAGGGAACCAATGAACCTTTACCCTTACATAGAATGTAACAACTTAATATCTGTTGGGGATTGAATCATGTCCCCCAGAAAAGGCATGATTAGGTACCCCACCTGGTCCTGTGGATGTCAATCTATTTGTAAACAGGACCTCTGAAGATGTTATTAGGTAAGGTGTGCCCAAACTGAATGAGGGTGGGCCTTAATCCAATATGACTGAAGTACCTATAAGAAAGGAAATTGGATGCAGAAGAAAAGCCATGGCAAGCAGCTAGAAGCTGGAAGTCAACAGGACCCAAAAGTGAAAGGAGAAGACACTGCCATGTGATGGGAAAACCAAGGACCAAGGATCACTGGCAGCCAACACCAGAATGCCATGGTCTTCTGGAAAAAAAGCATTGCCTTGCTGATGCCTCAATTTTGGACTTATCCTAGCCTAAAAACCATGAGTCCATAAATTCACATTTTTTAAGCCAACCCATTATATGGTATTTGTTTTAGCAGCTGGCAAACTAAAACAATATCAATCATTAAATATATCTTAAGCATTTCTGGCATTAGCTAAAAAAAAAATGGAATGAGTATTCTAAATTTGAACCTGCACAAATAAATGAAATCCATTTAAATATCAATAAAGATAGATGCAACTTTTTTTAATAGAGAAGAATAAAACATACTTCCAACAATATAAAGAATGTTGAATGAGCTCTGCAGTCAGGTATGAACAAAATTCTTGCTCTGGCACTTAGATAAACTTTGAACAAGCTATTTAATGTTTCTAGACTTCATTTTCTCATGTATAAAATAACTAGTACCTACCTTCACAGGGATTTAAAAAAAGTAATGTGAACCGACTAGTACTGTATATGGTAATCATTATTTATGGAAAACAAAAATTAATGTTCTAGAAAGCTAAAAATATAAAATTTACCTTATCAAGTTTTAGCTCCAATTCTGCCACATCTCCTTCTACTTCTTCCAATGCAGCCCTAGAAAAATAAAATTAAAAAGTTTTTTCACATGCTTAACTGTACCCCTTTTTTTTTTATTAGACTTAAAGGTTAACAGAAAAATCATGCATAAAACACAAGAGTTCCCATACCACCTGTGGTGGTTTGGAGCTGTATGAACCACAGAAATATATGTTCTTAAACTTAATCCATTACTGTGCGTATGGACAATGTTTTTTCTTGATATAGGGGGGTTCCTGTCCCACGTCACGGCAAGGGTGTTGAATTTATTTGCAGTCAGGTTTAGAGAGAAAGTCCACATTTGAGCAAAAAAAGTTTCTCTGGAAGCATAATCATAGGTGGGCTTAGCCTTCTCTTTACAACCATAAGTTTCACCAAAGCAAATCTCAAGATCGAGAGCTTGACTTGTAACATAGGGCGTTCCTAAGTTCACATAGCATACGTTATGTCCACAATAATCCACCCATATCTCACATTATCATCACTTAGTTGAATCCATTTTAAGTAGGACCATTTGATGAGGTTAGTTCAGTTAAGGTGTGGCCCACCTCAATCAGTGTAGTTCTTAATCTATTACTGGCATCCTTTATAAGTGGAATGAAATTCAGACAGAGAGAAAGCCACAGAGAACAGAACATGAAAGAGAAGGGAGAGGCTAGAAGAGGACTTGCCATGTGACAAGCTAAAGGACCAAGGATCACCAGCAGCCAGCCTCAGAACACCAGTCATCAGGAAGAAAGAACCATCTTGATGGTGCCTTTATTTGGACTTTCTCTCAGCTTCAAAACCAGGAGCAAATAAATTCCATTGTTTAGCCAAACCATTTTCCATTGCTTGAGTAGCATAAGAAACTATAACACTACCCTATAATTAACATCTTGCATTAGTGTGGTACATTTGTAGCAGCTGATGAAAGAACATTTTTATAATTGTACTATTAACTATAGTCCATGGTTCACCTTAGGGGTCTCTGTTTCTGTTATACAGGCTGTATTGCTTTGGAATTGTTATGGACCACCGAAGAGCCATGATCTTTTAATCCAATATTGTGGGGTGGCACCTTTTGATTGAATGTTTCCATGGAGATGTGACCCACTCAACTGTGGGTGATGCCTTTGATTAAATTATTTCCATGGAGGTATAGACTCCACCCATTCTGGGTGGCTTTTGATTAGTTCACTAGAGTACTTAAGAGAGCTCAAGAGCCAACACAGATGCTGATGCTTGGAGACACCTGGAGATGCAGACAGAGGGATGTTTAGAGATGCTAAGCTAAGAGATGAAGCCCAGAGTTTGCCCCGGAGAAGCTAAGAGTGGACCACCAGATCTTACAGAGAAACGCCCTGGGAGAAAGAAGCAAATATGCACAGGAACTGAGAGGGTGGAGCAAAGACAGAAGCCCAGAGGCATTCTGGAGAAAAACATTTTGAAACACAACCTGGGAGCAAAGGACCAGCAGACACTAGCCACGTGCCTTCCCAGCTGACAGAGGTGTTCCAGACGCCATCAGCCATTCAACAAGGTATCCTCTCGTTGATGCTTTAGTTCAGACACTTTTATGGCTACAGAACTGTAAATTTGTAACCTAATAAATCCCCTTTATAACAACCAATCCATTTCTGGTAGTTTGCATAACAGCAGCATTAGCAAACTGAAACACAGTCCTATGGACTATTTTAGAAATTTTTTATTCTATTAACCTACATATAACCCCTTTTAACCACATTCAAATATATATTTCAGTACTGTCAATTACATTCACAATATTGCACTAACATCACCATGATCCATAACCAAAACTTTCCCATTACACCAAAAAGAAACTCCTTACAATTTGCTCTTGAAAAATAACACTAAGTGAAAAAGAAAACTAGATTCATGATTGCTTAAAAATACACTTCATATAAAGTAATAATTTGGGATGAAGTAAGAATATAATCATGCAATTCAACAGATAATATAACTATTGTTTAGGGCAATGAGAGAATGCATTAGTAGCCAGGGTTACACTAAAAGGATTCATATTGCTCAAATTGACAGCACTAATTATAACTATATAGAATGTATTTTTGAAAATAAGAAAGTTTAAAAATTGAGGCTTACAAATAAGATCTCTAGACAACAAAGAATAACAAATAATAAAAAGTAACAAGATAGCAGATCACTGTTGGCAACCAAAAAGAAGGGCTTGTGCTTTTAGAAATAGCTGAGAAAGATGTTACAATTGTTTAGTGCACCTTTTTGTTTCCAATGGATTTTTAAGAACACAAAATTCAGCACCCAAAATTAATAGGTTTTAGTTTCACCTCTTCTCCTAACAATCCAATTTTTATTCTTTTTATTTTTATCATTTTTAATGCAATTTTGAGATATATTCACATGCTACAAACCATCCAAGGTATACAATCACTGGCTTACAGTATCATCACATAAAACTGTGCAGACAACCCTATGATCAATTTTAGAACATTTTCATTACTCCAGAAAAGAGAGAAAAAGAAAAAAGAAAACCCCAAATCCTTCCAAACCCCTTATCCCCACCCCCATTACTGACCCATAGTGTTTTTCATATTGTTCTTTTCAACGAGAAAAATATTCCACAATCACAGTAATCCTTACTCCCTTCACTTGCCGACATCCTACTCACCATTTAAAAGTTAGCTCACATGAGGAAACAACTATATCTGTGTAAGGATATTTGTTTGCAATAAGTTGGAAACAGATGTCTACGAATAGGAAATATGTAAATAAATGACAGCATATCCATTCTATATGAGGCAACAAGTTTAAAAGAGACTGTTTATATATACAGACATGGAAAACTATGTGGCTTTTAAATGAGTGAACTCTATCTATTGACATGGAAACATGTACATGATAGTTAAATGGAGGAGGAAGAAAAGCAAGTTACAAAAGTATACATAATATGAGAGTGATGTGATCAACAAGGTGACATAAGACATTCCCTGGAAAAGTTTCCCCTCAGAAACAACTAATAAAAGGACAAATTCCACTTGCTTGGAACTCTGGAGCATAATAGAGACTAGAGAAGGACTCCACAAGCACTGAATCAAAGAAAAAGGGGGGAAAAAAACAAACACCAAAAACAAGGTCAGAGATCTACAATCCGGACCTCCCAGTCTGAGACCCTTACCCTTGGTCAGTCCCGCACAGCTTAAGCATAGCACAAAAACAGCACAGTCAGGGTACCGCCGGCAATGGATGAAGATTACAGACTCACTCACCACAGCAACTTAGAACCTCATATGTATCCTGGCTCAGGGACCCAAAGCCACAGAGGCCCAGGGCAGAACACAAGGAGCTAGCAATTCTGTACACACAAACGACCACTAAGAAATAAAAGAGACTGCAGGAGAACTGCTGGCAAGAGGTACACACAGCCAACCTAGTCTCTAATTGCTGGATCACCTAAACAAAAAAAAAAAATGGACATTTTTGAACATTGACTTCATCTGGATCCTCAGGGCAATATGCCCTAAGGAGGAAGTAACTAGAGGCAAGGAAAAGAAAAACTGAACTGTTGTAAGGCAGGACAGGTTCCAGAACTGAAATGTGTAATGAAAAGGGAGCACAGAGTGAGGGAGAGAATTCTAAAAAATCATAGGAGCTGAGGAGAAAATACTGCACCAAAACAAACATAACAAACAAGTATTTCCAGAGAAGGAACAGAGGAAAGTTTTCTCCTGAAGATGAAAAAACTACATGTTAAAGGGCAATCTTAAAAGTTGTATCATACGTCCAGGGCAAGAAACAGCGGCAAAAGACCTAAGAAAATGTGAATGGTTAAACACAGGCTACTCTAAAGTTTCAGGATAAGTTAGACCAACCATCAAAGAAAAGCCTTAACACACAGCCAATATACAATTGGCTCCCTGGGCAAGAGGGAGAAACTGACCTTCAGAGTTACCTCATCAAGATAATCAGATACCCAAACATCAACCAAAAAAAAAAAAAAAAAAATCATAAGCAAGTCTGAGAAACAGGAAGATATGCCTCAGTCAAGCAAACAAATCAAAACTTAAGGGAAGACACAGAATTTGGAACAACTAATCAAAGAAGTTCAAACAAATCTCCAGAATCAATCCAAGGAGATGAAGGAAATATGGATAGAAATGAACTAATTGTGGATATAGAGCTAAAGGATATTAAGAAGACAATATGCGAGCAAAAGGGACACTTAGAAAGTTCAAACAGGAATATGAAAATTGGCCAAGATGGAAGCATAGGGAGGTGTGGAATTTAGTTAGTCCTCTAAAGCAACTAGTAAATAGCGAGGAACAACTAGTTAAGTAGTCTGGAACTACTGTTTGAGAGACATCTGTGAGAGGACACACATGGTACACCAGTCTGGAATGAGTGAAGAATGGCCGAGATACCAGCATAAGAACTACAAGCAAAGCCCTCCAAAATGTGGAACTGGCACCCTTCCCCACTGGCACAGCAAGCTAAGTCGAAACACTTGCCTTTGGAAGAAAGAATCAGTCTTTACTAGCAGCAAGGGAATATAGCTCAACCAAGTTCCCACTGTAGTTTTAATTAACAAATCTGGACTACTGAATACAAGCAACGAGTACAAATAAACTCAGAGCAAGAAGGAAAGGAACACAGAGGTCTCTCCTGGCAGAGGGGAGGTGGGGCTAACAGAAAACATAATAATAATGAATAAAAACAAACATAGGCTATTAGATTCAGCTGAGCTCAGAATACTGAAAATGGCTGTGCCCCAATAAAAGGGGCACAGAGAACTAAGTACCAACTCCAGCTATTGACTGGAAATAATGTGGGACCAGGAACTGGCTCTGAAAAGTGGATTTCTTTCTTTCTTCTTTCTTTCATTCTAAATAGCTCATTAGAGAAAGTCCCTGGAATTTTCAATTGTCAATACTCACCCAGGCAAGGGTGGAGTTAAGATACTTACTTAGAGAGACAAAGGAAGAAGGCAAGTGAAGGACATAATTCCCTAAAGGGCTTATCTTCCTTAACAAAGTGGAGAGGGGGGAAATGCAGCTCAAGTGGCTACCCTCCCTTAGAGAATTCAGACTCCAGGGTCTGGGTTGGGGGTGGGGGAACAGCTGAAGCTTGGCTTCTGACTCACACTGGGTACTTCACAGGGACAGGGTCTGCTGAGAATTAAAGGCACAACACCACTTTAAACCAGTGGGGAGCTGCAGGCAGGCAAGTGCCACCTGCTGGGCAGGATTGTAAAAGCGTAGAGTTTACAGGCCACACCAGGAAAGCCTGATAATCTTTTGGATCTCACCTTCAGGGAAATTTCATACTGATTACACCCTCCTCCTGACAACTGGGCCTGTCAGGTTTGGGAAATTCTGATAGGGGTAATCTAGGAAACAAGAAGCCTAGTCAACAAAACATTACAAGTCACACTAGGAAAAATGAAGATATGGCGCAGCCAAAAGAAAACATCTTCCACATCAAATGAGATACAGGAATTGAAACAACTCATTAAAGATGTTGAAACAAACATGCAAAATCAATTGAAAAACCAAATGAATCAGTTGAAGGAATATATGGCAAAAGAGATGAAGGATATAAAGAAGACATTAAAAAAAAAAGACATTAGACGAACATAAGGAAGAATTCAAAGTTTGAAAAATCAATTGGCAAAACTTACAGGAATGAAAGGAATAAAAGAAGAGATGAAAAACACAATGGTTTTACAGTTAACACCATAAAACAGCAGATATGAAGAGGCAGAAGAAAAGATTCATGAACTGGAGGACAGAACAGCTGAAATCCTACCCACAAAAGAACAGACAGGGAAAAGAATGGGAAAATATGAGGAGGGTGTCAGGGAATTGAATGACAACATGAAACACATGAATATACGTATCATGGGGGTTCCCAAAGAAGAAGATAAGGGAAAGAGGGCAAAATGAACAATGGAGGAAATAATCACAGAAACTTTTCAATCTCTTATGAGGAGGAGGCGGGGAAAGATGGCAGACTGGTGAGCTGTATGTTTTAGTTACTCCTCCAGGAAAGTAGGTAGAAAGCCAGGAACTACGTGGACTGGACACCACAGAGCAATCTGACTTTAGGCATACTTCATACAACACTCATGAAAACGTGGAACTGCTGAGATCAGCGAAATCTGTAACTTTTTGCGGCCAGGGGACCCGCGCCCCTCCCTGCCAGGCTCAGTCCCGTGGCAGGAGGGGCTGTCAGCTCCGGGAAGGAGAAGGGAGAACTGCAGTGTCAGCCCTTATCGGAAACTCATTCTACTGACCCAAACTCCAACCATAGATAGACTTGAGACCAGACACCAGAGAATCTCAGAGCACCCAGCCCAGCAGAGAGGAGACATGCATAGAAAAAAAACAACACGAAAAACTCCAAAATAAAAGCGGAGGATTTTTGGAGTTCTGGTGAACATAGAAAGGGGAAGGACAGAGCTCAGGCCCTGAGGCGCATATGCAAATCCCGAAGAAAAGCTGATCTCTCTGCCCTGTGGACCTTTCCTTAATGGCCCTGGTTGCTTTGTCTCTTAGCATTTCAATAACCCATTAGATCTCTGAGGAGGACCCTTTTTTTTTAATCCTTTTTTCTTTTTCTAAAACAATTACTCTAAGAAGCCCAATACAGAAAGCTTCAAAGACTTGCAATTTGGGCAGGTCAAGTCAAGAGCAGAACTAAGAGAGCTCTGAGACAAAAGGCAATAATCCAGTGGCTGAGAAAATTCACTAAACACCACAACTTCCCAAGACAAGGGGGGTGTCCGCTCACAGCCATCATCCTGGTGGACAGGAAACACTCCTGCCCATCACCAGCCCCATAGCCCAGAGCTGCCGCAGACACCCCAGTGTGACGGAAGTGCTTCAAATAACAGGCACACACCACAAAACTGGGCGTGGACATTAGCCTTCCCTGCAACCTCAACTGATTGTACCAGAGCTGGGAAGGTGGAGCAGTGTGAATTAACAAAGCCCCATTCAGCCATCATTTCAGCAGACTGGGAGCCTCCCTACACAGCCCAGCAGCCCAGAACCTCCCTGGGGGGATGGCACTCACCTGTGACATAGCACAGTCATCCCTCAACAGAGGACCCGGGGTGCACAGCCTAGAAGAGGGGACCACTTGCAAGTCTCAGGAGCCATACGCCAATACCAAGGAGTGTGGGTCAGTGGCAGAGACAAACTGTGGCAGGACTGAAATGAAGGATTAGACTATTGCAGCAGCTTTAAAACTCTAGGATCACCAGGGAGATTTGATCGTTAGGGCCACCCCCCCTCCCTGACTGCCCAGAAACACGCCCCATATACAGGGCAGGCAACACCAACTACACACGCAAGCTTGATACACCAATTGGACCCCACAAAACTCAATCCCCCACTCACCAAAAAGGCTAAGCAGGGGAGAACTGGCTTGTGGAGAACAGGTGGCTCGTGGACGCCACCTGCTGGTTAGTTAGAGAAAGTGTACTCCACGAAGCTGTAGATCTGATAAATTAGAGATAAGGACTTCAATTGGTCTACAAATCCTAAAAGAACCCTATCAAGTTCAGCAAATGCCACGAGGCCAAAAACAACAGAAAATTATAAAGCATATGAAAAAACCAGACGATATGGATAACCCAAGCCCAAGCACCCAAATCAAAACACCAGAAGAGACACAGCACCTAGAGCAGCTACTCAAAGAACTAAAGATGAACAATGAGACCATAGTACGGGATACAAAGGAAATCAAGAAGACCCTAGAAGAGCATAAAGAAGACATTGCAAGACTAAATAAAAAAATGGATGATCTTATGGAAATTAAAGAAAATGTTGACCAAATTAAAAAGATTCTGGACACCCATAGTACAAGACTAGAGGAACTTGAACAACGAATCAGTAACCTAGAAGATGACAGAATGGAAAATGAAAGCATAAAAGAAAGAATGGGGAAAAAAATTGAAAAAATCAAAATGGACCTCAGGGATATGACAGATAATATGAAACGTCCGAATATAAGACTCATTGGTATCCCAGAAGGGGAAGAAAAGGGTAAAGGTCTAGGAAGAGTATTCAAAGAAATTGTTGGGGAAAACTTCCCAAATATAAACAACATAAATACACAAATCATAAATGCTCAGCGAACTCCAAATAGAAGAAATCCAAATAAACCCACTCCGACACATATTCTGATCACACTGTCACACACAGAAGAGAAGGAGCAAGTTCTAAAAGCAGCAAGAGAAAAGCAATTCACCACATACAAAGGAAACAGCATACGACTAAGTAGTGACAACTCAGCAGCCACCATGGAGGCAAGAAGGCAGTGGCACGATATATTTAAAATTCTGAGTGAGAAAAATTTCCAGCCAAGAATACTTTATCCAGCAAAGCTCTCCTTCAAATTTGAGGGAGAGCTTAAATTTTTCACAGACAAACAAATGCTGAGAGAATTTGCTAACAAGAGACCTGCCCTACTGGAGATTCTAAAGGGAGCCCTACAGACAGAGAAACAAAGAAAGGACAGAGAGACTTGGAGGAAGGTTCAGTACTAAAGAGATTCGGTATGGGTACAATAAAGGATATTAATAGACAGAGGGGAAAAATATATATGACAAACATAAACCAAAGGATAAGATGGCTGATTCAAGAAATGCCTTCACGGTTATAACGTTGAATGTAAATGGATTAAACTCCCCAATTAAAAGATATAGATTCGCAGAATGGATCAAAAAAATGAACCATCAATATGTTGCATACAAGAGACTCATCTTAGACACAGGGACACAAAGAAACTGAAAGGGAACGGATGGAAAAAAATATTTCATGCAAGCTACAGCCAAAAGAAAGCAGGTGTAGCAATATTAACCTCAGATAAAATGGACTTCAAATGCAGGGATGTTTTGAGAGACAAAGAAGGCCACTACGTACTAATAAAAGGGGCAATTCAGCAAGAAGAAATAACAATCGTAAATGTCTATGCACCCAATCAAGGTGCCACAAAATACATGAGAGAAACACTGGCAAAACTAAAGGAAGCAATTGATGTTTCCACAATAATTGTGGGAGACTTCAACACATCACTCTCTCCTATAGATAGATCAACCAGACAGAAGACCAATAAGGAAATTGAAAACCTAAACAATCTGATAAATGAATTAGATTTAACAGACATATACAGGACATTACATCCCAAATCACCAGGATACACATACTTTTCTAGTGCTCATGGAACTTTCTCCAGAATAGATCATATGCTGGGACATAAAACAAGCCTCAATAAATTTAAAAAGATTGAAATTATTCAAAGCACATTCTCTGACCACAATGGAATAAAATTAGAAGTCAATAACCATCAGAGACTTAGAAAATTCACAAACACCTGGAGGTTAAACAACACACTCCTAAACAATCAGTGGGTTAAAGAAGAAATAGCAAGAGAAATTGCCAAATATACAGAGACGAATGAAAATGAGAACACAACATACCAAAACCTATGGGATGCAGCAAAAGCAGCGCTGAGGGGGAAATTTATAGCACTAAACGCATATATTAAAAAGGAAGAAAGAGCCAAAATCAAAGAACTAATGGATCAACTGCAGAAGTTAGAAAATGAACAGCAACCAATCCTAAACCAAGTAGAAGAAAAGAAATAACAAGGATTAAAGCAGAAATAAATGACATAGAGAACAAAAAAACAATAGAGAGGATAAATATCACCAAAAGTTGGTTCTTTGAGAAGATCAACAAGATTGACAAGCCCCTAGCTAGACTAACAAAATCAAAAAGAGAGAAGACCCATATAAACAAAATAATGAATGAAAAAGGTGACATAGCTGCAGATCCTGAAGAAATTAAAAAAAATATAAGAGGATATTATGAACAACTGTATGGCAACAAACTGGATAATGTAGAAGAAATGGACAATTTCCTGGAAACATATGAACAACCTAGACTGACCAGAGAAGAAATAGAAGACCTCAACCAACCCATCACAAGCAAAGAGATCCAATCAGTCATCAAAACTCTTCCACAAATAAATGCCCAGGGCCAGATGGCTTCACAGGGGAATTCTACCAAACTTTCCAGAAAGAACTGACACCAATCTTACTCAAACTCTTTCAAAACATTGAAGAAAATGGAACACTACCTAACTCATTTTATGAAGCTAACATCAATCTAATAACAAAACCAGGCAAAGATGCTACAAAAAAGGAAAACTACCGGCGAATATCCCTAATGAATATAGATGCAAAAATCCTGAACAAAATACTTGCAAATCGAATCCAAAGACACATTGATAAAATCATACACCATGACCAAGTGGGGTTCATTCCAGGCATGCAAGGATGGTTCAACATAAGAAAATCAATCAATGTATTACAACACATTAACAAGTCAAAAGGGAAAAATCAATTGA
Organism: Choloepus didactylus; assembly: GCF_015220235.1. NCBI lineage: Eukaryota > Metazoa > Chordata > Mammalia > Pilosa > Megalonychidae > Choloepus > Choloepus didactylus. Next base: position 96,148,525 of record NC_051307.1, on the reverse strand, counting down.
TCATCTCAATAGATGCTGAAAAAGCATTTGACAAAATCCAACATCCCTTTTTGATAAAAACACTTCAAAAGGTAGGAATTGAAGGAAACTTCCTCAACATGATAAAGAGCATATATGAAAAACCCACAGCCAGCATAGTACTCAATGGTGAGAGACTGAAAGCCTTCCCTCTAAGATCAGGAACAAGACAAGGATGCCCGCTGTCACCACTGTTATTCAACATTGTACTGGAAGTGCTAGCCAAGGAAATCCGGCAAGACAAAGAAATAAAAGGCATCCAAATTGGAAAAGAAGAAGTAAAACTGTCATTGTTTGCAGATGATATGATCTTATATCTAGAAAACCCTGAGAAATCGACGATACACCTACTAGAGCTAATAAACAAATTTAGCAAAGTAGTGGGATACAAGATTAATGCACATAAGTCAGTAATGTTTCTATATGCTAGAAATGAACAAACTGAAGAGACACTCAAGAAAAAGATACCATTTTCAATAGCAACTAAAAAAACAAGTACCTAGGAATAAACTTAACCAAAGATGTAAAAGACCTATACAAAGAAACCTACATAACTCTACTAAAAGAAATAGAAGGGGACCTTAAAAGATGGAAAAATATTCCATGTTCATGGATAGGAAGACTAAATATCATTAAGATGTCAATTCTACCCAAACTCATCTACAGATTCAATGCAATCCCAATCAAAATTCCAACAACCTACTTTGCAGACTTGGAAAAGCTAGTTATCAAATTTATTTGGAAAGGGAAGGTGCCTCGAATTGCCAAAGGCACTCTAAAAAAGAAAAACAAAGTGGGAGGACTTACACTCCCTGACTTTGAAGCTTATTATAAAGCCACAGTTGTCAAAACAGCATGGTACTGGCACAAAGATAGACATATCAATCAATGGAATCGAATTGAGAATTCGGAGATACACCCCTAGATCTACAGCTGACTGATCTCTGAGAAGGCCCCCAAAACCACTGAACTGGGACATAACAGTCTTTTCAACAAGTGGGGCTGGGAGAGCTGGATATCCATATACAAAGGAATGAAACAGCACCCCTACCTCACACCCTACACAAAAATTAACTCAAAGTGGATCAAAGAACTCAATATAAAAGACAGTACCATAAAACTCCTAGAAGATAATGTAGGGAAACATCTTCAAGACCCGTATTAGGAAGTCACTTCCTAGACCTTACACCCAAAGCACAAGCAACAAAAGAAAAAATAGATAAATGGGAACTCCTCAAGCTTAGAAGTTTTCTGTACCTCAAAGGAATTTGTCAAAAAGGTGAAGAGGCAGCCAACTCAATGGGAAAAAATTTTTGAAAACCATGTATCTGACAAAAGACTGATACCTTGCATATATAAAGAAATCCTACAACTCAATGACTATAGACAGCCCAATTATAAAATGGGCAAAAGATATGAAGACAGTTCTCTGAAGGGAAAAAACAAATGGCCAAAAGAAACACATGAAAAAATGTTCAGCTTCACTAGCTATTAGAGAGATGCAAATTAAGACCACAATGAGATAACATCTCACACCAATTAGAATGGCTGCCGTTAAACAAACAGGAAACTATAAATGCTAGAGAGGATTTGGAGAAATTGTAACTCTTATTCATTGTTGGTGGGACTGTATAATGGTTCAGCCACTCTGGAAGACAGTATGGCAGTTCCTTAGAAAACTAGATATAGAGTTACCCTTCAATCCAGCAATTGCACTTGTCGGTATATACTCAGAAGACCTGAAAGCAGTGACACAAACAGATATCTGCATGCCAATGTTCATAGCAGCATTATTCACAATTGCCAAGAGATGGAAACAACCCAAAAGTCCTCCAACAGATGAGTGGATAAATAAAATGTGTTATATACACACAACGGAATACTATGCAGCAGTAAGAAGGAATGATGTCATGAAACATATGACAACTTGTGTGAACCTTGAAGACATAATGCTGAGCGAAATAAGCCAGGCACAAAAAGAGAAAAATTACATGCTACCACTAATGTGAACATTGTTGGAGGAGAATGAATTAGGTGTTGAGCTTCCCCACCTCGATGGTTGCTGGTGTGCTCACAGACATTGGGGACTGGTGGTTCGATGGGCTGAGCTCTCAATCATGGGACTTGCCTTTAGGAAGACTGTTACTTCAAAGGACAGGCTAGGCCTGCTTATAATTGTGCCTCTTTGCTGCTCAGATGTAGCCCTCTCTTTCCAGCTAAGCCAACTTGGCAGAAGAAATCACTGCCCTCCCCGCTATATGGGATCTGACACCCAGGGGTGTAAATACCCCGGGCAACATTGAAAATGACTCCCAGGGAGGAATATGGGCCCAGAATCATGGGATGGAGAACATCTTCTTGACCAAAAGGGGGATGTGAAATGAAATGAAATAAGTTTCAGTAGCTGAGAGATTCCAAAAGGAGCCGAGAGGTCACTCTGGTGGGCACTCTCACACATAGTATAGATAACCCTTTTTAGGTTCTAATGAATTGGAATAGCTAGCAGTAAATACCTGAAACTATCAAACTACAACCCAGAACCCTTGAATCTTGAAGAGGATTGTATAAAAATGTAGTTTATGAGGGGTGACAATGTGATTGGGAAAGCCATGTGGATCACACTCCTCCCTTTGTCCAGTGTATGGATGGATGAGTACAAAAACGGGGGTGAAAAAAAAAAAAAAAAAAAAAGCACCCATGGTTCTTTTTTACTTTACTTGTTCTTTTTCACTTTAATTTTTATCCTTATTACTTTTGTGTGTGTGGTAATGAAAATTTTCAAAAATTAATTGTGGTGATGGATGCACAAAATATGGTGGTACTGTGAACAACTGATTTTACGCTTTGTATGACTGCATGGTATATGAATATATCTCAATAAAATGGAATTATTAAAAAAAAAAGCCAATCCATTTCTGCTGTTTTGCATTCTGGCAGCAATAGCAAACTAGAATGGAGAGAAAGGAAAAAAATAAAAATAAAACAAGACAGGACACAGAAAATCCAAAAGGCAAAATGACAGACAGTAGACATTACACTGAATGAAATAAGCCAGAAACAAAAGGACAAATACTGTATGGTCTCACTAATAGGAACTTACATTGATGAGCGAACTTTGAGAGTGAAAGTTGACAACACAAGTTATCAGGAGATAGACAGAGGGTAGAAATTGGGTATGTGATGCCGAAGGAGTGCAGAATGTTCAACAGGATTGACTGTATAGATCCAGAAATGGAAAGCACAATATTGTGATGATAGCACAATATCGTAAATACTCTGAACAAACATGACTGTGGGTATGGTTGAAAGAGGAAGGCTACGGGCATGTAAGACACCAGAAGGAAAGATAGAAGATAAAGACTGGAATTGTATAACTTAGCAAAACCTAGAGTGGTCAATGATGGTGATTAAATGTGCAAATACAAGAATGTTTTTAAATGAGGGAGAACAAATGTCAACATTGCCAGATGCTGAAAAATGGATGGTATCGGGGAAAAACAACAATCAATGCAATCTAGAGTCTACAGTTAACAGTAACATTGTAATAGGCTTCCATTAATTGTAAGAAAGGCAATATACCAATCCTAAATGTCTATAAGAGGGGGATATAAAGGAGCGGAATGGGATTCCTAGTGGTGGTGTCGTCCAGCCTTTTCATTATACTTTTTTTTAATTTTTATTTTTTTTCCATCTTTTTCTTCTTCATTCTTCTTTTTTTTCTCCTCTTCCTCTGAGCAATGGAAATGTCTTCATATGGACTGTAGTGGTGAATGCATAACTATGTAATTATACCAGGAATCATTAATTGCTTACTTAGGATGGTATGCCAGTTTGGATGTATTATGTCCCCGAAAAAGCCATGTTCTTTAATGCAATCTTGTGTGGGCAGATGTATTAGTGTTGATTAGGTTGGAATCCTTTGATAGAGTGTTTCCATGGATATGTGACTCAATCAACTGTGGGCAAGACCTTTGACTGGATAATTTCCATGGAGGTGTTCCCCACGTATTCAGGGTGGGTCTTAATTGAATATTGGAGTCCTATGAAAGTGTTCACAGACAGAAGGAGGTGCTGCAGCCAAGAGAGACACTTTGAAGAATACACAGGAGCCAAGAGTAGAGCGGGAACACAACCTGGGATCAGCTGATGCCAACCACGTGTCTTCCCAGCTAACAGAGGTTTCCTGGATGCCACTGGTCTTCCTTCAGTGACGGCATATTTGCGTTGATGCCTTCATTTGGACATTGTCACACTCTTCAGACTGTAACTTTGTAGCTAAATAAACCCCCTTTATAAAAGCCAATCCATTTCTGGTATTTTGCATAACGGCAGCATTAGCAAACCGGAACAGATAATTGGATGCTGTGTGAATAAAACTGTTTAAAAAATAAATAGAAGAATACAAGTGCTGGAGAAAACGTGGAAGAGAGAGACATACCTATTCACTGTTGTTGGGGAAGTACAATGGTACAACCCATCTGGAGAGCAGTGTGGTGGTTCCACGGGAATCTAAGTAAGGATTGCCACATGTTCCTGCAACCCTGTTATACTTGGAAAAAATGAGAGCAGGGACACGAATGGACATTTGCACACTGGTGTTTATGGCAGCAATAGTCACGATTTTCAATGGATGGAGGTGGCCTAAGGATACATCAATTGGTAAACGGAATAGTGAACAGGGGTATATATATACAATGGAATACTGAGCAGCAGCAAGAAGGAATGAAGTTGTGATGTATGCAACTAGGTGAATGGACCTCAAGGACAGAATGTTGAATGAAATAAGCCAGAAACAAAAAGACAAACATTACAACGCCTCACTAATATGGACTAACTATTACGTGCAAACTCAGAAAATTGAATCTGAGAGCATAAGTTATCAGGGGAAGGCTTATTGTAAAGATTCCTCAATTGTAAGCTCTTATAGCAGTCACATCTATTCATGAGTCATAGTGGTTATTTCTAAATTCTGAGATGCTGAACTGTTTGTGTATAACATGGTCAGTACCTGGAACTTCAGGTATCTATGTGACATCTGAGATCCATAGCCTGAATTCAGCAGGTATCAATGTCAACATAACCCCATATGGCAATTGCTAAAGAAGCTGAAAAAAGAGATCAGACTTCAGTTAGCAATATGAAAGAAAAGGACTTGGTTAGAACTAAGGTAAATCAAAATAAAGGGTAAAGGACGATATTGACCGTGTTTTAATAAAAAAACTTCAACATCTGAGGGAGACAAAAGGAAAAGACGTTTATTTGGTACAGAATATATATTTTCTGTAGCACACTATATAATTTAACTTGTACGGTCAGTTTATTCAAATATCATAATTACATGGAACCTTGACTAGGAAGTGAGATATAGTTGGTGTGACAGGTTAGCATGAACCCCTGATCCATCCCAGAGTAATTTCAGCAGAGAATAAAAAGTATTTGAAAAGCCCCCTTGAGAGACTAGGGGAAAATGTGGATATATTAAACTTCTCTACCTGGGGGATTCCTGATATTCTCACAAGTATTGGGGACTACCAATTTAGTAGGCCAGCTCTCGATTTTCGGGATTGTCCTTATGAAGCTTATTACTGCAAAGTAGAGACTGGGCCTACTTATAATTATGCCTAAGAGTCACCCCCAGGAACCTCTTTTGTTGCTCAGATGTGGCCTCTTTCTCTAAGCCAAAACAGCAGGTGGACTTGCTCCCTTCCCCTCTATGTTGGACATAACTCCCAGGGTTGTATAAATCTCCCTGGTAATGTGGAACATGACTGCCAGGGATGAGCCTGGACCCAAAATTGTAGGATTGAGATAGCTTTCTGGACCAAAAGGGGGAAGAGAAATGAAACAAAATAAAGTTTTAGTGGCTGAAAGACTTCAAATGGAGTCAAGGGGTCATTCTGGATATTATTCTTATGCATTATATCGATATCCCTTTTACTTTTTAGTGTATTAGGATAACTAGAAGGAAATACCTGAAACTGTTCGTGACAATTTGGATATATTATGTCCCCCAAGAAAAAGCCATGATCTTTTTTTTTATTCATTTTATTGAGATATATTCACATACCATGCCATCATACAAAACAAAGCGTACATTCAATTGTTTACAGTACCATAATACAGTTGTGCATTCATCACCAAAATTAATTTTTGACATTTTCATTACCACACACACAAAAATAATAATAAAAATTAAAGTGAAAAAGAACAATTAAAATAAAAAAGAACACTGGATGCCTTCTTTTTTGTTTTGTTTTGTTTTGTTTTCCTTCCCCCATTTTTCTACTCATCCATTCACAAACTAGACAAAGGGGAGTATGGTCTATATGGCTTTCCCAATCACATTGTCACCCCTCAAAAGCTACATTTTTATACAATGCTCTTCAAGATTCAAGGGTTCTGGGTTGTAGTTTGATAGTTTCAGGTATTTACTGCTAGCTATTCCAATTCATTAGAACCTAAAAAGGGTTGCCTATATTGCGGGACAAGTGCCCACCAGAGTGACCTCTCGGCTCCTTTTGGAATCCCTCTGCCACTGAAGCTTATTTCATTTCCTTTCCCATCCCCAAGCCATTATCTTTTAATCCAATCTCGTGAGATATTGGGATTAGGTTCTTTCCATGGAGATGTGACCCACCCAACTGTGACTGACACCTTTGGTTAGGGTGTGACCTCTGATTGAATGCTTCCATGGAGGTGTGGCCCCCACCCATTCAGCCTGGGCCTTTGTTAATTCACTAGAGTCTTATAAAAGGGCCCACAAACAGAAGGACCTCAGAGGAGGAGCTGCAGCGGAGACAGACATTTTGAAAACGGCCATTGAAAGCTGACACTGACATATTGGAGAACGCCATTTTGAAACACAACCTGGGAGCAAGCAGGCACCATCCACATGCCTTCCCAGCTAACAGAGGTTTTCTGAATGCCAATGGTCTTTCTCCAGTGAAGGTACCCTATTGTTGATATCTTACCTTGGACACTTAATAGCCTTAAGACTGTAAATTTGTAACCAAATAAACCTCCTTTATAAAAAAAAGCCAATCCATTTCTGGTATTTTGCATTCTGGCAGCAAACCAGAACACTGTTGAACTACAATCCAGTATCCTTGATTCTTGAAGAGGACCATGTAACTATATAGCTTATATGGTGTGACCATGATATTGGGAAAACCTTGTGGCTGCCACTCCCTTTATTCAGTGTGTGGACAGACAAGTAGAAAAATGGGGACAAAAAGTAAATGAATAAGGGGGAGGGGGACACTATGGGATGTTTTGGGTGTTCTTTCTTACTTATATTTTTATTCTTATTTTCTTTTTTGGAGTAAAGAAAATGTTCAAAAACTGTGGTGATGCCCAGGGGAGTGAATCTCCCTGGCAACGTGGAATATGACTCCCGGGGAGGAATGTAGACCCGGCATCGTGGGACGGAGAACATCTTCTTGACCAAAAGGGGGATGTGAAAGGAAATGAAATAAGCTTCAGTGGCAGAGAGATTCCAAAAGGAGCCGAGAGGTCACTCTGGTGGGCACTCTTACGCACAATTTAGACAACCCTTTTTAGGTTCTAAAGAATTGGGGTAGCTGGTGGTGGATACCTGAAACTATCAAACTACAACCCAGAACCCATGAATCTCAAAGACAGTTGTATAATAATGTAGCTTATGAGGGGTGACAATGGGATTGGGAAAGCCATAAGGACCACACTCCACTTTGTCTAGTTTATGGATGGATAAGTAGAAAAATAGGGGAAGGAAACAAACAAACAAACAGACCAAGGTACCCAGTGTTTTTTTACTTCAATTGCTCTTTTTCACTTTAATTATTATTCTTGTTATTTTTGTGTGTGTGCTACTGAAGGTGTCAGGGATTGATTTGGGTGATGAATGTACAACTATGTAATGGTACTGTGAACAATCGAATGTATGATTTGTTTTGTATGACTGCGTGGTATGTGAATATATCTCAATAAAATGAAGATAAAAAACTGTGGTGATGAATGCAGAACTATATGACGATACTGGGAACAACTGATTGTACACTTTGTATGACTGCATGGAACATGAATATATTTCACTAAAATTGCAAAAAAAAAAAAAAGAAACATAAATTATGGGGATTAAAAGCACAATAATGGAGATTTAAAATACACTAGAGGTAGAACTGACATCTTAATGACATTTAGCCTTCCAATCTATGAACACGGAATGTCTTTCCATTTGTTCAGGTATCCTTTGATTTCTTTTAGAAATGTGTTATAGCTTTCTGTGTAAGTCCTTTACATACTTGGTTAAGTTTACTCCTACATATTTGATTCTTTTAGTTGCTATTGTAAATGGAATTTTTTTCTTGATTACCTCCTCAGTTCATTACTAGTATATAGAAACATCATTGATTTCTGCATGTTGATCTTGTATCTTACCACTTTGCTGAACTTATTTAAAGTAGCTTGTTGTCTTTTTTTTTTTTTGGTCAGGATTTTCTAAGTACAGGATCATGTCATCTCCAAACAGTGATAATTTTACTTCCTCCTTTCCAATGTGAATGCCTTTTATTTCTTTTTCTTGCCTAACTGTTCCAGCTAGAACTTCTAGCACAATGTTGAATAGCAGTGGTGACAGTGGACGTCCTTGTCTTGTTCCCAATCTCAGAGGGAGAGCTTTCAGTTTCTCACCACTGGGTATGATGTTAACTGTGGGTTTTTCATATATTCCCTTTATCATGTTGAGGAAGTTTCCTTCGATTCCTACTTGTTGAAGTTTTTTTCATGAAACGATGCTAAATTCTGTCAAATGCCTTTCCTGTGTCAATCGACATGATCATGAGGTTTTTTCCTTTTTGATTTATTAATGTGGTGTGCTACATAAACTGATTTTCTTGTGTTGAACCACCCTTGCATACCTGGTCTAAAAACCACTTGCTCATGGTGTATAATTATTTTAATATGCTGTTGAATTCAATTTACAGGTATTTTGTTGAGGATTTTTGTATCTATATTCTTTAGAGAGACTGATCTGAAGTTTCCTTTTCTTGTAGTATCTTCATCCAGCTTTGTTATGAGGGAAATGTTGGCTTCATAGAATGTTAGGTATTGTGCCCTCTTCTTCAATTTTTTTGGAAGAGTATGAGCAGGAATGGTATTAATTCTTCTTAGAATGCTTGGTAAAATTCGCCTGTGAAGCCATCTGGTCCTGGGTTTTTCTTTTTTCTGGGTTTTTTGATGACTGATTCAATCTCTTTACTTGTGATTTGTTTGTTAAAGTCTTCCATTTCTACTCAAGTCAGTGTAGGTTATTCATGTGCTTCTGGGAAATTGTTCTAGGAAGTGCTGAACAGTGTGAATGTGGTGCAAAGGGGAAGTTTAGAGTCATGTATGTCACCAGAAGGAAAGTTGGAGGTTAAAATATGGGAATGTTTACCACAGTGAATCTTGTCTGGGTCTTTCTTCCTTTAAAAAAGATCTCCCTGAGTGAGTAAATGCACAAAGTTGGAATTTTCCTAGTCTATGAACATAAGCAAATATCATTCTACAATATTAGAGATGTTTTATTTACAATTTCTCTTATCCTACCTTCCAAGGAGCTCTCAGGCCTGTACTTTCTCTTTGTACCCGAAATGAAGGCATTGAATTCAGACTGTCTCACCATCTGCACCCCTCAGACTCCTTCTTGTGGTGTTATTATTAGCCTTCAATATTCGCTGGTGTGAAATCAAAGGCCAAGAGAAACCAGGAAGTAAAGAGAAAGACTTTGTGAAAGCATTTCTATAAAAGTTTTGCACTTGAGTTGGAACCCAACTGAATACCCCAGGCCCTTTACTTTCAATACTCATTTAGTGAATAGGTTGCATTTAAGGTAAGTCACGAATAACTAAAAGGTGCTAAACTGATTAGAATAACAAATGCATACACATAGGTTTCAGAAATTAGAATGGAAATGTAGTTTGGCCTCTTATGAACTAGAGTCCTTAGGTGTAGGGTTAAGGGCTCTAGACATAGTGCTTAAAAAAAAGGCAGACAGAAACAAAGGCAAACACTATAATGCCTCACCAATATGGACTAACTACAATGTGTAAACAGAATTGAATCTTAGAGCCCAGCTTTTCAGGGGAACACTCATTGTAATGGTCCCTAGACTGCAAGCTCTTATCGCACTCACATCTATTCCGGAATTGTAATGGCTCTCTCCAGTCTCTGAGGTGCTCATCCGTTTGTGTATGACCTGATCTGTCTCTGGAACTTTGAGTATCAGTGTGACACCTGAGGCTCAGAGTAAGAGCTCAGCAGAGATGAATGTTAGTTGCCTACAGAAACTGTTTAAAAAGCTGAAAAACTGTCCAGACTTCAATTAGTGATATGAATGAAGCAGTTCTGGTTAGGACTAGGGCAAATCAGGCCAAAGGGTAAAGGACGATACTGCCTATGTTTTAAAACTTCAACTTCCACGTTAGACCAAGGGAAGAGATGGTTATCTGGAGCAGGATCTATATTTTCTGTAGTACACAAAACAATTTAACAATTTAACAATTTAATCAGCTTGTTCAAACACCATGATTACATGGAACTTTGAACAGGAAATGAGATCTTGTAGGTTTGCACAGGTTAGTGTGAAACAGCAACACATCCTAGAGTAATTCAGGCAGAGAATAAAAATACACAAGCAGGGCCCCCTTGAGGAGCTGGGAGAAAATGCAGAAGTGTTGAACTTGCTCACTTGGGTTGCTGCTGATGTTCTCACAAACACTGAGGACTAACAACTTGGTGTGCCGAGTCCTCTATCTCGGGGCTTGTCCTTGTGAGGCGCGTTGCTGCAAAGGAGAGGCTAAACTTGCTTATAACTGTGCCTAAGAGTCTCCCCCTGAGTGTCTCTTTGTTGCTCAGATGTGGCCCTCTCTCTCTAGCTAACCCAACTCAGCAGGTGAACTCACTGCCCTCCTCCCTACATGGGACCTGACTCCGAAGGGAGTAAATCTCCCTGGCACGCAGGATGTAACTCCCAGGGATGAATCTGGACCCTACATCGTGGGATTGAGAACATCTTCCTGACAAAAAGGGGAAAGCAAAATGAAACAAAATGAAGTTTCAATGGCTGAGAGATTTCAAACGGAGTCGAGAGGTCACTCTGGTGGGCATTCTTATGCACTATATAGATATCCCTTTCTAGGTTTCAATTAATTGGAACAGCAGAAGTAAATACCTGAAACTATCAAACTCCAACCCAGTGGCCTTAACTCTTGAAGATGATTGTATAACTATGTAGCTTACAAGAGGTGACAGTGTAATGGTAAAAACCTTGTGAATCACACTCCTTTTACCTACTGTAAGGATGGATGAGTAGAAAAATGAGGACAGGGACTAAATGAAGATTGGGGTGCTATGAGAGGGATGATTTGGGTGTTCTTTCTTACTTTTGTTTTTTATTTTTTATTCTTTCTGGTGTAAAGGAAATGTTCAAAAATGGATTGGGGTAATGAAGGCACAACTATATGACAGTACTGTGAACAGTTGATTGTACACCATGGATGACTGTATGGTATGTGAATATATTTCAATAAAACTGAATTAAAAAAAAAAAAAAAAAGAAAGAAAAAAAAACCTCCCAACAAAGACAAGCCCAGGACCAGACAGCTTCACAGGGCAATGCTAAAAAACATTCCAAGAAATCTTAATTACAGTTCTACTCGAACTCTTCCAAAAAATTTAAGAGGAGGGAACACTTCCTAATTCATTCTATGAGGCCAAAATCACCCTCATACCAAAGTCAGATAAAGATGCCACAAGGAAGACAACAGGCCAATATCTCACAGTAATCAAAACAGCATGGTATGTACACAAGGATAGTGGAATCAAATTGAGAGCTCAGAAATCAACCCTCACTTTAATGGCAAACTGATTTCTGACAAGGGGGCAAAGACTACTCTTTTCTATTGGGAAAGAACAGTCTCTTCAACAGATGGTACTAGGAAAACTGGATCTTCATTTGCAAAAATAAAGAAGGACCCCTCCCCTATACAACAGCTTATACATAACTCAACTCAAAATGGATCAAACACTTAAATTTAAGAGCTAGAACTATCAAACTCCTAAAAGAAAACATAGGGACGCATATTCAGGACCTTGTGTTAGGCAACGATTTCCTAGACTTTACACTCAACGTACAACAACAAATGAAAAAACAGATAAATGGGACCTCAGCAAAATTTAAAACTTTTTTTTTGCCTCAAAAGATTTCACCACGGAACTAAAATGACAACCTATGCAATGCGAGAAAATATTTGGAAACCAAATATCCAATAAAGGTTTAATATCCAGAATATATAAAACAATCCTTCAACTTAACAACAAAAAGTCAAACAACCCAATTTAAAAATGGGTGAAAGATTTGAATAGACATCTTTCCAAAGAAGATATACAATGGCCAGAAAGCATATGAAAGGGTGCTCAACATCATTAGCCACACTTGCAAATCAAAACCACAATGAGATACCATTTCACACAAGTGTTAATAAGAGGATGCAGAGAAATAGGAACACTCATTCATTGCTGGCAGCAAAGCAATATGGTGCACTACTCTGGAAGACAGTCTGGCATTTCCTCAGAAATGTAAGTATAGAACTACCATATGAACCAGCAATCCCACTGCTAGTTGTATACCTGAAAGAACTGAAAGCAGGAACTTGAACAGATATTTGCACACTGATATTCTTAGTGGCATTATTCACCACTGCCAAAAGATGGAAGCAACACAAGTGTCCATTAACTGATGAATGGATAAACAAAATGTGGTATGTACATATAATAGAATTATTATTCAGCTGTAAAAAGATATGAAGTCCCGATGCATGCGACAACATGGATGAACCTTGAAGATATGTTGAATGAAATAAGCCAGACACAAAAGGACCAATATTGTATGATCTCATTGATTTGAAACAATTAGAATAAGCAAACTCATAAGTCAGAATATAGAATACCAGGGGACAGGGTGAGAATAGGGAATGGGAAGTTAATGCTTAAAATGTACAGGGCTCCTATTCAGAAGGATGGAAATATTTTGGTAATGGATGGTGTTGATGGTGGCACAACCTTGTGAATGTAATTAACAGCATTGAATATATCTGAATATGATTAAAAAGGGATATGCTAGACTGTTTATATGCTAATAGAATAAATTTTTTAAAAATCCATGGAACTACACTACACAGTGAACCCCAAGTTAAACCATGGAGTATAGTTAATAGTAAAATCTTAAAAATAAGCTATTGTTTTCTGTAGCAAATGTTCCACACCAATTCAAGATGTTAATCATAGGGTGTTATATGAAAATCCTGTATTTTATGCATGGTTGTTCTGTAAAACCACAACTTTTCTAATAAAGAAAAAAATAAAAATTAAAAAATAAAAAATAAAACAAACACTGGCAGAATTCATTGTTAGCTATGGGAGCTGTGTTGTGGATTTTTCATGATTTTCTGTAAATAGGATCATGTCATCTGCAAATAGGGAAGATTTTACTTCTTCTTTTCCAATTTGGATGGATTTTTCTTCGTAACTGTACTGGAAAGAACTTCCAGGACAATGGTGGGACAGCGGTAACAGTGGGCATCCTTGTCTTGTTCCTGCTCTTGGAAAGGCTTTCAGTCTTTCACCATGGAGTGGGATGTTGGCATGGTGGTTTCATGTATGTACTTTGTCATGTTAAGAAAGTTTCCTTCTATTCCTACTGTTCTTTTTGTCAAGGAGTGCTGAATTTTGTCAAATGCCTTTTCTGCATTAAATGAGACGATCATGTGGTTTTTATCTTTCATTGTGTTGATGTGATGTATTACACTGGTTGATTTTCTTGCATTAATATAATGTATTACATTGGTTGATTTTCTTGTGTTGAACCAATCTTACATACCAGGTGTGCCAGTTTGAATATATTATGTCCCCCAAAATGCCATTATCTTTGACGTAATCTTGTGTGGGCAGAGGTATCAGTGTTGATTAGATTGTAATTCTTTGAGTGTTTCCATGGAGAAGCGCCTCACCTAACTGTGGGTGATGACTCTGATTGGATAGTTTCCGTGGAGGTGTGGCCCCGCCCATTCAGCATGGGCCTTGATGAGTTTACTGGAGCACTATATAAGCTCAGACAGAAGCAAACTTGCTACAGCCAAGAGGGACACTTTGAAGAATGCACAGGAGCTGAGAGAGGAAATGCAGCTTACAGAGACATTTTGGAGACGGCCGTTGAAAGCAGACTCTTGCTCCGGAGAAGCTAAGAGCAGACAAACACCCCAAGAGCAACTAAGAGTGACATTTTTGAGGAACTGCAGCCTAGAGAGGAACTCCTGGGAGAAAGCCATTTTGAAACCAAAACTTTGGAGGAGATGTGCCTTCCCAGCTAACACCATTGGCCATCCTTCAGCGAAGGTACCGATTGTTGACGCGTTACCTTGGACACTTTATGGCCTTAAGACTGTAACTTTGTAATCCAATAAAACCCCTTTATAAAAGCCAATCCATTTCTGGTGTTTTGCATTCTGGCAGCATTAGCAAACTAGAACACCAGGGATGGGTACCACTTGATCACAGTATATAATTCTTTTGGTGTGCTGTTGGATTCAGTATGGTAGTAGTTTGTTGAGGATTTCTGCATTTATATTTATAAGAGCTAACTGGCCTATGGTTTTCTTTCCTTGTGATATCTTTATCTGGCTTTAGAATGAGGGTGATGGTACCAGAACATTGTGAACATAATTAACAGCACTGAAATATATATCTGAATATGATTAAAAGGGGGAAATATTCGACTGTATGGTAACAGAATAAAAATAAATTTAAAAATCCACAGAACTATATTACACAGTGACACCTAAGTTAACCCACTAACCATAGGTAATAGTACAATTATAAAAATGTGCTATCATCAGTCGAAACAAATGTTTCAAAGCAATGCAAGATGTTAGTGGTGGAGAGGTATATGGGAATCCTGTATTTTATGCATGATTATTCTGTAAACCCACAACTTCTCTAATAAAGAAAAAAAAATTTAATACACTAGAGGATGGATTACATGCATGACTCTGAGGGGTTCAAGACTATAGTAGAGGAAGTAACTGCAGATGTGGCAGAAATAGCAAGAGAACTAGAATTAGAAGCAGAACCTGAAGATGTGACTGAATTGCTGCAACCTCATGATAAATCTTGAACAGATGAGGAGTTGCTTCTTATGGATAAACAAAGAAAGTAGTTTATTGGGATGGAATCTACTCCTAGTGAAGATGCAGTAAACACTGCAGAAATGACAACAAAGGATTTAGAGTTGACAAAGCTGCAGCAGGGTTTGAGAGGTTTGACTCCAAGTTTGAAAGTTCTACTGTGAGTAAAATGCTATCAAAACAGAACTGCTTGTTACAGAGAAATCTTTCATGAAAGGAAGAGTAGATCAATGTGGCAAACTTCATAGTTCTCTTATTTGAAGAAATTGCCACAGCCACTCCAACCTTCAGCAACCACCATCCTGATTAGTTAGGCAAGACCCTCCAGCAGCAAAAAGATTATGATTCACTGAAGGCTCAGATGATAGTCAGCATTTTTAAGCAATAAAGTATGTTTTGATTAAGATACGCTTATTGTTTTTTGTAGACGTAATGCCATTGCACACTTAATAGACTACAGTATAGTATAAGCAAAACTTTTATATGCACTGGGATATCAAAAATTTCACATAACTCACTTTACGGCAGTGGTGTGTAACTGAACCCACAATAACTCCAAGGTATGTCTGTAATCAGAACTAGATACAATTCTGTCATTAACTACAAAACCTTGAAAAAGTAATTTAAACTGTCCAAAAATAGACTTCTACAACTAATACCTATTCAAACTCTCACAGAATTTTTATGAGCAGGGGTCAGCAAACTGTGGCCCATCAACCAATCTGCCCTACCATCCATTTTTGTACAGCTCATGAGTTAAAATGTACATTTTTGTACAGCTCATGAGTTAAAAATGTTTTTTACATTTTTAAATAGTTGGAAAAAAAATCAATGGAAGATTTTGTGACACATGAAAATTATATTAAATTGAAACATCATTGTCCATAAATAAAGTTGTATTGAAATACAGCCAAGCTCATTTGTTTACATATTATCTATTGGCAGCCTTTACACTACAATGGCAAAGTTGAATACAGAGACCATATGGCCCAAAAAGCCTAAATTATTTACCATCTGGCTCTTTACAGAAAAGGTTTGCTGGCCCCTTATAAATATCAAATAAAAGAACATGAAAGAAAATACTTTCTCCCATATGAATACAAACAAGAAAATAATTTTTAGGACCTTGTTTTGGCTATCTATACTCTAATCAGCTGAAGAAGTCAAGAATTTCGGAATACTTTTAGTTAAACATCATTCTTTTATCTATTCCTGCATCACAGTTTTAACAATCAATTCAGAAAGTAGTTAACTCAAAACACAAAAGTAGAATAGAAAAAAAACCTAGCAGCATCAGCATGAGTTAACACTGAGACATTTCTAATCACAGTGATCACTTTTCACTGTGAATTAAATAAAACTCTATTAGAAGCACAAAAATAGAAATCTCCACACCCAGATAACTGCTAATCCCTAGTGTAGCAGTAAACTACTGAAACTGTTTTTTAAAGATTATCCATAAAAATAACTAAATAGTATACATAATTTGAACATTATATTTTCTTGATAAAATTATTTGAAGGAAAAAAGGAAGTATGGTTAAAAAAAAAAAAAGAATATTTTTCCAATCCATTTAAAAATCTAAACTGCAACAACCAGATACCCAAGATCATAAATAAGCACATAAATATCCTCAAAAAGATAAAAGATGGATCTGAGGCTCCTAAGCCGTAACAGCCTCCTGAAGAATTATCAAACTAAAATAGGTAAAAATACTCAAAATATAATGTGCAGATTTTGAAACTCCCATCTGTATTCCTTGTTTTACACAGCAGATGTGTTCCTAAAAGCTGCAAATAAATTGAAGAGGCATTTAAATATTCTGGAGTCACTTGAACATGTCTCCTTCATAGCATCTACCATGCCCAACCAACCTCCTCTTTCAGCTCAATTGCCTTATTCACCATAGGTAGTGCTGGGCTCTTCTTTGCAAAGAAAGGACAATGGCTAGATCAGGGATAGACCACTGACCCAAAAACAGTTCTGTCACTCATTGGGGGACACCAAAAAGGATGACAGAAAGTCTCCATGCCAATGAGATGGCTCCCTCTGGGTTTTTAATCAGAGAACACAGAAAGAACACACCCTGGAAACCTGGTTTTCAAAAGAAGGCCCTCACTAAATCATTTTAAAATGTGAATGGCCACCTCTTATTTTGTTTGACAAGTTCCAAGACCTCTATATTAGATCTCTGTAACACTTTAATGTTGAGGTTCAATGTAATGGAGTGGTTAAAAGACTGCCTGTGTTTGAAATCCTATTTTACTTCATACTAGCTGGGTAATGGTGAACAAGTTATCTTTGTTTTAATTTCATCTATAAAAAGCAGATAATAACAGTTTCCCTCGTAGAGTTATGTGACAATTAATTTGAAAATATAAATTTAGAGAATGGCAAATTAAGAGAATGAAAAGACAAAGAGAGCAAAACACATATCTGACAAAAGACTTGTATCCAAAAAATTCAAAGAACGCTTAAACTCAATAAAAAAAAAAAAAACTCAACTTAAAAATGGGCAAAAGAGCTCAACAGACACCTCACCAAAGAAGATATATAAATGGCAAATAAGGATATGAAAAGATGCTCAACACCATATGTCATTAGGAAATTCCAAATTAAAACAATTGTCCAGATGGGTCTCAGAGAAGCTAAATGAGGTGGTCAACTTCACATAGGTAATAACAACTCAAGTGGTTTGACTCTGGAACTGTTTTCTTACAAGTCACCACGCCTCCACCTTCTCAGATATTTTTTAGATATTTTTCTGAAATTCACTAATGTGAATTAAGATCTATTCGGCTGAATGAAACTGAATTTTTTGTCCTATATTTTGTCAAATATTTTTTGTCAGAGGCTTTTAAAATTTAGTTCTGGCTCCCTACTTTTTTCCATGTGGTTGAAGTAGTGCCTGAGAAGCGATATATAATTTTTTGCTATTCTTCCATAAATCTTGCTTGTATTTATCCTATTAACTTTTTAAAATACTGTGAATTTTAATCTCAGATTTTATACCAAAATCAAATTCTGTCATGGTGACCATGATCTCATATCCGAGAAATTTTCCTGTAACTGTAGAGGGAAGCTATATCCTCTAAAGCATTTAATAAGAGGGAAGTAAACAAAATTAGCATTGCACCATAGTATTTTATTTTTAAGCCTGATTTCAATGCTTGACAAAAATAATGCAGCTTTCTGAGTAATGACCAATTTATTTATTAAAATGAAACCTAGTTAGAAAAGTAGGGGAAGCAAACAAACAGACAAAGGTACCTAGTGTTCTTTTTTACTTCAATTGCTCTTTTTCACTCTAATTATTATTCTTGTTATTTTTGTGTGTGTGCTAATGAAGGTGTCAGGGATTGATTTAGGTGATGAATGTACAACTATGTAATGGTACTGTAAACAATCGAAAGTACAATTTGTTTTGTATGACTGCGTGGTATGTGAATATATCTCAATAAAATGATGATTAAAAAAAAAAAAAAAAAAAAAAAAAAAACCAAAGGGAAGGTAGGCTATGTATTAAAGGCATTGTTACTAAGTGTTTTTAATTCAGTAAATATTCACGATGCCCTTATTAAATGTAAGAAAATATGGAGTTGAGACAAAGGTAGCAGGTAAGGTAAGGGTTTTCCCTAAAGAGATATCTATTTGAAAACAGCTGTCTATTTTTTAATATTTTAAAAGTATTACTTCAAAATATAGAAAGTTATATTTAAGAAACTCTGGATTTAGGTGATGAATGTACAACTATGTAATGGTACTGTAAACAATCAAAAGTACGATTTGTTTTGTATGACTGCATGGTATGTGAATATATCTCAATAAAATGAAGATAAAAAAAAAAAAAAAACGAATACAATTTAAAAAAAAAAAAAAATGAAACCTAGTTAATCTCCTCACTTCTATGATCTGTTTTCTTAATGTATATATTTTTAAGGCATATTTGATTTCTTCCATTGAAATAAGTATAGCTAAGGATTTAGGAGTTAAAGAATGGAAATCCTAACCTGGCGATCCTTCCCTATTTCTGTGGACATATTTCAATGATGTCTTTTAAAACATACTCAGTTGGAAATTCTCTTATGTTCTCACAGTACCTTGATTGTCTTTTCCACAGGATTGTAGGGAAAGATGTTAAGGGCAAGAAACCAATCTTTGCCTTCCAATCTCTCCATAGGGATTGCTGTGTTTATATTGAGTATTTTGCTCTACAGTGATTAGATTTGCTTAACAAGTTTAATTGTTGGTGAGTACTATGATTCCTTTGGTACAGCAAATTTGTTGATGTGGGGTGGAAAAAAAAAAAGAGATACATATCTTATATTTTGGCTTAGTCATATTTTTGTTCATTAATTAATCATTATTTTCTAAGCCCTGATCTTCATTCACTTATTTCCAATCCAAGCCCCACCAGCCATTTTGTTTTGAGGAATTGAAAGTAATGAGCACAGGGTGGGAACTGAACAAAAGGATTGGCACTGGTTATTTTCCCATTCAGAGTAATTTAAAACATCTGTATCTCATCACATTTTTATCTCACGGAGATGAAAAATGAAAGTTGAATTAAGATGCTCCAGGATGTAACAGAAGAGTCAAATGTTTGATCATTGTCAAAGTGCAAAATCCCTTGAAGCTTACTACATTCATTTCAATGGCTGTAAGTGACCTGGAGGAATGACCACTAGATTCTAGTTCTGACTCTGCCTTTATCGATCATGGAGAAATCCTTTAACCTCTTTGGGATTTATTTATTTGCAAATGGGAAGACTGGGGATAAGAATAGTAAAGTTTCTTCCATCTCTAAAATTCAATGTTCCACTGGAGTTTCCTGTTGGAATAATGAAAACAGGTAAAAGCAAACTGTATCTGGTGGTCATAGATACAATTATATATAGAGAGAGAGAGCATTTGTCAAGTCAATAGCTGCAAAAAAGGTATCAGGGACTATATTGCAATGACCACCTGTTTAAGCTTATGGTAATTCACAGTTTTTTCCAAGATCCATCTGCCTTCTGCAAAGGCCACATAAACAAGCTAAATGGGGTGGAGATAAGTGGGTTTTTTTGTTGTTGTTTTTTTTTAACATAATTTTACTTTTTTTTTTTTTGGAATTTGTCAAACAAGTATTATATTTTTATTTAAATGAAAGTTTTTGAGTTTAAGTTGCTGAGCCACATAAAGGCAAAACATTAATTTTATTAGAATTTCAACAAATGTCGCACAAAGAGAACATTTTAACTTAACAGGATGGTGGCATAACACAGAGAGAACAGCCAAAGATGTGTGCAAGAAAAGAAATAAGGTGGAAAAATGTTCAAAATCTCATGATCCAGTATAGAAGCAGGAGTCTAAACTTGAAAACCATGGATTTAAAAATGCACAACCTGACCAAAAGGGGGATGTGAAAGGAAATGAAATAAGCTTCAGTGGCAGAGAGATTCCAAAAGGAGCCGAGAGGTCACTCTGGTGGGCACTCTTACGCACACTTTAGACAACCCTTTTTAGGTTCCAAAGAATTGGGGTAGCTGGTGGTGGATACCTGAAACTATCAAACTACAACCCAGAACCCATGAATCTTGAAGACAGTTGTATAAAAATGTAGCTTATGAGGGGTGACAATGGGATTGGGAAAGCCATAAGGACCACACTCCACTTTGTCTAGTTTAGGGATGGATGAGTAGAAAAATAGGGGAAGGAAACAAACAGACAAAGGTACCCAGTGTTCTTTTTTACTTCAATTGCTCTTTTTCACTCTAATTATTATTCTTGTTACTTTTGTGTGTGTGCTAATGAAGGTGTCAAGGATTGATTTAGGTGATGAATGTACAACTATGTAATGGTACTGTAAACAATCGAAAGTACGATTTGTTTTGTATGACTGCGTGGTATGTGAATATATCTCAATAAAATGAAGATTAAAAAAAAAAATGCACAACCATGAAACAAAAGTTAATGTCGGTTAGTAGGCAATAATTTTCTTTCAGCACTTTAATATTTGTCTCACTGCATTCTTGCCTCCATGATTTCTGATGAGAAATTGGTTATTAATATTATTGTGTCCTTTTTATACAATCTGTTACATCTCTTTTGTGGCTTTAGAATTTTCTCATAATCTTTGGCATTCAAAAGATTGATTATAATGTGCTATGGCATGGGCATATTTGAGATTATTCTATATGAGTTTGCCAGGCCTCATGCATGTGTGTACTCATTTCATTAAATTTGGGAAAGTCTCAAAAAAAAAAAAAAAAAAAAAAGTTAATGCTGGAGTACTCCCAACCACATCACTTTCCTCTGCAAAACCTTAACAGGCAGAATCACATTTTACAGTTTTCAACCTTCTGGTTTTTTTGTAGACATTGAGACTGTTTCTGTATTTCAATCTTACAGTTGAAAGAAGTTTAAGTGCTGAGGAATAAGTATTCTACTAATTAAAATAGCAGGTGTGGCAAAACAATTGATCAGTCTTTAATGCTGTCTTTTTCAACTGTACTAAGGGCTGGATCCAACAAAACAAGTCTTAAGCAGATGAGAATTCTTTTCTAATACCCAAGGAACGCCTCAGCCCAGCCTGAGCACCATATATGGGAAGCAAAAACCTCGTAACAGTGTAGCTCTCTCTGGGACAAATTTAGTAGAGGAAAGCATAATAGAGTTTTGATATTTATAACAAGATAACATGCCACCATTTCAGACTACCAAGTACCAGAAGTTACTTAAATAATTTAAGTACATGTCCCCATCTTTGCAATGTTACCCTAAATACTGATATACTCATTTTCTTAAACCAACGTCATCAGGTCAGTTTAATAGTACAAATACTTCAAGAATAGTCTCTGAATCTCTTTCTATTATACCTTGATCTTTATACAAAGATGCATTCATTTTTGTTTGAGCAGCCTATGGTAAAATAACTTGGAAATGTTTTAAGGAGATTGCCAACTAAGATAGGTCTCTGCATTTCATGATTGTCACCTTACAAAGAATATACCAAATTTCACATTTTTAAATGTCTTAAAACAACAGTCAGACTTCTTATAAACATCAAAAGGCAAAATTTTAAAATGCCTATGAAATAAAATGTTAAGCCCTTTCTGAAAATTTTTCTATTCACACAATATGACCAATTCAAACTTAAAAAGAGGTATATTGGGAGGCGGGGTAAGATGGCAGACTGGTGAGCTGTATGTTTTAGTTACTCCTCCAGGAAAGTAGGTAGAAAGCCAGGAACTGCGTGGACTGGACACCACAGAGCAGTCTGACTTTAGGCATACTTCATACAACACTCATGAAAATGTGGAACTGCTGAGATCAGCGAAATCTGTAAGTTTTTGTGACCAGCGGACCCGCATGCCTCCCTGCCAGGCTCAGTCCCGTGGGAGGAGGGGCTGTCAGCTCCGGGAAGGACAAGGTAGAACTGCAGTGGCAACCCTTATCAGAAACTCATTCTACTGATCCAAACTCCAACCATAGATAGACTGAGACCAGACACCAGAGAATCTGAGAGCAGCCAGCCCAGCAGAGAGGAGACAGACATAGAAAAAAACAGCACAAAAAACTCCAATATAAAAGCTGAGGATTTTTGGAGTTCTGGTGAACATAGAAAGGGGAAGGGCAGAGCTCAGGCCCTCAGGCTCATATGCAAATCCTGAAGAAAAGCTGATCTCTCTGCCCTGTGGACCTTTCCTTAATGGCCCTAATTACTTTGTCTCTTAGCATTTCAATAACCCATTAGATCTGTGAGGAGGGCCCTTTTTTTTTTAATCCCTTTTTTCTTTTTCTAAAACAATTACTCTAAGAAGCCCAATACAGAAAGCTTCAAAGACTTGCAATTTGGGCAGGTCAAGACAAGAGCAGAACTAAGAGAGCTCTGAGACAAAAGGCAATAATCCAGTGGCTGAGAAAATTCACTAAACACCACAACTTCCCAAGAAAAGAGGGGTGTCCGCTCACAGCCATTATCCTGGTGGACAGGAAACACTCCTGCCCATCACCAGCCCCATAGCCCAGAGCTGCCCCACACAACCCAGTGTGACGGAAGTGCTTCAAATAACAGGCACACACCACAAAACTGGGCGTGGACATTAGCCTTCCCTGCAACCTCAGCTGATTGTACCAGAGTTGGGAAGGTGGAGCAGTGTGAATTAACAAAGCCCCATTCGGCCATCATTTCAGCAGACTGGGAGCCTCCCTACACAGCCCAGCAGCCCAGAACTGCCCTGGGGGGACGCCACTCACCTGTGACATAGTACAGTCATCCCTCAACAGAGGACCTGGGGTGCACAGCCTGGAAGAGGGGCCCACTTGCAAGTCTCAGGAGCCATACGCAAATACCAAGGACTTGTGGGTCAGTGGCAGAGACAAACTGTGGCAGGACTGAACTGAAGGATTAGACTATTGCAGCAGCTTTAAAACTCTAGGATCACCAGGGAGATTTGATTGTAAGAGCCACCCCCCCTCCCTGACTGCCCAGAAACACTCCCCATATACAGGGCAGGCAACACCAACTACACACGCAAGTTTGGTACACCAACTGGACCTCACAAGACTCACTCCCCCACTCACCAAAAAGGCTAAGCAGGGGAGAACTGGCTTGTAGAGAACAGGTGGCTCATGGACGCCACCTGCTGGTTAGTTAGAGAAAGTGTACTCCACGAAGCTGTAGATCTGATAAATTAGAGATAAGGACTTCAATTGGTCTACAAATCCTAAAAGAACCCTATCAAGTTCAGCAAATGCCAAGAGGCCAAAAACAACAGAAAATTCTAAAGCATATGAAAAAAACAGACGATACGGATAACCCAAGCCCAAGCACCCAAATCAAAAGACCAGAAGAAACACAGCACCTAGAGGAGCTACTCAAAGAACTGAAGATGAACAATGAGACCATAGTACAGGATACAAAGGAAATCAAGAAGACCCTAGAAGAGCATAAAGAAGACATTGCAAGACTAAATTAAAAAATGGATGATCTTATGGAAATTAAAGAAAATGTTGACCAAATTAAAAAGATTCCGGACACTCATAGTACAAGACTAGAGGAAGCTGAACAACGAATCAGTGACCTGGAAGATGACAGAATGGAAAATGAAAGCATAAAAGAAAGAATGGGGAAAAAAATTGAAAAAATCGAAATGGACCTCAGGGACATGATAGATAATATGAAACATCCGAATACAAGGCTCACTGGTGTCCCAGAAGGGGAAGAAAAGGGTAAAGGTCTAGGAAGAGTATTCAAAGAAATTGTTGGGGAAAACTTCCCAAATCTTCTAAACAACATAAATACACAAATCATAAATGCTCAGCGAACTCCAAATAGAAGAAATCCAAATAAACCCACTCCGAGACATATTCTGATCACATGTCAAACACGGAAGAGAAGGAGCAAGTTCTGAAAGCAGCAAGAGAAAAGCAATTCACCACATACAAAGGAAACAGCATAAGACTAAGTAGTGACTACTCAGCAGCCACCATGGAGGCAAGAAGGCAGTGGCACGATATATTTAAAATTCTGAGTGAGAAAAATTTCCAGCCAAGAATACTTTATCCAGCAAAGCTCTCCTTCAAATTTGAGGGAGAGCTTAAATTTTTCACACACAAACAAATGCTGAGAGAATTTGCTAACAAGAGACCTGCCCTACAGGAGATTCTAAAGGGAGCCCTACAGACAGAGAAACAAAGAAACGACAGAGAGACCTGGAGAGAAGGTTCAGTACTAAAGAGATTCAGTATGGGTACAATAAAGGATATTAATAGAGAGAGGGGAAAAATATGACAAACATAAACCAAAGGATAAGATGGCTGATTCAAGAAATGCCTTCACGGTTATAACGTTGAATGTAAATGGATTAAACTCCCCAATTAAAAGATAGAGATTCGCAGAATGGATCAAAAAAAATGAACCATCAATATGTTGCATACGAGAGACTCATCTTAGAGACAGGGACACAAAGAAACTGAAAGGGAAAGGATGGAAAAAAATATTTCATGCAAGCTACAGCCAAAAGAAAGCAGGTGTAGCAATATTAATCTCAGATAAAATAGACTTTAAATGCAGGGATGTTTTGAGAGACAAAGAAGGCCACTACATACTAATAAAAGGGGCAATTCAACAAGAAGAAATAACAATCGTAAATGTCTATGCACCCAATCAAGGTGCCACAAAATACATGAGAGAAACACTGGCAAAACTAAAGGAAGCAATTGATGTTTCCACAATAATTGTGGGAGACTTCAACACATCACTCTCTCCTATAGATAGATCAACCAGACAGAAGACCAATGAGGAAATTGAAAACCTAAACAATCTGATAAACGAATTAGATTTAACAGACATATACAAGACATTACATCCCAAATCACCAGGATACACATACTTTTCTAGTGCTCATGGAACTTTCTCCAGAATAGATCATATGCTGGGACATAAAACAAGCCTCAATAAATTTAAAAAGATTGAAATTATTCAAAGCACATTCTCTGACCACAATGGAATACAATTAGAAGTCAATAACCATCAGAGACTTAGAAAATTCACAAACACCTGGAGGTTAAACAACACACTCCTAAACAATCAGTGGATTAACGAAGAAATAGCAAGAGAAATTGCTAAATACATAGAGACGAATGAAAATGAGAACACAACATACCAAAACCTATGGGATGCAGCAAAAGCAGTGCTGAGGGGGAAATTTATAGCACTAAACGCATATATTAAAAAGGAAGAAAGAGCCAAAATCAAAGAACTAATGGATCAACTGAAGAAGCTAGAAAATGAACAGCAAACCAATCCTAAACCAAGTAGAAGAAAAGAAATAACAAGGATTAAAGCAGAAATAAATGACATTGAGAACAAAAAAACAATAGAGAGGACAAACATCACCAAAAGTTGGTTCTTTGAGAAGATCAACAAGATTGACAAGCCCCTAGCTAGACTGACAAAATCAAAACGAGGGAAGACCCATATAAACAAAATAATGAATGAAAAAGGTGACATAACTGCAGATCCTGAAGAAATTAAAAAAATTATAAGAGGATACTATGAACAACTGTATGGCAACAAACTGGATAATGTAGAAGAAATGGACAATTTCCTGGAAACATATGAAGAACCTAGACTGACCAGAGAAGAAATAGAAGACCTCAACCAACCCATCACAAGCAAAGAGATCCAATCAGTCATCAAAACTCTTTCCACAAATAAATGCCCAGGGCCAGATGGCTTCACAGGGAAATTCTACCAAAATTTTCCAGAAAGAACTGACACCAATCTTACTCAAACTCTTTCAAAACATTGAAGAAAATGGAACACTACCTAACTCATTTTATGAAGCTAACATCAGTCTAATAACAAAACCAGGCAAAGATGCTACAAAAAAGGAAAACTACCTGCCAATCTCCCTAATGAATATAGATGCAAAAATCCTCAACAAAATACTTGCAAATCGAATCCAAAGACACATTAAAAAAATCATACACCATGACCAAGTGGGGTTCATTCCAGGCATGCAAGGATGGTTCAACATAAGAAAATCAATGTATTACAACACATTAACAAGTCAAAAGGGAAAAATCAATTGATCATCTCAATAGATGCTGAAAAAGCATTTGACAAAATCCAACATCCGTTTTTGATAAAAACACTTCAAAAGGTAGGAATTGACGGAAACTTCCTCAATATGATAAAGAGCATATATGAAAAACCCACAGCCAGCATAGTACTCAATGGTGAGAGACTGAAAGCCTTCCCTCTAAGATCAGGAACAAGACAAGGATGCCCGCTGTCACCACTGTTATTCAACATTGTGCTGGAAGTGCTAGCCAGGGCAATCCGGCAAGACAAAGAAATAAAAGGCATCCAAATTGGAAAAGAAGAAGTAAAACTGTCATTGTTTGCAGATGATATGATCTTATATCGAGACAACCCTGAGAAATCGACGATACAGCTACTAGAGCTAATAAACAAATTTAGCAAAGTAGCGGGATACAAGATCAATACACATAAGTCAGTAATGTTTCTATATGCTAGAAATGAACAAACTGAAGAGACACTCAAGAAAAAGATACCATTTTCAATAGCAACTAAAAAAATCAAGTACCTAGGAATCAACTTAACCAAAGATGTAAAAGACCTATACAAAGAAAACTACATAACTCTACTAAAAGAAATAGAAGGGGACCTTAAAAGATGGAAAAATATTCCATGTTCATGGATAGGAAGGCTAAATGTCATTAAGATGTCAATTCTACCCAAACTCATCTACAGATTCAATGCAATCCCAATCAAAATTCCAACAACCTACTTTGCAGACTTGGAAAAGCTAGTTATCAAATTTATTTGGAAAGGGAAGGTGCCTCGAATTGCCAAAGGCACTCTAAAAAAGAAAAACAAAGTGGGAGGACTTACACTCCCTGACTTTGAAGCTTATTATAAAGCCACAGTTGTCAAAACAGCATGGTACTGGCACAAAGATAGACATATAGATCAATGGAATCGAACTGAGAATTCAGACATAGACCCTCAGATCTATGGCCGACTGAACTTTGATAAGGCCCCCAAAGTCACTGAACTGAGTCATAATGGTCTTTTCAACAAATGGGGCTGGGAGAGTTGGATATCCATATCCAAAAGAATGAAAGAGGACCCCTACCTCACCCCCTACACAAAAATTAACTCAAAATGGACCAAAGATCTCAATATAAAAGAAAGTACCATAAAACTCCTTGAAGATAATGTAGGAAAACATCTTCAAGACCTTGTATTAGGCGGCCACTTCCTAGACTTTACACCCAAAGCACAAGCAACAAAAGAAAAAATAGATAAACGGGAACTCCTCAAGATTAGAAGTTTCTGCACCTAAAAGGAATTTCTCAAAAAGGTAAAGAGGCAGCCAACTCTATGGGAAAAAATTTTTGGAAACCATGTATCTGACAAAAGACTGATATCTTGCATATATAAAGAAATCCTACAACTCAATGACAATAGTACAGTCGGCCCAATTATAAAATGGGCAAAAGATATGAAAAGACAGTTCTCTGAAGAGGAAATACAAATGGCCAAGAAACACATGAAAAAATGTTCAGCTTCACTAGCTATTAGAGAGATGCAAATTAAGACCACAATGAGATACCATGTAACACCGGTTAGAATGGCTGCCATTAAACAAACAGGAAACTACAAATGCTGGAGGGGATGTGGAGAAATTGGAACTCTTATTCATTGTTGGTGAGACTGTATAATGGTTCAGCCACTCTGGAAGACAGTCTGGCAGTTCCTTAGAAAACTAGAAATAGAGTTACCATTCGATCCAGCGACTGCACTTCTCGGTATATACCCGGAAGATCAGAAAGCAGTGACACGAACAGATATCTGCACGCCAATGTTCATAGCAGCATTATTCACCATTGCCAAGAGATGGAAACAACCCAAATGTCCTTCAACAGATGAGTGGATAAATAAAATGTGGTATATACACACGATGGAATACTACGCGGCAGTAAGAAGGAACGATCTTGTGAAACATAGGACAACATGGATGAACCTTGAAGACATAATGCTGAGCGAAATAAGCCAGGCACAAAAAGAGAAATATTATATGCTACCACTAACGTGAACTTTGAAAAATGTAAAACAAATGGTTTATAACGTAGAATGTAGGGGAACTAGCAACAGAGAGCAATTAAGGAAGGGGGAACAATAATCCAAGAAGAACAGATAAGCTATTTAACATTCTGGGGATGCCCAGGAATGACTATGGTCTGTTAATTTCTGATGGATATAGTACGAACAAGTTCACAGAAATGTTGCTATATTAGGTAACTTTCTTGGGGTAAAGTAGGAACATGTTGGAAGTTAAACAGTTATCTTATGTTAGTTGTCTTTTTCTTACTCCCTTGTTATGGTCTCTTTGAAATGTTCTTTTCTTGTATGTTTGTTTTCTTTTTAACTTTTTTTTCATACAGTTGATTTAAAAAAGAAGGGAAAGTTAAAAAAAAAAAAAAAGAAAAACAAGGAAAAAAAGATGTAGTGACCCCTTGAGGAGCCTGTGGAGAATGCAGGGGTATTCGCCTACCCCACCTCGAGGGTTGCTAACATGACCACAGACATAGGGACTGGTGGTTTGATGGGTTGAGCCCTCTACCATAGGTTTTACCCTTGGGAAGACGGTTGCTACAAAGGAGAGGCTAGGCCTCCCTATAATTGTGCCTAAGAGCCTCCTCCCGAATGCCTCTTTGTTGCTCAGATGTGGCCCTCTCTCTCTGGCTAAGCCAACTTGGAAGGTGAAATCACTGCCCTCCCCACTACATGGGATCAGACACCCAGGGGAGTGAATCTCCCTGGCAACGTGGAATACGACTCCCGGGGAGGAATGTAGACCTGGCATCGTGGGACGGAGAACATCTTCTTGACCAAAAGCGGGATGTGAAAGGAAATGAAATAAGCTTCAGTGGCAGAGAGATTCCAAAAGGAGCCGAGAGGTCACTCTGGTGGGCACTCTTACGCACACTTTAGACAACCCTTTTTAGGTTCTAAAGAATTGGGGTAGCTGGTGGTGGATACCTGAAACTATCAAACTACAACCCAGAACCCATGAATCTCGAAGACAGTTGTATAAAAATGTAGCTTATGAGGGGTGACAAGGGGATTGGGAAAGCCATAAGGACCACACTCCACTTTGTCTAGTTTATGGATGGATGAGTAGAAAAATAGGGGAAGGAAACAAACAGACAAAGGTACCCAGTGTTCTTTTTTACTTCAGTTGCTCTTTTTCACTCTAATTATTATTCTTGTTATTTTTGTGTGTGTGCTAATGAAGGTGTCAGGGATTGATTTGGGTGATGAATGTACAACTATGTAATGGTACTGTGAACAATCGAAAGTACGATTTGTTTTGTATGACTGCGTGGTATGTGAATATATCTCAATAAAATGAAGATAAAAAAAAAAAGAGGTATATTTTCTTCTCTCCAAATATCAAATATCTAGCAAATATAAAATACCATGAGCAGTTTCAAATTAAAGTAAATTCAGAGGCTTTCTGTTTGTTTGTTTTGCTTTAACTTGTCATGCACTGGATGTGAACAAAAACAATACGGTCGCACTCTGTATGAAAGGCATAAACACGTAAGACAAATATAGCTTTGTGGATTATTTTTAAATGATGATAAATAGCATTAACAAACACTAGTTATGATTTTAAATATTAAACATAATTTCATTGAGAAATAGTCGAACACCATACAATCCATCCAAAGTATACAATCAATGGTTCACAGTATCATCACATATTTATGCATTCATCACCATGATTAATTTTTAGAATATTTGCAATACTCCAGAAAAATAAATAAAAAGAGAAAAGTAGACCCCAAACATCCCATACCCCTTACCCCTCCTTCTTACTGATCACTAGTATTGCAATCTACCCAATTTTTAAGACTTACAATAGAGGTAGGTTAACTGCGACAGTGCAATATAGTCAGAGACAGATATATAGGTCAGTAGAGCAGAACAAAACATCCAGAAGTAGAGCCATACAAACATGGGGCAACTGATCTTTTTTTTTTTTGGCTATATAGTTACACAATCATTATCAAAGACCAAGGCTTGGATTACAGTTCAACAACTTCAAGTATTTCCTTCTGGCTATTCTAAAACACTAGACACTAAAAAGAAATATCTAGATAATGAGTCAGTATTCGCAGTCATCTGTTAAATCCGAATTCCTCGGGTATACCTCCTCCCTCTCATTTGATCTTTCTGTCAACCTTAGGAATATCTGGGCAATGACCGTTTTAACTTCTTCATGCTGGAAAGGGGTGTTGACCTTATGGGATAGAGGCATAAAACTGGTTGATGTTCTTGGAGAGACTGGTACCTCTGGGTTTCACAGCTTATCTGGCACAGGATCAATCTGAAGGCCTTAAGTTTCTGAAAAAATAAACTTACTAAGAAAAACTATTATAGACTTAGACAGAGCCCAGTGCACCCCTAGGGTTTTCAGGAATACTGTTGGTTGGGGTTTGGCATACTGTGGTAGTTTGCAATATCTGTCTAAAGCCTGCGTAAGAGTAAACTCAAGAATGATCTCATGACTCTATTTGAAATCTCCTAGCCACTGAAACTTTATTTTGTTCCACTTCTTTTCCCTCTTTTGGTCCAGAAGGCATTTTCAATTACATGATGCCAGGTCTGGTTCACTGTGGGAGTCATGTCCCACATTGCCAGGGAGACTTAACCCCTAGGAGTCATGTCCCATGTAGGGGGAAGTGTACTGCATTTATTTGCCGAGTTGGCCTGTTCATACCTTTCACCTATTTTTCTAATACATTGATATCTTATTTCTTTATTGATGTCTATAATACTTTCATTTATTTTAATTATTAAATCTTTGTGTTATATGTTACAAACATGTAAACTTGAATCTCTGACAATTATTTCCTAACATTGATTATGCCATATTAAAGCTTTAGGTTTTTATGTTTTTTAAAAAAAAACAAAAAACAAGGAGATACCACTACACACTTATTAGAACGGTTAAAATCCAAAACACTAATAATACCAAGAGCTGACAAGGATGTATATCAACAAACAAGCATTCTCATTCACTGCTAGTGGGAATAAAATATAGTACAGCCACTTTGGAAGACAGTTTGGCAGTTTCTTACAATGCTAAACACAGGCTTACATATGATCCAGCAATTGCGCTTATAGCTATTTATTCAGGAGTTGAAAACCTGTACGCAAATTTTTATAGCAGCTTTATTCATAACTACCAAAAACTTGAAGCAACCAAGATATCCTTCAACAAGTGAATGGATAAACAAACTTTGGTACATCCAAACAATGGAATATTATTCAGTGATAAAAAGAAAGGAGCTATCAAGCCATGAAGACATGGAGGAACCTTAAACAAAGAGTGCTATGTGATAGAAGCCAGTCTAAAAAAAGTTATACACTGTATGATTCCAACTATATAATAAGACATCCTGGAAAAGGCAAAACTATGGACCACAGTTTCATCTTCTCTGAAAGGTGGGAAATGAACAGAATCATCTTTAACATCATTTCCAGATCTAACATTCTATTATCTGGTATAAGCATTCAAAGGAAAGTCAGAACCTGGTTTTGATTCTCCTTTCCCAAAGAAAGATTTCTCCCAAGTCCTCACGCATGCTTTCATCAGAGTTAAAGGTAAAAAGTAAAAATTTTATAAACCATAAAAATTCTCATCAGATTTGAGATTATCAAGTTTAATTCATCTCTCTCAAAAAATCCTGTCTGGATATTTCCTAAAAGTTAAGGATAATGAATATAGATGAAAATAGTATGTTTTTTTTTTTAAGTTTTTTATTCATCTTAATATTTGGGGGTGGAAAGAGTTTTATCTTCTGCTTACAGTTGTATCTTTTTTAGGAACTCCCATTATATTCCTTTTTTAAAGATTTTTAAGATTATTCTAGCAATTCCCACAGGAAAAAAAAACTTAAAAAAAATTTTTTAAGATCCTCAAAGAACATAAACCTCTCCCCTCAAATTCTCCCCTGTCAATTAATACACAGTATCCAAAGTAAAATCATCAAGACCAGAGAAGAGGGTGAATGAAAAGACAACCAAACCATAGCCTAAGGAAAGGAGAGCTATCTGGTCCAGGTGAACAATACTGCATGCTCAGGTCATTACTCAGGTATCAATAACCTCACTCATCACTAAAAAACATGTAGCACTCTTAAATATTATCCAGTTCATTACCCTGCAAACAGGAGTGGGAGGAGGAGAGAGATCCAGGATCATCTGTTCCTAGGGCTCCAGCCTCTCACTTTAACAGGAATATGACTTCAACAGTAATGTCCAGAATTTGTTCTGCATGGCAGACAGAAACCATATACAAAGTCATTTGTTATAATAAACAGTAGCAAGTAGTCACAATTTCAAAGGAAACTAGTCTAAGAAAATATTACTAGTGTTTTATTTTTATCATATCCAATTATTCCATATTTTTCCCCTCACACAAAAACAATCAATACTAGTTTAGCACGTTATGTTTCCATAAGAAAAGAAGAGTGTGACTGATAATGCTGTCAGGATGTCCAAGCATTTCAAAGATGGGACTATCAGCAGACTCACAGTGAGAAAAGCAAGCCAGATGGGAGAGACACCTCAAGCCAGGCCCAGACAAAACTATCAAAAATTATAATCAGAGATCTGCCATGTCCCCCTTCTTCAGCTGTTCCCTATTACCCTTTTTAGGAATTAGAAATGGTACTCGAAGCATTGGATATCCTGCAAATCATATTAAGTAGGTAAATTATATACTCAGTCTCATATTTATAGTTTCCCTAGGCTCTACATTAACAAACATCCAATTACATCTAATGAAATAATTCTGCCTTACATCTTCATGGTGTTTTACATTTTGCATGGCACCCTTTGTGCTTGATATCACATTTGTTATATTAAGAGAAAAATATACAATACTAATGTGAAATACAAAAAGAAAAAACATTAAGAGAAATGAGCAACAATCGCAGAATCTCTGAATTGTTAGAAACTTAAGCGAACTGCTGAATGTCAGAACTCTTTAATGAAAGTAGAGCAGCTGTGTTTAGAAAAGCATTTTATACAGTATTTCACTTCCATTAAAACCCTGCAATTTTACAAGGTCTATAAACATTCGATGCAGAGAAATATAAATTAATGAGTCTTGTGACACTGAAGCACATTCTTCTCCCTAACAGAATGAGCATCCCTTACACCATCACTTGTCCTGACTTCAAACAGAGCACTTGACACTCAATATTAAGATAATTCAGTTATTGATCTTCAAACCTAGACTGAGATACCTGAAAAAGCAGGGACTATGGTTTCTTTAGCTATATATCCCTAATTCAGCTGGTTTCCAAGCAAACATTTATTGGATGGTTATCACCATAAGTAGTCAAAACACAAAATTAATTATACATAATCCCAACACAAACTAACCAGAAAATTATGGAATTCCAGAGGAGGAAAAAAAGGGAGAACTGGAACCCTTGAAATTAAAAAGAACCCCATAAATCATTTTGATTATTTCTTCTATACAACCTCTGTCACAAACAACCACAAAAAGAAACTGAACTTCTTTGTCAACAGCCCTATGAAAAAACACTGCAGCTCCTACACTTCATGCTCAACTACCACAAAGCTCCAAAGGGACATTTCTGGAATGCACACACTTTTAAGCTCAAATAATGGATTTAGAAAATAAGTAAAGAAATAAACAAAGATGTTACAGCAATCACAGTAGGTTTGTGAAAATGCAGAGATGCTACTATTAAAGTCTTCATTGAAAATAAAAGTTTACCAAGGCATATCTCAAAAGTGGATATTACGCAAATCCCGATCTAACTGAATTTTCAAAGTTTTCATCACAATTCTTCAGATCCACTCATCTTAATGTGATAAAAGCTGGGAAACAAGAATTAACGCATGAAATACTAACCCAAAACAGAATATCTGTAAGAAAACAGAACTGAGTTTTTTTTCAAATCTGTAGTATAAAAAATTTTGAATTCATAAAAATTTAAACAACTGTATTTATAACATTTATACATATTTTAATAGACAAACATATGCAGTATAAAGAAAATATATGCATAAGCAGGATAAAGGAACAAAACAACTAATTTTTATTAATGGGCAGAAATATAATTTTGAAACTAAAAGGTAGCAATGTAAATTGGTTTCCCAAAGATTACATCAATTTAGCAATGTGTCAAGAGTCATGAAAATGATCATATCCTTTAAAGTAAAAACACAAAAAATTAAAATTTTCTTCACATAAGATATCATATGCACTTTATCTAGCTATTTCCTTTGTAATTTCTAGTATTTAGATTTTTTCCTTCCTTCTTCCTTCCTTCCTTCTGTGTGTGTGTGCCTACATGCATGCATGTGTGAGTGTGTGTGTTTCTTGGGCTAGCATTGACACTAGCCTTGGTTTCAGCCCTCAAGGCAAGGGCAGCTTCTGGCCTCACACCAGCTCTTACCAAGACTTAAAGACCAAGGGCATCTTTTTTTTTTTTATTATTATTTTTTTTGGTTGGTTTTCTTTTTTTCTTTCCCTTTCTTTGTGTTTTTTAGTCTGGCAGATCCATGAGGGGCCAACAAGAATGTGGGCCTCTGTTTCAGCCTCAAAAGCAGTAGCTACTCATTTCCTACTAGCTTCTACTAAAAGACTTTTTTATATGTGTGTGATTGCATTTTAGTATTTTTTTTTTCTCTCTCTCTCTCTCACTTTCTTCCCTTTTTATTTTTTTCCTTTCTTATGTTTTTCTTTTCCTTGGTCTAGTGGGCTGAGGTGTGGGAGAACTAGATTTCCAGAGTGACCACAATATAATACTCAGAACATCCAATTCTCAACAAAAAAATTACAAAATATGCAAGCAGTCAGGAAAGTATGGTGAAGCCACTGGAAGAAAAGGACTCAACAAAAACTCTCTCACAAGAATCCTAGTTGCTGAAATTACTAATCAAAGCTATTAGCCCAACTCTTTTAAATAGGATCAGTGAACTAAAAAAAAATGTGGAAAATGAACTAAAAGAAATCAGGAAATCAATATACGAGGAAAATAACTTCAATAGTAATCGAAATCATAAAGAGAAACAAAATAGAAATCCTGGAGCTGAAAAATACAAAAATAAAATAAATAATTCATTAAAGGGGTTTCCACAGCAGATTGGAACAGGAAAAAGAACCAATGAACTTGAAGGTAAGAGAACTGAAATTGTTCAGTATGTGGGGGAAAAAAGAATGAGGGAAAAATGAACAGGGTCTGAGGACACTATGGGACACCATCAAACATACTAACATTTACATTATAGCAGCCTCAGAAGAAAGTGAGAGAGGGGTGAGGCAGAAAAAAAATTTGGAAGAATAATGGCTGAGTTTTCCAAATTTTTATTAAAGATATGAATATACAACTTGAGGAAGCTCAATTAACTCCAAGAAAGAAAAACTTAAAGAGAGCCAAAAGAAACATTACAGGGAAACCTGTCAAAACCCAAAGGCAAAGAGAATCTTGAAAACAGCAAGACAGAAGTAACATATCATATATAGGGAGTCCTTAATAAGATTAACATCTCATTAGAAATCATGGAGGCCAGGAAGTAATGGTATGACATATTCAAAGTGCTGAAAGAAAAAAACTGTCAGCATTCAATACTATATCCACCAAATTAGTTCTTCAAATAGGAGGGAGAAATTAAGACATTTCCAGGTAAATAGAAGCTGAGAGTTCATTACCACTACACCTGCCTTACATTAAAACCTAAGGAGGGTTTTTCGTGTTCAAAGGAAGAGACATTAGACAGTAACTAAAAGCTATATAAAGAAATAAAGACTTCTGGTATACATAGTTAGATGGTTAAATACATATGCTAATATTATGGCATTCTTCATTTATGATACCATCTTTTACTTCTAATAGGGTTTGAAATTCAAATGCATAAAACATTCACAGTTTACATGATCCTCTATATATAGAAAATCCCAAA
This sequence comes from Choloepus didactylus, assembly GCF_015220235.1. NCBI lineage: Eukaryota > Metazoa > Chordata > Mammalia > Pilosa > Megalonychidae > Choloepus > Choloepus didactylus. The sequence continues at coordinate 96,111,769 of NC_051307.1, read as the reverse complement.
GAATCCACAAGAAAACTACTAGAATTAAATGAATTCAGCAAAGTTGCAGCATACAAGATGAACACACAAATGTCAGTTGGGTTCCAATACTCTAGCCATCTGAAAAGGAAATCAAGAAAACAATTCCATTTACAATAGCATCTGAAAGAATAAAATAATTAGGAGTATATTTAACAAAGGCAGTAAAAGACATGTAAATGAAAACTGCAAAACATTGCTGAAAGAAAAAAGAGAAGACTTAAATAAAGGAAACACATCCCATGTTCATGGATTAGAAAACTAAATATTAATATGTCAATTCTGCCCAAAGCGATCTACAAATTCAATGCAATCTATCAAAATTCCAGCAGCATTTTTGTACAAATAGAAAAGCTTATCCTCAAATTTGTATGGAATTGCAAGGGGCCCCAAAAAGCCAAAACAATCTTGAAAAAAAGAACAAAGTTGGAGGACTCATACTTCCTGACTTCAAAACTTACTAGAAAGCTACAGTAATTAAGCAGTGTGGTATTGGCATAAGGATGGACCTAAAAACCAATGGAACAGAGTTGAGAGTTGAGTTAAACCCACATATCTATGGCCAGTTGATTCTTGAAAACAGTGCCAAATCCATTCAATAGGAAAAGATAATCTCCTCAACAAATGCTGCTGACACAACTGGAAATACAAATACAAAAGAATGAATGTGGACTTCTGGGAAGATGGCCGATTAGGAGAGACAGCAAAATTCTCCTGCAAGAAAAAAACTAGATAAAGGACAGAAAGCGCCCCAGAACAGCAGTTCCAGGGTTCCACCAGCTGGGCAAGGACTTCTACACCACATAGTGAGAACCTAGCTGGAGAGGCCAAGAGACTGTGTATAAGACTGGTGAGTGTTCAACCCGAACACTACCAGGGAATGGGTGATTGGAACTGGCTGAAGAGCACAGAGGGGAGCAGCCTTCCATGCCCTCCTCAGCACCCTCCTCAGCATTTGGCTGGGGTGATAACCCGTCGCAGACCAATGGCCAAGAGACCCCATGCCAGGGACTGGCACTTGGAGCAGGCAGACAAGCGCAGAAGAGGGCAGTTTTCCACACCCTGTGTGGCCATCTTAGCAGTTCGTTGGGGAGATAACCCTTCACAGCCCTGTAGCTGCTGAGCTGGGAACTGGCTGCCAAGCACAGAACGAGCAGCTTTCTAAGCCCCATCTCTGCAGTTACCTGCAGAGATAACCATTCACAGCCCCACGGTTGAGCGCTCCTTTGAAGGAATTCAGAATTCAGCGAACTTATGATAGCATCCACTCTTCCTCCATGGAAGCCTGCGGTGCGCACAGACTAGAGGCAAGGGCACTGACGGAAGGGCCAAGCCACTTCATCAAATCCCAGGGACCCACAGGCACATGGCAGACAGGGAGTGTGGGGCATCTGAGCTGGAAGGTGAGACGCGCAGCTCTGCAGCCCCAGAGTACTCCACCCACAGCCCTGGGAACAGCCGGGACCACTGCGTACCAGAGCAGATAACCTGCCAAACTGTGTGGGGCATGCCCCCCACCCACAGGACTGGCAGTCACCAGTGCACACGGAAAACCCTGACTGGATTACCACATGGTTTGGACCCCCCACTCAGTGTACAGACAAAGTTCATGGTGAACTGGCTTGAAGGGAAGACGTGGCTCAAGAGTGCCATCTGCTGGTAGGACAGGGGAAGTTCACTCCACCAAGTTGCAGCTCTGTCAAATTACAGAGAAATGTTCAAATAATCCAGCGTAAAAGAACCCTATCAAGACAAGCAAATGCCAAGAAGCAATAAACAACAGAAAATTACAAAGCTTGTGAAGAAACCAGAAGATATGGACAACCCAAAATACCAAATTAAAAAGCCAGAGAAGACACAGAACTTTGCACCCAGAATTAATGAAAACAGGGACTCCAACAGATATTTGAACACCAATGTTCACTGCAGCATTACTCACAATAACCAAAAGATGGAAGCAACCTAAGTGTCTATGACCAGATGAATGGATAAACAAAATGTAGTAAATCCCTACAATAAAATATTATTCAGCTATACAAGGAAGTAAACCAATAAACAAAATGTGGTATATCCCTACAATGAAATACTATTCAGCTGTAAAAGGAAGTGAAGTGTTGGTACATGCTAAAACATAGATGAACTTTGAAGATAATCATGTTGACTGAAATAAGCCAGACACTAAAGGACACATATTGAATCTCACTAATATGAGCTAATTATAAGGAGCAAACTTATGGAGTTAACACCTAGAGTACAGGTTACCAGGAGACAGAATGAGGGTAGAGAATGGGGAGCTGATGCTTAATTTGTACAGAATGTTTAATAAGGTTGATTGTCAATGTTTAGAAGGGATGGAGTGGACTGCAGCACATTATCGTGAGTGTAATTAACAGCACTGAATTGTGCATGTGATTGTGGTTGAAAGGGGAAGTTTAGAGTCGTGTATGTCACTAGAAGGAAAGCTACGGTATGAAACATGTATGAAACATGGGACTGTATAACATGGAGAACCCTGTTGTTGACAATGAATGTGACTGATAGTACAAATATAAGAATGTTCTTCCATGAACTAGAACAAATGTATGTCACTATTGCAAGGTGTTAACATAGGTGTAGTATATGGGGAAAAAATACACCTATGCAGACTAATATAATAGTTAACAGTAATATTCTTTAATATTCTTTTATCAATTGTAACAAAGATACCAAACCAATGCTAAGCGTCAATGATAGGGGGGTATAATGGATATGGGGTTTTTATTTTTCTTTTTATTTGAAACAATGAAAATGTTCTAAAATTGATTGTGGTGATGAATACACAACTGTGATTATACTGAGAATCACTGATTGTACACTTTTCACATGGATTGTACAGTATGTGAAAAAAGCTATTGAAAAAATAATAAGAAGAAGAAATCATGACCAAGTTGCAAGCATCCCAGGAATGCAAGTATTGTTAACATTAGAAAATCAATTATTGTAACTCACCTTATTGGAAAGATTAAAGGAAAAATATCATTTGATAATCTCAAAAAAAAAAAAAAAAAAAAAACCCACTGGTTTAGATTCTTTGAATGGATCTTTTACCCATGTATGATTTTGTAACATCATACGTCAACTATTGTGAAAAAATTAGTTCACAAGGTGTGATGGTTAGGTTCATGTGTCAACTTGGCCAGGTGATAGTACCCTGCTGTCTGGTCTAGCAAGCACTGGCCTAACAATTGTTGCGAGGATGTTTGTGGCTGGTTAATAAACCAACAGCCTGGTTCATTAAATCATCAGTCAATTGACTGCAGCTGTGACTGATGACTCACCGAAGGGCGTGTCTTCCACAATGAGAGAATGCAATTGGCTGGATTTAATCCAATTAATCAGTTGAAGAATTATAAGTGAGACAGAAGAGGACCTTCACTTCATCTTTGGCTGCCCAGAGAAGAGTTTCCTGAGATCACTGAAGTTGCCAGTTCGTTTCCTGAGGAGTTCATCGAACACGTTCATTGACGATCCCAGTTCATTTCCTGAGGAGTTCGTCAAAGTTGCCAGTTCATTTCCTGAGGAGTTCATCAGACATCTTCCTTGGAGATGACAGTCTGCTGACTGCCCTACAGAATTTGAACTCATGCATACCCACAGTTGCGTGAGTCACTTTTATAAATTTTATAGTCATAGGTATCTCTCATTGATTGTTTTCCTAGAGAACCCTAACTAAAACATGGGGTTATGCAAAGTTTCCAAATGTTGACATATATCATTTCATAAACTATCAAAATATCACACTTGTTAATATGACCATCGAGCTCATTTATAAAATCTTTAAGCTGTCAAGCTCATGATGGTGCAAACGACTTCCGAAATTTCAATTTTTGCTTGAAACCTCAAATTTTATAATTGGCACCAATTACCATCAATCATTTTACCTGTAGAGACAGGCTCATTTCATTCATTTGCAAGAAAATGTCTGCTGTTCCAGTTTCCTAAAGCTTCTCTGAGGAAAAGGCCAACAGCATATGGAATGCATCTGTCAGCTGGGAAGGCTGGCATCTGCTGGTCTTTTGCTCCCAGGTTGCACTGCTTTCAGCTTCTGATTCCAGTAGCTTTCTCCTTAAGTGTCTGTGCGTTCTCATTAGCTTCTCCAGGATAAACTTGGGGCTTCATCTATTGGTTTAGCATCTCCAAAAGTCTTTCTGTCTGCATCTCTAAACATCCAGGTCTGTATCCGCTCTGAGCTCTCTTTCTCTGTGGGCACTCTTAAGAACTCCAGTAAACTAATAAAGACCCATCTTGAATGGGCAGGGTCACACTTCCATGAAAACAATTTACTCTGAAGGTCCCAGACAACTGGGTGGGTCACAACTCCATGGAAACAACCCAATCAAAAGATCCCACCCACAATAGGTCTGCCCCCAGGAGATTGCATTTAAGAACATGGCTTTTCATGGGGTACATAACAGATTCAAATCAGCACATCTGCCAAACATCCAAGTCTGAATAACCACAGTTTGTCTGGCAGTCAAGTAAAATGATGTTTCATTAAAAAAGAGGGTAGTTCAACTTGCAACTCAGTCACACAACAGCTTTTCCCAGAGACAACCACTGTACTTGAGTATGCAGTAGAAATGCTTTGTGTAATTCTCATTTATTTACACAGCATATTAAAAATATATACATAAAAAAAGAAAGAAGCCATACACAACAGGACAAATATTGTATGATTTGTCTTACACCAAATATTTAGAATAAGCAAATTCACAGAGACAGAAAGCAGCATAGTGGTTACAAGGGGTGACAGGAGTTGGGGAATGGAGAGTTATTGCTAAATGAGCATGAGTTTTGGTTTAGGATGATGAAAATGGTTGGGAAATTGTGATGAAAGTTACAAAATATTATCAATGTATTTAATGTCAAAGAACTTAAAATAGTTAAAATGATTTTTATGTTATGTATATTTTATCACAATTTAAAATAAAATTTTTTTAAGAAAAGCAATCACAAACTTAGTTACTAACCAAATAAAGTATAATGATGCATTTTGTAACAACAGCATAAAGGGAGATACAGTACAGAGTGTATGTAGGAGACTGAAGTTAAGTAGCTAGCAATTCAAACTGTAGTATAAGAGTTAGGAAGTTCAGTGCAAATGTCCATAGTAACCACCAAGAAAATACCTAAAACATCTACACAAAAGTAAGTGGCTCATTATAAAAGATCACCTAAACAAAATGAAAGGTAGAAATGGAGAAAAGAGGGGACAAAAACAGGTATAAATCAAGGAAAAGAAAAACAATTAGCAAAATGGCAGAAGTCTTGCCAGATCAGTAATTATCGCAAATGTAAATGGATTAATCTCACTATCAAGAGGCAGAGATTGGCAAAATAGATAATAAAGCATGATTCAGACATCACCAGGATGACAGAGAGAAATGCTCCTGGGTTCTAACCCCCACGGAATATTTAAACAACTAGCAAAAAATGGCAAAACTATCTTTCTCAGAATTCTGGAAAATACTTAAAGGATGGCAGTAAATGGGCAAGTGCAAAATTGAGACAAAGACAACTTTAAAATGGTAGGAAAACCATGTGATGTCTCCTCAGCTCAAAGCATAACCAGCCTGAGCAATTAATGTGAGTCCCTAGTATACATTCCAGAGAAAACAGAATAACCCCTACGCGCACACAGGAGTGCATGTATGTCTACACCAATCTTTATGGTGACAATGTGAAGGACTGTACCAGGAAACTTGTGAAAAGAAAAACACAACACACCAAAACTTCTGGGATGTAGTAAAGGCACTGCTCAGAGGGAAATGTATAGCTACCAATGCATATATTGAAAAAGAAGAAAGATCCCAAATCAATAACCTAACTTCACAACTAGAGGAACAAAAAAAGAAGAAAGCAAACCCAAGGTTAGCAGAAAGAAGGAAATAATTAAAAATGAAGAAAAATGAAACAGAGAATAGAAAAACAATAGAGAGAAAAACTAAAAGTTAATTCTTTTGGGGAAAAAAAATCAGTGAAATTGATGAAACTTAGCTAAAATGGTAAAAGAAAAAAGAGAAATGCAAATAACTGAAATCAGAAATGAAAATGTCAACATCGTTATTGAAATAAAAAAGATTTTAAGATATACTATGAACAACTGTACACCAACAATGAAATGGAAAACTGGAAATACACAAATTTTTAAGAAAAATTTGAAAACCTCAACAGACCTATAACAAGTTCAGATATTGAAGCAACAGGCACATAACCTTCCACCAAAAAAATTCAGGAACAGATAGTCTTCACTGCTGAAGTCTATCAAACATTTAAAGAAGAATTAACACCAATCCTTCTGAAACTCTTTCCAAAAATTCAAGAGGAGGGAACATTTCTAATTCATTCTATGAGGCCGACATAACCCTGATACCAAAATCTGATTTTAAAAAAATCACAGGAAAGGAAAATTACAGACCATTTCCTTTAAAAAGATAACTGCAAAATCCCTAACAAAATACTAACAAACCAAATCCAACAGCAAATTAAAAAGATTATACTCCATGACTAAACATAATTTGTCCCAAGAGTGCAAGAATGATTTAGTATAGGGAAATCAAACAGTGTATTACACCAAAAAATAAATGAAGGAAAAAAGAACATGATTACTTCAATTTATGCACAAAGGCATCTGACAAAATCAAGCATCCTATCTGGAAAAAAAAACTCAGAAAACAAGAAATAGAAGGCAGCTTTCTCAACATGATAAACAGCATATATGAAAAAAAAAAAAACTAACATCATAGATAATGATGAAAGACTGAATACTTTCCCCTCAACAGCCTGAAAAAGACAAAGATGCCCACTTTCACGACTACTGTGAAATATTGTCCTAGAGAGTACTAAAATCCACTCAGCACGGGCCAGCGAAAACTTAAACGTTGGCTGGCTGGTAGGATGGCAGATGAGGAAGAAGACCCCACATTTGAGGAAGAAAATGACAAAACTGGAGGAGGTGCAGAAGGTGAACAGGGTAAAAGAGACTTTTTTCTAAAGAATTACCAGGATTCTGCCTTCTCTTTTCCAATACCCAACTGCCATCCACAGACAGCATACTCCCAGTAAAGGCTTAAGTCATTGCTACCCATCCTGTACCTGCCACCAAGTCACCCACCTAAAGGTATTCTGGTGTTTCTGTACAGTGTATGATGTATGGATTTGGAGATGACCAGAATCCTTATACAGAGTCGATGGATATTCTTGAAGACCTGGTCATAGAGTTCATCACTGAAATGATCACAAAGCAATGTCAATTGGAAGACAAGGTTGAGTACAAGTTGAAGATACCATCTTCTTGATTCTAAAGGACCCAAGAAAGTGTGCTACTATTAAAGACTTAACTTACTATGAATGAAGAATTGAAACGAGCTAGAAAAGCATTTGATGAAGCAAACTATGGATCTTGATACTTTCTGTACTTTCTGAAGCTTCTTTATCTTCTGGGGCAAGTATATATAATAACTGCATTTTTCCTATAGTAGGGTCCTGATATCTAACCATGAAAATGAAAGATGGAGAAACACAGTTTTCAGCCTTACTTTTCATATCTTCAATTTTAGAGTATCTGAGCCTTTAATTTCCTGCCTTTGTATTGCCATACTTGAATTACTTATTGGTTTGGTTTAATGACCATATGTAAGTTTAAAGTACTTCACAATTTATGTAGTTCCTTCTGATTTTTGACTTATCTAGATGATGAAGTATATTTATGTGTTAGATGTCTTTTTGCCATTGTAGGCTACATTGTAGCTGTTTAATATGTGACACCTAAATGGCACTTTTGATCCTCTGATAACTGAAACGTGTTTTATGTTTTCTCAAGTTTCTAGATAAAAGTAGTCTGTGAGATTAATAATGACAGTTAACTGGTTTGTGTTTCTCTTAAGCAGAAGACGATCTAGGAAAATACAGTCTTTTTAAAGAATGTTTAAGTGTCTTAAATGGTCATTTGTTTTAATTTTCTTCAGATAGCAGGAGAGTTTTTTTTTTAAGAAACTTAAAAATTTAAGACACTTAACTTAAAAATGCCTCAGTGTTGGAAAGCTTTTTAGATTTAGAATCTTTGGGGCTGATACACACTGTTTGTCAAGTTTTAGGAGAATTAATTTTCCCAGATCAGATTAAAGCTTCTAAAAATAATTGCTTTCAGTAGCATGAATAGCATTACTTAAAAAGCTGATGGCAGGATACGCATTTGGGGTAATGTGTTTTTTAACATATTTGTTAGTACTTGTTCACTGTGGAAATGTGTACTTGACTAAAACCATATGTGGCCATGGAAACCAGTTGTAGTTTGGGAGATACAGGTTGTGTGTGTATTTAGGTATGTTGTATTAAACTACTATTGCACTTAGCTTAAAATAAGGATTGAAATTGCATTTAAAGGGATCATTGAATGTTACTGTCCATGAAACTGACTATTTTGTGTGCTGCTGATTCACATTATCTATAAATCAGTACTTGGGAAAATATTAGTTTCTTAACCTATTGATGCAGGAAATAAAGTATGAAAAATTAAACAGAAAAAAAATATATACTGTCCTGGAAGTTCTAGCAAGAGCAATCTTAAACAAGAAAAAGAAATAAAAGGTGCAGAGATTGGAAAAGAATAAGTAAATCTATCTCTATGTGCAGATGACATATTGTATATAGAAGACCCGAAGAAATCTACAAAATACTACAAGAGCTGAAATCCATTGTATTTCTATACCCTAGCAATGAACAATCCAAAGAGGAAATTAAGTATATTCCATTTATAATAGCATCTGAAAGAATAAATTTCCAGAAATTTAACTAAGGATGTGAAAGACTTCTACATGGAAAACTACACAACACTGCTGAAAGAAATTAAAGAAGACCTAAATAAATGACAAGACCCAAAGCAGTCTACAGATTCAACCCAATCCCTATCAAAATTCCAGCAGCCTTTTTGCAGAAATAGAAAAGTGGATCCTCAAGTTCACAAGAATGGTACCATATGGGCACCAAATAGCCAAAACAATTTTGAAAAAGAAAGATAAAGTTAGAGGACAACCAAAGTGTTCATCAATGGATGAATGTATAAACAAAATACGGTATGTACATATGATGGAATATTATTCAGTTAAAGAAAGTCTGAAGTTGTGATACAGGTGACAACATGGATGAACCCTGAAGACATCATGCTGAATGAAGTAAGCCAGATACAAAGGGGCAAATATTTACTGTCTTACTTATATGAAGTAATTAGAATACACAAAACACAGTGGGAAATTAGAATACAGGATACCAAGGGCAGGGGTAGGGGTGGGGAATGGGTAGTTAATGCTTAACTGGGACAGAGTTTCTGTTTGGGGATGTGGAAAAATTCTGATAGTCAACAGTGGTGCTGGTAGCACAATATTTGAATGTAATTTACACCACAACTGTATACTTGAAAGTGGCTAAAAGGAGAAATTTTACATTATATATGTCAGAATAAAAAATTTTATTTTATCCACAATCACCAAAAATTACTTAAAAAATAGGGTGGGATGGGGGGATGGGATGTTTTAGGTGTTCTTTTTCACTTTTATTTTTATTCTTTTTCTTGGAATAATGAAAATGTTCAAATATTGATTGTGGTGATGAAGCACAACTATACGACGGTACTGTGAACAACTGTTTGTACACTGTGGATGATTGTATGGTATGTGAATATATCTCAATAAACTGAATTTTTAAAAAAACATAGAACTGTACAAAGAGTAAATCCTAATGAAACTATGGACTATAGTTAATAATATAATTATAATAATATTGGTTCATCAATTGTGACAAAGGTACAACACTTACACAAAACTATTAATAGTGAAGAAGACTGTGGAAGGCAGGGTATATAGAAACTCTGCACTTACTGCATGAATTTTCTGTAAACCTACAAATACTTTAAAAAAAGTGTTGGGGAAGATGCAGAGAAATTGAAACCCTCATGCACTGCTGGTAAGAATGTAAAATAGTGCAGTCACTGTAGAAAGCAATATGGTGGTTCCTCAAAAATTTCATACAGAATTACCATATGACCCATCAATTCTACTCCCTGGTATATACTCAAACAGACACTTGTACAACAATGTTCAAAACAACATTATCCACAATCGCCAAAAAATGGAAACAACCCAACTGTCCATCAACGAATGGATAAACAAAATGTCGTATACACACAATGGAATATGATTTAGACATAAGAAGGAATGCAGTTCTTCTTTAAATGTTTGATGATCCTTGCAAACAACATGCTGAGTAAAACAGGCCAGGAACATAAGAACAAATTTTATATGATGTCACTTATATAAGGTATCTAGAAATAAATTCATAAAAACAAAATAAATTTGAGGATACCAAACGACAGGTGGTGGAGGAAAGGGGGAGTTTGTTTGATGGGTGAACAAAAAGAAGAATTTACTTACTCTATTAAGATGATGTAACTTGTTGGTCAGAATATGAAATGGTGTTTTTTATTCATTTAACAAATATTTCTGGAGCATTTACACTAAGTCAGGCATAGTAATAGGGCCTTGGGATATAGCAGTAAATGAAATAAACAAGTTCTTGCTCTCACAGAGTCTTAGTGGGGAGGAGACAATAAACAGATATAAAAAATACATATAAACACATATAAAAAATGAAATATCATGTGATATTAAAGCTTTGAAGAAAAATGTAGCAGAATAAGTGGACAAAGAATGATAAAAGGGAGTTTGATTTTAAATATTTAGGAAAAATTAAAATACTCATGGTTGAAATATACTGAGAAATAGAAACTGCTACATCAATATAGATAAATAAAGAAAGCACAGTTCACTAAATGTAATTTTTCTTTGTTATATTCCATAGACAGGTATTTCATACATAAATTTAAATTTAGACCTTAAGGCACTTGAACTTCTTTGTTCTTTTTGTAACTACTTTTGGCTTGAAATATTTTATTTATTCTGCCTTATATAATTTTGGTAGGCCACATCAATCTTGATTTCTTATGCTATTAATCAATTCCTCGGAAAATAATAATCCACAGAGAAACAAAAATGCGTGACATTTATTTTACAAGGTGGTAAGTAAATACTGCATTTATCAGTAAAGGTAAATTCTTTTTGTAACAGTAGAGATATAGAAAACAAACCATTTGCATTTATATTTATCAACATTTATAATTTTAAACTATTTTCAAATGTATGACTTTATTCAATGCCACTGATTTGGTGTATTTTTCCTGCATATGAAACAGGCTAAAATAACTTTCTTTTAAAAAATAAGATATTTTATAGAAAGACAGATATAGATACAAGATTGATAAGTGAATTTAATGAGCCAATAACTTTAAAAGGTGAGATTTTAGGATGAAAAAAGACACCATAAAAAAGTAAAGACAAGCCACAGATTAGGAGATATTTTTAGTGACAAAGGATGAGTACATCCTACCCAAAAAATTCTACAAATCAAAAAGAAAAGCACAAAGAGCCCAAGAGAAAAACAGGAAAAAATACGAATAGGCAACTGTTTCGGTTTGCTAATGCTGCCCTTTTGCAAAACACCAGAAATGGATTGGCTTTTATAAAGAGGGTTTATTTGGTTACAAAGTTACAGTCTTAAGGCCATAACGTGTCCAAGGTAAGGGGGTACCTTCACTGAAGGACAGCCATTAGTGTCCGGAAAACCTCTGTTAGCTTGGAAGGCTCGTGGATGGCATCTGCTAGCTCCCATGTTACATTTCAAAATGACGTTCTCCAAAATGTTGCTCTTGGGGCATTCTGTCCTCTCTTAGCTGCAGCTCCTCTTCAAAACGTCACTCACAGCTGCATCGGTTTCCTTCTGTTTGTCAGCTCTTTTATATGGCTCCAGTGATCTAATTCAGACCCACCCTGAATGGGTAGGTGTTCTAGTTTGCTAATGCTGCTGGAATGCAAAATACCAGAAATGGATTGACTTTTATAAATGGTGTTTATTTGGTTACACAGTTACAGTCTTAAGGCCACAAACTGTCCAAGGTAATGCATCAACAATCCAGTACCTTCACTGGAGGATGGCCAATGGCGTCCAGAAAACCTCTGTTAGCTGGGAAGGCACATGGCTGGCATCTGCTCCAAGTTCTGGTTTCAAAATGGCTTTCTCCCAGGACATTCCTCTCTAGGCTTCAGCTTCTCTCTAAAATGTCACTCTTAGTTGCTCTTGGGGCATTTGTCCTCCCTTAGCTTCTCTGGAGCAAAAGTCTGCTTTCAAAGGCCGTCTCTAAAATGTCGCTGTAAACTGCAGTTCTTCAACGTGTCCCTCTTGGCTGTAGCAAGCCCGCTCCTTCTGTCTGATCTTATACAGTGCTCCAGTAAACTAATCAAGGCCCATGATGAATGGGCGGGGCCACACCTCTATGGAAATTATCCAGAGCTATCACCCACAGCTGGGTGGGGAGCATTTCCATGAAAACAAACTTAATCCAAATGTTCCAACTTAATCCCCACTAGTATGTCTGCCCCCACAAGATTGCATCAAAGAACATAGCTTTTTCTGGGGGACATAATATATCCAAACTGGTACAGTGGGGTAACACCTCTATGGAAATTATCTAATCAAAGTTCTTGCCAACAGTTGATTGAGTCACATCTCCATGGAAACAATCAATAGGTTCCAACCTAATCAACACCAATAAATCTGCCCACACAAGATTGCATCAAAGAACATGGCGTTTTGAGGGACGTACTATATTCAAACCAGCACAGCAACTCATAGAAGACAGAACATGAAAGGAGAATAAACATACAAGGATGTTCAACCTTACTAGCTTAAGAAATACAAACTTAGAATCACAAGATACGATTTTATGAACATCATGCTGGCATAAATTTGAAAGTCTGACAATACCATATATAGGAGAGGATATAAAACATAGTCTCATTCATGGCTAGTGGGAAGTATAAATTGATATAACCACTTTTGAAAGCAATTTGGCAATACTGGTAAAATTGGAAGATGCACTCCTGGTTTAATATCCTAGCTCACACACATGTGCAGGAGACATGCACAAGAAGGTTCACAACACTGTGAAAGTGGTAGCACAGAGGAAAACAGGAAACAACTTACATGTGCATCCACAGAAGAGTGGATACACACACTGACATATTTTCTTACAATGGATTTCCAAACAACCATGAAAACTAAAATTCAAATAAACTACAACAATACATATTATTTTGGTTGACTTTCACAATTATATCTAACAAAACACTTTCAGATACCCTGGCAAACAGTAATTTCAGCCTAAACTTAATACAAATCTATCATAAAATATAAAAGAAAATTACCTCAACTTGTGGAACCAATTTACCCTCAAGGCAATAAATATCACAATCTTTATCTCTAGCCCAGATTTCTCTTAGAGGTTGTCTACCTACTGAACATCTCTGCCTAAATGGACCATAGGTAACAACACTGAGCAGCAGCTTCTCCACCAAACCTGCTCTTCTCTATCTCAGGGAATAGCAACAACACACACACACAGTTGTTCAAGACATAAATGTGGACATTATCCTGGACTCCTTCCCCCTCATCCCCCATATCCAAGCATAATGTCCTATCATTCTGCCTCTTAAATAGTTTGATACTATCCCACTTCTTCTACCCCCACAAACTTCACCTAGTGCCGACCATCATTTCATCTCACCTAGATTACAGTAACACCTCTCCTGCCCCAATAAACATTTACACCCTGCAATCAGCTTGTTCTTTAACAAGCATAAATATGATCAAGTTACATCATCTACTATCCCCAATGTCCTTGAATTAAAATTCTTAATGTGGCTTAGGAGGACCTAATGACCTGGCCCTTATTTATGCCTCCATGTACACCACACATTCTACCCTGTCTCCTACATTTGGGCCTTTGTACATGCAGTTCTCTCTGCTAGAAGCCCTTTTCAGAGCCCTTAAACTTTTCTTCACCTTGGTTAATTCCCAATTTGTCCTTCACCTGTCAGTTAGACAATTCCTTACTCTCGGAAGCCTAGGTAAGACCAGACAGAAATCTTTCTTATCAGTTCCCACAGTCTGCAGTGTTTACTTCCATCTTAGGCACTGTAATTTAAGTGCCCATTTGCTTTGGCATAATTCCTATTACAGGATAAGGACTGTATCTTATTCACCATTACAACTCCAAAACCTACCCTTCAAAGAGCAAGAAACTACAATTCCTTGCAATTTGCAATTCATTTGTCATTGGTGGTTTCTGAGTCTTCCTTAAAACCCATCTTGAAGCTTACGCATTGTTTTCAATAATTTCTTAACTATCAAAGGGATAAAAAAGAAATCCGGATAACATTAATTCTCATGAAAAGTGTTTTACAGGGAGTACCTACCCCTAAATATGTAAATATAGAGTATTATTCAAAATACTGACAGACTATATAACATGAAGATACCTGCAATATATTAAGTAAAAAAAAAGTCTCAGATAAATTTCTAAAAGTGAAATTATAAACATTTTAAGACTTTTGTTCCCACCACCCAGGTTAAGAGGGTACCCATTTCTTTATATTCTGGACATTAACATTTATATTCTGGGTATTAATCTTTATATTCTCTCAACCACTTGAGAGATTTAAAATAATGACATCTCAATGTTGATTTAATTCCCATTTATTTAACTAATAGAGAAAGTGAAATTTTTTTTAGGTTTACTACTCATTCATGTTTCTCCTTTATTAAACTGCCTGTTTACAACTTTAGCCCATTTTTTACTGTGGTTACTTCATAATAAGTTTTCAACAACTTCATTGAGATACAATTCACATACCATACACATTTAAAGTGAGCAATTTTTAGTATATTCACAAAGTTATGCATCCATCACCACAACCTAATTTTAGAACATTTTCAGCCCCCCAAAAAGAATCCCTGTATCCATTAGCTATCACTCCCCCATTTTCCCCTCCCCGAGACTAGGCAACCACTAATTTCTTTCTTCTATCTCTAGATTTGCCTATTCTGGACATTTCATATTAAAGGAATTGCACGGCATTTTCAAGAGTTCTCTAAACATACAGGTTTGGAAACTTCTGACTTTCACATATTCCAAATATTTTTCCCACCTTTCATTTATTGGGGTTGGGAGGAGGGGTTTATGTAGTCAAATCTATTTTATTTAAGACTTTGTCTTTGGTGTCATGCTTAGAACTACCTTCCTGATCCCAGATTAACATATTCATGATTACTTTCCATTAGTAAATTCATAGCTTCAATTTTCACATCCAAATCATTACTCCATCTAAAATTTATTCAAGAAGTGTATGTATTCCACTTTGCTTTTTGCCAAATAGTGACTCAGGTGTTACTCACTATCTATCAAGCAACCATCCTTTTCCTGTTGAATCACCTTTATCATACACTATATTCTTATATACATTTTGGGTCTGTTTTAGATTTTTAAAAATTCTATGCCTTTCATCTGTCTATTCTGGGACCAGTACCAAACTGTCTTAATCTCTGTACTTCAGTAATATATTTTAAAATTTGATGGGGGTCATCCTCCTCATTGCTCTTATTTATCAAAATTTTCTTAGCTATTCTTACACATCCGTTCTTTCAGATAAACTTGAGAACACTATGGAAACTACACTTAAATTTACAAATTAGAATGGGAAGAATTTATACTTTTCCAATGTTGTATCCTCAAAAAAAAAAAGATATGACTGTAGTCATCTTTTCCTTTTTTTTCAAGTTTTAAAATTGTTTATAATTAAAGTCCCACATATTTTATGTGGATTTCATTTCTATTTATTTTATGTCGTTTGTTATTAGTTTAAATGAGATTCCTTAAAAAATGTTATTTTTTTTTTATCTCCTTATTGGTATACAGGAAAGTTACTCATTTGCACTTAGTGTATAAACATGTTTTAAGGTCTTTTTAATTATTTTTCAATTTCCATTATATCTGTCACATCTAAATAGACTCAAATATTAATATATGCTGAAAACAGCATACATGAATAAGATAAGAAAATATATTCACCTATGCCCATACTCAAACAGCTAAATTTCCTGAAGAAGACCAAATTCAACAGCAGAAAGAACTATGCAGCCATGAACTTGGGAGAAGAGAACCAGGGCTAAAAGTAAAAGTAAAATAACACTGTTCCACTCAGAGTCTCTCTGAAATAACTTTCATTCTGAAAAACTGACTTACTACTTAACTTGGAAATACTAAATTGTCTCACACATGTATTTGCTTTTCCAGAAAGGAAAAGGAAAACCCTTCTGTCATGCTATAAAAATGTATCCTTGTTTAAGAGGAATCTCACCAAATCAAGAATAAATTACAGTAGAAAATCATGAGAATTTTTCAGTGATGAACCATCTGGAATGATTTTTGCGTTACACTACTTAACTTGGGGGATGAAGAGGTAATTTTGTTACTTTTCCTTCTTTTGGGCATTTGATCTAAATAATACATAATGGAAATAACTGACCTCTTAATTATGTTGATCATACGAACTCTTACCATATCAATGGATTCGCCATGATTAAGACTGTTAAAGGCTGACTAGTACTACTGTATGCAGTTCAAACATGTAGCATTTGTTACACTGGAGTTCTATACATATATGTATGGGTTTTATATTATTTTTTTTGAAATTGTCTTTGTAAGTGTGAAATTATTTCAAAATTTAAAAACTTAAGGGAAAAATGATTAAAATGGTAAATTACGTTATGTAAATGTTACAATAATTTTTTTAAATATATGAAATACAAGAAGAAAAAAAGGTAGCATTGCTTCTTACTGTTTTTTTTTCCTGGTTCAATCTGACAACATTCTTGTATGTCTTAAATGTTTCACATACGTTCCAGAGTCAGGGCTATGTCATAGGAACTTTCATCAGAATAGATTAGCTCTTAATTCAGCACAATTATCCTCTTATCATCTCTTTCTAATATTGCTGATCACCTAAAACTCCTTTTTTCTTCATTATTCAAATTACATGTTCAGTATACTTTTACAGCCCATACAGTTCACACAGAACAGGAAGAAATATACATAAAATTAAACAATCTGGGTTTCAAATAAATTTCTTGATACTATAGTGGTCTCTGACCAATTATTACTTTGATAACATCCACTGCGTGACATAAAGCAAAAAACATAAAACATCTAATAAAAGAGATTTAATAAATGTAATTTCATTACTACATTATCTACTCTGGCAGTAATAAAACAATTATCGGCAAGAGGCAGGGGTGGTGGTTAACATTACTTTGGAGAAAGAAAATCTTAAAATTTCTAGCACCCAAACAATAGAAGGAAGTTGATACATACCTGCGTTCTAAACCTTACTAACATTAATTTGCCCAGTCACCTTATATCTGACTTATTCATTATCTACAAAACTCCAAATAATATCACTTATCCCATCTCTTTCAAAGGGGTTTTAAAACTCCTAGAATCTCTGAGCTACAAGACAATATAGAGATAATCCATTTTAACCACCATTTTAAAAAAGAGATATCATGAAAGGAATTAAATACAAAATAACAAAACACTAAATAAATATAAAGAATAATTATTATTAATAAGTCATAGAAATTTAAAGAAGAAAGCAGTCAGCGAGGGCAGAAATGATAGGGTAACTGCTTTAACAGACAGACTGTTTTTTTTTAAAAGGGGCGGGGGGGGTTAAGAACAGTAAGGACGGAGACTCGGGCAAGATGGGGGCATAGAGAGGAGTGGAAGCTAAGTAGTCCCCCTGGAACAACTACAAAAAACCAGAAACAACTAGTACATAATCCAGAATAACTGCGGGGGGACAACGAGACCATTCATTCATCATACACCAACCTGAACTGGGAGAACACAGCATAAAATCTGTAAGTAAAACCTGCGGAACCAGGTCGACCCCCTCCCCCATAGTCCAAGCTGCGGAGCCGCGTGGTGCCACAGAGAAGCTCTCGCCCAGCAAGTGAATATAGCTCAGCTGAGCTCCAACTGGGGTTTTAAGTAGCGAGTGTGAACTGCTCACTACAGGTACGCAGCCCCAAAAAACAGACAGAGGCTTTGGGTGACGACTGACCTGGGAGAGCCGGAGGGTCGCCTTGGACTGGGTCTGAAGGGGACTATCTGTTTCTTTTTTGGCTCAGTGGAGAAAGCCCCAGTCATTTTTAGTTTCCAGGGCTGTGACTCGGGGAAGGGTGGAGACACCACAAGCAGAGAGCGAGACCACTGAAATGCTAATGACCTCCACCTGAGGGGTCTGTCCTCTCTAGGAGGAAAGGGGTGGGGACCTTTCCATTCAGAACCAGACCCCAGAGCCTGGGGCAACACGGCCATACCTCCTCACACCAGTCAAGAATTATAGGCTAACAGGCGTCACCTGCTGGGCAGAAAAGCACAGTGACCTGAGGCATCATAGGGTGGAGCAATTTTCTAAGACACACCCGCAGGGAAACCAGATACTGAATATTTCTTCCCTCTGGGACCTGAGCCTGTTCTGGTCTGGGAAAACCTGATTTGGATGACCAAGGAAACCATGCCTAGACAACAGAAAATTACAACCTACACTAAGAAAAACAAAGTTATGGCCCAGTCAAAGGAACAAACGTACACTTCAACTGAGATACAGGAATTTAAACAACTAATGCTAAATCAGTTCAAAAAGTTTAGAGAAGATAATTGCAAAAGAGATAGAGGCTGTAAAGGAAGCACTGGACATGTATACAGCAGAAATCAAAAGTTCAAAAAACCTACTAGTAGAATCTATGGAAATGAAAGGCACAACACAAGAGATGAAAGACACAATGGAAACATACAACAGCAGATCTCAAGAGGCAGAAGAAAACACCCAGGAAATGGAGAACAAAACACCTGAAAGCCTACACGCAAAGGAGCAGATGGAGAAAAGAATGAAAAAATATGAGCAACGTCTCCGGGAACTCAAGGATGAAACAAAGTACAATAATGTACGTATCACTGGTGTCCCAGAAGGAGAAGAGAAGGGAAAGGGGGCAGAAGCAATAATAGAGGAAATAATTAATGAAAATTTCCCATCTCTTATGAAAGACATACAATTACAGATCCAAGAAGCGCAGCATACTCCAAACAGAAGAGATATGAATAGGCCTATGCCAAGACACTTAATAATCAGATTATCAAATGTCAAATACAAAGAGAGAATCCTGAAAGCAGCAAGAGAAAAGCAATCTGTTACATACAAAGGAAGCTTCATAAGACTATGTGCGGATCTCTCAGCAGAAACCATGGAGGCAAGAAGGAAGTGGTGTGATATATTTAAGATACTGAAAGAGAAAAACCGCCAAACAAGAATCCTGCATCCAGCAAAGCTCTCCTTCAAACATGAGGCAGAGTTCAAAATATTTTCTGACAAACAGACAATGAGAGACTTTGTGAACAAGACACCTGCCCTACAGGAAATACTAAAGGGAGCACTACAGGGTGATAGAAGACAGGAGTGTGTGGTTTGGAACACAATTTTGAGAGATGGTAGCACAACAATGTAAGTACACTGAACAAAGGTAACTATGAATACGGTTGAGAGAGGAAGATGGGGAGCATGTGAGACACAAGAAAGGAGGAAAGATAACGACTGGGACTGTGTAACTTGGTGAAATCTAGAGTATTCAACAATTGTGATAAAATGTACAAATATGTTCTTTTACGAGGGAGAACAAGCAAATGTCAACCTTGCAAGGTGTTAAAAATGGGGAGGCATTGGGGGAGGGATGCAATCAGCATAAACTAGAGACTGTAACTAATAGAATCATTGTATTATGCTTCCTTTAATGTAACAAAGGTGATATACCAAGGTGAATGCAGATAAGAGGGGGGGATAGGGGAGGCATGTTAGACACTTGACATTGGTGGTACTGTCTGATTCTTTATTCTACTTTGATTTAAGGTTATTTTTCCTTTTGCTGCTTCCTAGCTGTCATTTTTTTTTTCCTCTTTCTTTTGCCTCTCTACCTTCTTTGACTCTCCCTCCTGCCTTGTGGAAGAAATGTAGATGCTCTTATATAGATAGTGGTGAAGGTGGTGAACACATAAATGTATGACCATGCAGAAAACCATCGATTATTTACTTGGGATGGAATGCATGGTGAGTGAACAAAACCATATTAAAAAAAATGGGTTGATGACAAAACCTCGAGGGCAATATACTGAGTGAAAAAAGCCAGACACATAGGACAATTATTGCAGGGTCTCACTGATAGGAACTAATTACAATATGTAAACTCATAGACATGAAATATAAGGTACCAAGATATAGGACGAGGCTTAAGAATGGGGAGTGGTTGCTTATTATGAACAGAATGTTCAATTAGTATGAACTTAAATGTTTGGAAATGAACAGGGGTGTTGGTAGCAAGACGTGAGAATAACTAACAGCACCAAATGGTGTGTGAACGAGGTAGAAAGGGGAAGCTCAGAGTCATATATGTCACTAGAAGGAAAGCTGGAGGTCAAAAGATGGAAATGTATAAAACTGAATCCTATGGTGGGCAATGTCCATGATCAACTGTACAAATACTAGAAATCACTTCATGAACCAGAACAAATGTATGACAATACAATTAGAAGTTAATAATAGAGGGGCATACAGGGAAGAACTATATACCTATTACAAACTATATACTACAGTTAGTAGTATTTCAACATTTTTTCATAAATAGTAACAAACGTACTATATCAATACTAGGAGTCAACAATTGAGGGGGTTGGTTAGGGATAGGGGAGGATTAGAGTTTCCTTTTCTTTTTTTTCTTTTTTCATCTTTCACTTTATTTCTTGTCTGGAGTAATGAAAAGTTTCTAAAAATTGAACAAAAATTAAGTGTGATGGATGCACAGCTGTATGAGGGTACCCAGGGGCAAGTGATTGTACACTATGGATCTCTGGATAATTGTATGGTATCTGAACAATCTCAATAAAAATGAAAAAAAAAAAAAAAAAAGAACAGTAAGGACACGTTTACTTCCTTCCTTGAAATCGACTAACATTTATAAAAAGAAAAAGCATAATAGGAAGCACCACCTATCACAAAACTAGGGAATGGCTACAATTCCATACTGCCGATTTAAGAATATAATACCATGAAGTATGGACAAAATGAAAAGTGGAGCTCCCAAAATTTCATTAATCGCAAGCAAAGTAGGGTTCAGAAAAGTCCTGTTAGAAGCATGTAACAGTATACCCAAATACACCTCCGTCTCAGTTTTAGCTGAGATTCTAAGGCAATATATGCAAGCATTTAAACAAAGCAAATTGAAGTACTAGACCTGCAAAGGAGGTGGCCAAAAAAGCAGTTTTACAATACTTAGCTGAATACCCACTTCCAAACGACTATTACAAAGGAAGGAGGGAGAGGACTGCAGAGCTCTAAAGAGGAGGTGGAAACTGGGAAAAAGTTTTTTTAGAGAAAGTTGTCAGTACCATTCCCTAACTGAAGAGGGATAGAAGGGTACTTTACATTCATCTCTAGTCTAGTAAGGGGAGCTTCAAGGATGCCATTCTAAAAGCTTGATATCTCTCTTTTAGAAATTAGAGGTCTGTGGCTTGGTATTTGACTTTTATACCTGAGAAATCTAAAGACTAGCATATGATTGGAAGGTCCCTGACAGCAGATTAAAGGACTACAATTTTTAAATCACTGCATCGTCACTGACAGCAGGTCAAGGTGAGTATTTCCCATGTAAAAGACATGAGCCACTTGAGAACTGTCTTGGGCTTAGTTTTATAACCTGGAATGAAGTGACTTCTACAGGAAGAGACTAGATGTATGTCACTGGACACCCAGGCCAGACAGAAATGGTATAAACATTCAGCCCACCAAGAGGCATTTGCCCTATGGCAAGAGAAAGGCAGATTAGAGATCCCCTCTGATAGGGGTAGGGAGTAATAGCAGTGGGAGTCTAATACATCTAAGCTTTTTTTAAAAACAACTTTATTGAGATATAACTGACATACAATCAACTGCACATATTTGAAGTGTACAATACAGTAAGGTTTATTTGACATGTGTATAAATCATGACACCATCACCACACTGATGAACATACCCACTAGGACAGCTACTACATAAAAAAAAAAAAAAAAACAGAAAATAACAAGGGTTGGTGAGAATGTGGAGAAATTGGAACTCTCGTGTATTGCTGATGTGATGTAAAATGGTGCAGCCACTGTGGAAAACAGTTTGGCAGTTCCTCAGAAAGTTAAATATAGAATTACCATATGACTTGGCAAGTTCACTCTTAGAAATGTACCCGAAAGAATTGAAGGCAGGGGATTCAAATAGATACCTGCACAAAAATGTTCACAGTAACATTATTCACAGTAGCCAAAACGTGGAAGCAATTCGAATGTACATCGACAGATGAATGGATATTTTGCCCATTGAACTGTTTGCTTCCATTTTATTCACTGAATTCTGAGAGTTCTTTATACATTCTGGAATTAAGTCCTTTATCATATACACGCTTTGCAAATATATTCTCCCATTCTGTGGCTCATCTTTTCATTCTCTTAACTGTACCTTTTCAAAGCGTGGAAGCTTTTAATTTTGATGAAATCCAATTAAACAATTTGTTCTTTTTGTGGATCATGCTTTTGGTGTTGTATCTAAGAAACCTTTGCCTAACCCAGGGCAAAAAGGCTTTCTTCTAGCTGTTGTCTAGAAGCTGTAAAGTTTGGGGTTTTGCATTTATGCATTGCTACATTTTTAGAAAATGAGTCTATATGGCTCACAGGATGGATTAAAGTTCTTTTTTACATATAGATATTGTTCTAGTTTGCTAATGCTGCCGGAATGCAAACCACCAGAGATAGACTGGCTTTTGCAAAAGGGGGTTTATTTGGTTACACAGTTACAGTCTTAAGGCCATAAAGTGTCCAAGGTAACACATCAGCAGCCAGGTACCTTCACTAGAGGATGGCCAGTGGTGTCTGGAAAACCTGTTAGATGGGAAGGCAGGTGGCTGGCGTCGGCTCCAAAGTTCTGGTTTCAAAATGGCTTTCTCCCAGGATGTTCCTCTCTAGGCTGCAGTTCCTCAAAAATGTCACTCTTAGTTGCACTTGGGGTATTTGTCCTCTCTCAGCTTCCCCGGAGCAGCAGTCTGCTTTCAATGGCCGTCTTCAAACTGTCTCTTATCTGCAGCTCCTGTGCTTTCTTCAAAGTGTCCCTCTTGGCTGTAGCTCCTCTTCAAAACAGCACTCACAGCTGCACTGCACTGAGTTCCTTCTGTTTGTCAGCCCATTTATACGGCTCCACTGACCAAGGCCCACCCTGAATGGGTGGGGCCACACCTCCATGGAAATTAACTCATCAGAGTTATCACCCACAGTTGGGTGGGGCACATTCCATGGAAACACTCAAAGAATTACAATCTAATCAACACCTATAGGTCCGCCCACACAAGATTACATCAACGATAATGGCGTTTGGAGGACATAATACATTCAAACCGGCACAGATACCTAATTATTCTAATTTGTTGAAAAGAATACCCTTTCTCAACTGAACTGTCTTTGTAGCTCTATCAAAAATCAGTTCTCCACAAATATATGGGTCTCTTACTAAACTCTGTATTTGGCTCCACTGATATGTTTGTCTTTGAGCCAATAATACCCTATCTTGATTACTGAAGTTTTTACACTCAGTCTTGAAATCAGGTACTATAAGTACTCCAACTTTGTTCCTCTTTCTCAAAGCTGTTTTCGTTATTCTAGGTTCTTTGCATTTCCAAGTGAATTTCAGAATCTGTTTGTCAATTTCTACCCAAAAAGAAGCTTAAAGTAATTTGAACTGGACTCCATTGAATACATACATCAATTTGGAGAAACTAGTGTCTTAAATTAACAATAGAGTCTTCCAAGTGATAAACATGGTGTAGCTCTCCTTTTATTAGGTCTTCTTTAATTGCTCTCAGTATTGTTTTATAGTTTTTGATTTGTAGGCCTTGCACATCTTTTTGTTTTGTTTTTTTTTTAATTTTTTTTAATTTTTAATTTTGAAATAAATTCAAACTTACAGTAACAGTTGCAAAAATAATACAAACCCCATACACAGAACTCCAGCATACCCCAACCCTCCTCCACCAATACCCCGATCTACCAACTTTAATATTTTGTCTCTTTACCATTTCTTTCTTTCCCTCCCTGTCTTGGTAGTACTGGTATTTATATTTACCATGTGATCTTTACTGGAGATCTTTATTTCTTCATGTGGTTTCAGTCAATTGTTTAGTGTCCCTTCCTTTCAGCCTGCACAATTCCCTTTAACATTTCTTATCGGACTGATCTACTGGTGATGAAGTCTCTCAGCTTTTGATTCTCGAGGAATGTTTTCATCTCCCCCTCATTTTTAACCTCCAGGTGTTTGTGAATTTTCTAAGTCTCTGATGGTTATTGACTTCTATTTGTATTCCATTGTGGTCAGAGAATGTACTTTGAATAATTTCAATTTTTTTTTAACTTTATTGAGGCTTGTTTTATGTCCCAGCTTATGGTACCTTCTGGAGAAAGTTCCGTGATCACTAGAGAAGAATGTGTATCCTGGTGATTTGGGATGTAATGTTCTATACACGTCTGCTAAAATTCTCGATTTCTCTCTCTCCTTTCTTTGTTTCTCTGTTGGTAGGGCTCCCTTTAGTATCTAAAGTACAGCAGGTCTTTTATTAGCAAAATCTCTCAGCATTTGTCTGAAAAATTTAAGCTCTCCCTCAAATTCGAAGGACAGTTTTGCTGGATAAAGTATTCTTGGTTGGAAATTTTTCTCTCTCAGAATTTTAAATATGTCATGCCACTGCCTTCTCGCCTCCATGGTGGCCGCTGAGTAGTCACTACTTAATCTTATGTTGTTTCCTTTGTATGTGGTGAATTGCTTTTCTCTTGCTGCTTTCAGAACTTGCTCCTTCTCTTCAGTACTTGACACTCTGATCAGAATATGTCTTGGAGTGGGTTTATTTGGATTTATTCTATTTGGAGTTTGCTGAGCATTTATGCTTTGTGTATTTATATTGTGTAGAAGGTTGGGGAAGTTTTCCCCAACAATTTCTTTGAATACTCTTTCTAGACCTTTACCCTTCTCTTCCCCTTCTGGGACACCAATGAGTCTTATATTTGGACATTTTATTTTATCTATCATATCCCTGAGATCCATTCAATTTTTTCAATTTTTTCCCCATTCTTTCTTTTGTTCTTTCATTTTCTGCTCTGTGGTTCTCAAGATTGCTGAGCCATTGTTCAGCTTCGTCTAGTCTTGTACTATGAGTATCCAGAATCTCTTTAATTTGGTCAACAGTTTCTTTTATTTCCATAAGATCTTCTATTTTTTTATTTACTCTTGCAATTTCTTCTTTATGCACTTCTAGGGTTTTCTTCATGTCCTTTATATCCTGTACCATGCTCTCATTGCTTGTCTTTAGTTCTTTGATTAATTGCTCCAAGTACTGTGTCTCCTCTGATCTTCTGATTTGAGTGTTTGGGTTTGGGTCATCCATATTGTCTGGTTTTTTCATATGCTTTAAAATTTTCTGTTGTTTTTGGCCTCTTGGCATTTGCTTTCCTTGATAGGGTTCTTTTAGGAAATGAAGGATTATTCAGATCAGACACCAATCTCTAGTTTGTCAGATCTACAGCGTGGTGGCATACACTTTCTCTAACTAACCAGCAGATGGCATCCGAGAGTCACCTATTCCCCTCAAGTCAGTTCTCCCCAACTTTGTCTTTGTGGTGTGTGGGGGTCTGGTTCTTGTGGGGTCCAACTGGTGCACCAACTTTGGGTGTGTTGTTGGTGCTGTCTGCCCTGAATGTGAGATGTGTGTCTGAGCCATTAGGGAGGCAGGGCAGCTTTAATAATCAGACCTCCCAGGTGTTCCTGGAGATTTAAGGCTGTTGCAAGAGTTTAAACCTTCATTTCAGTCTCGCCACAGACTGTCTCTGCCGCTGACCCACAAGTCCTTGGTACTGGCTTAGGGTCCCTGGGATTCCTGAGTGGGTTCCTCTTCCCAGCCGTGCCCTTCTAGGGTCTCTGCTGAGGGAAGGCTGTGCTACATCAACAGTGCTCACCGTCCCTCAAGGGAATCCCTGGGCTGCTGAGCCATGCAGGGGCATTCCCAGCCTGCTGTAAAGATGGCTGAATGAGGCGTGTTAATTTCCCCCTTTTCGCACAGCTCCGCCTTTCCAGCTCCGGGACAATTAGCTGTGGGTATGCGAAAGGCTATTGTCCATGCCCGACACTGTGGCATGTGCACATGCTGCTGGAAACACCCCATCACACTGGGTTTCTTGGTGCAGCTCTGGACTGTGGCCCCAGCATCGGGCAGGAGCGTTTCCAGCCCACCGGGAAGATGGCTGCAAGGGGCATGGTTTTTTTCCCCTTTTGGCTAACTTCTGCCTGCCTCACTCCTAGACAATTAGCAGCAGGTGCACGAAAGGCTATCTTCCTCGCCAGATATTGAGGCATTCGCACAGCCCGTTCCTGCCGTGCTTCACTGTGAGGTTCTCGCTGCCGTATCTGCAGCCGCTTTTGGTTTTTTTTAAAAAAGAACTAGTCCGCCTCCAAACATCAATCCTCGGTTTCCCCACACTGCAGCATGGCTGCTGGATATTCAGCAGTTTACTCACTCATTTAGAACGCAGACTCCCGGTTTCACCAAGTTCACGGTCCCTGTGGATTCAGCAGACCTTGTCCAGCCGGTGCATCGCTGGAACTGGTATTCTGGGTCATTTTCTGGCTTTTATCTAGTATTTTTCACAGAGGTGTTTTTTTGCCCTGTCTCTCCTAGCCGCCATCTTAGGTTCTCCTGGCCATAATATTTTGTGGATACTTCGTGACATCACAAAATATCTTCTTGTTCTGGGTGAAATGTACAGGCTGGCCGTGGTCGGAATGTGGCGCCCCCTCCGCGGCCCCCTGTATTTATTTTAATGCTATTGTAAAAATTATTTTTATTTCAGTATCTGATTAATTGTTACTGGTATACTGAAATACAGTTGATTTTTAAATATTGATCTTGTATCTGCAACACTGCTAAACTCACAAAACACTTCTAGGAATCCTTTTGTAGTAACATAGGATTTCCTATATACATTATCACATCTGTGAACAAAGATAGTTTTACTTCTTCTCTTCAGATCTGAATGCTGTTTACTTCTTTTCCTTGTCTGCTTGCACTAATTAGAACCTCTAGTACAATGCTGAATAGAAGTGGTGAGAAAAAAAACACTCTTCTCTTTATATGGGAATCCTGTATTTTACGTACGATTTTTCTGTAAACCTACAATTCCTCTAATTAAAAAATAAACATACATCTTTGTCTTTTTCCCCACCTTAGGGATAAAGCATTTAGTTTATCGCCATGAAGTATGATATTAGCTGTAGGATTTTCGTAGAGGTTCTTTATCAGATTAGGAATTTCCCTTTTCTTCCTAATATGCTAGGAATTCTTGTTAAGAGCTTTAATCAGGAACGGATGTTGAATTTTGTCAAAGGTTTTTTCCTGTGTATGCTGAGATGACCATATGGCTTTTCTTTGTTGTAAGATTAATCACACTGATCGATTTTTTTTTAATTTAAACCAAAGTTGTAGTCGTAAACCCCACTTGGCAAGTATTGTCTTTCTCATATATTGTCAGATTAAACTTGTTAAAATTTTGTTTGAATTTTTGCATTTGTGTTAAAGAGCGATATCAGTTGATATGTTTTCTTTTCTTGGAATGTCTTTTTCTGGTTTTGGTATCAGGGTAATGCTGCCCTCATAGAATGAATTGGGGAATATTCCATGCTTTTCAGTTTTCTGGAAGTGTGTGATATTATTGCTTCTTAAATGTTTGCTAGAAGTCATCCATGAAGTCATTTAAGCCTGGAATTTCTTGTTGGTAGGCTTTCTTTACAACAACCCCATTTCTATCATTAAGAGAGAACTAGTCATGATATTTATTTCTTATTAAGAGCACTTTCAGAATCTGTCTTTTAAGGATTTATTTTCATTGAATCAGAGCAGCCAATTTAAAGGCATAAATTAATTCATATACTTCCCTTATGATCCTGTTAATATCTGTAGAATGTATACTGACATCACCTATCTCATTCCATTTGTTTCTTTTGTTTTTCCTGATCA
This sequence comes from Choloepus didactylus, assembly GCF_015220235.1. Classification (NCBI taxonomy): domain Eukaryota; kingdom Metazoa; phylum Chordata; class Mammalia; order Pilosa; family Megalonychidae; genus Choloepus; species Choloepus didactylus. The sequence continues at coordinate 96,083,584 of NC_051307.1, read as the reverse complement.
GTCTGGCTTGGGGTTTAACAATTTATTGATCCTCTAAAAGAATCAATTTTTTTTTTTACTTTCTACATTTTATTTGTTTTCTATTTCACAGATTTCTATTTTAATCTTTATTAATTCCTTCCTTCTGCTTGTTTTAGGTTTATTTTACTCTAGTTTCTTAAATTGATATCACTGATTTGAGACCCTTCTACTTTTCTAATATTGACATTAATGCAATAAATTTTCCCCACTTATTGCTTTAGCAGTAAACTACAAATTGTTTTCATTGTAATTCAGTTCAAAATATTTTCTAATTTCTCTTCTGACTTCTGTGACTTATAGGTAATTTAGAAATGACTTACTTAGTTTCCAAATATCTGGGGATGTTTCCAGATATCTTTCAGTTATCCAATCAATACTTTAATTTCATTGTGGTCAGAGAACATTCTTTGTATGAGGTGACTCCTTTTAAATAAACTTATTCATACTTGTTATATGGCCAAGAATATTATCTATCTTAATAAATGTTCCAGACGCACTTAGAAATATACATTCTGCTGTTGGGTGGAATGTTCCATAAATGTCAATTAGGTCAAGTTTCTGCAAGTGTTTTTCAACTTTTCTATACTTTTACTAATTCATTTATTCTTCTATCAATTATTGAAAGAGGGGTATTGGAATCTCTGGCTATATCTCCTTGCAGTTCTATCAGATTTTGCTTTCTATTTTGAAGCTCAGTTATTAAGAGCATAAATGTATTTGGTCATATTCTGTCCTTTTGATTACTTAACTTCTTCAGCATTAAAAAATGACCTTCATCTCTGGCAAAATGCTTTACCAGATTCTGGTCAAAATCATCTCTAGTGAAATCTCCTTTGTCTAACACTAATTTAGCACTTTAGCTTTCTTTTGACTAATGTCAGCACAGTATTTTTTTTTCTACTTTTTTTTTTAATTCAGTTTTATTGAGATATATTCAGAAACCATACAATTTCCATGGTTTACAATCAACTGTTCACAGTACCATCATATAGTTGTGCATTCATCACCCCAATCGATTTTTGAACATTTTCCTTACACCAGAAAGAATCACAGTAAGAATAAAAAATAAAAATAAAAAAGAACACCCAAATCATTCCCCCCATCCTACCCAATTTTTTACTTAGTTTTTGTCCCTATTTTTCTACTCATCCATCCATATACTGGATAAAGGGAGTGCTATCCACAAGGTTTTTACAATCACACTGTCACCCCTTATAATCTACATTGTTATACAATCATCTTCAAGAGTCAAGTCTACTGGGTTGGAGTTTGGTGGTTTCAGGTATTTACTTCTAGCTATTCCAATATATTAAAACCTAAAAAGTGTTATCTATGTAGTGCGTAAGAATGTCCACCATAGTGACCTCTCTACTCCATTTGAAATCTCTCAGCCACTGAAGTTTTATTTCGTTTCATTCCACATCCCCGTTTTGGTCAAGATGTTCTCAATCCCACGATGCCGGGTCCAGATTCATCCCCGGGAGTCATATCCTGCGTTGCCAGGGAGATTTACATCCCTGGGAGTCAGGTACAATGTAGGGGGGGAGGGCAGTGAGATCACCTGCCAAGGTGGCTTAGTTAGAGAGAGAGGGCCACACCTGAGCAACAAGGAGGCACTCAGGAGGAGACTCTTAGGCACAATTAGAAGCCTCTCCTTTGCAGTAACAAGCTTCATATGGGCAAGCGCCAAGACAGAGGGCTCAGCATGTCAAGCCGTCAGTCCCCAGCGTTTCTGAGAACATCAGCAACAATCCAGGGAAAGAAGTCCAACACCTCTGCATCCTCCCTCAGCTCCTCAGGGGGGCCGCGAATATATTTATTTTTATTCTCTGCCCATATTACTTTGTCTCCCCTCTTACTTTTAACCTATTTGCGTCTTTATAAAATAGGTTTCTTGTATCCATCATATAGCTGAGAATTGCTTTTATATCCAATCCGTAAACCTCTTCCTTTTATTTGGAATGTTTAGACCAGAATAACATAATATGATCCTAGATATAATTAGATTTAAGCCTATCATCTTGCTGTTTTCTATTTGTCCCACATTTTCTTTGTTCTTTTTTTTCTCTCTTTATGCCTTCCATTATATTGTATTATTCCATTTTATCTCTTTTGTTTTGTTACTTTAGTGGTTGCTTTAGATTTTATAGAATACATCTTGAATTTATTACAATCTACCTTTAAGTGATATTACATCACTTTATACATAAATAACCTTACAATAGTATACTTCCCTTTCTAGCCTCCTTTCCTGAACTTTGTTATTCTTTTAATATAAATTAACACATATCTATATTATAAACCCCATAATACATGATTATAATTTTTAAGCAGTCAATTATATTTTAGAGAGATTTAAATAATAAGAAAAAAATCTTAGCCTTTTACCCATATAGTTACCATTTCCAGTGCTCTTCATTCTTTTGTATAGATCCATATTTCCATTTGGTATCATTTTCCTTCCACCTGAAAGACTTAAACATTTCTTCCTATGCAGGTCTGCTGATGATGAATTCTTCCAGCTTTGTATGCCTGAAAACATCTTTATTTCGTCTTCATTTTGGAAGAATATTTTTAACAAGTATAAAATTCTTGGTTGTAAGTTTTTTTCCTTTCAGTACTTCAAAGATGTTGCTCTACTCTCTTCTCATCTGTACTATTTCCAACAAGAAATAGCTTATCATAGTTTTGTTCCACTGTATATAACATCTTTTTTTTTCCTGGCTACTTTTAAGATTTTTTTTCTTTATCACTGATTTTGAACAATTTGCCTTGATGTCATTTTCTTCTTGTTTCTTGTCCTTGGTGTTTGTTGGGCTTCTTTGCTCTGTCAGTAAACAGTTCTCCACAAATCTGGAAATTTTTCAACCATTATTCTTTAAATATATTTTCCATCCCACCCTCTTCCTTTAGACATTCCAATTGCTTCTACATTGAAGTTGTCCCATAGCTCAATGATGTTCTTTTCATTTTAAAAATTTTTTTCTGTGTACCATTTAGTGTATTTTCTATTGCTGTCTTCAAGTTCACTAATCTTTTCCTCTGCAATGTCTAATCTGATGCAGTTATCTCATCCAGTGTATTTTTCATCCTAGACATCATACTTTTCACAACAGGTTCAAACTGGTTCTTTCTTTATGTCTTTCATGTCTCTCAGTAACTTTATAACTTTTGAACATATGGTCAGCATGCTTTGATTGGCTATCAGACACTGTGAATTTTACCTTTTGGGGTGCTACATATATTAGCATTACTGTAAATATTCTTGAACTTTGTCCTGGAATACAGTTCAGTTACTTGGAAACGTACAGTCTTTTGGGGTCTTGTTTTAATGATTTGTTAGGTGGGTCTGGAACAGTGCTCAATCTAGGGTTAATTCCTCCCCACTACTGAGGCAAGACCTTCCTGAATTCTCTACTCAAAGCCCCATGAGCTACAAGTTTTCCCAGTCTGGCTGGTGGGGAAAAACACTACTCCTCGTCCTGAGTGAGTGGCCAGCACTGTTCCCTTTAATTCTTTTAGATGGCTCTTTCCTTGCCCTTATAGGAAGTTTTCTCACATGCATGAACTCTACATGCACTGTGCAACACTTGAGGAGCCCCTCTGCGGATCTTCGGGGTTTTGTCTCTGTGCAGCTCTCTCCTCACCAGTTCTCTGTTCTATGAATTCTAGTCACCTTGGTATCCCCAGGCTCTCAGCTCCACCTCCTCAATTCAGAAAGTTCACCGATCAGACCTGAGTTCCCCCCTTTGCAGCAGAAAAGTTACTTCAAGGTAGTAAACTGGAACAAACATGGAGTCTACCTCTTTTGTTTCCCATCTCTCAGGGAAAACCATCTTTTGCTGCCTGATGTCCAGAGTCTCAAAAACTGTGTTTCATTTATTTTCTCTTTTGTGGCTTTGTTTGTTTGTTTGGCTGCTTGAAGTGAGAGAATAAAACTGTTCCTTGTTACAACCTCAAGGCCAGAAAAAAAAAAGTCTTCTCTAGGTTTTTTTTTTTCCCTTAATTCAGTTTTATTGAGATATATTCACATACCATCCAATCATCCACAATGTACAATCAACTGTTTATGGTACCATCATATAGTTGTGCATTCATCACCCCAATCAATTTTTGAACATTTTTCTAACTCTAAAAAGAATGAAAATAAGAATAAAAATAAAAGTAAAAAGGAACACCCAAAGCATTCCCCCACCCACCCTATTTTTCATTTAGTTTGTGTCCCCATTTTTCTACTCTTCTGTCCCTACACTGGATAAAGGGAGTGTAAGTCACAAAGTTTTCACAATTACATAGTCATACCATGTAAGCTACATAGTTATACAATCATTTTCAACAATCAAGGCAGTTGATTCTTGGTTGCAGTGTGACTGTTTCAGGTATTTCCTTCTAGCTATTCCAATACACTAAGAACTAAAAAAAGGATAGCTATATAGCACTTAAGAATGCCCTCCAGAGTGACCTCTCAAATCCATGTGAAATCTCTCAGACACCGAAACTTTATTTTGCTTCATTTTGCTTCCCCCTTTTGGTCAAGAAGATGTTCTCAATCCCAGGATGCTGGGTCCAAGTTCATTCCAAGGAGCCATATCCTGCATTGCCAGGGAGATCTACACCCCTGGGAGTTACATTTTTCCCCAATTCCTCAGGGGGGGCCATGCAAATATATTTTTATTCTCTGCCCAAATTACTTTGGGATGTATCAGGATTTCACACTAACCTGTACAAACCTACCAGATTTCACTTCCTATTCCAAGTTCCATGTAATTATGGTGTTTGAATAAACTCACCATACAAGTTAAAGTATTTAAGTGTGCTGCAGAAAATATAGATCCTGCACTAAATAAATATCTCTTCCCTTCGTCTTACACAGAAGCTGAAGTTTTAAAACACAGTCAATATCATCCTTTACTCTTTTCTTTATTTACCTTAGTACTAACCAGATCCGCACTTCATGCATATCTCTAACTGAAGTCTGAACTCTTCTTCAGCTTTTTTAATAGTTGCTGTATGAGGTAATACTAACATTCAGAGATGCCGAGCTCTACCTCTGGGTTTCAGGTGTCACCCGCACACCCAAAGTTTCAGAGACTGGCAAGGTTATACACAAAGAGCTCAGCATCTCAGAATTTGGGAGATAACCATCACAACTCAGGAATAGATGTGACTGCTGTAAGAGCTTACAGTCTAGGGACCATTACAATAAGCATTACCCTGATAAGCTGTACTCTAAGATTTAATTCTGGGTTTACACATTGTAGTTAGACCATATTGGTAAGGCATTATAATGTCTGTCTTTTCTTTTCTGGTGTACTTCACTCAAAATGCTGTCCTCGAAGATGGCAGACTGGTGAGCTGTATGTTTTAGTTACTCCTCCAGGAAAGTAGGTAGAAAGCCAAGAACTGCGTGGACTGGACACCACAGAGCAATCTGACTTTGGGCATACTTCATACAACACTCATGAAAATGTGGAACTGCTGAGATCAGCGAAATCTGTAAGTTTTTGCGGCCAGGGGACCCGCGCTCCTCCCTGCCAGGCTCAGTCCCGGGGGAGGAGGGGCTGTCAGCTCCGGGAAGGAGAAGGGAGAACTGCAGTGACAGCCCTTATCGGAAACTCATTCTACTGATTCAAACTCCAACCATAGATAGACTATGACCAGACACCAGAGAATCTGAGAGCAGCCAGCCCAGCAGAGAGGAGACACGCATAGAAAAAACACAACACGAAAAACTCCAAAATAAAAGCGGAGGACTTTTGGAGTTCTGGTGAACATAGAAAGGGGAAGGGCCCTGAGGCGCATATGCAAATCCTGAAGAAAAGCTGATCTCTCTGCCCTGTGGACCTTTCCTTAATGGCCCTGGTTGCTTTGTCTCTTAGCATTTCAATAACCCATTAGATCTCTGAGGAGGGCCCGTTTTTTTTTGTTGTTGTTGTTTTTTGTTTTTTTGTTTTTTTGTTTTTAATCCTTTTTTCTTTTTCTAAAACAATTACTCTAAGAAGCCCAATACAGAAAGCTTCAAAGACTTGCTATTTGGGCAGGTCAAGTCAAGAGCAGAACTAGGAGAGCTCTGAGACAAAACGCAATAATCCAGTGGCTGAGAAAATTCACTAAACACCACAACTTCCCAACAAAAGGGGGGTGTCCGCTCACAGCCATCATCCTGGTGGACAGGAAACACTCCTGCCCATCGCCAGCCCCGTAGCCCAGAACTGCCCCAAACAACCCAGTGTGACGAAAGTGCTTCAAATAACAGGCACACACCACAAAACTGAGCGTGGACATTAGCCTTTCCTGCAACCTCAGCTGATTGTCCCAGAGTTGGGAAGGTAGAGCAGTGTGAATTAACAAAGCCCCATTCACCCATCATTTCAGCAGACTGGGAGCCTCCCTACACAGCCCAGCAGCCCAGAACTGCCCTGGGGGGACGGCACTCACCTGTGACATAGCACAGTCATCCCTCAACAGAGGACCCGGGGTGCACGGCCTGGAAGAGGGGCCCACTTGCAAGTCTCAGGAGCCATACGCCAATACCAAGGACTTGTGGGTCAGCAGCAGAGACAAACTGTGGCAGGACTGAACTGAAGGATTAGACTATTGCAGCAGCTTTAAAACTCTAGGATCACCAGGGAGATTTGATTGTTAGAGCCACCTCCCGCTCCCTGACTGCCCAGAAACAAGCCCCATATACAGGGCAGGCAACACCAACTACACACGCAAGCTTGGTACACCAATTGGGCCCCACAAGACTCACTCCCCCACTCACCAAAAAGGCTAAGCAGGGGAGAACTGGCTTGTGGAGAACAGGTGGCTCGTGGACGCCACCTGCTGGTTAGTTAGAGAAAGTGTACTCCACGAAGCTGTAGATCTGATAAATTAGAGATAAGGACTTCAATTGGTCTACAAATCCTAAAAGAACCCTATCAAGTTCAGCAAATGCCACGAGGCCAAAAACAACAGAAAATTATAAAGCATATGAAAAAACCAGACGATATGGATAACCCAAGCCCAAGCACCCAAATCAAAAGACCAGAAGAGACACAGCACCTAGAGCAGCTACTCAAAGAACTAAAGATGAACAATGAGACCATAGTACGGGAGATAAAGGAAATCAAGAAGACCCTAGAAGAGCATAAAGAAGACATTGCAATTAGTTGTAACTGCCACTGCACTCGGACTTTGAAAAATGTAAAACAAATGGTTTATAATGTAGAATGTAGGGGAACTAGCAGTAGAGAGCAATTAAGGAAGGGGGAACAATAATCCAAGAAGAACAGATAAGCTATTTAACGTTCTGGGGATGCCCAGAAATGACTATGGTCTGTTAATTTCTGATGGATGTAGTAGGAACAAGTTCACTGAAATGTTGCTATAGTATGTAACTTTCTTGGGGTAAAGTAGGAACATGTTGGAAGTTAAGCAGTTATCTTAGGTTAGTTGTCTTTTTCTTACTCCCTTGCTATGGTCTCTTTGAAATGTTCTTTTATTGTATGTTTGTTTTCTTTTTAACTTTTTTTTTCATACAGTTGATTTGAAAAAAGAAGGGAAAGTTAAAAAAAAAAAAAAAAGAAAAAAAGACAAACAAGGAAAAAAAAAAAAAAAAAAAACGATGTAGTGCCCCCTTGAGGAGCCTGTGGAGAGTGCGGGGGTGTTCGCCTACCCCACCTCCATGGTTGCTAGCATGACCACAGACATAGGGGACTGGTGGTTTGATGGGTTGAGCCCTCTACCATAAGTTTTACCCTTGGGAAGACGGTTGCTGCAAAGGAGAGGCTAGGCCTCCCTGTATTTGTGCCTAAGAGTCTCCTCCTGAATGCCTCTTTGTTGCTCAGATGTGTCCCTCTCTCTCTGGCTAAGCCAACTTGAAAGGTGAAATCACTGCCCTCCCCCCTACGTGGGATCAGACACCCAGGGAAGTGAATCTCCCTGGCAACGTGGAATATGACTCCCGGGGAGGAATGTAGACCCGGCATCGTGGGATGGAGAACATCTTCTTGACCAAAAGGGGGATGTGAAAGGAAATGAAATAAGCTTCAGTGGCAGAGAGATTCCAAAACGAGCCGAGAGATCACTCTGGTGGGCACTCTTACGCACACTTTAGACAACCTTTTTTAGGTTCTAAAGAATTGGGGTAGCTGGTGGTGGATACCTGAAACTATTAAACTACAACCCAGAACCCATGAATCTCGAAGACAGTTGTATAAAAATGTAGCTTATGAGGGGTGACAGTGGGATTGGGAATGCCATAAGGACCAAACTCCACTTTGTCTAGTTTATGGATTGATGTGTAGAAAAGTAGGGGAAGCAAACAAACAGACAAAGGTACCTAGTGTTCTTTTTTACTTCAATTGCTCTTTTTCACTCTAATTATTATTCTTGTTATTTTTGTGTGTGTGCTAATGAAGGTGTCAGGGATTGATTTAGGTGATGAATGTACAACTATGTAATGGTACTGTAAACAATCGAAAGTACAATTTGTTTTGTATGACTGCGTGGTATGTGAATATATCTCAATAAAATGATGATTTAAAAAAAAAAAAAAAAAAAAAAAAAAAAACAAATCTCCCATATAGGCACCCCCCAACACACAGACACACACACGCACGCGCACACACACACACACACAGTTTCCTCTGTTATTAACATGAATTAGTGTTGTACCTGTTAGGGAAATCACAGACACCTGTTAAAGGGCCATTGCCCAGACCTCACCAACCCCCACCTCCTTCTATGGTGAAGTCACGAACACATCTTAGTGACCATCCTCCAGCCTTCTGCTACCACCACCGCATTTTCTATTCCACAGCCCAGAAAAGATGCTCAGTCTAATGAAAAGGCCCGGCCAGACATTAAAAACAGAAACCAGGAAGCAGCAGCCTGAGATGATCATCAAAACAGGAATTCTCAATGGCAGGACCATTCCCCACCCTGAGGTACATAAAAACCTTACTCAAACAGTATAGATTTGTCACTCTTCTCCTGTGGGAAGAGGGGTGTGTGGAGCTGCCATCTACCCATCCCCTTGGGAGCAGTCTTCAGCCATCCTGGAAGATGGGCTGTGATGGGACTCTTCCTCTGTTGTATTGGACTCTTTGTGCTGTGTGACAGAGAGATTATTTGCCCTTTCTGGACTCTTTATAGGGTGCAAGAAATAAAGGGATCATTTGCTGAAAGTAAAAAAAAAAAAAAAAAAAAAAAGAAGACATTGCAAGACTAAATAAAAAAATGGATGATCTTATGGAAATTAAAGAAACTATTGACCAAATTAAAAAGATTCTGGACACTCATAGTACAAGACTAGAGGAAGTCGAACAACGAATCAGTGACCTCGAAGATGACAGAATGGAAAATGAAAGCAAAAAAGAAAGAATGGGGAAAAAAATTGAAAAAATCGAAATGGACCTCAGGGATATGATAGATAATATGAAACTTCCGAATATAAGACTCATTGGTGTCCCAGAAGGGGAAGAAAAGGGTAAAGGTCTAGGAAGAGTATTCAAAGAAATTGTTGGGGAAAACTTCCCAAATCTTCTAAACAACATAAATACACAAATCATAAATGCTCAGCGAACTCCAAATAGAAGAAATCCAAATAAACCCACTCCGAGACATGTACTGATCACACTATCAAACACAGAAGAGAAGGAGCAAGTTCTGAAAGCAGCAAGAGAAAAGCAATTCACCACATACAAAGGAAACAGCATAAGACTAAGTAGTGACTACTCAGCAGCCACCATGGAGGCGAGAAGGCAGTGGCACGATATATTTAAAATTCTGAGTGAGAAAAATTTCCAGCCAAGAATACTTTATCCAGCAAAGCTCTCCTTCAAATTTGAGGGAGAGCTTAAATTTTTCACAGACAAACAAATGCTGAGAGAATTTGCTAACAAGAGACCTGCCCTACTGGAGATACTCAAATCAAAAAGAGAGAAGACACATATAAACAAAATAATGAATGAAAAAGGTGACATAACTGCAGATCCTGAAGAAATTAAAAAAATTGTAACAGGATACTATGAACAACTGTATGGCAACAAACTGGATAATGTAGAGGAAATGGACAATTTCCTGGAAACATATGAACAACCTAGACTGACCAGAGAAGAAATAGAAGACCTCAACCAACCCATCACAAGCAAAGAGATCCAATCAGTCATCAAAAATCTTCCCACAAATAAATGCCCAGGGTCAGATGGCTTCACAGGGGAATTCTACCAAACTTTCCAGAAAGAACTGACACCAATCCTACTCAAACTCTTTCAAAACATTGAAGAAAATGGAACACTACCTAACTCATTTTATGAAGCTAACATCAATCTAATACCAAAACCAGGCAAAGATGTTACAAAAAAGGAAAACTACCGGCCAATCTCCCTAATGAATATAGATGCAAAAATCCTCAACAAAATACTTGCAAACCGAATCCAAAGACACGTTAAAAAAATCATACACCATGACCAAGTGGGGTTTATTCCAGGCATGCAAGGATGGTTCAACATAAGAAAATCAAACAATGTATTACAACACATTAACAAGTCAAAAGGGAAAAATCAATTGATCATCTCAATAGATGCTGAAAAAGCATTTGACAAAATCCAACATCCGTTTTTGATAAAAACACTTCAAAAGGTAGGAATTGACGGAAACTTCCTCAACATGATAAAGAGCATATACGAAAAACCCACAGCCAGCATAGTACTCAATGGTGAGAGACTGAAAGCCTTCCCTCTAAGATCAGGAACAAGACAAGGATGCCCGCTATCACCACTGTTATTCAACATTGTGCTGGAAGTGCTAGCCAGGGCAATCCGGCAAGACAAAGAAATAAAAGGCATCCAAATTGGAAAAGAAGAAGTAAAACTGTCATTGTTTGCAGATGATATGATCTTATATCTAGAAAACCCTGAGAAATCGACGATACAGCTACTAGAGCTAATAAACAAATTTAGCAAAGTAGCGGGATAGAAGGTTAATGCACATAAGTCAGTAATGTTTCTATATGCTAGAAATGAACAAACTGAAGAGACACTCAAGAAAAAGATACCATTTTCAATAGCAACTAAAAAAGTCAAGTACCTAGGAATAAACTTAACCAAAGATGTAAAAGACCTATACAAAGAAAACTACATAACTCTACTAAAAGAAATAGAAGGGGACCTTAAAAGATGGAAAAATATTCCATGTTCATGGATAGGAAGACTAAATGTCATTAAGATGTCAATTCTACCCAAACTCATCTACAGATTCAATGCAATCCCAATCAAAATTCCAACAACCTACTTTGCAGACTTGGAAAAGCTAGTTATCAAATTTATTTGGAAAGGGAAGATGCCTCGAATTGCTAAAGACACTCTAAAAAGAAAAACGAAGTGGGAGGACTTACACTCCCTGACTTTGAAGCTTATTATAAAGCCACAGTTGCCAAAACAGCATGGTACTGGCACAAAGATAGACATATAGATCAATGGAATCGAATTGAGAATTCGGAGACAGACCCTCGGATCTATGGCCGACTGATCTTTGATAAGGCCCCCAAAGTCACTGAACTGAGTCATAATGGTCTTTTCAACAAATGGGGCTGGGAGAGTTGGATATCCATATCCAAAAGAATGAAAGAGGACCCCTACCTCACCCCCTACACAAAAATTAACTCAAAATGGACCAAAGATCTCAATATAAAAGAAAGTACCATAAAACTCCTAGAAGATAATGTAGGAAAACATCTTCAAGACCTTGTATTAGGCGACCACTTCCTAGACTTTACACCCAAAGCACAAGCAACAAAAGAGAAAATAGATAAATGGGAACTCCTCAAGCTTAGAAGTTTCTGCACCTCAAAGGAATTTCTCAAAAAGGTAAAGAGGCAGCCAACTCAATGGGAAAAACTTTTTGGAAACCATGTATCTGACAAAAGACTGATATCTTGCATATATAAAGAAATCCTACAACTCAATGACAGTAGTACAGTCGGCCCAATTATAAAATGGGCAAAAGATATGAAAAGACAGTTCTCTGAAGAGGAAATACAAATGGCCAAGAAACACATGAAAAAATGTTCAGCTTCACTAGCTATTAGAGAGATGCAAATTAAGACCACAATGAGATACCATCTAACACCGGTTAGAATGGCTGCCATTAAACAAACAGGAAACTACAAATGCTGGAGGGGATGTGGAGAAATTGGAACTCTTATTCACTGTTGGTGGGACTGTATAATGGTTCAGCCACTCTGGAAGTCAGTCTGGCAGTTCCTTAGAAAACTAGATATAGAGTTACCATTCGATCCAGCGATTGCACTTCTCGGTATATACCCGGAAGATTGGAAAGCAGTGACACGAACAGATATCTGCACGCCAATGTTCATAGCAGCATTATTCACAATTGCCAAAAGATGGAAACAACCCAAATGTCCTTCAACAGATGAATGGATAAATAAAATGTGGTATATACACACGATGGAATACTACGCGGCAGTAAGAAGGAACGATCTCATGAAACATATGACAACATGGATGAACCTTGAGGACATAATGCTAAGCGAAATAAGCCAGGCACAAAAAGAGAAATATTATATGCTACCACTAATGTGAACTTTGAAAAATGTAAAACAAATGGCTTATAATGTAGAATGTAGGGGAACTAGCAATAGAGAGCAATTAAGGAAGGGGGAACAATAATCCAAGAAGAACAGATAAGCTATTTAACGTTCTGGGGATGCCCAAGAATGACTATGGTCTGTTAATTTCTGATGGATATAGTAGGAGCAAGTTCACAGAAATGTTGCTATATTAGGTAACTTTCTTGGGGTAAAGTAGGAACATGTTGGAAGTTAAGCAGTTATCTTAGGTTAGTTGTCTTTTTCTTACTCCCTTGTTATGGTCTCTTTGAAATGTTCTTTTATTGTATGTTTGTTTTCTTTTTAACTTTTTTTTCATACAGTTGATTTAAAAAAGAAGGGAAAGTTAAAAAAAAAAAAAAAAAACAAGGAAAAAAAAAAGATGTAGTGCCCCCTTGAGGAGCCTGTGGAGAATGCAGGGGTATTCGCCTACCCCACCTCCATGGTTGCTAACATGACCACAGACATAGGGGACTGGTGGTTTGATGGGTTGGGCCCTCTACCACAGGTTTTACCCTTGGGAAGACGGTTGCTGCAAAGGAGAGGCTAGGCCTCCCTATGGTTGTGCCTAAGAGCCTCCTCCCGAATGCCTCTTTGTTGCTCAGATGTGGCCCTGTCTCTCTAGCTAAGCCAACTTGAAAGGTGAAATCACTGCCCTCCCCCCTACGTGGGATCAGACACCCAGGGGAGTGAATCTCCCTGGCAACGTGGAATATGACTCCCGGGGAGGAATGTAGACCTGGCATCGTGGGACAGAGAACATCTTCTTGACCAAAAGGGGGATGTGAAAGGAAATGAAATAAGCTTCAGTGGCAGAGAGAATCCAAAAGGAGCCGAGAGGTCACTCTGGTGGGCACTCTTACGCACACTTTAGACAACCCTTTTTAGGTTCTAAAGAATTGGGGTAGCTGGTGGTGGATACCTGAAACTATCAAACTACAACCCAGAACCCATGAATCTCGAAGACAGCTGTATAAAAATGTAGCTTATGAGGGGTGACAAGGGGATTGGGAAAGCCATAAGGACCACACTCCACTTCGTCTAGTTTATGGATGGATGAGTAGAAAAATAGGGGAAGGAAACAAACAGACAAAGGTACCCAGTGTTCTTTTTTACTTCAATTGCTCTTTTTCACTCTAATTATTATTCTTGTTATTTTTGTGTGTGTGCTAATGAAGGTGTCAGGGATTGATTTGGGTGATGAATGTACAACTATGTAATGGTACTGTGAACAATCGAAAGTATGATTTGTTTTGTATGACTGCGTGGTATATGAATATATCTCAATAAAATGAAGATTAAAAAAAAAAAAAAAAAAGACATAATGCTGAGCAAAATAAGCCAGGCACAAAAAGAGAGATATTGTATGTTACCACTAATGTGAATTCTGTGAAAAATGTACAATGTTTTATACTGTAGAATGTAGGGGACCTAGAGATACCAATTAGTGGAAGGGGAATGATAATCTAATAAGAACAGATAAACTATGGAGGGTAATCTCAATGTTATGGGAATGCTCAGGAATGATTATGGTTTGTAAACTTTCTTGGATATAGTAAGATCATGTTGGAAGCAATAGAGTTATTTTAGGTTTTTTTTTTTCTCTCTTATTCCTTTGTTTTCTTAGGGGTTGTTAATTTTCTTGGGGTATGGTAGGAACATGTTGGAAGCAATGTAGTTATTTTAGATTATTTGTTTTTCTTACTCCTCTGTTTGGACATGGTTTATTAATTTTCTTGGGGTATGGTAGGAACATATTGGAAGCAAAGTAGTTGTTTTAGGTTATTTGTTTTCCTTAATCCATTGCTTTGTTTGAAATGTTGTGGGGTTTTTTTGGTTGTTGTTTGCCTGTTTGTTTTTAATTTTTTGATAAACAAAGTTAAAAAATTGAAAAAAAATCAGTAGAAAAATGGGAGTAAAAACTAAATGACAAATAGGGTGGGATGGGGGGATGGTTTGGGTATTCTCTTTTCACTTTTATTTTTTATTCTTATTCTGATTCTTTCTGATGTAAGGAAAATGTTCAGAAATAAATTGTGGTGATGAACGCATAACTATATGATCATACTGTGAACAGTTGATTGTATACCATGGATGACTGTATGGTTTGTGAATATATTTCAATAAAACTGAATTAAAAAAAAAAAAAAACAATGCTGTCCTCAAAATCCATTCACCTAGTTGGGTGTCTTTTCTAGGTTCTTGAGAGGTAAAAATGAAAAAGATATAGAGAAAGAGCTGCAAACACAAATGTTTACAGGGATCACATAGATTAAAAATTGTATAAAGTGGATAAGAACATAAGACAATCACAAGAAATAAGTTCTCTATTTTTATTGAAACAATGGCCCTCTATCAAATTTTAATTTTACCATTTTTGAAAGAAATATGTGGACAATAAATATTTTCCTTTTCTCTTAACCATACAATATATAATAGATAATACCATAACTAACACAAGTATAAATAACAAATATCATCCAATCTCAGGATCAAATCAGGGAATGATGTAGACTAGGGAGAACTGGAGTTTATGCTCCATATGAAATCAGCTGACCCTGCTCTACTTCTGTCACTCTAGAATAGGGCATAAGGGAAGGCAGTTTGCCACATCTGAGGAAACCGGAAACACACACACATATATATAATCTCCAAATTTTTTAATGTTGTCAAATATTTTAATTTAATTTTTTAATATTACACAGAACACAGAAAATGCAGGTAAACAAAATATGTCAAATATATCTGCGGGCCAAATAAGACCATGTTTGCTCACTTGCAAACTTTGAGGAACTAAAGATTATTAATAAGATAAATATAACAGATATAAAGTTATTAAATATCAACTAAGATACATCCTACAAATAAAATATATTCCCTCTATTAAAACATTTATGGACCACTTTTTAAAAAACTGATTTATTAAGCCACAAAGAAAATAAATTAATGTCATAAAAGAAAAAATAAAACTAATCACATTGTCCACAATACAATGAAATTTAAAATAACAGATGTAAACAGAAGTCCCAATCACTTAGATATTTTTTAATTCTCTGCTATACAAATCTTGGGCTAAAGAGAAAATCAAAACTATACAGTAACAAAAACCTTCTACATCAAAATAAGTAAAAGCCAAAAAAGACTAAGCTCAGAGGAAAAGAGATTAATGAATAGCGTTACAGCCAGCCAGTTACGCGGGGAGAAAAAAAAAAGAGGGTAGGAGGAAGGTACAGTAGGTGAGGAGTGAGAAAAATCACTGCTTTATTATCTGTTTTTTATCTTAAGACAAAGCTCCATATCAGAATCACCTAGAAAGTTTTTTCAAAGTATTTATGTCTGGAACCAATTTTACTTAAAAGTTTTGATTCAGTAGGTCTTGGGCAGACTCCAGACAAAGGTATTTTGGAAAATGCTCCCCAGGTGATTCTGATGTACACTTCTGGTTAAGAAACATCTATTGGACTTCACAGATGGCTTCAGTTCAAATGATCAACTAAACATTAAAATAAACAAAAAGGAAGCTTCAAATGTTCTTAATACAGAGGGAACAATGACAGAATTACTTGGCTTGGTTAAGACCATAAACACAATACTTAAATCAAGTGATTGTTCTCAGGCTTTCTCTTCAACTGCTTAAAGTAGAACATTCTTTCATCTAATTAAAAGGAAAAAAATTGTACAGATATTTGGATAAATCATTTATCTCATGAAATAGACAGCTAATCTGTTTTATCAGATCCAATTACTTCATTCTCCATTATGAATTTGAAATTTTTATCTTGTAATCGTCTGTTTTTGTGCACTTTTTAATAAACTGGAAATTTTTGCACTTAAAAAAAAAATACAGATGCAAAAGGCCTTAACACAAAGTATGCTAATTTTCTTTCCTAGAGTCTAATTCTACCTTCATGAAATTGTCATACTTTTACCTCATCAACTGCTATCAGCATCTGTGGCCAGAATACAGCTGCTGGATTCAAATCAAAAGAGATGCCATTGTTTGTATCTGTTGGAATCATGGTAAAGCAGTACCAATAATGCATTAGTGCTATAGTCATAGGAAGGATTACACATGACTTCTACAATGGCTGATTGATAAACAAGAAATCTCCTCTACAACAGTGTTTTACAATTGTGAGTGGTGATTTGAGAATTAAACAGTTTTGTAATTTGTTCAGAATTTCTGAAGATGTAATTTTCTGCTGTCATGGCTAGGTTTCTGCCATACTTAAAAGACTGCAGTTGTTTGAAATAAATACTGTAAGAGCAAGACTATTTCTTAATACCCTAAAATGTTGGGTTCTTTCCAAGAGATTCAGAAACATATAATAAACTGTTTTTGCTAAGAATTCTTTCTCCAAGCAAAATTTTAGAAAAAAATTTCATTGGAATATACATCATGACATGATTATATAAAGAATTCCTCTGGAAAGTAGCAGAAGCTTTTTATACCAGACAGTTTTCACACACACGCTACCCTTCCAGTTCATTTCTAATGTCAAAAAATGAGGTGTCCAGGGGAGTGAATCTCTCTGGCAATGTGGAATATGACTGCCAGCGAGGAATCTAGACCCGGCATCATAGGATGGAGAACATCTTCTTGACCAAAAGGGGGATGTGAAAGGAAATGAAATAAATTTCAGTGGCTGAGAAATTCCAAAAGGAGCCGAGAGGTCATTCTGGTGGGCACTCTTAAGCACAATGTAAACAACCCTTTTTAGCTTCAGATAAATTGGAATAGCTAGCAGTAATTACCTGAAACTATCAAACTACAACCCAGAACCCATGAATCTTGAAGATGATTGTATAAAATGTAGCTTATGAGGGGTGACAATGTGACTGGGAAAGCCATATGGACCACACTCCCCTTTGTCCAGTGTATGGATGAATGAGTAGAAAAATGGGGGCAAAAAAAAAAAAAAGGCACCCAGTGTTCTTTTTAACTTTAATTGTTCTTTTTCACTTTAATTTTTATTCTATTATTTTTGTGTGTGTGGTAATGAAAATGTTCAAAAATTAATTGTGATGAACGCACAACTATATAATGGTACTGTGAACAACTGAACGTACTCTTCGTATGACTGCATGGTATATGAATATAACTCAATAAAAATGAATAAAAAATAAATAAATAAACAGAAAGACGCAAGTGCTAGAGAAGATGTGGAGAGAGAGATATACCTATTCACTGTTAGTAGGTAAGCATGGTGTAGCCGCTCTGGAGGGCAGTGTACTGATTCCACAGGAGGCTAAGTATCAGGTTGCCATATGATCCTGCAACCCCATTATTTGATATATACTTGAAAGAACTAAAAGCAGGGACACGAATAGGCATTTGCACACAGTTTATGGCAGTAGAATTCACGACTTGCAACGGATGGAAGTGGCCTAAGGGTACATCTACAGATGAATGGAAAAGCTAACTGTGGTGTATACATACAATGGAATATTTGTTCAGCCACAAGAAGGAATGGAGTTGTAAGGCATGCAACTAGGTGAATGAACCTTGAGGTCATTATGTTGAGTGAAATAAACCAGAAATGAAAGGACAATATTGTAAGTCCTCACTAATATAAACTTATTATGATGAGCAAATGCTGAGAATTGAATTCAAGAGCATAGGTTACCAGGGACTAGAATGTGGGCAGAGATTGGGCAATTGATGCTGCAGGAGTACAGAATTCAATAAGATTTATTGCAAAGTTTCCTAGATTGTCAGCTCTTACAGCAGCCACATCTATTCCTGAGTTTTAACTGTTATTTAAGAAATGTTTCTTTGTTACAAAATTTATATCCTCTGTAGCACACTATCTATTTTAACCTGTATGGTCAGTTTATTTAAACAACATAATTAAATAGAATCTAGAATGGGGAATGAGATTTTGTTATTCTGTATAGGTTAAGTAATACTCTGATACATCCCAGAGTATTCTGGGCAGAAAATAAAGTAGTATTTGCAAAGTTCCCTTGAGAGACTGGGGAAAAATGTGGAAATATTAAATTTCCCTACCTGGGGAATTCCTGATATTCTCGCAAGCATTTTGGACTCTCAATTTAATAAGCCAAGCCTTTGATCTTGGGCTTGCACTGATGAAACTTATTCCTGCAAAGGAGAAGCTAAGCCTACTTATAATTATGCCTAAGAGTCACCCCCAGAGAACCTCTTCTGTTGCTCAGACACGGCCTCTCTCAGCCTACCTGCTAATTAAACTCACTAATCCACCCCTCCCCGCCCCCAGACGTGGGACATGACTCCCAGGAATGTAAGTCTCCCTGGCAATGAGTGACAGGGCTCCCAGGGATAAGAGTGGCCCCATTGGGGGATTGAGAAAGCCTTCTTGACAAAAAGGGGGGAAAGAAATAAAATAAAATTTCAGTGGCAGAGATTTCAAATAGCATCGAGAGGTCATTCAGGAGGTTATTCTTATGCATTCTACAGATTTTTAGTTTCTAGTGTATTAGAATAGCTAGAAGGAAATACCTGAATCTGTTGAACTGTAATCCAGTAGACTTGATTCTTGATGATTATTGTGTAACTATATAGCTTTTATCACGTGACTGTGTGATTGTGAAAACTTGTGACTGACACTCCCTTTATCCAATGTATGGGCAGAGTAATAAAGACAAAAAATAAATAAATAATAGGGGAGAGGAGGTAAGGGGTATAGGATGTTTTGGTTGTCCTTTTCCCTTTTTCTTCTTTACTTTTTTTTCTTTTTCTTTCTTTATTATTTTTTTTTTTTTTTTTTGGAGTAATGAAAATGTTCCAAAATTGTTTGTGGCGATGAACACACAACTATTTGATGATGCTGTTTGCCACTGATTGCACACTTTCAATGGATTATATGGTGTGTGAATATATCTCAATAAAACCACATTAAAAAAGGTAAAAAAAAAAATGAGGTGTCAGTGGTTACCTTTTAACCTCTTATGAAACAACTCAAACAACAGAGAGAATTTTATAATGTGCTCCCATGTACCCATTTCTTACTTTCAACTATTAACACTGCCATTCTTATTTCATAGTCCTGTCACCTTTTTTGTTGATGCATTTTAAAGCAAATCCCAGATCCTGTATTATTTTATTGATCTTTAACAGATAAGGGATTTTTAACAAAATCTCATTATCATCACATATAACAGTATTAATAACTCCCAAATAACATCTCATACCCATTTCAAGTTTGATTTTCCCAGATTGTCTCAAAAATTTTCCGATAGTTTATTAAAAGCTATATCTTGTTGTTTATTGTTGTTTATAGTGTAATACATTAAAATGATCTGCCAAATCCTTAACATGACAGAAAAAATCTTGCATGATTTGACCCTTACTCGACAAAATCAAGGCCTAACTTATGACTAAGATTTCTTCTAGCTCCACAAAAATCCAAAATTTTCATAATGAATAAACCACCACAGTGAGAGATCACTGATTAAAAGAGTAAAAGAATTAAGAATGTACAGTCAGCTAAAGGTAATAAAAAGTAATTCACCGCATGAATTTTTATCCTGAATTGGGGGGGGGGGGTTATAAAAGTCATTATTGGGACAATTTGAAAAATTTGAATGCATGATTATTATTAATGTTATAAATGTGGTTATATAGGGAAAAGATCTTATTTTCAGGAGATGCATGCTGAAGTTTCAAAAGATACAGGAAAAAAATATATGTTTGTGTGTGTGTGCATGTGTGTGTGCGTGTGTGTGTGCAGATTAGATAAACAGATAAAGTAAATTTGCCAAAATATTAACATTTGGTGAATCCTGGTAAAGATTAGATAGTTCTTCACTGCACAATCTTCTCAACTCTTCAGTTAAGTTTGACATTTTGAAAATAACAAGTTGTAGAGAGGAAAAGGGAAGAATACATTGCCTCCTTTTCCTCCTAATATATTTGCTTTCTGTTGTAAACAAAACTTTTTTTAAAAAGGCCAAAAATCATAGTCCCATTTCCCAGAGATAAAATGTGTTAATAGTCTTCCCAGACTTTTTAATATGTATCTCTTTTGACTTACACAGCATTATACATTCTAATTATATTCTGTATTCTACTTTTCTTAGGAAACAGTGCAAAAAGTAAATGTGGGGCCTCTTCCCAAAAAATTATTAGGAATTTCACTCTTAATGGAGAACACTGAACCAAGCATGGGATCCTTCTGTGTGACTGCCCAGGCCGCTCACCCATGAAGCCGGGCCTATTCATAGGCCATACAAAAAAAGACAGCAGGCCATAATTTGCTGATCCCTGCCTTAGATTCTAGTTAAGATGATTACAAATTCAGAGCTGAAATGCCCAAGTTCAAATCCCTTCTATGCTACTTAACAACTGTCTTCTCTGTGCCTTGGTTTCCTCAGTCCTAAGATGGTGATAATAATCATACCTACCGCATAGGATTGCTGTTTAAAATGATTATATGTATAAGACATATATATATGTGGATATATATATACACACACACACACATATATATAATGATTTGGGTACATATTAAGCACTTTATAAGTGTTAGCTATCATTGTATTTAAATAGCTAGATATATTCTATTTAACCAACATTCTACTCCACGTTGTACCATTTTTCCTATATATAGACAACGCTCTGAAAAAAATCAAAGCATATATATTCTTTAATTCTGAACTATTTTACTACTTTACCCTTCAAAAAAGATCTACCAAACCCCACTCTTTCTAACAGTATATGTGACTGTTTCCCTATAATTTCCCTAGCACTAGGAATTGTCAATTTGACAGAATAAACTAGCTCACTTGAGGCTTTAAATATGCAACCTTACTGTATATACTTAATAATTTTCCTCATCTTGATTTTGGAGCACTTTTGGACACAATTTGTAGCAAACTGCATTTTCCCAAGATGGCCACAACAATATCTCCAATCCCACATGCTCATCTGCAAAGTGACCTTGCCACTTACCCATCAAGATGTGGTGTCTATTTCTCTACCCCCTTGCATCTGGGAAGACCCTGTTACTATTCTAACATAATACAGAGGAATTGAAGCTGTGCTTTTCTAGGCATACCCCTTAATGAGTCTCACAGCTTCAGCTTCCTGCCTCTTAGGAACAAACTGCCATGTAAATGCAACAACCCTAACACCAACTTAAGAATCCCGAGACATGTGGAAAGGCCTTAAAGGATGAGATGCCACATGGAGAGAGGCCAAGGAGTGCCCGGGCATCAGACATGTGGATAAAGAAGCTTTGTTGGAAGTGGATCTTCCAACACCAGCCACCCCAGTACTCATGATGTGGATCAGAGGTGAGTCACCGAACCAAGCCTCTTCCAAATTCCTGACCCACAAAATCATTAACAAAATAAAATGATTATTTTAACTCACTAAATGAAAGGGTGGTTTACTACACGTTAAAAGATAACCAGAGAGGGGAGGCGGGGCAAGATGGCAGACTGGTGAGCTGTATGTTTTAGTTACTCCTCCAGGAAAGTAGGTAAAAAGCCAGGAACTGCGTGGACTGGACACCACAGAGCAATCTGTCTTTGGGCATACTTCATACAACACTCATGAAAACGTGGAACTGCTGAGATCAGCGAAATCTGTAAGTTTTTGCGGCCAGGGGACCCGCGCCCCTCCCTGCCAGGCTCAGTCCCGGGGGAGGAGGGGCTGTCAGCTCCAGGAAGGAGAAGGGAGAATTGCAGTGGCTGCTCTTATCGCAAACTCATTCTACTGATTCAAACTCCAACCATAGATAGACTGAGGCCAGACACCAGAGACTCTGAGAGCAGCCAGCCCAGCAGAGAGGAGACAGGCATAGAAAAAAAACAACACGAAAAACTCCAAAATAAAAGCAGAGGATTTTTGGAGTTCTGGTGAACACAGAAAGGGGAAGGGCGGAGATCAGGCCTTGAGGCGCATATGCAAATCCCGAAGCAAGGCTGATCTCTCTGCCCTGGGCACCTTTCCTTAATGGCCCTGGTTGCTTTGTCTATTAGCATTTCAATAACCCATTAGATCTCTGAGGAGGGCCGTTTTTTTTTTGTTTGTTTGTTTTGTTTTTTTAAATCCTTTTTGCTTTTTCTAAAACAATTACTCTAAGAAGCTCAATACAGAAAGCTTCAAAGAATTGAAATTTGGGCACATCAAGTCAAGAGCAGAACTAAGAGAGCTCTGAGACAAAAGGCAATAATCCAGTGGCTGAGAAAATTCACTAAACAACACAACTTCCCAAGAAAACGGGGGTGTCCGCTCACAGCCACCATCCTGGTGGACAGGAAACACTCCTGCCCATCGCCAGCCCCATAGCCCAGAGCTGCCCCAGACAACCCAATGTGACGGAAGTGCTTCAAATAACAGGCACACACCACAAAACTGGGCGTGCACATTAGCCTTCCCTGCAACCTCAGCTGAATGTCCCAGAGCTGGGAAGGGGGAGCAGTGTGAATTAACAGAGCCCCATTCAGCCATCATTTGAGCAGACTGGGAGCCTCCCAACACAGCCCAGCAGCCCAGAACTGCCCTGGGGGGACGGCACTCACCTGTGACATAGCACAGTCATCCCTCAACAGAGCACCCGGGGTGCACAGCCTGGAAGAGGGGCCCACTTGCAAGTCTCAGGAGCCATACGCCAATACCAAAGACTTGTGGGTCAGTGGCAGAGACAAACTGTGGCAGGACTGAACTGAAGGATTAGACTATTGCAGTAGCTTTAAAACTCTAGGATCATCAGGGAGATTTGATTGTTAGGGCCACCCCCCCTCCCCGACTGCCCAGAAACACGCCCCACATACAGGGCAGGCAACACCAACTACACACGCAAGCTTGGGACACCAATTGGGCCCCACAAGACTCACTCCCCCACTCACCAAAAAGGCTAAGCAGGGAAGATCTGGCTTGTGGAGAACAGGTGGCTCGTGGACGCCACCTGCTGGTTAGTTAGAGAAAGTGTACTCCACGAAGCTGTAGATCTGATAAATTAGAGATAAGGACTTCAACTGGTCTACAAACCCTAAAAGAACCCTATCAAGGTCAGCAAATGCCACGAGGCCAAAAACAACAGAAAATTATAAAGCATATGAAAAAACCAGACGATATGGATAACCCAAGCCCAAGCACCCAAATCAAAAGACCAGAAGAGACACACCTAGAGCAGCTACTCAAAGAACTAAAGATGAACAATGAGACCCTAGTACGGGATATGAAGGAAATCAAGAAGACCCTAGAAGAGCATAAAGAAGACATTGCAAGACTAAATAAAAAAATGGATGATCTTATGGAAATTAAAGAAACTGTTGACCAAATTAAAAAGATTCTGGACACTCATAGTACAAGACTAGAGGAAGTTGAACAACGAATCAGTGACCTGGAAGATGACAGAATGGAAAATGAAAGCATAAAAGAAAGAATGGGGAAAAAAATTGAAAAACTCGAAATGGACCTCAGGGATATGATAGATAATATGAAACGTCCGAATATAAGACTCATTGGTGTCCCAGAAGGGGAAGAAAAGGGTAAAGGTCTAGGAAGAGTATTCAAAGAAATTGTTGGGGAAAACTTCCCAAATCTTCTAAACAACATAAATACACAAATCATAAATGCTCAGCGAACTCCAAATAGAATAAATCCAAAAAAACCCACTCCGAGACATATACTGATCACACTGTCAAACATAGAAGAGAAGGAGCAAGTTCTGAAAGCAGCAAGAGAAAAGCAATTCACCACATACAAAGGAAACAGCATAAGACTAAGTAGTGACTACTCAGCAGCCACCATGGAGGCGAGAAGGCAGTGGCATGATATATTTAAAATTCTGAGTGAGAGGAATTTCCAGCCAAGAATACTTTATCCAGCAAAGCTCTCCTTCAAATTTGAGGGAGAGCTTAAATTTTTCACAGACAAAGAAATGCTGAGAGAATTTGCTAACAAGAGACCTGCCCTACTGGAGATACTAAAGGGAGCCCTACAGACAGAGAAACAAAGACAGGACAGAGAGACTTGGAGAAAGGTTCAGTACTAAAGAGATTCGGTATGGGTACAATAAAGGATATTAATAGAGAGAGGGAAAAATATGGCAAACATAATCCAAAGGATAAGATGGCCGATTCAAGAAATGCCTTCACGGTTTTAACGTTGAATGTAAATGGATTAAACTCCCCAATTAAAAGATATAGATTCGCAGAATGGATCAAAAAAAATGAACCATCAATATGTTGCATACAAGAGACTCATCTTAGACACAGGGACACAAAGAAACTGAAAGTGAAAGGATGGAAAAAAATATTTCATGCAAGCTACAGCCAAAAGAAAGCAGGTGTAGCAATATTAATCTCAGATAAAATAGACTTCAAATGCAGGGATGTTTTGAGAGACAAAGAAGGCCACTACATACTAATAAAAGGGGCAATTCAGCAAGAAGAAATAACAATCGTAAATGTCTATGCACCCAATCAAGGTGCCACAAAATACATGAGAGAAACACTGGCAAAACTAAAGGAAGCAATTGATGTTTCCACAATAATTGTGGGAGACTTCAACACATCACTCTCTCCTATAGATAGATCAACCAGACAGAAGACCAATAAGGAAATTGAAAACCTAAACAATCTGATAAATGAATTAGATTTAACAGACATCTACAGGACATTACATCCCAAATCACCAGGATACACATACTTTTCTAGTGCTCATGGAACTTTCTCCAGAATAGATCATATGCTGGGACATAAAACAAGCCTCAATAAATTTAAAAAGATTGAAATTATTCAAAGCACATTCTCTGACCACAATGGAATACAATTAGAAGTCAATAACCATCAGAGACTTAGAAAATTCACAAATACCTGGAGGTTAAACAACACACTCCTAAACAATCAGTGGGTTAAAGAAGAAATAGCAAGAGAAATTGCTAAATATATAGAGACGAATGAAAATGAGAACACAACATACCAAAACCTATGGGATGCAGCAAAAGCAGTGCTAAGGGGGAAATTTATAGCACTAAACGCATATATTAAAAAGGAAGAAAGAGCCAAAATCAAAGAACTAATGGATCAACTGAAGAAGCTAGAAAATGAACAGCAAACCAATCCTAAACCAAGTACAAGAAAAGAAATAACAAGGATTAAAGCAGAAATAAATGACATAGAGAACAAAAAAACAATAGAAAGGATAAATATCACCAAAAGTTGGTTCTTTGAGAAGATCAACAAGATTGACAAGCCCCTAGCTAGACTGACAAAATCAAAAAGAGAGAAGACCCATATAAACAAAATAATGAATGAAAAAGGTGACATAACTGCAGATCCTGAAGAAATTAAAAAAAATTATAAGAGGATATTATGAACAACTGTATGGCAACAAACTGGATAATGTAGAAGAAATGGACAATTTCCTGGAAACATATGAACAACCTAGACTGACCAGAGAAGAAATAGAAGACCTCAACCAACCCATCAAAAGCAAAGAGATCCAATCAGTCATCAAAAATCTTCCCACAAATAAACGCCCAGGGCCAGATGGCTTCACAGGGGAATTCTACCAAACTTTCCAGAAAGAACTGACACCAATCTTACTCAAACTCTTTCAAAACATTGAAAAAAATGGAACACTACCTAACTCATTTTATGAAGCTAACATCAATCTAATACCAAAACCAGGCAAAGATGCTACAAAAAAGGAAAACTACCGGCCAATCTCCCTAATGAATATAGATGCAAAAATCCTCAACAAAATACTTGCAAATCGAATCCAAAGACACATTAAAAAATCATACACCATGACCAAGTGGGGTTCATTCCAGGCATGCAAGGCTGGTTCAACATAAGAAAAACAATCAATGTATTACAACACATTAAAAACTCGAAAGGGAAAAATCAATTGATCATCTCAATAGATGCTGAAAAAGCATTTGACAAAATCCAACATCCCTTTTTGATAAAAACACTTCAAAAGGTAGGAATTGAAGGAAACTTCCTCAACATGATAAAGAGCATATATGAAAAACCCACAGCCAGCATAGTACTCAATGGTGAGAGACTGAAAGCCTTCCCTCTAAGATCAGGAACAAGACAAGGATGCCCGCTGTCACCACTGTTATTCAACATTGTGCTGGAAGGGCTAGCCAGGGCAATCCGGCAAGACAAAGAAATAAAAGGCATCCAAATTGGAAAAGAAGAAGTAAAACTGTCATTGTTTGCAGATGATATGATCTTATATCTAGAAAACCCTGAGAAATCAACGATACACCTACTAGAGCTAATAAACAAATTTAGCAAAGTAGCGGGATACAAGATTAATGCACATAAGTCAGTAATGTTTCTATATGCTAGAAATGAACAAACTGAAGAGACACTCAAGAAAAAGATACCATTTTCAATAGCAACTGAAAAAATCAAGTACCTAGGAATAAACTTAACCAAAGATGTAAAAGACCTATACAAAGAAAACTACATAACTCTACTAAAAGAAATAGAAGGGCACCTTAAAAGATGGAAAAATATTCCATGTTCATGGATAGGAAGGCTAAATGTCATTAAGATCTCAATTCTACCCAAACTCATCTACAGATTCAATGCAATCCCAATCAAAATTCCAACAACCTACTTTGCAGACTTGGAAAAGCTAGTTATCAAATTTATTTGGAAAAGGAAGATGCCTCGAATTGCTAAAGACACTCTAAAAAAGAAAAACGAAGTGGGAGGACTTACACTCCCTGACTTTGAAGCCTATTATAAAGCCACAGTTGCCAAAACAGCATGGTACTGGCACAAAGATAGACATATAGATCAATGGAATCGAATTGAGAATTCAGAGATAGACCTTCAGATCTATGGCCGACTGATCTTTGATAAGGCCCCCAAAGTCACCGAACTGAGCCATAATGGTCTTTTCAACAAATGGGGCTGGGAGAGTTGGATATCCATATCCAAAAGAATGAAAGAGGACCCCTACCTCACCCCCTACACAAAAATTAACTCAAAATGGACCAAAGATCTCAATATAAAAGAAAGTACCATAAAACTCCTAGAAGATAATGTAGGAAAACATCTTCAAGACCTTGTATTAGGAGGCCACTTCCTAGACTTTACACCCAAAGCACAAGCAACAAAAGAGAAAATAGATAAATGGGAACTCCTCAAGCTTAGAAGTTTCTGCACCTCAAAGGAATTTCTCAAAAAGGTAAAGAGGCAGCCAACTCAATGGGAAAAAATTTTTGGAAACCATGTATCTGACAAAAGACTGATATCTTGCATATACAAAGAAATCCTACAACTCAATGACAATAGTACAGACAGCCCAATTATAAAATGGGCAAAAGATATGAAAAGACAGTTCTCTGAAGAGGAAATACAAATGGCCAAGAAACACATGAAAAAATGTTCAGCTTCACTAGCTATTAGAGAGATGCAAATTAAGACCACAATGAGATACCATCTAACACCGGTTAGAATGGCTGCCATTAAACAAACAGGAAACTACAAATGCTGGAGGGGATGTGGAGAAATTGGAACTCTTATTCATTGTTGGTGGGACTGTATAATGGTTCAGCCACTCTGGAAGTCAGTCTGGCAGTTCCTTAGAAAACTAGAGATAGAGCTACCATTCGATCCAGCGATTGCACTTCTCGGGATATACCCGGAAGATCGGAAAGCAGTGACACGAACAGATATCTGCACGCCAATGTTCATAGCAGCATTATTCACAATTGCCAAGAGATGGAAACAACCCAAATGTCCTTCAACAGATGAGTGGATAAATAAAATGTGGTATATACACACGATGGAATACTACGCGGCAGTAAGAAGGAACGATCTGGTGAAACATATGACAACATGGATGAACCTTGAAGACATAATGCTGAACGAAATAAGCCAGGCACAAAAAGAGAAATATTATATGCTACCACTAATGTGAACTTTGAAAAATGTAAAACAAATGGCTTATAATGTAGAATGTAGGGGAACTAGCAGTAGAGAGCAATTAAGGAAGGGGGAACAATAATCCAAGAAGAACAGATAAGCTATTTAACGTTCTGGGGAGGCCCAGAAATGACTATGGTCTGTTAATTTCTGATGGATGTAGTAGGAACAAGTTCACTGAAATGTTGCTATAGTATGTAACTTTCTTGGGGTAAAGTAGGAACATGTTGGAAGTTAAGCAGTTATCTTAGGTTAGTTGTCTTTTTCTTACTCCCTTGCTATGGTCTCTTTGAAATGTTCTTTTATTGTATGTTTGTTTTCTTTTTAACTTTTTTTTTCATACAGTTGATTTGAAAAAAGAAGGGAAAGTTAAAAAAAAAAAAAAAGAAAGAAAAAAGACAAACAAGGAAAAAAAAAAAAAAAAAGATGTAGTGCCCCCTTGAGGAGCCTGTGGAGAATGCAGGGGTATTCGCCTACCCCACCTCCATGGTTGCTAACATGACCACAGACATAGGGGACTGGTGGTTTGATGGGTTGAGCCCTCTACCATAAGTTTTACCCTTGGGAAGACGGTTGCTGCAAAGGAGAGGCTAGGCCTCCCTGTATTTGTGCCTAAGAGTCTCCTCCTGAATGCCTCTTTGTTACTCAGATGTGGCCCTCTCTCTCTAGCTAAGCCAACTTGAAAGGTGAAATCACTGCCCTCCCCCCTACGTGGGATCAGACACCCAGGGAAGTGAATCTCCCTGGCAACGCGGAATATGACTCCCGGGGAGGAATGTAGACCCGGCATCGTGGGATGGAGAACATCTTCTTGACCAAAAGGGGGATGTGAAAGGAAATGAAATAAGCTTCAGTGGCAGAGAGATTCCAAAACGAGCCGAGAGATCACTCTGGTGGGCACTCTTACGCACACTTTAGACAACCTTTTTTAGGTTCTAAAGAATTGGGGTAGCTGGTGGTGGATACCTGAAACTATTAAACTACAACCCAGAACCCATGAATCTCGAAGACAGTTGTATAAAAATGTAGCTTATGAGGGGTGACAGTGGGATTGGGAATGCCATAAGGACCAAACTCCACTTTGTCTAGTTTATGGATTGATGTGTAGAAAAGTAGGGGAAGCAAACAAACAGACAAAGGTACCTAGTGTTCTTTTTTACTTCAATTGCTCTTTTTCACTCTAATTATTATTCTTGTTATTTTTGTGTGTGTGCTAATGAAGGTGTCAGGGATTGATTTAGGTGATGAATGTACAACTATGTAATGGTACTGTAAACAATCGAAAGTACAATTTGTTTTGTATGACTGCGTGGTATGTGAATATATCTCAATAAAATGATGATAAAAAAAAAAAAAAAAGTAGGGGAGGAGAACTGCTGGAGATCAAAAAGATTTAAAGGGCACACCAACCAAATGTAACATGGCAACCTTATTTGGATCCAAATTCAAACAAATCCACTGTAATAAGACATATCTGAGGCATTAAGGAAAGCATAATTATGGACTGGGTATTAAATGAAATCAAAGAACTATTTTAAATTTTAAGTATGATCTAAATTGTGGTAATGTAAGAAAATGGCCTATGTCTTTACAAAATAAAATAACATGACATGGTGTCTGAAAAAAAAAAAAAAAAAAAAAAAGATAACCAGAACACATTTTAAAGTAAAAGACCGATTTTTAAGATTGCATATTCCAAAGTCAACATGTACTTCAAAGACACAAATATTCCAGTGATTTCACAATTGCTAAAAATATCTTAGGAGCAACTCTTTCAAAACAATTTAAGGTGCATTATTATATATTTTTCAACTATCTCATTCTGATTCAAGTAGTCCAGGGGCAAAGTCTGAACAAGACTGGCTTAGATTTTCTAAGTAGAGAGTCAATCGAAAAATTATTAAGAGATCATCAAGGTGACAGAATAAGAGAAACTTTTTTTTATTTATTTTCTATACAACAGCAACAATCATTAATTCTCTGTGTATTTCAGTTTGTCAAAATGTCTGTGAAATTCAAAGTAACTTCCTTAAGAAAGCCCAAAAATAAATCTTCTGGTAGCCTACACACACACTAGTCACAGAGTCTCACAAGAACTATAAAAACTCCCCCAAGGGCACCTAAAGGTTTTGATTTAATCACTACATTGGAAAAGAAAATTTAGACAGCTGTCTATATATTAGTTATTTTGCAATTCAGCAATACTACCATAACAGCAAAATTTCTGAAATAAAATCATATTATATGAAAATGGAGAATAGATGACTACTTTAAGAAAGTAATTTTGGGCATTAAAACTCTGTAACATCTACCTGTTGCAGATTAGGGAAAATAATTAATAGGAACACCTTACTAGTACCACACAAATACTAGGGACAAATAATTAAGGGCTGAAAAGAGCTATGGGCAACACATTACAAAGTAATTTGGGCAGAGAATAAAAATATATATGCAGGCCCTAAGAGGAGCTGGGGGAAAATGTGGAAGTGTTGGACTTCCTCACCTGGGTGGTTGCTGATGTTCTCACAAACACTGAAAACTGACGGTTTGATATGCCAAGCCCTCTACCTTAGGGCTTGCCCATATGAAGCTCGTGACTGCAAAGGAGAGGCTAAACCTGCTTTTAATTGCGCCTAAGAGACTCCCCCTGAGTACCTCTACATTGCTCTCTCTAGCTAAGCCAACTCGGCAAGTGAACCCACTGCTCTCCCTGCTACATGGTACCTGACTCCCAGGGGTATAAATCTCCCTGGCAACGCAGGATATGACTCCCAGGGATGAACCTGTAACCGGCATCGTGGGTCTGAGGACACCTTCTTGACCAAAAGGGGGAAGTGAAATGAAATAAAGTTTCAGCGTCTAAGAGATTTCAAATGGAGTTGAGAGGTGGGCATTCTTATGCACTATATAGACAGCCCTTTTTAGGTTTTAATGTATTGGAATAGCTAGAAGCAAATACCTGAAACTATCAAACTCCAACGCAGTAGCCTTGACTATTGAAGACAACTGTACAATTATGTAGCTTATAAGGGGTGACAGTGTGATTGTGAAAATCTTGTGGATCATACTCCCTTTATCTAGGTGAGTAGAAAATGGGGAAAAAAACTAAACGAAAAATAGGGTGGGGGGGATGATTTGGGCATGCTTTTTTACTTTTATTTTTTATTCTTATTTCTATTCTTTCTGGTGTAAGGAAAATGTCCAAAAATAGATTGGGGTGATGAATGCACACCTATATGATGGTAGTGTGAACAGTGGATTGTACACCATGGATGACTGTATGGTAGGTACATGAATATATCTCAATAAAACTGAACTTTTCAAAAAAAGAGCTATGGGATGTTTTGGGTCATAAGAATTGTTTAAAAGGGAGAGTGATGAGCATTGTACAACTAAGTGATGCTAATGTGATATGGGAATGGATTATCCCAGACAGAAAATGTGTTTATGAACTTAGGAACCCCCTACTTTATATGTCAAGCCCTCGATCTTGGGGCTTGCTCTTATGAAATTTATGGCTGTAAAGGGGAGGCTAAGCCCACCTATAATTATGCCTGGGAGTCACCTTCAGAGAACCTCTTTTGTTGCTCAAAGGTGGACTTCCTCTTTTTCGGCCCAATTCTGCAAATAAATTCATCAACCTCCCCCTAATGTGGGACAGGACCCCCCAGGTGAACGAGTCTCTCTGGCGACATGGGACATGGAGTCCGGGAATGAGCCTAACCCTGGCATCAAGAGATTGAGAATGCCTTTTGATCAAAAGGGGGAAAAGAAAGGTAACAAAATAAGGTTTCATTGGCTAAAAGATTTCAAATAGAGTTCAGAGGTTGTCCTGGAGGTTACTCCTATGCAGTCTTCAGCTAGATATGCCAAATGGCCACAGAATGATAAGCCCAAGTCAACAATAGTCCTGAAAACCCTAAAGAATACCCGGATCCCTGAGACTATAAAAGTTTCACACACTAAGTTTATTCTTCAGAAACTTAAATCCTCTAGAGAGCTCCTATGCCAGCTAAGTCCCCCCACCCTACCCCCCCAAAAAAAAGGTCTGTAACAGACGTCTTTATAGAAACTGGCAAAGTTTGATTCGAACATTCATATGGAATCGCAAGGAACCCAGAATAGCCAGATAATCCAGAAAAGAATAAAGTAGGAGAATTCACACTTTCCAACTTCTAAACTTACTACAAAGTAATTATAATCAAGACAGTGTGGTACTGGCACAAGATAAACATATAGATTAGTGGAGCAGCATTGAAAGTACAAAAATATTAACCCAAACATTCTATGGTCAACTGATTTTCAATAAAGGTGCCAAAACCATTCAATGGGAAAGAAAGATTTTTCAACAAATAATGCTGGGAAAAGATAGCTATATGCAAAAGAATAAAGTTGGATGCTTACCTCACACCATGTAAAAAAATTAATTCAAAATCATTAAATTTAAGAGCAAAAACTATAAAATTCATAGAAGAAAACACAGGGGTTAATCTCGATGACTTTGGATGTGGCAAAGAATTCTTAGATATGACACCCAAAGCAGGAGGAACAAAAGAAAAAAATAAACTGGACTTCCTCAAAATTAAAAATGTTAGAGGGGTAAGATGGCAGCATAGAGGGGACTGGAATTTAGTTAGCCCCTGGAGCAACTAATAAACAACCAGGAACAACTAGTAAATAATCTGGAACAACTGCTGGGGCACAACCGTGACTGTCCACACATCATACACCAACCTGGATTGGGTGGAATGGCCGAGATCGCAGCATAAAATCTGTAAGTAAAAACTGCGAAAACGTGCCAGGAGCCCTCCTCCCACGAAAGGCTGAGCTACAAGACCATGCTGCAGGAGAAACCAGCAGTCCTGGAGCAAGCGAATATAGCTCAGTCCAGCTCCAACTGGGGTTTTAATTAACAAATGTAGACTGCTGAATAAAGCTACAAACACAGACAAACACCTAATAAGCAGACAGAGGCTTTTAGAGACATCTGACCATAAAGAGTCAGAAAATGTCTGTGCCCCAGTAAAGGGATCCCAAAAGACCAGGTGCTCTCTCTGGTCTACGGGCGAAACTGGTGGACTGTGGACTGGCTCTGAAAGGGGTTTTCTTTCCCTTTTTCTCTATCTCAACCTGAGTGGCTCAGTGGAGAGAGCCTCAGCCATTTTCAGTTGGCAGCGCTCTGAGCCAGACAGGGGTGGAGATAACAGAGTCAGAGGAACAAAGGAGCAATTCAAATGCAGAAGATAACTTCCTAAGGGGTGTATCTTCTCTAAGAGGAAGGAGGTGGGGCCCAGCTCTAGTGCCAGCCTTCCCTTCTGAACTCAGACCACAGAGTCCGGGGGAAAACAGCCAAAAGAGAAACTAAAGGGACCACACCTCCTTATACCAGTGGAGAGCAACAAGCTGACAGGCACCAGCTGCTGGGCAGGTTAGGAAAAGCACAGTGGCTAGAGACCTCACAGGAAAGTCTGTCATTCTTCTAAGACACACCCTCAGGGAAACTTGAAACTGAATATAACCCCATTGTGAGACATGGACCTGTTCTGGTCTGGGAAAATCTGATTGGGGTAACCAAGGAAATCAGATGCCTAGACACAGAAAACTACAAATTACACTAGGAAAAACGAAGATACAGCCCAATCAAAGGAACAAACTTACACCTCAATTAAGATACAGTTGAAATATTGTTTCACTTTAATGAAACAATCAATTAAAGATTTTCAAAGAAATACGCTAAATCAATTCAAAAACCAAATCAATGCATTCAGGGAAGATATGGCAAAAGAGATGAAGGCTATGAAGAAAACACTGGGAGAACAGAAGGTAGAAATTGAAGGTTTGAAAAAACAACTGGCAGAAACCATGGAAACGAAAGGTACAACACAAGAGATGAAAAACACAATGGAGACGTACAACAGCAGATTTCAAGAGGCAGAAGAAAACACTCAGGAACTGGAGAACAAAACACCTGAAATCCTACACACAAAAGAACAGACAGGGAAAAGAATGGAAAAATATGACCAACAACTCAGGAAACTGAATGACAACAGAAGCATATGACTGTATGTGTCATGGGCGTCCCAGAAGGAGAAGACAAGGGAAAAGGGGAAGAAGCAATAATAGAGGAAATAATCAATGAAAATTTCCCATCTCTTATGAAAGACATAAAATTACAGCTCCAAGAAGCGCAGTGTACCCCAAACAGAACAGATCAGCGTAGACCTATGCCAAGACACTTAATAATCAGATTATCAAACATCAAAGACAAAGAGAGAATCCTGAAAGCAGCAAGAGAAAAGCGATCCATCACATACAAAGGGAGCTTGATAAACTATGTGCAGATTTCTCAGTAGAAACCATGGAGGCAAGAAGAAAGTGGGGTGATAAATTTAAGATACTGAAAGAGAAAAACCACCAACCATGAATCCTATATCCGACAAAACTGTCCTTCAAATATGAGGGAGAGTTTAAAAAAGTCTCTGACAAACAGACAATGACAGAGTTTGTGAACAAGATATCTGTTCTACAGGAAAGACTAAACGGAGCACTACAGACAGACAGGAAAACACAGGAGTAAGAGGTTTGGAATACAATTTTGGGAGACAGTAGCACAGCAATGTAAGTACATTGAACAAAGATGACTGTGAGTATGTTTGAAAGAGGAAGGTTAGAAGAATGTGAGACACCGGAAGAAAAGAGGAAAGATAAAGACTGGGACAGTATAACTCAGTGAAACACAGAGTGCTCAACAATTGTGATAAAATGTACATGGGGGAGAACAAATAATGTCAACCTTGCAAGGTGTTAAAAATGGGGCAAACTAGAGACTACAGTTAACAGAAACATTGTTATTATGCTTCCTTTAATGTAACAAAGGCAATAAACCAAAGCTAAATGCCTATAAGAAGGGGACATAAGAGAGGGGTATGGGACTCTTGGCATTGGTGATGTTGTCTGACTTTTATTGCACTTTAGTTTAATTCTATCTTTCCTTTTGTTGCTTTATAGCTGTCTTTTTTTTTTCTTTCATCTCTCTACCTTCTTTGACTCTTCCTCCTTCTTTGTGGAAGAAACGGAGATATCCTTATATTGATAGTGGTGATGGTGGTGAATGCATAAATACATGATTATACAGGGAACCATCAATTGTTTACTCAGGACATAATGTATGGTGGGTGAACAAAACCATCAAAAAAAAAAAGGGTTGATGAAGAAACCTTGAGGGCACAATATTGACTGAAATAAGTCAGACACGTAAGCACAAATATTGTTATGGTCTCACTGATATGAACTAATTATAATATGTAAACTCATAGGCATGAAATATAAGTTACCAGAATACAGAACGAGGCTAAAGAATGGAGAGCAGTTGCTTATTATGAGCAGCATGTTTAACTAAGTTGAACTTAAGTGTTTGGAAATGGAAAGAGGTGATGGTAGCACATTATGGTGAGAATAACTAACAGTGCTGAATGGTGTGTGAATGTGGTGGAAAGGGGAAGCTCAGAGTCACGTATGTCACCAGAAGGGAAGGTGGAGGTTAAAATATGGGAATATATAAGACAGTGAATCTTGTGATGGACATTGTCTGTGATTAACTGTACAAATATTAGAAATCTCTTTCATGAACTAGAACAAATGTATGACACTGTAATTGGAAGTTAATAATAGTTATATAGGGAAAAAATATATACCTATTACAAACTATGTATTACAGTTAGTAGTATTTCAACATTCTTTCATCAACATTAACAAACGTACTATACCAATACTATGTATGAGTCAATAAAGGAGGGGAGCGGTGGTTAGGGGTATGGGAGGATTCAAGTTTTCTTTTTCTTCTTTATTTCTTTTCTGGAGTAACGAAAATGTTCTAAAAATTGAAAAAAAAATTAATTGTGGCAACGGATGCACAGCTGTATGATGGTACCTTGGGCAACTGATTGTGCATTTTGGATCTTTGGATAATTGTATGGTATGTGAACAATCTCAATAAAATTTAAAAAAAAATTAAAACATTTGTGCATCAAAGGATACCATCAAGAAAGTGAAAAGACAACCCAGAGAATGGGGAAAATATCTGCAATTCATATATTTGACAAGAGACTTTCTTCTAGAATATATAAAGAACCCCTACAACTCAATCATAAAGAGACAAATGACCCAAATAAATAATGAACAAAGGATCTATCTGAATGGCCAAACGTTTCTACATAGAAGATGCACAAATGACCAATGAGCACATGAAAAAAAAATGCGGGACCTCATTTGTGTTGGGGATGGAATCATGCCCCCCACAAAAGGCATGTTCAGGTCCCAATCCCTAGTCCCATGGGTGTGAACTCATTTGTAAACAGGATCTTTGAAGATGTTATTACTTAAAGTGTGTCCCAAATGAATGAGAGTGGGCCTTAATCCAATATGGCTGAAGTCCTTGTAAGTCAAGGAAATTGGATAAAGAAAGAGAAGCCATGGGGAGTGGCCAAAAGCTTGAAGTGAACAGAACCCAGAAGAGAAAGAAGATGCTGCCATGTACATTGCCACATGACAGAAAGCCAGGGAACCCAAAATATTGCCAGCCAGCCAGAAGATACTAACTAACCCCAGAAAGAAGCAAGCCTTATAGTCTCTGAAACTGTAAGCCAATAAATTCCTATTGTTGACAGCCAACCCACTGTATGGTATTTAACAATTAGGAAACTAACACTATTAGTCTTAAGGGAAATGCAAATCAAAACCACAAAGAGATACCACTTCACATCTACTAGGAAGGCTAGAATCAAAAAGTCAGACAACGAGCATTGGTAGTGATGTGGTGAAACTGGAACACTCATACACGGCTCGCAGAAATATAAAATGATGCTGTCACTTTCGGAAACAGTCAAGACAGTTCCTCAATTAAAAGCAGAGTGTCACAAGACCCAACAATCCCGCTTCGAGGCATATACGGCAAAGGAATTAAAAGCAGGGACTCAAACAGATATTTACACACCAGAGTTCATAGCAGCATTATTCACAATAGCCAAAAGGTAGAAGCAACTCAGGTATCCATCAGTAGAGGAATGCATAAACAAAACGTGGAATGTACATGTAATGGACTATTATTCAGCCATAAAAAGGAATGAAGTTCTGATACATGCTACAATATGAATGAGCCTGAAGATATCATGTTGAGTGAAATAGGACAGAAAAGGATAGATATTGTATGCTTCAACTCATAAGAAAAAAATAGAATGTACAAATGCACAGAGACAGGTTACCAGGGGCAAGGGGGAGAATGGAGGGGAGTCAATGCTATAGGGTTTCTGTTCAGGGTTGTGTAAAACATTTGTAATGGATGAAAGTGATTGCAGTGTAATATTGTGAATGCAATTAATGTCACTTAATTATATGCTTGAAACTGGTTAAAATGAATAACTTTATGTTGTATATATGTTACCACAAAAAAAGAAAAAAAATTGGGGGTACAAGTGACAGAACCAGAGGACAGATGGGTCCATGGTGTGGGGAAGGATGAACAGGTAGAGCACAGTGCATTTTTAGAGCAGTGACATCATTTCAGATTCAAATATTTAAGGCATTGCTTCCTAAGTTCCTCAGTTGTTTTTTTTTTTCTTTTCTTTTCTTCTTTGCTGACTCCATCTCCTTAAACAATCAAATCTACATATAGACCATTTTTGAGACCTATACTTCTCTCCTTCCACAAAGGTAAGTGAAGGTTATCCATCTACTTTTATTGTTTCAACATCCATAACAGAGATGATTTTCATATCTACAAGTACATGCCTAACTTCTTAAATTATATTTAATTTCCTTCATAGGTTCTAAGATGCTTCCTACCAATATTTTATTTCCACATGATAAAGCCAGTATAACTAACTAATGTCCCAAGCTTCTCTTTAAGGATACAAAAGAAAGAGGAAGGGGAATTAGCAATAAGTGGATATTCCCTACAAAGTTTGGTAAAAAGCATTTTGAATCTTTAGAACAATTCTAAGTAAGATGGTTTTGCTCCCATTCATTGAGCCTGGAAGAAATTAAGAAACTTGACCAAAGTGGAAGACAGGAATCAAACAGGCAATCTGATCCCAGAACCCACATACTTGGTCCATATTCATAATCCTGTGAGTCCCTATGACTGTTCTCCAATGTAAATTATGTTTTGCCTATTAAGACTGTACAAAAACTTTCAGTTAATTATCACAAACTGAATATACCTATTTATTTCCATTTTTATAGAAATCCAACTAAAATGACAGAGACAGGGAGGAAAAAGTATTAATCCAAAAGGACAAAGAACAGAAGGGATAAGAGTAGCAATACAATTCTGGAAACTGAAAGGCAGATAAGAGAAGGGTTAACTTGCTTAGACCAGATAAAGCCAAAATCTAAGTCTGCAAAGTGCTCTGGAGAAGCCAATTTGAAGCAAGAAGATTCACAACACAGAAGCCCAAGAAACGTTTTAAAAAATCATATATCACTAAATGCAAAGATAGGGGATGGGGGGTGGGTTAAGACCAGGAAGACTGGTTGAAAGCCTGCACTGATAAGGAGTTAGACTTCTCAGATCCTCACTCCACCCTGACATGACCACTCCTCCTTACCCTGACAAAAGACAGAAACTTCATTTTCTGCAAAGATTTACATAGTGAAAACAAATTCAGTAAAAGAATACCAAATACTGAGAAACTTCAACCCTCAGCCTCTTTCTCCAGACCCCTAACTTAGCTCAGCTCCTAGAAAGCAAGCAATTAGGTTTACATCCACCAGATAGAAAGCTGGCT
The DNA here is from genome assembly GCF_015220235.1 of Choloepus didactylus. Lineage (NCBI taxonomy): Eukaryota > Metazoa > Chordata > Mammalia > Pilosa > Megalonychidae > Choloepus > Choloepus didactylus. The sequence continues at coordinate 96,044,275 of NC_051307.1, read as the reverse complement.
CATTAAGGAAATCAGTCAGGTAAACAAGAGAAAAGACCTAAAATGCTGACATTTGGAAGTGGCCCCAATGAAAATGTTACCCTATAGGGAACCCCACCAGTCCACAAGCCCTGCCCAAGCAAACCTTATTACAATAACCTTTAAGTGCCTCATTCTTTGATTTGAACAGAGAAACTTAATCAACAGAAGCATTTAAGGAAAACTCCTAAAAGAAAATCAGAGCTCAAAACAAACAAACAAATAAACAAAAAAAGGAACTTGAAAAGAGACATAATTCAGGGAGGAGAAAAACATTTTTAAACTATGATTAATATCTTCCAACAAGTAAAAGAAGCTCTTAAAACATGAATGGGTTGATATTAAAAAGGAATATTCATAGAACAAGAAAGACCTCTTGGAAAATAGAGCTAAACAATAAATTGGATATATTCTCAGACAATATGATCATTTACACAGAAAATCCTATGGACTTTACAAAAAAAGTTACTAACCCTGATAAGTGAGATTAACAAAGCTGCAGGACACAAGAGTAAAACAAAAAAAGTAACTGCACAATCAGAAATTGAAAGAGGCTTTCAGTCAACCAAGATGGCGGCGTAACACTCCAGGATTTCATTCCTCCACAGAATCTTTGAATAACTAGCAAAAACTGGCAGAGCCATCTCCCTCAAAACTCTGGAAAACAGTTAAAAGGGGGCAGTAACTGAGCAAGGGCAGAATCAGGAAAACACAACTTTTACAATGATGGGAAAAGCTACGAGAGCCCTTGAAGGACCATCCCCATCCCCTCTGACATTGTGGGGAGGCAGCCTGAGCTCCCATTCTGGGTCCCCATTGCTGTTTAGAGGAAGCAGAGTAACCCCTATTTACTTACTGGGCTGCCTGTATGTCAATGCCCATCTCTGAGGGGTGGGGAGCCATAAGTGGCCTGAAAGATTAAATCTGGACAGATCTGGCTTGCCCTCCTAGAATTTGCCCCGCAGATTGAAACAGCTTGAAGACTGTCAAAGCAGTGTAAAAAATAAATTAATTAATTAAAATAAAATAAAATAAAATAAAATAAAATAAAATAAAAAATAGAAACATTAAATCAAAGCAGCCTGGGCAAAGGTTTATCTACCAAAAGACATAAAATGGGGGGTGGGGGGGGGGGCATGGTAGAGGGGAGGGAGTCTCTACTTCATAGGGAATACAGGGGTTATTCAAATGCCTGGAAATGAGGGAACTTCTAAGGCCACAACCCCAGGCCCAGGACAAGATGCAAGACCAGAAAAGAAAGGACCCCACACTTTCTCCTTGGGTTGATCTTCTTGGTAGTAAGGGTAAACTCTGAAGAAGAGCAACAGCCAACACACAGTCAATCTGCAGACTATGAAAGGTATCTGGTTGGTTTGGTTGGTTTGTTTTTGTTAGCTTTTGCAACTCAAGGGAAGCTCTGTCATATCACCAACGGGATAAAAACTTAAAGAACAGACAGCCCAGGGACTAAATCCCAGAATAAACCCTTTAAAATATTAAAGTATACAGTGCAAAAAAAGACTGCACAACAATGTGACTGGGAAAGCCATGTGGATCACACTCCTCTTTGTCCAGTGTATGGATGGATGAGTACAAAAACGGGTGCAAAAAAAGAAAGGGACCCACTGTTCTTTTTTACTTGACTTGTTCTTTTTCACTTTAATTTTTATTCTTATTACTTTTGTGTGTGTGGTAAAGAAAATGTTCAAAAATTATTTTGGTGATGAACGCACAACTATATAATGGTACTGTGAACAACTGATTGTACGTTTTTATGACTGTATGGTATGTGAATATATCTCCATAAAATTAAATTAAATTTAAAAAAAAAAGAGAGAGAGAGAGACTGCAAGACAAACAAAGAAATAAGAAATGATGACCCATCCAAGGGAACAAAATAAAAATCCAGAAACCATCAACAAAGAGGACCACACTTTGGACACACCAGACAAAGACTGAAAAAAAAAAAACGATCTTCAATATGTTCAAAGAGATAAGGAAAACATGCAAAAAGAACTAAAGGGTATCAGGAAAACAATGAAGGAACCAATATGAGACTCTTAGTAAAGAGACAGAATTTTTTTTTAAAGCACCAAACAGAAACACTAGACTTGAAGACCACAATAACTGAAATACAAAATTCCCTAGAAAGTTTAAACAGCAGATTAGAACTTGTGGAAGAAAGGATCAATGACTTCAAAGAGAAGGCAAATGAAATGATTCAGGCTGAGAAGCAAAAAGGAAAAAAAAAGAAAAGTGAACAGAGCCTAAGATCCTGTGGGACATCATCAAGCGTACCAATATATACATTATGGGAGTGCCAGGAGAAGAAGGGGACAGAAGGAATATTCAAAGGAATAATGGCAGAAATTGAAATTAAAAAAAAAAAATACCTTTTACAATCACATCAGAAATATAAAATATAATGGGATAAATCTGACAAAAGATGTGAAAACTACAAATATTGCTAACAGAAATTAAAGACCTACACAAAAGGAGAGCTATGCCTTGTACCTGTATTTGAAAACTCAATATAGTCAATAGCGCTAAGTCAGTTTTCCTCAGACTGATATTGAGATTCAACTCAACCACAAGGAAAATTCCCATTTTTTTTAGAACCTGATTCTAAAACTCACATGGAAATGCAAAAGACCTATAACAGCCAAATAAAACAATAAGAAATACAAAGTTGGAGGACTAACAGTACCTGATTTAAAGAATTGTTACAAAACTACAATAATCAAAATGCAGTTTGACAATAAAGATAAATAGATCAATGAAATCCAGAAACAAACCACACATACATGCAAAACTAATTTTTGACAAAGGCACAAAGGTAATTCAGTGGAGAAAGGTTAGCTTTTTCAACTATTGTGTAAACTGTCAACTATTGTGAAAACTGTATTCCATAAGCAAAAAGAAAAATTTACTTGAATCCATATCTTGCATCATATATAAAAATTAACTCAAAGTGGGTCACAAACCTAAATGTAATGCCTAAATTATAAAATATCTAGAAGAAAACAGGAAAAAATCTTTGAGACTTTGGGTTAGGCAAAGATTTCTTAGATCACACCAAAATCAAAATCCATAAAGAAAAAATTAACAAACTGAACTTCATCAAAATGAAAAACTTCCGATCTTCAAAAGACACTCTTAAGAAAATGAAAAGACAAGCCAAACACTGGAAGAAAATCCTTACATAGCCAGTATCTGATAAAGGGCTTTTATCCAGAACTTAATGAATTCTCAGAACTCAATAATAAAACCAAAAACACAATTTTTTAAAATGACAAAAATTGTGAGCATACACTTCATGAAAGGAGATATACAGATGACAAATAGGCACATGAAAACAAGCTCAATGTCATTAGTCATTGGGGAAATCCAAATTAGAGCCACAATGAGATACCTTTACACAACTATTAGAGTAACTAAAAATTTAAAAGACCGACCATACCAAGTATTGACAAAGATGCGGAGAAGCTGCAGCTCTCCTAGACTGCCAATAAGAATATAAAATGAAGCAACTGCTTTAGAAAATGGTTTTCTAGTTCGTTAAAATGTTAAACATACATTTACCATATGAGCCAGCAATTGTACTCCAAGGTAAATATTCACAAGAAATGAAAACACGCATCAACAAAAAATGTTCACAGCAGCATTATTCATAATAGCCAAAAGGAAGAAACAACCCAAATGTCTATCAACTGATGAATAAACAAAATGTGGCATATCCATACAATGGAATATTATTCAAAAGTGACATCACCCAATAGGAACTCTCAACCTTTGGAATATATATACATCTATATACACATCTATATGTATACATCTATATACATATAGATGTATATATACACCTACACATACAATCACTTTGGAATGTCAGGCAATTTTTTTTATAAAGTTAAACATACATCTATCCTATCACCCAGCAATTCAACACCTAAATATTTATCATAAAGAAATGAAAAACTATGACCATAACAAAAAGAGTTGTACAATAATGTTCATAACAACTTTATTCATAATAGTTAAAAGAAACATCCAAAAGTCCATCAACAGGAAAATGTATAAACAAATTATGGTATACTTATATAATGGAATACTACACAGGAATTAGAATGAACTAGTGATACATGAAACAAAATAGACAAATATCATAGGCAAAATGCTGAGAATAAACAATCATTTAATATATACACCAAAGTGCATGATTCTATTTATATAATGTTCTCCAAAATGGAAAACTAATCTATGATTAAAAAATTAGAAGAGTTGTTGTCTTTGGGTGGCTGGGAGAGCACTCTAGGGAGATGGAAATATTCTATATGGTAATAGAGGTGTGCGTTACACACAAAAGTACACAAATGTGTTTCAATACATGTAACTTTTACCTCAAAAAAAAATCTTATTCATAATAATAATGGAGGAGGAGAATGGGTAGAGATAGGGATGAAACAAGAATGGCAGCATGATGATACTTGTTGAAGCTGGGTAATGAAGGTTCACTAATACTATTCTATTTATACAGATTTGAAATTTTCCTTAACAAAAAATTAAAATAAAATTTTAAAGTACAGCAGGCCTGGGGAGTAATTGGTTCAGATTAGAGCAGGAAGATGAAAAGACAAGAATATAGGAAAGTGATAGACTACTTGTTATACACAAATGCATTGAGGAGATTTACTGTTCTGTCAGAATTTGGAGATACAATATGGAAAGTTATTACACAAAAATATGACACAATTATAAACTCTAGAAAAATCAAGGATTATAAAGGATAGGAATATAACCATAGCACATTTTTTAATCATAGTAAATTAATATCTAACTCAACTATGAATATTTACATAGTTATAATTATGGAAAAATATTAATTTATGTACAAACAGTGATAACTGAAAAACAGAGAGAAAAGAAGTGTATGTATGAGTTTGCTTTACTGGGATTTTTAATATTTTTGGAGGTAGGGAGGCATATAAGCCTAAAATATTCTATAATAAGAGATCAATATTTTATCTAAAACTTAAAAAAAAATAAAACATGAGGTAATAGCCATATAAACATTTTACTTAAATATATATATATACACACACACATACATTTTTTTTAAATAGTGGTATACCTGAAAACTAGCAACTAAAAGAGTTCAAGACTGGAAATCAGAAATGAGGAGAAAGTGGTCAGGGATTATACTATCTGGCTTTTTTAACTAGATGTCAAGTATTACTTGGGTAAAAAGAAATTATTAAAATATTACAAGAAATAAAGTACATTGAATTAAGACCAAAGAGACAGTTTCTGGATGTTAAAATCATAAAATAAATGAGAAATAGGAATAGTTCAGTAAGAATAATTATGCTTCAGTAAGAATTACTATTCAGTATGAATAATTACTTTCACATAAAGCTGAGGAAAAAGAATTGTTAGCAGCATCTCTGTCCCACAAATGGAAAAATTTAGTGAAACAAAGGCAAAATCTATACAATTTATAGGTAGGAAATATATACAAACTGAAGTGAAAATTCTTCATAATGCAAAAGATGACAATGCCCAGGGATAACTGCCAAATAAAGTTCTCAAACTGATGATTTGTTTCTTCAAATATGATCTACAATTCAGATTATGGGGGAAAAATTCATTCGCTAGGGGAAAAAAAAGAGTCCTCTAAAATGAAAAAGAACATAAAATAGGCCCTAAGTAAACTTTGAACACGGGCTGGATATTTGATGATACTAAGAAATTACTGTTAAGATTTTCTGTGATATGATAATGGTTGTGTGGTTAGGTAATTTTTTTTTCAGTTTTTTTATCTTTTTAGACACACACATATAAATAATTATCAATGAAATTATATACTGTCTGAGATTTGCTTCAAAATTTTACCAGAAGCACAGGGTAAAAAGTAACATCACCACCATGCATTAATAACTGTTAAAGCAAGGTGATGGGTACATGAGAGGCTTCTTTGGTTAAATTCAATTCCTAAGTATTTTGTTCTTTCTGATGCCATTGTAAGTAGAACTGCTTTCTTTGCAAGGATATAGAAATATAATTGGTTTTTGAACATTAATCTTATATCCTGTAGCCCTGCTGAACTCAATTAATTATAATTGATTTTTTGTGGGTTCAACAGATTTTCAATATAGAAAATCATGTTATCTGAAAATACAGTTTTACTACTTACTTCCTTTCCTACACGGATGCCTTTTATTTCTTTTTCTTACCTAATCTGTCTTAATCTCCAGTACAACACTGAATAGAAGTGGCAAGAGAGCATATCCTTGTCTTGTTCCTGATCTTAGGAAAAAAGCACTTTCAATCTCTCACCATTAACTATGGTGTTATTTAAGGATTTTCTGTAGATGCCCTTTACTCAGGTTGAGGAAGTTCCCTTCTATTCCAAGTTTATTGAGTATTTTTATCATGAAAAGGCATTGTATTTTGTCACAGGCTTTTTCTGCATCTATTGGAGATGATTGTGGTTTATGTTCTTTATTTTATTAATACAACTTGCATCTATTCATTAATATTCTATTAATACGCATTATATCGATTGAGTTTCATGTTAAAGCAACCTTACATTCCTAAGGATATATCCAACTTGGTCACAGTATACAATCCTTTTTTATATGTTGCTAGATTCGGTTTGCTAGTATTTTTGTTGAGGATTTTTCTATCTATACTTATAAAGGATATTGTTGTGTAGTTTTCTTTTCTGGTGATGTCTTTGTCTGGCTTTGGTATCAGGGTAATACTGGCCTTATAAAATGAATAGAGAAGTGATATCTCCTGTTTCTTTTGGAGGAGTTCGTGAAGGATTAGTGTTGTCACATCTTTAAACAACTGGTAGAATTCACCAGTGAAGCCATCTGGCCCTGGACTTTTCTTTGTGAGAAGCTTTTTGATTACTAATTCAATCTCTTTATTTTTTAAAAGGTTCTATTCAGATTTTCTTCTTGAATCAGGTTTGGTAGTTTGTATCTGTCCAGAAATCTGTCCATTTCATCTGGGTTAACTAATTTATTGCCATATTATTGTTCAAAGTATTCCCTTATAATCCTTTTTATTTCTGTAACTCAGTTGTGACAGCCCCTCTTAACATTCCTAAATTTAGTAACTTGAGTCCTCTTTTTCTTAATCAGTCTAGCTGAAGATTTGTCAATTTTGTTGATCTTTTTGAAGAACCAACTTTGGTTTCACAGATTTTTCTGTATTATTTTCCTATTCTCTATTTCATTTATTTCTGTTCTATTCTTTATAATTGCCTTGCTTTTGTTTTAGTTTATTTGTTCTTCTTTTTCTAATTTCTTAAACTGTAAAATTAAGTCACTGATTTGAGATCTTTCTTTTTAATACAGGTGGTTATAGCTATTAATTTCCCACTAAGTACTTCTACATCCCAGAAGTTCAGTATGCTATATTTTTGTTGTCAATTGTCTGAAATTTCCTAATTTCCCTTCTGATTTCTACTTTGACCCACTGTTATTTAAGAGTATCTTGCTTAATTTCCACATATTTGTGAATTTTCCAGATTTCCTTAAAAATTTTTCTAATTTCATTCCACTGTGATCAGAAACTATATTTTGTATTATTACAATACTTTCAAGTTTATTGAGGTTTGTTTTAGGGACAAAAGTATGGTCTATCCCAAAGAATGTTCCATAGGCACTTGAGAAGAAAGTGAGTTCTGAAACAGTTCTGTGAAGTGTTCTACAGATGTCTGTTACAGTCTAGTTGGTTTATAGTGTTGTCCAAGTCTTCTATTTCCTTGTTGATTATCTGCCTATTTGTTCTTACCATTACTGACATCTCCAACACTATTACTGAATTCTCTACTTCTCCCTTCAAATATGTCAATTTTTGTTTTATGTATTTTGGGGCTCCGCTGTTACATGCATAGTTGTTTATAATTGCTGTGTCTTCCTGATGGGTTGACCCTTTTATCATTATAAAATGTCCTTTTTCTCTAGCAACAATTTTTGCCTTAAAGTCCATTTTAAGTGGCATTAATTTAGCCACTCCGGCTCTGTTTTAGGTACTGTTTACATGATTTATCTTTTTCTATCCTTTTACTTTCAACCTATTTGTGTTTTTGAATATAAAGTATGTCTTGTAAAAAGCATGTGATTAGATCATCACTCTTATTTTACATAATAAAGTTTTAAATAAATAAGGCCAAAATACATCAAAAGACATACCCTCTTCTGAAATGGAAAATATGACTTCGAAAACTAAAATATTCAAGAAGAGTTAATAAATTTTGAAAAAAACAAGGGGAAACTTGTCCCACCAGATATCACCATAGACTATAAAGTACTGTAACTAAACAATTAATGGTGTTTACATAAGAATAGAAAAATACATCAGTAGAAAAAAGCAGAATCCAGAAAAAGACCCATGTATATAGAATATATATTTTAATATACAATAGTTGCATTTTAAATCCATGGGGAAAGGATAAGTTATTCAATAAAAGGTGTTGGAACAAATGGCTTACATCTAAAAGAGAAGAAAATTAGATTATCTCCTATATTTAAAAATGAACTCCAACTGGATTACATGAAACTAATATTACTATAAAATGATTGGGAAAAAATCCCATTTTGTAATAATGGGATGGGGAAGACCTTTCTAGGCAATACAGAAAAGCCAGTGTTTAAATTTCTGCACGATAACAAGATGTCATAAACAAACAATTAATGCAAATTTAATTAATGCTATGGAAGTCTGGCTTGATAGCTTAAATGGGTAAATTCACTTTGGAGGTTCAGAATACCCAGTTTGGGATTTCTTTTAAACATTTGAAAAATGAGGATAATTTCTACTTCACAAGATATTTTAAAGATTAAATGAGAGTAAACTTAAAAGCATCAAGTATGAGGTCTGCCACATTACAAAAGCTTGTGCTTCCTTCTTTCAACTCAAGTTGATGTTGCATTAAAAGTAGAATTGAGAAGGCATAATGAAGAATCCAGTTCCTGTATTTTGGTTCACAATAAAATTACTCTATAATTCCATTCTACCATATCTGAGATGAAAACACATTCATATTTCCCCTCATCCCTTGTAGCTCTCTATGTACAAGCTACCAGTTGTTAAGAGTGGATCTGTTCTAATGAAGGAAGGAAGGTAAAATGGCTTCCAACTAGCACTGGCACCAGTTTAGTTACAAACATAACCAACGTATAGTTATATTTTATTCCAACGTCTTGCACCCACAAAACCTTTCACACAAAAGCACTTCACAAAAAAAATGTTAACCTAAGTTACTAAACAAGGATCATATCTGAAATTGAACCTACAAGTGAAAAACCTTCAAAATGGTGCACCATAAACATTGCTAAAGGATAAAAATTACATGTATCAGATAAAGACTAAAGTGTTTGACGGCTTACTAATTCCAACATTTTTATATATGAACACTGCTTAGGGCAAAAATCTTTCACAATTCAGAAAGCATTGATTAATTCTGCTTTTTATTTCAAAACAAAATATTCACTTTCTGAGTGAACCAGAATATGTTTAAATAAAAGAATAGCATAATTTTTATAAAAATTCATGAAATTTTAGAGAGCAACTCCATGTACAATTTAGTGTCCAAACAAGTTCAAACATCTTCAACAAATGTTGTTCAAAATGCATAATTCCCACTTAAAAAAAAAAGTACCCTTAGATACATTCCCGTTATTGCAGATTTTTACATGAACAAGATTTTGACCTTTAAGTTACTTTAGCCTTTGTTTAAAAGGCTAAAAAGGCAATCCAAAATTACACTGTGCAATGTGCCCTAAATCAACACAAGCAAAAAAAAATTAATTGGAATATAAAAGTAACCACTGACTTTATTCAAATTACTAAAGATAATGTTGTAACTGAAACATCTTTCCTCCCTATTTCAACCAGTTCTATTTACCTCATTCATTCAACAAGAAAATTAATGTTTAAAGTTTGAATAGTGAAAATTTTTTTTGCAAGATTTGTCTTTTGCCTTAATTCTGCAGCATCGAAGGCAGTTAGGTCCACATGCCGGAATTAAATGTCACAAGATTCATTTGGGAAGGAAAATAAAAATAGGAATCAATTTAAAGACAGCACAATAGATCAGGACACTACAAAGAATTAATGCAGCTGCCTTATTATTAAAAAATAAGCCAGGCTCTCACAAACTTTGTATTTTGATATGAAAGTTTCAATAAATCACCCATATAATACACAATACTCTTAAAAAGTCAAGTTTTTCTTATACACAGAGCATGTGAATAAAGAGACTTATGAAATGTTCTTTTTCAAATGCTATACACATGTACAACATAATGGGATTATAGAAAAACTAAAAATTAGAAATGTGAATGAGACTTTCTCGGCATTCTTCCCTCTCTTGCAAATCTAACCTAGTCCCAAAAAATGTATACAAGATATTGAAGTTCTTGGAATCTTGGTATCTCTTCCCAATTTGCAGCAAACAATAATTGGAATACTGGAAACAATGCTCCTGAAAATTTCTAATATCTTAATTAAAATACAGTAGACATTATATTCAAGTTTAACAAAAGTTCACTACAATATTCCGTCCAACTTAATCAGTATTTTATATTCAATGATTGCCTTATTTAAAAATGGTTCATGACCAACATCAGCGGCTCCAAGTATTTTCAAGTCACTTCTCTCAAGTTATTTTATAAAACATAAAACTTAAAATGTTAAACAAATTGAGCACAAAGCCTCATTCTCTAAGAGGAAAAAGACATGATTACTTCACTAAAAAATATATATATACACAGCTGAATCACATTAACAAAATTTTCACAAAAAGCAGAACTTTCCAAAGTACATTTTAAAAATTATTTCATTTGACTCACCATCCAGGAAGCTAACCTGCAAGGCTATCCTAGACAACCCATTTGTGTCTCTTTCGCGTCACACACAACATAAGAAAATACATCTCAAAAACTAATAGTAACAATAGCAATAAACCAAGCGGTTTTTTTTTTTAACAATAGCCCAAAGCTCCAATAAAATTAACACCAAAAAATATCAAAGGTCAGAGACAGACAGTGTCTTGAATTTTCTCTCAAAAGTAGGATTTCCTTAATTTTACTAATTCTTTTCCTTGAGTTCACTTAAAGGAGAATGGGAAATTAACAGTGATAAGGATGACAACAGTTAGTTCTCTTGCGGAAGATGCAAGAATTGACAAACCAGGCTTAGCAGAGAGATCAGGGGGCACAAACACAATACTCACCGGGAGAAGCTTTCAAGAAATGTCACTATCAGAAGTTTTATGACCCTTTTTTAAGGTCTAAGGAGAGCCCTACACATCACAAATAAAATACAACCTACAAAAACTCCATTCTCCAAAACAAATCAAGAGTTTCCTGTACTCTGGGCACCTTCAAGGACTGACACCTCTCACATGGAAGGAAGGGCAGCCCATGGGAATCAGAGTGCCACCACGTCCGTCTATGTGGCAGATCCACTGGGAGCATCCGACTGTGATCCGCGGCCCTCCAGAGCCAAGGCTGCTGGAAGAGGAACGTAAATGCAATCGTCAGGGCCCTCCTACTTCCGTTCTCAAAACAGAAATGCGCTGTTTCTCCTAGTCCTCACTCCCAGCCCCTCAGTATCTCTCGACAGCAGTCCCCAAAGTGCTTAAGTGGAAAGAAAAGCAAGAGTAATGGATGAGGGTCGATAAAACGCGGTTGGTCGAAGCACCCCCACCCCGACTCCCGAACAAACCGACCGCCAGCGCCTCTAAGAGCCCCTCTGCAGGGGACACAGGAGAAGCAGAAGTCGACGTCCCAGTTCGCCCCCTACCCCTTCCTCCCCGAGGTAAGGGAGGGGAAAAGCGCAAAGAGGAACTAAGTGATCTGCAAGAAGGTGTCCCAGAAAGCACCCACACACACACGAGGGGGTGGGAGAGGGAGTGGAAACGAAGGAGCGGAAGAGGAAAGGATAAGCAGAGCAAGCAGAGGATGGCGACGACGGCGCGCGCCCGCAAAGGGTATGGGTCTTCGGGGAGGCGGCTGCACCCCACTTCCTCGAGGCGGGAGCGGGTGCGCCCGGCGAGCTGGCGGCCTCTGGGGCGCTCCGCCCGGGGCAGAGGGCGAGGAAGGTGGATGAAGGGGTGCCACCCTTCTCCCTACCACAGCCTCGCCCCTCATGAACGGTCGGTCGGGGGCTCCAGTGCCGTGGCCGGGTCGGAAGCGGTGGCAACGGCCGCTCGCCCCGTAGGAAGGCGCTGACCGGCGGGCCCTCGGCCGATTCTACCAGGCCGGCTTTCACGCCCCCAGCGCTGGGGAGGAAGCAGCTGCCCGGTGACCCCGGCCCAGCGCCGGGCAGCCCTGTCGATTACCTGAAGCGGGGCGAGTCCTTCAGACACTCCTCGAAATCCACCGTCATCTTCATCCTGCCTCCGCCTCGCCTCGCGGGCGGCACTGGAAGAGCCGAGGGATCAGAGGGAGCGGCCGCGCTGGGGACCCAGACGGCTACGGCGGGTGCACGGCAGGGACACGGCCAGGGCTAGCGCTGCACGGAGCTGAGGAGAGCGCCTCTTCCGCTGGTCATAGCACCCGCGAAGGCGGTGGCGGCAGCAGCGACAGCTCGTCAGGCCCCAGTCCGGCCCCTCTTCCTCCCGCCCCCAGCAGAGAACCAGCCCCAGTGAAACCGCCCGGGAGTGACAGCCGCAGCCAGCCAGCCACGAACCCGTCGGCCAGTGGGCGGAGCTTCCGGTAGCACCGCCTGCGGGCGCTCTGGCAACGCGCCTAAATGACTGTAGAACCAGCCAGTGAGCACCGAGACCGTGGGCGCCTCCTTGACACAGCCGTCCCCGAGGCCAACCAGGATGTACCGGCGTCATTAGGCGGGACGCACAGGATTGCTGGGAGGCGGACAGCTGAGGTTCCTCGGGAAGGAAGTCACGTGACAATGTGCCGCACTTCCCTTGGAGTCCGGGCCTCTTCTCCTGCTTCCCCAGCCCCGCCCTGGTGAGCCGCCAGCGCGGAGGAGCCACCTCCTGCAGATGTGAGAAAGATTAGCTCTTTTAAAACAGCTTTAGCAGAAATCTGAAGAAGTAAGGGCAGAAATTATAAAAGGAAGAGATATGCTAAACCACTGCTTCCTTTCAGTTTAGGAAAATTGAGGCCAGTAGAGGAGCGAGAGTAACTTGAATGATAAAATTCTTTTTTCACATCTAGTTTCAGCGATTAATAATTTGGAAATTGCTCCGAGGTACATCTTTTCATATAACCAGAGACAACTTCCTTGAGGAACTGGTATTTTGGTTGGGCATCGAAAGATCGGAAGGATTTAGACAGGGTTGAGAGGTAGGGCGTTTGGTTCGCTGTCAAAACCACAGAAGACATTCCTCCATCCTTACACTTTTCTCCCAGTAGATTCGCCTCTTGTAAGATGATAGGGTTATGAGGATCAGGCCCACTGTACCCTACCCTGCAACACTTGCCCTGTGATTCTCAATTTTTCAAGCAGCGTTTTAAGACAGTCATCTGATCTTCCCCATAATCCTACAAGGCAAGTATTTTGCACACGCCTTGATTTTAAGATGCCATTGACTGATAAAAGTACTATGGATACATAATGTTTAAACGTATACGTTTAAAACCAACCTAAAAAATATCAACTCTCTATAAACATATAAAGGTAGGGTGTTCTAACAGCATGGTGGCTCTGAGTGAGAATCTAGAGGTAAACTTCCTAGATTTGCCTCCTAGCTTCCACACTGTAACATAAAGATAACTGATCTCATAGAGCTGTCTGGAAGCGGGAATAGATATGACTTATAATTGTACTTAAGTGGTGACTATTATCATAATTGTACCACTTTCTTCTTCAGTACCATAATCAAAGGTTAAATCTAAGACTTCTCACTTTCACTGTCTAAAATCATATATAACCCTTTTGACCATCTGGCTAAGTGTAGCATAATGATGACATGCTGTTTCTCATAACCTATGGTTATATCTTGATCTATTTAGCACCTTTAGAAATTAGTATAATTTTGAGACATTTCGAAGAATATATGGATGGTTCTTCTTTGGTTACAAACTTAAGTTCTTTTTAAAATTGAGTTGCATATTCCTGGAATCTGCACAGCTTCTTTTGATAGCTAGAAACTATTGACTGATAAATGTTCAATGTCCTTAGACATATCGGTTGTTGGTTGGTCAGGCCAACCTTTTCTAGCTTTGAAATTCTATGTTAAATTTACCCAGAGATTTGGCAATTGCTTCTACAGTTAATTACATTCCTGAGGCATGACAGCTAACCTGACAACTAATCTGCGTTCACTATAACTTATTGTTTTGATATTTCATCACAGTGTAGCCTTTTGGAAGACACCTAAAGTGATACTTTGGGGCTGAAATTAAAATTCAAATGCATGACACCACAAGTGCAAATAACTCAGCTAATTATGAGTTGAAATTTTTTCCTTCTGTGGATGGCTAAATTTGCATATACCCAGTTAGTGATATAATACTGTCACAATTTTTGTTCTGTGCCTTGTGGTAAAGCAAACATATCAATTGTAAAATATGTTAAGAAATATTAAAAGTGGGGTAGGGTAGAGTCAGTGGGTTTTTGAATGAAGGAAATACAGTATTCTCATTCTCATCTTATAATAATGGAAACCAAGGCTCCAAGAAATAGAAATAACTTGTCAGGTCACTCAGGCCAAATATAGGCTGCATGATGCCAGACCCTATCTTGAAACTGCCTGCTTTCCCCTTATGAATCCTGTGGCCCTGCCTTTGCAGTTGTGGCTATGTCTGCATAAAAAGCATTTCCCTTTCACCTCCTCCTTAAAACAGCAGCTCAAATGCCATCTCTTTCAAGAAGTCTTCTCTGCTGAAATACAGAACTGTCTTTTCAACACATAACTATAGCTAGTTATCAGACCCAGTCTACACTCCTAAAGGATATAAATTATTGAAGCTTAAATGTCTCCCAGATATCATCTCCCCAGTCCCCTTCTCCAAACTCTCTGGAACACTGGGCATCTGCAGCCCTTCCTAGCATGTTTCTGATTTCCTCTGAGGATACTTTTGACCATGCAGCATCTAAGTTGACTACAACTTAAGGCATTTTACATTCCCTCTTCATGCAAGAATTTCTCCTTATTTGAGGCTTATGTCATCTAGTCATACCACTATCTTATTTTCCTTACTGCTGTTATCCACCAATTTCCTAGTAACTCCCTGCCTTAGCCTGGCTAATAGCATTGCAAATGGCATCAAGAAGAGGGAATTGTTATAAAGGTAACTGACCATGGTTAGGCACAGGAACTGGGAAGCTCAGGAACCCAGTCACCTCTGGAAACCATTTTCTGTCTTTTAGCCTCTGTATCCTCTCTTTCTTTCTGTCCTACTCCTCCAACTCTGCCAAATTTCCCTGTTCTCTTATGGTTTCTGTTCCCCTGGAAACCTGGCTTGCATATAATCCATCATTGCTACCAATTCCCTCTAAAAGTTGGTTTTCAGATGGCTACTGGGACCAAGCAGGTAGTATAAATGAGTAATGCTGGGCAAGTGTGAGCAGTATGGCATGGTGGGGGCTGTGGTGAAGGGGAAAGTAAGTGCCCTATGTACTGCCAGCTCCACTTGGCTTTGCCAGACAGGGACCTTCAGATTTTATAAGAAAAGCCAGATAGCCAAATTTTAATGTGGAATCTCTCAATTTCCAAAAGTTGGCAACCCTTTCAAAATGTTATAAAGCATTGCTCAGGCCATAAAAAGTTTCAGGACCACTCTGCAACCTCTGCTCTGTATTTCTTGACAATTCTTGCTTTTTCCTTTCAACCTGTGCTCCCGGTGCTAATCACTTTGATCTGTTTCTGAATTCCCAGAGCCCAGAAGAAAATCAGATTAGCTCAGCTCAACTTTCATGCCATGTCACACAGGCCATGGGTCCTTGGCAAGCTTATAGAGGGATGGCATCAATGGACTTCATCATTTCTCCAGGAGTTGGGGTTGAGCTAAGAGGTGCAGGACAGTGGACCAGTGGGCAAAGCAGTTTCCCTAAAAGAAGATATTGATCAGCAGGCATCATAAAGCTCAGCTAGTAAACTTTTTTCACATTCATTCAGGAGTTTGGCCACTGATTCACAGTTCTCCACACCAACTCTTACCATCAGCTAAGGTGATTTCAACATTCACTCATTCTTTCTTTCATTCAATAATATCAATTGAACCAGACCTGTGGTAGGCTCTGAGGTTTACAGGTGAAATAAACAGTTTTCTCCCTCTAGAGATCTCAGTCTAGGCCCAGCAGATAATCATAATACCATCTGATAAGTTTTGTGCCAGGAGTATGTACAGGATGCCCCTGATACTCTGAGAGTCATTTCTCCTGGGAAGGAAATAAGAGGTTCTCATATATCTGCAGATCTAAGAAATCTTAAAAAAGTAAAAGGGAAGGAGAGGCAAGTCTTTCCAAGGACCTTTAGTCACAAGGAACTATGTGACTAAAGCACAGAAACAAGAGAAACATATGGTCTTCAAGAGCCGTAAATAGAGCATAAGGCTTTGGAAAAAGAATAAGAAATAAAGCTGGAGAGGTAAACAGTGGCCAGATTACCTTGTCAGCCTTGCTAAGGAATATGAATCTTAAGGCAATGGGAAGCCATTGGAAGAATTTAAACCTGGAAATCGGGTGATGCAATTTGCATTTTTAGGATTGAGACTAAATGCTATAAGTGACCTTGACGTTTTCAAGCAAAGCAATTGACGCAGCGATGTTTAGAAATAAAATGAAAGGATCCGATGGCCAACTGAATGTGAGGGAGGAGGAAAAGATTTAAATTCTTAAAGTGGCTCCAGGCTTCAGGTTTGGATGCTAGGTGGGAGGTGGTGCCATTAGCAGAAGAAAGTTTATCTCTTTGTCTCAAAATATGTCACCCCAGAAAATCCTTCAATACTCCCACCTTAAACCTCACCTCACCCAGAACATTACATGCACAAGTTCACTCCCACACATTCACTTCAATACCTCCCACCCCCCTACCCACTCAGGACTCTTTTTATCTCCCAGAGTGGATGATATCCACCCGGTTTCGCCTTCCTGTCCATCACTTCAACAACTCTCTTTACAGTACCCTCAAATCTCTCCCTGGCAGCTTCACTCATCCTGCTGTGGATCAGTCCAAACATTCTCCTGCATTTCTCTCTCCTGGTTGCTGAGCAAAACTGGAGACATTTACTGGAAACAATTTATATCTTAAAGCAATGGGAAGCCGTTGGAAAATTTAAGCAGGGGAGTGATGTGATCTGATTGGCACTTGGAAGGGAATGGGTAGGCAAGGGAGTGAAGGTTTTTAGGGCTGAGACTAAATGCAGTAGTAATACAAGACCTGAACCACTACATACTTTCACCTTCTGTACTAGGCTGTCTTTGTATTGGTAATCTGTGAGCAGATCCTTGACCCACTGGCACAAAGGCTGTTCCCAAACCATACTACTCTCCCCAGGCTGTGATCCTGTGATTAAAAAAAGACTCTACCAGTCATTACTAGCTTTGAAGACAGAGGAAGGGGCCACAAGCCAAGGAATGTGGGTGGCCTCTAGAAGGTGGAAAAGGCAAGGAAACAGATTCACCCCTAGAGCATCCAGAAGGAACACAGTCCTGCCGACACCTCGATTTTAGCACAGTAAGACCCATTTCAGACATATGACCTCCAAACTGTAAAATAATAAATTTGTACTGTTTTAGTCACTAAGTTTGGGGTGATTTGATATAGCCATGATATAAAACTAATACAATTGCATCCCTAAAAAAAGATTATTATGATCAGGGATTGTGGGAAGATGACAGAGTAGGAAGCTCCAGGAATCAGTCCCTCCAATTATTAAACAGTTAGGAACTGTCTGAATCAACTATTTTGAAACTCCAGAGTCCAGTAGAAAACTGTACAGCATTCAGGGAAGAGTGGAAGAAAGAGGCTGGTAAATTACAGTAAATACTAATAAATTGCTCTCTCCAAGTGGTGGTTATTGATGCTCAGCCCCCTCTTGTGGCAGGCAGCTGTGCCAGGTATAGCAAGCTATACCTGGCATAGCTTGCTAGTGCCAGAAACAGCCATAAGGATCAAGTTCCCTAAGATCCAGGGTAGGCATAGGCCAACTGATCAGCTACTTCAGATCACTGGGGGACCGACTCGGGGAGCAGCCATTGTTACTACCCACCCTGGGCAAAGATGGCAGAGGAGATTTAAAGACCACACACATCCTCAGAGTTGTGGAGGACAGTTGAAGGGCTGCATTTGCTGGGCAGATGAAGAAACAGCAGCTTTTAGGAGCTGTGGAAGAAGCTCCTAGTGCCCTTCCTGGCCCCTCCCTCATCCCCTCTCTAGGGCAGTTTGAAGAATGTGGCACTCCCTTTGTGGGTCCCTGGCCTTGTTATAGCTGGGAAAGACTGACTTGGGAAACTCCTCTCTGGTATGATCCCCATTCCAGAATTTCCCATTCAGGCAAAAGGAGCTTGGGACAACCAAAGTAGTATGAGAAACAATTAAGGTAGATGGCCTGGAGGAAAGGCTTGCCTGCTTTAAATCCAGCAGTGTAACACCCAAGAGCGGGAGTAGGTCTGTCTCCTAGGAAGTAGAGGGGACATTCAAACTCCTATAAATGGGGGAACTCCTAAGGTCACTAGCAAAGTCACTAGCAAGCACAAGCTGAGGACAAGACTCAGGCCAGAAGACAGGGAACACATGCACTTCACATTTGCCTTGAGTGGACCTTCCTGACACAAGGAGGACACTCAAGTAAATCTCTGTCATATCACCTGCTGGACCAACCGACAAAAAGTCTCAGGAAATAAATCCAAGAGTTAACATTTTAAAATACTAAAATGTACAATTTACAATGAAAGAAAACAAGACAAAGAAAGCATGGCCTGTCCAAAGGAAAGAGGACAAAAGTCCAGAAAACATCAGTAAAGAAGACCATACTCTGGATATACAGGTCAAAGACTGGAAAAAAATAAAAAAATAAAAAATAAGATCTTCAATATGCTCAAGGAGATGAAGGAAAATACAGGGAAAAAATAAAGGATATTAGGTTAACAATGAATGAATGACAAATTTATGTTTTTGGACGTACAATGTACAAAGATATAATTTGTAACGAGTACAATGAGGGAATGGAGGGGTATAGGAACAGTGTATGTCTATGCTATTGAAGTCAAGTTGCTATCAAATCAAATATGACATATATTTAGGATGTTAAAATTTTATACATGATTGTTCTGTAAACCTACATTTTCTTTAAAAAAAAAGAATATAGTGTGTGTGTGCAAAGATATATATAGTATAAGGAATAATGTAACACATGCCTTGTAGCCATGACTCAGCTTGTGAACTGGAACATTATCAACACTGTTGAACCCCACAGTGAATTCCTATCTGATCACCTCTTCTTACCTCCCTTTCAGAAGTAACTTCTGAATTTTGCATTTATTACTCCTTGGTTTTCTACTTTTAAATATCTCTAAATAGTTTTGTGTATTTTTGAACTTTATATAAATGATATGATACTGAATATATTCTGTAACTTTTTCTTTTATGCAAAGTCACGTATGTGATATTCAGCCATGCTGTTTCTAGTTCCAGTTCATTCATTTTCACCACTGTATGATTATACTATAATTTACTTATCCATTCTCCATGAACATTTAAGTTATTTGCAGTTCTTCTGATTTCAGGAACAATTCTGCTGTGAACATCTTTCTCCATGAATCCTAGGGCACAGTTACAAGAGTATTTCTGGGATATCTACTCAGGAGTGGACTTGCTGAGCCACGAGACATGCATATCCTCAACTTTATTAGAGGCAGCTCTTTGCTGAAGTGTTAAACCCATTCGTTTTACCTCATCGTGAGTTCACATTGCTCCATGTCCTCACTAATATGTGGTACTGTCAGATGTTTTTTTTTTTTTTTTTATCATCATTTTATTGAGATATATTCACATACCACGCAGTCATACAAAACAAATTGTACTTTCGATTGTTTACAGTACCATTACATAGTTGTACATTCATCACCTAAATCAATCCCTGACACCTTCATTAGCACACACACAAAAATAACAAGAATAATAATTAGAGTGAAAAAGAGCAATTGAAGTAAAAAAGAACACTGGGTACCTTTGTCTGTTTGTTTGCTTCCCCTACTTTTCTACACATCCATCCATAAACTAGACAAAGTGGAGTTTGGTCCTTATGGCATTCCCAATCCCACTGTCACCCCTCATAAGCTACATTTTTATACAACTGTCTTCGAGATTCATGGGTTCTGGGTTGTAGTTTAATAGTTTCAGGTATCCACCACCAGCTACCCCAATTCTTTAGAACCTAAAAAAGGTTGTCTAAAGTGTGCGTAAGAGTGCCCACCAGAGTGATCTCTCGGCTCGTTTTGGAATCTCTCTGCCACTGAAGCTTATTTCATTTCCTTTCACATCCCCCTTTTGGTCAAGAAGATGTTCTTCATCCCACGATGCCGGGTCTACATTCCTCCCCGGGAGTCATATTCCACGATGCCAGGGAGATTCACTTCCATGGGTGTCTGATCCCACGTAGGGGGGAGGGCAGTGATTTCACCTTTCAAGTTGGCTTAGCCAGAGAGAGAGGGCCACATCTGAGCAACAAAGAGGCATTCAGGAGGAGACTCTTAGGCACAAATACAGGGAGGCCTAGCCTCTCCTTTGCAGCAACCGTCTTCCCAAGGGTAAAACTTATGGTAGAGGGCTCAACCCATCAAACCACCAGTCCCCTATGTCTGTGGTCATGTTAGCAACCATGGAGGTGGGGTAGGCGAATACCCCTGCATTCTCCACAGGCGCCTCAAGGGGGCACTACATCTTTTTTTTTTTTTTCCTTGTTTGTCTTTTTTCTTTTTTTTTTTTTTTTTTAACTTTCCCTTCTTTTTTAAATCAACTGTATGAAAAAAAAAAGTTAAAAAGAAAACAAACATACAATAAAAGAACATTTCAAAGAGACCATAACAAGGGAGTAAGAAAAAGACAACTAACCTAAGATAACTGCTTAACTTCCAACATGTTCCTACTTTACCCCAAGAAAGTTACATAATATAGCAACATTTCAGTGAACTTGTTCCTACTACATCCATCAGAAATTAACAGACCATAGTCATTTCTGGGCATCCCCAGAACGTTAAATAGCTTATCTGTTCTTCTTGGATTATTGTTCCCCCTTCCTTAATTGCTCTCTACTGCTAGTTCCCCTACATTCTACATTATAAACCATTTGTTTTACATTTTTCAAAGTTCACATTAGTGGTAGCATATAATATTTCTCTTTTTGTGCCTGGCTTATTTCGCTCAGCATTATGTCTTCAAGGTTCATCCATGTTGTCATATGTTTCACCAGATCGTTCCTTCTTACTGCCGCGTAGTATTCCATCGTGTGTATATACCACATTTTATTTATCCACTCATGTGTTGAAGGACATTTGGGTTGTTTCCATCTCTTGGCAATTGTGAATAATGCTGCTATGAACATTGGCGTGCAGATATCTGTTCGTGTCACTGGTTTCCGATCTTCCGGGTATATACCGAGAAGTGCAATCGCTGGATCGAATGGTAACTCTATATCTAGTTTTCTAAGGAACTGCCAGACTGACTTCCAGAGTGGCTGAACCATTATACAGTCCCACCAACAATGAATAAGAGTTCCAATTTCTCCACATCCCCTCCAGCATTTGTAGTTTCCTGTTTGTTTAATGGCAGCCATTCTAACCGGTGTTAGATGGTATCTCATTGTGGTCTTAATTTGCATCTCTCTAATAGCTAGTGAAGCTGAACATTTTTTCATGTGTTTCTTGGCCATTTGTATTTCCTCTTCAGAGAACTGTCTTTTCATATCTTTTGCCCATTTTATAATTGGGCTGTCTGTACTATTGTCATTGAGTTGTAGGATTTCTTTGTATATGCAAGATATCAGTCTTTTGTCAGATACATGGTTTCCAAAAATTTTTTCCCATTGAGTTGGCTGCCTCTTTACCTTTCTGAGAAATTCCTTTGAGGTGCAGAAACTTCTAAGCTTGAGGAGTTCCCATTTATCTATTTTCTCTTTTGTTGCTTGTGCTTTGGGTGTAAAGTCTAGGAAGTGGCCTCCTAATACAAGGTCTTGAAGATGTTTTCCTACATTATCTTCTAGGAGTTTTATGGTACTTTCTTTTATATTGAGATCTTTGGTCCATTTTGAGTTAATTTTTGTGTAGGGGGTGAGGTAGGGGTCCTCTTTCATTCTTTTGGATATGGATATCCAACTCTCCCAGCCCCATTTGTTGAAAAGACCATTATGGCTCAGTTCGGTGACTTTGGGGGCCTTGTCAAAGATCAGTCGGCCATAGATCTGAGGGTCTATCTCTGAATTCTCAATTCGATTCCATTGATCTATATGTCTATCTTTGTGCCAGTACCATGCTGTTTTGGCAACTGTGGCTTTATAATAAGACTGTCAGATGTTTTAATTCTTGCTAATCTGAAGGTATAAAAAGTATGTCTTTGTGTTTATAATTCACATTGTCCTAATTATTAATAAGGTTGAACATCTTTTCACACACTTATTGGTCATTCATGTTGCCTCTTCTGTGAAATGTCTATTCATGTCTTTTGCCCAGTTTTTATTGTTTATTTTTTCTTTATTGATAGAAATTCTTTATATGTTATAAATGTCAATCTGTTGTCATATGTTACATATATCTTCTTCCATTTGTGAATACTTGTCTTTCTTTATGGTGCCTTTTAATAAATGGAAGTAATTAATTTTAAGGTAGTCAATTTGTCAGTCTTTTTCTTTATTATTTGTGCTTTTATGTTTAAGGAATTCCTTCACAGATAAATTCAACTTCATCTAAATAAAAACTTTTGTGCATTAAAGGACATTATCAGTAAAGTGAAAAGACAATGTACAAAATAGGACAATATAGTTGCAGAAGATATTCTTTTATATGTTCTTTGAAAAATTTTGTTTCTTCCATGCTGTTCTTTAATGCAACATGGAATGAGTTAGTGTGACTGGTGTAAGATAGATATCCTTTTTTTTTTTTTTAAATATATTGATAATTAATTGTCTAAGCACCATTGTGCCAGTTTGGATGTATTATGTCCCCCAAAATGCCATTATCTTTGATGAAATCTTTTGGGGGAAGACATATTAGTGTTGATTAGGTTGGAATCCTTTGATTGAGCGTTTCCATGGAGATGTGATTCAATCAACTGTGAGTGAAAGCTTTGATTGGATAATTTCCATGGTGAGTGTTAATTGGATCACTGGAGTTGTATAAAGGAGTTCACAGAGCAGCTAAGAGTGACATTTTGGAGAGCAACTGAGAGTGACATTTTGAAGACAAGCTGCAACTAAGAGAGGTCAGAATGCCCCAAGAGCAATATTTTGGAGAACGCCATTTTGAAACGCAACCTGGGAGCAAACAGGTGCCAGCCACATGCCTTCCGAGCTAACAGAGGTTTTCTGGACGCCAATGTCCATCCTTCAGTGAAGGTACCCTATTGTTGGTGCTTTCTTGGACATTTTATGGCCTTCAGACTGTAACTTTGTAAACAAATAAACCCCCTTTATAAAAGCTAATCCATTTCTGGTATTTTGCTTAACGGCAGCATTGGCAAACTTTAACAACTATGCTTTGAAAAGTCCATCTTGGTGGATTACTTTTTTTAAATTACTTTTTTTTCTATTTTCCCTAATAGCCCATTGTGCTGGTTTGAATGTATTACGTCCCCCAGAAAAAGCCATATTCCTTGACGCAATCTTGTGGGGCAGACGTTTTAGTGGGGATTAAGCTGAGACATTTGGATTAGGTTGTTTCCATGGAAATGCGCCCCACCCAACTGTGGGTGATAACTCTGATTGGATAATTTCCATGAACGTGTTACCTCACCCATTCAGGGTGGGTCTAAATTAAGCCATATAAATAAGCTGACAAACAGAAGGAACGCAGTGAAGCTGAGAGTGACATTTTGAAGAGGAGATGCAGCTTAGAGAGGAACATCCTGGGAGAAAGTCATTTTGAAACCAGAACTTTGGAGCAGACGCCAGCCACATGCCTTCCCAGCTAACAGGTTCTCCGGACGCCATTGGCCATCCTCCAGTGAAGGTACCCAATTGTTTATGCATTACCTTGAACATTCTATAGCCTTAAAGCTGTAACTGTGTACCCAAATAAACCCCCTTTATAAAAGCCAGTCCATTTCTGGTGTTTTGCATTCCAGCAGCATTAGCAAACTAGAACACCCATGAATTCTTTAAAAGCAGAGATAGTGTCTTATTTTTCTATATATAAATCCCAGCACAGTTCTTGGCACTGTAAACACTCAATAAATACTGTTGTTTTGGCTTCTGTCCTCTTAAATTCGTAACACCGTAGACCATCTGACCTAAAAGGAACCTAAAGATATCATCTTTTCCAGCCCCTTTCTTTTACAGGTGATAAAATGGAGGCACACCAAGAGTAACCTATGCACTATGAGATCACATGGGGATTTAGTGCCAGAGCCAGGGCTTAGTGCACTATTTCCTTTTTCTCCAAAATCCCCAGGCATGAATCAGGCTCCACTCACCATGGTCACCCAGTGCCTGATCAAAGCCAGGGTTCAGTTAGCAAGGATAAAAAGGGGGGCTCATATTTGCCATATGGCAAAGGATTAATGTGATTTACTCTTAAAAATCAAAAAGAAAAAGATTTAAAAGACCATGAATGGTCATATCAAAAAATGAAAGAAATACAAATGAACAAAAAAATATTGACTTCAGAAATCAAACACATACAACTTAGAAATATATACCTTTTTCTTCTCCTATTAGTTGGTAAAGATAGAAAGATGCCTTAGAAACAATCCATCTGAATATAAACTACCTGAGAGCAGAGACTCTGTTTTGCTCACCAATATATCCCTATTTCCTGGCACAGGGCCTGACAAATAGTTATGGCTCAATTAATACTCAATAAATTAATGAAATATTGCTATGACTAGCACTCCTGCCAAATATAGGCTTCCTTTATCGTTAAGGGAAACAGTCAAATCCAAGCCTTACACCTTCCCTCTGACAAACAATAACATAAGGAAATGCCTATTTTTACAAAGTCAGAGTTTTGAAAGCTCTGATTCATGAGAAGATAAACTACTTTCAAAAAGGAAACCTTCAAAAACTGATGCTCAAATTCATTTGGAACTGCAAGGGGCCCTGAATAGCCAAAACAATTTTGAAAATGAAGGCAAAGTTGCAGGTCTAACACTTCCAGATTTCCAGGCTTATTACAAAGCTACAGTAATCAAAATGGTTAGTTGTTGGTATAAGGACAGAAAAATAGATCAGTAAAATATAATTGAAAGTCCAGAAATGAACCCACACATCTATGGCCAATTGATTTTTGACAAGGGTGCCAAGTAAATGTAATAAGGAAAAAATAGTCTCTTCAATAAATGGTGTGGAGAAAACTGTATATCCACACAAAAGAATAGTTTGACCCCTACCTCACACCATATACAAAATTAGCTCAAAATGGATCAAGGATCTAAATATAAGACTAAAACCATAAAACTCTTAGAAGAAAATGTATGATCAAATCTTCATGACCTGGAATTCATCAATGAATTCTCAGATATGACACCAAAAGCACAAACAATAAAAGAAATAAAAGATAAATTTGACTTCATTAAAATTAAAAACTTTTGTACATCAAAGAACATTATCAAGACACTGAAATGACAACCAACAGAATGGGAGATAATAATTGCAAACCATATATCATATAAGGACTTGATATCCAGAGTATATTAAAGACTTTTACAAAAAGACAAACAATCCAATTAAAAAGGGGGGTAAAGGAATTGAACAGATTTTTTTCCAAAGAAAACATACAAATAACCATTAGGCATATGAAAAGATGCTCAACATCATTAGTGCTTAGGGAAATGCAAATCAAGAGCACAATGAGATACCACTTCACACCCACTAGAATGGCTGTTATTTAAAAAGGGAAATAACAAGTATTGAAGAGGATGAGGAGAAATTTGAACTCGAGTGTTTTGTTGGTGGGAAAATGGTGCAGTCACTGTGGAAAGCATTATGGCCATTCCTCACAAAGTTAAATATAGAATTGCCATATAACCTGGCAATTCCACTCCTAGGTATATACCCAAAAAAGTAAAAACAGGGTCTTAAACAGATACAGATACATCCATGTTCTTAGCAGCATTATTCAATTACCAAAAAATGGAAACAACCCAAGAGTCCATCAACAAATGAATGGACAAACAAAATGCGGTACATACACACAATGGGGTATTATTTGACCACAAGAAAGAATGAAGTTTGGAGACATGCTGCAACATGGAGAAAGCTTGAAAACATTATGCTCAGTGAAATAAGTAAGGCATATAAGGACAAATATTGTATAATGTCACCTATATGCAATATTTAGAAATAGCAAATTTGCTGAGACAGAAAGTAGATTAGAGGTAACCAGGGAATGGGAGGAGGGGGAAAAGGAAAGTTTTGCTTGGTGGGTATAGAGTGTGTGTATATAAATTTTTTTAAAAAAGGGAATCAGGAAACATGTAGAAGGGGACAGAAATAATATTGGTGAGACTGCACAAGAAGAGGTTCCATAGGAACGTAGGACTTTTCTGAAGGAAAATTTGGCAATATGTATCAAAATTAACATGTGTATCTTTTGAATTTATCCTAAGAAAAAGATAAGACAAATAACAAAGATGTATATACATATGGACATATCCTAAATTTTTATTAAGAGATTGATTGAAGTACAATATATCCATCTGTAGAATACCATGTAGTTTGTGTTATTCCTAGAAAAAATGAGACAGGTTAGCAGTGATTTTTCTTTTGTTTTATCCCTTTATGTTCTCTCTTTTTCTTACATGTATATATATTACCATTGAAATAATATTTTCAGACCTAGTATTCCAATGGAAGTGGCCCCTGGAGATTTCCAATTTTTATCCATTTATCTGTTTTTTTTCTTAATCACTTATATCTTGCCTATCTCCTGGATTTTAAAATACTTTAATAATAAGGTGGTCAAAATTAAAGTTAAAAAAATAAGATTGAAAACTTTATAGGGGAAAGAGTATAAAATTTTGCCAAGAACCTAGGGTTTTTGGGTTTTTTTGTTGTTGTTGTTGTTTTGTTTTGTTTTGAGACAAGAAAAATAGATAAAAATAGAATACACTGTTATGTTGTTCTAATTATGTGACGATCTCATACCAGTTTGTCAAGAAAGATAAACATTTTCTTGAGTTCCCAGAGGAATTTATACAAGCTTAATTTCTGTTCCTATGAACAATTAGCCAGCTAAAGTATACTTCCACTGAAACCTCACTTTAATACTGAATTCCTGGTTTTGAAAGGGTTTACACATGAGGATGTGATATTATTACAAGAAGATTTTTGGTACTTCCTTTCAGTGGCATTCAAGGCATACCTTATTTTCCTTACTGTTCTAGTTTCTTAATGCTGCCGGAATGCAAAACACCAGAAATTGATTGGCTTTTATAAAAGGGGGTTTATTTGGTCACACAGTTACAGTCTTAAGGCCATAAAGTGTCCATCAACAAAGCGTACCTTCACTGGAGAAAGGCCATTGGCATCCAAAAAACCTCTGTTAGCTGGGAAGGCACATGGCTGGCATCTGCTTCCTTTTAGGTTGAGTTTCAAAATGGTGTTCTCCAAAATATCTGCATCAGTTTCCAACGGCCGGCTTCAAAACATCTGTCTTAACTCTAACTCGCTATGAGCTCCTTCTGTTTGAGCTTATATAGTGCTCCAGTAAACTAAACAAGGCCCACGCTGAATGGGCAGGGCCACCTCTCCATGGAAATTATCCAATCAGAGTTATCACCTACAGTTGGGTGGGTCACATCTCCATGGACACTGAACCAATAGGTTCCAACCCAGTCCACAATAATACATCTGTCCCCACAAGAATGCATTAAAGAATATGTTTTTTCCTGGGGGATATAAATATACAAACCGGCACACTTACTTTTATTTATCTATTTTTAGTTTGGAATTCCCAAATATGAGAGTAAAGATATTTAATCCAGATATAAGAGGACTTTAGTTTTATTGCTATTGTTAATGATTTATTAAAAACTTGAAAATTGTTGCACATATATAAAGGAGTATACAATAAAGCGTGAGTCTCCTTCCCACTACTGTCAATACCAGGGGAGCTCAAATCTTGGACTTCATTGCTTCTCTCTGTAACTGCCAATAGTCTCCCATGACCTTCAATGTGAAGATTTACTGCTTTTCTGCCTCTAGATCCTTGGTTGCAGGGCTAGGGAAGTACTGTATAAGCCAATAAAAATGAATGCTGCTTCTTCCTCCTTTCCCTCCTCCTTCTGCTTCTTCCACTCTTTCTTCTTCCATCTCCTTCTTTTCCTCCTTCTCTTCCACCCTCCTTCTTCTTATAGTTTTTATTGTTTATGGAGGCAGCATCTTTCATTAGAAAATGTTGAATCGGACCTCCAACTCAGGCTCTTCTACTTATTGACTCTCTAACCGCGGGAGGTCACTTAACCTGAGGCTCTTTCTTCTGCAAAATGGACAGGTCTCATTTTTCAAATTAAATAAGATAATGGATGTGAAAGGGCCAGGTAAGCAGTAGAGTGTTATGCCACTACCACCATCTTTACAATTATTCCCCAAGAATAGCTGAACAGTACTAAATCAAGGCGGAAGAATCCTTTGCCCAGACATCAACAGTTTTCTCTTTCTGTGTTTTGTTTAAACATTTTCACTAACAATAGAAGAATGTTGCCTCTGGGGAAAAAGACCCATCTCCTGTTTGGCTTGGGATAAAATGTCTTTCAGAGAACTAAAGGGCCTCATGAAAGAGATATTGCAGCTGCAGCTATGCAAACTAAAGATGGTGCTTTATGGAGTGTTTGGGTCTTTTAAGGGCTTTGATGTTTCCTGTGATTTGTGGAAGAGTTCCACCTCTAACAGACAAGTACAACTCATTTTAAAAAATAATTATTTAGTAGCTATCATGTACCAAAGTGAAAAAGCAGGGGATTTAGTAGTGAACATGACAGACATAGTTCTTCAAGGAGCTTATAGTATACTATAGATGGCAGACACTAAACATGTAACTACAAGTGGAATGAAGATGCAGGGTGTATAGGGGACCTAACCAAAGGACTTAACCAAGTGCAAAAGTCTAGGAAAAATAAATAAATAAATAAATAAATAAGTCTAGTAAAGACCTTTCTGAGGAGGTGAAATTTAAGCAAGATGTTCTGGTTCTGCAGTTAACTTAAATTTTCAGTGTTAAATGGCCATTGAAATCCTTACATAAAGAGTTTGATTTTTCCTTTTAGGCCAGAACCGTTTTTTAAACATGGTGAGGCTTATACATCAAATGCTAACTGATAAAATTGGTATTGAGAAATAAAACCAAACTATTGACTTCCACAGCTGAAATTAAAAGCATTTCTTCAATTTTATAAAAAGTGGGAATAGTCAAATATGTTCTTTACTAGGAAAAAAAAGAAGCTACCTACCTGTGGTGGTTTGGAGATATATGTAACCCAGAAAAACATGTTCTTAAACTTAATACATTCCTGTAGGTGTGAACCCATTGGAAGTAGGACCTTTGATGAGGTTATTTCAGTTAAAGTGTGACCAGCCCAATCAGGATGGGTCTTGATCATATTACTTTATAAGCAGAATGAAATTCTGATAGAAAGAAAGCCACAGAAATTAAGAAGCCGGAATTCAACTGAACTCAGAAAAGAACTGAGAGGCCAGGAGAGGCTGCCATTGTGCACTGCCATGTGACAGAGGAGCCCAGGAAGAAGGATCATGGGCAGCCAGCCCCAGAACCCTAGTCTTCAAGAAAAAGTATTGCCTTGATGATGCCCTGATTTGGACTTTCTCTTGGCCTCAAAACTGTAAGCTAATAAATTCCTATTGTTTAAGCCAACTCATTGCATGGTCTTTGAACACTTCCCCAAACTATCTGCCAAGGATGGTTTTGTCTTATTAATCTCTTATAATGACAAAATAACCTGCTGTTGTAATTATTTTAAAAGATGGGGGCCAAACTTCTATTGATTGGTCCCTTTGAACACACTGCCCTGTATCATAGTACAGGTCTATATGCCAGAAGGAAGTAGTCATTTTTAAAACATTCTAGGGCTGGCATAAATAATAGTCCTTTACACCAAAACAAATGCTTGCCAAAAGGCTTTAAGTCCAAAACTACATATTCAAAACACCAGATGTGTGTGCTCTGGGGATACAATGGGAAGAATGGCATTTTAAGTTAGTAAAAAGAGCCAGAATGAGATATAAACAGAATCCAGGAGTTCAGGAGATATCTGCCCCCACCCCTGAACCTCAGTGCCTCTAAATGTAATGCTGTGACTGTGATTTTGGCACATGACAGGTCACAACATAATTATATTCAAGATGCTTTCCTGGTCCCAACCACCACTACTCCAGTTCTTACAGTTCTGACTCGTGGCTTTCTTACCTCTCTCAGAGAATTAGAAGCTAAACTAGCAAGTGGGCTAGTGACAGCGGCATACTGCCACTGACAAAAGGGGTGTGTAGCATCACTGGCATTGGTTAAATTGTTACATACATACTATTAGCCAGAGTTAACCCTCCCCTCCACCCAGGGAACAACCATCTAGCAAAGAAGCTTGGCAGAGAAGACCATCAGGCATGTGGGGTCCTCGAATCTTCTCAGAGACATACCAGCCTAAACTGTTCTCTGCTAATTTCATAATTGGCAGCTGAGAAGGGGCCAAATTAGGCAGGGGCATTGCCACTGAGCTGCCGGCAGCTTGTCGACTCTCGACTCTCGAAGGCAGCAGAGGTGGGTGGTACTATGGAGATAAGCAATTCACACCTCCCCACCCTTCCTCCCACTCCCTAACTTGGAACAAGGTACTTGGGGATCTGGAATAGGCCTCCTGCAGCTGTTCTGCTATGGCTTGTGGTTTTTCAACAGCTTCCTTAGGGCTGTCCCTTGAGGAGTGGTGGGGTTTTATCTTTTAATTCACTGTAGGTCATAGCAAGACATTTGGCCACACACTCAAAAAGGGAGGATTTCCTACATCTAGTCATAGTTTTATTGAGCTGTATGAACCTAAAGAGAACCTGGAAATGATTTACCCAGGGTGATAGATCTAGCTTGTAGAACAAGAATTAGAACAAGTCCCCTGAAGCAGTGTCTCTCAAACTTGTGAATCCAGGATTCATGATCAGACATTTTACCTACTGACCAGTGATGTGAATGTTATATATATACATGTGAGAATAAAAATATACATATATGTAATTGAAACAGAAATGTCACAACACAATACATACCCTTTCCATATACTATGCTGTTTTCCATGATTGTTTTCTTCTAAAGCTGTTTTTTATCCACTAAATTGGTTAATGACCCACTAAGTTACAACCTGCACCAGACATATAAAAACTCCTTGTACTATTTCATACCGTGCCATCATTTTAACTAGTAAAATTTTCTGAAAATAAGAATAATCATCACTCAATTCAAAAAGGTCTCATATTTCATGGAAAGCCCTTTCTAGGACAATTTCCAGACAGCTAGGAAAATTATTTTCCCAGTTCAAGTCATTCTCCATACTGCAACCATAGCAAACCTTTAAACACAAGTCTTACCATGTCTCTCCTTTGCGTAAAGCTCTTCAGAGGCCCCCTATTGCCAGTAATAATAGCTAATACACATTCCATCTGCTAGGTACTCTTCTCAACACTTAATATATATTTCACTCACT
Source organism: Choloepus didactylus (assembly GCF_015220235.1). NCBI lineage: Eukaryota > Metazoa > Chordata > Mammalia > Pilosa > Megalonychidae > Choloepus > Choloepus didactylus. The sequence continues at coordinate 96,012,414 of NC_051307.1, read as the reverse complement.
TATTCCTCACAGTAACTCTAGAAAGTAGGGTTGCTGTTCAGATTCATCGTACAGAGATTTTGAATAACCTGCCCAAAATCCCATAGCTAGTAAGAGGCAGGGTCTAGGATGTGGACCCAAGCAGCAGTCTAGGTCCACACTCCATACTCTGGGCCACCGTGCCACACTTCCCCTCAGCAGTTAACAGTAAGTCCAAACTGCTAAAAATAACTTCCAAGGCTCATCATGCTGTCATGGTATGCTCCTGCCTCCAATTATAGAATCTGTGGATCTTCACTCATGCTGTTCCCTATGTCTAAAACATGTCACTTTCTGCATTTGGTTTACTCCTATGCAAATTTCACTTTAGGTCTTCCCTTGTTTCCTTACTCTTTCTACCTTATATGTCCTCTCTGTGTTCTCATGGCATTTCCTCTTTCCCTCCTCATTCATCCATTCATTGCATTCAGTAAATATCTACTAAGCACTTACCCAATGCAAGGAGATACATTAGCAAAGGAGACCAAGACCCTGCCCATGGGTGCTCATGTTTTCCAAAAAAGTGAAAGTGGGGGGAGAGATAATGAAAGATTAAATAAAAGTCAGGTAGTGATAAATGTTAATGAGAAAAATAAAGCCCAGAAGGCAGATGAGTGTGCCCAAGGACAAGGGGCACATGGCTATTTTATATCTGGAGGCTGAGGGAGGGCTCATTGAGAAGGTGATGTCCCAACAGAGATTAAAGGAAGTAAAAGATAGCCATGTGGATTTCTGGAGGAAGAACCATCCCTGAAGAGAGAACAGCCAGTACAAAGACTTTGAGGCCAGAGAGTGCATGGAGTGTTCAAGAAACTGTAAGGAGGCCAGTGTGGCTGCAGCAGAGAGGACAGGAGGTATCAGAAGAAAGGGAGGTCAGGGAAGTACTTGAGGTGAGAACACTTGGGGCTTTTGGGTCACTTTGTTTTTTACCCTGTGTAAAATGGGGAGCCACTGGAGTGAAGTTTTAGATTCTTATTGCTGCTGAAACAAATTACCACAAATTTTGAGGCTTAAAACTATGCAAATTTATTATCTTACAGTTCTGGAGGTCAGAAGTCTGATTCACTGGGCTAAAATCAAGTTGTCAGCAGGATTGAATTCCTTTCTAGAGGAGTATCCATTTCCTTGCCTTTTCCATCTTCTAGAGGCCACCCACATTCCTTGGCTCTTGGCCCCTTTGCTCCATCTTCAAAGTCAGCAACATCACAGCTCTCTCTGACCACAGCCAGGTAAGGTTCATGTGATTCACATTAGGTTCACCTGAATAATCCAGAATAATCTCACCACCTCAAGGTCCTTAACTTAATGGAGTTATTGGCAAAGTCCCTTTTGCTATAAAAGAAAACATTCAGGTTCCAGGTATTAGGACATGGGCATATTTGGGGAAGGGGAGGATTATTCTGCCCACCACAAGTGATATGATCAGACTTAAATTTTAACACAATCATTTTGGCTGCTCTGCGAATACTGTAGGGGGGCAAGAGTAGAAGTAGGGAGAACTATTAGGAGGCCATTACAATAATCCAAGTGAGAGTTGATTATAGCCTGCACCAGAAGAGGTGGTTAAGATGTGAGATGCGGTTAAATTCTGGATGTTTTATGAAGGTAGAACAGAGATGATTTGTTGATGGCTTGGATGTGGGGTGTGAGAGAAGGACAGGAATCAGGATAACTCCAAGGTTGACACCACCTCTCTCTTAGAGAACTTAACATATACTATCTTGCCTATTGTACTGAAAATTTTGAGGGAAAGGGCCCATATCTAGCTTACTTACTGCTGTATCCTCATATTTAAAAGTGCATGGACGGAGAACCTAAGATGCTGGCTAGGTGAGACAGGGAAAAAAAAACACCTCCATGAAAAATGCTAGATAAAAACCAGAAAGTGACCCAGAACACCAGTTTCAGTGATGCACCAGCTGGACAAGGTCTGCTAAAACCACAGGGACTGTGCACTTGGTGAAACCGGGAGTCTGCATTCTGAAATGAGTGAGTGAGCCGGCTGAAAGTCCCGCGGCCACGCTGCAGTGTGGAGAAACCAGGGGTTGGCTTTTGGAGACAGACTAGTCCTTTTTAAAAAAAAAAAAAACAACCCAGGAGCGGCTACAGTTACAATGGTGAGAACCATGCAGTGAAGCACGGCAAGAGCAGGCTGTGCCAACCTCTCACTGTCTGGCATAGAGGATAGACCACTGCTGATTCCCTCAGGGCCAGGGGGGCAGAGGGGAGCCAAAAGGACAAAGAAACCATACTGCTTGCAGCCGACTCCCCAGCAGGCTGGAGACACTCCTGCCCAGGGCCGTACCCACAGCCCAGAGTCGCGCCAGGAAACCCAGTGTGATGGGGGAGTGTATCCCACGGCACCGCGCACACGCCACAATATCGGCTGTGGACAGTGGCCTTGAGTGCATACACAGCTAGTTGTCCTGGAGCTGGGAAGGCGGAGCTGTGCGAAAAGTGGGGGGAGTGAGACATCCCATTCAGCCGTCTTTGCTTCAGGCTGGGAACGCCCCTGCATGGCCCGGGGGCCCAGGGCTTCCCTTGAGGGACAGCGCACACTTGTGATATAGCACAGCCTTCCCTCAGCAGAGGTCCTGGAAGATCACAGCTGAGAAGGCGGACCCGCTTGGAAAACCCAAGGACCCTTCGTCAATGCTGGGGACTTGTGGGTCAGCGGCAGAGAAAATCTGGGGCAAAACTGAAATGAAGGCTTAGACTCTTCCAACAGCCTTGAATCTCCAGGAACACCTGGGAGGTTTGATTATTAAAGCTGCCCTGCCTCCCTAACCGCCCAGACACATGCCCCACATTCAGGGTGGACAGCACCAACAACACACCCAAATTGAGTTCACCAATTGAACCCCACAAGAATCATTTCCCCACACACCACAAAGACAAAGTTGAGGAGAACTGACTTGAGGGCAATAGGTGACTCGCAGATGCCATCTGCTGGTTAGTTAGAGAAAGTGTATGCCACCAAGTTGTAGATCTGAAAAAATTAGATTGGTATTTTTTACAACTTGAAAGAACCCTATCAAGAAAAGCAAAGGCCAAGAGGCCAAAAACAACATAAAATCTTAAAGCATATGATAAAACCAGATGATATGGAGTACCCAATCCCAAACACCCAAATCAAAATATCAGAAAAGACACAGTACTTGGAGCAATTAATCAAAGGACTACAATCAAAGAACGAGAGCATGGCACAGGATATAAAGGATGTGAAGAAGAATATGGCACAGGATATAAAGGACATAAAGAAGACCCTAGAAGAGCATAAAGAAGAAATTGCAAGAGTAAATAAAAAAATAGAAGATCTTATGTAAATAAACTGTTGGCCAAATTAAAAAGACTCTGGATACTCATAATACAAGATTAGAGGAAGTTGAACAACAACTCAGTGTCCTAGAGGGCCACAGAACAGAAAATGAAAGAACAAAAGAAAGAATGGAGAAAAAAATTGATAAAATCGAAATGGATCTCAGGGACATGATAGATAAAATAAAACATCCAAATTTAAGACTCATTGGTGTCCTAGAAGGGGAAGAGAAGGGTAAAGGTCTAGAAACAGTATTCAAAGAAATTGTTGGGAAAGACTTCCCAAACCTTCTACACAATATAAATACACAAAGCATAAATGCCCAGCGAACTACAAATAGAATAAATCCAAATAAACCCACTCAAAGACATATTCTGACCAGACTGTCAAATACTGAAGAGAAGGAGCAAGTTCTGAAAGCAGCAAGAGAAAAGCAATTCACCACATACAAAGGAAATAATATAAGACTAAGTAGTGACTACTCAGTGGCCACCATGGAGGTGAGAAGGCAGTGGCATGACATATGTAAAATTCTGAGAGAGAGAAATTTCCAACCAAGAATACTTTATCCAGCAAAACTCTCCTTCAAATTTGAGGGACGGACTCGGGCAAGATGGCAGCATAGAGAGGAGTGGAAGCTAAGTAGTCCCCCTGGAACAACTACAAAAAACCAGAAACAACTAGTAAATAATCCAGAATAACTGCGGGGGGACAAACGAGACCATCCACTCATCATACACCAACCTGAATTGGGAGGAATGCCCGAGAACACAGCATAAAATCTGTAAGTAAAACCTGCGGAACCAAGTCGTGAGACCCCCTCCCCCATAGCCCAAGCTGCAAAGCCTCATGGTGCCAGAGAGAAGCTCTCTCCCAGCAAGTGAATACAGCTCAGCTGAGCTCCAACTGGGGTTTTAAGTAGCGAGTGTGAACTGCTCACTACAGGTACGCAGCCCCAAAAAACAGACAGAGGCTTTTGGTGACGACTGACCTGGGATAGCCGGAGGGTCGCCTTGGACTGGGTCTGAAGGGGACTATCTGTTTCTTTTTTGGCTCAGTGGAGAAAGGCCCAGCCATTTTCAGTTTCCAGGGCTGTGACTCTGGGAAGGGTGGAGACACCACAAGCAGAGAGCGAGACCACTGAAATGCTAATGACCTCCACCTGGGGGGTCTGTCTTCTCTAGGAGGAAAGGGGTGGGGCCCTTTCCATTCAGAACCAGACCCCAGAGCCTGGGGCAACACGGCCATACCTCCTCACACCAGTCAAGAATTATAGGCTAACAGGCGTCACCTGCTGGGCAGAAAAGCACAGTGACCTGAGGCATCACAGGGTGGAGCAATTTTCTAAGACACACCCACAGGGAAACCAGATACTGAATATTTCTTCCCTCTGGGACCTGAGCCTGTTCTGGTCTGGGAAAACCTGATTTGGATAACCAAGGAAACCATGCCTAGATAACAGAAAATTACAACCTACACTAAGAAAAACAAAGTTATGGCCCAGTCAAAGGAACAAACGTACACTTCAACTGAGATACAGGAATTTAAACAACTAATGCTAAATCAATTCAAAAAGTTTAGAGAAGATATTGCAAAAGAGATAGAGGCTGTAAAGGAAGCACTGGGCATGTATACGACAGAAATCAAAAGTTCAAAAGAACAACTAGTAGAATCTATGGAAATGAAAGGCACAACACAAGAGATGAAAGACACAATGGAAACATACAACAGCAGATCTCAAGAGGCAGAAGAAAACACCCAGGAACTGGAGAACAAAACACCTGAAAGCCTACATGCAAAGGAGCAGATGGAGAAAAGAATGAAAAAATATGAGCAACGTCTCCGGGAAATCAAGGATGAAACAAAGTACAATAATGTACATATCATTGGTGTCCCAGAAGGAGAAGAGAAGGGAAAGGGGGCAGAAGCAATAATAGAGGAAATAATTAATGAAAATTTCCCATCTCTTATGAAAGACATAAAATTACAGATCCAAGAAGCGCAGCGTACTCCAAACAGAAGAGATCTGAATAGGCCTATGCCATGACACTTAATAATCAGATTATCAAATGTCAAAGACAAAGAGAGAATCCTGAAAGCAGCAAGAGAAAAGCAATCCATTACATACAAAGGAAACTTCATAAGACTATGTGCGGATCTCTCAGCAGAAACCATGGAGGCAAGAAGGAAGTGGTGTGATATATTTAAGATACTGAAAGAGAAAAACCACCAAACAAGAATCCTGCATCCAGCAAAGCTCTCCTTCAAATATGAGGGAGAGTTCAAAATATTTTCTGACAAACAGACAATGAGAGACTTTGTGAACAAACACCTGTCCTACAGGAAATACTAAAGGGAGCACTACAGGGTGATAGAAGACAGGAGTGCGTGGTTTGGAACACAATTTTGGGAGACGGTAGCACAACAATGTAAGTACACTGAACAAAGGTAACTATGAATACGGTTGAGAGAGGAAGGTGGGGAGCATGTGAGACACCACAGGAAAGGAGGAAAGATAACGACTGGGACTGTGTAACTTGGTGAAATCTAGAGTATTCAACAATTGTGATAAAATGTACAAATACGTTCTTTTACGAGGCAGAACAAGCAAATGTCAAACTTGCAAGGTGTTAAAAATGGGGAGGCATTGGGGGAGGGATGCAATCAGCATAAACTAGAGACTGTAACTAATAGAATCATTGTATTATGCTTCCTTTAATGTAACAAAGGTGAAATACCAAGGTGAATGCAGATAAGAGGGGGAGATAGGGGAGGCATGTTAGACACTTGACATTGGTGGTATAGTCTGATTCTTTATTCTACTTTGATTTAAGGTTATTTTTCCTTTTGCTGCTTCCTAGCTGTCATTTTTTTTTCCTCTTTCTTTTGCCTCTCTACCTTCTTTGACTCTCCCTCCTGCCCTGTGGAAGAAATGTAGATGCTCTTATATAGATAGTGGTGAAGGTGGTGAACACATAAATATATGACCATGCAGAAAACCATTGATTATTTACTTGGGATGGAATGTATGGTGAGTGAAAAAAACCATATTAAAAAAAAATGGGTTGATGACAAAACCTCGAGGGCAGTATACTGAGTGAAATAAGCCAGACACATTAGGACAATTATTGCAGGGTCTCACTGATAGGAACTAATTATAATATGTAAACTCAAGACATGAAATATAAGGTACCAAGATATAGGACGAGGCTTAAGAATGGGGAGTGGTTGCTTAGTATGAGCAGAATGTTCAATTAGGATGAACTTACATGTTTGGAAATGAATAGGGGTGTTGGTAGCAAGATGTGAGAATAACTAACAGCGCCAAATGGTGTGTGAATGAGGTGGAAAGGGGAAGCTCAGAGTCATATATGTCACCAGAAGGAAAGTTGGAGGTCAAAAGATGGGAATGTATAAAACTGAATCCTGTGGTGGGCAATGTCCATGATCAACTGTACAAATACTAGAAATCACTTCATGAACCAGAACAAATGTATGACAATACAATTAGAAGTTAATAATAGAGGGGCATATAGGGAAGAACTATATACCTATTACAAACTATATACTACAGTTAGTAGTAGTTCAACAGTTTTTCATAAACAGTAACAAATGTACTATATCAATACTAGGAGTCAACAATTGAGGGGGTTGGTTAGGGATAGGGGAGGATTAGAGTTTCCTTTTCTTTTTTTCTTTTTTCATCTTTCACTTTATTTCTTGTCTGGAGTAATGAAAAGTTTCTAAAAATTGAACAAAAATTAAGTGTGATGGATGCACAGCTGTATGAGGGTACCCAGGGGCAAGTGATTGTGCACTTTGGATCTTTGGATAATTGTATGGTATCTGAACAATCTCAATAAAAATGAAAAAAAAATTTTGAGGGAGAGCTTAAATTTTTCAGAGACAAACAAATGCTGAGAGATTTTGCCAATAAAAGACTTGCCCTACTGCAGATACTAAAGGGAGCCCTACTGACAGAGAAATAAAGAAAGGAGAGAGAGAGAGAGAGAGAGAATTTTAACAGACATATATAGAACCTTACATCCCAAATCACCAGGACACACATTTTTCTCTGGTGATAATGGATCTTTCTCCAGAACAGACCATATGCTGGGACATAAAACAAGCCTCAATAAATTAAAACAAAACAAAACAAAACAAAAAAACAATTGAATATATTCAAAGCACATTCTCTGACCACAAGGGAATACAAATAGAAGTCAATAATTTTTGAATTGTAACTCCACTATTTACTTCCTACATGATATAAAATACACAAACTCTAATGACAAATCAGTGGTTTTGGACTCAATGTAAAACATGTAATTTTTGACAAGAACTATATAAATGTGGGGGAATGGAGGAGTATAGGAACATAGTTTACGTGTCCTATTGAAGTTAAGTTGGTATCAAAGAAAAACAATATTGTTACGGATTTAAGAGGTTAATTTTAAGCCCCACATTAAACACAAAAATTATCAGAGAATATGACCATAGAGATGAAAAGTAGAGTATGGGTTACGAGAAGTGGGGGAAGGGGCAATGGGGAGTTAAGAAATGAGTGTAGGGTTGCTGTTTGAGGTGAAGGGAAATTTCTAGTAATGGATGGTGGGAAGGTGATAGCATTACAACATTCTAAATGTGATTAATCTCACTAATGGAATGCTAGGGAGGGGGTGGAATGGGAAGATTTAGGCTGTATATATGTTTCCACAATTGAAAAAAAAAAGACAGTCTAAATAGATGACAACTGAATGCCAAGGATGATCCTGAATTGGATCTGAGGATGGAGGAAGGAGGCTCAAAGGGGCACAGTTGAGACAAAAAAAAAAGGAAATATAGAATGTTCTTGTTCATGGAAATTGTATATGTGAATTATAGCGTTTGTTCAAGGATGTGTGCAGCTTGCTCTCATATGTTCAGAAGACAGAGCAATAGGTGATGGATGATAGGGAGGGAGGGAGGGAAAGAGAAATGGCGGTGTGACAGCATGTTAAAGTTGGTGGATCAGGGTATCGGGGGAGCGGGGTCAGGGTATGCTGGAGTTCTGTGTATGGGGTTTGTATTGTTTTTGCAACTGTTCCTATAACTTTGAATTTATTTCAAAATAAAATCTAAGAAAAGTTCATGGAATATAGAAAAACCGTTCATAACTACTATTTATTGAGCCACTGCTATGTGTTCGGCACTTCACATAATCTCATTTATGGCATTGTGACATAGGTACTATTATTACTCCTATTAAGTAAAGGATGAAACCAAAGCCTAGAGATATAAATGACTGATGCTAGTAAATAGCAATGCTGATATTTATATCTATGTTGATAAATGAATTCATTCATTCAAATTAAGCAAAGATTTGGGTTTACTAAATATTCTGACAGCATATGGAATGGACTAGGGAAAAGGCCATGGGTTTATAAATAATTCAAAGTTTTAGCCATAGAAAAATCAAGTCAGAAAACATTAAAAGTTAGAGTCACTAACTTAAGAATTCTCCAACTATAGTCAATCTAGCTGTGGTTTGGTTGCTGTGATGAATTAAGCACACAGTAATTTCAGAAATGTTTTTAAACACGCCAGAGGCAAAGAAGAGAAAAACAAATGACCTCAGGCCAACTGTGGTGGTACAGTGAAGACATGCCCAGACCCGAGAGTAAAGAGATTTTAGTTTCCCTTTAGTTCCAACCACTTGTTAACCAACAATTTTGAGTTATTTATTTCATCTTTCTGAGCTCATCTCATCTATAAGAGAGGATACAATACTATGTGCCTTATTTACTTCAAAGACTGTTGGGACTAAAAGATTTGGGATATTCTCCTAGGAGCAGTAAGAGGCCACTGAAGGCTTTTAACTGGAGGCCTAATATAATCAGACTTTTGAACAGCTCCCTTTGGAGAATGGAGTTGAGAACAGCAAGAAGGCCATGAGACTTCTGGTTAAGAGGCCATTGCTACCCACACCATGGAATATTATGCAACCCATAAAAAGGAATGAAGTTCTGATACATGTTACATCGTGGATAAACCTTGAAGACATCATGTTGAGTGAAAGATGCCAACACAAAAGGACAAATCTTGTAGGGTTCCATTTATATGAACTACCTAGAATAGGCAAACTCATTGAGACAGAAAACAGATTAGAGGTGACCAGGGTGGAGGGATGGGGGATGGGGTGGAATGGGAATTATTACTTAAAGGGTACAGAGTTTCTGTTTTGGGGTGATGAAAAGTTTCACTAATGGATGGCGGTGATGGCAGCACAACACTATGAATGTAATTACCACTGAATCAAATACTTGAAAGTGGTTAAAATGGGAACTTCTATGTTGTGTATATGTTACCACAATAAAAAGTTGAAAAAAACAAACTAAAGTTATTCAATTAACAAATACAGAGTACCTATTATGTGCCTGGCACTGCTCTAATCACCAGGGAATGTCATCAACAAAACAAAATCCTCACACGCATCAAGTTTGCACTCTATTAAAAGAGGAGATTGACAAAAACAAGAATAAGATAATTTCAAGAGTGCTAAATGCTGTGAAGAAAAATAAAGCAGGGTAGGGGTTACTGAGTGATCGGGAAGGAGGAAACATTGAACATATTTGAAAAAAAATGAGGGCAATCCAGACAGTAAACTGGGGAAAGGACAATCTAGACAGAGAGAACACAATTTATAAAGTTCCTGAGGTGGAAATTAATTTGGAGTGACTGAGGAATAGAAAGGAGTGACTGAGGAGGAAGAGAGGTAGATGATGCTACAAAGGTAAACAGGGGCCAGAGCATACAGAGACTTGCAAGCCATCGGAGATTAGATTTTATTACTATGTGATAGGAAGACAATGGAAGCAAAAATACACAAAGAGAAACATAAATAGTAGGTGTAGGAGGTGTAACATGGAGTTAGCAATATGGCACACCTATTATGAGCACAGGCTTTGGAGTGGAGACTGCCTGGGTTGGAATCTTCGATGCACCTCTTACTAGGTGTGTATGACCTTGGACATGTTACTTAATTTCTCAGTGCCTCTGTTTCCTCACTTGTAAAATAGTGGTAATGAGAATACCTACCATGATAGGGTTGTTTTGAAGGTTAAATTAGATATTACATATATAACCCTTAGAACATTGTGAAGAACAAAGGTGTTCAATAAATGTTAGCTATTACTATTAATAGCTGCCTAGATGGGCAACCAATTGAGTTCATTAATGCGGACTTCTATAATTCATAATTTGCTATTTAGAGACATAATTTTTAAACAGAAAAATGAAATTTAATTATTATGTAATAAAGTAACCTAGAATCTAGACATTTTATAAACAAAATAAACCTTCCACAAAGTTCTGAATATTAACTTAAATACAATGAATTTGAATAAGCACGCGGAAGGGTTTTTTCTGCCCAGTATCCCTTCCTTTAGGAGACCAGCCCTTTCCCTTTCCCTAGTGATTCTTCTAGATCCATGTGTTCCTGGTGAAGAGCAGAAATGAGATCCAGGTCTACCCAGATCATCGATCCACACTAGGCCACCTCCATCCCCATTTCCTCCCTCTAATGGTCACTCACATACAGTGATTATTCCAGAAATGAGGAGCACACGATCCCACTGGGCCAAATCAGAGTCCTCCTTGGGAGTTTTGCCAAACTGTAGGGCAAAGATGTTCTTTCTCTGGTATTTTAATCTTTAACACTGATGTGGCCCAGGATACCAACAGCCAATTTTAGCACTCGCTGGAGAGAACGAGGCCAACACAGTGTTTAGAAGTAGAGTCAAAAGATGGAGAGACAAAGCCCTGATAAAATGAGTACCTGAATCCAGGCATATCTAAAGTCAGAGCTACCTCTGGGTTTATAAGCCATAAATCGACCTCTGGGTTATGTGAGCCATGAATACTTATTTTTCTTAACAATTAGATTTCCGTCACTTGCAACCAAAAGACTCCTAATACACATACCTTCTATGAAAAGACACACTGATTTGTAAAGATATTTGTAATATATTCTGTGCTTGTATAACACTCTTTATGCACTGCTCTCAAGAATTTTTTTTTAAGTGAATATGGATGTATTCCTTATCCATGGATAAGGAAGAAAGTTCAGAATAAATCATCATGTTAACTGATAAACCAAGGCACAGACTTTGTCAATATTGTTGGTAACCTATGTATTCAGATCTACAGAGGACTTCATGCTAGTAATGAAGGCACTTTAGAAATGGCCCATGTCATATTAAGCTTTTACTGCATTTGCTACTTTTCCGGGAAAAGTACATGGAGTAACATGTTGGTGCTTCTGCCATTGTTGTGTAATAAACATCTTTGTGTTTCAAACAGTGCAATGTGAGCCCATATTCACAAATAAATTCTATTTTCTTATTTTTATAAGTTCTCCCTTACTTTCACAACATTTAGTAAAACTTTATCATGGCTGCTTGAATGTAAGAAAGGAATTAAGAGTAGTACATAATTGAAGCAAACTAGATTAAGAACAAGGCTATTCTAAAACCCAGCTGCCAATCAGCTACCCAACACCCAGATTTCTTCAGTTATTATCTTGGACTTGAATAGCAGCCAAAAACAAACTCTCTTCAAAACTGGATTAAGATGCATGTGGATTTTAACAAACTCTTTTAAAACAAGCCTTCCTGTATCAATAAATAGCTTGAAAGGAAAGAGGCAGATGAGAAATCCCTCGGAATCTATTTAGACTTGGCAGAGATGTTTACCATTTGGGTTATGCAAGAAACTATCCTGATACTAAATAAGGATACTGAAATGCATAGCATATTTTACCACCATTTGAAAAGTACGTAAAAACGTTTTTGTTTTTAATTTTAACCTTTCAAAATTAAGGCACCCAAGGGCCTTCAAGAAGCTATTTTTGGTGATGGTACTATGTTCTGACACCTTTTTCCCTAAGTAAAAGTGACACATCTTCTGAAATTAACATTTTTATCTCCATGGATCCACATGTTTCTGAAACATACAAAATATCACTGGGTTTTCTTGTTAACTAGCATTTGGAAGCAGGCAGCTATTCAAGCCAAACTTACTCCAGTCCTCCTTGAGACAGGGACCAGTGTCACTAATCCCTAACGCCTTAGAATACTGTAATGTCTCGCATAGGCAGATAAACTCAGCTCAAACTAAACTAGTAGATGTTTTCTGTGGTAGCCAAAATCCTATCTTCTGGAATCTGCAAATAAATAACACCTTGGCAAGCCAGCCAAGTTTTCTTAGTACCCAGGTCTAGAGAACAGAGAAAGGCAGAGGAATGTAGCTGTAATGTTTTTTTTACATCCAATCAAGAAAAAGGTCGAATTTAGGCAGCCTTCCTTTCTGATTCTTCCATCCACATCCAGCTATAAATTGACATGGAGGCCCCATCATTACATACTGGAATTACATACTAGTGATTCACTAGTCAGCACACCTCAAAACTCAAGAACAATTAAACATTTGTTGTGCACCTTCTTATGTGTTAGAAAATACGAGGAAAGCATGATTAGTCCAGGGGCAAAAGACAGGTTTACAAGTAACTATAACACAGAGCATAACCCAGAATAAGCATAACGTAATAGGGATTCAAAAGAGAAAATCAATCAATATGAAAAACCTTAATGAAAGAAACGAAATTTCTTTTTCTAAAAGAAAAGATCAGAATGGTAGAGGGTGATATTAGAGAGAAAAGAAAAAGAAGGTAAGAAAGCAAGGACTATGTTTGAGAAAAAAGAGTTATCCAGCTTCACCCAAATTGAGGGGGCAGAGAGGATAGAAAGATGGCTAGAAAGGTGGACCAGGGCCAGAGTATAAAGGACCTAAGGGCATACTGAATTTTTATTTTATCCTATGGGCTACAGGAAACCAGGGGCCTTTAAACTGGCATTATTTTAATGCATGATTACATTTGTTTTAAAAGGATAATTAACCTCCAGGAATAGGATAGAAATATATGAGCAAGGATGATAGAGAGACTGAAGGAATGAGACTAGCTGGGGAGAGGGGGGTTGGGTGGGTAATAAAGGGTCAGAGTAAGAATAGTTACAGAGAAGCTAGAAAAGGATAGACTTAAGAGACATTTTGAAGGTAATATTGACAGAGTTTATTAACAGATAAGATGAAGGGTGAGACAAGGAGGGCCTCAAAGTTGACTTAAAATGCATAGCGTGGATGAAAGAAGATACTCTTGCACAGTTATGGCATTGTTTGGTGGGGAAAGTTGATGGGTTTAATTATTTTTAAATTTGAAACAAAAGAATGTAAACTTAAGATCTGTTTTTTCTCAGATATCCTTTTGAAAGGATTTGTTTTGACTGCTGAATTCTAAAATTAGTTCCTAGCTGCCTAGCTCTGTTTTGTTCTAGGGCTTAGGAATATCCCTTTTCTGTAAGACCTGCCACTTTCACTGTCCAAAATTTCACTTAACAAAAAATAGAGGGTGGTAGTTTTAAACATTTTTCACAATAATCTTTTTTATTCCATCAGTAGATATTTCAGTTTTTATTATAATTAAAATTGGGATGCAGTAACTTTCTAAATAAGATGTGTGAACAAAGAACCATAAAGTTTGGGCTTCTAACTTAATATACATCAAAGCCTCTGACTCTGAAAGAGATTTCTTAGTTGTGCCATCTGCTTGGGGACTAATTAATGGTTTAAAAATAAATCTTTTGAAGGCAAAGACATGAAAATTATGGAAAATATTAATATAGATCTCATAAACCCACAGTATACAAAGCAATGTGTTTTGGGTACTGCAGTAAGAAACACATGCTGAGAAGATGACACGAGATGCTTAATAAACTTTATGTGCATGCTATAATTTAATCAGTTACAGACGAAGAGGTAGCTACTTCACAGAACAGCAGAGTTATTGATTAGGTACTTTCATAGGTCTCTTTTTAAACTATTTCTGGTGATTACTTTTTAAACATTATCTAGTCATATGTGCATGCGTATGTATATAAAAGAGGTGAACTTTCTCTTCCCATCTCTTAAGTCTATACAACATAAGTTCTAAAAAATAACTATCAACATACAAATCTCTGCTTTACCCTACTGTTGTATCTCCATCTTCCCTTGCAGAACAAAACTTCCTGAACAAGATGCCCACACATGCAGTATCATCTCCACACTTTCCACTCATTCCTCAACCCACGCAATATGGCTTCCATTCTCACAAGGCCAATGAAATCATTCTCATCGAGATCACCAATGATCTAGGTGACCTTAAACCTAATGAAGACTTTGTCACACTTGCTATCTTTAGCAGCTCTGGCTATTATTGACAGCCTCCTTCTGGAAACATTCCTTCCCTTGGCTTCCATGAAACCACTCTCTTGGCTTTCCTCTTGCTTCTCTGGATACTTCTTGTCTCCTTTAAAGTTCTCTGCTCTCTGTTCAGGAGTGAGCAGAGACCATCATCAGGGAAGCCTAACCTCAGCTAGGGGTCAGAGAAGGCTTCCCTGAGGAAGAATCTCAGCCAAGATTGTCAGCATGAGGGGATAGGAAGAATTTCTAGGGGAGTACATAGGGAATATGTAGGGAAGGTGCAGGATTAAAGAACTAGAAACAGTGCAGTATGGCTACAGCAAACAATTCAAGGCAACTTATATCTTCTCAAAAAACGTTAAAGACGTTCCTAAAACAGGTAGGATTGGGGTATTACATTATTTTAACAACCTATTCACCCTAGTGTCAGATTTTGGGCAATTTCTAACAGCCAGAAACAAAGATAACAAGCTGGAAATGAAAACAAGCCTTTTGGCACCAAGGAAAACAGTCCACATCCAGAAGCCGTTAACTACCTTTAGATGTCTTACTTTTGAAAAAGCCCTGCATGTAAGGGCTTAGGAAAAATCTCTTTGATGGGCCCAGGCTATATTTCAGACAACAGAATAATCAATGTTTATGAGGACAAACTGGAATCAATAAGTAAAAATTATGTCTGGGGTCCTTGGTGGGTGAATACTGGAAAATGCATTCCATTGTTTTCAGAAATTTTACTTGGGTGGGAAAACTCATTTTCAGATGATCTTGAATAATGAGTTAATTCTTAACTGCTTCCACTCTCAACTCTGAAAAAACACAAACACTAAGTCAAGAGTCCCAGTTATTCATTGTAAGGAAAGATTTATTCTGAAAATAAGGAGTCAGAGGAACTGGATTTTGGTCTCTCTCTGCCAATAACCAGTTGGATAATCTTAACCTTTTTAGCCCATGTTGCCTTTTCTAAAAAAAACCAAACAAGCAAACAAAAAAGGAATTTAGACTACTTGATCTGTAAAATCCTTCCCAGTTCTAATATTTAAACATTAAATATATGAAGATAGTAAAGGGTAACAGGAAAGAAAAGGTGAATCACAATTATCCTTTCATTGACTCAGCAAATATTTACTGAAGCTTCCACTGAGTTGGTCTATACTAAGCTCTGAGAATACTGTAGTTAAGAGTCCCTGCCTTCATGGAGCTTTCTATTTAGAGAGGAAGTCAGACAACAAGAAGCAAACCAACCACATAACGAGTCAAGGGTCTAAGAGAATTCAAGGGAAGAACAGATCTTTTTTAGACTGGGTGGGCAGGGAATGGCAGCTCTGGAGAAGTTACTTTTGAAAAGAATGAGAACAGCCATATGAGGAGCTTAGTAGAGGGACTTCTAGAGCCTGGGACCTAAAAAATGGTAAAAAATTCATGAATTGGAGAAATTGGAAAAAAAAAACAAAAAAAAGTATGACTGTAATAATGAAGGAGAGCAGCCCAAGATTTGAAGATGTAGGTTGGAACCAGTACCTGCAGTCTTGTAAGCCATGCTAAGGAATTTGGACTTGTTCTTAAAGGTGGTGATGTAGTCACTGAAGAGTTTTAGGTAGGACAGCAACACTTGCTCTTATATGAAGTAGGACATCTACAGTACAGATTGGAAAGGGGAGAAATTCAAGCTGTATCATGGAGGTAGAATCAATAAGGCTAACTAAATGGACTGGATTTGTGTATCTGAGAGAAAATCAAGGTTGATAAACTATGTGGTGTCAAGTTATTGATTTGGAGAATGTTTAAGATAGGGGATGGAGCCACTAATAGTTTGGAAGCAAACATAAAGCGCTCAGTTTTGCATACGGCATTTGGAATATGTGTGAGACATCTTTTAAGCATGAACCTCACTTAATCCCTCTGTTTTACCTCTTTCATATATCTTAAATTTTACTTTTGATCAAAATCTCCATCCATACCATATAATTCCAGATGGGCTCTAATCTAGACTTACAGAACAATGTTTGAGGCTTAGAATAATAGAGAATACTATTCTGGGTTCAACTCACTTTGCAATTTGCTTTTTCCCTAAGACTGCTTTTCACATTCCTAGATTGGATTATACATTTTGTGACTTACCATCAAAAACTCGATACTCTTGCTTGGAGAAGACGGGGGCCAATTTGCTTTTCAAAGTTAGTATTAGACCACAGCACATTTACTGAGATGGTTTCAAGCTGGAGTGAGGCTCCCCTAATTGTGATCCTGACCCATACATTTCCTTCCCACAATCTTGTCCTCCAATAAACTGACTTAGGGACCACTAACATGGCAACAGAGGCTCAACTGGCAACAGTCCACAAATCTTTTTAAGAGTTTAACATCCAAATTTAAGATTTTAGATTAGGCTTTAGTGTTAAAAAAAAATCATTTATCATTTCTGAATCCTATTTATTGTTAACAATTTTGTGGTAGATAACCAAAGAAATCTTAATTTCATTTTAAGGAAAACACATAAAACTTTGTTAAGAAATTAAGTCATGTTAATTATAATTAGTCCATCCATCCCAGTCTGATCTACCAGAAAGGTCTCCTCAGAATGGCCAGGGAGGATAAACATATTGTTTACTCCACTCTTGCTCCCCCAAAAGCAGTACTCTTTGCTCTGTAAGCACATCTAAGCTTGAAAATCTTTTAGTCAAGGAAAGAGTCGTATAGCCATATCTCCTAAGTAGCCTGCCTCAGTGCCTTACAACAAAGCAGTGCTTATTTTTCAATTGAGTGTCTCTTCTACGTCGAGAAATGAAAATATATTGTGTTTTCTATCTTTAAGTAACTGCTTAGATAAGGGATACTTCAGAAACCAGGGAATATAACTAAGTAAGTACCATTTCTTCTTCTCTATTATTGGTAACACTCTCTTATACTGAACCATTTTATTAGAATAGGGCATACTGCAAAGCTGCTTACAATTCCCTCTGCTTAAATAGAGAGGGCAGGAGGCGGGGCAAGATGGCAGACTGGTGAGCTGTAAGTTTTAGTTACTCCTCCAGGAAAGTAGGTAGAAAGCCAGGAACTGCGTGGACTGGACACCACAGAGCAATCTGTCTTTGGGCATACTTCATACAACACTCATGAAAATGTGGAACTGCTGAGATCAGCGAAATCTGTAAGTTTTTGCTGCCGGGGGACCCGCGCCCCTCCCTGCCAGGCTCAGTCCTGTGGGAGGAGGGGCTGCCAGCTCCGGGAAGAAGAAGGGAGAACTGCAGTGGCAGCCCTTATCGGAAACTCATTCTACTGATCCATACTCCAACCATAGATAGACTGAGACCAGACACCAGAGAATCTGAGAGCTGCCAGCCCAGCAGAGAGGAGACAGGCATAGAAAAAAAAAAAAAAACAACAACACGAAAAACTCCAAAATAAAAGCAGAGAATTTTTGGAGTTCTGGTGAACACAGAAAGGGGAAGGGCGGAGCTCAGGCCTTGAGGCGCATATGCAAACCCCAAAGAAAAGCTGATCTCTCTGCCCTGTGGACCTTTCCTTAATGGCCCTGGTTGTTTGGCTATTAGCATTTCAATAACCCATTAGATCTCTGAGGAGGGCCCTTTTTTTTTTTTTTTTTAATCCTTTTTTCTTTTTCTAAAACAATTACTCTAAGAAGCCCAATACAGAAAGCTTCAAAGAATTGCAATTTGGGCACGTCAAGTCAAGAGCAGAACTAAGAGAGCTCTGAGACAAAAGGCAATAATCCAGTGGCTGAGAAAATTCACTAAACAACACAACTTCCCAAGAAAAGGGGGGTGTCCGCTCACAGCCACCATCCTGGTGGACAGGAAACACTCCTGCCCATCGCCAGCCCCATAGCCCAGAGCTGCCCCAAACAACCCAGTGTGACGAAAGTGCTTCAAATAACAGGCACACACCACAAAACTGGGCGTGGACATTAGCCTTCCCTGCAACCTCAGCTGATTGTCCCAGAGTTGGGAAGGTGGAGCAGTGTGAATTAACAAAGCCCCATTCAGCCATCATTTCAGCAGACTGGGAGCCTCCCAACACAGCCCAGCAGCCCAGAACTGCCCTGGGGGGACGCCACTCACCTGTGACATAGCACAGTCATCCCTCAACAGAGGACCCGGGGTGCATAGCCTGGAAGAGGGGCCCACTTGCAAGTCTCAGGAGCCATACGCCAATACCAAGGACTTGTGGGTCAGTGGCAGAGACAAACTGTGGCAGGACTGAACTGAAGGATTAGACTATTGCAGCAGCTTTAAAACTCTAGGATCATCAGGGAGATTTGATTGTTAAGGCCACCCCCCCTCCCCGACTGCCCAGAAACACGCCCCACATACAGGGCAGGCAACACCAACTACACACGCAAGCTTGGTACACCAATTGGGCCCCACAAGACTCACTCCCCCACTCACCAAAAAGGCTAAGCAGGGGAGAACTGGCTTGTGGAGAACAGGTGGCTCGTGGACGCCACCTGCTGGTTAGTTAGAGAAAGTGTACTCCACGAAGCTGTAGATCTGATAAATTAGAGATAAGGACTTCAATTGGTCTACAAACCCTAAAAGAACCCTATCAAGTTCAGCAAATGCCACGAGGCCAAAAACAACAGAAAATTATAAAGCATATGAAAAAACCAGACGATATGGATAACCCAAGCCCAAGCACCCAAATCAAAAGACCAGAAGAGACACAGCACCTAGAGCAGCTACTCAAAGAACTAAAGATGAACAATGAGACCATAGTACGGGATATAAAGGAAATCAAGAAGACTCTAGAAGAGCATAAAGAAGACATTGCAAGACTGAATAAAAAAATGGATGATCTTATGGAAATTAAAGAAACTGTTGACCAAATTAAAAAGATTCTGGACACTCATAGTACAAGACTAGAGGAAGCTGAACAACGAATCAGTGACCTGGAAGACGACAGAATGGAAAATGAAAGCATAAAAGAAAGAATGGGGGGAAAAAAATTGAAAAAATCGAAATGGACCACAGGGATATGATAGATAATATGAAACGTCCAAATATAAGACTCATTGGTGTCCCAGAAGGGGAAGAAAAGGGTAAAGGTCTAGGAAGAGTATTCAAAGAAATTGTTGGGGAAAACTTCCCAAATCTTCTAAACAACATAAATACACAAATCATAAATGCTCAGCGAACTCCAAATAGAAGAAATCCAAATAAACCCACTCCGAGACATATACTGATCACACTATCAAACACAGAAGAGAAGGAGCAAGTTCTGAAAGCAGCAAGAGAAAAGCAATTCACCACATACAAAGGAAACAGCATAAGACTAAGTAGTGACTACTCAGCAGCCACCATGGAGGCGAGAAGGCAGTGGCACGATATATTTAAAATTCTGAGTGAGAAAAATTTCCAGCCAAGAATACTTTATCCAGCAAAGCTCTCCTTCAAATTTGAGGGAGAGCTCAAATTTTTCACAGACAAACAAATGCTGAGAGAATTTGCTAACAAGAGACCTGCCCTACTGGAGATACTAAAGGGAGCCCTACAGACAGAGAAACAAAGACAGGACAGAGAGACTTGGAGAAAGGTTCAGTACTAAAGAGATTCGGTATGGGTACAATAAAGGATATTAATAGAGAGAGGGAAAAATAAGGCAAACATAAACCAAAGGATAACATGGCCGATTCAAGAAATGTCTTCACGGTTATAACGTTGAATGTAAATGGATTAAACTCCCCAATTAAAAGATACAGATTCGCAGAATGGATCAAAAAAAATGAACCATCAATATGTTGCATACAAGAGACTCATCTTAGACACAGGGACACAAAGAAACTGAAAGTGAAAGGATGGAAAAAAATATTTCATGCAAGCTACAGCCAAAAGAAAGCAGGTATAGCAATATTAATCTCAGATAAAATAGACTTCAAATGCAGGGATGTTTTGAGAGACAAAGAAGGCCACTACATACTAATAAAAGGGGCAATTCAGCAAGAAGAAATAACAATCGTAAATGTCTATGCACCCAATCAAGGTGCCACAAAATACATGAGAGAAACACTGGCAAAACTAAAGGAAGCAATTGATGTTTCCACAATAATTGTGGGAGACTTGAACACATCACTCTCCCCTATAGATAGATCAACCAGACAGAAGACCAATAAGGAAATTGAAAACCTAAACAATCTGATAAATGAATTAGATTTAACAGACATATACAGGACATTACATCCCAAATCACCAGGATACACATACTTTTCTAGTGCTCATGGAACTTTCTCCAGAATAGATCATATGCTGGGACATAAAACAAGCCTCAATAAATTTAAAAAGATTGAAATTATTCAAAGCACATTCTCTGACCACAATGGAATACAATTAGAAGTCAATAACCATCAGAGACTTAGAAAATTCACAAACACCTGGAGGTTAAACAACACACTCCTAAACAATCAGTGGGTTAAAGAAGAAATAGCAAGAGAAATTGCTAAATATATAGAGACGAATGAAAATGAGAACACAACATACCAAAACCTATGGGATGCAGCAAAAGCAGTGCTTAGGGGGAAATTTATAGCACTAAACGCATATATTAAAAAGGAAGAAAGAGCCAAAATCAAAGAACTAATGGATCAACTGAAGAAGCTAGAAAATGAACAGCAAACCAACCCTAAACCAAGTAGAAGAAAAGAAATAACAAGGATTAAAGCAGAAATAAATGACATAGAGAACAAAAAAACAATAGAGGATAAATATCACCAAAAGTTGGTTCTTTGAGAAGATCAACAAGATTGACAAGCCCCTAACTAGACTGACAAAATCAAAAAGAGAGAAGACCCATATAAACAAAATAATGAATGAAAAAGGTGACATAACTGCAGATCCTGAAGAAATTAAAAAAATTATAAGAGGATATTATGAACAACTGTATGGCAACAAACTGGATAATGTAGAAGAAATGGACAATTTCCTGGAAACATATGAACAACCTAGACTGACCAGAGAAGAAATAGAAGACCTCAACCAACCCATCACAAGCAAAGAGATCCAATCAGTCATCAAAAATCTTCCCACAAATAAATGCCCAGGGCCAGATGGCTTCACAGGGGAATTCTACCAAACTTTCCAGAAAGAACTGACACCAATCTTACTCAAACTCTTTCAGAACATTGAAGAAAATGGAACACTACCTAACTCATTTTATGAAGCTAACATCAGTCTAATAACAAAACCAGGCAAAGATGCTACAAAAAAGGAAAACTACCGGCCAATCTCCCTAATGAATATAGATGCAAAAATCCTCAACAAAATACTTGCAAATCGAATCCAAAGACACATTAAAAAAATCATACACCATGACCAAGTGGGGTTCATTCCAGGCATGCAAGGATGGTTCAACATAAGAAAAACAATCAATGTATTACAACACATTAAAAACTCGAAAGGGAAAAATCAATTGATCATCTCAATAGATGCTGAAAAAGCATTTGACAAAATCCAACATCCCTTTTTGATAAAAACACTTCAAAAGGTAGGAATTGAAGGAAACTTCCTCAACATGATAAAGAGCATATATGAAAAACCCACAGCCAGCATAGTACTCAATGGTGAGAGACTGAAAGCCTTCCTTCTAAGATCAGGAACAAGACAAGGATGCCCGCTGTCACCACTGTTATTCAACATTGTGCTGGAAGTGCTAGCCAGGGCAATCCGGCAAGACAAAGAAATAAAAGGCATCCAAATTGGAAAAGAAGAACTAAAACTGTCATTGTTTGCAGATGATATGATCTTATATCTAGAAAACCCTGAGAAATCAACGATACACCTACTAGAGCTAATAAACAAATTTAGCAAAGTAGCGGGATACAAGATCAATGCACATAAGTCAGTAATGTTTCTATATGCTAGAAATGAACAAACTGAAGAGACACTCAAGAAAAAGATACCATTTTCAATAGCAACTAAAAAAGTCAAGTACCTAGGAATAAACTTAACCAAAGATGTAAAAGACCTATACAAAGAAAACTACATAACTCTACTAAAAGAAATAGAAGGGGACCTTAAAAGATGGAAAAATATTCCATGTTCATGGATAGGAAGGCTAAATGTCATTAAGATGTCAATTCTACCCAAACTCATCTACAGATTCAATGCAATCCCAATCAAAATTCCAACAACCTACTTTGCAGACTTGGAAAAGCTAGTTATCAAATTTATTTGGAAAGGGAAGATGCCTCGAATTGCTAAAGACACTCTAAAAATGAAAAACGAAGTGGGAGGACTTACACTCCCTGACTTTGAAGCTTATTATAAAGCCACAGTTGTCAAAACAGCATGGTACTGGCACAAAGATAGACATATAGATCAATGGAATCGAATTGAGAATTCGGAGATAGACCCTCAAATCTATGGCCGACTGATCTTTGATAAGGCCCCCAAAGTCACTGAACTGAGCCATAATGGTCTTTTCAACAAATGGGGCTGGGAGAGTTGGATATCCATATCCAAAAGAATGAAAGACGACCCCTACCTCACCCCCTACACAAAAATTAACTCAAAATGGACTAAAGATCTCAATATAAAAGAAAGTACCATAAAACTCCTAGAAGATAATGTAGGAAAACATCTTCAAGACCTTGTATTAGGCGGCCACTTCCTAGACTTTACACCCAAAGCACAAGCAACAAAAGAGAAAATAGATAAATGGGAACTCCTCAAGCTTAGAAGTTTCTGCACCTCAAAGGAATTTCTCAAAAAGGTAAAGAGGCAGCCAACTCTATGGGAAAAAATTTTTGGAAACCATGTATCTGACAAAAGACTGATATCTTGCATATACAAAGAAATCCTACAACTCAATGACAATAGTACAGACAGCCCAATTATAAAATGGGCAAAAGATATGAAAAGACAGTTCTCTGAAGAGGAAATACAAATGGCCAAGAAACACATGAAAAAATGTTCAGCTTCACTAGCTATTAGAGAGATGCAAATTAAGACCACAATGAGATACCATCTAACACCGGTTAGAATGGCTGCCATTAAACAAACAGGAAACTACAAATGCTGGAGGGGATGTGGAGAAATTGGAACTCTTATTCATTGTTGGTGGGACTTTATAATGGTTCAGCCGCTCTGGAAGTCAGTCTGGCAGTTCCTTAGAAAACTAGATATAGAGTTACCATTCGATCCAGCAATTGCACTTCTCGGTATATACCCGGAAGATAGGAAAGCAGTGACATGAACAGATATCTGCACGCCAATGTTCATAGCAGCATTATTCACAATTGCCAAGAGATGGAAACAACCCAAATGTCCTTCAACACATGAGTGGATAAATAAAATGTGGTATATACACACGATGGAATACTACGCGGCAGTAAGAAGGAACGATCTCGTGAAACATATGACAACATGGATGAACCTTGAAGACATAATGCTGAGCGAAATAAGCCAGGCACAAAAAGAGAAACATTATATGCTACCACTAATGTGAACTTTGAAAAATGTAAAACAAATGTTTTATAATGTAGAATGTAGGGGAACTAGCAGTAGAGAGCAATTAAGGAAGGGGGAACAATAATCCAAGAAGAACAGATAAGCTATTTAACGTTCTGGGGATGCCCAGAAATGACTATGGTATGTTAATTTCTGATGGATATAGTAGGAACAAGTTCACAGAAATGTTGCTATATTAGGTAACTTTCTTGGGGTAAAGTAGGAACATGTTGGAAGTTAAACAGTTATCTTATGTTAGTTGTCTTTTTCTTACTCCCTTGTTATGGTCTCTTTGAAATGTTCTTTTATTGTATGTTTGTTTTCTTTTTAACTTTTTTTTCATACAGTTGATTTAAAAAAGAAGGGAAAGTTATAAAAAAAAAAAAAAAGAAAAACAAGGAAAAAAAAAAAAGATGTAGTGCCCCCTTGAGGAGCCTGTGGAGAATGCAGGGGTATTCGCCTACCCCACCTCCATGGTTGCTAATATGACCACAGACATAGGGGACTGGTGGTTTGATGGGTTGAGCCCTCTTCCATAAGTTTTACCCTTGGGAAGACGGTTGCTGCAAAGGAGAGGCTAGGCCTCCCTATATTTGTGCCTAAGAGTCTCCTCCTGAATGCCTCTTTGTTGCTCAGATGTGGCCCTGTCTCTCTAGCTAAGCCAACTTGAAAAGTGAAATCACTGCCCTCCCCCCTACATGGGATCAGACACCCAGGGGAGTGAATCTCCCTGGCAACGTGGAATATGACTCCCGGGGAGGAATGTAGACCCGGCATCGTGGGACGGAGAACATCTTCTTGACCAAAAGGGAGATGTGAAAGGAAATGAAATAAGCTTCAGTGGCAGAGAGATTCCAAAACGAGCCGAGAGGTAACTCTGGTGGGCACTCTTACGCACACTTTAGACAACCCTTTTTAGGTTCTAAAGAATTGGGGTAGCTGGTGGTGGATACCTGAAACTATCAAACTACAACCCAGAACCCATGAATCTCGAAGACAGTTGTATAAAAATGTAGCTTATGAGGGGTGACAATGGGATTGGGAAAGCCATAAGGTCCACACTCCACTTTGTCTAGTTTATGGATGGATGTGTAGAAAAATAGGGGAAGGAAACAAACAGACAAAGGTACCCAGTGTTCTTTTTTACTTCAGTTGCTCTTTTTCACTCTAATTATTATTCTTGTTATTTTTGTGTGTGTGCTAATGAAGGTGTCAGGGATTGATTTAGGTGATGAATGTACAACTATGTAATGGTACTGTAAACAATCGAAAGTATGATTTGTTTTGTATGACTGCGTGGTATGTGAATATATCTCGATAAAATGATTAAAATAAATAAATAAATAATTTGTAGGTGCTCCAACTCCAGTAATTCCTATTGGTAGAACTGAAATGCTGAACACTTACTTGGCAGACTTAATGAAAAAAATTTCAGGTTGGACAGCTGAAATAAAATCATGACTAAATACTTGCCAAATCCACCCTCAACTTACCTACTGTAAGCATTACCTCCCCCAAATAATTGCTCAAAAAAAACTTGGATGAGTCAAAGCAAAATTTAAAGGATAAGAGCCAAAGAAAAAAGCTACTGCTGGAGCAGTTAACCAAAGCTTGGGAGTGGGATCCACAGATCAGTCATTTGCTACCTACTCTTCTGTTTTCCCAATGAGCAGCAGATATCCTCTTATCAACCAGCTATGCAAGAATTGGTGGGGATGGTAATTTTTTTTTAAGCAGTTTTATTCACAGAGTGGACATTTTAAAAAAACTGCTTAGAGCAGCAAGTCTTGAAGAAACAGTCATATGAATACTAAACCACAGCAGCTTATAACAAACATCAACCATACCCTCATCTGTCTTGGATATTTAATTTACAGTTTCTTGCATAAATAGCTAAAAATTAAAGTCTTAACTTTGAAAATTATATATAATCCATAAATACCATGCACCCATTGCTGCCATAGTTTTCTTCTTTCATTGGCAAACTATTCCCTTCCTCCCTTAAGAGGAAGTTCATCTTTCACTATCATACAGAGACCCTAGCCTATTCCCCTACCCCTATATTTGGAATGTTACTTGAGGGAAAAGGGGAGGCTGGTGGTTATGGTGAAATAACCTTGAAAAATGCCAGGTTAAGCAAAGTTATACAAGATTCTTTAAGCAGGACTTCTCAAACCCTTTAACATAACGTGCATTATTATAAGTCTCCAAGAGGGTAGGGAATAAAGTACGTAGCATGTACAAAGTTTATCTGCTCATGGAACCCTTTTCCCAACATCATATGTGATAAGCACAGTTTCATGGAGCACACAGGGAAATGGTAGTTTAGGTACATGTTGGTTTTTATAGGCTAGCTTGATATTTAAATACTTCATGACACTGATTCTATGAAAAACTCTTGTTCTGAGTGTGAAACATCCTGCCTGGAAACAAACTTGTAGAACACAACCTAATCACTTGCATTTTGACATTTCCAGTCACTGAATTATTTGTGCTTCTGACATTTTTTCCCTACATGACATATAAACCCCAAAATCAAATTACTCAAAATTTTTCAGATTAAAAAAAAATCAGAAACCCGAACTAAACATCTGAAAAATATTACTCCTGAAGCATACAATGTGTATTAATAACCCAAATAAAGTTTATTTGTAACATGTAATTTCTAAAACGAGACAATTTTCATCAGTTAAAAAAGCATGGATGAAGTGCACAAAATTTGGTTTGATCTGGATTTCAATCCTGTCATTTACTATCTGTGACACACTAAGACTGAGTAATGTGGACAAGGGCATTTTACTCACAAATACTGACAATAACACCTACTTTGCATGATTGTTATGAGAATTAGTTACAATATAAGGGACCTAGTAAATGCCAGGCAAGAAAAAATAATAGGTTCTCAATAAATGGTAGCTATTGTTACCATTTCTACTACAACTAAACAAAGGAACTACTCTGCTGCTATGTAATCCAAGATCCACCCCGGTATCCAGAACAGCTGGCTAAAGGAACGTGGTCTGGGCATTAAAAATACAAAATCAACAAACAGGCAACAGTCATGTCATCGTACTTTATTACAATATGTGTTGTGCACTAAAAGAGGAAAAATGTAAACAAAATTAAAATCTAGGGATTAACTGCATTTTGCCTCAATCTTCAACTTCAAGTTCTCTTATTTTAACAATCCATTTATACTACTATATGCCTCAGATTTTAAAGAGCCATCCCTGCTGAATTTCAGACTGAAAAATGAATAAAAAGACAAGGTGACATCAAAATAGTTAAGAAGAGAAAGGGCTATTGATAAAAAGTCGAAAGAAAAATTTACCTTGGTTAGAACTGAACATTTACTGGTAACTTTCTCCAAAGGAAAATCTAACTTGAATCATAAAGGTTCATTTTCTGTACAGCCTAATAAAGTCATGACTTGATGAAAACATATTTACTCTATTCTATTTGACTAATTACCTAAAATAATATTGGGCATGCTATCTGGTATATTTACTCCTCTGAGATAGCTATTTCTGAAACCGGAAATAAGAGTTTGCCTATAATTTAAGTTTTAAAAAACAGTTTATAAAAAAACACAAAAAGAATCAGTTGTTAAAGTAAAGGTCTTATTTTTTTCTTTTGTTCACTGTAGAAGCAGCTATTTGTACAAATAAAGAGAATCTGTTTATTTTCTAAGAACTCACACTGAAAAACCAAAAACAGAAGTCTGTGAGTGCATGAACATATGTGCATACATATGAACAGGTGTAATCTCTATATCCTCCAAAACAGGTTTAAAACAGATAAGCTCAACATTCTAAATACAAAAAGCAGAAACAAACATGGTTTTGTTTGCAAATCAGTGGTATTATTAGCGAATATACTTTTAGTTAGAACACTGAACCTATAGTTCAGAGGTACTTTGGAACTCAAAAAAAAAAGACATTCAAAATAATAAACACCTTCTAACAGCAAAGAATTCTTCCACTTTTTATTTATTTTGACATACTGATATTTTCATAAACTCGCAAGTGGAAGATATGCTGCATAATAAAAGTCATTTCATATATACAGAAATTATTTTAAAAGTTTGTTCATAAAATGGATTCTTTTAGTACTAACAAAAAATTAAGATACAAATGTTGACTAGAAATGAAACCATCACTAAACCAAAATACACAGGAACTATACTTCATTTCAGGAAAAAATCCAAATAATTCTTACTGTGTTAAAAGAATAAAGTAGCTTTGTCATAGTATACATTATCATATTCCCTTAAAGCAGGGTCTATTTAGTTTTCATATTAAAAAATGTTCAGGCTTACTTCTGTCTGTGCACATTCAGGAACTATAATCATATCACTCGTTGCACACTATTTTCTCATCATGCAAAAAAATCTCAAGTTATTTTCTAAGATCTAAATAGATCAAACAATAAACTAAGAATAGTTGTTTAATTAGCAAGCTGTAAACCATAGAAATGTACAAATTCAGCAGCCAAATTTTATTTCCTGTCTATAGTACTACTACCACTCGATCATTTTCTCCAAATATCAGAAGAAATAATAGGCATCGATGGTCAAAAACAACAGTTTCATTGTTACAGCAAATGATTCAATATGTGAGAGAAGGAAGGGTTTCTAATGTCTTGACAATCTTTACAATACTTTATAAAGGTTAAGGATTGTATGTGTATGTGTGGAGAGGAGTGGGAAACAAAGGAAGATAGCTATATTAGTATTACATTTAAAAAAAAAAAAACTGAAGTCTGCCCACCTTTGTGTACAAAAAAAACAAAAAACAAAAAACAAAACCCAGAGCAGACGTTAGTGCAAGTTTAACCTGATAATTTATTTGTGAAAAAAGAGGCTAGTTTTGATGAAAAAAGTTGAATTCTTTCCTTGTATGCACAAAGAAACTCAACAGGAATTTTAAAAGTAGTAGGCCAAAAAATTATAACAGTAACTCTTATAATATAATCCTTTTCAATTAAACAGATGAATCAAGTTGAAGACAAGTGTTAAAATACTTTTCAGCCTGAATATTTATCAGCCTATACAATCTGTTGCTTCAAAGGGATTTTGATTAAAAAAACAAAACAAAACTTTTTATAAGAGCTACCACATGTGGAAGTGAAGAAAATAAATTAGCCCTCCCCCACCCAAGATACTTTTTAACCTCTAAAGCATAAAAAGCTATATAATATCTTATACAAATTAACCAGTGTTCATATAAAAGTAATGCAGTTTTGGACTGATGACATTATGCTGTATTTGTGGTGAAGTACTAGGCACAAGAATATAGGTATCAATTAGGCATTTTCAGTCTAATCAGTCTCTAAGGTTACCATTTAATTCTTGGCAATGTATTATAACTGATATGCATTTCAGTACTTAAGTCATGAATTGTAGAGAACAAGAAGCAGTATATTATAGTAACAGGGTTTGTATCTGACAAACAATTGCATTGTTGAACAAATCTCTTCTATGAACTGGATTTGTTTTGCAGTTGGTTACCTGTAGTATATCCTGCAAAGATAAAAAGAAAAAAGAGTTAATATAAAGATTAAAAACACGAACAAGGTATATTCCAAGTAGGCTGATATGAACAAATCTGCATATCCCCCCTAAAAATCCCAAAGAACAAAACAGGAGTGTACACTTGGTGATGGGAGAAAGAAGTAGGTTTCAGATTGAAGATTTTTGTGAATAAATCACAGGTGGATTTTATTACAACTCAAATACACTAAGCAATACAAATGATTTACACTTATCTCAAAACTATAAATATTTCCTCTGAGTTCAAATTTGCTTTCTTTTTTTTAAATAAAAACAATAATAAAAGAGGTGACGATGGGGCAGGGAGGGGAACTCCAATGCTCAAAATGTAATGGGTTTTGTACAACCTTGAGATTTAAAAAATTAGTAAGCTTTTTAAGGGCCCCAGGGGAGAGGGATAAATAATAAGCTTATTTTCCTAAGACTTATTATGTAGTCTTTCCTAGCATTGTGGACTTCATGATGCTAACTAGTAGGATATACTCTACTTAAGGAGTACTTCATCTCCACTAAAGAAAAATCAGGCATGAATATGAATATTAATCATCTATTACACTTAAAACAAATGAAAAAATATATAGATTTAATAAATGTGTGAAATTTAATCTTACAGAGATGGACAAAAGGCCAGAATTATTTTTCAAAAGCCAAGCTTAAAAAAAAAAAGAAAGAAATCTCTTTATCTCTTGCACAGTGAGGCCAGTGCAAACTTCCAGTAACAAAAGAGGGGGTGTTCCTAGTGCTTTGCCTTTTTCACTAGGGGTAGATACTGGGAGTCTGAACAGAAATTGATGAAAAGTTAAAATCTAAGAAAATGAAAACAAAGACCTCAGGGCAATTAGGAGATAAGTCACCTAAAAACGGGTAACAGATTTTAAGAGAGAAAAAAGAAAGACATTTAATGACTATTACCTAAGAGATGAAGTCTACTAAAGTCAAATATCAACTAAACAGACTGTGGTGTATGTGATGGAAATGAAAATACTGTATGAAACAGAATGAAAGGCTAAAGCATAAAATGAAATAACAAAAAATATTGTGATCCTGACACTATAACAAGACAGTGACTCATAAGGTTCTATCATAGAATCGCTATTTCATATTATGCTCACCAAATCAATAGTATAATAATTACTTTCCTAAGACTTAGCCATCCTGCACACAACAAATAAAATAGTAAGTTACACCTTCACCGAAAATTATCAGTTTGCAAGAACAAAGAGTAGGTAACAAGTACAAAAAAATTTGCATCAGTGGTATAGACGAGTCACCTTCACTGAATAACAAGTTTATCATCTGAAACACTCAAAACAAAATATAGCTTAATATGAACACAAACATCATTGCCTAAAGCCAAGTAAACCATAAAAATACAGTCATGTAACAAATGTCATAATTCAATGCTGGGCATTATTATCATTATTCTGAAATTGGCCACAGGGTTTGAAATTTTAGAAACTTTCAGTATAGTAAAAAAATGAATCTCAGCAAAATTTCCTAAGATCCTTCACAAGTTTAAAACAAACTAAAGTATATAACTTTAGGCACAAAAGACCGTAAGAGGCTCAGAGATATTTTCGAAACATCTAACCTTGATTTGATTCTTCCATATTCACGCTTTCTCCATCTGCAGCCTCTAACATTTCTTCATCTTCATCTTCCTCATCATCCTGCAGATCTTTTGAAATTAATTGTCTAGCTAATTTAATATTCAGTCCTTCATTGTAGTGAAGTTTCCTTTTCATTTCAAACTGTCGCTTTTTTTCTACGAAATACAACAAGCAGTCTTAGGAAGTCTTTAGCTTAAGGACTGACAAACTACAGCCTATGTTTTGTAAATAAAGTCCTACTGGAACACAGTCACATTCACTTATTTTCCTAATATCTTTAAGGCTATTTTGCTCAATGGCAGAGTTGAGTAGTTGTAACTGTATGTAAAACCTGAAGTATTCACTATTCTTACCCTTTACAGAAAAGTTTGCTGACCACTGCTTTAGAAAGGTTCAAAGATGTCTCTATAAAAAATAGGAATAAGAAACATGGGCAAAAAAGTAAACTATAATACCATATAAATATAATTATGTACAAAAGCCTGTGCACATACACATGCACACATATATGTTTGAGCAGAGAAAATAAAACCCAATAATCAATGGTGGTTAATTCTGGGTTATGGAATTATGGGAGTAATTTTAATTTTCTCAAATTTTCCATTTTTTTAAATGAAAAATTCCTTTTAAAAAATCCTTATTGTCCATTAAGAAACTGACATGATTTAAAACACTGCTGGCTAAAATCAATCTCATTCCCAGAGTGACTTTTTTAAATTCAATTTTATTGAAACATATTCACATACCATACAATCATCCCTGGTGTATAATCAATTGTTCACAGCACCATTATATAGTTGGGCATTCATCACCACATTCAATTTTCAAACATTTTCGTTACCATACACAAAAAAGAGTAATAAAAGTTAAAGTGGAAAAGAATACCCAAATACCCCATCCCCCCATCCCTCCCTATTATTCATTTGCTTTTTGTCCTCATTTTTCTACTCATCTGTCCATACACTGTATAAAGGGAGTGAGAGCCACAAAGTTTTCATAATCACATGGTCACACAATGTAAGCTATATAGTTATACAACTGTCTTCAGGAATCAAGGCTACTGGGTTGCAGTTCAACAATTTCAGGTATTTCCTTCTAGCTATTCCATACATCAAAAACTAAAAAAGGATATCTATATAGCGCGTAAGAATAACCTCCAGAATGACCACTCAACTCTATTTGAGATCTCTCAGCCACTGAAACTTTATTTTGTTTCATTTCACTTCCCCCTTTTGGTCCAAGAAGGTTTTCTCAATCCCACAACGCCAGGGTCAAGCTCATCACCACGCGTCATGTCTCACATTGCCAGGGAGTTCCACACCCCTGGGAGTCATGTTCCACATAGGGAGGAGGGCAGTGAGTTTACCTGCAGAGTTGGCTTAGAGAGAGAGGCCACATCTAAGCAACAAAAGAGGTTCTCCGGGGGTGACTTTTAGGCACAATTTTAAGTAGGCTTAGCCTCTCCATTGTAGTAACAAACTTTGTAAGGGCAAGCCCCAAGGTTGAAGGCTCAGCCTTATAATTTGGTAACCCCCAGTGCTTGTGAGAATATCATGAATTCCCCAGGTGGGGAAATTTAATATTTCCACATTTTTCCACAGTGCCTCAAGGGAGCTTTGCAAATACATTTTCATTCTCCACCAGAATTGTTCTGGGATGTACTGGGGCTTCACACTAACCTGCACAAACCAACCAGACCTCACTCCCCAACAATGCTCCATGTAATTATGTTGTTTGAATAAACTGACAATACAAGTCAAATTATATAATGTGTTACAATACAGATCTTACACCTAACAAACATCTCTTCCTTTGGTCCCACACAGATACTGAAACTTCAAAAATGCCATCAATATCATCCTCTACCCTTCTGTCTGGTTTACCTTAGTCCTAACCAAGTCCATTTTGTTCCTATCTCTAATTGAAGTCTGATCTCTTTTTTCAGACTCTTTAACATTTGCTGTATGGGGTAATGCTGACATTCATAGCTGCCAGACTCTGGTTCTGAGTCTCAGGTGTCACACAGATACAAGATTATACACAAACAGCTCAGCATCTCAGAGTTTAGGAATAACCATTACAGCGCAGGGATAGATGTTATTGCTTACAGTCTAGGAACCTTTACAATAAGCCTTCCCTTGATAACCTATGCTCTCAGACTCAACTCTGAGTTTGCACATTATATTTAACTTGTATTAGTGAGGAATTATAATACTTTTTCTTTTCATTTCTGGTTTATTTCACTCAACCTACTGTCCTCAATGTCCATTCACCTCATAACTTTACTCCTTCTTGTAACAGTCCAATATTCCATTCATAGATCACCATTCCACTCATCAGCTGATGTACCCTTAGGTCACTTCCATCCACTGCAAATCGTGAATAATGACACCATAAACCCCACTGTGCAGTGTTTATTCATGTCCCTCTTTTCAGTTTTTCCAAGTTTATACCCAATAATCAAGTTGCAGGACCATATGGTAATCCCATGTTTAGCTTCCTGTGGAACCACCACACTGCCCTCCAGATGCGCTGCACCATTCTACTTCCCCACCAATGGTGATTAGGTACATCCCTTTCTCCACATTTTCTCCAGCACTTGTATCCTTTGGTTTGTTTTTTAGAAAGTTTTATTCACACACTATACATTCCATCCTAAGTAAACAACCAATGGCCCCCTGTATAATCACATAGTTATGCATTCACCAATGTAATCTTGTTGCTGGTGGAAGGGCTGAGCCACCCCTCCCTGCTCCCATTTCTTCCACAAAGAAAGAGGAAGAGGCGAAAAAAGTAAAAAGAAAAAAAAGAAAAAGAAAAAACGGTGACAACTAAAAAGCAACAAAAGAAAAAATAAAATTAAAATAAAATACAATAAAAAAGTCAGACACCAACACCAACACCAAGAATCCCCACACCTCTCACTTATATCCTCCTCTTACAGACATTTAGCTTTGGTGTATTTATTGCCTTTGTTACAATTAGTGGAAGCATATTTTAAGGTTACCATTAACTATAAACTCTAGTTTGCATGGATTGCATTTTTTTTTCTCCAATACTACCCCATTTTTAACACCTTGCAAAGTTGACATTCATTTGTTCTTCCTCATATAAAAACACATTTTGTACATTTAATCACCATCACTGACTACTCTAGGTTTCACTAAGTTGTAACAGTCCCAGTCTTTATCTTCTATCCTTCCCTGCCATCCTACATGCCCCTAACCTTCCTCCCTCAACCTCACTCACAGTCATCTTTGTTCAATGTACTTATATTATTGTGTTACCATCACTCAATACTGTGCTCCAAATCTCTCTCTCCTGTCTTTTCCTATCTGTCTGTAGTGCTCCCTTCAGTATTTCCTGTAGGACAGGTATCTTGTTCACAAACTCTCTCAGCATCTTTCTGTCTGAGGATATTTTAAACTCTTCCTCATTTTTGAAGAACAGCTTTGCTGGATATAGAATTCTTTGTTCCTCTCTTCCAGAATCTTAAATATATCATACCACTGTCTTCTCGCCTCCATGGTTTCTACTAGGTAATCTGTACAGTCTTACTGAGCTTCCCTTGAATGTGATGGATTGCTTTTCTCTTGCTGTTTTCAGAATTCTTTCTCTGTTTCTGACATTTGTTAACCTGATTATTAAGTGTCTTGGCATAGACCTATTTTGAGCTATTCTGTTTGGGGTATGTTGTACTTCTTGGATCTGTAATTTTATGTCTTTCATAAGAGATGAGAAATTTTCAGTGATTATTTTCTCCACTATTGTTCCTGCCCCTTTTCCCTTCTTCTGGGACACCTATGACATGCACATTCATGTACTTCATATTGTCATTCAATTCCCTAAGACACTGCTCCATTTTTTCCTTTTTTTTCCCTATTCGCTCTTTGATGTGTAGGATTTCAGATATCCTGGCTTCCAGTTCATGAATACTTTCTTCTGCCTCTTTAAATCTGCTGTCGTGTCTCCACCATGGTTTTTTATCTCTTGTATTCTGCCTTTCATTCCCAAATGTTCTGCCAATTGTTTTTTCACACTTTGATTTCTTTATGTTCACCCAAAGTCTTCTTTATATCCTTCATCTCTTTTGTCATATCTTCCCTCAACTTGTTGATTTTTGACTTGATTTAGCATATTTGTTTGAAGATCTTTAGATGTTTCAATTCCTGTATCTCAGTTGAAGCATAAGTTTCTTCCTTTGACTGGGCCATATCTTCGTTTTTCTTAAGGTGACTCAAAATCTTTTGTTGTGTAGGCATCTGGTTTCCTTGATTACCCCAGATTTTCCCAGACCAGATGGGCCCAGGTCTCAGGAGGAAGGTATAATCATCAGTATCAAGTTTCCCTGAGCCACAGGTTGTCAGACTTTCCCGTGAGGCCTCTAGACTCAGTGCTTTTCCTATACTGCCCAGCAGGTGGCACTCTGTCAGCCCACAGCTCCTCACCAGTGTAAAAAGGTATGGTCCCTTTAATTCACAGTAGACCTTGCCCTGGCCAGGGGCTGGGTGTCAGAAGCCAAGCTTAAGTATTTCTGGTTTGTTTGTTTCCCCCCAGGCCCTGGGGTTTGAGTTCCCTGAGGGAGGGCCTTCACTTGAACTGGGCCCTGCCCTCCTTTTCTTAGGGAAGATGCACCCCCTGAGTCTCTCTGACTCTCTCAACTCCACCCTTGCCTGGGTCAGCTGCTGCCAATTGAAAATGCCTGAGGCTTTCTCTAATGAGCTGCTTAGAATGAGAGAAAAAAAAAATGGAAAAAAGCAAAAGCCCCTTTACAGAGCCAGTCTCCAGCTCTTCAGTTTCTCCAGTTGATGGGGGGGAGTTTGTACCCAGTTCTCTGTGTTCCCTTTTTTAGGGACACAGCCGTTTTCCAGCACTCTGAGCTCAGCCGTCTCCAAAAGCCTCTATTTTTATTTAATTATGTGTGTAAATATACATATATATATATGTTTTTTTTTTTCCTTTCTTCAGCCCTGCCTCCTCTGCTGGGAGGAACCACAAATTCCTGTTTGCCCAGGGCCTATCTGTGCTTGTATGTTGTATTCAATAGTCTGTATTTGTTAAATTAAAACCACAATTGGAGCTTGGCTGAGCCACCTCTCCTGCTCCAGACAGGGACTGCTTCTTTCCCCCACAGCGAGGTTTCGCAACTTGCCCTGCCATCGGGGGGTGTGGGTGTGGGTGGGTTACTTACTTTATGCTGGGATCTCAGCTGTTCCACCGATTCCTAACTGGTATATGATGTGTGAACAGTCACAGATATCCCCCAACAATTGTTCCAGACTATTTACTAGTTGTTCCTGGCTATTTACTAGATGTTCTAGAGGACTAATTAAATTCCACACCTTTCTATGTTGCCATCTTGTTTCACACTCCCCAGAGTGATTTTAAGAAAAAGCTCTTGTAAAGGAATGGTGAAGTGATTCTAGATTATTATTCCATTTACAGTTTTCACCTTAAAAATATAAAGCTGGTAGAAAGTCAAAACTACTGATCATGTTTTATTAGCAGACAGCACTTTAAAGAGAAACTATGTATGAAAAAAGAGTTCCAAGATTTTTTAATTTCTTAGAACAATAAATTAAAAAAAAAAAAAAATCCACCAGGGATCAATTAAGAATGCTAAATTCATTTGCCCTTGCTTTATTGAAGTATTATAAAATATTTTAATGCCAAAAATGCAGACATCATTCAGATAAGCATCCTTTAAAATTATTTTCACAAAAACTCAGTACACTGTCATTTTATTTTGACACACACACATCAAGATTTCATTTTGTAAGCAAGCAAATTCATTTTGTAAGCAAGTAAATTTTTTTCAAGTCTAAAGGCTTTCTCAATGTCCTCTAATTCCCTCTAAGTTTCTAGCATCATCTATACTTCTGTTTTAAAAGCAGGTATTTACAGTTTTTGTCACTACTGTTTAATCACTTTTCTGCCTCTGCTTGGGTTGGGAGAGGGAAGTTCTGAGACTGACACCAATACCACCATCCCATAAACACAGGCTTCAAATGACATGATCCTGTCCAGCATCTTTCTTCCTCTCTAATTATGTGATTTGTGATTTGTTTTGCTCTTTGAGGGTGCTAAAGAAGCCAACATAAAGACCAAATCCTCACAACTACACTTTTAGTGATGCCTTTCAAATACAAGCATACCTCAGAGATACTGTGGATTCATGTTCTAGAACACCACAATAAACTTTTGGTTTTGGATTACATATAAAATATGCTTACACTATATTGTAGTCTATTAAATGTGCAATAGCATTATGTCTAAAAAAATGTACAAACCTTAATTTAAAAATACTTTATTGCCAAAAAATGCTAACCATCATCTGAACCTTTAGCAAGTCGTAATCTTGTTGCTGGTGAAAGGTCTTGCCTCAATGTTGATAGCTGCTAACTGATCAGGGTGGTGGCTGATGAAGGCTGCGGTGGCTGTGGCAATTTCTTCAAATAAGACACTAATGAAATATGCCACATCAATTGACTCTTTCATGGAAGATTTCTCTGTAGCATCTGATGCTGTTTGACAGCATTTCACCAACAGAACTTCTTCAAAACTGGAGTCAATTCTCTCAAACCCTGCTGCTGCTTTATCAACTAAAGTTTATGTATTATTCTAAATCCTTTGTCATTTCAATAACATTTACAGCTTCTTCACTCAGAGGAGATGCCATCTCAAGAAACCATTTTCTTTGTTCATCCATAAGAAGCAACTCCTCATCCATTCAAGTTTTATCATGAGATTGCAGCAATGCAGTCACATCTTCAGGTTCCACTTCCAATCCTAGTTCTTTTGCTATTCTCACCACATTGAAAGTTACTTCTTCCACTGAAGTCTTGAAACCCTCAAAGTCTCCCATGAGGGTTGGAAACAACTTCTTCCAAACTCCTGTTAATGTTTATATTTTGACCTGCTATGAATCATAAATGCTCTTAATGGCATCTAAAATGGTGGCTCCTTTCCAGAAGATTTTCAATTTATTTTTCCCAGATCCACCAGAGGAATCACTGTCTATGGCAGCTATAACCTTACAAAATATACTTCTAAAATAATAAAATTTGAAATTCAAAATGACTCCTCGATTCACAGGCTGCAGAATGGATGTTGTGTTAGCAGACATGAAAACAACATAATTCTTGTCTCCATCTCAAAGATTTCTGATTTCTCCCTTTTTATTCTCAATATTTTATGACATAATATATTATATTATTGTGCATTTGTTCCATTATTTTCTCAATATAAACCAGTGTTTTTCAATTTATGCATAATGACTCTTCACTGGGTGTGATGGCTTGAAGCTCCATGTACCCCAGAAAAGGATGGTCTTAAAGTTAATAATTCCTGTGGGTGAGGACACATTGTAAATAGGATTTTTTTTTTCCTTTACTTTTTTTTTTTTTGGTGACTAAGATATTAAGATGTGACCCACCTCATTCAGGGTGGGTCTTAATCCTCTCACTGGAGTCCTTTAAAAGAGAACGAAATTCAGACAAAAAGAGAGAAAGCCAGGGAAGCAAGAAGCTGAAAGCAATGAAACTCAGAAGAGAAGGGAGAGATGCTGCTATGTGCTTTACCAGGTGAGAGAGGAGTCCAGGGTCACTGGCAACCAGTCTTTGGGGAGGGAATGCATTGTCTGATGATGCCTTGACTTGGACATTTTTCTCAGCTTTGGAACTGTAAGCTTGTAAGCTAATAAATTCCTGCTGTTAATACCACTTTACGGTATCTGCTTTTAACAGCTAAGCAAACTGTAACAGTGGGTCACAATCAGGATTTAAAAAAACTGAAATAAAATAGAACTCGAATGGTTCACATATAGTAAAGGTGAGTATTATTTTGTGAAATTTTTATTTTTGTAATTATGTGTATATGGAGTTGTTTTGGTTAAAAAAAAAGTTAGAAAAACAATGGTACAAACCCTGGGAAACCGAATTGTGAGATCAAAGAGTGAACACTTTCTAAAGCTTTAGGGGTTTATATGCCACATTGCCCTACAAAAATGTAGAACCATTTACATACCCATCAACAGTGAATAAATGGCCTATTTCTTTACATTCACTCCAAAAGAGAAATTGTCATCATTTTTAGTCTTTGTTGATCTGAAAGGAAAGATGCTGCTTTAATTTGCAGTTTCATATTTCCAAGAGTTGACATTACAGTGTTTCTCTTTTGTGAATTTATTTCCTAGTCTAAGAAAATTATTTCTTCCTAATTCCAAGAAATATTGAACTTGGTATTGCTTGTCATAAATATATTCTAGTTTTAGAATAATCAAAATTTATTTTACAATTTAAAAATATACCACATATTTGTATCATAAAAAGCTGCTCATATAAGTGGTCTCAATATCCTTTGAATCTGTACATTCATTTAATAAACCCTGTATGACATAGTAACATAATACAAAGAGTATAAGAAGATTTAGGTCTCAGGCCCAGTTCTGATGATGAACTATCTACTATCTATGTGAACTTAAAAAGAGAATCATCCTTTTTTATACCTTCTTTTTCTCTTCTTCGTAACATTATCATGTGGAATTTACTGATTAAGTTATTGAGAGTTAATATATACTGAGCACTTGCCATATGCCAGGATCAATGATTAAGTTCTTTAAATGCATTTGCTCGTTTAGTATTTACCAACAACTCTGAAGTAAATATTCTTATACCTCCCAGTTTAGAAATGAGGAAACCAAGACTCACAGAAATTTAGCAAATCAGCCAAATGGCATACCTGGGGCACAAATTTAAGTCTGGCTTCAAAGCCAGTAACCTTAATTGCTATGCTATATGTATGCTGATCTGAAGTTGTTATGTACCCAAGAAAAGGCCATGTCCTTTGATGTGGGTGGGACGTTTTGGTTAGGTTATTTCAGTTGAGATGTGATCCACCCCATTTCAAGATGGGTCTTAATCCTTTCTTGGAGTCCTTTATGAGAGGATAAAAGGCAGAAAAAGTCAAGAGAGCTGAGAGGGAAAAACCCCGGAGGAGCTAATGGAGGACCCAAAGAAGCTGAAAGAGCCAATGAAGCCAGAACCTAAAAGCAACGAAACCCGGGCGCAAAGGACCAGCAGACACCAGCCATGTGTCTTCCCATGTGACAGAGGTGTCTCGGATGCCAGCAGCCTTTCTTCAGAGTCTAGGTATCACCCTGTTGATGCTCTAATTTGAATATTTTCATGGCCTAAGAACTGTAAATTTTAAGTTAATAAATTCCCATTGTAAAAGACAACCCATTTCTGGTATATTGTATTTTGGCAGCTTTAGCAAGCTGAAACAACGTGTTACAAAACAATTTTTTCATGCAGAAGTGCAAGGTCAACATTGCAACTTCCAAATATACCATGCTACATTCATAAAATAATCTCTGAGGGCCTGCTACATGCTAGGTACTGTTCTCATGCAGATATCTGCTCTCATGAAGCTTACATTCTAACAAAGAAAATGAAAAATTACACAATTTTTAAAAAATTGTTTTTTAAAAAAAGGGTAAAGGAATAGCGAATGACCAAAAGTGAATTGTTTCTTCAGATAGGAAAAAAAAGTGAACATCTAAGCTGAGAACCGAATAATGCTGCTATTCATTATAAAACTAGAACTCACTGTGACAAAAACAGTAAAAAAACATAAAACTTTGATTTTCTCAAACATATGCACTTTAAACATATGAAACAAAATTAATGATTTTACACAATGTCTAGCTATAACTGATTAGGCATATGTGAATGAGCTCATTTTGTAAACACATTTTAAGAATGTCTACTGTCAATAAATAAACAAGGTTTTCAAACATATAATTTGTTTAAAGCAACAAAGTCAGTAAGTCAGTAACTACCAGTGGGAATTGAATTTGAACTTATAGCTGGTCAAATAGCTACC
This sequence comes from Choloepus didactylus, assembly GCF_015220235.1. Taxonomy (NCBI): domain Eukaryota; kingdom Metazoa; phylum Chordata; class Mammalia; order Pilosa; family Megalonychidae; genus Choloepus; species Choloepus didactylus. The sequence goes on along the minus strand of NC_051307.1, from coordinate 95,971,296 downwards.
CCTGCCAGCTGACTCTAGAACTACAACTCGAGGAAACATTGACAGATTAGAAAGTTTTAGGTTACAAATAAAAATTCTGTTTTCGAAAGACCTTGCTTTTAGAGAGCAATGAGGAAACAAGCTCTAGCAACTATTTTTATTTGAAACCCCTTTAAAGGGCCTCTTGAGGTATATATTAGGACAATAAGTTAGGAAGTCACAGAGGGTAGAAGAGATATATAATGAGTTGAGCAGGTGCTGTATATAATTTTTTTCTCTTTTACAATAATTAGGCCCAGACGATGATAGTTTAGGTGAATATGCTATAATCTGAAGATGACAGGAAAGAATAGCCAATTATTTCTTAACAGCTACACATGACAAAGATCTTGACCATTAACAGAAATATCAGACTTAGTTCTAAACTTCCTGGATTTTAAGGGGACAGGTAGTCCCCATATTTCACGAGTACAGACACATTACTGCTCTAGCTTCTTTCTTTTGTTTTTTTTTGGGGGTGTGTGTTTTCTTGCATCTTTTTTTCTATACATAGGCCTGGATTTTCCTTTTAAAAACAGATGAAAATAAACGATATAAACACTTTGTATAAAATCTTAAGAGTATACATTCACATGGTTCAAAAAATATTAAAAAAAAATACCAAGGTGAAATATTTCCCTACCCCTATAACTATTTTACTTGTAAAAACACGAACTATGAAGCAGGTAGCAACGCCTTAACTGTAAACATCCTGATTAAGTTATGAGAGCCTCTTCCATCCTTATTAAGAAGGGGGCTATCTTTCTTTCCTTTCCTGACACTCCAGCTCTTTTCATTCTATGGGACCCAATAAAGATCTTCACTCTATATATGACCATCTTAGTTCATCTATTAAGTTTCACCACTATCCTAACAAAATAGAAAAAGCACAAGCAATTGAAAAATTAGCTCTTACAGCTATCCGCTTTAAGACCATGCATTAATTCTGTGCCAGGTACTAGAAAGGAGCACTCATAATTACTTCAAGAATGGTAATATTTTCCCAAATTCTTGAAATAGGGGGGAGAGGGTGCAACTATTATACAATAAACCCAAACAAGTAGAATCTGAGTTACAAAAATATTTCTCCCATTCTCCCACCCTCCACTTCCCAAAGAAGGAAAACCATTTGGCTATCATCCAAATGATGGATTTATTTTAGTAAAAACTATTAGCATAACACTGAAAGCAGTAAAGGAAATGAACTACCTTGTTCTTCTGGTGAGAGGTCACTATCCTCCTCCCCACTGCTTTCTTGTTCCTGAACCCGATACTTTGGCTCCGAGCCTTCAGCAGCAGCTAATCTGTACAACAATCATTTACACAGAAATAAACACTGTGATATTCTTGTATTATTAAATTGGCTTATTCAACTTTTGAGTCTCATAAAAACAGCTAAAGATCATTAATATGCCAGCTATAACCTGATGAGGAAAATAAAACGCTAGAGAGTGGGGATAGGTGTAGAAACCACTAGGCAATGAGAAGAGTGAAATAGGTGGTAGAAATCAATGAACAGCAAAGGAAGAGAGCTTTTGTTTTACCAATTTACTTATTTCTGACTCTCTTATAAATATTACCATCCTTGCCTTCTTCAACACTGAGGTGGCAGGATATTAAAAAAAAAAAAAAAAACTTACCTCAGTATATCAGGTTCAAGTACTCTATACTTCCTGCCACACGTATACCTTGATTTTAATCAATAAACAAGACTATATAGTATGAAAAATCCAGAAAAACTTACACATGATATTTATGTATACTTGTAAAAGTAAAGCAAAGTAAAATGTCTTTAAGTGTGTACAGTTAAAAACAGCACAAGTGAAAATACTTTATAGGCATCAGTACTTACTTTTTGGCTAAAAGATCTGGAGTCATGACTTCAGTGGTTTCTGAATCACTCAAAGCATCCTCATCATCACCTATCATACTGGGATAATAAAGCACATTATAAATAACACCTGAAACATAATTTTACAACCAGAAAACCAGATAAACATAATTCTACTATGTTTACAGCTCTGCTGTTATCTTTGAAGTCCAATTTTAAATGGTTTCTATTCAATGCAAATATTCAAAAGTATAGCACCAATGAAGTCTGCAACTGATTAAAAAAAAAAGACCACTACTATAACCACAAAAATTAGTATGGAAAACTTGAATCATCTGAAAAAAAAAAAAAATACTATAAAGCTTCAATTGTACCACCCAGTAGGAGGGAACAAGTAATCAAAAAAAAAAAAAAAAAAAAAATCAGTTTGGTTACCTGAACATAAACCTGAAGGAGCGACAAATTATCTAGGCACACATAAGACCAAGTAAAATAACAAAATTAGATCCTAAAGACCTAATTCAGAAAGTTTAAAAGCTACTTAACTTTCCCACCTTCCCCTCTGATGAAAAATTTGCTCCCACTGAAGTGGGTATCCATAATTCTTAAGTACTGAAAGATACATAAAGCATAACTCAGATAAAAATAGAAAACAACTGGTCTATACCTTTTCCAGTTAGTTAGGGAGGTAAGATGAACTTATGAAAGTCCAGGCAATGCTCTTTTTTTTCCCCAAGGAAGTTGAAGTAAACACATTTAACATTACTGATTTTAATTAAGCAGAGTAGGGTAAAAGAAACAATTTATCAATTTGGAGAAATGCTCTATACAAAATACTATGAAATGTTATAAATTTTACATACGAATTGTGTGTATATACATGTATATAAAAGCAATAATGACTTTCTATATAGTTAACAGTGTGAGATTCTTGGTTAGTGTAACAAGATCCTTCTATAAAAAGCATCTCTTTCTGTTAAGTAACTTTAAAAAAAAAAAAAAAGCCTTGAAAATAATTGGTAAAACTGAGCAATGAATTATAAAGCTGAGCACATGTATCTGTGCAAACACATAGCCTCAATTACTTAAGGAATAAATAACTTTTCAGCAATTCTCAAAGAAAGGATATAGGTAAGGTAAAGGAAAAAAAAAGGCAGTATCAAATATGTACCATTTTCATTTATTATGTTCTATATACTATATGATACATATGTTTATGTAATATAGTCTAAAAATAATGGCTACGATGTTGTGAGAATAACTAACAGTGCTGAATGGTGCATGAATGTGGTGCAAAGGGGAAGCTCAGAGTCATGTATGTAACCAGAAGGAAAGTTGGAGGTTTAATGATGGGAATGTATAAAACAGTGAACCTTGCGCTCTGTCTGTGATTAACTGTACAAATATTAGAAATCTCTTTCATGAACCAGAACAAATGTATGACATTACAACTAAAAGCTAATAATAGAGGGGCATATAGGAAAAAATATATATACCTATTGCAAACAATATACTACAGTTAGTAGTATTTCAAAATTCTTTCATAAATAGTCACAAATGTACTATACCAATACTATGAGTCAACAATGGGGGGGGTGGTTAGGGGTATGGGAGGATTGGAGTTTCCCTTTTTTGTCTTTATTTCTTTTCTGGAGTAATGAAAATGTTCTAAAAATTGAAAAAAAATTAATTGTGGTGATGGATGCACAGCTGCATGACGGTACCAGGGGCAACTGACTGTACACTTTGGATCTTCGGATAATTGTATAATATGTGAACAATCACAATAAAATAAATGTGATTAAAAAAAATAATAGTGGCTACAGCTATTTTCTTTTAAATCATGTCCTGTATCGATTCTTTTAGGATAGTTATCCCCAGCCAAAACACGTAAGGGTTGGGTACCACATTTAAAGGAAGTAAGTTCTGTCTTTGGCTTCTGTACAATAAAGGTTTTAAGTTTTGTTTTAAAGTATGCATCCGTAATTATGAGAAAAATAAAGACAGAAACTTTTCATGATACATATATTTCTTCCCGCAAAGTTTTTTACTATTAACTTTCAGTATCTGTACCTCCTATGTTATTTCTTTTTACTCATCACCATCTTTAAGTTTATTCTTATTTTCACTGTTTTCGCTATTATCAATCTCAAATTACCTCCCCAAATTTTCATCCATTGATTTAAAATACAGAAATTCTTAATTCTATTTTTTTTTAATTAGAGCAGCTGTAAGTTTACAAAATCATGCAGAGAGTATGAAGTTCCAATATATCCCATGTCACACACAGAGTTTTCCCTATTATTAACATTTTGCTTTAGTGAGGTACCTTCATTAAGTTGATGGAAAAAGTTATACTTAATCCTATTTTTAATAGTAACTTCTGGACTTGTATTGCCTTCAATGACAAAATGTTTCAGCCCTGGAAATCTATATTTTTCAATACAAGTTAGGGCAACATCTAAATTAGAGACTTCTAGTTATTTAGAATCTCCATTTTCTCATAAGGCTTACTGGTACATTATTTTTGTCTTCATACCAATTACTGTCATACAATATCATTTCACAATTCACTTTAAAAATGCTGGGAGACTCAAAATGCCAAAAATCACAATGCAATGATCTGAACTACAATATTATGTAACTTCAAAAATAGGGACTTAAATTCAGAAAGAGTAAATTAGAAATTATCAGGGGCGCAGGGGATGGCGTATGGGGAGTTTTTGCTTAATGGGTAGAGTTTCTGTTTTGTATGATGAAAAAGTTTTGGTAATGGATGGTGATGATAGCACAATATCGTACATGTAATTAATGTTGCTAAATTGTACATGTAAAAAGGGTTAATGTGGCAAATTTTATGTTTTTTTTTTTAAAAACAAATATATGTTGTCACAATGAAAGTAACAAAAAAAAAAAAAAAAAATAAGTACCTGAAACAGTAGTAATGGCCATTTGCCTCTGAGAGGTTTAAAAAAGTTACCATCTGTGTTGTTACCCTTTTCTGAAAATCAAGTCCCTGATTTCTACTTCAAAGAAAACAAGCCCAAACTGTATCTTCCTTTCTACAAACAGGGTATTTTAAGGAAGGCAAAACTCACTCATCTGTGTATGTCATTAGAAGCTAGGGACCACAGAGGTGTCACAAAAAAGGTTTACTACTACGGCTATAATGTACAAAATGGAGTCCATAATTTTAAAGTTATATATTATTTATACTGTAATACAAAAATATGCAGTTGGCTTATTAACTAGTATTCAGTAACAAATATAAAATCAAAGAAAAATTCATATAGCTGTTATCCAGAAGTTTGTATCAAATGAAAATGGAAACAAATGAAAAAAGGAATGATGTCAGTATAACATTACCTATGGTAAGGAGTGCTAGGTTCATCTATTTTCATTAAACCATAGTCTTTGTCTGCTGGATGATAAGTTGCCAGAATGTTCATTTCATCCCACTTCTGAGATTTTTTACTAAAATTAAAAAGAAAAAAAAAATTCAATGCAGCAAAAGGTCAAAAAGCTCCACATCTAAACCTAACAAATATCCATATTCTACTTTTCAACTTCTATGTGACTGTTAACGTCTACATTCATATATACTTTCTTAGAATAGAAACTGATTTGGGGAAAAGAGATAAGCAATTACAATAAACTGTGATAAAATTTTTATAAAGTACTTATTTACCATATATTAAAAACACAGTATTCAGAATCTAAATCAGATATTCGAACAAAAAATTATACTGTGACTTGCTTAGTCTCCATTTGGCCTATAGAATTAGTAACAGCAAAAACTGAAAATCTAAACACTGCTTGATCTCAGTAAAAATTTCTGACCTACACTATACCAGTAGCAGTCTGATAAAAATCATAACATGAATATTTCCTTGGCCTACTTTCTCCAGGGATAGCCATAACAATCGAAAGAATCAGAATGTAAAACTATAGGGAAAATGTCATTAAATTCAAACACACTAAATAATTAGGTTGTAAGTAAAATTATAGCTCAGTTTTTTTTAATCTAGAAAAATTAGAATTTGCTAAATGGTGTATACAGATAATCTGGGATAAATCTACTTTAAGAGAAACAGAAATGCTCTATAAGTGCTTTAGGAACCATCTATTAACATTCATTCAACAAATAACTTGTACAACTACTAAGTTGCTCAATAATCAAATGTCTTCATTACAAATCCTTCTCGCCTACTCAAAGACCCCTCTACTAGTCAATAATATTTTGTCAGATACACAGTTTGCCTTTATGTATTTAAAATAAAAGTGCTTTAAAAAGAATAATGATGTAATTTCACAGATTCAAATTCCTTTTTGTATTTTGTCCAAATTGGTGAGGTTTTACTACAGATATTTTCAATTTTCTTAAATCATCTAATACTCAGAATGAAGAATGACATACTTAGCTTTTAATGTCATATTCCCTTCTCCATTAAAAATTACACGCTCAGGAATGACTGTGATTCATTAATTTTCTTGTGGTATGGAAGGAGCATGTTGGAAACAATGAAGTTATTTCCGGATTTTTGTTTTTCCTATTCCTTTGCTTTGTTTTGTTTGGAAAGATTTTCTTATTTTTTTTTATTTTTTGATAAAGTTAGAAAAAAAATTACATACAGCCACTAATTAATTGTAGCTGAACCTGACTTTATGATCTCTTCCTTTCTCCTTGTAGGACCCAGAGAGTGCTCCTTTTCAGACTAAGCACTTTTGACTACAACTTCTTTTCAATCTTATATCCTTTGTTTTCTCTCAAGGCAAGGGCAAAAGGTTAATCCAGGCAGATATTCCACAGGTGACTGAGACCAGAACTCCCACTTTTCCCCCAAAAAAACAATCATCAGACGTTGTTGCCTAATTTTCTCCACCATGAAATAGTCAAAAATTTTAAAGCTTATAAGAAGCAAAAATTAAGACATATTGGTCATTAATTTCTAGGCACAGAGACTAGACTTCTTTGTTTTTTAGAGTTGCTTGTTTACTCTTTCAGCATGGAACTCAAATGGATATCAACTCAACATACTTGAGTTTCAATTAATAAAAATGTTACCAGTATAAAATAAGTCACTGGACTGAACTAGACTGAGTCTAAACAGACCTTGCTTTTTATAATATTTATTTCTTCAGATGTTTAGCTTCTGATCGTTTATATCATAGTAATAGGTGGTCTTGTGAGAGAAAAAGAATTCAATTGGGAGGTAGATGCTTAAGGTTCAAGTTCCAGTCACCCTTCAGAAATTCTCTATCAGGAAGCTCAATAAACATCCTTTCTTGAACTGTTTTTACATGGAAATTATAATACTTAATAACAGTCCTTCTTATACAACATGAGGTTGTTGAGAATCAACTGAAATAACATCTGTGAAACCAAATTATAAAAGCAACATACAAATGTAAGGAGTTCTGGTGATTGTAAAATCTAAAGAATTGGGTTAAAAATCTTGAAACACGATCTCAGCACTGTAGGGTATGGGTTTAGATATAGCATTATGAAAAGTTTAAATTGCTTTTGTACTCAATTCCTTCTACTTCCATCCTGCAAGACTCAAAATTAAAATTTTGAAATATTTAAGATATTTCACAGAATAGGTATTTCTTTAAAAATCAGTTTTCTATTTCTGACTACATCTATAGTTTTAGAGATTTTTATTTTGCTAAACAGTTCTATTATCTGCAAATTTAGAAAATAAATGATTAGGTCTGCTCATAATCATATTCTATATAAGAGACATACTTCCAAAGACTTAACAAGATAGCAGAAATGACAGGAGCTTCAAATATGTAGTACAATGAAAGAAATTGATAGAAGTTCTAGGTAAAGTAGATTAATTTTGAAAGCAAGTCAATTAATAAACAAAGGAGACCCATGATACCATAATTAAATGGTCCCTCCTGATAAAACAATGGCTCTGAAATGACAGTCAGCATCAAGCCTGAGTCAGAAATAGAAAAACAAAGGAAAAAGTTTCATAAAACCTGTATTAGTAGACAGTCATGTTAAGAATCCCTATTAAAGATACTGTAGAAGGAAACCAGCACATCTTTTATATAAAAGTTCAAAAGCAGGCAAAACTCAAGTGTTTGGGGTGTATACTTAAGTGATTACCAAAGTGGTTACTATTAGGGGGAAGAAGATTGTGACTGAGAGGGGCAGAGGACATTTCTGAAGTGATGTAAAAGCTCTCCTTGTCCAAGTTGGTGGCTACATGGGTGTTGGCTCTATAATGATTTCTTAAGCTTTACATTTATATTTAATATACTTTTGCATGTACTACAGTACATCATTAAAAAAAATAAACACACATTAATGACCTTGTTGGGTAGTTACTAATTTCAAAGTAGAAAAAAAAGTTATTTCCTAAATGATGTTAAGAATATTGAATTAAAAACAACAATTTATCATTACTGCACATGACAGAAAAAGAATGAAGATGGACCTTTGGAGTTTAAAAGGTATTTCTGTTGGGGGTAACCCAACATCCTGTAAATCTGTTTTGTAAGATAATGATAGGAGAAAAAGAGAACTACAGGACACAGGCAGAAATGTTATCTTAAAATTAAGAATAAAATCTACTAACCACAATCCCAGTATCATAAACCATTAACAACGTTAATTTCTGCATATTCTTTCCACTCTGTATAAAAATAATATATATGAAAACAAGTAGCTATCAATATATTTATTTTATAATAAGCCATTTGTGTTTTCTAGTCTTTATCATTTTAATGACTGCATAATATTCAATAATAAACTACTCACTTAATGCTAAATATTTAGATTGAATCCAATGTTTTTCTATCCTACAATAAGGAAGAAATGAACATGTTTGTGCATATTCTGGTCAATGATAAATAGGGCAATTTGCTAGGACAGGCTTCTGAGTCAGAGTTTATGAAGAGTTTTATAGTTCACTCGATGGAGCCATATAGCTTTATTTCAAAGAGATGACTATCTAACATCCTCAATATTACCAAAACGTTGACAAGATTGTGTATTTCTGTGTTTCATCCACTTTTGCAAGTATACAATGTTATTAAAAAGTTGCTCTGCGTTTCTTTGCTCATTACCTAACAAATAACATGGAAAAATTCCTTGGGTGAATTGATGTCTATATATTTTACCTATCCAGTAGAAGCATTCTCTTACAAATTTTAGTGAATTCTTTACATTTATACAAACCACTTTTTATATAACCCCAGTTTTTCTCAGTCTGTTCACTTAATTTTCCACTGTGAACAGAAATCAAGGGTTTATATATTCAAGCCTCACTTCCTTCCATTTCCTTCATACAACACTAAGAAAAAGAAATCTTTAGAATTATTTGGATTCAATTTGAATTCTCAGATGGAAAATAGTGAAGTAGAAGAAACTGTCAGCAGAGGATCCTGGATATGAAAATTAGCACCTCTCTAAAGTTTTGGTAGAATTAACATTAGCTTTATGAAATTGATGGAGCGAACTTGAGTTTGAATTACCAATGCCATCACGAACTGTCTGATCTTCTCTGCATCAGAATCTCTATACACAAAAATAGGGGCACTACCACTTTTATCAATTTGCTATGATGATGAAAGCAATTGCTGGTTTCAGCATCCCCACTCCCTCCCTTGGGTGACTGTTTTTCCTACAGTCTAAATGTGGTCCTGAAAGTCATCACTTCTTACTTTCATTTTGTTAGCTCATATGACACCATCTGAAAGACCAAGATGTACTTCTCGTTGCTTGTGACTTGCTCAGTTAATAGTTTTGGCTGTGCTTTGAGTAAGAAGGGGGGTTCTACTTCAAGGTGATAAACTTGTACATTTCAAGAAATGGTTCCTTCTTTAAGTGAAGATTCAACTTAATTGTAAGTCAATAAAAGTACAAAACTGCCAAGTCTGACACCATTACTGAACAATTAAAGACTTAATAATAAAAGCAATTTCAAGCAAGCAAAAAGTCACTTTTGGAAAACATTTTATATCAGTAAGCCTTTGACCATTTCACATCCCTTTATAGGCAGAAAAAGACAATGTGGAGCATGCTTATATCTTAAACTATATTAGAGGACATTAAAGCACATTTTTTTTTTTCAGGCAGAAAATCTGCCTGAATTACCTAAGACTACTATAGAATTTGAATTGAATAGACTAATGGACTCCAAAGCAGCTTATATAAAACCAGCCATGAGATCAAGAAGAAATTAGGTTACCATATTTTATTTCCATTAGAATAAATCAAACATTTCATGCTGAAGCACTGGGTTAACATTTCTTAACTAATTTAATACTTAAACTAAGGCACAGATACAATAAATAACTTACCCCAAATCACAGAGCTAGGAAGTGGCAGACAGGATCTGAATCTAGGCAATCTAGCTCCAGGGCCAGTTCTTTTAACCACTAAGCTATTGTACGTCTCACAACATAGACTACAGTGATATTTAATATATTTTCATCAATTCCAAAACACAATTTCACATTTTAATATCTCTGAAAACAGGATATGTCTTAAAATGGAATCTTGGCAGTGGTTTTTCTTTCTTGGTGGTACATAAAATCATGGTATATCTTAGAATCAATGAAGTCTTGTTTTAGGTGAACTACACAAACTCACTAGATGTGTTAAGTTAGACCAAACTAGTTGAACAATGTATCATAAAGTACTGAAGTTTATTTATGCTGAATTTCATGGATTTACAGATTCTATCTAGAAAGAAAATGGAGACATCAGATTAAAAAAAAAAAACACATGAATGACGGTTTAATCAGTTCTGACAAGAACTAGATAAAAAAAGAAAATAGAAATGCTTAAAGACTATTTGAAATACGGCTTTACATGAATCTCACTTTAAGTGGATATTATGCCTTAAGATAATATCTAATGATTGTAGTATATATATAAAAATTATAAACATATTTCAAGAGTCTGAATTTTTTTCTTACTAAAAAAGATGCACAATCAAAAAGTTTAGACCATCAGAATTTACAACTCAACTTCTGACCTTAAAAAAAAATCCCTTTGTAACATCTTTATATAACAGCCCCTCACAACTATGGGAGTGCAGAAAAAGGAAATGACCACTGCATTTTATGTGATAAAGGCATCAATAAAAGGTAATTTATTAGATCCCCGGCCATTTTCATTTAAAATGAGATTCTTCTGCTTTGTTATACTCTGTTCCAATCTTTCAAGTTAGAACAATATTATACTACCTTTATTAGTTTCTGAATTTTAAGTGCATTTTAATTGCAAGAGCTATTTATTTTCAGTACCTTTTATATGGAAGGGGGAATACTGGTTGTAATTAAAATGAAACACTACAAAAAGTTCGTTTAAAATGTATTCAACTATGCTTTTATTGTTTCTGTTCAAAGAGGCTATGAAGTGACTAACGTTGTTCCATGAGCTGTGACTTTCAGTTTCTTTGCTTTATAGTCATGCTAACACCTGTCATGAAAAAGTCCACCCCTTTTTACACTTAGAACCAAACATCATGAACCTCAAAGAATGAGGGCTTGGTAGTTCCCTCTGAAGAGAGGCCCATAACCTTCTAATTAGACAAGTCAATTAAAGTTGCCCACCTTGCAAAAAGACTCCTTTAAGTGAATCTGCCCTACCAGCAGTTCCCAAAGAAGCCATATGTGGGTGAGTCAGTCTAGTATAGTGGCTCTCAAGACACAAAGACCTGGAAGGAACCCCAGCCACTTTCAGAGAACAAGGTCAACCCACAGAGTGATGCCAGGAGAGGTTAAGACAGATCAAAGTCGAGAATAAGTAGAAGTTAAGGAAGCAGAAAAAGAGGAAAATAAGCCAGATGGAAGTTGGACAAAAAGAAGTTCACACTGGAGAATAGCTAAATAACCTAAATGCTAGTGAGAACCATGCTCTTGTTGCTGAAGACCCTGGAGCTACACTGGGGCCTTCTATAGTTGTTGTTTACACTACTCTGTTCTTCCTGCTACAGCTACATTCTGGTCAGATTCTGTTTTCTTAATCCCAGGATTTACAACCATCACCCCCACAGCCCCACTGGAAGCAGCTAACCCCAAACAGAGGTTGGAAACACATATTAGGGAATGTAAGAAGGTTCAAGCATCCAAAAGAAGGTAAGAGTGGGAGAGCTGCTAGACAAAGGTCCTTTCCAATCCAAAAAAGGCAATGATCTAAGCTGCTATTTAATGTTTTCTTTAATGTTACACAAATCCCCATAAATTTATTACTACTAAGTAGTGGTTCCTTTTATGGTCCTAAATTAAATTACTTCCTTAACACAGGTGTGTCCTAGTTTCAATATTCCAATATTTCATGAACATTCTCGTTTGCACTTCATGACTTTACAAATTTCAATTATAACTTTTCTATACCTTATTTCCAGAATGTAGAGTCCTTAAGTTTTTAGTATAACACTCCAGCCCCCTTGCACTTCTAACCCAGTGGTATATTTTACACTATATACTGTGCTGCAACTTCTCACTGAGCATTGCACCTTGGCTACCTTTCCCTATATGTTCATTCTTTTTTAAAGACTGGTATATTGTTCTATTACACAAATGTACCATAATTAATACTTCAGCAGTCCTTATTAATTGATGTTGGGTTGCTCCCAATTATTTACTATTACACATAATGATTTGCCTCAGTATCTTTCTACATGGGCATGCAAGAGCAACTAAAATATCAGTGGATCATTTTAAGTTGCTCCTCTCCGAAGAGCTCTAGTTGCTGATGCAAATATAATTAGCGATAAACAGATTCTTGTAAAATATAAATCAAGGATCTGGAAAATTTCGGTTTCTCTTGGCACAGAGATGACAAACCAGAACCTAAGAGTGTGAGGTACCATGATTTTGATAATATTCACGTAAAATGGATTGTTTGTAGAAGAGCAATAACAAAAATAGGGAAATGGTCTCTTTTTCTGAGGCGGCTCTTACTAGCTTGAGCCTAGATCTCAAAGAGTTCTCAAGCCAAGAAAATACACTTTCATTATTGAAGAATTTTAGATACTTCGGATATGAGATTAAGAAATAAAAGCTTAACAGTTGAAGCTTTGAAACTTCAATTTAATTCTTCAACGTTCCCAAAGTTTAAACATCATAAGTTTTTCAAATACTATATATAAATGCACTTTCGTTTTTCTTTTTAAGCAAAAAAAAAACCATAAACGTCATCACTCCTGCTTTTTTTAAAAGCACTCGCAGCCTGGCCAAAGGAGTAGGGAGACCTGAGCGGCGCCGGAGCCGCATCTCCGCAGCTGCCGCCCGGCGCTCCGAGTCGCTAACGGCAGCCGGTGGGCGAGGCCGCCCGGGCCGGGAAGGAGTGGCTTCACCAGGCAGACCCGACCAACGAGCCGCCGACCCTCCCGGCTCTCACCTCAGCTCCTCATCTACACTCCCGCCGGGCTGTTCGGCCGAGGCCAACACAGAGGAAGTCACAGAGCTCTTGTTCTTCAGGATCCCCTTGATGGGCCGGTGAGAGGCCGTCGAGGCCGCCATTGCCTGCCGCTCCGGCTGTCGGCTCAGTGTCGCTGCTTGGTGCGGACTCGAGGAAGAGAAAGGACAAACGTGAGCAAGGACCCACCAGGCGGCCGCGGAGCCCACTCGGGGCTGAGGCGGCCACACCTGATGGCACAGAGACGGCTAAAGGCGTCGTTGTCACGACACAACGACCCAGACACCACAGCCGACGCCGCGCGACCGGCACGTTTGCTGCGGCCGGCGGAGAGAGGCCAGCGCAGTACCCCCGCGCGGGAGCGACGCCGACGCCAAAAGTAAGCAGGCCCGCCCTCTCGCGATATCTAGGCGGGGCGAGAACAAAACCGATCTCCTCGCCCCGCCCCCTCCCGGCTCTCTCGGTCTCTCTGCTTATGTTTTCCCTGAGGGGAGGTTCATGGCTAATCTACGGGGTTTTTACAGTTCTCCAAACACTTTTACCCCCACCACCTTTTGAGGTAGTTTTTGCTGTTTCCATTTTGTTACTAGGCAAATAGACTCAGAGGCGACATCACTGACCAAGGATGAAACTGACTTTCAGAGAAATGAATATGACGTACCTCTTTCCTTCCATTTAATCGGAATAAAAACTCTCTAAGATCATGGAATATCAGCATTGGAATGGCCCTCAGAGACCCATTATGAAATCATAGAATATTCGCATTGGAATAGCCTAAGCTTCTCTTTTACTATTGGAGAAGCTGACGGAAAGAGAAAGGAGGCTACTGACGGTCTTCGGGTAGTCCACCCACAGCTCGTGGTCATAGAACTTGAGGCTTCTGACTTCTAGTCTGGTGTTTCCTCATCTTACCATGTTACTTCCCCGTTGGTAAAACTGTGGAAGGCATTGCTGGCAGAAATTCCTAGAACTGTGATTTATAATCTCCTTCCACCAAAAAAAAAAAAAAAAAAAAAAAAAAAACCTTCTAGGGAATTGATTTAAGATAAACAGTTTCCAACACTGGCTGAAATTGGCCAAAAGCGTTGAGGACTGGCTAGGTCTTCAGGAGAAGAGTTCAAAATGAGAAAATAAAAGAACCCTTCCCCCATTATTTTGTGTCTGGATGTGAACAAAAAGCTTGAGAGAGGACTTTCATAAGCGAGAAGGAGAGAGCTTGAGGCACTGGGGTGTCAGTATAAGTGGGTATCTGGGATGGGGGTGCTATGGATAGTGTAAGGAGTAGAAGTGAGTACAGGAAATGGGAGAAGTTTGAAGTGCTGGGAACAATCTCAGAACTATGCTGCATCTAAAGTCCAGAGTCAAGCTAGGGTCTGCAGAGGTGGTGGTGTCCATGCAGTGCCAGGAGGAGGAGTTGTAGAGATGGGGAAAAAATGAAGGTCTCAGAGATTAAGCAAGTTGCCCCTCTCACTCCCACTCCAGTCTCTTACCACCAGGCACTTTTTTACCACCCATTCCTGATAAGACCTCTTCATAATCCTTGAGGCAAACCAGAGCAGAGCAGATTATTACTAGGTCTGGAAGGGACTTTGTCAAGCACTCCTACCAGGCAGCAATCCAGCATCTTCTTGAACAACCCCAGTGGCCAGGAGCTTGCCACTTCCCAACACAGCTCGTTTTATCTTTGGACAGCTCTGACTCAAAATTCTTCCTTAGGTTGAGCTGATACCTGATTTCCAGCAACATCTGTGCACTGGTGTCGGGGGAGAGTGAGAATATGGACGGGAGGAAGGGCTCTACCTTATTTTACTCTGATGGCAGCAATCTCATTGTCTTCTTCCTGGACCCCAAATCTCATCTCCCTTAACACAGCCTCCATGCCTTAGGGAGCAACACTGTTCTGTATTCTTGGGACTCTGCTCCTCAGGACTGACTGCTGGCAACTGTCTTGTTTTCATTGTTTGGCGCCTAGCCCTTGGCTGAGTTTCCTGGCATGGAACAAGGCCTTAGTAAGGGAATGAAGACTAAATGGAGATAACAGAAGGGGAAGGGAGCAAGAAGGAGAAGAAGGGAAACAACTTTGCCAGCCATAAAGCTGAAAGTGCTTCTCCAGGGATTTCCCCAGTTGGAGGCTAAGGTGGCTCCACAGCCACTCTTTTTTTTTCACCTAACATGAAATTTATTTCTTGTTTTAAAAATTAGAATATCCACATTATAAAACAAACAGAAGATAGACAAGCAAAATGAACAGAGACCCTCATAATATCCTTCCAAATATATTTTTAAATTACTATATTTATCAAATAAAAAACATTTCCAAACAAAATAAAGCAAAGCAATAGGAAAAACAAATATCCTGACATAATTTCATTCTTTCCAATATACCAAATATATTTATATATGTTTGTGCTCTGTATAATTTTTTTTATTAGAGAAGTTGTAGGTTTATAGGAAAATCATGTGGAAAATAGTGTCCATATACCTGCCCCAATCATTAACACTTTGCATTAGTTTGATACCTTTGTTACAATTGATGAGAGAATGTTATAATTGTACTATTAACTATAGTCCATAGTTTACATTAGGGTTCCCTGCTTGTGTTGTATGGTCCTATGTTGTTGTTGTTGTTGTTGTTTACTTTTATTCTAGTAACATGTATACTACCTAAAATTTCCTCTTTTAACCACATTCAGATATATAATTCAGTGGTGTTAATTACATTCACAATGTTGTGCTACCATCACCACCATCCATTATTAAAACTTTTTCATCATCCCAAACAAAAATTCTGTACCAAGTAAGCATTAACTCCCCAGTACCTCCCCCAACCCTAGCCCCTCATAGCCTGTACTCTAGTTTTTGACTCTATGAAGTTGATTATTCTAATTATTTCATATCAGCGAGATCATACAATATTTGTCCTTTTGTGTCTGGCTTATTTCACTCTACATAAAGTTTTCAAGATTCATCTGTGTTGTCACATTTATCAGAACTTCATTCCTTTTCACTGCTGAATAATATCCCATCATATTTGTATGCCACATCCATTCATCGGTTGATGGACACTAGTTTGCTTCTACCTTTTGACAATTGTGAATAATATTTATATGAATATCAGCGTACAAATATCTTCTTGAGTCCCTGCTTTCAATTCTTTGGGGTTTATACCTAGGAGTGGGATTATCCAGTCATATGATAATTCTATACTTAACTTCCTGAGGAACTGCCACTCTTTTCCACAGCGTCCACAGCCACTCCTGACACCTCCCTCTACTGGCCCCACCTGTGTCCCTGGCTACAGTCCCCCATTCCCCTGTCTTCCACCCAGGCCAGGCCTGCCCAGTGGATCTGACTTCACAGCCTGACAGCCCTGCCCAGCCCATAGGGCAGAGAGAGGCTTTACACTGAAGGGGAAGCAGGATAGCCACCTCCCTTCCTCAGCCCCAGGTTCCTATATCTTTATTGCCTCTCCTTCCTGTCAGCAGGTAGTAATCCTATTTTCAAGGGACTATACGAACTTCCCTTCATGTGTTCTAAATTATTGGGCAGACTTGCTTTGTTCCTACTTGAGCCCAGCAGTCACTGCCTTGAACCTATGACTGAGCCCTTAATTAAGCATTGCCTTGCTTTGAGACCCTCTAATGAAAAGGGCTACTGCAGTGTGACATAATGTGTTTTATTACAGATAATAAAACAAAATAAAGAAAAAGTTGATGTTTTCTGAAGAACCTTGAGAATATGTTTGCCCCAATAAAAATCAAAACAACTTTTGCCTCTTGTATGATTTCTACCGCTCCCCAGTCACTAAAAGTGAATGCAGATGAAGAGGACTTCCTTAATATTTAAAAAAGCAATGAAATATTAGTTTGGCCACAAGATTGCTAATGCCAGTCCAGCTTCTCCTTACATTTTAGAAGAGCTGACCCACTATATTTCTCAATGTGGCCCAGATAAAATTTCCCAATGTCTCTAAACAGAACTCTCCTCTTATGGCTCTGCCATAATATGCTTTTAGAGGAATTCATCTGGACCAAATAGCCAAAGCAGTGAATTTGGCTGAATTTATGCAACATTTCCTGTATGTTGAGAGTTTGGCTGCCAAGAGATGGTTTGTGGATGGAATCTTCAATTCTGCTTTCAGTTTTTGAAAGTAGCTATTGAGTTCAAGGCAAATCCTACATTAAAAAAATATATACGCATGTTTAAGGATTACCAAACAGTATTTTTGCTCTCTTTTTGAAGACGTCCTCATGGTAGCCCAACCCAATGCAACACATTAAAAGGGGGAGATGCTTTTAATGTACCTCCTTATGTGGCTGAGCCAGTTGGTACCATGTTCATGGCTTCCCACCAAGAACAGAGTTCCAAATGTACAAATGCTTCCATGGCTGGCCCCACCCAGCCTACCTACATCATCAACCAGGTTTTACTGAGCAGGGAAGTGGATAGTGCTCCTTCCTGCCACCCCACCTCTTGAAAAATACCCAAAGCTTGTGACTTAATGACCATTGAGTCAGCAGCAGTTCTTGGCTTGCCAAGAATGGCACATTGTTCTTTTCCTTTTCAGGTAATCCGTCCACAGGACAGGAAAATCACGGTACACATGGTAGAGATTCATGGTAGAAGGGGCAAGTTTATTTAAGCAAAATACAAAAAGTATTTTGAAAAGAGTGAGAAAGCTAAGGCTTTGATTTACAACCTTGAAATTCTCTATTGTTTCTCTTCTCTCTAAAGACATTTGCTAAAAGGATCCCTTAACCTCACCACAAAAGCCTCCCAGATGCCTAAATACTTTTCTGAGAAGATTCACAGCATATGCACACCTGTTGGGTACACAAAGGTTTCATTAGTTCCTAGATGTTTTCTGACCCTTTAAATACTAGTGTTAAATCCAGAGAATCTAGAAGCTTCTTAAAAACCTATCAGATGGTTGCTAACATGACCACAGACATAGGGGACTGGTGGTTTGATGGGTTGAGCCCTCTACCATAGGTTTTACCCTTGGGAAGATGGTTGCTGTAAAGGAGAGGCTAGGCCTCCCTATAATTGTGCCTAAGAGCCTCTTCCCGAATGCCTCTTTGTTGCTCAGATGTGGCCCTCTCTCTCTGGCTAAGCCAACTTGAAAAGTGAAATCACTGCCCTCCCCCCTACGTGGGATCAGACACCCAGGGGAGTGAATCTCCCTGGCAACGTGGAATATGACTCCCGGGGAGGAATGTAGACCCGGCATCATGGGACGGAGAACATCTTCTTGACCAAAAGGGGGATGTGAAAGGAAATGAAATAAGCTTCAGTGGCAGAGAGATTCCAAAAGGAGCTGAGAGGTCACTCTGGTGGGCACTCTTACGCACACTTTAGACAACCCTTTTTAGGTTCTAAAGAATTGGGGTAGCTGGTGGTGGATACCTGAAACTATCAAACTACAACCCAGAACCCATGACTCTCAAAGACAATTGTATAAAAATGTAGCTTATGAGGGGTGACAATGGGATTGGGAAAGCCATAAGGTCCACACTCCACTTTATCTAGTTTATGGATGGATGAGTAGAAAAATAGGGGAAGGAAACAAACAAACAAACAGACAAAGGTACCCAGTGTTCTTTTTTACTTCAATTGCTCTTTTTCACTTTAATTATTATTCTTGTTATTTTTGTGTGTGTGCTACTGAAGGTGTCAGGGATTGATTTAGGTGATGAATGTACAACTATGTAATGGTACTGTGAACAATCGAATGTACGATTTGTTTTGTATGACTTCATGGTTTGTGAATATATCTCAATAAAATGAAGATTTAAAAAAAAAACCTATCAGACAAAAAATTAGGGAGGAAAAAGAAGGCAGGATAAAGAGTGTTAAGTGCTTTGGAATGGAAAATAGGAAGTATGAGTAATTTTTTGGGGTAATCTACTGATTTATCTTTATCAGTTTTTCAGGACTGTAAGTTTTCCATGTCGCCTGTTCTGATTTACAAATTGTTGCAAGAGGTAAGCAAACAATGCCATATGCTATAATTTTATTGTGTAAATTTTGCCAAATTTTATTGCATTTTGGTAATCTATGAATGCCTATTGGAGTAGGGATAATAGAATTTAATTCAGAATACATGTATAAATGCTTTATGAAAAGCCCTAAATATTATATTTATAAGCCCATATAGTCATTTTTTACAATGGAGAGACTTTTTAGCTTTATTATTTTTGCTCCCTTTAATGTGTCCTTGTTTGAAACTTATCAAATATACAATTCTATTATATTGAATTAACTGTTATAACAGTTTCCAGATTCTTCTAGGGATCTCTACTTTCTTTACCTTCCATTTATCTTCATAATATGTTTTGGGGACTGAATAAATTCCCCCACAAAAGACATATTCAGTCTCATTCCCTGGTCCTGTGGGTGTGAGCCTATTTGTAAATAGGGTCTTTGAAAATGTTATTAGGTAAGGTGTGCCCAGACTGAAGGAGAGTGGGCCTTAATCCAATATTGCTGAAGTCTTTGTAAGCATAGGAAGTTGGACACAGAGAAAGGAGCCAAGGGAAGCAGCCAGAAGCTGGAAGTCAATGGAACCTAGAAGAGAAAGGAGACGATACTGCCGTGTACATTGCTGTATGATACAAAGCCAGGGAACCGCATTTATCGCTGGCCAGCCGAAAGAAACCGACCCTGGGAAGAAGCAAGTCTTCTCCCCTCTGAAATTGTAAACCAATAAATTCCCGTTGTTAAGGCAACCCATTTGTATGGTATTTGTTTTAGCTGCCAGGAAACATACTCTGCTCTCTTACTGAAAAAAAAAATTGTGCAACATAATTACCCTTAATTTATAAATTTAACTCTGCTTTGCCAGGCACTGTATTAGGAATGGGGTAAATAATAAGAATTCCCACCCCTTTTTTCATTTTTCGCTCAAGGAGCTCAATCTTCTATAGCTGCTCATTGCATAGGATAAAGTCCAAATTCCTCAGGCCTTCACAACCTGGCCCTGTTTTTCTAGGCTCCTTCTCTTTTCACATCCACTTTCCTTTCCCCTATGTTCTTCACACCAGGCACACTAAACTTCTATGGTGCCAGATTGTCTGTCCCACTGTGGCATCCTTGGGAACAGGCGCAGACCTTTCTCCTCTTACTCCCGAACTGCATAACAATGAATACAGTGTCTGTCCATAGATGCCGTTGATAAATGTTGCTTCTATCAGTAAGTGAATAAACTGTTCTGAAATTTACCCCCAAATAATGATGCCCTTAAAAATATCTATTTCTTGGAAAACAATCTGATTGCATATCTCATTCTATGTGGGAGAGTGAGATATTAACAGCCATAATGCTGGAAAGGAAATAATAGAAATAAGAAAGACAGCTGAATAAAGTAGAAAATTCATTAAAAGAGCCATATTACCCTGTCAACAATCAGTCAAAAATCTACTGAAGACTTGTCATGTGCCAGGTACTTTTCTAGGTTCTATCTGTTGCTTGGTTTCTAAAATAAATTATAGCAGGTATCTTCTTTTCATTCTAGATTCAGGATCTTTACAAATATTCTGTTATTAGACAAACACATACATCTAGTTTTAATTAGGTCTTTCTCCCAGCTTTAGTTCTGTGTTCTGTGAGAGCAATGTTGCTATTTTCACAAAAGTATAGCTTCCAATTTGTGTCAGTCAGGTGTTCTTAATTAGTGGGCCTGTGTCCTGGATAGGATTCTAGATACTCTGTGTTCTCTTGTGGCTAAGGTAAGTGAGGGGAAAAAATCCTTAATAGGAACCAAAAGCTCTCACAAGAGAAATTAGTGTTTAGTTGTTTTCTCCCCAATGGACTCGAAGCTTAGCAAAGCCATTGGTAAGGAAAGCTGCAGAGAAAAGTTCAGGCTTCAGAAATCACCTGCAAGGAGGGTGTGGGTTGGTGGTTTCCATGCAGATGTTGTCATCTGTGGAACATAAAGCAACAAATGCTAAAGCCTTCCAATTCTCTTTTTGTATCTCCCATCAAGAATATTCCAGCATTTGCCTCTCATTGTTTCTCATATATGTGTTTTTCTAGCCAGTGTCTTGAACTGAATTGAATTAAAAATGAAACCAAAGTGAAAACTAGCTTTATCCTTATTTATTTATTTATTTACTGACTGACTGTGGCACCAATACTGTTGTCTTGTAGGATGTTCTTTCTAACTACCTGTCATTAATGGTTTACCTACTTGGAAACCCATCTCTGTCCAAGACAGGCCCCTCATCAACACTAATTTTATCTAAATTTTATGAAGGTCCACTTCACCCATAATATTCTCAATATTCTTAAACACATTGCTAAGCTGTGCTTGTCAAATGCAATTCCATTTGCCACATTTCAGAAGTCCAGAAGCATGTTTGACTCTGTACTAGAAACCGTTGCAGTGCAGGCTTGGGGAGCTTTATGGGTGACAAAAGCTGAAATCCACTTTGTTCTTGCTAGATCACTCCATGGGGCATAAATTTCAGTGTGAAAGAGAATGCACACAAAGATTAACTACTTTTGTTTCATGTTTCCTCTCCCTTCAGAGAGGGGCATAAAAATAAAGAAGATTTATGTGGAGTGAGCAGGAATAGAATCTTTTAGTTAATCATGTTAGCATATTTATTAAATCGGAGATTTTACTTCTTGAAGGATTAGGATAAAATAAAATTAAGTCAATGCTAAAATAACTCTAAGAAGAATTTTGCATAAATGTCTTTCACAGTGACTCAAGGTCATCATCATCATCATCATGGATAGGTGGTCTTCACCCCAGACATTGAACTTGACTTCCCATCTTTCCAGGGCCTGGGATCCAGTCAACTTCTTGCCTCCTGGAACAACTCTTTCAGGAGCCAACTAGGTGAGGGCACCTCTCCCCCAGCCTACCCAGGTAGCTTCCAAGCCAGTTCTGCTCACAAGACACACACCCCCATCCCTGTCACCCTCAGCTCCCTGGATGTGCAGCCTCTTTCCTCACTGTCATCTTCAGGCACCTCAGTGCTGCTTCTCCTCCTCAGCTCTGTCTACTAGGCCCTCCTGCCTCAGAAACAAACTGCTTATACTCATGGGTGATATTATTAAAAAATATTTGATAACCAGAACAGTGTGTACTGGCCCCAAAGAAGCAGAAAGGAACATGGTCATCATGTAGGCATGGGTTCTTGTAATTCATGGAGGCACACTGCTGTACCAGATGTCACCTCTTTAGTTTCTGGGGTTGCTGGAGAGTGGCTGCCTACCAAGTGGTACTGCTGTGCTGGTCCATACCTGCTGAGTGGCAGCCTATCTGAGCCCTGAATGCCTTCCCAGAATGTTGCCTGCATTCCCCACCTTAACAAAAATCAGGCTGTTCTCTCCCAGGCAGCTCTCACAGCTAGTGGCTGGCAGTTCACTCATATGTCATGGAGCATAGGGCTGTGAAGGGGTGGGACTTCCTCCTTGACTCCCCCAAGGCTGTTTCCTTCATTATCACTCCTCCCACTCCATCCACTCCCCAATATAAAAACTCTTCCTCCTCAATGAAGTTCTAAGACATGCTACAACATGGATGAACTTTGAAGACATCATGTTGAGTGAAATAAGCCAGACACAAAAGGACAAATATTGCATGATCTCACTGATATGAAATAATTAGAATACACAAACTCATAGAGTGAAAGACTAGAATACAGGTTGCCAGGAGCTGGGCAAGGATGGGGAATGGAGAGTTGATGCTTAATTGGTACAGAGTTTCTGTCTGGGGTATTGGAAATGTTTTAGTAAAGGATGATGGTAATGGTGGCACAACATTGTGAATGTAATGAATACTACTGAATTATATATCTGAAAGTGAATTAAATGGGGGAAATTTTAGGTTTGTATATATGTTACCAGAATAAAAATGTTAAAAAAAAATCCCATAGAACAGACCAAGTAGAAAAAGGGGGACAAAAACTAAATGAAAGTAGGGTGGAATGGGGGAGGTGGAATGCTTTGGGTGTGCTTTTTTACTTTTAATTTTATTCTTATTTTTCTCTTTTTGGAGTAGGGAAAATGTTCAAAAATTGATTGGGATGATGAATGCATCAACTACATGATGGTGCTGTGAACAGTTGATTGTACACCATGGATGATTGTATGGTATGTGAATATATCTCAGTAAAACTGAATTTTTTAAAATGCTGTGCAAAAATAAAATCCCATAGAACTTTATAACACAGTTGTAAACTATGGACAACAGTTAATGATATAATAATACTGTTTCATCAACTATAACAAAAGTGCTCCACTAAGGCAAAATGTTAATAATAGGGCAAACTGTGTGTGGGGGGGTATATAGGAACTCTGTACTTTCTGCATGATATTTCTATAAATCTACAAATGCTCTAATAAAAACTGAAAAGAAAAAACAAAACTCCTCCTTGAGGCTCATGTCATCTAACTATGTATCCCTGCCTGCCCCTTTCAGTTGCTGCCATCTAGTAAGTTCCTGCCAATCTCTAAATTTCAAGTATGTTGCCTCATTTTTTCTCACTTAGGAAATATTCATTAAGCATTTACTGTGCCAAACGGTTTGCTGTGTGCACAAAGATGTGTGAGACATGATCCTTATCCTTAAAGATAAGCTCATAGTTTAATGAAGAAATAGAAAAGAATTCCCAGATTAGATGGTAAGTGCCTCAATGGACATACAGTATTTACAAGCATGGAAACATGGACACATGGAAATGGTTGGGTAGGAAGAAAAGCAAGGGAAGGGCCAGAGAAGACTGGAAAGAATTGATGAGCACATAAATTGGAGACATCCATATAGAGCAGGCAAAGGAGAAGGGTTTTGTGTCGTCTGGAGTGATGTGAACAAATGGACTGAGGCCTGAAAGAGGGTAGTACCTTTGGGAAACTGCAAGCCATTCAGTCTGGCAGGTGTAAAAGATCCATGTTGGGTAACGGCAAGAGATGATCCCTAAAGTGGCAGGAGCCAAGGTAATGAATCTAATTGTCTCCCCATACAAACATGCCTTCACACCTCAACTCCTCCTTTATGGCTGGTGACAACCAGCAATTTTACACTCCTTCCCCACTTCCCACAGCCACTTGATCCCTAAGTCCACATGATTCTGCCTCCTAAAAAATCTCCTAACTCTGTCTTCTCCTTCCCATCCCCACTGCTGTTGCCTTAGTTCAGAGTATCAGCATTACTCAAAGGCCTTAGCGCTGGTCCTCCCACTTTTAGGCCTTCCCCTCCCCTCTCTATGCTCCTCTGCTGCCAGAGCCATTGATCAGTGTTACCAGCCCAGGGAAGGTGACTGGACAAGTGGTCTGTGGATCCCCACTGTGCAATGAATGAGTTTCCCCTAGCCTTAGTTCAACAAAACCCTTCTCATCAGACTCTGGCATCCCAGGTAGCCAACCTGAAGGCCAAGTGTGCTTCCCAGAGGACTTGCGTCTCTGATCTCCTCTGCAGGGACATACTTCACTGTGAGTAAATAGGCGTTCTGATTTTATTTTTTAAATGCAAATTAAATTATTTCCTAGATTTAAATCCTTAAATAACCCCTGTTCACCTTCAGATTAAAATCCAAATTCCTCGTCATGGTTTACACGGCTGTCAGTGATCTGACCCCTAAGTACCTATCTAGCTTCATAGTCTGTCACTCCTCCATGGGCCCCTGCCACCAGATGCTATTCAATTATTTGAGTTCTTTTGTGTGTCGATCTTTCTTCTGCCTGGGATGCCTCCTCCTTTGCTTTCTATTTCTAGCTAGCTCCAGATTATTCTTCCAAATGCAGCTCAGAGTTTGCTCCCGAATGAAGCCTTGCTCAATTCTTCCACTGCAGATTCAGGTGGCCCTCCTCTGTGCTCTCATGTGCACCTTGCCCACATGTTACAACTATGTGGTCTCAGAATCCTATATTATAATGGTTGATTTTCTTGTTTATTTTCTTGTCTAGACTATGAGAATAATGAGGAGGCTCCAGGTCAATTCTCTAGTGAACCTAAAATTTACAGTCTTTTGGCATCTGTTTGGGCATCCTGTGCTTTATTTGTTTGTTTTGCCTAAATTTTGGTATTTTTAATTTTGCCCTTTTTTTGGTGGAATTGCTGCTTTCCACAGACATTAGATGTGGACGCTGAAACATCCCCCTTTGTTTTAGTTTCCTTGGCTGCTCAAGAAAATACCATGCAATGGGTTGGCTTAAACATGGGGATTTATTAGCTCATGGTTTTGACAATAGAAGAAGTCCAAATCAAGGCATCATCAAGGTGATGGTTTCTTCCCGAAGACCAATGTTCCAGGGCTGGCTGCCAGTGATCCTTGGTTCTGGGCTCCTCTGTCACCTCGCAATGCACATGGTGGCCTCTGCTGGCCTCTCCCTTCTCTTCTGGCTTCAGTTGAATTTCAGTTTCTTGCTTCCCGTGGCTTTCTCTCTGTCTGAATTTCATTCTCTAATAAAATACTTCAGTAATAGGATTAAGATCCATCCTGATTGAGGTGGGCCACACCTTAATAGAAGTCACCTCATCAAAAGGTCCTACTTACAATGGATTCACACCCACAGGAATGGATTAAGTTGAAGAACATGTTTTCTGGGGAACATACAGCTTCAAACCACTGCACCCTTCAAAGAGGTATTGCTCGCAGTTGCCCAGGAAGGATGCTGAGCAACAAAGCCTGAGTGTGGTGGGGATGGAGCAATTATTAAGCAGCGGAAACACTGCCATGGATGCAATGTTGAGATTATTTGGAGACTCTGAAGACTATCGTCTGTGGGTATATCCCTACAGTAAATGCTTGAAATAACTTGTTTTCAGTGATCCATAGTATTTGGTACAAATTAGTGTTTATAATTTATAGTATTTATAATTAGTATTTTAGAATCCTATATGTTGTTTTGTGAATTTGAGATCTTGATTAATGGTAAAAAAAAAAAAAAAGAAAGAAAGCAAAACGATAGCCACAAGGGAATTAAACAATACTGTCCTTCGTAAAATGTTGCAAATCTGTTATGAGCTTATTTGAAATACAAAGTCTGAGGTGCCTTTAGTCAAAATGTTTTTTAAAAATCCTTAAAATGCCGAAAAGGTGGGAACCAAGAAGAGTCAGATTGAAAAGTTCTCAAAAGAGAATTGAATATTAAACCAGGCTCCATACCCAATTGCGTATTAACTCCATTCCCCTGCACTAGAAGCTGAAGATAGGAAGATAAAGCAGACAGGGTTCCTCCCACAAGGCACTCACCATCTAGTGGAAGAGACAGGCTGGTAAACCAACAGTTAAGGGCCAAGGAGATAATCTAGGTCAATAATTCAGAGCTGACACATTGGATTTATTTTTGGAGACAGCAATGCTAAGAACAAGATCTAGCTGCTTTCCTGCCAGTGCTAATATGTGAGCTATTGGTATTCTTAAGCATAATTCAAATAATGAATCAAACCAGTCCTCAGAGCACATAATTGAAAACACTATATAGGTTACCAATCTTTGTCCCTCAGGCAAAAAAAACGCCATAATATTTTTTTGATAATGTTAAATTTGGTGGTTAATGCAATGTTTTCTGGATTGTTCTGTGGATTCTATTTTTAGAAAGTTGCTCTTCTACAACCTGAATAGTTTCCTTTTAGTTTTCTCTTATTATTCTCAAATAATAATTATTCTTCATTTTAATTTGCTTTGCTTTGTGCTTTTTTTTTTTTTTTTCCAGTTTTGTGTTTAACATTTAGTGTACCATAATTCTGTGTTGAAAATTGTCTCTTAGGAAGCCTTCCATGGGTTGCTCTTTGTGATTTTAAGGGGAGATGATCTTTTTTTCAGAAGTTTGTGGAAATGTTGCTATATTATCTAGCATAAATTAATAAATAATATCAGTAATGAAGATAATTGGTTTGAGAGCTAAGAAAAGATTCCCTAAGTTAGGCTATTCTTTGGTAGATGACTCATCTCCATGTAATCGTCCCTTACTGTGGGTAATTCTTTTGCTGTCAGTTGGTACTGAACTTATTTATGAGAGGATGTGGCACCTCAGGGCTTTGTTTGGAATGAAAAAATATATATTTCTGCTTCCAATGACAGACATGTAAAGGGAAAATGAGAACTGGACAGATACAACATTTACACTTAATAGGAAAAAGTAAATGGTTCGCAATTGATGTATTAAGTAAATGCAAACAGCATTTTTGGCCCTCAAATCACAAGGAGGCAGCATAGTCTCATGGGATGAAGGGGAAATGGGTATTAGAAGCTCCTATTCTTCATGCTTCCCGTGCCGTGTTTGTCCACGTGGCCCTCAGGAGCTGGGAAGTTCTTGTGAAGTCATTCAGTTCCCCTGCTTCCTGGTAGAGTTGCCCCTTAACCCTAAGAAACAATCTTCCTAAGGATAAAAATAACCAGAGTCTGAGTCCAAGGCTTCCATGTTGCCTATCTCTGTAACTGGTAGCCTGGAGTAGCAGGATGTCCTCCCTTCCCTTACTCATCTCTAATAATGTAGAATATCATCAAACCTAGCCAAGTTTGCCTCCTTAATAATTATTCTTTGAATACAACCCCCTTAACTATTGTTTCTTGACCTGCCAAACATAACACTAACTTGGTATGATGTTTTTGTCTCATGGAGACAAAAACCACTTTTCTTATAGGAGGTGTTTTGTTTTCTCTGTAGGAGAAAAGGACAAAATTGAGGTCTATCAAATCTCTCTATGAGTAAATTACTTCTCTGACACATTAGAGTCCAAGTTCAAGTCCTAGCTAAAATTTTAATTGACCGCATAGTTTTGTTCAAATCACTTCACTCAATTGGGCTTCAGTTTCCCCATTTGTAAAATGAATATACCTTGGAGAGGAATGATATTTCAGTAGTAAGTTGTGAGGATATATCAGAAATAACAAATTGGGACGCAATCTTAGCTGAATATGTTGAAGGACATGAATATAGGACATTTATATCTGGGTTCTATCTTCACTTTCATGACTGATTCTTTCTGGATCCTGGGGCATTTATTCAGCCTCTGCATTCATTCATACATGTGTTCATTCATTCAGTCATTCTTCAATAAATATTTTTTGTCTAATCTGTACCAGGCACTGTCCTGGGCTCTGATGATACAAGAGTGTACCAGAAAAGAAGTATTCCTGTCTGCAGAGAGCCTTCATTCTAGTGGGAGAGATGGACAATGAATACATATAAGTAAACAAGATGATCGCAGATTGTGAACAGTGATAAGAAAAATTAAAACAGTGATAGGATGGAAGGGAACTGGAACAATCGCTTTTAGGTAGGTGCTTGTGGAGATGCCATCTGATCTGAGGCTTGATGAATGAAATGCCTACAACCACAGCTTCTAAACCTGCCAAAGTAGAGAGATTATCTTTCTTAGTCATCTGTAAGGTGCAAAAATGGCCCATCTAGACCATATCCCATGCACAAAACACTTTGTTGACAAAACATTCTTAGGCAAAATGCCATAGATGTCAGTCTTGATCTTATAGATTTCCATAGCATCTTCCACTAGGATTCATCCTGGTCATTACCAACCACTCCCTCATTTGGGAAGGGAGGACACAGGGACGCTCTGGCTGTAGAGCATGTACCAGCACTTGTAAGTCCTGCTTGGGACCAGGCTGTGAGCAAAGAACAATCACCCACTTAGTCACAGATGAATTATGCTGACAAAGGGGTGGCCACCTGCTTCCTCCAACCTTGCCCAGAACAGCCAGGGAGACTACCAAGCCCATTTGTCACCTCCTGGAACAGAGCTGACTCACAGGGCACTGGCACCTCTTTTTACCAGAAACCAGTGGGAGACAGAGGCTTGGACTAAAAACAGGTCGAAGATATGACAGACGTATATGGAACACTTCAGCCAAAATTAAAAAACAAACAAACAAACAAAAAAACAGAATACACATTCTTCTCAAGTGCACATGGATCATTCTCCAGGACAGACCATATGTTGGGTCACAACACAAGTCTCAATAAATCCAAAAATATTGAAATCATACAAGGTATATTCTCTGACCACAACGAAATGAAGCTAGAAATCAATAACAGAGGAAGAAATGGGAAATCCACAAATATGTGGAAATTAAAGAACATATGCTTAAACAACAAATGTGTTAAAGAGGAAATCAGAGTAAAATTAGGAAACATCTCGAGGCAAAAGAAAATGAAAATAAAATATACCAAAACTTATGGGATACAGCAAAGGCAGTGTTGAGAAGGAAATTTATAGCTCTAAATGCTAACTTTAAAAAAGAAGGACTTCAGGGAAGATGGCAGCACAGAGAGGAGTGGAAGCTAGTTGTCCCCCTGGAACAACTAATAAACAACCAGGAACAATTAGTAAATAATCTGGAATAACTGTGGGGGGACAAACATGACTGTCCACTCATCATATACCAACCTGAATTGGGAGGAATGCCTGAGATTGCAGCATAAAATCTGTAAGTAAAAACTGCGGATCCCAGCCGGGAGCTGCCCCCCTCCATCCCCCACTCCATGGCCCAAACTACAAAGCCTCACAGTGCTAGAGAGCAGCACTCTCCGAGCAAGTGAATATAGCTCAACCCAGCTCCAACTGGGGTTTTAATTAACAAACGTGGACTGCTCAATACAAGCTACAAATCCCCAACAAGTAGACAGAGGCTTTTGGTGACGACTGACCTTGGAGAGCAGGAGGGTGACCACGGGCTGGCCCTGAAGGGT
Organism: Choloepus didactylus; assembly: GCF_015220235.1. Classification (NCBI taxonomy): domain Eukaryota; kingdom Metazoa; phylum Chordata; class Mammalia; order Pilosa; family Megalonychidae; genus Choloepus; species Choloepus didactylus. Next base: position 95,941,393 of record NC_051307.1, on the reverse strand, counting down.
GCTTTCTGTCCCTTTTTTGGCTCAGTGGAGAAAGCATCAGCCATTTTCAGTTCCCAGTGCTCTGACCCAGACAAAGGTGGAGATAGCACAGGCAGAGAGACTATAGAAATGTAAACGACCTCTCCCTATGGGGTGAATCTTCCCTAAGAGAAAGAAGTTGGTGCCAAGCTCTACTACCTGCCTTCCATTCAGAACCAGACCCCAGAGCCTGGGGGAAAACAGCCATGGGTCATACCTCCTTACACCAGTCTGGAGCTACAGGGTGACAGGTGCCACTTGCTGGGCAGAAAAGCGTAGTGTCTTGAGGCCTCACAGAGTGTATCAATCTTCTAAAACACCCTCAAGGAAACCAGATACTGTTGCATCCTTTCAAGACCTGAGCCCATTCTGGTCTGGGAAGACCTGATTGGGGTAACCAAGGAAACCAGATGCCTAGACAACAGAAAACTACAACCTACACTAAGAAAAACAAAGTTATGGCCCAGTCAAAGGTACATACTTACACTAAACAACTAACGCTAAATCAATCAAAAAGTTTAGGGAAGATATTGCAAAAGAGATGAAGCGTATAATGAAAACACTGGGCGTACATAAGGTAGAAATCGAAAGTTCAAAAAAGCAACTGGCAGAATCTATGGAAATGAAAGGCACAACACAAGAGATGAAAGACACAATGGAAACATACAACAGCAGATCTAAAGAGGTAGAAGAAAACACTCAGGAACTGGAGAACTTGAAAGCCTACACACAAAAGAAGAGATAGAGAAAAGAATGGAAAAATATGAGCAACATCTCCAGGAATTGAAGGACAACACGAAATGCAGGAATGTACATGTCATGGGTGTTCCAGAAGGAGAAGAGAAGGGAAAGGGGGCAGAAGCAATAATAGAGGAAATTATCAATGAAAATTTCCCATCTCTTATGAAAGACATAAAATTACGGATCCAAGAAGTGCAGCATACGCCAAACAGAATAGATTTGAATAGGCCTACGCCAAGAAATTTAATAATCAGATTATCAGACATCAAAGATAGAGAATCCTGAAAGCAGCAAGAGAAAAAGCGATCCATCACATACGAAGGAAGCTTGATAAGACTATGTGTGGATTTCTCAATAGAAATCATGGAGGCAAGAAGGAAGTGGGGTGATATATTTAAGATACTGAAAGAGAAAACCCACCAACCAAGAATCCTATATTCGGCAAAACTGTCCATCAAATATAAGGGAGAGTTTAAAATATTCTCTGACAAACAGACGACATAGTTTGTGAACAAGACCTGCTCTACAGGAAACACTAAAGGAAGCACTGCAGACAGAAAGGAAAAGACAGGAGTGAGAGGTTTGGAAAACAATTTGGGAAGATAGTAGCACAGCAATGTAAGTATACTGAAAAAAGATGACTGTGAGTATGTTTGAAAGAGGAAGGTTAGGATCATGTGGGACACCAGAATGAAAGACGAAAGATAAAGAATGGGACTGTATAACTCAGTGAAATCTAGGGTGCTCAATGATTGTAATAAAAGGTACAAATATGTTTTTACATGAAGTAGAACAAATGAATGTCAACATTGTAAGGTGTTAAAAATTGGGTGGGATTGGGGGGAAAATATAATCAATGCAAACTAGAGACTATAATTAACAGAAACATTGTGTTATGCTTCCTTTAATATAACAAAGGCAATATACCAAAGCTAAATGCATATGGGGGGAACATAGGGGAAGGGTATGGTAATCCTGGCATTAGTGATGTTGTCTGACTCTTTATTCTACTTTAGTTTAATGCTATCTTTCCTTTTGTTGTTTTCCAGCTGTCATATTTTTTTTTTCTCTCTCTCTCTCTTTTTTATTTTTCTTTTGTCTTTGTACCTTCTTGGACTCTTCCTCCTTCTTTGTGGAAGAAATGAAGATGTCCTTATATGGATAGTGGCAATGGTGCTGAATACATAAATACATGACTATACAGGGAACCAACTATTGTTTACTTAGGACAGAATGTATGGTGTGTGAACAAAACTGTCTTAAAAAAAAATGGGTTGATGAAGAAACCTTGAGGGCACTATATTGAGTGAAATAAGACAGACACACAAGGACAAATATTGCAGGGTCTCCCTGAGATGAACTAATTATAATATGTAAACTCAACGACATGAAATATAAGTTACCAGGATATAGAACGAGGCTAAAGAATGGGGAGCGGTTGCTTATTGTGAGCAGAATGTTCAACTAGGGTGAACTTAAATGTTTGGAAGTGGACAGAGGTGATAGTAGCACATCGTGAGACTAACCAACAGTGCTGAATGGTGTGTGAATGTGGTGGAAAGGGTAAGCTCAGAGTCACGTATGTCACCAGAAGGAACATTGGAGGTTAATAGATGGGAATGTTTAAACAGTGAATCTTGTGGTGGACACTGTCTGTGATTAACCGTACAAATTTTAAAAATCTCTCTCATGAACTAGAACAAATGTATGACACTACAACTAGAAGTTAATAATAAAGAGGTATATTGGGAAAAAAATACCTATTGCAAACTATATACATCAGTAGTATTTTAACATTCTTTCATCAACAGTGACAAATGTACTATACCAAAACTATGAATCAGTAATGGAGGGGGTGGTGGTTAGGGGTGTGGGAGGATTTGAGTTTCCTTTTTTTGTCTTTATTTCTTTTCTGGAGTAATGAAAATGTTCTAAAAATTAAAAAAAAAATTAATTGTGGTGATGGATGCACAGCTGTATGATGGTACTATGGGCAATTGATTGTACACTTTGGATAATTGTATGGTATGTGAACAATCGTAATAAAAAATAAAAATAAATAAAAATAAATTTAAAAAAGGAAGGACTTCAAATCAGAAACCTAACCTCAAAACAGGAAGAACAAGAAAAAGAAAAGCAAACTAAGCCCAAAGCAACCAGAAGGAAGGACATAATAAAGATGAGAGAGGAGATAAATGAAATTTTAAAAATAGAATCAACAAAACCAAAAGTTATTTCTTTGAAAAGATCAATAAAATTGACAAGAAAAACAGAGAGAACATACAAATAAGTAAACTCAGACATGAAAAGGGGGACATTAGTACCAACTCCACTGAAAAAAAATGACAAGAATCAGGTTATGGGTGTCATGCTTTAGATCTCCTCTCACCCAGAACTGCCCTACCCCTGAAATGACAAATTCACATACCTTCCTCCTAAAGCATGTCTCCTTGTCTTCTTCTTCTTCTTTTTTTTTTTTTCAGGAAGAATATTTCTATTTTTTTTAATTAAATCATATTTTTATTGTAGAATGTAATGTATATATATATGTGATAACTTTCCAAGTGCAATTTAACAAGTAGAGAGCAAATTTCAAAGAATATTGTGGGTTACAGTTCCACAGTCTCAGTTATTTCTTTATTATGAAATATAACATATGCAAAAAGGTAATATCTTTCAAAGTATGATTTAACAAGTAGTTATATAGGAAATTTCCAAAAATGTTATGAGTTACAGCACCATAGTTTCAGTTATTTCCATACCATGAAATATAACATATATACAAAAAGGCGATAACTTTCAAATCACAATTTAACAAGTAGCTATAGAACAAATTTCAAAGCATGCTATGGGTTACAGTTCCACCATTTCAATTATTTCCTTCTAGCTATCCTAATACCCTAGCAACTAAGAAAAAGAAAATTATATAGAGATTCAGTATTCATAATTCTTTGAAATTCCATCTTATCTGTTGGTACCCCTTCCTCTAGTTTAATCACTTTCCCGGATTTTGGGGATGTCTAGGCAGTGACCACCCTAACTTGTTCATGCTGAAAAGGGATATTGACTGTATGAGAAAAGGGGACACATCTGGTTGATGTTCTTGAAGAGTCTATTGCCTCTAGGTTTTGGGACTTAGCTGTCATAGGAGTTCTCTGAAGGATTTAAGTTTCTGAAGAATAAACTTCATCAGTGAAACTTTTGTAGTCTCAGATAGGGATCTGGGTATACTTTGGGGTTTTCAGGATGGCTATTGACTGGGCCTATCATACTGTGGCCATTTGGCATATCTAGCTGAAGCTTGCATAGGAGTAACCCCTAGGACAGCCTCTTGACTCTATTTGAATTCTCTTAGCCACCGAAACCTTATTTTGTTGCCTTTCTCTTCCCCCTTTTGGTCAAAAAGGCATTCTCAGCACCTCAATGCCAGGGTCAGGCTCATTCCTGGAATCCATGTCCCACATCACCAGGAAGGCTCATTCATCTGGTGGGTCCTGTCCCATGTCAGGGGGGAGGGTGATGAATTTATTTGCAGAGTTAGGCTTAGAGAGAGAAAATCCACATTCAAACCACAAAAGAGGTTCTCTGGAGGTGACTCCTAGGCATAATTATATGTGGGCTTAGCCTCCCTTTTACAACCATAAGTTTCACAGGAGCAAGCCTCAAGATCAAGGGCTTATAAAGTAGGGGGTTCCTAAGTTCACATAGCATATGTTATGTCCATGGTAATCCATCCATATCTCATATTATCATCACCTAATTGTACAATCCTCATCACTCTCCATTTTAAACAATTCTCATAACCCAAAACACCTCATAGCTCTTTTCAGCCCTTAATTATTTCCCCTAGTATTTGTGTGGTATTAGTAAGGTATTCCTATTAAATATAGTCCCTAGTATGCAATAGGTAGATTTTTCCCATATACCATTTTGTTGTCAACTCACTGTGCTAGTGTCATACCTTAGAAGTATATCATGCAAGCCCCTATCTATATTTGTGGTACTGATCTGTGGGAAACATACATTTAAATAACCCCTTTCAATCCTGTTCACATTCAATACAGCTATGATACTTATAATTGCATTAACAAACAATCATCATCCCTATCCATTCCCATATGTTTGAATTCATCGTCATTAATATATCTGAACATATTAGATTATTATTCCCCCTCACTAGCTTCTGTCTGTCACTAGGTCCCCAATATTCTGCATTATAAGACATTGATTTTACATTGTTCAGGGAGTTCACAGAAGTGGTAACATACAATATCTCCTTTTGTGTCTGACTTATTTCACTCAGCATTACATCTTCAAGGTTCATCCATGTTGCCGTATGTTTCAGGACCTTGTTCCTTCTTACTCCTGCATAGTATTCCATCATATGTATATACCACATTTTGTTTATCCACTCTTCGGTTGAAGGATACTTTCTCCTTGTCTTCTAACCTCTTCATGAGGTAATTCCCATTATGCTGCTCTGCAGCTTCTTGGAGAATTCTCTTTCCATGAGAGGTTCACAGTCTATGTCTGATGTAAAATGCACATTCAGATAAGTAACTCAAGGTTACAGAATGATTATATATCTGCTGTTATCCACTATTCAGCTTAAGAGATAAAGCATTACTATGGTAGACTGAAAAATGGGCTCCCAAAGATATCAGGTCCTAATCCCTGAAACCTGTAAATGTTACCTTATCTGGAAAAAGGGTCTTTGAAGATGTGATTATATTAAGGATCAAGAGATGTGGGAATTATCCTAGGTTGTCTGGGAGGGCCCTAAATGCAACCACATGTGTCTTCATAAGAGGGAAGAGAGGCACATTACATACAGACACAGAAGAAAAGGCAATGTGAAGACAGAGCAGAAAGAGATTTGATAATGCTGGCTGTGAAGATTGGAGTGATGCAGCTGCAAGCCAAGGGATGCCAGCAGGCACCTGAAACTGGAAGAGACAAAGAACAGGGTCTCTGCTAGAGCTTCCAAGGAAATGTGGCCCTGCTGACACCTTGATTTCAACCCAGTGATACTGATTTCATACTTCTGACCTCCAAAACTGTGCGAGAATAAATTTCTGTTGTTTGAAGTTATCGAGTTATGATAATTTGTTACAGTAGCCAGAGGAAACTAATACAGTTACCAATACAATGAAAGCTGCCTGTGTACCCCTTACCAAGTGCAACCCTTCCCCCCCACACTCTGGAAATAAGTAACAAGTACTTCGAATTTGGTGTTTATTATTCCCTGAATTTCATTGTACTTTTATTACATATGTATGTATTCTGAAATACATCATTTTATATATAGTATCATACTGGATCCTTCTGCATATTGCTTTTTTGCTCAATTTATAGATTATATATGCTAGTATGTGTAACTCTAATTCATTTCCACTGTTGCGTAGTATTCTATTATATATTTGTGTGTTTGTCTGTGCGTATCACAAGTTTTAAGTCAGTTCTCCTTTCCAAATCAATGAACATTTAGGTTGCTTCCAATTTTTCAGTCTGTCTTTTAAACACTGCCACAATGAACATTTTTTACATGGCTGCTGGTGTTCATATGCAGGAGTTTTTCTGAGACATTTACCTGAAAAATGGATTTACTGGGTCAAAGTTGGTACACATCCTCAACTTTACTAGATATTGCCAAATGGATCTGTAAAAGTACTGATTGGGTTGGATTTTGACAGGAGGACATTTCTAAGGGGAATGATGTGCACCAAGTTGTCTTTTTCTCTTTGACAATGCAGTGGCTCTCAGTTGAGCCATGGGTGTAGATCTGATTCAACTGGGAGAAATTTTTGCCATTTGTCCACTCTCTCCCTGTGGTGGTTTGAAACTGTACAAATCATGTTCTTAAAGCTAACTCATTCCTGTGGGCTTAAACTCATAAGGTAGGATTTTTGATGAGGTTATTTCAATTAAGTTGTGACCCACCTCATTCAGGATGGGTCTTAATCCTCTTACTGGAGTCCTTTATAAATGGAATGGGGGGGGGGAGAGAGAGAGAGAGAGAGAGAGAGAGAGAGAGAGAGAGAGAGAGAGAGAGAGAGAGACTGTGCGTGCGTGCACACCACGGAAGCAAGAAGCTGAAAGCAGTGAAACCTGGAAATGAAGAGAGAGACTAGCAGACACTGCCATGTGGCAGAGGAGCCAAAAATCACCAGCAGCTGGTCTTAGGAAAGAAAGCATTGCCTTGATGATGCTTTGATTTGGATATTTTTCCAGACTCTAACCATAATCAAATTCCCATAGTTTATACTAGACCCATTTCATGGTATTTGCTGTGAGCAGCCTAGGAAACAAAAACACTTTTCATTCTGGCATGTCTTCCTAAGGAACTGATAGGTGATTGTGACATGCCTTGGTTGAAAACTCATAGACTGGGGGTATAAGAAAGAGCAGAGGCACCATTAGGGTGTCAGCACTCTGAGGTTAAGAGATTTGAGATAAAGGTTTGCATGTTTGACCAGATGTAACAAATTCCCAGGTTTCTGTTCAGCCTGTGGACTGGCTGTCACGGGCTCAGGCAGACACACCCTGGTCCAATCAGGTGTGGCCGTGGAGGCGGAGTCGCATGGCCCAGACTCTAGCTCTGCACCGCCTGGAGGCCAGGTGGAGGGAAGCCCAGGAGTGAGTGTGGTTGGGCAGGCGCCAGCCCCCACGTGGCTGTGTAGTCTGCATAACTACACTTTTATATGATTGCATGACTTTACATCAAGTGACTGTTCCATAATTTGCGATGCCATTCCTCTGCTATTAGATTAAAATTTTAGTTTAGCTCTTTCCAGTGTGGGGGCTGCTACAAGTAAAACTATGATGAACTTTTGTTGCATATGTGATCCCTTTCATCCGGATTATATAAAATTATCTTTAAATTATATAGAGATTGCATTCTGAACAGCTTCAGGATATAAAACATTACCTTGCTGCTTTTGTTTGCTTGTTTAAAAGTGTCTGTATTTGCTAGAGACTTATACTTAGGTAGTTACAGGTGAAATAATAGGATGTAATACCTGGGATTACCTTAAAAATACTCCAGGAAAAAGATTTGGGAGTGGTGGAGTGATAGCTGATGGTAAGATTGGCGAAATGTTGATGACTGGTTGAACCTGTTGATGGGTATACGGGGATTTATTATACCATAATCGTCTCTACTTTGATGTTTACTCCCCACTTCTCTTTCTCCCTCTTCTGGTTTCTTTGTTGTTTTTCCCTGTTTCCTCTGGATTCTTGGTACCCACATACTGCCCTCTGGATTCCCAAAATTTTCACATAAAAAAATTGAACCTCTGTAGTAGGCAAGACATGTAAAAGGGTAATCACTTCATTGTTTCGGCGTTATCAGACACTTGTTAAGAGGAAAATAATCACAATGAATTTATTTTGTTCTGTGAAGTGGGAGACAGTCAGCCAGTTTAGCACTCTTCAGAATAACTGTATTTTAGAAGAGGAGCCAAGTGCCATCTGGTGTGATGGGCAGTGTGAAAAAGCACAGGGCACAGCAGCAGGCAGAGCTTGGGAGAGAGGGTCTTCTCCTAAAATACCTCCTCCTTTTTAGCACCTTTTTGCCCCAAAGTTATCAGTCTTTTGGAATTTTGAATTGGAGGCTACATTTTGAGTTCATTTATATTTAGATAAATGGAAAATTGTACATATTAAGATCCTTGGAATATTGTAACATCTAATATAAAGCATTTAAGTCTCAAGTGCTCAAGGAAATTTATATTTTATATTCATATTTAAAAAAAGCAATAATCTAATCAAGTGGCTTAGTTCCCTATTTATTTCCCGGTACATTAGTAGATTATAAATGCTTTGTGAATTAAGTGACACTTCAGGGTGACAACTCTGGTTCTTAATTTTACATTAAGATTCACAATGTAAAAACAAAACAAAACAAAACAAAAACCTCAAGGTGGTTCCTGACTCCCTGAAGTTGGGGCCCCAGCAGGTTACGTTATATAACTTTTGTGGTCACCTGTGTTATGGAGGGGATGGGACTTTCTCAGAGCTCCCATGTCACCCTCTACATCCCTCTAATGCTTCACCTTGGATTGTAATTTCATTTTACCTGTCTGTCTCCCTCACTAGATGGTGAACTTCTGTGGGGGGATGGGAATTCTGTCTTTCTCAATGCCTGGAATGCAGTTGAGCCTCAGTAAATATCATTTGATTGAAAGCAAAAAAAAAAATGAAAAATAAAAATAATTTTCTTAAAAATGAATCTCCTTCTATAAAAGATGCACTTACTAAGTTTTATCTTTTAGAAACTTAAATCCACCAGAGTTTTCCTATACCAGACAAGTCCGAAAACCCAGAGGCAACAGTCTCTTTAAGATCAACTATCAGATGTGGCCCCCTTCCCCATACTGTTGACACCCCCTTTCAATATGAACAAGTTAGGTTGGTCGCTGCCTAGACACCCCTGAAGATGGAAAAAGAGATTAAGTGAGAGGAAGGGGTAGCAACAGACAAGATAGGATTTAACAAGGTCTATGAATACTGAGACTTTATATAATTATATATATATATATATATATATATATATTTTTAGATGCTGGGGTGTTGGGATGGCTGGAAAGAGGTAAATGACATGGTGGAACTGTAGCCTATAGCATCCTTTGGGATTTGCTCTATAGCCGCTCGTTGAATTGTACCTTGAAGGTCTTCACCTTTCTGTATATACCTTGTATTGCATAATAAGGAAAGAACTAAGACTGTGGAACTGTAACCCATAACAATTTTTTAAATTACCTATATGACTGCTTGTTGAGATGTACATCGAGAGATGACAACTTTCTATATGTATGTTATATTTTACAATAATGGAAATAGCTGAAGTTGTGGAACTATGACCCATGACATTCTTTGAAATTTGTTCTCTAACTACTTGTGAAACTGTACTTTGAAAGTTATCACTGTTATGTGTACATGTTAAAGTTCACAATAAAAAAAGAGAGAGAGAAAAAAATGAATCTCCTTGTCTTCCTGCTCATCAATTTTCTTCCTTGCACAGACCCCCAAGATGTTTTCATTCTTCAGTATGACTCTGAGGACCTCATGATGAGAAAGTGAACGCTTCAAGGAAACTGCCTGTTGGAGCCTCAAAAACCCCAAATGGTTCCCCCTAAAGAGTGTCTCCTGGTTTTTATAGTTGAAACCCACAATAATTAATCCAATTCAGAATCTACCATGAGCACAGCAGGTCAGGAACATGTTTATTATTAGGCTAGTGAGATAACAAAGTGGTGCATGGCTAAGTGTTTGGGCCAACTTTCTTTGAGATTCTGCTGTCAGATTTCCCTTCTGGTACCTGAAGTATTTTCATGAGGAATGGGGTGGGGTGGGGGGAAAGCAAAGCAAAAGAAGCAATATGCAGTGGATGCAGCCTTCTTTTAGAGTCCCGTTACAGGAACTCAGGGCAGTTCACCTGATCTGTGATAGTCATTTTCTCAATGTCAATGTTGTTAGAAGTCAGGATATCTTTTAGATTAGTCACTGTTTCTGGAGGGAGAAAACGCTGTCTTCCCAAGATCCAAATGTAATCCAGGTGAAAAAGCCAGACAAACGTAGTACAGGAGTAAACGAGCGCATAGTTCTCATAGTCGGTGGCCAGAACCCAATATGGTGCGGATGGCATCACTAAAAACCAGAGGAGGGTAGTGTTAGGAGGGATAAGCACGAGACAAACCTTCGTCTCCAGGACCCTAGAGGCAAGGCTCTGGGATCCTATTTCTTCTAAATCAGTAGTTCTTAATTCTGGCTTCACATTGGAATCATGTAGGGACTTTAAAAATATCAGACCTACTTCCCCTCACCCCTCCCCAAATTCTGATCTGGGGGTGGCTGGTGCTAGTTAACACTCCCCGATAATCCTAACATGCAGCTAAAGTGAAGAATCGTCGTTCTGGATCTTCCCTCCCTGGCAGCGGGTTCATCTCCAGAGTCCCATAGTAACCGGAGGTTTGAATTTGACTGGACCCCCTGGACTGACAGGCTGTGCTTGGCACCGGTGCACATGGGGGCACCAATTACCTAAGTGGAGACAAGAATGTAAGGTCATTCTTGTGGGAACCCAGGTTTTCCTAGTCTATACTAGGAAGTGCACCCAACTTCCTTCAGAACCTGCCTGAAGGAGGAGGCAGAAGTTAATGTTTTATTTTGTTTTCTTTTTTCTTCCTGTATGACTTTTGCAAACACTTTCACCGTTAAGAGTATGATAAATCAGTTGGTGGCAGGTTATAAGCTCTTCCTCACAAAGCACCTATAAAGACTCGCTGAGTGACATCTGTAAAATGTTGAAAGTCCAAGATGAAAGGGGTCCTGAAGTGGAGAGATACCCTCTTCATCAGGATTCAGAAACTTCTGCTGTGAACCTGACCTCTACAGCTAAGGTCAAGCCAAGGAAAACTCAGAGCCCAACTTGTTAAACTTAGTGGAAGATGGACCCAAAACGGAGAAAGTTATGCACCAATTTTATAATAACAAAAGACTCAGACACATATGCAATCAGGGGTGATTTTCTTTCCAGTGTTTTAGCACCCCATGTCCTCTACTAAAAAATAATCACTACATTTGTCAAGTCAAAGCAGATCTCAGCATTAGAGAATGACCATGAGAAGCTGTTGGACGAAGGAGGCCGTGTGTGAGTGTCAGGGACCCAGCTGGTTATCAGGACAACACAAGACAGACAGATGGTCCAGATGGTCACCCACTGTGGTCCCTCCCACCTCTGACTTTCTACCTGTTTATAAACATGAAAACAGAAGGACACTTGGAGGAAGTCTGGGTGGAAGCCTGAACAAGACTGAGTGTTTTTTCTTTTTCTTTCCCCCTTGCAATTTTATTGAGATATATTCACATACCATTTGAATGTTGTTTCTAACTAACTTTCCTAAAACGGTTGGTGCCCTGCCTGCTCCCCTCACTCCTGAGTGCATATACTCATCATACAATCTATCTTTGAATTTCAGTTGCTTTGTATATTCCTGGCTGGATGGAGATCTTTTCAGCTCTGAGCAATTTGGGGAAAATATGTTTTTCACTTTTTCCAGAAGCAGCATGTCCCCCCCTTGCACATACCTGGCATGCATATTCTCTCTTCCTCTCCCAGGGTCTAGATCTCAAGAATAAATTTACCCAGATATTTTCCTCTTAGTACAGAAAATTTCCATGTGTCTCTATTAGAAAATTTCCACAGTCTCCTATTTTCTTCCACAGGGAAGAAACTCCAAACTCTCTAACAGGGCATCCAAAGCCCTTCCCAACATTATCTCTTATTCCATGCTCTAGACTTCTTTCTCATGCTCTAGGCTTCTCTCTCCAGGCCTTTTCTCATACTGCTCCCTCCACTTGGAATGTCCTTTTCCACAATCTCTCATACACCCTACAAGGCCCAATGCAAATGTCTGATCCCTCCAACCAGAATGAATCTCTTTGTCCTCTGCTTCCCCCACCGATAGTTTATGCCTCTCTTTTGGCTCCTGTCACCTTTTGGCTCCTGTCACAGGCTTCCTGATGTTGGGCACATGATATTTGACCTTCACTCCAACTCCCATCCCTGATCAGTGTTTACGAGAAGAATACTCAGGTGAGGGTTTGGAGACATAAATTTTAGTCTGAACTCTGCCCCTACTTAGTTCAGTGACCTTGCCTACACCATCCAGCCTTCCTGTGCTTCAACTTGCTCACCTGTAAAAATGACAAGAAAAGCACACATTTTCAAAGACCTTTACAGTTTACAGAGCATGTGTTCTCTGTTTCACGACCCTGGCCAGTTGCCCCTGGTCTGTAGATGTGCAGTTGGTTGTCCATAGTCAGGTGTGTAGGGTAACTGTTTTCTCCTTCTCCTGTCTCACCAGTCCTATCTTGACCTATAAACTAAAAACTTCCTCTCTGCTCTTTCTTCTAGGGTCTTGAGCAGGGGGGAGGAGTTAGTAATTTCTCTTGTAGCTGGTGACTTCAGTGTCATCAGTTTTGCCCCACAGATGGGGAGAGGGGCTCCTAAGCACTTTTGACAATAGAACGTCTTATAGTTCTGAGCTGAATTCTCCAGTGTATCTATATTGGCAATAAAATTAATATTTGAATCTTTTTCTGTTGCCGTGTCTATTCCTAACTTGGCTTGGAGCTCAGTAAATGACTGTGACTGAATATCTGTTGGGGACAAGACTCAGACTTGTCTTCACACTTGTCATCTCTTGCTTCCCAGCTTTTGCACATGTTCTGCTAACAGCTACTAATTTTTTGGGCCTCAGTTTCCTCTGGGAAATGTTTCTTCAAAATTCTCATACCCTTCAAGACTGGGTTGGGGTCTCCTGCTGTGCATGTCCTACTGAAACACTTACTGTAGTTCTGTTGTAAATTGCCTGGCTACTTGTTGGAACCCACACTTGGGTGTCAGCTCCAAAAGGACAGGGGCCAGGGCTGTTGTGTGCATTGTGGTATCCCCAGTGGCTACCCAGTGTATGGCATGCAATAGGTGCTCAATAAATGGTTATGGACCAACGGGATGACATGCAAATGTAAAAGGAGTCCCCCAACCCAGGGCTCTGGCCTTCAGCTTGCAAACCTCCTGTCTGAAATCTTTCGTGGAGAGAAGTAGATACTCACACCAGAAAAACTTGACTCCCAGCTTGGCAGGTTCTGTGATGTCGGCCTGGGTGGCCTCACCCTCAATTTGATTCACGCTTCCATCAGATCTGAAACAAGTTAAAATTTAAAAAGTAAAATTAAAAAGCTGAACTCACTGAGAAACAAAAATCAATGAAAGGCAGGATTTGTGGTGCCAAGGACCATGGCAGCCAACGTTGTGATTTCTGGTGAAGATGGGCTCTTGAACAGAGCCTGTTTCCATCCCCTTCCCTTTCCTTTGTCACTGCTTCTGAGACCAAGTGGAGGAAGCCGTCCTAGGGCTGATGAGAAGCAGTAATTGATGTGCTCCAGGATAATATGTTAGGCCCTTGTACTGTTTTGGACTGTATGCAATGCCTGGAAAGGCCATTCCTGCTCCCAGTTTCTAAAGAGAGAGAATAAGAAAACACAAACAAAACAAAATAACATGGAAAAAATGTTCATTTTTTTTTTTTTTTAATGAGAAGGGCCAAAGGATAAAATAAGGACTGATTTAAGTATTGAAATAATGCAAAATATGGAGTCTGGAGATCTGAAAGCTTTTTCCCCTTTACAGGTGGCAGTGACATCATGGTATATCATGTGACATTAGACCTCTAAGACCTCTTCCAGTTTAGTAAGTTTCTGATTCAGTGTAAGAGATTTCAAGATGGGCAAGGTAAAATCAGACAGTGAGGAAACATTTACCTCATTTCAGTGATTGTCAGAGATGTTAAATATAAAGAAATGTGCATCTTATAATTGATGCCTCCTTACATTTACAGCTGGCAGTGTCTTTTCTTTTGTAACTAAATAAAGTGGTGGTGAGTCTTAAAATCGATGGTGTCTTAGATTGGATGAAATACTTTTCACCCTTTTGAAGGGATCTGACCCCATTTCCGGATAATTCCCAATGACCCCATGAACCCAGTGGGTGGGGGGAAGCTGGAGAATAGAGGCAGTGAAGAGGGAGTTGCTCAGTCATCAGTGTGCTCTTCTAGGCAGCTGACAGAGGAGCTGCCTGTCCATCCATCCTCAAGGACGGAAAATGAAAAGTAGAGAGAGAATGAGTGTTAGAAAGTCAGCAGGCTGTGGTTAGTGGTGATGGATGTTCAAGAAACCAGACAATAGGCAGCAGGCAAGGGAAGTTGGGAAATGAATTTGATGCCCTCAGTTGCATTGTCTGTTCATCATCGTGTAGAGCTGGAGACTTTGCCCTGCTCTTTCACCTGGAACACACATAGCTTTGGAAGATCGTCTCTTTGTATCTGCATACAGTAACTTAGCAACAAACCAGTCTCTTCCCAACAGACGCTTCACTTTTTCACCATCATATGCATTTTGCTCCAGAACAATAATCAAAACACCAGTCACTGGTCATAGATTCACAGCTTGTTCATAGAAAAAATGTGTATGTGTTTTCAAGGGTAGCAGCAGGTGAACAATAGGAACTAATATTTACTAAAACGATTACTACCTGCCAAATACTGTTCTTAGTGCTTTACAACTGTTATCTTATTTAAAGCACAAACAGTCCTATGGAGGTAGGTTCTATTACTGTTGCCATTTTATAAATGAGGAAACTGAGGCGTAGAGAATTAATTATCTTAATTAACCTAAGGTCACATAGGTAGTAAGTGGCAGAACTATGATTTGAAAGCAGGCAGCCTGACTCCAGAGCCTGAGCCCTGCAGCTCCCAGCCCTGTGCCAATTTTTTTGGCTCTCAAATTTTCTGACATTGGCTAAGACTCCCTACCGTGCCCCTCTGTTCATTCTGCAGTCTTCCCGGAAGGAGAAACGATACCATTTTCCTGAACTAACGAACCTTTCTCCTTGTGTTCTGGTGTCATAAACAGGTGCAACCCTAGAAGCAGAACAACTGTATTTCTTCGACTAATAATCAGGATTCAGTTAGAAAGGACTCCTGGCCAACTCCAAAGGAGAGGTGGGGGACTCTCATAGGTTTGGGGATCTGTGTCATTGTCTGACTCTTGGTCTTAGAGTGGTACAAAATATTTGAAATGAGGTCATTGCAACTTTGGGGCCTGAAAAAAATTCCTGTGAGACCTTCAGTGGCATCTGCATCTCAACTCCTATAACCCTTCCCTGGGCTCTGAAATAAGCTATTTTTTCCTTAAGACACTCTCAAGATCCTTACTTAATTTCTATGGTTTTGCAGGGTCAGGGAGTCAACCCACTGTGTTTTCGCTCACAGGAGGTTTAATACATAATGGGATAGCCACAGGCTGGGTTGTAGCTGTTTTCTTGGAGTTGAAAATGTTCCCAGATCCTGTAGGGGACAGAAAGGAAAACCCTTCATTCCCAGCCCAAGACAAAGGTCTCCTTTCTTTTATTTGTCTTCTGTTTTCTTCCAGCCATTTCAATTCACCCTGGGTTCAAATCTCAGCTTCATCACTTATAAGCTGTGTGACCCTTGGGCAAGTTACTTAACCTCTCTGTACCTCAGTTTCCTCATCTATAAAAAATTAATAATAGTACCTACCTCAGAGTTGTTGTGGGGATTAAATGAATATGTATGTATATATATATTCACCTTCACATTTATTTGCACAGAATAATGTCTTGCACGTAGGAAATGCTTAAAAATATTAATTACTGTTGTTTATGGTTGCTGTTATCTTCATTGATGTGTGGTGGAAAGGGGTCTTTCTGGGGCACCTTTTGAGTTTACGTTTGCTTTCCAAAGTGGGATTTTTTTGGATCAACAGTAAGAGAAAAGAATATCCTGTTCACATTACTTAGAGTGTGACTATGTCTGTATTTGAATATTACTCAATAAAAAAAGGAGTTTTCTAATCATGAAAGCGGTCCAGAGATGGATAAGCTGTTGTGGGAGGCAATGAGCTCCCAGTTTCTCGAAGTTTTCAAGCAAGGCTGGATGCCCTCTGCCAGTACATGGTACAGAAGGACCTTCTCTCTTGGTTTGGAGCTCAGGCAAGATGGTTCCTGATATCCTCTGCTACCAGTATTTCTATTTTGCAGTGAGGACAGGAACGCTGTCAGTCTGGGTTACTGTCGAAACCCTGGCGTATCTCACAGAGTCTAGTGCACAACAGATGCTCGGCAAGTGGTTATGGAAATGAACAAGTGAATTCCAGTCCCCAAAGTGCCTGTCTGCTGCGAGCAGGCAGTCTGGATCGGCAACGTGCACATCCTCCCTGCACTAGACCGCAAGGACACACAGTCACTCCAGGACAGCCCTCTGCAGGGCTGGCTCCAGGATGTGTGTTGTCTTTAAAACCATAGTCACTCACCTCAACTCCTGGTTTATCACTTTGATGTTTCCGTTTTCCATTAGTGAGTAGTTGGCTTGGATGCAGCTTCCCTTCTCAAAGCTCGCTGGGATCTTCTCAATTTCATACCATGTCCCAAGATACTGCAGAGACAACAAGAAGCAGAGAAAAACCCTGTGACTCTCTGGGGATCTACAAGCTCTTCCCCATTGTTGTTTTTCAGAAGCAGAATCTTTTCCTGCAGAAAACAGGCAAAACAGACTGCATTGTTCGCAGTGGCAACTGCAGCAAGATATCAATTCAGATGAGAATCAGTGAATTGGATGTGTGGGCATCGGTTGAATGCCACATTCAATTCCTAAGGTACTCCTTATTTAGATATGCTCTCAGTGTCCTTTTAACTTCAGCCAAAATCCATGTTAAACTCTAAACGTTGTTAAAGGGGGGATTGGTGTGGATGATGTAAGAAGCCTTCTGTCTCAAACATTTTATGGTTCTTCAAGGCATCTTTGAATTTTGTGCAAAGTCAGATCACGTTCATTGTGGAGAGCTAGGACTCCAGAGTAGGTTGGAGTCTTCTCATATGACTTTGCACAGGGAATTGGTCACAGAGGCTTTTGGCAGATGATCAGGATTTAGAAGACTTGTATTATTCTTCTGCTGAGTTCCTGCTTTTATACATAACTGCAGGTGTACAGAATCAACTTTAAAAGAAGTATATCTGTTTGCAGATGAGGGGAAACAGCACTCTCCTATGTTCTTAAATTGTCTTGCATAGAGACTGTACCAATTTACAGCTTCTGTGGAGGGCAACTTGGCAATATCTAACAAAACTAAATATAATATGCCAGCACTTCTGGGAATGTATCCTCCTGAGGTAAGAAATGATGTACGCATAAGTTTGACCATTGCAATATAATTATTATAAAAGGCCAGAAACAGCCAAAATGAGCATTAGTAGGGGGCTGGGTAAATAAATGATGGCATATCCTTACAATGGAATGTTATTCATCCTCTTTTAAAAGGGTGATATGGAATCATCTCAAAGCTATATTTCATGAAAAAAAAAAAGCCAGGTGCAGCATAGTATATATCTCATTCTACCTTTTGTGTAAAAATTGAGAAAAAGGTTATTACATTATTTTGTTTTATTGCTGTGGTAACTAATTACCATGAACTTTATGGCTTAAAACAACAAAAATTCATTATCTTACCATTCTGTAGCTCAGAAGTCTTACATGAGTCTGGGCTAAAATCAAGGTGTCTTCTGGGCTATGTTCCTCCATAGAGGCTGGAGGGGAGAATCTGTTTACTTGTCTTTTCCAGCTTCTAGAGGTGACCCACATTCCTTGGGTTGAGGTCCCCTTCCTCAATCCTCAAAGCCCTGTGCACATTGTATCTCTCTGACTCTTCTTCCAACATCGCATCTCTCTCCCTCTGATCATAGCTGGCAAAGGTTCTCTGCTTTTAAGGACTCATGTGATTAGATTGGCCTCATCTCATGGTCTGTAATTTTAATCACATCTGCAAAGTCTCTTGTGCCATGTAATGTAACATATTCACAGGTTTTGAGGACTAAGGCTTGACCATCTGGAACCACTATTCTGCCAACAACAGTTAATACATGCATTTCTTTGTATGTGTACAAATTATCTCTAAAAGATACCCAGTGAATCATTTTTGTTGGCTATCATTGGGGTTTTGGAAATTGGAGGCAGGGGTACAGGGGTTGGAGGGAAACTTTCATTAGATACTCTTTTGCATCTTTAGAATTTTAAACCATGTGAATGTATTTGCCTAGTCAAAAACATTCATTGAAATTGTTTTAGAAATTTAACAGTGTATTAATAACAATACAAAATCAAAGAGATGCACTCACCGTCAAAAAGGTGGAACTTGAAAAGGAATCACACTGCAACCAGGTGGCAGTATTGGCTAAATCACATGACTCCCTGCTCACATATACTCCCACATTCATGACTATAATTTTCCCCACTCTTATTAAAGCACAACTCTCAATTAAAAACACTGAACTCAATATTTATCTAAAGCACCAAAGAATGGGGTTAAAGGTCAACTGGTTTCATAGGCCTCTTCAAAAACATCTCCATTTTATATAGGGCATTTAAACTAGTTTTATTATTGTCAAAGTGGCTTTAGTGCTCCATAATTAAAACTGAGGAAGCATAATTCTTCTGAAAAAGAGGAAACTCAGAGATCAAAGATTGGTTTTCCCTCATGATCTTATTATTATTTCCTGAAGTCCTCTTAATCTTTCTGTCTCAGTTTCTCGATCCATGTAAGGACAATGCATTTTAAAAGGACTCCCGGGAGGGAAACTGTAAACTCTCTCTATTTGCAGATGACAGGATATAGAAAATCCTGAGGAATCCACTAAAAAGATATTAGAACTCAAAATTGAGTTCAGCAAGGTTGAAGGATACAAAATCAAAATACAAAAAATCAACTGTATTTCTATATACTTACAGTGAGTAACCTGAAGGTAAAATTAAGAAAACAACTCCATTTACAATAATATCAAAAAAGAATAAAACAGGAATACATTTACAAAAGGAGTGCACAACTTATACCACAAAACATTGTTGAAAGAAATTAAATGAGACCTAAATAAATGGAAAGATATCCTATGTTCATGGATAGTAAGACAATATTGTTAAAGTGGTAATAACCCTAACATGATCTATAGATTCAATGCAATCTCTATCAAAATCTCAGCTGGCTTCCTTGCAGAAATTGACAAGCTGATCCTAAAATTCAGATGGAAATGCAAAGGAGCAAGAATAACCAAAACAATCTTGGAAGAGAAGAACAAAGCTGGCTCGCACTTCCCAGTTTGTTGTTTCAAAACAAAGTTACAGTAATCAAGACTGTGTGGTTTTGACATAAAGATATGCATATAGAGCGGTGGAAAAGAATTGACAGTCCAGAAGTAAACCTTCACATTTATGATCAATTGTGTTTTGACAAAAGTGTTGATGAATAGTCTTTTCAACAAATGGTGATGAGAAAACTTGATAGCCTCATGCAAAAGAATGAGGTTGTGCTCTCTCTATCATACCATATACAAAATTTAATCAAAATAGGCCAAAGACTTAAATGTAAAAACTAAAACTATTAAATTCCTAGAAAAAAATATAGGAGTAAATCTTAGTGACCTTAGATCAGGCAGTGGATTCTTAGACTTCACACCAAAAGCACAAGTAAGAAGAGAAAAAAATAGATAAATTAAATTCTTCAAAATAAAAAATATGCTTCAAAGGGCACATCAATAAAGTGTAAAGACAACTCACAGGATTAGAGAAAATATTTGCAAATCATATATCTGATAAGGGACAATATCTAGAATATGTAAATAGCTCATATCTCAATAATAAAAAGACAAATAACCCAATTAAATAGTGGGCAAAGGACCTAAATAGACATTCACCAAAGAAGATATACAAATGGCCGATAAGCATATGAAAAGATGCTCAACATCACTAGCCAGGGAAATGCAAATCAAAACCATAACAAGATATAATTTAACAACCACTAGGATGGTTATAATAAGAAGGGCAAAAACAAGTGTTGGCAAAGATGTGGAGAAATTGGAAACCTCATATATTGCTGGTGGAAATGTAAAATAGTGTAGCTGCTTTGGATAACAGTCTAGCAGTTTTTCAAAAGTTTAAACATGGAGTTACCATACAGCCCAGCAATTCCACTCCTAGGTTTACAGAAATACATATCTTTATATATATAGAAATATATATCTATGCAAAAACCTGTACATGAATATTCATACCAACATTATTCATAATAACCGCAAAGTGGAAACAACCCAAATGATGAATGGATAAATAGAATATGATATAATCCATACAATGGAATATTATTTGGCAATAAAAATGAATGAAGTATTGATGCATGCTATAGCATGGATGAACCTTGAAAACATTATGATAAGTAAAAGAAGCCAGTCACAAAAGAGCACATATTGTATGATTCCATTTCTATGAAATGTCTAGAATAGACAAACTTAGAGAGATAGAAAATAGGTTAGTGCTTGCTCAGGGCTGGGATGGTTAGAGAAAATGGGAAGTGGTTGTTAAAGGGTGTGGAAAATGTTCTAAAATTGATTGTGATGATGGTTGCACAACTCTCTGAATACACTAAAAACCACTGAACTCTACACTTTAAATGGATGAATTATATGGTATGTGAATTACATGTCATAAAGTTGATATAAAAATCTAGCTTTAATTCTTAGAGGATTCTTATAAATACAGATCAGTTTTAACTTCAGAAGTGTCTTAAGGTTTTTGCCCAAAAAATAGAACGTAAGTCAAGTCTCCTGTTTTTTTTCTGTAAAGCCTCCTGTGGTTTACCAAGATTACCCGAATTAAGGAGTCAGCCCTAAAAAACTAGCGGCGTAAATCAGCGTAGACTGCGTTATAGTAAATCTCCCCTTCTTAGCTCATCAGTGTGCGTTCAATCCATCCTTTGGATGTTTCTTCTTCACCACACCCCTCAGGCTTCAAGCCCTCCTTCCTCACTCTTCCCAGAGGTTACAGCACTCATTCACACCGAGGTGCGAGTGACTCCTCCCCAGGATGTTGCTTCTTAAAAGAGATCCAGGCCTGGTTCTTCTAAAGAGAGGTTAACTTAAGGGAGAGATTCCAGGTGTGAGTTAGCAGCTGTGGGAGCCTCTGAGTCCTGCCACCTCCCCCAAGCTCACAGTGAGGCTGGGCCTGTTCCCAGGAAGAAAGACTGGATATAGCAGAGCTACTCAAACGGATATCTTTTTTTAAATTTTTAAAATGTTCCTACCATACCCCAAGAAAATTAACAAACCATAACAAAACAAAGGAATAAGAAAAACAAATAACCTAAAATAGCTAACTGCTTCCAACATGATCCTACCATACCCAAGAAAGTTTGCAAATTATAATCATTCCTGAGCATTCCCATAACATTGAGATTACACTCAACAGGTTATCTGTTCTTTTAGATTATCGTTCCCCCTTCACTAGTTGCCATCTATCTCGAGGTCCCCTACATTCTACATTATAAAACATTTATTTTACATTTTTCACAGAGTTCATATTACTGGTAACATACAATATTTCTCTTTTTGTGTCTGGCTTATTTTGCTCAGCATTATGTCTTCAAGGTTCATCCATGTTGTCATATGTTTCACAACCTCGTTCCTTCTTACTGCCGCTTAGTATTCCATCGTGTGTATATACCATATTTTGTTTATCCACTCATCTGTTGAAGGGCATTTGGGTTGTTTCCATTTCTTGGCAATTGTGAATAATGCTGCTATGAACATTGATGTGCAAATATCTGTTCGTGTCACTGCTTTCAGATCTTCTGGGTATATACTGAGAAGTGAAATTATTGGATCGGAAGCGTAACTCGATATCTATAAACTGATATCTTTTTAAGTGTGGGTAACAAGACAGCCTGTTGGGGAGTTCTGGTCTCCCCTAGGCCCTGTTAGAGTAACCCTTGGGTGTTCTGCATTGCTGGGAAGCCTGGTTTTGAGTCCCATTCTGCATTTCCTAGGTGTTTGACTTGGGTAGGTTACACGCTCTTTGACATTCAGTTTCTTGATTTATTCAATGGGGATAATAGTACAATAGCAGCTGCTGTTGATGCCTCAACCCCCATCCCCTCAGCCCCCTCTGAGTTCACCTCAGTCACAGTGGACAATTCCCATATACATTGAAGTTTCCCACCTCACACCCCAGTGCTCTCTCCTCTGCCAAGGTCTTTGCCAGTGCCATGGGAGCTCCACGGCCCTCTTGCATCCATCAGTGGGACAATCTGGGGTGCTTTCCACACATTTCTTCCCAGGGTCCCCAGCAGGACTGAACCCAATTGTTCAGGTTACAGAGTAACCTGCTTTTCTGCCTTCCCTATTCACTTCCTCCACAAGCCCACTCTTGCTTCCTGGGATCATCTTCCCCAAAACTATCTACTGCCAGCCCGAATCTCAGAGTCTGCTTTGGGGCAATCCAAAATAAGATAAATACCTGCCACAGGCTTGCAGTGAAGATTAAAGCAGAATAATAAAACTGAACTCTGTAGGGTGCTTCGTCAAATGGACATCTCAAAACAAATGACTTTAGCTTTTACCATACCTTATTCACGTCAAAATTCGCCTGCACTGGCGGATTTGGGCATTTCCCAAGGTGGAACGCTTGTCCCTCTGCCGCCTGGAAGAGGCCGGCCAGGGTAGAAAGCAGCAACAACACCGTCACCATCTTGAGTTGGGTGGATGGAGGTGGAACCTGGAGCTGGGGAAAAGCCAAGGGAGCTGGAGTCATTCTGGGCCTCCTGAGGACATGCAATCAATGGACAAAGATTTCCGTGCTCTCTGGTCCCTCTGCCTCCTACTCAGCCTGCTTCAACCAACCCCTCATCCTTCAGGGCCATGATGGTCTTCTCCCCTGGGAGGCCCTCCTGTCACTCTCCAAGTAGGGTTTGTTCTCTCTCTCCAGAGCCTTTGTACCTCCGTCAGAGCACGTTCTGCCTGGTAGGAGAGCTCCTTGGGTTCATTTTGCACCTCTTCCCCCACCTAGTTATGCATTTCTCCAGGATGGGCATCGTGTCTGAGTCTCCTGTGAATCACCCACAGAAACTCACAGTTGCTGTGCTTGTTGAATGAATGGGAACAAGGGATAACAAAGGGGGGAGGCTGAAGCCTTCAAGTGTACCATGAATGGAAAACAAAACCAAAAACATGCACAGCACCTGGTGTCCTGTGTGTCACACAAGGGAAATGCCTTCCCTGACTGTCCCCCTACCACTCCCGCCCCCATCTTGCTGGGCTGTTCTAACAACCCAAAAGCCAGCCTGGAAAACTTAATGGGGAGCAGCATGCTGGGGACCCTGGAGTCACCCTGATCCGGTTTGCATTCTGGCTCTGCCACATACCAAGTATAACTACGTCCAATTTATGCCTTCGTTTCCTTGTCTATTAAGTGGGAATAATAATCATAATCACAATAATTTGTGAAAATTAAATGAGATAATATAGAGAGAGCACTTAGAGCAGTACCTGATATAGAATAAGTATTTTCTGAATTCCTTTTCTGTTGCTATTCTGTTAAGGTATTTTTCATCGATGATGTACATTGAACTAGAGAAGGACTTGTAGCTGATGTGTAACTGTGCAACAAGCATTTCAACCCAAAGGGCCCTGTGGCAGTGGGAGCTGGCTTTGAGGAGGGGCAGAGGGGCTGGGGGTGCCAGGCTGCAGGGCTGTTGGTGGGGAAAGGGCGCCTGGGCTCCACCCTGCTTCTTTCCCCGACTTTCAGTTTGTTCCCTTCCTTGTGACTCCTTGCCTGTAGCTGCACACCGGAGCTATTTCCAGTTCTTTGCCTTTCTCCCTGTGATGTACATGACTGAGTCAGTACAAACAAAATGTTCTCAGATCTGAGCATTTAAAAGGATGTGTCATAACAGGAATAATTATAACCACTTTATTATGAGTCTTGAAACCTCCAAATAACCCTTAATAATCAATAGCTTTTCTTCTTCAGGTTTTCTTGCCTGGTTTTCAAAAGAACAGTTACGTAACGAGTAAAAACTCCAGCCAGGAGTGGTGGGACAGGGTGTGGTTGCTGAGGCTACCTTAAGTAAGTCTGCGGTTGGACCACTTTTCTTAGTCCTTGAGGCTCCATTTCCCGTCAACTCCTACCACCACATAAACAAGACTTGTCTTTTAGCCTTTTTTGAGGATCACAGATTTGCAGAAACCCAGCCTATACTCATAAAATTTGCAGACATTCTCAAGATTTTTAGAACCTGGAGCTCTGCTCTTAGGACCTTATAGGCCCCAAGAAAAGAACTTTGCCCAGAGGATCTAGCCTCAAAGGATGGTCATTCATTATGCATATTCCACAGGACCCCCAAACTGGATGGGACCTCAGAGGTCATCTGTCCGACCTTTGCACCACAGATGCACAAAGCCGGGACGCGAGCCCACCTCCTGCTCCCCAGTCTATGAGCTGCACCCCTGCACCATGCTGCCTCATGCATTCTTTCAACAAACACCCACACCTCTGCAACCTGATGAGTTTCACTTCGTCATGTGACAGTTACAACAAAAGTCAGTTCTACATCTTACTTTGACAAATGTCTTATTACAAAATGTCCTATTGTGGGCTGAAACATTTTCTTTAGCTCTGTAGGAGGATTCCAGAACAAGGCTAATTCCCCTTGAATGCATCTCTTCCAAAGATGCCTCCATGTTTCAGTAGTTTTATTCCTACTGCTAGAACTCCTTGTGAGGGAAAAAGTTGATGGTAGACACCATTTTTTTCAATGCCTCTTCTGTTCTAATTCAACCAACACTTATTGAGCACTTTCTGGGGATAAAACACATGATTAATGCATATACCTGTGACCCTGGGTAAAATATGGATTATATATGACATATGTTTTTCATCTTCTTCTGATACCAATGGGGGAATTTCCTAATGAGGAGAGTTTAAATAATTTTTTAAATATATAATTTAAATATTTTAACTGAATATTAAATAATTTAAAAATAAATCATAGACACTGACTCTGTGAATCCCAGTCACACACATGAGCTTGCCTACAGAGAAGCCCTGTCCTCTGTGCTTCACATGTGCTATGCACTTAATTTGCACAACAGCTTTATGTAGAAGGTATCTGCACTGATATGCTCTTTATGCTCAATGAGGTTAATTTGTCCAGGTGACGCCAGGTAACACACCTCCACGCTGCTGAGTGTTCTGGACACAAAGAAAAGTAGGACACAGTCCCTGAGCTCAAGGAGCTGCAGTTCATTAAAGGCCATGATTTCAAATGATTTAAAAAAATGCTTAGCCGTAATTAAATGGGTCTTAAAATCCATTTAGCCATTGAATCTAACAAGAAATCATACCTCCCGAAGAAAACATTTTTCTGCCATATTTTTCCATGAATTTACACAATTAATTCCAGATATCTTTCAGTTAATTTTACTGTAATGTACAGTTGGATAGCAACTCCCTGAGAATTCAACTAGTC
Organism: Choloepus didactylus; assembly: GCF_015220235.1. NCBI lineage: Eukaryota > Metazoa > Chordata > Mammalia > Pilosa > Megalonychidae > Choloepus > Choloepus didactylus. Next base: position 95,915,710 of record NC_051307.1, on the reverse strand, counting down.
CCACACTGGCACAGGAGGAATTCTTTTTTTGTATCATTTGGTTTTATGGTGGTGTGTATAAGCGGAAGACTTTGGGGTGAGTCGACACTGGGTTTGCACCCTGACTTGGGTGCTAGTTGGTGATCTTAGATTAGACCTGTTGCTGGGTGGGGCATTGGAAAGTCAAGACTGTCCCCATTTTAAAAGTTATTTGTTATAAATGAAAGTTAAAACTACATACCTTTTTATCAAGATGAAGGCAGTTTCCACATGCAGAGTCATCCAATTTGAGATGCTGGTCTGGTCTCTGTGGCTGACTTCTCCCAAGTTATTTTATAAGCTTCATTGATGTTTAATTTTAATACATGCCACACCCCCTGCAGTTCAGGAAGGATGGCCTGAAAGCTTAGCTCTGTATGAAACACAAAGATGGGATGTTTTATCCACCCCCTTCCCCCACTTTCCTTCACAGCTGCTCCCTGAAGAAGAAACAATGAGATACTGTTTGTGTGTGTGAGAGAAAGACAAAATGCATTTTCACTCAAAACATCTTTTTCTGTCACGTGGATTTTCTAATTGGATTTTCTAGGTCACCGTGCACCCCAGCATGGTGAATTGCAATATATTTTTGAACATTTGGTATTTATTTTTCAATCTTGTATAAATGAAATGTCAACAGTCTCATTTCCCGGAATGGAGCATGGCCTCCCTCCATGTGGTTGGTCCCTGGCTTGGAATGCAGCTCTGTCAACAGAGGAGAGCATTAGGAATCAGTCGGTTTTCCACATGATCCCAGGCAAGCTGCCGGCTTCTCGGAGCCTCAGTCTCTGCATTGTCAAGAAGGGACGGTCATTCCTGTATCCACCAGCTTTGGTTGTATGGGGAGATACCAGTTCTGTAACAGTTGGGGCCCAAAGCTGAGAAAGCCAAAGGTATCTTCTGCAGCTGTTCTCCAAACCTCCTACAACCTTCCCAGCGGCACATCCTGTCCTAGGCAGCCTGTTGGTGCTGGTGGGATGATGTTTACTTCTGGTTAAGGCCTTTTCTCTCTTTGTGAATGAACAGCTCTGACCCTGGTGAATGGGATTCTATGCCTTTGTGATAGGTGGGAGGTATTTTTCAGTGGCACATAGATAAGACAGTATACCCCAATAAACTTAGATTCCTGTGTCAAAGTCATCCTCAACTTTGCAAGCAAGAAAGAGAATTTGCAGCACTGGGCCTCATAAACAGTAAGAAAAACACCAATAACAACAGTGACTCTGCAACAAACCAAACTTTGAGAGTTCTTTCTTTGCGACATTCTCGAGTCTTCAGAAAAATAAAGATTCTTCCTGTTCAGGGCATGGGCTCTTGCTGTACTCGCCAGAACTCCGCAGGGCTTTCTCCCTCACTCCTGGCTCCTGCTCAAAAGTCACTTCCTTGCAAAGGCCTTCCTGACCCTTCAAATGCTGCTTTCATTTCACCTGCTTTAGTATAGCTTTATCTGAAATTGTATCATTAATTTACATAATATCTTGCTTTTTGTGTTTTCCCCATTAGAGTATAAGATCCATGGGAGCAGGGATTTTGTCTCATTTCCTCCTTGCTGCACCCCCCCACTTAAGTGCTCAGAAAGTATTCATAAATTGAATGAATGCTATCCAACAAATTTAATGGATATTCTAAGATGTATAAAAGGAACTGTAGGTAATATTCAAGGCACTTCTTTTTGAATTGTTTTCCTGGGAAAATACTAGGTTGTAATCCTGTGTCTTCCTCACCTGCATTATATTTGTCACTGAAAATTGCCTGCCGTTGAAGAAATATACAATTAGTCTCTCTTCAGCTGCATAAAAAGAGTATTTCCCTCTATTCTAAATAGTTGCACACTTTTTCCCCAAAGGAATGTTGCTGGCGCTTCCAAATGTGGAAATTGATGTATCTGTGTATTTTATCCCTTGGCAGTGGAATAACTGGAGCTGAATGTCACAACATTCGTGGGAGTTATGACGAGAAAAATCACACCTGGCAAACGATATAATTCATGTATTTCTGAAATATGGAGCCACTCATAAATTCTTAAGCATCATAAAGCAATCAGAAAATCAAACCTATGTTCAAAGCAAATTTTTTTTTAATTCCCACATAATATGTATTTGTTTAAGAATTAAAATAGTACCAAAATGAAGGACTCAGAATGTGTAAGCCCCATGAGATGACCATTGTTATATTTGAATTTATTCTTCTAGGTGTTTGTATATAGATTCTAATATAATAACAACAAGAATGGCCATATCCGGTGTTCTGAAGCTTGCTTTTCTCAGGTGGTAATTTACATAGATCTACCTCATTTTTCACCTACTGCAAAACCCAGCTTTCACCTGATACACATTTCTTTAAGGAAACTGCCTGGGGCTCTGCAGGGAAGTAATTTTTGGACCAGTGATATTTCATCATATAAGTGATTACTTCACAGGCTTTCACAATAAGACCCATAGGGAAGACAACATTATTTTGGTCGATTCTTTGTGACAAGAAATAGAGAACTATCTCACCTTTAAAAAAAAGAAGTGTCTCTGATGAAACACCTCTCTATTTCTAAATAAGTAGGTCTTTCAACTACCAGTGTCATCCTTTAATGCTCTACTAAGGAGATTTCTTTTTTTTTTTTTTTTTTTGTCAGTTAAAATAAAAGGAACAAAACTATACTTTTCATGTGAAAACCCAGACTAAGTCTTCAATAGTGCATGTTTACTCTTGGGAGTCAGCTCAGATGTCCCACTCTCTGGGATGTCTTTCTGGATTCTTACCCTGCCCCATGCAGTGCTCCCCCACTGCATGTTGAGTCTGTCCCCAGGCTCATCACACTGTGTTAGAAACTGCCAGAAAGCTCTGTCTCCTTTTGGAGACTGTCAAATGCTGCAGAGTAGCTTTATCTTTCTATCCTTAGTTCCTAGCATAATGCTTGGTATGTAGTAAGAATTCCCTAAACTTTACTGGGTGGTGATTGAATGAATAATAAAATGTTTAATTCTCAGTATCTGAAGGGATTATTATATACTTAATGCTGTATTCAGATGCCCCTTTTCCTCTTCTTTCTGTCCCCTGTGGTCATTTCCTTTAGCACTAGGAACTGAAACCAGGTAAAGGTTAAATTGTGCCAAAGCATTTGGTGAACAGAAAGAAAACAATCAAACTGACTAAAACAGCAGCTTGATACAGCACAGGAGAGAGAATACTGCACTGGAAGGCAAGAGGCCTAGGTTCTGTCCTAGCTCATTACTAATTCATTTATCCATTCATTCACTCATTCAACGACATGTATCAAGTGCTACCATGCCCTCGGATTGTTTTAGCCCTGCAGATAGAGCGGTGAAGAACAAAGGCAAGGCTCTTGTGGAGCTTACCTCCCAGAGGAGAGTTGGTCAGACAGACTGGCAGATAGGAAAATATCTACGAGATAACAGGGTTACAGGATAGGAAGTGACTGGCTGGCTACTTCAGTTTGGTGGCCAGGAAGGGCCTTTCTGCATACTGACATGTCAGCTGAGATCTGAATGATAAGGAACAGGCTATTCAAAGACCATGGGGGAGAGCATTCAAGGCAGAACAGCCAGGGCCAAGGTCCCACGATGGGGACAGACTTGTTATTTCATGAGACTAGAGACTAGTATGGCTGGAATGAAAAGGGTGAGAAGGAAAGTGTCTCAGAATCAATTTGGACGAGTAGGTAGGGGCCAGATCATATCTTGCTTTGAGGAGTTTAGATTTTTATTTCATGTACCATAGGAAGCCGTAGAGAGTTTTAAGCTAACAAGGTAATTCAGAAGAATGTCAAGAACAGACTGTAGAATGGTTACAGAGGGATCAGCTGAGAAGTTATTGCAGTCATCCAGGTAACAGATGATGATGGCTGGGTCTAGAGTAATTGTCATGAAAATGGAGAGTAATGGATAATTGGGTATGTTTTGGAGATAATGTGGGCAAGACTTGCTGATGGATTGAATATGGAAGATGAGGAAAGAGAAGAATCAGGATTGACTCCTAGATTTTTAGCTTGAACAACTGGGTAGATGCTTATGCCAATTACTAAAACTAAGAAGCCTGAGGAAGGGGTAAGTTTGGGAGGAAAACTTGAATTCTTTATGGATAAGTTATATTTGGGCTGCCTATTAGGCAGCCAAGTGGAAATGTTAAGAAGGCATTTGGAAATTCAAGTCAAGTTTGGGGGAAAAATCAGGGCTGGAGATAGAGATTTAGGACTCATCAGCACATAGTCTTCATAGCCATGGAACTAGATGAAGTTACCAAGGGAGAACATACAGAAATGGAAGAAAAGGATGCCCAAGATAGAGCAGAGGATGGGGAGCCAATGGCAGAGACAGAAGGGAAACCTGAACAGTGGGCTATCACAGAAGCCAAAGGAGGAAAATGTTTCCAGAAGGACGGAATAATCAGCTGTTGCTAAGAAGTCTAAGAAGGTAAGAACAAAAAACTGACCATTGGGTTTAGCAATATGGAAGTCATAGGTGACCTTGACAATAGCAATTTCTGTGGAGTGATGGGGATAGAAGTCCAATTTGAGTGGGTTGACAAGTGGAAGTAGAGTCAGTGATTATAAAGAAATTTTACTATGAAGGGAAGTAAAGAAATTAGATAGTAGCAGGAAAGGGGACATGAAGGTCAAGGGGGTTGATGGTTAGAGGCTGCATATGAGAACAATAGTGGAGAAATATTGATTATGTGGGGGCTCGGGGTGGGGGGCAGACACTGGAAGAGCAACCATGAGTAGCAGAGAAGGGATGGGAAGGGATGGGATCTAGAGCACAGGGGGAGAGGCTGGCTCTTGAGAGGAACAAGGATTCTGTATCCATAGAAACAAGAGGGAAGACAGAGAATAGGTAACTAAATGCAGGGAGGTGTGCAGATTTGGTTGTGGGAAGATGCAGGTTTTTCTCTTTGTGAAACTTTGGTCAAGTGGTTCATCTTTCTGGGAAGTACTAGAGAAATGAAACATGATCCTGGTGAACGGGGCTTTTTTGAACACATTTGATCAGGCTAAGTACACCTACCTTAACATTTGCCTTATCCGATAAGAGGCATAGTAGGGAACGTACAGGGTTCAACCTAGAAATAACATAAGAGCTCTTAACTATTGAGCAGTACACATCAGGTCCTGCGTAGGTGCTTTATGTATCTAATCTTCACCATACCCTGCAAGGCAGGTATTGATACTATTCCCATTAGAGAGATTTAGAACAAAAAAAGGAAGAAAGAAAAAAAAAAAACAAAAAACAACTGAGGCAGGGGGGTGGTGTATAAGTGCTACTTTTCTAAAGTGATGAACTTAAAGAGAGAATTTAAATCCTGATCTGTGACTCCAAACCCATACTTTTAACCATTATGTTCTGTTTCTCCAGCAGGAAAAGCAAAGGGTGAAAGGGTTCAGCTAGGAGATTGGTCAGAGCTTAATGTCCTCAGATTAGACTCCTTCCAACTTTCTCAGCAGGGCAGTGGTGACTTGAGCTGCTTCCTAATTCCTAAGAAATGTTGAGGGGAACAGGTGCATAGGGCTGAACAGGAGATCAGTGCTCCAGGATCCTTAACAAAGTTCATCTGAAAGCAGAGGAATTGAACCCATCCATTCAGTCCACAGTCGACACTGCCATCCATCAATCCCCAGGAGCTGGCACATCTGCAACCAGTTAGTGCATTGAGCAAATCCTCGGTCAAGTTATTGTGGTCTTAAGCGTTTCCAGCTGTTTGCAGGAAAACAATCCCTGTCCTGTTTTGCAACTCTGTACAAAGAAGGTCAGTTCTTATAAAAACATATAAGGCTTTACAGCCTCCCCCTCCCCAGCCCCGAGGATCTGGGGGAAGGTGCGGATGTGTTGGACATCCTCACCTGGACTGGTGTTGATGTTGTCACAAACATTGGGACTGGCGGCTTGATGTGCTGAGCCCTCAAGCATGGGACTTGCCCTTGTGAAGCTCATTACCACAAAGGAGAGTCTAAGGTTGTATGTAATGGTGCCTAAGAGTCTCCCCCCGAGTGCCTCTATGTTGCTCAGATGTGGCCCTCTCTCTCTCTAACTGAGCCATCTCGACAGGTGAACTCGCTGCCCTCCCCCCTACGTGGGACCCGACTCCCAGGGGTGTAAATCTCCCTGGCAACGCAGAATATGACTCCCGGGGATGAATGTGGACCCGGCATCGTGGGACTGAGAGTATCTTTTTGACCAAAAGGGGGATGCAAAATGAGACGAAATAGTTTCAGTGGCTGAGAGATTCCAAATGGAGTCGAGAGGTCACTCTGGTGGACATTCTTATGCACTATATAGATAACACCTCTTAGGCTTTAATGTATTGGAATAGCTAGAAGTAAATACCTGAAACTACCAAACTCCAACCCAGCAGTCTGGACTCCTGAAGACAATTATATAATAATGTAGATTACAAGGGGTGACAGTGTGATTATGAAGAACTTGTGGATCACACCCCCTTTATCTAGTGTATGGATGAGTAGAAAAATGGGGATAAAAACTAAAGGACAAATGGGGTGGGATGGGGGGTATGATTTGGGTGTTCTTTTTTCACTTTTATTTTTTATTCTTGTTGTGGTTCTTTCTGATGTAAGGAAAATGTTCAGAGATAGATTGTGGTGATGAACGCATAACTATGTTATCATACTGTGGACAGTGGATTGTATATCATGGATGATTGTATGGTGTGTGAATGTATTTCAATAAAACTGAATTTAATTAAAAAAATATCATTAATGTACAGTTATCTAATCCATTTTACTTAAATCATGCTAAAATTATTCTTTTATTAAATTAATTGCTACATAAATTTTGTGACTTTATTGCTGAGAACCAAGAATGAGAACATTGTGTTGCTTATGCATAATAAGTACTCATAATAAAAAAATTAAAATTTTTACCAGTGGGGGGGGAAAAAAACATATAAGGCTGGGAGGGCTACCTCTGCACTTTCCCATATGGACAGAATTCAGGATTTTTCAATGCAGATACCACAAAATTTCATTTTCCTTAATTTTCTAACATAATAAATTGGTAGACAGTACAAGAACACAGGTACAGGAATCTTGTCCTGGTTCTTTCACTTCCTAGCTGGTGACTTTGGGAAGTTCTACAAACTATCAAGTGAGGGGTTTAGTTATCAGGGGTTTATTAACTGGAACCCATGGATTCCCACAGGAAGGCAAATAGAACTGTATTTCAACATAATTGAATTCTTTTGTGAACCCATGCCTTTTATTTTATGTGTTTAAGAACATTATTCTGAAAATGGCTTTGCTAACCTACCAAAGGGGTCTGTGGCACAGAAAGGGTAGGAACCATGCTAAATTATCTCTGGGGTCCCTGCTTGATTTGACATTCTGGGAACTACACTTTTTAAAGTAAAGTCCATTTGAGTGATAGGGCATTTTCTAATACTGGGTCAGAGAGGTCAACTGATAGAAGGTGATGGAACGGTCCCACAGGGTTTGGGGCCCAGGCCAACAGAGGGAGAGGCAGGCTTTGGGTTTCACAAGCCGTTATCGTCAGGGCAGAGTGTGTGCCATCCCCACACTCACATGTGGACTTAAGGACCACCCTGCCCCTGCCCTCCCTCAGAGGCAAGAGCAGCCTACAGACTGAGATGTCTGGGGAGCTGTGCACTACCTCGAGGGAAAAGAGAGAGGGAGGGGGGGACTGGCAGCAAAAAGGGGACTACAGCATGGAGCATCTTCTAACTCTCATGTTATTTCCTCTCCTTTGACACGTTTCTGATAACAAAGTGGTGTGAGAATCAATCCTTGTCAAAAGAGGTATCACTGACTGATCAACCAGTTATCGGATACTGGATCCTTGTTTTGCTAGGTACTTTCCATAATTACCTCATGTATTTAAAGCTGATAGCAACCACATAAGGTAGGTATGATTATAGCCATTTTATGGAGGAAAGATCAGGCCCACAGACATTAAGACATTGACCAACATCACACAGCAAGTGGCTGAACTTGGATTCACACTCAGATCTATTGGGCTTCAAAATGTGTTTCCCAATTTTGTAAAGCCCTTGACAAAGCACTTCCACACTCGCCTTCTCGTGAACGGGAGGTATCAGTGGGTCTCTTAGTCCAATGGAGTTCCTCCCCCTCTTAGACTGGGCCATCCCCAAATCTGAAGAATTGGTCTATGTCTCCATCCAAGTCTCTAAGAAAATTGCTAAGTTTTATTTATTTAGGAGTTTTGTGATTGGCTTGGAAGACTTCTTTAAATTTTCTGAAATTAGTACATACAAGTAGATCCTCATCAGAGCTATGTAGAGAGTGTTATTGGATTTGAGAACATAGCACACTCCATTAAAAATGGCAAGTGGTGTTTCATGGGTGTAAGGGCCACCGGCCAAACTTGGGGCATTTGAGACTTGGTGCTCAGCAGCCTGCATGACCTAGGCCAGTTAATGTTTAACCTACCACCTCTGGGTCCTGAAAAGAATGTGCAGCTGGACTATGTAAATACAGAAACCAGACCTCATACTTCAAGAGTTAGTCTATAGCTTACTTCCCTTCTGAGCCTCCTTAGATTTTATCAATCTTGTTGTAATCTATGAAAAAACAACCCATAATTCTCTACTCCCTTCCTGCACAACATAATCGATCACTCCTATGTCATGAGAATTTCTTTGTCTAGAAAGCCCTTAAAACCAGCTTGACTGCTTAGCTTGATAGTGTGGTCAACTTCCCTGCTAAATGCTATATCCACCCGGTGAAGAGAAAAGCCATTTGATTTTTGCTGATTTCTGCCTCCCTGTAAGTATGCCCTAAATCAAGTTCATGTTTCAGAAAATGCTTGATGTCTTCTTTGGTCTTTTGACTGGCAATGCCCCTCAGGCTGTGACAATGAGCTACATCTCCTGAAGGGGACAAGTGGGTGGGCAGAGGAGAGGGTGTGAGGGAGAGGAGGTGACAGAGTACCAGTGACTTCACTGATGTCCAGATTTGGTTGGGGGCTAAAAATATAGTAGATCCATTACAGATTCAAGAATAGAAAAATGTAGCCCTTGCTCTTACATGCTTTGCATAGGGTCAAAGAGCTAATATTTGAGAATTATTGGTAGAGCAAGTGTAGTGGATTGAATCGTATGCCCCACAAAGACATGTTCAAGTCCTAATCCCTGTCCTATGGGTCTGAACTCATTTGTAAATAGGACCTTTGAAGATCCTATTTGGATGAAGCCAAATAAATCAGGGTGGGCCTTAATCCAATGTGGCTGAAGTCCTCATCAGCAAAGGAAATTCAGACATGGTCAGTTAGAAGAAGCCAGAAGTGGAAGCCAGAGGAGACAGGCACTGCCATGTAGCAGGGGGAAAGATGTATCTACAAGGCAAGGAAAGCCAAGGGCTTCTGGCAAATATCATAGGATGCTACAGATGCCAGGAGAAAGCACAGCCTCACAATACCTTTACGTTGGACTTCCAGCCTCCACAACCATGAGGCAAATTCCCTTTGTTTAAGCCAATCCATCCCATGGTGTTTGTCATTGCAGCCCTGGAAAACTAACACAGTGAGGTGTTTTGAAATTGTAGTCTTTGTGCTTTCCTTTTCCACACTTCTTTTGTTTGTGACACTTCTTTAGACCGGTGATCCCTAACCCTGCTGCATATGACCCAGGATGCTTTTAATGATACTGATTCCTGGGTCTTGCCCCCAAAGATTCTGACTGGATAGATCTGCTTCAGGGCCTAGGCATCAGTAATTTGAAAAAGCTCCCTGGTGATTTCAGTGTGCAGCCAGGACTGAGACCACTGAACTGCGGTCTCGCTCACCTTTGGCCATCCTGCTTGCTGCTCCCTCATCTAGAATGCCTCCTTCCCTCTTCACCGGGCCAGCTGTTGCTTGTCCTGGAGGAAGCCTCCTCTGATCCCCTGCTTGGACTAAGTGTCCTCTTCTGTGCTCCCAGGGCTGCCTGCACCGGCTCACTGTAGCACATCATACAGTGTGACAACCTCTGGTTTGTCTGGCTTCCCTACAAGGCTGTATTTGGGAAGGGGCATGGCCTTGTTGCTTTGCAGCCCCAGCTTCCAGCATAGTGCCTGGTTGGGTGTGGGGGGGGGGGGGTGCTCATAAATGTTTGTCGAATAAATGAGCAGATGAAAATGTTCGTAGGGAGAAAGGATCCAAAATGTGACCAGAATCCTGTTTGCTCCTTTCCAGTTCTCCTAGGGCCTTGAAGACATCCCTGGAGCACTCAGCATATTTGTGCCTGGGAGTTATGGGGCTAAATGTTGAACCCGACACTTGGAGATACCTTTGTTCACTAATAAAAGGTCTCCTACGTATTTTCATCATCTCTACCACAACTAATGTTGAAATCTCAGAGGCTGCAGCTCCAGCTGCCTTTGTGTAGTCATCACCCAGCCCACAGCGTATGCTTGGCTTATGAATCAGGCCGTCTCTTTGTCCCTCAAAGAGATGTTGTCTCTGTCTCAGAGAAACAAAGAAAACATTCTGACCATGAGAGAATGGCTGTCAGGGTTTTCCTGATGCAGCCCTGGGAAGATGACACTTTTATTTCAATCAGTTCAGTGAGGACCAGGAGATTCAGGGGTTCTGTACATGACCTTTTGAATACTTCAAGGGAAAGCCTTCAGTAATGAAATATATAGAGACATTGATGACAGGACCTCTTTGGGCTGGGCATTCTGAGGTTTCCAGGTGGCACAGTCTTACCTTTAACTACTCTGATAAAATGGAGAGGGAAGAGGCAGAGGGATGCTGCTTCTATTAAGTGCTTAAGAATGGTGCTCTAGTACTGGTCCAGGTTCTCTCCCTGGTGCATATATCTGCTTCTCACAGCAGCCCTGTAAGGTAGGTATTGCCCCTCTATTATGTTCACTTTTGATTCACTTTCTTGTAACACCTGTGCCGGTTTGAAACTGTTGTGTACCCTAGGAAAGACTACGTACTTTTAATCCACCTTATGGGTACAGACTTATTGTGGGTGGGACCTTTTGATTAGGTTATTTCCATGGAGATGTTCCCGTCTGTTCAAGGTGGGTCTTAATTAGTTTACTGGTGTCCTCTATGAGAGGATAAAAGGCAGAGACATTTTGAAGAGAGCTCAGAGAGAGATGCTTAGAGAGAAAATGCCCAGAGACATTTTGCTGACGGCTGTTGAAAGCAGACAGTTGGAGCTGCTAAACTAAGAGATGAAGCCCAGAGTTTGCCCCAGAGAAATTAAGTGAGAACCCACAGATGCTTAAAGAGAAAGCCACTGGAATCAGAGGCTGAAACAATGCAACCCGGAAGCAAAGGATCAGCAGACACATGCCTTCCCAGCTGACAGAGGTGTCCCCAACACCATCCACCTTTCTTCAGTGAAGGTATCTTCTTGTTGATGCCTTAGTTTGGACACTTTTATGGCCTCAGACTTGTGAACTAATAAGCCCCCATTGTAAAAACTAATCCATTTCTGGTATTTTGCATATTCCAGCAGCTTTAGTAAACCAGAACAACACCCATGTTCTGTCCATCCAGCGTCCTAAATTGCTCCTTCATTCCTTCTCTCCTGCCCCAATAGCAGTGCCTTAGCCCAGGCCACCACCTAATTTGTCATGAGAAGGCCCAAGTGTCATTAAGCTCACACCACACGTCACAGCCTTAGTGGGAGCTGCATTTGGACCTGAGTCTTGAAGAAAAGAGACTTTCTCTGTTGAGTCAGGGATTCTGAGTTACTACAATTCCCTTGAAGTTTCTGACTTCCTCCTCCCCCCACCCCCAATCCTAATTCTATGACCCGCTCTCAGAAATCAATCGTTTATTCATTCAGCAAATATTTATTGAGCACAAGCTGAGGACCAGGCCTTTTGTTAGGAAGATGAAGATGTGATGTTCAAGATAAAGTCCTTGCCCTTGTGGAGTTTGCTATGCTACCTTCTTTCCCCTCTGAGTAGTCACTCTGGTCCCTCGTCTTCAGCCTGGTAATTTGGTCCCTTTCTCACCCAGAGCAGAGGACTCCCTAAGTGACCTTTTATACCAGAAGCTGGACATGGCCATTAACCAGACAAGCTCTTCAAGATTCAGGAATTCTGCATCCTGTCATGAAGGGCCCTAGGCAACTCTGTTCTGCCCACCCAGGGGTGCAAATTGTCCCTTTATCTTTCCTCCCTCTTCACCCCTCCCCTTCCCTGGAGGCCACCTCCACTCAGGCAAAGGACAAAGGGTAGGGATCTGTAGCATCTCAGGTGCCCAGCTGAGGCTCTGTCTCAGCCATGCATGTGCCATTCTGGTACCTGGGGACCACAGGGGACAGACCCTTTCTCCAGGGCAAGAAGCCCACTGAGCTGAGGTAGGACAGGAGTCCTTTTGTCCTTGGTGTCATGAGCTTTCAAATGAATATGACTAGGGAGGCGGGGCAAGATGGCAGACTGGTGAGCTGTATGTTTTAGTTACTCCTCCAGGAAAGTAGGTAAAAAGCCAGGAACTGCGTGGACTGGACACCACAGAGCAATCTGTCTTTGGGCATACTTCATACAACACTCATGAAAACGTGGAACTGCTGAGATCAGCGAAATCTGTAAGTTTTTGCGGCCAGGGGACCCGCGCCCCTCCCTGCCAGGCTCAGTCCCGGGGGAGGAGGGGCTGTCAGCTCCGGGAAGGAGAAGGGAGAATTGCAGTGGCTGCTCTTATCGGAAACTCATTCTACTGATTCAAACTCCAACCATAGATAGACTGAGACCAGACACCAGAGACTCTGAGAGCAGCCAGCCCAGCAGAGAGGAGACAGACATAGAAAAAAAACAACACGAAAAACTCCAAAATAAAAGCAGAGGATTTTTGGAGTTCTGGTGAACACAGAAAGGGGAAGGGCGGAGATCAGGCCTTGAGGCGCATATGCAAATCCCGAAGCAAGGCTGATCTCTCTGCCCTGTGCACCTTTCCTTAATGGCCCTGGTTGCTTTGTCTATTAGCATTTCAATAACCCATTAGATCTCTGAGGAGGGCCGTTTTTTTTTTTTTTTTTTTTAAATCCTTTTTGCTTTTTCTAAAACAATTACTCTAAGAAGCTCAATACAGAAAGCTTCAAAGAATTGAAATTTGGGCACGTCAAGTCAAGAGCAGAACTAAGAGAGCTCTGAGACAAAAGGCAATATTCCGGTGGCTGAGAAAATTCACTAAACAACACAACTTCCCAAGAAAAGGGGGGTGTCCGCTCACAGCCACCAGCCTGGTGGACAGGAAACACTCCTGCCCATCGCCAGCCCCATAGCCCAGAGCTGCCCCAGACAACCCAGTGTGACGGAAGTGCTTCAAATAACAGGCACACACCACAAAACTGGGCGTGGACATTAGCCTACCCTGCAACCTCAGCTGAATGTCCCAGAGCTGGGAAGGGGGAGCAGTGTGAATTAACAGAGCCCCATTCAGCCATCATTTGAGCAGACTGGGAGCCTCCCAACACAGCCCAGCAGCCCAGAACTGCCCTGGGGGGACGGCACTCACCTGTGACATAGCACAGTCATCCCTCAACAGAGGACCCGGGGTGCACAGCCTGGAAGAGGGGCCCACTTGCAAGTCTCAGGAGCCATACGCCAATACCAAAGACTTGTGGGTCAGTGGCAGAGACAAACTGTGGCAGGACTGAACTGAAGGATTAGACTATTGCAGCAGCTTTAAAACTCTAGGATCATCAGGGAGATTTCATTGTTAGGGCCACCCCCCCTCCCCGACTGCCCAGAAACACGCCCCACATACAGGGCAGGCAACACCAACTACACACGCAAGCTTGGTACACCAATTGGGCCCCACAAGACTCACTCCCCCACTCACCAAAAAGGCTGAGCAGGGGAGATCTGGCTTGTGGAGAACAGGTGGCTCGTGGACGCCACCTGCTGGTTAGTTAGAGAAAGTGTACTCCACGAAGCTGTAGATCTGATAAATTAGAGATAAGGACTTCAACTGGTCTACAAACCCTAAAAGAACCCTATCAAGTTCAGCAAATGCCACGAGGCCAAAAACAACAGAAAATTATAAAGCATATGAAAAAACCAGACGATATGGATAACCCAAGCCCAGCACCCAAATCAAAAGACCAGAAGAGACACACCACCTAGAGCAGCTACTCAAAGAACTAAAGATGAACAATGAGACCATAGTACGGGATATGAAGGAAATCAAGAAGACCCTAGAAGAGCATAAAGAAAACATTGCAAGACTAAATAAAAAAATGGATGATCTTATGGAAATTAAAGAAACTGTTGACCAAATTAAAAAGATTCTGGACACTCATAGTACAAGACTAGAGGAAGTTGAACAACGAATCAGTGACCTGGAAGATGACAGAATGGAAAATGAAAGCATAAAAGAAAGAATGGGGAAAAAAATTGAAAAACTCGAAATGGACCTCAGGGATATGATAGATAATATGAAACGTCCGAATATAAGACTCATTGGTGTCCCAGAAGGGGAAGAAAAGGGTAAAGGTCTAGGAAGAGTATTCAAAGAAATTGTTGGGGAAAACTTCCCAAATCTTCTAAACAACATAAATACACAAATCATAAATGCTCAGCGAACTCCAAATAGAATAAATCCAAAAAAACCCACTCCGAGACATATACTGATCACACTGTCAAACATAGAAGAGAAGGAGCAAGTTCTGAAAGCAGCAAGAGAAAAGCAATTCACCACATACAAAGGAAACAGCATAAGACTAAGTAGTGACTACTCAGCAGCCACCATGGAGGCAAGAAGGCAGTGGCACGATATATTTAAAATTCTGAGTGAGAGGAATTTCCAGCCAAGAATACTTTATCCAGCAAAGCTCTCCTTCAAATTTGAGGGAGAGCTTAAATTTTTCACAGACAAAGAAATGCTGAGAGAATTTGCTAACAAGAGACCTGCCCTACTGGAGATACTAAAGGGAGCCCTACAGACAGAGAAACAAAGACAGGACAGAGAGACCTGGAGAAAGGTTCAGTACTAAAGAGATTCGGTATGGGTACAATAAAGGATATTAATAGAGAGAGGGAAAAATATGGCAAACATAATCCAAAGGATAAGATGGCCGATTCAAGAAATGCCTTCACGGTTTTAACGTTGAATGTAAATGGATTAAACTCCCCAATTAAAAGATACAGATTCGCAGAATGGATCAAAAAAAATGAACCATCAATAAGTTGCATACAAGAGACTCATCTTAGACACAGGGACACAAAGAAACTGAAAGTGAAAGGATGGAAAAAAATATTTCATGCAAGCTACAGCCAAAAGAAAGCAGGTGTAGCAATATTAATCTCAGATAAAATAGACTTCAAATGCAGGGATGTTTTGAGAGACAAAGAAGGCCACTACATACTAATAAAAGGGGCAATTCAGCAAGAAGAAATAACAATCGTAAATGTCTATGCACCCAATCAAGGTGCCACAAAATACATGAGAGAAACATTGGCAAAACTAAAGGAAGCAATTGATGTTTCCACAATAATTGTGGGAGACTTCAACACATCACTCTCTCCTATAGATAGATCAACCAGACAGAAGACCAATAAGGAAATTGAAAACCTAAACAATCTGATAAATGAATTAGATTTAACAGACATCTACAGGACATTACATCCCAAATCAACAGGATACACATACTTTTCTAGTGCTCACGGAACTTTCTCCAGAATAGATCATATGCTGGGACATAAAACAAGCCTCAATAAATTTAAAAAGATTGAAATTATTCAAGGCACATTCTCTGACCACAATGGAATACAATTAGAAGTCAATAACCATCAGAGACTTAGAAAATTCACAAATACCTGGAGGTTAAACAACACACTCCTAAACAATCAGTGGGTTAAAGAAGAAATAGCAAGAGAAATTGCTAAATATATAGAGACGAATGAAAATGAGAACACAACATACCAAAACCTATGGGATGCAGCAAAAGCAGTGCTAAGGGGGAAATTTATAGCACTAAACGCATATATTAAAAAGGAAGAAAGAGCCAAAATCAAAGAACTAATGGATCAACTGAAGAAGCTAGAAAATGAACAGCAAACCAATCCTAAACCAAGTAGAAGAAAAGAAATAACAAGGATTAAAGCAGAAATAAATGACATAGAGAACAAAAAAACAATAGAGAGGATAAATATCACCAAAAGTTGGTTCTTTGAGAAGATCAACAAGATTGACAAGCCCCTAGCTAGACTGACAAAATCAAAAAGAGAGAAGACCCATATAAACAAAATAATGAATGAAAAAGGTAACATAACTGCAGATCCTGAAGAAATTAAAAAAATTATAAGAGGATATTATGAACAACTGTATGGCAACAAACTGGATAATGTAGAAGAAATGGACAATTTCCTGGAAACATATGAACAACCTAGACTGACCAGAGAAGAAATAGAAGACCTCAACCAACCCATCACAAGCAAAGAGATCCAATCAGTCATCAAAAATCTTCCCACAAATAAATGCCCAGGGCCAGATGGCTTCACAGGGGAATTCTACCAAACTTTCCAGAAAGAACTGACACCAATCTTACTCAAACTCTTTCAAAACATTGAAAAAAATAGAACACTACCTAACTCATTTTATGAAGCTAACATCAATCTAATACCAAAACCAGGCAAAGATGCTACAAAAAAGGAAAACTACCGGCCAATCTCCCTAATGAATATAGATGCAAAAATCCTCAACAAAATACTTGCAAATCGAATCCAAAGACACATTAAAAAAATCATACACCATGACCAAGTGGGGTTCATTCCAGGCATGCAAGGATGGTTCAACATAAGAAAAACAATCAATGTATTACAACACATTAAAAACTCGAAAGGGAAAAATCAATTGATCATCTCAATAGATGCTGAAAAAGCATTTGACAAAATCCAGCATCCGTTTTTGATAAAAACACTTCAAAAGGTAGGAATTGAAGGAAACTTCCTCAACATGATAAAGAGCATATATGAAAAACCCACAGCCAGCATAGTACTCAATGGTGAGAGACTGAAAGCCTTCCCTCTAAGATCAGGAACAAGACAAGGATGCCCGCTGTCACCACTGTTATTCAACATTGTGCTGGAAGTGCTAGCCAGGGCAATCCGGCAAGACAAAGAAATAAAAGGCATCCAAATTGGAAAAGAAGAAGTAAAACTGTCATTGTTTGCAGATGATATGATCTTATATCTAGAAAACCCTGAGAAATCAACGATACACCTACTAGAGCTAATAAACAAATTTAGCAAAGTAGCGGGATACAAGATTAATGCACATAAGTCAGTAATGTTTCTATATGCTAGAAATGAACAAACTGAAGAGACACTCAAGAAAAAGATACCATTTTCAATAGCAACTAAAAAAATCAAGTACCTAGGAATAAACTTAACCAAAGATGTAAAAGACCTATACAAAGAAAACTACATAACTCTACTAAAAGAAATAGAAGGGGACCTTAAAAGATGGAAAAATATTCCATGTTCATGGATAGGAAGGCTAAATGTCATTAAGATGTCAATTTTACCCAAACTCATCTACAGATTCAATGCAATCCCAATAAAAATTCCAACAACCTACTTTGCAGACTTGGAAAAGCTAGTTATCAAATTTATTTGGAAAGGGAAGATGCCTCGAATTGCTAAAGACACTCTAAAAAAGAAAAACGAAGTGGGAGGACTTACAATCCCTGACTTTGAAGCTTATTATAAAGCCACAGTTGCCAAAACAGCATGGTACTGGCACAAAGATAGACATATAGATCAATGGAATCGAATTGAGAATTCAGAGATAGACCCTCAGATCTATGGCCGACTGATCTTTGATAAGGCCCCCAAAGTCACCGAACTGAGCCATAATGGTCTTTTCAACAAATGGGGCTGGGAGAGTTGGATATCCATATCCAAAAGAATGAAAGAGGACCCCTACCTCACCCCCTACACAAAAATTAACTCAAAATGGACCAAAGATCTCAATATAAAAGAAAGTACCATTAAACTCCTAGAAGATAATGTAGGAAAACATCTTCAAGACCTTGTATTAGGAGGCCACTTCCTAGACTTTACACCCAAAGCACAAGCAACAAAAGAGAAATAGATAAATGGGAACTCCTCAAGCTTAGAAGTTTCTGCACCTCAAAGGAATTTCTCAAAAAGGTAAAGAGGCAGCCAACTCAATGGGAAAAAATTTTTGGAAACCATGTATCTGACAAAAGACTGATATCTTGCATATACAAAGAAATCCTACAACTCAATGACAATAGTACAGACAGCCCAATTATAAAATGGGCAAAAGATATGAAAAGACAGTTCTCTGAAGAGGAAATACAAATGGCCAAGAAACACATGAAAAAATGTTCAGCTTCACTAGCTATTAGAGAGATGCAAATTAAGACCACAATGAGATACCATCTAACACCGGTTAGAATGGCTGCCATTAAACAAACAGGAAACTACAAATGCTGGAGGGGATGTGGAGAAATTGGAACTCTTATTCATTGTTGGTGGGACTGTATAATGGTTCAGCCACTCTGGAAGTCAGTCTGGCAGTTCCTTAGAAAACTAGATATAGAGCTACCATTCGATCCAGCGATTGCACTTCTCGGTATATACCCGGAAGATCGGAAAGCAGTGACACGAACAGATATCTGCACGCCAATGTTCATAGCAGCATTATTCACAATTGCCAAGAGATGGAAACAACCCAAATGTCCTTCAACAGATGAGTGGATAAATAAAATGTGGTATATACACACGATGGAATACTACGCAGCAGTAAGAAGGAACGATCTGGTGAAACATATGACAACATGGATGAACCTTGAAGACATAATGCTGAGCGAAATAAGCCAGGCACAAAAAGAGAAATATTATATGCTACCACTAATGTGAACTTTGAAAAATGTAAAACAAATGGTTTATAATGTAGAATGTAGGGGAACTAGCAGTAGAGAGCAATTAAGGAAGGGGGAACAATAATCCAAGAAGAACAGATAAGCTATTTAACGTTCTGGGGATGCCCAGAAATGACTATGGTCTGTTAATTTCTGATGGATGTAGTAGGAACAAGTTCACTGAAATGTTGCTATATTATGTAACTTTCTTGGGGTAAAGTAGGAACATGTTGGAAGTTAAGCAGTTATCTTAGGTTAGTTGTCTTTTTCTTACTCCCTTGTTATGGTCTCTTTGAAATGTTCTTTTATTGTATGTTTGTTTTCTTTTTAACTTTTTTTTTCATACAGTTGATTTAAAAAAGAAGGGAAAGTTAAAAAAAAAAAGAAAGAAAGAAAAAAGACAAACAAGGAAAAAAAAAAAAAAAGATGTAGTGCCCCCTTGAGGAGCCTGTGGAGAATGCAGGGGTATTTGCCTACCCCACCTTCATGGTTGCTAACATGACCACAGACATAGGGGACTGGTGGTTTGATGGGTTGAGCCCTCTACCATAAGTTTTACCTTGGGAAGACGGTTGCTGCAAAGGAGAGGCTAGGCCTCCCTGTATTTGTGCCTAAGAGTCTCCTCCTGAATGCCTCTTTGTTGCTCAGATGTGGCCCTGTCTCTCTAGCTAAGCCAACTTGAAAGGTGAAATCACTGCCCTCCCCCCTACGTGGGATCAGACACCCAGGGGAGTGAATCTCCCTGGCAACGTGGAATATGACTCCCGGGGAGGAATGTAGACCCGGCATCGTGGGACGGAGAACATCTTCTTGACCAAAAGGGGGATGTGAAAGGAAATGAAATAAGCTTCAGTGGCAGAGAGATTCCAAAACGAGCCAAGAGATCACTCTGGTGGGCACTCTTACGCACACTTTAGACAACCTTTTTTAGGTTCTAAAGAATTGGGGTAGCTGGTGGTGGATACCTGAAACTATTAAACTACAACCCAGAACCCATGAATCTCGAAGACAGTTGTATAAAAATGTAGCTTATGAGGGGTGACAGTGGGATTGGGAATGCCATAAGGACCAAACTCCACTTTGTCTAGTTTATGGATGGATGTGTAGAAAAGTAGGGGAAGCAAACAAACAGACAAAGGTACCCAGTGTTCTTTTTTACTTCAATTGCTCTTTTTCACTCTAATTATTATTCTTGTTATTTTTGTGTGTGTGCTAATGAAGGTGTCAGGGATTGATTTAGGTGATGAATGTACAACTATGTAATGGTACTGTAAACAATCGAAAGTACAATTTGTTTTGTATGACTGCGTGGTGTGTGAATATATCTCAATAAGATGATGATAAAAAAAAAAAAAAAAAAAAGATGAATTAGTTAGTGTTCTCGGATAGGCTGTAACCTCTGTAGTACCCAGTCAATGGGGAAACAGGGGAGGGACTTGCGAATTAGGAGTAGGAGATTTAAACATCGCCATTCTCTTCCTCGCGCGCGCCAGCCTTCCTTCCATGTGTTTGGCTGGACGCCCTATCTTGCAAGATAGTAAATAAATTCTTTTCTCCTCCAAAAAAAAATGAATATGACTTATACACATTTTGCCCTTAACGATCAAATGTCTAGTTCCCTGGTACATCTGTTTCTTTGAACTGGGCAGATATTGTTAGAATAATAAAAATGTAACACTTAAAAGCAAAACAGTTGAATGTTTTGAATGGACCAAATTACCAGGCTGAAGACGAGGGACCAGAGTGACTACTCAGAGGGGAAAGAAGGTAGCATAGCAAACTCCACAAGGGCAAGGACTTTATCTTGAACATCACATCTTCATCTTCCTAACAAAAGGCCTGGTCTTTTTGTTGATTTGGCTCAGCAAATGTTTCAAACAGGAAAATTTCAATCATGAGTAGAAGAAGGCCTGTGATTTTATTCTAAGGACAAGTAGGGGCTCATCTGTAGAAAGTCTCTGGGGCCTGAAGGAGGCTCCCACCTCATATCGCCAGCAGATGAACATACATCTTGCCATTTTGCTCCACAATCTGGTCTGAGATAGTCTTCATGTTGCCACTATAGCTATTACAGGCTGAGAATTTCACTTTCTTGAGATTTTCTTTAACTTGCCCAAAAAGAACTGAGCAGCAGATGGCCTGAAAGATTTGGGCTTCAGCCCAGCCCTTCCTACCGCCCTTTCTTCCACCAACAGGGCCTGGGGCTGTGGGAATTCCTGGAGGCTGATGCTGCATTTGAGGGAAAGTGACTGGATTTCCCAGAACTCTCCCAGTTTAGGAAAGATGGCCTTGGCCTGCTTAGGGATTAACTATAAATTCTGTTGCAGGGATAATCTTGAGCAAGCTTCAACTGAGGCCTGGAGAGACCAAGTTTGAAATGTGGAAAAAGACAAAGTTAAAAAAAAACCCAAAAAAAAAACAAAAAACAAAATCTCAAACAATGGTACAAAGGCAGCACTGTCCCTGTGAGCAGATGGAGGGGCGGGAGCACCCAGCCCAGGTTGCTGTACCAGGACTCCCGAGGCATCCGCGTTGGACTAGGTGGAAGCACATCTCTGATTCGGAGACACTGCAGACCTAGGAAACAGCCTGGGGGATAAAGACCACATTAGGGCATCTTGTGGAGCAGAAATAACGTGAGGATTTTTAGATTTGGAAATCAGATAAGAAGAAGGAAATTTCCAGTTCTACTATAGGAGCCCCACAGTGCAGACCAGCAAACCACTAATTCACGTGGCATACAGAACATTTCAACATGAAGCATACAGGTTGCCTGCTTAACTCTTCAAACTAACTAAAAAGATAACTGCGATATCTCCAGACCTTGCCAGGCTCTGTGGACACAGCCATAGATTTAAATACTAGGAGGCCATCTTCAGACCTGCAGCAGCTTCTAATATGTGTGATAACATCTGCACCCAGGCAGCTGGCTGGACTGCAGGCCATTTAAGGCCCTTCCTTTCCTGAATGTCTCTGATTTTACAGAGACCCAGGGCTAAAAAGCATTAGAAATTTTGCTGCAAATGGCCACTGGGTGAACAGCCGAAGGGAAGAAGTACTCATGTGACTGAATAAATCCTGAACATTTTCAGCCCCTGATAACTCTTGGGGATCAGGAAGTTTGTAGTCTCCTCTAATTGGTGTTATAGCCGACACAGGTTTAACCTATTTTGACTTATTTAAAATCTGCTATCCTGGCAGGTCATTGTCATTTACACTCAGAGATTGAATCTGAGAATCTCATGACATCTCATGACAGTTAGAGAATCCCCCTTAGTATGGAAAGAGTGTAGGTCTATGAATTAAGACATGAGAATTCTAGGCTCAGTTTTGTCATCACTTTGTCATGAACCTTGGCAAGGCTCTTGCTCTCCCTGGATCAAAGTTTTTCATCCTTTTCTTTGCTACTATAATATTCTATGACTGTGATTTGCTACCTAATATGGGAAGAAGACAGTACCCCAGGGCAGGTCAGGGGAGTCAGAGAGAAAAGGTAAAGGGAAGGTCATATTAACTTGGGAACTATTAAAACCCTTGGATCCCTACAAAATTCTGCATGCATCTTTAAATGTTTGAAACATCTTCCACTGGCTGCTCTTTACCTCCTGTGCCAGTTTGGATGTATTATATCCCCCAAGACGCAATGTTCTTTAATGCAATCTTGTGGGGGCGGATGTATTAGTGTGGATTAGGTTGGAACCTATTGACTGAGTGTTTCCATGGAGATGTGACTCAATCAACTGTGGGCAAGAACTTTGATTAGATTATTTCCATGAAGGTGTTACGCCACCCATTCAGGGTGGGTCTTAATTAAATCACTGGAGTCCTATAAAAGAGTTCACAGTAAGAAGGAGCTAAGAGGAGCTGAGAGTGAATTTTGGAGAGCAGCCAAGAGAGACATTTTGGAGACGGCCGTTGAAAGTAGACTTTTGCTAGTCCAGAGTTCGCCTGGAAGAAACTAAGAGAACACTCCTGATGCCTACAGAGAAACATCCTGGGAGAAAGCCATTTTGAAACCAGAACCCCAGAGCAGATGCCTGTGCCTTCCCAGATGACAGATGTTTTCCGGATGCCATCAGTGTTCTTCAGTGAAGGTATCCTATTGTTGATGCCTTAGTTTGGACACTTTTATGGCCTTGAGACTATAACTTTGTAATCAAATAAACCCCCTTTATGAAAGCCAATCCATTTCTGGTGTTTTGTGTAATGGCAGCATTAGCAAACCAGAACATCTCCCAAACCATCAGCTCTGAACAGGGCCCACTGGGCCTCCTTGGACGCACCAGGACTCAGACTGTCCCCATTTATTTTCTGTGTCTGCACTCATCAGGAGGGGTGAGCGGGAGTGCCAGGCTCAGGGGTGAGGGAGGAAGGCCTGGAGAGAGTGCTGGCAGAGGAGATGCTTCTATTCTGAAACCAGTTGCTACAAGCCCTCCAGCCTCAATATCAGGAGAGTGCCACACTTGGGGATGAAACTGTCTGAAACAGGAAATGAGAAACACAGGTTGTATTTTTCTGCACTATGCTACTCTGATGGGAGTAATAATAGTTGTGCAACCCAGAATGTGAATATTAAACCTATCTCATGAACACTAAGAAACTGTAAGGAAGCCAAGAAGCACATTCTCTCTAAGACAGGATTTGGAGGTTTTTCAACTTCCAAATGATTTTCCTGTTGAACTGTAGTAACCTGCCGTAAGACAGAAGAGAGGGAGTCAAACTGCAAGTACGTTTTGTCCTCAGAGAGTCTGTTTTGACACCAGAAGAATTTCATCTGTGTGTCGTTCTCAGGGTCTTACCCCCATGAGCTTGTTCAGCACTCAATATAGTGGACACTTGGAGTATAAAGGTGTGTCTCTCCAGCACAAAATAACTGGTTGAGAATGAAAACATTCCATGCTTATTCCATGGGTTCATTTATTTGTGCACAGAGACTGTTAAAAAATTTTCTTTTATGTGCTGTAACTAAGGGTTCCAGGAACAATGGAAAAGAGAACTACTGTTTGCATGTTTTAAAAATATGTATTGTCAGCAGCATCTTGCATCTCAGCATGAGCAACTTAAATTATAATGTCAGTGGTAAGTGATACCTACCTGTGGTGTAGAAACAATGTACTGAGTACTAGAATTTCTTCAAGTCACAGCACCCAGGGGGGGTTATCATCTGCCAAATGCTGGTATTCAACTTGAATTAAACTTTCTTTGATCCTATTACCATATAGAAACTAGAAGAATACAGGATTCATCCACAAAAATACCATACAGTAAATAAAATAAAATAAAAGGAGATAACTTTATTGGTATGTGAGGTGTCTGCAGAATTACATAGCTAATTGTTAAAGAAAAGATGGTAAGAAATGGTGTCAATGGACATGAAAAATACAGTATGACGTAGCACTGTATGACGTAGAGCTCATAATCAGTGTAAAGTAAAAAAATCAAAACTGACAAATTTGGCTTTAAACAAGTTTGTAATTCATCCATACTTTCATGGGCTGGTTAAAATCTACTGACAATAAATAATATTAAAGTTTCTTCACCCAAATCTCCCTTAGCAAAGCACTAGAGCCAGCCTCAGTAGAGTGAGCTTGGAAAGTTGAAGTCATTCTAGACTTTGGTGAGCTAAATTGTATTTTATAAGTTGTGCTGGTTTGAAAGTATTATGTCCCCCAGAAAAAGCCACATTCTTTGATGCAATCTTGTGGGGCAGACATATTAGTGAGGATTAAGTTGGAACGTTTGGATTAGGTTGTTTGCACGGAAATGCGCCCCACCCGACTGTAGGTGATAACTCTGATGAGATAATTTCCATGGGGGTGTGGCCCCAGCCATTCAGGATGGACCTTGATCAGTGGAGCCATATAAATGAGCTGACAAACAGAAGGAACTCACTGTAGCTGAGAGTGAACTTTTGAAGAGGAGCTACAGCCAAGAGGGACACTTTGAAGAAAGCATAAGGGTTGTGGGTAAGAGATATTTTGAAGATGGCCATTGGAAGCAGACTCTTGCTCCGGAGAAGCTAAGAGAGGACAAATACCCCAAGTGCAACTAAGAGTGACATTTTTGAGGAACTGCAGCCTAGCGAGGAACGTCCTGGGAGAAAGCCATTTTGAAACCAGAACTTTGGAGCAGACACCAGCCACGTGCCTTCCCAGCTAACAGAGGTTTTCCGGATAACATTGGCCATCCTCCAGTGATGGTACCCAATTGGACACTTTATGGCCTTAAGACTGTAACTGTGGAACCAAATAAACCCCCTTTTATAAAAGCCAATCCATATCTGGTGTTTTGCATTCTGGCAGCATTAGCCAACTAGAACATAAGTTTTCTTCTGCCCTAAGTCTAGGTAGAAAGAAGGGGGAAAGGCCACTAATAAGGTAGGAAAATAATTAAGGAAAAAAAAGTTAGTTTTGTGAAATTGTGTCCTTTTGGTTTGACCTCGGATTCAGTATTTCTTAAAAGTGTGTGGAAGAAAGGACCTTTATCTGCCCTCAGTTATCCAGTCCCATCTTGAAAGGGAAGCTCTTCTTATGGTGTATAATGTGGTTTGAAAGTGGGGAGGACACGGAAGAATTTACCAGAAATGTGTTGTCCAGCGTATCTGGGTTAACCATTCCACATAGAGACATTGCAGTGGGTATTCCTAAAATTCTTGAGGGGTAGGGAGACAAAAAAGTGAAAAAGATGCTGCAATTGCCTGAGAGGTCATACAAGACCTTCTGAAGGAGTGGAAAATTAAGCTAGCTTATCCTTGAACTCTCCCAGGATGAAGTTCTAGGAGTCTGGCCTTCTAAACTACCTTGGAGTTACAACTCAGTATCAATCTCATGGTCTTCTGGACCTGGGGTTATCTGTGGTCTGTTCAGTTCTCATAGCAGATCAAAGTGTTTCTAGCATTTACTCTGGTTTACAGCACCCACATGGACTTTAAGGAAGGATGTGAATAAAATGCATCTAACTTTTCTTCTCTCTTCTTTTTCTCCTTAACCAGGATTCTTGGCTGTCAGTAGCCATGGTTTTCTGCAATTGACTTGTCACTACAACATTTTCTTTACAGAAATCTCCTGTTTCTTTTAGGAATAAATATTATCACTGTTACCAGGTTAATGCTTGTGTCTCATGCTTTCACCAACAGATGCAATCTAAGCTTTTCATTACTTAATAAGAAAAATCAGTTGACAGTTTATGAGTTTTTCTGTAGAAGTAAAAAGATGTGGCAACAAAATGGTCTGTGATTAAGTTTCTACCATGCAAACAAAATGGAAATGTACTTGTTAGGATAGGCTTACTGCTATAATAAATAGCCTCTGTGCCAGTTTGGATGTATTATGCACCCCAAAACACCATGTTCTTTAATGCAATCTTATTGGAGCAGACATATTAGTGCTGATTAGGTTGGAATCTTTGGATTAGATTATTTCCATGGAGGTATGGTCCCACCCATTCAGTGTGGGTCTTGATTAGTTTATCTGAGTCCTAAACAGACAGAAGGAGCTCAGTGCTGCAGCTGAGACAGACATTTTTGAGATGGTCGTTGACAGCAGACTTTTGCTGACGCTTTGGAGATACTAGCCCAGAGTTTGCCCTGAGAAGCTAAGCCCAGAGATATTTTGGAGAATGCCATTTTGAAGCGCAACCTGGGAGCAAGCAGACGCCAGCCATGTGCCTTCCCAGTTAATAGAGGTTTTCCGGACACAAATGGCCTTTCACCAGTGAAGATACACTCATGTTTATGCCTTGGTTTGGACACTTTCATGGTCTTCAGACTGCAAATTTGTAACCAAGTATACCCCCTGTGCTGGTTTGTATGTTATACCCTCCAGAAAAAGCCATGTTCTTTGATGCAATCTTGTGAGGGCAGATGTATTAGTGTTGATTAGGTTGGAATCTTTGGATTAGGTTGTTTTCATGGAGATGTGACTCACCCAACTGTGGGTGATAACTCTAGATAATTTCCATGAAGGTGTGGCCCCACCCATTCAGTGTGGTCCTTGATTAGTTTACTAGAGCCCTATATAGGAGCTCAGACAGAAGGAGCTTGCTGTTGCAGCTTACAGAGACATTTTGGAGAATGCAACCTAGGAGCAAGCAGAAGCCTAGAGAGAAACATCCTGGGAGAAAGCCATTTTGAAACCAGAACTCCAGAGCAGATGCCAGCCACGTGTCTTTCCAGCTAACAGAGGTTTTCTGGACACCATTGGCCATCCTTCAGTGAAGGTACCCTATTGTTGATGCCTTACCTTGGACACTTTATGACCTTAAGACTGTACTTTTGTAACCAAATAAACCCCCTTTATAAAAGCCAATCCATTTTCTGGTATTTTGCATAAGGGCAGCATTAGCAAACTGGAACAGGCCCCAAAATGTATAATGGTTAAAACAAAATCCTTTTTCTCAAACAAAAGTACTGGGTGCATGGACAAGTTGACATACAATCATTCAGGGATGCAGATTGAAGGAGGAACGGCTATCTCCAACATGTGGTCTTCCAAGCTTGCAGTAGAGGGTGTCTCCATTCCAGCCAGGGTTAGGGTCTGGGAAAATGTCCAAATCAAGGCATTAGCAATGTGATGTTTTCTTCCTGAAGACCAGCTGCCAGCAACCCTTGGCTCCTCTGTCACATGCAAGGCACATGGAGGTGTCTGCTGGTCTCTTCCTTCTGGGTTTTTTGCTTTCAGCTTACTACAACAGTTTTATATTTTGCTACCTTGAGGTATGTTGTGAGGTAAGGAAACACGAGTTTTCTTTTTTCCATTTTATGCCCTTTTATGCTAAATGTATAAAATGGCTCCTCACTGCATTTCATCCAAACCCTGTTACTAAAGAAGAGCTTTCATTTCAGTGTGTCTTCTAATGGCCCCACACAGGCTCCTTTGACTTTTGGCCCAGATTTAGTCAATATTCATTCTACAGAATTTATTAAGCATCATTATCAAGTACCAGATGGCTGAGTGCCCCTTACTGGCATGCCAGGTCATTTGTTCATTCATACTTTCATTCAATAAATACTGAGTGCCTAGTGTAGTGGCTTTGTAAAGTGTCAGCTTAGCTAGGCTGAGTCACATTTTCTAGAATTCTCTTCTGTTTACAGTGTACCACCACAGAGATTTTTGCATGAGATTGATACTGGACAAAGGCGGTGAATTCTCTGCCCAATACCCTCAAATGACCAATTCCTGAAACACCATGAGACACCAGGGTTTCAAAGAGAGAAAGAGTTTATTGCTTGGTGCAAAGCAGGAGAGCAGATGGCCTATTGGTCCAAAAATCTGTGTCCTTGAGTCTAGGGGGTTCAAGGTTTTTATAAATTCTAACAAGGGGAGATGAAGTCATTACAATTTCAATAGCAACTGTAAGCAGAAACAATTTACAAACCGAAAGGTGTGAAACTGGGCTGGAACCAGTTAATGGCTGACTCAATTATTTCCTCCATTAGCATTATGGCATTTGCCCTTAAAAATTTCTAAAGTAAAAAAAACACACACACACACAAAAAACAAAGGCACAAGAAAAGTGCTTTTACAATCATTCTCAGGGATAAGTGCAGCTGGATCACAGTTCAGAGATTTCAAGTATTTCTTCTCTGTCTATTCTAATATACCAGAAAGAAAAAAAGGAATATTTATATGATTCAGAAGTCATAATCATTTGTTAAATCCTAACTCCTCTGGTTACAAGATTTGGAGGTAGAAGTGAAGCAGCGATCATCCTGAAGCTCACACACATTGTCGTTTATCTGTGGGCTCACCTCGTTGGCCAGCAGCCACTCCACCTTCCCTGGGACCTCCTGCAGCTTCTCTGACTCCTGGGCCGGGTTTGTGCGTTCACTTCCTTGACAAAGGGCACCTTTATTCAGCTTGTCAGCCCCATTAGCTACTCTTCATTCTTCTCCCCACTGCAAGCACCCAATTCTCACATACCTGCCATTCCTTACCCCCCTAGCCTGGTGCGTCTTGTATTCCGCTTTTAATTAGTTAAGAAAACCATGATACATCACTTGTTACAAACCATTCTACTTTACTCTATTTATTCATTCAACAACTATTTTAATGAGCATCTCCTGTATGTCAGGCACTGTACTAGCTGCTGGGGGTATAGTGGGAACAGGACAGATGTGGTCTCTGCTCTCATGGGGCTTACAATCCAACAGGGGAGAATCCAGTGAACAAACAGAAACGGAACTGGATAGGAAAAATGAGTGGGCTGTGTCCATAGAGAAAACTGGGGCGGTTGGATGGGAGGCAGGAACTGTTCTAGGTAAGGTAGAAGGGGAAGGCCTTTCTATCCCAATATATTTTTAAATAATAGAAATTTGAAAGGCCATGGACCCATTAAAAAAGCAGCTTTTGTTAGAAGTGTACTTCCATTTGAAAAATACTTAAGAGGTTAAATTTCTGAAGAAGAAATATGAGTTTGAGATGGAAAGCCAGCAGTCTGAGAGACCCAAATTTGAGGGGGAGGGGACAATCATGCAAGATTCAGTGGGGAAAATGGAGGGTGTGCACTCTGATCTTTTGCTTTCCTTTTGTTTTGATGTTGAAAGGGGAAATAAATGCAAAGGTTTTTCTTTCTCACTGAGGCTATTTATTAAGAAGTGTTTATTTATTAAGAAGTGTTTATGGAGAGCGAGCCCAGGCTGTGCCATCAAAAACCTCTCAGTGTAACAAATGATTATGAATAGTGAATCTTTATATAAATGATTTTTTCTTTTTTTTAGTTTCTAGGGTACTCGAATAGCTAGAAGGAAATAAATGAAATGGTGGAACTGTAACATATAACATGCTTTGAAATTTGCTCTATAGCTACTTATTAAATTATACTTTGAAAGTTATCACATTTCTGTATATAAGTCATATTTCACAATAAATATGAAATTGTGGAATGGTAACCAGTAACGTTCTTTGAGATTTGCTCTATAACTACTTGTTAAATTGTGCTTTGAAAGTTATCACTTTTCTGTATATATGTATTTCACAATGTAACCAAGAAATTAGGTTTTAAGGACTGATTATGATTACTGAATCTGTCACAGCCCAAGAGGGCCATGCCAGTCCAAAGGCCAAAGAAGACAACAAGCATTTTCTGATACATGAACCTTCATTCAGGGCTTACCTACAGAATAAGAAGTCATGGAGAGATCATGATGGCTCTCTCAGGCCGGGCAGGCATCGCGTTTGCAGAGAAGACAACTGAGCGATGCAAAAAGGGCAGAAAGCCTTTTATAAGGGTTTAAGACAAACGCCTTCCTAAGGGTAGGGGGAGCCTAGATGCAGGAACAGGTTACTTTGACCTGGGGGGTGGTGCAGGAAGGACGAGAATAGCACTTAACAATTACATTTTGCTCTTTTGTGAGACTAAGAGCCTCTCACTTCCTGCCTGCTTGCTTAGTTACACTTTAAGGTCAATTTACCCTTTTTTTTCTTTACTGTCTTAGAAGGACAATAGGTTAAACATTTAGCTTCCTAGGTCATGCAGACTGCTGTGCACCAAAGATCTGCAGGCCTGTTTTGCTCAGGCCACAGGTTGCCACAATCCACCCCTGCACAACAGTTTGCATTGACCATAGGACAGATTTTACATCTGTAATTCACAACAATAATACAATAAACAACATAGTAACACTACATTGGTACAGAGAGATAATAAACCTATTAGCAAGTGGTGCTATGGCCAGGTTAATGAGTTTTACCATTTAGCACAAGTACTGCCTGGGCTAAAATAGCTAAAGGATAACACTACAAGGCATTTTGCTTTATTTTATATCTAGTTTTTACCATTTTTTCAACCTTGATCACAGAAACAAACTTCCCCCTCCACCAGCTTTCTGCAACTTTTTACACCTATTTAGGTTTTGTTCCATATCCCCTATTTTTTTATTCTGATACAACCAGTCATTTAGGAAAAAATGACTTCCTTTTCCTTCAACAATAAAATGAAAAAGACATCCCTTATACCCTCTACATTCAAGTCATCAAAATAATTCTGGAAATTGTTCTTAAGCATTTCACAATATATTATTACTAATAACATTACACTTGTTAGAAAGCTAAATACTGAAAACATTTTAGTCAATGCATTATTGAAATAGCACATTATTTTTAATAAGAATTAACAACACATGTAAGCATTAAATTGGACAGCTGAGTGGTTTAACAATATATATATAAACTGAGTCTTCATAGTAGATAGAAGGGTTCCAGGTGAGGGGGTTTTAAATACCATGTTTCCTCCCCCTGCAGGGAGCCCCTCAGTGTCAGAACTACAGTTAGTTTTCTATGTAATTCTAATATCCATGGGCTTAGGATTCTCAACCAGTGTGGCTGCATGGGCCAGAACCAGAGCCAACTGACCTCATTTTCCCCAATTTCTAGTGTTTGTGGCACAGGCAAGAGAGAGTTATTATCATTGCCCCATTGTGGCTTGAAGGCAGCCAGCCCCTTTATCTGGAGTTAATGCTGATACAATCCTTGAGTCCATTGTTTCTGTCATCTTTTAAGTGTTTAGCCATATTCATGGCGGTGAAGGCATATTTTGTCCCTTTGGACAGAGGAAGGGGACTAATATAGTTTACTTGCCACCAGGGACAGGAATCTGGTGTTCTCGGTGCCCAGTCTTCTGGCACAGCCATTCAGCCACTTCAGGCGTCGTCGGTGTTAGGCTGTGGAATTTCGCTAGGGCATCCGCTTCTATGTCACCTGGTAATGAACTGGTGTTATGGGGCGAGACATGACGAACAGTTACTTTACATTTGTGGCAGGCAGTCTAGATGTCTTCCCACCAGATAGGGTCAGCGCACTGGGCTGGACAGTCACAGCTGCCCAGGTAGCAGGCTGCCCATGTGCCAATCCATGCAGAGTCAGGTGTATTTCCTTGTCCGTCAACAGTGGGCATGGGAGGAGCCACCTCAGGAGTATTCACAGGAAACAGAGAATGCTGCTGTTTCGCATAGGAGGCCAGTCCTAATATTTCATGCATCTCTTTTTAAAGACCCGTTGTCAAAGATGCCACATCATAGGAGGTAGACTTTCCATTCTGTCGGTGTGCTCACCTGAGCACTCCCCAAATAGGGCTCATTTATAGTGTTCCATATATGCATACCTGTATGTGTATGGTCTTCTGTAAGGTCACTGGGCATCTGAGATAGACCTTCAATACTCACAACAGAGGATTACAAACTGTGCACAATTGCTCTTTTAAAGGGCTATATCTGAGTGCTGTGCCCTTTTATAGTTGGGACCAGAATCTAATAGGTACACATTTAGCTTGTTGCCTTTGCCACAAACCTCACCCAAAGCCAATATTAGCACTGGCCACATCCAAATTACAGGGTATATTGGGGTCCACCCCCCTAAAAGCCTGTGCTTGCAAAATAGTTCACTTAGTCTTTTTAAACACAGCCTGCTGTGGAAAATCCCATTCCTACAGTTTTCCTTTTCTAATTAGGGTCTACAAAGGTTTTAAAATTTGTACTACATAGAGTATAAACACTTCTCAATAACTTAACAAACCAAGAGAAGCCATTAACTGTTCAGATGTAGGCAATGTGGGGTAACTTTGCATTTTAACAACAACAGCTGAAGGAATAGCCTTAGTTTTACCTAACCAGACAATACCCAAGAACTTGATAGAGTGGTCAGGCTCTCCTGGAGGTTTCCACACTTGAAGGTATCCTTGTGGAACCACAGCAAATGTCCATTGTTGTTTTCCCCACATGAAGCCTAACACAGGTTGACTGGAAAAAAATCTAAAAATATTCTAAATAACATATTAGCAAGATTTAACACAAAGTTAAACAGGAGCAAAGTTAAAAAGTTTGCTAATGGCTGTCTAGGTTTTTGTCTATATTGGTTACTAACATCTCCTAATTCCTCTGGGGAAAACTCCTGGGATGAAATGAGCACTGTCTGATGGAAACTGCTGCCACTGCCCCACCTTCCTCCCTCCATGGGGGATCAGGGTACTGAACTTCCTCTGCTTTAACCCTTTCTTGGGACAGAGGCTGAGCATGCTTACATCGTTAGTATCAATTTCCCAGTCAGACAGGGTCCCACACTTTACGGTTCCAGTCAGGGGAAGCCAGGATACGCCTAACTTGCCCTTTGGGCAGCTTTTGCCCTCTTACTCTAGTGTGCTGGTATGCCAATATTTCTAAACATTTATCCAGAGCATCTTTCAATCCCGCTTGTGCTAGCCTCATATCTTTTTCTAGCTTTAATTTACCTCCCAGGTGGCTTACGGCCACCTTTGCTGCTAAAGCTTCCTCAGTAGCAGCTCATACAGCCTCTAACAATGGCCAGCCCACAGCAGCCACAATCTGGCGGCCCTTTTTTTCTTTCTGGATCCCCAGTGGTCCTGCGGCCTGATACAGGATGGCTGTTTGTCCAGCCAGAGAGTTATAAACATTTCCATACTCCTTCGGCAGATTCCACTCATCTAGGAGGGCAGCCACCCCTCCCCACATAGACATCCATTCCACTGGGAGCGTGGGGAGCCCTTCCCACAGAGACATTGCAGGCCTCCCTGGTATCCCGCCTGGGGCCTTCTCCTTTCCCCTCCCCAAGTTCACGTCATCAGTGCCCGGGGCTTCCTTAGTCTCTGGCTGGCAGCTATTTAATTCTCCAGGCTGGCTCTGCCAATTGTCACAGCCCCAGAGGGCCATGCCAGTCCAAAGGCCAAAGAAGACAACAAGCATTTTCTGATACATGAACCTTTATTCAGGGCTGACTTACAGGGTGAGAAGTCGTGGAGAGATCATGAGAGCTCTCTCAGACTGGGCAGGCATCACATTCGCAGGAAAGACAACCTAGCAATGCAAAAAGGGCAGAAAGCCTTTTATAAGGGTTTAAGACAAAGGCCCTCCTAAGGGTGGGGGGAGCCTAGATGCAGGAACAGATTACTTTGACCTGGGGGGTGGTGAAGGAAGGACTAGAATAACACTTAACAATTACATTTTGCTCTTTTTGTGAGACTGAGAGCCTCTCACTTCCTGCCTGCTTGCTTAAAGTTACATTTTAAGGTCAATTTACCCTTTTTCTCTTTACTGGCTTAGAAAGACAATAGGTTAAACATTTAGCTGCCTAGGTGATGCAGACTGCTGTGCACCAAAGATCTGCAGGCCTGTTTTGCTCAGGCCACGGGTTGCCACAGAATCATTATACAGATATTCCTTTTTACTTTCTGGTATATTAGAGCAGACAGAGGGAAATACCTGAAACCTGAACTGTAATCCAGCTGCCTTTATCTCTGATAACGATTGTATAGCCTGTATCTTGTACCCTGGTGATTGTAAAAACATTATGACTAACCTTCACTTGTACCCATTTATCCAGTTTTTCAACTTTAAAGTCTTGTGATCACTGAGAGCCCTTAACGTTTATTATTGAAGGGTCTTGGGTCAGCCCAGAACAAACCAACCCAAATCCAACGTTATCTTGACAGCTGAAGCTGGATCTAACCAAAATGGGCCAACCTGACATTTGCAGTAGCTTAGACTTCAACCTACGAGTCACCTATACCTCATTATAATACTAAAAATCATGCCCATCATCATATTAAGGCCGCCATTTTCTTACATATGTCCTGTGACTAAGCATGTAGTCAATCTGTGCATGCTCAATAATTAGATCACTTCTAATTACATCATCTGGGGCCACTGGACTCATTATCCTAAAACCTGCCCATCTTTTGTTGTTATGACTATCAGAATTACTGCAGTTTGGGAGACAGATTTTGGACCGATGGGCCATTTGTTCTCCTGCTTTGTGTCTAGCAATGAACTTTTTCTCTCTTTGAAACCCCGGTGTCTCAGTAATTGGTCATTTGAGTGCATCATGCAAAAGAATCCATCGCCTTGGTCCGGTAACAACAATAAAAAAAAAGGAAAACAAAAAACAAAAGACCTCTCAATGAAGACAGGAGTCAGATAAAGGGCCTGGACACAGGGCAGACCTGAGAGAGCCTGCAGGGCATGCTTGGGAAGGGCAAGTGGTGTGTGTGTGTGTGCGCGTGCGCGTGCATGCATGTGCACAATCTTTTCCTACACAGAAAATCCGTTAGATTATCCCATTCTGGGGAGGATAAGCAAGATGATGTCACTGCATTTTCTCTGCTGCTGCCCTGAACCCAGAATGAATCCACTCAGATTGGCTGTAAGCACCAGGTGTTACCCGAGTGCACGAATTGGAAACGCTCCCCAGTCAGAGTCAGTTACTGGGTCAGGGTTCCTGCTGATGCTGGAGTAATTCACATCTGTCACCAGAAGTAGCTCTTTGGAGTGGGACCAGGATTTCATTCCTTTTGTATCCCCTCCTTGTGCCAAGCAAAGAGCTGTGTACCCAGTAGGACAGTCAGTGCTTACTGATACCTTTATACAAAAGCTTTCATCTGTGCAAAGTGAACTTTTAAAGCTTTTAAAGGTTGGGGCCTGAAGTGTGGACTCAGGACACAGAGATCCCTCAGGGAACTAGAGGGGCTTATTTTAATGCTTCTCTTGATGGTTACAGGTCTAGTTACCAGTTTTGGATCCAGAGAAGCTGTGCTTCTCATGTTTGGAATTTGAGGAAGAATTCAAATAAAAGTTAGGAGACAATCCAATGTGATGAGGAACAGTTTAAAGCCCCTTTCTTCTCAAACAAGGACACTGCTTTCAAAACAAGGAGGAATGCTGTCGTTTTAGCAATTCCAAGTTCTCCTTACCATTTTGCTCTCAGGCCCGTGTCAGTAAATAAGGTCCCAGGATTATTCGTTGGCTTCTCCAGGTTTACTTTAAGCTCCTTGTGCTTGTTGGCAGCCTGCTGAAAGGTTATGAAGAAAACACAGGAAGAGAAACCCAAGCTAAGTTTTAATTTTAAAGTTAGTGAATTGCCCTGGAATCCAACATTCCCTTTATGGATCAGCATGCCCAGAGTTTCTGTGGGTCATCTACCCCAAGGAGACAAAACACCAAACAGTTCACAGATCTCTGTTATAAAGGTTTTTACAAAGACTGATCCAATGCAAAAGGCTCAGTTGTCACTTTTTGAAACAATGGTATTCCTTAGCCTTTTATGCTAGCCATGGTAAGCAAAGACATAAATATCGTGACCTCCAGTGTGAACTTGTCACAGTCCACTCACTTGGTTATTAATGGCTTTCCCCTGGCATAAAGCAAATCACCTGTCAGTTCAGG